>NC_136380.1:20464365-22964365 GCF_965140285.1 Lepidochelys kempii
CAACTGGTTGCTGAGGTCTGAGACTTTATCCTCACGCACAATTATTTCAAATTTGGTGACAATATATTCCTCCAGACCAGTGGCTCCGCTATGGGCACCCGCATGGTCCCACAATATGCCAACATTTTTATGGCTGACCTGGAAAAACGCTTCCTCACCTCTCGTCCACTCACGCCCCTTCTCTACCTAAGCTACATTGATGACATCTTCATCATCTGGACCCATGGGAAGCAAACCCCAGAAGAATTCCACAATTATTTCAACAGATTCCACCCCACCATCAATCTCAGCCTGGACCAATCTACACGGGAGGTCCACTTCCTAGACACCACAGTGCAAATAAGTAACGTTAACACCACCCTATACTGAAAACCCACCAACCGCTGTGCCTACCTTCATGCCTCCAGCTTCCATCCCGGACACACCACATGATTCATTGTCTACAGCCAAGCTCTGAGGTACAACTGCATTTGCTCCAACCACTCAAACAGAGACCAACACCTACAAGATCTTCACCAAGCATTCTTAAAACTATGATACCTGCACGAGGAAATAAGGAAACAGATCAACAGAGCCAGACTTGTACCCAGAAGCCTCCTGCTGCGAGACAAGCCAAAGAATGAAACCAACAGAACTCCACTGGCCATCACATACAGTCCTCAGTGAAAACCTCTCCAACACATCATCAGTGATCTACAACCCATCCTGGACAACAATCCCTCACTTTCACAGGCCTTGGGAGGCAGGCCAGTCCTTGCCCACAGACAACCCGCCAACCTGAAGCATATTCTCACCAGCAACTACACACCACAATAACTCTAACTCAGGAACCAATCCATGCAACAAACCTCTATGCCAACTCTGCCCACATATCTACACCAGCGACACCATCACAGGACCTAACCAGATCAGCCACACCATCCCCGGTTCATTCACCTGCACGTCACCAATGTAATATATGCCATCATGTGCCAGCAATGCCCCTCTGCTATGTACATCGGCCAAACTGAACAGTCCCTACATAAAATGGACACAAATCAGATATTAGGAATGGCAATCTACAAAAACCTGTAGGAGAACACTTCAATCTCCCTGGACACACAATAGCAGATTTAAAGGTAGCCATCCTGCAGCAAAAAAAACTTCAGGACCAGACTTCAAAAAGAAACTGCTGAGCTTCAGTTCATTTGCAAATTTGACACCATCAGCTCAGGATTAAACAAAGACGGTGAATGGCTCGCCAACTACAAAAGCAGTTTCTCCTCCCTTGGTGTTCACACCTCAACTGCTGGAAGAGGGCCTCTTCCTCCCTGATTGATCTAACCTCGTTATCCCTAGCCTGATTCTTGCTTGCATATTTATACCTGCCTCTGGAACTTCCCGCTACATGCGGCTGACGAAGTGGGTATTCACCCACGAAAGCTCATGCTCCAATACGTCTGTTAGTCTATAAGGTGCCACAGGACTCTTTGCAGCTGTACTGCAGTTACCGCTGTACTGTGATTAATAGTGTATCGACACAGGGCAGTTAGGATATCAGCTGCAAAATTAGAAGGGCTGGTAAGCTCTCCAATGAAGCTCTCACTCTCTCTCTCAGACGCTCTGAAAATCTTGTGACTCTCAATAAATTAGGGCACAATAAAATGTCAGAACCTGAATGCATGAAGGAGCATGTTACCTATTTGCAGTTTCTCCTGTATCCGGGAAAGCCATGCTGCATTGCTATCCTAATAACTGGTATGACTTTGAGCACTATAATACAAAACATCTGGGTCCACTCCCATAGTGACCAGTGAGAGCTAATTTTCTCCAACCAGGACGAATCATCATCTTTAAGGATGACAGCATGTGTCTCTGTGATGTATAAATGTGTCTTCACCTTTAGCCTGAGAGAAGATTCATTTAAGCAAGGGAGCAGAAACAGGGGCATTACAGCAAGGGTGCCCCTTGTGGAAAACCAGCTGTTAGCTATTTATCTTTGTAACGCCAATGAGCCTTTATCCAACATACAGCTGTTCCTTCTTATCCTGCTTATTAGTTACACCTGTCTCATGCATACAAGAATGATCAGTAAATGCTTTTCTCAATATTTAAAGTTTTACACCTGTTCTTAGTACTCTCTGGTTCTTGCATGCATTAGTTTAACTACACTGGCAATTTATCTCCAGGCAGAAAAGGCAGGGTTGTTTCTATTTTCATGGAGATGAATGAATAAAATATTCTTTATTATTTAAGGTATTACAAATTTGAGAGGCAGTTATTCTCTCTCCATCCATCTAAGACTTTCTAATGCATCTGTGACATTTTGTGACCTCAAACTTCTATTTGGAATGAAAAGTTCCCTGAACTGGTGGTTTGTCCAATGAAACATGCTCCTAAGCATATGTCACATCATTCTTTGTCTTAATGCTCATTCAGCTATGCATTTCAGTATCCTTCTAAGCCAACTGCGGTGTCTTTTCTCCTTCAGACCACAGCACTGATTTTAGAAGCACACAGGTCAGCCAGGTATATTTTCTACCCACAACTAGGTAGCACCATATTGGATACAACTAGTCTTCGCACTTGTGCCTCTAAAATGTTGTTCAGTTCACACCATTGAGACTCCAACAATTATTACTATGACATCTGGAGCGAAGCACTGGTAAATATTTTCAAACCCCCTGGAGCTTTTATAGCATGTTGCGGGAGGAGGCATAGCAGGCTCCGGGAAATAATTTGTAAGAATTTAAGCCCTGTACTGCGAGTTATGTGTATTACAGTAGTGCTTAGAGACTCCAACAAAATTTGGGGCTCCATTGTGCTAGATGCTGTACAAACATCTAATGAGAGACAGTTCGCTCTCCCCTTAGAGCTTACAACATAGGTAAACAAGACACACAACAAACTGGAGGGGAAAACAAGCCCAGAGAGGTGAACTGAGTTGCCTAAGATCAACCAGCAGAGTCCCAGTCCCTTTCCACTGCACCACATCATCTCTCTGACATGGATGTCAGACTCTGTGGAAGCATTTCTGGACCTTTCACCTCCAAGAGATGATATCATGATATGCGGAATCACGAGCTATCAGGCTTCTGCACTGCCCGAGTTCCAAGGTCGTTTTCTTTGTTACCCAGGAACCACGCACTGCCTGAAACTCTATCCAGTTCACAGATATAGAGGGCCCCAATAATACACTACAAGTACGCAGATCAATATATCCAGAAGGGACGTAAAATAACAACTGCTTCCACCAGCTTGGAAAACCCCGCAGACAAGCTAAAGTGCCCAGGGGATGGATAGTGTTTCACACCGTTGAGGGTGGGGCAAAACATCATTGCAGCTGGTGTATATAACCACCACTTTTCATTAAAGATGGTTGATGATAGAAACAGTTCTTTATGAAACAACAGCGGCCTCCCCCTAAAATACAGGCATATGTCCTCACCCAGAATATGGGCCCCTATGGGTGATGGGAGTTTGTTGGGTATTGTTTGAGTAAAGGTGTGTGTGTGAGAGAGAGAGAGAGAAGCAGAAGAAACACCTCAGAAACAGATAGAGAAGGCAGTAAGAAGCACCAGGCACAGCCTGAACAATGACTGAGAACCTGGCCCTTAGCAAAGCCCAGAAAGAGAGTTTTGGGGCCAAGTGCTGGCTGAAAGGAGCCAGTTTCTTGGCTGGTGAGCAAAGAAACTCTTGCATGTTGTTCAATTCCTCCTGTGTTCAGGGAAACAGGACTTTGTACATTCTTTTAAAATAAGCAGGACTGCATCAAAGATACCCGATTCCATTATCAAATTCTCTTCCTAATGGAGGCAACCTGCAGGGTTCCAAATTTTGGCTAATTGCTCGGGTAAAAGGGGATAACAAAACATACCTTGCATATTTCTTAGTTGGGCTGGCCATAGCCAGGGCCGGCTCCAGGCACCAGCGAAGGAAGCAGGTGCCTGGGGCGGCCAATAGAAGGGAGCGGCATTCTGTCCGTCATCGGGGCGGCACATCCGGGTCTTCGGCGGCAAGCCCCGCAGTCCCTCTCGCCCTCTTCGGCAGCACTTCGGCAGCAGCTCAACCAGACTTGTTTGTTTTTTTTCCTTCGCTGCTTGGGGAGGTAAAAAAGCTGGAGCCAGCCCTGGCCATAGCACTGAGCTGTGTAAGAGACTGCTTGGGACTCCATGCCTTGGGGCTTGACACAGACTTGTCTCTCTCAGACTGGCCCAGTCTCCCCCTCTGTTAGCGGGGCAGAAGTGAGAGCCATCTCTTCATTAGTTTGCCTCTGCCCTGCTAATACCAAGAGCAACACCAGAGAATGCCAGCAACTTATTTTCTGATTCCCCCGGAGCCCTTTTATAAGGTCAGGACTCCACTCCTGCTCAAGATCCCAAAAGCCACAAGGCCATCTCGCTTATTAAGTTCATTCTTTAAGGCAATGAGGTTTGTGGTACTTAGGAAAGAGATGATAATTGCAAATCACCCCATACATAAGCAGGCCAAATACAGCAGTGTCTAGTAATTCATCCACCCCACTTCTTGGAATTAAAAGGGCTTTCTTATAGATTGAGAATAAATTAATCATGAATCTATAAACCAGAGAACTCTAGTAAACTCAGAGAGTAACGAGTACATGACAGGAAGCACAGCATATCATATGCAAGGATATATTTGCTCATTAAGCGCTACACATAAATATACAGCCTTCTATTCTGAAGGACATGAAGAATGGGGCTGTAGGTGGAAAACACTAAAGAGGCACAAACAAACATTTGCTCTCACTCATCCACCCACATTTTTTCTTGTCAAAACAGACAGACATGGAAAAAGAAAAGAAGAACAAAGGGGACCCACTCTATTCACTAAAAGAAAAGGAGGACTTGTGGCACCTTAGAGACTAACACATTTATTTGAGCATAAGCTTTCGTGAGCTACAGCTCACTTCATCGGATGCATTCATTTTAAACTGGGGATCATTGCATTTCATGGAGTTTGAGCTTTTCTGAACCTCTGGACTTAATTTTTGGGGATTGCAAAAGCAGTTCAAGTATTTCTGGAATTTAAACTTATTTTTTCCAAGTGTAATTGCTTTTGTAAAATAAAATAATAAAATAAAATAATAATGTTTTCCTTACCAAAGAGGAACCTCTGATATATAGTAGTGTCACTCATAGTATCATTAGGGGATACATTTCCTTTTGGGAAAGGGACCATCCCCAGCGAAAAGCTATCATGAAACAAACAGATGTCTCCCAACCCCGCTATAGATTTATTTACTCTGTTCCTTTTTTTTTTTTACCATCTCCATTTGTTTTCACTCCATCCACACTCTGCTTCTTTGCTTGCCCTGTTTCTCAGTTGATTTTCTCTCTGCCATCTTGTTCACCCTCTCCAATGCACCCAATAATAGTCACATTCAAGTTGAGATTTTGAATCCAGTGTTCAAATGGGTTAGTAATCTCTGCTTCTTGAAGTCTTTAAACCACAATTTGAGGACTTCAATAGCTCAGACATAGGTGAGAGGTTTTTCGCAGGAGTGGGTGGGTGAAATTGTGTGGCCTGCGTTGTGCAGGAGGTCAGACTAGATGATCATAATGGTCCCCTCTGACCTTAGTATCTATAAATCTATGAATCTAGGAAAGCTGGGGAATGAATCCACTAGGGACGCTGCGATTGCTCTTGTATGGACGGTGCTCAGACACTATGGTCATGGGTGTCAGAATAAAACTTTAACACCATTAGAGCCAAATGAGCCTTCTCCTCCCTAGTGAAAACCATCTTTTCCTTTCCCTAGCCCTCTCCCAAGAGAAAGGTGGATGTCCAGTAGCATAGCATACTGCTGTAATCCAGAAGCCAATACAATGTGACAAAGTTTCTCCTCTACCTTGGTGGGTCTTGCGCTTATTGGCAGATTTGCTCACCTTGGAGCTTCATGGCAGCCCTTAGTTTGGCCACTTTCGTGAACCCACAGTCCAGGTCAACTCCTCCTGTGTCTGACCAGGAGTTGGGAGGATTTGGGGGTAACCCGGGCCCGCCCTCTACTCCAGGTTCCAGCCCAGGGCTCTGTGGAATGCAGCTGTCTAGATTGCCTCCTGGAACAGCTGTGTGACAGCTACAACTCCCTGGGCTACTTCCCCATGGCCTCCTCCCAACACCTTCTTTAATCTCACCGTAGGACCTTCCTCCTGGTGTCTGATAATGCTTGTACTCATCAATCCTCCAACAGGCCGCGTTCTCACTCTCAGCTCCTAGCACCTGTTGCACACCACAAACTGAAGTGAGCTCCTTTTTAAACCCATGGGCCCTGATTAGCCTGCCTTAATTGATTCTAGCAGCTTCTTGATTGGTTGCAAGTGTTCTAATCAGCCTGTCTGTCTTAATTGTCTCCAGAAGGTTCCTGATTGTTCTGGAATCTTCCCTGTTACCTTACCCAGGGAAAAGGGACCTACTTAACCTGGGGCTAATATATCTGCCTTCTATTACTCTCCTGTAGCCATCTGGCCCGACCCTGTCACAATAAGTACTTCATATTCCAAAGGTTCCCTATGTCCTAGTGCACCTGGGGTCCTGAATATTAGTTGATCTGATTAGCAAAGGAGACTTTGCATAGCCACCTTTCTAATGGTTCTTCCTGTACTAATTAGCATGGTTAATGTTGCCTGCTGATGCACAAATAGATTCTCAAGCCCTGAAAAAGTGCAACAGAAGAGGGCAAAGGGGAAATCTGGCCATTTCTGTAGGAGCCATACCTGGGGTGCCTGGGAAACTTTGTAGTGTTGCAAGGGGCTGCAGTGATGTTCCAGAAAAGTAGCCATCCAGCTTGTGTGGCTCAGTAGCAGCTGCAGTGCCATTGATGCCTTTATGCCTGTCAAGTCAAGAACTCCAGCCTCCAAGTCAGAGAACAGACCCACCAGCACAAATACATATGAATCAAATATTTATCTGCTATTTTTCCATACACAACTTTGGTATTTCCAATATGTTACTGTTGGCGGAGCTAAAAGGCGAACGGCTTGTGGGGGGAACACTTGGTTAAATCTCAAAACCACAAAATGTTCAAAAATATTAAGAGGATCTGACTCAGGGTGTCACATTTTCAAAAGCACCTTAATGACTTCAGAGATTAAGTCCTATTTTTAAAGGTGACAAATTGAGACTTACGTGCCTGAGAGCCAACAGGACTTAGGACTCGTCTATATGATCAGTTAGTGTGCAGCAAACTGAGGTGTAAATCTATCTTATACTAGCCTGATGTGCACTAACTGTCTGCATGGATCCTACTGCCATGCATTGGAAGTTCCCTAGTGCACTTTGGTGTACTCCTGTTTCAAAGTGGAGTAGATCGAAGTGCAGTAGGGAAACTTTCAGTGCGCAGCAGCAGCAGGGTCCACACGGCTAGGTAATGTGTGGCAGGCTAGAGCAAGGTAAATTTCACTGCAGCTTGCTGCACACTCACTGGTCATACAGACAAGCCCTACGTCATTTAGATGATTTTGAAAATATCACCCCAAGACTAGAGTTGGTCAGAACCCTTTTGACTAAATGTTTTTCCTTCGGCAAATGTTGTTTCATTGAGACCAGTGTTTCGCAAAGATATTGATTGTGATGGCATTTTCAACAGAAAGGAGTCGTGCTTCCCCACATGTGTGGAACGAGCTCTCAGTCCTAAGTCTGTCAGATCCTTCTCATACTACTCCTCTAGGACCTGCTCCAACTGCAGGTGAGGTCAATGGGCACTGGACTAGGCCTAGGAAGACTTATTTCTTGACAAGGCCCACAAAACCAACCCATGTTAGTCAAATCCCTCCTCAGGCCCAATGCTGTATAAGAAGAGAAATAGAGAGGAGAGCGATACCACCTACCATGCTATCCAAGCACCTTCAACACACATGCGGAAGATTGGGCCAGTAGGCATAAAACTGGACTGTACTAAAAGATGTGCAATTCTGATACAGTGAGAAAACAGCGTAATCATTATTGCCTCAGACTGAGTGCTTAAGAGTTTGCCTTCAATTTTGCAAATACAAACATTGCCTGAAAGCCTCTAGGAATTGTTTTTAAGGTGTGGAAGTTACTGTTTTGTGTTTAATTATATTTAAATTGGCATTTTATCATTTTTAAAAGCACATTTGGTACTTCATTTCTATGGTGTGCTGGGTACATTACACTACAGGGAAACTGAACATTTAAGAGGATGGCTGTGCAATCTTTCTCCAAAACTTTACTTTTATTGTTGTGAATCAGTAAATACAACCATTTAACTCATCTCAGGTGAGAAATACTGTTCCAATGATCACAGATATAAGGCAGAATTTGCAGTACTCTCTCCTGTTGCTCATAGATCCGTAGTGTAACACCAACAGACCCCAGTCGATGGCAGGAGGGATTGAACCAGGGACTTCTGGAACTAAATGCATAAGCCTCTACTGAGCTAAAAGCCACGTGCCTCTTAACTATGGATATAGGAGACTCATTAATCTCTCTCAAACTAGTCTCAGTCCCACTAGATGGGACAGAGCACCACACCCAGGAGCTGTGTGGGTTACAATAGCCCCCTAAAATATAGATTTCAGAGTAGCAGCCGTGTTAGTCTGTATTCGCAAAAAGAAAAGGAGGACTTGTGGCACCTTAGAGACTAACCAATTTATTTGAGCATAAGCTTTCGTGAGCTACAGCTCACTTCATCGGATGCATTCAGTGGAAAATACAGTGAGGAGATTTATATACACAGAGAACATGAAAAAATGGGTGTCACTCTCCTTACAATGTGTATGATAACACCCATTTTTTCATGTTCTGTGTGTATATAAATCTCCTCACTGTACTTTCCACTTTATGCATCCAATTAAGTGAGCTGTAGCTCACGAAAGCTTATGCTCAAATAAGTTGGTTAGTCTCTAAGGTGCCACAAGTCCTCCTTTTCTTTTCTCTAAAATATAGGGTCAGTCCCAGGGCCAAAAGTCTTAGGGTACTGAACTTTGCTCCATCTATAGAGGAGAAGGGAAAACGGTGCTGGCCAGTTTCATTTACATCAAATATAACATTTCTGACCCATAATTCCACCTACTGTATTTTGTTGCTTTAGTTGGAATTTGTTTGTTTTGATTGTATAAACAATCTGTTATTATTACTGTAGTTGTGAAAGGAGATAGGATTGTGTAGGATATGCCCTGGAGTGAATGGGTTGCCCTGACCTTACAGGTAGTGGACTTTGTTTTGGTAACAAAATCCAAGCACAACAGAGAAAAAAGAGGAAGTCCTGAAGACCAGGAGCAATCCCCATCTGGGGGTCCTGCGCCTTGTGTGGAGTGAATTCACAGGACTGGAGCAGCAGCAGAGCAGAGCTGACTTTGCAGTGAGGCTAGGCTGGACCAGGGGATGTGGTGGAGCAAAGCTGACTTGGTTGCACCACGGCCTCCTAGACCCATGGGAGCAGAGCTGGTATTGCAGAACTAGACCATATTGGAAGAGGACCTGGCAGAGCAATCCTCTCTGGACTGGAGCAAGCTATCATAGGAGAGCCACCCCTTGACTACTGTTGAGTCCAGCTGGAACTGTGAGCGGGTTTTAAGTGGGTAGGGTTGTGGTGGATTATGAGTTCTAGACTTCCACATAATAATTGTCCAGTTTATGGAACTGTGGGGATGACCAAACTCCTGCACACTGATCTAGGCGACTCCTTTTCCTGAATATAAACACAGAGAGAGTTATGCTTCTTTTGCTTCTTGTCCCTTTGCACCAAATGAAAAGGTACTTGAGATTCCATGTTCCCGGGGGACTTTGAGTGCTGGCAAGTAGCACCTGCAAAAGGTCACAGGGAAGCTTTAATTTAGTTTCCCAGTGCCCGAAGTAGGAATCTGGCTCTGGGTGAGGGCTCATGCTACAGTTTTATATAGAAATAAAAGGAATCCTAGACAGATTGAACCCAGCCATTATTACTGTCTCTGACAGCTCACAGAAGGGCTACCACAGAGGGAAGAAATATCAGTCATAACCACCCAGCCAGTTATGCACGCTCTGAATCATTCCCAAACACTCCCATCGCCGTCCGGCCTCTCCTGAGCCGCTCTCTGCATGACCTCCATGTTGCTGACTCTTTGCCGACTCTATCAGTGAGTGAGCTGGGGAGACTGGGGTATTTCAGTCTCTTCACTAAAGGACTACATGCTCCTCCCTCCCCTTGAACAGCATGTCGGGGAGCAGAAGAACCTGAATCCTAATGGAAGGGTTAGGGTAGAGCTGTCCTGAAGGAAAAGGTGACTGTGTGGTATTTTCTTTGCTACCCCAGTCCTTTGTAGGGCAGCTTCCTCTGTCCCACCCATAGAGGAGAACATGGAAGCTTTGCTTTGTGTAGCTGAGCAGACACAACCAAGGCAGGGTTGTGGTGATGACACATCACTCGTTGCAAGTGTTGGTCTTTCGCTCTTTACACTACCACACAAGTAACAAAACCACTGGGGCACAGCGGGGCCCCAGCTGCCGTGTTTACTAACTATACACAGGTTTCAGAGTAACAGCCGTGTTAGTCTGTATTCGCAAAAAGAAAAGGAGTACTTGTTAGTCTCTAAGGTGCCACAAGTACTCCTTTTCTTTTAACTATACACAAACATCTGAGGTCTGGCTTTATACTGCTGCTTTGACTGGCTTCTGGTGGCTTTGAAATATTAACCCGAGTGAGCGTCATGGGAGGGCTCACAGCAATGTAAAGGGATAATTCCCCTATTCCTAGACCCTACAGCAACGTTCTCTCACGCCAGCAGAGCATGCTATAAATTTCTACCGCCAGGAGCAGCACTGATTCCCTCTGCGACACTTATACCAACTGCACAGGGGTGTGACAGAGGCCAGGCTACGGCAGGCTACCTGTGCTGCCACTGATGGCAAGAGTGTCCTGAGCAGATGCGGATTCGGGGTGTGGGGGGCCCTGGGCCAGAGCAAGTGGGAGCCCCTCCCCACCCCTTCCACCTGCAGTCCCGCCCCCTCCCCACTTCCCCTTGGCGCTCCTGCCAAGGAAATAGGGACAGGGCATGGGGCTTGCCCCGGCCGGTGCTCCTGCCGGGGAGAGGGCCCTGGGTGCAGGGGCTTCCCCTACCACCTGGCGCTCCTGCCGAGGAGCAGGGTCGGGGCACAGGCGCGCCGGTCAGGCAGAGCAGGACAAGCCCCCACGGCTCAACCCCGCTCCCCGACAGGAGCGCCAGTGGAGTTGCCAGGTATCCAGTTTTCAACCAGAACACCCAGTCGATAAAGGACCCTGACGGCGCTGGTCTGCACCACTGACCGGGCCATTAAAAGTTGGCACTTGGTGGGGTTAGCAGGCTTCCTATCTGGCTACATGTGGCTCCAGGAAGGGGCTGGCACGCCTCAGACTCCTTGGTGCAGAGGCAGCCAGGGGGGCTGCAGACACTGCCCCTGCTCTGAGCGCTGGCTCCACAGCTCCTATTGGCCGGGAACCACAGTCAATTGGAGCTGCAGGGGCAACACCTGCCGACAGAGGCAGCATGCAGAGCCACCTGGCTGTGCCTCCACCTAGGAGCCAGAGAGACATGTCACCATTTCCACGAGCTGACTGAGGTAAGCGCCACCTGGAGCCCACACCTCAAATCCCCTCCCACATGCCAACCCCCTGCCCCAGCCTTGAGCCCCCTCCTACACCCAAACACCCTCCAAGAGCCCACATCCCAACCCCCAGCCCTGAGCCCCCTCCTACACCCAAGCTCCCTCTCAGAGCCTGCACCCACACCCCCTCCTACACTCTGAACCCCTCAGCCCCAGCCCAGAGCCCCCTCCTGCACCCTAAACCCCTCATCCCTGGCCCCACCCCAGAACATGCACCCCCAGCCAGAGTCCTCACCCCCCTTTCACCCCAACATCCTGCCCCAGCGCAGAGTGCCCTCCCGCAGCCCACACCAGAGCCTGCACCCCCTGCTGGAGCCCTGACCCCTTCCTGCTCCCCAATCCCTTGCCCCAGCCTGGTGAAAATGAGCAAGTGAGTGACGGTGGGGGTAAGCAAGTGACAGACAGAGGAGGGATGGAGTGAATGGGGGCGGGGCCTTGGAAAAAGGGCTGGGCAGGGTGAGGCAAGAGTGTTTGGTTTTGTGCAATTAGAAAGTTGACAGCCCTAAGCACTGGGTGGGTGGAGCAGGACAAGCCAGCACACCACACCCCGACCCGCTCCCCGGCAGGAGTGTCAGGCAGGTACAGGGGTGCCCATTTTTCCAGGGGCCCCCAACTGGGCCTGAGGCCCCCCCACTGGGCCTGAGGGGTGCAGAATCGGAGAGGAGCCCTATATATAGTGTGAGATTTGCGGGATGTTTTCTGGTGAATGTGCAGGCTCCAATACCAGCCAAGTCCCCCTCATGCTGCACCCAACTGTCATCCCCAGGTGTACTGATCTAGCAATGCAGCCGACTGGCCCCCCAAAGAACTTCACCCATCTCAACAGAAGCAGCCTGGGGCTCTAAAATACCTACATATTTCTCATGGGTTGGGGTAGATTTTCGGCACAGTGCATGGGAAAGCTCATTCCGAACATATTTCAGAAATTCTTTCTTGGGGCTAATTTGACTAAATATTGATGTTTTACTTTTCACTTGTTTCTATACTCCAAGATTTCAGAGATATCGTGCGCAGTTTAATTAGTATTTTGGGAATTGGGTCTGGCAGGCTTCGTGGTTGCTTGTAGAGTGGAAATTGTCAATTAGCAGTATGCTAATTATTGCACATGGGTCATGTTTTCTCATTTGCACCTTTTACCCTATGCCCACTTTCAGAGTGTAAATTGGGTCCCCTATAGTTCGGGGAGAAAAAGATGAATGGCTTGAGTTCACTCACACGGCAGTTGTGCCTGGCATCTCATGAAACAGCAATAAGCACACACCAAGGAATGGGGGGAGGAGAAATCAGAGAGTTTCTCATTTCCATCTGCTCCTGTGATTCATGTAGGCTTTTAAAATTATCGTTGCATCTTCCAAACTTTTGCAGTGCTATAGAATATACTGTACTTTCACTCTGCAAGCTGTATGTGTTCCTTAACAACATGGTAGGCTTTCCTTGCAAAACACAACATACAACTCTAGTGCACCAAGTGCTTGAAAAGCCAAAATAGAATTCTGTGCCTGCAAATCTGTGTGTGGCAGGAAAGGAAGATATAGTGAAAGATATATTGTCTGTGACTATTTCTGTAGCATCAACAGGAGTCTTAAAAGGGAACCCACAGCAAAGAAAGAGCTTACGGTTTGGATTTTTCAAAGAACTTACATGCATCTTTACATTTGACTTCTCTATGCATAGTTCAATTTCATTTAATTTTTCAGTAGAGACAAATAAAGTTAAGTAGTCACACAGTGTACAAGATGGCATTTTCTTTAAATTAATGTGTGTCGAAACACATTTTAAGACAAACATAAATATAGCAAGAGACCAATATATGTACAATAGGACATGGAGCAGTCCCCCGTGAAAAACAGAGACCAACGTTTCTGAAGTTAGGTGCCAAAGGTTAGGGCCTAACATCCAAATGTAAGCACCTGTGTGTAAGTGACTTGATATGCAGAACTATTGAGCACCTATCGCTCCACCTGAAGACAGTGAGAGCTCAGCACATTGAAAAATTCAGTCCCTTTTATGGGTGCCTAAATCTGGAGTTGCTGGCTCCTAGGCCACAGTGTTCTCAGAGCCCAGCTTTGCTTCTGCAGATTGAAGTCCAGCTGGGCTGACTGGGGTGTGTGCATTACCATCTGTATTGATCTCCATTAAAGGGCAGCCTTTATATTTAATGCTAGACATTTAACTAGTATTTTATATTTGCAAGCACTGTACACAGTCTAACTACAGTAGTTAATCCTCATGCCACCCCTGTGAGGTAAGGATTATAATCTCCATTTTACAGTTGAAGAACCAGAAACTCAGGGAGGTTGTGTGACTTGCCCAAAATCACACAGTGAATCAGGCACAGAAGTGGGATTAGGATTCAGGAGTTTCTTGTTCAACCTGCTAGACCAGGCTGCCTCTCACCAACAATAGAAATGGGAAGTTATCAGATCAGAAGTAGGAAAGGTAGGTACTTTCTAGGGGTCTGATTCTGCACCCACAGAAGCCAATGGCAAAACTCCCATGGACTTCATTGGTTCAGGATCAGCGCCCACTTGAAAGCTAATTAAAGCCATTGAACAATTTGACCCATCTCAGTATAAACGTCAGCCCAATGCAGTATAGCATCCCCAAGCTGGCATTTCCATGTGCCTTGAATGCAACTCAAGTTCTGAATGAATTAAAAATATATATATCCTGGGCCTTACTCAGCTAAGTCATTTTAATTGAACAGACCTTTTAAAGTTTTACTGCTTTCCAGAGCAGGGGTATTTTTACAACCCACATATCCGGTGGCATTTGATTTTAATTTACAGCTGGATGAACCTGTGTCAAGCTCTCTGAAGTCTAGTCTTCATATTTGGGTTTCATTTTCTGCCACTTCCCTTTAATGAGCTTGCAAGCTCATAAAGTTTTACAAGAGTCCTAGTTTTCCTGACAAAGCACAAAATCTCCCTACGGAGACAGAGCCAGGAGGGAGACATTTATCTTTAGAGCAAACTGATTGTTCAGAATCATTGCTTGTCTTTTTTAGCCCTAACTCAGATCCAATGACTGGCATAGCTTGTGGCTTCCGTTGCTCGTTATGATTTTTGTTCAAATGTTTATACTACAGATGTCTCCTTGATCCTTTTGTCTGAAGAATAAATGGCAAATATTTAAGGCTGGATTGGAACCCCCTGATTTCCAGCGATGAATAATTATTCATGAGCAGTTTCATTGATTCATGCAAAGGGCTCCACGTATGACCCATTGACAATGATTTTTCAAATTACCTTTAGTGCCTAAGCTCAATGAGCCAGATTCTGACATCCTGACTTCTGTTAGGCAGCACTTTACTTCACAACTAGTTTTCAGGGGGACTAGCTGTGAAGTGAAGACTATTTGACAGGAGTAATGGGATCAGAATCTGGCTCTTTAAATGTTAATGGAGGGCCAGACGGAGGCTGACCCCTGGAAAAGTGCGTTTGGAATGGGAACTGCAAGGGTTGACTCCATTCCTTCCAGCTGCATATGCAGAGCCACACAGCGGTTCTGGGGGGCTTGTGACCCCTTTACCCCAGGGTGCAATGCCACTCCCTCACATTTGGCCTGGCTGCCCCTTTGGCATGACAAAGGGGAGATGCACCAAATTTAAGTGAGTGCTGCTGCAACCCCATGGGCTAGGTCACAATGCCACTCAGTTTAGGGGCCCTCTCCTATTGGGGGCCTGGGGCACACTGCACCTTCCCCACCTCAGGCAGTCCTCTGCATTTGCTGAGCTTGCCCTGAGAGCAGAAGCAGCTGTTATGTTCCTTCCAGCTCCACCTACATCCTCAAGGAGGCACCATGCTTTCTGGAACTCTCACTGGAGTGATCCCATTTCACACTACAGCTCATGCTGGAGCCAGTGTGAACCCAAAAAATTCAGGGTGCCCAAAGAGGCTTAAAACGGTGAGTTACTGTGGATACTGCTAGTATTGGGACTTCACAGGCAAATTTAGCCAGACATCTGCTCAGCCATACAGCTTGCACAGATGCATGGCTAATTAGAAGCTATCTGAGACAATGAACCATGTCACTGGATCTTGGGCTACCGCTATGTGACTCACATTTCTAAGTGCCAAGGAACCTTTAACTTCCACACCATGTGGGCAAAAGCACCCATAGCTTAACATCCAAAACAAAGGACTGTCCACCTCAAACAATGCTCTCCTCCTACTACATGTTGTGTAATGTGTGAAGGAATCCCAGCTGGTGAAATATACATACCAAATGTTGGAAGAGGTGTAAGTTAAGGCAGTTAGACTCCCTTAGATCTGGTCTATACTACAGACTTACATTGGTATAAGTACCAGGGTTGTGAAAAATCCACACCCATCAACTTAGCTATCGCCTCTCGGGGAGGTGGATTAACTACACCAGCAGGAGAGCGCTCTTCCGTCAGCACAGAGCACCTTCACTCAAGTGCTACATCAATTCAGCTGTGCTGATTCAGCATGGTAAGTGTCGACCGACCCTCAGAGCACTGGTGGGCAACCTGTGGCCCATCAGGGTATCATAGAATATCAGGGTTGGAAGAGACCTCAGGAGGTCATCTAATCCAACCCCCTGCTCAAAGCAGGACCAATCCCCAATTTTTGGCCCACATCCCAAATGGTCCCCTCAAGGATTGAACTCACAACCCTGGGTTTAGCAGGCCAATGCTCAAACCACTGAGCTATCACTGCCCCCCCCCATCTGATTGCGGGCCACGAGACATTTTGCGGACATTGACCATCCACAGGCATGGCCCACCGCAGCTCCAAGTGGCTGCAGTTTGCCTGGGAACAGAGAACCACGACCACTGGGAGCTGTCGGGGGCCATGCCTGCGGATGGTCAATGTCAGCAAAATGTCTCCCGGCCCTCAATCAGATTACCCTGATGCTCCGCAGGTTGCCCACCACTGCCTTAGAGCATAAGTTACACATTGGTAGTGGGGATGTAAATAAACACAAGGGAGTCTGAGGGCAAAGGAGTCTAAATTAGGATACCCTGCTTCTGAATTTAGCCTATCATGTTTAGCCAGTTTAAAGGAATTCTTGCAACATTTTCTATATAAAGTACTTTAGAGTACCTGCTGATTTATCTTCACTGCTGCTTTATTTTTCCATTGTTTTATAGTTTACCCGGGTTAGCACTGTACTGCAATGTGTGACATTTCCCTTAGTCTTTTTCATGAGGCACAGTATATTCCTCCTTTGCTGACTACAGTAAAGATGAACACAGGGAAAACAGAATGAAAGGCAAACTCAGAGAGAGACTAAAACAGGTAACAAGCACTGCTGGATGCAAACACAGGAAGTCAACTTCAAAACATCTCCTGATACAGGGGATGATTAACATCACAAGGCAGGCTAATGTATCTCCAGCACCACTTAGTAGAAGCCCATAATCATTACTGACTTGCCAAATGAGATGTTTACAGGAAGCAATTCACCCCTCCTATCACCTTTTGTTGTTATGAAGAGCATGAGAGGGGTTAGAGAAGATGCTATGAAGAGGAGAATGACTTAGAATTCAATGTCTGCAAAACCTCCCTCTGCTTGCCTTGACTGTCTCATATCAAAGCAGTGACATTTTGCTGAAGTACCATATACAACAGGGAATGGGTTAAGTGAAACCAGACAGATCTATGAACCTAGGATAATTAAAGATCAGCAATATAGGGGCACCTGATTGCACAAAGGCCAATCGAAAGAAGAATCACAGAATCATAGGGTTAGAAGGGACTGCAAGGGTCATCTAGTCTAACCCCCTGCCAAGATGCAAGAACTCCACTTGAGTCAATGGATTAAAACTGGTGTAAATTAGATAATAATCAAGCCTAGGATGCTAAAACACAGTTCCTAGAAGTCTTCCATACAATCCAAGACTGCATCTGGACACAGTGATTAATATCAACAAGCATTTTAGCTCAGGTACCAGAGTGATGGGTGTAGAATAGAACAGAAACACCATCACTGAACAGCGAGACATATAAGAAAATATCCCCTTATGGTCAGTTTGTAGTTGTATGGATGACTACGGTTTTTTAAAATCTCAGACTAGAAGTACCTAAATAGGTTCATTCCTCGGGGGGTGGGGGTGTAGTTGAGACACACACCTCAGCTGAACTCTGCTATGTAGCAGAAGCGTATACTTCCACAAGAATAAAGCAAATATGCAGCACTGAAACACCCAGACCCTGAACAAGAAAAACTGGCAGATAAGAGTATGTTTATTTTTAGATTTATTTCTACGTTTCTAACTTTATCAAGCAGATATGGATTTTTACCTTAATATGTGCTCTTACATAGTACAGCTGGGGTCGTTGCTATTTAGGAACTATAGCACTCAGTAAGAGCCAGGCGCTTTCCAAACACTTAGGATTGTCCCCACTCTGAAGAGCTCACAGCCTAAGCTGCCTGGCATTCAGGTCCGGATACAGGATAGCATCTCCATTCATGAGTGCACTTAAGCATGTGCTTAGCTTTAAGTCAATGAGACAAGCACATGCTTAAGTGTGGTTCTGAATCACCTTAGGGGGAAAAAACTAGAGTGTGATGGTCACAGTACAGGAACCTAAAGAGAACAGAATTTATGGGGCTGCAGTTGTCTCATCTGAATGTAGGCTTCAAATTTTCCTACACTTGCTAAATCCCAACTCAAATAGTGTCAGTCCTTCTGTTGGTAGTGTTGACTGATATATATCATATAAATAATGTATATTCTCTGCACCATATGTGTTAGTGTGCATTAAGCACAAATATTATAATAGTTATATAGCCTAAACTGGTCTATACATTCCCTATAATCCTGCTCACTTATGCTACACATCCCATAACATCTTGCATTTGCTAACATAAGCATTTGGCATAGGGAGATAGGAAACATGTCAAAAACAAGATCCATTCGATCTATGGCTTAGTACAAGCAAGGGAAGTACCTTCATGGACCAGTACCCGCTTTGGATACCAGCATTCCAAAGAAAAGGAAGGAGCAGAACAACGAGTTAGGGAACTGGGGCAAACTGATGGGTTGGATTTTAGTGATGTGTGAAGAGACGAGTCGTGTGTAAAATCATCATGTAAATAATACCAGCTGCAATGTGGGACTCTGGGAGCCCATCTTCTTCATCAGGAGAACGGAACATCACTGCATGATGCAGCTTCCTGGAGACTGGGGTCGTCCAGAACCTTTTCCCTGTACAATATTATTATTGGCTTAGAGCAATAAATCTGACTGACAGTGGTTATTTGGTCTTTTAGTATATTTTATAATGAACCAAAGTATGGTCAAGCGATTGACTAGACAATCTAGCAGCAGCAGCAACAGAAAAGATGGCTGTGTCCACCACATCAGATAACTTGTATGGGACTGGTGAGTTGGCCATCAACAGATAGTGCTAGGTTAGGCATTAGAGTCTAAGTGTGATAGGAATAAAAACACGTCAATGCCAGCGCTGCTATATAGTCTGAAATAAGAAGCTGCTGTTGAATTGCAAAGCCATGTGATGAGGAGAATTCCTGCTGCTCCTAAACTGCTTTAGCTGCACCCAGCCAACTGGATCCACTTCACAATCAATGCAGGTGCTGCCCTATTGTGCAACTCTCGTAAAACCACACAGGACACCAAAAAACTAGTTACAATGTCTCTTTAATAAAGTACGCAAGTGACCATGCCTGGCCTGTGGGAAGTCTTGTTGGTGAAGCAGTTGTCACAGCAGATGGTGTCCTTTTTTACATTTTTCCCCCCAGGCTGCAGTAATAGCAATGAACCAGTGTGAATATTGTGTAAAGGTTGTAAATGTCACAGTCTGTCTGGGCATCTGTTCAAGAATCTGACTGTACGGAGCAGGTGTCAGTGGTATAAAAAAAAAAAAGGATATCCCTACTGCAAGGCTGTCCTCTGGAAGAGATACTAACAACTGGACCCCAGAGCTGGCCCCGCTGATCAACTCACTCGGGTTTGCAGTTGGCAATGAAGGGGAGGTAAGAGATGTAGAAATTCATTGAGAAAATGTAATATCAGACCACACGGACAAACGTCACTCCAACAAGGATGGCAATTCGATCGATCAGTCTGCTGCAAGCTAGGACAATGGTGCCTCTTGCGAAGCAAAATGTGGTGTTGGTGACTCAGCAGGTGGCGCTCTTCTCTGGCGTAGAACGGAGCCCGTGGCTCAGCAGCGTGGCTCTGGGTACGGTGCCTGGCAAGAGCTGTTTTGCAGGAGGTGAAGGGAGATGGAGGGTTATTTACTTGGGATGTGCCGAGGTACTGCAGTGAGGAAAGCCACATAAGACCCTAGATATATGGGGATGTAAAATCCAAGGTGGTGTTTATTTATGATTATTAAACCATCATAGAATCATAGAATCATAGAATATCAGGGTTGGAAGGGACCCCAGAAGGTCATCTAGTCCAACCCCCTGCTCAAAGCAGGACCAATTCCCAGTTAAATCATCCCAGCCAGGGCTTTGTCAAGCCTGACCTTAAAAACCTCTAAGGAAGGAGATTCTACCACCTCCCTAGGTAACGCATTCCAGTGTTTCACCACCCTCTTAGTGAAAAAGTTTTTCCTAATATCCAATCTAAACCTCCCCCACTGCAACTTGAGACCATTACTCCTCGTTCTGTCATCTGCTACCATTGAGAACAGTCTAGAGCCATCCTCTTTGGAACCCCCTTTCAGGTAGTTGAAAGCAGCTATCAAATCCCCCCTCATTCTTCTCTTCTGCAGGCTAAACAATCCCAGCTCCCTCAGCCTCTTCTCATAACTCATGTGTTCCAGTCCCCTAATCATTTTTGTTGCCCTTCGCTGGACTCTCTCCAATTTATCCACATCCTTCTTGAAGTGTGGGGCCCAAAACTGGACACAGTACTCCAGATGAGGCCTCACCAATGTCGAATAGAGGGGAACGATCACGTCCCTCGATCTGCTCGCTATGCCCCTACTTATACATCCCAAAATGCCATTGGCCTTCTTGGCAACAAGGGCACACTGCTGACTCATATCCAGCTTCTCGTCCACTGTCACCCCTAGGTCCTTTTCCGCAGAACTGCTGCCTAGCCATTCGGTCCCTAGTCTGTAGCTATGCATCCCATAGTGCTTTGCAGTCGCCCTTGGGGAATAAAATCCCCTAGGTTAAGAGAAAAATATTTCTGAAACTCCTACTAGCTTTGTAAAATTTCCAAACTCAAACAAACAATCAGTTATGAAGTTCACCCAGATATTTGGAAATCTATATCCCATATATCAGTCCAGGTACTGGAATATCATTAGATTTGCTTTATTTTCTTCCAAATGCAACGGGCCAAATTCATTGCTGGTGTTAACTGGTGCAGCTCTGCTGCAGTACATAAAACTGTACTGATGTATATAAACTGAGATATCAGCCTGCTATTTTTTCTGTATTATACCTGCAGCATGTTACACCAGCTACAGCTAAGGTGGCATAAGAATTTATTTAAGTTGCTTATAACAGTTGCAGACTTTGACCTCTGAGGCTGAAATGTTCCAGGTCTGGCTTCTTCCTGAGGGTTAATAGTTTGAGAAAATTGGAGTAAGAAATAATTAGTGAAAGAGACAGGGATGCAAGTGGACAATGTGCCATGAATGAGGAAGGGGGACAGTGTTTGGATGGTATGCAGTGCAGAAGTCAAGCACTGAATAATGAAGGTAAAAATATTGCTCAGATGCCTCTTCATTCTATGTCACCCAGCCGGTCTACTGAATGTTGCAGGGGGCCTGCAGGGACTATCGCAATGGTGCCCAAACTTTTCCTGTCACACCCCCCTCACCGGTCATGGAATCTGTCCCCCCCACCCCACCCCCCGCAACTGCACAGTTGGCTCAGCAGAGGAGCTTGAGCTGGAGGTGGACCTGGGGTCGGAACAGGGGCTGGAGAAGGAGCTGGGGCTAGAGGTGGGTCTGGCCTGGGGGCAAAGAGGGAATGAGGGCAGACCTGAGCTGCGGGCTGGGCTGGGCTGTGGGCAGGAGCTGGGGTCGGAGTGGAGCTGCATCTGGAGTCAGAGCTGGTCTGGGTGGCATTCCCTCCCCACCCTCCATGGGAGCTGTCCTGGGCCCCACCATGCCTCACAGTTTGGGGACTACTCGACTATAGTCTGTGATCACATAATTAAAGATCCTCCAGACCAATTCACAATCCAGCTCTGTATCATAATGGATAAATATTGCAATGATAACTTTACTTGCAGTATATTATTCAGCTACTAGATCCCCCTGTGTGCTGTACAAAGATTCAGATAGGGTTTGGTACCTGGAGACACAGCTGGACTGCAAGCTCTGTGGAAGCCTATTTGTATTTGTTGGTGTAACTGCTTTTTTTATATGCCTCCTGATTAAGATGGACTGTGATTCGGTATATCATAGTGTGCACAGGGAAGCAGAGTTAAAGTTGCACGAGAAACCTCAACTTTGGCATTTTCTCACTTGAGTGCTTTACCTCTGCACTCGTAAAGGTCTACCAAGATGGGAGGAGGAGGTTATACGGACCTGTAGTATGTGAGCCATGTACAGTATTACTGACCCAGTATGGTCCTTCCTCAAATATGCAGTTAAAACAGAGATACGGGAGTACTGGATCATAAACCAAAATTCTATTGATACACAAAAGTGATGGTGCGGGGGAATAAAAACCTATCAACAGACTAATGGGTACAGAAAGTACTAATAGCTGCTAATTAATGCCACTGCAACATACCTATTAGAAGCGGGACTGTGTCTCCATTTTATCCTTCTCATTAGACCAATGCATCCCATTTTAACAAGCAATTACAAATAAACCCATTGCGAGTTTACTTTGGAGCACAGACTCCCCAAAGGTCTCCAAAGCTAGCTCTGTTTCTGAGCAGAGATCTCAGTTTACACATCTCATTCCCTCCCATCCCACTGTTTCACCCCAACCTCTTTTTCCAGTTTATAGCTCATGTTGCTGCACACTGAATAGCCACCTGTTTATAGTCCACCACAACTTCAGCCCTCCCTGAGCTGAGCTGCTTCTGTGTGCACATGCTGCGGCCCTTCCCATAAACCCTTCACATCAGGAGTTGGATGTACCATTCAAAGCAAAAGAGGCTCAATTCACACCCCCGGCTCAGCAAGGGTTCACCCTTGTTGCATGGCAAGGGGTGTTTCCACTCCTCCTTCCCCTCAGAGATTTCAGCAGCTGAGAGCAGCTTAAATCTCAGGCTGGAAGCAACAGAGGTTCCTAATTAGAGGAGGCTGCACCAAGTAAGCATATCCCTAAGGGCCACTCTACCACACACACACTTTAGGAGCTGCAATAGACGCGCTTAGGCCCCTCACATCAGACATGAAGTTGCATCATGTGGCTTGCACCACTGCTACCACTCAGTGGACTTTCTGCAAGCTGGGGCTTCCCATGAGGCTTTATGCCACCTTCTGCCCACAGGGACTCTGAACTGAATCACAGAAGATTAGGGTTTGAAGAGACCTCAGGAGCTCATCTAGTCCAACCACCTGCTCAAAGCACAACCAACACCAACTAAATCATCCCAGCCAGGGCTTTGTCAAGCTGGGCCTTAAAAACCTCTAAGGAAAGAGATTCCACCCCCCCTAGGTAACCCATTCCAGTGCTTCACCCTCCAGGTGAAATAGTGTTTCCTAATATCCAACCTAGACCTCCCCCACTGCAACTTGAGACCATTGCTCCTTGTTCTTTCACACCCAATAAAAGAAAAAAGTTAACTTCAGCCCTATTGGGGCCTTACCTGGCTAACCCAGTACTCTTTGGTTGTTTGTCCTCGTGATGCTGGGGCTCTCAAGCCCAGCTCTGACCACCATCCTTTCCAGTTCTTCTAGCAGGGTGGTTGTTCACACTTAGCACTCAGGTAGGGAAATCTAGTTAATTCATTCATAACAGAATCCCCCTTCCCATGACTAAGAGCTGGGTGCTTAATAAAGGTACAGTTGATAAACACTCCCTGCAAAATCCCACAGCTGTCAGACACAATGTACCCCCTAGAGGCTTGATTTTAGAGGAGTGGGTTGTTCACTGGTGATTTGGTTTTCGTACTGCGAGCAATATTAGTTAGATGACATAGAATGCCAGCTCTGAAAACTGGCCTACTGAGAAAGTCTTGCATACTAACTCCACATAGTACATAAACTGTACCTTAAAGCATAGCTCTCCTCTGAAACCACAGCAGGCTCTGTTTATACCTGTCCATCAGCAATTTCCATAGCAACCATGCCAAATTACAATTTTAAAATACTTTGTTCTCTAATGGCCTACCTGCAGACTCAACCTGGACATCACCAGGAATAAAAGCTCTGCAGGCCAAATTAGATCCTTTGTGGTATCTGTGCAGCCTCATGGTCTCCAGTGCATTTGCACAGGTGGACCTGAATGGAATTAAGCAAACAGCTGCACAAGGTAAAGTAGAAGCGAGCTCACTCTCTCTTAGCTGGATTTGCCCTGCAGAGCTAACAGGGATGAAAAAGCAGCAGAAAATCCAAACAAACACATATTGTAGTCACCAATGTTAGCAGATACAACTCTGCAAACACACTGGGAGTAGATCTGCTGAGTAAGAAGGTGCCTTTTTCACAGAGACCCTTTTCAGAGTAAAGCATGTCTTTTAGCAGGACAATATGGCTTCATGGGCTGTGAGAGCATTCAGCGAGGGTAGCAAAGTACATCCTAGCTAGCCATGCTAGATATTCCAGGAGATACACATATTAATCGTGGTTTATGTGTAAGCTTTGGAAGATCTCATTGTCACACTGGTATCACTATCCATAATTCAAAAGGCAACATTTACTTGTAACCACCAAACCCCACCCCAGATACAGCACAATTCTTTCTTGGTCCAAGTACAGTGAAATACGATGGTATCTCAACTACCATGATGCAACTGATTTAACCATTGCACCTCCTTTCAATTTACATAGGTACTTCATTAATTTAATATAACAGATTTACCAGATTTTATGTGGGTTCTCATCAGTATACTACGGAATAAGTAAGCACATTTCTAATGAATTCACTTTATTGCTTTGAAGCCTACAAAAAATGTAAGTTACTTAGCACCTGGACAATACGTACATGTCTTATTACTATTGTTTCAATTTTCTTCAGCGCCAGGCAAATTCTACCATAAACAAAAGCTAATAAACCTTGATTTAGGAGCCATAACTGCCACATGATATTGTGAGAGTGGCAAAATAGAAGACTGCATAGCAACTCTCACTTTAGTTAAAAGTATTTTTAATGACTTCATCCTTCATGGGTGCCCAAAGAACCCTGTGAAATAAACCTTTAACTCTTACATCGGTTCTGTCTTAAGGGTAATGAGCCATATGTGAAGACATCTGCAATGTCTGAAAAGTAGTATCATTAATTAGAGAGAAGACAGGACACTTTCGGACTGCGGGGGGAGGAAGGAGGGAGGAGAAAAAGTCCTTTCAAAAAGTCATCATGGATAAAGAAGGACAGAAACATAATATTTGTCCTTTGTATTCTATGAAGGGAACATTGTATACACAATTTTTATTTCCTGCATATATCAAGGAACAATATTATTGCAGTATGACTGACCAAGTCACCACAGAGAATGTGGAGAGCCAACTCTGTGAAAGGGTTAGTCAACAACATATGTTATTTGATTTGTATTAAAACCTTTCAGTGAGTTCAGCGTAAAGTCTTAAGGGAGATGCTGTCGCAGGTTGCATACTGCACAGCTAGTATCCCCTTTCCTCCTTCTACTCCTCCTTAGCACGAAAGGATAGATATTTGGGCATTCTTACCTTGGGGAATATTTTTAGCAGAGTTTTCTGCGGAAACAGAAGACTCAGTGTTTGCTGCTGACTGTTGGACTCCATTTGGGGTCATGTGAAAAGAAGTGTGGCTATCTATATCTTTACACAGCCATTGGGTGTCAGGAATACAATATTGCCAGGAAGGCAATGCTGGCTTCCCATTTAAGAATGGAAAACTGCTAAATATTAGCTGAGTGGCGTTGTTTTAATTCTGGTTTCTTTGGTTTTTAAAAACTCTTTGGTTTTTATGAGTGGTTTGTTGGCAGTGGCCCCTTGCTTTCTCCTCTCCTGGCTGAAGGAAGAAAGTTAGAAAGTGTTTTAATGGGTATAATAAAATACACACAAAGAAAAGGGAAAAGAATTCCATGGGCATGTGCACAGGGCTGATTAGCTAAGACCAGTAAAGGGTGGAGCCATGGGACTAACCTTAAAGCTGGTCTCTAGCTTGGAAATTTGACATATATCAATAGCTTGTGTCACTCCTAGGAGTTCACTCTAGCTCAGTGGTTCTCAAACTGGGGTTCGTGAACCCCTGGGGATTCGCAGAACGTTACAGGGGGTTCGCCAGAAAAATCTTACTCATGGCGGTCAGAGGACCCCGGGCATTGTAGGCAGCAAGTGGGA
This sequence comes from Lepidochelys kempii, assembly GCF_965140285.1. Taxonomy (NCBI): domain Eukaryota; kingdom Metazoa; phylum Chordata; order Testudines; family Cheloniidae; genus Lepidochelys; species Lepidochelys kempii. The sequence continues at coordinate 20,490,351 of NC_136380.1, forward strand.
CCCAGTTGCAGGGCAGATAGCGGGGCACGGAGAGCGGGGCGGGGCAGTTGGGGCCGGCAGCCCGAACCCTGGCAGTCAGCGGGAACTGCAGCCCGAACTCAGTGGAGCTCAGTTGACCGGGGCGGTCAATGGGGTCCAGCAGCTGGAGCCCCACGGAGTGCGGAGCCGGCAACCCAGACCCCAGCACGGGGCCAGTAGCCTGAGCACTGCGGTGGACATGGTGGCAGCTGAGACCCCAGGCACGCAGGTAGCAGCTCAGACCCCTGTCCTTGTCAAACAGGAGAAGTTGGCATCCAGGGCATAGTGAGCAGGGGCTGCGCTGTACATGGGCATGGTCCGAGCTAATTTGTCCCTCGCAGGGCACCCTTGTAGGGACGGACCTCGTGGCGGAAGAAAAGCTGTTTGCGAGCCAAACTGGCCAGAAGCACGTTGTAGCCAGTGTAACAGTGTTAAGGTGCCTCGGTAATTGTCATTCTCTCTGGAGTGCTGTTTTGCTTCAGTGAGAGTTGAGTGAATCTTCTCATTTTCTAGTTTGTTGGTTGCTAGCAGTCTCTCTGTGTTATTTTCATTAGAACTTTTGTACACAAATTCAATGGATAAGTGGCTGAAAAAGGAAAGTGTAAAGACGCAAGAATCGGCTAGTGTTTCCTCAAGTCCACACTGTAGAAAATCTAAGTCTAATGATCATGATGGTCCTGGAAAGTCACTTAAAGAAAAGAAAATATGACGATGTGTAGCATTCATGCAGGGTTCATGCACTTGGCAACATTCAGGGCACACCCGGAGTGTTGTGAAGGAGCAGTGCACACACGGCTCCTCTCAAGGGCATGAACCTTGGAATCTCGCCCAGATGACATGAACCATGGGAAGCCTCCCAGGACTGGGCTCAAGGCCCTAGAGCAAGGAATGCGGTAGATAGATATTGGTAAATAAGAATATTATACAAAGCCAGTGTATTCCTTTTATCTGTTGGAGTATGTAATGCGCGGGGGGAGAGAGAAATAAAAGAGAGGGTGAAAAGCTGACAGGCGGAGCAGCCCATCGGCAGACCAGCCTTCTTGCTTGCTTAAAGCCTTGTTTTGTCTTGTATTTGAACCGCAACAATGATGATTTTATAAAATATGGCTTTACATGCATTGGTGATCAAGAACGTCCAAAACCAGTGTGTGTGTGATTTGTGGTGATGTTCTAGCAAACAGCAGCCTCAAACCTTCTCTACTTCGGCGCCATTTAGAAACTAGGCATCCTGCATAACTTGACAAGCCTGTTGATTTTTTCAAGCAAAAATTAGCTGAGAGGAGAAGTGACATTACCAGTTTTATATCCAAAGCAAGTACTGATAATGAAAATGCACTTGAAGCATCATACCGCATGAGCTACCAAGTAGCAAAAGCATCAGAAGCCCATACCATAGCAGAAAGCTTGATTGGTCCATGTATAAAAGACATAGTTCATTGCATGCTCGGAGAAAAGGCTGCAAAAAGGATTGACATGGTACCTTTGTCCAATAATACGTTGTCACAAAGAATTAATGTCATGTCAAGTAATGTAGAGACCACAATTGTACACAGAGTGAAAAACAGTCCATATTATGCTATACAGTTGGATGCATCAACTGATGTAGCTAATCTAGCTATTTTGTTACTGTTTGTACATTATGTGAATGAAGGTCTGGTTCAAGAAGACTTGTTGTTTTGCCGACCATTGGAAGAACGTACAATTGTAGAAGATATCTTCAATCTGACTAATGCATATTTTCAAGAAAAGGAAATAGATTGGTCTTGTTGCCTAGGCATTTGCACTGATGGGGCCACATCAATGATGGGGAAGTATACTTGGATTTGTAGCTCGAACAAAAAAGGTTGCATCAAAAGTCTCTTGGACTCATTGCAGCATCCAGCTCTCACAACAAAACGCATGCCTGAGGGACTGAAGGAAGTGCTGGACAATGCAGTGAAAATGGTGAATTTCATAAAATCATGGCCAACAAATTCCAGAATATTTCACGTACTTTGTGAAGAAATGGGTAGTATACACAATTAATTGTCTATTGACCCATACGGAAGTTAGATGGCTCTCACGGGGCAAAATCCTTGTGTGCTTGTTTGAGCTTAGAATGGAAATCCTAGTTTTTTTCAACAGCCACCCTTTCCACCTTGCCAGCTGTATGGAAAATAATGTCTGGCTCCAGAGCCTACCTGATTTAGCAGATATTTTCTCAAGAATTAATTACCTAAATTTATCTCTTCAAGGCCTCAGTATAACAGTGTTCAATGTGCAAGAGCAAGTTGAATCCATGATAAAGAAGTTGCAGTTCTGGGAAAGTTGTTTGGAAAACAATCAAACGGAGTGTTTCAGTAATCTTCATGACTTCCTGGCAGAACATAAACTTCAGTTGGATCAGTGCACTACAACCAATATAACTGCACACCTAAAAGGACTTTGCACAACTTTCAGGGAACACTTTCCAGCTATGTCAGGCGATAATGACTGGATTCGCAACCCTTTTGATGATACCACTTGCTCAACACAGATATTGAACACTGAGGAAAAAGAGAAATTGATTGAGATCTCCTGTGATTGCGAACTGAAAGGGAGTTTCAGAAATCTGTCATTGATCAACTTTTGGCTGAGTTTAAGAAACGAGTGTCCCCTTCTGGCAGAAATAGCTGCTGCAGTTTTGTTACCATTTTCAACAACATACTTATGCGAGAAAGCATTTTCCTCGTATGCACATCTGAAAACCAAATACAGAAACAGACTTGATGCCGAACCAGACCTGAAACTTTATCTTTCTCCAGTGGTTCCGGACTTCCAAGAGCTATGCAGAGCAAAGCAAGTGCATCCATCACACTGAGGAAATTTAAACTTAAATCCCTGGAAATATTCATTTTCAGGAGGGGGTTCACGAGATTTCACAATTTAGTGAAAGGGGTTCACGGGCTGTTAAAATTTGGTAACCACTGCTCTAGCTTAACCTAAACCAGGACTTCAGGAAGGCCAGAAGGGACAATTGTGATCATCTGGTCTGACCTCCTGTATAACACAGACCACAGAACTTCCCCCAAAATAATTCCTACAGCAGAGCTTTTAGAAAAACATCCAGCCCTGATTTTAAAATAGTCAGTGCTGGAGAATCCACCACAACCCTGGGTAAATTGTTCCAGTGGTTAATTATGCTCACCATTAAAAATGTATGCCTTATTTCCAGTCTGAATTTGTTCAGCTTCAAACTTCCAGCCATGGATTGTGTTATACCCTTCTCTGCTAGACTGAAGATTTGTTCCCCATGTAGATGCTATAGAATGTAATCTAGTCACCCCTTAACTTTCTCTTTGTTCAGCTAAATATATTGACCTCTTTGAGTCTATCACAATAAGGAATGTTTTCTAATAGTTTAATCATTCTCATGGCTTCTCTCTAAACCCTCTCCAATTTGTCAAGGTCCTTTGTGAGTGAAATGTATTCTTTTAGGATCTTAAGCAAAAGGTTCCTTTTTATAGATAGTTACAGTGGACTTCTGCATTCTATGTGCCCTTCCTCTTCTCATGCTTTCTACAAGGCTAAGTCCACTGTCCAATTTTTCTACTATACTTTTCTCTATACCTAAATGTACACAATGGGTTTGATACACAAAGGTATCTGAGCATACCTCTTTTTCATTTAGTGAGAATAAATGCTCATGACACTACACCTTTTTACTGTGGGGGACACGTTCCCCCTGGGGTGCCATCTAGAACTGGGGTACCACTGAGCCCTCTGACCCACTAGCTTGGGCTCCCTCTCTCCCTGTGCTGCTGTGGCAAGCTGAAGACGTGCTCCTGGTCCCACACTTCCACCAGCTTTCACACAGGTGGGGGACACATCCAGCTGCAGTTACATGCAGGCTCTCTGACCATAGAATCATAGAATATCAGGGTTGGAAGGGACCTCTGAAGGTCATCTAGTCCAACCCCCTGCTTGAAGCAGGACCAATTCCCAGTTAAATCATCCAAGCCAGGGCTTTGTCAAGCCTGACCTTAAAAACCTCTAAGGAAGGAGATTCTACCACCTCCCTAGGTAACGCATTCCAGTGTTTCACCACCCTCTTAGTGAAAAAGTTTTTCCTAATATCCAATCTAAACCTCCCCCACTGCAACTTGAGACCATTACTCCTCGTTCTGTCATCTGCTACCATTGAGAACAGTCTAGAGCCATCCTCTTTGGAACCCCCTTTCAGGTAGTTGAAAGCAGCTATCAAATCCCCCCTCATTCTTCTCTTCTGCAGGCTAAACAATCCCAGCTCCCTCAGCCTCTCTTCATAAGTCATGTGTTCTAGACCCCTAATCATTTTTGTTGCCCTTCGCTGGACTCTCTCCAATTTATCCACATCCTTCTTGTAGTGAGGGGCCCAAAACTGGACACCGTACTCCAGATGAGGCCTCACCAATGTCGAATAGAGGGGAACGATCAGCCACGGCATGAACCAACAATAGAAAGGCCACAGCCAAGGTAACTCTCAGCTCCCTAGGCACGCATCGCTTCTGGAGCATAAACCCAAAATTATACTGTCTTGTGCTGCATAGGGAACTGTACAATGTAAAGCTCAGAGAGTTCACCTCCCTCCCCCTCCCCCCATCCCCTCCCCAGTGTGCAGAGGAATATGCAACAGCCTTTGCCCCTTCAGCTACGATTTCCCATGCATTTCACTCAAACTCACTGGTTTAGATAAAAACATAAAATAAGTTTATTAATTACAAAGAGATAGAGTGTAAGTGATTATACATGATAGCAAACAGTTCAAAGCAGATTACCTAGTAAATAAACAAAAACGCAGGCTAAGCTTAACACACTAGAAAGATACTATTTGAATTAATCTCTCATCCTGACTGATGATACAAGCAGGCTGCAGATTCTTAAGGCACAAGCTACATTTGCTTTGCAGCTTGGAATCCCCAGGTTTTAATACACAGGCTAGAAATCCCTTTAGCCTGGGTCCAGCACTTCTCCCAGTTCAGTCTTTGTTCCTCAGGTGTTTCCAGGAGTCCTCTTGTCTGGGGAGTGAACAACAACAGATGACTTCACTCCCTGCCTTATATAGCTTTAGCATATGCCCCAAACCTCAGTTTGTGGAAAAACACTGACATCCCAAGATGGAGTCCAGAGTCATGTGGCCTGGTCACAGGCCCTTGCATAACTTGTGTCATAGCAGCCATTACTTACAGGCTGTCTGGAACATTTTTAGGAAGGCTCACCAGGTGAAGGATAAGCTTCTCCTAGGACTTATTATTTTCCCTAATGGCTCATTACCCTGAATAGGCCCTATCCCACCCGCTATCTAGACCAGGGATCGGCAACCTTTGGCACACGGCCCCTCAGGGAAATCCGCTGGCGGGCCAGGACGGTTTGTTTACCTTCAGCATTGGCAGGTGCGGCCGATCACAGCTCCCACTGGCCGCAGCTCGCCATTCCAGAAATATGAATAATCATATTCAGCAACTTTTCCAATTACACCTTACATGACCTGTCTTGCATAAAATGCATCATAACTATGCTCTAATCATATCATAATAATATCACTATGAAGAACATCTGAGTGTGCCTGTTTTTCATTTAGTGAGAATAAATACTCATGACATTACACCTTTTTACTGTGGGGGACACCACATTTTAGATTTGTTTGTGGTGTCTCCTTTTGCCACTAAAGAAACTTATGATAAGAAGGAATAAATGGTGTTTTATCTGGGTTTCTGGCAAATATTTCATAAAAGAAGAATTCACACCGAGTTAGGTGATACAGTAGGTCAACGCACTAATCTTTCACCATATGCAGCCTATGTTCAAGTCCTAATTTAGGTGTCATTAAAATGGAGATTAGTGGCCTCATGAGAGAGTACACTCCATTTCTTCAAAGGGAGTCACATTCAGCTGAGCACTGCAGAATTTGGCCCCATAAAATTTGGTGGTATTTGCAGTCCACTCCCAAGGCAAGCCCCATACTGAACTAGCAAGTATTGCTAAATCAGGATTTAGATGCATTGAGAAAGTCTGTGGAATGCATATCCAATGGGGCAGCCCAGAGAGAAGGGGGCACAATCTGACCCACTCTGGGCCTGAGTCAAGACAATACCATTAGCAACTTATTCTAAAGCTGTAAAATTAACACACAACATTTGAAACAGAAATCTCCATGATGAATATTCTCCCCTTGATACGACTGTCAAGTCCTATTAACACTACACATAGACATACACACACCTGAATTATTCAGACTTCAAATAAACGGCTGATCATTGGCTCTCCAATCACATTCTTCCAACACACAATTTTAATGGCAACCACTCAAGATTTCTGAAGGAGAGGACACATGTTCAAAAGTAAGGGTGTTTTATGGTATTTTCCTTCCTGAAAATAAAGAAGCTGCTGTAGCAATGAAATTACACAGCAAATCTTCATGGGTTTGCGCTCCTTCTGTAACCCCATTAAGGGAAATGGAAATCTGAAATGTTATTCCTAAAGTCATTAGTCATTCAATAATGTAAATAAACCCTACCTAGCATAGTTAAAAAACTATGGTGTGCTTAGACAAAGCATAGTTATGTTCAGGGAAAGAAAATTAACATGACTGCTCTATGCCATAGAAATGTGCTAGTGAACTGGAACAGGTACAGAGAAGGGCTACTAGGATGAGCTGAAGAATGGAAAACCTGTCTTATGAAAGGAGACTTAAGGAGCTTGGCTTGTTTAGCCTAACCAAAAGAAGGCTGAGGGGAGATATGATTGCTCTCTATAAATATATCAGAGGGATAAATACCGGAGAGGGAGAGGAATTAATTAAGCTCATACCAATGTGGCCACAAGAACAAATGGATATAAACTGGCCATCGGAAAATTTAGACTTGAAATTAGACAAAGGTTTCTAACCATCAGAGGAGTGAAGTTCTGGAATAGCCTTCCAAGGGAAGCAGTGGGGGCAAAAGACCTATCTGGCTTCAAGATTAAACTCGATAAGTTTATGGAGGAGATGTTATGATGAGATAACATGATTTTGGCAATTAACTGATCTTTAAATATTCATGGTAAATAGGCCCAATGGCCTGTGATGGGATGTTAGATGGGGTGGGATCTGAGTTACTGCAGAGAATTCTTTCCTAAGTATCTGGCTGGTGAATCTTGCCCATATGCTCAGGGTTCAGCTGATCGCCATATTTGGGGTCGGGAAGGAATTTTCCTCCAGGGCAGATTGGAAGAGGCCCTGGGGGTTTTTCGCCTTCCTCTGTAGCATGGGGCATGGGTCACTTGCTGGAGGATTCTCTGCACCTTGAAGTCTTTAAACCATGATTTGAGGACTTCAATAGCTCAGACATAGGTGAGAGGTTTATCGCAGGAGTGGGTGGGTGAGATTCTGTGGCCTGCATTGTGCAGGAGGTCAGACTAGATGATCATGATGGTCCCTTCTGACCTTGATATCTATGAATCTAGTGAGCCCTTCCAGGAAATGACATGGCTCGAAAAAGGAGAGTTATTAAACAAATAACTCTGAAAATAATGACATTTACCGGCAGAGCAATTAAGATGATAACCTTCATAAAATTACCGCTTTAAATCGGGGTGCAGGGCCAAACCACATGCTCTTTTGCCATTTTTGATTTTTTTTAAAGGAAAATCTGTTTCATTATCAAAACTTTCCCTGTAAGAGATATTTACAAAAACTAGATCTGACAAAAATATTCATGTTAAAAACATTTTATGAGTAAGCCCCCATCCTGCAAGCACCATGCCTAACTTTAAACAGATGAGCGTTTAAATATTTGTAGAATCTGGGCTGAAATTTGCCTGTTTTCACATTTGCAAAACTGCAGCATGTTTTGATGAATGTGCGTTAACGTGTCCCCTGGAGACAGTATGCTCTAGGGAACCAAGCACAGGAGTGAGAGACATTAGGTCCTGAATTCTCTTTCCGATTCTGCTACAAACTAGCTTTCATACAACTTTGCACTTATTTATGCCTCACAAATGCCACCATGACTTAGATAAATATAATTACAGATGGAGAAACTGAGACTCTGAAAGAAAAAGCATCTGATTCTGATCTTTCAGAAATACTAGTTTTCTACCAGCATATCTCAACTGGAGTTATTCCTGATTCGTCCTTGTGCAAGAGCAATACTGAGAGCAAAGTGATTTAGTTAAGATCCTATAGATCAAATTAGTGCCTTCATCAGAATTAGAACTCCTAACAGAGAATGCTGCCTGATCTGCTAGAGCACACACGTTCAACTGGCCCATCACTGTGAGAGAGACCTAGGCCCACCCCCTCAAATGTATTTAGGCCCCTACCTCACATTGATTTCAATGGGGATTGGGCACCTAAATACCTCTAAGTCTATGACCCCATCTACACTACAATAAATAAGAATCACGTGCTAGGCAGGACACAGTACAGACACACCCTTCCTATCAGTAACAGATTAAGCAGCGAGCAGAACCAAAGAAACCTCCACTCTGTATCCTGGATAGGACTCTACTCTGCATCATCTGGGGGGAGAAGCAAGGTGGAGTCTAACTTTGGTATTTGGACCGAGAGCAACTGGTCAGCCCCTCTGCTAGTACCTGTGCAACAAATAGCACATAGTCTGTGGGGCTCGGCCACGGCACATGCCCAATGGCAGCTGGATGCGGCTCTAGGGCTGACCCTCATTCCCCCAGCCGACGATCTTGTCCCCACAGCCGACCTCACTAATATACACACTCAGCAGCAACAGAACTGAGGAGGGTGTTTCAGTGCTACCCACACTGACAGAGCATAGGGACGAGAGGAGTACTTAGGGGTACTTAGTACTAAGGAGTACTTAGACATGAACAGCCACCGCTCATTTAAAACCCATGTGCCTCTTCAAAAAAACCACTGCTTTCAAAAAAGCCTTTCACTTTGCCAAACCATTTTTGTAAGTCTACTTCTGTTCTCTAATAGAAGATACACCTGCATAACTGAACCTTGTCTGTGTTTCCTTCCTAGAGGTTCATCAGCAGGAGCATTGTGCTCGGGTTGCTCTCTCCCGCAGCGACTGAGCCATAAATTGGCAACTCACCCAATGAGAGAATACAGTGTAATTGCACATAACTGACAGGACACCAGAGCAAGCAACTACTCCAGGAGGGGAAACGTTAATGCCTACAGTGTATAAATGTAGCAGCAGTCATTTTTGACTAGGGATGAGATTTGGAGGGGTTTTAATTGCCAGATTGAAGTGTGATACCTGCAATGCTATATTTAAAACTTATTTGAAAGCCTGTGTGCAGCTGGTGAGTCATTAGAAAAAAAATCATAAATTGATGTTATATGCTGTTCCATTTAAAGACAGTGGGTCATTCTCATCTTTGACTGCTCTTTACAAATCCATGTAATTTAGTTTTCAATGGTAATAGTGTTGCTTTTATTAATTTTTTTTTTCCAATACGTGGGAAAAGGTTACACAGTAATTTGTTTTAGGAGTCATCTCAAGGATATGTGAAGTTTTCAGGTTTCCTGTTAATTATAGAGAAACTGTCAGCAGCAGTTTGTCTAACCTTTAAGACAGAGTAAGATGTGTCTAGAAAACATCTTTGCATAGAACAGTTTAGAGATCACATATTTACTTCATTTATTTATAATGGGCAGATATTCCTGGTTATACCTGCAATGGTCTATCACTAAGGTAAGGCAACTGGGGCCTACATTTTGAAATGTGGGTGTCTAAAGGGCTGAATTGCACATTTATAAAAAATCAGGCCCCAGGTTGGGCACCCAGAAAGCTGAGGCACCAAAATTACATGGGAAATCCCAGCCTCAAAAGGTAACTGCATAAGGGTGGGACTCGGCTTTCTTTTTATGTGTTTTAAATGTAAAATGCTACATAAATATTGAAACATTGCACAACATGTGGCATAGTGAAGCTTTATAGTCATGTCTAGTAAGGGAATTAGGGCCTGGACATGAGGCAAACATCATACTCAGGCTGTTTTTATCACCAGGGTACTAGCCATTGGGCAAACTCAAAGGTATTTTGAACAATCAGGGCACCCATAGAGTCATTATTACATGGCTCCTTCTCAACCTATAATTTTTTGAGGGGCATAATTCCTTGGCCCCACTCTCTATATAACCTGTTCCACTTTCATGCTCATACTCCTTCATCTGAGGAGCAATTTAGTACTTAAGTGTTGAAGTCATTGTTTCTTCTTTCACGCTCTTCCCTTTATGCAAGCTATTATCAAATGCGCTTTTATATGAATTAACAGAGGCCAATTAGCAAGAGCTTCAGATAAGCTTTTATGTGCTTGATTGCAAAGATATTAAATGCCTGTGTTTTATCTTAAAGTTACAAAACCAAAATAACTAGCTGGTATAATTGAAGTCTAGAAGTATCCTCACAGGAGCTACATAGTCAGAAAATGATTCTAATTTATGTTTAAATGGATGGAAATTAAGGAAAAGAAATTGCATAGCAGTGAACTTCTATTGCAGCCATCCTTTGAAGACAATTGTCTAATAGACACATTATGAATGCAAAATAAATGTGATTATTTGGCTGTGCATAAATAGAGTAACAATACTATAAGAACTGTTGCAAGCATTTCCAATTTGTTTCTAATCCAAACTAAACACATTAGCTCGTAAATGGCATATTATTCAAGGTCTTGTGTTTGTGTAACTCAGGTTGCACTGATGAGCATATTTAGGTATGCTTGCAAAACCAACACACAATGGCTTACCACCAGAGTCTCAGTACGAGAAGGCTAAAATCTAAAAGGCTTAAAAACACACGCAGAACATCAGAGAAATGCATAGGTTCTATGGCACAATTAATCCTGCTGTGTGTTTTTAACTAGACTCTGCTGTTTCCTCCTAACATTGCACTTATTGCTTATGTAAATCCATGGATAAACTGAAATTTATAATTTCTGAGCATTGGCTAGAGTCATGTTTTGACTTTCAGGGATGGTTCAGAGAAAAGCTTAGAGGGCCTGATACTTCACTCACCCATGCTGATGTAAACTCATGTGATTTCTGTGGATCCCAGGACATTTATAAGAGGCCAGGGGTGAAGTCAATGAGAGTTTGTCATTGACTTCAGCAGGGTCAAGATTTCACCTCAAACATCGTAGGGAGAGGGAGTGGAGACAGTGCTCTAAAAGCATCTGATTCATTATTCCATGCAATGCAGGGTTGATCCATGCAGTCTTTTTGTGGACAATTCATGACCAAGGAAAGTGGGTTAAGTCTGACAAATAATTGGTTTGTAATGAACCATTCAGCCAGCCGTAGTGCTACAATTCATTATGCACACACACAAATCTAACTGGTAAGCAGAATGACAACAGCAAGTGTCAGATGTACAAGAAGAACAATCTAGGATTAAGAATTGATAAAACAGAATTTCACAGTAATTACTAGATGGATGGAAAGCTAAACTATGCAAGCACAAATCCTAATAAATTAAATTCTTTTTAGACATAATCCTAGTAGATAATAGACAGTCCTAATGGAAACTCCCGTAACAAAATAAATTGAGTGAATTGGGATAAGGAAAGAAGACAGACAAGGAAGCCTCATTGACACCTGCCACATTCCAGAATAATTCCCAGTGCAGTCACTCTAGATTTATCACAGTGCAAGGAAGAGTAGAATCCGGCCCTAGATTTGCACAAGAAGATTCAGCATAGCATGAGAGAAAAGCAACAGTGAGGGCTGAATTGTGGCTGCTAGAGCCTGTGGAACATTGGGGTGAGAAGGTGTGTACTGTCCAAATTGTGGTGGCTGGAGGCATGTATTAGGTTTGCATAATGTCTCCCAGAGTAATGGGGAGCACAGAATTTTAGAAGTGTAGGGCTGGAAGGGACCTCAAGAAGTCATCAAGTCCAGCCCCATGTGCTGAGGCAGGATCAAGTCAACCCAGACAAGCGTCTGTCCAACCTGTTCATAAAACCCTCCAGTGATGGGGACTCCACAACCTCCCTTGGAAGCCTGTTCTCAGTGTCCCTGGTTCAGTCCCTGGTATGTCAGTCAAGAGGTCAGCTGTCACATCGATGGGGACTTGGCTGGGATTTCAACTGCTGTAGGCCTCAGACACTTGGGATGAGCTTCCTTTGTCCAGAGGAAATATGTACCCACTGGTAAGTTTGTATGATAGGTCCTGCTTCATGTTCCCCCTTCACAGAGCAGGTGAGCTGTTACAGTCTTAGCTATAGAACCTCAAGCCTGAGGCTCATGTTTTTAGCTCAGGAGGTGCCCCTGGTTCAAGCCTCAGTGTGCCAGCTAAAATGGCAGCAGTCATGCTAGCTGGTACTCAGGGTGGCAGGGTCCTGGCTTTGTTCCCAATGTTCCCTGACATACTCCCCTCATGGGTGTGCAGTTCTGTGGGAAGCAGCAGCTGGATCTTGCCTTTGCATTCCAGGAGGGTGAGAAGCTGCATTATGTGTGTCTGCTGTGCTGTAGGAGGGAGGGAAGGAGCATCGTATACTTTCTTAGGAATTCAGAATCCAGCCTGAATGACTGATTTTTTTACCGCAGGCAAGATCAAAAGCTAAGTGTGAGAGCACAGCGTGAAAAGGCCGCACGACACAGCTGATCTCAACATCGGCAGTAGAGCCACTATCCAAAGGTTGTTACAAGGGAAAGGGATAAAAATTGTTCTTCTTAACCTCTGAGGATAGGACAAGAAGCAATGGGCTTAAATTGCAATTAGGGTGGTTTAGGTTGGATGTTAGGAAAAACTTCCTAACTGTCAGAGTGGTTAAGCTCTGGAATAAATCACCTGGGGGGGTTGTGGAATCTCCATCCCTGGGGATTTTTAAGAGCAAGTTGGACAAACACCTGTCAGGGATGGTTTAGATAATACTTAGTCCTGCCTTGAGTGCAGGGAAGTGGATTAGATGACTTCTCAAGGTCCCTTCCAGTTCTATGACTCTATGAATTACCTATATAGGTATCTGCAGTGCTTATATGCCACCCTGCCATTCCCACAATATCAGAGCACCTCAGTCTTTAGCGTATTTCCCCTCCCAACATTCTGTAAGTTATTGAGTGTTATCACCTCCATTTTACAGAGGGGGAGCTGAGACACAAAGAAATTTACCCAGGAGATTCTGTGGCAGACCAGGAAATTGAACCTAGGTCTCCAACATCCGACATGCTAGCGCCCCAACTATTTTCAACCATCCTCGCACTCAATAAACAAAGCCAGCTGACCTACTTTCCATCCTGTTTTCTGGTAGGCAAGCACCCACAACACAAAAGCCACCCCCACACCTGCTACCCTTGTTGACAGCCTCAGCACCATTGCACAGAAGGCATGGAGACTGAACAACCCTCTCAGACCTATAACTCATGGGTCCCTCCAGTTCTGGGCTGAAGAAGGCTGGCTGGGAAACATTCATTACTGCTATGCATACAATATGCCTGCTCCGTGCTGTAAACAAAGGGCTTCAATCTCCATCTGTACCTGCTGCATACCTTTCATGGAGCAGTGGAAGGTGCTGTACTTCGTGTTCAAGTAGGTCTAAGTTCAAAGCCTGTCGAATCTGTCACACAAATGGTGACTATCCTTTTTCCATACCTTTCATGAACACTACACAGAAAGAAGGGAGAGGGAAAAAAAGATACAAATAGTACAAGGCAAAAATTCTGTAGTAAAAGACCCCATGCAGCAATGTCTAGTAAGAAATCAGTCTTTATTCCGATGGAATTGTTTTGTGTTATTCAGAGGGACCATGCCTGTTTCACTGTATAGATGACAGATTATAAGGGGCTTTTATAATGCAAAGCCTTAGAGCATTTTCTGAATTTACTTGATACAGCTTTGAATCCACACTACCTACTGTTCCTCTTCATCTCAAATAGAAGAGCGCTGGGCAGCAGGTTGAGGGAAATTGGTACTAGGGTGATTATTCATAAAGATGACTTTTACTGTTAGCATTGGGGTATTCAGAATGCTATATTTATGAGTGAGTGCCATTTTCATTAAAACTCTTTTTTAAAAAGGATTGAAAACTTGGCTGTTGAACTGAAGGTACAAGCTGTGGCATCCCAGCTGGTGGTGGTTTGGTTTTGTTTTCCTTAGCTTGAGGCAGAGGATTATACTGAGTATAATGTACTGGCTAGTGGCTGCATGTGTATTTGATTGAAGAGTCTAGAGTGGGGACCAGACTTTGGTTCTGTATCTGATAGCACGGTACTTATCAAATCACAATGCATGTATTTTAATAATTAGCTGGTGTATCTTTGAAATTGCGTAAGTATTCAGTGAAACCTACTGTAAATTAATTGTTTCATCGAGTGTATTTAGGACACTTTAAATTCAGTGCTAACAAAACCTCTCTAGCTTTCAACTCTGAAACATTAGCCTTATACAATTTCACATTGCTGTAAATTTCCAAATGACAAGCAGATGAAGATAGATACCTTATTATATGCAATAGCTATAAAAGATGGAGAAACTGAACACGACTTGGGTTTATCTCTTTGGTGAAGTCATGAGTAAACTGAGTGAATTTGGCAAGCAATTCATCAAAATATAAACCACACAGTAAAACAAATTTATATACTCTTTAAAAGCTTCATCTAAAGCCCATTGGAGGTTTTCTATTGACTTCAATAGGGTTTGGATATGGAATTAAATGAAGATTTGAAGCCAGAGATGAGGTGTAAAGTGGTTTGAGTGAACCTAGTTATCTTAGGTGCATGTACACAAATGCAAGAAGCCTGGGAAACAAGCAGGAAATCCTGGCACAATCAAGGAACTATGACGTGATTGGAGTAACTGAAACTTGGGGGGACAGTTCACATGACTGAAGCACTGTCATGGATGGGTATAAACTGTTCAGGAAGGACAGGTATGGGAGGAAAGGTGGAGGAGTTGCACTGAATGTAAGAGAGTGGTATGATTGCTCAGAGCTCCAGATTGAAACTGGAGAAAAGCCTGTTGCGAGTCTGTGGGTTAAGTTTAGAGGTGAGAACAACAAGGATGATGTCGTGGTGGGCGTGTGCTACAGATGACCGGATCAGTAGGATGAGGTAGACGAGGCTTTCTTCGGACAACTAACTGAAGTTTCCAGATCACAGGTCCTGGTACTAATAGGGGACTTCAATCACCCTGACATCTGCTGGGAGAGCAATACCGCAGTGCACAGACAATCCAGGAAGTTTTTGGAGAATGTTGGGGACAACTTCCTGGTACAAGTGCTGGAGCAACCGACTAGGGGCCATGCTCCTCTTGACCTGCTGCTTACAAACAGGGAAGAATTGGTAGGGGAAGTAGAAGTGGGTGGCAACCTAGGCAGCAGTGACTATGAGATGGCTGAGTTCAGGATCCTCACAAAAGAAAGAAAGGAGAGTAGCAAAATATGGACCCTGGACTTCAGAAAAGTAGACTTAGACTCCCTTAGGGAACTGATGGGCAGGATCCCCTGGGAAGCTAATATGAGGGGGCAAGGAGTCCAGGAAAGCTGGCTGTATTTTAAAGAAGCCTTATTGAGGGTGCAGGAACAAACCCGAAGTGCAGAAAGAATAGCAAATATGGCAGGCAACCTATGCCTCTATGCCTCTTTGCTGTACCCTTGCATCAGCGCCTATAGCGTCCACTGCTGTAATGTTGTGTCTTCACAACTGTAATGTGCTTCCCCAAGAACTCATCTGTAATATAAGATGAACATTAGTTGTTTAACTGACCAAGTGTTGTCCTACAGACTTGGACCTAGCAACTCAGTCAGCTGTAGGCAGAGAGGGAAACTGCTTATGTCACCTTGTTAATTGCCGTGTTCTTCACATGTTGATTCATGTCACTTTAACACTGCTAAGTCAAATGTATCCATCAATATTTTGAAGGCCCCCTGCTGTCCACAAGAATAGGGTACATACTGCTGTAGAAGAGAAAGAGGATTCTTTCATATACCAGTAGCCAAGATAATGACTGATACGAAAAGAGGTTCCTCCAACCTGTCTCAGAAAACTTAGTAGGAACGCCCACTAATAGCTGCCCGCTGTAAACGTCTCTCAAGAATAGTGTTTCCCGTGTGTTTACAAAACCAGAGCGAGCTCTATGTACTGGACTTAGGGGTGCGTTGACATTAAACCCAAACTGAAGCATTGTGCTGCATACCCTTTATTTACTTAAGAGGGGCGGGGGGAAATTCTAGGGCCTTTCACAGCTCAGAACTGTACAGGTTTGTAAAACATAGGACAACATTCATAACTGCAACACAGCGCTTGGTGAAGTGAACTTTGCTGGAAGCTTTGGGGACTGAAATCTCCCTGCTTTCCATCGAACAGCTGCCCCATACTGCCTTGCCAACATGCCTCACATCTGTGCCAGCGGCTGTGACACAGAGGCTCCTGGGCAAAGCGCCTCCTGTTCTTTGCAAACAACTCTCACCTCGGTCCTGTCAAACTCACTACACCCAACACATGTCTTACAGGAGATGTATCTATAAAGATTAACATGTAAGGTCTCTTTAGAAAGCTCATAATTTAGCAAGACTCATAACCATTGTGAGATGTATGTACACATAATATTTAAGGAGTAGTGTATTTACACGGAAAATGTGCTGTATGGTCTTGGAGTAAAAGTTAGCCACCAGGACATAATATATCTCAGTGAAGGCCCATCCCTAACAGGAGGCAGGGTCATGGTCATCATGCCCTAATTAGCCAGTGATGTAATGCAAGGCTCAGTTGTCTAGCCTTGCTCCATCCCAGGACTTTTGATTGTTTGCAGTTGTCTCTGATGGTTTTCCATTGAAATCACTTGGAGGTAAAAAAGGAACATTACAACAGCCAGAGTATCATCCTGTCTATGAACAAAGACAAAAGACTGTTTCAGAATAACACAGAGTGGGAAAAGGTGCTCTGTATCCTTTCACTGAGGAGATATTTTGGGGACCAGGGATGTTCTCATGAAAGATTGGATCCTGGTTCCCGTGAAGTCAACAGACTGAACTTAGGTGGGGAAACCTACTAAATTAGATAGGAAAGGTAACTATTAATGAGTGTAGACCCAGGTTAAAACTTCCCCAAGGTACAAACTATTTTACCCTTTGCCCTTGGACTTCCGCTGCCACCGCCAAACGTTTATCTGGGCTTATTTTTATTAGGAAAGCATTGTTTGGAAACGTCTTTCCCCCCAAAATCCTCCCAACCCTTGCACCCCACTTCCTGGGCCCCTAAATAGAGTACTTTAATATGGGTAGCTTGTATTTCTAGGGCTAGACTGACCCTTTGGCTCACGAATGAAGGGCAGTGCACAGCTGCTCCACCCAGGATCTGCCCAAGGATGGAATGGTGACGCAGAGAATCACAATTCTGCTCATATGTCCATGTTGCTCTGGAGAGGAGGGAGGGTTGATTACTACAGCCCATAAAAGGGTGCAACTTATTTGACCTCTGTCCCTGCCCACTCTCGCTTGTCGGGTGGTGTGACGGGGTTTCACTCACCACCGCTGGCACCTCCTGCCAGTCACTCTGGGAATTAGCTCTTGGCCACTGCAGAGTGCCCTCGATGCGTGGTGTCAGGCCCATCATTTGCTCTGCTGCCCTGGGACCTGCGTTGCTCCCTGCTTGGCGGCATCCTCTTCAGGATAGTCCTTGTCTGCTTCAGGATACTGCCCTCCGGCAGTGCCCGCCGCTTCAGTCTTGTCCCTTTCTGGGGGGGTGTTGTTAACTGCAGTCCTTCTGACTGCACCTGCCTCAGTGGCCAACCACAACCTTGTAGCCTAGCCCCTTATCTCAGGGGCCAGTTGCAGTCTGTCTCGGCCCCTCTCCTCAATGGCCAGGTGCATTGCAAACGGGGAAAGGGGGGACCCAGGCCCGCCCGCTACTCTGGGCCCCGACCTAGGGACCCTCTAGCGGCAGCCTCTCTCTGCCCTTTTCCTTCCCCTCTTGCCTGCTCGGTCTCCCTGGGCCACTTCCCCTTTGGCCCTATGCACCTTCCTGACCCTTTGCAGCAGGGCCACAGCCTGGCAGGTAATGGGCTGGAGCCCCTATCTGCTCCCCCAAGCCTGCCCAGCACTGCTCTGTCCAAGATGCTGCTCCTTTCATCAGTCCTTCTCCCTAGCTGGACAGCCTTTATATAGGACCTAGCCTGGTCCTGATTGGCTGCCCCTTCCCCCACCCTGATTGGCTCTCCCAGGCCTTCACTGATTGGCTGCTGGTTCATGCAGCCTCTCTGGTCTGGCTCAGCCCATTTTCTCAGGGGGTGGGAATATCCAGAGATCCAGGGCTGTAAGATAGATCCAAGCTGGACCCACGTCCAGGTAGGCCAAGTGTAACCCTTCTGCCAGCCTGTAGCAGGGGTCAGGTTCAGTATCTTGGGGTTCCTCTTAATATTTACAAAACAGAGCCAGATCAAATCTCCACCCCTAGAAATCTGGTAAAACTAAATACCAACCCTGGGCAGCTCTAAGAAATGATATCTCCACACTTGCAAGCCCTGAATCTGTGTATAACAAAGGAAAACTTTTATTTAAAGGAGGAGAGAGCTCAGCATTAATGTGGGAAACACTGCAACAATGATTAAAAAGTATGTAAACAATGAGTAAACACCCACCCCATAATATGTTGAGCAGTCATCCTTTGCCTCAGTTTCCCACCTCCTCTTGTGACTGTCTGATGAATGAACACTCCTTTAACACACCATTCCCCTTTTCACTCTGCTGCACACCGCTCACGGTTGGCTGTCCAGAGTTAGCGAAGTCCCAGAATCCAGGGGTGAGTTCATATGGGTTCATCTCTCACCCCTGACCTCTGTCACCCCTGCCTCTGCTTTCTACTGCTACTTCTACCATTAGCTGCCATGCCAGTCTGAGGTTCCACTACTTAGCCCAGTTCTGAGTGATTTCAGCTCTTTGCAATTTCACTGCATAATGGGGAACTCTCTGCTATTGCATTCTCTGCATTACTTTTCACTATAACACTGTCCCCATACTAAGTTTAAAATTCAGGTACTACACTAACTTATCAGTAGTTTCAGTGCTAATGATCACTGAGCAAATATGAGGACTCTCAATAGAATTTATGCATCTATATCTTTAAAGCCCAGAGAAAGAAGGTCAGACAATATCTAGACCTCTTTAAATAAAGTCCCCACCTACTCTGAACTTCATTTGGATTTAGCATCACGAATCCCTACCCCTGCTTAGTGAGTGAAGTTAAAGTTACGGTGATCCTCTCAGTTAGGGTCTATATTACATACAATTCCGCTGCCCTTTAGTCATACAATCATGATAATAACATTTCATTACTCCTGCCTCTAGTACTAAAGTGAATTTTAACCCAAAACAGCCAAAAGTAATCCCTTTGGCAAAGCAGGTCTGTCTGCTGATCACTAGGCAAAGTATGTGTGTCTATGCAAATACAGTCTGCTCCTGAGGTCTTTACCCCCAAGTTCATCAACAAATGGCAAAGGAGAGTTCCTTCAGACCCTGGCTTACACAAGCAAGGGCTTGGAAGAGGCCTCATTCTCTCCTGATGCATTCCTTGTCTGAGTAAACCAGGACATAATTTAGCCCTTTGTAATCTTCAGGACTGACAGTTGTTTATTGAAATGAATTCCTAAGTGACTGCAGAGTTTTAGCTGGCTAAAGGTCAAGCAGCTTTCAAACAATTTGTATTTATTATTAATTATTATTATTATTGAGAGGTAGAAATTTGAGCTTGATGCAAAAATCTGCTTCTGGGAGTTCATTTTAATAAGTTGTTTTTTCCCCTTGTTTTGATGTGCATAGTAGTTCTGAATGAATTTTTTTCCCCTTGTACAGATTGGATTTCTACCGCTTTTCATTGTAAAGGAGAATTCAATTTCGTGTATTTCGTGTATTTTCGTGTATTTCAAAAATACATAGATTAGGCTCTTGTCAAAGGAGAAAAAAAAAGAAAGGCAAAGAGGCATGAGTGAAAAGTACCACAACCAAATATTTTCCTCTAATCTATAATCTTTAGCTACACACAAAGTGAACTCAGACAAGTTAATGGGTTTGAACAGAGACTGGGAGTGGCTGGGTCATTACACACATTGAATCTATTTCCCCATCCTTACACCTTCTTGTCACACCTTAAGTATCCTCACACCTTCTTGTCAATTGTCTAAATGGGCCATCTTGATTATCACTACAGAAGTTTTTTTCTCCTGCTGATAATAGCTCATCTTAATTAATTAGCCTCTTACTCCACCTTTTCATGTTCTCTGTATGTATATATATATATCTTCTTACTATATGTTCCATTCTATGCATCCAATGAAGTGGGCTGTAGCCCACGAAAGCTTATACTCAAATAAATGTGTTCGTCTCTAAGGTGCCACAAGTACTCCTGTTCTTTTTGCGGATACAGACTAACACGGCTGCTACTCTGAAACCTGTCATCATGTAAGAAGGTGTTTAACTTCAAGCATATATTTCAATGCATTCCTGAATTGTAGTCTAAGTGCATGGGATGCATTGCTCACTATATCACAGCCCAAAGCTAGTTTGACCTGAATATATTTTCCTGTCTCTCCTGTTTGTGTATAAGAGCCAAAACTTTCAAACCTGGGTACCTAAAGTTAGGCTCCTAAGTCCATATTTAGGTACCTAACTGGTTGGGAACTGTCAGGCATCTAGCCCAATGGTCAGCGTGGGTGCAGGATCCAAGCATTGGAAACTAGGGACTAGGGTCAAAACCAGAGTCAGTAGTCAGAGCCAAGAGCCAAGCCAGGGGCAGGAACCAAAGATCAGAGCTGAGCTGGAATCCCAAGGAGCAAGCAAGTTAACAGGCAAGGGGAAAGGTCTGAGGCAAGGACAGGGCTGGGGCAGCAGGAACAAAACAACACAGGAATAGCTACAGTAGCAGGCATGCACATTAAGCAGCCAGCAAATTGCTACTGCTGGATTAAGAGCTGGTCTGCTGGCCCTTCCATCCACTCTGGTGGCATTGCCAATTGGGCAGCCCACCGCAGGCCAGCTGCTCTCGTCAGGCCCTGATTCCTGACAGGGACAGGGAAATGCTTTAACCCCACCATTTCCTATAATACTGACTTCACAATATTCCTTAATTAAACCACTAGAAAGGAAAGGAAACAATAGAATAATAACAGTAAAAAGGACATTGTTGCTGGAATGTCCCTTGATGACAAGATGTCATTCAGATTATGAAAATTTATATGTAATACTTTAAAACTTTAGACAAAAACATTTGGCTGCAAAAGTTGAATATATGTTACCATGTACATCTTCCTGTTAATTATATTTCTTTCTTATTAAGAACATGAGAACAGACATAGCGAGTCAGAGCAATGGTCCATCTAGCCCAGTATCCTGTCTTACAACTGTGGCCAGTGCCAGATGCTTAAGAGGGAATTAGAACAGTGCAAATTATCAAGTAATCCATCACTGGTGTCCAGTCCCAGGTTCTGGCATTCAGAGGTTTAGGGACACCCAGAGCATGGGGTTGCATCCTTACCCATCTTGGCTAGTAGCCATTGATGGACCTATCCTCCATGAACTTACCTAATTCTTTTTAGAACCCAGTTACAGTTTTGGCCTTCACAACATCCTCTGGAAATGAGTTCCACAGGTTAACAGTGTGTTGTGTGATGAAATACTTCCTTGTGTTTGTTTTACACCTACTGCCTATTAATTTCAGTGGGTCACCTCTAGTTCTTGTGTTATGTGAAGGGGTAAATAACACTTCCTAATTCACTTTCTCCACACCACTCTTGATTTTGTAGACCTTGATCATATCCCCCGTTAATCATCTCTCTTTTAAGCTAAAGAGCCCTATTCTGTTTAATAACTCCTCATGTGGAAGCTGTTCCATACCCCTAATAATTTGTGTTGCCCTTCTCTGTACTTTCTCAAATGCTAACATCTCTTTTTTCGAGATATGGTGACCACAACAGCACGCAGTATTCAAGGCGTGGACGAAGCATGGATTTATACAGTGACATTATGATATTTTCTATTTTAGGGTGAATCTACACTTGCACTGCTTCAGTGAAGATGCTACCTACTCCTATGGAAGATGCTACCTATTCCTGTCACCTTAGCATTGTCTACACCAGGGGCTAGGTCAATTTTACAGGGCTGCACAGGGGAATGGGTTTTTCACATCCCTGACCAACGTAGTCATACTGACCTAATATCCTAGTGTAGACCTGGCCTTATTATATCCATGATATCCCTTCCTAGTGATTCCTAACATTCTGATAGATTTTTTTCACTTTCACTGCACATTGGGCAAATGTTTTCGGAGAGCTATCCATGATGACTTTAAGATCTCTTTCTTGTGTGGTAACGGCTAATTTAGACCCCGTCATTTTGTATGTATAGTTGAGATCACGTTTTCCATTGAACACTGAATTTCATCTGCCATTGTGTTGCCCAGTTACCCAGTTTTGTGAGATCCATTTGTGACTCTTTTCAGTCTGCTTTGGACTTAACTTTCTTGAGTAATTTTGTATCGTCTGCAAACTTTGCCACCTCACTTTTCAAAGCCGCATTATGCCGGTGTCAATTTATTTCACTCAACTACATTATTCTAGTAATGTTATTCTTTAGTTTTATTTTTCAGTCTGGCTCTGACTGATAACATTTTCTGATCAAAGAAAAAAAGAGGTTGTTACCAAAAGTAATGGTATGTAATAAAGTTGTTCCACTCCAACAATTAAAGACATTTTATTATGTAATAAAAGCAGTGCTATTTTTTTAGCTTGAGATGAGCAACATTAATTCATACACTAATTTGCACATGATATATTATTGATGGGACACAAAAGCATTTATTATTAATGATCTTAAAAAGAAATATATATTTTAACATATTAATAACCAGAGTCCTCAGCAGGTTGTAATATGATCTTTCTTAATTGAGACAAAATGTGAGAGTGGCTATTGATTAAATTCAACTGCATGGACTAGCCTTTCCTGTGTTAAATGATCTACTGAGATGCACTAACATGAAAGGGAGGGGAGAGACAACATTCTATGCTGCTGAGGTCCTTATATCTCATTTATCATCATAGTATCTGAGCACGTTCCAATAGTGCATTTAACAACATGACTAAAAACTGTCACATGTGTTTGTTCTCTCATCCTCTCCCCCGGAGAAGAATTATGTGTGCAGTGGAGAGGTTTGTGTTGGCAGAGTTTCTCTTGTTGGTGTTATTAATGTGCACGTTGCTATGTGCTCATATTAGAGAAGGTAGGTGGAAAAGGTGTGCTTTGCACTTGGAGTGGAGGGTGGTGAAGTTTGGGATGGTCCTTAATTCCTGTAGCAGTTCATTCCACTGTCTCAGACCAGCCTGGAAGAAAGTTTTGTCTCTTGCACAGACAAACTTTACCCTTAAGGGGGTATATCCTGGGCCCAGCCCATGGACCACCTTGAAGATAAAGACTGAGACCTTGAACCTGATTGGATATTCTATGGGAAGCCAATGTAGAGACCAGAAGACAGATGTGACGTATTCAAGGTAGCTTGTGTTGCTGAGAGGCACTGCACTGTTCTGTACTAGTTGGAGTTTCCTAAGCACGATCTATAACATTGCTGGCGTCCAGAAGGGACGTAACAGAGGTGTGAATAACTGAGGCCACACTGTTGTCTACCAGGATGGGCTAGGGGTGGTACAGCCGCCAAAGGAACTGCTGGAATTCTGCTCCTTTCCCTGCTGTGGTTCCTGGGAGAGCCCTGCGGTTCAGGGCTCTCCTGGGAACCTCAGCAGGGAAAGGAGCAGAACATAGGGCCACCGGGCAGCCGCACACCAGCAACTCCTCTGGCGCAGCTGCTGTACCACTCCCAGCCCGGCCCCCAGCCCTTCCATGCAGCTGCGTCTCCTGAGTCCTTCTGCCTGGGGTCTGGACAGCAAAAGTCTCCAGTGCAGGTGGGGGAGGACAACGGTAACACGGGATGGATGTGGATCATGGGAAGGGGACAGGAAGAGCACGGGGCCTCAGGCTGGGGGAAGGATGGGGAGGAGTCATGTGGGGGGTCACGTGGGGAGGTCATGCGCCCCCCCCTCATTGTGTCCCTCCTATGAGTTCAGTGTACCGGCAAGAAATGATTTCTACTTGCACCACTGCCTGTAAGATACAGGATACTAGTCTAGATGGACCACTAGTCTGATTCCTCTGTTTCAAAATTTTTAAGGATCCGCATCTCATTACTCGGTTATTTGCCCTTCTAAAAGGAAAGTCCCGTAGTTAAGGCAAATGTCTAAGAGCAAGACCTAACTTCTATTCTTAGCTCATTTGTTCAAGTCACTTAACTGTGAATCAGTTTGCCCCTCTGTATAATGGGGATAAAACCACTTACCTATTTCACAGGATTGCTATGAAGCTTTCATATAATATCTGCAGAACACTTTGAGTTCCATAGATTAAAATCACTACAGAAATGCAAAGTATCAAGGGGACATATTTAAAATTCAACCTGATGGGTCAAAAGAAAAGATTAATTAGGAAACAAATTTGCATTGGTTTCCAAGGGTATGGACAAGGTGATCTACCAGGCATTTTCATCTCAATTTTTTAGTAGAATGGGTTTGGCTAACAGTGATTTATAGAAGACAAAACAATGAAGTATCCCTGTGATTTGCGGAATATATAAAGTTTGGTGGTGCTGTCTAGGTCTCAAATATACAGTGCTAGTGACGTGATATGAACTGTTGCTGTTCTTTGCATCACTTTTCACTTATACTACAACATTACCATATAGTTGTTAATAATTGCCTGATGTTATGGTACCCTCCGACAGAAGACTGTACGTACTGCAATATCATAGGCACAATGGAATGAATTCTGGGTGAAGGGGGTAGCGTTAGGTCAGAATTCCCTTGCACTGGTTGGCTTGCTTAAATAGTACCTTGGTTCCATAAGTTAATTTTAAAAGTGGTTAAGATTTTTAAATGTATTTAAATAATTACTTAAGTAAACGGGCAGAGACCTGCCTATGTTCTTGTGGGCAGGGAGTAAACTCCCAGCTTTGCTAAAGGGAAAATAGCTGAAGCAGCAGTTAATAGGACAAATCTAGGAGATTTCATAAAGAAGGTTCCCAAGGAATCAGACACACAGAAGTCAAATGAGGGTGGTAGGAAGGGGAAGTTAATCAAGGCATATGTTAGACAGTGAATCTCCAGACAGGGGCTTGACCCTGTAACCCTTTCTCCTGTAACAGGGGTGTAACAAACAGAAGCACTGCTAAGAAACTGCTTGAGACAAGCAGCTGCCAACAGTGCAGACAGAGCCTGGGAGGAATTAAACTGAAACTGCCTAGCTAGCCTGTGTTTGAAAACTGGACCAGCTCTTGGCACTGACACAGAGAAGAAGAGGAGTTACAAGGCCAAAGGCCTGACTAACGACAGTGGGTCCTGGATAGCCTTCATGTGGCTGGGACCACCTAGACATGTGCACTGAGATCGAAGAGATGCCGCATTTGGGGGAAAGGAGCAGCTTGCAGGTTGCAAGCAGTGGGCTTCCAGCATTAGCAGAAGCATAGCCCCAGAGTTGTTCTCTGCTTGGTTGGAGAGAGCTCTTGACCAGAGGCTTCAGCCAACCAGAAGCTCCCCGCTTCACAGGGAGCATCGCACTCTCCCCCCTCAGCTAGCTGTCCCTGAAACGCCACGTGGAGAGAGAAGCTGGTCCCCCCTGCCCAAACGCTCACAAGCCAAGGAAAGGCCAGCGATGGAGAAACCCAGAGACCTGTTCTTTCCAACAACAGATATGCCTTGTAGTGGGATAGCTGAACATTGAGTACTGGGGACCCTTCACCTAGTTTGGAAGGGGCTTGGGGATGGGGAAGTCCTGGCCTGAGGGCATTCAGCCTGAGGAAGGCTCACCCCATCCTAGGGGTACGTTGGCACCACACTGCACCCGAGCGACGGTCAGGCCTACCCCATTTATTTCATTATTTTATTGCATAATTTTTCCTCCATTCAGGCATCTGTACTGAGTTCCGGCACAAAGAACGGTGATGCACACCAACTACACATGATCTGTGGGCTGCACCCAGGTCCATTTATATCCTATGTTGGGATTCCAATTACATCTAGTTATTAGAGGGGATATTACTGATTTGAGGGAGGGTCTGACTATTGTTGTGGGTGTAGTTTGTGCATTCGTTTATTGATCCCCTATGATTCCCCAACTCTTCCTTTTACCCCAATTGCTAGCCTTACACCTTCTTATAATTCCACCCCATCCTTTCCCCTAATAAAGTACTTGTTCCTTTTAAATATTGGCTGGGCCTTCGTTTCTTTTAATACTGAATGTCATGAAGGTCCTAAGGGCTGCATTATTAGTTTACACACCTAACCATTTAAATGGTGGCACTGTACACTGAGAATCCAGTTTAGCGCCAGCAAACTAAGGGTTGAGGCTTACCTTGAGCACAAAGAACCCAGGGTTCATTTGTTCTAAGGTGGAGCATAAAGCCACTTACGAGGGAGGCACAAGCAGATTTTACCTCACTTGGGCACTGGGGTGAGGGGTGTTCCATGATGGGCTACTATTGCATTCTGAAGATCAACGTACATGGGCTCTGCCAGCCCAATAGAGGAAACAAATTCAAAATGGAGGGCTCTCCAATGGAAATGCCTCCATACATTCCAATCTAATGAAAGTGCAGCTGCTGATTCAGCTCCACTGAGGAGGGACAGGGGCAGAGACAGTCTTCTAAACAGCTGTGGCCTGGCTGAAGTAAGCCTTTAAAGAGAACAGCCTGAATTAAATTTAGGAGCAAATAAAGAGCCAACTATAAAATATGGATAATTATACTGACATCCTTTGCAACCTATTTCAAGATCTATGGAGCTGGATATTATGGGGGTGGTTATTTTTATTTATGTTATTACTAGGGACTTTTTCATGAAGACAGGTTCTTTGTTTCTTCTGTTCATTTATTCTTGCTGCTTTTTCCCACCTTAAGGCCCAGTCATGCAAGGTGCTGAGTACCCCACAAATTTATTCACTGATCAGCCCCAGCATTATATATACAAAATACACCCTGGATGAACACTTTAAAAGCTGTGCTCCGTGCAGTCATGCTAGAAAATTCACTACGGGGGAAAACCCAGAGTGCCCGAGGCCAATCTATATTGCTAGATTACTCAGCAATTCAGTGCAATTCATTCTGCACTCAGATCAGAAATGCCACTGGGGAGTAAGAAAATTGGTGGAAATTGCATCTGCCTTCACTAAGTGACTGTGCGACAATCATTTCAGCCTAATCCACTTAAATCATAATTAAACTTTCTAGACAGTGGCCCCTCTATTTTCAATGCTGTTTTCACAGGCAGCAAGATAATCCACTTCCTTTAGCCCTTTTCCTGAATCAATGTCTTACTTCAGCATATGCAATTGTGTAGTACAGGAAGGAATACTCCTGAGGTGCATCTTCACTAGCAAAAAGGTGCTTTCTTGCCTTGTGTTAGCAACACATAACCTGAGGTAAAATCCTAGTGATGATGAGACAGATTGCAGTTTTAACACAAGTCAGCAGGTCAAGGTACACCCACAGCTCCTCCATAGTCTTTACCTCAACCTGTTAATGTAAGAGGCATGGGGAAAGCCCCAGTCAAATGTTAAGTATAATATTTTCCCCTTTGCTGTACCTCAGCTGCAGTGGTACAGAGCAGAGTTTAGATTTTTTTAGAACATATATATACAGTAGAACCTCAGAGTTACAAATACCTCGGAAATGGAGGTTGTTCATAACTCTGAAATGTTTGGCACTCTGAACAAAATGTTGTGGTGGTTCTTTCAAAAGTTTACAACTGAACATTGACTTAATACAGCTTTGAAATTTTACAATGAAGAAGGAAAATGCTGCATTTAACCATTTTAATTTAAACGATACAAGCACAGAAACGTTTTCCTTCCCTTGTCAAATCTTTTCTTACAAATTTCCCTCTATTCTTTTAGTAGTTTACATTTAACACAGGACTCTACTGTATTTGCTTCTCTCTTTTTTTGGTCTCCGCTGCTGCCTGATTGCATAATTCCAGTTCTAAATGGGGTGTGTGGTTGACCAGCCAGTTCGTAACTCTGGTGTTCATAACTCTGAGGCGCTACTATATGCCGTGATAGGGTGCTTACCTCACACAGATTGTGAAAGCATTAATAGGAGCCTGAGAGACCAGTTTACTAGCCTGGGTAGGCCTGGACTAATTAGAAATAAAGGTCTGTGATGCTGGCAGAGCGGGTACCAGCTCATGCCAAGGACCCCAGGCCTCCGTGGAATACTGACAAATGCATAGCTGGAATCCATCTGGCACACCTGTGTATTCATCTTGTTAAAATAGGTATTAGAATTATCAGAATGTGTTTAGTGTTTAGACTTTATGGAATGCTGGTAAATTGCTGCCTGCATTAATCTCACTTACAACACCTGTGTACCATATTGTAAGGTAATATTCGAGCATGTGCACTGTATGCCTCTGTAACCATGTAAATCCCTTAGACAGGAGAGAGACATTTAATCCACTTAAACCATAATTAAACTTTCTAGTCAACGGCCCTTCTATTTTCAATGCTGTTTTCACAGGCAGCGTGCGTGAAATGCTGGTCTTCAGTAGAAGGTGTTTGCAGCTCAGAGCAGAAGGGAGGAAAGGAATAAAAACCCCTAACAAGAAGGAACTGTGGCCACGTCTACACTAGAGAACTGTACCAACGCAGCTGCGCTGCTGTAAGATCTCCCGTGTAACTGCTCAATGCTGATGGCAGAGAGCAGTCCTGTCAACGTAATTAAACCACTCCTTGCAAGCAGTGGTAGCTATGTTGGCGGGAGAGCGTCTCCCACCAACATAGCGTTGTCCATGCTGGCGCTTCTGTCGGTGTAACTTATGTCACCCAGGAGGGTATTTTTTCACACCCCTGATTGACTATACTAACAAAAGTGCTAGTGTAGGGCAGGGTTTCTAGGCATAAGCAAGAGAACCCCAGTACTTAGTCTTAGTGAGCCCTAAAGTACATATAGAACTTGCTTATTATAGAAGCTTCTATTACCTTTTGACACTTAAAATTGTAAGGTTTCAGAGTAACAGCCGTGTTAGTCTGTATTCGCAAAAAGAAAAGGAGGACTTGTGGCACCTTAGAGACTAACCAATTTATTTGAGCATGAGCTTTCGTGAGCTACAGCTCACTTCATCGGATGCATGCCGTGGAAATCACGGTATGCATCCGATGAAGTGAGCTGTAGCTCACGAAAGCTCATGCTCAAATAAATTGGTTAGTCTCTAAGGCACGGCATGCATCCGATGAAGTGAGCTGCAGCTCACGAAAGCTCATGCTCAAATAAATTGGTTAGTCTCTAAGGTGCCACAAGTCCTCCTTTTCTTTTTTTAAAACTGTAATTTATCCATGTGTATATGTTCTCCTACTTTAATCTTCTAATTAACTTGTTTCCTTTTGCTATATAATAAATCTTTAGATACTTTATTCTAGGATTGGCTACAAAAGTTGTCTTTGGGGTGAAATCTAAAGTGCAATTGACGGGGGGTAAGTGACTGGTCCTTTGGGTTTGGGAGTAACCTGAATATTATTGTGATGCTTGGTGTCAAGGAATCATCTATCGCAAAAGGAGGCCTACCAAGGGGAATGACTGTGGTTCCATGTTAAGGTTGTTATAGTACAAGTACGGGTTTATGCTCTGGTTTTTAATCGTCTGTCCTGAGGTGTGTACACATGCCCATGAGCCACCGCAGGACAGCTTGACAAGCCCATCATGGCGGAGAGTAGTATTTGTCTCGACCAAGAGTTGGGTGAACCAAGATGGAGAGAGGAGACCAGGTAGGAACTGCCCTTTCTCTGGGAAGGAGCCAGAACAGAAAAATGAGAGAGAGAGAAAGGGAACCAGATAGGCTTCTCCTGGGGCAAGCTGGAAGCCTGACTGAGGCAGGGGACCTGATGAGCTGAAACCTGCTGGAAAACCCTGAGTAAGAGGAATTGCATGGCAGCACCTAGATTGGAGGTGATCAAACCAGAGAGCAGCAGCAACAGAGAAAGCACTAGGCTGAAGGTTTGGGTCATATACTTTTTTTGTTGGGCTTTCATAAAAGATCCTGTGGTCACAAAAGGGGCAGGACTCTAAAGTGCTCTGGCCAGAAGGCCGGGAGACCTGTATGGCTGGAATAGGCCAAAAGAAGGTGGGGAAAACTGAAGTCAAAGATGCTGCAATGCCACAGCCAGCCAGGAGCAGAGGGTGTTGGGACAGCAACTTTTCCATATATATAAACATTATAAAGAGTTAAATCTCTGAGAACACAAGTGACAATCTCTAGAGAAAAAATGTTTACTAAATATATAGCCATATAAAAACGCACAAGTTTATCTATAATTTTGTGACACACCTGTGTGTATTGTCTAACAACTTTAAAAGATAACACTTGCAGAGACTTTTCCACAAGTTTTCATACTTGTTGCTACCATGAGTGTAATGCAAATTGTAATTACGCACACACACCTACATACACTTTCCTCAGGCTCTTCTTTAAAGTGGATTGACCCTGCTCAGTCTCTGTGCAATGGTGTCCAACCCCTCTATATGCATGGCAGCTCTTTGAACTTGGGAAATAAGACAGAGTCCCACAGTATCCTTCAAATTTCCCTTGAGTCTTTGCAGTGTCAGCTGCAGCAAATTCTAGTCCTTTTCTCTAATGGGGTAAGGGAACCTGCAGTCCAACCCAACAAAACTGGCAAAGTCCTGGCAACACAATCCTTACAGCAGACCCTTCTGGTCCATGCTCTGGCCCACCAGTGAGTCCTCCAGTCTGTTTTCTTCTCCTTCAACTTATAAACTCTTCCCCCTCCCCTTGAGCTCCCATTGCTTCAATGCTCAGAATGATTCTGAGCATGCTTTGCCAGGCTGCTTGCCCACAATGAAAATCACCCTGTAGTTTCACACAGCTAATGAGTACCACTAGTGTCTGACACACCCAATTTCTGGATGATTCCAGACCATCCAGCAGAGTCACTCACTCACCCCTGACAAGTCTGCTGGTACAGAGTCCCCAAAACCAGAACTACGTATCCTCCCCATATTTACCCCACCAAAGGGGTTTCTCTAGGCTTTTACCTCGTGCTACTTACCACATATTAACTAGCGCCAGGCAAGTACACACCATTCTTCTTAGTGAAGACAAGGCCCTTAAAACCTGATCCTGCAACTAGCTCCTCACAGAGCTTTGTGGACACCATTGAGGCTCCACACAGAGCCACTTACAAACACAGGGCCTGAGTGAGAAAACATAACACAAATAGGAGCATCACTTTGTTTGTTTCTATTAGACCAACTCAGAAAACTACCACTGGTTTTTCTATTGTCCTTAGTCAACCTAGTAAAGAGCAGGAGACTAGATTTTGTGCCTAGGCTGGCAAATGGTTGCTATAGATCTTTCCCAGGCTGAGATGTAGACTCTGGGCTAGATTCTGGATAGTGCATACAGTGACAGGCGTTATAGAGGCACACCATCTTGAG
The DNA here is from genome assembly GCF_965140285.1 of Lepidochelys kempii. NCBI lineage: Eukaryota > Metazoa > Chordata > Testudines > Cheloniidae > Lepidochelys > Lepidochelys kempii. The sequence continues at coordinate 20,521,804 of NC_136380.1, forward strand.
GGGAGCTTCTTCGAGCATCCTGGTATGCTCTTCCTCTAACCCTTCAGGATTTCAGCATCTCTCCATCCCCTCCTCCCACCAACAAGCCAGTCCCGCTTTGCAGGACAGGGCCAAGCGGGGAGCCATAGCCCCAGTTCTCTCCATACCCCTCTCACAACGCCTTTGGGGTAGATTGCACCCCAGGGGGTGCAGAAGGAGCACATGGGCTGTAATTTTGGCTGGCTCTCACACATACAGAAGGCAAGACTCTTTGTGCCCTTACCTCTACCAGCACCAACACATAAGGGCCCCTACTTAGTTTTGACAGGGTAAAACATCCAGGAAAGGGCTAAGGGCTACCTGCCTGTCACATGATCTGGATGGTGCTTCAATGGAATGGTGCAGCCGCCTTTCTGGTGGCTGAGAAGCAAGAGAAAGGCCTCTGGGGACTGTCCCCTCTGTTGCGTTGTGTTAATAAATCTGAGGCAAGGGCTTGAACAGATTTGGGTGTGTTGCTGGTTTGTTCCTGGGCTGGTAAGAGCCCAGCAGGATGTAGCAAGATACCTTACAGTGAAGAGGTGAACTAAAAATTGATAGGTATGTGTGTTATCTAAACAAATGTACTATCTCCAAATAGATGAGCGGTCACAGACTAGTTGGACTTTTATAAACAACCCGTAGCATCTTGAAACAACTGCCTGTTATTCCACAGAATCCAGGGGCAGGTCTACACTTAAAATGCTGCATTGCCGCTGTAATGCCTAAGTGAAGATGCTCCTAGGGCATGATCTTGCAGAGCATGTATTGTGGATATGCAGGGAAGCACACCCACTGTCGTAAGGCTGCTGAACACACTCCATGCCCCGTGCACCTACAGGTACCCCCTTGCTTGAACAAATGCTTAGTCCACAGACTCTGAGATGAAGCCCAGCATATTGCCCTGTTGGAGAGCTCTTTTACCTTCTGGTTAAAACCTCGGGAGCGCAAGACTTCCAGAAAACCATGTGCCCCACTACCCCTACTCATGCCAACGAGGACATTGAAATCCACAAGAATTAAGATGTCCTCAAGTCTGTTCTGCTTGCTCTGTCTTTTTTAAATTGTTATATTCCTTTGGGATTAAGCTTCCCCAGCCCGAGAATAAGAAACGTTCTCCACTGTGGTAGGTTGAAAGAGGATTTTTAATGACCTCTCGGGGATTAAATGAATAATTTAAGATTTACAACGGCTTTAAATGAGTTTTGCTTCTTGCTCGATGTAAAGCATGCTATGAAGGGGGATTTGCTCTCTCTTCCGCATCTGTTTACGATGGAGTGACACAAAATCCTGCAACCTATTTTTATTTGTGTTAATTGGGCATTTACTGTTGTTGCATTTGTTTACGGCGACATGCATCAAAGACCTTCAAAGCCACTGTGATTGTGCTAAATGGATTGGGTAGATTGTAAAGGTATTTTCAATTAATTAATATGCACAAGTCAAAACAGTGGTGTATGTAAAATACAGCTAGTCATTTGTCTTTCTGTTCTATAATATGCATGTTACAAATATACAGGCCTTCAATAATGGGTGTGAATGTTAGGCAAATGCACCATGTCTCACTTTTGCAGCCATAGTGGCATACCGTATTACCTCATTCATGTACCCAGTTGTGACCCAGTGGTTTGAATGGTGAGACAGCAGGGCTTTTGTTCAAAGGAAACCCACATATGGGGCTGCTCAGAAGTTCTACTGACAGGATGATTTCAACATTTTAGGGTGCAGTTTTCAAAAGCACTGGGAATTATATGAACATGTACTTCAATGGGAGCAGAGTTTGGCCAACATGGAGAACTTCTGAAAATCCCACCCTTATGACTCATTTCTAGTCTGGAGTAGTAACATATCAATTTTTGGTCCCAAATTCCAGAGGTGTTATCAGAGTGTTACTACCTTGGGTTACTGCTCTACCTGACCGGATCTCAGCAGTCTTCGCTATACCCTCACAGTCAAAAGTGTCCAGAGTGAGTATTTATCGAGATGGGTGATGCCCTGGAAACTTCTCCTCCTACTATGTTGTTTTTCTTGCCCATGTGTCTCTATATTATTTTTTGCTAATTTCTTTTTTCTCCTTCTCTTCTCTCTCCTGACAACACACCAATATGGCCCAAGATGGGTGCCATGGCAGTTTCTTGAAGTTCACAAAGAAAATGTAGGTCCCAGTGGATGGAAAAGTGCAGGATAGGAATTGGTATCATTGCAAACATCTTCCCACCAATTTCATCCAGTTCTAGCCTGAGGCACTCAAGTGATGTGACTACATTGCCTTCTAGTGGCTGATTCACACTGGATATGAGTTTTAAATAATGATTTATGGCAAGGTCCTTGAAGAGAAAAAAATCATGACAAATAGCAGGTGTCACTAATTATTTTTTTATTATTAATTATATCCTTTAGTCCTTGGTAATTGATCTGCTCTATGCAAATCGGCTTCTATACTATCTAAAGTCCTTCCAAAATTAAAACCTCCGCTAAGCTTGTTAACAAAGATCAGTTTAGAAAAGTGAAAAACTTCTCTCTTCCAAACACACCACCGGCAGGATCTTGGGTACAACAGTTATAGAGCTTGAGAGACTTTGATGGCCAGACACAAATCTCTCACATGCTGGCCTGTAGAGCCCCAGAGCATCTATTCAGAGGTACAAGAAGGCAGCAGACAGCCCCTGGCACTCAGCACTGGACACTGTTTGAGAGGATGGAATGTTGGGAGAACATTGGGAAATTTAGGGAGAGGAGGTTTTGGAGAGTGACTAACCTCTCACAGGAAGTGAGGAACTGGGACTTTTATGGGGATGGTGTGAGTGTGTGTTGGGCAGAAGAATCAATGAGGACAGGTGGTGTTGGTGTCCTAATTGCGGGCAGCATGGCAGATCGCTTGTTTGGGGTATTGCAGAGAGGGAGCATAACTGGGAACCAGGCATCTGTTAAGGGAGTGAGAGGATCTGGGAGCTAATTCTGTGGGAGGAGCTTTGTGAAGGGGAAACGGATGTTTGTAGCTGGAATACCATTAGGCTGTCCAATGGGCTGTCAGGTACTAAACTCCAGATAGGGATTGGGGGAGATTGTGTGATGCTAGGAGTCAATGTGAGGGAGCAGGGATGGAGAAGCATGGTCATAATATCATTTATCAAGTAGATCCCAGTCTGGAGTCTGGGTCAGCCTGCAGAGATGACCCTGCCTCCTGCTAAGGTTAATCCCCTCAGGAAGAAACAATATTGCCCCCAAGAGCAGATTGTGCAGACTGGGCCTTTGATAGCTGGATCCTAGTTTCAGAGTAACCCTGACAACACAACTAACTAATGCAAGAGAACATCATTTGCATCCTGGCAGCAAAGGGTAAGCAAATCGTGACTCTGGGAAAGAGGTTTTGGTCTCTATACAAACTCATACAGATAGACTTGGCAATTTGGAAGGCACTACTCTTCAGTGACTCATAACTCCCCCATTCTGATTCTGAGCAGAGCTGATTTCTAGTCCGATTTGCAGACGTGCTGCATGCCTGCAACTGTTACTAAAGCCAATGGGTGATGTGAGTGTTCAGCTAGGCCAGGTGGGGTCTTGGTTTTGCTTGGATTCTGGCAAGACGTGTTACTACACAGCTCCAACTCCGGAGGCAGCTGGACCCTAGCAAAATTAATCAAGTTGGCAATTTGCCTAAGAATATGCAAAACCAATGAGATAGAGATAATTGTTTTCTTCGTAGGAACTGCCATGCACACAAACCCCTTTCTAGTTCTCTCGTATTTTTAAATAGGTTTATTTAAAATGGTTTTAGTGCTGGTGAACAGTCTTGATAGGCAGTTCTGGAGACTACAGTCTTGCATTCATCCATGTAATAGCTAGATGTAGGGCTGTGACAGTGCACAACAATGCTGCACAATGGTTTAAGATAAGAATTGCAGAGGGATTCTGTCTTCAGTTGAAACTACAGGAGGAATGGCTGTTAGGCAGACTGTAGTTACCCAAGAATCCCTGAACCTGAGAGTTTTTGTAAGGTTCACAAGTAGTTGACATCCTTACTCAACAACTCTAACCAAACAGGTTGGATGGTCCCAAACGTTCCTCAAAGTACTCCTGTAAACATGGTATCTTTCATGACAATTCTAATTGAAGGCATGATGTTCCTCAACAAATAGGGCATTTAATACCTCCTCTTCCCACCACGCCTGGCCACTGATGTCCTCTATGTGTTTACATAAAAGATATAAGCATAATACCAACTAGACCATAGCAATCCAGATGCCTGAACCCCAACCAGGAGAGATCACCTCTTGAGAGTAAAGGATAGCTTAATCTCTATACCATTTCAATCCTTGTCCTCTCTGCTGAGACTGGCAGGATGATACCAATTCGTGCCACCTTTCCTTTTTTTTTTTTTCTTTTGTACACTTGGATCAGAGCTCTGACCAGTGAAAAGATGTCAAATGATAACTTTTGGAATCTAGAGACATGGGGTAGATATTAAACAGTAACTATTCATCTCATTACTAATCCTCAGAACCATCCATTCCCTGCTAATCTTTAGAGACATTTTAAAACCACAGTAATGCACTACAGAGCAAACATTATCCTTATGATCCTGAAAATATGCAACTTTAAATCTTATCTAGCAAATGAATTAAATGTATAAAATGATCACACTACAACACTTCCTTACATGTCTTAGCAATTAAGAGCTTGCAAGTTCTTTTGCTAGAATTGTTATATGAAGTAAATGTTTATATAGTACATAAAATGCTATTTGGTTACACAGACATCCAGCAAAAAAAAAAATTCATGACATAGTCTTCAAAACATCGAAAAGATGGAAAAAGAGAGAACCATATCTAGATTGGGATGATATTTCTCAGGACACGTTCAGCATTACTCAAGGCTATTGATATAATGTATAGTTCATTTGACTGACAGCAGTCCAGATAGCAAAACCAGAATTTGCAGACATCTTTGTTCTCAATGTAATGTGGAACCGGTACCGCATTTTAAACTTCACTTTGTCAGAGAACTGTGGCAGAACTAGCAACTGACATAATTCCACTGACTTTAGTGGGGATTCCACAATGAATTTGGCCCACTAAGTAGAAAAACATAAATCAGATTATAATTACCAAATTTTCTTTCCTTTTGTTTTAGGAAGAGTGAATTTATTAAATAAATGAATGCATGTGAATTCCTTTTAGTCCCAAATACACAGAGCCAACAAGCCTTCTTTTATACACAAAAAGAGCAGTAAAACCCTTCCATATTTCTCATAAAAATAGTATATATCTCAGTTTCTAAAATCTATGTTTTCTCTAATGTTGAAAGATGTAGGCAAGCACAAGTCTGAATTCTACACCCTTCTCTGCATTAGCTGCAGGAATTATATCCTGATCTATTTCCCAGTGCAAAACGTTACCCTTTGCCAAGTACATTATACGGTAATTCAAAAGAGATCTAGATCCTTTATCAATCAAGATTTCCAAGACATTATAATGGACAGATGCTACTTCAAGATAAGATGAAAGCTTCACATTATCATGATCACAATTTATGCACTATATGGTTCTATAACCAGAGCTAAACTCAGGGAAGATTTAAAAATTGTGGCTTTGTTTGAAAAAGGAGAATGAGTTCCCTGCTTGCAATTAGTAGGAGAAAACCCAGCAGAAGAATTTCACGGATACATGCCTCTTTGAAAAGGGATCTCACATGTGTACTTCATATGCTGAAAGTGGACCAAGGAGTCTCCAGAGAAAATGAATGAATAGTGGTTGTAGCTGAAAAATTATCATAATATCTCTAGGCAATGAATCATTCCAAGGATGACCAATAGACTACAGCAGCCAGGATTACAGCTTTTTGAAAAATTCGGGCTTTTAAATTTGAGCTTATATTTCAAATTAAACCACAAATAAGGAAAAGAGGAAGAGTGCCCTTCAACTCCGGAAAGCAACCTAAACAAACTATAGTGAATGCAGCTCAGTAGGTTATACTAAGTTCTTTGAAATGAATACATTTCTGATGATTGTGCTTATGAATGATGCATCTAAATGCTAGCATTACAGCCAAAGCTAATCCATCCATGATATGTTCATTTAATTAGCAGATCTTCTGATGATTTCACTTACTGATGAGAACCCTCAGAGTTCTAATGCTGATTGGCTGAGCTGGGGGCTAAAGTGTGCCCCTTTTTACTCCATCATTTTCCGTGACCGCTTAGAGTGTTTAACGGGCTATAACTCTCCTTCTCCTGCAGCAACAAGAGCACCTCCTTGCAACTGAGTCCTGATGGCCTTTGATCAGGTCCAGGTGCTTGACAGACAATCAACTGCCTACATGGGCTCTTTCCTTTTAAATTAGCTCCCCATAAGAGCCTGGGCCCAGACTCCCCTTAAAGAGACCAGCAACCCCATGTCTCTGTGCTGACATTCATTACCCAACATGGAATACAGAAGCTATTTATCTAGGTTTGCAGTTGGTCCCCATCACCACAGTATCTGAGGGCCAAGTATCTGAGTGTCATTTTTCCTGTGGGGAGCCAATCTCTCTTCCTTCTTAACAAGAGCCTGGCTTTTTTGTTTTAATTCAACATAGAGGTGCATGAGGGTTGGTGAGCAGGGGCTTGTTTCCAATAGAAAGTTACACTGCTCGAGCTCTACAAGTAGAGTTAAAGTGGTACACTCCTCCTAATATAGACACTGTCATATCAGTGTAAAGGTGTTTTCTACCAATATAGCTATTCCAGTGTAACTAGGGGAATAAGCTATATCGGTGTAAGGTACCTTTATGAAGATATAACTGTGTCCACATTAGAAGTTGTGTCTGGACAAGTATTTAGGTAAAAATAAATAAATCCCTAACCAAAACAGTTGTATACATCCAAGAACTGTGTGTAGACCCGGCCTTTACAGGTTAGGAAACACCAGAATTAAGGTTGCTTGTACCACCTTAGTGCAGTTCCATTGTGCATATTATTATGATACAGACTCACAAGTGTGGCCATGGGTCAATTCCCTTCCCCTCACTGCATCAGTTTCCTCCAAACTACCAAGGGAAGTAATGGTTTCTCCAACTCTTGATGTCTTCCTATGAAGACTAAATGCCTTTCTGGAGTGTGTTTTGCTCAAAAACTAGCTCCTAGGCTATACAGGAGGCCTGAGATATGCAGGGAGTCAGATTAGATGAACTAACGGTCTCCTCTGGCCTTAAAGTGTACAAGTCTCTGAAAAACTGAGTATGTCACATTGAGCAGCCTCTGGTGTTTTCATGTACAGCCTGCTTGATCCCCAGAACTAACAATGAATGAGTGGGGTGATACAGGGGGAGTATCTCAAACATCCAAAGGGGCTGGTTAGGGGCAGGACATGAGCCCTGCAGGGCAGGGTGCGTGTGGCGGTGACATCACAAGGGCCTTTTGCAGAAGCTCAGCTTATTGGTCAAAAGAGTATGAGAGGTGGTGACCAGACAGAGAGACTCGGACAACAGTCAGGCAAGACAGGCTGCAGAGTAGGGGCAGTCTCAGAGACCACCACGGCTTTGCTGCAGCGCATCTCCTTCCTGAGGTCTCTCCTTGAGAACTGAGAGAGATTTCAGGTTTACATATGTGAACGCGAGGAGGAGCCCCTTCGGATTTTTCTCTTTCTCCACTACCACCTTTGCTACAAAAAAAGATGTCCCTGTTGAGAAGGTAAGAGCCTCAGAAAGGTCTGGAACCTATTCCCCTAGTCTACCTGGTGCTAGCCAAATTCTAGGCATGGAGAATGTAAGGATAAGGTGGGAGAATTTTTTTCCCACCTAGGCCTTTGTCCCTTATAATCACTGGGGACACTAGGGTTTGTCTTTTTTGGTTTCCCTTTTGCAAAAAAGCCATAATCAATCAGCTGCTCGATGAATGTTGCTGCTTCTCTCCATGAATTGTCTCTGAGCAGTTCATGATTCTCTCTAATATTCTAGTTCCTTTAAAATACTTGCTGAATAATAATAATAATACTGCTGTGAACAGTTGTTGGTCTGTAGCTCATTTGAGATCACTTTATTCTGATCATTCAGTTTATGAAATTCAAGATTGATGGTTAGTTTGAAAGTCAGGACTCCTGGGTCCTATTCCCAGCTCTGCCACTGACTGGCTGTGTGATGTAAGACAAAACCCTTCACCTTTCTCAGCCTTGGTTTCTCCCTCTGTCAGTTAGAACAATCCTCTCATACTACCTCATGGTGGGTGGAGGATGGGGATTTGTGAAGCTACATTTGAGAGTGTCACTAGTAGCAGTGTATAATATGAGGTGTCCTATCCCGTTGAGTCATGGAAGATTATGACATAATGCAGTAGAACCCCATTTATCCAACCCTCCATTATCCGGCTCTCCATATTGAACAACGAGCACACACAGGTCCAGAAGCAGCCAATTTCGCCTGTGGTTGTTAGATGGTGTTGCAGCCTCTCACTTTCCCATTCTCCGGATTATCCAAATTTTTGATTAGCTGCTCTGGCCCCAGTCCGAATTAGATTGGATAAATGGGGTTCTGCTGTATAATACCTGAAATATTCTATTTTATTTGTACTTTATTATTTTAAAATCTTTAAGAGGAGCAACTACTTAGCCCAGACTGAATCATCTTACCTAGTTTTCTAGATCAGAACTGTCTGTTCTTTGCGTGCGATGAGAATTTAATAGTATGTGACAAACAGGAGATGTTTTTGTTTTGCCAAAAATTATTTTTTGCAAAGAATTTTCATCCAAATTGATTTATTGATTTTTATGTAGTGAGTCTGGGTGAGATAATTGGCACTAAAGCACTTTGTGGAGGAGAAAGGGTTGTTTCAAGGTGTTGAGCGCCAAGGCATTCTGAAATTTGCTAAAATGTCTTGTCAAAAGAAACAAGAAATTGTCGGGGACAAATTTTAACCACTGGTTCCTGGCTCAGTGTTTGTTGCCTTAACAAACCAGGTGCTGTACACCAGTTCTCTTCTGAGATCCTAGAAAAAGAATATCATCACATCCATTAACAAGATGGTACCTATGTCTAAAAAGGGGAACAAAGAAGACCCGAGAACTTACTAGTCGGACTCACTTTGATACCTGGAAAGATACTGGAACAAATTATTAAAACAATCAGTTTGTAAAGCACCTAGGGTTATAAGGACTAATAAAATGGATTTGTCAAGAAGAAATTCCAAACCAACCCCATTTCCTTCTTTGTCAGGGTAACTGGCCTAGTGGATGTGGGGAACCAATAGACAAGATATTATTTTGGTGTTAATAAGGGTTTTGACACAGTCCCACATGACAGTCTGATAAGCAAACTGAGGAAATGTGGCCAAGATGAAGATACTATAATGTGGGTGCAGAACTGGTTCAAAGACCATACTCAAAGAGTACGTTTACCAATGTTTGGCTGTCAAAATGAAAGAGCATATCTAGTGGGGTTCTGCAGGGGTCAGTCTGGGTCCAGCACTATTTGATATTTTCATTAATGATTTGGATAATGGAGTGGAGAGTATGTTTATAAAATTTGAAGATGACACCAAGCACTTTGGAGCACAGGATTAGAATTCAAAATGCTCTTAACAAACTGGCAATTGGTCTGAAATCAACAAGATTCAGTGATTATAGAACTTTAGAAGGGGATTGTTGCACCCAGGACAATGCTTGTATCCTGCAGGTCTCAATTTGCCATTGTCTCTCCAGATTGGGACAATGTTCAGTGCTGGGGCAGCTCCCATCTTCTCTGAACTCCTGATTCATGAACAGCTCATCAAGAAGGAGACAAACCCCTTGCCCCCTCCCCAGCTCTAAAGTCCTTGGTGGGATGAAGTGAGTGTCTGTGAGGAAAATCCCCCCAGTTATCTCAGTGCCCTTAGGAGATACGGGCTGATTCCCTGAAGATACTCCCGTTTCTCTAGGAAGGAGCCAGTGACAGCACAAAGTCTCACCACCTGTCCATTGACCCGGACCTGCCTCCTTCCCCCACAGCATATCAACTTCTGGAGCAGGTCCAGAGTGTCCCAGGAGAGAGCCAGGGCCCTAAGGAGCAGCACAGCCCTGCTCCAATTCACCGTAACCCTGAATTTGACGTAAGTGACCTCTGACCCCAGCTTCCTGACTTTAGGTGTAAGTGGGCTGGCTCTGACAGACTAGGATCTGCTGCTGCAGGGTCTGTGGTTTAGGAGTGTTCCCCTGGGGCAGGCAGAGTCAGATCAGGGAATGAGCTAGGTTTGAAGCAAGTTCTTCTTTTCCTGTTTAAGTGGTGAGCCTGGACCTTCAACGGGACCATGCTCCAGCCCCTGCTCCTGCCAGGTTTGGGCCTGGCCTTGGGTCCCTTCTTGTCATCCTGGAGCAGCTGGGGCAGCAAGTCCTCATGGAGGGCTCTGCCCACATCCCTTTGCTCCAGGCTCCCTTCGGGGCAGAGAGAATTAAGCGTCTAGCTCTAGCTCCTCTCCCACAGCATCTTGTGGGAGAGAGACTCCTGGCCCAGGGGAGACTGGGAGCTGATGGTAGGAGGCTAATGGAGCCCACTCTCCTCTTCCTTCCATTAGAACTCAGCAGCCCGTGGCCACTGCTATCCGGCCGCCCAGCTCTGAAGGCAGCATTGCCTCCACCAGCAGTGCAGAAGTCAGGGTGGCAATACCATACCCTGCCACCCTTACTTCTGAGCTGCTGCTGGCGGTGCCCCTGCCTTCAGAGCTGAGCAGCCATGCAGTGGTCACCACTCTCCAGCCACCCCACTTGAAGGCAGCGCACAAATAAGGGTGGCATGGCCCACCCTTATTTCTTCACTGAGGCCCCTGGTGGTGGCGCTGCATTCAGAACTAGGCAGCCAGAGAGCAGAGGCTGCTGGCCAGGGCATTCTTGTTGTTTGTGCTGTGGGAGGACTATTCTTTTAATCTCATTTCTGTCCTCTGGGGTGGGAAAGAGGGATTAAAAAATAGACCCGTGCAGGGCTCTAGTAGGAGCGCAAATATGCTTGCTCATCCTGGGTGCTAAAATGCCTAGTTACGGCACTGTTTGTTGGCACACGGTCTGATGGACCCGGTAAAAGACCATACTGTGGTCTTGATGCTGGGAGAAAGACCCACTGAGGACCTGATCTTGAGCAGCAGCCCAGACCCTTCTGAAATGTTGATGACTCTGACTTGAACCTGAAAGGTGATCTGGGTAGCAAGTGGCTGAAAATATTGTACTGGAGCAGTTCACACAGATCCTCCTAGCGGCTGGACCAGAATGGTTGTTGCAACCTAGACCCAAGATATTGGCTGATGTGGTGAACCCAATGGAGAATTATAAGTCAACCACTGAATCTCCGAGGCCTGAAGCCACCTATCTTAGAGGACTGCTTCCTGCAGAAATATGGGCCAGATGCGGAGGATGGCCTCTGGAAAACTATATATCTTGCCCAAATCCACAGGCAACCAGCAGCTGTGGCAAGATTCTGGAAATCTGGCCTTGTGTAGACTATAAGGCCATGGAAAAGCCTGATCCCAAATGAGGGCCTTCCATGGGCATCCATCTTCCCTTAGATGAGCAGGGGGATGAGGGCAGTACCTCGATGAGAAGCTGTTTTGTTTGTGGACAGCATGGTCATTTCCACTGTGACTGCCCCTTCATGGCCTGCAAGTATATTGGCAGCCATGGACAGCTAACACCAGGGCTGGGAAAAGAGGCCCAGCTAAGACATTAATCCCAGTATAGGTTAATGGGATAGAGGTACCAGGACTGCAGCCAAACATTGGTTAGGAAATAGCTAGCAGGGCTTGGAGACACCATCTATTTCCAGTCCATACATGGTGATGTATGTCTATATCCCAGTGTGTGGAGGAGTCCCATTTTACTTATGCCAAATCTGAACAGATCAACCCATTTTTTCCATTGATTTCCAGAAAATAAATGTGCTATCGGCATTGGGCACACGTGCTATGTTTAGAGTGGACGAGTTGCTGGAGAGTTTAGGGGCCACCAAATATATCTCCCTTTGTCAGGTCAAGAGTGTTATTGGCAGATTCCTTTGGCACCCAAATCACAAGAAAAGGCCTTATTCTCCTTCCCACTCAGCCAATATCAATTTAAGACCATACTATTTTGGTGTTCATGTATCCATGTCGTTCCGATACCTGATGAATTGGGTACTCCAGTCTCCTGGGCAACATACCACAGTGTACATCAGTGGTATTGTCATTTACAGCTACAGTTGAAATGACCATCTAGATCAACCAATTAATCCCCTTTCAAGGGCAATAAATAGGTCCCCAACAGACAACTGGTTGCTATGGACATTATATGAAAATATAGGACTGTGGGCCAAGCTCATCCATATTCATTGGCTTCCTAAAGACTTCTTGAACCAGGTGAGCATGTGGAGAAATAAACAGTAGAAATAAACGCTTGAAGCCTAACTTAAGAGACTGCTTTTATTAAATGTCTGAAAAAATAGGGGAATGGAAATACATAGTATATTGCTATATTTTGCAACAGAACTAGCTGTTAATATAACAGTTTCCAAAGTTTTCAACATGCTGTCAGCCAGTCTCTTATGAATGATAGCTACTGTTAGAGCATAACACATTCTAGGGATGGTTTTTGTGCATCTTGGATGCATGAGAAGAAATAAGATCAAAAGCCAAATGACTACAACCATTCCAATGTGTGAAATCGTCCCTCCTGGAAATATGGACCTAAATTTTCAAAAATGAAGTTTGAGTACATCAGATTTTGGCTGCCTGATTTATGACACCAGAAGATGATTTTCAGTGTGCATGAAACTGCTTCTGGTGCTCAGCCCTTTCTGAAAATCAGGCCCGAGTAAAGGTGTCTAAAGAAGTGAGATAACTATGTTTGCTGACCTTGGTATCTGTACCGTACTAGAATCTGCCATAATACCTGGGGTTTACAAACCCTAAATAACTCAATTTGAAATGTCATGGGAACTTTACTGAGCACAAATAGTCAGGCCCTTCATTTATTTGGTCACATCTAAAAGGAACACCAGCCCTTTAAAGAATGCAGACCAGGAACCAAAGCATAGACGGGGACTTTGACAATGGACTACTAAGTGAGTTAACATTTAATTATAAAGCTAACACTATTGGACAAATTCAGGCTTGTTGTATGTGGCTGGAATTCCACAGAGGTCAGTGGGTCTGAATAGGATCCTAGGGGCCCAAGTCCCCTCTGTGTTACTGCAACTGATTTCAGTGGAGTTATGCTACTGTAACACCAGACTAATGCAATGGGGCTTGGGCTCCATCTTTTTATTCTTCCCTTTGATAACTGTTTCCATAAATACTCTTCTCATTCTAAAGTAAAAAATTTTAAGAAACAGTGTAGTCCTTTCCTGCTGCTTTATAAAGCATAACGATAGCTTCATAAAGGTTACTTTAGTCACTTTGATTGCTCATACAATATTTTAAATTAAGAATCAGATCCTTATTTGCCTCTTTTTGCGGAGGATACAGTGTCCTTACAAACCCCAGTAGTAGAGTGCTTTACCTTTTTACAGCCACGTCAGAGTTTGCTCACAGTAAATACACTATCGCTTGTGTTTGGTTCTTAGTGCAGTTGAATTAGTAAAGTTGTTGGCTGAATGCTCTCCCTACAGCAGCAGAGCGAATGGTTCCCTGTTTTTGGCAGTACGTATTTACAGCATGACAAAGCTAGGGAGGCTCCTTGAAGACTTTGTCTGGTGAAATGAAAGGATGCTGAAACCTGAGCTGTTGCTCTTCCAGCCTGTAGTATATGGGGACATGTGCAATGCAACTGTGAGGTGTAATTCCCAGCTAGGGTAGACATACACGCACTAGCCTTGATTGAGCTAGTGTGCTAAAAATAGCAGTGTGGTCCTGGAGGCATGAGCAGCGGCTGTCCTGTCTGAGATCCTAGGTACCTGTGAAAGTGGCTAGCCTGAACCACTGTCCATGGTGCTGCAGCCATACTGCTATTGTTTAAGAGTGCTCCCTCAATTACAGCTAGTGCATGTATGTCTGCCTTAGCTAGACATTACCTCTCCAAGCTGCAGTGTAGATGTAACCTCTAAGAATAGAATACACCTATACACCACACAGCCCCGAGCCTCTGCCTACTGCTTCATCCTGTCAGTTGGGTGCTGGGACAGCTGCAACTCCGGTTTCAGCCTCCTGGGATGTTCCCAGCATGGTCCTCCCAAAGATCTTGCCAAACCCCTACAACAACAGAAAGGGAAGCCGAGGCCTGATATTTCCAAAATAAAATGCAAGAAGAGAGAGTCGCAACAAAACTTTGCAAAGCCAGTTTCATATAGCTTAAAGGAGCAGCGAAGGGCACAAGCAGACCAAAAACAATGTGTGTGTGTTTGTAATTCACCAAGAAAACCCTAATATCCAAAAAGTAACGAGCATCATGTGGCTCTGTGAAGAATACGCCGTAGCTATGAGCCACAGTCCACCTCTCACAAGGATAGAGGTGCTGAGTGTCCCTGAGTCTGTTCATCCCTGCTCCACCTGTCAATATTATTCTGAATGCTGGTAGAGAGCAAAAGCAGTCAATGTTTAAAGTCTATCCTGTAGCTGCTTCTGCAAAGTAAACAGCATTTTTTATGTAGGCAAAAAGAGTGAGAACAAAACAAGCCTTTCATCTCCTCCCATAAAAGCCATATTTTAACTTCTTTTTCAAGTCCTTTTTCTTTCCCCCCTCTGCGGTCCCTCAAGGATTGAGACAGTGTTTTCTTCATAAACAGATCTCTCCACAGACTTGAAAATGTCACCATTAACAGTGAATTATCCCAGCTGTACAGAGAGCACAGGAGTCATCAGTAGTCCTTTCTGTAAGCCCTCCAGGCTCTGAACCACCTGGAAAAAGGAAAGGGATAAATTTGGCTAGTATTAAGAATTTAACATGGTGGCTGGCACAATCAACTGACTAAAGCAATATATCAAACGTGGAACAGTGTGCTGTACATTTCACTTATACTGTACTGCATGCTCTGACAGCAGCTAACCGTGGCAAAAGTATTAAATTGTAAGTGGCAGTTTCTGACGGATTTGTCAAATTGAACAGGTTTGCTTTATAGCTGAAAGTACTAGTCCCAGTGTATTTTGGAATACAGAAGTTTTCACAACTTTGAGTGTCACCTTTATTCCATCCAGTGTGGCAAATTGCCAGCACTACTATGACGGGTCCCGCGCTTTCTCTTGTGGGGAGGGTTCAGGATGCTGTTTCTTGGCCCTGATCTGGGGTATCAATTGTCCCACTAGTATCCCAGAGAAGGCGAGTGGAGAGGTAGGGACCCGGGCCCGCCCTCTACTCTGGGTCCCAGCCCAGGGGCCCTAGGGATAGCGGCAAACCACTTGAACTAGCGATTCCTTCCCCTGAGCTACTTCCCGTTCCGGCCCTTCAGCTTGTGGGACTTCCTGCCACAAGTGTCATACGGCCCGACTGTGTACAGAACACATCTTGGTTCCGTTGGATCATATCAATGACCTCTGTTCGTTGTTCTAGGGTTAATTCGGGGGATATCCTCACCTGCCCCTGTGGGTCGTCTGTCTGGGGTGGAGCTCCCTGAATGACCAGGCATGACTCTCGGTCACGCCAGGGCTTCCGTAAGTTGACATGGTAGATCTGCTCTGGCCTTTGGCAGTCTGGTTGTCTGACCTTATAGTCCACCTCCCCAGTGGCTTCCACTATTTCCTACATCCCATGCCAGCTGGCCAGGAGTTTGCATTCTGCTGTCAGCACTAGCATCATCACCCGTTCTCCCAGCTGAAATCTCCGTACTTTCATCCGGCGGTTGTAATATGTCCACTGGGCCTCTTGTGTTTTTTTCCAAATGTTCTCACACTATGGGGGTTACTCGAGCTATTCACTCTCTCATCTGTGTCACGTGCTCAATGACGTTCTTTCCTGGGCTGGGTTGTTCTTCCCAATCCTCCTTGGTGATATCTAATATTCTGCATGGGTGGCATCTGTATAGTAGCTCAAAGGGAGAGAAACCAGTGGATGCCTTGGGGACTTCCCATATTGCAAACATCAGGTACTGGAGAAGGGTATCCCAGTCTTTTCCATCCTCTGCTGCCACCTTCCAGATCATACTTTTAAGGGTATGGTTAAACTGCTCAACCAGGCCATCTGTTAGTGGATGGTAGACTGAGGTCCGTATGGCCTGGATGCAGAGCAGGGTACATAAGTCCTTCATTAATTTCGACATGAAGGGGGTTCCTTGGTCAGTCAGGATCTCCTTAGGGATGCCCACACTGACAAAAACCTGGAATAGTTCTTTTGCTATTGCCTTGGATGTGGGGTTTCTTAAAGGAATGGCTTCTGGACACCATGTGGCATAGTCAAGGATGACTAGTACATTTTGGTGGCCCCATGCTGATCTTTCTAGCGGGCCCACTAGGTCCCTGGCTATCCTCTTGAAAGGGACTTCAATAATAGGCAGAGGTACTAATGGGGCCCACAAGTGAGGTCGGGGTCTATGCAACTGGTATTCTGGGCAGGAGGCACAATAGCATTGGACCTCCGCGCATATTCCTGGCCAATAAAACCTTCTTAGGACTCCATCCAGTGTCTTGTCTACTCCTAGATGTCCCCCAAATAAATGACTGTGAGCTAACTCTAGTACTGCCCTTGTGTGTTTCCGTGGGACTAAGAGCTGCTCTACTTCTTCCCCTCATATTTGCGCTATCTGGTACAACAGATCGCGTTTGAACACATAATATGGCCTTGGGCCTTTGGTCTTTCCTTCCACGAGTACGCCATTTATTTCCACTACCTCCTCCCTCATATTCGCATATAGCAGGTCATTGGCTTGGTCCTGCCCGAAATTCTCACGTGCGGTACTGATCTGACCTAATTCCAGGGGACCTATTTCCTCTCTGCCCCTTGGGTTGCCCCTACTTGGGTAGGAACTGCCTCCGAGTCCTCACTGGCCTGAATTGTCTCCTGGCCTCCTGAACGGGTTCACCTACCAACAAGGGAGGCTTTCTGGTTCTCTGCTAGAATCCTGGTCCCTATTCTTTTATCTGCCCTCCTTTCCTGTCTAGACTTTTGGGGTTTCCCAGGGGATGAAAATAACTCTGGGGAAAATCTGGCAAAAATTGGGGTGAGGCTATCTGTAGGTGCCTCCGTCTCAGCCCGGGGGTTGCTACCCTCCCGTGGCTCTATGGGGGGGAGTAAGCTCTCAAACCCAGGGAAGTCCCTACCAATTAAGACCAGGTAGAGGAGCCTGTGGACCACCCCTGAAGTTACCCTGGTAGTGTTCCCCTGAATCTCAATCCATACTGGGATTGTAGGGTAGAAATTTACAGTGCCATGAACGCACGTTACCTCTGTGTTTTTGGCCCGGGTTAGTTGGTCTTGCCCTACCAACTTCCCTGAGACCAGCGTGACAGCATTCCTTGAATCCACTAATGCTATGGTCTCGATACCATTTATTTTTACCAACGTTGTATACCCATGTGGGGTCATTGTGATCCCTACCAGGCCGACTAGGCCACATTGCTCCCCGTGATCCCCCAGATTGCACTGCGTAGGCTCTTCCCTGTTGGGGCATTGGGCTGCTATCTGCCCCAATTCCCCACACTCGTAACACCGACCCCTTACTCCGGTTGCTGCCCTCTGCCTGGGGCTAATTGGCCGCCCTCCCCGAGCCCTCTCTTCCCAAACCCCCATGTCCCTTCTTGGCCTCGGGCCATTCCTCAGTGTCTTTCCTCCCAGTTATGGTTCTCCTGGAGTTCTCGACAGTCTGGGGCCTTTGGTTTGGGACTGGCTTCCTGGTTTGCCATGTCTCACCCCCTGGGGTCTGGAACAGTTCACGGGCTGCCAGCTGTCTTTCCACGAGGGAGACCAACTCATCATAGGTGGAGGGGTCATTCTGGCCAACCCAAACCCAGAGGCCTGGTGGTAGCCCCCTCATATACCAGTCTAGTACCAGGAGCTCCATCATTTTCTCAGAGCTGAGGGCCTCAGGGAGCAGCCATTTTCAGGTCAGGTGGATCAGGTCAAACAACTGGAACGGGGTGCCTTGTCCTCTGTATACTGCCACTCATAGAACCTCTGGGCTTGCAACGCCGTTGTTACTATGGATCTGGCCAGGATCTCTGCCTTCAGCTGGGGGTAATTTGCTGGAGTCTCTGCAGCCATATCGTAGTAGACCTTCTGGGCCTCCCCACACAGGAATGGGGCGAGGATACAAGACCACCGATCTCGGGGCCAGGCCTCCCACCTGGCTGCTCTCTCAAAAGCCAGGAGGTATGCGTCCACATCATCCTCCTATGTCATTTTCTGTAGGCAGTGGCTGGCCCACATGGTCCGGGTCCCATTGCAGTTGTGGTTCAGCTCCATAAGGGCCTTCATCTGGTTCATCAGCTCCTGCAGTAGGGCTCAGTCCTGGGCAGCCTGACTCATCAACAGACGATTAGACTCCTGCTGCAACTGAGTCACCTCCTGTTCGGCGGTTGCTTGGACCCAGGTAACCTCCTGCTGGGCCGTGATGGCTTGTATTAGGGCCTTGACCAAATCGTCCATCTTAGGGATGGGATGGTTTTGGCTAACCCTGGTTTAAGTCCACAGCACGGTAATCCCACTGCTAACACCACGTGTGGCAAATTGCCGGCACTACTATGATGGGTCCTGTGCGTTCTCTTCTTGTGGGGGGGGGTTCAGGGCACCATTTCTTGCCCCGATCTGGAGTATCAGTTGTCCCACTAGTATCCCAGAGAAGGGGAGTGAAGAGGGAGGGACCCGAGCCAGCCCTCTACTCCGGGTCCCAGCCCAGGGGCCCTAGGGATAGCAGCAAACCACTTGAACTAGCGATTCCTTCCTCTGGGCTACTTCCCTCTCCAGCCCTTCAGCTTGTGGGGCTTCCTGCCCTCTCTCTGCACAAGCTGGGTTTCCCTTTACCTAGGGTCTTGGTCTTCTAGCCCACCACAGCACTTCTCCAAACTCTCCTCTGCTTCCCTCCAAACTGCTCTCCTCCTCAAACTGCTCTCTGCTCCAACACCAAACCACTCCGCATCAACTCCTCCCCCGTCTGATTGAAGCAGGGGTTTTTTATCAGGTGACTGGCTTCAGGTGCTCTAATTGGCTTCAGGTACTCTAATTAATCTATAGCAACCTCTCTTCCCTCTACAGGGAATAAGGCTCTCCTCATCCTGGGGCTGACATATCTCCCCTCTGTCACTCTCCTGCTGCCCTCTGGCCATGCTGTATCACACCAGTTAATTGTTAACAAATATTTTTTCTGTTTAAAGAAAAATATAATTGAGACAGTATTAATAATGAAAAATAATTTGGACATAGGATTACGGTACTAAATTGAAAGCACTACAGGGGGTCAAAGGGCATTTTAAAAATAAAAAACTTAAACAGCACAGATTTCTTTTTTTCCTAAATAATCCTCTCATTTCATAGAACTAAACATCAAAGCAGCAGTATTTTAAGTCAGAGTTAACACAAATAGTACTTTGCATTTTATAGCACTTTTCCTTCAGAGGCTCTTGAAGCATTTCGCAAACACTGTTAATTAATAATACCCAGCTATTCAGGTTCTTGTACTACACTCATCACCCTAATATGTGAGTGCTGTCTGGAAGTGCATTAAGCAATGTGACTACACATCTGGAATGTGTTTTTTGTTCTCTCATCCTCTCCCCAGAGAGTTACACTGTGACTGCACTAGAGTGTCTTGGTTTGGTAGGATATGTGGTTTGGTTTGGTTTGGTTTTGTTTTTCCGGGGGATGGGGAGAGGCGGTTAATATAAATATACCTGTTGCTAGGTGTTTATATTAGAGAAGGATATGTCAACAAAATGCACCTTGTACTTGAAGCAGAGGTGGGAGGGGGCTTGTGATTGTCCTTACTTCTTGGGAAGTGGTTCGTCCCATTGGAATGACTTCTCAAGGGTCATGGTGGAGTCTCCATTACTGCCAACTTGTAAATCAAGATCTGCTCTAGGAATTATTTTGGGGCAGTTTTACGGCCTGTGTTATACAGGAGGTCAGACCAGATGATCACAATGGTTCCTTCTGGCATTGGAAGCTATGGTTTTTAGCTGTGAATGCCTCTGTGTGCATGTTTACCACTACTAGGGAATGAGCCGGCAAAAGGAAAAATGGAGCTCCAAGGATATCATGTGTGGAATAGAAATACAATTTACCTTGGCGTTACTTGGCTTGTATGAACTACTCTAATATGAAACCCTCATATTTTTCAGTCCACATGCTCGTGTAACATGTATTTAAAATATGATCTATTACCACATTTACAGAATACACATTCCTTCAACATGGGTAGTGGCATATATTCTGTTGCAGCTGAGCACCTAAGCAGAGGGGCCTCATCCTGTGAGATGGCTAAGCACCCTCAACTTCCATCAATTGCAGGAGGAGTTCAGAGCACTCCAAACAGCATTTCCTCCACATCTTCATGGGATCAAGCCTGTGGTGTGGATACACGTTCTCAGTGGAAAGTAATGTGAGCAACCCGTTACTGCCCTGTTGAGGAGGAGGAAATATGGCAATGAACTGGGGAAACAGGGCATGGAGTGCAAACCAGTGAGTGTAAAGGATGTGTGTAGAGGCCATTTTTAGGATTTTTCACTAGCTGTTACTACCCACTGGTAACTCACTCAGGTGTGTGTAAGAACTGCACCCATACCCTGATGATGGGAGATGAGTTCCTATACCAGATGCTGATCACCTTCAGCCCCTTGTAGAATCAGGGATCTAGCAGAATGTGAGATCAGGCATGAAGGCCAGCCACTGTCAGGAATACTGCAGAGGTTTCTGTAAACACACCTCTCACAGCTGGCTGTTGAATTATACATGGCTCATTCTGGATCCGTTGTCTTTGCTAGTCACCAAGCTGTCCAGCAGCATCTCCACAGCCCGAAGCCAGGCTCATGCAGACTTTACCACTTTTGACTAGGTTATACAGAGGGGGGAACATTTTATTGGAAATTACAAGCAATTAGCTTCCCTCACCATCACTCTGACATGTCAGAGCAGCTACAAAATAGCCACACCTTTAAACTGTAAAGTATCCACATTGGATTAGATACCACGTGGTATTAGATACCATGGCGCTGGACACAGTGTAACAGCCTGCATGCTATAAAACAGAATACCTGTTATCCAGTAGCTTCCTTTCTAATCACAGAACCACAGAATCATAAAAATTAAACATCAAAAGGGCCATTAGGGCATCTAACTCCATTGTCCTACCACTGGCGGGATTATTTTCGACAATAGATTTTCTATAGTGCTTTGTCCAGTCTAGTTTTTAATGTTCTAAGCAAAGGGGATTTATCACATCCCTTGGAAGATGATTATAGAATCAAACAGCTCATCCTACCCTTGTATTCCTCCCAGTGCTCCTAGCTATAACTCCTCCACCCCCACCCCCACCCCCATCCCACCCCCGCTCTTATCATAGTTAAACTCTCTTTGGTATTTACAACCTTCAAATGCTTATGAATGGTCATCACACTCTCCTTTATTCATTGTTCAGCAAAACAATTCATATTTCCTTTGGTCACCAGTAAAGTCTTTATAGTTTTGCCATTTGCCCAATAAACACTGCTGTGGTATTCCATTTGCTTAAATACCACTAATACCACTAATTTAAAAAAAAACATTTTTTCTCTGAGTAACTGTAAAGATTTGAATAGAAAGTAGTACAGGGCTTTAATCTTTCCTCTGAAGTCATACATTCCAGCCCCTTCACCACTACCATGGTCCTTCTTTGAACTCCAAATCTAGCTACATCCCCATGGTATTGAGGTGCTCAGAAATGAGTCAAATATTCCAGGTGTCGCTAAATGGGCCCAGTCCTATGCTCAATAAAGTCAATATAATCCTAGAATCATAGAAGATTAGGGTTGGAAGAGACCTCAGGAGGTCATCTAGTCCAACCCACTGCTCAAAGCAGGACCAATCCCCAACTAAATCATCCCAGCCAGGGCTTTGTCAAGCCTGACCTTAAAAACCTCTAAGGATGGAGATTCCATCACCTCCCTAGGTAACCCATTCCAGTGCTTCACCACCCTCCTAGTGAAATAGTGTTTCCTAATATCCAACCTAGACCTCCCCCACTGCAACTTGAGACCATTGATCCTTGTTATGTCATCTGCCACCACTGAGAACAACCAAGCTCCATCCTCTTTGAAACCCCCCTTCAGGTAGTTGAAGGCTGCTATCAAATCCCCCTCTCTCCCCGCCACTATTCTTTTCTGCAGACTAAATAAATCCAGTTCCCTCAGCCTCTCCTAATAAGTCATGTTCCCCAGCCCCCTAATTGTTTTCATTGCCCTTTGCTGGATTCTCTCCAATTTGTCCACATCCTTTCTGTAGTGGGGTGCCCAAAACTAGATTCAATACTCCAGATGTGGCCTCACCAATGCTGAATAGAGGGGAATAATCACTTCCCTCAATCTGCTGGCAATGCTCCTGAGGGAATGAAAGTCTGCTTTTCTGAAGTCCAGGTTCCATATTCTGCTGCTCTCCTTACTTCCTTCTGTCAGGATCCTGATCTCAACCATCTCATGGTCATTGCTGCCCTGGTCCCCTACCAATTTTTCCCTGTTTGTGAGCAGCAGACCAAGAGGAGCATGGCCCCTAGTTGGTTCCTCCAGCACTTGCACCAGGAAGTTGTCCCCAACACTCTCCAAAAACTTCCTGGATTGTCTGTGCACTGCTGTATTGCTCTCCCAGCAGATGTCAGGGTGATTGAAGTCCCCCATGAGAACCAGGGACTGTGATCTGGAAACTTCTGTTAGTTGTCCAAAGAAAGCCTCGTCTACCTCATCCTCCTGGTCTGGACGCCCACCATGACATCACCCTTGTTGCTCTTGCCTCTAAACTTAACCCAAAGACTCTCAGCAGGCTTTTCTCCAGTTTCATACTGGTGCTCTGAGCAATCATACTGCTCTCTTACATACAGTGCAACTCCCCCACCTTTTCTCCCCAGCCTGTCCTTCCTGAGCAGTTTATACCCATCCATGACAGTGCTCCAGTCATGTGAGTTACCCCACCAAGTGTCTGTTATTGCAATCATATCATAGTTCCTTGACTGTGCCAGGATTTCTGATTCTTCCTGCTTGTTTCCCAGGCTTCTGTGTTCATGTACAGGAAGGTAAGATAACTAGCTGATTGCCCTACTTTCTCACTATTGATCAGGAGGCCTCCCCTGTTACACTCTCCTCCTTGTGTTTCCTCCCAGTATCCCACTTCCCCACTTACCTCAGAGCTTAAGTCTCTATCCCCCAGCAAAGCTAATTTAAAGCCCTCCTCACTAGGTTAGCAAGCCTGCCTGCGAAGATGCTCTTCCCTCTCTTCATTAGGTGGATCCTATCTCTTCCTAGCAATCCATCTTCCTGGAACAACACCCCATGGTCAAAGAATCCAAAGCCCTCTCTCCGACACCACCTGCGTAACCACGCATTTACCTTTGATGGTCCCTACCTGGGCCTTTTCCTTCAACAGGGAGGATGGACAAGAACATGATGAAAACAGACTCCCTCTGATTTCAATGGATATTGGATTAGCCCATATGGAAGATGGTATTGCATCCCTGTTTTCTAAATGAAGTGCTTGCAGCCCTAAATCACCTTAACCTTTTTTACACGTCTATCACATTGAAACTCTATCCAATTTGCTGTCCACTGTCACCTCTTTGGTTTCTTTTGGCATTGCTGCATTCTGATTTTCAATATCTTCATTAATGATCTGGAAGATGCTGTGGATTGCACCCTCAGCAAGTTTGCGGATGACACTAAACTGGGAGGAGTGGTAGATATGCTGGAGGGTAGGTATAGGATACAGAGGGACCTAGACAAACTGGAGGATTCGGCCAAAAGAAATCTGATGAGGTTCAACAAGGACAAGTGCAGAGTCCTGCACTGAGGACGGAAGAATCCCATGCACCGCTACAGACTAGGGACCGAATGGCTAGGCAGCAGTTCTGCAGAGAAGGACCTAGGGGTGACAGTGGACGAGAAGCTGGAGTCAACAGTGTGCCCTTGTTGCCAAGAAGGCCAATGGCATTTTGGGGTGTATAAGGAGGGGCATTGCCAGCAGATGGAGGGACGTGATCGTTCCCCTCTATTCGACATTGGTGAGGCCTCATCTGGAGTACTGTGTCCAGTTTTGGGCCCCACACTACAAGAAGGATGTGGAAAAATTGGAGAGAGTCCAGCAAAGGGCAACAAAAATGATTCAGGATCTGGAACACATGACTTATGAGGAGAGGCTGAGGGAACTGGGATTGTTTAGTCTACGGAAGAGAAGAATGAGGGGGAGTTTGATAGCTGCTTTTAACTACCTGAAAGGTGGATCCAAAGAGGATGGATCTAGACTATTCTCAGTGATAGCAGATGACAGGACAAGGAGTAATGGTCTTAAGTTGCAGTGGTGGAGATTTAGGTTGGATATTAGGAAAAACTTTTTCACTAGGAGGGTGGTGAAACACTGGAATGCGTTACCTAGGGAGGTGGTGGAATACTGTTCCTTAGAAGTTTTTATGGTCAGGCTTGACAAAGCCCTGGCTGGGATAATTTAGTTGGGGATTGGTCCTGCTCTGGGCAGGGCGTTGGACTAGATGACCTCCAGAGGTCCCTTCCAACTCTGATATTCTATTATTCTATGATTTTCATCCTGTATATAAGCATGTATGTAATTGCCCTTATTCACATGGAACCTGGCATTTGCCCCGGAAGAATGTAATTTTGTTATTTTTCTGACCATATTCCAGGCTCTCTAAGGTCTCTTCAGAGTCTGTCTCCGGCTTGCTGGAATTTTTTCTGCAATTTAGTGTCAGAGTTTATTACTAGTTGCTCACTGTTCTCCAAGTTTATGGGTCAACATCTACATGTACTTTGAACAGTGTTGACACATGTTTGGCTGCATGTGTGTGTTCTCCCTGTGTGCTGTCCCAGCTCTGTGCAGACAGTTGGCACAGCAGACCTCAAGTGACCCACCCAATGACCACAAGATCCGTTAAGGTATGAAGGCACCCAGCCAGGTTTATTGTCAACGAAGCATGGTAGTAGTATTCCACAGACTCTACTGGACCACTAATACATGTATGCCTGCAACAATGGACTACCTCAGTGAACGGCAGGACTTTCCGTTCCTCCCTTGGCCAGACAAAAACACTCCCTTTAAAGCTTCATTTTGTACATCAATAAAAACAAGTTACATAATTGCTGCCCATTACCCTGTAGACGTTGGTTTATTTAAATATTTTTATTCATTACACTGTCATCCTGACCTCATCTCATTACCTTTGAGGGGTGTGTTTGTACTATACTTGGTATTGGGGTGTTTTGGTACCATCCTTCTGGAATGTGTTTGTGTGAGTGTTCTGTGCCTAGCACCGCTTAGAAATGTGCGTTTTTGCAATATTAGCCCTGTTCTTGCCAAATTCTGTGAGCAGGGCCTGCCTATAGCTCACAGCCTGATTTTACTTTATATCTGCAAAGTTTTGACCGCTACTTTAGCCCAGGCCTCAGGCCTCATACCAGGCCTCTCATACAAGAGCTTATGTCTCAGGCGCTCTTCCTACTACAAACAGTATTAAGAATAAGCATTTAGCCTCCGAAGAAAAGACTTAATAGAAAAACCGAGCTACAGCATATATTACCAGGAAGGCCAGAAAGCTGGGAAATTGGCCACAGATGACAGAGAGAAATTTATGGCCTGTTTGGAGGCTTATTATGCTGATATATTTCAGGCTTAATAGAACTGTTGATGTCACTGAGTTTTTCATGACCCACACTGTGAGAAAGGTTGCTACCATCTGGTTGTCATCTGGTGCTTTGGGCTCAAATGAGAGGAACATCATATTTGTTGGCTTGCTCTTGAGTCTTCAGGGAATACAAAGCTGCAGGACAAAACACCTGAGACCAATGGTAACACTCAGGCCACATATGAAAACAAACAAACAAACAAATAAAAAGCAGTAATGGGCCAAAAATATCAGAAAAGCAATATTTTGAGATAACATAGGTCAGAAGAAGATGACTGTCTAGATGGTCAATTAGACAGAATAACGACCATGATATAGGTCAACTGTTGGTTGGCACAGCAATGAAATGTGGAAAGTGTCGGAGGCTCAGCGTTTGAAATGACTTCTTGTCAGCCTTCATGCCGATTCCTGGGGAGTACAGAAGCATTTGGCCTCATTTCTTTGAGTCAACAAACTGTTAGTCCTGACTGTTACCCGGGGTTCTTTCAACCCAAAGCTCTTGGTAACTTTTACTCTGTGTGAGGTGGTGTCAAGAAATAAATCAGGGGAGACACGGCCATCCAACCAATAGATGGCTGGCACAGACAGGACAATGCAAAAGTGCTTTCACTTAAAGCTAAATTTTACTTCGTCTCAAGCACTTACACACGTCCACAAAAGGTTAGTAAAACACCCCCAACCCTTGATAATTACCAAAGCTGAGTATGGCTCTCCAGCAGCACAGCGGCAGGCTTCCGGTGGCCAAATCTTCCGTCTGCCGGTGAGGACTGCAAGATGTATCCAGAGGGAGAGTCCAAAAAGAGTCCAACTACCTCAAACTTTTTCCCCTTATTTATATATTAGACATGTCCCTTAAAGAAAACTTGTTACAAGCAGTTTCAGTGGTCCAGCAAAAGGTTCCTTCTGATTATTGATTAACCACGTGTGGGTATTCCAGTGTTTGTAGCTTTGAGGCCCCCAACAGACATTCCTGGGGCACATCCCGCTCTTCGAAAATGCATGTATCAGCTACTTCAACACAATTCTTCTCAGGAAGGACGGGGGGGTCAAGCCACCCTCTCTGTGGCACCCAAAGACCCCCCTCCCCTCCTGCCTTGGTTAAGCTAAGCCTGCTGACTTGGCTAATTTACAGCCTGCTGACTTGGCTGCTTTTAGCAGTAAGCCAGAGTGGTTTCAGGCACTTTACTGGTTTGCCAAAGTCTCCCTGTACAGTGACAACGGTTAATGTGTGTGCTATTCCTGAGGAAAGCATGTAACACACTATTGCAGTGGTAGAATAACTAAGTAAGGGAGCCATTGTGATTTCGAGATGGCTGATAAGCTTGTGAGTTAAAGAGTTTTTTTAGAGAGAAAGAGAGAGAGAGAGAGAGAGAGAGAGAGAGAGAGAAAAGTGCCTGTTTTGTTAGATTTAAGCTAATAATTTTTGGGCCTGATTCTTCACTGCCTATCACCTTGTACAGTTGTTTACACCTGTGCATAGCATGTGAAAAGCATGTTGCATGGGTATAAATGACTGTTCTGGATAGTAGACAATTGGTCTTTATATCTGTAGCACCACATCTTGAAATATCTTTCGCAAGCCAATTGAAAAGCATTCTTCTAGTTCAGTTACTATGGAATTCTTCCGAGTGCTACAATTACATTGTTTACAAGTTATCCTGTGGCTTTGTTTGAATTGTGGATCTTAGGCCGTTCCCTTAGTGTGGTTTTGGATAGATGTACTGTACCCTACAGCTGTTCATTAGACTAATAACACTCTTCACTCTGAAACCATTAATACTTAGTGAAGAAAAACACAAGTGCTGTGGAAATGGGGCCTATTTTGTAATTATAAAAATGATCAAGTGACTAATACCTTAATGGGGAAATATTTAATGATGCAGTTTTTATTTACGGCTTTACACTAAGTGCCCCTGCTCTCCAGATTTCTCAGCATTTCCATTATACCTTATTTTGAAGGGGTTAAGTTTTATCTGATCCTCAAATTGTTAGCCCAAGTTGGGTATTTTCCCTTTATGTTTATCTAAATGCCTTTAATTTTAAGGTGAGGAAAACATTATCTTTTTTGTGATTGTAAGTTTTGGAGAGAGGGTTGTTGTTGTTTTTAATTTTTTCCTCCAGCTTTTAGAGAAATATTATTGATCATTTGTCTATTGTGGTAGGGCCTAGAGATCCCAACAGAAATAGGGGTCCCATTGTGCTAGGAGTTGAACACAGAGTTAGTCCTTGCTCTGAAGAACACATAGTCTAGATGGACATGTCACAAAAGTATGCATTGTTCTCCCCATTTTATAGATGGGGAAGTGAGGCACTAGCCCATTAAGTGGCTTATCTAGTCACACCAGAAACCAAAAACTGAACCCATAACTCATCCATTTCAGTCTAGTGCCTTAACTTCAAGATTTTCCTTCCTCTCCTATAGTTCCTGAACTTTGAAATCAATAGGGCTCCATATAGACACAGGAGCCTGCCTCCACAAATCCAGTTGCAGGGTCAAATTATAACTTCCGTCAATAGCCATCTGTCTCAGCATGCAGTATATGCCATGAAAGCATCCCCACTCAAATAAATATATTTTTGGATTCCTAATGCTTGGTGATGGATGACTCAGTAGTCCAGGTTGCATGCTCTGGACAGTTAAGCTGGATTTGTGGCTGCTGTGCATCAGCAGAGCAGCACAAGGCAGCCAAAACATAATGGTGAACCTGGCCTTGAAATTCAGAGCACTAAAAATCAGTAGTGTTGGTAGATTTTTTTTCCTTGCTCTGTCACATGTAGGGTTTCTTTATGTTATTTCCCCTACTTTTTCCCATGGCCAAATCTTGAATCAACCTAGTTTTTCCCCAGTCCTTGAAATGACTTCAGTCAAACTCGAGCATGTGCTCACTGTTAAGCTTCACTGAATCCAGGCCTTTACTATGACTTCCAAGGAAACTGGAAACCAGACTACTATTCTGAAATGAATTTCAAGTCCTGGAAATAGAACTTGATTGCGTCATTAGCCACCCACCTAACTCCCACTGTGAAATATGCTGCCCTGCTCTGGAAATCTCAAAACATCACTGTAGAATACTGCAAAATTTTCTAAAGATGCAGTGAATAAACTATATAGTAAGTATTTTCACAGATCTAGGGCAATCAGTTATCATATCCTTGTAATAGATATTGTTCAGCAGAGCTGATCAAATTAGTCATTGCAAATAATTAATCTAAATTAATAATTTACCCTTATTTTCCATTGTCAAATTAATCTTCTACAGTTCATTCATTAGTCACAATTGTTAGAACAGTTTATGTGCACAAGTTTTATCTGATGGGTTGTGTCCACAAATAGTTCACTGCATCTGTTCTTTATTCATTATGGGTGAAATTCATACCTATGCAGCACAAGCCCTATGCCCTTCTCAAATTCCAGTTAAACCCAGAGAGCTGTGTGGTATGCGACTGGTCACCTAAATCACGTGACATTTTTTCTGGTCCACAGCTGAATGATTGCAACCTTTTAAACAGGGAAATAATGAATAGGAAATACTAGATGTTCAATTTCACAAACAAATGCCTTATTCACATACAAATATGGGTACACATATCAAGGACAGCCATTCCCCAACTATGCAAACAGACGCTCATTTGCACAAACTTGAATTTAAAAAGTGTACAAACATGGTTTAACAGCTGTTCAGAATTCAAAGGAATGTTAAATACCATTTTGCAGTATTCATCCAAACCTATTCAGAATAGCTGAAAGACTATTAATAATGAGGATTTTGAGAGGATGCACACATCCCCTGAATCTCATCATTGAAAAACTCTTATAATTATAGTATAGTCTGACCAGAATTAATACACATTTTCTTTTCATGCATCTCATAATTCAGACATTTTTGTGTCTATTAATTGAATTATTTACATGGTATTTTATCACCATTATTATTATTATTTGAACTACTGTAATGCCTAGGCACCCTGTCATCGACTAGGCCCTCCCTGTGTTAGGTGCTGTACAAACGCAGAACAAAAACATAGTCCCCTGGCTCACAATCTGAGTATGAGACAAGAGATGGGTACAGAAAGATGGGGGAGGATAAGGCAACAATGACCATATTGGTGGTCACAGCACACCAGTACCCTAATTGTTGTTGTGTAGGTTTCACAGCAAAGGAAAGGTTTAAGGAAGGATTTGAAGGTTGATAACAGGATTGCTTTGTAGATGTTTAGGGGAAGTGCCTCCCAAGGTTGAGGGACAACACGGAGAAAGGATGAAGATGCTTGTTTGAAATGTTACAATGCAGTTAATAACATGTTGTTATTACTTATTTGGTAAAGAAAATACCATATTTGATCGTTAATTGTGTCCAAGAATTTATAATTCTGTTATTTTCCTCTTTCATTTGCATATAAAGCTGAGTTGTAACTAGAATTGCAGTGGACCTCAGCATATGTAAATTATCAGGTTGATCTTGAGAGATGAGGGTGAAAAGCTGACTATGTCAAACTTTCCCTATGTCAGAGATATTGACAAAGTTAATTTTATGGGGCAAATGGAGGATTGGACTTGAACTCAGGAGACCTGGGCCCTGTTGCCCGCTCTTCTGCTGGCCTGCTAGGTGACCCTGGGCAAGTTACTTCACCTCTCTGTGCCTCAGTTTCCTCATAAAATGGGCACAGTGATAACTACCTCCTTTGTAAAGTGCTTTGAGATGAGCAGATGAAAAGCCCTATACAAGAGACAGATTGTCATAAATATAAAGGGAAGGGTAAACACCTTTAAATCCCTCCTGGCCAGAGGAAAAACCCTTTCACCTGTAAAGGGTTAAGAAGCTAGGATAACCTCTCTGGCACCTGACCAAAATGATCAATGAGGAGACAAGAGACTTTAAAAGCTGGAGCGGGGGAGAAACAAAGGTTCTCTCTGGCTGTGTGTTGCCTTTGCGGGGACCAGAGCAGGAATGCAGGTCAGAACTCCTGTAAAGGGTTAATAAACAATCTAGTTAGATATGCGTTAGATTCTGTTTTGTTTAAATGGCTGATAAAATAAGTTGTGCTGAATGGAATGTATATTCCTGTTTTTGTGTCTTTTTGTAACTTAAGGTTTTGCCTAGAGGGATTCTCTATGTTCTGAATCTGATTACCCTGTAATTTTGAATCTGATTACCCTCCTGATTTTACAGAGGTGATTCTTTTACCTTTTCTTCAATTAAAATTCTTCTTTTAAGAACCTGATTGCTTTTTCATTGTTCTTAAGATCCAAGGGTTTGGGTCTGTGTTCACCTACGCAAATTGGTGAGGATTTTTCTCAAGCCTTCCCCAGGAAAGGGGGTGTAGGGTTTGGGAGGATTTTGGGGGGAAAGACATTTCCAAGTGCGCTCTTTCCTTGTTATATTTGTTAGACGCTTGGTGGTGGCAGCAATAAAGTCCAGGGGCAAAAGGTAAAATAGTTTGTACCTTGGGGAAGTTTTAACTTAAGCTGGTAAAAATAGGCTATGGGGGGTTTTCATGCAGGTCCCCACCTCTGTACCCTAGAGTTCAGAGTGGGGAAGGAACCTTGACACAGGTATTAATAATAGTGTTTTTGTCTGTGTTGGAGATGAGCTTGGAGCTTTGGCTATTCCAGGTCTGAGGATGAGGCTCTGTCTGGGTCACACATTTAACAAAAGCTGAGACATAACCAGGTCTTCAGCAGTGTCAGAGATGGGAATGAAGCTTGGCCTATATGGGTGGCTGTCATGCAGCTTTGCGTATGTCAGAGGGAGGTGAATTTCAGTATATACCAAGAAGGGGGAAAGTACTCTGATTACATCAGAGGTTGTCATGAAGCTTTTCCTACATGGCAGATCTTGGAAATCCTCTGAGCTGGTCATGGACTATTGCCTGTCACTGAGCTGGATGGGATGGTATTTTTGCTATGTCAGAGTTGGGGATGGAATTCTAACTGTGTGAGAGGTGGGATGAAATGAGCACACCTGAGCTGGGCTTGGAGTTTTAGTGATGGCAGGGATGAGGGTGAAGCTAGGGCTGTTGTTTGCATTGTTAGAAATCAGACGGTGTCCCAGTTACGGCAATAATGTCAGTGAGTGTGATGGAGCATTGTCTCCATCAGGACTGGGAAGGAAGTGCTGTCTCTATCACTGATTGTCATGGAGGCTGAGCTATGTGGAAAATGAAGATGGAGCCCTGGCTCTGTCTAATGTTCTCATTTTGTCGAGAAGTCCCAATTGATCTAAGACCCTTCCCAGGTCTATCAGGAAGTGGCTCAGGGCCAACAGGCATATAAATCACTAACAGACCATTTTGAAACAGTCTTTAAGAACAGTGAGTAAGTTTATGCATGTTCTTCCCAGTAATGGAAAGGATTGTTAATTGAAATTTGACACATGATGTTATTCTAAAACCATTATAAGAAAGGCTTTGCAGCATTGTATAAAGTGAGAGGAAAAATTGATGATCTGAAATGAAAATATCTGTAATGAATATTCAGGATCAAGGTTATTTAATTTCTGTATGTCACTGTGTGTGTGTTGTGAGGGGAAAGCCGTCTGAGACATCAAAACTGTAGGGCTCATTTCTCAGTTACACAAAAGTCCCTTTACACCAGTCTGGCAGCAGGAACAGCCCCATGATGAACTCCCCCTGCTCAAAGGGTTTCCGCAGCAGTGTAGAGTATATAAGGGGCCTACATCAACTCACAGCATAGAGAGTGAGCAGAGACATGTCAGAGGCGTAGCCAGAACACCCTGCCCTACAGTTATTCTCTGACTCCCAGGAGCTATCAAAGTGGCACCTGCCAAACTCACTCAGTCAACCCACACGTCTAATAGGAAACAATACTTTGACAGGGAGCTGGTCAGGAAAGCTACAAAATTGACACAACCCCCTAAGCCGGTGTATGTTATCAGTTCAGTTGTGTTTCATTTCACAATTTGTTTGTATAGACTCTGATCCATTAGCACTACACATTGGCAGAGCACAGAAATTTGCCTCTGTGTCAGAACATACTTGGTGATGCAGTATCTGGAGGCTGGTTCCCTGGCAAAGCACAATAGCTATGTGTGGATTTCAGGTTTTCCTGTTGCTGAATGGGTTGGGAGATTATAAACGCTCCGATTAACTGGCACCACTACTGAAATGTTATGGATTTTCCTTTGCACTCTTCAAACCGGCAGGAATGTTATTTTGTTTCATTGAGTATAAAAATGTTATTCGCTACTAGCATAATAAATAAACAGAACCAGTACTGAACACCTACACATGTACTACATAGGTAAACATATGCATCAGTGCACACTGGACTTGCCGATGGAGATTTTCCATGATTGTTTTAAGATCACAAGGAAAGAATGAACTGATGAGAAGGGGGAGGAATCATACCAAGCATATGTCCTTGTGATTAGATTTCCATCTGTAGTTTCATACGGGGATGAGGGGACGGGACCCAGGGGGAGAAGGGGTGGTGGGGAAGGGAGTTAGCATCCCCACAATGGAAATATTGTGAGGGCGGATCTATATTTCTGCCCCTTCAGTTGTTCAATTGCATGTTGTGAGAACCAGTATTCCCTGTAAAGTGCACACATCGGGGAGGAGGGGTGCAGGGAGAAGGCGAGAACAGGACCCAGTGAGGCTGGAGAGGCCACCACAGTGCCCAGGATTGGGCAGGGGAGCAGGTAGGAAGCCAGATGATCAGGCTAGGGCCGGGAGCAGCTAATCCTGGTGGCCAGCGAGAGAGATGCAAACGGCCAGGACCTCCCTTCCCAGCCTGGAGCCATTGTGCCCCCCTCCACTGAGTCTCAGAAGCGCCCCTCACGCCCAACGCAGAGTGCCCACACCACTCCCCATCTTATGCCTCCAGTCCCCTCTCCCCCCGTTCACAGTGAGCTTCGGGTTTCATATCTGACCAATATATGTGGCGGAGGTGTGGTTTATATGTGTAATAATAGTGTAAGTATAGCCTAAAGCTTGCGCTGAATCCACTTAGGTGAAATAATTCACTCTTCCATTTCTCACACCTGAAAGGATACATGCAGAGAAATTTATTCGAGTATCCCAGTCCTGTACAAATGCACGTGTGTTTGCAAATCTGGACCCTGAATGACGCCAGTCACAAATACCCACTGACAAACAAAACGTTCTTGCATTTGACTGTTTGAGCAGAAGCAGTAGCAGTAGCCAGAGCTTGGGTTTCTTTCTTTGGTATTTTTGTTTGACTGTTTTGGGGGCAGAGGGAGGTGGGAAGGAAAGAGGCTGGCAAACTCAGAGGGTTGGGTTTACGCAGCACACTCCTTCTGTGGGCACACGTGGGAGCAAGAAGGAGCAAGCCCCGCCCCCTTTCACTCCTGCTCAGCTCAGACTCCAGCTGCAGCATAGAAAGCAAAGGTTAATCACCAGACACTCCCTGCTATGAGCAAGTAGGTGGGGAGGGGAAGGAGCTCTCCTCTGTGGCCAGAATAGCTGGCCAAATGCACAGAGGGAGTAAGCTACTCCTATAAGAGCAGTGAGATAGTTGATTCTTCCTCCAGAAAAATGGGGGAGCAGGGAAGCAATTACGACTGAGTGAGAATCAGTTCTCTGGGCTCTTCCTCAGGCAATGTACCTGCACATCGCCCCTCGCTCAGAGCAGATTGTTATGTTGTAAACTTGTCCCCTGCAAGAAAGACACCTTATTTTCACATAGACCAACACATATTATCTTTGTGGCAGAGTAGGAAGAGTGGAGGAAACAAGTGGAGAGGGATTTGGGTTGTGGCTAATAGTGGAAGTTAGTGGCACAAAGTGTTGTGGCCCCAACCTCTTCCAGCTTTAATGCACATCCAGGGACATTATACCTGGTCTACATTGTATTTTTCCAGGGCAGATGCAGGCTGTGACTGAAGTCCATTTAGTTAATTCAGTGTTCCAATAATTCGTTTGATTCTTCTCTCCTCCCACACACTTTATAAAATTAAAAACCCATCATACAGCTCCCTGAAAAACAGTGCTTAATTACAAGACATAATCAATTCAATACAGTTATTATTACTGCTTAAAATACCCTAACACATGCATAATGGAGTACTTAAACTACAAATAAATAATTATCCAGCACAAGAGAGGAATGAGAAATGTTCAACATACGCGTTTTGTTTTCCTCTAGCAGGATGACTGAAATGGTACATTATGGGAGATTTGTTTTACTTTCTACTGATTACAGGATGTGTCACTGCAATACAGACACACTTAGCTGGCCAGCCTTACAAATTGGGATAATAGAATGAGTTGATTGAGAGGCCCTGAAGTATACAAATAGA
The DNA here is from genome assembly GCF_965140285.1 of Lepidochelys kempii. Classification (NCBI taxonomy): domain Eukaryota; kingdom Metazoa; phylum Chordata; order Testudines; family Cheloniidae; genus Lepidochelys; species Lepidochelys kempii. The sequence continues at coordinate 20,556,795 of NC_136380.1, forward strand.
TGTTGATATTTTTACTCTGCTGGGTTTGTAGCTGCTAATGAACTGAGCTGAATGTGGATAAAATATAAAACTAATGGAGTTTGGATTTTCAAAGCTCCTGACTATAAAGGAGTATTTATAAAGGAGATATTTTTAAAACATATAGATGGGTCTAACTTGAACCACTTTAATTGCAGCAGCTAATTTGCTATATCTGGTGCTCAAAGTGATCAGCGGCTCATACTGGTAAACCATGAATATTTTTTATTTTTTAAAGGATTTTTACAAGGAATAGGAAAAAATATTATGTCCAGAAAATAACAGGCCAGATCCTAATTGGTGGAACTCCAATGAGCTATGCCAATTTACACCAGTTGAGGATCCGGCCAAATAAAACAAAAAGGATCTGTACCTAAAACAAAATTACGTGAATGTAATGAACATAAGCAATATTGGACAAATTCTCGCCTACTGAACTCTGCATCATGGAGCCCACTGAAGCTCTGTGGTGCAACCTGCCATTGGGAACTGATCCAAAGCCAATCAATGGGATTATTTCCATTGACTTCAGTGGGCTTTGGATCAATCTGTTGGAGTGAAATAGCATCATGAGGGGGCTACCTTTTCTTTCCTCTTTGCCATCGCTGCAGAAGGTGAGAGCATGACTCCATCCAGTGCCTTTCGGGATTCTGTCCAAGAGGGCCACCAGACTGAAATGAAGCTGCTACCTGGGTAGAAGGCCCTCTACCCGCCCTTTGTTCCCACATATCTTGCCCTGGCAGGTCCATGGGGGTTGCTGCAGCTCCAGGGTTACAGTAGCCTCAGCAAAGGACAAAATACATGGGGGACCAATTTAGGATGTGGCACTGAGCTCATAAGCATTAACTCCCCTCCCCCATCAGCAGCTCCACAGGACCTGTGGAGCAGCCATGCTGAGCCCCTTCCTCAGCTTCAGCAAGGCTGGAGCAGAGTTTCCCTATCTAACACTGCTGAGTCGGCAAACCTGTATGCAGCTGGGCCAGGAACTGGCCCTATGTGCCGAATGCCCCACTAATCAGGCAGAGAAGGGCCTTTGTTCAACACACACAAATAAAAACAAAGCACAACACAACCTCACTGCGTGTAGTGTCTCAGACACACCGTCTCCCAAACAAGTAGGAAGAGTACAGGAACAGGAGAATCGATATTACCAGCTAGGGTTTGTACAGAGATGTGGAAGGATGAAGCAGAGATGCAGGAAGGCTGGCTCTACACCTCCCATGCACCTCTCCTAACAACCCCTCTTCCCACTTGTCTTCATGCTGTCCTCTTTGTAGTACTGTCCTACTGTCCTTAAGACTGATAGTCCGTCCTTTGCTCTACCCATGACGGGCCTGATACAAAGCCCGCTGAAGCCAATGAGAGCCTTTCCACTGACTTCAGCTGGCTTTGGATTCGGCTCTTCACAACCAATCAATCTTCCTGGGATAAGATCCTTCCGCCTTAAAAGAACAATTAGACAGCAGATAACACAGTTTCTGTTTCTAATTGTTAATTATCGGACCATTATTGATATTATGTTTTTTCTCCTGCTCTACTAATGCTGTTAAATCAGTCAAATCTTTCTATAGCTAATTATACCGATATGTTTCTGGTTGATTAGAACATATCTCTGCAATTGAAAAGCATCCGTGCTAATGTTGTAGAAGGAGAGAATATCTATTGCTTGTTACACTTTTTAATTATAGACAGGGCTGGTACCACCACTTATTACTAAGGTTATCTGACATTTCCCATTATAAGAACCTGTTTTCAGTTGCTTATAACTTTGCCAAATTTAAACCATTTAGGCTGATATTTGACATGTTGGGTGTCTGCCTCAGGCTGAGTGGGGGACGAGGGTTGTTTGTTTTGTGGGGGTTAAATAAGACAAGGCTCCTGTAGAAAAAAATAGCATGCAATCATGTAACTAAAGACTATCATTATGCATAGGCACAAGAGAGCCAAATTAAGGTTGCACAAGAAACCTTAATTCTGACATTTCCTAACATTCAAGTGCTTGAATTTGCAACCTTAAGGTCCTTTTGGCCCAGGTCATGCCCCCTAGATCTGTGAGTGATGGGACTATCCACACATGGATCTTCCATCCTACCATACAGAAGCAAGAGTCTCAACAACCTCAAGGGCACCATCCCTCTACCAAACCCTACAGAGCCCTCTTCTTTGGGTTAGGAGCCCACACTGAGAGGTGGACGGTTAGAGATCAGAAACCAGGCCAGGGGATTCACATCATTCCTTCTTCCAAAGATCTTAGGCAGAAAAGATAATTTAACCTGAGGCTGTACTGTCTTTTCTGTCAAGTGTTCCCCATGCAGACAGAGTTCCTGGGGGCAACTGCAGGTGTCAGAAGTCCCAGGTACCATAGCTCCAATTAAGCCTTTACCATGGAACCAGGGTTAAGGTGATGTGGGGTCCAGAGCAGTGCATAGGTTCTGGAACAAGGGGTGGAACAGGGTGTACAGTTTGGTTCAATGGCTTTCAGCACCCCCACTATACAAATTGTTCCAGCACCCCTGGAGCAGTGGGGAGGGTCTATAGCCTTGATGCTGTGGGGGGGACTTCCGTGGGAGGATCTTCACTGATATTTCCTCTCCTACAGCCCCCTCCCAGAGCTTTTACAGGAGCGGCTGAGTTGGGCCTTTACAGTCTTATCTCCCACAGTTAATATGATGACTCATCTCTAATCAGCTAGACATTTGTCACTGGAGACATCTGGAATTAAGAAGAAAAGACTGGTAAATGATTCTGCCTTTCTTTGTCTGCGTTAGCACCCCTTAAATAACAGAGGGGGAATCCCTGTATTTTCAAATAAGTTGACATTTGCTGCTGTTAATTTAGTCAGTCGTGATGACACCAAGGCATTTGTCATTAACGTTTCAGCTTCATTAATCTAAAGGACGATGGAACGTAATTACAACATGACTAAAAACAAATGCCACAAATGATTACAATTACAGATCCATTTCAGATCTGTTTGGGGAGCTTAAAGTGATGAAAAGCAAGAGTGCTCTTTTCTGGTGCGGGTAGCAGACTCTGTGACTAGCTTAGGAAAATAAAGTAACTGTCTAAAACTACAATAGACTTCAGTCAACCTAAGGGAAATTCACCAGCTGGTGGACAGCCCACTCAGCACCTGTGTGAACAAGTCATGGTGCCTCTGAATTGGAGAGAAAGGGCTCCGGCATTCAGGGCTGAGGAGTCAGACACACCCACTGTGCATGAGGAGTTGGCCTCTCAGCTCATTCCAAATAGGCCATTGCAGTGGGAAGAATGGGGGCTGGCCAACAAAGAGGACACTTAAACAAACTTGTGTAGATTCGGTGGCCAGAAACCCCTGCATAGGAGAATAGAGTGGAAGCAACTGCTGCTTTAGCTTATTTAATTATTTATAGACAGTAGAACACCCCCACTAGAATATCCTATAGCCCAGCGGCTAGGGAACTCTCTTCCTATGTGGGGACCTCAAGTTCAAAACCCTTCCTCCTATCAGGCAGAAGTGAGAACTGAACCCAGGTCTCTGACAGTCCAGGGAGTGCCCTAACTGCTGGGCTAAAGCTTATAAGGGAAGCACCACCTCTTCCCTCTATTTTGTGAGTGATACCTCAGTCCCATAACACTTTTTTTTTTTTGGGGGGGGGGACTGTTCAACAAATTAATGTCAAATTCATGAATAGTTTCTGTGACCTGAAAAAAATGCATTTTTTGACAAATGTACTATTTGCTGAAAAGAATCACCCAGCTGTAATTTTGATCAATCAAGCCCCAGGTAAATGATTTTGGGTGGCACCAGAAAGGACGAGAGCAGAGATTAGTAAGGAAAATTAACCAAAAGCCACTCAAAAACATCAACGGCTATTAGCCAGGGTGGGCAGGGATGATGTCCCTAGCCTCCGTTCACCAGAAGCTGGGAATGGGTGACAGGGGATGGATCACTTGATCACTACATTTTAGGTTCACTCCTTCTGAGGCACCTGGCATTGGCCAGTGTCATAAGACAGGATACTGGGCTAGATGGACCTTTGGTCTGATCCAGTATGGCCGTTCTTATGTTATGTACTAACTCCTATCTAAAGCAAGGAGTTTCAGGTCCCATGGAGCAGCTAGCAGTAAATCTTGCGAAATCTGAGAATTTATAAGCAAAATGCATGGATTACCGAGGCTGTTGAGCAAGGCCCCTCTGTGGTGCTCCTCTGTTCCATCTCCCAAACTTGCTAATGTTTGTGTCTCGTGATACATGTTGCTTTTCTTAAGGCTACAGCTCCTGGATTCAGGTGAAGATGTGAGAATCTCAGCTTTCATATAAAAAAGAAGGACATTTCTAAGCCTCAAGGCACCAGAGGGAAGCTTGAAATTGTGACCCAAATGTTCCCTAAAGCTTCATAAATCAGAGGAGAAATCAAAAGAAATCCCTTAGGTGTATTTTTTTTAATCTCATGGGTATTGAACTGGTCTCATTATTTTGGGAGGAACGATTGGTGATTTTTTAATTCAAAGGATTGGCAATACTGCTTCTGTTTCACTGGCACTGCTCCTGCAGAGTCTCTGCTGTGTATGTATGGCACCAGCTCCATCCCCTCCCATTTCTGACTCCCCTCACTGCCACCTCAAAGCACTCAACTGCACCTGGGCAGGACAGAGCATGCTACAAAGCAGTTGCTTCCCCACATCCATGCCCCAAATCCTGCCTAAGGATACTCAGATCTGAGTCCGGTTTCAGTCCATCCTTAGTTTTTGTTATTATGACACAGTATTTACCTTGGGCTTCCACTTTAAGATAGTTTGTGGCTGCCCTTCCTCTCAAAAGTATTATTTCTGTTATGGTAGCAGCAGTACCTAGAGGTCCCAAGCAAGATCTGGGGTCCATTGTGCTAAGCACTATATAATACACATACTAAGAGACAAAGGGAGAACTGTATTGTAATCCCCATTTTAAAGGTGGGGAAGTGAGATACAAAGAGATTTAATGACTTACTTGCCCAAGGTCATACAGGACAGCTGTAGTAGAACTGGGATGTCACTCCAGATTCTCCACTCCCAGTCCAGGGCCTGGTCCACAAGGCTAATCTCCCTCTCTCAAGTGTGACAGACAAAACAGTGAGGAGCCTTCTAGGAGTAAGTTTCTTCTGCTGAGCATAAGGTAGGATGAGTCACCTTCCCTTTGTGTGATCAGGGATGCTTTTATGGAATTTCAGGGCTTTGCCAGTCTTCTTTACTTATTTATGGAATTGCTTGAAGTTTCTCTTGTGGGGCACCCACCAATTTGCGTTATTTGGAGTCCAGAGCCGTGCATGTTCAAACATAGCTTGCAAACTAATTCTATCACAATTAACAATGAATCCTCAACAGCCTTGCCTTCTCCGCTCCTCTTCTAGCCAACTACTGCACCTCTGCTTCCATTGACTGATCGCAGAAGTGTCCCTTTGTGACAAATCCATTTCAAAGAAGTGTCTTCCTTGATCTATACAAAGAGAGCGTGTGACACTGCAGAACATTTGTGCTCTCTTGCTTTCTCTGGCATGGACATCATAACCTGATGCTATTTCTGTGTTGTAGTCCCAGCCTTAATTTTAACATCCTTTTCTCCCTCCCTAAGAATTTCATTGTAGTGGAGCTCTTTGTCAGAATTTGTCTGTCTATATGTAGCAGTGCTTCAAGGGTCAGCACTACCTCTCATCCTGTCCTTTTCTTCTTATTAATAAGCCTCAGTGCTGAATGCAGAAAGCCTTATACATTTATGTATGCAGATGGAACTTCCAGTTTCACTGAATGATGCGGCATTCTCTTTCCTCTGAAATGGCAAATGTGATCCTCTGTCAATGATCACCTCTTTCTTTGTAAGACTTGATAAAAGATATAGCTTAGCCTTTGTGTCCTTTCTTCTACTTAAGATCTTCAACTAATGGCTTCACAGTTCAAGACATGCTCTTCAGGCTAAGAAACATATAGCTACTTTGGACTAGTACTTTGATGTAATATTATAACTTTATTATTACTTGTATTACAGTAGCACTCAGAAGCCCTAACCAGAGCAGGGATCCATTGTTCTGAGTGCTCTACAAACAGAGTGAGAGACCCATCTCTACCTGAAGAGCTTACAACCTAAGCCTGCAATCCTGCAATTGATAGACACAAAATAGGTGAATTGCCGAGTCCACATGGGACCCTGTTGAAGTCAGAGTGCTAAATGGACACAGCAGTGTTTCCACATGCTATTATGTCCATGATCGGTGCCTAGTTTAAGACAAAGTGACTCTGCTCTAAGTCTACTACTCAAATTTAACTAGAGATGTCACATATATTGCAATGACATGAACATAACTGGCAACTGCATACTGCAGGTTCATTTCTCATACCCATCGGGCCAGATTATCTGGTGACATGGTAAATTCTCCTTCAGTGGGAGTCTTAATTAAGATCAGATGTCCTTCTAAAAGATATGCTGTAGTTCAACCACAAGTTGCTGGCCTAGATGCAGCAATTAAGGGGTCAGAGCTATTGCCTGTGTTATGCAGGTCACATGGATTCTAATTGCCCCTCTGACCTTAAAATGTATGAATCTGTTAAACCACAGAGTATCTGTAAACGCGGGTGGTGGGAGGGAAATCAACCAGAGGCTAAATACACAGAGCACCTGATTCTAGCACATTTTCGAACTTGCTACAAAAATTTAAAATGTCACAATTTGTCATTCAACAACAAGCATCTTCTTGGATGGAAGTGGGCTTCTTTTCTGGGAAAACCCCAAGCAATTTCAATTTTCTACATTTCTTCCAAACTCAAATCAATTCACATCAAAAACATTCTGAATTCGATGTAAATAAGGCCATTTGGTAGAAACTGGATAAACAACAACATTTGAATTGTAAAGTATCGGGGAGAAATTTCCATCACTTTGGCATCGCTCTGAGCCCAAGCATTCATACTTTATTCTTTTTGTATGAAATTGTAGATGTTGCTTATTCAGGCCTTTAGGAACTGCAGGAATAATAAAGTATTGTTACATGACATTGTGAAAAAGAAGGTTAATAATCTATTGCGAAAAAACAAATCTAATGTGACCTCCGGCAATGCTGAACTCAAGATGACAAAGGAAGACACAAGGGGTGAATCAATTCACATACCTTAGCAGTAACATGAAAGCCAATGCAGCTATCCAGCAGGAAATAATATCATGAATTGGCAAGACAGCATCCGCATTTACCAGCTTAAACAAGATCTGGTCATTTCAAATCTATAACAAAGACCAAATGACAAATTTTCAACTGAAATGTTATTTCCATCTTAACATATGGGATGAAAGCTAGAAATCCATCAAAGGTACAATCAGATGTCCAAATGCCTTTGAAAGCACACTACTTAGAACAGACTTAATTTATAACTATCAAGATTTGTTAGAGAGGTCAGTCATGGTGCCTGGTATGGGACACGGCTAAGAGTGCAAATCACAGATCAGACTGTCAGAATGTAGGACATATACCCCAGACTGGTGATATACTCTATCATAAGACTTCACTAAGCTGTTAACAAATGTGTGCTTCCAAAATTATGATGTATTATGAATTATGATGAAGCCACAGACAGTTCCCTTCAAGCCCTCTAGGCTCTCAAACAAGACTTCAGCCTATGTCAATATGTACATGAGGATCGCACCAAACAACACACTGCAGCTAATCTTTAGTAAACTAACTAAAGATTTATTAATAAAAAAAGAAAAGAAGAGGTTTGTAAAATGGTTAATGTGAATCATATACATTACAGTTGATTTCAGAGTCTGTAGATCAGGATAATAGCAGTGATGTTAAATCTACCAGTTTGCAAGAAGTCTCTCTGGTTCATCTCAAACATTGAGGTCCTCAGTCCATTGTTCAAAGCTCTCCTTTGTTATAAGTCACAGTCCAGAGATGTGGAGCAGGAAAAAGGCAAAAAGATGGTGTCACCATCTCCAATTTATACCGCCCAGAGCATGGAAAGTTACTGGCACAAACATGGAGTCAGGGGGTCACATGTCTTATGTGCCCTTGCTGAGTCATGATGTATCCATTGTCTACATGCTCTCTGAGGCATCCTCAGGACGGGCCCATTGGGAGAGTTGATTCTCCTTCATGGCCCATCACCATGGCTGGCTGGTCTTCACGTAACTCTGTCTTGTGGGTGTTATCCAGGAAAACAACATGTTTGAGATATCAACACAGAGCAGAGATTCATAATTTTATACGCAATGATAATACATGCAGACAAACAGGATAACATTGTTCAACAGATTAAAACTTTTCCAATGATACCTTACTAGGCATACTTTGTATAAGGTTTATCACAATTTTGCAACAGTGTCGATACATCAATGGTGATACATTAGTGTAATCATGGTCATCTTTGTATTAATACAGCCTCACAAGCTCAACAATCCCCTAACTGTAAAATTATACACAAGAGAAGAGGGAAATATCTGGGACGTGTGAAGAATGAAGCCAGAGCATTGGCCATAGCAGATATGCCAGTGGGCAGCTGGGGGAACCCATAAAAGGGGCTGACCAAAAGAATCCCTCTATTGAATATTGCTCATGGAAGGAAAACTTATCGCACTTAACAACAAAGAGTGGTCCAGGGACAGGAAAGGTGGGAGCTTGTTCATGCCCTAAGCTAAATGAGACACTGAAGGAAGGATTCAGATTCAAACACAACCTCATGATCTACTTCTTGGTGAGTTAGCTCAACCAGGCTGAGTCCCCAGAATGAAGAAGGCTCAAACTACAAACCACGTCTATTTATTATTAGAAGAGAGTTGAGGCAGTTGCCCTCCTGTCCTGGTATAGCTATACAGAACAATTTGGCCAAGCCAAGAAGCTCACACACCCACTCCAAAATTCCTCTCAGAATTACTTCCAGAACAGGATGGGAGGAGTCACATCCTTTACAGACTGTCTGTGATTGTGCTAAAAAAACATTCATCCAGCCACTGCACTAACTTTATTACATTTTTATTTACCCTGGAGGTGCCCAAAGACTCCAATCAGGATGGAGGTCCCATTATGCTAGGCACTGGACACACATACAGACCCTGATCCTGCAAAGGCTCACACACATGATTAACTGTACATATTAGAACTATTCACAGTTTAACACGTGTAAATCTTTGCAAGATCAGGGTCCTAGTTAGTCACTACCAACTGAGGAGCTTACATTATAATTAGACAAGACAGGTAAACATAGACAGACCGGAAGCAAAGTGTCAGAGAGGGCCAAATTCCATGGCACCCTACTACTTGCTTCTACAGATAATGGGAAAAGATCTGACAGAATAGAGTCCTGTCTGACATAATGGACTGTTCCAAAGGTCTGTATGCCAGACTGGACAGGATGTAATAAAAACCATATGCGCCAGTTTTCTTAGCCAAAAAAGTGTTTGTGAAAATACAGAGGTAGCTTTATAAACAAAGCAGAACCTGCATTTGCTTATTATTCATTACGTTTAAAAAGTGGAATTTTATAATGAAAAAGTGGAATTTAGTTAGTAGCACTTGCCGTGCATAGAAAAATATACAATCTGCATTGAAGGCAAAACTATTGGCAGTGAAGTGGTAGGGCATAGATAACAGTCATCCAAATTTGGCACTCAGCCACCACAGTGACAGAAAGCCTTATAGAAACAGAGAGATTTGTACCAATAAGTTTTTCTAAAAACTTCTTATTGCTCATGATCAAGATGTAATGGAAGAACTGAGAGAAGAGGTTTGTTGTGCTAATAGTTGACACTAGGCTATCATTTCCATCATCTCAACTCCATTTCTGATCTAACTCCTGCTCTCTCCCTGTGACTCTGAGCATCTCATCTTTATTTTGATATTTCTTTGCATTGCAGACTTATTGCTTGTACCCTGCCTTACAGCAACCTGGACTATTCTGAATATACTAACCAGTGTCTGACCTGATGAAATATAGATGAAGTGTGAGGGCAATCCTGCCTGCTTGTCTGACTTAATGAGTCTATTTTTACATTTCATGTTAGCTCTGCCTTCCATATGTTCTTTTCATCTGCTCTACAATTCACTGGAGTCACCTTAAAGTCTTTGAAGTACATTTTGTAACGCTCATTGGATTGGGGATGACTGTTAATGCAAGTTCTTTCTGCTAAAGGTACTGGCAGTAATTTTAGGGACAAGCCTCTGCCAAGATTTTGCTCTGTTTTATATTATTCCTTAATTTCTCATTGCTACATTCTGGCTGCCAGTGAAGGGACCCACTTGCAGACCCCAGAATGAGTCTCTACAATCATCACGGGCAAAGCATACCAGTTGGACCTACTATTTGGGAATTTGGTCCTCCTCATCTGGGCAAAGACTTCTTGTTCTGGAGAAACATTCCAGCATTTAATAAACTTTTCTCAGCTCCAGTTTAATGTAAATTAGACCTGGGGAAACAAGACTGTCTTTGACTAAAGATGTTTTTGTGAGGTTCTGATTGTTCCAATCTGAATACACTGGGCCAGATCCTCACCTATTGTAAATCAGCTTAGCTTCATTGAAGTCAGTCCTTTGCTAATTTACACAAGCTGAGGATCTGGCCAACAGATTAGAACTTGTGTCTATCAATTAGTTACCAGACACTAGAGACATGTCAATTTATACTAACTAAGGGGTTGGTCCCAAAAGAGCATTAATGCTATTTTATGTATTTATTTTGGCATCGCATTTACTATTGTGAAAGGTTTCATTTAAAATTTATCATTCTTCCCTTTAACGCTGGCACAAGAACAAGGAAGTCATTGACGAAGCTCACAGAGGGAAGATGTCAAGCAAACACTGTAAACAAGCAAATGAAGGGAAATATTTCTTCACACAGCACACAGACAGCCAGTGAATTCACTGATACAGAAAGCTCCAGTAGGACTTTGTTCTGACCAGTAAAATCTATTGAGGATACACACACTAAGACTCGGATAACCCAGTCCTGTGCTTCAGGACATCAGCTGATTGCCACAAAGGTCAGAAAAGCATTATGTCCCTGCGAGACAGCAGGTGTATTATGAATACTTGGCCAGGTTTATTATGAGAGCTCTTCACCCTCCTGTGAAGCATCAGGCACAGGCCTTTGCCAGAGGAGGAATATGCACTTCACTCACTTTCACTGGGCTGGGGCGGGGGTTGGCATGCAGGAGGGGGTGAGGGCTCTAACTGAGGGTGAGGGCCCTGGGCTGGGGGTACTGGCTCTGGGGTGGGGCCAGGGGTGAGAAGTTTGGGGTGCAGGAGGAGGCTCCAGGCTGGGACCAAGTGATTTGGAATACAGGCAGGGACTGTGGGTTGAGGCAGGGGGTTGACATGCAGGAGGGAGTGAGGGCTCTGGGGTGGGGCCAGGGATGAGGCATTCAGGGTGTGGGAGGGGGCTCTGGGCTGGGGCAGGGAGTTGCGGTGCAGGGGCGGGCGGGTGAGGGCTCTGGGCTGGGGGTTCAGGCTCTTTGGTGAGCATAAGAACAGCCATACTAGGCTAGACCAAAGGTCCATCAAGCCCAGTATCCTGTGCTCTGACAGTGGCCAATGGCAGGTGCCCCAAAGGGAATGAACAGAACAGGTTATCATCAAGTGATCCACGCCCTGTCACCCAATCTCAGCTTCTGGCAAACAGAGGCTAAGGACACCATTCCTGCCCATCCTGGCTAATAGCCATTGATGGACCTATCTTCCATGAATCTATCTAGCTCCCTTTTGAACCCTGTTATAGTATTGGCCTTCACAACACCCTCTGACAAGGAGTTCCGGAGGCTGACAGTGCATTGTGTGCAAAAATACTTTCTTGTGTTTGTTTTAAACCTGCTACCTATGAATTTCATTTGGTGGCCCCTTGTTCTTGTATTATGAGAAGGAGAAAGTAACACTTCCTTATTTACTTTCTCCACACCAGTCATGATTTTATAGACCTCGATCATATCCCCCCTTAGTTGCCTCTTTTCAAAGCTGAAAAGTCCCAGTCTTATTAATCTTTCCTCATACGGAAGCCATTCTATACCCCTAATCATTTTTGTTGCCCTTTTCTAAACCTTTTCCAATTCCAATATATATTTTTTGAGATGGGGCGACCACATCTGCACGCAGTATTCTAGGTGTGGGCGTACCATGGATTTATACAGAGGCAACATGATATTTTCTATCTTATTATCCATCCCTTTAATGATTCCCAACATTCTGTTAGGGTTTTTTTGACTGCCACTGCACATTGAGTGGATGTTTTCAGAGAACTATCCACAATGACTCCAAGATCTTTTTCTTGAGTAGTAACAGCTAATTTAGATCCCATCATTTTATATGTACAGTTGGGATTATGTTTTCCAGTGTGCACTACTTTGCACTTATCAACATTGAGTTTCATCGGCCATTTTGTTGCCCTGTCACCCAGTTTTGAGTGATCCTTTTGTAGCTCTTCGCAGTCTGTGGCTTAACTATCTTGAGTAGTTTTGTATCATCTACAAATTTTGCCACCTCAGTGTTTTCCCCTTTTCCTAGATTGTTTATGAATATGTGGGGCCAGGGATGAGGGGCATGCAGTGCAGGAGGGTGCTCCAGGTTTGGGTGGGGGCTCAGGGCTGGGGTTGGGTCATAGGCTCACCTCAGGCAGCTCCCAGTCAGCAGCGCAGTGCGGGGGATAAGGCAGATTCACTGCCTGCCCTGGCACCACACTGCGCGTGCCCCAGAAGCGGCCACCAGGTCCAGATCCTAGGTGGGGGAGCCAGGAGGCTCCACGTGCTGCTCTTGCCTGCAGGCACTCCCACCCCCACCCCAGCTTCCATTGGCCTGGAGCCGGCCAATGGGAGTGCGGAGCCAGTGCTCGGGGCACAGGCAGTGCTTGGAGCCCTGTGGCCCCCCCACCTAGGAGTCGGACCTGCTGGCCACTTCCGGGGTGCAGCGCGGTGTCAGCCGGGACAGGTAGGCACTAGCCTGCCTTAGCACCGCCGACCAGACTTCTAACGACCCGTTCAGCAGTGCTGACCGGACTTTTAACAACCCAGTTGGCGGTGCTGACCAGAGCCAATAGGGTCCCTTTTCAACTGGGTGTTCCGACGACTTGTTTTGTGTTTTCCTTTGGCCTTTGATTTAACTTTGGAAGGGTGGAGCCAGAGAGCTAAGTCACCTCAGTGCTGGCAAAGCACCACAGATCCTACAAAGGAGCATGCCAGGAACCTACATGCCTGCTCCTGGATGACTGCTGAGAGGGGAAACTGACCAACCAATCTGAGGGAAACTGAGGCAGTGGACAGCTTTCCTTACACCCCTGTAAGTTACTTTTACAGTAGTATTTCCAATGAGTCTTCACAAATGAAAAGACATACATGTCGACCGAAGCCCAATAAAGATTAATGGCCAGATCCTCAGCTAGTGAAAACAACCTAGCTCCCTTGACTCCACTCAGTGGCACTAGGCTACTTCACACTCACTAATTTCAGTATCTAGAACTTCACATCTTGAAAATATTTATTTACTTAACTATTATTCCTCTTTCACCTAGTGCACAAATCCCAAAGGCCAGAGTCTGCCGCCTTTCCTGTTATTGCATAGTACCTTACATCACTGAAATTAACAAACAAAATCTTGTGTTGTATCCCTCTGGCTCTCAAATATCTTAATTAGACTGAAAGGTAAAAAGTCAGGTCCCTCCCCCTTCCAAAAAAAAAAAAGAACAAACTATCTCTGAGGCACCCAAGCACACTTGTGGATGTTATGTATCAGTATGAAAATACAGTCTTCGATTTGGAATCTGACACTTCCATCTTTAGCTTCACTTTTTTAAAAAAATCAAATGCCTAAATGACAAATAGGAAAAATTAAACACCACAGTTTTACTGAACAAGTACACATTGGCCACTCACTAAGTTTTAGAGACACAATTAGTTATTAATATAATATTTAATACTTTGTATTTTTATCTGAGCATCCTTTTACTCAATATATCAAAGAAACTCAGACATCAGTAGACTTTGGATCAGGCCTGTGGGTCTTGTTTCCAAGTCCAATATTCTAATCACTAGATGGCATTTTTTTTAAAAAAAATGAGTTCTATACCAGCAAGAGACATGGGCAGCATTTACAGATCACACTAAACTGCACCAGTGTTTTCTAAACCTCTGGGGCCATATTCTGATCTGACTTACACCATTACAACCCCTGTGGCTTCATGGAGGCTGCAGTGGTGTAACTGAGGGCAGAATCAGGCACCCAATTTTAAAATGCTATCCCACTAATGTCCACTATAGGGAGAATTTCCTTTGTTCATATTACACGTGTATGGAATTCACTCCTGAGTGTTTGCTGTTGTTGTTTTTAATTTATGGTGAAGCAAAGTTTTTAAAGCTGTGCTTTAAAATTTCTTGCTTAATATTGTATTGGTGAGGTTTGATCATGTTGTCAAATGCCTTGAGCTAAAATTGTGAATCACGTGCTTGATGGGCTTGATCCTGCCAGGTACTGAGCAGCCTCAAAACCCAGTGATATCAGCGGGTGTTGAGGGTTGCAGGCAACTTGCAAGAGGCACTATGCACCTTGCAGCAGCTGGCCCAAATGGTTTGTATTGTATTGCCAAAGGTCTCTGGAGAGGATGATACATTGCTGCAGCTGCTGCTCCATTATACTCTAGTCTTGCTAGGTAAGCAGCAGTAAATCTTACTTTATTAGCATTGCTATGACCCACACATCCACCTTTTGGTACACTAATAAACATATTTCTTCTTGAAAGAGAAAACCTTGCGTACTATATATTACCACTTGCAATACAATCGACAGCAGCCAAAAAAATAACTCAGCATAACCTATTGTAGAGCAGGCCAGCAAATGAAGAGTAAATCATTCAAAAGCTGCACGACCGAGTCTAAAACAAAAGGATGGCAGCTTTTCTGTCAAGTACAGTCGGGTTTGGGAATGTATTAGTGCAGCAGCTCCAAGAACAATCAGTGAAGCATTTTCACTCTACAGCTGTCTGCAGCGCCTATAAAAACTGCCAAGTAAAACACAAAGGTGGACCACTAACATACCGAGAGGACAGTGACGCATTTTTACAAGTGATCTATAGATAGGTGTTTTTAAAGTAATGTGTGTGTGATTAAGTGCTGGATCGACAGCCCTGGAGATTTAAATCCTTTATTTCCCCACAGAAAAGCACCAGCACAGCAAATTTCTCCACACTGGATCCTTGCCCCCCGGCCCCATCCCCAAATTTCTGCAAGCTTCCTGAAGGGGCAGTCAAAACAGACCTTTCAAGTCTACCTGACGTTTCCTATTTGGCTCATTTCCTAGGACAAGGTATAGGCTCAGAATAGCGACTAACTGTGTGCTTTGTAGGCCGTTCTACAAACTGCATAAGCAAGTCAGCTTGCCTTACCTCAAGAATCATTCTCTAGTGTTTGTGTAGGGGAAGAGAGGAGGATCCACAGTTGTTCTGATCAATATCTAAGTAATTAAAATTCCCCACGATTCTTCCGGTCTCCTTGCAGACCTGTCTTATCAGGCAAAGCATTTCCTGATCTATTTTCTCTCACTGTGGCAACTTTCAGGAATAAGCTGCCTCCATTTATTGTCCTTGGCTTTAGTTTATATAGTCTCTGCTGTGTCAGCCCTAAATACTGATATAATTTCTCACTGCAGACTTAGTATAATCCCCAGCCAATAGTCGCATCCCTCTTCCTGCAGCTGTTTTATTTTTGCTTACCCCTTAAGTGAACTCTATATCCTGGTATTTTAAATCCCATCATTTTGCTGGTTCAGCCATGTGTCTATTATTCCCGTAGCATTATACTTATCCTTGAAAATATGCAACTTAAATTCAGTAATCTTATTATAGATGCTACAAGAACTTGCACAGAATGTGTTAGTGTTTCCATCTCAATAGAGGCCATTCCAATTTTCTTGAAAGGAGGCGGCTCACTAATACACCTGCACTAGGTAAGATTCTTGGGATATAACGTATTCCCTAATCCCACTAAAAGTACATTATTATTTGTATTACAGTGCCACCTAGAGATTGCAACCAAGATGAATGCTCCATTGTGCTGGGTCCTATATATGTAGTAAAAAAAAAAAAGTTTCTGCCCCAAAGGGCTTCCAATCTAAATGGACAAGACAAAGTATTGTTGTCCCTATTTTACAAGTGGGCACTGGAGGGATTTTAATGACTTACACAAGGTCACCCAGGAAGTCTGTGGCAGAGCCACAACCTTATTTCAGCCCCTTTATGCATATCTATTTTCATACCATCTTCACTCACATACAGTTTTTTTTCCACAGGCCCCTGCCTCTTTCAGTGTCCAGGATAGGCCTGCTCTGGGGATGAATCAGGGCTGTGCCTAGGACCCTTGGCTTGTTCGTTGCTGAAGTTGGAGGGGTGGGGGGGTGTCACAGTTTTGGGGTAACTACATTTTTAGCCCCTTGCAATGGTCCGCTCAAGGAAATCCTTTCAGGCCTCCAGCTGTCACTTCTCTCTGGGCAGGAACCCACCTCCCACTCCCTCCTGACCTGGTGGTTTTAGCTTGCAGTTCCATTGCACCTCACTGTGATTATCGCAAGCAGGTCTGCCTAGCATCCAGGCCCTGCTCTTTAGTTTCTCTCCAAGAACAATGACAGTGCTATACCAGTGATCAACCAGCTCTTTCAAAGCAGAGTACATTTATTCAAGGATAAAAGCAGGCAGAGAAAACATATTAAACCAAAACAGGATCTAACTGCTTTGCCAGTAGCTTCCCATCAGTCCTATAGAGAACCTTTTAAGTTTCAGTCTCTCTAACTCTTCAGTGGCGTGGTCTCCTCCTTTGGACAAGAGGTTATGTCCATTTGCTGAATCTAAAAGAAGTCCCGCTCTCAATTAAAGCTGGCCCTTATATACCAAAAGGACCTGTTTTTGTCTCCTGGGCCTCTTATAGCTGTTTGAACAAGTATATGCAAACCACTCCAGGGGGTAATACTTATTTGGAGTTGTTTAAAATCCCAAGCCTCGTGTACACTACAAAGTCAGATCATCTTAACTACATCATTCAAGACTGAATAATTTTACACACTGTGCAATGTAATGAAACCAACCTAAGCCCTGGTGTTTACACCACTGGGTTACTGCCCCTTGGAGAGGTGGATTTACTGCAGTGAGGGAAGAACCCTTTTCATTGCTGTACTAAGTGTCTACACTACAAAGTACAGCTGTGCCACTGTAGCATTTCTTGTGTAGACAGACCCCAATAATCACCACCCACTGTTTTAGTTCCAGGAGTTACTTTCCCCCATTGAACTGAACACAATCCCTAGCCTGTAATGGAACTCAGAACATTCATAAATTTAATATAATATGGTCCCCAATGATCCTGTATGTGGTTGTGATGTCTGTCACAAGGTGTAGTGAATGAGGCAGGGGGGTGCAAGAAGAGAAAGGAGGGTCTCGTAGTAAAGGCACTTAATTGTGGGCCTGGAGAATTGGATTCTATCCCCACCTCTGCCACAGAGTTCTTTGTGTGATTCAGGGCAAGTCATGTAAACCAGACTATTCACAGGTGACCATTAACTGTGTGTTCCTCATTTTTGGGTGCCCAACCTGAGACCCAGAGATCTAATTTGCAGAAGTGCTGAACACTAATAGCTGTAACTGAAGCCAATGAGAGCTGTGATTTGAACATATAAAATGCTATATCATACTAAGTACTTCAAAAAAATTCAGGTGTGAGGGCATCTCAGATTGAACATCCAAAATGAGTGGACCTTGATTTTGTACCTTGATCTGGCTGTGCCCAGCTCCTAACGGTGAAGTGGAGAGACTGTCCCTCCCTCACCACAACAGGATTTCACAGATTCAGAGAGTTTAAGGCCGGAAGGGACCACTAGATCATCTGATCTGCTCTCCTGTATATCACAGGAGTCATAAACATAAAGCTAAGGGTAGCATAAAATCCCTCCTTTACCTGTAAAGGGTTAAAAAGCTCAGATAATCTGGTTGGCACCTGACCAAAAGGACCAATAAGGGGAGAAGATACTTTCAAATATGTGGGGGAAGGTTTTTGTTTTGGGTTGTTGTTGTTCTCTTGGGAGACAAAAAATAAAAGAGCAAGCAAGTAATCCAGCTCCTACTAAATAATACTTCTAAAATTACAGCAATAGTAAGTAATAGCAAGGAAATGTGTTAGAGTATCTTTTGTTTTAGCTTGTGAATTTTCCCTGTGCTAAGAGGGAGGTTTATCCCTGTTTTTGTAACTTTGAAGTTTTGCCTAGAGGGGAATCCTCTGTGTTTTAAATCTTATTACCCTGTAAAACTACCTTCCATCCTGATTTTACAGAGGTGCTTCTTTTATTATTTTTTCCTTTATAATAAAGTTCTGTTTTTTAAGAATCTGATTGGTTTTTAGTGTCCTAAAAACCCAAGGGTCTGGTCTGTGCTCACCTTGTTTACCGATCTGGTTGGTAGATTATTCTCAAGCCTCCTCAGGAAAGGCGGGTTAAGGGGCTTAGGGGAATACTTTGGCGAAACAGGAACTCCAAGTGGTTCTTTTCCTGAATCTTTGTCTAACTCACTTGGTGGTGGCAGCAGTACTCACCCAAGAACAAGGAAGGATGTGTGCCTTGGGGAAGTTTTTAACCTAAGCTGGTAGAAATAAGCTTAGGGGGTCTTTCATGTGGGTCCCCACATCTGTGCCTCAGAGTTCAGAGTGGGGAGGGAACCCTGACATGGTGGCAATGGTGGGATCATTTTGAACCAGAAGCACAAACCTCAGAATATTAAAAGGACTATTTTTTTTTTCCTTTTGGCTGATTGAAAACCAGGGAGGTTGTTTTTTTTTAAAAAAAGGACTTTTTTTTCTTTTAGTTGAGAGCAGTTGGAGGTTTTCTTTTCTCTGCCTCAGGGCAGAGTAGTTAAGTCCTGCAAGAAAATTCACAAGCTAAAACAAAAGATACTCTAACACATTTCCTTGCTATTACTTACTATTTCTGTAATTTTAGAAGTATTATTTAGTAGGAATTGGATTACTTGCTTGGTCTTTTTTTTGTCTCCTGAGAGAACAACAGCCCAAAACAAAAACCTTCCCCCACATATTTGAAAGTATCTTCTCCCCTTATTGGTCCTTTTGGTCAGGTGCCAACCAGGTTATTTGAGCTTCTTAACCCTTTACAGGTAAAGGAGGGATTTTATGCTACCCTTAGCTGTATGTTTATGACAACAGGCCAAAGAACTTCAAGCAGTTACCCCTGTATTGAGCCCAATAAGCTGTGTTTGGCTAAAGCATCTCTTCCACAAAGCATCCAGACTTGATCTGAAGACATCAAGAGATGGAGCGTCCATCATTTCCCTTAGTAGTTTGTTCCAGTGGTTGATCACCCTCGCTGTTAAACATTTGTGCCTTCAGCTCCCAGCTGTTGGCTCTTGTTATGCCTTTCTCACTTGGTTTAAGAGCCCTTTAGTACCAGATGTTTATTAAAAAGTTCAGTCTGTTTTGCGTAAGGCTTAAAATGAGCTGTGTGCAGTATTACAGTATCAGTCTCCCTGATGCTGTGTGTAGCTCCCTACTTCTATTCTCTGCTCCCCAGTACACACCCAAGGATTGCAGAAGCCCTTTTTGCCACAGCATCACACTGGAGCTCTTGTCCAGTTGTGTGTCTATTATGACCTCTAAACATAAATTAATAATACTATCTTCAAAACAGGGCTTACTCAGTGAGCAGCAAATAAAGCTAGGCCCACACACTGAAAATGAGGAACAAAACAAAATATGAATAGCTGCTGATTAACGGAGCACTGTGTGCTGAATGAGGCAGGGGTCCTGTGGAAAATATAGGACGTGAGCATGCAATTAAAAAGTCTGTATCATAATACATACGCACAAGGGGGTGGACCAAATTAAAGTTGCATGGGCACCCTTCACTCTGGCATTTCCTAACTTAAGAGTGCTCAACTTCACAACCTTAATTTTCCTTGAGCATGATTTTCTGTGTGTAATCACACAAATCTAGGGCTGGAAGGGATCTTGAGGAGCACCAACTCCCGCCCATTGCTCAAGGTAGAAGCCAACCAGAAGCCCCGTACCCTCTTTTCTCAGCCCACTCCTGACACCACCATCTTGACTGCTAACAAAAAGGCATCAGGGTCATCTGTCGGACCCATTTCGTACCATCCCATGCCCCCCACATGGTTATCTCATCCTGCCAGGGGACTCACCAGCTTCTCCATCAGCTGTTGTTGCACCTAGCCCTCAGTGAATTTCTGTAGACTCTGCTGTTGTTCTGCCTACCAGGATAGCAAGGACTGTCTCTCTTGTTGCTGGGTTTGCTGAGTTCTGGAACTACTTCTGCTGTTCCACTACCCACTGCATTAGGTCCACAGTGCTGGCCGGTCTGGTACTTTCTCATCAATGGAAGATCCTGGACAAGTCCCTACTTGTCACAGGACAGGGTTTCTTCACCCCGGATTGCTCTTTGCCAGCAGTCTTCACTCACTCCAATGGGAAGTTCAACATCAGGCTTTTCCCCGAGTCTTTACCTACTACCAAGGCAGAAGAAAACAGAATTTTTTTTTTCCATCTCTTCGCAATCTTGGGCTTCTCTGGCCCACCCTTCCTTCCACCTTCCATCTCCTCATGGTCTCTTCCTGCCTCTCTTTTAATTGTTTCCAGATGCATCACCCACCTAATTACTTAATTACACAGTACTTAAACTATTACCTCACCAATTTACCCCATGTGGGGACACTTCTGGAGTAAACAGAGTGGTGAGTCGCCTTAGGCTGCTCACGCTCTGTCACACGCACACATAAGGGCAGTATGGAAGAAGACATGAAGTGGGAGAAGGACACAGAGGTTCAGACTAGCATCATTGCAGGAACTAAGGAGACAAGACAGAACATGACAAGAAACATGATCCAAGAATTCAGTCAAGGAGCAGCTGCGCAACACGTTAAAGGCAAGACAAGTAGGTTAAATTTGATATTGTCAAAGAGATTCAAAGAGAGGAGTAACATGGTCTGACTCACAGGTGAGGACAGTCTGGAGCAAGGTATTGTGGGTATCAGGGAGGCCAAAGAGGAGGAGGTTGCAAGAAATGAGGCAAGAGGTGGCTGCATGCTAGACAAGTATTTTTGAAGAGTCTCTTTTAAAAATCCCCAGTGCTCTCATCTTACTATATATTATTTCTTTGTAATCCTCAAAGACACAGTCAGAACTGGAGCTCCATTTGCTAGGCACAGTATAAACACAGAGCATTTAGGCCCTGCCCTAAGAGCTAATAATCTGATTTAAAACAAGATACAATAAATGAGTAGCAGATAGCAGGAGGAAGGCTGAAGACAAGGATAATAAGAACATTCTGTTACAATTCCAAATCATTTGAAATATTTTTTTAATCTTAAAAATAAATAAAGGAATGAAATTTGCTACCTCCGAATGCCCCTCAACATTACGTAGCTGACTTATTTTTCAGTGTCCCAGTGGGAAATCAGGCGACAAATGCTAGCTAGTCCAAAGAGCACTGAGATAATGGGAGCTGTTTTTATTTATCTGTATAGGAAAAAATCATTTCAAATTATTCAAATCATCTCTTTGTGCCTCACTAGACCTAAGGTAAAATTTTCATAATGGATTACTCATAAACAACAATGCCTAGGTCACAAAGAAGATATCATTATCCCTATTTCACAAATGAGGGACAGACATGAAATGACTCGTTTAGAGACACCCAGCAAGCTAGTAGGAGAACTGGGACTAGAACCCAGGTCTCCCAAGTCCCTATCCTAGGCATCATCTACTAGGCCACTCTGCTTCCCTCTTCAGCTTTAGTCAACTTTCAGGAGGAATTTAGGCTCCAAGGGGCAGCTTTTAAAAGTATTCAGGAGCCTAAAGCTGCAAAGTGGTGCCTAGTAGGATTTTCAAAAGCATTTCAGTGGGATTTAGGTGCCTAAGCACTTTTAAAAATCTCACTAGGTGCCTATCTGCATCTTTAGGCAACTAAATACTTTTTAAAATGTGGCCCTGTGTACCTAATCCTATTGACTTTTAGTGAGACTTAGGCTCTTTAGTGCTTAAACCACTTCTGAAAATGAGACTTAAGTCTCCTAAATCATGTAGGCACTTTTGAAAATTGCATGCATCCGAATGATTTAAAACTGCCAGAATGTCATCCTCCCTGGTCCCTTCTCTCATAACTAATCACATCTTGTTTCAGATCCTCCTCATTATTTGAAAATAAAAATGGCAGCGAATAGATTTTTAAGAAAGCTCTGGGAGAAGCTGCAAATAGTCTTTTCTGCTCTACATTCCTTTAATGCCTTTGGGTTGGATGGATAATCATGGCTGCTCCTTTCCTTCTCCCACATGGTAAAAGTTAGAGGCAGAGAAACAATCTCATATTTTTGCTACCCGGCAAATCCCACTGGGGTAGTCACATGTTGCTTATCTGCTAGTGATTCTTGCTTTGACAAACACTCATGAAGGTTGCCTTCATAAGGAAGAGGTTACCAGGACCACATAAAATCTTTTCAGAGAGGATCACAGCATTAAAGTACCAGGACTGATCTAATATTAATATTATATATATGCATCAGTGGAAGCAATCTGAAAAATGAATGAATTCCCTCAATATAGTTTTCTACATCGCTGAACATATTGTAATAATCAAAGGAATGGCATGTTCAACCTCAGTTATTGGGTGCTTTTGGGTTTCTTGTAAGGAAAGTATCATAGAATCACAGAATATCAGGGTTGGAAGGGACCTCAGGAAGTCATCTAGTCCAACCCCCTGCTCAAAGCAGGACCAATCCCCAACTAAATCATCCCAGCCAGGGCTTTGTCAAGCCTGACCTTAAAAACTTCTAAGGAAGGAGATAGTAATAAAAGGAAGTAAATTAATCATGTGTGTCGGAGCCAGCCAGCAGATGAGGGCTAAAACCGAAGCCCTGACCTACATTGTGTTTACAGGGATAAGTAACAAGCCTGGAATTCTACCTCAGTAAGCAAAAGAGGAAATAAAATGCATCTTAACCAACATTTAAAAACATACCTCTGCACAAATCTCTGTATTTCGAGTATGGTCGTTCTTGAATTTCACCATTGTGGTAAATAGCAACAGGTAAAATCCTGGCTAGTGTGGGCTAAATTGTAGCTTGGTCTACACATCCATGCAAGGCAGTGAGGGGAACTAACGTCTCCGTGTTAGCCCCTGTGTGAGTTACCCAGACCTCTGTGTTTCATTCGCAAAGCATGAAGCTGAATGCACATCAAGTTGAACCAGTGGAACTTTCTTAAATCCTGTGGATTGCTCTGTCCCTGTGGCTGGGTTGCTTCTAGACTCCCACTTTCCTGTTTCCTTTGGAGTCCCCTCAAGGATAATCCTCAAGAATAAGATTTGACAAGATAAGGAAACTGTTTCTCTGCTGGTTTCATTTAAATTAAGATGGTTAAAAGCAGCATTTCTCTCCTGCACAGTAAAGTTTCAAAGCTGTATTAAGTCAATGTTCAGTTGTCAACTTTTGAAAGAACAACCTTTCTGGTTTGTTCAGAGTTTCGAACATTTCAGAGTTATGAACATCCTCCATTCCTGAGGTGCTCATAACTGTGAGGGTCTATTGTAATAACAATGAGCTAACCAAGTGCTCTCTAGGCTCAATATCAGTCTCCCGAGTCGTCCAGTACGCCCCACTGTCTTTCTTCTCTAAATCAGCTTGCTCGTCCCAAATCACCATGGGCATGTATCAATGGCCAGGTCTACTCTGGAAAAATGTATCGTGTTAGAAATTGTGTTTAATATCTTTTAAATAACATTACAAAAAGTGTGAACACAGGCAGGTCAGAGCTGGTCTTGGTTAACCCTGGAGATCCCCCCAACCAGCAAATATCTTTTTAAACACAACTGTCTTTATCTATCAATGACAAAAATCTATACATTGTAAAAACTATTCCTCTAATGCATCTATCTATTTATATTGCACCCCTCAGCATAGTTTCTTACCAGACACAGTTACCATTCTGTCTCTCTTATATGGCCCTTATCAATGTGGTATCTGAGCACCTGTAGGGTACTGTTGCTGTCAGACAGCTACTGTCTTCCACCCCAGTGATGGCTGCATTTCAGCGATGGGAGAAGTGAGACCCGATATTATGGAGACACTCAGGATCCATAATGATGACTGTAAAATAGAATAAACAAAAACAGAGCATGAGGTAGACACTTTTTTAGATGTATATTACTGAAATAATCTTCCACAGATGGCTGTTTGTGAGGCTTATGCAGATAATTTCTGTAGAGTGCTTTGGGACTCTGAGATGAATGGTACTAAGGAAATGCAGAATACTATTATTACTATAGCCTCTATGTTAAGATCAGATTTTATTCACATTTCTGAAACATTTCAATTTGCCCTGAAGTTTAACCACCCTGATTTGTTATCAAATACTAAATTAATTGGTATTGAAAACCGCTAACCTATTTTTTTAATGTGAGTCATGTCATTCTGGGCAGTTATCGAAGAGAATCCAAAGCAGGAGATACTGTATTTCACCACAGGCTTATCTCATCTCTGCCTAGCTTATTTTAAAAAGAAACTCTGCTGAAAATGGAATTTGATTATGAAAGGAATCAGCCTCTAGCTAGACAAAAGGCACCTCCTTCCTAATTTGCATAGACCTGCAGCTTCATTCTAATTAATGCTCATCTGTTAGTTACTATTTCTGCTGCTTTGCCCTTCTAAATTAGTGACTAGGTCAGCAAACTTTGGGAAGCAGCTTGTATTTTCTGACTTACTGAAGGATTTGGAGATACTCATTGAAAGATCCTTATACTCGTCTCACAGGTGTAAGGAAAACATTGGAATTAAATTTAAGTAGGATTTTATTCAATCCAGATATAGCTAGTCATCAGAATGATTCTGTAAAAACAATGTGTCAGGTGTGTAAATGGCTTAATTTCTTTGCAGTTACTAGGAGGCGGGATGTTTTAGTTACCTGGCACCATGTAGCTGTGAGGAAAGAGCTCCCACATTCCAGCTACAAAGAATAATTGGCTTGGCAACTGATGAACTACTCTAACTACTGTGTCCTCGTTGCATTCTTACCTCCAGCTTCGTCACCACGTGAACGCCAGTGTACCCAGCCTGATGGGCCAGCAAGCTGAAATTTAACACCCCATTTAACTCAAGCTAGAGCTTTTTGTGTGGGGGCAAGGGGCAACACTCAAGTGATAGCCTGACTTAACGCCGCAGTGAAGACAAGCCCATAAAGAGAGGGACAGGATGTCCTTGGGTAGAGCTGGTCAAAAATTTTCTGATGAAACTTAATTTCATCAGAAAATGCCAATAAATCAGAGCGAAATGTTTCCTCAAATCTGATATAGATTTGATTAAACTAATTGAAACACAGCAGAGCATGGGGCACTCTGTCCCACCCCCATAGCTCTGTGGGTTGGGCAACACCTCTCTGGCTCCCAGAGCTGGGAGGCTGGCAAAGAGGACTCTTAAATTAAGAAGCGGCTTCCCTGAGGGCATCAAGGAAGCTGAAAAATTCCACTTTGGTTTGCCAAAAAACAGAACTTCCTTTCAGTTAAAATGTGTGTGTGTTGGTGATGTTTCATGCCATTTTGGAACAAAACTTTTTCTCAAAAGCACAAAAATTTTGAAGAAAGGGATTCTCCCTTTTCAGCCAACTCTAGTCTTGGTGCTAAGGCAGTGAGCTCATGGGCTCTGGGGTCAATTCCCATCTCTGCATTAAAGTCTTGTATGACCTTGGGTAAGTCACTTAAATTTCTCTGTGCTTCAGTTCCCCAGCTGTAAAATGTGGATAACAATAATTCCTTTCTCTCACCCTTTGTCTATTTAAGTTATAAGATCCTCAGTGCAGGATCTAGCTCATTGGGACCCTGATGTCAGTTGGGGTCACTAGGCATTATTGTAACACAAATAATAAAGGACAATAGTAGCATGGGTTATGGGCAGGGAGAAAGGTTAAATGCAAAATAATTAGCAACATATTCACTACCTGGAACGCAAATTCATAGTATCTTCATAAATTTCTGCTTATGCTACTGAATTACGGTTAAAACTAAAAGGATAACTAAAAGGAATATATTTCACTAGGCTGCCTTTGTATATGCCATGCTTCTGAGTTTGAAACACTGGAGAAGGTAAAATCAAAGCTCCTGAAGAGTGGAAAGAGTGTGTCAAGTGAAGCTTCATAATGCTCCCCATCTCACCTTGAGGGAACAGCAGTAAAGAGAAACTGCGTGATGTGGCACACTTATTAACCTTGTAAATTCACACTTTAATGCAATGAACATTTCCACCATGCTGAAGCTGCGACATATGTATACAGTTGAATGAACTGTTTAAAAATCAATTGGCTCCAGCTCTGTGAGAGACTGTGGGTTTTGCATATGCAAGTCACACACGCCAATTCCTAGATAACGCACCAGGAAAAGCCATGTATATTCATTTATAGTATAGTAATAGTAGATAATTGCTATAAATAATTAACACTGTTCAGAAATCAGCTCCAAACGTGCCTACTATAGAGAAAGTTTTTCAGATGCTTCTGTTTTTCACATGAGAAAAGAATTTGGCTGGAAAAGTAATTTATTTCAGTCTTCCGAGTTTAATTTATGGCATACACACAGGGCTTTCCAAAGTAACAT
Organism: Lepidochelys kempii; assembly: GCF_965140285.1. Taxonomy (NCBI): domain Eukaryota; kingdom Metazoa; phylum Chordata; order Testudines; family Cheloniidae; genus Lepidochelys; species Lepidochelys kempii. The sequence continues at coordinate 20,583,428 of NC_136380.1, forward strand.
TATCCCAAACCCTGCATTGTAATAAGATGGAGCACTGTGCTGATTTTTATTTTTGATTGTAGTTCAGATAATTAAGATTACTTGAACATTTTAGACAAAACACTGATAAGACCAGCAATATATATGGAAATGGGACTTGAGTTCCTGCTGAATTTATTACGATGCTACTTTCTTCTAGGTAACATTTTAAAATCATTTACTTCATATCAAGCTGCACACAAAAATATGCTTCTATTTCTGTATTACATAAATGGATTTTATTTAATCTCAGCAGTTTGCAGATGGCCTTGTATTGTGGGATGCGTCTCACCTCCCAAATTGCAGACATCCTGAGGGCTCAGTTATGGGTCTTATAAACCTGAAATGCTAAGTAGAAGGGGAGGAGGCTATACACCAGCACAGAAATATGATTCACTGGTTAGGGTGCTAGGCTTGCACTGGGGAGTCCTGGAGTCAATTCCCTGATCTACCACAGTCTTCCTGTATGACCTTGGGCGAATCACTTAGTCTCTCTGCCTCAGTTCCTCATCTGTAAAATGGGGATAACTGCCCTGCTTCACTGGGGTGTAGTGAGATTATATACACAAAAAATTATGAGGTACTCTGATACTAAGGGGATAGGGATCATATAAGTACTTAAGATAGATAGGAACCCGTGCTCCTTCCACCACTCACTGTGGCTGCAATTAGAACCATTGCTTTACTTCTTTTGTTCTTTGATTTTTGAAGTTTTAAAACTGACATTGAGGGGCTCTCCAAACTGGATGGGTCTGAAACTGTGGTTTGAAATTGGGTGTAATTTAATTACACATCTTTGCCATTCAAATGTTAACAGGAGTTTAAAATCTTCCTCTGAAAAACCAAAATTCCTGGAGGCAACACTCACTTTCATGGCAAGCCACACAGATATGCCAGTGATGAGTATGTTAAAAGTGCCTAGGTACATGAATGGACAATACGGAAGCACACCAACAAAGTGTGTGCTATATGCCCTACTAGAGACTGATCATGGTACAAAAAATAAGCTTCTGCTAGGGACAGTGGAATGGGACTCAAGGGGTTAAATTCCCACCTCTGCTACAGACTTCCCTTATGACAGTGGGCAAGGCATTTAATTTCTCTCTGCCTCAGTTCCCCATCTATAAAATTGGAAAGGATATTTTCTCTTTCTCCCGCCGTGTGTCTGTCTTGTCTATTTAGATTATAAATTCTTTGGGGCAGGGACTGTCTTTTATTATGTGTAGGTACAGCATCTAGCACAACAGGGCTCTGAAGTCATTTTAAGTGTTACTATAACACAATTAATTAGCAATAACAACAGCCTACTACTGCTAACAGCCGATGGAATTACTCATTTTTCTTAATCTGGACAGATCTAATGTGCTTGGGTTCAAACCCCACCAATAACCCATGAAGGGGGATTATTACAATAAGAAATGAGTGCAGTTTAGAACCCATTAAGACATAAATAAATATTTACTTTCAATTGTTATATTGATTATTAATGTAGTTTTCTAGTCTTAAAAATTTGCACCAAGGCAAATTTGGACATTTTACGTTGGAGAAATAGATCTAAGTTTTCAACAGCCAGTCAGTCAGTCTGTTTATTTGCCTTAGTTTGTACCTGACTTAGTTGTTAGTATGCTAATTATGTTGACAATGTCTTTGAACATAGCTTGGAGGATTTAGTATTATTCAAAAGCAGATGTGCACTTGCCTGAATGCTGTGTATTTCTAACGTAAATATTCCTGATATTTCTTTGAGGAGTTCTTAGCTGGAGCATAATTTCTGTTCAGTTTAGAATCACACTTGTTAAATTATTTCTCAGCTAAACCACAATAGGAGGAAAACAGCTGCTTGTGAACAGACAGAAAAAAACAAGTATAAGCGTGGGGGCATGTAAAAGCCAAGGATGGCCAAACCAGTTTCTGTGATAAACCATTTTAAAAAAAAGCAAGCTATATTTACATAAAGTGCGTTCGATTTCTTTGAATTAACATTACGTTTTGGACATTTTTTACCTCTATCTTGCACAAGATGTAAGAAGGCATATGGGTTCATTGAGAATATGTGGAGATTTACAGCTGCATAGGCAAGTTCCCCCAAACAGAAGAGGTCCTATTGCTGGGATTTCTTCTTCCCTGTTTCTGAGCCCTGTATATTGACCTATGATGCCAGTAAATATTAAAAACACAAAATTAAAAACAAAAATATCCAAAATCAGTAACGCTCCAGGAAAACTAAGGTACAAACTGTATAATAGTAATAATAAAAAATACAGAACACAAAGGTTGTGAAGCAAAATACTTCGAGTTAATATCAATGCATTCAAAAACTTTCAAATAACGATCCAAGTAGCTACTATTCAAAAGGCAAAGGGAAAAAACAAATACCAACGAATTCATATCTCTGCAGACAAACTCAGAATAATGGATAGCCTGGGACTTGATTTTATGCGTCAATATAATATATGGGTCATGTCTCATGTAATTTTTATTTGCCAGTCAAGGATACAGAATGTATGCTGGCCTCCTACCAATATACTGTGAATATACATTGACTAATGAAATACATAGCAGCTGAGCTTTATAGCAACAGAGCATATTATGAAACAGCAATATGAAGAAATGGACTGCAGACAGCAGAGCTCTGCGCAAAGAACAGTGCAGGAGTAAATGTGATTGAATGTGCTGGGGTTTAGAACTTCTAGAGGGGAAAGGAGGCTGGAAGGCCCAGATTTTCATCTAGATGGGGAACAAAGCAAAATGTAGACAGATACTGAGTCAGTGGCTAAAACAGCAGTTTGACCATTTACTTGAAGAACTCAGTAATGGTCAAGTTTAACCAACATATGATGATGAGAAAAATACTTTATGACACACAAAGCATTATTGTCCCATTTACTGACCAAGGGGATAAGCCATGAAAACCTTTTCCACATTATTATTGTTTGTATTACAGTAGCTTCTGTGGGCCCCAAAGTGCCTCACTGGGTGGGAGACAGTTCTTGTCCTGAACAGCTGGTAATATCAATAGGGAAGATAAGCAGAAGGTAGAAACTGAGGCACACAGAGTGATTTGCTGAAGGTCACACGGGAAGTTAGAAGCAGAACTGAGAATGAAACCCGATGAAGGACAAAATCCAATGATTATTGTTCAGCTCTGCTCTCATTGTTTCATTAGGTCAGCTTGTAGAGTTAGGTGCTACCTTAACAAGTCTATCAGAGTCTGACCCACAGTGTGCAACACAGCTGTTCTTCCAAACAATGGTGCTCGTTTAAAAACCACTTAGATAGAATTTTCAATACAGCCCAGTATTTGTCTTCTCGCAGTCATTAGCTCTTTCCCATTATCCCTCTTTCTTTGCTTTCTCATTCATGTTCAGCTGTTCTTTCATTCTCACTTCCTATTTTGGCATATTGAGGTTTTTTTCAGTATTTGTCTTCCCCTCCAAGCTCTCATCTGGGCCATTTGCTTTGTCCTTTGTTTTCTTCTTGTCTTCTAGATTGGTCTTGCAATAAGAGATGACTGCAAAGCAGGAAAACTCTCATCTTAGAGTTCAGCCAATAACAGAAATGCTGAGCTGACTCTCTGGGGTTTGGACTTCTTCTCCTCTTTAAGCAAAACTAAGTGGAAAAGCACAGCATGTGAGCTTTGTTCAGTTTCCCAGCAAACACTTTGTTTGTACGTACGGTCTACAGACACTACCATTTTCTCTTTTGCCACATAGTACCACCTAGCTTTTATAAAGCACTCTTTGTGAGCAGATTTCAAATATCTTTCCAAATGAGGGAAGTATCATTGCCTTCATTTTACAGATGAGACACTGAGCCATATGGATTGAAGTGACTTGCCCAAGGTTACTCAGCAAACCAGTGGCAGAGATAGGAATAGAACTCAAGTCTCCTTAGAATGCTTTATCCACTAGAGTCAACTCTAGACCATACTGCCTCTCAATGAAGAAAGCTTGATAGACTTCCTCAAAAGTTTTGTAGCCAGAACTCAGTATTATTCTTATTTGAAAGATTCAAACAAACAAACAGGTTAGGTCTTGATAATACTTCAGTGGTTAGCAACCTTTTTAGGCAACCGTACAAATTCATTAGGTAAGATCTCAGCCATTTCCTGCTGCTTCCTATTCCATCATAAGCCTGGGGGCTTAAAGCACCAAGTTGCACTGCAAGTGAATAGATGCCCAACCCAATGGAGGTGGACAGAGGTAGTAGATCACGACCTAAATGCTCATCAATAATGGCCCTATTGTGCCTGACCCTTGTATGGAGTGGGGAGAAGGGAAAGGGAGCTTCACTCTTGTGATGCTTTGTACCTCAGCGGAACACCCTACAGCCCCATATTCATCTTTATAAAATGATTGTGTGGTATCCAATGCAAAGTTTGTCATGCTGGGTGTCTTCAGAAGACTCATGATGCACTAACCATGGTTGTTATAGTAATTGTTACAGTAATGTTCTAGGTTATAATTTCATGTGTATATAGTTTGAGGCTGGAAGTGTATCCCCATGGCTTAAAGCAAGCCCAGGCAAAAACTCTCCAAGAGCAGAGAGGCAGTTCACACCTTATCAGGGCAGATATGGGACAAACCTAGCCCAGCCTCACAGGAACAAAGAGTGCTGGCCTAGGCAGAAAAGAATCCATTAGACTCTTGAGGGAGTCACCCTCCTTCCTTTGTTCAGTTTGGAACTGCGATGAGGTAATGTTCACCTGACTCTGAAGGGGGGGGGCAAAGCCAAGAGGGAAGAAAGGACATGATAAAAGGGAGAGATTTGCCATGCTCCCTCTCTTTTTCCTTTATCTCCAGTTCTTCCAGTTGCAATAATCTTTGGTGCTCCCTCTCCTTTTCTGCAAAGCTCTAACTTCGCAATCGATTCACTGCTTTCACTCATTTTCCTGCTTTTCTGTTCCTACTTCCCTGTCCCGAAATAAGCAAACAGAAAATAACAAAACTGTGACCTCCTCCTGACTGTTCTTAGCCACTGCACTTAAGACTCACTTAAAATCACAAATATCAGTGCTTAAAGTGTGAACTTCACTTGGAGTACAAGCCGTACATAAACCCTTGCTCACTGCACCACTGTGACGTTCCCTTCTGGTGTTATCTGGACCGGTGATCTGCTAGGTCACTCCAATCCTTTACTCTGGGAGCCAGCCTTATCCTACTCTGCTGTGAGAACCCCCATTCCTAGGCTGTGTGTGAACAGCCCCTGGCCCGTAAGCTGCTCCTTAGATTGTGCAATCAAATGACACTAGCCAATATCTCCAGTCCCAGACACAACCCTAGGAAACTCAGTCTTGCAGTGTCCAATTATGCCCGCTGGATGCTGCAAGCTTATATCAGTTCGTCAATTTAACAAAGAAATTGATATGTATCAGGCTTGTTATCCCAAGGGGAGTCTCTGGCACACTTCAAACCAAACGCACTGCTTCAGGTAGAACAAACAAACAAAATTTATTTATTATAAAGACAGATTGTAAGTGGTTATAAGTCAAAGCACAAGAAGTCAGATTTGGTCAAATGAAATAAAAGCAAAATGTATTCTAAGCTATATGAACACTTTCAATGCCCTTACAAACTTAGGTGCTTCTCACCACAGGGTGGCTGGTTGTTCTTCAGCCAGGTTCTCCCCTTTGATCAGCACTTCAGTCACTTGGTGTGGTATCTGTAGATGCAGGTGGAAGAAAGAGAGCATGGCAAATGTCCCTCCCTTTTATCATGCAATTAATGAAAGAGCAATTAATGAGTCTGCTCTACAGCCTTAGCTAACAGCCAGGTGGCTTTTAGCTCAAGCTGTAGAGGCTCATGCACTAAGTTCCAGAAGCCTCATATTCAATCCTGCCTGCCGACGACCAGGGTCTGTCAGCGTCACACTTAATTCTTAAACAAAAAAAACCCTAAATCTGGTTTGAACTGTAAACAAGCCTCCAGCAAGTTTTAAGTGAACATGCAACCAGATTGAGATGATTCATAGATGATTTATGATTTCCAGTGAAAATCTTGCTGGGTTTGTATGGTTGAAACCCCAAACTGGGAAAAGGTGGCATATTGCTGAGTTTCACTTGATATTTTTTAAAATTTATTCAATTTGGAAATTAAAGAAAAATTCATGGTATCCACAATATAGTGTATATAAAAATCCTAAGGTTTCTGTCTTTCTATATTCACCTTCTCTATGGATTTTAGTAGGTAAAATGGGGGTAGACAGACACTTTATAACTATAATGTCTTTATTGTGTCTCTCCACCTCTCCTACCAAAAACCTTAGATGGGAGAATTTTGAAGATATCTGTATAATGGCACCCCTGGTCAGGTTGCTGTGGGGGTTGAATCCTGGATCTAAAAAGCTAAGTCTTACTGCTTGAGCTAAAGGAAAAAGGTGCAATTGCTCACATGCAGTAGCAGATTTGTTCTGCTTCTGGATGAAGTTTTCCAATTATACGTATCCATGTGTTTGTATTTTTCAGACGGCTTCATATGGGGAAAAGGTGTAATGAGTAGAGCTGACCAGAAAACCAAATTTTTATGAAACAGAAATTCCCTTATCAACTTTTTGTTTCACACCAAAATGACATGTCAACACTGCAGAATTTCCTGCAAAATGGAACCGTTTGTTTCAGTGCCCACCCTCTTGCCAGACTGCAGCTGTGGATCAGTGAGCCGAAGGGAGCTGATGAGAAATGGAGCAGAACCAACATTTGAAAATTCCACAAATCTTTTTATTAAAAAAATAAACAAATAGCCCCAAACCAGCTGTGGGGGTAGTCAAAAGATAGAGAAATTCAGAATTTTGTTGACTTTTTCCATGAAAATTTAGAATTTAAATGAAAAAAAGACAAAAATTTGTGATTTTTTTGGTGAACATTGTTTCATTTTTCATGTGGCTCTAATTGAAATGGAAAGATCCAAACGCGGATCCTCAGAATGATTCAGTTGAGGAGGTTTCAATTTAGATCAATCCTTAGGCCAAATCCTCGAAGGGTATAAATCCATGTTACTCCATTGATATCAATGATGGTTTCTACTCTCTGCAGATCTGGCCCAGTATTTTCAGACAGCTTTATAAAGCTAAACGTGAAATCTATCAAATATTTCTTTGATTTTAGAAAAGCAACAATTTTAAAATGGATCCCTTGATCCAGGCATATATTGAAATGAACTATAAAGGAACTCCAAAGGTTACAATAATATATTTTACTAGTTTTTGGAGCATATTTTTTGTTCAGCTATAGGTTGTGCTGAAGGCAAATCTCCCTTTAGTAGCAAGCTTTCAAATGGTTCTATTTTATTCTCGTACACCAGGGCTATTTGTTGAAGGAGTCTCCACTGTTCTCAAATTAATACCCTCCAACCTATCACCCATAAAACAATCTTTCACCTTTGCCCTCTCTCAGTTGATGCTTATGCAAACTACATCTTGTGGCAAAATACCTTGTTCGCCTCAGTAGGCTCAGTCCTTTTTAGCCTTGGAGACTCAGGTTTGGGGCAAGGCGAATCCTTATAGGTGGCACAGGATCCTGCTACTCCTCTCCTCAGTCAGTCCCTTGTGCATGTTTTCCTTCCCTTCTGGGGAATGGGTGAAGCCCCCAGGGACGGTCTGGTGTCTTGCTGCAAACAGCCTACTAGCAGCTTCCCTACTCCTCTCATTCCTTCACTCTCCCACTCCTACCACCCAGGGGAGGGTTTAAAAAGGTCCCAAGTAGTTGGAGTCAGCTGCACCTAATTGATCCCCAGCAACCCCTTTTCCAGCTGAACCTCACTGCCCGGTGGTTCTCTCTCCTCAGTGGATAGGGAGGGGCCTTTTAATCCCCTGGGACTAATTACTACCCCCCCTTTTGCAGCTGTTTGTCCTGGGTTTACCACAATCTAAAGAGACAGTCTTTAGGCTAAGATTCCCTTTTGATCACTGGTAATTCTCATTCTGAATGACCGATAATGCCACCCTCCCGGAAAAGCTTGAATTTCTGTCCATCAGCAATGCTGACATCCATGAGCCTGACTCAACCCAGGAGCTGTGCAAAGGTTGTGTTCTTGTACGGAGCTTACCCGCTTGAACATTGCTGCATGTTCCTGCGGCCTGCAAAATAGAATGCAAGTGCTCTGCTGCCGCTCATACCAAATACGTCCTAGAAAAGAGCTATTACCTCCCATGAAATTGGTCCATAAGGTGGATGGGAGATTAACAGGGGATAACAAAAGGCCACTTATCTGACATCATCAAAACCTGGCCTCTCCAAGTGCCTGATCGAGTGAGTGCACTGACATCCATGGGAGCATTTCCAGTGCATGAACTAGGCATTGGATCAGGCTTAACATGCCCCCCAAAAGGGATTTTGGCAGCCTTTACACTCACAGCGGCCTCAAAGACAGGGGAGGTGGATGCCAACTTTATACTCACACAAAACCGAACACCCTTGCTCTGCCCCTGCCCCGCCCCTCCTCCAAGGTCCCATCCCTTCTCTGAGGCCCAGCCCCCACTCACTCCATCCCCCCTCCCTCTGTCACTCACTCTCCCCACCCTTTCTCACTCGGTCATTTTCACCGGGCTGGCTCAGGGGTTTGGGGCACAGGATGGGGTGAGGGCTCCAGCTCGGGGTGCAGGCTCTGGGGCTGGAGATAAGGGGTTTGGGGTGCAGGAGGGTGCTCCAGGCTGGGACTGAGGGATTTGGAGGGCCGGAGGAGGATCAGGGCTGGAGCAGGGGGTGCAGGCTCTGGGCGGTGCTTACCTTAGGCAGCTCCCAGAAGAAGCGGCGTGTCCCCCCTCTGGCTCTTACACAGAGGCATGGCCAAGCAGCTCTGCGCACTGCCCCGTCTGCAGGTGTCGCCCTCGCAGCTCCCACTGGCCACGGTTCTCAGCCAATGGAAGCTGCAGAACCAGCGCTTTGGGCAGGTGCAGCGTGTGGAGCCCCCTGGCTGCCCCTACACACAGGAGCTGGAGGAGGGACTTGCCGATGCTTCCAGGAACTGCACGGAGCCAAGGCAGGTAGGGAACCTGGCTTAGCCCCGCTGTGCTGCCGACCAGACTTTTAACGGCCCAGTCAGTAGTGCTAACCGGAGCCACCAGGGTCCCTTTTCGACCGGGTGTTCCGGTTGAAAACTGGACCCCTGGCAACCCTAGATGGATGCCTGCTGGTTTAAAGAGAGATGTTCTAGTCCACTTGCACCCATCACAAAAATATCCACTATTCAAAGGCTGTGAAAATGAAGGCCTTGTTCTTGTCCCAAGATGCCGAGACACCCCCATAAGGCACAGCAGTGCAGTATTAGGACACCTTGATCATCTGTGAAACTCAGGTGAAGCTTGGGAGGAGAGGGGTGATGAATATGTGAGTCAAAAACACACACACACACGGTTCCCAGTGGCTTGTTCTCTACAACTATGGCCAAACTCAGGCAGAAGCTTCTCAAACACAACTCTGTCATACCACTGCTCCCTGAATAATAATCACTGCTGCCAACTCCATCCGTTCAGTGTCTGCTGCCATTTCCAGCCCCAGAGTTCAAAGTGGCAATACGACGTGGCTGACAATGGAGAGCTCAGCAACAGAAGGAGCTAGTGAAGCCAGTGTGCCTCAGGCAAGCCCATTGTCTCCAGAAGGGAAGGTGAGCATTGTAGATGCGCCACTCTTGGAGTGGGTGCAGAGCCTGGCCTATTAAGTCACCTGTTTAAAGTGGATTATTATTTGCTGTTTATTTTACAGTAGCACATGGAGCAAGATTAGGGGCTCTATGGTGTTAGGCTCTGTACAGACCCATCATAAGAGACAGTACCTGCCCAAAAGACATTGCATTCTTAATAGACAAGACAGTTGAAGGGTAGGAGGGGAAATGACTTGCCCAAGGTAATTCAGTGGACCAGTGGCGGAACTGGGAATAGAACCCCCATTTTCTGAGACCCTGGCCAGTGTTCTATGTCTAAATTAGCTGTTACCACCCAAGAAAGATCTTGGAGCTATTGTGGATAGTTCTCTGAAAACATCTGCTCAATGTGCAGCAGCAATCAAAAAAACCTAACAGAATGTTAGGAACCATTAGGAAAGGGATAAATAACACTACAGAAAATAACACGCCTTTATATAAATCCATGATACGCCCACATCTTGAATACTGCATGCAGATCTGGTCACCCCATCTCAAAATAGCTATATTGGAAAAGGTACAGAAAAAGGGCAAATAAAATATTTAGAGGTATGGAACAGCATCCATATGAGGAGATTAAAAAGATTAGGACTTCTCAGTTTGGAAAAGAGACGACTAAGGGGGCGATATGATTGAGGTCTATAAAAATCTTGGCTGGTATGGAGAAAGTAAATAAGGAAGTGTTATTTACTCCTTCTTGTAATACAAGAACAAGGGGCCCCCAAACGAAATTAATAGGCAGCAGGTTTAAAACAAGCAAAAGGAAGTATTTCTTCACACAACACAGTCAGTCTGTGGAACTCTTTGCCTGGGGATGTTGTGAAGGCCAAAACTATAACAGAGTTCGAAAAAGAACTACCGTATATACTTGTTCATAAGCTGAATTTTTTTAGTAAAAAAGGGGGTCGGCTTATGAATGGGTATAGAGAGGGGGAGAGGTGGGGAGCAAGGAGAGGCAGCACAGCCAGCAGAGCCAGAAGGGAAGAGGCGGGACCAGAGTCTCTCTGCTTCTGGCCACGCTGCTCTCCCCCCAGCCTCCGAAGCAGCTGCAGCTCTAGGGCTGGGAGGCTGTGGCTGTGCCACCCAGCCCACCAGAGCAGCTCTGGCCAGGCCAGAGACATCCTCCCCTGGCCTGACCTGACCCAGGTAAGGTGGGAAAGGGAGAGTGTGGGGGTCCTGCGCTAGGGCAGGGAGGGGTCATGTGGGGGGTGATCACAGGGGTTTCTCCTATGAACCCCAGCTTCTCCCCCCCCCCCAAAAAAATTTCCCCACCAGTTGCTGTCCCAGCCCGTCAGGGTAAGCCGCTGGTGGGCCGGGACATTTTGTTTACTTAGGTTTACCTCCGGGCCTTTGGACGCTCGAGGTAAACAAATGGTCTTGGACTGCCAGCAGCTTATCCTGATGGGCTGGAAGCCAAAGTTTGCTGACCCGTGAATTATAGGGTTGGCTGATGAATGGGTCATAAAAATTTGCCATTTTTACTTATCCATTCTGGGGGGTCGGCTTATAAGCGAACCAGCTTATGATCGAGTACATACGGTAGATAAGTTTATGGCAGATCCATGGCTATTAGTGAGGATGAACAGGGATGCACACCATGATCTGAGCATCTCTAGCCTGTTTGCCAGAAGGTGGGAGTGGATGACAGGGTATGGATCACTTGATGATTACTTGCTGTGTTCATTCCCTCTGAAGCACCTGGCATTGGTCACTGTTGGAAGACAGGATACTGGGCTAGACGGACCATTGGTCTGACCCAGTATGGCTGCTTTTATATTGTATAACCCAAAATTATTTTTTTCAACTTTTTTGGTTTACCCAAATTTGAAAAATGTTTGTTTCAGGGTGACTTGAAATGAAAGGGTTTTTGGTTTTTTTCCTCAAATTTTTGGTTTGGCCAATTAACCCAACAAAACCCATTATTCACACAGCTCTATTCTAAACACTGATGGTCTCAAATTCCAAATTATAAATGAAACAAGACAATGTAGAATTTCTCCCCAAAAGTGTATCAATGCCTTTGAGAGATATACCAGGAATTCAAACACTTTTAATAGCCCAAAATAATATTATTTTCTGTTTTCTCTGTACAATTCTGTTAGCAAAGCAGTTGGTCCTAGCAGCTGTCCGGGCTTTTTGAAAGTGAGACATGAGATTTCTGCATAGTATTGTGTACACAGAGCCCAGGTGCTCTTTATTTTTTTTCTAGCCTGCATTGCCTATTCCTTCAAGACTGGAAGCTCATGCCATATGAGAAAGAAGCCAGCAAAAAAGGCATTAAAGCATGTGTCTGAGTTGCGACAATAGTGGAAAATCAGTATTCTCATCATTATCTGCTGCAGAAAGAATGAGTTTCACTAAATCAGACTCATTAGCTGACTTATGAAATCAAGCAACATGGTAATTAAAAGGAGCAAACTGGGTGACTTACAGCTGGAGGGGAAGACAAGTATGCTGATGGGAAATTGGAGAATAGGAGTTGGAGTTCATGAGTTCTAATCCTAGTTCTGCCATTGCACAAGTCATTTAGGCCATTTTTTTTTTTAACTTCGATGCCTAAAAGTAGGGGTCTAAACCCATATTTAGGGACCTTTAGCCAGTGGGCATTTGCCATGGAGGACATGATTCTCTTCTATTACCATACTGCCTACGATATATCAAATGTTCATTTCAACACAGCATTAGGACAAGAAAAAAATGTATAGGGACCATTGTGGAGGAAGAGTTACTAATCGAACTCTAACCAGATACTGGATATTCAAATGAGCACACCCTACTAACCATTGCACCAAAACCCAGAGGCCCAAATGTTTTTGTAAAATCTATTTTAAAAAACATAGTTCATGATGAACAATTTTTAAAAACCCACAGACAATTGGGAACAGGTCAAAGAGTCAAATTGGGGGGCAAATAATTGTTCACAATGAATAGTTCAAACTTGCTTAAGCTTCTGTAGTCATGTTGTCCTCTACTCACTGGACCAGAAAGAGGATTTAAGTCCTAGTATTAGTACAGCTAATGGAAATTTTGCTTTAGCTTCAGGCAGGGTCCTGGGATTGGGGAGCGTAAAGCCGAGTTTTTCCCTCACTGTACATGTGAAGTCCCATGTGGCCATGCTGTCCCGAGTAGCTGACAATTATGAAGTATTGGGTGGCAATGGATACATCAAAGAATTCTTGAAATAATGGGAATTCAAGGCTTTTGTAGTAGCTAATATTACATTAATGGAATAGTTTAATGAGTTTATCAATAGGAGAGAGAGAACATGAGAAAAGAGGAGAGGAAACAAAATGGCCACTTCACTGATAAGTGCTTTGTAGGTACTGAGTAGTGGTATAAGGAACAGCAGCTTTTCCTTCATCCTTCTGAGGGAATCAAAACCCTGTCCTCTGTGGGAGGAATAGGGGCAGCTCATGTCACTATTCATGTTCTCCAGAGATCTAGCAAGAGACCTTCTGCAAAGAGCGGGGTAGAAATGGAGAGGAAGTGATATTTGAAAAGAAAAACGCATTAAGTCACTCCTTACACATTATAAATTATCATTATTACTGATATGTACTGTAGTAGCATCAAGAAGCCCATTGCGCAAGCTCTATACACATACAACACAGAGAGCAACTGTATAGCCTGGTGACTAAGACACTCATGTGGGAGGTAAGAGATGTAGATTAAAATCCTTCCTTTAAGTCCAGCAGAGAGAAAACTTGAATCCACACCTCCTGCCTCCCAGCTGAGTGTCTTAATCACCAGGCTACAGATACAAGATGGGTGAGATTGGACCAACCCACTAAAAGATTTTATCTCATCCACCTTATCTAATATCCTGGGACTGTCATAGCCACAACAACACTGCATATAGTCTCTCTCTTTGGCACAATGAATATTTTAGTATTTATACAAAGTGGAACAGCTACAACAGGAGCAACTGAGAGTAGAATAGCCTGCCAGGTGGTTAGGTTGCTCACCTGGGAGGGAGGAAACCTGAGTTCAAGTGCTTGTTCCAGATTGGGAATTCAAAGCTGAGTTTCCCACACCCTACCCAAGAGCCCTAACCAGTGGGCTAATTATAAAGGGGGGGGGAACAATTTCACACACTTTTCTGATACTGACCCTGAAAAACTTTTCCCCAGCCACAGCTATTGGGTCAAATTCACAAATAGTTTCTGGTCAGAACTGCATTTGTTGGCAAATAAACTATTTATCTGAAAAAAATGTCCCAGCTCTACATGGAACTGCAATCTTAGAGACAACTTCCATGCAAATTTTCTAAAACCATTTCAAGTTATATATATATATATATATATATATATATTTTGCAGATATTTGCAGATTCACTAGAGGTTTGTTTTGTTAAACCATAGCTCCCAGTAATGGAAGAACAAACAACCAGCAATTGTATTTATGAGTCTATTAAGGTAAGCATCTTAGGAAACTGCGGTGAAAGTCTGTTTATCATTGTTGCTATATACTGCTTCCAGAAGCATCGCTTTAATGAACTATAAAAAGGTAAACAAGCTATTTGCAAACAATTCTAATCATTTCAATAGTAATTAAAAGATAAATCTAGGGACTACAAAATAACAGCCAAGAGTGTGAACCACTCAGGAGTGGGTGTCTTGTTGGCTCGCTCCTAACCTGAACATACAGTACCAAGTTCAGCACTGGTGGATACCAGTACAAATCCATTGACATCAATGGAGTCACACCACGACTGCATTTAGACATTTGTTTCAGTTTTTACTAGTCAGAGCCAGATTGTGGCTTGCTTCTGTGCGGATGCACACTGCCCAGGGCCAATCTAGGGTTCTCCTGCCCCTTGTGGCCCCACCACTAGAAACCAGGAGTAGGGGGTTGAGTATAGGGCATGCAACCTCTTCTCCACCAGACCCAAAAGTAGCTGTGGGGCATGCAGACTCCAGCTACTCAGACATGGAAAAACAAAAAGCAAACTGTAAGCCTCAGATCCACAATAGATGTTCCTATGTAATACACTGCTACATGCCTCCCTCTGTGCATGAACCACAGGAGATATGACTCCTTGGGGACTTAGGACAGAGCCAAAACTCATAATAACGGCTATACTGGGTCAGATTAATGGTCCATCTAGCCCATTATCCTGTCTTCCAACAGTGGCCAATACCAGATGCTTCAAAGGGAATGAACAGAACAGCGCAATTATCAAGTGATCCACCCGTCATCCACTCCCAGCATCTGGCAGTCAGAGACTTAGGGACACCCAGAGCATGGGGTTGCAGCCCTATCTTATAGCCATTGAAGGACCCATCTTCCATTAACTTATTTAATTCCTTTTTGAACCCAGTTATAGTTTTGGTCTTCACAACATCCCATGGCAACAAATTCCACAGGTTGAGTGTGCGTTGTGTGAAGAAGTACTTTCTTAAGTTAGCAATTTTAAAACTATCCATTATGGTTTTTCTGTTAAGCGAAGGGGTAGATAACACTTCCTTATTCACTTTCTCCACATCATTCATGATTTTATAGGCACCTATCATATCCCCTATTAGTTGTCTCTTTTCCAAACTGAACAGTTCGTCTTTTTAATTTCTCCTCATATGGAACAGGTTCCATACTCATCATTTTTGTTGCTCTTCTCTGTACATTTTCCATTTCTAATATATCTTTGAGATGTGGTGACCAAAACAGTACACAATATTCCATGTGTGAGCATAGCATGGATTTAACCAGTGGCATCATGATATTTTCTGTCTTATTATCTATCCTTTTCCTAATGATTCCTAACAATCTGTTAGCTTTTTTGATTGCTGCTGCTGCTCATTGAGCAGATGTTTTCAGAGAACTGTACACAGTGACTCCAAAAATCTCTTTCTAAAGTGGTAACAGCTAATTTAGACCCCATCATTTCATATGTATTGTTGGGATTATGTTTTTCAATGTGCATTACTTTGCATTTATCAACATAAAATTTCAACTGCCATTTTGTTGCCCACTCACCAAGTTTTGTGAGATCCCTTTGTAACTCTTCACAGTCAGCTTTGGACTTAACTATCTCACATAATTTTGTATCATCTGCAAACTTTGCCATCTTGCCACCCCTTTTACCAAATCATTTATGAATATGTTGAACAGCACTGGTTCCAGTACAGAGCCCTGGGGACACCACTATTTACCTCGATCCATTCTGAAAACAGACCATTTCTTCCTACCCTTTGTTTCCTGTCTTTTAGATTCATAGATAGATTTATAGATATTAAGGTCAGAAGGGACCATTATGATCATCTAGTCTGACCTCCTGCACAGCGCAGGCCACAGAATCTCACCCACCTACTCCTGGGTTACTGTTACTGACCATATGAGGACCATCTCTCTTATTCCACGACTGCTTACTTTGCTTAAAAGCCTTTGGTGAGGGATTTTGTCAAAGGCTTTCTGAAAGTCCAAGTACACTATATCCACTGGATCACCCTTGTCCACATATTTGTTGACCCCCTGAAAGAATTTGTATAGATTGGTGAGGAATGATTTCCCTTAACCAAAGCCATATTGACTCTTCCTCAACAAATCGTGTTCATCAATGTATCCGATAATTCTGTTAGTTCCTATAGTTTCAACCAATTTACCTAGTACTGAAGTTAGTTTCCTCTGTTTAACTGCCAAGATCACCTCTGGAGCCTTGTTTAAAAATTGCAGTTACATTACCTATCCTCCAGTCATCTGGTGCAGAGGCTGATTTAAGTGAGAGGTTACATGCTACGTTTAGTAGTTCTGCAATTCCATATTTGCATTTGAACTCTTGGAATACCATCTGTTCCTGGTGATTTATTACCATTGAATTCATCAATTTGCTCCAAATCCTTCTTTATTGACACTTGTCAATGGGACACAATCATTCCAGGGTACAAAATATATCGGAAGAACAGATTGTGTGTGCGGGGGAGTGGCACTATATGTGAAAGAAGATGTAGAATCAAATGAAATAAAAATTGTAAATGAATCCACATGTTCCATAGAATCTCTATGGAAAGTAATTCCATGCTGTAATAAGAATATAACAGTAGGGATCTATTATCGACCACCTGACCACGACAGTGATAGGGACTATGAAATGCTAAGGGAGATCAGAGAGGCTATCAAAATAAGTCAGTCAATAATAGTGGGGGATTTCAATTATCCCCATATTGACTGGGTACATGTCACCACAGGACGAAATGCAGAGACAAAATTTCTCGATACTTTAAATGACTGCTTCTTGGAGCAGCTGGTACAGGAACCCACCAGGGAAGAGGCAACTCTCGATCTAGTCCTGAGTGGAGCTATAGCAGGACCACTTGGAAATAGTGACCATAATATAATAACATTTAACCTTCCCACCACAGGAATAACACCTCAGCAGCCCAACACTGTAGCATTTCATTTCAGAATGGGGAACTATGCAAAAATGAGGAGGTTAGTTAGTTAAACAGAAATTAAAAGGTACAGTGACTAGAGGGAAATCCCTGCAAGCTGCGTGGACATTTTTCAAAGACACCATAATAGAGGCTCAACTTAAATGTATACCCCAAATTAAAAAACACAGTAAAAAAAGAGCTAAAAAGAGCCACCGTGGCTTAACCACCATGTAAAAGAAGCAGTGAGAGATAAAAAGGGATCTTTTTTAAAAGTGGAAGTCAAATCCTAGTGAGGTAAATAGAAAGGAGCATAAACACTGCCAAATTAAATGTAAAAATGTAATAAGAAAAGCCAAAAAGGAGTTTGAAGAACAACTAGCCAAAAACTCAAAAGGTAACAACAAAATGTTTAAGTACATCAGAAGCAGGAAGCCTGCTAAACAACCAGTGGGGACCCTGGACGATCGAGATACAAAAGGAGCATTTAAAGACGATAAAGTCATTGCGGAGAAACTACATGAATTGTTTGCTTCAGTCTTCACGGCTGAGGATGTTAGGGAGATTCCCAAACCTGAGCCATCCTTTGTATGTGACAAATCTGAGGAATTGTCACATATTGAAGTGTCACTAGAGGACGTTTTGGAATTAATAATTGATAAACTTAACAGTAACAAGACACTGGGACCAGATGGCATTCACCCAAGAGTTCTGAAAGAACTCAAATGTGAAATTGCAGAACTATGGTTTGTAACCTGTCCTTTAAATCAGCTTCTGTACCCAATGACTGGAAGATAGCTAATGTAACGCCAATATTTAAAAAGGTCTCTAGAGGAGATCCCGGCAATTACAGACCGGTAAGTCTAATGTCAGTACCAGGCAAATTAGTTGAAACAATAGTAAAGAATAAAATTGTCAGACACATAGAAGAACATAAATTGTTGGGCAAAAGTCAACATGGTTTCTGTAAAGGGAGATCATGTCTTACTAATCTATTAGAGTTCTTTGAAGGGGTCAACAAACATATGGACAAGGGGAAATCCAGTGGACATAGTGTACTTAGATTTCCAGAAAGCCTTTGACAAGGTCCCTCAAAGGCTCTTATGTAAATTAGGTTGTCATGTGATAAGAGGGAAGATCCTTTCATGGATTGAGAACTGGTTCAAAGACAGGAAACAAAGGGTAGGAATAAAAGGTAAATTTTCAGAATGGAGAGGGGTAACTAGTGGTGTTCCCCAAGGGTCTGTCCTAGGACCAATCCTATTCAACTTTTTCATAAATGATCTGGAGACAGGGGTAAACAGTGAGGTGGCAAAGTTTGGAGAGGATACTAAACTGCTCAAGATAGTTAAGACCAAAGCAGACTCTGAAGAACTTCAAAAAGATCTCACAAAACTAAGTGATTGGGCAACAAAATGGCAAATCAAATTTAATGTGGATAAATGTAAAGTAATGCACACTGGAAAAAAATAACCCAAACTATATATACAATATGATGGGGGCTAATTTAGCTACAACTAATCAGGAAAGATCTTGGAGTCATCGTGGATAGTTCTCTGAAGACATCCACGCAGTGTGCAGCAGCAGTCAAAAAAGCAAACAGGATGTTAGGAATCATTAAAAAAGGGATAGAGAATAAGACGGAGAATATTTTATTGCCCTTATATAAATCCACGGTATGCCCACATCTTGAATACTGTGTACAGATGTGGTCTCCTCATCTCAAAAAAGGTATACCGGCATTAGAAAAGTTTCAGAGTCCCATATGAGGAGAGATTAAAGAGGCTAGGACTTTTCAGCTTGGAAAAGAGGAGACTAAGGGGGGATAGGATAGAGGTGTATAAAATCATGAGTAGTGTGGAGAAAGTGAATAAGGAAAAGTTATTTACTTGTTCCCATAATATAAGAACTGGGGCCACCAAATGAAATTAATGGGCAGCGGGTTTAAAACAAATAAAAGAAAGTTCTTCTTCACTCAGCGCACAGTCAACCTGTGGAACTTCTTGCCTGAGGAGGTTGTGAAGGCTAGGACTATAACAGGGTTTAGAAGAGAACTAGATAAATTCATGGAGGTTAAGTCCATTAATAGCTATTAGCCAGGATGGGTAAGGAATGGTGTCCCTAGCCTCTGTTTGTCAGAGGATGGAGATGGATGGCAGGAGAGAGATCACTCGATCGTTACCTGTTAGGTTCACTCCTCCTGGGGCACCTGGCATTGGCCACTGTCAGCAGACAGGATACTGGGCTGGATGGACCTTTGGTCTGACCCAGTATGGCCATTCTTATGTTCTGATGTTATTGCATTGGTCACTGATACTGCAGTAAGCTCTGTGTGGGCTAGCCCCTGCACCAGTGGATCACCAAGGCATAAATAAGCAGGACAGAGCAAGACTAGGAGAAAAGAAATATCATTATCCCTATTTTACAGGTGTAGAGCTGAAGTGCCCAAGGTCACACAGAAAGTCTTTGTTGAGACAGGAATTGAAACCTGGTCTCCTGGGTTCCAGTTCAGTCCCTTGAGGTAACCACAAATCCGCCCACTCTCTCTCCGCCTCAGTTTACTTATCTATTTAATGGATATAACAGCATTCTATTTACCTCTTACAGATGTTGTAGCACCTATTCACTGTTTGTAAGGCTCTTGGAGAACATCATGAGGAATCCTCTTTTAATTAAACATTCTCTTGGTTTGCCTCCGAGGCACCTTACGTTGGAAGAGACAAATGAAAAAGCCATTTCTGCTAATTTGTTTACTTAACTTGTATGGAGGAAAAGGGCATGCTAGTCTGATAGGCATATTAATGCTTTGCAACTGTATTATCATTCAATTTGACATTGCCATT
This sequence comes from Lepidochelys kempii, assembly GCF_965140285.1. Lineage (NCBI taxonomy): Eukaryota > Metazoa > Chordata > Testudines > Cheloniidae > Lepidochelys > Lepidochelys kempii. The sequence goes on from NC_136380.1 coordinate 20,603,288, forward strand.
TAGAATGTGCTTTTGCACTGGTTTTGGTTTGTTTAGCCCTTTTTATTCTGAAGCAATTTAAAAAGTTACGTAAACAACATGATTTATGTACTGGCACTGCAGAAACTATAGGCCTGGTTCAGTAAGGGATGTAAGGACATGCTGAAAGCTAAGCACGTGCTTTTGTGCTTTGCTGACTTGAAGCCCATGTAGGCAAAGACAGCAGCCATTGCATGATGGGATACAACTTCTTTTCACTGTAGTCTCCTTATACAAAACATCACAAAATTCCCTTAATCCAATGAGAAGTCCTTGTGGCACCTTAGAGACTAACAAATTTATTTGGGCATTAGCTTTTGTGGGCTAAAACCCACTTCATCAGATGCGTGGAGTGAAAAATACAGTAAGCAGTATATATATTACAGCACATGAAAAGATGGGAGTTACCTTACCAAGTGGGGGGTCAGTGCTAACGAGGCCAATCCAATTAAGGTGGAAGTGGCCTATTTTTGACAGTTGACAAGAAGGGGTGAATATCATCAAAGGGAAAATTACTTTTTGTAGTGACCCATCCACTCCCAGTCTTTATTCAGGCCTAATTTGATGGTGTCCAGTTTGCAAATTAATTCCAGTTCTCCAGTTTCTCTTTGAAGTCTGTTTTTGAAGTTTTTTTGTTGAAGAGTTTTAGCCCACGAAAGCTTATGCCCAAATAAATTTGTTAGTGTCTAAGGTGCCACAAGGACTTCTCATTGTTTTTGCTGATAAGACTAACACGGCTACCACTCTGAAACCTTAATCCAATGTATTTCAATAGAGTTAAAAGGAGTGTCTCCTATATATTCCCCTATAAGTTCCTCTTTTGGTTATTCCTCCAGGGCCCAATCTTGCAAGGTTCTGAGCACCCACAAACTCCCATTGACCTCGCTGGCACTTGAGGGTTCTTAGCATCTCTCCAGGGCTGGCCTTTAGAGCACCAGTTGTGGTTATTCTCCATCTGGTATAAAGGGGAAATGATGAACAAAGATGGTGCAGAAATTTAGAAGTGGTAGTTCTGTAAGTGTCCTTGCAGTCTAGTTACACTGAGGGAAGAGTGGATGGATACAGTAGCAGGGAAAAGAGATATTTCTGCAACAGGCACTATGTAGGTACCTTGACAGAGAAGACAAGAGCCTAATATACACACAGTGGAGTTTAGTATCAATGGTAGGCTAAAGCAAATAGATTTACAAAGCCCTGCTTAAAACAAAGGCTCACATATACCCCTGGTCCAACCAGAAATCAGGGTGTAGTGAGGCGAAGACTCACCAGTGCAGCACCTCCTGCTGGTCGTCTTGGAAATTAGCTCTCCAGTCTAAGCTCTCTGCAGGCCGCTGACCCCCATGTCCCTCCCAGACCCCAAAGCCACTTTCCCTGGAGTTCTGCCCCCAGCAGTAACCCACAATCTGGGTCTCCCCACCCAGGGGAACCCCCAACCCTCTATCCCTACCTTGCCTCAGTGGCTACTGCCAGTCATCATCTAGCCCCCGCCCACTGGGACAGACTGCCATGGCCACTCATCATTGGCAAGGGGGTTGGACCAGCTGCCTCTGCCTATCTCTGGGCTGCACCTCCCAGGCCAGTACCTGCACAGGCCTTTTGCAAGGCCTCAGCCTGGGGAGTTGCCAGGCTGGAGCTCCTCTGGCCTTTCCCCAGCCCTGCTCTACTCCAGGTACCCTTTTCTCCCAGGCAGCCACATCCTTCTCTCTCAAGAGCTAGAGAGAGAAAGTGTCCCAGCTCCTCCCCAAGCCCTTATATAAGGCCAGCTGTGGCTTGACTGGGGCGTGGCTCCAACTGTGGCTGCTTCCCCAATCAGCCTACCCTATTGGTTCCCTGGGGCAGCCCTTTCCCAGGGCTTTTTTAACCCCTTCAGTGCCGGAGCGGGGTGACCGCCCCGCTACACAGGGGTATTACTGTTTATTATTTGTGTTACATCAGTACCTAAGCAGTGGTTCTCAACCTATTTACCATTGTGGGCTGAATCCAATACTACCTCTATGGCCCTGAGAATGTCACATGGGCCACAGCTGTGTGCTGATTGGGCCACAAGCAGCCCATGGGACCTAGAGGCCTCAGTGGAGATCAGAGCCCATTGTGCTGGGTGCTGTAGACACCCATAAGTGGGTTTGAGTTTTATGGCCATCTACAAATCTCAACAATCCTGAACCTGATCTCACAGCGTTTGTAGATCCCTCCCCCAACAAATCTCCTCTCCAGTCAAGGAGGAAGGCATTTCATCAAAACCCATCTGTGGAATGTGTACGGGACTCATTGGAGTGGTTATGTTGTAGCTAAATAAATAGCTCACACAACAACAGTGTTGTCTATTTGGTCTGCCATTTGTGTATGTCCTCGCCCCTCCAACTTCATCCCTGACCATCCCAGGCCTTGAGGTCTTTACATCTCTAGGGAGGTGTCTGTGTTCCCATAAAATATCTGGGTAACTGTACAGTCACTGATTGCAAGGAGCTGGGAGTACATGGCACCACATAATCCATAGCACTGTAAGCAGGGAACCTTGCAATAGGGAAAAGACACACATCATTATTTTTTTACTAGCATCCTAAGAATATACTGGAGGGTAAAATGGTTGCCTTTCTTCCAACATGTGTGAAGCCTCTGTTGAAACATTAATATTTAAATCACAAAAAATACCTCATACAAACAGCAAGCAGAGATCCTGTGCTATTGACATCACAGTGTGTTGGAGCTGTCTCTGTGGCTTTAAGGAGGACCCCAAAAAACTGGAATTGCTGGAAAATCCTGGGTGAGGAATCTGAATATTGGGTCATCAGGAAGGTTTGAAGGATGTAGACCCCACCGGATGTCCAATATGCCAGGAAATGTGGAAACAATTCAGTATTCTCTGTTTGATCCTCTGTGACAATGAGGGTTTTTCTGTGGTCCAAGGTGTATCCTTTAGTAGATATTACCTTATGTTGCATTTAGCCCTACAAAACCTCCCAGTTTGCTTTGAGAGGCAAGTGGTATATTGTTCTTGATTACGATGCAGCCAAGAATTTCCTACATTTAGAAAAATTAGCCCAGATCCTCAGCTGCTGTAAACCAGTGAAGCTCCTGTGGAGTTATGCCATTTACACCTGGCAAGGATCTGGCCATCACCTGCTTGGGAACAGGAGACTGCTGCAGAGCTCTTGGCTGATCTCTCATAGGAGCATATTATTAAAGATTTAGGCCTTTCAGAATTCTAATTGGTTTCTTTTGGTGACCTTTCTTGATAATGGTGGTGGTGTTTCTTATAAATGCTGTAATACCCTTATGTTGCACCTTAACTGGTATCTCTGTGGACATGGTAACACAGCAGTTGAATTCTAATCAGCAGCCGTGCTGCACAGTATGAACTTTTCCTTCCTCACAAATTTCCCACTGTTCTCCTAAGTGCAGTATTGTTTTGTTTTTAATATGTATGTTTTGTCCTTTTACTCCCACATCCTGCCTGAACTGTGAAGCCTTGCTACTGGACTCAGCAATTTGCTCTCAAAGGGCAGATTTTAAAGGATGCAGCTAGGCTCCTAGTGGGATTTACTATAGCACCTCAGCAGGTTTGGTGACTAACTTGTATTGAAGTCAATGTTAATCTAACCTGTTAAGGTGCTTTGTAAATCCCATTACCCATTAGGCACAGAATGGCCCCCCCTGTGTAAAGGGAATTGGACAGGTGGACAACATTCCTTTTTCTTTTGTTATTTTCCCCATTAACATCCTTACCTATGTTAGACATTCCTGTGTACCAATCCATAATTTTTATATTAAAACACTTAAGACAACAACAAAAAAGGAATATGTCACTGAGACTTCTCTGTGTGAAAAATATTCATTGTACCCAGTATATAACACTGAGGAATCTAGTTCTCTTTCGCAATATTGCTGTTCCTTAAAACAAGATACTGTTTTCCCATCTTCCCAGTTGAAAGCTTAAAAATATGTGGGTTTATCGTGCCACCAGTGCAAAGCAAGCTATCAATTTCTGCCCTGAAAGATCAGGCAACTAATCAAGGGGTATCTATTCAAGTGTATTCTGACTCTAATTCTGTATAAAGTAAGAAAGGGTAGCCCACCCTCCCCTGAAGGCAGAATCGCTATCCAGGGGTTGCTTTTGCAAAGTTTCGTCCAGTCTGAAAGTTCTTGTTGGTTCTTGAGTCATTAAGCTGTTATGACACTGATCGTCAAGGTGCTTCACACAGTCAGACCCCAATGACAGGGGCAGGTCCCATTAATGGGGTTTCATGTGGCAGTAGGGGTTTGTATCAGGAATCCGGTATCCCGTATCTATCAACCCAATAGAAACCTATTGTGTATGTCCAGGATAACTGTGAGAGTGAGAAATAAAGAACACCCATAAACATTAATTAACCCAGTGTTGAGTTATCATGGCTAAAGAGTCATGACACGGGAACCACACAACACTCAGAGGTTCAATTCAGTTTGTACAAATGCCTAAAAGTTTGACTATTTAGCCAAACCAAACAGCTTGTGTCTGCAAATCTTACAAGAAAAGGACTTCTCAAAAGATTTGTTTCCATGACATCCTCTCAGGTCAGAAATATCTGAAGAAGAACCAGTCTTCATTTTGGCACTTCTGTTTCTGATCGAGGACGGAACGTACAAGTCAAGTGCATGGGGAAAACAGCAGCAACAGCAATAATAATGAATAAGACATTCTGCAAACTTTTTTGAGGCACAGAAATATTTCTTTTGTTTTGAAAATTGAGCTAAATTATGGTAGATTTTTTAAAAAACAAACTGAACTGGTTTTACTACCCCTAATGAAGAAGGGAATGAAGAATGCTATGGCCAATCTGTCCTTTTACCCCCCATAAACAAAGAAAAAGCCTTGTTGGGTTTTGTTCCTGTCAAATTCACTTCTAGCTGTGATTGAAAAGTTCCCAGTTTGTATATTACAGATTATGGGATTTTTATTTACGAAATAAGGTTGATCATTTTTCTATTTTTCTCCCCACAATGAGTTATGATCTATTTGGAAGACAGGTTTATAGCATTTTATGAGCATTATTTTGTTCCTTTTTATTCTGTCATGACCGAGTTGCATGTTGGCCAAAACAAAATCTCTAAAAAAAATTTAAGATCTGCTCCTTTGTATATTACCTACCCATTTTTACTATTTATTTCAGTTATAATGTATTTGGGCTCCTGCCAGCATTATTGTGGCAGCTTCCCATATGAATGTTAAACAGGCAACACTGAAGCATTATAATTACAGTGCTTAAAATGATTGGAAATAAATTGGCACTCCAATTATAGATGCATGAAAGAGGCTCCAGTATATCACAGTCAGTTCATTAATTTCTAAAGTAGTTTGGGTGATCTCACTATTTCAGTGACATTCGTTATTCACTGCTGCAATGAATCACACTGAACTATGGAGCCTTGAAATTAACAAATTGAAGGACATTTCAAAAAATTAAAATATTTCACTTATTTTGTGCTCTGTGGAGACAAAAACCTGGAAAAGTAAAATTAAAACCCATTTGCCACATTTTCAGAAGGATGTTCTTAATGCTTTTCCTGGTCTCACTCTATGTCTACCATCAATTTGCATCATATTACAACTGAACAAATAATTTCATGGAGATCCAAGTTTTTATGCTGTACTGTACAACAAATATTTTAATGGAAAAGCCAGGAGTGTAAATGTAAATACTGTATGTTGTGTTTTCTTGTCTCTGCATGCTGCTGAACTCAGAATTAAGCATTATTAAGTGAACTAGTCCAGATAAAATAAGAACTGAGGCTGACACAAATATCAGAAGTGGATTCAGTGTCTACATAAATCTAATGTTTTTGTGCTTTTCAGAATTCTGGAAATGTATTACTCTCAGGTTAGTCCTGAGTTACCAGATTATCTCACCTGTAGCCATGTAGGTGCATTTGTCCCACTAACTCTGTGCTCTGAATGGTCATGCAGGGCAAAATATAGTCAGTCTCAGCCCGTTTATTGCAAGATTAATAGATTCTAAGGCCAGAAGGGACCAGAAGGCTGAGAAGATGGTGTCACCAGGAGGGGTTCAGCTTCCTTGATAATGGGATGCTGTTCCAGGAAGAAGGACTGCTAAGCAGAGATGGAGTCCACTTACAGAGGAATGGGAAGAGCATATTTGGATACAGACTGGCTAACCTAGTGAGGAGGGTTTTAAACCAGGTTTGATGGGGGCAGGTGACAAAGCATTCAGGTAAGTCAAGAACATGGAGACCTGGGAGAAGGGTCAGAATCTAGTGGGGAGCATGGGCTGTTATACCAGGGATAAGGGAGAGACAAGAGAGAACATAGGGGGAAATCAAATCAATATCTTGGATGTCTGGATACTAATGCAAGAAGTACGGGGAATAAGCAGGAAAAACTTGAAATACTAGTTAATAAACACAACTATGCCATAGTTGGCATGACCAAGTCTGACTTGGTGGGATAATACACATGACTGGAATATTGATATAGAAGGGTTCAGCTTATTCAAGAAGGACAGGAAGGGGAAAAAAGGGAGAAGGTGTAACCTTATACATTTAAAATGTATACACTTGGACTGAGGTTGAGATAGAAATAGGAGACAGACTTGTTGAAAGTCTCTGGGTAAGGATGAAAGTGATAAAAAACCAAGGATGATGTCATGGTAGGGGTTTACTAAAGACCACCTAACCAGGAAGAAGAGGTGGATGAGGCTTTTTTTAAACAACTAACAAAATCATCCAAAGAACAAGATTTGGTGGTGATGGGGGATTTTAACTACCCAGACATCTGTTGGGAAATTAATACAGCAGGGCACAGATTACCCAACAAGTTCTTGGAATGTATTGGAGACCATTTTTTTATTTCAGAAGGTGGAGACAGCTACTAGGGGGTAGTCTGTTCTAGATTTGATTTTGACAAGTAGGGAGGAACTGGCTGAGAATTTGAAAGTGGAAGGCCGCTTGGGTGAAAGTGATCACGAAATGATAGAATTCATGATTTTAAGGAATGGTAGGAGGGAGACCAGCAAAATAAAGACAATGGATTTCAAGAAGGCAGACTTTAGCAAACTCAGGGAGTTGGTAGGTAAGATCCCATGGGAGGCAAGTCTAAAGGGAAAAATAATAGAAGACAGTTGGCAGTTTTTAAAGAGACATTATTAAGGGCACAGGAGCAAACTATTCCATTATGTAAGAAAGATAGAAAGTATGGCAAGAGACCACCCTGGCTTAACCAGGAGATCTTTAAGGATCTGAAACTGAAAAATGAGTTCTACCAAAACTGGAAACTAGGGTGGGTGAATAACTGGTTGGAAAACTGTTCCCAGAGGGTAGTTATCAGTGGTTCACAGTCATGCTGGAAGAGCATATCAAGTGGGGTCCTGCAAGGATCAGCTGGGAGTCTGGTTCTGTTCAATATCTTCATCAATGATTTAGATAATGGTATAGAGAGTACACTTATAAAGTTTGTGGATGATACCAAGCTGGCAGGAGTTGCAAGTGCTTTGAAATATAGGATTAAAATTCAAAATGATCTGGACAAACTGGAGAAATGATCTAAAGTAAATAGGATGAAATTCAATAAGCACAAATGCAAAGTACTCCACTTAGGAAGGAACAATCAGTTGCACACTTACAAAATGGGAAATTAGTGCCTAACAAGGAGTACTGCAGAAAGGGAGCTGCGGGTCATAGTGAATCACAGGCTAAAGATGAGTCAACAGTGTAACACTGTTGCAAAAAAAAGAAAACATCATTCTGGGATGTATTAGCAGGAGTGTTGTAAGCAAGACACAAGAAATAATTCTTCCACTCTACTCCGCGCTGATTAGACTTCAGCTGGAGTACTGTGTCCAGGTCTAGGTGCCACATTTCAGGAAAGATGTGGACAAATTAGAGAAAGTCCAGAAAAGAGCAAAAAAAATGATTAAACCTCTAGAAAACATGATCTATGAGGGAAGATTGAAAAAACTGGGTTTATTTAGTCTGCAGAAGAGAAGACTGAGAGGGGACATGATAACAGTTTTCAAGTACATACAAGATTGTTATAAGGAGAAGGGAGAAAAATTGCTCTTCTTAACCTCTGAGGATAAGAACATAAGAATGGCCATACTGGGTCAGACCAAAGGTCCATCTCTGCCACTATCCTGTCTTCCAACAGTGACCAATGCCAGGTGCCTCAGAGGGATCAAGTGATCCATCCCCTGTCACCCATTCCCAGCTTCTGGCAAAACCGTGGGAGGCTAGGGATACTACCTCTGCCCATCCTGGCTCATAGCCATTGATGGATCTATCCTTTTTTGAACACTGTTATAGTCTTGGCCTTCACAACATCCTCTGGCAAGGAGTTCCACAGGATGACTGTGTTGTATGAAGAAATACTTCTTTTTGTTTGTTTTAATTTTATTTGGTGACCCCTAGTTCTTGTGTTATGAGGAGTAAATAACACTTCCTTATTTACTTTCTCCACACCAGTCATGATTTTATAGACCTCTATCATATCCCCCCTTAGTCATCTCTTTTTCAAGCTGTAAAGTTCCAGTCTTTTTAATCTTTCCTCATATGGAAGATGTTCCATGCCCCTAATCATTTTTGTTGCCATTTTCTGAATCTTTTCCAGTTCCTCTATATTTTTTTAAGATGGGGCAACCATATCTGCATGCAGTATTCAAAATGTGGGTGTACTGTGGATTTATATAGAGGCAATATCATATTCTCTGTCTTATCTATCCCTTTCTTCATGATTCCCAACATCCTGTTAGCCTTTTTGACTACCACTACTGCTGATAGAAAAAGAAGCAATGAGCTAAAATTGCAGCAAGGGCGGTTTAGGTTGCACATTAGGAAAAAAAAACGTGTCAGGGTGGTTAACTACTGGAATAAATTGCCTAGCAAGATTGTGGAATCTCCATCACTGAAGATTTTTTAAGAGCAGGTTAGACAAACAGCTGTCAGGGGTGGTCTAGATAATACTTAGTCCTGCCATGAGTGCAGGAGTCTGGACTAGATGACCTCTCGAGGTCCCTTCCAGTGCTACAATTTTATGATTTTTTTATCATCTGGGGAAGATAATGGAGCAGCTGCTGCAGGACCCAAATAATAAGAATTAAAGGAGTGTAATGTAATTTATACCAACCAACATGGGTTTATGGAAAATAGATCCTCTCAAACTAACTTGATAGGTTTTGATGAGATTATAAATTTAGTTAATAATTGTAATAGTGTTGATGTAATATACCTAAACTTCCGTAAGGCATGCGACTTTTTGATTAAAAAACTAGAATGATGTAAAAATAACATGGCACACATTAAATGGATGTCAAGCTGGCTAACTGATAGATTTCTAAATGTAATTATAAATGGACATCAAGCAGGTGTGTTTCCAGTGGGGTTCCGCTGGGATCGGTTCTTGGTCCTAAGCTATTTAACATTTTTATCAATGACATGGAAGAAAACAAAATCATCACTGATAAAGTTTGCAGACGACATAAAAATTGGAGGAGTGGTAAATAATGAAGGCGGGTCACCAATTCAGAGCAACCTGGATTGCTTGATAAACTAGATGCAAGCAAACAATATGCATTATAATATGGCTACATGTAATTATAGACATCTAGAAACAAAGAACGTAGAACATATTTACAGGATGGGGAACTCTATCCTGAGAAGTAGTGACTCTGAAAAAGATTTGGGTATTGTGGGGGACTATCAGATGAACATGAGCTCCCCATGTGCAGCTGTGACCAAAAGAACTAATGTGACCCAGGAGATGTATAAAGAGGAGAAACCTCAAGTAGAAAAGAGGTTATTTTACCTCTGTGATTGGCACTGGTTCAACCGCTGCTGGAATACTGTGTCCAGTTCTGGTTCCTACAATTCAAGAAGGATGTTGATGAATTGGAGAGAGTTCAGAAAAAAAGCCACAAGAACGAGTAAAGGATTAGAAAACCTGCCTATCAGTGATAGACTCAAGGAACTCCATCTATTTAGCTTAACAAACAGAAGATTAAGGGGTGACTTGGGTCTATAAGTACCTACATGGGGAACAAATATTTAATAATGGGCTCTACAATCTACTAGAGAAAGGTATAAAATGATCCAATGGCTGTAAATTGAAACTAGACAAATTCAGACTGGAAATAAGGCATACATTTTAACAGTGAGGGTAATTAGCCATTGGAATAATTTATCAAGGGTTTTGGTGGATTCTCCATCACTGTCAATTTTTAAATCAAGAGTGGGTGTTTTTCTAAAAGATCTGTTCTAGCAATTATTTGGGGAAGTTCTGTGGCTGTTATGCAGGAGGTCAGATTAGATGATCACAGTGTTCCCTTCTGGCTCTGGAATCTATGAATGTAGTCTGACTTTCTGTATAACGTAGGCCATAAGACTTCCCTGAATTAATTCCTGTTTCAACTAAAGAATACCTTCCTTATTATTTCCTTAACAAAATAAACGAGTATGTGATTCTAAAGCACTTTTTAAGGCACTAAACAACTACATCCAATGAAAAGAAGGCTCAAAACATTTCAACGTCATGTGGAGTGTATAGGCCACAAGTACTCCTTTTCTTTTTGCGAATACAGACTAACACGGCTGTTACTCTGAAATCTGATCCCAGCTAGTGTAAATCAGCATAACTCCATTGAAGTCACTATCTGTAGCTCAGATCAAATAAACAAGATCTATGAAGAGCTATAATGAAGATAGGTATCCAGTTGTTAGGGTTTATTAATCCCTTCAGAGATGTGAATTCCTTGCCTGTAATATAAAAGTTATCTTTAGCAGATCTCTGTTATGAAACAATGGGACCAGAATAATGGAGAAAAGAGGAAGGATTATCACTCAGATAGCATGGTGATTGGGGAATAAGGGATTAGAATGATTGAAATTTGGGGTGGCACCAGCCTCCCCACTCTACCTCAGCCTATTGAGTGGGCTGTTTATAGTGGAGTAACTAAATCCTTTCCCACACAAATGTCCTCCTGGGATGGTGCTGTTCTGTATTGTCACATGTATGACAATGGCTAAATGCCCCAAACCAGCTCTTTGTGTATAAACATCCCGTGGAGAATTAAAAAAAAAACTTTAAAAAATGAATTAAAAACTGAAGCTAGTAATTATTGCCAAGTTATCAAGGACTGAAATTACTTTTTAAATGTCAGTACTTTCCTGCTGCAATTTCAAGGATTTGCAATTATGCCACTCTAAGCTAATAAGCAAGCAATTAAAAAAAGAAATTTCTTTATGCTTGTTCTATAGTCTCCAGCTAAAAACCATTGCAAATATATTTATTCAACAAAGTCCCATTCACATTCACCTATTGATTCTCAGGACTAGATGCTTGTACTTAGGGGGATTTAGGCATTAAACTTTAATTTTTCCATCTTAGATTTGACCTCCCAGAAGTTAACCCTGTGTATGCTGCTAGAGATTTGCAATCAGTTTTTACAGAGGGATTTAGTGAATGTTTGGTTCCATTTTTTGAAGAAAAGGAGAAGAAAGTCCTTGTGATTAAGGCACTGAAGAGATATGGATGCAGGAAATGAAATGTGGATTTAATCTAGACTAAATATTCTGGAAGGAATGTTTTTAAACATGGTGACATTTTATAGTAATTTTTTAAGTCCAATTCTATTTGCATTCTTAATGGCACATCCTTTGCATGAATACATATATAGGATTTGACTTTAAAATGTTCAAAAACTTTGCACCATAAACAACATTCCTTCTAGCACATTTCATCCAGATTCTCAAGTAAAAGGAGGAAGCACACCACACAGAAAAACTAAATGAAGCTTTCCTAATTCAGGCATAGAATGGGCTGTGGCTTGGAGCTACCTGACTTGCCTGAATGCTTCAATCATCAACACTTATTCTGGAGTATTAATTTGCTTAATATGAGGTATGACTACCCCCATTTGATAATAAAGTAATGGATCAATATTGTGATGAAGGAGGTAAATATCATTATTCCTATTGACCAGGCTTAATAACACCTGGAATTTATGTGGCACTTGAAGTCACCCTCAATTTCCTCATTTGTAATATGGGAATAATGCTACTTACCTCTCTACATGTGGCTGTGGACAACTTTAAGACTTTTTACTTATCATCCCCCCTTTTTATAGTAGCGGTAGCATGTGAGCCAAAGTGACACCCTGCTTTTTCACAAGGTCCCAAACAGTGAGAAATATGTTTGTGTAAACTTCAGGGCAGGGGAATCAAAACTGGTTCCTTTTTTTACTTTTTCAAAGAAAAAAAAAGCAAATTTCAACTGAAAATAAATGTGTTCTTTTGCCTGCGTCTGATGATCACCATCTCACCACAATAGACGTAGATAGACAAGGTGGGTGAGGTGATATTTTTTATTGGACCAACGTCTGTTGGTGAGAGAGAGAAGCTTTAGAGCTACACCGTCTTCTTCCTCAAGTCACCAACAGACGTTGGTCCAATAAAAGATATTACCTCATTCACCTTGTCTCTCTAATATACTGGGACCAACACAACTATCACAACACTGCGTACAGGATAGACATAAGTCTTTTTTAAAAAGCAGTATTTCAACAATTCTTGCTGGCGAAAGAGTGGTATGTAAAGAGAAATGCTGTCTGATGAAGTGTGTAATTTGAAATGTGCATGTCTGATCAGCTTTCTTGGTCAATTCCATTTGTGTGTTGGACCATAATAAAAGTAAAAACTTACAGCTTGTCACCTCGCTTTGTGTGTATGCCACTGTCTATCATCTCTCTTCTTGAATTAGAAAGATATGACACAAACAGCATTGTGGGACAAGAAAGAAAGCCCTACCATTAGAGTAAGCCACTTTAGACACCTCTCTAACCCATTAAAAGGTAGAAATCAAACATACTGATAAAAGCATTATACAGTAAATTATTTGTTACATGCATTTGAGCTATTCTGAGAAGCTGCAATATATCTCCCAGGTCAAATTGATTTGATTTCACAGCAGCAGTTATTCCCAAGACACAAGTGAATGATAAATTAAAGAGCCCAGTGTACAACGTATTTCGCTAACTAGGAAGCAGGGATGAAAATTACAGCAAAGTAATTCTGTGATCTATAATTGAGTGAATTTTTGATCAGGAGCTTGATTTTAATCCACTTCATCAATAATGTTCTCATGGTATTGATTTTTTCCCCATTCAGATTTACCTATTTATACTTCAGACATTTTTGGCACCAGAAAAATTAGGGTTTTCTTTTCCCCATCACTATTGATGCTTACTTCAATTTTTTTATGGTAACTTTCATTCTATAATAATAAATATGCATACCTTAAAGGCAGACAGAGCACATTGTTAATTTTACAATTACCTAAATATGAATAAATGTATTAAAATATGTATTAAATCATGGAATGTTGGGGAAATTCCACAAAATAATGGAAAAGCTGATATGGGATTCAACTGATAAGGAATTAAAAGAATAGGAATATAATTAATGCCAGACAGCATGGATTTATGGACAACAGGTCTTGTAAAAAAACAGATATTTTTATGAGGTTATTGGACAGGCTGTTAAAGGTGATAAAGGCATACATGTAACACATACAGACTTTTCTAAGGCATTTGACTTAGTACCGCATGATATTCTGATTAAAAAATTAGCACTATAAGGTATCACTATAGCACATGTTAAATGAATTAAGAACTGGCTAACTGACAGATCTCAAAAAGTCATTATCAATGAGGAACTGTCATCAAATAGGTGTGGTTTTATGGGTGTGTTTCTAGTGGAGTTCTGCAGGACTTGGTACTAGGCCTGATGCTATTCAAGATTTGCATCATGATCTGGAAGTAAATATAAAATCACAGCTGATAAAATTTGCAGATGACACAAAGACTTGCAGAGATTTAAATAATAATGAGGATAAGCAGTCATATGGGACAATCAGGATCACCAGATAAACTGAGCTTATTCAAACAAAATGTGTTTTAATATAACCAAATGTAAAGGTACACCTCTAGAAAGAAACAAGGAATACAGGCAATATATACAGAATGATGGACTGGGAAGGGAGACTCAAAGAGCTTGCCTTGTTTAGCCGAACCAAAAGAAGGTTGAGAGGAGATATGATTGCTCTCTATAAATATATCAGAGGGATAAATATCAGAGAGGGAGAGGAATTATTTAAGCTCAGTTCCAATGTGGACACAAGAACAAATGGATATAAACTGGCCATTGGGAAGTTTAGAACTGAAATTAGACAAAGGTTTCTAACCATCAGAGGAGTGCTTGTGGCACCTTAGAGACTAACCAATTTATTTGAGCATGAGCTTTCATGAGCTACAGCTCACTTCATCGGATGCATGCCGTGGAAACTGCAGCAGACTTTATTTATGCACAGAGAATATGAAAAAATACCTCCTCCCACCCCACTGTCCTGCTGGTAATAGCTTATCTAAAGTGATCATCAGGTGGGCCATTTCCAGCACAAATCCAGGTTTTCTCACCCTCCACCCCCCCACACAAATTCACTCTCCTGCTGGTGATAGCCCATCCAAAGTGACAACTCTTTACACAATGTGCATGATAATAAAGTTGGGCCATTTCCTGCACAAATCCAGGTTCTCTCACCCCCTCACCCCCCTCCCAAAAACCACACACACAAACTCACTATCCTGCTGGTAATAGCTCATCCAAAGTGACCATTCTCCCTACAATGTGCATAATTAAGGTGGGCCATTTCCAGCACAAATCCAGGTTTTGGCCTGTCTCCCAAGATTTGTGAGAGTGTTGGGTCATCCTTTAGGATAGGTTGTAGATCCTTAATAATGCGTTGGAGGGGTTTTAGTTGGGGGCTGAAGGTGACGGCTAGTGGCGTTCTGTTATTTTCTTTGTTAGGCCTGTCCTGTAGTAGGTAACTTCTTGGAACTCTTCTGGCTCTATCAATCTGTTTCTTTACTTCAGCAGGTGGGTATTGTAGTTGTAAGAAAGCTTAACAGAGATCTTGTAGGTGTTTGTCTCTGTCTGAGGGGTTGGAGCAAATGCGGTTGTATCGCAGAGCTTGGCTGTAGACGATGGATCGTGTGGTGTGGTCAGGGTGAAAGCTGGAGGCATGCAGGTAGGAATAGCGGTCCGTAGGTTTCCGGTATAGGGTGGTGTTTATGTGACCATTGTTCATTAGCACTGTAGTGTCCAGGAAGTGGATCTCTTGTGTGGACTGGACCAGGCTGAGGTTGATGGTGGGATGGAAATTGTTGAAATCATGGTTGCAAATTGGATACTATTAATTTAGGCTTAAATAGAGACTGGGAGTGGCTAAGTCATTATGCAAGGTAGCCTATTTCCTCTTGTTTTCTCCCCCCCCCCCCCAGATGTTCTGGTTTAACTTGGATTTAAACTTGGAGAGTGGTCAGTTTGGATGAGCTATTACCAGCAGGAGAGTGAGTTTGTGTGTGTATGGGGGTGGGGAGGATGTGAGAAAACCTGGATTTGTGCTGGAAATGGCCCACCTTAATTATGCACATTGTAGGGAGAATGGTCACTTTGGATGAGCTATTACCAGCAGGATAGTGAGTTTGTGTGTGTGGTTTTTGGGAGGGGGGTGAGGGGGTGAGAGAACCTGGATTTGTGCAGGAAATGGCCCAACTTTATTATCATGCACATTGTGTAAAGAGTTGTCACTTTGGATGGGCTATCACCAGCAGGAGAGTGAATTTGTGTGGGGGGGTGGAGGGTGAGAAAACCTGGATTTGTGCTGGAAATGGCCCACCTGATGATCACTTTAGATAAGCTATTACCAGCAGGACAGTGGGGTGGGAGGAGGTATTTTTTCATATTCTCTGTGCATAAATAAAGTCTGCTGCAGTTTCCACAGCATGCATCCGATGAAGTGAGCTGTAGCTCACGAAAGCTCATGCTCAAATAAATTGGTTAGTCTCTAAGGTGCCACAAGTACTCCTTTTCTTTTTGCGAATACAGACTAACACGGCTGTTACTCTGAAACCTGTCATCAGAGGAGTGAAATTCTGGAATAGCCTTCCAAGGGAAGCAGTGGGGGCAAAAGACCTATCTGGCTTCAAGATTAAACTCGGTAAGTTTATGGAGGAGATGGTATGATGGGATAACATGATTTTGGCAATTAATTGATCTTTAAATATTCATGGTAAATAGGCCCAATGGCCTGTGATGGGATGTTAGATGGGGTGTGTCATAAATATAAAGGGAAGGGTAAACCCCTTTAAAATCCCTCCTGGCCAGAGGAAAAATCCTCTCACCTGTAAAGGGTTAAGAAGCTAAAGATAACCTCGCTGGCACCTGACCAAAATGACCAATGAGGAGACAAGATACTTTCAAAAGCTGGGAGGAGGGAGAAAAACAAAGGGTCTGGGTCTGTCTGTATAATGCTTTTGCCAGGGACAGAACAGGAATGAAGTCTTAGAACTTAGTAAGTAATCTAGCTAGGTATGTGTTAGATTATGATAAATGGCTGAGAAAATAGTTGTGCTGAATAGAATGAATATTCCTGTCTGTGTGTCTTTTTTGTAACTTAAGGTTTTGCCTAGAGGGATGCTCTATGTTTTGAATCTAATTACTCTGTAAGGTATTTACCATCCTGATTTTACAGAGATGATTCTTTTTTTTTACTTCTATTAAAAATCTTCTTGTAAGGAAAATGAATGCTTTTTCATTGTTCTAAGATCCAAGGGTTTGGGTCTGTGGTCACCTATGCAAATTGGTGAGGATTTTTACCAAACCTTCCCCAGGAAGTGGGGTGCAAGCGTTGGGAGGATTTTGGGGGGAAAGACATGACCAAACTCCGTTTTTTCAGGAACTCAGATAAAGTTTGTTAGTGGCAGTGGAAATCCAAGGGCAAAGGGTAAAATTAATTTGTACCTTGGGGAAGTTTTAACCTAAGCTGGTTAAAGTAAGTTTAGGAGGTTTTCATGCAGGTCCCCACATCTGTACCCTAGAGTTCAGAGTGGGGAAGGAACCTTGACAGGGTAGGATCTGAGTTACTACAGAGAATTCTTTCCTCGGTATCTGGCTGGTGAATCTTGCCCATATGCTCAGGGTTCAGCTGATCGCCATATTTGGGGTCGGGAAGGAATTTTCCTCCAGGGCAGATTGGAAGAGGCCCTGGGGGTTTTTCGCCTTCCTCTGTAGCATGGGGCATGGGTCACTTGCTGGAGGATTCTCTGCACCTTGAAGTCTTTAAACCACGATTTGAGGACTTCAATAGCTCAGACATAGGTGAGAGGTTTATCGCAGGAGTGGGTGGGTGAGATTCTGTGGCCTGCATTGTGCAGGAGGTCAGACTAGATGATCATAATGGTCCCTTCTGTCCCTTAATATCTATGAATCTATGACTGTGTCCTGGAAAACAGTGACTCTGAAAAGGATTTAGGGGTCATAGTGGACAAGCAACTGAACATGAGGTCCCAGTACGGTGCTGGGGCAAAAAGAGCTAATGAGATCCTTGGATATATAAACGGGAGTAATGAGTAGGGAGGTGATTTTACCTCTCTCTATGGCACTGGTGAGACTGATACTAGAATACTACATATAGCTGTGGCACATACATTAAAATGCTGAAAAATTGGAGAGAGTACAGAAAAGAGCCACAAAAAATTATTTGTGGCTGGAGAAAAGACCTTACATTGAGAGACTTAATGAGCACAATCTGTTTAATATATGGAAAAGAAGACTGAGAGTAACTTGAATATAGTGTATAAGTACACTCATGGAGGGAGAATACAGGGTACTAAAAGGCTCTTCAATCTAGTGGCAAAGACACAACAAGAACCAATAGCTGGAAGCTGAAGCCAGACAAATTCAAATTAGAAATAAGGCACAAATGTTTAACAGTCAGGGTGATTAATCATTGGAACAAACTACCAGGGAAGTGGTGGATTCTCCATCTCTTGATGACTTCAGATCAAGAATGGATGCATAGGTGGTGAGTTATATGGGCCCGTGGTTCCCATGCTCCACCAATATTCAGAACACTGGGGCCCAGCTCCACCAGTGTTTGGGGCAGGGCCTCTCCCCTGGCCCCGGCTGCTGCCCCCACGCGCCTCGTCCGGAGCATCCCTGTGCTGTGGGCAGCGGCTGGTTACCGCTCCCCACCCTGTGCTCCCTCACTGGCCACTAGCTGGCTCTTTTCACATCGAGCCCACCAGCGCCGCTTCACCACTCCGGTTACAAGGGAGCAGAGCAGGTTGAGGCGGCTGCTGCTGCTGCAGTCTGTGGAGGGAGGAGGCACATGTGACGTGATGGCAGCCCTCCCCCGGGACCAGACCCTTCACCAGTCAGACCTCTAGGTGATGGGGCGCATCCTTCCCACTCCCCCCACCACAGGAGCCGCAGGGCAGACGCAGCCATGCTGCGCCGACCCAACCTGCTCTGGGGAAAAGCTGCAGCAACTCTTGATTCAAAGGCACTTTTGAGATGCCCCATGCAGTTCCAGGGTGGCTGAGGCAGCGGTATTTGCTACTCCACTGCCTCAGCCGCCCCAGAACCTGCATGGGGCATATCAAAAGCATCTTTGAATCAAGAGACGCTTTTCCCCAGAGCATGCAGGGCTACCGCGGCAGCAGCCAGGGCCCCGGGGCCATTTTAAACCTTCTTCTTTTACCCTTTCTCCTACCAGGTGCTATAAATTGGGTCTTCATAGCATAGTGACTCAGCATATACTCCAATAGATATGAATTATGTTTTCCCCATCTCTAATATGGCACCCCTCAATATGCCACATTTCCCATTGGCACGAAGGCCACAATTTTCAAAAGGGCTCAGCATCGACTTAGACACCTAAATAGCCAGATTGTCAGAAGAGCTCAGTATGCTACATACTGAGTAGTTGTGAAAATATGACCCCAACTTGTTCTGAGCACCCAAAAGTCTCTCCCTGAGCTTTTTTTTGAAAGTGTGACCCCAAAAGCCCAGTCCAACTCCCACAAAAGTCAATGGGACTTGGATCACATCCTAAGAGAGCACTTTGCATTTCCTCAAAAGGCTGCACAAACATTAACTAATTGATCCTCTAACATTAGAAACTTACTTTGAAATGAAAAAGTGAAAATACCATCATTTTAATAACCAGAGGTTGCCCCTAATATTTCATACCAAACCCAGAGGCCCAGTGACTGAGACTAAAAAGCTTTATAATTTTAAAATTCCATTTTCCATTGCGTCAGCTTGGATCAGTGTGTTTGGAAGAGGTCATTGTCAAATTATCAACTTTTTAGATGTATAATCTGATCTTAATTAAAGGCCTAATGAAACTTTCTCAGTAAAATAGATTTGTTCAAATAGGATATAATTTAAGATCATACACTAAGTACTTTTTCTTCTGCATAAAACAAAAATTTTATTTGATCTTATAATATAGATTGAATTTGACAGGAGAATTTTTTTTCTGAACATAAAACTAAATTGTACAAATTAATGTTGTGTTTTCCTCTTGGTGGTTGTTAATCATATTTCTGTTTATAAGGCCCAGTAATACAAAATATGATTATTTCTTTTAAATTTTACAAACAAATGCCAATAAAACCCAGATGCTTCTTTTTGTGATTAATTTTTGCATCTTTGATCTCCTGGCTATCTGTTGATTTTGATACTGTGGTTTTTTTTTATAAGTCCAGATCTAATTTTGGATGGAGGCCTTTGCTAGGTCTTATTAAAAGTGCTATGATTTGATCTTTTAAAAAAAAAAAGTTCAAGAATGTTTCAAGAGTACACACTTTCCTCTTCATAGATGACTGGGAGGTTTTAACTTACACATTGATAACATCTAAACTACTGTAATTCCCTGTTTGCTAACCTCCCTGCAAAATCGATTGGCAGAATCCAATTTATTCAGCATTCATCGGCCAACCTTCTGATCTAATGTGTAGCTGTTATCTTGGAGTGCTTATTCTGGCTTCTGATTGTATCCTATGTTGATTTCAAGAACTTAGTTCTGATTTCATAGTCACTTCACAGGCTGGGCTCCTTCTATGTGACTAATTTGCACACATCATATTTTCTGCCATAGTTCACTGTATGTCAGATTGTGAACTTCAGACTCTTACTGGACAGCAGTTATGCAAGTCATGAGCAAGTGCTCACCAATGAGGTGAAGAGTTCCCGATCTGGCCCTATGTCCTTCTCAGGCTCCTAGTTATACACACTTATGGCCAAGATTTTCAAAAGTAACTTGTAAACTAGGATGCCTCAATGTTTGGGAGCCCACCTTCAGCTATCTTAAAGGATGCTGATTTTTAGAAAGGGGTAAGGAGCCAACTTGGTCATTTGGGCCACATATACATTCATAGACGTGCACATCAGATGGGATCATTTAGTCTGGCCTCCTGTGTAACAGAGGCCATAACATTTTGCCTCGTAGCATCAAATTCAATAACTTGTGGATAAACCTATATCCACACACACGGGGGGGGACACCCTACTTTAGTAGACCATTACAGTTACTTTAAAAAACAGTGCAAATGAATGCAGAATTTGGCCATGTGTTTTCATATGCATATAACCTATGCAATGAGTTGGGAAAGATGGAAGTTTTGGATGGCATTTTCCCCCTCAAAGAAATAAATAGCAAGCTGCTCAGATGAAAATAAATGGGAGAGGAGGAATGAAAACTGTGTGGGAAGAGACACAAAAACATGCTTACAAATAATGTCACTATTTTATCTGAGGCATCTGGACTTTCCTATCTAAATATGAGATGATTACTGCGAACAGGGCAGCAATAGTGCTGCAAGCAGTTATTGCAAAGCCCTGCCTGTGAGCGCCTCTGTGCAGGCATTGGACAGGAGTTTTTCATTTCATACATCATTTACAGCTCACTGCATCAATTCCACCAGAGCAGGCAGCGAGAAAAATGACCAAGAAGGAAAAATACATCTGGGTGTTAGGTAATTGGGAAAGTTGTGCAGTGATTATAGCTGGGCACATAGCCCTGATCCCAAAGCCTAATGTCCAATATATTTAATACTACTTTGGGCTATGCCACATATGCCAAGGGCAGCTTCTGCTCCTGCATGGTGAATGCTCCCTTCCTGGCTGTTCCCCAAGATTTGCTTTGTTGTGAGTTGATGCAGTATCACCTATAATCCCATCCACAAGGGACAAATGCTAGGAATACTCCATGTGAGGAAACTCATTTAGGGTATGTTGTTAAGGAAAAGTTAGCACATGTGACTCCATTTTGGTTTGGGGCCCACCATTGTTTAAATGCCAGCACATCATACACCAGGAGGAGTAATCCTTAGATATTGAATCCCTGTGAAAATCCTCCTCCTTGTCTCCAGCCTGCCTTGACTCCCAGTATCTGGTTTTTGTCAGTCTCTAACTCCCTGTCTCTTGGCCTTGATGTGAGGCCTCCCATCCTGATAATAAAAGTTACTGATGCATGGCTTTAGGACCATGCTGTGTAATTAACATACTGGTATAGCACGAGGAATGCACCAAGCAGGGATAGGTGGTAGATAAGACAAGGGTTTGTTTATTGGCTAAGGTTTCCGATGCACGAGGGCAACATGCTTTGCTAAAAGGTATATAACCTTTGTATAATCTGCATTCAGGGTCCCCTCCTGGCTAGCAGGGGGGCACCACGCTCGAGCGTAATAAACTTAGTGTCTTTTGGGAACTCTGCAGTTATGGACTTTGTTTCTGTGTCTCAGCCTAGATTCGAACTGTGCGTGACCTATCAGGTATAATTCGCAACATTAGTGTGCGTGTCCTATCAGGTATAATTCGCAGCATTTGTGTGCGTGTCCTACAAGGTGTAATTCGTAGCACTTGTGTGCGTGTCCTATCAGGTATAATTCGCAGCAGTTGTGTGCGTGTCCTACCAGGTGTAATTCATAACAATGTCTACACTGCAATTAGACACCCACGGCTGGCCCAGTCCAGCTGACGTGGGTTCACGGGGCTCGGAATGAAGAGTTGTTTATTTGTGGTGTAGATGCTCTGGCTTGGGTTGTAGCCCGAGCTCTGGGACCCTCCCACCTCTCAGGGTTCCAGCCCAAGCCTGGACATCTTCACCACAAATAAACAGACCAGCAGCCCAAGTCCCATAAGCCCAAGTCAGTTGGCACAGGCCAGCCGTGGGGCTTTTAACTGAAGTGTAGACATACCCTTACTTTACCTCTGCCCCAAACACCTGGGAAGGGAGCAATCCGGCCCACTGCTATTACCACGATTACACAATATTCAGGGATCAACATTTGCCAAGCATTGCTACAAAGTGATACCTGAGATCCTCTCATCCTGGATCTGAGAACTCTGAAGCTCAGACTCATACTAGGCAAGATGAATTTTGCTCTTTGAGTTCAAAATGTGCATATTCAGTGGGAGACTAAAATTAAAGGATTTCCTAAAGAAATAAAATGATAAAGGTGAAAATCACTAGTGCCCCAAGACACTCCCCTAAGGATCCCACTTTCACAGCTTCTGTTTCTTCCACTAACCCAGAAGATTGGTCACACTAGCAACTTACATCAATATAACTACGTTGCTCAGGGGGGTAGATTTTCCTGAGTGACACAGTTATACCAACCTAACTCCCAGTGTAGGCAGCTTCTCCCATCGACATAGCTACTGCCTTTCAGGGATGTGGAAGACCTATGCCAACAGGAGAAGCCCTCCTGTTGGCATAGGTAGCGTCATCATTGAAGTGCTGCAGTGGCAGAGGTGCATCAGTGCAACTGTGCCTCTATAGCATTTGAAGTATAGACAAGCCTTGAGTTTCATCTGTTTTCCTTCTCTCTTCCCAGCCCCCACTCCCTACCATTCAGAACTTAGGGCCTGATCCAAAGTATAGTCCAGTCTTTCCATAGATACCAAGGTTGTCATCTCTGTAAAATCCGAGTGCCTTAGCTGAAAGGTAAAAGGCCAAGCTATTGCCAGCATCATCTGAGAGGTCTGATGAACTTTTCCAGGCATTACCTTTCATTTCTCTGAGTCTCTGCACGCCATTGTCTCCATCAGGCCTGGAACCAGATTTTCTAAAAATACCATGAGCAGGAAGTCCAGGAAAGCTTCTGAAAAAGCTTGTTCTTTACAGGAGTTCTAGTGCAGTTTTGCAGACTCCAAAGGTTTAGGTGCGCTTTGAATAAGCGTCCAGATTTTGAGGTGCTTATCTCAACCAAAACTGAACTCTAAACTTTTATAGGCTAGAACAATAATAACTTGCACCAAAGGATCTCAGTGTTTTACAATTATTCATCCAGACTCAATATCCCTTTGAAGTATACTAGGTATCATTACCCCTGTTTGACTGATAGAAGAAACTGAGGCACAGAATGGTTATGTCATTTGCCCAAGGTCACATGGGAAGTCAGAGTCAAAGCAGGAAACAGAACTCAGTTCTTGTGACTTCTAACACCCTACTTTAGCCACTACACTGTGCTTCTTTTCCAGCAGACATCTCAGATGTTTAACTGTGACTGCAAGTTGTTTTTCCTTTCAAAAGTTTGCAAAGTCATTGATATGGAGGTCAGTAAACAAACAGGACTGCTGTAAGTGAGTTCAAATACAGTATAACAGGGAGTTAATTTTCAGTAGTCTGTCTCTAGAATATTCAGCTGAGGACAAAGATAAATTAAGCAATGCATTGACAGACTGATATATTAATTCAGAAGCTATATTTATCTATCTTCGAAACTATCAGATCCAACAGCTTTATTCGAATTCATTTCCTTCAGTCACAATATGTGTAATGAACTTGGCTCCTGAATATCACATATGCAATCACCCACACAATGTCCAACAGTGCCAATCCAACCGTTATCACCGAGAACAGTTTCTTCTGACACTAGCTGTGCCTATGCTGATTCTATGAAGAGAGAATTAAACAGATTTACAGTGTCTTGTTTATTATTGTGCCACATGCCATCATAAAGCAGAACTAATTCAATTTGATACACATTCCAATGTCCATAGCACTCAGTCAAGCAAAAAATAGTCTCGTTGGCTTAAGAATCATGGACATTCTGAGGCCATCCTGCAGTCAATATCTACTGAGGTGATCAAAGGTTTTTCGTGCAAGTCCCTCCCTTTCAGCAGCCAGGAATGCCTAACAAAGCCATAAATGCAAACAGCTGGAGATAGAGGAAAACCTATTGACTATGATTTTTCAAAGTTGCTGAGCTCCTGATGCTCCCATTGATATCTATAGAAATTGAGATTTCTTAGCACCTTTAAAAGTCAGGTCACTGGTGAAAAATTGGCGTGTTCTTTTTCCAGAAAGTGTCTAGGTTTTAGTGAAAAACTGAAAATTGAAATGATCCTACCAAAATCCAAAACATTTTGATTTAAAATGCTGCCATAGTGCATCACAGATTTGCAGTTGTAGTTTGGGATCCCATTGTTCTTCTTCTCTTCATTGGCCTGGGCTGCTTGGTCAGACTACATCTCCCATGCTGCACCATGGCTTATCCTCTTGGGGAAGGGAGCTAGTGCATCATTAGACATGAAAGTCTGGCTAGGGACCCTGGCCCACAGGGGAAAATGGAGGCAAAGCACCTAAACAAGAAGTCCCATGAGATGCTGCAGCAAATCAAAATATTTTGGGTTTTGGGTGTTCAGTTTAATCAACAAAAATCTACATTTTCTGCAGAAAGCAGGCTTTTTTTTAAAAAAGACAGGTTTAATCAAAAACTCCATTATCCCCTGAAAAACAGTTTTGATAGAAAATTTTCAACCAGCCCTAGTCATCCTTTCCATTCCCCTATAGCATAAGATTCTTCCCTAAATCATATTTCCAATTTGGGTTGTTAGTAGACTTTGACTCTCTAAATTGTCCCTTGAGGCTTTGATTAGACATGGTATTCTTTTTCTTCACTTCCTCACCTAAATTGTTGAGTAGATATTCAGGGTAAGATTTGCAAAAGTGTTCAGTGTTGTCCTAATGTTGCTCTCCTAGAAGTCAATAGGAGTTTTGAAAGTCCAGCCCTTAGACTGCAAGTTCTTTGAGGAAGGGACTGTGCTCACTCTTGTGTTTGTAGAGTGCCTAGCACAGTGGAGCTGTCAATAAGACTGAGGCATTTGGGTCCTACTGAAATATCAGTATTAAATAGCAAAGGTTTTATGGCCACATGCATAGACACACTATAGCCATCAGCCAGGATTGAACCCATGACCTTAGCCTCAATACCATACCACTTAAATCAATGGAGAGGCTTCCACTGATTTCAATAGGCATTGGATCATGCCTCAAAAAATCACTGCTCCTGCACCGCTTGAGCTAAAGAAAAACTCTTTTAGCTGTGCTAAAGTAGTAGATTGTCAAGGGAGGCAGCCACTAGAGGGAGACAAAAATATGCACTAGGGCAGTGTAGTAGGTAGTGTTGCTGCATCACATTCTTTAGCATTTTGTCCATTCTGGTGAGAAATGACTTCTAGAGACAAGAAGGATTTCTATTTGTGTAGTGACCTGGTTTTGGAAGAAAATGCAGAAAATCTTAAAAAAGAAAGGGGGGGGGGGGAACACTGCATTAATTAGTTACTATTTTGATAATCTAAGGCTTTAAAGTCCAGTTCCCTTTTTTGGAATATTCCCAAAGCTGTGAGAAAAAATGATTTAATCTCAGTCCACAGAACAGAATGATTCAATGTTTAAAGCTAGACTTTCCCTCTTTACATAAATCCTACTTTACTAATATGAATTAATTATCTATGGAGTGGAATAGGAGAAATGATGTTCCTATTCCAAAGCAAGACTTAACCAGAAATTCAAAGGATAAATCTTGCAATGAACGGCGGTATGTTATACATATCTAATCCCAAAAAGGATGATGTTAGCAGTCCCAGGTCTGTAAACTGTAAGGTTCTGATCCAAAACCAACTGGGAATTCAGGAGACCAGTCATCATCTAACACTCTTCCAGAAACTGCAGAAACTAAAGTGACAGTACCATTGATCTCCCTCTGACACAGTAGAATCGTCAGGCCTTTTCTCTCTAAAGAAGTCTTGAATTGGTTTCAGGATCAAAAAAATTGAACCAATACTTATGGCTAGATCATGGAATAACAACCTGCTGAGAGCATGGGGTGGCACACAGATGCACGATCCCACCAGCACCCTAGAGAAGGAATAAACCTGCTCTCCATCCACCTATATGGGGAGGTAAAAGCACGCGCATACAGACCTGTTCATTCCTATGCACTTTGACCAAAGGTCAGATAAGGCCACACAGCAGTGTACAACAAAGGGGTTTCATTCCCCTTTATGCCCTTTTGTGGACATATAAACTGGACTACAAGCTAGTACTTAACGTCCCCTTAACAGAAACTGGCCAGATCCAAAAAGCTGCACAAACTCCCAGGCAAATCAGCTGGGCCAAACTTTAAGACTAAGATTATGTCTACACAGCAACTGTGAGGGTGCTTCCCAATGTGAGTAAACAGACATATGCTAGCTCTGCTCAAGCTAGCATGCAAAAAATAGCAGAATGGCCTTGGCAGCTTGGGCTAGCGACCCAAGCAATTACCCAGGGGGGTCAGGCAGGATTGTACTTGGGGGAGATAGCCCATCCCACTGCCCATGCACCAGAGCTAGTGTGTGTTTGTCTACCCATGCTGGGAAGCAACCTCCCAGCTATTATGCAGACACACCCTTAGTGGCATAGATCTCAGATGTGCTGAGCACTCATAGTGCCCACTGGTTTCAATGGTCTAAAGCTCCAGCTAACATCTAAAGTCTTGATGGGCTATATTTACATCCACTATTAGCTAATTAATATTATAGGCTACTGGGCTTGATAGTATCCACTTAGGGGGAAGAATAATTCCCTCCCCAGCAAGAACCACTGGGTGAAATTCTTTGGTTTGTGTTATACAGGAGGTTAGTCAAACCAGCTGACCAGAGTGGTCCCTTCTGGCCATAAAATCAATGACTCTGTTATTTGTTTGTTTTAGTGCTAGGTGCTGCTCAAAAATAAATGGGCTGATTTTGAGAATAGATGATCACTTATACATCCCAGTTAAATTATTAGGAGCCACAGATGTTCAGCAATTTGCAAATCAGGTTCTAGATTGTCCCTATGTAAAGAAGTCCCATGCTAAATCATAGAATCATAGAGTATCAGGGTTGGAAGGGACCTCAGGAGGTCATCTAGTCCAACCCCCTGCTGAAAACAGGGCCAATCCCCAACTAAATCATCCCAGCCAGGGCTTTGTCAAGCCTGACTGAAACATACACAACAGGACACACTGGACAATCCGGAGGCAGTGGGATTTTGTTTAATTTGTTAGAATTCACCACTTGTGGACAGGGGCTACAAATCCCAGTTCTGCCACAGACTCCCTGTGTGACCTTCACTTAGAGACAGATCATGACTGGTATTTAGGTGCCTAGTGGGTTTTTCAAAAGCTGGAATCAATGTTTTAGGTGCCTGGGTGCTTTTGAAAATTCCACTAGGACCCTAAATGTCTTTAAAAATCTGAGGCTAATAATGCTGCTTCCCTTCTCCCACCCATTGTCTTGTCTATATAGCTTGTAAAGTCTTTGAGACAGGGACTGTCTCTTATTATGTCTCTATACAGTGTCTAGCACAATGGGGCTTTGAGCTCAACTGGGGCCTCTAGGTCCTACCATAATACAAATAATAATCATCACTGGTGGGACAAATGCTAAGGAACACCCCCTGAAAGCCTCAGTATTACTTTTAGCCAAGCTGTGTGTAAAAATACTGTGATTCTCCCAACATTTTGGGGATAAATAAGTCAAATTGTTAAACACACTATCTATTCTTGCTTCTTAAGCACTGTGCCCCTATACATTTTAATGTACTTCTTTTCTATCAAAGGCATTATTTGGTATAAGTGATAATGTGACACATTTGGTAGCTTTGTAAATGTACATTTGAAAAATCCCGGCTGCCATAAGATAACCAAGCTGTCAGAATGCAAAGTCGGAGCGAAGCAAGGTGATTAACTGAACTGAGACTCACATGAAGAATTTCCTTGTCACTCTGTGGAGGCATCTGCTGCAAATTCAGACTCTCAAGTCGACAGACACTTTGATCGTGGGATGATTTATGTCAGCCGTCAAATGTCTGAGTGGCAACCACACATCTGTCACCAGGACAATGTGGTATAAAAGAGAATTTAATTGCTTCTGGGTTATAAATAAAATGAACATTGCAGAATAAATTACACTGTTATTTTGTAGATTGTGCTATCAAGGGCAAGACAAACCACTGGGCATAAAAAACTACGTTATTTTTGCTACTAGAAGGTACAGTCAGGAGGAATGTTTTAGTAATAAATGGCAACAGCCTTCTTTTGGTAAGAGCCTACACTCTGAAAACACATCAGGCTGATGGATCTGTTGCGTCTGTCTCATATTTAATCAACTGCTGTAGGTACTAATGGAGGAAACAATCTGGAAGAAAGGATTTGTGTATATCAACTATTAAAAACACATTTAACATTTAGGTGATTTTCTCCCAAACTCTCCCTCTTGTTTGGAAGGTAACCAATTTCGAGAGACCACGTGTTTCAATAGATAAGGTACCTGACTAGGAGTCAGGATACGGGGGCTTTATTCCTGGCTCTGCCAGTGACCTGCTGTGTTGGCTGGGCAACTCATTTCACCTTTCTGTGCCTGAAACTCCTCTCATCTGTTATGTGTCTTCTCTGATTAGATTGTAAGCTCTTTAGCACAAGGGCCACCTTTCATGAGCACAATGGGGCCCCAATCTAATTTGAGGACTATAGGTGCCACTGTTGTACAAATAAATAACAACCCTTCCAACTTTTTGTTTGGACTTCTCAAGCAGTCTCAGCAGGGCCAACACGTAAATCAACAATAACTCTTTGCACTTATCTAGTGTCTTTACCTGTGGATCACAGAACAATTTACAAACATATCTTTATTCTCACACTGTCTCTATGGGGAAGGTAAACATTATGAATATGCATGAATAAACGCAGAAGCAGAGTGCTTCAGGGTACAAGCTGATCAAACCATTCATTGTGAATGATTTATCTTTCCAATTTAGCCCTTTTGCTATTCAAGAATGATCTGCAAAGAGGCTTGGGGCCCAATTCCAGTTGGAAACCACCTTAAGTGATAGACAGGGGGTGGAAAGTTGGCAGAGACAGCCCCGCAGTGAAAGCCTCTTGTGTTCTGTGGCTGACACAGAGCTTCTGTAAGGGGTGTATGACATCTCCCTTCCTAAGCCCCAGCCTAGGAGTTTGAAAGGGGCCAGGAAAGGAGAGATTGCTTTCTGGTACTCAGAGGGCATACAGAAAGCAGAATGTAAGTTACAGAAGCCCTGAGGTTGCTCTAACTTATGTAGGGTGGCTGAGAAGGACCTTGGCTGTCCCAGAATATGATGAGAGCAAAGGTGGTCTTAAAGTCCTCCTTGTCTGCCCAATCTGGTCGTAAACTGATCCTGTCAGTGGAGCAACTCAGAAGCAGGGCCCCTGATTTTTACCAATTTAATCATTATTTGTAATTGTTTGACTAATGCTTTGTATGAACAAATTTCAGCCTGTCAACTGTCACTTGGACTATTGGCTACTTGTGGTGTGTAAGTAGTCACCCAAGTCATGTGGTATTGTAATGACTCCTTGATTGGATGACACACATTTTAAGCCAGTGAATGAGTAGTGAAAAAAGAATGTCACAAGGTGACCTGACCCTTTATGGGAATTGGGCTCAGTGCCCCGCTCTACCTAATTATCCATTCCCAGCTGATGGGTTTGGGTTTGGATAGGTGCTTGGGTCAGGTGACCAGGATCATCAGCTACTAGCCTGGGGGTAGGACTTCCCAGCATCACGGAGCAGGCTCCATAAGTGAAGAAAGAGAAGAAAGACCTGTAAGGAGTGAGAAGACTCCTGCAGCAGGTGTAGAGTAAAGGAGAACTGGGAAAGGGCCTCTCCGCAGCAGCAAGATGGAAAGAGCTACCTACAATAAGGTTGGAGCTACCTGCAATAAGGAGCAGAAGCAAAAGCCAGAAGAGGAGGAGTTTTAAGGAAATGCTGGGCAGCAGGACCTGGGGTTTTCAAAAGAACTATTGAGACCAGGATGGAGCTAAAGACACTGTGGAGTCAGGAAAATACTTGTTTTGATTAAATTAGACATTTAAACTGTAGTGTTTTTTTAATAAACCAAGCCCCAAGAAGGGTAGTGTTTGGTTCACACAGGACCCTGGATGCAGTTATTCAGAAGGCTGAGGCAGCAACAGGGTCTGATGTTGGATCAAGTATGATCCTGTCACAAATAACTAACTATCTTGTTCATGCAGCAAGGTCCTTATATTTATGTAAATACAGATCTTCTTCTCCCATTCACCACACACAAACCTATTTATGTGAACACTTACTACTAGTGCATGAAAGGGTGATTCAACCATTGGCAAACCAAGCAGTTATTTGAAATCTGAATGATTATTTTGCTAACTCCGTTCTATCATGTATTGACCCTGCTCTATCCAAGATCAAGCGACAGAACTGGAAATATAACCCAGGAATCCTGACTCCTATTCTGTGTTCTAATGACAAAAACACAGTTCTTCTAATCTTCTGTCCAGATACTTTTCTTGTAAGCCAGTTATGTTCAATAATGAATGTGCAGATCTCAAAGAAAAAGATACTTTGCTCAATAATTGTGTAGCTTAGGCAAAAGCATTTTGTTTACTAAGGTTGAGATGCCTGGAGGACACATGGCTTTGCATCATTTTGAAATCATGGAGGGTTTTTTCTGTTTGTTTGTTTTTTATTGCTGGCCTTAATGACCAATAAGGATGTGACACATGATTAGCTGAGTTGATAGCAGTGCTTTGCAAGACTGATACCTACTGCCATCCAAACAGGACACCAGAAAGACTCCACCGTCCTCCACTTTGAAGTGTTGGTTGAATGAAAAGTTTCAGAGAAGACCTCCTTATTTTGTTTAGATATTTTTAGAGAACCACCCCCACCAATATTCAATATGATTGTGCAGTTTGTTGTAATTTCTCATCTACTACTGCTCTAGCTCCAAGTGTAAAATTAATTCAATATGCTCAAAATGATCAAGACTAGCAAGCGCCACAGATGCACTTGCAGTGGGACTTTTCTGGGGGGTACATTGCTGTATCATAAGAGGACTGTGCTTTGGCATGAGCTTACTGAGAACTATTACATATATACCAAGAAGAAGGTTGGCCTTAAGTTAAGGAATTGGGCTGCAACTCAAGGGAACTGAGTCCAATATCTGGTTCTGCCAAAGACTTTTTGTGTGATCTTGCACAAGTCACTTAGTCTCTGGGTTTCAGTTCCCCATCTGTCAAATTAAGCTAATAATGCTTCCTCTATCCCAACTGTTGTCTCTGTTTAAATAATCCACACAACAACACAACCAGCACATACCATAACCCCGAGCACACATACACACTGACCAGAGCCCACACCCCTTATTCTCACCTGCACAAATCAACACAAATCTCTCAGGGTTGTCACTCTACCTGTGTATCACTCGGAAGCCTAGAATGTCTTCTGAGTCAGCGTGAAGTTATGGAAACATCCTACAAGCATGACTGAGAGTGCTTTTGGTTTAGAACATCACCATGTTCAATCATCACTGGGTCCTGGGAGAACCAGACGGAGTGTTGGAGTCCAAAGGTTCCATGAGCCTCATTGTTTCATATTCTCTGTGTGTATATAAAGTCTGCTGCAGTTTCCACGGCATGCATCTGATGAAGTGAGCTGTAGCTCACGAAAGCTCATGCTCAAATAAATTGGTTAGTCTCTAAGGTGCCACAAGTACTCCTTTTCTTTTTGCGAATACAGACTAACACGGCTGTTACTCTGAAACCTGTCACTAAAACACAGTACATGGAAAGAAGAGCCCCCCTTTTCAGCTTTTTTACACACATGATTTTCAAATTACACCCAAACGAGAGCACGGGCTTTCAGCTACCTCTAAAGAAAGAAATTGCCATAAGAGCCAAAAGATTCCCTCCTCCCCACCCCGAACTTGGAGATCTTTTGGGCTAAACATCTTAGGATTTTGTTTTAATTACTTATTTTTGCCTGCCTAATTAAACTTTTACACTTGACGTGCCAGAGGTTGTTGGGGTTTTTTTGCCTGCCTAATGATACTTTTACATTTGGTGTGCCAAAGTTTATGCTCCATTCTATTTTCCTTATTAGTATTTGACTTCCAATTCTTAAAAGATGTTTTTTTTCTTCTAACAGCCTCTTTTACTCTGTTGTTCAGCCATGGTGGGCTTTTGGGGTGGGGGGGTCCTCTTACTGTTTTTGTTTTTTTTTTTAACTTTGGGTATATGTTTAATTTGAGCCTCTAGTAAGGTGTTTTGAAAGTTTCCATGCAGCTTGCAGACATTTCACTCTTATGATTATTCATTTTAATTTCTGCTTCATTAGTTTCCTCATTTTTGTGCAGTTCCCCTTTTTGAAGTTAAATGCTACCGTGGTGGGCTTTTTTAATATTTTCCTCCCACAAGGATGTTAAATTGAATTCCTTTATAGTTGCTATATTGGAGCAGTTCAGCTATATTCACCTTTTGAACCAGATACTGTGCTCCACTTAGGACTAAATCAAGAATTTCCTCTTCCCTTGTGGCTTCCAGGACTAGCTTCTCCAAGAAGCAGTCATTAATGGTGTTCAGAAAGTTTATCTCTGCATCCAGTTCTGAGGTGACATGTACCCTGTCAATACGGGGATAGTTGAAATCTCTCATTATTACTGGGTTTTCTGTTTTCATAGCCTCTCTAATCTCTCTGGGCATTTGAGAATCACTGTATCCATGCTGGTCAGGTGGTCAGCAGTATATTCCTACTGCTATACTCTTCTTATTCAAGCATAGAATTTCTATTCATAGAGATTTTATGGTACAGTTTGATTCACTCAAGGTATTTATTATATTATAATATTTCATTCTATGCCCCTGAGTTCAGATCCTTCAATAATGATCTTTGAGCTTGGGCTTCTTTTCAGATACCCCACTAACACACGCCACCCCCCATTGAATGTACAGGCCCAAATTCAAGAAGCTGCTAAGCAGGTGCTCAACTTTAAACATCAGATTCAATGGCTGGAACCACTTTAAGACCATTGACAAATACTTGAATACTATTTAGTGTTTCTGTAGCACTTTACATCTTCAAAGAGCTGCACCACATTAGCTAATTAATACTTGTAATGAGAAGACAGAAGTCAATGGAGCTGCATCTATTTATATCAGTTACACCTGTGACCTTCAAGGCATGCTGCAAGAGTCACGGTTTTTCCTGGAGAGGAAGTTTGATGGGGGCATTTCTGCACAGAATAATGTGTCTTGTGTTATGGTTGCAGAAATTTCATAAGGAATTATTTTGACTTATTGTAGCTGTGCCATTATTATGTGGGAGATGACCTGAGCTATCAGACAACAGATTTGCTTTTGAGCTGGAGAGACCATTTGAAGAAGATCCTGTTAACTGCCTTTTTGACACAAAGATTACACAGTTTCATAGATTTTTAAGGCCAGAAGGGAGCAATATGATCATCTATCCGACCCCCACACAACACAGGCCATAGAAGTTCTCCCAATACTTCCTGCTTCGAACCCAATCACTAGTAGTATAACTAGAACATCAATTTTAGAAAGACATCTAATCTTGATTTAAAGACTCCGAGTGCTGGAGAACTTGCCTCTTCCCTTAGTAAGCTGTTTTAATGGCCAATTAACATAACTGTTTAAAAAAACCCACATCTTATTTCCAGTATGAATTTTTACTCACTTCAACTTCCAACCACTAGAGATCTTATTATGCCTCTGCCTTTGTCTGCTTGGTTAGAAAGTACCAGAAAAAATATATTCTCCCTGTGTACATACTTATAGACCATCATCATGTTTCCTCCTAATCTTATCTTTGATACACTAGAAAAGATTGAGCTTCTTCAGTCTTTCATTGAAAGGTGTGTTTTCTGGACTACAAACCATTCTTGTAGCTCTTCTCTGAATTCTCTCTAATTTTTCCAAGATCCTTTTGGAGTATGAACACCAGCATTGGACACAATATTCCAGGAGTGGTCTCACAAATGCCAAAGAGAGATAATATAACCACCTTGATATTTCCCCATATTTACACATTGAAGAATCGTGTTAGCTTTTTCTTAAAACATCAATGCTGGTAAGTGTGTTTTTAAAAAAAGACTGAATATAGACCATCAACTCTTGCAAAAGAGACATTTCTTTGTGTTACTTTTTCCTCAACAGAAAAGCCAAGATTAGTCACATTTCCCTTCATTCATGATGGATCTCCTGATGAAGGCAGAGGAAGTAGGATTAGAAATCCAAAAGACGTAATCAATCCCTCACCCTAATCTCTGAAGTCAGTTTTCTGGGCAAACAGAGGCTCATATGGATAAGGCTGGTTCAGCTAAGTTTAAAAGATATCTCTCTTTAAAAAATCACAAGCAACTTTTCTATTTTCATCAGGATGACAGAAGGCAAAAAAGAGTCACAAAGAAAATTAGAACTAGCTCACTCTAACATATTGCTACTGCCACAGACAATGCTAAATGATATGTCATTAAACTTTTAAAGTAGAAAGTTCCTGCTCTCGGGACAGCTGTTCTATTGTGTAATGTGCTGAGGAAGATACCATTAAGGGTAATTAAACAAAAAGCATGAAACATAAGGAAAGAGACCTTCTTTCTTCTCAAAAGGAAAACCCTCTGTGTATAGACAAAATTATCACTCATTATTGACCCCCCACCATAACATCACAGAATAGACAGATGTCCAACTGATAGCAGTCAGAGAAGGTGAAAATCTCCTTCTGCTCTTCATTTAATTTCCCCCTCCACATGCTTCTCTGCCACCCACTTCCCAGCATATGCTTCCCTGTTTCCTAGTCATCCTCTTCCCCTGCCCATGCTTGGTCCTCCTCTCCCCCTGAAAACACTTCTTTGCTGACCGATTGCCTACTGAATTCTCAACTTCCCCCTGTGCTTCCAACACACTCTGCCTCATTCCTTTCAACCTTACTTCCCTGAACATTCCAGTGCCATTGTTTTCTCCTGGCTCCTCTCCCATTAGCAGCTGCTGGTGAAGCCTGACAATTCCAGTCCCACTTGGTGGCTCTGGTTCTGCTGCTGGCTGCAGTTCTTTAGACCCTCTTCCTCCTAAGCAGCCCCTAATACAGTCACCTTGACTAGCTCCTCTTCTTTATTTCCAGGACTTCTGCAGGCATCCAGGTTCTTCTTTGCTATGTGGAGCCTGGACAACTGAGGATCAGCCAGTCACAAAGAAGAGGACATGGCACCATGCACACATTGCAGTCAATGGTGTATGATTCTCCACTGATTTCAGTGCACCTTGCATCAGTCCCATACAAGTGCTACATGGGTCACCAATCGCTCGTCATTTTCACGTATGCTGCAGTAGATCTCATCAGTAGGAAGGTTTTCCCGGTATTCATTCTCCATATTCTCTTGCTCACTTCCTCTTTCTTTCTCAATGCTACACTTCCTTGAAGCATTCAGAACAATTCCTCTCCCACTTTGGTGTTTAAGCCTTTGAAAGGCTTATAGACACTACATGCCCCCATAGCTGTTTGAACTATATATATATATATCTTGGCTCATGAAATCAAGACCTTTAGGCCCACAGTCATTGCTATAATCTGAAATTCCACCAGTTTGCACATGAAACAAAGCCACTTACTCCTGAAAAATCTTAAAAGGTGCACATATACACAAATAAAAATAAAAAAGAATGCTTCTTGAGGCAAGACTTAAAAGTAAAAACCCTTCTGACATGCCATAGTTTGAAACACACAACTGTGTAAGTCATATTCATAAACCTGGAAGATCCCCAGGGGAAAAGTACAAAGCACTGAACACAATGCAGTCTATAGTCCTCATGTATATATTAATTCATCCTGTTTAACCAATCTATTTAGTCTAGGTATTTATGGCTAGATTTTGAAAGCTGCACAGTAAAGGGCAGTGTAGAGCTACACCACCCCAAAGGGAGCACTTGGAGAGACATTCTGACTCAGGGTTCCTTGGTGTAAGGGTAACACATTTCCCCCTCTGTGCCAATCCACAGAGGATGTGAGTCTGTTACAGTCTCCAGTTACAGAACCTGGCTCTTTAGCTGAAGCTGAAGCAGCAGCTTACACTTTTAGCTTGAGAAGCCCCTGATTCAGTCCCCAGTGTGTGGGGCAAGATGGTGGCCATCGCACGTGCATACTGGCAAGTGCCTTCATGAGGTGCAATATACTCTCCCCGGAGCAGCCAGTCAGCAATGAAGGCTAGTACATGGGGGAGGTGTGTGCCCCAGGGAAGCAGTTCTTGAGCAAGTGGACTGGAATTCTACTTTACCCTTAAACAGGCCATTGGAAGAGGCACTTCACATCCTCCCTTCTAGTAAGCACCTGGGTAAGGGCCAGAGAGCATCCTTCATTAGCGCTAGCCACCATAGTTTGTAGGTGCTATTAAAGACATTTGTACACACGAGTGCTAGCATTCACATCATAAGAAAGGAGTCAGTGCCACCTAGGTGACTGGAGATTGCACAAAAGATGCATACATAAATCCATGTAATGTGCATAAAGTTGAGTAATTGCACATACAAGCACTTACGCAAGAAAGAGAGCCTGGTGGTTAGGGCACTCACGTGGGATGTAGGAGTCGCAGATTCAAGCCCCTGCTCCCCACTTGATTCAGAGCAGAGACTTGAACCTGTCTCCCCCAAATCCAAGCTAACCACCAAGATGTTGTGATGGTGGAGTTACTTGATCTCTCCTCCACCCACCAGAAATTCCATCCTAGAGCTGAGAAAACTTCTCAATGAAACCAGTACATTTCCATGAGAAGTTTGGTTTAGATGAATCAGCATTTTCAGACAAAAAAAATCATTTAATCAAAAAATTTCCAACCAGCCTAAGGTGTTTTCTACACAAAACTTTCTTTTTTTTAGTAAGTCTTAATTGCCAGGGAGTTTCCTCTAATTATCTCAGGTCTTCTCATTTTCTAGTGTGCTTTCATCTTATGTCTCTTTCTTTCCCCTTTCTTCAATTAAAATGCCAGCCAAATACAACCCACTGACTCAGTCCACTTCAGTCTCTCAGACCATGACAGGGAACAGGTCTGAAGTTACTTCATCTCTTTGTTTATTTCAGAGGACCTCACATCAGTTCTGCCTCCTGCTACTTTGAAATCCCAGCACTGACATAAAAACTTTTGTCTTTTCAGTCATTCCATTACACCTTTCTTCACAATGTAAAGACGCTCTACTTAGAAACACTAACATGCCATTTTCTTTAAATCCCATCCTATTTAAATCTCTCCTAATTGTGCTCTGATGTCTTCCTAATCATTGTACTCCACTTAACATTTCCCTGGCGGGCACTCCTTTCCTTTCTGTTTAGACAAAGGGAATCAGACAAGCGGCAATATCAACTTGAATAGCAGGCCAGCATAACGGAGGCAATCACTTAAAGTCAAAGATGCTTAATGGTGTATTTGTAAATAAAATGTAGTTTATGCAAAAGACCTTTTCCATCTGCAGAGGAAAATATCCCTTTCAAGTGTGTGTATGGGTGTTTTAATGTGTGAGAGCTCTGTGAGCACCTGCAGCATTCAATCTCTTATCAACTTTTCTTTAATTAAGATGTCGAACTCTTTGAGGTAGGAACTGTATCTTTTTATCAGGCATGTACAGTACCTTGCACACTGGGCACTGATGCACAGTTGGGGCCACAATGTGCCACCATACCATACAAATAACAACAAGCCACAATGTTTGGTTTCAAATCCGGTTCTGAACATTCCCAAAGGCCAAGGCAGTTCCAAAATAGGATTTTAAGTTTGGGCACCTCTAACATTTCTTATAAGTGAAAGTTACATTATGCGTTAATTCTAGAGTTAGGCCTGAACTGCAGAAATTAGCTCCGGATCCCAACCTCCAAACGTCCAAGGACACAAGTTCTATTTCAGTCCCATCTCTTGTTATTTCCCATCATTCCTAGCCTCAGAGAACAAAGCTAGCAAATGACAGCTGGCTAGATTTTAAAAGCACACTCATCCTGTAGTATCTTGGGGCCTAAGGCACAGAAATCCATAACCCTCTGCCCCAAGACTTTTATTAAGCCATGCTAAAATTGGGGTTGGTGACTCAGGGGATTGGTACTGTGTTGTGAAGACTTTCTTCAGGAGGCCTGCAATAAGAAGCAGGGCCAACTCAGTTATAACCAAAACTGTTCCTATATGCTGACTATATGACATGCATTTTGTGACCTCTCTCCAGTTCCTAGCCTCCATATCACAAAAAACACCTACTGGCACGAGCCTAGTTCAATGGCAACGAAGAGCTACAACAATCCGGTGGCTTTTGGGAGAATATGAGCCTGAGTTTTAGAGGTGCTTAGAGCATCCAACACCCATTGATTTCAGTTGAATTTGCCAGTACTTAGCATCTCTGAAAATCAGGCGGTTTGTAAATTGAATTGGTTGTCATAGTGCCATTTCCTAATGGAAGTATCCATGTCACAATACAGTTGCAATTGGACATCATGCCAGATGTTTGAGGTGACAGTGCAAGGACTGACTAGGCTCTGGAGACTGAGCTGCTCTCCCACATGTGTTCTAGAGGTAATCTCAGCAAGTCAAGGCTGAGGCACAGTGGAGAGAGGATTGCACTGGTACTGCCTTTGTTGTCTCTCTTCCCGTGGATAAAAAGGGGACTTTAGTCCCTCGGCTGTCAATCCAGTACCTATTTCAACATAAAATAACCCACCACCATGACAATGTCTCTGCTCTTCTCATTTCAGGTTTCTTTTTATTCCATCCTCTGTTGGGGGATAAGACTCACAAGATTTTAAAGTAAAATCTGAAAAACTTTGATTCTCTGCTCCCGTAAGACATCCCACCTTTCCTTCCTTCACCACCACAACTGGTCTGCCGTCAGTGCTCTACATCTAACACTGTCATGATCGAACTTCTTCAAATTTAACAAGGCCTATTAATATATCAGGCTCTGTCATTACAGCGCCGTCTCCGCTGTTATCGCTTGCCTTTTCTGTGCACCTTTCAATCAAAGCAATGTGACATTTATCCCTGAATGAAAAACCATTGAGTTTTACTTGAATCTTCAAATCATTAATTCATGGTAAGATTCCCACGCTGCTCTTGCTGGTTTTTTGCTTGCAGATTTGCTTAAAAGGGCCATTTGTAGTCAGCAGATTTTTATCCTTTTATTTGTCTGATCATTTGAAAAGTCAAAAATGACCTGAAGAATCACAACTGAAACTATACAGAATCTCGCCGTATTAAAGAGGATTTTCGTACACAGGAAAAATTTCAGATGTTATTGGACTTCAACACA
Organism: Lepidochelys kempii; assembly: GCF_965140285.1. Taxonomy (NCBI): domain Eukaryota; kingdom Metazoa; phylum Chordata; order Testudines; family Cheloniidae; genus Lepidochelys; species Lepidochelys kempii. Next base: position 20,642,593 of record NC_136380.1, read on the forward strand.
AATCCACTCATCAAAACATCCCTCTTCCTTCAATTCACTTCCCCTTTATGTCGTCCATTGTCCTGTCACATGACCAGTTTTCCTTTGTTATTTAGCTAGATTTTTTTTAAATAAGCTCCCTGTCATCATGGAATCTAAGCATACTCCAGAGCATCTGATAACTGGTACCTGTGAGTGCACCTGCATATAATTTTTAGTCTGATCTCCTGCATAACACAGGACAAAGAATTTCAGCCAGATACCCCCTGCACTGAACCCAGCATTGTTCAGCAGAGTACTAATTAAATTAGAAATAACCAATGTCAACAAATAACTAATGATCTCTCTGTCAAATCGCTGTGATATGCCAAGCAACACATGGTGGTGGTCTAGCTGGGCCAGCTTGGCAACTTTTTGCTCTTCCTGTATTCTGTTCTTTGTTACATGAAAAAAAAAATGGTTGCTTTAAAAAGTACTTGGGACCAGATTTCGGTATGGATATGGGAAAAAACAAAAATGAGCCTTTTACACACACAAGCCCCTTCAAGCACACAGAAACTGGAACCTCTTCATGCTAACCAATAGTGTCTCATTGTTTCTTTGTACTGGCCCATCTGTCTGCATCTTTCTGTTGTCTCTTGTCTACTTAGATTGGAAGCTCCTTGTGGCAGGATATATCTTTTCATTCTGTGTTTGTACAGTGCCCAGCTTATGGGGACCGGCTGCATGGCTGATGCTCCTAATCACTATGATAATACAAATAATAAACAATAATATTGCAATTCCTTGCACCTCTTCACTCAAAGGTGGTCAAATGAGAAAGACCCACAGCCACGTAGCCCCACTAAACTCAGGGGAGCTCATTAACCATAGTACAATCAAGGGTGGGGTACAGTCACTTAAGGGATGGTGTACTGGGCACACTCCTGTGTGGAATTTTTTTCACCAGTTCTGGTGCAGAGTCTACAAATTCTACATTTCACTAATAGCTTCCAGTGACCTTGGAAGATGATAAAGGTCACTCCCGCAAAGAGACCCAGCACAAGGCAATGCATGATTTAAGTCCTCAAAATAAAGCTCAAGTGGCAGTCTTTGTGCAGACCCTCTGCATGGTGGTGACCGTCACCCTGGGAGACTATATAAGTTTTTACAATACATGCAATGAACACTTCATTTTTCTACACAAACCTTAGGTAGCTAAACTACCAGTGTGTCCTTCTCGGTATAGTAGTTCAGAGACTCTTCTTGTTGTCATTACATGTACATTCATGGCATAACATCTTAGAATAAGAAAGTATTGCAGCTGAGGAACCTTAGCTTAATCTTTACCTTCCCTTATTTACACACACACACACATACACACATTCTTTCCCTTCTGATCTTCTTCAAAGACTAATTCTGATGTACGGTGTGGCCTAACATGTACTGTGTCACCTGAGCTCTTCACCTGTCTTAGCAGAACTGGAATAAGAGCTGCATTAGTTCTCAATGCATGTCCAAATACTCTACAAAGAGACAGTCTGGTGTGAGAGTACTCCTAGCTAGCAGCAGTCTTCTGTTACGGCCCAAAACAGAGCTGCTTGTGCTCAACCAAAAGACTCCCATTAACTTCAGTGGGCTTTGGATCAGTCTTTCAATGACCAGCTTTTGCTACCTTAGTTCCTGATTTGACCACCTGGGAAAATTTTCCAGTCAAAGTGGCACAGGCAATGAGACTCAGCCATAACAGCAACAAAGTTGTCTCAGCCTCTTTCTTTTCACAGCATCTAGTCTCCTGTGCCATCTCTTGACTGGGTCTGACTGGCCCTTTTAGAAAAAACATAAGTATTAGCATGAGAATTGTCTTTCCCAGTCATCAAGTTGCAGTGGGGGAGGTTTAGATTGGATATTAGGAAAAACTTTTTCACTAAGAGGGTGGTGAAACACTGGAATGCGTTACCTAGGGAGGTGGTAGAATCTCCTTCCTTAGAGGTTTTTAAGGTCAGGCTTGACAAAGCCCTGGCTGGGATGATTTAACTGGGAATTGGTCCTGCTTCGAGTAAGGGGTTGGACTAGATGACCTTCTGGGGTCCCTTCCAACCCTGATATTCTATGATTCTATGATTCTATGATCTTACAGTCCTTGTATAAAGAGATCTTTTTAATGAAGAGGAGGAGGATTTTTTGTAAAAGTAACAAAGGAAATTAAAGAGCAACTGCACCAGTAGGGATGATACCATTGTAACAAGTTGACCCAAAACTTAGCAATCATGGAATGGTGCTAGATCATTGGAAATTTAGTAAGTTGAATTCTGCTTACATTGAAAACTTGATACCTTTGAGGATATATTTTTTCTCTCTAATTGTATGATTATGGCTGAGATGGAAAGAAAGGAAGGTTAGCATTGTGTTTAATACAATGAACCAGGAGTCCAGTGATTCATGTTCACTTCCTGTGAGACCCTGGGCAAATCACCAGATCTTTCCATGTCTCCGTTTCCCATCTGTAAAATGGGGATAATACTTCTTTATCTCACGGAGTGTTGTAAGGATAAATTCATCAATGTTTCAGAGGTGATTAGATATTATGGTGGGAGTGAGGCATATACCAGTACATAGGTAAGATAAATGAAAATGCTTTATCTAAATACTAAAATATTTGCAGATAATATGGTTCATATTCCAGATTGGAGGGAAGGCTTGAATTCATTTTTATTTCTTGTTGTATTCTATTTCTATGTTTTATACCTTTTCATTTATTTCCCTGTACGGTATGAATAAACATTTACTGTAAAGCAGAAAAACATAGAGGTGCTTTATTAGCTTCAAAATCTCTCTTCCACAGAATCCATTTAATTAACCCTCCACCCAGAAGGCTGATTCACAGATGTCTCCGTCATCCTTTCTGTGTAGCAAGAATCAATGAAGCAACAACATTTTCAAGCATATTGCAAATACATTTATGTATATTTGGTATTGGTAGTAAGTCAAGTGTCCTTGTTAATCATGTAGTTCCAGAGTTATTGCCTCTATGGGAGGCACTATTGTTGATAAAATAGTGTGTATTGTTGTTCATCTGGAATATCTTGTTGTACAGGGAATTATTTTAAATTAAACTCAGTCTGTGCTACAGACCTTGGCTTCAGCTTTTTTTATGTGTGTGTGTAAAAATGTCTTCGGATATGTTTGTGTATGTACTGTACAAGGTAGGATTTTCAGAAGCACTCAGCATTGTCCTAGCTGTCTTCAATAGGTGCAGAGCTAACTCTCAGTTCAACATCTCTTGATGTTAGAGGACATATAGTGGTTGGAGACAATTCACTGATGGTGCTTCTGCTCAGGTACATGGTTTTGTATCGATAAAGACTGCCTTAAAGTTTGGCAAGGAAATTGCTCGCAAATGATTTCTTTACTAAAGATCGGAAGCATCCACTATCCTCTATGGTACAACAGAGGAAAATAGACATCCTACCTATTTGCAAACAATGTCTCTTTACATCCAAATGCTGAAGAAAAACAATAGTTTGGAATGGCTGTCTCTGTTAGGGCTAAGTCTTACATAGTTCGGAGTATTCCTGCAAGGTTAAGAACATAAAAATGGCAACAGTAGGTCAGACCAATGGTCCATCTAGCCAAGTAACCTGACTTCCCACAGTGGCTGGTGCCAGATGCTTCAGAGTGAATGGACAGAACAGGGCCATTAACAAGTGATCCATCCCCTGTCATCCAATCCCAGTTTCTGGCAGTCAGAGGCTTAGGGACATCCAGCTCATGGGCTGGCACCCCTGACCATTTTGGTTAATAGCCATTGATGGACCTATCCTCCATGAACTTATCTAATTCTTTTTTGAACCAAGTTATACTTTTGGCCTTCACGACATCCCCTGGCAATGAGTTCCACAGATACATTGTATGTTGTATGAAAAAGTACTTTCTTATGTTAATTTTAAATCTGCTGCCTATTAATTTCATTGGGTGACCCCTGTTTCTTATGTTATGTGAAGGGGTAAATAACACATTCCTATTCACTTTCTCCACATCCGTAACTTTCCCCCTTGTCTCTTGAACAGCCCCTGTCATTTTCATCTGTCCTTGTATCAAAGATGTTGCATACACCTAATAATTGTTATTGATTTTCTGTGTACTTTTTCCGTTCTAATGTATCTTTTTTGGGATGGGCTGACCAGAACTGTACACGGTATTTCAGGTGAGGGCAAACCATGGATTTATCTAGTGGCATTATGATATGTTCTGTCTTATTATCTACCCCTTTCCTAATGGTTCCTAACATTCTGTTAGTTTTTTTGACTGCCACTGCACATTGAGTAGACATTTTCAGAGAACTATCACAATGACTCCATGATCTCTTTCTTGAGTGGTAGTGGTTAATTTAGACCTCATCAAATATATATTTGTATATATTGTTGAGATTAGGAGTATTTGTGGCACCTTAGAGACTAACCAATTTATTTGAGCATAAGCTTTCGTGAGCTACAGTTCACTTCATCGGATGCACTGAGTGGAAAAACAGTGGGGAGATTTATATACATAAAGAACATGAAACAATGGGTGTTACCATATACACTGTAACCAGAGGGATCACTTAAGGTGAGCTATTACCAGCAGGAGAGCGGGGCGGGGGGGGGACCTTTTGTAGTGATAATCAAGGTGGGCCATTTCCAGCAGTTGAGGAACAGTGGGGGATGGCGGGGGAATAAACATGGGGAAAAACAGACTCCAAAGGGAGACTGCTGAATTGCAATTAATTTGCAAACTGGATACAATTAACTTAGGCTTGAATAGAGACTGGGAGTGGATGGGTCATTACACAAAGTAAAACTATTTCCCCATGTTTATTCCCCCCCAACACCCCCCCCCCCCCGTTCCTCAGACGTTCTTGTCAACTGCTGGAAATGGCCCACCTTGTTCCCCCCCCCTCCGCCCCCGCTCTCCTGCTCGTAATAGCTCACCTTAAGTGATCACTCTGGTTACAGTGTGTATGGTAACACCCATTGTTTCATGTTCTCTCTGTATATAAATCTCCCCACTGTATTTTCCACTGAATGCATCCGATGAAGTGAGCTGTAGCTCACGAAAGCTTATGCTCAAATAAATTGGTTAGTCTCTAAGGTGCCACAAGTACTCCTTTTCTTTTTGCGAATACAGACTAACACGGCTGCTACTCTGAAACCTGTCATTGTTGAGATTATGTTTTCCAATGTGTATTACTTTGCATTTATCAACATTAAATGTAATCTGCCATTTTCTTGCCCAGTCACCCAGTTTTGTGAGATCCCTTTGTCACTCTTCATAGTCAAATTTGAACTTAATTATCGCACATAATTTTGTATCATCTGAAAATGTAGCCACCTCACCACTTACTCCTTTTTCCAGATGATTTATTAATACAGTGAACAGCACTAGGCCTAGTACAAATCCTTGGAGACCCTATTATTTACCTCTTTCCACTGTGAAAACTGACCATTTATTTCTACCCTTTGTTTCCTATTTTTTAACAGTTACTGCTCCATGAGAGGACCTTTCCTTTTATCCCATGACAGCTTACTTTCCTTAAGAGCCTTTGATAAGGGACCTTGTCAAAGGCTTTCTGAAAGTCCAGGTACACTGTATCAACTGAATCACTCTGGTCCACGTATTTGATGAGAACTATATTCTCAAAGAACTATAATAGATTTGTGAGGCATGATTTCCCTATACAAAAGCTGTGTTGACTCTTCTGCCACATATTGTATTCATCTTTGGGTCTGATAATTCTGTTCTATAGCTTCAACCAATTTGCGTGGTACTGAAGTTAGGCTTACCAGCCTGTAATTGCTAGGATTGTTTCTGCATACTTTTTGTAAAAATTGGCTTTACATCAGCTATCGTCCAGTCATCCAGTAGAGGCTAATTTAAGTGATAGGTTACATATGACAGTTAAAACAATGAGGAGTCCTTGTGGCACCTTAGAGACTAAAAAATTTATTTGGGCATAAGCTTTTGTGGGCTAAAACCCACTTCATCAGATGCATGGAGTGAAAAATACAGTAAGCAGAATATATATTATAGCACAGATGGGAGTTGCCTTACCAAGTGGGGGGTCAGTGCTAACGAGCCAATTCAATTAAGGTGGAAGTGGCCTATTCCTAACAGTTGACAAGAAGGGGTGAATACCAAGGGAGGGAAAATTACTTTTGTAGTGCTTACTAGGTCAATGCACTCAAGGTGGATGTCACCCATTTCCAAGTTGACAAGAAGGTGTAACTATCAGCCGAGGGAAAATTACTTTTTGTAGTGACCCATCCACTCCCAGTCTTTATTCAGGCCTAATTTGATGATGTCCAGTTTGCAAATTAATTCCAGTTCTGCAGTTTCTCATTGGAGTCTGTTTTTGAAGATTTTTTTTGATGAATTGCCACTTTTAAGTCTGTTATTGAGTGTCTAGGGTGATTGTTTTTTGAATGTTACAATTCTTGATATCTGATTTGTGTCCATTTATTCTTTTGCCTAGAGACTGTCTGGTTTGGCCAGTGTACATGGCAGAGGGGCATTGCTAGCACATGATGGCATATATCACATTGGTAGATGTGCAAGTGAACTAGCCCCTGATGGTGTGGCTGATGTGACTCGTTCACCTGCTCGGAGGGAGGCTACTCAGCCTCACTACACAGATCCAGTGGATATAGTGTACTTAGATTTTCAGAAAGGTCCCTCACCAAAGGCTCCCTCACCAAAAGGCTCTTAAGCAAAGTAAGCAGACATAGGATAAGAGGGAAGGTTCTCTCATGGACTGGTAACTGGTTAAAAGATAGGAAACAAAGGGTAGGAATCAATGGTCAGAATGGAGAGAGGTAAATAATGGTGTCCCCCAGGGGTTTGTGCTGGAACCAATCCTATTCAGCATATTCCTAAATAATCTGGAAAAAGGGGTAAACAGCGAGGTGGCAAAATTTGCAGATGATACAAAACTACTCAAGATAGTTAAGTCCCAGGCAAACTGCGAAAAGCTACAAAAGGATCTTTCAAACTGGATGATAGGGCAACAAGATGGCAGATGAAATTAAATGTTGATAAATGCAAAGTAGTGCACATTGGAAAACATAATCCCAACTATACATATAAAATCATGGGGTCTAAATTAGCTGTTACCACTCAAGAAAGAGTGTCATTGTGGATAGTTCTCTGAAAACATCCACACAATGTGCAGTGGCAGTCAAAAAAACCTAACAGAATGTTGGGAATCATTAAAAAAGGGATGGATAATAAGACATAAAATATCATATTGCCTCTATATAAATCTATGGTACGCCCACACCTAGAATACTGCGTGCAGATGTGGTCGCCCCATCTCAAAAAAGATATATTGGACTTGGAAAAGGTTCAGAAAAGGTCAATAAAAATGATGAGGGGTATGGAATTGCTGCCCTATGAAGAGAAATTAATAGGACTGGGACTTTTCAGCTTGGAAAAGAGGCGACTAAGGGGGGGATATGATAGAGGTCTATAAAATCATGACTGGTGTGGAGAAAGTAAATAAGGAAGTGTTATTTACTCCTTCTCATAACACAAGAACTAGGGGCCACCAAATGAAATTAATAGACAGCAAGTTTAAAACAAACAAAAGGAAGTATTTCTTCACACATGCACAGTCAACCTGTGGAACTCCTTGCCAGAGGATGTTGTGAAGGTCAAGACTATAACAGGGTTCAAAAAAGAACTAGATACATTCATGATGGATAGGTCCATCAATAGCTATTAGCCAGGATGGTCAGGGATGGTGTCCCTAGCCTTTGTTTGCCAGAAGCTGAGAATGGGTGACAGGATCATTTGGATCATTTGATGGATCATTTGATAATTACCTGTTCTGTTCATTCCCTCTGGGGCACCTGGCATTGGCCACTGTTGGAAGTCAGGATACTGGGCTAGATGGACCTTTGATCTGACCCAGTATAGCCGTTCTTATGTCCTTATGTTCTTATGACATATCCTCAGGCTGTTCACCATGAAACTAGTACATCTGAACTTGAGTGCAGTTGAATCTAGTATATTGCCAAGAGACTAATTTAAGGTCTGTTCTGGGGGGGTCTGTTTGTTTTTTTAAAAAACAGTCCTCAGCAAACTGCAGGAGAAAATTCAAAGAAATTGCGGGATGGTCATCTTAAAGTTTATTTTAATGGTTAGCATTGAAATTCTACTGTCAAATAGTTTTCCATCTGTGGACTTGTAAGGCAGAGCAGCTTTCCAATATGTTGTGGGGGGGAGCAGTCATCGCTAATGAACAAGGCTCTGGGAGATGATACACATGCTGTATACAGCCTGTCTCCTTGTGTGACACCTCAGCTGTCAAAATCAGCTGTGACACCCAGCAAAGGGAAACCATCAAGATAACATAAGTATTTCCTTTCCCTTGTATGAAGGGCTAGTACCAGGCCATCCTTGTTACAAGTACACATGAAAAGAAGTAGTCAAGAAATGTGTGACTTTTGCCCCCAGTTCCCCCACAAATCCATTAGAGTCCAGACTGCACATGGTCTCAAGGAGAGGGTGTGCTCCAGAATGGTGCCTGGCTGCAGAATATATGAGCCACACATTTTAGCATATAATCCTCTTGACCTCCCATCCACCTGTCTGTCCATAGCTTTTCTAACACACCTATAAGTATCTAAGCACATTGCAACAATTAGAGGTGGCACTAACTATACACTAAATGGAAACTGTCTCTCACTCTTCCAGTGGCCATAATTGAATGGGGTTTGTTTGTGTGTTTTGTCCTTTCTTCCACTTCCCTACCTCCCACTTTCAACTTCCCCAGCTCTAGGTGAGCATTTGAAAGATGGCATTACTGAGGGAAGGGCTTGTTAAAGCTTTTGTAGTTAGAACCTCTACTAGGTCCTATACAGCAACAAAGAATGTCAGCCATACTTACACAATGGGGGACTCTATCCTGGGAAGCAGTGACTCTGAAAAAGATTTGGGAGTCCTGGTGGATAATCAGCTGAACTTGAGCTCCCAGTGTGACTCTGTGGCCAAAAGAGCTATCATGGTCCTGGTATGCATAAACAGGGGAATCTTGAGTAGGAGTAGGCAGGGTATTTTACCTCTATATTTAGCATTGGTGCAACCACTACTGGAATATTGTATTCAGTTCTAGTGCCCACAATTCAAGAAAGATGTTGATAAATTGGAGAGGGTTCAGAGAAGAGCCAGGAGAATGATTAAAGGATTAGAAAACATGACTCACAATGATTGAGCTATTTGAGTCTATCTATTTAGCTTAACAAAGAGAAGGTTAAGGAAGTGAGTTGATTACAGCTATAAGCATCTACATGGGAAACAAATATTTGATAATGGGTGCTTCAGTCTAGCAGAGAAAGGTATAGCATGATTCAATGACTGGAAGATGAAACCAGCCAAATTCAGATTGGAAATAAGGCATACATTTTTGAAAGTGAGGGTAACTAACCACCGGAACAATTTGTCGAGAGTCGTAGTGGATTCTCCATCAGTGGCCGTTTTTAACTCAGGATTAGATGTTTTTCTAAAAATTATACTCTAGGAATTATTTTGGGGAAGTTCTATGACATGTGTTCAGGGGTGAAAGTAACAAAAATGACTTATCAGTAGGGGGGCCTGGCTCCGGGGCCCTGGAAGGGGCGGGGCCTTGGGCGGAAGGTGCATGGCCCCACTTATCCAGTTGCCCCACAGTTGGGGCTTCTCTGTAGGTTCCCCTTGGCCAGGGAAGACTTACTTGTCTCCAGTGGCTGCGCTGGCAGGTGGGTTACAGGTCTGTGCCGCCTACAGGGGGAGCAAAAGGGGCAGCAACGTTAAAGCACTGCCGCAGCAGCTGCGTACGGGCCCATACCAGCGGCCACTTCCCTACCGGTACGCTGTACCAGCCTACTTTCACCTCTGCATGTGTTGTAGAGGTCAGACTAGAAGACCACAATAGTCCTTGCTGGTCTTGGAATCTATGAAACCTTTCACTCTCATGATCCTGGTAGGAATTATTTGGATGGATGGCTGTTTAGCTCTTGAATGAGATTCCCAGGGTTGGTATGAACATGGAGCATTAGTGGTGTTAACTTGTGCTCATCTGGAGGTGAAGGCTGATGCTGGATAGAATTTGGCCCATTACTGATAAAACTGAAGGAATACTCAAAATCGAATTTCTTTATAATCAGCTATGTTGGGTTTTGTTCATATCTTTTCTTTTTTTTTCAGTTCTGCTTGAACAATGGAATACCCCTAACCTTGGCAACAGAAACTTGCATATGGAAATCCTGCACCCACACAGCCCCACTGAAGTCAGTGGGCTCACTGCAGACTGAGAGATCAACCTACACAGATCCAATTGCGAGTTCAGGGCCACAGACCATTTATGGCCAATTTTACTTCTTTATTCTTATGCACTAGGACGGTGTGTAATGCTCTTTGGGCTCCCAACACAGCGTGGTAATATTTAAATTAAAAATAATATTCTAATTGAAAGTTAAATAAATGTTGGAAATATGTCTATCAATATTAGATTTTGCATTTTTTTGTTTTTTACAAACCTGATTTTGGAACACAGACACCTTGACAGTGTCCCATTAATAGGTCACTGAAGTACAGCCCTTAGAGCAGTAATTATATTCAAAACAAGCAGTTCTTAAGTTAAAAGCTGTCATTTTCTTTAAGTAAGTAGGTAACCTTTCGATGTGTTCACTAAGAAATAATTTCACCAAAATTACTCAAGATAGTTAAAAGTCCAAAGCTGACAAAGGGATCTCACAAAACTGGGTGACTGGGCAACAAAATGGCAGATGAAATTCAGTGTTGATAAATGCAAAGTAATGTACCTTAGAGAACATAATCCCAACTATACATATAAAATGATGGGATCTAAATTAGCCATTACCACTCAAGAAAGAGATCTTGGAGTCATTGTGAATAGTTCTCTGAAAACATCCACTCAATGTGCAGTGCCATCAAAAAAGAAGAGAATGTTAGGAGCCATTAGGAAAGGGATAGATAATAAGACAGAAAATATCATAATGCCCCTATTTAAATCTATGGTTCACCCACTCTTTGAATACTGTGTGCAGTTCTGGTCACCCCATCTCAAAAAAGCATACATTAGAATTGGAAAAAGTACAGAGAAGGGCAACAAAAATTATTAGGTGCTTGGAACAGCTTTCATACAAGGAGAGATTAAAAGCACTGGGACTGTGCATCTTAGAAAAGAGACGACTAAGGGAGCAATATGATAGAAGTCTCATGACTGGTGTAGAGGAAGTGAATAGGGAAGTGTTATTTACTCCTTCACATAACACAAGAAACACAAGGGGTCACCCAATAAAATTAATAAACAGCAGGTTTAAAACAAACAAAAGGAAGTATTTCTTCACACAACAAGCACAGTCTGTGGAACTCATTGCCAGGGAATGTTTTCAAGGCCAAAAGTATAACTGGGTTCAAAAAAGAATTAGGTATAGGAGGATAGATCTATCAGTGGTTATTAGACAAGATAGTCAGGGATGCAACCTCATGGTCTGGGTGTCCCTCCGCCTCTGGCTGCCAGAAGCTGGGACCAGACGACAGGGGGTGGATCACTCAGTTGCCCTGTTCTGTTCATTCCCTCTGAAGCATCTGGCACTGGCCACTGTCAGAGGACAGGATGCTGAGCTAGCTAGACCATTGGTCTGACCCAGCATGGCCATTCTTATGTTCTCATGTTACGTTAGGTTCAGCTTTAATTACTTTATAATGTCCTGGGGCAGTAAGACATGGGCTCAGTTCTGTAGCCCCTTATTGGCCCCAATGCTACAAACGCTTACACATCTGCCTAACTTGACTCACACAAGGAGTCTGACTGTTTTGAAGGATGGGTCCCAAACTGCACATACATGTGCAACCTATTGGCCATTGTGTTTTATATATAACCCTCTGTCTGATCAACTAAAGCTAGGCTGACTGGTCTATAATTTCCTGGGGCCTCTTTGTTCCTCATTTTAAAGATAGGTACTATGTTTGCCCTTCTCCCAGTCTTCTGAGACCTCACCCGTCCTCCAGGAGTTCTCAGAGATAATGCTAACAGTTCTGAGATAGCTTCAGTTGGTTCCTTAAGTACACAAGGATGAATTTCATCACACCCTAATGACTTGAATATATCTAACATATCTAAATATTCTTTAACCTGCGGTATCCAGGGAAACAAACAACCCAGACAAGACACTAACAATCTAATTCCCTGATGGCCTCAGAGGTAACCCCAAAGATGCCAGTCCATTTTGAGTTCTCAAAGCAGCCAGATGCCACCTCTGGAAGAAAATCTTGTGTAATTTGTTATTTGCCTATAAAGCTTTCATTCGTAAAGACAGCAAAAGATTGGTGCAGTGAAGTGGAACAAAAATCTAGTCTAATGTTTTGGTTTATTCTGTACACAAATGAGGCACAGAGAGGTCAAGTGACTTGGTGAAGGTCACACTTGAAGCATGTAGCAGTCTTGCCTCCTCAGAAGTCTTCCGACCAAAGAATCACTTTGGGATAGATTGTGACTTGGACTATACATCCAAGAAGGGCAATACGAATGTACTCATTAATAAGTTTCCCAGATCAAAAAGACAGGGAAGATTGGGGAGTGAACAGAAACTTGGGTTGAAAATTATGTTTTGAAACCAGAGATATTGGCAAAAAATCCATGGAAAATCAGAAAATTAAACCATTGCAAAAGAATAACAGACTGAAAACTTATTTGAATTATCCCAAGATTTTATAGGATTCTTTTTTAAATCAGCCCTAATAGCCAACTAGACAGACAGAACTCAGTTTTCCCCCAGCTGAGTTCAAATGACGTAGCAACAAAATTGTCCATTCTCATTTTGTTTTCCTGTTTGCACTATAAATAGCCAAGAATGCTTTTAGGAACTCTAAAAATAATTTATTAATAACAATATCCTCACACGGAACTGTTGCTGTACCAGGACTGGGTAGCCATCATTAAAAATGCTAATGAATATTCAAAGGATGCTTTTTTCCAACATTAGCTCATCTCATAATTGGATCCATAGTTGAAATTAGATAGATAAATAAAAACATCCCTATTTGTATTACTGCATTTTCACTGGTACCAGAGTCTGGGGGGATGTGGAACTGGGGAGCAATTGTATGTCATGGTCAGAGCAGGGGATCAGGAGTCAGTAACCCTGGGTTTCCTTCTCATCTGTGCCACTGACATGCTGTGTGTATTTAGGCAAGTCACTTCATCTGTCTGTGCCTTGCTTTTCTCATCTGTAAAATGGGTATATCGCAATACTGACCTGAAGTACCTCACAGGGGTATTTATTAAGAGGTGTCTGCAAGGCATCCGATCATCTGATCATCTATAATTGCAAAATTATATAAAAGTTATGTAGCACAGTGCAGCCAAAATTACATCATGATTTAGATGCTTATTACAAATCAAAATGAAAAGCTAAAATACATTTGCCATCAAAGTGCTAACTGGCTTTGCACAGTACAGTATATCTCTAGTCATTTTCATTTTATCCTGTGTAAAACCGAGAGATTTTGAACATAAGAGAAATGTACTGTAGACACCGAGCTCCAAAGTAATCTGAAACTAGACATCAGGGTTCATCTAATTTGTTAAGAAAACTATTTGTTACCTGTTGGTGTGAAAATCATGTTTACTGCTTATATTGCCTCAGGCAAAACACACAGATTCAACGTTAATTTTCTTTCATAAATAATGCATTGCAAAATCTGCACCACACAGTACTTTTAGCCCAGGATTGAGTGTTTAGGGTACTAATGCCATCTACTGGATGCTACTTACTTTGTAAAGCCTTAGTGTTTCAGTGTTTCATATGCAAATAGTGTCCCCACAACCAGGTTAAATACCCTTGTGTATACGCCTCAAATTCCATCAGATAATGGTGTTCAGTATGCTGGATCCTTTTTCCCTTCAGGGATGCATAGCAGGAAGCTATTTTTATTTGTTTTCAGAAAGTATCACTTCTACTAACTGTATGATACTTAAGGTGATACAACCACTGAGTTCTGAGCCAGGAACCCTTTGATAAACATCAAGACCCAACTACACAGACTCTCTTGGCTATGTCTCTCAACCACTTCCTACCTTGCCCTGTCTGAGGCCTGTGCCTCGCAAAAGCTTATGCTCAAATAAATTGGTTAGTCTCTAAGGTGCCACAAGTACTCCTTTTCTTTTTGTGAATACAGACTAACACGGCTGTTACTCTGAAATCAGCCTCTTCTGAAATTTACAATATATCAGTTCCTCCTTCTCTAAGCCTCCTCCACAGGCTCACTGCAGAGGTTCTTGGCACTTCTTGTCACCCAGCTGGTTCTGCTGCAGGAGAGTTTTCTCCACTCCCCTGGCAAGGCAGTCTTCCTGCTCCCTGCAGGTCCCTCAACCAGCACAGAGAATCCCAGGTGGACTCACTTCCTCCTGTTTTCCTTCCCTACTGCCTTGGGCTCCCCTTTGCAGGCCTATCTTTCATTATCCAGGAGCTGTCTGTCAGCAGCACAACTCAGCTCCCTACTCCACCCAGGCTTCTCTTGCTGAATGAGAGCCAGAGGTCTGTTCTCCTTCCTGGTCAGCCCCCACCTGAGCTAGGTTCAGCCCTTTTAACTTTCCCCTCCAGGCCTGGCAGGTGCAGAAGGGCAAGGCTGGGTAAGCCACAGGCTCCTATTGACCCCTTCATTGACCCTACAGGCTCTCATTAACCTTTCTGAGCCAGTGTGGGGTTGGCACATCCCATCACAATGGGGCAAGAGCAAATCTTCTGAGGGAAATGTAGATTAACACAGTATTGAAATCTGTGAATTCCAGACTGGTTGGACCAGCAAACAACATTGAAGAACTTATTCACAGAAACTTACAGAAGATGGACAAATATATTGAGTTTCAACTTGCCTAAGTCCATGGGTTTGAAGGGGATCATACTTTTTCAGAGAGAAGAATATATGCTAAGAAGTCATGCATAGAATATGAGAATGGGAATGGATAATACATAATACCATGAAACTGTCAATACAGTTTATGGTTACATTATGTACAAGAGGAAACAAGCTCAGAGGAAATCGTTCTAAGTACTTTAGAGACCACTTCTAGACACCTGTGCCTACTTTAGAGTACCTTATTAAGAAAATCACTGTGGAGACAAAAAAGATCCAGAGGAGAATTATGAGTGTTTGTTTTTTTTCTAAAAAAGGGGGAATAGGTAACTTACAGTATGAAAGACTGGAAAAAGTAGGAGTGGGCTTGATTGAAACGTGATGCTTCAGAGGGGGTATGAACGAAGCTGTCAGGATGTTAAAGGGAAAAACGAGGGTCAACTAGATAACATCTTTGGACGTCATGATAAGATCTAAGACACAGACTAAACAATAAACAAACATCCAGTGACAGAAGAGTGTAGTCAGATCTTGTTTGCCCAGAAAGTGGTATAGCAACTTGTTGAACACTCTGTAGAAGCTAGTAGTAGAAGCAACTACTACTTATCAGGAAGGCATATAATATATCCCATGTAAATACAACCACTAATAAAGTAGTTGAGTTAGAATAAATGTGGATTGCATGGCCTTGTTAAAGTCTGACCCCAACAGTTATATTCACCAACAGTTACAATGTCATAGTGCCCAGTACAATGGAGTCCTGACCCTTGATTGAGGTTTCTAGGCACTATCACAGTAATAGAGCTAGTCAAAAATGTTCAAACACACTTTTATTGAAAAGTGTGAAAATGAATTGCCCCCCCAAAAATTCCATTTTCAAATAATTATTCCTTTTTTGAAAAAAATGGGGGAAAAGACCTAAAAAGGTGATATTTGAAACTTTTCATTTCAAAATTGTAGGACAATGTTCCTCTCTCTGTTTGTTTTTTACTTTCTCCTGCTCAGGGAAGTGGGGAGTTGTGTGGGCGGAGGTTAACAAATTAAGAATTGAGGGAAGGTAACCCTTTCTCTCACTTTCTCATTCTAAGTGAGACGAGTAACACTGACTTTTTTCCCCAGTGGGAAAACAGTGACAATTGTAATCAAGCAAGGTGGAGGAAAGGATGGGGAGGATATACTTTTTACACTTTCTTACCATTTTCCAACTCAAGCCTGTTGGAAATCAGAAGCAAAGTGAAGGAAAGTAGGTTTTTCTATCCTCTCAATTTTTTCAAATTTTCCCCAGGAAAACTTATTTATAGATCTGGTTGGAATATTTTTGACTAAATGTATTTTTGTGGAAATATGCAGTTTTGTCAAAGCTGAAATGTACTGATTTTGATGAAGATTTCTGAGGGCCAATTTTCTAAGTTCTAATGTGTAATGAAAACAAATTTCAAGACATCACAAGCTGTTATGAAATGGAACTGTCTTCCTCCAGCCAGCTTCAGTTATTTCCCACTGAAAAAAAAAAATCAAATGGGAATTTCCCACAGAGAAAAATTACCATTTTCCAGCCAAATGTATGTAATACAAGGGAAAAAAATAATAACAGCAGTTCCTTATGCCTGAATATCTCACTTTACTTAGAATAGGAAATTTCTGTATCATCCCAGATACAGCCACGTGACAACTGTTGGGAAATATTTCCTTTCTAATTTTGATCACTGAATACCCAAATGCAAATTAAGGGCCATGCTCTGCCTTTGATTCATCAGCAGGTCTCTTGCTAACACTGATAGGAGTTCTGGCCATGGAACTCTGGCAGAATGTGGGCCATAAACTAAACTAACTATGAGCCCGTGGTGCTAGCTGGAAGCACAATAATGGTTTGGATTTTCTGTGGCACAGAGGTCCATAGATCTAGGCTCTGTTCTTGGTGGGGTAATTCTTCAGAAAATCAGTTGGTCTGAGAAAGTCATTTTATTTCAAATGACCTTTTATTGCATGTGCCTTCCACCTGCACAGGGATTTGGAGGGTCCTGAAATGTGGAGAATAAGCTCTGTATTTTCTACCTTAAGGAACTAGAACAGTGCAGGTGAACTAGAGTCCTCCTTTGCAGACAAGGAAGAAGAAGTCTGGGATTTACGGAGATTTTCAGAAGTGCCTCAGGTATTTAGGAGCACAAATCCCATTGGAAGTCAGAGCAGAGCTAGAGCTGGTACATCTATGCACACTGGGAATCGCACCTCTCAGTTCAAATGTAGATGTGCCTGTCAAGAAGCAGTGTCAGTCTGTACCCAGGACATTAAGAGCTATCTGGTTTCACAAGCCTATAAAGCAGCATGCACATTTATTTTATTGTAGCAATAAGTAATACTAACTTCTGAATTCACTAGTGCAGAGTACTGCTTCTTCGGCCTGGTCTACACCTAAAACTTAGGTCGAATTGGCTACATTGCTCTGGGCTGTGAAAAATTTCAAGTGCTGTGCAACATAGTTAGGTCAACCTGTAACAAAAGCCTGTAATAAAAGAATTTGCTTTCAGCTGCTCTGAAAAACCTTGCAGCACGATGGATAGCTATTTGCCAAGAAAAACTGAAGAGGGGGTTTAAACATCATAAAATTGCACCTCTCCAGATTGGCATAACAATGGTGGTGACAGTGTCATAATGCTTTGGCTTGCATAAAACTGTAGCTAGCTTTAGGATGAAGGCTTTAGATAAGTAGGAATTAATGATAATGTAGAGTTAGAAATCCAAAATGGTGGTCACAATGATTGTATAGGGAGGACACAGGGTTAGTTAGAGTGCAATGGGGAATGACTCAGCATGTCTCCCAAGACCTCAAGGGGGGGATCAGAGGGAGGATCTATGCTAACGACGACCTCAAGGGGAAGATCTATGCAGGAAAGGTCGGATCCAGACAGGATGAGAGTCTATACTAATACACTCTGGAAGCTGATTGGCTAAGCTGGTCTAATTGGGCAGGGAAGACCTATGAGCTTGACTTGAGAGAGCAACCAGTATATAAGGCTGACAGCCAGCAGGCTTAAGTGTTTGTGTGTGTATGGTACCTGGGCTGCAGAGAATAAAGCTGAAGAAACAGCAGACGATTCTGGAAGTACCTACCCGCAGAGCCAGCGGCAACCAAAACTTCCAGAAGGCATTAGCTTCTAAAGCAGAAACGGCAGCAGTTACGACCACAGCAGCACCGGCAGTTTCAGGGCAGGTGGCAATGGCAGCTTCAAGGAAGCAGTGCCAGCAGCAGTCATCCCCGGAGCGACCCCTTGAGACGCATCAGAGGGCATTTGAGTGAGAGAGTGTAAGTCTGATTTTTCCATCTAATTTTAAAAAAGCATGTCTGGGTGCGCCTGTGAATAAAGCGGGACGCCTGCCTCTGAGTGAGATCCACCCCACCCATTCTGCGACCGTCTGGCTGCCGTTCACAGAATGTTAATGTACATTGGAATGGTTCCTTAATGTGTTGTAAGGTCATGTTTTCTTGTACATATGCATAGACGCTCTATTGGTTACTTTATGATGACTGTAACATACCATTGTATTGGGGCTCTATATATGTGTAGAAGAGACATCTATGAATATTAAGTGTTACATTGTAACTGTTATATGGTCTATATATGCACTGTTGTTTGTTTTATTGTGTCATTTTAAATGTATGATCTCCAGAGCAGTGGTTCTGAAACTTTTTTTTCGCGGACCACTTGAACATTGCTGAGGGTCTCAGTGGCCCACTAAATGATCTTTCCAAATGTTGTTTGTACCATTAGCTAACTATTGTAAAGCGCTTTGGATAAAAGTGCTATATAAAAAAAAACCTTAATAATAATTAACATTTTTTGTTCTACAAATAAAAGCACACAATGCATATTTAATACCAGTAGTCTTACCTTTCTAATGCTATGGATGCTCCCTCTCTCCCCCACCACAGCAGCCCCTGAGCTGGGGCTGGGAAGGAGGGGGGTCCCTCCCTCTCTCCCCCACCGCAGCAGCCCCTGAGCTGGGGCTGGGAAGGTGGGGGGTCCCTCCCTCTCTCCCCCACCGCAGCAGCCCCCAAAGCTGGGGCTGGGAAGGAGGGGGTCCCTCCCTCTCTCCCCCACCGCAGCAGCCCCCAAAGCTGGGGCTGGGAAGGAGGGGGGTCCCTCCCTCTCTCCCCCACCACAGCAGCCCCCAAAGCTGGGGCTGGGAAGGAGGGGGGTCCCTCCCTCTCTCCCCCACCACAGCAGCCCCTGAGCTGGGGCTGGGAAGGAGGGGGGTCCCTCCCTCTCTCCCCCACCACAGCAGCCCCCAAAGCTGGGGCTGAGAAGGAGGGGGGGTCTCTCCCCCATCGCAGCAGCCCCCAAAGCTGGGGCTGGGAAGGGGGGCGGTCTCTCCCCGGCAGCCGCAGCCCTGGAGCTGGGGAAAGTCACCTCTTTCTCTGGCTGCCACAGCCCTGCACATCCCAAATTTCCCCACCCCATCTTCTCACTCCACTTCCCCCTCCCACCTACCCCTTATTCCCCCCAAGGCCACCACTTCACCTACGTGTGCATCTTCTCCAGGGTCCAAGCACCTAAGTAGTGCAGCCATGCCTGCGCAGCTCTACTAATTAGGTGGGTGGCCCTTTATTCTCTCGTGTGCAGCTGCCCAGGCACTGACCTTAGAGGGAACTATCCACGAACCACCTGAATGGAGCTCATGGACCACTGGTGGTCCATGGACCACAGTTTCAGAACCTCTGCTCTAGAGTATAGTGTGCCCTCTCTTGCTTTATTGAATGTATTGCCACAGCTTATTTCCTTAAAATAAATAACATTTTGTTTTCGAAGAATTACTGCTTGAATGTCAGTCCTTTGAGCAGAGGGCTGTATCCATGTCCTTCCAAGGGTTAGCAAGATTAGCCGGCTCTGGGGAGTCCTCTGTGTGTCGGAGACAAGCCCCCTGGTAATACTCTGGCAATTCCTCTCAGGCAGGCCACCACCTTATTACCCATTGGATGGAATAAATCGCATAACTGTAGGTAAATCATCATTGGAGTGCCTAAGGTCCAAATTATGGGGTAACAAGCCCAGGATGGTGTATCATCAGGCTCTGGAGAAGGATGGCACAGAATACCCACTGTGATCATGCATTTATTGTATTTGTTAAAAGGTGTAAGCAGTGTTTGTTTAATTTGTCCCATGGCTTGCCAGACCTAAGCCCTGGCACCTCTAGACTTGGCGGTTCATAGCCCCAGCACCTCTGGGCTTGCTGTGTCAGTTATGAAAGTAAAAAAAATTGCTTGAGCCCTGGCACCTCTTTCATTACAAATTAAGCACTGGGTGCAAGGCCTGTTACATGGCATCTTGGAGTCTGAGCAGGTGATATATTCTTGATGCATAGTCACATTTAGACTGTAAATCCTCTGAGTTACCTGCATTCTTTTGCCAAAAAAGGGTGTTTTGCCTGTACAGTGTAACAAAGCAATCTTTTAAGTAACAGGGTATGTATACTCTATAACTACAGGGAGCTCCCTTGGGAGATATCAGGTAACTTCATAGTAGTCACATTTTCCTTTAGATTACTTGGTAATTACTTTTGATCTCATTAAGTATAATTAGTAATTGCTATGTAACCTGACACTATTTTTAATGTCTAAACCATAGTTGATGTCGTCATAGTTTACTCTTAAATTGCAGCTATCCTGACATTGCATGATTTTTAGCATACAGCTACATGTTCAATAGTTGCTAAGTAAGAAAAGTCATTTTAAAAAATATTTATAAGCAAGATCATGCCCTCTGGTGTAAACAGCTGGAGAAGGGATAAAGTTAAGCACAGAACTTCACAGCCTGGAGGGGGCTGGCAGCATGAGCAGCAATCCCTGCTGACATCCTCAGTTCTGCAGTGAAATGTGCATGCTCTGACTCTGATCCAACTGTTATCCAACAGAGTGGAAAGACTCCTGTTGATTTGATGGGAGTTGAATCAGACCCTTTATCTCAATCAGACAGTAAATTCCCTAGACCAGGGATCATGTTCTATTACACTGTATCATTTAGGTTCTTATGACACATGCACATAGTGTCTACATCTTGCAGTTTCTTCCAGCATAACATCTCTAAAACATGACCTTTTCTCTGTTCCCAGGCTGCTAAAACTCATCTCCAAGCCCTGCTCATTTTGCACCTTGATTATTGTAATCACCTCCTCTTTGGCCTTTGTAGTGTGAAGACATAACCATGAAGAGCCATGCCTTAAGCAATAACTAGAAAACTCCCTAACTGGAAAGTCCCACTCTTTATTAAGCTTCCCCTGTAATGTATCTTAGTCCTGCCGGGTAACTGTAGAGCAGTGGTTCTCAACTGTGGTCCACAGCTTGTTCAGGGAAAGCCCCTGGCGCACCAAGCCAGTTTGTTTACCTGCCGTTTACCCTCCGCCCATGCCGCTTTCCGCAGCCCCCATTGGCCTGGAGTGGCAAACCATGGCCAGAGGGAGCCACGATCGGCCGAACCTGTAGACGCGGCAGGTAAACAAACTGGCCCAGGCCACCAGGGGCTTTCCCTGAACAAGCAGTGGACCACAGTTGAGAACCGCTGCTGTAGAGGATCAGGAACTCTACAATCACTCAACAGCATTGTTGCTTGACCATGGCCTTGAATCCTGGTCAAATCCATCCAACATGCCAAGATCATCTTGGCTCCCTTGATACATCTTGGCTCACTGCTCTGACTATGCAATCCTCTCTAAGCTTCTTCATTGCCTCCCCCTTTTCCATGGTGCCAGACACAAAATTATTGTCCTCACTTACAAAGCCGTCCACAATTTAGACCCACCTTACCTATCTGAGCCGTTTTATCACACGGCCAGCCTCCACATTTGCTCTACCAATGATGCTAGTCTCAGTTAGCCACCTCTCCAGAGAGCACTTTTGCACTTTTTCCCATGCTGCCACTTACAAGTAGGAAAGGCTCCCAGTTAAAATCTGCAAAGCCATCACCTTGCCTTCTTTCAAGTTCCCCCTCAAAACTCACCTCTTCTGTATTGCATAAAGTACACCCTGATAACTGTTAAGTAGGTGCAGAGCTGGGATCACTACTACTGACTGGCTATGAATTTGCACACCCTATGCTATTTGTTACTCCAGCTTTCCTATCCTACCTGGGCACTTTTGTTTCATCTACCTGTTACACCTTGACTTTTAGATTGTAAGCGCTTTGAGGCAGGGACTGTCCTTTATTATATGGTTGTATAGCAGAATGGACTCAAACTAACTGAGGCCTTTAAGCATTACTGCCATAGTTATCAAATAATTATTATCACTATTATACCATGCCTATCACCAGGGTAAGTGTAAATACAACAGCAAATGGTCAGTACAAATTGTACAGGAAAATCATTTAAGAAGACTGATGCACAGTTGTCCAGATGTATTCAGGGGAAGTTTTTGCCTTCCTCTGAAGCATGACATTGGCCACAGCTGACAGGGCACCAGAGGGGTCGACCAGTGCTGGGAGGTGCTACAGAGAATTTGCTGTCTTAGATGCCTGGCTGGTGTGTCTTGCTCATATGTTCAGGGTTGGGAAGGGATGTTCCCCCAGGTTAGATTGTCAGGGACTTTGGGGGGTTTCCACCTTCTTCTGCAACATAGGATAAAGATCTTCTGCTAGTATTATTGGGGTATATGTCATCTAATCAGTTCTCTGCCATTGCAGGGGCCTTGGGCATTGATGGCACCTCAATCTCTCCTGTTCTTTGACTGTAACACACAATAGTCTAGTCTCCTCAGGCCTGAAATGTTTTAGTCTAACTAAAGTCATTGGGCTCAACATAGGGGCATATGTGTGAAATGTAATGGCCCATGATATACAGGGGATCAGACTAGATGGTCAATTGGTACCTTCTTGCCTTAACCTATATGAAACTATGGAACTTTCCTCTTACTTCTCTCTCTCTCTTTCTCTTCTGAACTCAGTTCTTTATTTCTTTTTCTATAACACATGGAATTTCAAGGAATTACTTTGATCTATGTATATTTTCCTAGTGTGTTTTTGCTGTTTTAGTATTAGCTTTGTACATTGTCATGTGTCTCGGTCTTCGCAGATCAGTGGTGGGCAACCCGCAGCCACTTGGAGCTGCGGGCGGCCGTACCTGCAGATGGTCAATGTAAACAAACTGTCTTGCAGCCCGCCAGCAGATTACCACATGCGGTCCGTGGGCCATGTGAAGGCCGCAGATTGCCCACCGCTGTCATAGATAGATTTGATAGATAGAAATGTATACATTTTCAACAAACATAATGAATAATGCTAGTCAGTAGTGCTGCAAAGAGTCTTCAAAATGGGAAGATCTTGGTCAAGACAAAAAGGGGTGTTGGATAAATATTTTATCCTTCACAATTAATAATGGGCCAAAAGCTGTGAAGTCTGGTTCCACAATTCAGGAGTGTTCATATTTGGTGTCCATTGCAGAGTGTGTCCTCAGCTGCAAATTACAACTCTAGTTCTGGATCCAAATATCACCATGTTCAGGGAGGTTCCCTATATGTAGACTACAAGAATTGCATACATGGACATGGAAGCTCTCTTTGTGCTGTAGCTGCTCTGTGCACACAATCAGGAGCTGTTTTCCCACACACACTGGCCCCATCCATGTGCATTAAACCTGACCTGGAGGGATCATCTGTAAATTCAAATCTACACAAGGTGCACTTTGCTGGTGTAGGTATAGGGATGTATCCTATACCTACACAGTGCTCCTAGCATAGGTACAGCTTATACCAGCAAAACTGTGCTTTTACTGAGGTAGCTTATTACACACACACACACCCCAAACAAAACAAACTATTCCAATGAAAAAAAGCAATTTTGCTGGTATAGTTGCATGTACACTAGGGTGTTTGATGGCACAGCTGTGTCAGTGAGGGATCACACTTCTTCACACCCCAGCAGAAGTTTGTAGTGTAATCATGGCCTACAGGTGAGAAAGTAACTCTTTCTCCAGGCAGCTAACTCCTATTCCATGCAGAGAAAGCCACGTAGAGACAAGCATGACCACCCTTTTTGCCTTGATACATTTTATCCACACGAGGCAAGCATCTTGGAAGGAAGCACTATAACTTTTCCCGACATGTCGGGCGGAATGTCTGGAGGGAGATTCTGAACTGTGGAGCAGCCCATAGGCAGCAGCACAAAGAGGACACATTAGAGAAGCCTTTGGGGCTACTATAAAACTTACTGTAGGGGATGTGCCAGCCCGAGATCCCGGAGGCACAATGGTGGCTTAGTGGCATATTGCCCTCCCCTTGGCTGGGCCATGCCTACTCACGCTCACAGCAGAGAATCTTGATCCTGTGTTTTTTCAGCATAAAAAGTAGGGCCGGGCAAACATTCTTTGCATGGAAAAACAATTGCACGCAGGTTTCATGCAGTAAGAAAACCCCAGTCAAGCCAAATCCTTCATTTTTGTAATGTCCTGGAGCATTCTGTATCACTTTATGGCAGCTCTAGGCAATTTCCATACCATAGTCAATGCTGTAAAACATGGTAAAATCTTTACACAAGATGATCCTAAAGTAAGCTGGCTTTAGGAATGTGATATACAAGTGAGGTTTATAGCCACAAACAGCCCTGACTACTGAGATAGTGTTTTTAGTATGATAAGCGATACTTTTAACATTTATTGACCACCACTGGGCTTGGGTTTTTGGTTTGGTTTTGGCTTGTGTGGGGAGGTTTGGGGGAGTGGGACATTTTCTAGCTGGATGAGCAAGCTCCACACAATCAAGCCCCCTTTTAAAAGAGAAAAAGCGTGAGTGTTTTACTGATATTCAGAGCTGGGGGCAAATATAACAAAGCACTTGTATTATTAGAGTTGTTCACAAAAGTCCAAAATGAGCTATAGGTGGATGGAGTTTTGTTTTATGGACTTCTTAATCAGTCCTGTATTTTCTTTTCCTCCCATAGTCCTACTGTATCTGGGCATTTTTAGGACCAAATCCCACCAAAATCAATGATCACTGATTTTGATGGGCCCCATGGGGCGAAGGGGTGTGCAATAGCCACCTGTGCAAACCACCAGGTCTGGTGTCCTTACTTCAAGAAGGATGCTGATAAATGGGAGAGCGTTCAATGAGCATCCATGAGAATGATTAAAGAATCAGATAACATTTTGCAGCGATAGACTCATGGAGTTCAATCAATTGGCTTAACAAAGAGAAGGTTAAGGGGTCACTTGATCACAGTCTATAAATACCTAAGTGGGGAACAAAAATTGATAATGGGCTCTTCAATCTAGAAGACAAAGGTATAACAAGATCCAGTGGCTTGAAGATGAAGCGAATTCAGATTTGAAATAAGTTGTATCAGTGAGGGTAATTAACCATGGGAATAACCTGCCAAGGGTTGTGGTGGATTTGCCATCATTGAAATTTTTAAATCAAGATTGGATGTTTTGCTAAAAGCTATGCTGTAGTTCAAACAGGATTTAATTTGGGAAGTTCTATGGCCTGTGTGGTGGAGGATCTGACTAGATTATCACAGTGGTCCCTTCTGGCCGTAGAATCTATCAAAGTAGCATCACCGGGACCTGACAGGCCTGTTATACATTTCAGGTAAAGAACCTTCCATTTCACCATGTTTCTCAGAGCATTTTTAACAGAATTAAGTGAAATAAATGAATGTCTATTGATCTATTTGCTTTGTTGATATGATTTATTTCTCTTGGTTAAGAGATTTCAGTGATATTATTTGTTTCTAATTTCTGAAAGATTTTGGTCTCTGATGGGATGAAGTGCAAGGCTGGTATGTGGGCTGTCATTATGCTTCACAAAGATGGTAATTGTATCCTGGGTTTCAAGTGATCGGAAGTTATTATTGCTACAGCAATTTGCATTGCTCACTTCATTATTTAATGTCAGCTGAACTGTCAACTCCTGTAAGAGTTGACGAATTAAAACAACTTAAAAATCCCTTTCCAATTCTGCACAGATACTGCCCTTCCCTTACCTGCACCCCCTGAAAACACATTGAGAATCTACCATTGAAAAATTGTAACGGAAAAAGGAATCAACTAGCTCAGACTTTGATGGCTCCTCCCCAAAACAAGGATGAAGTTTTGTGACTTTTCACTGCACAAGACAATAAAAATATTTTTCATTCACATACACAGAAGTTGGGCATCATAGCTGTCATGTATCACAATTTATCTCCTTAAAATCACATATACAAGAGCATTGTGGAGTTGCCTACTGGCAGAAAGCTCTAAAGGCAGGGACATACAAAGGAAGAGCTCATATGCAGTATGCCACATCAGACTCTTGCAGTTTGCTTATGTTAATAAAGACATTCACCTTTCCTGAGCTATACTGAGCGATTTCCTCCCTATTAGGGAACAAAACAGTAGCTGAACTCAAGATCAAAGGGGTAATTTCTCTGCTTGGGGGGATGTATTTTTGTCAGCTGGATGGAAAATGTACTGAGATAGGTAGAGATTGCTGACTGGCTTCTCCATGTGTTTGTTCAATGATTGAACTTAAGGCCTAGTCTACATGACAAAGTTTTACCAATGTAGCTGAATTGGCTAGAAATATAAAAAAAAAAAATTACACCGCCTACCTGACATAGATATGCTGGCAAAACCCGCAGTGTATATGCAACGAAGCCAACAGAAAAGTGCTTCTGTCAGCACATCTAATTAGAGAGACAAAGTGGGTGAGGTAATATATTTTATTGGACCAACTTCTGTTAGTGAGGGAGACATGCTTTTCGGACTGACACTGCTACAACAATACTACATAGCACATCTAATGTCATTTGTGGAGGTGGCATTATTATGCCTGCAGAAGAACTACTTCTGTCAGCATGTGCTGCATCTACACAAGGGGCTTTACCGACATAGCTATGCCAACATAAGCCATGTCTACACTACAGAGCCTATGTACTATATGAAGGCTGGTCAGCTCATGTGTTAGGCAGCAAATCCTTGAAAAGGAGAACTAGGGAACTTGCTTGGAGGAAATTTAAGACACAGTCCCCTCACTGTCTACCCAATAGCTCTTTCGTTACCTTCTCATGCACTAGTACTGCAGTTCTTGCTGCTACCACAGCAGTGAAATGGTAAGCGAGTGGCTTTTAGGAAGGGATGGATGGAAATGAAAATATTCAAATCACCCAGCAGTCCATGAGGACTGCTTTAATACCCAGCTCTTCAAGAAGCCAGCACATTATTACTTCACTTGCAATGCAAACACTGAAGCACCATGGCAATGCATGAGTCCCAGAAAATGAAAGGTATTGGAAACAGACTAGTCTAGCTTCACTGCACAAGCTGAATGAAGTCCAACAAACTGCATAGAAGTTAGCAAGGAAAATGGGGCTTGATTTGGCAAACTCTTATTCACTCTAGTAGACCCCATGCTGCAGAACTGGGCCTTTTGATTTTCAAAAGCACTTGGTATTGGCCTAACTCCATTCCCATCATAGTCAATGGGAGTTGGACCATTTACTTCAATGGCCAATACTTCTGCACTTTTGAAAATCCCTCCCTAACTTATTTGTAAATTTAATCTTCTCACAGAGTGAAACTCTACTTTTCCCCAGCCCAATATTTCAGGCCTAAGGTATAGTCCTTGTTCAAAATGGCACTCTAGGGTTACTGAGAAGGTAGGGTGATGAGTGAAATAATGCCTTCGGTACAGATGTGTATTTGATTTTATTTTTCTCTCTAGCTGATTGCAAAAAGCCAAACACTCAGATCTAGATCCACCTCAACCACAACTCATGACAAAAAATGAAATATTTAGTCAAAGTCAGCTAATTGCCAGTATGGTCGTTCACCAGCATGCCATTACCCATCCATCAAGTGATGTATAAAACTTGCTTATCTTACTGAGAGCAATATTGAATACTGACCATATTTACAGTTCCCCACACTTAGGACTGCATATCAAACTGTAGAAGTGGTACTTTAAAGAATTCACTTCAGAAGGGTCCTTTAAAGATCTTGGTTTTTTTTTTGTCCCGCTAGTAGCCTGTCTTTATTTTATACCAACTCCAAAGAAACTTGAAAAGGCTGCCTTTTTCTTCTACATGTTTAATATATTCTTCTTCCCACCAAAAGCATCTGTCTCATATGCAGAGAGAAATGGGTTTTTATAAACAACTCAGCAGTCAGCAGGAGGTGAGATGATAGCTCGGTGCCAGCAAAAGACAAGATACTCTAACATTATAGGAACCAGTGGATAGATGAGACAAACCCCAGGAGGGTTTTGATTTTAATCTTAATAGTTCTCCATCCCTAGATGAGTTGGAGGAAAACACCATTAAAAAAAGAAAGGGAAAGAATTGCAGTGTGGAACAAGAAGTTTCCCTTAAGTGCCAGGCCTGAGGGGGAATCTGAACCTGAAGTTAAGATTTATCTAGTCATAATTAAGAGTATAGAACTAAAGAATTAAATTTATTTGAGGTATGTGTTTTCTCTTAATTCCACTTGCAACATGGCTGATTAAATTGGCCCTATGGCAAAACTGGATAGTACTCAGGAGGTTTAGAGCAGCTCAAGGACTACTTAGAGAATTGCAGGTTTTATTCTCCTCTGCTCTTACATGAGCATTCCTCCAGTGACTTCAATGGAATTTACTTCTAATTAATACCAGTGCAAGCAAGAGGAAAAGCAAGCCCATGGTTTTAGGATTGTACAAACACACCAGCAGTGATGAGATTTTATTGAGCTGTTCAGTGAAAGCAGGCCCCTATTCAGAGTGCTTCTTCACCGGTGGTTTTGACTGGAGTGGGAAACAAGAGGAAATATTTTTTTAAAATAAGGGTAGGAGTAGGGCTGGTCAAAAAAACTAAAATGTTCCCCATTTCAATGAGAACTTCAAAGGGTGAGACAGGTGGTCAGGGCACACCCCTAGGAGATGGCAGACTCAGGCTCAAGTCCTGTTCCAAATCAGGCAGACTTGCACCGGGTCTCCCACATGCCAGGCAAGTGCCCTAAGCGTCAGACTACAGAGTCATCCTCTCTCTGTCCCAATGACTATTTCATTATTTATACAAAGTGGAATAGCTCCAAAGGGAGAGATTTACTCAGTAAGCCTGGTGGTGGGACACTTGTCTGTGATGGGGAAGACCCGTGTTCACGCTGAATCAGGCAGAGCAAAGGACACACAGCAGTATCACTCATTCCAGCTCAGTACCTTAACCACCTGGCTATTGCTGCACTGGGGGGCTGGTTGATCTCTCTGTCCCTGAAAAAAATTGCAAGGTCTCAATTTTGTTCTGCATGGGAACAGAAGCAATTTTTGAATTTGATTTTTGGTACCTCCTCCAAAAACTTCCCTCCTGGAACCTGTGTTTCTCCATCCAAGATCCATGCTGTTTGCTACTCAGAGATTTAACTTTAAGCACATGAGCAGTCCTTTTATTTAGCTCAATTTATTTGTTGATTTCAGTGGGTCTACTCACATGCTTAACATTAACATTTAAGACCTTTGCTTGGATCTCAGCACCTTGCAGGACTGAATCCTTAATCTCTTACCTCAGTTCCTCATCTGTCCCATGGGATAATAATACTTCCCTTCTCACCTTTTGTCAATCTCTCCTACATAGACTGTAGGCTCCTTGAGGCAGGACCTGCCTGTGATTGCACTATATGTTGGTGTGGGCCTAGCACAGTGGGACCTTGATCTGAATTGTTGCCCTCAGGAGCCACTGGAATACAAATAAAATAAAATAAAATAATAATTAATAAAGTATGTGTGAATTCCTCTGAGGACAGAGAAAAAAAATAGAGAGATGAGAAACATGGGAAGAAATTAACGAGCAAGATTTAATTTGAGATTCAAAAATAATCCTCACCATTGATCCTGACTGGGATGAAAAAAGCCAGTAGAGACTTACAGGTGCACAATGCAATCTGAAGGCAAAAAAGATCAATGAAAATTTGGATTCCACATGCATCATGCCATAGAGCAGGTAGATAACAGATCCTCTCTAGATGGCTCTGGAGCAGCTGCAATGGGAATATTGAAGGCTTTTGTGTGCACATTACCAGAAAAATATTGGCACATTGGTGAGAGTTCAGAGAACAGCAATTAAAATAATTAGAGGACAGAAGGGATTGATTTGCTAGGAAAAATCAAAAGTGCTTGATATCTACAGCTTTAGACAGTAGTGACAAAGGGAAAGGGGAATATTATAACCATCTACAATGATACCCCAAAAATCTACATATATTGCTTGTGATAGTTAGATATGCTGCTCTTCCTGCAGCATTTTCAAACTGGAAGCACAGGGGATAAAACACGTTTTGGTACAGTCAAATAGTTTGGAACAGTCATTTGTTTTAGTAATTGCACAGGGACTAAATTGGTTAGTCTCTAAGGTGCCACGAGTTCTACTTTTCTTTTTGAGAATACAGACTAACACAGCTGTTACTCTGAAACCTGCACAGGGACTGTAAACTATTTAAGGCAGGGAATGTCTTTTTGTTCTGTGATTGTACAGCGTCTAGCGCTATGGGGTCTTGGTCCACAACTGGGGTTCCTAAACACTGTCACAATACAGATGCCAGCCTGCAGTAGCTCTGTAACTTTAGGGAAGGAGTTCTCTACTGCCATCTGTTGGTGAATGTGAGGAATAGCCAGAATAAGCAGGTCATGTTTGCAAGTTACCCACCTTCCCACTGTGACATTCTGGCTGTTTTGGTTAAAATTCATTTAAGTTGTCAGTGTAGGGGTAATGAAATGTTGTTATCTTTATTGTGGGACAAAAGGCAAATAGAACTATACTTAATATTCCATGAGTGAGGAGTTGCCATAGCCTCCAGTCCTGCATGACTGGCCAGTGGAGCTGGACATAAGCCAGAGAAACAAGAAGCAGGGAAAAGGGACTGCTACCTTTCACTAGGAGTGAGTCCCTGGTTCCAGAGATTCTGCAGAAGGGTCCTGTGATGCCATTCACACACACACACACACTGGTTAACGACAGAGCTGAGTGAACTTTACTGTGAAGTCCCCTATCTGGCATCACTAAGCTGAATTAGGTGAAGTCTGAGGACAGTTACTCAGCATTAAGACAGCATCATGCAAAGAGATGATGCAGAAGTGGTAGCCAAGCATGTGCACACTAACACACAACCAGCACCCCTTGACTGTAATTGCTATAGCAACGCTGAGTGGTGGAGCTGCTGGATTGGACTTGATGTGGAGAGAGCACCAGGGTGGCAGAAGCCGGTGGTGTTTGTTAATTTTAAGAGGTACCCCTAGATATTTGAACCTTTTCGCTGCTGACAACACCTGTCAGAAGGATGGCATAAATATTCATAATAATGTATAAGCACTGGAAGGATGGTAACAACTTTGGTTTATTGAAAGGTATATTGTTTTGGATGAAGATAAGGAAAAGTGTTGAGGCACTGACTGATTTGCCTATAGAATAATCTCTGAAGAGAAGTATGGAAGCCCCACCCAATGGGAAAGTTAGACTAGACAAAAACACAAGATCGTATACCACTGGGAACAATCCTGCATTGGCTGAGGCATGGACTAGATGGGAACTAATCAGTTTTCTCCATCTCTAACTCTTATAGTTCTGTGATTAAATTCCTCCCTCAGGATCCACTCCTGGCCTGATTAATGCCAATTGGAGCTTTACCATTAGCTTCCGCTGGAACAGAATCTGCCCCAAAGATAATAAATGGGGTATATATAAATAATAAGACAGATTCTCAGCCCCAATCCCCATACAGGTTGGGACTCTCACTTTGTGGGGGGCAGGGGAATTCTGGTCTCTACAGATCTGGTAGAGGCAGCTCCTAAGCCTCCCTCTCCATAGCTCCTGGTGCAGAAGACATGTTGGGAATTAGTAGAACACAGAGTGCTCCAGCAATGCCCAGTGGGTATATGGTACCTTGGGGTATCAGAGCAGGCTGATGCAAATTAGACCAGCTCCCAGTCGTCTCTCCCCTGCATTTAGAGCCAGGAATAGAGCCAGGATGACCTCTCTGCTGCACTAACAGAAAATGCGGCCCACTATATTTAAGGGGATGGGGGCAAGCAGGAGTCCCAAGGCCAGCTGCTCCCAGGAGATGCTCAATGAACCTGTGGACAAGGAGCGTGGAGAGTAGCAGTGGGTTCTGGATGCTGAAGCCCTAGTTTCCAGTGAATCTCCAGAGATCTTTGATGTTTGGGGGCCAAAACCCCCTTGTCTTCTTTTCACCTGGGGGGAACAACCGTCTCCCCAACAGACAATTTGTAAGATGATCCACAAGGAGGACCATGCAGAGACCTCCCTACAAGGAGGCCATGGCTTAGGCCTCATTTGGAAAATGGCCAGAACAAATTGAGCTCAGACTCCCTACTTTTCTAAAGCATACAGTTAGGTTATAATGACCTCCAGGGAACAGAGCCTCCATTCACGTTTCACCTGAATGACAGTAACTTTTTTGTAATGCAGACCATTAGACCAACATGCAAGTCTCTACATGCTTTGCTGCCTCTGAGATCCAAGCTAGCCATAGCTTGCTGATGCTGTGTAATTCTCAGTAAAACTAATGTGATGATCAGTTCATTATACAGAAAGAAATAGCTGAATTACTAGTTTCTGTAGCATCTCCAGCAATGTTTTGAAGAGTTCATGTCAAACAGCATGAGGCTGATGATGTTACTTTGACAAGAACTGTAAAACAAAAACAAACCACTTTTATAATTCCTCACAGAAATTATAAATTATTCATCCAAGTTATATCTAAAATAGAGTTGTCCCTCTGATATCTCAAAGTGCAATACCCATGTCCTATACAGATGGCTCAGAAACAAGAAATCTCCCTTAATTTTCTGAGGTAAAAATGTAAACATACAGCAGTTAGTCAAGCCACTACTTGGTCGTGCATATATTCAGAGTTTACTTCAATATATCCAGTTAAATTCTACCCTCATTGGGCACACACAGCTACCAGTGATTTCAGTCAAAGGGCTGGAAGTGACATTACCTCCCATGCCACTGCAATCTGCGCTCTCCTCTGACCTTAGACTAAGTCAGGTTCAACTAGGATGTTGGTGATTCAGTAGGTGGCACTCCTCCTTCCATGTCAGAATTGAACCAGTGCCCTGGCCATGATGGCAAGGAGCATTGTGCTTGTGGAGATGCTGTCTTTTGGATGAGATGTAAAACTGGGGATCCTGACCATTTGTCCATTAAACATTCTGTAGCACTTTTTGCAAGAATGTTCTGGGGTGAACTCCTGCTTGAAAACTTACATTTTGCCTAACAGTCTTCTGCTTCGAATATCAACTGGCTGCAACTTTCTTCATTTTGTGCCCTAAACTATTGCATAATGTTGCTGTTTTTAGTTTATTGACTGGTGCATACCTCCCCAGAGATGGCTTCATTTCAGTGGCCGACAAAGTGACTCCTATACAAACAGGTTATGTCTACACTGCAATCAGAGGAGTGACTGCAGCCTGTGTAGACATACTCAAGCTAGCTTTGTGCAGCTGCGACTTCACTGCCATTGTTGTTCAAGCTAACTAGATCGAACTAGCTTGGGTACATCCAGTGATGAGCTGCCAAAAGCTGAAGAACCGGTTCCTTCAGTCGCTCCGGGTCTTCGGCGGCACTTCGGCAGCAGGTCCTTCACTCGCTCCGGGTCTTCGGCAGCACTGAAGGACCTGCCACCGAAGTGCCGCCGAAGACCCAGAACGAGTGAGGGGCCCGCCACTAGGTGCCGCCGAAGACTCGGAGCGCCACTGGGTGAGTAAAAATTAAAAACAGATTCTCAGAGGAGCCTCCCCAGCTGACAGCTCAGGCAGGCCGGACAGGACGGTCCCGCGGGCCGGATGTGGCCCGCGGGCCGGAGTTTGCCCACCACTTTAACAACCAGTTCTTAACCAGCTTCAAAATTTAACAACCGGTTCATGTGAACCGGTGCAAACCGGCCCCAGCTCACCACTGGGTACGTCTACATGTGCTGCAGTCACACCTCTAATTGCACTGTAGACATATATGCCATAATTTGTAATGTGCTTTGGAATCTTTCAGGATGTCAGCCACTGTATAGCTGAATAGGATATTGTTAATGAGCATTTAAAAAAAAAAGAAGAGGGACTGTTCCAAACACATGCACATAGTCATATACTGTTCCCTGCAATGAAGAGACCGATCTTAGCACTAACAATGCTTGTGGACTTGCAGATGATTGTAAGTTATGCAAAGAAACAACTTCCAGCTGAGAGGCGCTTAACACAGGTCAGCAAAGAGAAAACTCCCATTAGTCTGAGCTAGGGAACTCCTGCCTTCTGGCTGAGGAGCGTGGTGCAAGCTGAATCACAGTACTAATGTGCAGGATGGCTACACAGTCAGCTCAGTCACCGGATGGGATAGGGAAGTACACACTGGTTAAATCCACCCCGAGTAGTTATCCACCAAACTAACACAGCAATACGCATTTAATGTGTTTGAATTAGTTCCTATATGGCTGCTAGCCAGCTGAGAGTCCTGTATTTAAGTGTTTCTGTATCTTGCTTTGAAGATGTTTAGGGCTAGCCTATCCCCTGGATTACACAGTCATAAAAGGGAGTAAATATCCCCCTTACACTTCTACATGGGCTATCAGACCTTGAGTTTGGGCACACAGGGGTAGGTGAGACATGGATATCTGCCTACTGTCTTCCCAGAGCAGGTGGGCAGCATCTTGGCTCCACTGTTAACGACACACAGGCCTGTACAGCTCAGTCACTGTTGGCGGGGTGATGCAATTTGCTGCTGGTAATGGACAATAGCAAGCTCCTCTCTTTTTTTTAAGTACTTCTATGCTCCCCATCATAGTATTTAAGTGCCCCAAAATCTTTTAGTGTGTTTATCCTTACAGTCTCCCTGTAAGGTAGGACAATGCTATTATCTCTGTTTTACAGGTGGAGAAACTGAGGCACAGGGAGGCTAAGTGGCTTACCTAGGCTCACCCCCAATCACCACCTCCTCAAGCCAGATAGAGTAGAGAGGGAACTGTGCTCATGAGGGGTGCCTGTGAGTCACAATGCCTGCTGGGGTGGTGCAATTTATGCTCAGAGCTATATCGGAAGTGAAAATCTACCCCTAGGTGTCCTGTAATACCCCACCACAGTTACACCTACTACTTTGTGTGACTGGTAGATTAGGCTTCCACTTAATGGTGAGCTTCTATCTGTCCCCATGTGTGCTGCCATGGCCCACTATGGGAACACAACGGGACCCGGGCTGCCCCCACTCTCATAATTAGAATGCAGATCAGCTCGGGCTTCGGTATAGGTGAAAAAATGAATGGGAGATGGTGGGCAATGATGGGTGCACCAGAAATCTTCATCAGGCAGGGTGTGATATTACGGAGCAGTTCCACTGACATCAATAGGGCTTTTCACCCAAAGACTGCAGGACTGACATAGTGGCAAACTGGTATAGTGCTGCAGGAAGTCAAACACCTTCAGCAAGCGGTAAGTGCCCTCAGTTCCCATTTAAGCGAATGGCAAATGAGGGCACTCAATAGCATCTATCTACTTACATCCAGCATCCAAGTGCCTCACAAGTATTTATGGTTTTATCCTCACAATAGGCCTGTGATATAGGGAAATATTTTATTAATTTCCACATTACCAAGAGAAGGCTGAGGTACAGAGAGACTAAGGCCCAGATCCTCAACGGTATTGAAGCCCCTAACTTCCACTGATTTCAATGGAAGTTAAAAACCTAAATACATTTCAGGATCTGGGCCTAATCACTATCACACAGGAAACCTGCCGCAGAGCCAAGAATTAAACCCCGATCTTCTGAGTACAACTCCAGTGCCTGAACCTCACGACCATCCTACATAACCCTAGTCAGAAACAGATTGTTTTTCTTTGTTAGACTAGTGAAATATCTATCCATTTTAATTCCACTTCTTCCAAATATCTGTAACATTTTTTTACAAACTGTACATTTTTTATAATGTGACGAGAATGCACCAAAGATTTAACTATTAAGGCTTTTAATAGCTGTCATATATAAACTAATAGTGTATGTGCTTTCATGTACAAAGCATTCTGCAAGAAAAACAAGCTTCAGTGCTTACAGTAATATTGTTTACTTTGGCTGGACGTAAAACAATGTTTTTATTTAGTATTGATTTAATTGATTTGCCTTTCTCCTTGCAAAGCTTAGATGCTCCCTGACATTCTATTCCGCCAGAATCAGAGTGAATTTGGCAGATGTTCTCAGATGCATTAGATGGTCCCCTTCTATCCTGCAGGGTTTGTAGACAAGCTTGTGCACCATGATTTTTCAATTACAGCATTGATTGAGAAACTGGGCATGGCTCTTGCTTGAGGATCTGAGCAGTAGGCACATTAATAGGTCACTTGGCAGTTCTAAAGAATCAGGCTATAGAGGATTATTGATTAATTGCTAGAAATTTGAGACAAAGATTTGTTTTCATTTTGAGACGACATAGACAATTGATGTTTAAATTTAAACTGAACTCCTAAGAGCCTCCTTCAAAAGGGTGAAGGAGCCAGCAGCAGGGAGGCAAGTCACAAGGAGAGTGCATATTTTCAGAAATGGGGAAAGGTTATTAGGAGCTGGGAGAATGGGCATGAAGACTAGCTCCTGGTCTCTAACCTGGCTGTAGTTTCCACAGACAGCTCTTGCACTATCCCTGCAATTTAAGGGCACACAGTCATAAAGGATGAAAAGTAGAGCGGGTCAGAAAACAGGCTTATCTTCTGTGGAATATTTAGACTTTTAACTGAAAAATTGAAAATCTAAAACTTTTGGCTGAAAAGGGAACGTTTAAATTATAAATGGCCAGTGCCTCATGGGAGTTGTATTTTGGGTGCCTCATGCCCCCCTTCTCCTCAACGGGCTGGGCTCCCTGGTCAGATGACACCTTCCATAACACACCATGGTTTCATGGCCTCTTGCTGAGCTGCTGTGGTGCACCATGGGAGTTCCATGGCTCTGGTGCATCATGAGAAACATACTCCAGCTTGGGAGCCCAGCTCATAGAGGAGAA
This sequence comes from Lepidochelys kempii, assembly GCF_965140285.1. Lineage (NCBI taxonomy): Eukaryota > Metazoa > Chordata > Testudines > Cheloniidae > Lepidochelys > Lepidochelys kempii. Next base: position 20,679,430 of record NC_136380.1, read on the forward strand.
TGGAAGCATGGGGCACCAAACTACATCTCCCATGATGCACCATGGCAGAATTTCTGAAGAATTTGGGTTTCAGCCAAAAATATTCAGTTTTCAGATGTTTGGCTTTTCAATGAAAAGTCAAAATTTTTCCACGAAAAGTAGAACCTTTTGGTGAATAATTTTCTTTGATCAAAAACCAAATTTTCCATTGAAAAACTTTGACAGAAAATTTTTGACCAGTCCTAATCAAAAGTGTCTCATGTCTCATCTCCCAGCTTCCCTAGCCCTCTATCTGCTGCAGCTCTCAGGAATTCTACAGTAAAAAATAATAATCAGCATTTACTGGATAATTATCTTTGCATTCCTGCATAACAAACTTTCTACATGAACACTACGGGCTGCTTCTCATTGCTTCCAATGCACCATATATCACTGAAAGAATTCAGCAGAAGCTAAATATCCCACTATACTTCTGGCAAGTGTGTAAAGTTAAACGAATAGGAAGAGAAAGAGCTGCCTTTGCTGAACACCAAACAATAGTTTAGAGGTGGCAAAAAAGACATGGGAACATAGCTTATTATTTTCTCTGATAATTCAGAGTATGTGGTAGCTAATCAAATATTATAGTATTGTAGTTTGCATGTAATTTTGTACATACAGCACGAGCATATTGCAAAACCAACTACTCCTTGTGTTTCAGTTACTTATCCACCTCAAGGCATAATTCAGTGGAAGATTTTTTTCCTTATCATTAGTATTATTGTAGTACCTAGTGTCAGAAACCAAGTTGAGGGTGGTTGGGCCTAGCAGTCGAAGCCAGAACAGTCAGGTCTAGTAGTCAGAGCCAAGAGCCAGAGCTGGAATAAGGAGTCAAGAACAGGGTCAGAATAAGGCAAGAATAGGCCCAGGAGCTAGGCTGTAGCCAGAGCAGGGCTGGAACAGACTGAAGCCTGGAGTCTGTCACCATTATCAGGAAGAGGAGAGTTCCAAGCCTTGAAACAACATTGAGCAGACTGAGCTGCTGTTTCTCCTGTGAGCCACTCCTCCCACATGTGGCTTAAATCAAACTATGACTGAGAGATGACTCATCACCTCACATCTAGGAGCCCCAGTCATGGACCAGACAAAATGAGTCTGTGTCTCAAACAGCTTCCAATCTAATTATAAGACAAGAGACAACCAATGGATCCAGATAGATAGGAGAGTACAAGGAAGCAATGAGAATGTGGCCAGCACTGGTAGGCTGTTGTCTCAGCACACCAACAACCTAACCTTTGGGAGCATTTTTGTAGGCCATGCCACAAAGGAGCAATTTAAGGATGGATAATGAGTTAGTTTTGCAGATGTTTACAGGGAGCTTGTCCATCGCAAGAGGGGCAGCATGGAAGAAAACATGAAAGTGCTTGTTTGAAAATTTAACAAGTGGGCAATGGAGGCTGACATCATGGGCCAACTAGAAGAAGGAGTCAACCTTTCAATACTGAATGAGGGCTGATTGTGGAGGTTCACAATCAGGATTGTGGAGGAAGGTTGTGGACAGGGTGTGAGGGGCCTTAAAGTGAAGACAAGTAGCTTATGTTTGATATAGAGAAGAGGGAGCCAGTGAAGGGATGCAAAGAGATGGGTGACAATGGCAAACCAGCTGGTAGGAGAATAAACTTTGCAGAAGCATTATGAACTGATACATGCTGGGGGAGGTTGCATTTTTCAAGGCCAGTGAGAAAGATGTCACAGTAACTGAGGCACAAGATGAGAGCCTGGATGAACATGTTAGCTGTGTTGGTGGATAGGAATAGATGTATCTTAGAGAGGCATGCAGAAGGAATCTGCAAGACTTAGAATTAGCCTGGAAAGAGCTCTGACACCCAGGTTACAGGCCTGAGTGACAGGTAAGATGTGGTGTTGTCCACTGTGATCAAGAAAGGAGGTAGTGGGGAGGGCTTGGGGAGGAAGATTAAGAGCTGTTTTACCCAGGTTGCGCTTGAGCTGACAGGTTAATCATGAGCCTCTGTGATGTTTTGGAGTCCACTCAGAACCATAAGGGGTTCTGTTACTACCTGCCTTGTAACTTTGGGATGCCTTGGTGCCATGGAGCTATGGTTCAACTCCCTGACACCAGTAGCTGCCCACAAGCATAAACTTTGGTTCTCACCAGCCTAGTCACTCTTTGCAGGCAACATCAACAACACTGTCAGTCCAGGGTCTTTCCACATACTTCCTCCCCAGTTCTTATTGCCCAGACAATGGACCATTCCCCTGTCTGTCATCACCCTCCGAAAATGTGAAACCAGCCCCGTAGTTATCAATTTACTTTGATCCACACACTCCACACAGTTTGCACAAGAGAGACTTGCTTGGGATGCAAATAAACAAAAACGTTTATTTAATAGAAAAATAATAGATTCAAGGATGAAATAGTGAGAAACGCAAACATCTATAGGGTACAGAGTAAATAAACATAAAGACGCAACCTAAGGCTTTACACTGTCATATCTGGAAAAAAAAACTTTTCTAAAAGACTTGCCTATTGCCTTAAAACAGATTCCCAGCATATCCCCTAGCTAAAGGTGGGATCTAGCATTCCTGGCCAGCCTCCAGCCTGTCCCCCAGGTTCTCAATGTTCTTCAGTTCAAACCCTTTCCATTTTAAGAGGATTTTTTCTTCAGTCACAGTAGGGGGTTTAAGGCATCCCCCTTACACCTCTGCGCAGGCTGATCTCACTGCTGGCTAGTATGCAGGAGAGGAAAAGTTGCCCCTATGGTGTATCTACACCCCCTTCTGTGCAGATGGGCAGCAACTGGGCAATGCCTTGGCTCCATGCCTACTTCCAGGGCCCCACCGTTATGCATTGCCCCTTGCTCAGGGCTCATGGTTATTGTCAGATGTTCAGCTGCATGTATATTCTCTCTGTGTGCCATCCCAACTCTGCACAGACAGCTGGCACAGCAGACCTCGATTGAACCACCCAATGACCAAAAGTTCCGTTAAGGTACGAAGGCACTAGCTCAGGTTTATTTCTGACGAAGCACGGTCCTAGCTCCCCAGATCAATATCTACAGCTACACTAGCACATGTATGCCCATGACAATGGATGCAGCTCAGTCAGTGGCAGGACTTTCCATTCCCCTCTAGGCCAGCCAAAGACAGTCCCTCTGAGACGTCAGTGTATATACCAATACAAACAAGTTACGTATTGCCCCATGACATAGTTAGTTACTGCCTCCTGACGTGACTAGTTACCACCCATTACCTTGTACATGTTGGTTTGATTAAAATATTTTTATCCATCATTCTGGGGTGGCCAATCTGAGCCTGAGAAGGAGCCAGAATTTACCAATGTATATTGCCAAAGAGCCACAGTAATACGTCAGCAGCCCCCCAGCATCTCCCCCCACCTGCTCCCTGCTTCTCCCACCCACCAGCAGTCCTGCCGATCAGCGCCTCCCCCTCCCTCCCTGCACCTCCCAATCAGCTGTTTCGTGGTGTGCAGGAAGCTCTGGGCGGGAGGGGGGAGGAGTGAGGACACGGCAGGCTCAGGGGAGGGGGCGGGAAGGGGTGGAGTGGGGGCAGGGCCTGTGGCAGAGCCAGGGGTCAATCAGTGAGCTCCCCCCAGCACATTGGAAAGTTGGCGCCTGTAGCTCCAGCCCTGGAGTCGGTGCCTAGACAAGGAGCCGCCTATTAACTTCTGAAGAGCCGCATGTGGCTCCAGAGCCACAGGTTGGCCACCCCTGCATCATACTGTCATCCTGACCTTATCTTTAAGAGAGGTCAGTGGATTCCTGTTATCTTTGGGGAATGTGTTGCTATCGAGGTGTTCTGGTACCACCCTTCTGGAATGTGTTGTGTGCATGTCCTGTGCCTAGCACGTCTTAGGAATGTGTGTGTTTTTGCAATACCAGCCTTGTTCTTGTCAGGTTCTGTGAGCTTACACACGGGCAGAGACTGACTTCTGCTCACAGCCTGTCTCTTGCTAACGTTGCTTTATATTACCAAGGCTTGACCACTACTTTAGTTCAGATCTCAGGCCTCACACCATGCCTGTGATACAAGGGCTTATGTCTCAGGCTCTCTCTCTTTCTACTACAATGGTAACTCCCTTAACAGGCCCTAGAATCATAGAATCATAGAATATCAGGGTTGGAAGGGACCCCAGAAGGTCATCTAGTCCAACCCCCTACTCAAAGCAGGACCAATTCCCAGTTAAATCATCCCAGCCAGGGCCCTTTCACATCACGTTTCAGCCTACAGAAATGCAATATCTGTAACCAAGGTTGTCACATCAGCAGAAAGATTAGCTGCGAACCTCTGAGGGAAAAAGCTGTTGTGATCAATTTGTAATATCCTGGCTCGGGTCACTGATAAACTGCAGCATTATGTAAGCATAGTGCCTGCATAAGGAGAATTAGGAACTCACTCCATGTGCAAAGGAATGCATAATCCCTATGCTTATGAAACCTTGAAAGCTTATTCCATTTATTTTCCATGAATAGCATGAATTTGAAATGAAAGCAAAATAATCCTAATGAAATCTTAGATTAAAACCCCACATTAGCACCATAATCAGAGGCATGGTTTAAATTAACATTGCCACTGAGCTTACTCTCAGGTAAATCAACGGACAGACCCCCCCCCCCCTTGCCCTCAGTGGGAATAGCATCATTAGCACCCCCTGGTGGCCGCAGTGTAGCCCTGCATACAGCCCCTCTCTTCAGGTTCCCTTCTTAATTCCCCAAATGAGTTCCACACAGGGTTTTTCCAGTCCAATCACAACAGCCCTCCTTAGGTCTAATTTACAAACTTAAAGTTCAGAACTAAACACTAAAATCTTCCCTTCAGCCAAGTACAGTTCAAACTCCCCTGGTCTCAGGGTGTCCCCAGCAGGAGTGTCATAAATATAAAGGGAAGGGTAAACCCCTTTGAAATCCCTCCTGGCCAGGGGAAAGCTCCTCTCACCTGTAAAGGGTTAAGAAGCTAAAGGTAACCTCGCTGGCACCTGACCAAAATGACAAATGAGGAGACAAGATACTTTCAAAAGCTGGGAGGAGGGAGAGAAACAAAGGGTCTGAGTCTGTCTGTATGCTGGTTTCTGCCAGGGATAGACCAGGAATGGAGCCTTAGAACTTTTAGTAAGTAATCTAGCTAGGTATGTGTTAGATTATGATTTCTTTAAATGGCTGAGAAAAGAATTGTGCTGAATAGAATAACTATTTCTGTCTGTGTATCTTTTTTGTAACTTAAGGTTTTGCCTAGAGGGGTTCTCTATGTTTTTGAATCTAATTACCCTGTAAGATATCTACCATCCTGATTTTACAGGGGGGATTCCTTTATTTCTATTTACTTCTATTTTTTATTAAAAGTCTTCTTGTAAAACACTGAATGCTTTTTCATTGTTCTCAGATCCAAGGGTTTGCGTCTGTGGTCACCTATGCAAATTGGTGAGGCTTTTTATCCAACATTTCCCAGGAAAGGGGGGGTGCAAGTGTTGGGAGGATTGTTCATTGTTCTTAAGATCCAAGGGTCTGGATCTGTAGTCACCTAAGCAAATTGGTGAGGCTTTTTACCAAACCTTGTCCAGGAAGTGGGGTGCAAGGTTTTGGGAAGTATTTTGGGGGGAAGGACGCGTCCAAACAGCTCTTCCCCAGTAACCAGTATTAGTTTGGTGGTGGTAGCGGCCAGTCCAAGGTGTAATATTTTGTACCTTGGGGAAGTTTTGACCTAAGCTGGTAAAGATAAGCTCAGGAGGTTTTTCATGCAGGTCCCCACATCTGTACCCTAGAGTTCAGAGTGGGGGAGGAACCGTGACAGGAGTAAGCATAGGCCTCCACCCTCCCCAGCTTCCTCCTCACTGCAGCCACCTTCTGCTCTTTATAGAAATTGCTTGATTCTCCTCAGGTGGGGCTGAAGCTGTAACCAGGATTGGCTTAGCCAGGCTTTCCAGGACAAGCCACCCTGCTATACTCCTTATTAATCTAGGTAAAGCGATTGTGCTTTAGTGAAACCTGTCGGTTCACCAAGAACACTACACCCTTTTGCAGTATCTTAACTTGCCGTCATCCCCTTGATAACACAGTGATTAGCACATCACAAAACCCTATACAGGCAGGTACACTGGAAAATCTGAGTGCCACGCATAGTTAAAGCTAGACATTTAAGTTGTACGAGCAACTAAAGCCCAGCCTGGTTTATTCCCAGGCAAGAAATATGTTAACAGGGAGTTAAAGGTGAGAGTATACATCAATAATTTAAGGGTTAAAGGGTTAAATACTAAAATAATCGCCAAATGAATTTTTGGTGGCTCATGCAAAATGATCTGAAAAAAGAATGGTTTTGGAGGTAAGGGGAGAGCTCAGGAAAGCTGGGTTCAATTTGAGGCTCTACCTCCACCTTCCTGGAGGGCCTTGGGTGTGATTTAGGCCCACATCCTCAAAGGTATTTTAACTGCTACTGATCTGTAACCCTTCCACCCAGTGGAATCAGCAGCAACAAGGGCCAGGTTCAATATCCAGGATTCCCTCTACCAGCTAGCACCTCCACCCAGTAATCTGGGGAAATTAAACACCACCCCAGGGTGCCTCTAAGAGGCAATGCTTCCCCACTGGCAAGCACTGAGCCTGGGTGTAGAAAAGAAACTTTTAATAAAAAGGAGGATGGTAACCCAGCATTTACTTGGGAAAATGCTGCAAGCAGAATTCATAAGCATAACACCATGATCAAAACTCCCGCCCCAGAGTACGTTGGGCAGTGTCTTTTTGCCTCAGGTTCTTAAGTCTAATGACCAAAAGTTCCCTTAACATGCCCCTCCCTTCTCCCTCCACCACACACCCACTCACAGTTGTTGTCCTTGGTCAATGAAGGGTGAACTTATTTGCATGCGTTCACCTCTCACCTGAGGGGGTGCGGAAGGGAGAAGGCACCTTGCTTGCTCCTCTGGCCATTCCACTTGTTGCGCCAGCCACTCGACACTCCACTTGCTGCTCCATTCTGCACCACCCTCTTGGATGTCTTGAGGTCCCACCGCCTAACACAGCTCTCAGTGATTTCAGCTGCAGGCTGGGCAGTCTCTTTTACCAGAGACACTGTTTGTTTGGTTGGGGGTTTTTTTGTTTGTTTTGTTTTGGGGTTTGTTTTTTTTTGAGCAGGAAAGTTTTATTTGCATACCACTTACAAAGAATCACCAAAAAGGATAAAGCAAAACTATGTAACAAAACAAGCAAATGCAAGGTATAACATAGCAGCCTTCAGGAGGGAGAAGTGTTCAGGCTCGCCTGGGCCCAGAGCGGGGGGGCTTCCTTGACACTCGTGGTCTTCCACCCTCCTGAGTTACCTGGTGGCCTAGAGCGGGGGGGTTTCCTCGACACTCATGGTCTTCCACCCCCTTGAGCTACCTAGTGCCACGCCCAGTGTCACCGATTATTCCTCTCCTGAGAGTGCCCGACAAGATGGGCACGGCTGCGGGGTGGGCGGTTTGGGGGTGGGGGGACGTACACCCACGTGTGATAGGACCCCTCCTAGGTGACAGTGATGATGGTATCCACAGTGGCAACAGCTGGGGCTGGGGTCTCTCGCTCTTCCCCTCAATCAAAGGGTCAGACAGAGGGAACCGGACGGGGTCACCGAGCAGAGAACCTCGGACAGCGCCCACCGCTCCTCGATGGCGTCAAGGGAGTCGGTGGACGCCGCTCAGAGGAACTCCGCCCGGATACGTGAATGTACTGAGGATCGGAAAATGGCCCTCCAGTCACAGGACGCTTCATTGGCTAACCTCCTCTCTCTGGTTTTATAGATAGCTGTTTTAGCTAGGGCTAGGAGGAGGTTAATCAGGAGATCCCACGACTTTGTGGGGCCACGGATGGGGAGTGTGTAGATAAAAAGGTGAGGGGAAAAGTGTAGCCAAAAACTTAATAAAATATTTGTGAGGAGCCAGAAAAGGGGCTGCAGCCTGGCACACTCTAAATATACGTGCACCAGGGTTTCCCTCACGTTGCAAAAAGGGCAAGTATCCGGGATGGGGGTGAACAGTGTCAAAAACATGCCCGTGCTCACAGCTCTGTGAAGAAGCCGCCAACTAATGTCCCCGACGGGCCTCGGGACCAAGGTGGAATATAGGCTGGCCCACCGGGGTTGCTCACCCTCCAAAGGTGGCAGGAGGTCTCGCCACTTTGTATCGGGGCGGGATACCAGGGTGTGGGCGTGAAGGGTGTGAAGCGTGAGTGTGTATAGATATTTCCGTGGCGCAATTTGGAAGCTGACCAGCTGCAGTTCATGCAACCGGCTCGCAGTGAAAGGGTGAGGGGTTTGTTGGGATCTACAGGGTAGGGGCCCAATGGAAAGGTCCAGCGGGCCTGGGGTAGAGGGTGGGCGGGGTGCGCCCTCACGCAGGGCTTGATTGAGATAAGCCCGAGCAGCGGGCGTCAAGGCGGCCTTCACCTACTGAAGTACACGCCGGGGGGTATGAGGTCTGGAGAGCCCAATGCGCCGAGCAAGCGTCAGGGGATCCAGCCAGTCTCCCCGGTCGTAGTCCAGGAGATCTCCGACACTCATGACTTCCGCCAGGACCAAACTTTGGCGCACCGAGCGGGACTCCGCCACCTGCACACGGAGCTGGGGGTTGTGTAGCAGGGGCTCTGCGAGGAGATCTGCTCCCATGGTGACCACCATGGACCTGGTTGTTGAAAACAGTTTCCAGGTCCGGAGGAGGTCCTGGTAGAAGACCGGCAGCCCGGAGAGGTCTCGCAGAAAACCTCTCGGACAGAGATAAAAGAGCTGCCGGTCGTATCGGAGCCCTTGGAAGCAGCGCAGGAAGGCGTGCGCCAGTATGCTCCACGTCAAACTACCTGCGCTATAAAGGATCCTCTGCAGCGCCTGGAGGCGGAAGACACGGACCTGAGTATGCAGACACTTCAGGCCCTGCCCTCCTTCCTTCAGGGGTAGATGAAGAACCCCAACAGGGGCCCAGTGCATTCCTGACCAAAAGAACTCTAGAATCGATGTCCAGAGGCTGGTCAGGAAACTCGGGGCCGGGACCAGGGTGTTGAGCCGGTACCAGAGTGTGGACAGGTCTAGTTGGTTAAGCACCAGTGCTCTCCCTCGGAGGGAGAGACATCAGAGTAGCCTTGTCCATTTCCGGCGCCGCTCTATCACCCCGCCTTCTAAATTTTGCCAGTTCTCCAGCGGAGAAGGGTGCGTGGCAGAAAGGTAAATGCCTAGGTAGAGCAGTGGACCCGCGCTCCACCGGATGGTCTGAAGTGCGGGTGGGAGGGAGCTCACCTGCCGCCAGTCCCCCACCGCCAAGCCAGAGCTCTTGACCCAGTTGACTCGGGCGGAGGAGGCTGCTGAATAGATGACTGGCAAGCCTCCACCCACGCCAAGTCCCCCGGGTCCTGGACCACAAGGAGCACGTCATCAGCGTACGCCGACAGGACCAGCCGCAGCTTCGGCTCCCGCAGCACCAACCCTGTCAACCTCCTGCGGAGGAGACAGAGGAAGGGCTTGATCGCCAGAGCGTACAGCTGGCCCGAGAGGGGGCACCCCTGCCGTATTCCTCGCCCGAAGCTGACCGGTTCGGTCAGGGTCCAGTTGAGCCTAACCAGACACTCCGCGGAAGCGTACAGCACCTGGAGAAAACTCACAAACTGAGGTCCGAATCCAAATGCCTGCAGAGTGCCCAGGAGGAACCCATAGTCCACTCTATCGAATGCCTTCTCCTGATCAAGAGACAGGAGGGCGAACGACAGACCATCTCTACGCCCGAGTTCCAAAAGATCTCGGACTAGAAATAGGTTGTCAAAAATGCTGCGACCCGGGACAGTATAGGTCTGATCTGGGTGGATCACGTCCGCCATCACGGACCCTAGCCGCAGCGAGATTGCTTTCACTATGATTTTGTAGTCTGTGCTAAGGAGCGAGACGGGACGCCAGTTTCATAAATCGCGGAGTTCCCCCTTCTTCGGCAACAAGGCGAGCACCGCTCGCCTGCACGAAAGAGGGAGGACCCCGCCCTGCAAAGACTCAGCCCAGACAGTGGCTAGGTCTGGGCCAAGGATGTCCCAGAACGCGCGGTAGAACTCCACGGTCAGCCCATCCATGCCCGGAGATTTATTGGTGGGCATGCGATGGAGGGCTTCCGAGAACTCGGCCAGGGTGAGAGGCAGCTCTAGTCGGTCTTGGTTGCCCACGCTGACCGTGAGGAGTTCCTCTCAGAGCACCCTGCAAGCGCCAGGATTGGTCAGATCTGGGGAGAAAAGGCTTGTGTAGAAGTCACGGGCCCTCCCACACATCTCCACTGGATCCGTGAGGGGGGCACCGTCTTCTGCTAGAAGGCAGGTGACGTGTTTCTTGGCCCCCCTCGTTTTCTCCAGGGCATAGAAGAAACCGGAGCCGCGATCTATCTCCCGAAGGAGGCAGATGTGGGATCGAACAAAGGCACCTCGGGCCCGATGGTCCTTGAGGGCCCAGAGCTCCTCCCGCTTCTCCCAGCACACTCCGCAGAGGAACGGGTCCTCGGGGCTGGCAGCCAGACGCCTCTCCATCTCTAAGACCTCCCTTTCCAACTGCTCTATCGCTGCATTTCTCCGTCGGCTGGTGCCCCGAGTGTAGTCACGGCAGAAGAGCTTGGTGCGCACCTGCCCTAGATCCCACCATTGTTGCGCCAAGGAAAAGGCATGCCGCTGCTCTCGCCAGGCCAGCCAAAACTCCCAGAAGGATGTCACAAAGCCCTCATCCTCCAACAGGCTGTTGTTAAAATGCCAATAGGCCGGCCTCTCTGCGCAGAGGGAGGCTGTTATAGTGGCTAGATGATGGTCGGAAAATGGGGCCGGCCGAATGTTGGAGGAATGGGCTTGTGAAAGATGGAAATGGGATAAAGAAATACGGTCTAACCGAGAGTGGTGTGACCGATGGGCCTCCACCCAGACAAAGGTGAACGTGGAAGTGTCATCTGGATGATGGTCATGCCAAACGTCCACTAGGGAGTGATGTTCGACTATTCCTCGGAGAATGTTCGCAGCGGCCGGGCTCAGCTCGGCCCCTGAGCGGTCCTGTTCCTCGAGGGTGGTGTTAAAGTCCCCTCCCAGGACTAGGCACTCGTGAGAATCTAGGGTGCCGAGGAAGTCGGACACCCACTGATAGAATTGAGGCCGCTTCGGGCTCATTGTCGGGGCATAGATGTTAACGTGGTTGACCACGAGCCCCTCGAGGTATGGCCACAGTGACCCCTAGCACCTCGGGCCGTAGGTTGGGGGAGAACAGGGTTGCCACTCCAGCTTGTCGAATCGTGAAGTGGCTAAAGTAGACCCCGTCCCCCCACTCCAGCCGCCAGCTGTCCTCGGCAGTTGGACCCATATAGGTCTCCTGCAGGAAAACCACAGAGTACCCCCCTTCCCGAAGGTAAGAGAGCACCTGGGACCGGCAGAGAGCCATCCTGCAGCCCCTGGTGTTCAAAGTTGTGATAATGAGAGGCGTCATGCAGAGGGCTGCGGGGGTGGGGCTTCCTTGTTGGCGAGGGAGTTCGCGGCCCCCGACGGGTCGCGCAACAATCCGTGACCCATCCCGTAAGTGAGTAAATCATCACGGAAGCTGCAGGCCCACCCATAGGCCGCAGCACCGTGCCTTCCTTTCCCTCTACCCTCCTTTATAAGGGCCCTTGTGGCCTGGAGGAGTTGATCAAAGTCCCCCCATAGCTGGAGAGGTAGCTGTACCCTGTTGCGGGAGCCACGGATGTCTTCTAAAAACTCCCGCAATGCTTTTCGCAGCTCATGGGGGGGTGGGGTTGCGATTTCCTGGTTATTCCCTAGTGTGGCTCTTGGTGCAGCCTCGTGGTCCGCTGAGGCGGGCAGGCAGGGTGCGGACCACCGACGGGGCGTCTGACAGGCTAAAGTTATTAGGTCCGTCTCAAGCCTTGGGGTTGAAGGGGATGGCGGAGAGAAAATTGCAGCTCCTAATGGGTCATGGCAGGAAAATGCAAAGGTTGCTCCCTGGGGGGAATCCGCAAAAAACGGGAAAGAAATAACCCCAGGGGCGGCAATAGCATTGCAGGAAGAGGTGGATTGGGCAGGGACAAGAGTGGGGGCAGGGGCAGAGGCGAGGCTCTGGGCTTCGGGAGGCAAGCAGCTGAGAGGTGGTGCCTCCCGAACAGATTTGAGGGTTAAGGGGGTGGGGAGGGGGCTCCCAGTGATACTAGGCGCAGGCTCTGTGGTGGATTTGGCAGCCATGGCATCAGGTGGTGGACCACCTTCTGTAGGGTGCCCGCCTGGAAAGGCGGTTAGGGGGAGGGAGCATGGGGAAAGGGGGACTGGAGTAAGGTTGCCCAGATCGAGGCCAGCCGGCAGTAGGTCATTCTCTCCCTGGGTGACCGGGGTCAAACCTAGGGCCTCGATCTCCTCATACATGGAGGAGAGGTCGTCTTCTGCCAGTAGAGACACTGTTCCATAGAAGGTCTAATGCTTAGACTTGGTTATCAGTGATTTCAGCTCTAATGATCACTTAACAAAACAAAAGACTCTCAATGGAGCCTAATCAGCTCTTTCTTTAAACAGGGGAGGGAGCAGGTCAAATGGTGCCTTATGGTTCTTAGCCAAAGCCCACACCCCCAGGCATAAACACTTTTCCCCACTCCATCTCTCTCTCACTCCATTGGGATCTGGCATTTGAATCCCCAGCTTAGCGAATTCAGTTCAGTTCAGGGTGACCCCCCCTCAATCAGGACAGGGTAAGCACAGTTCTGCTCCCCTTTACTCATACAATCAGGATAACAACATTTCACTACCCCGGCATTCAATACTAAAGTGATTTGTAACCTGACACCAGCCAAAATTGATCACTTGGGCAACACAGCTCTGTCTGTTGCAGAGCAGGTGTGTTCATGTAAATACAGTCTGGTCCTGAAGCCTTCCCCCCACCCCTTCCCACCCTGGCTCATCACTAGCTGTCAGGGGAGAGCTCATTCAGACCTGCTTACAGATTTCAGAGGAAGTTAGGCACCTAAATACCATCGAGGATCTGGGCCTTAATCCTTTTATAGGTTGGTTCCCCATCTGTAATATGGGGGAAATAAATATTTCCCTCCTTTCAGGGATATTGGAAAGATACATCCATTCATGGGCATGAGGTGCTCAGGTACTCTGGTGATGGCGTCCACATGAATCCCTAAGGACATCTCTTCCCACAGTAGACTCGTGTCTATGTACCACACTACTGTAGCCCGTCTGCCACGTGTTGTCAGCAGCAAAAGGGCCAGGTTCATTTATCTCGGGGTCATTCTGAAAACTTAACAACCAACGTCGAGTCGGGCCCCACCCCAGGAGCCTGGTACAACTGAATACCCGCTGGGCGCCTTTGGTGGGTGATACTCCCCCCTTGTAGTGCTGACTCCATTGTACGAAACAATGGGAACTGCTGGCAGTGGGGGAGAAGGGACACAATAAACTTGGGAAAGCCTGTAAATATAAATCAGCAAGATCTGTATATTAAGTAAGACTCCCACCCCCCGGGCACCTTGGCAATAGGCTTAAACTCAGTCCTCCACTCGCGGGGTGAGTGACCAATGAGGCATTGTTCCTGCAATCGCTGCTTCCAACCCCAGCTGCGCCACCACGCAATGTTTGTTGCCCAGGATTGGCAGAGTCCAGAGTTCAGGCAGGTCAGGCTCCAGCCCCATTAGGGAAGTGCTGCCTAGTCTGCTCTGGGGGCTCTATCACCTAATCCAGCTGTAGTGATGTCATCTTTATTAACAGCTGGACAGGGGAGCCCTCACCACTCACTAGAGTTCCTCAGCTGGGCTGCTGCCTTCTACAGCTTCAGCAATATCCACCTCTGCGCCATCACCTGCCTTGAAGCCTCCCCTGCACCAGCTCAGGAAGTCACCTCTTTACAAAGTCTTCAGAGAGGAAGCACTGGTATATAGGACCCTGAACAGAGTCCTTGCCACATAGGAGGCCCTCCCACCAAAAGGCAGGAACCCCTTTCCTTTCTCTTTTTCTCTGGTTTTGTCTAAGTTCTGCTACCCAATCGTGCCAGACTGAGGCTTTGATCAAGGTGACCTCTCACCCAAGCACATGTGGTGCAGATCTCTTCCCCTTTCACTCAGTCATTTCCCGGTGCTTGCTCACAGAGAGCTCCCTCTGCTATGGATCCTCTGTCCAGCTGGAGTTTTCTGAGCCACTCTTCTCCCTGTTCTCCAACAGGTATCAATAGCAAGCTCCTTACTCTCTAGGGCTTCAGGCCACAGGGATTCAGCTACAGTTGGCAGCCCTGTTGGTATCTCTGTTGAGACTGCGGAAGACTGAAGGGACAAGTTATCCACTAATCCCTGAGGCGCGAGAGGTCTTTTCAGATAAGAGCTGTAGGACAACTTTGAGGGAACTTCCCCTTCTGCTGACTATGAGGCTCCTACTCTGGAGAGAGATGGAGTTCTTCAGTCTGCTGTCGGTCTGCCAGCAAACTCACAGAATGGGGAAATCAAAGGATTAAAATTAAAGAAGTCATTTATTAAATGCTAAGCACATGGTTTCCAGACTCTCTTAGCTTACATGTGAAGGATCTTTGATATATTCACTTTAACTTGCATTTTAGACAACTGTCATTTTTCTACAGTGAGATGCAGAAAGGACTTTTCATTGCCTCAAGCAAGCACTCGTGTTTCCTGGCTACATAGCAGAACTGATTGTGCAAGGCGAATTTCATAGCCTTCTCACTGCACTGCTCAGCAGATAGAGCACTAAACAGGGACTCAGGAGGCCTGGGTTGTAGGCCCTGTCCTTGGGCAAGTCATTGCATGTCAGTTTTCCCACCTCTGAAATGGGGATAATGGTACTGACTTCCTTTGTAGAGTGCTTTGAGATCTACTGATGGACAGTGCTAGATAAGAGCTAGATGTTATTATTACCAATATCTTTTTAGGGTTTTATCCTGAACCATTGAATTCAATGGCAGTTTTGCCATTGACTTCTATGAAAGCAGGATTTGGTCCTGAATGCTTATAAATAAGGCAGAATTTATTAAAGTCGTAGAAGATACACTTAGGTTCCTGCACACAGCACTCCTTTCATTTCACAGTTTACCCCACAAAGGTGGCACAAATAGGCAGACAGAAAGTGCATGTGTGTGTTTCTACAAAGCACACACTGAAATGTGTGCCATCTCATCCATTTCAATAAATGTACAGATCAATGCTGCATTGGAAAGCTGCAGCTATAACTTAGATCCAGAATGAATCTACCAATAAAACAAAAAGAGAGAGAGGCTACTTTCCAAATCAGATACCATTACATCCAGCAGTCAGAAAGGTTCTATTGTCTCCACAAAAGCATTCCAATTGAGGCCACGTTGTATCCATCCTTCGGGGAGCCCTGTAAATGGCACTGTAAGATGGAACTTGGATTTCAAAATGCTGAAACCATTCAATGTAATAGGACAGGGGAGAGGTCCCAATATACAGATAAAGTCATTTTAATTGACTGTCACAAATATGGATGAAGGGGGAGATTTTCAACAGCACATATGGGAGTTAGGTGTCCATGTGCCCTCGAAAGTGTTCCCAGAAAACAGGACAAACTCTACCAGAAAAGTTTGGGTACCTATCTCAAGAAGAGGAGGGGTTTCACCAATAGATCTCAAAGGGTTTTTAAAAGGGGATAAGTATTATCCCCATTATACAGACAGGAAATCTGAGGCACAGAGAGGTGAGGTGACTTGCCCAAAGTTGCCCAGTAGGCAGAGCTGGGCCTAGAACTAGACCCAGTGTCATACCTATCCTAATTAGAGCTTGCCAAAGAGTGAAAAGATTACAAACATAACATGCTTAGTAGCTGACAGGAAAATAATTGTCAAATGATATTATTCACCAAATATCATTTGAGCCTCTATAGTAATGACTGAATTTGCAAACTATTTATTTGAAGAAAAATTCCAAAATTTGATATAGAAATTATTTACAATAAACAAATCAACCAACTCTCATCTTTTATTGAATGTTTACTTCTCTTCATTGGACCAGATCCTCGGTTAATATAGACTGAAGTTAGTCAAGCTACATCAGTTTCCACCAGCTGGGGAGCTGAGTCCATCTTTGCTAATCTGATTACTTTTACAACAGTAATCCATTTGTCACTTTTTCAATTTTTAATTAGCATAAACAATTGGATTGTGTACTTTGCAGCTGTACCCGAACTCTGCAGGCGCGGGGTGGGGGGGAGAGAGAGAGAGAGAGAAATGTGTTAAAACAGTTAAGAAAATGAGGGGGAAAACATTGTTAATTAAAAAAAATAAAATTAAAAAAAAACAATATTTTCCCTTTTACTGGAGTTCAGTCTGATTTATTGTTGTTGTTCACTGCACTTGTTCTAGTAGCATTCAATCACTTGGTATGCTAGTTTTAGGTGCCTACAGTCAGGCTCTTAACTCCATATTTAAAGGACCTAAATAAAAGTTTTGCCATGATTTTCGGGGTGCTGAATGCTTTCAGCTCCCTAAGTGATGATGATTTCTGAAAAATCACAGAAATGTAGGGCTGGAAGGGATCTCGAGAAGACTTCTAATCGAGCCCTCTGCACTGAGGTTAGACCAAATACCCCTAGACAATCCCTGATGTATGTTTGTCTAACCTGTTCTTGAAAATCTCCAATGACAAAGATTCGGCAGGCTCCCTTAGAAGCCTATTCCAGTGCATAACTATCCTTATAGTTAGAAAGCTTTCCCTAGTAATGTCTAACCTAAAACTCCCTTGCTACAGATCAGGCCATTCCTTCTCATCCTACCTTCAGTGGACATAAAGAACAATAAATCACCATCCTCTTTATAACAGGGCCCTGGTTGGTATCACCCTGTTCACTGAGGCTACTGCAGCACTGGGAAGAGTGCTGACTTAAGTGAAGCCAATTAGCCCGTTTCTGTTGGGGATTACTGACACGTGGGTGGCAATTGCTGGGCTAATGGGGTAATTGGCTCAGTGACTGAAAGGATATAAGTGGAAGGAACAGGAAGCGGAAGGAGCCTGGGTGGAGGAGTGTCGGCTGTATGAAAGCGTTCTCTTGCTGAAAGCCTGCAGGACACAGTTAGGCTTTGTAAGGAAAGAATAAATACATTTGTGATGAAAGGGTAAGTGCCTGGGGTGTGTAGGGTGACTGAGAGACCGCAGGAACCGGTGGTGACTGCGGTGCCCTATGACACAGCTTGTAACATATTTGAATATTATTATCAGGCCCTCCCTCAGCCTTCTTTTTTCAAGTCAAAACATGGCGAGAGTTTTTTAAGCTTTTCCTCAGTGGTCCTGTTTTCTAAACCTTTCATCATTTTTGGTGCTGTCCTCTGGACTCTCTCCAAATCGTCCACATCTTTCTAATAGTATGGTGCCCAGAACTTCACACACTGCTCCAGTTGAGGCCTCATCAGGGCTGACTAGAGTGGGTCAGTTACCTCCTGTGTCTTACATACAACACCCCAGAATGATATTAACCCCCTTTCACAACTGCATCACATTGTTGATTCATATTCAATTTGCGATTTACTATAACCGTCCAGATCCTTTTCGCAGTACTACTGCCGAAACAGTTATTCCCCATTTTGTAGTTGTGCATTTGATTTTTCCTTCTTAAGTGTAGCACTTTGCACTTGTCTTAACTGAATTTCATCTTGTTGATTTTGGACCAATCCTCCAATTTATCAGGGTCATATTCAATTCTAATCCTGTCCTCTAAAGTGCTTGCAACACCTCCCAGCTTGGTGTCATCCACAAATGTTAGAAGCCTGTTCCTTCACTACGTTATCCTAGTCATTAATGAAAATATTGACTAGTACCAGACCCAGAACATACCCTTGTAAGACCCCACTAGATAGAACTTCCCACTTTGATGGTCAACCACTCTTTGAGTAAGTCTAATTTCATCTAGACCACATTTTCCTAGTTTGCCTATGAAAATGACATGGTGGACTGTGTCAAAAGCCTTACTAAAATTAACATATATCACATTGACAGCTCCTCCCCTACCCACTAGGCCAGTAACCCTAACAAAGAACGAAATTAAATTGCTTTAGCAGGATTTGTTCTTGACATATATTATTATTGACTATATTATTTATAGCCCTATTATCCTCTAAGAGCTGGCAAATTGATTGTTTAATAATTTCTTCAAGTACCTTTCCAGCTATCAGAGTTAGGCTGACTGATCAATAATTCCCCACATTGTCTTTGTTCCCCTTTTTAAACAGAAAATCAGAGCTCATGTTATGATGCCTGTAACAGGGCCTCTCCAAACAAAGCATCAGATCCTGCCTCTGCCTCATTTTCCTAACTCTCCGAAGCTGGTGCACCAACTCACTGGCAAATACTTCAGTGGAGCTCTCCTCAGTATCAGTATTTCCTTCCCTCTTTCCAAGGATGCATTTCTTGTTCAGGTACACACGCAGTTCAACAATCTATCAACAGAGGTACAGCAGGTCCTGGTGCCTGGCCCTTCCAAAGGCCTCTGTCTCAGAAGGTTTCTGCTGCTGTCTACATAGCAGATATCCCCACACAGGTCTTTTTCCTAGCTGATGGGACAAGCCCCCCTCCAGATCCTTTCCCTGACCCAGGGCCTCCTGCAGCTCTCCCCATTAAGTGAGCTGCTTGTTGGCCCTTTATCTCACAACCCAGGGGGCAGCTGATTAGTCACAGGTGGGGGACTCCCTTAATGGGCCATCCCACCCTGTGACAGTCCCTAAATATGGACTAAGATGAACTGTAGGAGATGAACTGTAGGAACCCATGTTTGCAGATGTTGACCATAAAGCCTAAACTTTTATTTATTGGTCCCAAAATGTGACTGTAATGTATATCTTTGAGGGAGTGCAGATGAAATCTTAGTATATGACAGATATTTCCTGTAATAGAGGATGGCATCCACGTTGTTAAATTATCCATTGCAATGATTCTCCTTTGCATTTTTAATATTTTGATTTTGATACGCTATGTGAGCTGAGACATTTGATGGTTTGCAGCTATGCTGGCTTCTGATCTCTCCAGTGACTTTTTTTTATTTTATTTTTTTGGTGCCAAGCACCCTCGCAAAATTACACTGATAGGTTCTGACATATGTTGTGTCAATTCTGTCTGGGCCAGTTGAGTCCACCCCTCTGCCCTACATTTGCTGTTTCAGCCTTGAATGCAGATGTACATGACAGTCATCCCAAGAGTGTGTCACAGTGCCTTTTGCATGTTTTCAGTAATCCCTTTTTTCCTGATAACACCAGCCTTGGAAGCAAAAGTATTTAGAATCATAAGAAGAATAATTTGCTATGAGAAGACTAATATTTATTACTGAGTTTAATGCATTTAGAAGTAAGGTGCAACATCCTGATAGGGTAAACTTAATGGGCCAGATTCTGCTCTTAGGTATGCCAGTCAGGTACACTAGTTCACATTAAGAGTGAGGCTATGTCTACATTACTTCATTTACAGTGTTGCAGCTGCACCAATGCAGCTGCACAGATGCCTGATTGAAGATATCTCTCCCGTCAGCTTAATAACTCCTGTCTCTGTGAGAAGCAGTAGCTATGCCATCGGGAGACGCTCTCCCTCCAACTTAGCGCTGTGTATACCGGCACTTAGGTCAGTATAACTTAAGTCGCTCAGGGGTGTGGATTATTCACAACCCTGAGCGACATAAATTATTCTGAAGTAATTTTTAGTGTAGACATAGCCTAAATTCCAGTAGATTTAGACTCATGTAAATCTGGACCTTACTTTTGGCTGAGGCATCGTGCAAAGATCATCTGTTTTCTCAGCCATTAGCCTGGGGAAGGATTTTGTTGTAGGTGGTAAGATTCTGCTCCAAACTAAGCCTTCTTAAGACTCATGTTGCTCAGCGTATCATGTATTTTACATCCAGAAGATCACTCAGCACATCAGACAGATGTAAATTATGAGCTCACTGGAGAAGTTCTTAATACAGAGACAAGGAATGTGCAATTACAGGGTAAATGCCACTTGCAGCAGCAACCTTGAGGGTGGTAAATTCTGCAGCAGTTGAAAAGATATTTCAATTCATGTTAGATGCTAAGGGCCCAATTCTTCCTCCGTGGTGTCATGCAGCTCGCAGTAGGAATTGTACCCATGCAACTGAGATACAATTGGGCCTTGAGGTTGTACAAGCAGGGGGTGCAAAGACAGTAACTCTCCCTTTAGGCATTGGACCTGTGGAAAAGTATATAAGAAACCCAATGAAGCTGCCTAGTTAGCCTAACTGGTGGTTTTCAAAGCCCTGTTTTTCTGAATACATAGCCATAGTCCTGTGAAGAGGTGACAGAATATGTCAGTGATGAAGCCCAGATGCAGTCCACCAGCCCTTGACAGAAGATGGGCAGAAATCATCGTTTGCCAGCCTAACAGGATTTCTGTGTGATCCACTACCAGACCAGAAACACAAGCTGTCACAAGCTGGTGTGCAGTGTAAAGGAGAAGGAAGATGTAGAGCAAGCAAGAGAAAAATTACTTCTCACTGTGCCCAAAGGGAACAAGTGTGGATTTGAATAGTACAGCCAGCTATAAGATAGTGATCAGCTGATAACGCAGAGAGAGAGATAGGGGACAGAGCTGGGATTGAGTTGTAAATCCATTGATGGAAGCACAGTCCGTCACAATAACTAAGAGTTAATGGTCAGTTAATGCGTATTTGATGCCTCTACCACTTTCCAATTTTTGACACCCTTTCCGAAGTGAGGAAACTGGAACTGGACATAATATTCAGTAGTGATCTCACTAATTCTAGACACAGAGGTACTACCACCTCCCTATTCCTCCTTGATTTTGCCTCCCAGAGTCACATTTGCCCTGTTACTTACTGTGAGCTCATGTTCAGCTGGTTATATAGCAGTATTCCTTTAAGTCATTTTCAATACTGCTGCATTGCAGGATGCTGTCTCACATTATCTACACTCTTTGTTCCAAATGCAGGACCTTGCATTTGGCTGTATTAAAATGCATGTTGTTCACATAAGTCCTCCAGACCAGGACATCCAGATGAGTCTGCACAACTAACTGACTTATCCCCATCATTATTTACCACAGCATCCCTTATGTCATCCTCAAACTTTACCAGCAATGACTTCAATTTTCTTCCAGATCATTGATAAAGATATTGATTAGCACTGGGCCAAGAACAGATCCCTATGGAAGAACCCCACTGCAAACACCCTGCTCAGAGGATGATACTCTGTTTTCAATTGTGTCTTGAATTCTATCCATTTAGGTCCTTAGCACCCACAGCAGAACTGCTAAGGCAAGCACAGATCCAGTCCCCCCATTCAAAAACTAGAGTTCCATGTCAGAAGGAGACTGCAGCAACAAGAGCAAAGCACTAGTAATAAATGCGGCAGGTCTCGAGTACCAAAGAGGAGGATGCAAAAAGCAAGGAACTAGCAGAACACATTACCCACTGTGAGCCACAAAACCTACAACTCTCCTTTAGGATTGTATATAAATTTCCCTACACAAGATCATCTGCACAGTCTCAGGCCTCCTTGGGGATCCCATAAAAATAAATTATGACAAGACAGCAGTGGATGAGAAGTGCCCATATCATGAAAAATCCTGAGATCCAGAACATAAGCAATCCTGCTTAACAGTGCAAACAATAAGACACAGCAAAATGTACAACTCTCTCATGAAATTTGACCTTGCCCCCTTGCCCAGCTACTACCACAAGAGCACCAATAAAGGAAAAGCCGTCATTCAGTTAAAGCCTAAGGATGGCTCTCTCACAGAAGGCTAAACTGGAAACCAGGCATTCATGATGTATGATTGAGGGAATATGATGAGTGCAGTCTGGTCTACTTGGTGGATCTACCTGTAATTAATTTCTTTCGAATCATAGAATCATAGGACTGGAAGGGACCTCGAGAGGTTGTCAAGTCCAGTCCCCTGCACTCATAGCAGGACTAAGTATTATCTAGACCATCCCTGACAGGTGTTTGTCTAACTTGCTCTTAAAAATCTTCAATTATAGAGATTCCATAACCTCCCTGGGCAATTTATTCCAGTGTTTAACCTCCTCAGAGGTTAAGAAGAGCAATTTTTTCCCTCCTTCTGGTAACAACCTTTTACGTACTTGAAAACTGTTATCATGTCCCCTCTCAGTCTTCTCCAGACTAAATAAAACCAATTTTTTCAATCTTCCCTCGTAGGTCATGTTTTCTAAACCCTTTAATCATTTTTGTTACTCTTCTCTGGACTTTCTCTAATTTGTCCCCATCTTTCCTGAAATGTGGGACCCAGAAATGGATATAATACTTCAGTTGAGGCCTAATCAGTGCAGAGTACTGCGGAAGAATTATGTCTCGTGTCTTGCTTACACCACTCCTGCTGATACATCTCAGAATGATGTTTGCTTTTTTGGCAACAGTGTTGACTCACCTTTCACTTGTGATCCACTATGACCCTCAGATCCCTTTCTGCAGTACTCCTTCCTAAGCAGTCATATCCCATTTTGTATGTGTGCAACGGATTGTTCCTTCTTAAGTGGAGTACTTTGTATTTTTCCTTATTGAATTTCATCGTATTTACTTCAGACCATTTCTTCAGTTTGTCCAGATCATTTTGAATTTTAATCCTATCCTCCAAAGCACTTGCAACGCCTCCCATCTTGGTATCGTTCGCAAACTTTATAAATGTACTCTCTATGCCATTATCTAAATCATTGATTCAGATATTGAACAGAACCAGACCCAGAGCCGATCCCTGCAGGACCCTACTCAATATGCCCTTCCAGTTTAACGACTCTCTGGGAAAGGTTTTCCAACCAGTTTTGCACCCACCTTGCTCCATCTAGTTTGTATTTCCTTAGTTTATTCATGAGAAAGTCATGAAAGACACTATCAAAAGCCTTACTAAAGTCAAGATATATCACATCTACTGCTTCCCCCCATCAACAAGGCTTGTTGCCTGTCAAAGAAAGCTATTAGTTTCGTTTGACATGATTTGTTCTTGACAAATCCATGCTGAGTGTTACTTATCACCTTATTCTCTTCTAGGTGTTTACAACTTGATTGCTTAATTATTTGCTTCATTATCTTTCCAGATACTGAAGTTAAGATGACTGGTCTCTAATTTCCCAGATTATCCTTATTTCCCTTCTTATAGATGGGCACTATATTTGCCCTTTTCAGTCCTCTGGAATCTCTCCCATTTTTATTTTTATTTTATTTTTTTACTTTTTGAAGATAATCACTAATGGCTCAGATATCTCCTCAGTCGGCTCCTTGAGTATTCTAGGATGTATTTCATCAGGGCCTGATCTGAAGACATCTAATTTGTCTAACTAATTTTTAACTTATTCTTTCCCTATTTTAGCCTCTGATCCTAGCTCATTTTCATTGGTATTCATTAAATTAGATGTCCAATTGCTACTAAACTTTTTGGTGAAAACTGAAACAAAAGTCATTAAGCACTTCTCCCATTTCCACATTTTCTGCTATTGTTTTTCCCTCCTCATTGGGTAACATGCCTACCCTGTCCTTGGTCTTCCTCTTGATTCTAATGTATTTGTAGAATGTTTTCTTGTTACCCTTTACGTCTCTAGCTAGGTTAATCTCATTTTGTGCTTTGGCCTTTCTCATATTATCACTACATATGTGTGTCATTTATTTATATTCATCCTTTGCAATTTGACCTAGTTTTCACTTTTTGTAGGACACTTTTTTTTTTTGAGTTTCAGATCCTTAAAGATCTCCTGGTTAAGCTAGGGTGGTCTCTTGCCATACTTCCTATCTTTCCTACGCAGTGGGATAGTTTGCACTACAGTTGCAGAGTTGAGACCCACATGTCCTACAACAAACTAACCAAACATAAATAACTAAGAGTCAGTAGCTAAAAGGAAAGGGGAAAGGAGGAAGAATTATTCTGAGTGGTCAAACCGAGTACGGGAATGCGTCTAGAAAGGATGTAAGAGCCCTAAAAACTGGATATATTTTTCTTAAATGTTCTAAACAGGAAGGCCAGCAATACCGATTTGTTATTCTCTCAAAACCTACTGACTCTGAAAGCCAAATTTTCCCCAGCTAGTAATGAAGTCAATGGGAAGAGAGGTGCTCAGCATTTCACAGGATTTGACCCACACATAGGCACAACTTCGCTCTATAAATTTAATAGTATGACTGTTTCATGGTTAGGCAATGCTTGCAAATCACCACTTGCCGTCTCACCCTATGAACATGATAAGTTCTTACTGTAGACACTGAAATATTTTTTTTAATTACTAAGGTCATGACAACACTACAGAGTTAAGTCAACTTAAGTTACGTCAATGATCATAAACCGCTGTAATTACATCGCTTGTGTTTGTTCACACAATGCTCCTTGTGTCGGCGGAATGCATCCACAATTGGTGCTTTAGCACCGAGAAGGAGCAGTGCACCGTGGGTAGCTGTGCAAATTGCCACCTTCCCTGGCTAAGCATTCTGGGAATGGATCGCAGTGCATCATAGGGGCAGGATCATCACCCCATGATGCAGTTTTCTCCATCCCATAATTCCAAAGGCTTCTGGCTGCATTTCGTGCCGTTTTTCAACTGCCCCTGTAAACTGTGCGCCCGCTATCTCTGCCTGAAAACATGGATCCCACACTGCTCACCAGTCTTGTAATGAGTGTTATGAACACAACGCGGCTGATCCTGCAGTATTTCATGAGCTGCAAATCTGAACAGGAATCTGTGGTGCCTGCCCTGCTGTGTGCCATGGCAAGAAGCAATTCAAGATTAATGTTGGCAATCACTGAGCAGCTGCACACAGTGGACCATTGCTATTGGGCTCGGGAAACAAGCACCGAGTGGTGGGATCGGATTGTGATGCAGGTATGGGATGACGAGCCGTGGCTGCAGAACTTTTGGATGCACAAAGCCACCTTCCTTGAACTCTGTGCAGAGCTTGCCCCTACATTGCAGCATAAGGACACCAAAATGAGAGCTGCCCTAACAGTGGAACAGTGAGTGGCAATCGCTGTGTGGAAGCTGGCAACTCCAAACTGCTACCAGTCAGTTGCAAATCAGTTTGGAGTTGGGAAGTCCACCGTGGTGGTTGCGTTCATGCAAGCCTGCAGAGCCATTAATCACCTCCTGCTACCAAGGACTGTCACTCCGGGCAATGTGTGGGAAATAGTGGATGGCTTTGCAGCAATGGGATTCCCTAATTGTGGTGAGGTGATAGATGGCACGCATATCCCAGTTTTGGCCCCAGAACATTTGGGATGGAGTACATCAGCAGAAACGGCTACTTCTCTGTAGTATTGCAGGTGCTGGTGGATCACCAGCTAAGTTTCTTCTAAGCTGTGTGGCCGCACAGCAGGCTTCAAGGACCACGCAGGAAAGTAGAGGTTTCACTCCCCCAGCCTCAGAGCTGCTGCTGCCAGGGAAGAGGCACCTCTCCCTCGGCCCCAGCACTGGAGCTCCCGCAGTGAGAAAGGGCTGGGGGGAGTTCCCTCTTCCTGCTGCAGCCCTGGGGCAGCCTGAACCTCAAACCCTCATCCCCAGCCCCACCCCAGAGCCCACACCCCCAGACAGAGTCCTCACCCCCCGCACCCTGACCCTCTGCCCCAGCCCTGAGCCCCCTCCCACACTCCGAACCCCTCATTCCCCTCTGCCCCCGCCACACATCACCTCCATATCAGTGCACATAACAAAATTAATTCCATACATGGATGTAAAAAATTAGAGGGAACATTGATCACCAGGGTCATTCCATTGACATCAATGCAGAGTGGTTGGGGAAGGTGCATGACACACACATCTTCAGGAACACTGGTCTGTCTAGAAAGCTGCATGCAGGGAAATGCCCACAGTGATCCTGGGAGACCCAGTCTACCCCTTACTCCTGCGGCTTATGAAGTCATACACTGGAAATCTTGACAGCAGTATGGAGCACTTCAATAACAGCTCAGCAGATGCAGAATGACTAGAGAATGTGTGTTTGGCAGATTAAAGGGTCATGGTGCTGCCTTTTTGGCAGGTTATACCTCAGTGAAGAAAATATTCCCCTGGTCATAGCAGCCTACCATGCTCTGCATAACATTTGTGAAGCCAAGGGAGAAAAGTTTCACCGGGGATGGAGTGTTGAGGTGAATCACCTGGCAGCTCATCTTGAGCAGCCAGACACCAGGGCTATTTGAGGGGCTCAACAGTGGGCTATTTGAAACAGGGAGGCTTTGAAGCAACATTTTGACAATAAGCCCCAGTAATGAACTGAGCCAGGCATTATTTACTTGCCACCCTGAATGACCCCTGTAATGATCCCAACCTGAGCGTTAATTGTAGTCTGTAAATGTGGTGATTGCCCCGGTCTTTGAATTACTGTTGCAACCACTGGGACTTGCCAGTGAGCAGCATTCACTGAAGTGAGGATCTCATAACTATGTTTAAGTCCAGTTGTCATTATGAAAAATGTCCCAAGGGGCGGAGTGCAAGGGGTACTGCGATGCGCCGGGAACATGAGAGGCATGTTGGTGGGGAGGAGGGAGTTTGGGGAGGGTAAGGAAGGCATTTCTGTATGGGCTACAGGCGGAGACAAGCACACATGTTCCATCTGCAGTCCAATCAGGAACCTCAGCACCTCTGTTGGGTCCTCTGTGAGCTTTATTATCCACCCCGACCCTGTCTCCTCTCCTAGCTATCCATTTTTAGTTTCTTGTTTATTGTCTCTCTCCACGCTTTGTGCTTGCTATCGGCCTGATCTCACAATTGCAGTAATTCCCAAAACATGTCTCCTTCCTCCGCCTTGTTTGCCTCCTTGTCTGACAGAGGCGCTCGGCCAGTGTGTAAAGGCACATCAGCAGAAGCAAAAGAGTCAGTATTGCATGTGCACTCACAGCCTTAAATCATAAAAGTTACCTACACCCTTTCTCACTTTCCCTTGGCAAGCCTGCAGCACGGCCAGAGCACTAAACATGGTGAGTTCAGCCCAGGGAGCAGGTGCAAGATGAGACAGGGTCTGGGTGGTTTCAAAAAGGGCTCTGTATAAATGCCTGGGGATACTACTATGAATATTGGCACTGTTTTCCACAGGCAGGGGCAATTGAAGCTGATATCTCTCTAATGAGGGTAACCGAAGAGGCACAGGTGCATCTACTGCATGCATGCGGCTTCAGACTGGGTCCCTATGCTGCTCGCCTGTGTGCTGCTTTGGTTCCTCCAGAAGTAATTGCCGATTGGCATGGCAAAGTTTCCTATAATGGGGGAAGAAAAAAAGCAGCTCTGCCAAGGAACTTTTGGCAGAGGATTGCAGAGTATCTGCAGGAAGGTTTCCTAGAGATCTCTATGGAGGATTCCCAGGAGATCTCGGTGTGCATAAACAAACTTTTCTTCAGGGTCCCCACTGCATAGCTGCACAGGGGAATGCAAAGCAGATGCAAGTTAATTTTGGTTCCTTCTCCCACATGCGCCATGTAACAAAATAAAGGACCCCTCTACCTCATGTAACCGTGCACTATCAAAGAAAAATGAGTACTGGAGCTCCCCTCTCCTGCTTCAGGCATTCCAGACCTGGACTGCTGGGACTGGCTAGACCTCTCTGGAGTCAAAAAGAGGTCCTGGTTCACCATGCCACTGGACGAGCCTGTCACCTGTCCCACATCCGCCTCCTACTCAACTTTCTCATCCACCACTTCATCCTCGGGGTTGACTCTGCTGGCCACGGCCTCCAGTCCCCCCAGAGTATGCACAGGGCTCTTGGCGGTGGAGGTGAGGTCACTGCCAAGGATGGTGTGTAGCTCCTTGTGGAGCTAGGCACCACACCAGAGCAATGGTTGGCCTACCTTGCTTTCTAGTATGCCTGCCTCAGCTCCTTGATCTTAGCATGGCACTGCTGTGTCCCTTTCATGCCCCTTCTCATCCATGCCAGGAGCAATCTGCTCATAGGTGTCAGAGTTCCTGCGGCTGGATTGGAGCTGCAGCTGCACAGCCTCCTCTCCCCACAGACCCAGCAACTCTGGTGTACTCCATGCAGGAAACCGTTTGCTGCGGAAAGCCAGCATGGTCAGCTGGGCAGATGTGATCTGAGCTGTCCACGGTGAGCAGACAGGAAGTGGAATTTCAAAAATTCCTGGGGCTTTAAAAGGGGAGGGATGCATGCCTGGCTGCAGGGCAGCAGAGTAGAAACTGGTTACCAGAGCAGTCATGATGGGCATGGTGGGACACCTCCTGGAGGCCACTTAGGACAACATAAACAAGTGCACTGTCTACACTGAGGCAGCATCGCTCTAACTTTGTCACAAAAATCTCTATGCCACTCACTGAGGTGGTTTTATTACGTCAGCATAGCAGGAGAGTTAAGTCGGCGGGAGGAGCATTGTTGTGTGTACACCTCCACTGTTTTGTCAATGAAATCTGACTTTTGTTGACAAAACTATGTAGTGTATAGACAAGGCCTAAGTTTCAACTTCTAGCCAGGAAAGAGAGAACTGAAATATTTCCAGCTAAAGGAGGATGACACCTCACTTTTTTAATTCAATAATTCAACAGAAACTGAACAGCAAAGAAGAATGAATTCATCTGCACATACTTCATGAAATAGCTTTGGGGGCAGATGCTCAGCTGGTGTGTATCAGAATAGCTCCACTGAGTTACACCAATTTACGCCAGCTACAACTCGGGCACTAGTTATTTCCATCTTCCTAGCACAGATTGGATGCAAATTTTTTTAACATCTCATAGCAAAGGTTATTGATGTTTAAACCCATCCAAATCAAAGGATCACACTGTGTGCTTTTGTAATCAGTTTCTTGGTAATATTAAATAACCCAGAAGGTTCTAAAAGCAGTGCCAGGCCCCTGGAGCCATGGCTTTCTGATAGGATTTTTGTCAGTCTTGTTAAAAGCCTTCAGTACGACAATTATGCAAGGCTTTAATGCTCCAAGGCAGCTCTGAGATTATCTCAGACACAAAATTGGGTGGCTGACCCATCTTCTCTCCCAATACGCAGGATTTCTGTAGCAATGTAATAGGTACAAATCTGTTCTACTAACATAATTGTACAGAATATCAAGTGCACTCAGGCAAATCTTCAAACTAGTGTTTGTCCTCAACCACGAAGTCTGCTGCCTAAGGTCTCCTCCGAGACAATAGTCTTGTGATTAAAATTATACAGCACTGGTCACGAGAGAGTCATCCTTTATTCATAGGCAGAAACTTTTGGCATAGTAGTATCGCAGACAGTGCAGGAAAAAACATGTCAGATAGGTTTTTATTTAGTCCATACACTGATTAATTATTCAAGACATTATAAAAATAGGAAACAAGATTCACCCAGAAAAATATATTTTAATTTTTAAACAGAGAACAATTTAAACTGAACTTATTTGGCTGGAATGCGCCATTCCAGTATGGGTTTCTAGCATCAGAATGATCAGAGATTTACATGTCTTCAAACCCACTGAAGAAAACAGTGGGGATCTAAATGGTGTCTGGCATCAAACCACATCCCTGAATGTGGGAGGAGGGGAGAGGAAGAAGAGAGGGGAAGATCCTTAAATAGTTTGTTTCATTTTTATTAATTCATTGAGAGATTTCTGTGAGCACCATTAACAGGTAAATATTCAACATGGTACAGATTCCCCCACTGCAGCACTCATTCAATGTAGGAAATACCTCCAAAAGGGCGACACCAAGGTATTGGCTTCATTTCCAGTGACCACTGCAATTTGAAAAACTAAATAAGCCAGATCTTCTGCTGTCATTGCGACACACTTGGAGCAGCTCATAAGGGAGGAGGGCAAAGGTGGCTCTGATTCACTTTGATATTCAAATGATCCTGGAGCCCGGTCCCCAGCGCAAATTCCAGCACATTTAGGGTTGCTCAAAATTAAGCTCTGCAGCCCGCAAGCCTAAGTCTAGAAGCAGGGGATGGCCCCAGTTACAGCCCCCTTCTTCCAGGAATGCTTTCTATGCCAGGGGCTGAGATGGGACAGCATAGAACTGCTATCTATGCTACCCAGAAATCCCCTTCACACCAGGAGATCTTCAGAGATCCAGTTAAGCAGGTTTTCTGGCTGCTTTGTGGCTCAGAACAGCCAGAGCAGACCTCAAAAATCAACTCTGATATATTTGAAGCTAGGTATGGAGTGAGTGCAAGATACTCGGCCATCCTAGTGTGTTTTCTTTGTTTCTGTACCAGTCTGAAAATTAGGGGCCTGATCCCTCAAAGCCTTACTCACACAATACTCACATGAGTAATAAAGACTCACTGACCCTCCAAAAGCACAGCACTCAACAAGGACAGAGAAACCCAAACCACCCAGCTTGAGACTAATAGAAGAAAAGGCTTTTTCAGTGCTGGTTCCTGACCAGTGGAACAATCAGACTGAAGGAGCTCAGAATGTGGTCTACAGCCTATCCTGTATCCACTGAAGACAATGGCAAAATCTCTATTAGCTTCAATGCGGGGAGAAGTGAGCCACTAATCTGTCCGCCTTTGAAGACCCATCCAAAAGCCACCATTTTAGAAAAGCCTACATACAAGAGAAGCCAAGAATATGTCATGCAAATGTTTTATGTCATGGAATGTTTTTCCCTCTTCTCTACTGTATTTCATATAAACATTTTTGCAAGTGTAAACCTGACTGAACAGTGGATAAAATTTGAATAAATTTGCCTCTCACAAGCCTGCAATGCCTGATAAAAGTCTGAACATTTCAAGCTTCTTCCAAAATTCATCCCAGTACTAGTTCATGCACTGAATAATCAAAGAAGCAAAAGGCTACTAACGTGTATTTTAAGCCAGTTTTAACGCCTTGTTTCTTATAACAATTGTATTAGGAAAAGTTAAAAGACCTGCCTATTTCTAGCTGAGGAGTAAGTGCTGCTCTCTGTTTGCCTGTGGAACTGCAATTAGTGTTAATGAGAGTTATTTCAGAGTAGTAGCCGTGTTAGTCTGTATTCGCAAAAAGAACAGGCGTACTTGTGGCACCCTAGAGACTAACAAGTTTATTTGAGCGTAAGCTTTCGTGAGCTACAGCTGATGGGAGACTACAAGCCAGGATTTTTCACTTATCTAAGAACAGAAGTGTTGGACATGAACTAACCATCCTGCAGCAAAAGCCATTACAGGACTTTAGCTTAGGGCTCAGAGGAAGTGAAGGAGTTCTTCAAGTGTAAGTAAAGAGATCAACTGTGTCCTAATGGGAGATTTCAAAGACAGGGTTTGAAACCTGTCTCTGATGGGGATGATGGTCTGCATATATCAGAAGGAGAGGTGAAGAAACACATGGATCAGATTGAGGTTACAATTCTATTTAAGTCAAAGATGTGATGACATGATCCCTGCCTATGTCAGAGTCAGGGATAGAAATTTGTCTGTGTGACATATGAGGGTGGAAGTCTGCTTTATCCAAGACAGACAAGGTGGGTGAGGTAATATCTTTTACTGGCTTAACTTCTGTTGGTGAGAAAGACAAGCTTTCCAGTTTACACAGAGCTCTTCTTCAGGTCTGGGAAATGTACTCAGTGTCACAGCTAAATACAGTACAAGGCAGAACAGATTGTTTAGCATAAGTACTTAACACACATTTCAAGGGACCATTCAAGGTGAAGTGGCCTGTTAACACCTTCCAGTCATAGGGAGGAAAGAAAAGGGCGGGAGATGCAGCTAGGGGGTTCTTAGTGGGTTATAGGTTGTTCTAATAAACCATAAATCCAGTGTCTCTATTCAGTCCATGATTTTTAGTGTCTAGCTAAGTGATGAATGGCTCATCTTTTGAAAATGTTGTGCAAGTTTCCTTTGAGACTGAGGACTGATCGGTCAGAGATCAGTATTGCCGACTCCAAATATTCAAAAATCGTGAGTCAGGTTTACCAAAAATCATGAGATTGACTTTAAAATCATGAGATTATGTAAAAATAATAGCTTTGGAGGGTGGGGTTTCCGTGTTCTGTTTTTTGAGTTTTAGGGTGCACTGGAATCACATTTTGAAGCTTTCTCCACAGCCATGATGGCTAGAAACTTACGTTTTCTTTAATAATAAAGGCTGAAATGATCACATATCCACTTGACTCCAGGAGCTGGGGCTTTAAGGAAAACAATAATTACCATGAGACTCATGACAAAATCATGAGAGTTTGCAACCCTGAAAGTGAGCACTTTGTGAAAAGTGATCACTCACAGGTGATAGTGTGTTTTTGTCTTTTATCATTCTCCTGTGTGAGTTCATTCAAGAGTGTAGTGATTGTCTGGTTTCATCCACATAGTTGCTATTGGGGCATTTACTGCACTGGATGAGGTACACCATATGTTGTGATAGGCATGTGTAGGACCCATAAAAACAAGCCTGGGAGCTGGATTACTTTGTGAGTTGGATTGTTCCTTAGGTCAGAGAAGGATCCCTTCTCTCATTTGCATCAGTATAAATTAGGACAAAGAAAAGGAGGACTTGTGGCACCTTAGAGACTAACAAATTTATTTGAGCATAAGCTTTCGTGAGCTACAGGTCACTTCATCAGATGCATTCAGTGGAAAATACAGTGGGGAGATTTATATACATAGAGAACATGAAACAATGGGTGTTACCATACACACTGTAAGGAGAGTGATCACTTAAGATGAGCTATTACCAGCAGGAGAGCCGGGGGGGGGCTGGGGGGACCTTTTGCAGTGATAATCAAGGTGGGCCATTTCCAGCAGTTGACAAGAACATCTGAGGAACAGTGCGGGGGGGAATAAACATGGGGAAATAGTTTTACTTTGTGTAATGACCCATCCACTCCCAGTCTCTATTCAAGCCTAAGTTAATTGTATCCAGTTTGCAAATTAATTCCAATTCAGCAGTCTCTCGTTGGAGTCTGTTTTTGAAGTTTTTTTGTAGAAGAATTGCCACTTTTAGGTCTGTAATCGAGTGACCAGAGAGATTGAAGTATTCTCCAACTGGTTTTTGAATGTTATAATTCTTGACGTCTGATTTGTGTCCATTTATTCTTTTACATAGAGACTGTCCAGTTTGACCAATGTACATGGCAGAGGGGCATTGCTGGCACATGATGGCATATATCACATTGGTAGATGTGCAGGTGAACGAGCCTCTGATAGTGTGGCTGATGGGATTAGGCCCTATGATGGTGTCCCCTGAATAGATATGTGGGCACAGTTGGCAACGGGCTTTGTTGCAAGGATAGGTTCCTGGGTTAGTGGTTTCTGTTGAGCTATTACCAGCAGGAGAGCGGGGGAGGAAGAGGGGAAGAAAACCTTTTGTAGTGATAATCAAGGTGGGCCATTTCAAGCAGTTGACAAGAACGTCTGAGGAACAGTGGGGGTTGGGGGCGGGGAATAAACATGGGGAAATAGTTTTACTTTGTGTAATGACCCCTCCACTCCCAGTCTCTATTCAAGGCTAAGTTAACTGTATCCAGTTTGCAAATTAATTCCAATTCCAACACCTGGGGTATTCTAT
This sequence comes from Lepidochelys kempii, assembly GCF_965140285.1. NCBI lineage: Eukaryota > Metazoa > Chordata > Testudines > Cheloniidae > Lepidochelys > Lepidochelys kempii. Next base: position 20,712,797 of record NC_136380.1, read on the forward strand.
CTGCTACCCAAGATCCATAAACCTGGAAATCCTGGTTCACTCTACTTCCCTGTAAGCTAACCATCCTCCCCTCCTTCCTTCAATCACCACTTGCAGAGGCAATAAAAAGTCATTGTTGCTTCACATTCATGCATTCTGTATTAATTCATCACACAAATAGGGGGATAACTGCCAAGGTAGCCTGGGAGGGGTGGTGGAGGAGGGAAGGACAAGGCCACACAGCACTTTAAAAGTTTAAAACTTGTTGAATGCCAGCCTTCTGTTGCTTGGGCAATCCTCTGGGGTGGAGCGGCTGGGTGGCCGGAGGCCCCCCCACCGCGTTCTTGGGCATCTGGGTGAGGAGGCTATGGAACTCGGGAAGGAGGGTGGTTGGTTACGCAGGGGCGGTAGTGGCGGTCTGTGCTCCAGCTGCCTTTGCTGCAGCTCAACCATACGCTGGAGCATATTAGTTTGATCCTCCAGCAGCCTCAGCATTGAATCCTGCCTCCTCTCATCATGCTGCCGCCACCTTTCAGCTTCAGCCCTGTCTTCAGACCGCCACTTACTCTCCTCAGCCTGCCACCTCTCCTCCCGGTCATTTTGTGCTTTCCTGCACTCTGACATTGTCTGTCTCCACGCATTCGTCTGTGCTCTGTCAGTGTGGGAGGACAGCAAGAGCTCAGAGAACATTTCATCGCGAGTGTGTTTTTTTCGCCTTCTAATCTTCACTAGCCTCTGGGAGGGAGAAGATCCTGTGATCCTTGAAACACATGCAGCTGGTGGAGAGAAAAAAAGGGACAGTGGTATTTAAATAAGACACATTTTATAGAACAATGGGTACGCTCTTTCACGGTAAACCTTGCTGTTAACATTACATACATAGCACGTGCTTTTGTTACAAGGTCGCGTTTTGCCTCCCTCCACCACATGGCTAGCCCCTCCCCTCTCCCCCCTCACCGTGGCTAACAGTGAGGAACATTTCTGTTCAGCCACAGGCAAACAACCCAGCAGGAACGGGCACCTCTGAATGTCCCCTTAAGAAAAGCACCCTATTTCAACCAGGTGACCATGAATGATATCACTCTCCTGAGGATAACACAGAGAGATAAAGAACGGATGTTGTTTGAACGCCAGCAAACATACACTGCAATGATCTGTTCTACAATGATTCCCGAGTACGTGCTACTGACCTGGAGTAGTAAAGTGTCCTACCATGGTGGATGGAATAAGGCTGCCCTCCCCAGAAACCTTTTGCAAAGGCTTTGGGAGTACACCCAGGAGAGCCACAAATGTCAGGGCAAATTAATCATTAAACACGCTTGCTTTTAAACCATGTATACTATTTTAAAAGGTACACTCACCAGACATCCCTTCTCCGCCTGGCAGGTCCGGGAGGCAGCCTTGGGTGGGTTTGGGGGTACTGGCTCCAGGTTCAGGGTGAGAAACAGTTCCTGGCTGTCAGGAAAACCAGTTTCTATGCTTGCTTTCTGTGAGCTATCTACAACCTCATCATCATCATCATCTTCCTCATCCCCAAAATCTGCTTCCGTGTTGCCTCCATCTCCATTTAAGGAGTCAAACAACACGGCTGGGGTAGTGGTGGCTGAACCCCCCTAAAATAGCATGCAGCATCATAGAAGTGGCATGTTTGGGGCTCTGACCCGGAGCGGCTGTTTGTCTCTCTGGTTTTCTGGTAGGCTTGCCTCAGCTCCTTAAGTTTCACGCGGCATTGCTTCGGGTCCCTGTTATGGCCTCTGTCCTTCATGCCCTGGGAGATTTTGACAAATGTTTTGGCATTTGGAAAACTGGAACGGAGTTCTGATAGCACGGATTCCTCTCCCCATACAGTGATCAGATCCCATAGAAGTGGTTTTTTACCCACGAAAGCTTATGCCCAAATAAATCTGTTAGTCTTTAAAGTATAAAATATAATCAGTCACATAGTCTTGCTCATACCTGCCCTGCCCTGGATTGAAATCTGCTCCCATTGAGGAGCTGAATTTGTATCTCTTGTCTGCACAAAGATGGGGTTATTGCTATACAGCCAGTTGATGGCTCTGTTGATGGCTAAATGGAACACCGTGACTGCCTGCTGTCCACAACTATCAATACCTCAGCTCCTGCAATGGATGAAATGTCCAGAGGAGGTTGGAGTCAGAGAGGCAGGAAAAAAGACTTAGTTGGCACCTGGCTCCCTACCATGGAACTCATTTCCACAGATCCAAGTGACAGTGAAACTCACAACTTTCAGGGCCAATTGAAAAAACTCAATTCTTCAATTTAGAGTTCCCATAACTAGAAAAAGAAGGTCAGAGAAAAAGACGAGGGGAAAAAGGAGAAGTAGGTAGATTTAAAGTCACTCTCTCCTGGAAGAAGGGAAGGATTTAAGTTAGACCACATCATTCTTCATAACTTTTCTACATTTTGTTAGGCACTCAAACAAAGAGCATCGTATAAATTCACTCACACACACACACACACACAAATCTATCTTAAGAAAACATCCAAGGGACCAAACACAAATATTTTGTCTCCTAAAGGTGACTTCAACTATAGGTCAAAAAGAAATATATTGAAATTCTTGTGAATACTTTAATGAGTTCACTTAAAGACAGAGGCTTGTCTATTAGAAGTAGTCTTGATTGTATGTATATATAATTAATTGCTAAACACTTTCAGAACATGATGTGCTTCTGTCTGAAGTCAAGATTTATTCTAAGCCTTTGACATCTTTTCTTCTTTCCAAGCCCTTTTTCCCTTTGCTGAGGTAAGTAAACACCTTCAACAAAGGCATCATCTAAAACAGACTTCCACAGAAACCTGAAACTTGGTTTGAAAGGCTGTTTGCTGCTATTAAAATAACTGGCATGCTGTTTATAATTAGTTGTGACATGGCATGAGCTGCTCCAGAAGAATGCAGATACATTATCTTCAAACATGACAGCACGCCTCCAAATTTGACAAGTTTACTAGAAATGAGCAAAACATGAACAATCCATAGTTTAGGTTCAGATTTGATAACCGTCCAAAAATTGAGATGTTTATCTGAACCTACTCTTGAGTCTGCAAATCTCATGCAGTCAAACCTCTGCATGAGCCTGCTAATATTTACTAAAACAGTGACAACCAAGTTATCTCATTCAGTAGTGACAGTGTCATGTAAGAACACAGCAAATTGCTTCAAGATCAGAGGCCCCTTGGTATAACCACAGACAATTTAGGAAACTGATCTGTGGGCTGTCTGTCCGTGAAATTCACTTCTTTACCCATATGCATTTCTTTATTCCTTTGTGCACCATATTCTTCATAAGGAACTCAGATACTAAAGTGATGGGCCAAAGATAGGTCTTGTAACAATAACTATGGGGATTACAAACAGCCATATGACTGAGCAATACACTAATTCTCAAGTGCTGGAACCCATACCAGGCATAGAACACTAGGAAACCTTCCTGTGTCATCTCTGCTTCAAGGTATCAGCAAAAATATACAGCATTAATACACCGCAAAGGCTAAGACAATGGTCACTCATCAGCCTGGTGGCAACTTGCAACATCAGACTGAAGTGGTGTTTTACACCATGTGTGAGCCAAGCAATCACTATATTTATATGCATAATGTCATCTAAATAAATAACATGTACTCAAGCACGGATTTTGCTCTGGCAGCAGGTGTGGTATTGGGGACTGCACCTTTAAGGGCTGAGCTTCCCAGACAGAAAGTCTATGCAGGGCACCACAAAACTCTTGTTTTTAGGCACAGCCAACCACCCAGAATAAAGCAGAGCTCTTGCAAGCACCTTAAGTATTGAGTGATCATGGAGCACCGCATGCAATCCAGAGCAAAAAGACGTTAAGAAAATCCTGAGTGGAAGAATGGAACAGTGCTGAAACTCTCTAGAAATGTGAAAGACTGGAGAAAATTTACACAGCACTTCACTCTGTATCTGCAATCAGTGGATGCCAGGAAAAAGAAAGACATTCAGAAGAGAGACTTACTAAAAAATTTTTAAAAATTATTAAAACTAATGTTAAAAATAATAGAATACACAGGTTAAGAAATAAGTGTCTGTACATCTGGGTTTAGTGTTTAGATTATCCACAAATACAAAGTTTGTTTTAAAAGTCATCCGGTACATAAAGTACATAATCAGCAATAACCCAAATTTAGGTGAATAAATTTAACAATACAGTTTAGATATTAGCATCCAATTATTCGGGTACATTACTCATGAAACGTTAAACTAAGAGTTGGTTGTGGAAAGCAAATATATGAATGAGTGAAGATTGTCCCTCAGTAATTGAGAATTTAGGGTAAGTTGTCTGTTAGAAAATACAATCCATCAGGGAAGTATTTCAGTTACTTTCCCGACTGTGCTTCTCATTGGCACTCCAGCTCATCGCTCCTCGTATTGCCGATGTCTGGTGATGTGTCCCTCGACCACCTGATGGCATCCGACACCATGAGTTGCCACATCAGCTGGGCGTAGCGTTGACCGATTCCACATTCTCTCAACACTCGCTTGTCAGTGGGGTCCCATGTGCCTACTACACCTAAACAAACAGGGGATTGCGCTTGTCAATTCTCTTTCTACTAGACATGGCATTCCTGACATAGTAACCTCTGCCACAGTTCAGTGGGCATGTGTTTAAAACGTCTCAATGAAGTGCAGGTTTAGACATGTAACAGCCACTTTCTATTATCCCGAATCCAACAGGTTGGGGAAAAACAGTGTCAAAATAATAAAGCCCCTTCTAAAAAAGCCTGCAGAGTCAGACTCTGATCCAAATTTACCACAGTTACATTATAAAATGGCACCAATGAAACACAGGATGTCCCCTGCTGATGTTTGCTTCAGCAGAAAACTGAACACAAGAAATGTCAGAGTCACTGGGGACTTGCACATGTATAAAGAGACAGATCAGGCAGAACAAAACAAGAAATCAGTCTAATCTGGAGTCCCAGGAGCTCCCATCTCTTCATGAAAATGATGCAGTGTGTCTCTATTATGGGAAGTAATGGTCATGAACAGCAGTGATGTCACTAGGAGCTGCTCCATGATTGTATGAGCTTGTCGTACAGCTGGACATCTACTACTGCGGAGAGGGCAACGCCTCCTCCAAACCCCAGAGGAAGGGAGATAAGGGGCACTGATTCTGAAACTTTGCCCAAGAAAGTCTCATACAGGCAACAAATAGAACATGGAACAACCAGAAGTGGACTTGCCACCTGCTGACAGCAGTAGTGCTGATGTTCAGGGAGCCTGCAGGTCCAAGCAACAATGCAGGGCGCCATAAGGACTAATTGCACACTGTTAGCAAGTTTAGTTATTAGGATGGTTATAAGTATTGGTAATTGTGTATTAGTTAATTGTGTTTTTAAATATTACTGTTATTAAATGTTAGCTTGGAAGGGTGATATTGGGGACTGTGACTTTAAGGGCTGAGCTTCCCAGACACAGTTTGCTCTTGTTACGCACAGCCAGTTTGGAACAAGATACAGAATAAACCAGATCTATTGCAAGCACCTTAAGCAGTGAGTGACCATTAAACGCCACAGCAGGAGTGACCGGATGTCCTAATAAATCTGTCTTTTCAATCCCTAATGTGTGTGATTCAATGAACCATGCTTTGCACACTGCTTGAACTTGTTTAACAATGAATTCCTTCAGAGTAAACTTACTACTGAAAATAGAAAAGGAGGACTTGTGGCACCTTAGAGACTAACAACTTTATTTGAGCATGAGCTTTCGTGAGCTACAGCTATAGCTCACTTCATTGAATGCATCCGATGAAGTGAGCTGTAGCTCACGAAAGCTCATGCTCAAATAAATTGGTTCGTCTCTAAGGTGCCACAAGTACTCCTTTTCTTCTTGCGGACACAGACTAACACGGCTGCTACTCTGAAACCTGTCACTACTGAAAATGTTACGATAGCAATATTTTCCATTAAAAATTAGATTTCCTGGGAGTTAGAGTTAGCTAAGTGCCTTGCAGGGAAAATCAGAGAATCTCATTTGGAATTCAGATGGTGGAAAGGTCCTAGACGAATACATTCTTAGAGAAATTCAACTTTGTACTATTCACTTGACTTATGTTAGCTCCTATTTAAAATGCTATAACAAGGGTTGCTCTTGGTATCCATATATATTTTGCTGTTATACTGAAAGGGCATTATAGTCATGTGTGTCAGCATCATTTAATATCTGGACTCGGAACAGCCTAAGTGATGCACATTCTGCCAGAGGCCAATTTTTCTTTCTTCTTTGTACGTTTGTGTGCAAGAAGCCATGCTTGGTGGTATTACATTAAAGCTAGCTCTTTCTTCCCACCATTGTGGTTAGACACTGGTTCACTCAGGACTGTAGATACTCAGTGATGTTTAAACTGCAGTTATATTTATAGCCCTGCTCCCCATGGCCGCAGGTGAGCCCTGCTGCCCAGGAGCAGGTGGTCAGGCCCAGAACTGGGAGAGCGGCCAGTGCTGCCAGGCCAGACCACAGTGGGGATGCTGGCACTGGCCGAGGGGCCCAACTTGTTGGACAGAAAACGGTGCGGCTAACGGTTGCTGGACAGCCCCTGCCACCCAGCCCCAGCCACTGGCGGCTGCCACTGGCCCCGAGCGCGCTGTGCCCTCCCAGCTGCCCAAGCCAGATGCTGATGGCTAGGCGCCACCAGTGAGTAGAGCCCTGCGTGATTGTATCTGCATCTGATCCACTATCCGCAAAAATGGTCAGCGGATATGAAGCAGATATCTGTGGATTTGCAGGGCTCTAGTTATATTGCTTTTGCATTCGTCTCTTCTGGAGAAGAGCACGGTAGCTGTTTAACATAATACTTCGATGCTACACAGCAGTCCTGGGCAAGAAGAATACTATATCCGGTAGAGTATGCAAATTAGATAAGCAAAATTTAATCATTCAAGTTGGAATTTGTCCAAGACAATGATCAAACTTCCATATGCTGAAGAAAAATGCCATGGAGACTTTGACTACAAAGGGTCAAAGACTTTAGTTTTAAATCTTATCCAAAAGAGAGTGCACTCCATCAGCCAATTTGATTCCAAAATCTGGGACAGTACTGACTCAAAAGAAAGCATCATCTCCTATATCTTTTGAGGTCTCTCACCTAAACATTGGCCAAACTCAGTCCTGCATAATTTGTAAGCTAGAGGAGGCATGGCTATCAGTCTGCACATCCAGCTGGAAAAAAATACCAATGGGGTCTGCAGCCCCCTAGGGGGCCACAAGCTGGTTTCATGGGGTCTGTGAAACAGGGCCAGTATTAGACTGCCTGGGGCCCAGGGCAGAAGCCCCACCCCACTGCACAGGGCTAAAGCCACACGGAGCAGAAGCTCTGAGCCCCACGACCCACCACCCCCCTCCTCACCTCCCACTGGGCCCTGGAGTTTTTATAGCCTGTTGGGTGGGGGACCTCAGAGAGAAAAAGTTTGAGAACTCCTGATGTAGATTATGGTTTCACAGCAATCAAAACTATACCTTGTGGCAGGTCAAACAGAAAACACTCAGGAACCACGTTCATGGAGGAAGTGTATTGAGTTCTCTGTGCCAAACCACAGAGGACATGAGTTGTTACAGCCCTCAGCGACAGAGCCTTGGTTCTTTATCTCAAGCTACAGCTGCTCATGCTTCTAGCTCTGGATGTCCCCAATTCATCCCTGGTGTGTCGGGCAAGATGGCAGCTTTGGGGTTTTATTTTCCGGAGCCATTAGTGTAGAGCCTCCTCAGTGGTGTCTGCTTCCAAACCAATTCAAAGCAATGGAAATGAAGAAGAAAGCTTAACACCTGCAAACTGAAGCTACACAAATTCAGACAAGAAAAAAAAATAAATAAAAATTGCACTATTGTTTTAAGTGAGAGTGTCAAGTAAGAGTGAGAGTAATCAACCATTCAAACAATTTACGAGGGACATGGTGGATTCTCCAGCACTCGATGTCTTTAAATCAAGAGTGGATATTTTTCTAAAAGCTATGTGCTATCTCAACCAGAATTTGTGTGTTAGATGCAGGAATTACTAATTGAAATTCTATGGCCTGTGTTACACAAATCAGACTAGATCAGCGTTTCTCAACCAGGGGACCATGAGTTTACTCTGAGGGGTCCACAAAGAAGAGCTGGCATTAGACTGGCTGGGGCCCAGGGCAGAAATCTTAGAGTCCCAAGCCCCGGCACCCTGCAGGACAGAAACCCCGAGCTCCCCCACACCCACAGGGCTAAAGCGCTGAGCACTAAGCCCCAGCACCTCACAGGGCAGAAGCCATAAGTCCTCCCCTACCTGTGGGGCTAAAGCACACCACTCCTCAGGGAAGAAGCCCCGAGCCCCCGCCTGGCAGCCGAAGCCTGGAGTCCCGAGCCCACCCACCCCCCAGGTGAAGGGTAGGATTAAAATTCAAAATGATCTGGAGAAACTGGAGAAATGGTATGAAATAAACAGGATGAAATTCAATATGAATAAATGCAAAGTACTCCACTTAGGAAGGAACAATCCTTTGTGCACATACAAAATGGGAAATTGCCTAGGAAGGAGTACTGCAGAAAGGGATCTGGGGGTCATAGTGGATCATGAGCTAAAGAGGAGTCAATAGTGTAACACTGTTGCAAAATAAGCAAACATTATTCTGGGAGGTATGAACAGGAGTGTTGTAAGCAAGACATGAGAAGTAATTCTTCTGCTCTACTCCATGCTAAGTAGGCCTCATCTGGAGTATTGCGTCCAGCTCTGGGTGCCGCATTTCAGGAAAGATGTGGACAAATTGGAGAAAGTGCAGAGAAGAGCAACAAAAATTATTGAAGGGAACTAAGCTATCCTGACTAGTCCTGAGGGGATAGGAGAGCTGTAGCACACCCACATCAGAGAACTCCAGTTTCAGGCCCTAAACACCGAGTCCACAGTGTGGATTTATCCCCAAACCTCCTGCCTGAGGTTCTTCCACCATCCCAACCCCCCATTATATGCATTCTGTATCCCACTAGTACGTTTTCAAACACAAAACCAAGAATAGCGTGGTGCTGGCCAAGGAAGAGTCCCCTGACAAGTTGTCGTGAGCTGGTGTGCCTGTCTACATATACTCTGTAAACGTCAGGTCTTAACCAAAGGTGCAGTTTAGGAAGTAAGGAGCCTTTAAGGAAACCAGCATTATCTGCAGTCCACTGCATCTCAGTGGATAGCACAACACTGCATGTCTCCCTCTAGCAATTAAACCATGGCAAAGACTGGGTATTCAAAATATTTGACAGTCAGCTGCTGTGATCTGATAGAGCTCCACCTAGAAATCAGAATCTTCAGCCTTACCATTAGATGGAGGATGACCAGATAAGGCTTGATCCTGAAGTTTTGCTGCATTGGTAGAAACACTTTCAAAGCAGTCTTCAAACACCATTGCTATGGTACAGGTTAGCACTTGGTTTGTTACCCACGGTTTTCAGAACCCAAAGCAGTGGTAACTTAACTGTTTCACTCCAGGTGGTGTCAATGGAAACACAACAATTCTGTCTGATGAAAGATTAATACAAGTAAGCATGCTCTTATCTAAAACTACAATTTATTAGATTTAAACATACAGAGACATAATCAACAGGTTTAGAACATCTCAAATAATTACCTAGAATCTAGAATGGTATTGAGTAATTTACAGCAGGCCCATGATGGACAGTCACTTCCCCGCCAGGGAGTAAGGTGTCAGGAAAAAGGTCTCTCAAGATAGCTTCAGAGGACCGCTCCAAATTACACTCTATTATCTAGTCTTTTTTTAACTAACTTTTACAAAACACACAGCTAAAAGTGACCTCTACTGGGTCATCACCTCTCCTAACTTCAATAAACCACTTATCAACAAACATTCCTAACAATCTTAATCATAATAAGCTTCTATATCAAATGCACCCAAAATTCAAGGTTTCCATCCACTTATTTTCTTTCAGTCTTAAATTATTGACTCTTTTTCTCCACTCCTTCCATTCTGATTAGCAAAAACTGCAAGCCTACAGCTAATTTTGACTTTGTCTCCAGAAGCCCTGCTTATTCCAATTAACCCTTAACTATGTGGTGTTCTATTTCATTAATTCATGGTGGCTGAATGCGCACAATATTGTTGCAATTATAGCTTGATCAAATTCTGGGGTAGACACACCCCACAAATCTGGGGCAACAGGTCAGGCACATTACTCCCCCAATCCCTCTGTACCATGCACAGCCAATCCCTAATCCCTTAGCATCATGCACAGCCCAACTCTCGATCTCTTGGCATCAGGCTGCTTTTAGCCATTTAGGGACTCCAAGGACATCATCTCCATTCAGACCTGAGTCCCACTAGCTCAGTTATCAAGGACTAAATTTTCTAGCACTTACTTCCATTAGTCCCTGTGATCATTTTCTATGCACAAGTCTCATTTTCCATGTACAAAGGCATTCCTGGTGCAATCTAGGATATGGTAGAATATGATAGGTGCCAGCCCCTCTGGAGCCTTCAAGATATTCCTGAATAGGCACAATGGTCTTCCTATAGCATGGTATGGTAGCATTGCCTTTATTTCTAACCTTGTTGTTTGCCATGCAGTTTTTCCTCCCTCCAGTGATGAAGTAAAACATATGTTTTAATCATTAATGAGTTGGAGACCTGGTCTGCCAGAAAATTCTTGGCCTCCCGTGACTTTTAAATATATCTCATTAATTTTTAATCTTCAGTTTAATCTAATTGAATGTCCAAAGTAAAGATTATTTCCTTTGCTCCATACTACAGCATTTTTCCCCTGCCAAAGTCAGCCACGGGGACTCACAGACTTAACCAACTAATTGCCATATACCTCAGTGTTGCAGGACTTTAGCCATCCTCTGCCTGTCCTGAAAACCCTCCATTAGGTTCACATTTCCCCAGATTATTCTGATAAAAATGCATGGATGAAGGAGTTTGCTTGACTTTCACATTATGGAAAGAGTTTATGTGATGGCCACCCTCTTTGGTTGACACACTGGGGTTTGAACTACGAGGAGTGTGGTGGCACCTTAAAAGACTAACAGATTTATTTGGGCATAAGCTTTCATGGGTAAAAAACCCCACTTCTTCAGATGCATGGAGTGAAAATTACAGACAGAGGCATAAATATACTAGTACATGAAGAGAAGGGAGTTACCTTATAAGTGGAGAACCAGTGTTGACAGGGCCAATTCAGTCAGGGTGGATGATGTGCACTCCCAATAATTGATGAGGAGGTGTCCCTTTACATTTTTGGCTAAAAGGCTGGAAAGATAACAGCTGGCTCTAAGTGCTGACTGGCCAGCAGTAAACTGAGATAAATTCATATTATATTATGGTATTAGTACTTCCCTTTTTCTGTAGATGGAAAAGAACTATATCCATTTAAGACTTCTTTGATATATTCCCATCTTCCTTTTAGTTATCCTGAAGATGTAAAGCCACATTCTCTCCTACAATTAGCCCCTTTTGTGCCACTCAGGTGACATGAAGCAACCAGATTCTTGCTATATTTGGCCAGCTGATCATTCTCCTTGAGGGGAAGATCTCAGCTAGCATAAAGTCAGCATAGACAGCACCTATGGCACACCTCCCCGACTGCCAACCACAATGTAGGAGGCATCAGTGGGAGAGATGTGGCCAGAGCACTAATGCTCTCTGTCACTTCTTAGCGGATAGATCATCCCTTGAGGATTACTGCCAGCTGGAAGATGTCAGAGCGGCACACAAGGCTGCTTTAAATTATGCCGGGGCTAGAGTTTGAACTGTGGAAGGTGGAGAATCAGGGAGCTAGAGCCAGTTTCAACAGTCCTCCCTCCCACATCTCCTGCACTGAACAGATATCAGCACATGAGAGAAATTAGCCCATCATTCTGATTAGGTATTTCCTGAAAGTGCTATTTAAAATTGGGAAAAAAAATTCCCTTTGTCTGTCTGTCTGTTGTTCTCCGGAGAGACGAGACACAGGGCAGGAACAGGGCTGAACTATGCTGTAGGAAGCTTTAAGCCAGCTATGAAAAACCATCACATCATACCTAGAGACTACTTATCTTAAACCCCAGATATGTAAGTAAATCAGGGAATGTCTAGAAAGACACAGTTAGGGTTATTTATTTTGTTTCTTATTGGCTTGTGAACTCCTCTGTGCTAACCCCCAAATGCTTTTGTTTTGCTGGTAACCATTAAGCTGGACCTCAAGAAAACCATTCTTGATGCTTAATTATTATATTTGCTCTTTTTAAATCTGACAATAGCCTAAGTTCCAGATGTATATTCTTTCTTTTTGTTTTTAATAACATTTACCTTTTTTAAGAACACGATTGTTTATTTTTGTGTCCTAAAAGGTTTGTGCATATGTTGTTTAATTAGCTGGTGACAACAGCTGATTTCCTTTGTTTTCTTTCTCAGCTTTTCCGAGGCGGGGGGGCTTGAGGGTACCCCAAAGGGAGGAATTCCCAAGTGCGCCTTCCTGGGTCCAAAGGGGTTTTTTGCACTTGGGTGGTGGGAGCATCTACCCATCCAAGGTCAGAGAGAAGCTGAAACCTTGGGAGTTTAATACAAGCCTGGAGTAGCGAGTATTAATTTTTAGAATCCTTGCGGGCCCCCACCTTCTGCACTCGAAGTGCCAGAGTGGGGAATCAGCCTTGACAGCATGTTAAAAAGGAGAAGGAAGATCAGAAATCTGCATACAATGTACAGCGAACAACATCTTGTTTTGGTGCCACAGGTGGGTGGCATTTAGAAGATAACACCATTTTCCCCCTCAATCAAGCAAATAATGCCACGGTGCATAGCAGACCTTGAGCCCAGCAGACCTCAGAGAGCACACATCATCATACTTTGAACATCTGAACAATCTACCTTGAGCAATGTCTCGTTTTTGTGACTTGCTTGTTTTGTGGGTGGAGCTTAGAAAAATACCACCACCTTCCTGTCCCCTCCCAGTTCGACTTCTGCTTGAAAGACCTTTAAGAGACAAAAAGTTTTCAGGAGGGTGAGCGCTCAGCATTTTCTAAAACTTAGGCCCATTTATGGTGCCACAGGTTAAGCACCCAAAAATTATTAGTCACTTTTGAAAATCTTTGTTATGGGTTTTCAAAGTGCTTTGAAGACAAAAATATTTAGTGTTTATAAAAGTTTTTATATTGTTACACCTCGTGCCCTTATTTCCAGACCATGAGCCACAGGGAAAAGGGATTCTCCATTACATAAAAGCAAAAGCACAAAACTCTAATTCCAGTTCACAAAATAGTAAACCAGCCAACTACAGTAACTCCCCACTTAACGTCCTCTCACTTAACATTGTTTCGATCTTACGTCCCTGCTCCATTACAGAACATGCTCATTTAAAGTTGTGCAATGCTCTGGTATAACGTCGTTTGGCCGCCTACTTTGTCCACAGTTGGCAGCCCCCCTATCAGCTCCCCTACGCCCGCCCCCCCCAGCACCTCCCGCCCGCCGGCAGACCCCGTGAATCAACGCCTTCCCCCTGCTCCCCGCACCTCCTGCCTGTGGCAATCAGCTGGTTTGCAGGGTTCAGGAGGCAGGAGGGAGCAGCAAGGAGCGAGTACTCGGCACGCAGGCTCCCCCTCCCTCCCCTGCCTCCTGAACGCCGCAAACCAGCTGATTGCCACGGGCAGGAGGCCGGGGAGGGAGGAGGGAGGCTGCGCACCGCGTCCTCGCTCCTCCCCCGAGCCTCCTGAACCCCGCAAGACAGCTGATTGCCACGGGCAGGAGGAGGGGGGAGCAGGGGGAAGGTGCTGATCCGCCGGGTCCTCTGGCAGGCAGGAGGCACTTGCAGGGGGGCATAGGGGAACTGATACGGGGGCTTCCAGCCTGTTTAATACCTGTATTAAATTGCTTGTTTTAAAATGTATATAATGCCTTTTGTCTGACAAAAAAAAATTTCCCTGGAACCTAACCCCCCCTATTTACATTCATTCTTATGGGGAAATTGGATTCGCTTAACATCGTTTCGCTTAAAGTCGCATTTTTCAGGAACATAACTACAACATTAAGTGAGGAGTTACTGTAGATTCATATTTACAATGGGAACTGGAGTTTTTCTCCCATTGTGGCATATCTGAGCAATCACAATCCTGACTTATGCAGAAGTCTGACTGACTTCCACTGGAGGTTTGCTCAAGTAACACCTCCAGGACTGGCTCAATAATAATAGTAACAGAGACCCCCACAAACCCTACAATTCATTGCATACAGGCAGACTGCTGCACCTACATGGAGTCCTGCTGAAGTCAACGGGGGTCTGCGCAGGTGCAATGAATTACAGATCGGGATCATATGGAGTAAATTTGGTCTGAGGAACTGACAGCACTTGACAAAACATAAAGAGCCTGTTGCAAAGTCCACTGAAGTCAATGAGTGTCTTTCCACTGACGTTAATGGGCTTTGGATCAGGCCATAATTAAACAAAGAAATGGAACTGTGTTAAGAACATTGTATGTAATGAAGACATCCTGAAGTGATACATTGCAAAGAGGGAAATGCTGGACCCCATCCTGCAGTCTTTCTACAAGCCACTCTCTCACGGACTTCAGTGGGAGTAAGAAGAGGAGGAGGGGGGCACCTTTTGTATATATCAAACAGGTCAAAATGAAAACGATCAATAGCTGCCTAATGCCCAGTACTATACCAAGTGCCTCCTGCTAGGTGCTCAGCACCTTCTGTTCCCATTGATTTCAGTGGGAATAAATAGGGGTTATGGGTACCCAGGACCTTGCAAGATTAGGCCCATTGACAGTGTAACTCATAGGAAACCAGTGTTAAATACATTCAGCAGAATGCTAAACAGAAAAGAATAGCTGGAGCTTCCTCATTATGAGCCCATTTAGAAATTCATTTGATCTACCGATTTTATAAACTGAACCACAGAATGACATTTCTGAATGTTTAAGACTGAAAAAAGGATGTATAGAAATATATCTCACAGACATTTAAAAAAAAACCCACACAGGGATTTCAGCTCTTCCCAGGACAAGTAAAACAAATTAAACTACATATTTCAAGTATCAGGTTTCTTTCTCTTTCCTAGCAACTCTTCACCATCTCTTGTTAAACATGCCTATTTGGATTATCTTAGACATTACTAGAAATTGAAAGGCAAAGGCCAGGCATCCTACTGTTTTACTTGAAACCAACGCTGAAGGCCTCAAGCTGTGATATAGAGTGAACTGTCTATCTTCTAAATATCCCATACATTGTCCCAACCATTTAACCCGGGATGTGAGATTATCTATTTTTCTGCTTGAAAGCATTCCTTCACTTTCCCTTCTTCATGCTGGATAGCTCAGCTAGTTTGATAATGATAGGAGTTCCAGCTCTCTCTTTTCCCCAGTATTATAAGCACAACTCTGGTCATTATTTGTCAGAAAAACAGGGTTTACCATCCATCTTGCCATTTCCTCCGTGCAAATTCTCTGACTTCTTCAATGGTATACACTTTTTCAAAGAAAAACTATTTAAAGGGGGTAAAGTGGGTTGTTACAATTTTCACACTTCCGGGGATGCTGCATGGACGTAGCATCTAGAAACGCCAAACCGAATGTTGCAATGGCCTCTTCAGAGGACACCAGGCTATTAGTTCAGGAAGCATTCAAGAGTCACAAATGAAACATCAATTCACTTGTCACGGCTTTGTTTTACAATAATCTTATTGATTTGTAAAAATGCCCATAAATTTGTGATTAAGAATATTTGATATTGAAAAATTCTCATGGCCATTCAAACTACATAGTAACCCCATAATCACCCTCCTCAGGCATGAGCCTAAGAGAAGAGCTGGGCCTCATTCCATAGCCTGAAGGCTACTCTAGTTCTGCAAGACCAGCAAGGGAGGCAAGGTCCAGAGCCAAGGGCTCTCTCTAGAGAATGCCCAAGCTCCTGGCCCACTCTTACAGATCCAGAGGCTAGATCTGTCACACAGAAAAAAACAAAGTCTTTCCCCTAGCCAGGATCCCAGGCAGAGCTCAGCCACCACTTTGAATCTCAGCCAGAAGGAAATGGCAAGCCAAGGAGAGTTTTCATAGGCTCCTTGTAGTTCATTTACAAAGCCAGTCACGTTCTACACGAATTTCTGAGTAACCTTCAAGGTTAGCCCCATGCAGAGCAAATTGTGATACTCTAAACTGGAAGCAACAAAGGACCATATGAGACAGCAATGATTGCAATTGTCTTATAAAGCACAGATGTTCGACTCATCCCTAAGCCTGGATCATCAGGCTGCGTCAGTGGGGAAAAAAGCTTTCTGCCATCTGCAGCTTGTTAGGAAATTCTGTCCCTTCCTCCCAGTTGAGGATCATGCAGTGCATTCATCAGCTCTCGGGCAAGATTACTGTATGTTGGTATGTGGATGAAATCGTGGCTTTAGGACTTTTACAGAAGAGAAGTGCAACTGAACCTGCTCAGTAGTCAACTGAGACTTGAGCCTCCCACCACACCCTCGGTAGGCTTCCCTCAGTGTCACCTCTGACTTGAGCGTTCGCTAATTCACCCTCAGTCAAGTCCCAAACTCAGCCACACACAGCCCTGTGTATATCCTGTGACAGACAACGCCTCCCCAAATTAACCAACTAGAGCCTTCTGCCTCAATGGTTCTAAAAAAGTGAACTGATTTAAGGAGGAAAACAGAAAGTAGAAATAAAACCATTATGACTAGGCTGCCTGACCACTGTGCAAGTGTGCAAGGGGGCGGGGGGAGAAATATCACTATTCTCACTGCCAGGCACAATTGTAATCCTTGTACTCCCCTGAGTTGTAACTATTTGTAAAATAGCAGCAATGTTTGGTTAAAAGTAACCGGAGTAGACTAAACCCCTTCCTTTTCCTATCAGAGAAGCTAAACTGATTCCCCTAATCCCACCTCAATCATAGAAATGAGAAGCAGCCCTGCACCTCACACACATCCCTTCTGTCTCCGCAAAGTAAGGCCAACTTCCATTAGCGTTGCTAGGATAATTTATATCCCCTTCTGTTGTGATGTGTATACAAAAGTTATCATATTTCTGATCCCTAATACAGGATCCCTATGGGCTTTTGATTGCAGACATATGCTAATCCATTTACTTTGGTGTCTTCCAAGATTATCAGCTTTCCACCCCACCCATACTTCAAAAGGCTTTGACAGCATACAGTTCCCACAGAGTCACGGAGAGGAACACACGCACACCCGAGTAACCAAGTTACTTCTGAACAACTCTTTATTCACCAAGGGTTTTTTGAGTCTAAGTCAGATGTGTTTTGACTGCATATTTCAGCCATTTGTTTTTTAACCCCAGCTGGGAAATTGATTCCTCCTTTACTGAACTGAATGATATAAGGACCTCAGAATTAATGGACATGCAAACACTTGACTGCAGAAGAGGAGGTAACGCTGATGGTTTTGACAAATGCTGGACTGTGGACATCCATGGCTTTATCTAAACACAGGCGTGACCGGTTGGCAATGGGTGAAACAGTTCTGTTGCTGACCCCAAAAGGGTCTGTCTTCACTGTAGAGTTAGCCTGGGTTTGCTTCTAATCCCCCACTTGTCCACCTATACAACCCTCTCTCCTGAGTTCAGTGGTGCTTTCAGGCCTCTGGTATGGCAGGGAATGTGGGTTAGAGCCCAGATTCCAATTTCATTTGGGCTGGTAACCTGCCCACTTTGCAGGGAGGACACAGGCTAATCACTCAAGTGCTGATTGTTCTCCAATGCTTTCCCACAATTCTCCCTCTGTGCCCGGACACACAAGGTCTCCCACCATCCACTGGGGAAGAATCACAGAGCTCAGCTGGCTGCAGCATGGGGAACCATGGGATACGCATCCAGATGTCTTAGCGACACACCCAGGGGAGTGCAGTATCCATGAGCAGGGCTCTGCAGAGTGGCTGCTCACACCTCAGCTAGGCTAACCCTAGCTAGCCAAGCCCAGGTGCCAATCACCAGCCGAACGCTGCAGTGAAGATGTACCCTAAATGTAGAGACGGGTATGCAGAGGTTCACACTGATTAAGCTAATCAAGGTTCAGTTCTCCCTGTAATCAGGGTCAACCCCAATTAGCTCAATCAGTGCAAGCCTCAATTTACTCTTGTCCCCATTTAGGGATCAGCACCAGTGCAGCTACATGGGTGGCTGGCTACCACAGGCAGAATTGGGGCTATTCCCTGGTGTGACGCTGTATGGAATCTGGGAGACACTTTATGATATTGTTGACACCGATACTATAAAATAACAAAGAATCTGACTGGGCATGCAATGTGAGGTATCTGTGAAAATGTTACAATTTGCCAAGTATTACAATCTTGTTTATATGTTTGTATCACCTTTGTATTATGAGTTATAGATATATAGGGTATATCTGTATTTCAAACTTGTGCTGTGCATCCGGATTACACCCCCAGATAGATTGGCATCAGTGCTGCCTAGCCTGCTTGATGACCCATCAAGTGACATCAACTGTACAATGAACCCATTGAAAGGATCAGGGACTACACCTTATTACTCAGCAAGGCATGCCTATGGACAGAACTCTATGGTTCCATGTGCTGGACAGTTTCTGTTTGGAACAAAGGAAACAGAAGCTGCATGGCAAATGACTATAAAAGGCAGCTGCATCTTCTCCATTTTGTCTTCAATCCTGCTTCTGACCTCTGGAGGAACTTTGCTACAAACTGACGCTCTGAACAAAGGACTGAATGACCCATTCAACCTGTGGATATATTCCAGAGGGACTTTCAAGCCATCAAACTCACCAATACTGCTAGGAACCTGATATATGGACTTTGAAGTCTTTGTATGTATGTGACTGTTTTACCATCTCTCTTCTTCTTTCTTTATAATAAACCTTTTCTTTTAGACACTAAAGGATTGGCTAGCGTCATGGTATTTTGGGTAAGATCCAACCTAATATTGGCCTGGTAATGTGGCTGGCACTTTGGTGTTCAGAAGAACATTTTGTATAGTGAGCAGAGTTTTAAAATAGCTTCTCACTGTACTGGACCTAGATGCTGATTGGGAACCAGAGAACTGGAATGCAATAAGGGAGCTATGTGATTTTTTTTAATTATTATTATTTTTTATTTGCTTCTTGATAACCAGTGTGGGGATCAGAAGCTCAGTTTGTGACTGGTTGGGGAATTTAACTGCAATGTTAACCACTAATCTTGGGAGTATTTACTCTGGTTTTTAAAAACAGGTTAGACAAACACCTGTCAGGGATGGACTAGGTATACTTAATCCAACGTCAATGCAGGAGGGTTGGACTGAATGACCTCTTGAGGGCCTCTCCAGCCCGACATTTCTATGATTCTAGAACATTTAGAAAAAATGCCCTTAACCCACTGCCCTCTTTCCGGTCTATGCGTGTACCCACATCAAGTGCACGCACCTTGCCTTTATGGGCCTCGGAGGAGAAGCTTGCAATTCTTCCACTCTTAGAACAGGACCCAGGCACATTAACTCGTGTGTACCAACCACCTATCACTCTGATGGCAAACACCTGCATTTCTTCCTTTTGGGACCCTGTGACCATTTATATTGGCTAGAGCTGGTTGGGCATTTTCCACTGAAATGACTTTTCAACAGAAAATGCAGTTGCTCCCCAGCAAAAAAAAAAATCCACCTATTGCTGGGAAAAACCAAAGACAATATTTTGTTTCAGGTCAGCTCAATGTGAATTGAAATCATTTGGTTTGTGGAACTGACCCAAAATGCCCCCAGCCCCTTTTCAGCACAGTTCCTACTGGCCTCCCCAAGAGAGAGAATCTATATGATTCACTGCAGGCTCAGTCTGCAGTGACAAGTCCTGGTTTGTCCCATAGGTTTTGAGGGACACGGGGTTGCAGGAGTATGGAGAGGAATGCCACACAGAGCAGCCATCGCCATTCTCACCTCGCCTGTCCCCTCTCTGAACCTCCAGTTTGGGAAACCTCTGGAGGGGCTCAGAGGAGGGAAATGGGAGCAGAGCCACACCCCCCCTTCCATGTCTCTGTTGGCCAAACCCATGGGATTCTGCTCACCTCTGCTGTTATTCTTCTGGAGGGCTTCACTGCAGGCCAGAGGCTGTGGGGGCCTGAACCCACTCCAGTGAACTCATGGAGAGCTTGGCCACCAATTTCAGTGGGAATAGGAGCAAGCTTTTGCTGATGAGCAACCGAAGGCACTATCCAAGGCCTTCTCAGCATCCTTACCTACACTGCACTCCTAAACTGTGCCAGCCACAGAGCCAGTAAATGGGAGTGACTTCCTCAGGCACTTCTCTTTAGAGTTCAGCATGGATGGAACATCTAGGATGCTGGTTGAAGGTGCAAAGCTAGGGCCCTATCCTCAAATTGTGGAAACTGGTGTAGCTCCAGTGTCAATGGAGTTATTCCGATTGACACCAGAATTCACTTTTTAAAAGTGGGTGGGCATTTGGGATAGAAATCTAAGCACACTTTTGTGTTTGGTCATTAGGCACCTTGAATCAGAAGGGAAAACACTCCTGAGATCTAAATGCCTCAGGAATGCCAGAGGCAAGTGCCGTTACATTTCCCTATTTTACAATTATTAATGAAGAATATTCATTATTCCGTATACCCTAGAAACTCTTTTTCAGAGATCACCAACTAAGCCAGATATGTTATTTTGTCAGACCTAACAGCAATTCTGTGTTCTTCAGGCTTTTCACAGAGAAGCTGTTTTGTGTTTGCGATCTAAACTCACATACCATAGTACTTCTTTTCAGAATGTATGTCCATGAAAAAAAGAAAAACATCATTTCAGTCACTCCACATCAATCTGCATTTATTCAGTACAGGGTCCAGAAAGTGAAAATCTGATGCCCAGCATGAACCAGGTTTAAAATTCAACACTGGTGCATTCACAGGAGGATGTTACCGGTACCAGTGATAATTTGGAAACTCATATGTTTAATGTACAGTAATTTATTTGAGAAAGAATCACACAAGTAGTTATAGGACAATACATGTACTATGTAACCTTAAGCCTTAACTCCCTAAGCAAAAACCCTCAGTAACTATGTTGACCTTACACAGTATCCTGATTAGCAAACAAGGCAGATATATCTGCCAATTCTAGATGGAGACGTCTTTTCTTCTCTTCTTTCCCCTTTTAGGTACTTGGTCTGTTAAATGTCCCCCGAAGCAGGGTCTAGGTTGCCCCGAGGACTTCTGTCTCACTGTCTTGAACCTCTTCAGATGTTAATTGGGGGATTCACTTAACTAATTTACTTTGCTTAGCATTTATAACTTTTGTTCTCAAAGGAGTCACATATCCCAGGAATATGCCTTGTGGGCATTCATTACTGGTATACTGTAATTAATATTTTGGAAGGAGGGGCTGCAGAACAGACCTAGATCAAATCTCAATCAACATTTACCCTCTAATCAATTATTCACTTAAGCTCTTAGCATGATGTCATCCAGAAAGGGTCATTTTGACCCATGTCAGCTCACACCAAGCCCACTGATTGCACAGAATCACAGAAGAATCATAAAAGATTAGGGTTGGAAGAGACCTCTGGAGCTCATCTAGTCCAACCCCCTGCTCAAAGCAGGACCAACCCCAACAAAATCATCCTATCCAGGGCTTTGTCAAGTCAGGCCCTAAAAACCTCTAAGGGTGGAGATTCCACCACCTGCCTAGGTAACCCATTCCAGAGCTTCACCAACTTTATAATGAAATAGTTTTTCCTAATATCCAACCTAGACCTCCCCCACTGCAACTTGAGACCATTGCTTCTTGTTCTGTCATCTGCCACCACTGAGAACAGCCGAGCTCCATCCTCTTTGGAACCTCTCCTCATAAGTCATGTGCCCCACCCCCCTAATCATTTTCGTTGCCCTCTGCTGGACTCTCTCCAATTTGTCCATATCCTTTCTGTAGTGGGGGGCCCAAAACTTGATGTAATACTCCAGATGTGGCCTCACCAGTGCCAAATAGAGGGGAATAATCACTTCCCTCGATCTGCTGGCAATGTTCCTACTAATGCAGCCCAATAGCCTGTTAGCCTTCTTGACAACAAGGGCACACTGTTGACTCATATCCAGCATCTTGTCCACTGTAATCCCCAGGTCTTCTTCTGCAGAACTGCTGCTTAGCCAGTTGGTCCCCAGCCTGTAGCAATGCATGGAATTCTTCCATCCTAAGTGCAGGAGTCCGCACTTGTCCTTGTTGAACCTCATCAGATTTCTTTTAGCCCAATCCTCCAATTTGTTTAGGTCACTCTGGACCCTATCCCTATCCTCCAGTGTATCTACCTCTCCCCCCAGCTTAGTGTCATCCACAGACTTGCTGAGGGTGCAATCCATTCCATCATCCAGATCATTAATGAAGATGTTGAACAAAGCTGGCCCCAGGACAGACCCCTGGGGCACTCCGCTTGATAAAAGCTGCCAATTAGACATCAAGCTGTTGATCACTACCCATTGAGCCCGACAATCTAGCCAGCTTTCTATCTACCTTACAGTCCATTCATCCAATCCATACTTTTTTAACTTGCTGGCAAGAATACTGTGGGACACCGTATCAAAAGCTTTGCTAAAGTCAAGATATATCACATCCACCACATTTCCCATATCCACAGAGCCAGTTATCTTGACATAGAAGGCAATCAGGTTGGTCAGGCATGACTTGCCCTTGGTGAATCCAGGTTGACTGTTCCCTGATCACCTTCCTCTCCTCCAAGTGCTTCAAAATGGATTTCTGCTCCATGATTTTTCCAGGGACTGAGTTGAGGTTGACCAGTCTGTAGTTCCCTGGATTCTGTGTCTTCCCTTTTTTAAAGATGGGCACTAAATTTGCCTTTTTCCAATCGTCCGGAACCTCCCCCAATCGCCACGAGTTTTCGAAGATAATAGCCAACGGCTCTGCAATCACATCAGCCAACTCCCTCAGCACCCTCAGATGCATTAGATCTGGCCCCATGGACTTGTGATGTCCAGCTTTCCTAAATAGTCCCTAACCTGTTCTTTCACCACTGTTTTTACATCTTCCTTAACTTGTGGGCCGATTCCCCTACTGATATTCCAAAGCTTGATGTTGAAACATGCACATATATCAAGCTTATTTTAACCATTCCAGTGCTCTTCCAACACCTTCAGTAGTTTTCCACATCATTTATGTAATGCTAAGAGAATCCTGCTCCCAAAATCCTCTAGCAAGTTCAGACATACCAAGCCATACCAAACTCATGCTTACCACATTTATTCATATCAGTCACAGCAATTCATAATAATTTGGCACCATCACAACTAGGTAATATCCTCAATTGGACCAACTTCTGCTGGCAGAAGAGATAAGTTTTCAAGCTTCACAGAGCTCTTCTTCAGGTCTGCTTTTTGAATCTCGAAAATGTGTCTCTTTCACCACAGAAGTTGGCCCATTGGAAGAAATTACCTCACCTACCCTGTATTTCATATCCTGGGACCAACATAGCTCCAAAAAGCACTGCATACTGAAAAAAGGTTACTCATATGAGTAAGCACTCAACAGGATAAGGGCTCCACAGTTTGAGCCAGTGTGAGCAGGCACAGACCTATGATGTTGGCAAGGTATTTAAATGTCCAAGATACGGAACTTAAAACCAAAGGGGCCTCTCATGGAGTAAGCTACCACGCAGGATGCCTAAAGGTATCAGAATCTGGTCCTAAATAATTTATTCCCACAATGGAAGTGCTTAAGGCACTGTCAGGGTCCAATCTCAACAAATATGTGACTTTAAAAATTCTTTTCTGGATTGGTCAGTTAAAACATATATGTAAACGGGCAATTGTAAATGGAAGAAAAAAGCCTTTAAAAAAAAAAAGTCTTTTGGACATCCATGGGGTTTTGTACTGTATTTAAATTCATGGCTTAAAATTATTTAGGAATGGTTAAATAACGCAACATATCAAATCAATTCCAAAATAAAATGCATTCTCAACTTTCCCTCTGTTGCAAATTATTCCTAGCTGTAATTTATGATGGGCAAGTGTTAATTTCCTTAACCAATATTTTATGAATATGTATAGACTAATCATACGTCCACAGTTGAGGGTAAATAAATATGTGATTTATATTCAACCAAGTCACACAATCAATTTTCAGTCGACTGCCTCAAACACAATATGTGTGTGTGACAGGTTTATTGGCATTGACATTAGATGTCACAGTCTTGTGAACTGCTGAATGTATCTGAAATGCTATTCATTAGCCTGCAGTGGATTGAACTACATAGCAAAACCTAAGAACATTAAAGAGATTATGGGTGGTGCTGCTGCTGAGTTGTAGCCAGCTTGCTTTGATCAAGTTCAATTCAAACCCTGCTTAGGGATCAGGGTTATGATGCTGGGGGTTTTTTACCCCAAATTCTGCCCTTGCTCCTCTGATCCAGATAATGAGGTAGAGTGGATGAACGAAAGGGCCTTCAGTCATTCTTTCTGCATAGAGCAAAATGGTCTGGGGAGGCCGAGATGCAGCCCATTCACCAGCACTCATTACTACAGCTCAATAAGTGGACTACTCGAACATCTGGCTGGCCCTCGACAGCAGCATGCACTCAGAGAGGTGCTGTACCTGCCTGCGCCCTTAGTCTTGCTGATCTTTCCCCTTTGGCGCACAGATCATTGCTAAGTGCACTTAGCCAGGCATTGTGCTCCTGGGTGAGTGCCGTGCGATGCTCTGTCAGGGCCCAATCCCAAAACCCACTGAAGTCAGTGGAATGACTTCCACTGATTTCAATGGGCTTTAGGTCAGACCAAGGCCAAGGCACAGATGGCAGAGTTTTGCCCCAAATTTACATTTTCCTAGTTCAGCCATTTTTAAGTTTTCCTCATGAAAAAAAAAAGTAGCAAGAAGATTTTGACAGTGAGAGTTTGTGTTTAGCTTGTTGCTTGTGGCTTAAGAAGTGAAAGGCATTTTGCTCAAGCTTTAAAAAATTATGATTGAACTTCAAACCAGGGTCATCCCTATCTCTTGCATAGCACTTTTCGCCAGTAGATCTCAAAGCACATCGCAATCTTTAATGCATTTATACACATGTACAAGGCCTGTGGGAGACAAGAACATGCCATTTTTACACATGGGTAATCAAGGCACAGAGAAGCTAAGTGATTTTCCCGGTCACATAGAAAGTCCATCCTTCCTCTCAAGATAAAATAAGGACATGGTTCCTGAAAATTTAAGCGTGTAAAAACGGTGGATTTAAATGGAAAATTGATTTGCAACTGTAATTATAGTGGATGAGACCCAGTGGAGGGGGTGGGTAGGGAGAGAAGGGTTAAGTTTTACAAATAAATTATTCACTGCAAACAGTTCACCCAGCTGTAGTGGAAAACTTCTCACATGATGTCTGTAATGATTCACTCAATAGGTATGTTATTACTAGACTTTTAGAGCTATTTAATGAGCTTACTGTACCCACAAAGCCCTGTGTTAAAGAAGGGAGCAAACAATGAAAGCAATGAAGTGGTGGAATGAGAATAGTCCAGGCACAGTCATTAGAGATTCAGGAAAGATGACTGGCATTCTGGGAAGTAAAGAATAGGATGGGATCCTTGTTAAAAGTTATGTAGTCTGCTGAAAGAAATAGTTAACAAAATGGCAAAAAGTTGGGTGGTGTTGAAAAAGTTTGACAATTTCACTCATCATTTAATTGTAACTTAGATTAACCAAAATACAGACCAAAGATTAAACCATGGTTTTAAGCTATGCAAAGAAAAGGCTCATTAAAAAAAACTTCCAGTTTCGTTTCTCCAGACATTGCAGGCTTTGGTTAACAATTTGAATGGAGTCTGCAGGTTGGAGTTAATGATTTGCATTAGCATTTCAGAAGGGTTTCAGTGTAAATATCAACTCTTTGATGTGTTCTGGACATAGACAAAAGTTAGTTAAATGCTTGATCTCCTTTACAGAATCCAGGATTATATCATTTAATAAGTAGCTAACAGCTTTGTTACTGAATGATGCCAGCTTTTGAAAACAACTCCAGGATGTAATTAATTGGGACAAATTATTCAGAGCCGTTTGGCATTAAGGAATTTAGATGTATTTATGGTGGAATCTCCTGGAATAAATGAAGACTTGATCAAAAGGAGAGAAGAAAAGACAATAAGAATTGTCTTAAAGGGACAGAAAGAAAGACATTTTTTCTTGTTAGTCTTTAAAGGCCTGGTCCAAAGCCCACTAAAATTGATGAGACTCTTACTATTCAACAAGCTATAATCACAACCTTCCAAATGGATTGGTTGAACATGGATTTTTAATTGCAAATATGTAATATATGAAGCAAAGCACATATCATTTGCTAGCCACAACCACATGCTGAAATATCTGTAAACATATATGGAATATTTCAGACAAATTCCCATGAATTGTCTTATGTTCAAGGATAATTAACAACAACTAGAAAAAGGGCTAAAAACTCAACAAATAAATTATTCACTACAAATAGCTTGTCCAGTTGCACCAGAACCCTTAGCTCACAGATTCATATTCCTGAATTGCACAGTGCCAGTTGATTATACAAAGGCATTATGACAGATTATTCCATATCCTTGGAAATGTACCTGTACAAGCAGAATTCTTTCAAGAAAAATATTACTTTGCACACATATATACACCTTTCATGTGAGGAGCTCAAAGTACTTTTATAAACATGAACTAATTCTCACAAGACTTCCGTAAGGTAGATAAGCAAAAAGCTGAAAACCAAATCCACAAGTCTCCATGCTCAATAAGTCTAACCACTATAAAACACTATGTCAAGAAAGAGGAAAGGAGGTGGGGAAAGGAGAAGGAATCATCAGTTATACATAACGTAAGAAAACTACAAAACCATTCTTCTCGGAAAGATGTCTATCTACCTTAAGTAGCGATAAGGTCCTGATTTACAAAGTACCTGAGTGTGATACAATCTTTAATTTACCTCACAACATCACTGTGAGGTCGGGAACTTTCTTTATTCCACCCCCGCTCCCGCCCCCCTCAGGTGCACAGGGCATCCAGCAGTTTCCACCGTTTACTTCAGTCTTGTGCTGGTCTGTTCAGGCTTCTGAGTGTCATGTTGATGGATTTGGCTTCTTTCTCTATTGTTCTGTGTAGTGTTTCTCTGGGTTGCATCCATGTTATCCCTTGACATGGAAGTAGTGTTGGTGCCATCCTTAAGGCATGTCCTAAATAAGTCCATTGTTTTCTTCTATCCGTGTTTGTTGCTTTAGTTTGTTCTCCTTAGAATTCTGATGTTGCAAGAAATTCTTTCCAATGGATTCTAAAGATCTTCTGCAGGCATTTACTTTGAAATGAACTGATTTTCTTATCAATTTCTGTTGCAGATTTCCATGACTCTTATCCATAATGGAGGACCGACATGATGCCAATGTTAACAGATTGTGGTTTTGTATCAGTGCCAGTCATGCCACTTTGCCAAATCTTCTCAAATGTATGAAAGTTGTTTGATGCTTTTGGTATTCGTTGTGTGACATCTCATTCCCTGGATAGGTAAAATGACTTACTTCTTCTAGTGTTTCTCCATCTACTCTGACGGTTGCTTTTGGGACATTGATAGCCACGTATACTTTGTCTTCCCCCTGTTGTCGAACAAATCAACTTGTTTTGCTGTGTCTGACAAAAGATCCCCATTTTACAGATGGGGAACTCTGGCACAGAGAGACTAAGCAACTAGTTCAAGGTCACTTAGGAAGTCTGTGATGGATCAGGGAATTCAACCTGGGTCTCTTGAATCCCAAGGTTAATGGTCTCACTACTTCCTTATAGAACCATAGGAGATTAGGGTTGGAAGAGACCTAAGGAGGTCATCTAGTCCAACCCCCTGCTCAAAGCAGGACCAACATCAACTATATTATCCCAGCCAGGGCTTTGTCAAGCCAGGCCTTAAAAACCTCTAAGGATAGAGATTCCACCACCTCTCTAGGTAAGCCATTCCAGTGCTTCACCACCCTCCTAGTGAAAAAAGTTTTTCCTAATATCCAACCTAGACCTCCCCCACTGCAACTTGAGACCATTGCTCAAATGGCCCTGCTGAAGTTCGACCTGCCAAGTGCCAGTCCTTATATTGCTAAGCCACTTCTACAGAAAGATGGACATACAGGATGTAATTTGTGAGAAGGGTTTTCTATTATTCTAAACTATTTCGTTTTTCAGGAAAAAAAAGAATATTCCAAAAGATGATTTAACAGTAAGCTTCATTAAGAAATTTTATGGGGCATATCATTAGAAATTTAGTTCTCGTGTAGTGATTTCCCTAGATTACAATTATGGTAGCTAAGTTAGTTAATGCCAATTAGTTGTCAGTACTTTTGCCAGGTAAAAGCTATTTCAGAACTACTATGGTACCATCACATTGTTTAAATGTATTTTTTATTTTTTTTCTAGACAGTTAAATATATATTCATTGTACCTTAATTCCTCCAGTCAGTGCTATGGAATATTAAAACTAAACAAATCATAATTTGATTACTCTTTTCAGATAATAGGTGCACAGAACACACTAAAACCAGTCAAGTTTTTTTGCTTAAAAACCTGAGATTCACATTATTGCCATGCTTCATGTCTCATGATCTCTTTAAACGCCAGCCTGAATATTTTGATCAAACAAAACGTTATTCACCTTTTTGATAAAATTGTTAAATATCAAGGAGTTAATACCGTTCACTTGTTAAAAGCTAGTGTGTCTTTCTCTGCAAAATGATGTGTTTTAATAGACATTGACTGATATTAATTAAAGCTGTTCAAGACTTTTCCAATTACACTTTTTTTTGGTCATAAATGCTGGTTGGTCACTGAAAGCATTCATGGGAAAGAGCCAGTTTTTACAAAACCTTCACCAGGAAGGTTTCTCAGGTCCAGGATAAACTGCCTGAAGCAGGGATTTGAATCCAGGTCTTCTATACATCAGGGAAGTGCCCTAAACACAAGGCTACTGGCTGTTCTGCATTGAATGTCTTTCACTGTCTGCTGTTGGAGCTGTTCCACTTTGTATCACTAAAGATTCATTGGGCTAGAGAAAGACTGACCGGAATGGTTAGTGGTGATGGTACCCACACTCACAGTATAGTAAAATCATTGCCTTATGGGAGTGCTAGTTTGGGCCCCTATTCTTGTATATGGGCCAGGATCCCTGGAGGATACATCTCCCATAATTCAATGTGGATTTTCCTCTGAGTGAGCAGTGTGGTGAATCCTAGGAGTCACGTGACTCCAGGTACAACCTGGGAGATATAATGCAGCCAGGGAACCTGGCCCACTGGGGTAAAGTTTACATGAGAATCTCAAACTACAGCACCCATGGGGCAATGTGTCACTGCAAAAATGCAGTTCAATATAGAATGGAGTCAAAACTAAGTGCATCAGGTCAGTTCAATAAATCAAAACAACTTTTCAATTTTACTTTTGTTTAGATCAAAAATATTGAAATGAAATAGCTCAATGTTTCTAAATAGAGATGTTTCACCATTTCCATTCTGCAAATTAGAAATTTCAGCAAATGTTGAAATTTCTTGCAGGATGGAAATTCTGAATTTCACTTAGCTCTACCCCACAGTTGCCAACTTTCACGAGGTAAACAAACACCCCAGCTTTCACAATAAGCCAGAAATCAAGCTAATCCCATTTCAAAACAAGGCCAAAACAAGCCAATCCTTAAGAACCCCCACATTCTATGTGACTAGATCCCCCCAGCATGCAGTCTGGGACTGTGGTGGGCCCGCTGTGCATCCCTGACTCTCTCCCCGCCTTGCGCCTGCTTGCTCCCCTTGCCCCTGCTTGCACCCACTTACCCCTGCTTGCTGGGAGCTGATCAAAAAAAAGAAGCAACAAGCCAAACAAGCAACAAGCCAAAAACTAGCCAACAAGCAACTCAGAAGCCAATTAAGCCAAAAACAAGCCCTATTTCTGCGTTTTTTCCATGGGTTTGGCATGTCTGCTTTACCCCCTAATGTGGATTCAGATACAGTGGTATAACTATTGCAGTAAAAATATCACACCACTAACCAACACAGTGGCATAGGTACATGAAACTGTACAGACCAGCCCTCACTGGGTTTCCTTTTATAAATGCTTGGGTGGATGGATGGATGCTATTTTATTTCAAGTTCCCTCCTCTTGGTCCAAAATATATTTATTCTGAGAAAGGGCTGTTTTTCGTTAGCCAGTAGACTCTCTTCGTAACCAATAATATTCAGAAAACTCTTCCTGCAACCTCCAACAACCAGAATTCCTCAAGAAGACTGAATGTCCTTGCCTGGATGTACTAGACTTATCTGTCAATCAGCTGCCTGCATCCATGCTATACCAAGTGTTCATCATCTGGTAATTGACAGCTGAGGTTAATGACATCTTGGTCCCAAACCACATCTGATTAATTTATTTAGGGTTAATTATTATTTGTTTATAATATGTGGGGGGCCCAGATCCTGCAAGGAGCTCTCTGTACACAGACAGATCTCTGTCTCCATGTGGGGCAGTACTTGAACCATGGACTGTTTATATTGCATCAAGTGCCTGGACCAGGAACTGTGGTTTGAAGTAGTTACTTGTCTATATTTTAATGTATGGAAGAGAGAGAGAGAGAATATAGATTAAATCAGAGATGGGTTCAAGTGCACCAAAAATTTCACAACCTCTGTTCTTGTTATAATTAATTATTTGCATTTCCATAGCACATAGGAACCCTAATCATTAATCAGGCCCCCATTGTGCTAGGTGCTGTATGAACATAGAACAAAAAAATGGTCTATTATTTTTAGGTTCTTATACCACAGCCATCATCATGGTATCTAATCATCATTATTATTGAGGCCTTGCGTTCTGTCTGTTGCAGTAATCCCTCTTCCACTCCTCTCAGTAATTCTATAAACACAGTGAGCTTTTGCCTATTTTCCAACTATCCCCCATTTCTGATGTTTCCTATGGGTTTAATTACCTTTGTTAACTTTACAAAATATTAATTGTATTTCTAAGTCTCTGGATGGGATTTGAAAATAACATGAAAGTTTTAATCAGTTTGCAGACATTTTGAAGAAGTTTCTTAGGCAGCAATTATTGCATTATGCTCTTTTAGCTCCTTTGGACCAAACCCTTTGAAATAGATCGATTAGGAGGAAGAAAGGGATGGCTCTGACATTTCAGTCTGAACGCAGTGAGACTCATGGGTGTTCTAATGGAAGTGAAGTTTGCAGTAGTGGGTCAGTCATCAGGAAAGCTGTCTCCAACATGCATAAGTCTCACTCTCGAAGCTGGCAGTTCCATTGTTCCAGCAGAACACCACAGGTGTGACGAGAAGTCGTGATCACACAGAGTGAGGCGATCCCTTTGATAGCTTGGGCCAGCCCCATGCAGAGCTCTGAAGACAAGTTGCTATAACTGAGCTACCCCTAGGCATGTCCTGACTGTCACATTTTGGCGGGTCCCTATGAGGCAGGAGCTCATCCCCAGAAGGCACCCTTTCTTTAAATATGCAATTTTCAGATCCATGCATTTTGTGCTGCGCTACAGAAGATGGCAAAAGGGATCTACTGTATATATAGGAGCATATCTTCACACAACATTAAATTATGCCAGTTGAGGATCTGTCCCATTGCATTTTGACAGTCTTGTTCAGTTCTGTAACAAGTAAGTTATTTTTAAATTCCAATAAGGCTTTATTTTGACACAGCGTATTTCTTCGTTAAAGCCTTTTGGTTTGAGGCACTAAAAACAACCCGTAACTTCAGCTTAATGTGTAGCTCCACATTGCTCAGGCCTGGCAGACACTGTGGAACATACCTGTGGTAGGAGTGAAGTGTGAATAGATGCCTGATGTCTCTTCCCTATTTTGCCAGCTAGCAAAGTTTTCTTTTTCCTTCTGTTTATCATGCAGCTAAGGCTACTGGTGGATACACTGGAACAAAACTGTTTCTTTTCCCTGGAACTACTCTGTGAAGGGGGTGATGTACATCAGGAAAAATGCAGTCACTCCAATCTAAATGGAAACAGCAGTCATGGAGGTAGCCCTGTCTCAACCCTCTGTCAATCTGGGCTCTGTATAATGATCATAGAGTCACAGAACTGGAAGGGACCTCGAGAGGTCTAGTCCAGTCCCCTGCACTCAAGGCAGAACTAAGTATTACCTAGACCAGTGGTTCCCAAACTTGTTCCACGGCTTGTGCAGGGAAAGCCCCTGGCGGGCCGGGCCTGTTTGCCTGCTGCATCCGCAGGTTCGGCCGATCACAGCTCCCAGTGGCCGCAGTTCGCTGCTCCAGGCCAATGGGAGCTGCTGGAAGAGGCGGCCAGTATGTCCCTCAGCCCACGCTGCTTCCCGCAGCTCCCATTGGCCTGGAGTAGCGAACCGCGGCCACTGGGAGCCGCAATCGGCCGAACCTGTGGACGCGGCAGGTAAACAACCCGGTCCGCCCCGCCAGGGGCTTTCCCTGCACAAGCAGCGGAACAAGTTTGGGAACCACTGGTCTAGACCATCCCTACCAGTTGTTTGTCTAACCTGTTCTTAAAAATCTCCAGTGATGGAGATTCCACAACCTCCCTAGGCAATTTATTCCAGTGCTTAACTACCCTGACAGTTAGGAAGTTTTTTCTAATGTGCAACCTAACCGCCCTTGCTGCAATTTAAGCCCATTGCTTCTTGCCCTATCCTCAGAGGTTAGAAAGAACAATTTTTCTCCCTCCTCCTTGTAACAACCTTTTATGTACTTGAAAAAACTATTATCTTGTCCCCTCTCAGTCTTCTCTTTTCCAGACTAAACAAACCCAGTTTTTTCAAACTTCCCTCATAGGTCATGTTTTTGAGACCTTTAATCATTTTTGTTGCTCTTCTCTGGACTTTCTCCAATTTGTCCACATCTTTCCTGAAATGTGGCGCCCAGAACTGGACACAATACTCCAGCTGAGGCCTAATCAGCCCGGAGTGGAGCAGAAGAATTACTTCTTGTGTCTTGCTTACAACATTCCTGCTCATTACATCCCGGAATGATGTTTGCTTTTTTTGCAACAGTGTTACACTGTTGACTCATATTTAGCTTGTGGTCCACTATGACACCCAGATCCCTTTCTGCATTATTCCTTCCTAGGCAGTCATTTCCTATTTTGTATCTGTGCAACTGATAATTTCATCCTATTTACTTGAGACCATTTCTTCCGTTTGTCCAGATCATTTTGAATTTAATCCTATCCTCCAAAGCACTTGCAACTCCTCCCAGCTTGTTATCATCCGCAAACTTTATAAATGTACTCTTTATGCCATTATCTAAATCACTGATGAAGATACTGAACAGAACTGGACCCAGAACTGATCCTGTGGGATCCCACTCAGTATGCCCTTCCAGCATGGCTGTGAACCACTGATAACTACCCTCTAGGAACGGTTTTCCAACCAGTTATGCATCCATCTTATAGTAGCTCCATCTAGGTTGCATTTCCCTAGTTTGTTGTGATACATTTTATCTTTTCTCGGTGAGTAAATCACATTCTGTAAAATGGCAGCCAACATGATTTCTTAATTAAGGAGAAAAATCTAGCTCCAACTGGTATAAATTATAAAATCATGGACATAGTACAGCATTCAGAGGAACAGCCGTGTTAGTCTGTATTCGCAAAAAGAAAAGGAGTACTTGTGGCACCTTAGAGACTAACCAATTTATTTGAGCATGAGCTTTCGTGAGCTACAGCTCACTTCATCAGATGTTTACCGTGGAAACTGCAGCAGACTTTATATACACACAGAAATCATGAAACAATACCTCCTCCCACCCCACTGTCCTGCTGGTAATAGCTTATCTAAAGTGATCAACAGGTGGGCCATTTCCAGCACAAATCCAGGTTTTCTCACCCTCCACCCCCCCACACAAATTCACTCTCCTGCTGGTGCTAGCCCATCCAAAGTGACAACTCTTTACATAATCAAGTCGGGCTATTTCCTGCATAGATCAAGGTTTTCTCACATCCCCCCCACCCCCATACACACACAAACTCACTCTCCTGCTGGTAATAGCTCATCTAAACTGACCATTCTCCAGGTTTAAATCCAAGTTAAACCAGAACATCTGGGGGGGGGGGGTAGGAAAAAACAAGAGGAAACAGGCTACCTTGCATAATGACTTAGCCACTCCCAGTCTCTATTTAAGCCTAAATTAATAGTATCCAATTTGCAAATGAATTCCAATTCAGCAGTTTCTCGCTGGAGTCTGGATTTGAAGTTTTTTTGTTTTAAGATAGCGACCTTCATGTCTGTGATTGCGTGACCAGAGAGATTGAAGTGTTCTCCGACTGGTTTATGAATGTTATAATTCTTGACATCTGATTTGTGTCCATTTATTCTTTTACGTAGAGACTGTCCAGTTTGACCAATGTACATGGCAGAGGGGCATTGCTGGCACATGATGGCATAGATCACATTGGTGGATGTGCAGGTGAACGAGCCTCTGATAGTGTGGCTGATGTTATTAGGCCCTGTGATGGTGTCCCCTGAATAGATATGTGGGCACAATTGGCAACGGGCTTTGTTGCAAGGATAAGTTCCTGGGTTAGTGGTTCTGTTGTGTGGTATGTGGTTGTTGGTGAGTATTTGCTTCAGGTTGCGGGGCTGTCTGTAGGCAAGGACTGGCCTGTCTCCCAAGACTTGTGAGAGTGTTGGGTCATCCTTTAGGATAGGTTGTAGATCCTTAATAATGCGTTGGAGGGGTTTTAGTTGGGGGCTGAAGGTGACGGCTAGTGGCGTTCTGTTATTTTCTTTGTTAGGCCTGTCCTGTAGTAGGTAACTTCTGGGAACTCTTCTGGCTCTATCAATCTGTTTCTTTACTTCTGCAGGTGGGTATTGTAGTTGTAAGAAAGCTTGACAGAGATCTTGTAGGTGTTTGTCTCTGTCTGAGGGGTTGGAGCAAATGCGGTTGTATCGCAGAGCTTGGCTGTAGACGATGGATCGTGTGGTGTGGTCAGGGTGAAAGCTGGAGGCATGGAGAACACTTCAATCTCTCTGGTCACGCAATCACAGACATGAAGGTCGCTATCTTAAAACAAAAAAACTTCAAATCCAGACTCCAGCGAGAAACTGCTGAATTGGAATTCATTTGCAAATTGGATACTATTAATTTAGGCTTAAATAGAGACTGGGAGTGGCTAAGTCATTATGCAAGGTAGCCTGTTTCCTCTTGTTTTTTCCTACCCCCCCCCCCAGATGTTCTGGTTTAACTTGGATTTAAACCTGGAGAATGGTCAGTTTAGATGAGCTATTACCAGCAGGAGAGTGAGTTTGTGTGTGTATGGGGGTGGGGGGGATGTGAGAAAACCTTGATCTATGCAGGAAATAGCCCGACTTGATTATGTAAAGAGTTGTCACTTTGGATGGGCTAGCACCAGCAGGAGAGTGAATTTGTGTGGGGGGGTGGAGGGTGAGAAAACCTGGATTTGTGCTGGAAATGGCCCACCTGTTGATCACTTTAGATAAGCTATTACCAGCAGGACAGTGGGGTGGGAGGAGGTATTGTTTCATGATTTCTGTGTGTATATAAAGTCTGCTGCAGTTTCCACGGTAAACATCTGATGAAGTGAGCTGTAGCTCACGAAAGCTCATGCTCAAATAAATTGGTTAGTCTCTAAGGTGCCACAAGTACTCCTTTTCATAGTACAGCATAAATATGAATCTCACTTAAATCTGAGGAGACACATTGGTTGTTACATTCAGTGGAGATGGACCAACGACATAGTGTTCAGATCTGGATGTGTTTCAGATTTGGGGTAACACTTTCAAAAGCATGTATGTGGCTTGGGAGCCTAAGTCCTAGTTTCAAAAGAGACTTCGGCACTTAGGTGTCAATGGGACTTAGACTCCCACTTAACTTTCGAAAATTGGACCTAGACTCCTAAGTCACTGTGTCATTTTGACAATTGTATTGTTAGGCAAAAATTTGGATTTGCAACTGGATCAGAGCAGGAGTGATGGGGGTGAGGGTTAAGAACACAGATGTCTCAGTGATCGGCACACTATAAGGAGAGCTAGACAAAATAAGGTAGACAGACAGAGATATATGGGGCAGAGAGAAAGATCTGGAATCTAGCACACCAAAATCTCCCAAGGTTTTCTTGTAAATTTCTGCCAGCTCAAACTGGAGTCTCAGAAAACCAGAAACAGGCCCTTTGGATTCTGGATTCAACATGGAACAGTATAGTAGGGGGTGAACTTTCAGACCTGAAGGGTGTTGGGACTTGAAGGTTTGGCTCTGCCCCATCTCTCACACCATCCATGTCTCTGTCAACCCCGCTACTTTCAGTGTACACTGTTGGTATGTTTACTGCAGCACCCACAACAGAAGAGGCCAAATCCCTTACGCTCTAAAAGGTCAGCTCTCTCTCCCCTCCCCCCGACCCGCAGTCCCCACCACACTGCTTCTTAGTCCCAGTCTTCTTCAGCTAGTCACAGCCTTCCCCCGCCCCCATCTCCAGTTCTTCATCCAATCTAACTATTCCATCCTCCTCTGCCAACTGGCTCCCAGTTCTCCCCCCCCTTCTCCTCACTGGTTCCCAGTCCTAACCCTGTCCCCGTTTCTCTCCCCCTGCCCTCCAGTCTCACTCTCACCACATTCCTTGTCCCATTTACTCCTTTCCCTTCTTCCTGGTCCAGCTTTTGTCCTCTTTGCATTTGAATCAGATGCTTCTTCCTCCATGCCGCCTGGGCACCAGCATGGGGGGTCACTGAGAGCTCATGAGATACAGGCTCTTTGCTCTCCATTCTGGTGCCTGGCCCTACCCCAGTCTGGAGCAGCTATTACAGGGAAAAATCTAGCTCCACCCCTGTAGCCTTGGACCGAAGCATAGGGGTGCGGGATAGGACTGAGACAGGGACAGGCTGGAGAGGATGGGGCAGAAGGGGTCAAGCTTGGAGGAAACTGGCAGAGCCATCTGGCCACTAGAGCGCACGGTCCTCCAGAGCCTGGAATGGAACCCGAGATTCCTGAGTTTCACCATTCCCCTGCTATCAGCAAATATTTGTGAAACCCACTGACAAAGTGTGTACCTCATCTCCCTCTTGGGTTGGTCCACAGATGCAATGACCTACAGAAATCAGTTACTCTGTTAGCTGAAGTGACTGAGCTCTGTGTGTGATAGATCTAGAAGTTCCAGGCCTGATGATGATCCACATGGCTGTCAGTATGATGCCAGATGATTGAGTGTCTGTTTTTTTCAGGTTGCTTCTTTTAAAAACCTAGTAAATTACACACGACATTTACATTAAAAGAACATTAAAGTTGCAAAGTCAAGAACTCAGCAGTTAGGAAATGTCAGAATTAAGGTCACCTGTGCAATCTTAATTCTGCTCCCTCACGTGTACACATTATAATACAGTCTTTAATTATGTGATCACCGACTAATTTTTCAACAGAACTCTTGTCTCATGCAGTGCACAAGAGGGACCTGCTCTGGAGATAAATCAGGGTTGGGTAGTGAAGGAGGCTTTTGTCTGTAGGATTTCTGCCTTCATTTGTTGCAGAAGTTGGAAGGTGGGTAGTGAAGAGAAAGGAGGGTCTGATCGTTTAGACAGTTGAATGCTTCACTGGATTCTAGCTCTGCCTCTTACATATAGTTCCTGTGTGATGATAAGCAAGGCACTTAAACCTAACTTTCTTCACAGGTGGTCACTAACCGTGTGCCCCTCATTTTCTGGGTGCCCAAAGTGAGTTCTGAGCACTCACAGCCACAACTGAAGTCAATGGGACCTGTTCTTTGGACATATAAAGTGCTGTGTAATGCTAAGTACTCTGAAAAATCAGGTCCTGGGCATCTCAAAGTGGGCAACCAAACTTAGCGGATGCTTTTGACCTTAATCTCTTGGTGCCTTAGTTCCAAGAGTACAGCCGTAAGCAACCATGTCATTAAAGACCGCATTATAATGTATATGCACAAGGAGACAAAATTAAGGTTCCACAGGTAACCTCTATTCTGACATTTCCTAACCTGAGTGCTGGACGTTGTGACCTTAATCATGCTCTTTTAATGTATTTTGTGTGTACGTGCGTGCGCGCGTCTGTGCGGTTATATATATGTTTACCGCAGCACCCACAACAGGCAAAGCCAAAATAAGACATGGTCCTTGGCCCAGAGAGCCTACATTGAGGACCCAGGGCCACAATTTTAATCCTTTACATGCTACGCACTAGGCACAATGTGATCAATATGGTTTTAGGTACCACATCAGTGCCTACAATGTCTCTGAAATGGCTTAGCATGTAGTGAACCTATCTCTCTCGGGTGCCACTCGGTTTGGAGCCTGGCGCTACATTACAAGGTACACCAGGAGTTAAATCAAAATAAAATACTTATTTTGAAAAATGCATTGCTTGCTACAATGGACTACCGTGAGCACCGTAATTCTTAGAAGTAACGTTGACCCTCTCTCTCAGCTTCTTTAGAACGCGTCACATAGATTTGTTAATTTTGTTTGGCTTGTCAAACACATGAAGGCTTGATTATTAATAAATATTCTAATGTGGTAGGTGTGTATGTGTGTGTGGGATGGTGTCGGTTTTAAGTGACAGATGAACCTTTTGTTGAAATGTAAGGTTTGCTCCCAGGACAAAGTGATCTTATAGCTTTTTCTGGGCATCATACACGGTATGATGCAGGATGTTAATGTTAGAAATGGAACAGATGGCTCACATTGAGACCGGGGCCACAGCTACAACTCAGAGATGGGGAAAGATTCAAAAAGGAGCTGAGAAGAGCCGAAAATTCAATTATAAGGTTCATTTTGAGGACGCAGGTGTGTAGCATTTGCCATGGGGAGCTCCACGTTCTCATTTAAAGTAACCCCTTTATGAGACTGGTTATGAGCTTGTCTAACCCTGTCCCTGATACTTCATTATCCCTGGAGGTGATGCCTATTTTGAGGGAATCTGAAACATCATCTGAGTCACTCACTCTCATTTTGGTTACATCGGAGAAACTGACAGTGCCATTAGTCAAACGACTGCCAACCCAGTGAGGCACCGCAAACGTTTTGGGATCCTTCTGCATGGAAGGCACTTTAGAAATTCAATCTGTTATTGTTATTATTGCTAGGTATTTGAAACTCCAAACCTGTAGTATTGCAGATTTTAAATGGCATTGCAAAGTGGCACAACCAACATTTTACAAAAGAAATGTCAGATCAATGATACATTTACATGGCTCCACATTTTATTTTTGACCTCCATGGCCTTACAATGTTCTTGTCTTGTCAACACTGGCTACTCCCCGCTTGTGACCTGTGCACTGTTAACTCCACTCCCTCACTCCTCTTTTGTATAAACACCTCTCACAAGCACTCCCATGTTTCCTCCCATGCTGTTCCTACAGCTGAAGCCTCTTCCCTGATCCTAACAAAACAAACAGCATGACCAAACATGGAAAAAAATCCCATCCCAGACTTCCATCCCCAGCCACTCAGTCTCCCATTTCTATAAGAAGAACTTGGGAAGACAGATTGGTCTTGCGATATCTCTCAAACATCACTAGATATGAACTCCAATGGACTAAGGAGAGAAACAAGTTCCTAGGCCAAAGACCCCTCATTCAGAATTCTTTGCAGCCAGACCCCTTCTGTTCATAACAGAAATGGGATGTCATAGCATGAGCACCTCAGATGATAGCTTGGTAAGTGGTTAGAGGCTTCCACATCTCACTTACTACACTGAATTATCATTCTGGAACATGCACAAAAAAATCAGAGGGGGTTCTCTTTTTTTCTGTCAGTGAATGAAGCAACAGTCTGGACCTGGTCATTCAGTTCTTACTCAGGCAAGACTACCATTGAACTCAGGCTCATAGTTATTGGGCTGCATTCTCTAGTACAATCCAACTGCTTTATGCCACTCTGGTGACAAAGCAACTGCAGACCTGCCTTTCTCTTTCGCCACATCACTAAGTAGTGCAAAGTAGCCTGAACAAACCAGGCAGCTGGCCTATATAACTGTGTCATGAGTAGACCTCATTTTGCTGGATGGACTAGAAAATGAACAGGTATTTTGCCTGATGAAATTTTCATCTAAAACATGATCCACAAAGGTAAAAAAGAAAGGGGGGGGTCACAATTGCATTCCTCGAAGATAACTCTCTCAGGAATTTGGTGACATTTCATTTGCCTGGCCAAGTTAAAATGCATCCAAACTCATCTAAACTCCCTGTTCCGTTTGATGCAAAAATAAAATAAAACATTGTTTCAAATTGGTATATTAATAGAAAAAAATACAAGACCACAAGCTATATTCTGGGACCCTAACAAAGGATTCCACAACCTTCAACGCTACTTTTCCGCCTACCTGTTAAACCAAAGGTATAAATGTGAGTCCCTGGCACAAGGTATGTTCTTGTCATTCCATAGTGTCACATGATGATGGAAGCTTACAAGCTGCAAACAAAGTGATTGACACTTCACCTTAACTATCCTCTTAGGTACTTTTTTCTAGACAATCCATGTGGTTGTTCTATCTCATTACATTTCACTATTTTGGTACCTCATATTAGTTGAAAGAGACAGTCTACGGCGGCCTTGAACTGAAGGCATTTAACGACCATTCTCGCAGACAGGAATCTTCATCAGTTAGAGGAAGACCTGGTGCATCCTGTTAAGGGGAAGTGGGGAACAGAGAAAATTATCAACCCACATTACTGGCAGGGGGACATCAAGATCACCAAAAGGGTGCTGAAGCCTATCTTTTTATCAGGTTAGGCAGAACGAAGCAGTAGCTTGTAGTCTCAGTGTAAGGAACTTATTGAATCGCAGTGTAAAAAACCTAAATGCACTGGAATGCTACATTGCAGCAATTAAAGCCAGGTTTATTGCTCTGCTGCTGCTTTACTTGATGCTAACAAATTACTGCATTAATAACCCATTATCTGTATTGTATTAGAGATGATATAATTACCCAAAAAAGTGTTCACTATATTAGCAACACAGCACTAATTGCATTAAGTGGCTATTTAAAGTTAACATATTAGAAATATACTGTCCTTGACACAATAAATTACAGCACATCACATTAAGATTGATATTGCCAGAATAATGTCATTCTGTTTTCTCCAAGAGGTATTAGCCAATAATGACCTCCTTGACTTTAAACCTTAAAAATAAATATTAGTTTGCAGGATTCAATGAGTCCTTTGGCAGGGGTAGATGCAAACTATAAAATGAGGTTCTGGGTTTAGGCAT
Source organism: Lepidochelys kempii (assembly GCF_965140285.1). NCBI lineage: Eukaryota > Metazoa > Chordata > Testudines > Cheloniidae > Lepidochelys > Lepidochelys kempii. The sequence goes on from NC_136380.1 coordinate 20,753,933, forward strand.
TGGGACTGAGATCCTCAGCTGGTGTAACTCAGCATAGCTTCATAAAAGCTAATTGAGCTAAGCCAATTTACACCAGATGAGGCTCTTGCCCTAGAATGGACTGTTCCAATTAAAATCTTCCAACAGACTTAAAAGGACAGGGTGGAATCAGGTGGCTAGAACAGCAGACTAAGTCACAATTCCCAGTCTCAATTCCCAGCTCTGTGTGACCGTGGACGAGCAATATAACTGCACTTCCCTCTCTGACTTACTGGATGTCCTTGGTCAAGTCAAGTCACAGACTGAAAGAAAACTGAGGTGGGACCAAAACTATTATTTTTTCCAAAAAAATAACTGAGCACCAAGTTCATTGGCATAAATACACCACCCACAATCCAGTTCCTAGCAGGAGACAATCATGTCAAACAGAGAGGAAAGATGGTCCAGCAGTTGGATCAGGACTCAAGTCCTTGCTGCCCCGCCAAGACTTCCTGTGTGACCTTGGCAGGGGTGAAAGGATTTACCGGTACTCAGGAGTCCTGAGCAGGGGGGTGTGGCCTTGACCGGAAAAGGCATGGCCTCAACCAGAAGAGGCGGGGCCAGGCCCTTTAAATCAAGATTTAAAGGCCCCAGGGCTCCAGCTGCGGCTGGGAGCCCTGGGGCCTTTAAATCACCCCCAGAGCTACCAGCCCTGCTCTGGGCCCTTTAAATCACCACCGGAGCCCTGCTGCTGCTACCCCGGGGCTCCGGCAGCGGGGCTTGGGGGGCGCTTTAAAGGGCCCAGGGCTCCCGGCAGCAGCCGGAGCCCCTCGCCCTTTAAAGCGTCACTGGAGCCCTGCCGCTGCTACCCCAGGAGCTCGGGCAGCGGGGCTCGGGCGGTGCTTTAAAGGGCCAGGGGTTCCGGCCGCTGTGGGGACCCCCAGGTCCTTTAAAGCGCCAGCCTGGGGAAGCCGGTCCGGTCTGGCACGGCACACTGGCTCTTGCCGGTACGCTGTACCGGACCATACTGGCTTACTTTCACCTCTGGACCTTGGGCAAATCATTTCATCTGTCTGTGCCTTCATTCCCCATTGATAAAATGAAGGTAATAGCATTTCCATGGCTCACAGGGGTGAGGATAACTATATTAAAGATTGTCAGATGCTCACAGACTAGGATGATGGGGGGCATAGAAGTACCTGAGAGGAAGAGCGATTCCGTAGTCTTTTGGTTCCATAGAAGACATTTATATTTTTAGCTGAACACTCCCCTTAATATATATATGACCTCTGTTGCTCTCCTAAGGGCTGCACTAAAAAATGAAATTCCTTTCAGTCTAGACCTGAACAGTACAAAATTAAAATCCAATATTTATTCATTTTACAGTTACAGTAATTAGATATATAATAAGCATTAAGATAAATATAAGTCTGTACTCAACAAGTCTGAACTTTGCCCCAAAGCTCAAGTCTCTAGGGGGCCAAAATGGTATTTGACATTTAATTTAAAAAGCCAGGTACCATGATGCAAAAACTTCTCTGTATGGAGAGTAAAAAAGCAGTGGTGCATTTTATTTGACATGGTGGATTGGCTTGGCTTTATTTTCATATTTTAATAAGCTCATCTCATAAAAGTATAATGAAAATAGAAAGATCAGCTACCATCAGAATGGATGAATGATTTTTTTGTTTTGTTTTGGATCCTTGTTTAGAAAAAAGCAGTTGCCTTCCTATTGCTAAAAATAAATGTAAATTAAACAATATGAAATTGCCTAAAAACATCACAGATTCCTAAAGGGGCATCATGATGTCTAAATGTCAATACCAGATTAATCAGGAGGGCTGATTTTTCATGAAGAGAAATCTCATTCTAAGATAGCTTCCCCTGTTATAGAAGTACATGGAGATAACGTCATTTTCAATTTACAATATTAAATTTTGATGTGGTGCTTTGACAAACAAGAGGCAGAGATTTTACTCCCTGGGTGGAAGGTCCTGTCTACTTTTACAAGGACACGGACGGCCCCTGATGGCAGAACCAGTGTAGAACCATTAACACGGTGGGGGACACGGACACTGAATTAGGGGGTGCACATCTTTTGTACTGAGATGGCACAGAGTATTAGTCTGTGTAGAATTGTCTTAGGTACTTACAGAGCCCCTATACTGCAGCATGCAAGCATCTCACAATCTTTAGTGTATTCATCCTCAAAACATCCCCGGGTGGGAGGGCAGCGCCCCATTGTACGGATGGAAAACTGACGCACAGAGAGAGTATGGGACTTGCTCAAGGCCACACAGGCAGTTTCTGCCTGAGCAGGAAACTGAGCCCGATCTCCTAAGCCCCCACCTAGTGCCCTAACTATGGGGCCATCTCTTCCTCTATTCAGTCACTTGCTGTTTCTGTGTGCTGTATGCAGAACCCGGCAGGGTGTGGTCCTTGGTAAACAGGGAGACAAACCCAAGACACAAACTGTGGCAGCTTGTTTGTTTGGGTCTGTAGTTTGTAGCTGTTTTCCTCAATTAAGTATTATTTGTATTTCAGTGGTCCCTGGAACCTCCAAGCAAAATTAGGGCTTGCAGCTATACAAACATAGTAAGAGAATCTCTGTCCTAACGAGCTTACCACTCTAAACTGGCAAGACACAAAGGATAGAAGGGGAAACCGAGGTCGAGGTGCTCAAGGTCACACAGCCGGTTCAGGCACAGAGCTGTCAATGGAGCCCAGGTCTCCTGACTCCCGGTCCAATACGCTGTCCAAGATTGCCTCCTGCTTAAGAAAAACAGCAATCCCAGATATGACAACACCACATCTGGGCAACAGAGACCTCTGTGCAGAGCTTCCTGAAAGCTGTAACAAAGGAGACAGATAAAGGCTGGGGGCAGAGAGGAGAGGGAGGAACAGAATATTCTCACCATTTCCCCACCCTTCACAGAGGCAGTGCACTGGAGAGGAGGTGTTCCACAGCCACTTCACAGCCTACCGTGGGGGAATTCCTTTCCCATGCCCATCCTGGAGCGACGCAGCTGCCCAGGCAGGTGCTGGGCTACGGATCAGAGCCTCGAGGGCTACATCCTGACACACACAAATCCCCCTGCTGGCACACAAGCTGCAAAGCACAACTCCGCAGACAGAGGAGCTGGCATTTTTCTCTGGCAAACTTCTCCCCTGGCCTATCCCAGGAATGACATTGATACATCGGGGGCAGGAGAGTAGGAGTGACATGACCATTGGCTCTACCAATTGTATAGATCCCCTGGCACTATGCTAGTTTATGGGAATGTGAAGACTCCCCATTTACTACTGTTATACCAATAAAATAAAAACCAGCAGGATCATATTAAAGGGGAAAAGGCAAAATACCACATTTATTGTGAATATAGAAAGAATCATAGTAAGCAGTTAGTTATAGCTATAACATTCCATTCAATCTCATATTTATTCACACATTCATTCATACACACACAGGTTCTGCAAGGTAGTTATCATAGTTACCAGCCTTAGAGTTGCTCATGCCAAGCCACTGGCCAGGTGGCCTGGACATGAGGAGGGCCTTGTCAGATGCTCATCTGATGCTCCTAGAAGTTGGTTTGCAGAATCAGACCCCAAAGTTTTCACTTTCTAGAGTCCATTTTTATAGGAGTTTCTTCTTATGCCAGTCTATGGGAATTGCTTCATCATGCTGTTGCTGAATCAATCAGCAGATGGCACATTTCTGACAGCTCCGTGCTGCCAGATGTTATCTTGTTCTTTGGTTCTCCCATTCTTGAGGCTGTTGGGTGGATTCCAGTCTGCCCCCCGGGGGTCCTCTGGTTATTTCCACTTGACGCCTTCTTCAGCCGATAGACACTGGATTCTTAGGCTGGCACCTCCCTGATCATTCAGTCATTATCCACACCAAGCATCCATCCACATACATCCTCTATCTCTATTTTAATCACCATACAACAAAAGGGCAGGGAGTCTCTGGGTGCTGTTTCTGTTGTTACAGAGTATTGCTTTGAGTCTCTCTGTGTGAATTGCTTTGAGAACAGACTCTGTCTTAGAATGTACTAACGCAATTAGCAGCTTGCAAGTTTCACACATAGAGGGAGAGAAACAGTACCAAAAACCAAGAGACCTCTTAATTAGTAATACCCTGGAATTGAAACTATGGGGAATCAAACTCATTTGTGATTTTAATACAGAACTTCTTTAATATGATCCAACACTACGACAGCCCATGGGCCATAGAGTAGAAGTGGCAGCCATGGCCTGCATGCACCAACCCTTCATTGTCATCTACACAAAGCCTGTGGCTATGTGAATGTTGCACCAGTGTTGTGAATTGCACTCCAAAGGACACAGCTCAAAAATCCTAATCAAATGGGATGTTTCTTAGTTTATATTCATGTTGTGTCCTTGTATCCTACAGATTAACAACATTTATCTTTTTTTGTCCAGTGAAGGAGGAACATAAACTAGAGCACTTATAGAAACCACCCAGGGAAGATCAAATAACTTTTATTGCTGCTAATCAAGTGGAAAAGAAGAAGTTCCATGGTTGTCTGACTGAGAGATGTCTCCTTATTTTGAACAATGACTGAAAGTTCCTGATCTCTCAGGTGTGCATTCTATGTTAGCTAAGAAAATAACAGAGTAACTTGAAATTTAAAAAAAAAAAAAAAAAAGTTCCTTGGATTTATTGTATTCTATCACTACATGAAAATAAAAGAACTAGCCTCTCGAGACTAGCCCACCAATAAGCTATAAGTCTCAATACTACTCACCGAGGTGGACAAAGGTAACGTTTAGATACACATTTGGGAATCTGAAATATGCAAGCCCTGGTTGGTGTGGGTGGATTAGAATGGGGGGTGATTCAGCCTATTCACCCATCTCAACCCTCCAGCTGGAAAGAAGGGGCTCAGATACCAGTAACTAGGAAGGTAGAAATCCCCAAGTAAACGGAAATTACGCCATCTTTCTGGATTTCAGAGGAAGAAGCACAGAAGTGTGAAAAGAGGTTTCAGAGTGGTAGCTGTATCAGCAAAAAAACAAGGAGGACTTGTGGCACCTTAGAGACTAACAAATTTATTTGGGCTTAAGCTTTCGTGGGCTAAAACCCACTTCATCGGATGCATGCAGTGGAAAATACAGTAGGAAGATATATATACACAGAGAACATGAAAAAATGGGTGTTGCCATACCACTGTAACGAGACTAATCAATTAAGATGGGCTATTATCAGCTTTACTCACCAGCAACCACACACCACACAACAAAACACTAACCCAGGAACCTATCCTTGCAACAAAGTCCATTGCCAACTCTGTCCACATATCTATTCAAGGGATATCATAATAGGACCTAATCACATCAGCCACACCATCAGAATCTCGTTCACCTGCACATTTACCAATGTGATATATGCCATCACGTGCCAGCAATGCCCCTCTGCCATGTACATTGGCCAAACTGAACAATCTCTACGCAAATGAATAAATGGACACAAATCAGACGTCAAGAATTATAACATTCAAAAACCAGTTGGAGAACACATTAACCTCCCTGGTCACTCAATTTCAGACCTAAAAGTCACAATTCTCCAACAAAAAAACTTCAAAAACAGACTCCAATGGGAAACTGCAGAATTGGAATTAATTTGCAAACTGGACACCATTAAATTAGGCTTGAATAAAGACTGGGAGTGGATGTGTCATTACACAAAGTAAAAACTATTTCACCATGCTAATTTTTCCCCTACTGTTACTCACACCTTCTTGTCAACTGTTTGAAATGGGCCATTCTGATTATCACTACAAAAGTTTTTTTTCTCTTGCTGATAATAGCCCACCTTAATTGATTAGTCTCGTTACAGTTGGTATAGCAACACCCATTTTTTCATGTTCTCTGTGTATATATATCTTCCTACTGTATCTTCCACTGCATGCATCCGATGAAGTGGGTTTTAGCCCACGAAAGCTTAAGCCCAAATAAATTTGTTAGTCTCTAAGGTGCCACAAGTACTCCTAGTTTTTTTATGGTTTCAGAGACAGAGAACTCTAAGGCCTTTACTCCCAAGCAAAGACTAACTGAAACTTCAGGTAGTGTATCTGTGCTACAATTTTCTTTTTCAGTCCAAGCTGTCCTCTGACATTCTGCAACAGCTTCTAATTACTTTCTGTGAACTTCTTCCTAGTTGCTGTTTCCATCTCTCCTGGGATTTCACCAAAGATGACAACACAATTTGCACATCTGAGGTGACTCCAAGCACTCGCCGTTAACCTTTGATGCACTTCTCTTCCCCTGTGAGACTCCTCAAGTTTGTTATTGAGCCAAGCTTTGAAATTATCTCAGAGAAATAACATCTCTTTACCAAGGTCCATGTTTCACATGTTGCCTTCTAGATGGAGGAGTGGGATATATGGGCACAAAAAATTGCCTGAGAAGAGACAAACATTTGTATATAGTAACTTCCTTAGCTTCCCCAGCCCGGCTTTCCTTTCTGTACAGAGCTGTTCTAAATCTTCTTTTGCCCTGACCTCCTCCTTTGGACTGGGTTTCTCTGACTGTCCAATAGCTGACACAGAAAAGGAGGAAGTCCCAACCCCTGTGTCTCACTCCCTTTCTTCCTTCCCAGATCCAACTTTCCTATCCCCACCCACTCTCTGACTTCCCAGAATGGGGCTGCTGGTCAGCCAGATGGGAGCTACAATGAACAGCTCCTCCCAGCACGCCAGTTGGCAACTTTTCTTTCCATTTTAACTTTCCCTTTAAGCAAAAGCCTCCATTTAACATTGTTTTAACATGCTTTCAGGATGTGGCTGTTACAGGAGTGCTGCATGTCTGCATAGATGTAAACAGTTATTTAACAGGTTTCAGATACAGTGCCAGTAGGTGGTGCTCAGGAGTATGGAGTATAGTTTCTGGGATTTGAAGAACCAATAAAACTACTACTTCTTGAGCACTGCATATGGCTTCCTTTATGCAGCTCGTAACAACTACCACTACACCTTAAGTACATAAACACCAAGACCAAAAATGTGGCCTCATTCTTTCATGGTCCTAGCTAGACATGGTACCTACTCTCTCCCTTCTCCGCTTAAATTGTTACTATACAGTGACATAAATTAGAAACAGGGCAGAGCTGTAAATCCAAATCTGGTTTCAAATTTTGACCACCCAAAGTTCAGGGTTGTTCAGATCAGGGATTGTTTGTTCATCTCACCCTAGAACAACGGTCCATAGTGAAATTTGGATCAGGGTTCAGATTCTGACCTCACCTCTCCTCCCCTCTCTACATCCCAGACACTCACACAGGTCGTCTCATCAATTTGGCCTTTAGGTTTTAAGCTCTTTGGGACAGGGACCCTGCCTTCTTTGGTGTTGGTACAGCACCTAAAATAATGGGGCCAACATTCCTAACAGCCCAGAAGAATCCATACAGTCACCACACAGCCACCCCCACTGCTCTCTTGCTCTGAGAGCAGGAGGAAACACATTTCCTATGGCTCAGTACACAGAAGTCCTGAAAAGCATTTTGGGGAGGTAGCTAGGCTAACAACACAGTTTTCCCTGCAACGATCACTTCACAGCTGAGGATTTGGGCTGTAAATGAAGCCCAGACACAGGATTTAGCCCCATCTGATTGATATGTGGTCATTTCTATATTTGGAAGAGTAAGCAGCAAATATAGTTTGAAAAGTTGTTTTGAGGTAGGCCATTTCTTATTGTGTTTTGCTCACCTTAGATTAGATGTCACAAGTGAAGGACAGGGATGGACAGCAGGATAGGACTGATTAAACTGTCACACACCAGTAACAAATTGACCTGTTTTGGCAGGACAATAAAAGCACATTTGACATGTTGCTGCCACTGGTGATGTTTCACTATGCATGGTCACAACTGGAGCTCCTGAGGAAGGCAGGGAATAAAATAATGATATATAAAATAAGAAGTACACGTATTACGCATCACCAAGAAGGGGATGCATTTGATTAGTGGGACCTACACTGTAGTGGTGTAGGGTCAGAGCCCTTCCTCACAGGGGACCTGATTCTCCGCTATCTTGTTCCTTGTGCAGGCATTTACACATATGCAGAATGGGTGTAAAACATTTCTCGCATGAGTCAAGGATCCATTCAGGGCTGGCCTTACCATGAGGCGAACTGAGGTGGCTGCCTCAGGTGCCAGACTATGGAGGGCGCCACAAGCACCAAGACTGTAGAAAATTGTGTCTGCTGCTGGTGCAGGTGTATTCTCTCTGCTCTAGATGCACAGAGATGGTGGAGTGCTGTGCTGGAGAAGGAGGGCACAAGAGACATAACAGGCAGGCAGGAGAAAAGGTGAGAGGGAATAACAGAAAGCAGCAGAAGCTGCAGGGAGAGAGAGGAGGAGGAGCCTATTACGTACCTCTCTAGCACCCCCAGGACCCTGGACTGATTAACACCAGCTTCTCAGGGAGCTTCCTGTTTCCTGCTGCTTCCCTGAACCCACCTGAGGAGAACAGGCAGTCAACTGAAGTAGTAGGAGCCAGTTAAGCCCTTAAGACGCTGATATCTTCCCTCACTCAGGCCCTGCTACCAGCCTGCTTATTTGTCCCCTTCAATTGAGTGTTGAGAGCCACTACAGCTGGCATAGAACAGCAGTCATGGATGCTGGGGCAGTATTCAGAAAAAGAAAGCAAGCAAATGAAGGTTTTCTATCTAAGCAGGAAGGAGCTCTCCTGAGATACATAGACACAAATGTTCATGTTGAACCTTCCGGCCCCAGTGAGGATGTGAGTGGTGAGGAGATACCTGATCTTCCAGTTAGTCAGAGTGCAGGTGACCTGGCAGCTACTGCAGCATCCATATCTCCATCTCAAATGGATGTAACCATGCACATTCCTGAAGAAAAGTGTAGATCAGAGAAGAGTGTGGTGGAGGCGCAAGAAACAGCTGCTGCTGAGTTTAGTTCCTTAAGTCTAGATGATCCAGGACTGTGGACCCACTTGAGCAGTAGCCTGAGGGACTTTCTTGTACTGCATGGGCCACAGCAAGTGAAAAACTTCATGTTCCCCAAAGACAATGAAAATAGAAGTTTCCATCCAACACATTACTGGCGTGAAATCCCCAATGATGACAAAGTGGAGAGGCCATGGCTTATGTACTCAAAAACCCAGAATGCTGCATACTGTTTTTGTTGCAAACTCTCCCAGTCTAATGTTCCGGCCACATTGGGTTCTACAGGAACAAAGGACTGGAAAAATCTGGCTAGAAATCTGGCATGCCATGAGAAGGCAGAAAATCACGAGAGAGCATTCCATAGGTGGAAAGAGCTTGAGATGAGACTAAGGTTAAAGGCCACCATAGATGATCAGCATCAAGAGAAGATTGCATCAAACTCTCTTTAGTGGCAAAATGTTCTGAAAAGGCTCATTGCCATTGTGAGAATGATTGCTACCCAAAACCTAGCACTGCGTGGCACTTCAGATCAGCTGTACGTGCCATACAATGGAAACTTCCTTAAAACTGTAGAGCTGATGGCTGAGTTTGATGCTGTACTCCAGGAGCATCTAAGAAGAGTCACCATGCAAGAAATGTACACACACCATTACCTTGGAAAAACAATTCAAAATGAGATCATACAGTTACTGGCAACAAAAGTCAAACAGAAGATTGTGGCAGATCTGAAGACAGCAAGATATTATTTTGTTATTATGGACTGCACACCTGACATCAGCCACACAGAACAAATGACTTTAATGGTGCGTTTTGTAACAACAACAGAACCTAGTGAAAATGTCCCTGCAATGGTGACTGTCAGAGAGCATTTTCTAGAACTTATTGACATTGAGTATAAAAATATACCCAGGGAAGAATATAAAAATATTGCTCGGGCATGTAGGAATGATATCAGGAGGGCCAAGTCGCACCTGGAGCTGCAGCTAGCAAGAGATGTCAAGAGTAACAAGAAGGGTTTCTTCAGGTATGTTGGCAACAAGAAGAAAGCCAAGGAAAGTGTAGGCCCCTTACTGAATGAGGGAGGCAACCTAGTGACAGAGGATGTGGAAAAAGCTAATGTACTCAATGCTTTTTTTGCCTCTGTCTTCACTAACAAGGTCAGCTCCCAGACTGCTGCGCTGGGCATCACAACATGGGGAGTAGATGGCCAGCCCTCTGTGGAGAAAGAGGTGGTTATGGACTATTTAGAAAAGCTGGGGCCGGATGAGTTGCATCCGAGAGTGCTAAAGGAATTGGCGGCTGTGATTGCAGAGCCATTGGCCATTATCTTTGAAAACTCGTGGTGAACGGGGGAAGTCCCAGATGACTGGAAAAAGGCTAATGTAGTGCCAATCTTTAAAAAAGGGAAGAAGGAGGATCCTGGGAACTACAGGCCAGTCAGCCTCACCTCAGTCCCCGGAAAAATCATGGAGCATGTCCTCAAAGAATCAATCCTGAAGCACTTACATGAGAGGAAAGTGATCAGGAACAGTCAGCATGGATTCACCAAGGGAAGGTCATGCCTGACTAATCTAATCGCCTTCTATGATGAGATTACTGGTTCTGTGGATGAAGGGAAAGCAGTGGATGTATTGTTTCTTGACTTTAGCAAAGCTTTTGACACGGTCTCCCACAGTATTCTTGTCAGCAAGTTAAAGAAGTATGGGCTGGATGAATGCACTATAAGGTGGGTAGAAAGTTGGCTAGATTGTCGGGCTCAACGGGTAGTGATCAATGGCTCCATGTCTAGTTGGCAGCCGGTGTCAAGTAGAGTGCCCGAGGGGTCGGATCTGGGGCCGGTTTTGTTCAATATCTTCATAAATGATCTGGAGGATGGTGTGGATTGCACTCTCAGCAAATTTGCGGACGATACTAAACTAGGAGGAGTGGTAGATATGCTGGAGGGCAGGGATAGGATACAGAGAGACCTAGACAAATTGGAGGATTGGGCCAAAAGAAATCTGATGAGGTTCAATAAGTATAAGTGCAAGGTCCTGCACTTAGGACGGAAGAACCCAATGCACCGCTACAGACTAGGCACCGAATGGCTAGGCAGCAGTTCTGCGGAAAAGGACCTAGGGGTGACAGTGGATGAGAAGCTGGATATGAGTCAGTAGCGTGCCCTTGTTGCCAAGAAGGCCAATGGCATTTTGGGATGTATAAGTAGGGGCATAGCGAGCAGATCGAGGGACGTGATCGTTCCCCTCTATTCGACATTGGTGAGGCCTCATCTGGAGTACTGTGTCCAGTTTTGAGCCCCACACTACAAGAAGGATGTGGATAAATTGGAGAGAGTCCAGCGAAGAGCAACAAAAATGATTAGGGGTCTGGAACACATGACTTATGAGGAGAGGCTGAGGGAACTGGGATTGTTTAGTCTGCAGAAGAGAAGAATGAGGGGGGATTTGATAGCTGCTTTCAACTACCTGAGAGGTGGTTCCAGAGAGGATGGTTCTAGACTATTCTCAGTGATAGAAGAGGACAGGACAAGGAGTAATGGTCTCAAGTTGCAGTGGGGGAGGTTTAGGTTGGATATTAGGAAAAACTTTTTCACTAGGAGGGTGGTGAAACACTGGAATGCGTTACCTAGGGAGGTGGTAGAATCTCCTTCCTTAGAAGTTTTTAAGGTCAGGCTTGACAAAGCCCTGGCTGGGATGATTTAATTGGGGATTGGTCCTGCTTTGAGCAGGGGGTTGGACTAGATGACCTCATGAGGTCCCTTCCAACCCTGATATTCTATAATTCTATGATTCTATGGTTCTATGATACTACAGGAGCTGGTATGACAAATGTGCTTCTTAAAAAGTTGGAAGATACGGGAATTTCGATAGCTGTCATGAGAGGTCAGGGCTACGATAATGGTGCCAACATCAGAGGAAAGAACAAAGGAGTGCAGACACGGATCCGAGAGTTAAACCCTCGAGCTTTTTTTGTCCCAGGCAGTTCTCATTCATTGAACTTGGTGGTCAGTGATGCAGCATCAGCTCCTAGTGAGGCTGCTGAATTTTTTAATGTAATTCAAAGCATCTATGTATTTTTCTCTGCATTAACTCATCGATGGCAAATTTTGAAGCAACACCTGGGAACATCATCTCTGACACTGAAACCACTGAGTGCCACATGATGGGAAAGTTGAGTGGAGGCGATAAAGCCAATCAAACACCAAATTGGGAAGGTAGATGATGCCACAGTTGCCATTATGAAGGATAATGCTATGACAGGAACTGCTCATGGGAGAACAGTGGCAGAGAAAAATAGAATCACCGGAAACATACATAACTTCAAATTTCTGTGTGGCTTAGTGTTGTGGCATGACATACTGTTTGAAATAAATGTAGTAAGCAAGAGACTTCAAGGTGTTGACCTTGATATATCTGGAGCAATGGAACAACTGGACAAAGCAAAATCATGCCTACACTCTTACTGGTCAGATGAGGGATTTCAAAATGTTCTGAAGAGTGCACAGAAGTTGGCAGAGGAACTTCACACTGAAGCTATTTTCCCACCCATTCAAGAATACAAGAGTCACTGAAGAAGAATTTTGACTACAAGGCATGGGATAATCCCATAAGAGACCGCAAACAATTCAAAGTTGAATTCTTTATCCAGGTGCTAGATTGTGCAATACAGTCAGTTGAAGAACATTTCATGCAGCTCAGGGAACACAGCAGTATATCTGGGATGTTGTATGATATTCCAAAACTCCTCACTATATCTGAAGAAGACCTACACCAGCAATGCAGGGCACTAGTGACACCTGATGACATGCGCGATATTGATGCGAGTGATTTAGGTGATGAAGTGAAAGCCCTTTCAAGATACACTTCAGCAGGATCAACTTCAAAGGCTGTTCTGAAATATATGTGCACAAATAAGATGACCACCCTCTTTCCAAATGCTTTTGTTGTGCTGTGCATACTTCTAACACTTCCTGTAACAGTTGCCAGTGGAGAATGCAGCTTCTCCAAGCTGAAGTTAATAAAAACACATCTACACTCCACAATGACACAGGAGAGGCTGGTTGGCCTTGCAACCATCTCAATAGAGCATGAGCTGGCCCACACTGTGGACCTTCAGGAAGCAGTTCAAATCTTTGCAACCAAGAAGGCACGGAAAGCACCACTTTGGTTATTCAAACAGATAAAAATGCCAGTGTTTACTATGCAGACAAGAAAAGTTACATTTGCTGTTCAGGCGTTCGAAAGTTAAGTGTTACTTAAAATTTTTGAACAAGGCATTTTAAATTGTTAGTTCTCCTTTATTGGGGTAGGTAGCAGAGATGTACCATGAGAGGAGTAGAACAGGAAGAAGGCAGAATTGAGACCTTTCAAAGTTTTGGCCCAAGCAAGGGGGCATGGGAGCGTCATTTGAGCTCCGCGCCTCAGGTGCCAAAATGTTGTGAGCCGGCCCTGGATCCATTGTCAGACCCACAGACTCCACCTTTAAAATCTCATTCATATTAGTTCTGTTGAACAGTGCAGGACGAGGAAACAGAACAAAGTGCTAATGAAACAGCCCTTCTTTCTTCACTTCAAATATAAAGCAGAGTTGAGCAAAGCACAAAAGGTTTAGAGTTCAGGTTCAATTTGGATAAGCATCTAGAAACTCAAATGCTTATCGGAACCACCTCATCCTCTGTAGATTGTAAAAATCAAGCCGGAATGCTCTTGAAAGAATTCCAGTGCTTCTGAATATGGTCACATCCAGAAGTACTGAAAGCACATGCATTTCTCATAGCATTTCAGCATTCCAGTCCTGATCCTAACTAGATGCAAAAGCAACATGGACTTAACAAAATCATTGTCCCACAATTAAAGAAAAAAACTGTATTGGTTAAAAATCGATCAGGTTTAGAGAAGAAGTGAAGGCATTTAGAAAAGGTTAAAAAATAATATATTAACAAATGGAAGAATGGGGAAGTTGATAGTAATGAATATAAATCAGAAGGTAGGAATCATAGAAAATTGATAAGGGAAGCAAAGGGACACAGGGAGAAATATATGGCCAGCAGACTTAAGGACAATAAGGTGTTTTTTAACTGTACTGGGAACAAAAAGAACTATAGCATAAGTACTGGGTTGTGATGGAAATGATAGAATTATCAACAAACATGCAGAGAAGCAGAAGTGTTCAAAAATATTTCTGTTCTGTATTGGGGGAAAAACAGACGCAGTCATATCATATAACAACACTTTCCATTCTCCTCGTATCTCAGGAGGATGGTAAGCAGCAGCTACTAAAGCTAGACATTTTTAAATCAGCAGGTCTGATTAACTTGTGTCCAAAAGTTTTAAAAGAGCTGGCTGAGGATATCACTTGACTGGTAATGTTAATTTTCAATAAGTCTTGGAACACGGGAAATTTCAGAAGACTGGAAGAAAGCTAATCTTATGCCAATATTTAAAAAGGATTAAGAGGATGACCTAGGTAATTTTAGGGCTGTCAGTCTGATATAGATCACAGGCAAGGTAATGGAATGGCTGATAGAGGACTCAGTTAATTATATTACCCTCCTTTAATTCATTATTAATGCCAATCCACATGAGTTTGTGGAAAATAGATACTGTCAAACAAACTTGATTTTTAACGAGATTATAAATTTGGTTGATAAAGATAATAGTGTTGATGTAATATACTTAGACTTCTGTAAGACATTTGACTTGGTATCATGATATTTTGATTAAAAACTTTACAGTAAAAATTAACATTGCACACATTGAATGGAATAAAAACTGGCTAACTGATAGGTCTCTAAATGTAATTGTAAAGAGGGAATCATCATTGACCAATATGTGCTTTTAGTGGGGTCCTGCAGGGATCAGTTCTTGGCCCTAACCTATTTAACATTTTTATCAATGACATGGAATAAAACAAAATCATCACTGAAAGTTTCCAGGTGACACAAATTGAGAGAGGAGTAGATATTGATGAGAACAGGTCACTGATACAGAGCAATCTGATCACTTGATAAACTGGGTGCAAGCAAACAATATAGGTTTTAATGCAGCTAAATGTAAACATATAAATCTAGGAACAAAAAACAGAGGAGATACTTACAGGATAGCGAACTCTATCATGAAGAGCAGTGACTTTGAAAAAGATTTGGGGGTCATGATGAATAATCAGCATAACAGGAGCTCCCAGTGCAATACTGTGGCCAAAAAGGCTAATGTGATCCTTGGATGAATAAACAGGGGAATCTTGAGTAAGAGTAGAGAGATTTTTTTACCTTTGTAATTAGCACTGGTACAATCACTGCTGGAATACTGAGTCCAATTCTGGTGCCCACAATTCAAGAAGGATGTTGATAAATTGGAGAGCGTTCAGAGAAGAGCCACAATAATGATTAAAGAATTGGAACACCTACCTTCTAGTGATAGATTCAAGGAGCTCAAATAATTTTACCTTAACAAAGAGAAGGTTAAGGTATGACTTACTTATAGTCTATAAGTACCTACATGTGGAATAAACATTTAATAATGGGGCTCTTCAGTCTAGCAGAGAAAGGTGTAACGTGATCCAATGGCTGGAAGTTAAAGCTAGACACCTGCAGATTGGAAGTAAAGTGTGTAAATTTTTAATGGTGAGAGTAATTAACCATTGATTACCAGCAATTTTAAAATCAAGATTGGATGTTTTTTCTAAAAGATCTCCTGTAGGAATTATTTTGGGGGAAGTTCTGTGACCTGTGTGATATAGGAGTCAGACTAGATGATCCCAAGGGTCCTTTCTGGCCTTGAAGTCTGTGAATCTATGAAAATACTTGTGGAACATCTCTCCTCAACTACTTCACTTTTAAGGTTCATCCCACGTCTGTTTCTTTTTCTGGTTATATGGTAAGATCTTTAGGACAGAGACCCTGAATCTAATTCTCCTCTCATTTAAACTAGTGTTTGTGTTACAATGGTGTTAATTGAGAGTAAATCCATTTATGTGTAAGGAGAATCAGAACTATTGACTTTGAGTTAGTCTTTGTTTACAGTATGAAAGGAGAAACAGGCCCATAACCTCTCTCTAAAATACCTAGTACATTTTTGGTGATATATATAAATAATGAACAATAAAAAGTAACTAATTCAGCTTTTTTTCAGAAGCTTTAAAGTTTTGTTTTCCATTTGGCTCAAGAAATGGGGCAGGATGTCAATTTGTTCCCCAAACCAGCAGACACATGATATAAAGTGAAATTTATACCAATATTTTCAGACCTGTGTGACCAAATTCAGGCACCTAAAAAGTGGGAACCACAGTTGCTCAGTACCTTTTAAAACATGACCACTTATTGTCATGCCTAAATATGGATTTAAGTGAGTAGCTTTTAACATCCAAGTTTGAAAATGAAGCCCTTATTCTCATGATAGATACATGTGTAACCTTTGGGTGGGCTAGAGTTCACTTCATTTCCCACCTCCAGTGCCTTAAAAAAAGAAAAACAACTCCCATAGAAAGTAGCCGGAGACCCAGAGTTCAGTCTCTAAGGATTTTCAGCAAGGATTGCACAGGGTCAACCTCCCCACATTCAACTCCCAAAAAGAACTAAAGAAGTGAATTTAATTAAATAACTTTATACAATCTTATGATAAAGAAACAAATACTCTACTCTTTCCAGCATGACATGGCTATTTTATAATCCAGACATTATCTTCACTGTTATACATAAACACAAATAAAGAAAACAAATTAAAATCTGAACAGTTCAGTCCCCTCAGAAACACAGTGAGAAGAAACTGAAAGTTCCCAGAAGCTTAGGTTTAGTTCACCACGTCTTTGATCACTGAATCTATACAGTCTGCTGAGTCTAAAACATCTTCCCTCCACTTGCGTGTAGGAATCTTCAGTTGGAATCCATGCAGACTCTTCCTCTGCTGAAATCACTGCTAGCCAGTCAGCTAACTGATTAACCGATCACTCAGTCATTTAAAGAAAACCCTGCTGCAAAATGCTTCAGAGTTAGGGACAACGGCCTGCTTCCTGCTCCTGGGCTCAGCTTCTCCCAACCCACACAGGGCACATGGCCTTGTGCAAAGCAGCTGCCCTGACTGCTTACCTGCTTGGAGTCTGACCCCAGCAACTAGGAACCCTTGGAGCAGACCCAAAACTACTACACCCAATTCCAGAAGCTTCTGGATGTGGAGTGGTTAATCTGCCTAGCAACAATGACCCAGACACAGCTCACTCCTACCTCCCCTCAGTGGGTCTCTTAAAGAGATATCTCCCTATTATGCACATGGGTTACACATGTACTAAATGAAATTATACACCTAAATTAACCCTAGAATTAATTATCTATCTATGCATTTCTAAGCACCCATCACCAAAGTCACAACATGTTCATGGTATCTCTCTCTAAGTAGTTCGTCAAAGGCCTATCCCAAACGCCATTAAAGTCAATGGGGCGGGAGGGTGGAGATGGCGGTATGGTGGTATGGTGGAGATTTTATTTATTAATATTTTGGGGTGATTTACAATAAGACATTACAATGATGTTGTCTTGACATGTATAGCTACATATCTTAATACAGAATTAACAATATTAAGCAACATATTGCATATAGCGGTGTTTGCGTAGTCACGTTGGTCCCAGGATATTAGAGAGACAAGGTGGGTTCTATTGGTGAGAGAAACAAGCTTTTAAGTTTACACAGACCTGAAGAAGAGCTCTGTGTGAGCTCGAAAGCTTGTCTCTTTTATCAACAGAAGTAGTTGGTCTGATAAAAGATATTACCTCACCCACCTTGTCTCTCATTTATTGTTATATCATTCACATTTCCCTTTTTCAAAATGTAAACAACCTTAACGTGGGTGGGTGGGTGTGTGTGAATGTTTTCCAAGAGGTGGGGGTGTGGTGGGAAAAGAATCTCAGGAAAATAGAAAGAAAGGAAAGCTAAGGGAGGAGGGGTGCAATTTGATTATTATAATCACAACGGGGTGGAGAAGCAGAAAAGTTTATTTGAAGCTTCAAAAAGGTACAGGGAGATTTGAATCTCAAATCCTGTACAACAGAGCAGGAAGTTACACAGGCTTTTATACATCCTTTTTCCCAGCATACTTATCCAATAGCAAGCTGCTCCAAGTATCCATATAGCTAGCCAATCCAGTTCCCAGCTAGTTCCCTGATTCTCTCTATCATTTGTTAAACTATACATAAAGCTGCTTTATTCAGCATTGTTCTTCCATATCTCCCCTGTTTGGCCTTGCTTAGTTTCAGGCAGTCTGACTCTGCAACATACTGTTGCAGATTTTCAGCATAACTGCTGTGTGTGCCTCCAGGCGGGGGGGCCAAGGACACTTGGGCCTAGTACGCAGAGCAGCTGCGAGTGCCTCCAGGCAGGAGGGGGTGCCAAGGACACCGGGGCCTAGTGTGAGGGGGCTTCATCGACACTCATGGTCTTCCATCCCCTCGAGTTACCTAGTGGCCATGCCCCAGTGTCCACAACAACTCCCCGCTTTGAGAACACTCAACAGCCTTGGCTCTGAGTTTTCTCACTTGGGCTACTTATTTCTTTACAATATGACTTTGCATAAGCACTTTGTGATAGCCCTGAAGAGAATGACTTATTAACTTTTGCAAAAGGGCCCTGACACATGATACCGCACAGCATAATACCAGTAATACAAGCAATACAGGAAAGAGAATTTTCAATAGCAGGCTAAATAAACCACCAAGCCAAGACGACAAACCCCAGCCTGAAAACAAGGTTTGCAACCAATCGTTCTCTGGGGCAGTATAGGCAACCTGTGCTCTGGCTCGGGCATGGGCCTCAGCCTGTACCACCTTTTCATAGATCTCATAACTGCTATTATTTATATATACACACTGTTCTCATAAAATTTGAGAAATGTTCCCTTATTAGATATTTTAAATTATTAGTTCCCTCCCCCCGCCCCCCAGTGATCTACAGTAGGAATCATTGCATGAGTCCACAAGGTTAAGATTGTTTTTTTGTGCTATAAAGACCAAGAATAGGAGTAGCTTCCTTATTCTCTATTTGAATCTTTTTAAAAGGCCGGCTCCCAATACACGTCTTTTTACATCCTGTTTGAATTCTCTCTCTATTTCTTTCCAAATGGTTTTCCAAAAAAAAAAAAAATGACTCCCACTGACTTCATTGGGCTTTGGATCAGGTGCATATAGTATTCAAACATACTGGAGTTGTTCTCTTCAGAGTCTTTTACTACTGGGAATGTTGAGCTTTTGGTTTACGTTAGTTTTAACTTGCTTTGCAACTTCGGAGAATAGAAAATGCAGTAAGCTAATTTGACTTGCAAAGCATCAAGAAAATAGCACTCTGACAAACTCCCACTCATCAATACTGATTCTTGGAGCTCGATGTCTGGAAGTCATTGTAAAGCCAAAACTTCTGAATTAGTTTGGGACTGAAAGTGAAAACCCTTGAATCTGTAATCATTTCAGTTGTAAATCTGACCTGCCATCTCCTATATTTTATATCACAGGGCCATTCAGCTTTCTCCAGCCACTCCCACAAAGAAACAGCTGCAATATGGGAAATAGCTTCCTGAGGTGTCAGAAGAGACAAGCTCCTGTTATCAGATGACAGGCAGGAAGATAATGTGCATCAACCCTGAGCAACACAACACAGCACAATCCAATTAGGCTTAAAGTTTTAGCCACCCTACTAACAGTAACTGGATATTTGTGTTGCTTACAATGGACAATAACAATTTACATCCCCCATCCATCCATCAGCTTTCCATTGTTAGAAGTAAAGTTGCACTCTCTTTTGAGTTAGGAAACAAAGTCAGGCACCAAAGAACACCTACTTCTACTGAGCTATAATTTACTTCCATATTTTGGAGGTGTACTGGTGGGGAGGGAAGAGGGTCAGTAATTGATATGGAAGAAAAACAGCTGACTTGCTATTTCAGGTAAGTCTTCAGCAATCAATTAATTGCTTGATCAATTCAGCATGATCTAGGCACCTTAAATTTAAGAGAATTAGCACTTAAGAAGCTCAAATCTCCAGAGGGGGACCAATGCCAGCAAAGTTAACAGCCTTTAGAAATGCAGCTGCCTCATTTGATTCAGGAACAAAACCAGTGTGAAATCAGATAGAAGGACATCACAGATAATGACATCCAGAGCGATACGTTTCAACAGGAAGGCTTCAGACTGAGATTTCATTGACACCCACGAGCAAGTATGCCAACATATATATGTTCATGTTGGGAACCTAACAGCGGGGAAGGTATGAATTTTTCATCGTACCATCACACTGTCAAAGCTGATTCTTCCTGAAAGGAGTTGTGCCCTTTTAAAGAATAAAGGCAAATCTCCCTGCAGTTCTTTTTAATTATGCTCTTGCTGTAGTTACCTGTCAGCCACAGTAGAAAATTAGTTATATTAAATATTGTTTATATTCAGCATAAGGGCATAGAGAATTGATTCATCCTCATTTCAGAGGTAATAATGAAAATCTCATTTTCCTCACATAGGTACCGAACTACTGCTGTATACTTGGGAAGGAATACGATAACTGTCTTTGAATCTTAGCCAGACAGCCAGCTGAATATCTGATTACTATTGGTAAGGAATACACTTCAGATCTGATTTTCAGAGGAGCAGAACACAAGTCATTGACTTCACTGTAGGTTTGAGTGTACAGCACATCTGAAAATCAAGCCTTTAAGTTCTTATGGGAAGGAGTGTGGCTAAGGAATCAGAGCAGACATTCTACTCCAAATTCTGTCACCAACTTGCTGTGTGACCTTGGCCAGTCCCATTTTACCTCTTTGTGCTTGAGTTTACCCTCTGTAAAAGGGGTAAAAATGCTCATCTGCCTCACAGGTGTGTTGTGAAGATTCATCAGTTACTTGGGGTCCACAGATGAAAGATGCTATACACCAGGGGTGGCCAACCTGTGGCTCCGGAGCCACATGTGGCTCTTCAGAAGTTAATGTGGGGCTCCTTGTATAGGCACCGACTCCGGGGCTGGAGCTACAGGTGCCAACTTTCCAATGTGCGAGGGGGTGCTCACTGCTCAACCCCTGGCTCTGCCACAGGCCCTGCCCCGCTCCTTCCCTCTACCCCCCCAAGAACCTCCTGCATGCCACAAAACAGCTGATTGGGAGTTGCGGGGCAGGAGGGAGGGAGGGGGAGGCGCTGATCAGTGGGGCTGCCAGTGGGTGGGAGGCGCTCGGACTGGGGGCGGGGGGAGCTTATGGGGGCTGCTGATGTATTACTGTGGTTCTTTGGCAATGTACTTTGGTAAATTCTGGCTCCTTCTCAGGCTCAGGTTGGCCACCCCTGCTATACACCATAGCAATAACTTACAGGGAAACTTAATATTCCAGTCTCCGGAAGGGTGAGAGTGTCTTTTATACAGGAATCCAGTCATTGTCAGTGGTACTCCTCATGTTGGGAAGGAAATCTACTGTATCTGACTGCAAAATAATAATGTGTGTTGCTGGAGAAAAAGTGTATTCATTCTAAAATACTCCTGGAAATAGGCAACCCCTGCCGGCATCCTAATCTCAAGAGTCTCACACCTTTGATGTGACTCTAGGAAATGTTAATAAACTGTGCTAGCCACAAGTTCACAGCCAAGGGACATACCTCAGTCATCATTACTTCTGTACCACTTCCCTGGTTTGGTTAGGGCCCACGGACCAGACATGCAGGTATGGCAGAATATAGATTTTTTTTTCTTTCAGTTGGTCACTCATTTATTTCACTCTGCCTTTACGTCATCTCAGGTTGCCCAGCAACAGATGGCAAGCTACAGTGACGTGGCAGGACATGTCATACGCAGGATAACATGGAAATGCATGTCAAAACATAGAGGCTGGAGCGTGGGGAGGTTCCATGAAGAATGCCAGAGAGCCAAGATGTCACTGTTTCCTCCTCTGTTATTCCCAGCTTGTGCTTCTGGATATCTTTGTGTTTCCTGTCAGCTGCAGCCAAGGTTGGCAAACTCTCTTTGTTTTCATCTTTTTTTTTTAAAAGGTCATAAAATCCATTGTGTTTTCATTCTCAGTTCATAAAGTACGTGGCAGGGCCTCACGTGGAAAATCAGTGGGCCTAAATCTACCCTGTCAATTTAAGGCAGTCAATATTCTTCAGAAGCATCCAGCATTGGCAACTACAGAACACTGGTCTAGATCAGTGGCTCTCAACTGTTCCAGAGTACTGTGCCCAAGTTTCACCTCACTTAAGAACTTGCTTACAAAATCAGACAAAAATACAAAAGTGCCACAGCACATTATTACTGAAAAATTCCTGACTTTCTCATTTTTTACCATATAATTATAACTCAATTGGAATATAAATATAGTACTTACATTTTACTGTCTAGTATACAGAGCAGTATAAACAAATCTTTGTTTATTTAATTTTACTTTGTACTGACTTGGCTAGTGCTTTTTATGTATCCTGTTGTAAAATTAGGCAAATATCTAGATCAGTTGATGTACCCCTGGAAGACCTCTAGTACTTCCAGGGACATGTGTACCCCTAGTTGAGAAACACTGGTCTAGATGATCACCATTAATTTCCAGTTTGACAATTATGCAATTCCTCTGTGCCCTTATATGTTGCGGATCACCATCCCATCTCGTTGACCAACTGAGAAAGCAAGGCAACTCTTAAAGTCAGACCATGTATGAATAAGAGGATATGTGTGATTTTAATTATGTACCTGATATGTTTCAGGTTATCAACTCTCCATTCCTGCCCTCCCCCCTCAGCCCACCCCTTTCCACCATTCGAAAGCACACAAAAAATCCCAGCACCAAAACATGTCATGAAGAAAACCGTCAGCGTTGTGTTCGTTTCCTTGTTGACACCACCAGCCCTCTGATTGTCTCTCTCCATGTTTGTTTAGTGCCCAGCAGGGTCCCAATCCCAACTGGAGCCTTCGGGCGCTATCACAGAATATGTATTCATACTTCTGCCAAGGCTCTATGCAGAGCGGGGAGTGTGCTCCAATCCCTCACTGCAGTCTCACCTAAGGGCTAGACTGAAACGAGCTCTAATTAAATTTTAAGTTAAATGCATGTATCTGGCCCCCATCATGGTAGCATCTAAGCACCTCACATCATTAGGTATTTATCCTCACGAGAGCCATGTGAGGCAGGGCAGCGCTAATACCCTCATTTTGCAGATGGGGAACTAAGCCACAGAGAGAATGTAACTTGCCCAAGGTCATCCAGAAGTTGGTGGCAGAGGAGAGACTTGAACCCAGGTTTCCCAGGCTAGTTCTCTAACCACTGCACCATCTGTCCTCTCTATATTTAAAGCATTTCCTACAGCCAATGAGGTAACCATATCTATGTATCTGAGGTAAACTGGCAAGTGTCCAAAGAACATCCAGCTCTCTCCATTTCTCTCTTCACTCCTTCAGCCCCTGTCTACTTTCCTTCTGTTTTTTCACCAGACAGATGTACTGGAAGTTCAATGCGGTTACTAGTGCAGGTAGTAAAGTAGTAATAAATACATTCCAGAAAGCAGTGGCTATAATGACTTGGTTGTCTATAAAGTCTATTGTAAATTATGCATTGCTGTTTAATATCCTTGATATCTTTAGTAAGTGCAATAAAACACCTGTATTGAGTTAGAAAGAACTGTGTGTCAGCTCAAAAGAAAAAGAAAAGCCAATTGTTTTATCGGCAACAGATATCTCTAGTAGATTACTAGTGAAATGCAGAAACCTTTTTCCTATCTGCTCAACAGCATTATATCCCTGACAGTTTCCATATTTCATTCAGCCAGCCATTAGATTAGAATATAAAGTGGAGAGGGGAAAGGGTGAAGAAATCCTCAGCAGTTTTCCCTTCATTTGCTAGATTCAAAGCAATGGAATTTGTTTTGCTACTATTTTAACAGTAGGAGGACATTTTCTCATTTGGTAAGCAACTGCAGGCCAGGTCCTCAGCTGGTATGAAATCAGCAGTTCCACAGAAGTCAATAAAGCCATGCCAATTTATACCAGAAAATGATCTGATCCAGTGACTTTTCTTCACACAATTCCAGCATTTACAATTAGGTTTATTTTTAATATCATGACAAAGTTATGGTGACATACAAGTTTTGATCAGATGTTACAAGCCTGTGACCACACAAACTCAATCCTCAGATTTAGGTGATTTTGGCACATTTAGCTATATTCTGGCTTCCCGCCAGCTGATCACAGTCTAGAGAATCAAGGCTCATTTCCTGTTCAGTGCTAGTGGAAGGTTCCTGAAAAGCAGCTTCTCTTTTTATAGGGGCATTCTGAGGCTGCAGTTTCACAGCTGCAGCTGAATTACAAGCAGAAACCTGAGTCCTTTACTTCTAACCAGAGCAGGTCGGAACATCTTTGGCAAAAAGAAATTTCACCAAAATATGCTGAAAGTGGTTCGTCAAAGCTGAACCACTTCGATAAAGCTTTCATAGAAGAAACAAAAGAGTGGGAGAGTGGTTTGGGATGTAGGAAACCCAGGTTCAAGACCCTGATTCAGGGTGATGTGGGATGAAAAGTTCTGTTCTGAACTTGGGGCTACAACTTATTTATTCATTTTTCTGAAACCTTGAAAGTTGCCACAAAACAAAACGGTTCTCCTCCAGTCAGCTTTACTTTTAACTACCTGACAATGAAAGCAAAGCAGGTAGTTGGAAATCTAAGTTTTTGCATCACTTTCTACCTAGGTTCTTATATGGCCCCTTGGCCACGGTATATGGATTTCCACCTGCAGTTCACTCCAGTGATGAAAAAAGTGCTAATTTTGAAGCTGGATCTTAGCTCCTCTGAAAATTTGTCCCTTCGTGCTGCTTTCCTCTGTATTTGGGAGTCTGCACCAAAGATATGTGCCTGCCTCTTCATTCACGTCTTTCAGTATTTGCAGCCTTTATGGGCCATTTCTCGCTTGTGATCACATTTTGGCTTTGGAGAATATACTCTTTTGGTTAGTCTAGAGGCAATTGGGATCTACTCAATACCCTAAGTCTAGGTCCCTTTTTATACAGCTATTTTGTGGTTATGAAATTTGCCACAGAGTCTTTCCCTGACGCATAACTCTGCTTCAGTGTTGAAGTTTCCTCCTTCCCTGCCCCAAATTATATGATTTCTCCCCCATATGGTTGCAAAGTAAATCTGCCAAATATGAACCAATGGTAACAAATGTAGTGTTGTCTTCCTGAGTCTGCAGATAGCCTGAAACAATGGACCTCTGTTACAGCGCGTTTATGCTTGTATACCTCCTCTGCCAACCTGGAGGCAATTAATTCAAAATGTTAAGCATGATGATGATGTCTAACAAACCTTTAATCTCCCTAAATCTCACTCAGGACAGGGCACTTATTGGAAGATCCTTTATCTACTCACAATATTTGTTTTGCCATTGTGAGAGAACATTATCATAAAAGGCCTTCCTGACCATTCACTCTAAGAGCAATACCAGGCCAACATAATAATTCCAACTTTAAATTGCAAGTGTCTTAAAGCAATATGCCACTAGACAATCAATGAAGCCTACGACAGACCAGAAAATCAAAATAAAACATGCTGCATCAAGAGAATCCATTCCAAATTTATCATCATTACACAGCCTAATGTCTACATTATTAAAATAATGTGATGTGGCTTTGGAGAAACTGGCAAAATAAGGCATTGAGGAAGCCAAACTAATTACCTCAAAGTCTATGGATGCATTTTAATCTACAGCTTCCCCTGCTTTTAGCATAGTATGCCTCTCTGGCAGGGGTGTGAACTATCACTTCAGGCATATAAAAATGGGAAAGAATAACCTACAGCATTTGCTTCCATAGCATTTCTGAAGGTTCAAAGGCATCACTCTCAAGGGTAAAATTCACCTCTGTGTAAAGGCTGTAACAAAGACATCCCGCTTAAGAGCTATTTTGAGGGCATGAACATATTATGTTGATTAAATTGACTCCAGTGGGGACTTCCATGCAAATATCTGCTGATCAAGAAAAGGGATTCATACAGTATGGCTCCAAGGATGTAGATAAAGAAATGTATGTGGTTGAGACCAAAGTCCATGTATGAGTCATGTGGTGTAAAATGAGATACCTCTGCTGACTTCAATGGTGCTACAGTGATTTAGAATTGAGTGTCTGGTCCCATGCAGACATACAGATACACCTGTAATCATCTGCAACAAAGGAGCGATGGGCAAGACTCTGATTAATTGGTGTGGACCACCAATATTTCAGCTGTTTTCTTACTTTCTCCATTGGGTATGAGATATATGTTTTGTTCAGGGCACAGCCATGTTATTTTTAGTGTGTTACCAGTATCTACACTTATTTAAAGTAGTGATGACAGAAGAGCTGATACCAGATCTAGAAACAATGCTAGAAATAACTGCCTTAGCCAGGCTCAGAGCCACACCAGTGTCATCACCAACTACCATTAATAAAATGTAGCTTTACCCTTAACCTAAGCACACATTCCCTATACGACTACCTCTGGTGGGAGAAATAAAATTGGCTTGGGAGGAAATAGCATGGTGTGATATAATCCACAAGCTTTTGACTTCCAATATCCCCCACAGTGGATCAAGGAAAATCTGTTCCACCTCATCTTCCGGGTGAGATCTGGTGTTACTATGATTACAGTAAAACCCATAAAGGAGACCACACTTCCAAGAATCATAGAATATCAGGGTTGGAAGGGACCTCAGGAGGTCATCTAGTCCAACCCCCTGCTCAAAGCAGGACCAATCCCCAATTTTTGCCCCAGATCCCTAAATGGCCCCCTCAAGGATTGAACTTACAATCCTGGGTTTAGCAGGTCAATGCTCAAACCACTGAGCTATCCCTCCTCTGAGGCAATTATCTGTCTTCAGAGACCTTCCCCAAAGTGTCTTCACACATACCACATACAATTTATCTTTACATGTATCAGAAGACCACCGTTGCTAAGCAACCTGTCTTTCTCAGTCCATTGGACGGCCACCACGACAGCTCTCATAATAGATATCTCCGTCAGGGCTGTACAACAGGTGAGCTGTGCCACACAAATAGCAAGTCAGCACCCACTCGGTCATGGGGCAGGGGTACGGGAGCCTGGGTCCATCCACTCCAGTGGGCTCAGATCCAGAGCCCTAAAAGGGTCAGCAGCATAGACTCCTGGAGGGGTGTGGATCCTCTGTGTTTCCCTCCCTGGATTGCTTCCTACTGTTGCCGGCACCCAGTGCCGAGAGGCTGAACAACAGCTTGAGTTGGTTCGTTACCCGGTGTGCTGCACCCAATAATCACAACGGGGTGGAGAAGCAGAAAAGTTTATTTGAAGCTTCAAAAAGGTACAGGGAGATTTGAATCTCAAATTCTGCCACCGCTCTCTCTGCTTCTGGCTCCAGATAAGGAAAAAGAAATAAAAAGGAAACCAAAAAATCAGCCCCAACCAGGATCAGCATGCAGTCCTGAGGTTTCAGGGAGGCCCCTTTTGCATTCCTCCCCAGCCTTCCTCCTTCTGAGCTGGGTTGCTCCCTTTTCAACCCTGAATCCAACTGGAACATGCTCTGCAGGATTGGAGGGGTGAGGCTAGTATTGTCCTTCCATCCCACTGTGGGGTTTGTATACCCCATCACAGACCTATTATAGAGGTCTGTAGAAGCACGCTCTCGCCTCTAA
This sequence comes from Lepidochelys kempii, assembly GCF_965140285.1. NCBI lineage: Eukaryota > Metazoa > Chordata > Testudines > Cheloniidae > Lepidochelys > Lepidochelys kempii. The sequence goes on from NC_136380.1 coordinate 20,781,446, forward strand.
TGTGCCTCCACGCATCCAGGCACAGTGCTACGTGGCCTAGTCCTTCAGCTAAATCACTGCTTTTCATGAGGAAAAAGTCCCAAAAGGCAATTCTGTCTAACACATGTAGCCCTTGGCCATTTGCACTCTTCCTTGTTAGTCTTGCAAAGAGGTAAGGGAACCCAGGCCTGCTGACTCCACTGGGTTCCAGCTTAGGGCCCTGGTCAGAGGAGCTAGAGTTAATCCTTCTCACATCCCTGGCTGTTCCCTGAGCTGCTACATACCTCTGTGGGCTGGGCTTTCCAGCCTCTTTGTTCTGCTTTTCTCTCTCTGGAGTGTTGGCTTCCCTGGCAGCTTCTCACCAGCCTGTCTGGTAGCCACCCCATCCTCCTGCCTTACTGCCCTTTTAACCTCACAGCTGCTGTGGGGCTGCCAAACAACTCTGACTGAGCAGGCAGGCCATTTCTGCATTACCCCTTAGCTTGCTTTTTGGGCTGTACAGACCCAATGACAAGGTTTTTTTCTATAAAGTACTTGTGTGCCTTCTGCAATGAACAACAACACATGGCATTACTCATCAGGGTTTGGTAAACCTGATTCCTATTACTTATTGCCTCTTTTGGGGGGAGAGCTATAAAATTTTAATTTGAAATATAGGCCTCTTGAGCCATCCTATAGACCTGAATAGAGAATTCTATCCCTGCTACAGAATTTGACAGGATGACTCACACAAGCTATAGAAGTGATCTTATTCTCAATTAAATTCTGTACATTTTCAGTACAATTTCTGGTGAATGCTATTGGTTTCACTCTTATTAAATCCTATAGGTCTTTTCTATAAGGACACTGTTTGCAAGGACCACTACCTCTCTCACACACGCTACCAGAATTGCTACAATATACTGTACTGAAGTGGTTGCTTAAATCTAGACTGGCCCCTTGTCTTACTTGGCCAAGTAGGGCAGGGATGGGGAGTAAGTCCTGCATATGCTTCCTTGATCAGCCTACCCAGATCTAGGGTCCAATTCCAGTGCAGAGTGCACCCTTTCCAAATACTTTTCGCCACTCACCCATGAGCAGAGGAAGGAGAGAGACAGGCTCCATCTCCTATTCATTGGACAGAGTATCTGGCTAAGTACATGGCAGTGCATAAGCTGCACCCTATCAAGGTCTGCAGTACCTTAGAGGGAAGCAGACTCAGTCACCATTCACTCTTGGACAAGAGCAGTTACGTGCCGTCCCATTAAAGTAGCAATAAATTTGTAATTATTTCCTCAATTGTGTATATCTGACTGTAGTGTCAGGATTCTACAGCACGAGCAGAATCCCCCACAAAATCAATTTCCCTTAACAGCCCGAACAAAGGTCTGACCTGAATCCAATTGAAAAAAAAAATCTATGGGACTTCTGAGAAATAAAAAGGAATGCGCTCATGTCAAGGTGCAGAGCAACTCTGAAATTGATTATTCAAGTGTAGAATGACATGCCATCTGCTGTTGTCCAATGATTTCTAGATTCAGTGTCCCCAAGCCAAGCGACATGGACTATTATGTCCTGAGAAAGGGGGAAATTATACATTGACAAAAATTATGTCAGTGACAGTGATACCTTTGATGTCCTTTTGGAAGACGCTGGTGTAGATGAATCATTTCTATTCATTCTTTCCTTTAAAAATAGCACATTACCGCCTCAATTATCGGAAGAATTTTCAGTGTCATTAAGAGACATCAGGGGACATGACACTGTCTCAGATGGAGAATTTGGCATAACTGAGGTTGTATTTGTACTGAACACCTAGGACTAGAGTCTCTGTCCCTCACACACATTGAATAGTAATTTGCTCCTGGAATAATTTAACTACTTGTCAAGCAAGGTACTATGCTTAGCATGAGTCAGGGTAGCAGAATGGGGCCCTCTTTAATTAAGTTTAGCAACTCCCTGCAAAGGAGTATTATTTCCATTTTAGAGATGGGGAAATGACATCAGCAGAGTGAGATGATCGGCTTAAGGACAAACAGCAAGCTGCTGTCAGAGCAAGGATTAGAAACCAGGTATTTCTTCTGCCGCATGTAATAATTAACCCACAAGTCCCTGCGGCCACTCAGGCATTTAAAATGATCCCACCCTTTTTTTTTTTTTTTGCTCACTTGCCCAGCTGATTCCCAATTATTTAAAACGAAGTCCACTCATTTTCTTTCATTACTGCTCTAGAAAAAAATGACAGCAACTTGTTGGGATGCAGCCTGCTGATGGCGCTCTTTTTTTATTTCTTGTTCAACTCGTGTTCTTCAGCTGAAAAAGCTAGTGCTGCCCTGTCTTGGTCTCAGCTAGCAAAGGAATTCTATTCTGCCTGAATTTCCCCATTGTTTCAGTTGCCTAAGGAGGATGCATTTCACTTTTGGGTATGATGATTTCTGTACCCGTACTAATATGTTACACGTACCCATCACCCTCTGTATCAGATTTAAACTCTTTGGCCCCTCTTTGCCCTACTGTACCCAGCCCCTCCTCCACCTACCCTTCCTACTCTCATCCCTTTTCTGTCTGTTCTCCATGCCGTCCAAGCTATGCAATTAATCATGGGGGAGATCTTTGAAGGCACAAAGGGGAGTTTGTAAAAGTCTCTGGCTTTGGACTTTCTTCCACATTACCCAGTACTCCTGGAAACCCCTCCCTGCATGATCTGCCATGTTTCCACCTCTCCACCAACAATGCTTCCTAAATGGGGCCTGCCCACATCACTCCATGTGCAGGATCAGGGCCTTAGCCCTCTTCTCAGGTGGATCTGATCAAACAACACAACTGAACATTGTTATTCCTTTTCACATCAAAAAAATCCAAACAAACTTTGTGGAACCACTACAGAGCCGGCTATATTGACTCTCTCAGCTGCCTTGATTGGGTCTCTTCCCATCCCCAGGTTATGTTTGCACATGGTTTAGCTAGATTGTAAATACAGCTGTGGAAGATACTCACATAGATTTCAAGTATTATTTGTATTACAGGTATTACAGTAACACCTACAAATCCAAACCTCCCCATCCAGAGTCCACCAATTATAAGAGTAGTTACAAGAGAGGAGCTTCCACGCCACTGAGAAGAAACTTTCCACTAGATATTGTTCAGTGGAGCTAGTCATCTGAGGTTTCCTCCATCCATGTTAGGTTACTGACAATGCCAGTTCTAAAGTAGCCACCTTTTAAGATGTTGGCCTTACCTTCCTGCTGCCTCAGTTTGCCCATCTGCAAGACGAGAACAACAGCCATTATATCTACTGTTCTTCACTGGGAAATTGCCAAGATGGATTCATTATTTTTTTGTAAAAAAACTGTGAGCTTATTGGCCAGTAGGTGCTATGGAAGTCAAAAGTGGCATTATTATCTAAAGCTCACTGGCAAGGCAGGTGCCCCCTGCTCCTGAAGTTTCTTGGGTCCACTATTGTCAACAGACATGAGGAATTGCAGCTATCACAATCCTAGGCAGCAGCAGGGATGGCTTAAGCATCTTAATGCTTGCCCCTCATTCAAGCTTTTAGGAGGGGGATCTTCCTCCAACGTGGCAGCATGGGATCACACATCAAGTTTTCTTGCCATGCTTGCCCTGTGCTAGACGCTCATGTCAGAATCTTTCTCTTTCTTCTTGATGAGTTTCTGCCCCTCCCATAGTTTAACTTCCCACTTCCCCCGTTTGATCTTGCATAGAAGCACAGTCATCATTATTTGTATTAAGGTACTGCCTCAGGGCCCTGCTCAGGGATTGGATGCCAGGTGCTGGTACAAATACTTCTTGAAAATAGATTCATATATTCCACAGCCAAAAGGGAGCATTGTGATCATCTCATCTGACCTCCTGCATAATACAGGCCATGCAGTTTCCCCAACATAATTCCTAGAGCATATATTTTAGAATGAGGTAACAATAAAATAACTGTATTGTGGCAAGATGGGCGTTAGTCATGGCTTGGGACCTGCCTGGCTGCTAGCACTGTCTTCTAGGCATCATGGCAGAGGTGAGTTTTAAAGAGGGATGTAAAAGTGGATGAGGTGATAGGTAGATGGATTTGGGGCCCCTGAAGGAATGAGAAACATATAGTAAGTAGTGAGCTCAAAGGTTCAAAAATGAGCACGGCTCTGATTGTTACAAAAAGGCAAAAGGGGAAAAGGTCACAAAGATCTTTCACCTGAAGTGACCCAGGCCAACTAATTGTATTCCCTTGGTTAGGTTTGATTATTAGGAGCCAAAATAGCCTAACATAAATACTGTGCTCGGAGAATTCTGATCCAACCATCAGCTGAATGCTCACTTGTGTAACATTAAAATTCCTAAAAGGAAATATTGATAATGTCCAAGGCATGGCTATAGTGCCTTTCATCTCAAAGCTCTTTGCAAATGTAGGGCCCAACTGGGAAGCTCTTACTCATACGGGTGAACACTTTCTTCCGCAAGCAGTCTCTCTTGCAGTCAATAGGACTATCTGAGCAGGTCACTGATCACCAATATAAGCAGGCATTTTGCAATCAGGCTTTAAAAGAACACCCCCTCTAGCAGAAAAGTACCCCCTAGCTGGGAGGGAGAATACCTCTTTCTAAAGGCCAGATTACAAATCCCTTACTCCCTAAGAAGAGCAGTCCCTCACACCCACTGTCCCATTGAAGTTAATAGAACTACTCATGTGAGTAATGCCTCCTCAGAGGGAGCAAGGGGTTTGCAGCCTGGACTGGAATTCAAGCAGTGGCCCAGCCTAACCCTGCACTTTGTGCAAAGGGGAAAATAACTTATTAAATTCATCACTATTCACATCTAGCGGCACATTTCAGCAGAATGTTTAATTACACATGAAATCCAAAAGGAAACCGCACACTACAATCGGAGAAAACGTTTGTACACTAATGCGGCCCTTTTCTATACTTATTTTTCCCTTGCTAAACTGCTGCGCTTTATAATATAGTTAAATGTTACTGAACATGAGTCAGAGGGAAGACAAAACCAGTGAATTGATTGAACAATAATCAGATCTACACTGTGTAACTGAGAATTGAACACTTAATCTTTGCTTTTTCCCCAACCAGACAGGATACTTTGCCTAGAGATTCCAGTTCTATGGGCTGTAATACATGAGTACAGCTTGTTACTCATGAAAGAAAATTACTTTCAGAAAGAAAACACTAAAGCAATGTCCACAAAGGTGAAGCTTCAGTTTTAGTAAGGTCAGTTTGCTCAGGGCAAAGTCACAAGACAATCTTCTCTGGTGTTTGTAGGACGAAACCTCAACAGCACATCAGTGATGTGCATAAAGAACAGAGTTACAGTTTATGTGCTGGAAGGAGATAATTTAGCCAAATCCCCATTGGCAAAATGAAAATAGGTAATAGCTGCACTCTGCACAAAACCTACAAACCTGCCTGCTTTTCAGAGGTCCATAAAACTAGCAGAACAATAAGACCCTGTGACTGGGGAAAGAACAAAACACAGTGAATGTGGGTCTTCACCTGCCAGCAAAGATCAGGTAAAGTCTACACATATAGAATTTAAGAACACATTCATTTCTGTGAGTAGAGGCAACATGCGAACCACAAATACTCACAAAGGTACTTTCTGAGTGGATCATTTGTTTGCAGGCACATCTTGTGTACGCACCAAACCTAACAGCGCCTCCTAAGCTAGGGTTGCAATGTAGGTAAAGGCAGCTTCACTGCCTGAAAAACACCCACAAGAAACCCACTTGCGAACGCACTGGGCTTATTTGTGAATTAAGGGCATGCTTGTATGTCATTCTCTACTCTGCAGGGCATTTAATATACATTGACAAGGAGACTAATTCCATTCTTGGGTTTCTTGCACATTTTCATACCCTTCCTGCCCTAGAGAAGGAGGCAGGCAGGGATGCGGCTCCTGTACAATTGCTATTTCACTACAGTTGCTTAGAAAGACACCATCCTTCAGAATAGCTTTTAGGTTTGGTTTTAGGACCTGGATCAGGGAAAAAATATTCTATTAGTTTCAGGCCTGTCAAACTTTAGCACAGGAAGGGGCACGATAATATCAATGGTCTACCTCACTGGATCCCCAGCTGTTGCATGAATACAGAGGTAAAACCAACCCAAAAGCCAGAGCCACTGAACCCTGTGATAATGTTCTATTACAGAAGCTTTATTTCCATTATACCCAATGACTGATGTAGAGATAATCAATTTGTCTTCTGGATATGTATGCATTAGACTGCACTGTTATTCAAGTCTGCACTCTGATTGGCTCAGAGAACAGGCTTCTTACAGCATGTGCCTCAGACCATTAGGAAGCAGATTTATTTGTACAAGTATTTTTCAGGTAGATGAAGATTATTTCAATATGTCCTTCCACAGTCAGATGCCTGCCCCCCACCTCACCCCATCATCCTTCTGACAGCAGCTTGTAGAGAAGCTACACCCTTACAAGGATGGGACAGTAAAACTGAATTTGCCAGGAGACAATGGGTGGGAGTCACAAAAGTTCTTCAGCACCTAATTCCAATTGAAATCTATGGGAGTTAGACACCTAAATACCTTTGGGAGTCCCATCCAATGTGGCTGCCTAGCTATCTAGGTGCTTCAACAGACCCAACTGAGAGCATCAAATGCTAATGATTGATCCTGACAACACCCTTGTAAGGTAGGGAGCATTATTATCTCCATGTTAATGATGAAAAACTGAAGCAGGGAGAGATTGTGGGCCGGATTCTGCCACCTTTTTTCACAGCAGTACCTCACTGCACAGCAGTCCTACTGAGTAATGTGGCAGAATCTGGCCCTAAGTGATTTTTCTATGGTCACACAAGAAAAGCCTGTGATGGATCTGGGAAGTAGATTTAGATATCCTCATGCCTAGTCTATTGCCATAACCACAAGGTAGGGTCTTTCCTTCCACCTTACAATGTCTTACACAGCTGTGCACTGTCCCTCTGCCACAGACTGATCCCTCAAGGCACAGTCAAGCCCTATGTTTACAGTAGCTACATTGCAAGGTAGACAGCAGCCACACTACACCAGGAACAATTCTGCTGTGTAGCTCTGGCCATCTATGATGGGTCCACTCAACACAGGTGGCATCTCCTCCTAGCCAATCTGGGAATTAGCTTTTTTCAGGTCTGAGGCCTTTTTCGGCTGCTCGCTGCACACCTTGCTGCTGCTGTCTGCGTCCCCTCTCTTATTCCAGGACCTGCTGCCTCCTCTTTGTGACTCAGCCCTCCAGTCAAGTTGCTAACCATGTTTCTCCCTTCTGGGGTAGAGTTAAAGACTCTTCTCACCAGCAGTCTCAGGCAGTCTTCCCCTTCACTGCCCCAGGTGCCACTCCCTCTGTGGCTGGTAGGGGAACCCAGACCAACCTTCTACTCTGGGTTCCAGCTCAGGGACCCTCAAGTCAGCAGCCAAGGTCTATTCCCTCCTAGACTTTGCTGCCTTTCCCTGAACCTCTTCTGGCTCTCCCCATTCCTCTGGGTTTGCAAGCCCAAACTCCCTCCTCCCAGGGACTGACCAAAGGCTACCTGCCTCTATCATCTCTTCACCCAGGAAGAGGCTGCAAACTACTTCCCTGCAACCCCCTCTGCTTCTGATTTCCTGGCTTTATAAATCCAGCCCAGCTCATTCCACCTCAGATGGGCTCCCTCCCTGCGTCAGGGGATTGCTTAGCCACCTAATTTCCCTCAGCTGTGATCAGCTGTGATCTGTTGGGTTAATTTGCCCTCTTCTCAATCTGCATTAACCCTTTCAGGGAAAGTGTGGGATAAACACCCCATCACATTACCCTATCTAAAAAAGCTATATTAGAATTGGAAAAGGTACAGAGAAGAGCAACAAAAATTATTAGGGATATAGAACAGCTTCCATATGAGGAGAGATTAAAAACTGGGACTTTTCAGCTTGGAAAAGAGAAGACTAAGGGGGGATATGATAGAGATCTATAAAATCGTGACTGGTGGGAAGAAAGTGCACAAGGAAGTGTTATTTATTCCTTCCCGTAACACAAGAACCAGGGGTCACTATGTAATTAATAGGCAACAGGTTTAAAACAAACAAAAGGATGAATGTCTTCACACAATGCACAGTGAACCTGTAGAACTCATTGCCAGGAGATGTTGTGAAGGCCAAAACTATAATGGGGTTCAAAAAAGAATTAGGTAAGTTCATGGAGGATAGGTCCATCAATGGCTATTAGCCAAGATGGTCAGGGATGCAATTCCATGGTCTGGGTATCTCTGGTCTCTGATTGCCAGAAGCTGGATCGCGTGATAATTGCCTTTTCTGTGCATTCCTTCTGAAGAACCTGGCATTGGCCACTGTCTGGAGACAGGCTACGTAGTATGGATGTTCTTATGTTGGAAGGAACACATATGAGATGGACTAGTGTTTTAGTTACTCTATTCTGAACAGACATCATTCCTGGGCTGGACTGATTTACAATTTTAATATTCACTCATTGCACTCAGTACATCAGGTGCTACTTAAGCTGGTAAGTAAAAAATGAACAGTGGTTATATCTGCTTTGCTCACCTTTAGCATAGCCATGGTTTCAAAAATGTCCTCTTTTATTTCTAAACAGTACTTTGATTGCAGTACAGCACAGAATGTTCTGCACAGATAAAATGTAGAAGATTGCTCCGGACATCTCTTTATATTCAAAGGCAATATTTTCCTTTAATTTGGCTTTATGTACAGCCTCCAGCCACTTGAAGACCTTGAAAAATCCCCGCAAATGTGAAGAAGTACAGCATTTGCTTTAACCATGGAACCAATTAACTCTCCAGCAGTGTGGAAAACAGCTTTTGAGCTGTATTTATTGATGCATAGATTTCACAGTAGTGTGATATTTGAAGACAAATTGCTGTGCCCACAATTAAGACCTCTGAGGAATTGGCAAGTAAAATCCAATGATGAAAGACCAACAGAAAGGGCAAGTGAGTTAGATTGGTCAGGATGCTACAATCTATATGACCTCCGTGCCCTATTCCTACTCATTGATTTCCCAATTAAATATAACTTTTTATTCAATCAGTTAGAATATACTGCAGGTTACTGATGTACTGCTCTTAGGAAAAAGCATTGAACTAAAGATAAACCAGTGGGTGAACACTGTCTCATTTTAACATTTTATTAAGTGAGCTATAGTTCATGAAAGCTTACGCTCAAATAAATTTGTTAGTCTCTAAGGTGCCACAAGTACTCCTTTTCTTCTTACTGGTGATGTTATTCACTTGGGTCTTTTTTTAATTTATTTAAAGAGAACTTGTTCTGTGCAAAGTAGGGCACTTAGCTACCAATCCTGTGAGATGCTGAGCATCCTTGCTTATCCTTTATTTTAATGAGTGCTAAGGTTCTCAATAGCTATTACGACTGGGTCCATAACTGACCCTGCACAGATAAAACACTTGGTACTAAGAAGGTAGCAGATTAACAGAATTTACTTGTGAGCAGTAAGAGTGGGAAAAACATCTGAGGTACTTATCAGATGGAAGAGACAGAGATGCAGCAACCAGTTGCAAAATGGCTACATTAGGGTTGTGGTTGTTTGGCTCTGCCAAATTTAAAGGGTCAACTCCACTTAGGCATACTAGGGAGGGGAAAGTTCCTATAAATGGGAGCCGTGCATTTGATAGAGAGTAGATAGAAGGATGGATAGAAAGGAATTAGTGCTGAGTTTATCTCAGCTATATTCCCTTGTTGAATGAGACACTCATTTTATCATCACAATTCAGTCTAAGATCCTATTTGGGCCAGTCCAATTTTGGCCTTATTTTTTACCAGCTATTTTTTCCTTTTGGCAAGGTGGATGCTTCCCTCTGACTCTTCATCCTAGTTACTTGAAATGCCTTAGCTCTGTTAAATTGTTGTGACATGAGTCCAACAGATACACTGTGAGCGATGCTACATTATGCTTATTCTTCATCAGAATTTGAGTGATGCATTAAAAGGCTAATAAAATAGCCACTCAGCTAGATTTCTCATTTCCCTCTCACCACAGTACCTCACGTGAACAGCTCAATTGACTGAGAAGCAATTCAAGCTGAGCACTGCAGACTGGTTCACCTGTATGTGTTCCTGTCTCCAGGTGAGAATGTGCCTTCTTTGCAGACACATAAAATAATTCCTCTGAATGCAGATCTGCCAAGTCCTAGGCTAGTGCTCTAACCACTGAACCATCCTTCCTGTATGCAGTTGGCTCTGGGTGCAGCTTAGAAGCATGCTGAGTGCCATTATTTCCCGATGTGCTGCATTAATACATAAATGGCAGAAGGTCTGTATATGGTATCTCTCTAGAGTTCAATATTAAGCCTCCTACCGATGAAAGATTTAGATCCTGCTTGTAGCATTTGAATTGTGGATGGGAAGAGCTGTGGGCCCTGGATGTAGAATGCAGGGAGCGAGAGGAGCACTGAACTAATGGGAAATTGATGTTTAGCACTGTAGACAGATAACCATAGAAATGCTAGCTTGGCTTTAGAACATTCTTATAATTCATCCGAATTTTCATGTCAAGCTTCTTATGATAAATAATTCTTTCATGCAGCCTATTTATCTATATGGCCATCTCATGAAAACCGAAACACTTCTCACCTTACCTCGTTAAACGATATGTTATCAAATCCCAGCCCCATAAATATTTAATTTAGTGGAAAACAATTGCCATGCCTCTTGGTTAACAATATTTCTTCCCCCTTATCTTTGGGTTCCTTCACTGTCTGTTATTGTCTGTGGATTCCAAGACACATCTCTATTTTTCCCCTCCCTGTTATCAGACTTTCAGAGCTCAGATTTGGGCTAGTTTCCCAACATCAACAATGAACTTAACGTGATAAACAACTCCACTGTTTTATTAAAATGCTCTTGTTGGGAGCTACTTCACTAGATTTTCATGGAACACCTTTTATGTAATTTCTGCATACATGACACTGAAATTCCCTAATGAATAAAACTCCAGGTTTTACTGGGAGGGATGATTTTTTTTCCTAATGGTTTTTATTACAAAATAGGTCTAAATAAAAACCCTAAACTTTAGGATAGTTCACAACCTGACCCTGATCCAGAAGGAAAATTTGAGGCTGATCCCTCCTAGGGCAAACTTTAGAGGAATCAAAATTCTGGGGGACAGATTCTCAGTTAGTTGAAACTGGCATTGCTTCATTGAGTTCAACTGCACTATGCCACTTTATACCGGGTGAGGATATGACCCCAGATCTCTATCTGAATTTTGCAGTTGGTGCCCTTCTCTCATTTTTCCCACTGTCCCCCGAGTACTTGATGAGAAACTGACAGGAAATCCATAGACTGGAATCTAGTGGAGCAGGCCCAAGGGCATGGAACTCTGGGGACTATGGCGCTGGAACATCTCTTTGAAGACCCCACCCCACTGGCTTTTCCCTTTGCCCAGACTGAAGGGCAGGAATGCCACCACTTCTGCAGCATCTCCTCCCTTGCCTTGTGTCTATCCTGATGAGAGCTAATGCTACAGAAAGTGACATTGGGGCCTGCAAAGTACTGTCCGCAACTACCGTTGGGCAGCCACAGGGGGATTCAACAAATGGCAGCCAGCTCCTCCAGAACTCATGTTGCAACAGGGGTGAGAGCCAGAAGAGCCACACGGAAGGGAGTCAGGGGTGGGGCGGGTAATGTTGTTTGTCTTCTCTGTTTATACGGTAGGTGCTTCAAAAGACGGTGTCTTGCTGTGTGTTTGTATAGCGCCCAGCACAATGGAGCCCTGATCTCTGCCACCCGCTCTACGTGCTCCTGAAATGCACATAAATAAGAAGAACCCAAGCATTGCTACTGCAGTGATTCAAAAAAAGGACCTCAAATATTCCCAGATATACCCTAAGTTAACGTTACAGAGCAGTTGTGATTCTCTAGAAAAACAAGCGTTACGAAACTGGAAAATTCAGAGTGAAGGTTAAACTCTAACCTTCTAATGGAACTGCACAGCCAGGGCACTGAAACAGCCTTATCTCCGCCTTATAGCGATGCCATGTAATAACCATACAATTCCGATTAGTGCATAATAGTGTGGTTAGTCTCAGATTAGTTTAAACTAATTTTTAAAGACATCTTTTTCCTCATGGTGTCACTACCTGTCACTAATTAATTTTAATTCTTAAACAAATCAACCAGAATTCTCAGAAAATTCATTCAAAGAGCAAGGGCTGCAAATATGGGGATGATACATTGTACTCTTCAAACGTAACAGAGTGGTTGGCTGAATCCCTCCTTTAAAGGAAAAACTCAGCTCAGCCTTAACTATGAAACCATAATTGGAGTTTCCATTAACAGCTGCTACTTTTTCAGCTATCTCTGTTCATATTGCTATGGCTACATCCAGATCATTCTGCCGGTAGGTCTGCTAGCTGAAGGTCACACCACAGCTCAAGATCTGCTCACAGTAAAGGTCACTGGTAGCCCTCTGGTCACCAAGTTGCTTGTGCTAAAAGTCATGAAGCATTAGCAGTGACTGCCTCAACACAGAACTTTGAAGCCTAGGTACAGACAGAATGAAACCGGACACTATAAAAATGGTAATGATTTGAGAAACTAACCAAGGACAACAATCATCTAAAAAAGAAAGCAAAGGATTGTGTACAGCTGAGTCCAAAACATTCCTATGGTCATGGGATTAAAGCACAAGACTGAGATTTGGAAGATATGGGTTCATTTCCCAGCTGTGTCCAGACTTCCCGTGTGACTTTAGGCAAGCCACTTAGGGCCTGATCCAAAGCCCCCAAGTCAACAGGTTTGTCTCAGTTCCCCACCAGTAAAAGAGGGGAGAGAGCACTTGCCTGCCTCACAGATGTCTTATGAGGATAAAGTCATTAACAATCATGAGGTGCTTAGATACTACAGCAACGAGCATCAGAGAATATCTGATACATCAGAGACAAGCAAACTACGGCCCGCGGGCCACATCCAGCCCATGGGACCGTTCTGCCCGACCTTTGAGCTCCCGGCCGGGGAGGCTAGTCCCCGCCCCTTTCCCTGCTGTCCCCTTCCCCCACAGCCTCAGCTCACCGCACCGCCAGCGCTCTGGCCCGCCGCTCCTGTTGGGCAGTACAGGCAGCATGGCTTGCTCCAGCCAGGCGGCAGGGCTGCGAGCTCCTGCTGCTCTGAGTGGCATGGTAACAGGGTGGGAAGTGGGGGGGGTTGGATAAGGGGCAGGGGTCCCAGGGGGCAGTCAGGGGACAGGGAGCAGGGGGCATTTGGGTAAGGGGCAGAGGGTCCCAGGGGGCAGTCAGGGGACAGGGAGCAGGGAGCGGTTAGGGGCGGAGGTTCTGGGGGGGGCAGTCAGGGGACATGGAATGAGGGGGGGTTGGATAGGCGTGGGAGTCCTGGGGGGCCTGTCAGGGAGTAGGGGTGTGGATAGGGGTCGGGACAGTCAGGGGACAGGGAACGGGGGGGTTGGATGGGGGTGGGGTCCTGGGGGGGTCAGGGAAGAAGGAGCAGGGGGGGTTGGATGGGTCAGAGGTTCTGAGGGGGGCAGTCAGGGGGAGGAAAGTGAGAGGGGGAAGATAGGGGGCGGGGGCCAGGCTGTTTGTGGAGGCACAGCCTTCCCTACCCGGCCCTCCATGCAGTTTTGCAACCCTGATGCAGCCCTCGGGCCAAAAAGTTTGCCCACCCCTGTGATACATACATCAAATACATTCATTCGAGGGAGTTATGTAATTAAATCATTTGATAGCTGCAATGAATCAAAAGCTAGGCACAGGTAGGACCTTTCTCCACACCAGAGAGAAAAATATATCAGGGGACTGCTAAATTAATTGAACAAGTTACAGTAACTTTCATTTATGAATGTTCATAAGACACAATTGCATAAACCCTCATCAAAATAATGGTGCAGCTGGCTATACAAGTTTCTAACTGAAAATACATTTGCTATATCAGATCCACAAGGACATTGGAAAGACAGCAGAGAAACTAAAACGAATAGCTTAATTATCTGCTATAATTTATTGGACTTAGGCAACTGAGTCAATGGATCTCCAAAAGGAATTTATGATGTCCTTGAAATAAAGAAACTCCACTTGAAATACTGTCAGAGTTTTGTTATTTTTCATCCAAGAACAAACAACAAAATGTTTTCAGGGCTCACTAGAACATGCTGGTGGGGACAGGACAAGATCTAAAGTCCATCCCTCTAGTAGAGCAGACTCTCCATGTCTATACCCATTCAGCCCTCACTGAGGTTCATGAACAAAATGTACATATAGCCATTTGTTGAAGATGGGATAAAATAGGAACTGATGAAAGATTCTTTGGCTTCATGACATTTATTATATGTATTTTGGGAGCACCTAGAGGCACTAGTTGAAATAAAGGCTCTACTGTGCTAGACACTGGTCAAACATATAGTAAGAGATGGTCCTTGCCATGAAGAATATTATCATCTCTATTTTACAGAGGCACAGAGAGATTAAGTGACTTGCCCAAAACCCACAGGAAGTCTGTGACAGAACTGAGGATTTAACTCAGTCTCAGTCAGATGCCTTAACCACAAGACCATCCTTCTGGCAATATCATTTCTACCTGTACTAACTTCAAAAGGGCAAACAACAACAAAGACTCCCATGATGACATCCCCAGGATATCCTAGAGTCTACCCCTTTCTACTAGAGAGATATGACTCTGCACCTCTACCCCACTTCCTTCATGAAATATTTAAACAGTCTAACAAATAGAAAAGAACACAGAAGGAAAGAGACCTCCTTTGAGGGGCCATTCCAGAGTCTAATAGGTCTAAAACAGGGATGCCCAGCATCAAGCCTCCAGGCTGTATAATACCATCAGTGTATTCATCCAGTTCTTGTGTCAGGTTAAGATTGCACACCAGGAATCGCAGAAGACCCAGAGCTTCAGCTCTTCGTTACACTCACAAAGGGAAACTTCAGCACTGGACCATCCTTCCTGTCTGCTAGTGATGTAAATTTCCCAACTACATTGATGGAGATGAAGAGAAGGACTCATTTCAGACTCTCCAAAAGATCTGGTTATGCCATACTGAAAATAGACAACTAAGGCCTGATTGTCAGAACTGCTGTACACCCATAATTCCTGCTGACTTCAATGGGATGCTTAATGCCTCTGAAAATCAGGTAATAAGGATGGCTTGGAATAAAACAATGTGCTTGCCTTGAAATTAATAGTTTTTCTGTGCTCTAGGTCTGTATTTAAGGGCTTCCCTGTCTGTGGGCCATGTTAATGAGGTCAGCATTTCAGTTATGGATATATTTTCTTGAAGGTATCATGTCTTTTTGAGGATCCACCCTTAAGGTGGATGCAGCCATTCCTAATAATATAACAGTGTAATGGCAATACCATGTGCTTTTCTGTTTCCATTTGAATGTATTAAATTCAGTCCACAGATTTTAAAACCAGAAGGGACCACTGCGAGCATCTAGTTTGACCTCCTGCATAACACAGACAATAGGAGTAAATTAGTTCCTTCTACAAGTCCAATACTGGTAGTTGAACTAGAGCACTTCTTTCAGAAAAACATCCAATCTTCATTAAAGATTTCCAGGGATGAAAAATCCACCATAACCCTCAGTAAACTTTTCCTATGGCTAATTATCCTCACTGTTTAAAACATTGTACCTTGTTTCTTATGTCTGTAAAATAGCTTGTATTCAGTGTTTGGCAGTATTTGATATATACCATGGTGTGGGCACAGAAAAAAATGAGTATTACATTACTACATCTTGTTCTGGCTTCCACTACAGAAGTTTCCTCACACCAATATCAATTCCCTCCCCCACACACACCAAATCTCCTGTATCAGCATTCCTAGAATTGACTGACATTTACATTTCCCCACCCCCCACCTGACTATAAATAGCTACACCTCATATATCATTTAAGGAGCATAAAACGTGTTGCTCCTTGCTGCCATTTATTTGATTTTACAGCCTTTCTTGTATGTTAATCACACGCATAAAGAGCTGAGGTGCATAGGTGGCAAGAAAAAGTCAATATTTTACCATGAACCTCATTTATCTACATTAGCCTGAAACCAGGTAGATCTGTAAATTTGGGCTTTATTGAATTTAATGACAAAGATCAATTACAGGACCTTTGACATGGCAGAGATTTGTCTGATGGGGAACAAAAAATCATCACTGCATCCTAAAGGGGATTATAAATGTTAGCTGGGAGGACCTGTCCTTTGCTTCCAGTGACATGTGCCGGCATTTAAACACTACTAATTGTATTTGAACTATAGGCATGCATTTTTAAAAGAGTTAAAAATCATTGAGGACTAACTTGTGGTTGGCCCTTTGTGGACACAGTAGTGGGACTGGTGGTGGTACAGGATAAAAACCATAAAGATTCTTCATAGGTGCTATCCATGATTTGGCTGCAATACTGTACACACATCTGGGCTTGGATTGTTCTTTTCTGTCTGGCAAAATAGATCTTCCCCCCACCCCCAATTCATGACTGGGATCTTTGGGCACATTTCCAGCTCTACATGGTCATTAGTGCAAGGTTTCACTGTATTTCTCATGTACGTAAGGCTGCTGCTGGAGGGTGACCACATAAGGCAAGAAAGCAATAGCATGGTCTCATGGACAGAGGTCTGACTGAGACTTAGGAGACCTGGGTTCCATTCCTGATTCTGCCACAGGCCTGCTATGCAAACATTGGCATGTACTCTCATTTCCCTGTGCTTCTGTGTCCCATCCCACCCTTTATCAGTCTAAACTAGTCAGACTGTAAGGTTTTCAGTACAGGGACTGTCTCCTCCTATGTGTTTGTACAGCTGCTGGCACAGTTGTGGCTTCTGTATGCTACCATAATATAAATGATAATGAGGCCAAATGCTAGGCTCAGTTACATCTCGCTTCTAACAAGTTCCTCTGATGTAGATTAAAAGAGAACTCAGCCCATTAATTCCATCTGTGTGCACTTTGGCTCATACCAGAAAGTGGCTAGTAAGATGCAATTGGGCAAAATGTGTCCATCCTATTTGGAAATATACACGAAGCTCAAAAATGCCCAGGCTGGCTCCAAGATGGAAAGTAATGGCTGCAGTAGTGAATGAAGACAGGAAATCAGTGACTGACAGAATGTCTGAAATGTCTGGCAGCTCTGGACGCACAAAATAAGTGGACTGAAATTGCGGAGTGGCTCTTCACTTCTGAAGTGATGGACTCAAGCCAGCATGGTAACAACACTATCAGCATGGGGAAATTGGCCTTTTAATGTATCGTGAAGGGTGAATGCAGCTCCCAAAGCCAGGTTTTAGCAACATATAGTGTTCTATCCGTGCCTGAAATGCTAGCCATCTGGTGCACTGACAGGGTCTTAGCACATCCCATACTTAGTCCCACATGCTTCGTTGTTACTGACCAAATGAACCAAGTTCAGAAAATGATGAATGTCTCACTTGTACAGTAAATTAATCCTAGCAATTTTCCTTCCATGGCTGTTTGTTGTTTTCTGTTTACTCATATATAAAGGAAGGAGGAAGTGACAATTAAATTGAAACAGACTGGAACTGATTTTAACAACTTTGGGGAAGACAGATTTGGCCATTTGAAGTCTTCATGAACAGTGGGGCTTAAAGGGACACTCTCAAAAAATGTAGGTCTCACTTTTGGGTTTTGTTACCTAGAGGGTTTTATGAGAGAGGAACAGAAATGTCTTTATTCAATGGAACCAGTTTACTAAAAAAAAAGGAACTTCACTGTGAAATTGATATTATAGTGTAAAGGGAAGTGAAAAGTTAGACACTCAGATACAATAGTAATAAGTATCAGAGGATAGATAGCAGAGAGAGAGAGAGATTTCACTGTCCTAGCTGAGTGAAATACAAAAAGTAAACAAACAATTTATATCATCAAATGTTAATGAGATTTTAAAACTGTTTCAGCTATGATACTTGTTCTTAATAGCCCTATTAAAAGATTTTGTTTAATACTGTTCAAGAGGTTTGTTCTATCATTTTCTTGGGAGCCTTCAGTGGTTGATGTTACATTAGTTAAGACGTGAAGATCTTGGAAGTTTTTATCATTGTTTGCTTCTTGGCTTGGCTAAAATCAAGTATCTGTTCTTATCAGTTTAATATCTGATACTTCCCTTACCTGGGCACTGCGTATTAAATGGAGTGTTGGAACTGAAACCTTGATTTAAGTCATTGATGTTAATCACGTTTTCATTTATACTTTATAGTATATTTTTTAAAGAAATGCTGATTCTCATTGGTAGGTAACCATTAAAATGTGATGATTTGCAACTAAATATAGCCTTTAGACTAAATGTGGTGTTTTTTTCTGCTAATCAGGAGCATACGCTATGATTAAGTTTTTACTTGGGATTTGTGTCAAGCTCTGTCTGGATGAAAATTCAAATTCAGTTAAAAATGACCAAAAACAGATTTTTACCCTTAAATGTGCTGGATATACAAGAAAAAAAGTTCATAAAAAAGTTTATCAGAACATGTTTTGCTTTTAAAACTAACTGACTTATTAGACAAAGGAAGTATTATCTGTCATTGAACTGATTATTTCTGATCACTATGTCCTTCAAGATTTTAAAACTACTAGCTCTCATCCTCTCACACTGAATGCTTATTCATAGATTGGAAGAGGAAACTGCTTTTTCAACTCCCAACTCACTTCTTAACTTTGAAAGAACTAAACGAACTAGTCACTGAACTGAACCAATTGAATAAACTGAAATGAAGAAAATATTTTCACTGCACCTGCAGAGGAGGCTACTGCTGTCAAAAGCTGGTTTAGTATTTCAGCAAACAGGGTTTCAGGTGGTTAGCCAGTGACTACTGCCAGTTCAGCAGTATGACTTTTTTAAAGCTTGGAGGTAAATATGTACTGCTTAATATTATTGTTTGTATTTAACGTAAATGATTTTAATAGATTATAAGTTTAGGCTATCAAATTCAAATGTCATTGTAAATAGCTTTTGTTAAATAAATAAACCTGTTTCTCATTTAAATAAAAAGTCCAATTTAAATTTTAAAAATCGGATTTTTTAATAAAATTAAATGCTGCTATTTTTATCCACCCTGGTGCTCGGCATGGAGTGGCTCCACTACCATTCTTTGACTTGGATAAGAAGATTCTCCCTCTTCCACTGGGAGCGTTCCCCAGTACTCAGCTGAACTAGTCAGGTTGAGCGCTGTAATAATAGCCAATGGAATCAGTGACTCACGTCAGGGTATAAAGTCTCAGTCTCTGATGGCAGAGTTGGATCATGTGACTGGGCTCAATACTTCTGACATGTCATATGGATCAGACTCCTCTGACTGTTTTTACAGGCACTGGGGAAAGGATTCTGACCTAAGGGACAAAGGATTATCCTGTAGGCCAGAACTGGGAGACAGAAAAGCCTGACCCAAAACTTCCTGTGTGATTGTGGATAACCCTCCGTGCCTTGCTTTCCACACATGTAGAAAGGGAGATGAGAAATTGTTACAATCTCTCTGGCACATTGTGTGGTTAAATAAGTTTCTGTTTGTGAGGAACTTTGGGATGTCCAGATGGAAGATGCTGTAGAATTGCAAAATACTGTTGATATTGAAGAGTAAGAGCAGCTGACCCCTAACGTGCACATCTGTGAAAATATCTTAGAATATTATTATATGCAACCAGGACCATATAACTAGGGTATCCATTGAAAATAAGTGGCACTATTCTGTTCGCATATTTAATTTTTCTGTATTCTAGCAAAGCCTTATGCTTTATTTTTGTTACGACTCTTATTTGATAAGCACAATACTAAGACTTTAGCACCATCTGCTGGAGATAGGATACAATGGTCACTTTTATATATATAAAAAAAGCAAATTACTTTTTGTAAAACACATACTTTATGCTGTTGCCTTCATCGAGTCTTTGGAATCTCCTGGAGGGACAGAGTCACCAGCATTGAGATGCTCAATCAGGCCAGTATACCAACACTCCTCAAACAGAGATGCCTCCTCTGGCTTGGGCATGTGAGCAGAATGAATGATGATCATTTCCAAAGGACATCCTCTATAGCGAACTGGCATCTGGAAAAAGACCCAAACAGTACCCAAAATTGCATTTCAAGGGTGTGAGCAAGTGAGACCTCGAAGAAACGAATCTGGATGTGGATAACTGGGATGATCACACTCAGAACCGCAGCCTTTGGAAACGAGCTTAACAAAGATCTCCGGAGTTACAAGAGGAAGCCATCCAGCTTAGCAAAGGAGAAAAGAGCTTGCAGAAGGCAGAGTCCAAAGGGGCAAAACATCACCTTCAAATGTGTCAGCTGTGGCAGAGACTGTCTCTCTCAAGTGAGTCTCTTCAGCCACAGACATGGCTGCCATAAAAATAACTGAGTAAATTCTTTACTACTCAGAGGCGCATACCCATGGCCTCTTGAGACCGCAGGATGCGTGCCTACCAATGATTCATAGATGTTAAAGACAGAAGGGAACACCTAGCCTGACCTGTATAACACAACACAGGTCACAAAAAGAGTAGGTTCTGAGAAGAAGAAGAAGAAGAAGAAGAAGAACCTTAATGAGACAGACAGACAGACAATAAATCTGTTTAGCTGTAGCTGAATCTAGCTGATGCGTATTCAGCTGCTACCCTGTACCAGCAGTACCTCATGGCCAGCGGGATCAAAGACTGGGGACAGACCTAAAAAAGTCACAATACAGTCACCTGACTTTTGTCCATCTCCTGAAAGAGAAGATCAAACTAGGATACTCAGTCAGTCAGTTTCACACTGCCACACAACCACCTATCGTTCTCTCCAACTGATTTACAATGCCCACTTGGTCTTAACTCTACACCCTCAAAACTGCAAAAAATTGCACACTTATCAACACAGAATAAAAACTTGAAATGCACTTTTCTCATATCAGTAACTTTTCAACACAATATAACTTTGACACACTATGTAGAATCTATTAATACCAAATAATTCTGCTTCCGATTTCTTACTACACAACAGAGCTACATATTCAGGCTAACAATTTCTATACATTGTACAATCACACGATTTCATAACAATGAACATCACAACATACATTCAAATTTGAGTCAAAATAACGTTAAAAAAAATGGTAGGCAGGGAATTGCAAATGTATTTATGCCTCTGACAGTGAAGAAATTGTATGTAAAATACCTGCAGACGAACAGCATTTGTTAAAGCCCCAGGCTAAATGGGCAAATACCATACACCTATTTATTACACACAAAAACTATGTTAAAAGAACATTACTAAGGTTGCAGAGTTGAGCACTGAATAGTTAGGAAATGCCAGAATTTAGGTTATCTGTGCAACCTTAATTCAGCCCCCTTGTGCATACTCATTATGATACAATCTTTTTATTACATGCTCAAATACTACTTTTTCCATAGGACTCCTCCTGCTTCATTCAGTCCATGGAATGGATGGTGATTTATTTAATGAGCAGCTATTCGGTATCTGCTTGTATCCTCACTGTTCGATGTGTTCCCATAAACCATATTTACTGCACACTGTTCAATCTCTGCTCTGAAGACAGAATTCATAATTTTCTCATTGACTTTCCTATGGCATTCATCCCTCTGGTACCTGAGTGCTTCAGAACCATTAATTGGTTTCTATTTTTAACTCCCTGTGAGGTGAGGGGAGTGGTGTTATCTCCATTTTACAGATGAGGAACTGAGACAGGGAGATTAAGGTCAAAAGTGTCCACTAATTGTGGGTGCCCAATCTGAGACATCTAGCACCTGCGGAGTACAAAGCATTATATAGCACATGATATGTTTAAAACACAGCTCCCATTGATTTCCAGTTGCCACTGGGAGCGCTCGGCACTTCTGCAAATCAGGCCCCAGGGTCTCCCGTCAGGCAGCCAGACAATGAGGAACACACAATTAATGGTCACCTCTAAAAAGTTTGGTTTAAGTGACTTTCCTAGCATCCCACAGGGACTCTTTGGCCAAGGCAGAGATAGAATCCAATTTTCCAGGGCAGTCAACAGAGTAACTGATAGCAACAGTGGGTTGTCATCCTCTATGTGGACCAGCCATATAGGGAGATAAGACACACACTTTGCCAGTGGGTTTCACAGACATTTGCTGAGGACAGAGGAAACGTAAGACTCAAGAATCTTGAGCTCTGGAGGGGAGTGTACTCTAGTCGGCACAAACTCTTCTGACCATTCTTCCAGTGTTTACCCCTGTTGCCCTGTTACCTCCAACCTGTCCCTGTTTCAATCCTGCCTCTTTCCCACTCCTGGTTCTTCATCCCAGTCCTATTCTCCTGACCTAGCCAATCCAAGTCTTCAATCCTCATGTTTATCATCTCAGTCCCAGTCTCTTTACCCAGCCATTCCCAGTTCCCTTCTCTCCACTACCTCCTTTTTTCCAGTCTCCTTGCCCAGCCAGTTTCAGTTGCCCCCCACCTGAACTCCCAGTCCCTGTCTGCCCCCCACCCCCACCAGCTACTTGTCTCAATCTACTATCCCTATACCAGGTCCACCTCTTGCCCCATGCTCATCTGAATCAAGCAACTTCCTCCTCCACACAGCATGGGTGTCAACTGTGGGAGCATTTAGCACAGCCTGGACAGCCAGGGGAAGGAGAGCGGATGGGAGAACAAACAAATGACAAGTGTTAGTCACATTGCTCAATGCACTCCTGGAATGTGCTCTGATACTTCAGTGATGAGCATGATATAAGAACCTATGTACAATAGAATAGCTCCTTGAGCTGGACTTGCCCTCCGTGGGGCTTGAACATGTCCATGGCCTCTTCTAGGCTCCTTGGGCTTGGCTCCTTCTTGAGTGGAGAAAAAAATACAGAGTAAATAAAATAAAATAAAACAAAATAAATCTCCTAAATGCCACTCAATTTTGGCACCACAATGAGACATCACTCAGTAAATTGTGCAGGTCTGTGAGCTGGAGCACCCGAACTGGGGAGGGGAAGTGGCAGGGTCAAAGGGCTACAGCCCCATCACTTTTTACTGGCCATAAGGGCGAGAGACAGGAGGAGGGACAGAAAGGAGTGAGCAGGGGACAGAGGCGGCATGGGAGCAGGACCTCAAGGGAAGAGGTGGGGCAGGGCCTCAGAGGAAAGGGCGGTGCGGGGGCGGGGCAACAGTTCAGGCACCACTCCCCCCATACACACACTTTTAGGAAACTTTCACCACTCCTCTCTCTGAACCTCCCTCTCCACTCTTACCTGAGGAACGGAATAGTTAACAATTTAAATCATCATCAATGGGCATCAGAGTTGAAACTTAGAGATGAATGAGGCAACTCACACCTCTCAGACCGGGCTCTCTGCAGACTTTTTTGCATGCCGTGCTGCTGCTGCACACCGGCCTTTTCTTTGCTCTACTAGAGGGATACCCAGAAGACTGCAAAACCAAGGCCTACAATGGCAATTTGGCAGGAGCTAGCGGCTGCGTGACATCTGTACATAACTTTCCATAGATGTTTATTAAACGGAGAAAAACACATAGTCAGTGACCGGTCTTTCTTTTCTTTGGCTCATTCTTGCCCCGCCCATGACGTAGGGCCAGAAATGGCCTCTTGTCCAAGTTAGCAACAGTGAAAACTCTCAGCTGAACAGCACTGTCCTCCTCTCACAGCTGTTGGAGGAGGGCAACCTCCTTTAGCCATCCCTTCTCTTTCAGCATAAGAAACACATTCCTTGATACACTGAAATGCTCCTTAAGGAAACAATTTGCCAATATTCCTGTAGTAATTTTCATCCAGAAAAATATGGTGTATGTTATTTTCCATTTCATATATTACCTTGTCTGTCCATTCTTCTAACCTTATGTAAAACAAAATGTAAGAGCAATTGCTTGTCACTGCGTTCAAGATTGTAACAGATGTAGGTGATGCAGAAAAAAAGAAACCAGATATCACATAACTATACGCAGTTGATGCTTAGACACTTTTCTGATCCACTTTTATTTATTACTGGTATTACCGTAGCACCCCAAAACCCCATATGAGACTATGACTCATGGTTCTAGATTCTGTACCTGCCATGCAGTAGGAGATAATCCCTGCCCCCAAAGGGCTCATGGTCTAAATAGACAAGGCAGACAAAGGGTTGGGAAAAGAAGTATGATTACCCACATTTTACCGATGGAGAACTAAGGAATAGAGAAAACTAAGGAATGGAGAGATTTACTCAACGTTGTAAAAGTAGGAACTGAACGTAGATCCACTGCATCCCAGTCTAGTACCTTCAATGCAAAATCATTCTTCCTCTCAATGCTGGTGTTTGATTGCCACAATGTCTTTTTTTCCTGTCCAATCTATCCCTAATTCCACTGCCAAAATATTACCCTTAAACGTGTAGACTCAGTTCATTGCCTTCCCTTCATCCCTATAAAGACTGAAGTTCTCTTCACCTTCAAGCCCCATCATCAAATATTCTAATAGCTCTTCTTACACAACGTCTTTCAGAGAGACATGCAAGTAGGAGATGGCTTCATGGTACGTTTTTTTTCCTGTTTCTATAAGCTGTCACGTAAACATTCTGGAAAGAGACATTCGGAGCTGCAGGCTCTGGGGACTAAAGTTGTGCTTGTCTGAGAGCACATGAGCCCACGCAAAAAAAATCCCCGATTTATACTGCACAAGATCATCAATATCCCACTCTCGCTTGAATGGGCACCACTAAAACGAGACTGGGCAGATGCCAGAATTCAAGCCACCGCCAGGAAACTAATGTGCGTCTATGGTGGTACGCACATGTGCCACACCACCATTGGAACGTGAGGGCTCACACTTGTGAAAGTAGGAGCTTAGAAAAGGTTCTTACGAATTTCCAGACAGTCTAGTCACTTTGGGCAGTAGCTGCATCGGCGAGAAACTCCATTTGTGCATATGCGATTTTATTTTTCAGCAGTTACACAAAACATTATGAATATGGTAATGGCCACCATCTGGCTCAGTAAATATTACCTGCCAAAAATAAAATGCAAACATTAGCAAAGTAAGGACAATTCATAATCAGCAGTTAGCCTGAGCCTCCCAATGTGGCACATACCAATTATAGGAAGTAATTAGGCTTTAGCTAAATCCCAGTGGAATTTATTAGCAGAAATCCTTGTAAAACATTTTATCCTGGCACATGTATTTTAATAATATTGAGGAAAATTGTGATTAAGAAGTAAAAAAGAAAAGCCAATTCAAGCATCTTCCATAACACAATTGCTTCCATCAAATCTGCATCTAGATCTCTCCCCCAACTTGCCATGAATTAAAGGCAGACACATAGGAACAGTTGTAATAGAGTAGTATCCACTTCTAACTAGATATAGGTCTGTGCTGGAGATGGTATGGATGAAAACAGTTGGTGAGATGGGTGAAAGCTTAAGTAAGTGGAAGCTTCTAATCAGTTTGAACCTAGCATGGATCTGCTTGTAAAGTTCTACCTTTCTTTACCAAGGGGACGAGATAAAGAATTGCTCCTGTTCACCAGGAATGACTATATTCAAAGGGACAGGGAGCACCATGTGATACAGACCTACCTCTCAACTGCATAAGCACAGACCTCTAGCTCCATTCCCACATGGAGCTGTGGAACACCCACAGAAACACCCACAGGACACATTTCTGCTTTAAAAAAAGCTCTGAGACCAATATTAGCACAAAAACAGACACAGAAATAGCAGTCTCCTAGCAGCCTCCAGTAAAGAACCAAATTGCAACAACAGCATGGCCCCAGTCCAGAAAAGCTCTAAAACACATGCTTAACTTTACACACGAGTAGCTCCATTGAAATCAATGGGGCTTAGCCAATTGCCATTAAAGCCACTGGAAAGTATCCCACTGGCTTCAATCAGTTAGATCAGACCCATGGGACTTCTCCAATGCTTAATGCTAAGCATGTGCTGAAGTGCTTTGCTGGATCAGGGCCTATGTCCTGAGTAGTATTTACATCCCTTTTGCATAGGTATAAATGGCTACCCAAAGCAGGACAGTGAAGAATCAGGCCGGGGAGTACAAAGTGGGTGCAGAATGTTACCATTCTAATAGGGTAGAATTTTACACATAACTTTGCACAAGCCTAAATGACTACACAAGGTGTAAGGCATGGGAGAGCCACCGTAACAACTAAACTCTTGTAGAAAGTAACTCAGACTAAAAATGAACTGGACCTTTTCTCATCTGAAAAAGCTAATAGATATAAAAGGTACAGGAACAACAATTAATATTATTGTTGATATTGAATCGTAGCTAGACACCACAGCCAGGGATCAGGGCCCAATTGTGCTAGGCACTGCACAAATAAATACTGTAACACAGAGAGCATCTCTTCCCCAGTCAGTGCACAATCTAGTATCTAGACAATGGGCAACAGGTGAATAAACAGACAATCGGGAGGTGGGAGGACAAGATTAGGGACAGGTGTGCAAGCATAAATTAGTTATAACAGCAGTCTCAACCAATCACCAGCCTAACCAGTGCCAGGTGGCAGTGAATTGCAGGCATCACAGCAAAAGGAAATTTTAAAGAGGAATTTAAAAGAGGATAAGGTGATGGCTTTGAGAATATTGCTGGGGGGCGTTCCCAAGTAAAAGCAGTGGCATGGGAGAAAGCACAACAGTATTTACAGGAAAAGTGGACAAACGGACAACATAGTCCTAACTGACATCAAAAAGTTCCTACAGAAGTTAAAATTCCCCATATTGATAGAAAAATATAAAGTGACAATACATCATAAATTTTAAAGGGGCATTACTCTGAGCAGAATCCAAGAAGCTATTAAATTGCTCCAAGGCCCTGATTCAGAAAAGCATTAAGCCAGTAGGATTTAAGCACATACTTAAAGATAAGCATATGCTAATTTCATCCTAGTAAAGCTGGTCTTGATGTACAACCTTTTCAAAAACCCTTGCATCTACTGTTAACACAACTGCAATCGTAGTCTTTCCCCAGGAAGGCAAAACTCAGAACTATTTAACTCTTCTTGCCCCATCTCCCTTCCTAATGTACAAAGTTCTAGCTAAAATATCTGCCAATACATTGCTTTTCCCCTGCTCTTCCATCAGTTATGCATACAGATATCTCTAGTTTAATGGCTTCAGTGGAGTTGCAACTATTTACACCAGGTATTTTGCCCATCATAAGGAATACATGTGGCATAGCCACACTGATACTGGTATACTTACTACATGCTAGCATTTTTATAGCTCAGTAACATGGTAAGGTATTTTCAATTGATATGAAGATAACTCCAGTGATGAGGAACTTTTTGTGTAAGAGCCTGACTCTGATCTAAATTATGGCAGGGTAAATCCAGAATAATTCTATTTCACATCAGCAGAATTACTTCAGATTTACACTGGTGTAACTGAAATCAAAATCTAGCCTCAATTTTCATGGCTAATTTTGAACTGAACATTCAAAGTAAATAGGCTGTAGTATTCAAAGCAAACCACTTGAGGGCTCTAGAGGACTTCTGTCTGCCACTTTTGCCTATTTATCAGACTGGTACATAGACTAGCAGATTAGGGAGAAACAACAAGGAGTCCTTGTGGCACCTTAGAGACTAACAAATGTATTTTGGTATAAGCTTTCATGGGCTAAAACCCACTTCATCAGATGCATGGAGTAGAACATACAGTAGGGAGGTATAAATACACAGCATATGAAAAGACGGTAGGTGCCTTACCAAGTGGGGGGTCAGTGCTAAAGAGACAATTCAATTAAGGTGGAAGTGGGCTATTCTCAACAGTTGACAAGAAGAGGTGGAAATCACTTTTGTAGTGCTAATGAGGCCAATGTAAACAAGGTGGCCCATTTCAAACAGTTGACAAGAAGGTATGAATAGCAGCAGGGGGAAATTAGTTTTTGTAGTGACCCATCCACTCCCAGTCTTTGTTCAGGCCTAATTTGATGGCGTCCAGTTTGCAAATTAATTCCAGATCTGCAGTTTCTCATTGGAGTCTGTTTTTGAAGGTTTTTTGTTGAAGAATTTCCCCTTTTAAGTCTGTTATTGAGTGACCAGGGAGATTTAAGTGTTCTCCTACTGGTTTTTGAATGTTATAATTCTTAACATCTGATTTGTGTCCATTTATTCTTCTGTGTAGAGACTGTCCGGTTTGCCCAATGTACATGGCAGAGGGGCACTGCTGGCACATGATGGCATATATCACATTGGTAGATGTGCAGGTGAACGAGCCCCTGATGATGTGGCTGATGTGGTTAGGTCCTATGATGGTGTCCCTTGAATAGATATGCAGGCAGAGTTGGCACCGGGCTTTGTTGCAGGGTTTGGTTCCTGGGTAAGTGTGGTGTGTAGTTGCTGGTGAATATTTGCTCCAGGTTGGGGGAGCTGTCTGGGTGTTCACCTGGGTGACTTCCTGCTTCTGGATACCCAAATAGCCTTGGTTGCACAGACAAAAAAAAATCTGTTTGCTTCTATGACTGGAGAGGATGCTGCATTCCCTCCTCTCCAATTCAAACTTAAGCACCGTGCCTCATGCATTCATAACGCCCAAGTACGAGTTCTGTAGTTCTCCGCACCTCAGTTTCAAGCCACTGACCTTTAAAACTCAGCAATTGGTTCAGAACACGGCAGCGCCTCCTGCTCAGCCGTGCAGCTTGCTGAGAGCACCTCAGCCCCAGCACTCCGCTCTGTCCCCTGGGTCCCTGTAGAAAACCAGGTCAGAGTCAAGGGTTTGACCCTGACTGTCAAAGCCCTGCATAAAATTAACCCAAATTACCTGTAGGACCTTCTCACTTTCATAGAACCATAGAACTGGAAGGGATCTCGAGAGGTCATCTAGTCCAGTCCCCCGCACTCAATGCAGGACTAAGTATTATCTAAACCAGGGGCGGGCAAACTTTTTGGCCTGAGGGCCACATCGGGTTTCCGAAATTGTATGGCGGGTCAGTTAGGAAGGCTGTGCCTCACCCAGCCAGGCATGGCCCGGCCTCCAGCCCCTATCCGACCCCCCCTGCTTCTCGCCCCCTGACGGCCCCACCGGGACTCCTGCCCCATCCAACCCCACCTGTTCCCTGTCCCCTGACAGCGCCCCCGGGACCCCTGCCCCATCCACCCCTCCCTGTTCCCTGACCACCCTCGGACCTCCTACCCCTGACTGCCCCCTGCCGCCCCATCCAACCCCCCCTCCTTCCTGACTGCCCCCCCGGGACCCCTGCTCCCATTCGACCCCCCTGTTCCCCACCTTCTGACCACCCCGACCCCTATCCACACCCCCACCCCCTGACCACCACCCTGAACTCCCCTGCCCTCTGTCCAACCCCCCCTGCTCCCTGCCCCCTTATCGCGCTGCCTGGAGCACCAGGACAGGCAGCCGCATGCCCGGCTGGAGCCAGCCACGCCAGCGCGCAGCACAGAGCACCGGGTCAGGCCACGGCTCTGCAGCGGCACTGCCCAGCAGGAGCTCGCAGCCCTGCCACCCAGAGCATTGTTCTGGCGTCAGAGTGAGCTGAGTCTGTGGAGGAGGGGAAACAGCAGGGGAGGGGCCGGGGGCTAGCCTCCTGGGCCAGGAGCTCAGGGGCTGGGCACGAAAGTCCCATAATGTGGCCCGCGGGCCGTAGTTTGCCTACCTCTGATCTAAACCATCTCTGACAGGTATTTGTCTAACCTGCTCTTAAAAATCCCCAATGATGAAGATTCCACAACTTCCCTAGGTAATTTATTCCATTGCTTAACCACTCTGACAGTTAGGAAGTTTTTCCTAATGTCCAACCTAAACCTCCCTTGCTGCAATTTAAGCCCATTGCTTCTTGTTTTATCCTCAGAGGTTAAGAAGAACAATTTTTCTCCCTCCTCCTTGTAACAACCTTTTATGTACTTGAAAACTGTTATCATGTCCCCTCTCAGTCTTCTAGGCCATGTTATCTAGACTTTTAATCATTTTTGTTGCTCTCCTCTGGACTTTCTCCAATTTGTCCACATCTTTCCTGAAATGTGGCGCCTAGAACTGGACAGAATACTCCAGTTGAGGCCGAATCAGCGCTGAGTAGAGCAGAAGAATTACTTCTTGTGTCTTGCTTACAACACTTTGTGTTCTCACGACTTCCCACAATAGCTACATTCCACTGGAGCCATGGAACTGCAGCCAGGATAAGCACAAACCTTAGCACCTTCCGAGCAAGATCTGAAACTCACTTCTTTGATCAGCCTTCCCATAGTAACACCATGCAATCCAAGAATGTCTTTGAGTCATGTCTAGCTGTATTTGCTTTTCTTTAAAAAAAAATTAATTTTAGCTGCTTGGAGCCTATGGTGATGAGCGTGGTATCAATCCCTAAATAGATCTTGGTTTGCACACCACATATTCTCATATATTCACAGACTTTAAGACCGAGGGGACCATTGGATCATTTAGTGTGACCTCCTGTAAAACACAGGCCATAGAATTTCACCCGATCACCCCTGAATTGCATCCAATAACTTGTGTTTGGCTAAAGTCTAACTTCCAGTAAGGCATCTGAAGTCATGAAGGAATTGAGAATTCACCACTTCCCTTGGTAGTTTGTTCCAATGGTTAATTACCCTCCCTGATACAAATCTATGCCTGCTTTCTAATTTAGTCTTGTCTGGCTTCAGCTTCCAGCCACTGGCTCTTGTTATGCCTTGCTCTGCTAGATTATAGATAAGGATGGAATCTGTCATGGAGGCACAGAAGTGACGGGTTTTGTGACTTTCTGTGACTTCTGCAGCAGCCAGTGCTGACTCAGGGGCTGCCCTGGGCCAGCAGCAGCAGTTTGGATGTGTTGTAGGGGGTCAGGGCTAGGGGCAGGGGCTCGGGGGTCCGGGAGCACTTACCTCAGGGTAGGGGGTTCCCCAGCTCCCACTGGTATGGCCCTGCAGCTCCTAGGCGACAGAGGGGCCAGGGAGCTCTGTGCACAGCCCGTGCCCACAAGCCCCATCCCCACAGCTCCCATTGGCTGCGGTTCCTGGCCAATGGGAAGTGCGCAGCCAGTGCTTGTGGCCCAGTGGTGGAAGCAGTATGTGGAGCCTCCTGACCCCTCCACCGCCTAGGAGCTGCAGAGACACGCGGAGCCAAGTAAGAAGCCCCTGCCAATCCTCCCCTGGCCAGCACCAGCAGGGGTCCTGGGCTCTCCTCCACCCCCCGCACCATTGGGGGTCCTGGGCCGTGCACCACTGCCCACCCCACGCCCCCAGCACCAACAGGGTCCTGGGCCACCTCCCCCAGCACCTGTGGTGCCCCCGGACCACCTCCCACCCCAGAGCACCCGTGGCCCCCCATCCAAGTTTTAGTTAGGGGTATATAGTAAAAGTCATGAACAGGTCAGAGGCCATGAATTTTTGTTTACTGCCCGAGACCTGTCCATGACTTTTACTAAAAATATCCGTGACTAAAATGTAGCCTTAATTATAGAGCACTTTAGTACCTGGTGTTTTCTCCCTGTGAAGGTACTTATACACTGCAATCAAGTTACCTTCAAGGCATTTTTTCCAGCTCTTGAATCATTTCTGTAGCTCTTCTCTGCACACTTTCTATTTTTTCCACATCCTCTACAATCCGTGACGTACACACAGCTCACGTACCTTGTGGCAAGCTTAACCTAAATTCTGTGGCAAGGCCCTGGGTTTTGGTGATGCAGCAAAATGAAAATTCTGTGGAAGACTCAGGTGAATTCAAAATTGAGATTTGCGTTAAATCAAATATGAAAATGAATAATTGACCCATTGACTCAGCCATTGTGATGTACTTATTTTGATATGAAAATCAATGTCTTATGCTGCTCCAAGTTTCAATGAGTCACAGATTTTTCTTTTGACAGTGCCTAACTGCATTGGAAAAGCTCTTAAGAAGGGAGCTAGAGGTTTTGGCAGCTGTGGAGGACAACCGGGGCTTTTGGGACCCAGAAGGCATAGGAAGCAATTTGGAGAATTTGGCACTCAAGAGGTGGTAGCGGTTTTTCGATAGTACTATATGGTCTAGCCTTAATGAAAGGGTCAACATCACAGTAAAGTCATTCCATTGTCAGGAAGCACTCTGCCCCAGCTGGCTAGAGGAAGTGTCCATAACCTTGCCAGCTGTTCCAGACTATCCCAATCACCAAACTGTTGGAGACAGGGGCTGTCTCTTGCTATGCATCTGTACAGTGCCTAGCACAATGGGGGCCCTGATAGCGAGAAGGGGCCTCTGAGCTCAACCGCACCATAAACAATAATAATAAATTATATCAGCCCTGGAGCTCAGATGTGTGTTCAGTGCACAATGCACCACTTCAAGCAGTGGGAAATTTCTTTCTACCAGTTCCTCCAAATTACTCCTCTCCTATTTAAATCACTCGCAGAGGCTGCTTAGTCACGGTCCTCAACTTACTGTGCAAACCTGTGACATTTGTTTTGCCAGCACTTCAAGGGCACAGTGACCTTTTGGTGCTGAAAAGGAAATCTAGATAAAATCACTAATTAATGACGAACTTTGAATCACTCCTCCCAGGCACATGAATAGACAAAGAAGCTAAAGGTCTGGCTATCAAACTGAAGAGTGGGTTTTCTTCATAGGGCAAGCATGGTTGTTAAAACCACCCCAAATGCTGGTAACTGCTTTATATCTCTTTATTAAAGTGTTTAGAGGCAACTGTATCTAATCTGTAAAGTGGGGTTCCACTATGAAAAGTCACTATGTAAAAATGGCACCTTATTACTTAGCCACTGGTGAGAAAACAGGGAGGGTCTCATGAAAACAGGGAGGGTCTCATGAAAATTTTCATTTCTGTTTTTCATTGAAATTTAATTTTTGCCTAAAATTTCCAACCAGGCCTTCTTCTCAGATCTGCCCATTGCGTAGATTCAGAGCCCTCTCCTTTCAGTGCTACAGAGCGCACCCAGCTAAGAGAAAGAGCATGGTTCCATTGCTTTCTGGGTATCGACAACAGGATGGTTTACTAAGAATCGAATGAGTTTCATCTGCCAAACCCCCAGAAGGAAATGGGACAATGCAGCTGGAACTCAAGGCAGAATTTGGCCTGTAGAACTTTATTACTTGCTGGTGATAGTCCAGATATCCAATAGTCCTGTAACGAGATGCAGCTGGGCCCCTCTAGCCCCTGCTGCGCCCACAAACCAGCCAGAGACCTCTGCATTGGTGCAATCACCCCTGCTCTTTATTTAGTTTACTGTCCCACAACCTTGTAGCTACAAATAGCCTCAGTCTTACAGAGACGCACTCCCACGCCCTCTAACTCCCTGGGTTCTCCCTTTCCACTCTCCCCCTGGCTTCTTTCCTACAGCCTTTATGTAGCCCCTGGCTAATGAGGCCCCTGGCTAACAAGTTCCCCATTTGCCAATCAGGCCTGGGCTTACTCAGCCAGCTCCAATTCCCCATTCTTGACTGGAGCTGGTGTGACAGAGGCCTGGCTCAGTTTTCCTTAGCCAGCACCCTGTCACACACCTCCCCTGTGATGAACTGCCAGGTTCATCCTTCCTCATCCTCTCCGCCCCCTGCCAGCGGGGTTTGTCCAGGGGAGTCTCTCCCCTTCTTTTGGGTGATCCCCAGAATCATTTCGGAGGGGTTCCTTCATCTCCTACCCTCAAAAAGTACGCTTTGCAGGGGGTGGATGCCCCCATAGCTTTACCACCACCCACAGGTCCTTACACCAGTCGCACCCCTGCGGGCATCCCTTCTCCTTTATCCCCTTTTCTTCCGGTAGGGGGTTGGGGGTCAGTCCCGATCTTCTCCAGGACACCACGGGCCTCAGGTTCTCCCAAGCACCAAGCGGGGTCCGTGTCTCCTCGCCTGGGAGCTGCGTTGTGGGGAGCTCCAGTTGCCCCTTTTCTCCCTCTAAGAGGTTTGGGCTGGCCATCTCTGTCTAAGCTGTCATGGGATACGAGGGAAGGTGCTCTCATGGACAGGTAACTGGTTAAAAGATAGGAAACAAAGGATAGGAATCAATGGTCCGTTTTCAAAATGGAGAGAGGTAAATAGTGGTGTCCCCCTGGGGGTTGTACTGGGATCAGATCTATTCAACATATTCATAAATGATCTGGAAAAAGGGGTCAACAGTGAGGTGGCAAAATTTGCAGATGATACAAAACTACTCAAAATAGTTAAGTCCCAGGCAGACTGCGAAGACCTACAAAAGGATCTCTCAGAACTGGGTGGCAGGGCAACAAAATGGCAGATGAAATTCAATGTTGAGAAATGCTAAGTAATGCACATTGGAAAACATAATCCTAACTATACATATAAAATGATGGGGTCTAAATTAGGCATTACCACTCAAGAAAGAGATCTTGGAGTTATTGTGGATAGTTCTCTGAAAACATCCACTCAATGTGCAGCAGCAGTCAAAAATACTAACAGAATTTTGGGCACCATTAAGAAAGGGGTAGATAATAAGACTGAAAATATCATATTGCCTCTATATAAACCCATGGTACGCCCACATCTTGAATACTGTGTGCAGATGTGGTCACCCCATCTCAAAAAAGATATATTGGAATTGGAAAAAGTTCAGAAAAGGGCAACAAAATTTATTAGGGGTATGGAATGGCTCCTGTATGAGGAGAGATTAATAAGACTGGGACTTTTCAGCTTGGAAAAGAGACTACTAAAGGAAGATGAAGTCTATAAAATCATGACAGGTGTGGAGAAAGTAAATAAGGAAGTATTATTTACTCCTTCTCATAACACAAGAACTAGGGGTCACCAAATGAAATTAATAGGCCACAGGTTTAAAACAAACAAAATAAAGTATTTTTTCACACAATGCACAGTCAACTTGTGGAAGTCCTTGGCAGAGGATGTTATGAAGACCAAGACTATAACAGGGTTCAAAAAAGAACTAGATAAGTTCATGGAAGATAGGTCCATCAATGGCTATTAACCGGGATGCTGTCCCTAGCCTCTGTTTGTCAAAAGTTGGGAATGGGCGACAGAGGATGGATCACTTGATGATTACCTGTTAGTTCATTCCCTCTGGGGGATATGGCATT
Source organism: Lepidochelys kempii (assembly GCF_965140285.1). NCBI lineage: Eukaryota > Metazoa > Chordata > Testudines > Cheloniidae > Lepidochelys > Lepidochelys kempii. The sequence continues at coordinate 20,816,346 of NC_136380.1, forward strand.
GGCCACTTTTGAAAGACAGGACACTGAACTAGATGGACCTTTGGTCTGACCCAATATGGCCATTTTATGTTCTCCCCCGCACCTCCTTCCCCTCTTTCTATCCTACCTGGGCTCTATTGCCTAGGGTTTTGTGTTCGCTTCCCCAAGGACCCTGCTCTTCTTCCTTACCGGGGCTTCTCAGTCTAGGGGTCCCCAGCCCCTTCTTCAGGGAACCTTTCCTTTTCCTTCCAGGGAGAGGGCCACAGTCTGTACCCAACACAACAGGGTATGGTAACCCCTCTACTACCTGAACCAGTTCCATTTAAATCTGCCCCACACTTCTAGGGGCACCTGGGTCATCGGAAAGTATTTCCTGCCAATGGATACACTCCAGGGCCATCCGTGCACCTGGAATTATCCACTGCGGTTTTACCAGCCCCCTGTGGACGAGCAAGCAGGCTGAAGTCGTATCCACCAGGCCCCTCTGGGGTTTCCTTCCTACCCTCACCGGGATGGTGGACAACCTCTGCCCCCTTTCCTGCCCTCCAGCATTAGTCCAGCCACAAAATTCATCCCACCCACATTCCATGTCTGGGTAGTCTCCCTTTTCATGTCCTGGCCGCCTGCACTGTCAACAAACGATCACACCGGCTCTATTGGGAGCTCCTCAGGGTTCCTCCTTCTTCCTCTCCAGGCCTTTCCCAGGGAGGGGTTCCCTCGATTTCTTCCCCCACTCTATGAGCTTATAGGGTCAGCCCTCCCTTTGGGGGATGTCTGCCTCCATGTATTCCTTGGTCAGCTTGACCACTGCATCGACTGTACTTGCCTGATGTCGCCTGACCCAGAATCAGATAGTATCAGGGAGGCCCTGTAGCAATTGTTCTAGGACTAGGGTGTCCATTATTTCCCCCACCATTTGCGTCTCGGGCCTCAGCCAGTGGGTGGTCCCGTTCATCAATCTCTGGACGAATGCCCGGGGCCGCACAGCCCCCATCCATTGGGTCAACTGGAACTTTTGGCGGTATTTCTCTGCCGACAAACCCACCCGATCTAGGACAGCCACCCTCACCGCCTCATAGTTCCTGGCCTGTTCATCACTCGATGCCACGTAGGCCGCTTGAGCTTCGTCTGCTAGGTAGGGAGCCAGACGTAGGGCCCAGGTAGCCCTATCCCATCCGGCACCCGTCGCTACCCGCATGAACGTACCAAGGAAGGCATCCGGGTCATCCACTGGCCCCATTTTACAGAGTCCCAGCTCGGCGGCCAGGTGCCTTCCCCTACTGTGGGACTCACCATTTGTTGCAGGAGTTGCTGGTGCACGCTGGCCTGCTCTCTTATAAAGTCCTGTAGGCTTTTCTGCTGTTCTTCCTGCCTGGTTAGCAAAGCCTGTCTCTTGGCCTGGTGGGACTATTTGCAAATAGTGACAATTAAAGGCTTTCTTCTTAGCACGATGACAACTTTTTTTTCCAGAGGTCTAAAAGAAACTTTGGAGTCCAAGGGATGGAAGTTTAAAATACCAGCAAGCAGCATCATGAAACATAGCCTTTCCATGTCAATGGTTATACTACAGAAAATGTTACCAGATAGCTTGAACAGGACCCTACTTCCTAATCTGGAGGCCAATCCAGAATTTTTTGCACACCCAAATATTCCATGGAGGACATGGACACTCAGGGAGTGCAAGATCAGGCTGTTAATGTTTGCTTCCCCTTGAGATCCTAACTTCTTCGCCAAATAAAGTATGTCACCACCACAGATTTTTTGAAAGAAAAGGGAAAAAATCCCACACACGGCCCCTTTTAAATTTAGTAGAAATATTGCTCAGCTCCATCCTCATATTCTTCTTTTAGGGACACATCTTGCTCTTCTTACTCAAGCTTTAGTGGGGCAGAGAGAATGGTCTAGTGAGTTTCTCCACCAGTGGGTCATGAATCCCAAGTTGGTGGGGGGGAGGGTGTTCAAATTGAAAATGTTATTCCGATCTAAAGCAAAAAAAAAATATTGCTCCACCACTCCCCGCACACCCTTACTCTTCAAGATCAAGTAGTCTCGTCAAGCTCTCGAAACACAGACACAAATAAATTACTTAGACTTATCATTGATACATTTTCATAGTAAATGAAAGGGAGTGGTGAAGTTTGACTTTGAATAAGGAGTTGCCCACCTGACATAGATGAAAAATATTGGTCTGGTGGATAGGGCACAAATCCGGACTCAGGAGACCTTACTTGAGCTGGTAGGACATGATTGTCTGAGACGGGCTTTGGAGCTGTGCTCTGGCTCTGCTCCAGCTCCAGGAAAAAACCTGCAGCTCCACGCTCCAGCTCCTGGCTCCGCTCCAAAGCCCTGGTCTGAGATGCTGAAAATTCCAGTCAGACCAGTCCCTGGGCATGCAAGATTGGATCCCTGATATTTCCAACATGTTTGCTTACATGTCACTAAATTTTTATCCATCTCATATTCTTTAAAGAATCAGCCAACATATTTTTATTATTCCTGTTGTCAATAACTGCAGGATTACCTTCCATTTGTGCATTGTTGCCAAAACCAGTTTATTCACAGGCAAAGAACCAATGTTTTACAATTATTTCTGTACCTTTTTTTTCCTAACATTAAATGGATGACTCATTATTAAATTAATAATTAGAATGCATCAGATCAATTTCAGCCTCAGGTCTTCAAGACATTAGGGAGCCTAATCCAGCAAAGCCCACTGAAGTCAGTGGAAAGACTCCTTTGCCTTCAATGTGCTTTGAATAAGGCCGAGACTTTTTAAATCATGGGATATCAAAAACACTCGATATTAGTTGTGATCCCTTTGTTAGTCTCATCAGTCAATCATTATTATAGAAAAATATGTTTCCACCATTTAAAAATAAAGGGGTTCTTATTATTTTGCACCTATTTCATCATCTTTACTGCATATAAAAATTAACCCATTTGTATATTCATTTCCAGAGACGATTTTGGTCAAACAGTACAACATGCATAAAATATTTCAGCCACAAAACAGAACTTTGCAAATTTGATGTATTACCTGGGCCCTTTTTAAAAGTTCTTTAAAAAAAGTTATTTTGATGATTTAATAATAGATCCTCATAAGGAAACATATATATTTCAGTGAAGAATAAAACCAGCTGGGAAATGTATCTCTATCTATTTGTATTAAAAGGAACACAATACTTCTTTAAAAAAAACAAAAGCTAAAAAGGATCAATTTTAGTTCTCAAAAAAGAAGACAGTGACTTCTTGTAAAAGCATATTGGACACAATACCCTGTTCAGTTATAAAAAATTTTATTTGGACCAACACTCAATATTGGGCTTTTAAATAGTTATAGTAATTTCCCAACAGTATTTAAGTGTAAATGGGGCTTCTGTATGGTATTTACATTATGACTATATTATTAAGCTTGTGCAAACCTGCAAAAATAAAAGCCCACACAAAACGCAGAGAACATAACACAGCCTTTCAGCTGCAGTAGGTGGCGCTATTCAATCTGGAAATGATCCAATCACCTTCACTTCAAGGCATGCAGTGTGGCACACAATTCTTTTTTTTAAAGTTGCATAGAAGTCCTTTGTTTGGTTTTTGTCAGGGGAAACAATTGTTTAGATCAACTCAACCATTGTTAGCTGCTTTAGTGTTGTCAGACACTCAGTTTGCTTTGCAATAACTGTTGTGCAGATTACCTCTAAAATACTTCTATACCAGAAATATATTAGCACTGTAAGTGAACACTAATTTTAAAATATATTCAGTGGGCCAAATCCCAAAGTTCTTAAGTAAGATTCTCATTTAAGGCAATGGGAGTTTTGCCTGAGTATGGACTGAGTAAAAGGTGAGAAAAGCGTTTCTAGCTTTGGCTCAGTGAGCCTGATCCAACTCTTGCTGAAGTCAACAGAAAGAGTCCTTTTATAACCTCAGTAGAAGTAAGATCAGGCTGCTACATTGGTTTTATACCAGCATAACTCGTAACTCCACTCATTTCAACAGAGTTGCTTCTCACACTGATGTGAGAGGAGCATCAGACCCAATGAGACTGATTTTCTATCTCCCTGCATTTTGTTTAGTCATTTACACAAGGGCAGAGTGCAAAATGAGTGTAAAATGCTACAAAGTCAGCATTTTACACCCTCTTTGAACAGATGACCATGCCTACACAAGGTGCAGGGCAATGGAGAATGAGAGTCAGTACCTTCTCAACCTCTCTGGCCACTCAGTAACAGACTTAAGGGTGGCAATTTTGCAACAGAAAAGCTTCAAAAACAGACTCCAATGAGAAACTGCTGAGTTTGAATTAATATGCAAACTAGATACCATTAACTTGGGTTTGAATTGAGACTGGGAGTGGCTGAGTCATTACACATATTGAATCTATTTCACCATGTTAAGTATCGTCACACCTTCTTGTCAACTGTCTAAATGGGCCATCTTGATTATCACTACAAAAGTTTTTTCTCCTGCTGATAATAGCTCATCTTAATTAATTAGCCTCTTACAGTTTGTATGACAACTCCCACCTTTTCATGATTTTCTGTACGTATATATATCTTCTTACTATATGTTCCATTCCACACATCCAATGAAGTGGGCTGTAGCCCATGAAAGCTTATGCTCAAATAAATTTGTTAGTCTCTAAGGTGCCACAAGTACTCCTTTTCTTTTAACTGGTATATTGTAATTCTTCTCTTCCAAAGTCCATTCCTGAAGACCTCAGTTAGTCCTTATTTGGGCAAAACTCCCATTGAAGTCAGTGGGAATTTTGCCTGAAACAGTATAAGGATTCCAGTGATTATAAATTTTCATATGCAGGGTTTCAGCAGCCTGAGAGACAAATAAAATTGCTCAATAAAAAGTTCAGGTGAAAACATACCCCTTATTAATGTATTAAAGTCAATGGGCCAACCCTCCCTTGTACACCCAAAATTTCCCTTAAGTCGCTGGGAGTGTTGAGTGTGCAAAGGATTCAGGATCATGCCTCAAGTCAGAAAGTTCAGTGACAAAGTAATATTATGCTAAATATATCAGTGCAAGGCCATTAGATCTGAAGTGTCCCAAGAGGAAACATAATGGTCCAAAACTGCTACAAAATCACATACAGAGAATAGAACAAAACCATTACCAGACTGTAGAAAATTTACCAACTCAAATGGGATTGAAATCAACCTTGTCCTGACAATCTAAAATGTAACTACATGATGTTACACTGGCTCTGACGCTGCACTCTGAAAAAAGCAAAACTCCCAGACTTTTCAGTAGATTTGCCTAAGTAAAGGCTACAGAATTGAGCAAACATAGTATGATACTACTCTGTACTATAATTGACCAAGGAGTCAGGGTTCTCTTATTTATCTACATAGGCTGGACTGGCTGTCCATTGTTTTTTATACATTCTTTTAAGCTTAGTGAAATAAACTATAGTAAAATCAATATTTTAAAAGTGCATTGAATTTACAGTGTACAATACAGCACTGTGCAGTTATTAAACAGATGCCTCATATCAGCCCAGTGTGCCTGCTTTTCAGTGAAGTGATTCCTGTATACATGGGTAGGTTATTTGTAAATCACTTGGGGATCTTTTTGGATGAAAGGTGCTGTATAAATATAAGCTATTATTTTTGTTGTTTAAAAGTAAAATTAAGCCCATTACTGAAACAGTTAGATGAAAGACTAATCGTTTATTTCCAAAGTGTTATTTAAAGTCACACTTCCCCTTCCATACATCTTAATGTTCTTAACCATAAATCTCTGTTAAAAACGGTATTTGCACTTGTTAATGAAAGAGGCATTTTATTCTTAATTCCCTTCAATATCATAGGTTAGAATGATTTGCCATCCCTGGGAGTACTATTTGGTCCACCATACCTCACACTTCTTGTCCATCTGACTCCCATTTTAAAAACAAACAATCCAATTCTAACTGGCCTAAAGCCAAAATCCAGAGCTGCCTTTTAAGATAGGCATCCCAACCAACTCCCCAAAAGGAAACTTAACAGTCTGTTGAACTAGTTTCCTGAAAGTAAGTATGTTGATCCCTTGGCTTTATAATAATTTGCTACAATTCCTGTCATTCCAGTATCTTACTGAAACACTCAATAGAGAACACAAAACAGGAATAGGTTGTTGAGGGTAAAGTACAGCATTTCAGAGGATTTAGGAAAGAGAAAAGTGACCACTAGACTGTCTTAAATTCTGCCAGCCAAATCTAGTGAATGAACTTTACCAAAAATGAAGATGTGGGAGAGACTCTAGTGTATTTCGTTCCAACAGTAGTAACAGCCACAGGTCTTTAAGCTATTGTGCAGCTTTATTTTTATAGGACTCATCATAGATTCTTTTACATAATTTAAATGATTATCAAATAATCTCCTGTACACAATAGAACGGATCTGTCACTTTCAATGCTTTGACACATTCCTGAAAGAAATCCAACACAGTTTGTGGGAATCACGTTGCTACAGTACATTTTGTCCAGAACATTATGCCATCAATTAACTTATTTATTATAGTATTGCTGTTTGCAATATTCTGCAACACATTGTTGAATTTCAGGACACTAAGATTTGGTAACAGCATTTATAGTTATGTTTGTTGTTTTCTTGACTTTTTTAAATTATTTTTGCACTTGTTTGTGTCCTCTGTTGAAAATCTGCCAGCACTTATGACGCACACAAGTGTGGATCAAGATTTTAAATACACTGTAAGAGCTGACTGAGTTTTACTTTTAAACTCAAGTCACTCACAATTGGTCACGGCTGTTTTAAAGAAAAAGCAGCCCCCGTTGCAATGTAACATAAGAAATGTAAATCAACTGTATTTGCCTACAGTAAAATAAAAACGTATCTCAAATAATGCTAACAACATGTAGTTACTGTGCACTATAAAACACCTGAAAGAATAAAATAGTTTACATTTTTATTATGTGCAGTGATAGAATCCGAACAAGGAGAGGGGAGACTGTTCAGAATGTGAAGGCAAATAAAACCCTAAAGACCAGATTCTGCCACTCTTACGAAACAGTTGTGTTATTCTCAGTGGGACTACTAGCAGAGTAAGATATTATGCTCTATGGCAAAATCTGGCCCTAAATTTATTGCAGCTAAAGAAAGCTTGACCTTTTTCTCTGTGCCAGTAGTGTCTGGACCAAAGCCCCCTGAAGTTAGTGAAAAGTCAACCCATTGACTTCAGTTGGCTTTGGATCAGGCCCTTGACTGTATTGAAGTCAATGGAGTTACATTGGTGTATAGGAGAGAAGAATCCGGACTAGTAACCAAACCAAAAAACTCCAGCTATGGAAGGAAACCCATCAGGTTATCAATTATCAGCTATAACCCAGCCCCAGGATTAAGGGCTAAGTGGGTGCGATCCCCATTCCACAGCGCCCCCCTCCTCCCCTCCCTTTTTTTTTTCTTCTGAGTTTATTGTCCTAAATCAAACAGCGTAAAGGGAGGGGGAATTAAAGTGATCTCGGCTTTTTGCCAGCCCAGCCTTCCATCCCGAGCCTCCCCTAGAGGCCCGAATAGGCCACCCTGTTGTACCCGGCGCTGTACTCATAAGGCATGGGAGGAGGCGGCGGGAGGGGGCAGTCGGGGAAGTAGGGAGCAAAGGCGGCGGCCAGCTGGGCTGGGCTCTCCTCGCCGCCCGCGGGGGCCGGGTCCGAGCTGGCCGGGTAGATGGGCGCTCCTGGGGCCCCCAGGGCAGGCAGGGGCCGCAAGGTCTCGGGCAGGCTCAGGCTGCTGCAGGGAGCCGCCGCCGGGGAGCTCTTCTTGGCGGGGGGGCTCCAGGCGGGCTCGGGGTAGAGCAGCCCCCCGAGCAGGTGCGGGGGCAGCGGCGGGAGGTGGGGCTCGTACAGGGCGGGCTCCATGCCCAGCTCCGGGGGCAGCCGGGCCGGGAAGCCCTCGTGCGCGGGGGGCTGCTCCGGGAGGAGGCCGCCGTAGTCGGGCCCCAGCAGCTCGAAGAACTCCGCCGCCTCCGGGCTGCCGCCACCCGGCTCCGGCGCCTTGGGGCTGGCGCTGAGCGGCGGGGCGCGGGGCGGCGGCGCGGCCGGCTCGGTGAAGAACGAAGGGGGCAGGTTGCGGTTCCGCAGCGGCACCTTGCGGGGGCCGCCCCCGCCGCTGCCCCCGCCGCCGCCCCCGCCGGCGGCCGGGCCCTTCTCGCCAGCCCGGCCCTGGTGCAGGGAGTCGAAGAGGGCGGCCAGGCTCTTGCTCTGCAGGCTGCTGGCCGCCTGCGAGGCCTCCCGCTTGGCAGGGGGCTTGCCGGGGCCGGGCGGGCAGGAGGGCTGGGGCGAGGCGGCCCCTGCCGGCGGGGCCGGCCGCTTGGGCAGCTCCTGGCCCCCGGCCGGGGCTGGCGCTGCCGGGGCGGGGGCGATGATGCCCGTGCAGCGCTTGATCTGCTTCTGCAGGTACTTCCTGTGGTTCACTTTCCTCTTGGACTTGACCGGCTTGTCCAGGGCCAGCTTGATGTTGCTGGACGCCGAGTCGATGAAGCTCAGCAGGTCCCTGGTGGCTTCTTTTAAACCCCCTGGGTCTTCTCCTCCCCCCACTCCTCCGCCTCCTCCCAGGAGAGCGGCTGCCCCGTCCTCGTAGCTCTTCTCAAGGTCAGCATAGTCCGCCAGGCCCCCGGAGGCAGGGAAGCAGAAGGGGATGAAGTGATGGGGGTTGAGGATAGCAGCTTGCACAGCCATCGCCTCCCTTCTCCTCTGCCCCCGGCCGCTGCAGCTGCTGGTGCGTTCAGCGCCTGGGCGGGGAAGCTACTTTTTGCCCTTGGTGAAAGGTTGTCCGCTGTGCCCCCCGTGTGTGTGTGTCATGGTCCTGCCAGGGTGCTCTGCAAACCCTTGGTCCTGCTGCTGCCTGGGAGGGGACAACCAAGGCAAACTACGGATCGCTACACCAGCTCCTGGTCGACTTGCTTTCCCCTCCCCAAGGGAGTTCATTAGTTCTTGGAAGAGGTGGAAGAGGAGGGGGCTAATGATGCCGTGTTTGTAAAAAAAAAAAAAAGGAGGGACCAGGAGTTGAGCTGATTGTTAACCCTTTGTTTTCATTCGCTTATGGCAGCTGTCATTTAGGGCACATCCCGAGCTAATTTTTATTGTTTGTGTGGTGGTTGGACATCACAGTGAGGGGTGCTTTAGGCCCTTGTGGCCCAGGAAACAGGTTGAGTTTATAAACGTGTTAGCTAACATGCTTTTAAACGCCACTAAAGCAGCATTACATATGTATTTACTGGTAACCCTAGCTTAAAAGGGTCTCTCTGTGTGAAGAGTGACAACAAGGATGGGGGGAGCTACACTAATCTACGCTAGTGTTTTAAAGCATTTTAGTTAAAGTGTGTTTGGAAACATGTTTTTAAACATGACTTATTTTCCAAGTCTAGGCAGGTCTTGGGAAAACTCTAAGGCCCCAGTCCTACAGAAACTTTAATTGGACTAGCTACATGTTAAGCATGTGCCTAAATCCATTCAGCATTGGAAATAAAATAGTCTAGATTTAAAAAATTAGATAAAATAGGATAATTTCAAAGGTCTGTTCAAGTACAAAAGGATCTGCCTTGAAATCTTTATTTTTAAAATTTTATTTAATTTTCCATTAAAAGAAAACAGGTAAAGACATATTATTTAAGACTTTTTAAAAAAATGGGAAATCTTGTATATCCTGAGAGAGTCAAAGGGACTAAACTAAATTCACTGCAAAATCATAGTGTCAATTCTTTAAATCTTTCTCAAGCAATTGCAGCAGAGCCTGCTCAAAGTGAATTTTGGATTGAGTGAAACTGTTTTGTAGAGTAAAATGAAAATCCTCAATTGTTTAAATACATTGCAATGTCCAAATTTCATATCCTAATTATAGTGAAGTTTGTTTCTGCAGAAAACAATGACTTCACTAACAGAGAGTTCATGTGTCAGCGTTTCCAAAGAAAAGTTAAACTGGTAAATTTGGTTTGGTTTGGGAACATAAGAATGGCCATACTGTACTGGGTCAGACCAATGGTCCATCTAGCCCAGTATCCTGTCTTCCGACAGTGGCCAATGCCAGGTGCTTCAGAAGGAATGAACAGAACAGGTAATTATCAAGTGATCCATCCCCTGTCGCCCATTCCTAGCTTCTGGCAGAGACTTGGGACACTTCAGAGCATGGTTTAAAATCCTTGCTCATCCTGGCTAATAGCCGTTGATGGACCTATCCTCCATGAATTTATCGAGTTCTTTTTTGAACCCTGCTATAGTTTTGGCCTTCACAACATCTTCTGGCAAGGAGTTCCATAGGTTGACTGCATTGTGTGAAGAAATACTTCCTTTTGTTTGTTTTAAACCTGCTGCCTATTAATTTCATTTTGGTGGCCCCTAGTTCTTGTGTTATGAGAAGGAGTAAATAACACTTCCTTATTTACTTTCCCCACACCAGTCATGATTTTATAGGCCTCTATCATATCCCCCCTTAGTCATCTCTTTTCCAAGCTGAGAACTCCCAGTCTTATTAATCTCTCCTCATATGGAAGCTGTTCCATACCCCAATCATTTTTGTTGCCCTTTTCTGTACCTTTTCCAATTTCAATATATCTTTTTTGAGATGGGGCAACGAGATCTGCATGCAGTATTCAAAATATGAGCATACCATGGATTTATAGAGAGGCAATATGATAGTTGCTGTCTTATTGTCTGTCCTTTTCCTAATGATTCCCAACATTCTGTTCGCTTTTTTGACTGCTGATGCACATTCAGTGGATGTTTTCAGAAAACTATCCACAATGACTCCCAAGATCTCTTTCTTGAGTGGTTTCAGAGTAGCAGCTGTGTTAGTCTGTATTCGCAAAAAGAAAAGGAGTACTTGTGGCACCTTAGAGACTAACCAATTTATTTGAGCATAAGCTTTCGTGAGCTACAGCTCACTTCATCGATGAAGTGAGCTGTAGCTCACGAAAGCTTATGCTCAAATAAATTGGTTAGTCTCTAAGGTGCCACAAGTACTCCTTTTCTTTTTTCTTGAGTGGTAACAGCTAATTTAGACCCCATCGGTTTATATGTATAGTTGGTACTATGTTTTCCAATGTACATTACTTTGCATTTATCAACATTGGATTTCATCTGCCATTTTTTTGTGAATTTGTTAAAGTTGCCATTTAGTTGAATTTGCAGTCACTCAAACTGTGAGAGCTAGGGAAACACCCAATTTGGAGAGCAAACTCACTCCTCCTAGTCCTCAGGTTCTTGTGCCTAGAGAGATGTTAATTATAGTTAGCAGAGGAAGCTTCATTATTAAAACTAATCAAGCCCTTAAATATCCTGGTTCAAATTCTGACTTTGTGTAAGAAGGTGCAACTCAACTGAGATCAATGGAGCAAACTCATGGTCACCAAATCTGAATTTGGCCTTCTATGTTTGCTCTGAATCCTCAGAAAACTCTCTTGCTGAACAGTCTCATCCTTAGATAAATCATATGAATCTGTGAAGCTTTCAGTGATATTCTAGTAGGTACAATGCTAAATGGAGTGCTAAATTCTAGAGTGCTTTTCAATCCAGTCTATACAGTGGCTTTCAGGCATTCTGACTATTGCAGACAGTTACTGCTGCTTATTGTATTTGCCTTTCTACATGTGTTGTTTCTCCACACAGATTTTTCTGAAATTACTCCCATAGGCGCGGGAACTAGGGATGCGGGTGGTGCTGCAGCAGCCCTAGGTTTTGCGTGGGGTCCCAGCTGCCGGACCCGTGCCTGGGGTCCTGGCTGCCTGCCCTGGCTGCCAGCCCAACACCCGGTTACCGGCCCCGCGCCAGACCCAGACCCAGCCTGGGGCTCCACCCCCACAGCCAGCTGTGAGCCCAGCCATGTCCTGGCTCCTGGCCCTAGCTCTAGGGGAGTGGTTTTCAAACTCTTTTTTCTGGTGACCCAGTTGAAGAAAATTGTTGATGCCCGTGATGCAGTGGAGCTGAGGATGAGGGGTGTGGGGTGCAGGAAGGGGCTCCGGGTTTTGGGGGGGCTCAGGTCTGGGGCAGGGGATTGGGGTGTGGGTTTACCTCTGGCGGCTCCCAGTCAGAAGCACAGCCCGGGTGCAGAGGCCGGCTTCCTGCCTGTCCTGGCACCACGGACCGTGCTGCATCCTGGAAGCGGCCAGCAGGTCCAGCTCCTAGGCGGAGGTACACAAGCGGCTCTGCGCGACTCTCGCCCACAGGCACCGCCCCCCCATATCCCATTGGCCGGAGTGTGGAGCCGGTGCTCAGGGCGGGGGCAGAGTGTGGAGCCCCGTGCCACCCCTGCCTACGAGCCAGACCTGCTGCTGGCCGCTTCCAGGTGGGGACTACTAGTTTTACTACTAGTTTTTACTGGCTAGCCGCCAGGGTCTCTGGGTGCTGAGCAAGGCGACCCAGTGCCTTGCATTCCATGACCCAGTACTGGGTCGCGACCTGAACTTTGAAAACTGCTGCTGTAGGGGCCGGTGAGGGGCGCGGACAAGGGTAAGGGGAGGCGCAGCTCAGCACCCTCACTCTAAAAACTGGTCCAGCAACACTGATTATCCCCATTCTGAAACTTCCCACTAAAATTAGCCCCCTACCTACTGCCTCTAAGAGGCAACCCAGACTGATATCATTTAAATGCCAGTAGGTTGTAAACAATAGTTTTATGTACAATTCAGGTAATTCCACATGGTCAGCATGGCTGAGTTCTGTGATTTCTGTTCAGACTGAAATGGTATGAGAACAATTTCAGAAACCCAGCTCCATGAAATGCACAAAAACAAGCTTGTTTCATAAGCAAACCACATAAATCATGGTGTTTAAATTAGGGCTAAATCCTGCAATCCTTACTCCGCTAAACTCCCATTAACTGTATTATTATTAATATTATTTCTCTGTATTGTGGTAGCAATTAGAAGCGCCTCTCGTGAACCAGGACGCCGTTGTGATCGATGCTGTACAAACACAGAACAAAAAGACCATCCCTGCTCCAAAGAGCTTCCAATTTAACATCGGCAGGCATTTGTCGGAATACAGACTGAGGGTGAAATCCTGGTCTCTCACACAAAACCTGAACAGAAGATTTTTTTGTGTAAGTATTCTGCATGGAAGTAAAGTCCTCGATTCAGCCTGGAGGCAACAGCACATAGCTCCTGTATGCCCAGGCCACAGCTGTGGATAAAGCCCATGGGTTGACTCACAGACATAGGATTTGATACCAACTGATTCACCTTGTCATTGAGCTATCCTTTGCAGCCCCATCACTCCCTAGGTCCTATGACAAAACCCTGTTCCATATTCTGCCTGAGCTCCCACAGAGAGCTAGGGCTGGGAAAGTACTCTGGAATCTCACTGGTGTAACTGGTTGCAGAAACTTGGCCCAGGGTGTTATCGTGGTAATGTCCCTTCTTTTTGGAAAGAATGCTTTAGGAAATACATCTCTGTCTGTGTATCTCACTATCTACTGGCCCTCTGTAACAAGTCCTCTATGTTTTATTCCTGTCTCCAGGCCTCTTTGGCGAGCACTGCCAACTGATTGCTAAGCTACCTATTTTCATAGGCTTGCAAATTCTTCACTGTGGCAGCCCAGTCCTCCCATCCCTTGGAACCTGCAGAATTCCTTCAACTGGCCTCCATGCAGAAGGGGCTCGGAGGCTGGGGCTCGGTGGAGGTGAAGCTGGGGACTGCTCAGCCTGTAGCTATCTTAGATCCTAGCAGTAGTTATTGACTTTGCAGTAAAAGTCACTCAAACTTCCATTAACTCTGATGAGAGCTAAGAGTTGGGCAATTTGCAACACTATCCCCTCAACTATAGGACTGTTCATCTCTCAAGGTGGGCTGTCCCATCTCTACTTTCTGATGACTGCAAAAACCAATCAAAACTTTCAACCACTAAAGAACAGTCGGCCGTATCACGCTTGTGTACTGAGAATGTAAGTCCACATGCCCCTTCGGCTTGCTTGGTGGAGAGGAACAGAAAGTGAGGGCTCTGGTGGGGCATGGCAGAGAGAAGAGTTGGCTCCCGTGTGTGCTCTTCCTCCCTCCTGCTCTCAGGAAACCTGTCCATGGGTTTCATGTAACACTTTCAGCAAACAGGAAAAGAATTATAGGAAGCCTGAGTCTCCACTACCTGGCACTAACATTGCACTGCACTGGGCACAAGACAGTGGGAAATTTAGGGCCATGATCTTTTGTATGGACTATGTCCAGTTTGGGACAATTTCCTTTCAGACAGACATGAGACAGCTCAGAAATAGAGTGAGAATTATGTTATCATGAGATGAGCAGTTGCTTCAGCATTATCCAAGCAATATTTCATAGCCCCTGCTAAAGAGGGTTTTTAATGAGTTTGGGTGGCATTGTATGTAGAATGCCTGAATATCCGGTACATCAGAAAGAAAGGCTGAAAGCCCGAGATTCGATTCTATAAGGCTGGATTCATTCAATTAAACAGCTTTACTAATGCAGATACAGTTTAGTGGAAGACTTTATTACATCCTAAAAATTGCAGAGCATTAAAACAATGACCCTGTCTGTGAACCAAAGTTTGCTTTTAGTTGTGCTAAGCAGCAGAATTTACGTATTACAGGCAAGATTTGGAGATTAAAACCCCCTCATAATTGCATTAAACATGCATATTCTTTCTGTTCTTCGAAGCAGAGCTGATTACCTCCAGTAGAGCAATGTCAGGAGGGAAATTTGCTAAACGACATGATGTCAACAACTTGCAAAGAAATGATGTTTCAGGGAAGGAAATAGTCATTTGGTTATTCCTGCAAAATGCCTCTCTTTAATAACAATTATGCACGCCAATGCTTGTCTCATGTTTCTCGCTTTTCCCATGTCACTCTGGGCTGATCAAGTCCTGTATTCTGATTCAAATATTCACCCCAGAATCCAGCCAGATAATCCAGCTGGGTGCAGGAAACTGCTCGGAGGGAAGCTGGTGAGAGGAATGCTTTCCCCTTTGGCTCTTCAGGAGGAGAGCCACAAAACAACCACTGCTCCAACCTAATGGCTTGACTCACTGCCACCATCCTCCTAGTCCTCTCTTCTGACCTCCAGAAGAATTGGGTTTGGAGAGGGAGGACAAGGACCAGAGACGCCATGTAGCAGAACATCCTCTGGCTCTGGCCCTTGCCCATCTCACAGCATTCAAAGCCCCATATAGGAGCTGGGCTCTGTGCAAGGGGTGTGCAACCTGTGTGAGGCCTCCCAAATCTTGCATCTTTCCTGTGCAAGGAACCCAATCAGGGATGGGGTTTTATGTTTGTTTTATTTGGGGTTTTGGTTTTTTGGGTCGGTTTTTTTGCTGAAACATATTAAGATGAACTCATAAGAATGGCCATACTGGGTCAGACCAATGGTCCATTAGGCCAAGTATCCTGTCTTTTGACAGTGGCCAATGCCAGGTGCTTCAGAGGGAATGAACAGAACAGGTAATCATCAAGGGATCCATCCCCTGTCACCCATTCCCAACTTTTGGCAAACAGAGGCTAAGGACACCATCCTGGTTAATAGCCATTGATGAACCTATCCTCCATGAACTTATCTAGTTCTTTTTAGAACCCTGTTCTAGTTTTGGCCTTCACAACATCCTGTGGCAAAGAGTTCCACAGGTTGACTGTGTTGTGCGAAGAAATGCTTCCTTCCTTATTCACTTTCTCCACACCAGACATGATTTTATAGACCTCTATCATATCCCCCCTTAGTCACCTCCACATGTGCATTTGTGATGACTGCCATCTTGGCCAACGCCAGGGACTGAACTGGGGAACCTCCAGAGCTAAAAGCATGAGTGTCTGCAGCTTCAGAGTCTGGCTTTGTAACAGGGCCACATCCTATGTGGATTGAGCACTGAGAGGGATACGTAACTCACAATGACCAGTGGCATAGGGTACAGCAGCTAGGAGGTGTAATTCCCACCTTGGGTAGATGTACACAGACTAGCTCTTCTCAAGTTAGCAACTAAAAATAGCAGCATGGTCATGGCAGCATGGGCAGTAGCTCAGACTAGCCACCCACGTACAGTCCCGCCTGCCCCGCTGGGTACATGCCCAAGCCGCCGCCCACACTGCGGCAGGTACACTTCTATTTTTAGCTGCTGGCTCAAACAGAGCTAGTGCAGATATGTTTACCGGAGCTGGGAATTTTATCTCCCAGCTGCTGTGTAGCTGTTCTCTCACACAATCCATAAATCCAGCCCTTAGTCACAATGTTGTCCTTAAAAACTGAGCATTGAGTTTAGCAGAGCAGACAGCAGATATTGCCATTTGCTTCAGAGGTGTCAGCAAATGCCTTGCAATGCCAGATTCTGGCATCGTTACTCATGCTGAGTAGCACCTTCCTTCATGGGTAGCCCCACTGAAGCTATAGAGTAAGGACATATAAAACCAAACTTATAAAACCAGGTATCAGATTCTGTCCTATTGACTTCAGTGGGGCTACTTCTGAGAGTCACTCCCACTAATGCGAGGGAAGAGTTCCTAGTCTGACCCATTGACTCACAGAGCAAGATACTACACAACGCAAATAAGGGGTAACAGAATCTGGCCCTAAATAAAGACTTCAGGATTTGGCCCCTTATTAGCAGGACCATCCCCTATCAGAGCCTGAGAGTTTTAAGTATCACGTTTGTGGTATTTTCAGTACATGGAATTAATGGCACTTGTTTTTGTTTCACCATTGCCTCAGCAAGGCAGCATTAAAGGAGGAAATTCTCTGTGGCAGAGCGGGGAGGGAATTGTCCCCCCTTCCCCCAGTTGTACAGACCTATGTGGTTATCAAGTTATGGGAAAATCTCTCTGCCAAAACAGGTGTCACTGTTCTAAGTATACAGCCTCATTTCCTGATCGTGTCTTAATCTGCTAGTTGGTTGTGAAAGTTGATTTCTTGCACATTCTTATATCAGTGGGAATTTCTGCCCTTCCCTGACAAGCATTATGGGCAGCCTTTGACATACAGCCCTACAGGACCTAAATAGGCAGCTATTCTTTCCCTACACTGAAAGGGAGCTTTGTGCCAAGGATTCATTAAACTGCACTGCACAGCCCTTCATAAATGGGGCTCAATAATGAACAGTCGATTTAACTGGAAAAGCTGCTGGAGCTGTTAAATTAAAGGGAAATAAAGTGCACTTCAGGCTCAGTCTGCCAGAAGAAAATGTTGACCTAAAAAATCTTCATTTATTGAACCTCAGCAAACAGTCTAAAATTTGCAGGAAGTTTATACTTGCAACAGTTAGAGAAATTAAAAACCAACGGGTTTGTGTTCGTGTTACTAAAGAAAGTATTTGACACAATAAAATGCTTTACTAAGTTAGCCACGGGGCTGAAGGGCATATATTTAACCTGAGTAGTAGAAAGTGCGTGTATATATTTATATATATGGGCTTCATTCCCTAGGTGATGTAAAACAGTGTAGCTCCATTAAAGTCAAACAATCACTTATATATACGCTTTTCTTTTATTAGTGGATCAGCTTTTCAGGATAAGTTAGTGGGGGGTTGTACTGCAGACTTGACAATATGCAAGGAGAAAATTTGTTTTTCTTTTGAGGGACCTGGGTGCCATTGTCTCAGTTTCCCTGGCCCTTTTGATCTTGTTGCCCATTTCATGTTTTCCCAGAACATACGCCTTCCAGAAGAATAGGGAAAGGGATGTTTGTGCCCGGGTGACACGAGTGTTTGTAAGCGGCACATCACATTTGCGCGAGCCACATAAAGACAAAGTCTAAACCTGAGTCACTGCCATGTAGATGATCAGAACTCTATCAAGAAGAGCATATAAGGGCTAGGTTTGGACACTATTGCTCATGTTGGGCCAGATTCTGAAACCGATACTGTGCGTAACTCCCAGAGATTTCAGTAGGACTGCTCGAGGTGTAAGGGTAATGTAAATAAGGATGTCAGAATATGGCCCTATGTCCCAGACTTCCTTTTTTTTTTCTTTTATACAACAAAAAGAAAGTAAATGGGAATTAGAAGTGAAAAAGACCTGCTAGGTCATTGAAGGCATTTGGCATTCTTTGCACACCCAAAATTCCCATTGGACTCGGGATGTTCGGGTGTGCAGAGAATGCAGCCACTTGTCAGTGCAAGATCATGTTCTGTGTGTTTTAGTGTTTTGTAAAGTCACCTAGGATTTATAGCGCATGATCCTGCAGCTCTTACTCAAGGGCAATTTCCCCTTAAAGCCAATGGGAGTTTTGCCTGAGTAAAGAATGTAAGACTGAGCCCATGCTAGTTTCTATTGAGGGAAAATATTCAGCCTTATTGGTGAGGAGCAAAATCCATAATTCAAGTGAGGACACAGCTTTGTCCCCTCCTGCACCCTGAGCTACTGCAGTTTTACACCAGTATGATTCCTTGAATTTCAATAGAATAACTCCAGCATAAAACTGGAGTTATATAATGGTGAATCAGGCTCTCCATCTTAGTCATGTGTCTTTCCCTGTCATCCGAACAGTCATATATCTGTTAGTTCATGCCCGTATCATGTATTTAGTGCATGCTTTTAATTGTCACACTTTCTTATGTAAGTGAAATCTATCTTGGGAAATTAGAGGGAAAACCTAGAATAAAATCAAAAGAAACATCCAGTAGTAAAGAACGCATTTCCTGAAAGTTTGTGAGAAAGCAAACCTCAATTTCAGAATCTAAAAACTGTGTGTCCTTTTCATTGGTTTAGTCTGTAGCTGCCTGTTTGTTGTATGAACTTTTTATTTGGAAAGCAGGATTTCCTTTCAGAAGCATTTATGTTCACTTCCTGCATTGTATTGCAACTTTTGTTTAAATCCTCTGTCTTTAAGAAACATTTTAAAGGCCACTTCAATAGATTTCCAGCTCTCCGCTTTAAATTGTTTAGACTTTAAAAAAAACCCAACTATTTAACAACACAAAAACTCAGGGAACATATTGGCTTTATTTTATAAATCTTCCATTTTGAGTCTGCATAATTATTCATGGCTTAATTATAAATGGCCTGGTATAAATCACAATGTCACAAAAGTCACAAAACCATGAAATTCTATGTCTGCCATGAAAATAGTGCATTTGATAACTTTTGTGGGCTGCTTTATTGAATTCAGGGCATCGATGGCTAGCCATTGGCTCTCCATCACCACCAAAGAGATGCATAAAAGCACCATTTGCCTTTAGGAAAAAAGAGTGTTAGGGGCTGGAATCATTGTTATTTTATCTGGCTACTTCATTTTAATACAGATTTGTAAATCCTGCTCCCAGGGCAGCATTCAGCTGCAGGATAAATATTCATTAGAAAAAAATCTATAAATATTTGTAAACAGATATGACACTGTTAGCGTTTTTGTAACGTAGGAGAATTTTTCATTTTCACCCCCTGGTTCCCCTGTGAAATTTGCTATCTTTTGAACAGTTTCATAGCTTTCCATGTAAATGTATGTGCTGTGAGATGAAACCCATTCGCCTTACCTTTGTTGTTTGCATGTGGCTTAGATTGTAAATTTTTTAATGGGTAGCAAATAAAAAGGGATGATTTTAAATGAAAAATCCAATGATTAATGTAAAATGCTGGCTTGTTTATCCCAAACTAACTACTGGGGGATGACGCTAAACCCCTCTGCTTAACAAAAACATGGCTCACTGAATAACATGATGCACTGAAGGGCTGAATTACAGGTGCTTAGCCCCCACAAATTCCAGGTAGTAGGGTTTGTGAATGATCCACGGTACCTCTGAAAATCAGGCCTCAGTTGCCTCAAGTCTGGCACCCAAAACTCTGCCTAACACTTTCTTTGGAAGCCTAAGTGCCATGTCCAAATTTATATAATGAGTCAATAGCGGTGGTGGGAAAAGAACCCAGAAGTCCTGATTCCCAATCTCCTGCTCTGTCGACTAGATCACACTCCCTCATTTTATACAGCTAGGCCAGGACTTTCACAAACCGGAGCCTAATAGGCTCCTAAATCATTATTGTGGCACCCAAATAAGGATTCAATCTAGCTCCCAGCCATGTCAATGTAAGTCTCTCCATTGACCTATCTCAGAGCTGGATTCCCCATTAATTGACCTGATTTTCAGATGTGCTGCATGTCAGAGACTGGGATGTGGATGGTCATGCCTAGTGCTTGGAGCAGGAGTCATGCCTTGCAGTTGGAGCCAGCGTCGGTAGCAAGAATTAGGAGCCCAGGGTAAGTGCCAGAGTCAGAGGCCAGAGCCATAAATCAGGAATCGCAGCCAAGGATCAGACCCAGAAGTCAGAAATTGGAGCCAAGGGTCAAAGCTGGATAACCTGGAGTGAGTTAAGGCTGGATCCAAGGCAAGGGCAAGGCTGGGACCAACCATGGGCATGGTCTGCTGACTCTTCCAACCAATCAGACAGTGTAGCCAATCAGGCAGATTCCTGCAGGCCAGTTGCGCTCATTAGGTAGCCTGGAGACTGACTCCCTGATTCCTGACACTAAGGGCAGGTCTACACTAAGGGGCTAAGTTGACCTAAGTTACGCAACTCCAACTATGTGAAAACAGGCTTACGAGCTGGATTGTTAATGCTAACTACTAGAAATGGAAAATCTGGGTCAAGCAAAGAAACCCTGACCTGAAGTATATGGTAGATTTGCTCTTGAACTTGAGGCCAGTATTACTGAGCAAGTGCAGGCACTGCCCTATTTGATTGTCATTCTTTGGACATAGCTCCTAAAAGTGGTTTCTTGAAAGAATTGCTTTGCTGTGCCTGAACGGCTGATAGTTTGGAAATGTGATGTCATTCCCAGAAGGGTAACTGATGTCTATAATGTGATTCACTGTATTGCATCGACTTGCACATGCTTTAGACAGATATTATGCTCAGGGTAGGGGTAGAGTCCAGAGTGACCTAGACAAATTGGAGGATTGGGCCAAAAGAAATCTGATGAGGTTCAGTAAGGACAAGTGCAGAGTCCTGCACTTAGGAAGGAAGAATCCTATGCATCGCTAAAGGCTGGGGACCGACTGACTAAACAGCAGTGCTGCAGAAAAGGACCTGGGGATTACAGTGGACGAGAAGCTGGATATGAGTCAACAGTGTGCCCTTGTTGCCAAGAAGTCCAACGGCATATTGCGCTGTATTAGTAGGAGCATTGCCAGCAGATCGAGGGAAGTGATTATTCCCCTCTACTCGAAACTGGTGAGGCTACTTCTGGAGTATTGCGTCCAGTTTTGGTCCCCCCACTACAGAAGGGATGTGGACAAATTGGAGAGAGTCCAGCGGAGGACAATGAAAATGTTTAGGGGGCTGGGGCACATGACTTACGAGGAGAGGCTGAGGGAACTGGGGTTATTTAGTCTACAGAAGAGAAGAGTGAGGGGAGACTTGATAGCAGCCTTCAACTATCTAAAGGGGGTTTCCAAAGAAGATGGAGCTCAGCTGTTCTCAGTGGTGGCAAATGACCGAAAAAGGAGCAATGGTCTCAAGTTGCAGTGGGGGAGGTCTAGGTTGGATATTAGGAAACACTATTTCACTGGGAGGTTGGTGAAACACTGGAATGGGTTACCTAGGGAGGTGGTGGAGCCTCCATCATCAGAGGTTTTTAAGGCTCAGCTTGACAAAGCCCTGGCTGGGATGATTTAGTGGGTGTTGGTCCTGCTTTGAGCAGGGGATTGGACCAGGTGACCTCCTGAGGTCTCTCCCAACCCTAATATTCTATGATTCTATGACAGCGACGGGGGCCACATAAGTAGATGGATGGACAGACTGAGCGAGCAACAAAGTAGGTAGGATTACTTCTTAACCTGTGAATCTCCAGCAGCAAGTATTTCCTTAAAGGTAATTCAGCACCTGTATATTATTATTATTATTATTGTGTTGTTATTTTATTTGTGTTACTGTAGCACCTACAGGCACCAGCCAAGATCACGACTCCATTGTGCAAACACAGAGTAAGAGATGGACACTGGCACAAAGTTCCTACCAACTAATTAGCAGAGTTGGTTAGAAAAATAAACTGAATTTTCTGAAACTGGGTTTTCAGTAAACAAAATTTTGTGTTAATCAAAAATCTGGCGTTCAGTATATAAAAATGATGACACCCATTTTGATAATGGTTTGGATTAAAATGTTGATTAAAAACATCAAGAAATCTTTCACAAAAAATTAAAAAATTCTACAATGGTGGCTTCAGTTTTTAAATTTTTTTAAAGCCATTTTCCGGGGGGGAAGGGGAAAACTTCATGCAAAAAATTTTGACCAGCCCTGCCAAATAGATAAGACAATCAAAGGGGGAGAGAGGAAACAAAGGCACAGACAGGTAAAGCGACTTGCCCACTGTCATGCAAATACATCAGAGGCAGAGTTGGGAACAGAACTCGGGGAAATCCTGGCCCCACTGAAGTCAATGGAAGTTTTGCTACTTACTTCAGTGGGGTAAGGATTTTACACCGGGTTCCTGAGTCCCAGTCTTGTGCCCTATCTGGTAAACCATGCTGCATCTCTATTGGCTATCAAGTTCTTGGATTTGCTTTATTAGCTATGGACTCTGAGCAAAACATTCACTTGGGAGTGGCCTCAAATCCCCACTCACGCATCCACCCCTGGTTAGCCATGCCATGGTATCATTCCTCCTGGGAATATGCAGTCTTACAGACTAGTTTCTGGAAAATGACTGTTCTGGAAATGACTGCCACTCATGTGTAACCAGCCCATTCCAAACTCATGTTGATAACTTTTTTATACCGCACAACATCTCACCAGGATGTAGTCCATACATATACAATAATGCAATGTTAAGTTTGAAATATCATGCATTCAAATGTCAGGAGTGCAGATCCGTAGCCAGCCAAGCAGAAGTGGGGAAGCAAAAAAAAAAAAAAGAAAGAAAGAAAATGAATCAGGGCTCTTCCCGAAGAAAATATCTTATTATTACAAACATTATTATTGTTAATGCTATGACAGCCATATGCTCGGCACCCATCAACATGGTATCTGGGAGCTTTTCAAGGTTTAAGCTGATGAGACACATTGATGTTAATGTGAGATTAATCACCATGCTCTCCTGCTACCCTGTCACTGCTCCCCACCTTCACCAAGCCACTAGGAAACCAGCAGAGCCTGGAGCACTGAACTGCTTGACGCAAAAGATTTTAAATACTTTTTTTTTGTGCAAAATAGGTCCACCTGGCCTTCATTTGGAATTTGAGAATAACTCGCCAGAGGCAATATATCTTCTGACACAACAATCACACACTGGGTCTCCATTGCGATGGGAGCGCAGCTTAACCCTGTGGCTGGGACCCCCCTACAGTAGCGGTTGTCCTGGGGCTGCACTGACTGTGGCCATGTCCCTCTACAACTAGAACCGCCTGTTTTTTGGATGGCACTCACCAACTACAAGCCCCCGGGTCAGTTGTGCTGTCACAAATACCTTCCGAATGGACTTCTCAGCATTGGGAGCCTTCTACCCTGAGATATGTCAGCAGAGACAGTAAAGAGACTGAGCAGCCCTGAGCTGAGGAGTTGGAGGAAAGACACACATCACAAGCATAGCACAGTCTCCCCTGAATCCCCTCATCCATCCCATCGTCACCCAAAAGCACCTTGGGTCCTCAGTTGGTGTCCTCGTCGCTAGGGCCCTTTCCCACTTCTCCTCTCTGTCTCTCCTCAGATGTCACCACACTCCCAGTAGCTCAGGTTGTCGCTGTTCAGGGGAGCTGGGTGCATTTTTAGCCCTTACAGCCCATCGGCATCAATTTTATTAATTTCCTTTATTTTTGCACCATAGGTTACTTGCTGAGGGAAGGCTGTGGAGATTATAGCTCCCTTCAGGAACAGGGATAGGTGCCAGCTTCTCTCTCCTATAACAAGGATAGTGTTCATGAGGATGAGGTAGGATCTTCAGGAATGAGACAGGTTCAGGGTCCTCTCTACTTAGCCAGGATACGGAGAGAGGATGACACATCTCTCCCCTCTTCTACATGACATGTTTCTTCAAATAACCTGTACCCTAAAAACTGTGTAGTTAAAAACTCCCAATCATATAGGCCCCAATTCAGAAAGTTACCTAAGCCCACACCTAACCTTAAGCACCCGAGTGGCCCCTGGATTTCAGGCTCGTGCTCAAGGTACTTTGTTGGACAGCAGTAGGGTGACCAGATGTCCTTTTTTGGGGGACTTTTTCTTATATAGGCGCCTATTACCTCCCACCCCCTGTCCTGTTTTTTCACAGTTGCTATCTGGTCACCCTAGACAGAGGCCTTAATTCACAGTAAACATTGTTCTAAACCAACGGTTCTCAACCAGGGGTCTTGGGCCTCCTGGGGGGCCGCAAGCAGGTTTCAGGGGGTCTACCAAGCAGGGGAGGTGTTAGACTCGCTGGGTCCCAAGGCAGAAAGCTGCCGTCACGCTGTGCGGTGCTGAAGCCTGGGGCCCCAAGCCCTGCCACCTGGGGCTGAGGCCAAAGCCTGAGCAACGTAGCTTTGCGGGGCCCCCTGCAGCCCTACCTGCTACCCCCTAATGCCGGCCCTGGCTTTTATATGCAGAAAAGCAGTTGTTGTGGCACAGGTGGGCCGTGGAATTTTTATAGCATGTTGTGGGGGGAGGGGCTCAGAAAAGAAAGGTTGAGAACCCCTGTCCTAAACCACCTTATTGGCTACAGTTACCTTCTAAATAGTCTCTATCCCATCTTATTCATGAAATCTATTTAGACTGAAAGCATTTTAGGGCAGGGAACCTAACTTCTTACCTGTCTGTAAAGTGACTGGCTGTACAAAAATTAAATTATGATACATACATACAGAGAGTTTGTGTTTCTTCATGTAACACATGACATATACATGTATAAAATTAAATTAATGTTAGAGGATAATAGCATTTTATTACTATTATAGGAAATACATCCTGATTATAATAAGAATACAGCAAAAATAAACTCACTAGGAAAGAGATAGCTAATGAAAATATTTATATTTAGATTAGAAAATATGGAGCTCTGAAAATATTTTCTCTTAACCAGATGTTTTCAGTCTTTTCTTAACCAAAGCATTCATAGATTATTCAATGAATTATTTCATGTTTGAAAATGGTGTCTTGTTAAAAGAGAGGAGAGAGAGAGTAACACAAACTGCCATTATTATGCAAATAGGCCCAGAGGAAAAAGGACAGTGAAAATGATAGCACTGATCTAATTATCTGAAGGCCAATATAGCCAAGTCACTGAAAGGGCCCCACAGAAAAGGCTGCCACAGAAACACAAAAAACAGCCAGAAAACAATAAGGAACTTAGCAACAGTATAAAAACCGACTTCTTCCTGTGCACAAAGAGCAGTTTTATGAGCATTTTTCTTGCTTTCAGTTTGCAGAAAAGGTTAGACCACACTTTAAATACTATTCCATGGGCTCCTCCCCCTCAAGCGCGAATGATTCTCTGGCAAGCTATCATATCTTTGACCATACATCAGTGGGAATGCTGAAAGATGCAGTCTCTGGCTTAACATGTTCAAATTGCCATCCATGTGGTTTCCTTTGGGCTGACACTACAAACTGCAGAAAGTTCTCAAACAGCTTGTGACTGAAAGGCAAATTTTCAAAAATTGCCCAGTGATTTTGGCTGCCCATGGAGACATGCTGAGCCTGCTTTTTAGAGGTTCCAAGCACCTGCAGCACCCATCGACTTCAGCTGCAGCCACAGGTGTTCAGCACCTTTGAACATCAGGCTCTAGGTGTCACAGTACCGTTGCCTAAAATCCATATCCACTTTTGAAAATGTTGGTCTAAGCCACTCAAAGATCACTAAGCCTATATTACAGAGGCCATCACACATCCGCCAGCTAGTAACCGCTTATGTGCCCTTGCTAATTTAGATGGATTCAGACCAGTCACATAGAGATAAAATGCAAACTAGCTTATTACTAATAACCTGAGCCACCTAATCCCTTTTCTTGCCTTGCTTTTTTTAATGTTTGATCTCAGTTACGCTGGTGTAAGACCAAAGTATTTTCTATTAGCTGAGTGCCAAGAATGCTAAGCGGTGCTGAGCAGTATACATATAAAGAAAGTCCCTGCCTTCAAAAGCTTACTGTCTATGATATGGCACACCTAAGATGGTATGCACTGGCAAAACTCAGGTGGGGCATGGCAGTGATTTTAGGTTTTGTTTGGTAGTTCTTTAATTTACCAGCTCACTTTTTGTGGGCCTCATAGAAAGAGGGACTTGAATGAGGAAATAGTGGTAGCTTGAATGAGGAACTGTACTGCCCGTGCCTGATTGCACAGGAGATGACAGAGTAGTAAGAAACCTTGCCCTCTTTGAAACAGAGTGGGGTAGGTCTGTAACAGATAATGAAGTCTATGTTGCGCTATGTGTGGAAACAATAGCACTGTGCCTCACAAGACTGGACTTACCCCCAAGACAGCTTGGGGTACTGCATTTAGACAGCTGCCCTGCCTAGGGAAGAAGGGAGGGAATTAGACACTGCAAGGTCTTCCGAGTTCCAGGCTAGCATCCTAGCCACTAGGCCACCCTTCCTCCTTGTGCTTTTAGACAGGGGGACACAGTCCCTGCCATGCACCTAAACAATCCATCCCGTCGCACATTCCCAGCTTCTGGCAAACAGAAGATAGGACACCATCCCTGTCCATCCTGGCTAATAGCCATTGATGGCTATCCTCCATGAATTTATCTAGTTCTTTTTTGAACCGTTATAATCTTGGCCTTCACAATATCCTCTGGCAAGGAGTTCCACCAGTTGACTGTGCTTTGTGTGAAGAAATACTTCCTTTTGTTTGTTTTAAATCTGCTGCCTATTAATTTCATTGGGTGACCCCTAGTTCTTGTGTTATGAGAAGGAATAAATAACACTTCCTTATTTACTTTCGCCACACCAGTCATGATTTTATAGACCTCTGTCATATCCTTCCTTAGTCATCTCTTTTCCAAGCTGAAAAGTCTCAGTCTTATTAATCTCTCCTCAAATTAACAATGACTGAGGGGAAGTGGTTGGGGAAGCAGGGTCCTAGACCTGCAGATGCAGGAAGTGCGTACAGGGTGAGGAGCCTGGCACACTATTTGTGGTGCTGAAGGAAGTACAACCAGAGCTAATGGAAGGGGAAAGGAGAGAGCAAAGGTGAAATGGGGCAGCGGATGCAGCAGCCCCATTCCTGGCTATTCAGTCTCCAGATCTGCCCAACGGGACCTCCACTTTCAGCTGGTTCTTCCTCTCCCCCCGTCTTGGGGTCTTTAATTTCCCGATTTGGGGAGACACTCAAGAATATGTCTCCATGGTTGTAGTTGCTTTAGGTGCTGTCTCTTAGAGTCTCTAACCATAAATACTGGATGGGAGCACTCCAATTGTAGAAACAAAGCCTACAGTGTAGTCTCCCAATTCAGTCATGGCCTTAGACTCAGAGCTACCGCTAGAATGATGCTAGGCAGTGTCCTACCATCTCTCCCTGGCCTATGAACAGGGGGAGGGGCAGGCTGTTAAGCCAAGCAGCAAGGAGCAGCTGGAGCTAGGGGGTCCACAGCCCAGCCGGAGCATCCCCCGCTGATGTCATGAAGCAGCAGGCCCCCGGGGCTAGGAACCAGGGGCAGCTCTACGAGTTTTGCCGCCCCAAGCAGTCGCCGCTGAATTGTCGCTGCCGCCGAATTGCCGCTGTGGCTGGAAGAGCGGCGGAGCTGCTGCTGAATTGCCACCGTGGGACACGGGCTGCCACCCCATTCTGAATGCCGCCCCAAGCACCTGCTTGGAAAACTGGTGCCTGGAGCCGGCCCTGCGAGAAACTCAGCTCCGCTATCCACCCAACCCAGGACAAAGAGCAGCTGGGGCTGAGCCTTAAAGAGCTGTACCATGACTAGTGGAATTGGAGTCAGAGGGCCCATGTTCGCTGGAGGGATTGTTATTGACGGGACATCAATGGACCAGGGAACATGGGGAGTTAGGCTGAAAGTAATCCAGCCACAGGAATAGAGCAGCCCACTGAGTTTAATAAAGTGTCATGTCTTCCACTTAACCTGCATTCAGCTTCACACTTTGCTAATGAAACAGGAGCCAACAGAGCTACCTGGAGACCAACCCAGGGAAATGCCAGAGCCAAGCAGGGGTAGGGGGATGCCTGCATTCCTAAAGCTCATTCCATGCGGCAGCATTCTGGTAATCAGGACATTTCTGGTCTTTGACAAGGATTAATGTATCCAGATTAATGTATCCAGATTAATGCATTAAGTCATTTGCCTAAAACCTCCAAATGGCTGGACCTTCAGCCATAATACCTGGGACATTTAAAACTAGACTGAACAGAACAATAGAAACCATCCTGCTCTGACAATGTCTTTACTTTGGCAGCACTTTGGGCCTCATCCAGAGTCCACTGAAGGTAGTGGAAAGACTCCCAGTGACTTCATTAGGTGTTGGATCAGCATTTTTGTAGGAAGCCAGTTACACTGTTTTTCCCAGTCAACGTTCCCTGTTGTGTATATGCATCTTTGGGTCTAGTGCATTTTAAAAGGTACATCTGTCTTCATGCTTCAAACTAGCAAGTGAAATGAGCTGCAAACACTCAAGCAGACGGTCCTCAGATTTGGACCTCCAACATAAGAACAAAAGAATGGTCATACTGGGTCAGACCAAAGGTTCATCTAGCCCAGTATCCTGTCTTCCGACAGTGGCCAATGCCAGGTGCCCCAAAGGGAATGAACAGAACAGGGTAATCGTCAAGTGATCCATCCCCTGTCATCCATTCCCAGATTCTGCCAAACAGAGGCTAGGGACAAAATCCCTGCCCATCCTGGCTAATAGCCATTGATGGACCTATCCTCCATGAACTAATCTAGTTCTTTTTTTAACCCTGTTGTAGTCTTTGCATTCACAACATCCTCTGGCAAAGAGTTCCACAGGTTGACTGTGCGTTGTGTGAAGAAATACTTCCTTTTGTTTGTTTTAAACCTGCTACCTATTAATTTCAATGGGCGACCCCTAGTTCTTGTGTTATGAGAAGGAGTAAATAACACTTCCTTATTTACTTTCTCCACACCAGTCATGATTTTATAGACCTCTATCATATCCCCCCTCAGTCATCTCTTTTCCAAGCCAAAAACTCGCAGTATTATTAATCTCTCCTCATAGGGAAGTTGTTCTATACCCCAGTCATTTTTGTTGCCCTTTTCTGTACCTTTTCCAATTTCAATATATCTTTTTTGAGATGGGGGGACCACACCTGCACACAGTATTCAAGATGTCAGCGTACCATGGATTTATATAGAGGCAATATGATATTTTCTTTCTTATTATCTATCCCTTTTGTCAATGATTCCCAACATTCTGTTTGCTTTTTTGACTGCCGCTGCACATTGGGTGGATGTTTTCAGAGAACTATCCACAATAACTCCAAGATCTCTTTCTTGAGTGGTAATGGCTAATGTAGACCCCATCATGTTATATGCATAGTTGGGATTATGTTTTCCAGTGTGCATTACTTTGCATTTATTAACATTGAATTTCATCTGCCATTTTGTTGCCCAGTCACCCAGTTTTGAGCGGTCCCTTTGTAACTCTTCGCAGGCTGCCTGGGACTTAACTATCTTGAGTAATTTTATATCATCTGCAAATTTTGCCACCTCACTGTTTACCCCTTTTTCCAGATAATTTATTAATATATTGAACAGCACTAATCCCAGTCTTAGACAGACTCCTGGGGGACACCACTCTTTATCTTTCTCCATTCTGAAAACTGACCATTTATTCCTACCCTTTGTTTTCTATCTTTTAACCAGTTATTGATCCAGAAGCTGGGGTGAATGCATTCTCAGTGGAATGCCCTTGGTGCTGGAATTCACTTTTCCCTATGATCTAACTGAGTCCTGATGAAGGAAGTCCTGCCTTCCCTGTCCCACTGCTGTTGGCCCTGATCTGATGAGAGTTTAAAGACCAAGATTGTGCCTGTCCTCTGTACACATGGAGGAGGGATGGAAACTGCCCTTTCCTCCCAGACTCTTGAACCCATACAAGGTCAGACACAGCCTTTTAGTTTTACTGGGATGTATTTTGAAGCTGGGCAATCCAGAAGGACATTAAACATTGTAGGTGATGGGTAAAGAAAATGATCCAGGTTTGGCTTAGATATGTACAATTAAGTCTACTCTTCATGGGTCCTTGTTAACCGAAGTAGCAATCAATCTAGTTCCTCTCTGAAGTATACCTCTGTGTCCCATGACTGTCAGTTGTCTGACTGTCAGTTGTCTTTGTGTGCCTCGCCATGCTATTCAATGTTGAGTGTACTTTGAATTTAGATCAGCTAAAATGTTGGATATTTCTCTGATGATGTCATTTTTCCAACCAAGTGGCCTTGCTGACAGGAAGAAGCAAATAAAAGCTGCAAGAGAAGATCGATGAGTTGCATGTGGTAGATAATGTTACAAAAGAGAAGCAGATAAGATGATACGTGCTACACCATACATCTAAAAAGTGCACAGAAAAGCCAAATTATAATCTTCAAGTAGGGAGTGAGGGCCATATCCCCTCCATTTCCACCCAGCGCAGTAAATTGTGAAGTGAGTTTCTATGGGTGGAAGGTTGGAAATTGCTGATTTGTTGATGGACCATCCGACATGGTGATCGGATGTTGTTTTCAAAGCCTGAATAAATTAAATTCTCTGTACATGCCAAAAATGTAAACAGGCTTGTTCGCACCAGCAGCTTCTCTTATCGCTTTGTAGCCTGTTTACATTTGCTGGCAGATAATCACCAGGACTAATGTTTATCTGACACAGCCAATTTTTCCACCAAAATCTGTTCTCTGACCTTAACCAGTTGTGTTCAGAAATGATTAATGAAAACCATGAAAAGAGTATCAGATGCTAAGACATCTCCCAGCCCTTATTACAAACAGAGAAAGTATGATTTCTGGAGACACTTTATAACGTAAAAACTAAAAATTCAGCCACTCTAGACAGCAGTGCAGAGCTGAACTATATTCCTTTTATTTCTGTGATACAGTCAATGTATTTATGTAATTCTCTTAATTTCCTTTCCAATCACTGTATATGTGTATTTAGTTATGGAACTGATCTCCTTTATTTGCTGTTTATTGCATCGTAAATATCTAAGGACTCTGCTTCCTACTGAGACAGAAAGCCACTTTGTATTCAATTCAGCACAGATTGTCAAAGAAGAGGTACACATTGTTCTCTCTCATGGTGACTTTACTTTCGTTCTTTCTTGTTTTCTAAGACTAAAATAAATGTTTTCATTCTGAACATAAGAACAGCCATATTGGGTCAGACCAGTGGTCCATCTAGCCCAGGATCCTGTCTTCCGACAGTGGCCAGTGCCAGGTGCTTCAAAGGGAATGAACAGAACAGGGCAATTATCAAGTGATCCATCCCCTATTGCAGGGATCGGCAACCTTTGGCACACGGCCTGTCTGGGAAATCTGCTGGCGAGCCGAGACGGTTTGTTTACCTGCAGTGTCCGCAGGTTTGGCCAATCGCAGCTCCCACTGGCCGCGCTTTGCGGCTCCAGGCCAATGGGGGCTGCAGGAAAAGGCGGCCAGAACATCCCTCCGCCCACGCCACTTCGCACAGCTCCCATTGGCTAGGAACAGCAACCTGCGGCCAGTGGGAGCTGTGATCTGCCGAACCTGTGGATGCTGCAGGTAAACAAACCATTCCAGCTCTCCAGCGGATTTCCCTTACGGGCCGCATGCCAAAGATTGCCAATCCCTGCCCTATTGTCTAGTCCCAGCGTCTGTTGCTTAGGGACACCCAGAGCATAGGATTGCATTCCTGACCATCTTGGCTAATAGCCATAGATGGACCTATCCTCCATGAACTTATCTAATTCTTTTTTGAACCGTTATAATTTTGGCCTTCACAACATCCTCTGGCAACCTTCTTGTTGTTCCATGGGTTGATTGTGTGAAGAAATACTTCCTTTTGTTTGTTTTAAACCTGCTGCCTATTAATTTCATTGGGTGACCCCTAGTTCTTGTGTTATGAGAAGGGGTAAATAACTCTTCCTTATTCACTTTCTCCAAACCAGTCAAGACTTTTTAGACCTCTGTCATAGCTAGGGTGACCAGATAGTAAATGTGAAAAATTGGGACACTTTTCTTTGGCAGTTGGGGGGGTGTTAGTTGTATATATAAGACAACCCCCCTAATATTGGGATGGTAACTATCCCAGTGAGGGGATGATAATATCAGGACGTCTGGTCACCCTAATCATATCCCCCCCTTAGTTTCCCAACTGAACGGTCCCAGTCTTTTTAATCCCTCGTCATGTGGAAGCTGTTCCACCCCCCTCATCGTTTCTGTTGCCCTTCTCTGTACCTTTTCCATTTGTAATATAACCTTTTGGAGATGGGATGACTAGAACTGTACCCAGTATTCAAGATATGAACATACCATGGATTTATATAGTGGCATTATGATATTTACTGTCTCATTATCTATCCCTGTCCCAGTGGTTCCTAAATTTCTGTTAGGTTTTTTGGCCTGCTGCTGTACATTGAGTGGATGTTTTCAGAGAACTACCCCCAGTGAGACCAAGATCTCTCTCTTGAGTGGTAAAAGCTAATTTAGACTCATATTTTGTATGTATACCTGGGAGCATGTTTTCCAATGTGCCTTATTTTGCATTTATCAATACTGAACTTCATCTGCCATTTTGTTGCCCAAGTCACCCAGTTTTGTGAGGTCCTTTCTTAACTCTTCTCAGTCTGCTTTGAACTTAATGATCTTGAGTAATTTTGTATCAGCTGCAAACTTTGCCACTGACTGAAATATCTTGTTCATTGCATCTGGAAAAACAGCCAAATGCCCAACCCTGCAGGCTGTGCTCACATGAGGATGGGTTCTACTATAATGTGAATACTTATTACAGCAGGATAAGGCCCTATATTAGGAAATCAAAGACCCCAAGATGGGGGGAAGAGGAAGAACCAGCTGAAAGTGGAGGTCCCGTTGGGCAGATCTGGGGACTGAATAGCCAGGAATGGGGCAGCTGCATCCGCTGCCCCATTTCACCCTCACTCTCTCATTTCCCCTTCCATTAGCTCTGGTTATACTTTCTTCAGCACCACAAATAGTGTGCCATGCTCCTCATCTTGTATGCACTTCCTGCATCTGCAGGTCTAGGACCCTGCTTCCCCAGCCACTTCCCCTCAGTCATTGTTAATATGAGGAAAGATTAATAAGACTGGGACTTTTCAGCTTGGAAAAGAGACAACTAAGGGGGGATATGACAAAGGTCTATAAAATCATGACTGGTGTGGAAAAAGTAAATAAGGAAGCGTTATTTACTCCTTCTCATAACACAAGAACTAGGGGTCACCTAATGAAATTAATAGGCAGCAGGTTTAAAACAGACAAAAGGAAGTATTTCTTCACACAATGCACAGAAAGGTGGAACTCTTTCCCAGAGGATGTTGTGAAGGTCAAGATTATAACAGGGTTCAAAAAAGAACTGGATAAGTTTCTGGAGGCTAGGTCCGTCAACGGCTATTAGCCAGGATGGACAGGGATGGTGTCCTAGCCTCTGTTTGCCAGAGGGGAATGGGCGACAGGGGATGGATTGTTTAGGTACATGGCAGGGACTGTGTCCCCCTGTCTAAAAGCACAAGGAGGAAGGGTGGCCTAGTGGCTAGGATGCTAGCCTGGAACTCGGAAGACCTTGCAGTGTCTAATTCCCTCTCTTCTTCCCCCCAGACTTCCTGTGTGACCTTGAACAAGTCACTTAGTCTGTCGGTGCCCCAGTTCCCCATCTGTACAATCGGGTTGATGGCACTACCCTGCTTCAAAGCATTGTTGTGAAGATAAATACACTAAACATTCTGAGATGTTAGGTAGATAGGTAGCACCTGCTGGAATAAAAACCTTTAATAATTAGAGCCGGTCAAAAAGCAAAACTAAATTCACAAGTTTTGAAAGTTGTCAGAAAGAACTGATTTCAAAAAGTTTCACTATGCTTTTACCAGCTTTTTCTGTTTTTGGGGTTTTTTTTCCTTTTCCTCCCTTTTTTTCCTCCTCCTTTTCCTCCCTTTTTTCCATTTGGTATCTGAAAAACGGTGGAAAAAGAAAAAAATGAATGAAAAGAAAAATAGGGGGAGAATGAAAAACAAAAAATTTTCCTTTTTGGTTGGAAAAAAAACCTTCAACGTTTAAAAAAAATACAAAGTTTTCATTTGTAATAAGTCATTTTTGACATAAAAAATGATCAGCTCCAATAAATAAAAATAAATAATAAATAATAATAAAATACTTGATTTGTTCTTTTAACCCCGCCATAAAGGTCACTCCTCCCATGCTCTCTGCTCAAGTTACAATTTAATGTAGGCATCATATGGAATTATACCCCCAGTCATTTCCACTGATTTGGTCCACAAGTCCATGCTATTTTTCCAAAGATCCGTGCTCACCCCAAGCCAGAGACTCAGGCACATACTACGTGTTCATGGTCTTGTTTCTAGCATCACTTAAACCACACACACACACACACAATCATTCACATTTGATTGGTTCATCTGTAAAATGCACTTCTGCATAAAGTGTTTCAAAATGTACTTGGGAGCATCTCATGATCTTTCACTGCTGTATCCCTCCTGCTGCCATAACAAACTCCTTCCCTGCCTTTTGTTTCGTGCCAAACCTTGCTGTGTGGTGTCTTATAGTGTAAGCTTCTGGGGCGAGCAGGGCTCTGTTGTTGAACTGTCTGTTAAGCACAATGCGCACTTACAGCACTGTCATTATCATCATTATTATTATTCCCTTACATGCTTTACAAGTAAATGCCCTTTTCGTAAGGCAGATTTCAAAATATTTTATCACTTATGGCTGTAATAATCTAAGAAGTAAAAACTAAGCAGATTGCTATATTTGTGGTACTTATAACCCAGCCCAATGACCCTAAAACTAGGCCCATTTGGGGGGGTCTACCAGCATTTTTCAGGCGCTAATCAATTTTCCGACAAGGAAGTTAACTAGTGGTTCGAGTGCAGGACTAGGTGCCATTCTACTCCCACCTTTGCTGCTGACTTCCTGTACAGCCTTGGACTCTTAATGCCTCTCTTGACCCATGTTCAAGATGCCCTAAAGCCAGCATCTCTGGCCCTGTGAAGATCACCCAAGTCCAAGGGGACTCTTCTTGTGACACTGTGCTGGCACAGAGTTTTTATTCATAGAGTCCAAGGCCAGAAGGGACCATTGTGCTCCTCTAGTCTAATCTCAGCGGTACTCAGTTCCTGGTGCTGAGGACTTCACTTACTCAATCTCTCACATTGCTGCAACTAGAGCAGTTTATAAATCTGTAAATCACTAGAAATATTCTCTAAGCGGACTCTGAAATACCTGATGGCTTCTCTTCCGGCCTGCTTATTAAAATGCCCCAAACCAAAATAACAACTTGAGTCATTGTCCCGAGCAAGGAAAACTGTAGAATAATCCTCCCCCGTTTGGTGTGTGGTCTGATAGTCTGTTTCGTCATGCAGACAGTACAGAGACTGGGGGTCATACAGGTCATCAGAATGCTAATAAGAAATCTGACTGATGAGCCAGTGCCAGAGGAATGAATGGGATACTTAATTAATGACTTCTGCTCCGTTTAAGAGAAAGTTTCCCTTAACTCCCATTCCTCTTTTTCTTTTAAAAAAAAAAAAAGAAAAAAAAACTCCAAAAACCCCTGTAATCCTAAGTTTTCCAAGCAACATAAAGGGACCTTCAAAGACAGACATGGTCACTTTTTTATGTGTTGGGTTGGTTCAGTGATTCTTTCCTTTCTTTGTTTACACGGGCAGCCAGGCTTGATTCCAAGGCTGAAAAATAAAAGGGTGCATTGTTTAATGAGATTCTGGATTTTTACAAGAAATTTCCTCCTCCCCAGTAGAGCCATTAACTGCTTCATTTCTGGGTTTGTTAATACAGAACCATACCATTAGCCTATGAAAATGTGGGGTGTGTGTGAGGCTACCCTCAAAGCACTATTTTGCCTCTGTAACAAAACAAGCTGTGTAGACGCTGTTGTCATGGAAGTGCTAGTAATCTGCTCTGGATAGTTTTCTGCTTTGAAAAACAAGTCTGATAGTGGAAATAGCTGTTAAGAGAGGCTGCATTTAACTTCAAAATACATCCTCCCATTCAGGTACTCTGAAGGATTGGCCAGGTGCCTTGAGTACTGGATGGAAACAAGGATTCTAGTCCCAGGTCTGCCACTCGTCTGCTGGGTGACCTTGGGCAAGTCACTTCCCCTCCTGGTGCCTCAGTTTCCCCATCTGTGAAATAAATATTAGTCCTTTTTAAAGTGCTAGATATTATTAAAATAGAATTTCAAAACAATAATTAACAATGGAAACAGCAGCTATTTCAAATGGCCTTTTCTGGATTTATTTGAAGGTTATTTCAAGCTACATAGCAAGCAGCAGGCATGAGATGTAAAAAAGCCACTCAAATGTATGGCATAACTGTGGGACGTTGCATTCCTATTTAAAATGAGGCACTGGATAAAGGACCCACTGCCAGCTTGAGCTGGATAGGCAAAGGGAATTGACATATGTGTTCTTCTTGAACAAAAAGGGCCCAGTTGTGCCTGGCTCTTGCATGGATGTGCCATGAGGAAAGGTTGCAGAGAGCCTGCTCTTACCTGACCTCCTAGTCAGGAGTCCTTAAACTCATTTGAACTGCTTGCTTCAGAGGAGAGCTCATCACATATGTGATGAGAAGCTTGGGAAGGCATTTGTGGAGGGATAATGTGGTTCCACCCCACCCCAGTGTAAGTCTGTGCATCAGCCCAGAACATATCAGCATAGATATTCTCTAGTTCAGTGGCTCTCAACCTTTCCAGATTACTGTACCCCTTTTAGGAATTTCTCTTGTGTAACCCCAAGTTATACCTTACTTCAAAACTACTTGCTTACAAAATCAGACTCAAAAATACAGAAGTGTCACAGCACACTGTTACTGAAAAATTGCTTACTTTCTAATTTTTACCATATAATTATAAAATACATCAATTGGAATATAAATATTGTACTTACATTTCAGTGTATAGTACAGAGAGCAGTATAAACTAGTCATTGTCTGTATGAAATTTTAGTTTGTACTGACTTGGTTAGTGCTTTTTATGCAGCCTGTTGTAAAACTAGGCAAATATGTAGATGAGTTGATGTACTGCCTGGAAGACCTCTGCGTATCCCCAGGGAGACATGTACCCCTGGTTGAGAACAACTGCTCTAGATGTTTCATCATGAAATGTGGGTCAGATTCTTATTTAGGGTCAGATTTTGTCACCTGTAGTCACGTTGAATAGTATCTTAAGCCTCGCTTCAATGAGTTTAATGGAACTACACAACTGCTTAAAGATAGGCATGTGCTTAAGTACCTTGCTGAATCTGGGCCTTACAATACAAGCAGATACTGTGATTTCACTGGATCTACTTGCAAAGGACCCAGTTCCCATGTTTAATTTCAAACATGTGCTTAAATCCTATTAAAATCAATAGGGATTTAAGCATATGCTTAAAATTAAGCACAAGATTAGAGTATGTTGCTGAATAGGGATGGGATTAACTTTAAGCACGTATTTAGGTGTAGATCAGGGCCATGGGGGTTATCCGTAGTAGTAAAGTTAAGCATCTTTGTTCACAGGATCAGGCCCTTACACTATATTTTACTGAGGGTAAATCTACCTCACACTAGCCTGCTGTGTGCTAACTGTCCATATGGACCCTGCTGCCACTCAGTAGAAGTTTCCTAGCACACTTTGAAGTACTCCCCTTTCAAAGCAGAGGAGATCAAAGCACACAACGGAACTTTTAGAGCACAGCAGCAGGGTCCACATGGACGGTTAGGGTGCAGCAGGCGAGTGTGAGGTAGATTTACACCCCAGCTTGCCGTGTACTAACTGTTCGCCTCTCAACAAACCCTGAGGAGTTAAAACGGAATGTTGCTCATTAAGGCAACTGTGATTTTTAATGTTTAATTTTTTTCTTTCATTGTAATGATCTATTATGCGTGTTACATCACCTGCATGTTTGTTCTACTGGAGATTTCAAATACAACTAAAAAATCATTTCTAAAAAAAAACAAACACAAACAATGGGAAACTGGCAGTCTAGAGAGTTTGTTTGTAAATTGGAGCAAGTAGGAAAACTTGAAAATTCCAAAAGAAGAAATGTCAAAATACAGTAAAGATTCAAATGCTTTCAAACCTGGCTGCTTAAGTTAGGGACCAACATCTACATGCGGACGCTTAAAATACAGGTATAGCCACCACAGGGCTTAGGCACCTACATAAACATTGGCCTAATTTACAAAGGTGTTGCACACACACCCCTATAATTCCCCCTGATCTCAGTGAGAACTACTGGGGGCTCAGCACCTTTGAAAAATCAAGACACATATTTAATTCCCTAAATAGGGATTTAAGAGCCTAATTTTAAACACCCAAGTCTGACAATTTTGTCTATGATTCTGCTCTTCACATTGTTTTTAATTGGAAAAGCTTTAGCACATTTGAAGCAGTAAGTGAGGTCAGAAACAACCTCCTTTCTCAGAACTTGATTCTTTGCATGGGGACAGGAGCTGTCTTTTTGGCCATGAAGTCTTGTTTGATTCAACTAAGGAGGAGAGCGCGGTAAAGAATACAGGCAATGAGCCAGTAATATCAAATGCAAATGGGTCTTGTTTGGAATTCTGTTAGTCTTTTAAAGAATTCCAAGCTAGCTCAAAATACCCTGCACAGGGGGGAAAACTTGTAAAGGGTTAATAAACAAACAACCTTAAACAAATGCATTGACCAAAGGGAGAAAAAAAAAGTTTGGAAAGGGAGAATATTTCAGAACCTTGGAGGGAGCTCACTTCAAACACATTGGTTAAAGGAAATGGAGTGAAAGGAGAGAAGTGAGAAAAGATCAGCCAGTTAACGCTGGGCAGCCAATAAAAAGCCAAAACAACATTTACCGCCCACAGCTGATTTGCATTTGTATTAGACACTTGGGGAATACTGATAAAAACACTCTTTATTTTTCAGGGGAATTCAGGAAATATCATCTGCAACATCTGTGCATAAACACAAAAGGGAGAATAAAAGTATTTCAGCAATCCTGGGCTTCGGCAGTTACAGTGATAATGTCAGAATAATGCAGCTCTCTCCCTTTCTCTCCAGATCCCACAGGGAAGAAAAACAACCGACAAAATTACAGTTGCTTTCAGTTGTTCCGGGGAGGGGCGGGGAAGAGAGGCCATTTGGAACAGGGAATGGATGTCACCAGCGATTAAGTTCTAAGCTGTGAATCAGGGGAAGGACCCACGGCCTCTGCACCTCCAAGTCACTGGTGCCTGGGGAAGTAGCTGTGCTATCTGTGGTTGGACGGGCTGCCTGCTGAGCCTGTTAAAAATGTACTGTCCATTGACAGCATTCGAAAAAAAAAACAACAACCCACCATCCCTGTGATTGTGCTCAGTGAGTCACCACAGCCCAGGCCAAGTATTAATGAAGCGAAGGAGCCTTTCGATGTCCCCAGGCTCCTCGTGAATGTATGGAAAATAAAAGCAGAAGGATAGGTGGTGTGAGGAGAGCAGTCATTGAAATCCTCTCCCTGTTCCTCCCTATTTACACAGGCACCAGGCTCTGCCATAGCCTCCATGTCTATGATCAGGCCAAGATGGAGGTGGGGGATGGTGGAATTGCAGAACAAAGAGCTGGTTTCTGGGGAAACTTGGCACTGAAGAAACTGTTGGCCAAAAATTTAAAAGAGGCCAGCACAAGAAGGTGGAGAATTTTTATCCACC
The DNA here is from genome assembly GCF_965140285.1 of Lepidochelys kempii. Lineage (NCBI taxonomy): Eukaryota > Metazoa > Chordata > Testudines > Cheloniidae > Lepidochelys > Lepidochelys kempii. Next base: position 20,856,000 of record NC_136380.1, read on the forward strand.
ACAACACTCTGTAGGGTCAAGCTGCTCTGTTTACTCCCTTCCACTTGATGTAATCATGTCCAGCAGTGCACTGAGGAGATGCTCTCAGATCACTGTCACTGAGTATCACTTCCGCCCTGCTTCAGTCTCCTCTGGGAGGCAGCAATTTTTTTGGTATTCTCCAGCTCACATCTCCCAAACGTTAGTTCCCCAGGTACCAGCCCTGTGCTTCAGTCACAAAAGTATCCTTCTACAAGCCCCTACCACAATCCTAGACCCCCTAGCAGGGGGCATAAGATGGTGCCCTGTCATATCCCAGAGCCATTCAAGTGCACCACAAAGGGCTTCCTGGCATGGCCCAAATGAAAAGTAGTGCAGGGACCCCCTGTGGTAGCCAAGAACACTGGAAAACTAGAGCAGCCCTGTGTAATTTGCTTCCTGAGCAGCAAGAATGTATAGCTTTTTGGCAGGATTGGAGACTTTCTGACCATGCTCAGTCGGGCTCTATCCAGCAAAGCACTTAAGTGCATGCTTAACATTGAAGCCAACAGGACTATTCACATACTGTACTTAAGTGCTTTGCTGGATTGGGGGCATAGCTAGTTGTGCAGAAATGCTTCTGCACCAAAAGGATCCGCTTTATGATTTCCACTTGAAATGACCCAGCACTTTATCTCATAGTTCCCATCACCATTACAATGGCACATTCTTCCTGGTGTGTGAGAATCCAGCCAAAGAGAGACAAGATGGGTGCGGAAATATCTTTTATTGGACCAACTTCTGTGGATGAGAGACACAAGATTTCGAGTTTACACAGAGCTCTGTCTCTCTGACAAACAGAAGTGGGTCCAATAAAGGATACAATCTCACCCACCTTGTCTGTCTAATATCCTGGGACCAACATGGCTACAACAACCCGGCATAGAATCCAGCCAAGACGGTACTCATAATGTTGATGGCTATTTTGTTTCAACTACTTCCTCCAGATCAGGGACATCTGGCATCAGTCCATTTGTTCTTGATCCCGGCTCTTACTACAAGGGCTTGCCATGATAAGCTAGTTGGCAAATATTGCGAGGCCATCATGGCATACAAATAACAAGATTTAGCAAGCCTAGGTACCCTCACTGCTTACCATGCACATACCAAATGCCCATGGAAGGGAAACAAAATATAAATGTGTTGGTCACTAGCACTGCACACCACACCACCACCCAGTGGCTCAACCTGATCAACTCCCACCTGCTCCACAAATTTACAGAAAGAGATTCCCGGTTGCATAGACTTTAAGGCCAGAAGGGACCAATTACATCATCTAGTCTGACCTTCTGTGTTTCACAGGCCATAGAATTTCACATGGTTACCCCTCTCTTGAGCCCAATAACTTGTGTTTGGTTAAAGCCTGTCTTCCAGTAAGGCATCCAATCTTGACTTGAAGACAGCAAGAGATGGAGAATCCACCACTTCCCTTGATAGTATGTTCCAGTGGTTAATCACCCTCCATGTTTAAAAAATTGTGCCTTGTTTCTAATCTGAATTTGTCTGGCTTCAGCTTCCAGACATTGGTTCTTGTTTTGCCTTTCTCCACAGGACTAAAGAGCCTTCTAGTCACTTGGATTTTCTCCCCATGAAGGTACTTGTACACTGTAATCAAGTCACCTCTCGACTGTCAAAATCTAATTGGAGAGAAAAATTACCCAATAAAATATGAATACAGGGATAAACACACTTAGTTGGATCCTATGGGAAGCCTCACTAGTGAAAGCCCCAGGGTAGCTGGTTCCTCTGGAAAGCACCACTAGACTGGCATTAAACTTAAATTACATAATAGAGATTAAGTAACACAAAAGTCAAATATGGTAGAAAGTTCTTTATCTGATCCCCAACTCCTAAACTGCTTGTTTTTCTGAAGGCAGAAAGCTACATCTATGTTACCAGCTCCTTTTCTTATTGCTTGGTTCAGCTTTGTAGTTGAGGCTACATCCCCCTTGAGTCAATATCACATATCTGTTCTCTATTCACTTGGTGGCAATCTGAGTGATAATACTTCTTGGTAACTAGGTAGGAGACCTCCAAGAACATCTTATAGTTTGATATCCTCCATCTATCTCCCCAAGACTCAGTGCATGATGGATAGGCTTACATTGGTCAATCCTCAAACATCATCCACTCAAGACATATCAATTAAAAAAGCTGGCCTGCTGATCTCCCAAGATCACCAGTCTAACGTTTTCAGATGGGAATTACTTAGGTAAGAAAAAATGAAATAGGCTTGTTGAATGAATGCAAAATGCTAAACCATATGTTCCCACTGCAAAATAGTGTATTAAAAAGTGGGGGGAGGAGTAGAGCATTGGTATAGTTTTAGCTCTGAATGTATAATAAAAAAAATCAGAACAAATTTCAAAAAGTAGGAAAGCAGCACTCATCCCTCATCTCCTAACTCAGAGACAACTTTGGCCAATTAACCGCAGAGTTTGTCTAAAACACACCCCTGGGCAGGGGGCACATAACAGCTTTCAGGCAGAGAGGAGCTTTGCTAGGAGAAACAGGTCAAAATCAGTCTTATAATGGAACAAGGTTTAAAATGTTAACTATAGGGTCACTACTATGGCATGTAGACACACACGTATAGATGCATATACATATATAAGCATACATGTATGTGTGTATATACACATAGACATAGACATAGGGTCACTCACTGTGCACACACTCTCTGGTTACATACATTAGTGCCACCCAACAAGTGTCAGTTTCTAAAGAAAGATTTCCACCACCATTTTCTAGACCTTTTTTTTTTTTTGACAGGGTGGGCAGGAGGGAGCGTGAAGAGAGAAGAGAAATATAACAAGTGACTGAGATAGCAGAGGTCAGGACCTTGGCCTACTCTGCTGGTCAGATCCCAAGCTTTTGGCATTACCTTCCATTTCAGCTGACCCAGTTATAGTGTTGTGACTGCCTATTCCCACGCCACGTCAGAGAAAAGGTTTACATTGTTCATTGGATATTAATTTAAATTATTCTGGGGGTGCCTAGAAACCATTCTTCCTCCCCCCTCCCCACCATCTCCATGGGGACTATCGCAGAGCGCATTTGATATAAATGGACAGATACTGACATGCAGGTTTCTTGCCCCCGACCCCCCTTCCCCTGCAAACGGTGGTGAGTGATTTTCGCTGTTGACATACGGGAGAGTTGGCAATACTTGCTGAATGACTTGTCAGGAACGGGTTTTGGTGTTCTCTTTACTCGTTTGGTGCTGGTACAAACAACCAGTTAATATCGGTCTCCATTTGTTCCTTAGCTCAGATGCTTGTGTTGTGTTTCTTTTCTTCACACCAACATCCTGCTGTTTGTTGATGGTATTAATAATATAATCAGTGGGAGGCCGGGCACCCTGGGGCCTGGGCTGTCTGAATAATTATTGAATGACATTAGGGCTGCTCTGTAAATTACTTTGTGACCTAGGAATTCAGCAGGTTACCACTATAACTCAGGCTCTCTCACTTTATTACACTCACCTCCTGCTGCCCCAACATTTATTAGTCTCGTTTACACACAGAATGCTGACTTCATCTCTCAGGAGAAAAGGTAAGAGCACCCCTCTCATCAAAGTTGGTTCACAAGAGCCTGGGCTTTTTAAAGGCCCTGACTGTGGAAATCAAAAACCTCAGACTTTCCGCTGTAGGGAAAGATTGTCATTGGATTTGAACCGTTCAATCCACGTTTCCACTAAGATGGGTATTTCTATCTTGGAGGGCAAGTTTGAGCAGACCAGTTTTCAAAGCTGCACACCCGAAGAGACATACAGATCTAGGAGTAGAAGGATGGATAAGGCAGTGAACTAGGCCTTAGGAGATCTGAGTTCAGGTCACAGCTCTGCTACAGTGCTCCTTTGGGACCATGGGCAAATCATTTGGTCTATGTTTCAGTCGTCTGCCTGTAAAATGGGGATAATTCTTTCTCTGCGTCTGAGTGTGTAGAGAGGAAATGTCAAGGGAACAACTAGGTACTAGGAAGTGGTGTCTATCATTCAACAGGTAGAGAGCTCCTCACTTTCAATCACTGTTGAACTAATGCCCCAGCCCCACTTTTGCACTGGGGGCACTGTGTTAAAGTATTAATATTATTTCACAGTGACTCCCTCTGGCCTAGACTGTGCCCAGAGGCACAATTTTAGCAGGGAGTGGTGCCCTTGCTCTAAGGGGAGGGCGCGGCAGGGAGAGGTGCAGTAATTTACTGTTGGCTTGGCGACCAATCATGATATTCCCCACATCTGCTCAGCTGTGCTTGCCAGCCCCTTGAGGGACAGACCCAGGGTTCTTCCTACCTGCTCCAAGAGGCAGAAATGCAGCACCCTGGTACTCCTCCTCCTCTAGCTCCAACGTCTGGGCAGCTCCACCAGGACATAAGGAAGCTTCTTGCTCCTTCCTGCTCAGCCAGAAGGGGCATGGAATCCAAGTCAAAATCCAGCCCTCCTGGATCTTCAGCTGTCTCAATTTCTCCATAAATAAAATGGAGGCAATAGTACTTACTCATCTATCTCAAAGGGTCTGTGGGACCCTTAACTGTTCAGGCGAGTGAAGCTCTATACAAGTGGTGACGTGTCAGAACATACACACTGCAGGGTGGGAGGAGGAGACCCCGCCTGCTGCCCTCCCAGCGCTGGCTTATGTGGAGGCTTGGTTGTTACAGAACTTTTCTAAATATTGGAAGCTGTGCCTAGACTCCAGCACAAGCATGTAGGCAACCCTTCTCCTGCAGCAGGAGATTAGTGATTACCTAATACTAACACACACTTACAATCAGTGCACCCCAAAGATTATTATCCACATAAACACCCCTACCCTTCCCCCACATCTATCCTATATACGTTATCTGAAAGAAAATTGGTATAAAACATTAATCAGTAGTCAGCTGCAGAAAATGTGTAAGAACTGAAGTTTCTTACACAAGAAGGTAATCAGAATGACGACATTTTTAATGCCCAATATCTAGCATCCTGACGAGGCCAGAAACATGTTATAAGGGAGGACTAGAATAAGTGCTTTCAGGACCAGTAATCTTTTCCCAGCAGAGTTTCTAGAATAGTGTTAAAAAAGAAAACATTTAATTCCCAGATTATGAATTTTTGGCTGATTTGGCTCTTTTTAGCTTTGTTGCTGACTGTGCAAGTATCCTATGGGGAAGACTCTGAATATTTCTGGTGCTCCTGAGGCTCTGTCTAATAATTTATTTTTCGCACCCCTCAAAGAAAGTCATACTTTGACACCATTTGGGCTTTGTTATAGGTCTTTGAATATTGGCCTATTTACAAAAATTAATCCACGCGCATTCCCTACATGTAACCTCAGCAGTTCATACAGCTAGCTGAGTCTCTCTAAGAGGACGCAAGGGCTGGGAGTTACTCCCCTCTCTCTGTGTTTCTGCTGTGGGGGTGAGAGAGAGGAGACAACTCAGTGACCCTTCAAACTGGAGGAATAGGAAGCCCATTCTCAGGCACCCTAGGGCCCAAATGACCCAGCCTAGGTTTCATCAAGGAACACAACAGAATCAAGACCAGCAGATTTAAAAGTATCCATTTTGGATGCCCAGCTTGAGACCTCTGGGGCCTTAGTTCCAAAGGTTCTCTAACGATATAACAACTTGCACTATATTATTCAGCTTCTAGGTGTTTCCATGTGTTGTCCAGAGCTCTAGACAGGATGTGGTCACTCATAAACAAGGGAGGCAAAGCTGAAACTCAAACTACAGTATTTGTTTACTTCTATTCTTAAAGCGGACAACTGCAAATTAATGCATCCTGGTTAAGACAGACTGCAGTTCCGTATCTTGTGACAACCGCTGAGCACCCACAGTTCCCAAAGACATCAGCTGGATTTGTGGCTGCTCTGCAACTCCCAAGATGGGCGCCCAAAACTCAAAGCACTGAAAAATCAGTGGTCATTTGGAATATGCCGTGGAGAATTCCATTTCCCAGCATTCCTGTTCCCAGACCGTGCAATGCCACAATTATTCTGGACAGGAAATGCTGCTGTACTGAGAACCCAGACAAACAAAGGCAGACTCCCATGCATGGAGGCAACTTTGTAATACAGAAAATCATCTGTCCAGTCAAGTAACCCTGGTCAGATTTCATACACCCTTAAAGTTCGTATTCATAGCTTTCTTTTTTTGAAAGTGTTAATATATTTACTGCTGCCTGACGTGGGGGAAAGAACCCAGGGTTCTTAACCCACAGTGGGCCGTATCCTGTGAGATGCTGAGCTCCCTCTCTTCTTGATGTAGTGAAGGGGAGCTGAGGGTACTCAGCAGCTTGCCGGAATTAGCCCAAGGCACCCTCAGCAACACTTGGCCTCTGAAAATTCTCCCCCTCCCTCTGGTGCCTTTGTATTCTCTAGAAGGTGAAGCGTAAGGGTATAAAAAGCTGCAAACAGTTCCTACCTCTGGAGACCAGGCATTTACTCTAAGAAAGAAAGCTCAATTGCTTCCCAGAGCATTGTCCACCCACATTAGAGAAAGGATTAAGCAGATACATTCAGCTATTCTAACAGATTTTCTTTAAGCCTTGAATACCCCTCTCACACTCACTAAGATAATCACATTAGTTTTGTCATTAAAAGATCCCTTTTATAGAAAGTACCTAAACCGCTTAAACCACCCAGAGAGGTCACATACATTAGAAAACAACAAGCCAAACGGAAGGGATTTGCTATTCCTTGTCTCAGCGTTTCACTGCACCTATTTTCTAAACTCAGGAGATTGAACTAAAAGATTTTGCAAATTATCAGCAAAGGGTAAAGCAGCCGAGTCCTGGGCAGCTTTGCACTCAGCCCTGCCTCTACCCCAGCTCAATACTGAAGAACCACATCAGAAAGGAGGCTCTGGGAAGTTGCATATGACAGAACAGTGCTGTTGAACCTCGTCTGAGGAGCACTTGCTCCCCACTGAGGTGACACCCAGTATTACACAAAGAGGCTTAAAGCCAAGGAAATGGAAACCTACCGCCCTGTCCACACTACACTCCGGACTATGCTGATTTACCCCAGTTGAGCCAGCATGTTCAAACAAGCTTGTGAATCCTGACTTCAGCTTAACCAGCTTATGACATCTGCTACTCTTTTCTGTGTGAGGAGAAATAGGTTACAACCAGACTAGGGAACCATGGTTTAGCCTTTTCCTTAATTTTTGTCTTGCAGTAGCGTAGCACCTAAAGCCCAATCCAGTGTCGGAGCCCCATGGCATCCAGCAGGGTACATACATATCATGAGAAGTCAATCCTGGCCCCAAAGTGTCTGATGAGCAGCAACAAACAGACTGTAACATATAGACACACTATAAACACTATTGTGATTAGTAGAGCTGGTTTTTGGAACTTTTCACCTAAATTATTTTCATCCAGAAAAATTCACTTTTTGTGTGTGGGCTGAGGGGAAGTAGGGCTGGGGGTGAGGTGGGAGGGGAGGCAGAAAATTATTGTCCGCTCTGCAGTTTCCCTGCTCATTGTCAGCACAGAACACCCAGATTTCCAGGCTTCTGGGGAAGGCTGCCAGGCAGATTGCTGCAGAACCAGGACTTCCAGGGCCTGGGGTTCCCAGCTCTCAAAGTCTCAGGCTCCTCGAGCTGCCTGGTGAGCTGCTTGTTCCTGCCCTTCCCCCCTCCTCCCTCTGCAGTGAGCTGCTGGAGTATCTTTGAAATGTTGCAAAAATGTCTAAATAAAGCAGTGCTTTAGCTTTTTCTACATGACATTTCAGCAGGCCCAGACCAGGGGAAATTTTTTCTGAACTAATTTTTTTTTTAATTTTGGAATTCCTCGTGGAACAGGAATTCTGATTTCCAGACAGCTCCAACCATTATCACAACATGCAGCCACCACAGCACACCCACTAACCTCACTGTCCTTGTCCTCACTAGACGGGTTTTCTCTAAATTCCTCACTCTAGCAGCTGCACCACTAAAGTACAAATGGTGAGCGCTCTACTGCAGCCAGGGCATGGACATTTCTACCACTGCATCACGCGAGCCTGCTCGGAGCAGGTCTAGACAACAGCCACGTGAGACCGAGCTACACTTCACTGTTACTAACATTGCCGGAGAGTGACACTGCCCAAACGTACATTGGTTAAAAAGTTTGAAAGTTGGCTCCTAACAAATACCTAGGCCAAAATCTCAAAAGGAATAAAAACCTAAAGTTAGCCTCCTCAGATTATATTTTGGAATTTACGAGGCTGGATTTTCACAAAGCATCCAAGTATAGAAAACTACTTTAGGTCAATGATGGCTCCTGAGACCTGCACAGTTGGATTAATAGCAACTAAACTACCTTGCATTGGAGGCAGAAGGGTTAAAAAGTCCCTTTATTTAAAACCCTCTATGACATTTGTAAAATAGTCTATCTGGAACACGCTAGGTGTGCCTAACACAGTACATGATTGATTGGTGTGACACGAAGGGTTTATCAAAAGGCACAGAGTGCGCAAGTAGGAAGAACATGGATGACAAACCCATCAGTAGCCACAGGGAGATGGTCTGTCATTGCAGTGCTGTAAGATACTCTGAAGCCTAAATGGAAAGGCTCTTGGATCTTAGCAGAGAGCAGTGCACTCACTCCAGCAGCATCTATCATCTCCTCATTTATCTTGCCTAGGAAGGAGAAGCTGGAGACAAGGCAGTAGCTGTCAAGATTCTTAAAGGTAGGAGATCTTACGCCCTTCTTGAGCCTGGACACTGGGGTGGTAACATGCCCCTTCTTACAGCCAGATTCTGATACCCTTATTCGTATTGAAAGCGCCTAACTCCACAAGCGACCAGATAGACTGCAATGGGCCTACTCGTCATGTTGGGCACTAGTCAAGATAAATATAGGCATTATACTCTGGACCTTAATGAAGAAATTTACTATGCCAGCCAGCAGTGGGACACTATTCCCTAACAACTTTGCCTGGGCAAAGCATGAGTCCATTTGATGGGGCATGACAAATTTCACCTAAAGCTTTCAGGGGAGAATGCTGTATTTACAGTACGAGTTGTAATGTTTCACCTTCAGATCTCCGAGCACAGCCTCAGGAAGGCACACCAGCCATTTCTTCCTTGCATTCTTACTTGTTGGAGGACTTGAAGTCTGTTGTGTTCTAATTAGGGCCTCATTTAGGGTTCCCCAGCCTCCTTCCAGGCTTGTGAACTCAATCTTTCCTCATATGGACCTTACTCCCTGCAGAGGTGATATTCAAAGGCATGCATGGGAGTTGGGCACCTCTCAGGGGATTTGGGCCTAACTGTCCTCTGCGTCTTTTGAAATCTCCTCCGCTTGAACCTTAAATCCTCAAAACTCTTTCCATACGCCTTGTCCTGCTGCTTTCTGGTACCCAGTTCTTTACTAATACAAATTCAAGCCATCGGTTCCAAACTTTCCCTTTATTCTCATTTAGTTTCGCTCTGTTAAGTAGGTTTCAGAGTAACAGCCGTGTTAGTCTGTATTCGCAAAAAGAAAAGGAGTACTTGTGGCACCTTAGAGACTAACCAGTTTATTTGAGCATGAGCTTTCGAAGTGAGCTGTAGCTCACGAAAGCTCATGCTCAAATAAATTGGTTAGTCTCTAAGGTGCCACAAGTACTCCTTTTCTTTCTGTTAAGTAGATGAGTCAGTGTGACGGGCTCTCTCGGATGCAACCTGGACTGTGGGACCACTAAGCCCTCCAACCTGGGCTACCTCTCACCGTGATGCTGATGTGAACCTGCAAGCCTCTGACAGACTCTGCACTTACAGAGCCATCCACAGGCAAGGACACACCTGAGTTACTCGAATGATCTCTCAGCCACTCATGAACCATCAATAGAGAGCAAGGGTGGCCAACCTGAACCTGAGAAGGAGCCAGAATTTACCAATGTACATTGCCAACGAGCCACAGTAATACGCCAGCAGCCCCCCATCAGCTCCCCCACCCTCACCGCTCCCAGCGCCTCCCACCCACCAGCAGCCCCACCGATCAGCGCCTCCCTCTCTCTCCCCAGACCTCCCGATCAGCTGGTTAGTGGCATGCAGGAGGCTCGGGGGGTGGGAGGCGGGAGCGAGGGCACAGCAGGCTCAGGGGAGGAGGCGGGAAAGGGGTAAAGTAGGGGGCAGGGCCCGTGGAGGAGCCAGGGGTTGAGCAGTGAGCACCCCCCGGCACATTGGAAAGTTGGCGCCTGTAGCTCCAGCCCCGGAGTCGGTGCCTAGACAAGGAGCCGCCTATTAACTTCTGAAGAGCCGCATGTGACTCCAGAGCCACAGGTTGGCCACCCGATAGAGAGGCTTCAGCCAATGCCCCCCAGTCTTATACCCCAGAACTGTACCATCTTCACTGGACAGAAGCCTGACCAGTGTAAGTTCATTACTTAGTTCACCAGTTCTTCACAGGAAAGTGGACATGCGCCAGCCTTTGTAACCTGAGCTGAGATTCCCCCAGTCACTTCAACCAATGCACACTGTTCTGGGTAAGATATAAAACAGATTAACTACAGAAAGATCGATTTTAAGTGATTGTAAGTAGCAGGCATAGAGATCAGTTAGAAACAAAAATAAATCTGCAGCCTAAATTTTAACTTTAACAGACTAAGCAAGATTTGAATCAAGCAACGTCTCACCCTAATAGATGGTACAAACAAGTTACAGTTCCTCTGCATACAAACTGGACCACTTTCCATGCTGAGACCAAACTTCCCCAGTTCAAAGTCTTTTCCTTGCAGACGTTCTTCCAGGTGTTGAGATGGACAGGAGAGAAGCCAAATGATGATGTCACTGTCCCTCTTTTATACTTTCTTCCAGCTGCTAGAAAGATCCTTTCTGTGACGTGGGGGACAGGTTGCCCCCATTGGCCAAGAAGTTTCCACTGCGTACATACCTTCTCTAAGGAGTCTCTGGGATAATGGATTCTTTTCTTGGTGGGCCATCAACGCCTGTCTGACCCTCCTTTGTTGCAACTGAAAGGCTGGCCGTGAGGGTTTCCAACCGTAAAACATATTTCAGTGATACACACAGCAATACTTCATAACTTCACATACAATGATAGCACATACAATCCAACAGGACAGTAATGTTCAACCAATCAAGGCTTTTAAAATGATACCTCACAAGGCATACTTTGTGCAAATCACATCATTATAGGACAGTGGTGAATATGGGGGTTCCAGGGTGCTACTTTGAGGTAAAGTGTCACAGCCAGGATAGCTTCTCCTCAAGATGGAGTTTAGATATTTTTGGTAACCTCTCTGACAATGCATGTTTGACTGTATTAGAGATCTAGGTCAGTGGTTTTCAACTTTTTTTCATTTGTGGACCCTTAAAATAATTCAAATGGAAATACAGACCCCTTTGGAAATCTTAGACATAATTTGCAGGACACCCAGAGGTCCGCAGACCACAGGTTGAAAACCACTGGTCTAAGTATTTAACATTTCCCAGGAGCATAATACACTGTAGACAGCAGCTGTTCAAACTTTCGCATTTCAGTCTGCTTAGTCCTATCTAACTTTCACCTTTTGGGACTGTCAATTACTGCCAAGGATACCAGTGGTTTCCATGATGCTTGTCTATCTAGATACTTACATGGCCCTCATATCAGTGTAGAAATGTGAGCAGACATTTGTCTGTTGGGGCCTGGACTGAGACTAACAAAAACCAGCAATCAGATAGCAACTTTCAAATACTACTCACCTAAGCTAGATTCAAACCAGCAGGCTAGAGAAGAAAGGGTTATTTGCCCATTACCAAGCTCCTGAGCCATCAAATCCCCCAAGCACTGAAGAGTTAAAACAGCTTTCTTATTTGAACCAGCATGGGGCATCTGAACACCTGACCCCTTGGATATTACAAAGCAGTGGTAACTTAACAGTGGCATATTTAGCTCACATTCCCCATCTGTGGCTCAAGCATAAAGTAGAAAAACTTACTTACAGAAATGCTAACAGACCCCAACATCTTTCTAATATCAGCAATCTGCTTACTTTAAAAATGAAACAAGCAACTTCCAGAAATTCACATTTATTTATCTTTAATACTTGTTACAGCATATTTTTGTCATACAGATTTCAATTTCAAAATCTTTTAGCTGTAAGATCCATTGTTAGTGGTTTTTGATTCACATGTCATCAGTGCTACACATACAAATTTAAATTTGCTTTATTTTATGCATTTTTCCCCAAAAAGGCAACATATACTTAAAACAAAAGAATTCACAATACACATGAACAAAAGTGTATCTAATGTATCTGGGAATATCTTCTTGAAGGGCATGAAATATGGTCCTATCATGATACAGCTGAGCATAGAAAGTAACAATCCTATCATGGCTCTTGATAGTCTAACATGCATGACATAAGCAGGGAAAGTTACATTTCAAAATGAGGTAGTCGATCTTTGTTGATGGTCATTCCCTAATGGACAAATTCTTGGACCAGGTCTGAAAGATCCTTTAAGGGAAAGTACATAGATGGATCTACAGTTTCAATGATAAGGATGAAGACCTGTAGAAAGCCCTGTTAAACAGAACAGAACACTGGTCACCTTGTTAAAAATCTAGGAAAAGTGGTAAGGGCCTGATCCATACACTGAAGTGTATGGAAAGACTCTCAGTGACTTCGATGGGCTCTTTGAATCAAGCCCTTAGATACTACAAGAATGGTACAGCATGAGTTCGGCCTACAACAGATGGAAGCAATAACCATCTTCTAGAAGTCTGAGCGAGGGACTGGATAGAGCTAATGGAAATATTTTTTTAATATAAAGATTTGGGGAGCGGAGTCAAAAAAGGGCCTTTTCATAAAATTGTGAAAAAAATATTTGAAATATTCCTTTAAAAAATTAAAACAAAAATGCCACAGAAAATGGCAAAAAGCAGAGATGGAGGGGGAGGGGAAAAAAAAGTTTTTTTTAAAGACAGTTGTTTTTGAAAACCGAAGCATTTTCAAGACATTTTAGTTCAATCATCTTTAGATCTGACAAGTGTTCCCTCTGCAGTCAATGAAAGTAGTTGGATTAGGCCCTTATCCTCTCTCTCCTTGATTATGAGTGGTTCGTGCATTCCCAATGTTTAGATTTACTTGGTCAGTTCTCTCCCTTGCCCTTCAATAAAGTATGTTAAAAATAAACCTAGATGCCATCTTAAAATACTATTGATTGTGTCTTCAAGTTTTAACTTTTGTTTGGCAGTGGACGCAGGAAATTTGGTTAGTTTTTATTTGATCTAAAACGTTTTAACACAAAAAAAATAAGGCCACTATTTTATTGTAACGTACACACACACATACCCCCTCCCCAGATTAGGACACATTTACATCATAATGCTAGAAAATTGACCCATTTGAATGGAGATTACTAACACCTGACAGATTTTAGTCCAGTTCTAAAGAGCTCTTCCCCTTGCACTTCGATGCTTCTCTGGTCTCACTCTTTATAGGCTCCAAAGTGATTACCTGCTAAAGACAGAGCATGAAAGGTCCAGACTGCTGAACCTGAACATAAAGGCCTCCTTGTTCAAATCAACCTTTCCTAGAACACTGGAGCAAAAGCAAGGATATGCCAAGAGCTCTGTCAAACAAGAGAACCGGACATACTGGAGTGTATCAAAAAAATTAAAGGTTCAGAATAAGATCCATTTTGTTCCTAGAAAATGCTGGATTGTGTGGGAATGTAAAAAGCTGTCTGGAGTAAGAAGGAATGCTGTATTTTAGGCTGAGAAATACAAACAAAACTGGAATTTTAAGAGACCTTTGGGTCCATTTGTTGCATTGAGACTTTCTGAAATGAAATTATCTAGTCCCATTAGCCTAGAAAGGGGGCCTTTTGGAAGAAGGCTTTCAGTGTGAACAAAGCCAAAGCTGCAAAGTGAGTGGACTCCCTCAGCCATTTATTAATGTCAAATATGCTGTCTGCATGAATTGGGCAGTGTCTCTCTTTTGGAAGCCCTACAGAAAGCCATCTAATGCACCTGCCCTGCTGAGCACTGCCTCACACTTTGGGTTAATGCTGTCGCAACAGTTTAGCTGCATTCTGAATAGTTTGCCCTGCAAACAATTTTTAAAAGGCCTTTATTGAACCACCATCAGCAACCAGACCATGCAGAATCTCATCAATACACAGAAAGGGGAAAAAAAACAAGGTCCAGCCCCAATTATTTGTCACTTAATACCATCTAGCTAGCACAAGTACTGTGTCAGGTTCCCTCTCTAGGAGGAGAGTTTAGAGAAAAAGTTTCCCAGTGATGATTTGAAAAAAAAACAAAAAACAAATGAAATGTTTGTGGGAAAGACAAGGAAGAAAATACCCACATTTCTCTTTGGCAGCAGCAGATAGCCTGGCCCTGGACCTAAGAGAAGCCGTGTGGGAGGGAGAAAAGTGATAAATTGTGCACAGCCAATCAATTAGAGAATTAATCAACAAAAGTGTGTTCAGGGGCCAGTCCTGGTTGTTTCTATTCTCCTCTGCACAGAACAACCATACAGTATACGACAACTTGCTTAAGACGCTGCTGAAAACAAGAAAAATATTGAGCTGATTCCTACTATTCTGCTTTAAAAGTCTTTCCGCCCATGAAATCACATCCCAGTGTGGTTTTGTTCGTACTCTAAAATAACTCCTCCAGCCCTCACCATATCAGAATGGTTTGTATCCCCATGTAACTCTCCAGTACAGAGACGACAACTGTCTGAAGCCAAGGGATCACCCAAACTCAGCTCCCTCTCATGGTTTTGTTTTCAACTGGACATTGGAAACAATAAAAGTTCTTGCTGGAAAGCCTGGAGAGACTTGCAAGCAGTCTCTAAAGACAAGGGTTTGCCTGTAGGAGGCGATACTCAGCAGGTCTCCCTCTACTTATCAAGTGAACAGATGTGCTTTCTCACTCTTCGGGTTACAGTATTCACTAATTAGTCTGTGTCTGATAGAAGACAGCGTACATGCAGTTTGTGTTGATAAGGGAAAGTCCTAGGGCAGATCTCAGCTGGTGCTCCTGTCGGAGGTATGGCAATTTACACCAGCTGAGAAGCAGCCCCTGCATTGAGATCCAGTTGAAATCAGTGACAGCTTTGCCATGGAGTTCAGCAGTCCCTGCATTTGGTCGAGCACACACTTCGTTAGTAACTTTGGAAACTGATTTTGTGAGGATGTGTGTGCCTTGTAGGAATCAGGCCCCACGCAAGCATGTTGCAAAGAGGATGTAATGCAGCATTTGGTATTAGCGGAACAGGAAAGCAAGCCACCATGGGTGACTCAAGCCATGTACTTTATTGATTGAGGTTTGCTATTGGAGCAGACTCGCAACTGTCAGCCACCTCCTCTATCCCGCAGTGATAGGCACAGTGCTGACAGCCACCATACGTATAGCTAGTAAAGGACGAGAGGAAGCAAGGGCAAAAAACGTTTTGAATAGAACTCTGTAATAAGGGCCTGCTCCTGCTCCCATTGAAGGCAATGGGAGATAATGACCACCATTATTACAGTACCACTTTAGTGCTTATGCCTGTACTTTTCAATCCATTGCTTCATGTACTGAACTTCCAAGGCCCGGGCTTGCAGCACAGATTTGGGGTCACTGGGATTACTGGCACGCAAGTCCAAGTGATGAGCTCCTTCTGGGATCACAATTGCAGTGAGAGAGTCTGTGATGTTCCGAGTCACTCCACCTCCAGACCATGGGTCCAATCCGCCATTGCTATAAGGAAAGTCCATATAGCCCGTTAGATTACAGTTAATATCCTGAGTGACGGTATCTGTGTGATAAAGCTAGGGGTCACTCAGCAGCCACTGTTATGATCAGAGGCTCAGTATTCAGGATAGATCCAAATTCTACAAAGTCCCCCTGCTCTGTGGTGTTCTGCTTCAGCATTCTGCCACCAACTGGGGCGCAGGCTGTCCCCTCCCACACAAAAAAGCCACGGAAGGGAACGTCTCACAAGAACAACTCAGTGAAAAATTCAGTGCAAAGGTTACCTTAGATTGCCACACAAGGAGGGGGGCCTTACTTGTTGATTCCAGGAGGTGACAAGAAGCCATAGGGAATGACAGGATGGCACTATCTGCCCACTCTCCCAGCGGAAGGGCTCCCTTGGGCCTGTACTTTCACAGACTCCCACCAGACAATGGCAGCTCCTGGGGGCTTTGGCTCCCAGTCCGAGGCTGTATTAACTTTCACCGCTAACAGGGCCAGAGGGGAGGACGATCACGTGTCTTATCCTCATGACCCATCCACT
Organism: Lepidochelys kempii; assembly: GCF_965140285.1. Classification (NCBI taxonomy): domain Eukaryota; kingdom Metazoa; phylum Chordata; order Testudines; family Cheloniidae; genus Lepidochelys; species Lepidochelys kempii. The sequence continues at coordinate 20,872,205 of NC_136380.1, forward strand.
CCACATTTTGAAGGTTTTTTTCAGATTCATAGGAGCTAGAAATGCACAGCCCAATCCTGGGCACAGACGATCCTCAGCTGCCAGGGCAACTGGTGAGAGTTAAGCACATTTCCCTCCCTTGGGGACATTCATCTCAGACAACGTGTCCTGCTAATGCTCTTATGCAGTGGTTTTCATCCAGGGAGTATAAAATTTAAAGCACCGTGAGTGTACGGGTCAGATTGTGATACTTATAGCACCTTACTCCATGAACAGTCCTACCGAAGTGAATGGGGCTACTTCTGGAATAACATACCACTCTGTGGGGAGTAAGGGTCTTGCATGCTGGCTCAGTATGATTTGTATGAACTCCTTGGGGATCCATTTCTGCCCCCACTGAAATCCAGCTCCTCATGAGATAAAATGTGGCCGTTTTTTCATAGAGTTCAGCAACAACATGCGACAGCTTAAACAGTAACTGAAGTAGCCTACATTCACTTAAAGTTACTGGGGGAACTGAGCCATCTTCGTTTGCAAATTCACATTCAAATGGGTAAACTTTTCAAACACACAGATTGCCTTTTCCGTACAGAATAAGAGTGACTGTAGCAGAGTGATATGTCAATATACTTCTATCTTCTCTTTTCCCTTCTGCACTTTCAGTACCAAGCTATTCATTTATTTATGCCTTTATTTTAATGCCTTTTCTGCAAAAATCATGGAGTAACTTCCCTGTTCTTACAGATGGGTCAACTGGGAAAGGTCCAGTTTTTCGAAGTGTCCATGAATTTTGGGTGCCCAGCTAGAGACACCATCCAGTGGACACTTCTGAAAATTCAAGCCTCACAGGCAACAATCTAAACCCCAATGAAATCGATGGGAGGCTTTCCATGGGCTTTGGATCAGGTCCAACGTGATTTACCCAAGTCCATACAGCAAATCAGTGGCAGAATCAGGATTAGCATTTAAGAACGTCTAATTCCCAATCCTGGGCTCAGTCCACTAAAACCTATGGTACTTTTTCCCCCATCCCTTCCATTCAACAAGGTTATCTCTAGTGCCATCTCTCCAGATGAAAGGAGAGACCTTGGACAGCACACCAAATAAACGCATAGTCTCTGGGGGTAATCCTTATTTGTTCACTCCCATTTAAATCAGGGGAACTGCTGCAACAAAAAGGATTATAGCCCTGGGCTTTTTTATTTTATTTTATTTAGAATGCTAGTTTTAAGTTAAATCTTTCAGATACTCTTCCTGGGACACAAAAGACATTTCTATTACATCTGTAGTCACGCAGCTAGAAATATGTTAGGTTAGATCTCAGGCTGTTGCTTGGTCAGCATAGAGGCCACTGAACACTTTGTGCACCTTCATGATGATCTGTCCTGAGCCAAATCTGATGCATTATAGAATCGGATGCCTAGAGGGACAGGGGTCTGTTGATGTCACGCAGCCATCGTGTTTCATAAGAATATCAGTCGATTACACTCAAAACATTTGTCTCTGTCTCCAACTTTTGACCTCGAAGAACTACAATAAAAACTGACTGCGTTTGAACTATAATATTACAGTGTTTGTTTTTCCTCAGTGGAAAATAACAGGAAATCTTGCATCTCTCTCTGTACCTCTAATTTCAATAGATCTTAATATGGCTCGGGAGAAAAAAACATTCTGTATTTGCAAAACAAAAACACAGAGAGAACTGCACAATAAGCAAAATGCATTTGATTCAAAAGGTCTCCTGAATCAGCCCAGTGCCTTAGCAACAGTAGGCTGAGTTGCTGAGAGACCCGAAACGTACATGGACTTGGATTTCTTGGTCCCACTCATGTGGAAATTAAAGCGTGCAGCAGGAAACCACCACCAACCCTGGCTTTCATGGGAGAGTCTGGCTGCTCCATCCAAGATTCTGGCCAACGTGCCAAGTGATGGCATGGCGGCACTGATGGAGATTGAGAAACAATGCTCAGTAGGGGCTTTATCCTGGAAGGTGCTGAGTGCTCGGATCCTGATCCACCAAGGCAGTTAAGCATGTGCTTAACTAAGCATATGAATAGTCCTATTTACTTCAATGCAGACTCAAAGTTAAGCTTAAGTGCTTTGCTGAGCATCTTGCAAGTAAAGAGTCTGAGAATACAAGAGAATAAATTCAAGCAAACACTCATTTTTATCCAAGTGAAATAATATTCAGGAGTCAGCCATTCCTCTCCATTCACTACATGGTTACAAATGCTTCTTGAGGGACAAGTTAAAAGGAAATCATCATTGACAAGGATCCTGGTGAGGCTTTGAAAAAAATCAAGTTTCCAGTGTAAAGTTCCTATCTCCCACCCCCATCATTAGTTCTTTATCCCTGCCATCACTGCCTAGTACGGACAGTACAAACAGAACTTCCTAAGGGGCCTTGACCCTAAAGAAACATCCCTATGAGAAAACTCCCAACCCATTTTCTCAGAACAGGCCCATCTGTCACCCTCACCCCCAGCCCCTCCTAGGGACCAGGAGAAGCAGCTGGGAGGAGCCTTCACAGTCTGACATCATCACTCAGCTCTGAAACTTGCCACTCGCAACAAAAACTCTACAATCCCATGTGTTAATGGGATTAAAGTATGGTTTCCACCATGATGCAAGGTTTCCATGCCATGCCAACTGAAAAACTGAATAGCTTCCAATAAGACTCTCTGGTATGAAAATTGCTGAGAGTGAAATAGTCACTGCGAACACCAAGCTCACAAAAACTCAAGTTGTAATAAAGGTGCACTTTCCCAGAGAGCCATACCACATCGGCCATGGTCTCAGTAGTGTTCACAAGCTGAGAGAGTTTGATGGAAGTTCCAAGGAGCTACAGAAGTGGTGCTGTGGATTTCTCTGAGTCAATGCTGACGCATCAGCATGGTGCTCTAAGACACTGCTGCTAAGGGTGTCATCTTTTGGATGTCAGGGCAGAAGTCATGACAATTTTTGTTTCTTATGTATCTCAGGGCATTTTTTGTAGGAGTAGAGACATCAGTTCCAATATCCTGGCCAAATTCCAATCTGGGTAATTACATTCGGCCTGAAGAAAATCCACCCAACGGTTCCATTCCAATATAGTATGCTTCACTCATTGTCCTAAAACTGTTGTGAGAGTTGCTTTGCAGTTAAACAGATGTTGCATTTTACTCCATGTGGGGCTGCATCTCCATGGTGGGTGTAGGGATTCTTTGTTGCCCGTCAGGATAAAAGGTAAGATATACCATATATATATATATATATATATATATGTATATATGGTATATATATGTATATATGGTATATATATGTATGGTATTGATAATATGCCTGTCCGAAGGAAACAGCTCAGCTTGTGGTCCAAAGCATTGTGTGTAAAGCATTTCTTTTTCACTCATTTGGTTGCTTTCATGCTTTTCTGGTTTCAAATGCCCTGAGCTGGCATAAATGCTTAAACATGCTTTAAATATGTTTGTTTGCTCATCTGTCAATTTATAAAGCAGATTCATACTGTACAATTTTATGGAATCTTATTAAGAACAAGCTACAATTTGCAGGAACTAAACTAGATGGGTTGGGGGGGGGTGTTATTTAAATAAAGTTTCCGTCAAAGCACAGTTTCACACTTTGGAGCAGATACCCTGCTGGGGAAGGAACAGCAAGAGACCAATAAGAGAGCTCCAAGGCCTATTGCTTTTCTAAGAGACCAAAGTCACAGGCTGAAATCCTGAGAATAATCCCTGATTCAAGGATGCCTTACTTTTAAAATACACAGCTATTTACTCGGTCCAAAAGACTAATTCTGACTTTTGTTAAAAAAGTTTCTTTTCTAAAAGAACTTGAACAATTTGAACGATAGCACAAGTCGTCTCTCAGGGAGCTGCAAGCTGTAGGCAATCACTGTGTGCTGCACAAGAAGAAAGACTGATCTCCCTATCAGAGTTCCTATCTTTCTCTCTTTAAAAATAAAGGGGGGAAGAAATCTAGAAAGCTGCTTAAGAAACAATGATTAATAGTCGTTTGCTGAAAGAATTGTCTCATGTGTTAGGAAAGGAGGGCCAGTTTGTGGATTTGGAGTCTATACTACAAATTATATTTATACTCCCTACATTTTCTTATTAAAAGGAGGATCATTCCCCATGTTACAGAGACTAGAAGATGGGCTGTAAAAGATTAGGCTACTGGTTTGTATACTGAGAGGAGACTGTGAAAGAAGCAGGAGGCCCCCAGAATCTCCGCTAAAAGGGCCTGAGAACAAAACTGGTGAAAGGGGCCCAGAAGGAGACCTAGTAGACAGACAGAAGGGCAAGGAACACTGGGAAGGGGAAAGTTGATGTTGACTTGGTGACAGAGATGACAGGTAGAGCCAGGGGCAGGCAACAACCAGTATTCCTGAGTACCCCAACAAGGGGGTGTGTGAGGCTGGACAGCCAACATCCCACAGGGAAATTAAGAGACTCAGGCCTTGGCCAAGAGAATAGAGGGCTTGAGACATGACTGGCTTCCATGTTCAGGGCCCCAAGCTAAGGCTTTCAAAAGAGGCTGGGTGGCAGCTCCACTGCATCCAGCTGAGGGAGGGAAGGTTGCTCCAGCCCACAGCAGAGGCTGTGACTCAGGGTGACAGATTGGGCAAAAGACTCCTGGTGCTGGAGTTTGTGTTTTTTAGCCTTCCATTTACAGGGGAAGGCTTGGCGGTCCAGTTTAGCCGGCAAACTAGATGGCCTTACCGTCCTGGGATACTATGGCAATGGCCACGTTTACAGGTGGAGAGACAAGAGCATTTCCTCACAGAAACAAAGCCACACTCCACAAAGCCATAAGCCAAATTCACCTCTCAGAGGTGCACATGCAACTCCCATCAACTGCAGCACAAGCACCTAGGAGAGAATTGGGGAGTGCGGGGGACTCCTGGCTATGGCTACACATTAGATGAAACAAAAAGTGGGAGAGGCTTGTGGTTTTGGTGCTCAAAGCCCCGGATTCTATCCCCACCAGCAACCCATGCTGGTGGAGGGGGATCGTTACAGAAGCTGAAGTAAGCTCACCTGAAGATGATGTTACTGTGTGAACTGATGTTTTTCCCTCCATACACAGAAGGAATCCAGGAAGGGCGAGGCTTCACTTTCCACAGTTTGAAGCATTCTTCAGAGAACACATGGAAGTTCCATTTCCTAGGTTCAAACATGTCATTGACACCATCTGTGCACATGGGCATCACCATTTCTGTGCAAGCCTGGAAGGCAGAGCAGGAAAATGTAATAGTGGCCTCTGTGAGACACTTTAAATATGCTAGTTGTGGCTATAATTGTACTGTAAAGGACTCCTTTCAATGCCTTACATAACAATAGATGTTTGCTACATATTAAAATGCAGACACTGAGCCACAAACTGCTTGCCTTTCCCATTCCAGTTATCCCACTGACCTCAATACCCCTAGCCAGAGGACACATCAGAAGTGGTTCTATCGGAATTAACCAGAATCAATTTACCCTTGTAAATTTATATGGACTCAAATTATGGGGGTTTTTTTTGCGGGAACTTAATGGTTTGCTTCTAATAAAAACGTTGGTGTGAATCTTAAACCAGTCGTCAAAAGCCCAGGAGCCCCGGGTTCCGTTCCCCGTTCTGCCACCATCTTGCAGTGTGACATCGTGCAAGTCACTTCCTCTCTATATAGCTCAGTCTCCCCACCTCTAAAATGGGGATAATGGTACCGACCTTCCATTGTCAAGGGCTTTGTGCCCTAAAGATGAAAAGTGCTGTAAACTTTCATTATTTTAATTCTTGACAATTTTCCCTACTTCACATCTGCAGGTCAGCAAGACATATTACTCATGTCATTAAAAAGGTTCCACCCTATTCACCACCATACATACAAGCTCAAGAGAACGTTCAGGTTCTGTTAATCAATTTCACAGATAAAGACTGAAGTAATGTTTTAAGATCACAGTCTAATTCATAGAGATCATCTAACACAAACTCCTTTGTTGGGAAGGCCAGGACTGTTCACAAAAGCTACTGATAATCCCTTGACACATTCCTATTGAGTTCTAGACCAGCTTGATTTTGAAAAAATGAAGCCTGACACTCAGCTGGTGCAAATGGCACAGCTTGTATTGATTTCTCAGTGAAGGTCTGCTCATTTACATCAACCAAGGATCTGCACCCATATATTAACACAAGTTAAAAGATTCTGACAGCATGAATTGAGAATTCACAAAGTGCTTTGGCACTTTGGACATTCTGGAAAGGGTTTGCGTGTGTACCTGATAGTACCAGCCCATCAGCCCAAGATTTCTTGTGGCACTCTGAGACGTGTTAAGGCACGATGCAGCTCCTGAGTAGTTGTTGTAGACATTTGCTGCCTGGAAAACATTCTGCAGCAATAATTTGTCTGGCAGTTTGGGATTCTTCAAGAACTTGCAAACTACCTATAGCAAGAGAAAGGGGGAAAATGTCTCTAATGATGCCCTTGATGCAAACAGACCAAACCTGAGAACAAGTCAGGTAAGGTGCACTGCTTTCTTTTGAAAGTTGTGTCAGTCTGAACTACAGCATTTCTTGAACATCCTATTTAATTTTATGGTATATATTACGAAGACAATTATATTAAATCAGAAAAACACAAATATAAACTATTACGTTTAGTACAGCTGAGTTAATTTTGCTGTTAGAACCCAACATTTTGAATTTCCTGATTTTATTTCAGCTGTACAATCTTAATATTGCATTAGAGGTTTCTGCATCCAATTCCCTTGCTTTATAAAAATTGCTTATGCTTCATAATTAGTTAGCAAAGTTAATAAATCATTTGGAGTTCCTTTTGGATGAAAAATGTCTCCTAAAAATGTAAATTCATTGCATCTAGCACAATGGGGCTCCAATCCATGGCTGGGGTTTCTAGGTGCTACTGTAACATAAATAATAAATCAACATAAATTGGGAAGTTTCTCATTTTTAAAGTGATACTGTTTTTAAGCACTCTAGCAGTTTTGTTATTTCTTCAGCTCTGGAAAACCTGTTGGAAGGAGGCACTGTACTGCTGGAGAATTAAATCAACGCTGGGTTTGGTTGGTAGCTCAGGGTTAAATCCTGGGCCACATCACACCATGATCTGCCTCCACACATTCCCAAACAGAAGAGGTATGTGGCAGCTGATTCCTGAGCAGAGCTCCCTTCTTATCTCCTGATCTGTGGAGGGCTCTCAGTATGTCTTGGACCTACATGAGGAAGGGCAGAGACTGAGCATCCCAATGGTAAGTGTGGGGAGGGCCAGGGCACATCCATCAGACCCCAGGCTCCAACCCAGTCCATGGGTGGCCATGGGAATCTCTGTTAGTGCGGATCCTGCCAGGGACTGGGGGAGATGCACCAGGACTCTAGAGCCGTTGTGAAGTCACAAGGATGCTGGTGCAAACAGTTCTGGCCACCTGCAGACCTTCTGGGAGCTACATGGTTTGGGGACAGGCTCCATAGCTCATGGTGGGAATAGGTGTGTGCCGGGGGGAGGAGGCAGTGTGCAAATCCTGTCCCTGTCTCCATCTAAAGATAATCAGGAAGAAACTCAGAGGGGATATTTGTGTAACTTTCCTCTCCCCTTAGCCTCCTCCCACAGACTTATGGGGGGCAGAGGTGTGGAGAGTACCTCTAACTCCCCCTGAAGCTGAAGAGAGTTGCTGGTGCTCAGCAGAGTATAGCTCACTTTATGCCTTCACTAGGAGCAAAGATGTGTTCTTGCCTCCTGGTAGCTAACAGAGGGCCTAATACAAGGTCAAATCCAACTGAAGAAGAGGCAGTTACCAGTTTTAGCACAAGTTAGCAGGTTGAAGTAGGGGCTATGGCTAGAGTTGTCTGTGACCTGCAAACTCAGGCAGCTCATAGTTTTAACGTGAGTGAGCAGGTCACAGTCAACTCCAGGCTGCCCCATGGCAGTTTCAACACAAGTTAGCAGGTCGAGGTAGAAGTTAACTCCTGCTTCGTCTCTAGGATTTTACCTTGTGTTAGCTAACAGGAGGCAAGAACATACTAGTAAAGACCAGGCCTAAGTCTAAGATACCAACTGTTCTGCCATCATCATTTCTGCCTAGGCTAGTTCCAGTGCTTAATTTGTGCCAGGGCTTTCCAGGGCTGAGCCCCGACACCCCTAGACTTGGCAGTTCATAGCCCTGGCACCTCTGGGCTTGTTGCATCAGTTATGAATGTAAAAAAAAATTCTTGAGACCCAGCATCTAATTGCTTGACCAATTTCATTACAAAGGAAGCACTGGCTAGTTCACTAACCAGCTCTGCCTCTGAGCAGTTAAAGGCTCTGAAAATTCACTCTCTAGTGCCCTTGTGCACTGCAGAAGGTAAAGATGAGAGTCTAAAGAGCTGTAGACAACCCTACTTCTATAGATCAAGCATCAGGGTGGAGGCTGAGAGACCAATCACTTCTCAAAGGGCACCATCCGCCCACACTAGAGAAAGGATTATGCAGACATATTCACATTCTAAACAGATTTTCTTCCACTAAACTGTCAATACCATTCTCACTCTCACTCAGCTAATCACATTAGTTTTGTCATTAGAGCTCACATTTGATAGACGGTACCTAAACAGCTTAAACCACCCAGAGAGGCCGCATACATTAGAAGTGCCAAGACAAAAAGAAGGAAGGATTTTCTATTTCATATCTTACTGAGTCACTGTGGCTCACTCAAACCTTTGAGCTCCATCTATCAGTAACAGAACAGCAAATTCAGGGATGATAGTGAGATGATAAAGGGTATCCTTCAAGCTGCATTTAGACAGACAAGAGACTGAAATTGAACTGAGGGTATTTATGCTGATGGGAGAGCAGCAAAGGACAGGTGAATTTCCATTCTCCCCCCCTTTCCTTTCTTTTCCCTTCCACCAGTCAAGTCTATGGTTATTTTTGTATGCATGTTTCAGCTTTTGTTAACAAGCCAGAGCAAGTCAAGCCCACCTATGCACACAACATGACAATAAACAGTGCGAGGACATGACAGAAAACCACACTGAAACACAATTCAGCAAATCCCTTACTCACCTCCAGATTCTGCTTTCCTTGCTCACCCAGAGTAGTACCTCATGCTCAAATCCAGGGGAGCATTCCTAAGGGACTACTCAGTATGAGCAGAAGTCCTTGGGTGTGTACTAGTCCAATTCAAATAAGCCACATTGCTCACATTAGCAAGATTTTTCCAACAGGATCAATCCCTTATGTGGCATATAAAACCAAGACTGCTGTCTAAAGGAGATCAACAGTTTGTCTGTTCAGAATTTATGTTTAATGGAAGATAACACTGGTATTGACTTTATTTCTTTTAATTTTACCTACTGTACTTCACTGGTAATTCATGGTATCTCAAAGTGACTCAAAGGAACTCATTGAGGGGCTAACAGAGTAGAGGCAGGCAAGACCAAGAAGAAGTGGCTCAGAGGCAAGAAGCATTCCAAATAAGTGGGCTAGCAAATAAGGCAGAGGATGTGGAGAGCTGCAGGCAGGAGGTCAGAACACAGCTGCAAAAACAGTCTAGTTCCAGCACTTTGAGCTTTTAAAGACCAGAGGGATTTGGTAAGATCATAAGAGGGAAAGGCAACAGCTGAGGTCACAGCAGATGAAGGTATGAATAAGGAGGAGGGCCAAGGGGAAGTAAAGACCGATAGCAACTTTCCAACAAGATGATGAAACAGGTGCAAACTCCCGGCGGCGTTTACCTCAAGCGGCTCTGCATGCTGCCCCGTCCACAGGGGTGGCACTTGGAGCAGGGGCAGCATGCAGAGTGGAGGCCCCTGGCTGCCCCTACGTGTAGGGGCCGGAGATGGGGCCATGCCGCTGCTTCCGGGAGCTGTGTGGAGTGGCCCCTGACCCTGCTCCCCGGCTAGAGCACCGGAGTGGGGCAACCCCCAGACCCCGCTCCCCAGCAGGATATCGATGGGGAAGAATAAAACAGCTAGCAGGCCGGATGCAGCCCGCAGACCGTAGTTTGCCCACCCCTGTCCTAGATCATGTGGATTTTCTTAACTTTTTAAAAGCAGCAATTTGCAGTAAATCAGCTTGTCCCAGCCTAAAGCTGAATCCAGTTATAGAAGATGTAGACATTCATTTACCTGAATAGGCCAAGCTGGCAGGGGCTGTAAGAAGTCAGCTTTGTACGGATAGTTCACCATTGCCAAATTTACCCATGTTTCACTTAGCCAAGCTTTCAACACAGCAACATCTTGCTTGCTTTTTAATGGGCTACATAAGTGAAATGCACTGGAAAGCCACTTCAAACCTTCATCTAAGCAAGAAAACATACAAATTAGGGGTTAATGTCTCTGGAGTCAATCATACATCATAAAGGCTATGGATGGTGAGGACCCGAAACATGCCCCTGTTAGTGCAGCTTCTCTCTTACCCTTTTCCCTTCCCTCAGCATAATTAATCCACTGAAGTTTCTTCACGTGTACACAAGCATTCCTGAGAGCAGAATCTGGTCCAGCAAGTATTTGTATTACTCAGAGGTACATGGATAGTGCATATCAAGCACATTAGGTTAATGTAAATCTGGCTGGTGTTTGGAGAATGTAATGTCTGACATATCATCACGACCACCACACAGCAAGCCTTTCTTCTCTGAAAGGAAACATCAAACCTACTGGTTGAACGTATGAGAGCTGTCACTAGATAACTCACAGGACTCTGCTTGCCCTTCTCTCCCTTGTTTTGCCTGGTTAAGAATCCCTGACTCAGTTTCCCATTTCTACAGACTAACTTAGAATACTGGTATCTCTAGTGGGGTCCTGAACTAGAACACGAAAATAAATTTTAAAATCCCTGTGCTCTAGGTAGGCTGAAATCCCATCTGATCTCTCCCCCCAGTGCTAAATGATAAATAGTGCAACGGCCAATTCAGATTTTCCCTTCCTCCTTTCCTGTTTATTTTTAAGCTAGTTTAAAAACAAAACCAAACAGACTACCTTTAAGATCTGCTTTCCCATCCTCCTCCCTTCACCTTTTCTCATTCCTTCCTAGTTTGCACCAGGATGGAACATGATAGAGATTCCTTAAGTTATGATATGGAACCAACTCCAGATCTGAAGTTTTCCCAGTGGCCAGGGAGGTTTGGACCTGGATTTTAAACCACTCTATAAAACTTGTACAAACCATATGCTACGCCATCAGCAAGGTCTATTTTTAAGTTACCTTCCCCTTTTTGAAAGGTTGATACCAAGGAACTGCAGAAATAGCATTTCAGTCGTAGCTAGCCTCTTTTCTTTTACCCATTCCAGATAGAGGAAATGGCTGAACTCTCTAGATCTAGACTAAGGTCTGCTATTTTGTAGTCATTTTTAAACAACCTAGTTATTTACTTTGAAAAACTAGCTACAGTACTGAGCATGCAGACATATCATGGACTATGTTAGGCCATTGCAAGGTGTGGCCCTGGAAAAAAAGGTAGATAAAGCTAGAACTCAACCAGTGTGGAAATCTGTTGTTGGTTTTTGGGTTTTTTTTGGTCTGTAGTTTATTTTAATGAAGGTCTCCTATTTTCATGTGGTAAGATAGCATCTTCAACCTGTGTTCGATTCCACCTTCAAAGTCAACTCCAAATGGTCTCATTTAAAAAGTTCATTTTTTAAATGTAAAAGCTAATCCATAACAGCTGATGAAGGCTATGTTTAAAAAAAATTAATTATACACGAGACAATCACTCACACTTTGTGCAATTTTAAAATTTACAATGATTCTCTTTAAGCAAATTGCTTGAACTTTGTGATCCTTCGAAAAGCATGATTCCTGAAAGGTCTTGCCAACTGCCTACCTGTGGAGGAGACACGGTTAATGGCCCCCCAGGAATTCAGGATGCTCTCTGAGCAGCACTGCCCGCTCTTTTTGAAATCATTTGTCACAATAGTGTAGAAAGTGCCACAAGGTACCAAATCTTCAAACTGCCAGATTGGGGCAGAGGCTGCAAGAGCTCTGTGGATTGAGACAGAAAGACAAGATCGTTTGGTGAAACATGTGCATCTAGCACCTCTAAAAAAATGAATCTTTGTCCTCATGGCAACACTTTCCTCACAGCTGCTGTCTTCTAATTAAAAACTTCTAAAAATAGGTGTTTATAATTTATCTGTGACATTCTTGACTGAGAATAACATGAACAATACATACATTTGCAAAAATATTCCACAAGATGGAGTGCAAAACAAGTAGATGTTTTAGCCATGTCAGATGCTAGTTCAAACATTTTTAAAAATTTTGCAGCTCTTAGTCCATGTTTATATTTATTTGTACAGTAGTGTCTAGAGATCCCAACTGAGGTCTCTAGACACTACTGTGTACTAGGCACCATACACACACACACACTAAAGAGACAGTCTGTGCCCCAGAGACCTTACTGTCTAAACAAACAAGGCAGACAAAGGGTGGTAGAATTATTATTCCTATATAACAGATGGGACTCTGGGGCACAGAGAGGCTAAGTGACCTGCCCAAGGTCACATGGAAAGTCACCTGTGGAACTGGGACTGAACCCAGAGCTCCCAAGTCATAGCCAGTGCCATAACCATAGGACAATCCTTTGCCAACAGCTATACAGTAATCCTATATAGGGTCTGATACAATACAAAATAGCAGTGGCTGCCTCGGTCATAAAAGCCACAGAAGGCTATGGATGCTGGCTTTGTGGCAGGAGAGCCTCAGATGCTACAAAGCAAAGTCACCAAAATAACTTTCCCATGATGAACTGTGAAGTTGCCCAAGGAAAGAGCATCCAGTAGTCAACCCTTGGGACAGCTGGGCAGTCTGCTTGCCAAGGCAAAGACCACATAAGTTACAAACAACTCTACTAATTCCCTTGCACGTTTGCTGGAGGGTGATAAGGCTGGCTCAGGCATTTGGAGGGCATATAGAGGAGCTTCTCTTTCTTCTAGACACCAAGAAGAGAGCTTATGTTCACAATGACATTGTGGGAAACCCTTACCCTCCAACACCATAGTTTATCCTGGAGCATCTCTCTTTCCTCATGATGAGAAGAGGAATATAAACAGAGGTGTTGAGTTTTCAGCCCAGTGCGACTCTTTGCTCTTCTCTCTACCTGACCTTCAGAAAAAAGGGGGCCGCCAAGTGAAGTGTCCCAAACTTGGCCTGTCCCATATGAAGTCCTAGCCAGCCTAGGAAAGCTTGCCTGCACTTTAAGCCTTCAGGGGCGAGGAGATTCCCACGCTCAACTACATTTGCTGCGTCAAGGAACGAAAACAGCCATTGTAAAACACATTGCTATTGGTCAGATATTCATTGAATAAGACTTTTTGGTTATGCCAAAAATCCCAATCACTTTTTAAGTTTTGTTAATAAATTTTAAAAGTTACCTCACCCCAGAGAGAGACACAATGTTATCACAGATAAATGGTTGACTTTCCGCCACCTGCAACTTTTAAGGACAACGGAGCCTGAAAAGATCAGGAGACTCAAAAAGTCAATTTTCTTAAAAGGGATCATTTAAAAGTAATTATAACTTAATTAACAGGTTTACTTGAAAATCCTCAGAAAAAAGTCAACACTAGCTGCCAGCTTTCATATACGTTGCCTCCGTTGAATCTTTGGAATCTCTTGGAAGGACAGAGTCACCAACACTAAGGTGCTCAAACAGGCCAGCATACCCAGCATGCAAACACTCCTCAAACAGAGATGCCTCCGCTGGCTTGGACGTGTGTGCCGAATGAATGATGGGCACATCCCAAAGGGCATCCTCTATGGTGAAGTGGCATCTGGAAAAAGACCCAAAGGGCGTCCAAAATTGCTTTCAAGGGTCTGTGCAAGCAAGACCTCAAATAAACGGACCTGGATGTGGGAAGATCATACTCAGGACCGCAGCCTTTGGAAACAAGAGCTTAAAGGTCTCCGGAGTTACGAGAGGAAGCCATCCAGCCTAGCAGAGGAGAAAAGAGCTCGCAGAAGGCAGAGCCCAAAGGGTTGAAACATCACCGTCAAATGTGACAGATGCAGCAGAGATGGTCTCTCTCAAGTGGGTGTCTTCAGCTACAGCTGCCATAAAACCAACTGAGTGAATTCTTTACCACTCAGGGGTGCATACCCATGGCCTCTCAAGGCTGAAGGGTGCCTACTACAACCAACTGCTAGATTCTGTTCTGTAAATTTCGGAAGAGATACTTTATTCTTCAGTCAATAACAAAGAAGTTGAATCCCGGTTTTAGATGAAAAATTTAACCCAATCTTAACTCTAAGCCTTCAAGAGTGCCTCCATGATATTCATAGCTATAAATGCAAATTATAAATGCAAAGAAGGATTAGGTCTTCCTAACCAGTCCCTCTATTTCCAAGTCATTTTTTATGTGCCATTACTGATCTGTGTTTAAGCACAGCAACTGCACTTACCCAACCACCACATGAGGGTATTTCATTCTAAACCAGGCTGCAAGCATCCCTCCATAGGATCCCCCTATGGCAATCACAGGAGCATTTAGGGCTCCTGGAATTGTCTCCTTTAGGTGCTGAATTAGTATCGCAAAGTCTGCCAGAGCTTGTTCCGACGTCAGGTAATTCAGATGTTTGGAATCCTGAAACAAGAACACGTTATATAGTATGGGACAGATTTTCAAACACCAATCTTTGTTTTTCCATTTGCAATTTGTGATCTGCTGAGGATCACACCAGAGGTGACTGCATTTGGGCAACAGGTGAATTGATCTCTGCAAGTGTAGCTTGTAATTCTGGAAATCCCTAGAGGCTTTTGAAAGCAACTGTACAGAATCAATAGTTATAGAAAATGTGACTCTCCTGCCGCAAATACTAGTAAACATGGAGCCAAATCCACCTCCCCATACTCATGCAAGTAGTTACTATGTAGTCAACAGGGTTATTCACATGAGTCAAGCCAGCAGAATTTACACTAGCAAAGAAGAATTTTAAGGAGAAAGGAAGCAGCCAGTTCTTCTCAAAAGCCTTGAAACCAGAGGGTGATCAGAGTGGGAAAAGGCACTTACACTGTAAGACTTGTTTCCGAAGGGCAAGGATTCTCCATAGTATCGGTGTTCAGCAAATATTAACATGGCATTAAGCTCTTCTGCCACATCCCACATAAAACCCTGTGGGGGAGGGGGAGGAGCATTTAAAACAATGAGCAGACACTGAATTATTATGCACTTTCATTTAAATATACCCATTAAACTCATACTCTTCAATAGCGAAGATGCCACTGACTCAGTTACTAGTCACTCAACTGTTGTCTAAGGATAGTAAAAGTAAAGAGAACTAGACAGATACAGAATGTAATGGAGGCTTAGTAAATCACTGAAAATATTCACAGGGCCAAATTTCTGCAAGGGGCAAGTGGGTACACAAAAAGAGAAACATCTCAGGTGAGGGGAAGTGGCACTATTGTGCCAGAGCCAGTTCATGAAATGCTGCCATAACTGCTGTAGCAAAAGGGACGTGGCTCATGGGAAATCTATGAATAAAGCTTATACACATCCCAGGATTCTGATTAAGTTACAGGTGACATCAACGTCATTTTGCAGCAAACACTATATAAATAGGGCTTCTAGTTACGGTTTTAACTGATAAAAACCAATAAAAAGAAAAGGAGGACTTGTGGCACCTTAGAGACTATCAAATTTATTTGAGCATAAGCTTTCGTGAGCTACAGCTCACTTCATCGGATGCATTCAGTGGAAAATACAGTGGGGAGATTTATATACACAGAGAACATGAAAAAATGGGTGTTACCATATACACTGTAACAAGAGTGATCAGGAAAGGTGAGCTATTACCAGCAGGAGAGGGAAAAAAACCTTTTGTAGTGATAATCAAGGTGGGCCATTTCCAGCAGTTGATGAACGTGTGTAGCCAGGGATGGAGGGGTGGGGTAGAGAGAAATAAACATGGGGAAATAGTTTTACTTTGTGTAATGACACATCCACTCCCAGTCTTTATTCAAGCCTAGTGTAATGGTGTCCAGTTTGTAAATTAATTCCAATTCAGCAGTCTCTCGTTGGAGTCTGTTTTTGAAGTTTTTTTTATTGAAGAATTGCGACTTTTAGGTCTGTAATCATAATTCTTTTACGTAGAGACTGTCTGGTTTGGCCAGTGTACATGGCAGAGGGGCATTGCTGGCACATGATGGCATATATCACATTGGTAGGTGTGCAGGTGAACGAGCCTCTGACAGTGTGGCTTTGTTGCAAGGATATATCTACCAATGTGATATATGCCATCATGTGCCAGCAATGCCCCCTGCCATGTACACTGGCCAAACCAGACAGTCTCTAGGCAAAAGAATAAATGGACACAAATCAGACGTCAAGAATTATCACATTCAAAAACTGGTGGGAGAACACTTCAATCTCTCTGGTCACTCGATTACAGACCTAAAAGTCGCAATTCGCATCTGATGAAGCAAGCTGTAGCTCACGAAAGCTTATGCTCAAATAAATTGGTTAGTCTCTAAGGTGCCACAAGTACTCCTTTTCTTTTTGCGGATACAGACTAACACGGCTGTTACTCAAAAACCAATAAGACATCCCTGACATAAATAACCCCCTGAAATCAGCATTCATCCAGGGAACACCAGAACAACACCTGAACTGGTTACTTGTATCTAGGAGCTTGTCTACATGGAGCAGTAACGCATACAATAGGGGTGTGATTTATAAAGCACAGGCACATGTTGTGCATTAATTGGTCCATGTAGTCCCTGCTTCTGCGTGCTAAAGATGCTACGGCATATACTACTGTTAAGACAGGTTTCAGAGTAGCAGCTGTGCTAGTCTGTATCCGCAAAAAGAACAGGAGTACTTGTGGCATCTTAGAGACCATAGCCCACGAAAGCTTATGCTCAAATTTCTTAGTCTCTAAGGTGCCACAAGTACTCCTGTTGTTCTTACTACTGTAATGAGTAATGTATATATTGCAGCATACACAAAGAGAAGGTCCCCAACCCTTCCCCCTCCCCCCCACCCAGTTTTTGAATATCTACATAAAACTAAAAAGTTACTAAAAATAAGCCCTGAAAAACAGAATCCCTGTCTATAATCTATATAAGATTCCAAGAACGTTACTCTGAGGTGTGACATACTGAAGTCTAGATTATCTGCTGAGTCAATGTGAAGTGATGGAAATAGCTACAAGCATGGTTGAAAGCTCTTTTTATTCAAAACATCTCCAGGTTCTATCACCACTGGGATTTGAAATCCGTTACCATCCCATTTTTAAGTTCTCAGACATTTTGACTTGAGGAATTATACCCAAGCGGCAGCAAGGCATGTATCTATGCCATGGTGACAGTCCTAGATATTGGTTGAGTTACCTCTGATATATCACAATCACAGCCTAATTCTAAAGTTAATTTACATGCAACAATTTCATTGCTTGTATGGAGTGCACTGAAAGAGGATTACTTCACCCAACTACCATGTCTGTGTGACAGCATGGATGTTCAGTTACTATTATTATGTATAACAGACTTTCCTATGGTGATCATCAACTTACTATCAGACCACGTCCATGAATCTAGACTCAACTCCCCTAGAGGGCAGATGAGGAATCTAAAGCAACATGATGTGAGGTGACTTACCAAAATCTCCTGACAACCAGTCCAGTGTCTCAACCACAATATCATCCTTCCTCTCAGGATCTGATTGACAACCCTTTGAAATCAATGGAAGTATTTCCATTTACTTCAATGGGCTTTGAATCAGGCCCTAAACTCTTATTTTGTTTATTCTTTTAGCTCAGTGTTCCTCAAGGAACACTATTATTTTAATCAAAATTACTGCAGACTTGGATTTTAAATACGTATTCCGATGCGGTCTCCCACTAATATGCCACATTATAAAGTAAGAGCAATATTAAAGAACAAAAATCTATTTTATATACACCGTATTATTGCAAAACCAGGTGATATCGCCTTCATTGCCAGTGTAGAAGAGAATCGATCCATTGTCTTTTCTCCAATGCTGATCTGCTACTAGGTACCGCTGCTGGAATGTAAGATCTTGATCAAATCCAAAATGATCAATCTGTGGGAATGAACAGAAAAAAAAACAAACAAATAGTTTCAGAAAGGTCTAATAGGGTCAAGGAGTGAAAGTGTTGACATTCAAGATGAGATTCACCAAGGTTGAAAAACATAATTTAACCCAGGATTCTTTGACTCTAACACACTGAAATTGATTTAAAGTTTTTCCTCTCCAAGAGACAGTTAACCAGCGCTGGATGAAGGCTGTACACTCAAGACGGAAGTGAAATTTAATCTCAGTTACAAGAGATACATGCAGTTTTAATAGCATCATATTTAAAGGTGATGCTCTCCAGGAGTATGCTCTCCAAATGCAGTAGAAACACAGTCTTTGTCCCATATTGCTTACAGTCTTGTGTCACGCTCTGGGGTACAACCACTCACTACTTTGGATTGCGTCACAGCCTGCCCTGTCACCCAGGGGGCCTTAAATGCTCTGCTGCTGTGGCTCACAGCCTGAACAGCAACACCCAGCAGACAAACACGCACTGAGCATCTGTGTATTAAGCAACTCTGGCTCTGCACTCTGATGCCAGCCATCTGCTTGTTACAGCCCAGCCACACACTGGTATCTCCCAAGATTGTTACTATTAGCCCAGTGACTCCAACACTCCCAGTCCCAAGATTTCCCAAAACCACATGCTCTTTAATGTCCAGCCCTCTCCTGGACCATTCAGAGGAATAACAAGGTTCGTTCATTCCTCTAAAGAGACAAAATTCACAGTTGTATCACTTTAATTCAAACAGTGGGTTGGTGTAGATTAAAAGTAAAACAAGTTTATTAACAAAAGGAGGTAGGCTTTTAAGTGAGTTCAAGTATTAAGAATACAGTTAGAAATAGTCACAAGCAAATAAAGGTGAAAAATGCTTTCTAGAGACTAAGACTTAACAAAACTACAGTCTTGATTCAAGGTAAGATTCTTACTGCACGCTCAAAGAGCAAGATGGCTGACTCCTCCCACCCAGTCAAAATCTCTCCCCAAAGACAAAATACCCCAAGTTCTTGTATAGACCAATGAAACTTTGAAATGGATTCTTCTGAAGGTTACTCCCCAAAATAAAAGAAAAGGAGTACTTGTGGCACCTTAGAGACTAACCAATTTATTTGAGCATGAGCTTTCGTGAGCTACAGCTCACTTCATCGGATGCATGCCGTGGAAACTGCAGCAGGCTTTATTTATACACAGAGAATATGAAAAAATACCTCCTCCCACCCCACTGTCCTGCTGGTAATAGCTTATCTAAAGTGATCATCAGGTGGGCCATTTCCAGCACAAATCCAGGTTCTCTCACCCTCCACCCCCCCACACAAATTCACTCTCCTGCTGGTGATAGCCCATCCAAAGTGACAACTCTTTACACAATGTGCATGATAATAAAGGTGGGCCATTTCCTGCACAAATCCAGGTTCTCTCACCCCCTCACCCCCCTCCCAAAAACCACACACACAAACTCACTCTCCTGCTGGTAATAGCTCATCCAAAGTGACCATTCTCCCTACAATGTGCATAATTAAGGTGGGCCATTTCCAGCACAAATCCAGGTTCTCACATCCCCCCCACCCCCATACACACACAAACTCACTCTCCTGCTGGTAATACCTCATCCAAACTGACCACTCTCCAAGTTTAAATCCAAGTTAAACCAGAACATCTGGGGGGGGGGGGGGGGGAGGAAAAAACAAGAGGAAATAGGCTACCTTCATTATGCAAGGTAGCCTATTTCCTCTTGTTTTTTCCTACCCCCCCCCAGATGTTCTGGTTTAACTTGGATTTAAACTTGGAGAGTGGTCAGTTTGGATGAGGTATTACCAGCAGGAGAGTGAGTTTGTGTGTGTATGGGGGTGGGGGGGATGTGAGAAAACCTGGATTTGTGCAGGAAATGGCCCACCTGATGATCACTTTAGATAAGCTATTACCAGCAGGACAGTGGGGTGGGAGGAGGTATTTTTTCATATTCTCTGTGTATAAATAAAGCCTGCTGCAGTTTCCACGGCATGCATCCGATGAAGTGAGCTGTAGCTCACGAAAGCTCATGCTCAAATAAATTGGTTAGTCTCTAAGGTGCCACAAGTACTCCTTTTCTTTTTGCGAATACAGACTAACAGGGCTGTTACTCTGAAACCTGATCCCCAAAATAAAGTTCATTCAAACCGTGAGGAAGGAGACATGGGGTCTGGTGATAAAGGAAGTTCCATGCTAGTTTCTTTCCTGATGGTATTTGCTAAAATGTATATTGATCTGTTCCTGCCCCCTCCTGTGCAAATTAATGGCCACCTGATGTGATACTAATTGGCTGATAACACCTGGCTGGAAGTGCTGGCTTATCCTTTGTCTGGGAGAAACCTGTTTACCCAGTCCCCAGACTTGTCCGGTAAACATATTTTAGTTCTGCATTTCCTTCATTATTTGTATGGTCCCTTAGGCATTTACTGTACCTACCCCAGGCAAGACTATTAATGATCAGCATGTTATTAGTTTTTCAATGATACCTTACGTGACACCTATCAGATACAATTTATGACATTAATGAATTGGGGTACACTGGTCAGGCCAGCTGAAACTCACTACCAGATACCAGTAAACCCCTTACCCTCTTGCACTGGGATGCTGTTAGGGTCACGACTAAGACAGGATAGCTGTATGAAATAAACAAATGGGGCAAGATGGAAGGTAGAAGAGTGAGGGGGCAAATGGCAGTGCTGGTCAAAAGTTTTCTGTCAGTTTTTTGTTTTTGTTTTTTTGGAGAGGTGTGGTGGGGAAAATACAAAGTAGTTTTTTCAACTAAATGGAAACATTTTCAAGGAATTATGTTTCCTAGAACATATTTGATGAAATACTGAAAACCCAAAACTGAAGTTTTCCTAGCTAAAATATTTTTGGTTTTCAACAGTATACAGCTGAAAAATGGTAAAGTTTTCATTTCTGATTAAGAGTTGAAATTTTCCACTGAATGTTTTCACTAAAACTTTCCTCCCATTTTTATCTAAATTTTCCATGGGGGTGGGGAGGTGTTTTTCTACATAAAACAGCAGTAATATTAGCTTTATAACTGGGGCCCTACCAAATTCAAATCCACGAAAAACGCATCTCAGATTGTGAAATCTGGTCTTGTGTGTGCTTTTACCCTATACAGATTTCACGGGGGAGACCAGCATTTCTCAAATTGGGGGTCCTGACCCAAAAGAGAGGGACTGCAAAGTTATTTTAGGGGGGGTGTCAGTATTGCCACCCTTACTTCTGCGCTGCCTTCAGAGCAGCACCCCACCAGCAGCAGCAAAGAAGGAAGGGTGGCAATACCATACCATGCCACCGTATTTCTGCGCTGCTGCCTTCAGAGCCAGGTGGACGGAGAGTGGCGGCTGCGGACTGAGGGGCCCAGCTTTGCAGGCAGCAGCACAGAAGTAAGGGAGGCAATCCCATGCCATGCCATCCTTCCTTCTGCGCTGCCGCTCGCAGAGGCTCTGCCTCCAGAGCTGGGCACCCGCCAGTAGCCACCGCTCTCCATCTGCCCAGCTCTGAAGGCAGCGCTACCAACAACAGTGCAGAAGTAAGTCTAACAGTACTGCAACCCCCTCTACAATAACCTTGCGACCGCCCCCGTGCCAATTCCTTTTTGAGTCATGATCCCTACAATGACACCACCATGACATTTCAGATTTAAATAGCTGAAATCATGAAATTTACAATTTTTAAAAACCTATGACCATGAAATTGACCAAAATGGACCCTGAATTTGGTAGGGCCCTATTTGGAACCTTGTTGCAAATTTGCCCTGGATTACAAAGGTGAAATTTTCAGCCTTCATTTATGCTACTTTACACACACAAATGTTTACACACGTCCTTCCCCTTGGCGAGCCTGTCTACACTAGGAAGCAGGGCAATGCTGGGGGAGGGTTTGCAGGGCCCTTATGTCCACCCCCCCCCCCGCCCGTAGCCACCCTTCCCAGTGCAAAGGTCAAACGTCACACAGAGGTAAAGGTGGCATGGCAGGGCCTGGCTCTGAAGGCAGAGCAGGGAGTGCGATGGCTGCTGCTGGACACCCAGCTCTGAAGGCAGAGCCACAGCCAGCAGCAGAAGGAGAAGTAAGGGTGACATATCGAGCACATGGTTAAGGCATGGTTAAGGGAATAGGGGGCACAGACTAGGGGTGGAGAGCCCCAAACAGAGGGAGTGTGGGTGGGGGAACGAGTCCCAGATAGGCAGGCATCCTGCAAAGAGGAGATGGCACATGATGAAGCAGCGCATGGTTGGGAGCACAGGGGATGCTGCTGCTGTTGTGAGCAGGGCAGGCAGGAGCCATCAGATGTTGTAAGGGGTCCGGTCCCACTGCCATGGCTGTCCGAGGGCTGCCAGGAACTGCGCAGAGCTGTGCCTCAGGGCGGCAGGCAACGTGAGGTGTGCGGAGCTGACCTTGAGCCCCAGGTCCAGAGCCCAGGGTGGCTCCGGGGCCCTTCCCGTGAAGAGGCAGCGAAGGGCCAGAGCCCTCATGCTCTCCCAAGGCCCAGCTTGGGCACAGGGGAGCCTCAGTGCTCCCATGTGTGCCCACAAAATGTATAGCGCAGCCCCCCCCCCCCCAATTTTCTGTCTAGTCCACCTCAGCGCCCCCACCTGGAAGAGGCTGGCGCCACCCCTGCTGGGAAGTTTACCAAAATAGCTATCCTGGAATATCTCCTTATGTGGACATTCTTATTTTGGTATAAGAGTGTCCCCAGGGGGGCTTATCTCAAGGTAACTATTCTGAAGTAGCTGTTTCAGTAAATTTCCAAATCACAGCCAAGTCTTAAAACATCATCACTTTTGCTTTAGAAACCAGTGTTTGGTGCTTCCACCCTGGGAGTGAGGGTAGCCTGTAGCTGGATATCACTGAATTATTCTAGGAGAGAGCAGCATCTTTGCTTCATCTCTCTCGGTCAGTCTCCCTGCCAGACCAGTAGAACAAAGACATTGGCAGTAGCTTATGGCGTGCTGCTAGTAGAAGCCTGACATCTGCTGGAATGAACATCTGTGCCTGCTGCCTTCTGTCGTTAACATACAGCCTCTACAGTCCCTCATGTGCCCCATAAAACCTGGGCTCTTTTAACACGGCCTTTGTTCTGCAAACATCTGCAAGTGGATTTAGTGCACACGGAAAAGAGGCATCTCAGTACTAGATCAAGCCGTGTGTAGCATGAGCAGCTGCTGTGCAAACTTCCCCATGCAGCTCAAACGCGGAGTCTAATTCCTGACTACCAGAACCCAGATATTCCAATCAAGATAGCAAAACTGCATGGCCTTGTGCGCACACTTTTTAAGAGGTTGGTACGTACAAACAGGGAATGGGATAAGACTCCAGGCTTTGTTTGGGCCCAAGAACAGGATTTGAACTTAAAAAAAAAAGACATTTTAAAAGGGTTTATTTTCAAAACCTAACAAGCTCGCAAAAAGTATTTTGCCGCACTCACTTTTGGGGGTGCTGTTATTACAGATGGGCCTTAGCAGCACTGAACGTAGAGGAAGTTCAGATCCTCTGTGCCTCAGGCACATTCTACTATTCATAATAATGCCATGTGTGTGCATTTTACCTTACAGACATGGAAAACAGAGAGACACGGTCCTTGCCTGAGAGTTTATTAACTAGATTTAGGGTTTTTACTAGTCCAAAAATAACTGGTCAATTGACTGGTCAACCATTGGTCAAATAAAATCAGAAGTGCTCAAGTATTTGATCCTTGTGCTTTCCTTTATTTTTTTTCTCCCTGCACCATTTGTGAATGGTTTTAATTCTGGTATTTAATCTCAATTTGTTTGTTTAGAAGACAAGCAGCTGCCAAAGCCATAGTTTCAGTTTGGGGTCATTATCTCATACGATTAGTCTTGGAGTCTAACAAAGAAGATCAGACATAACTTTAGGATAAGTCTGAGCCATTTAGTGTTCATGAATGTAAATATCAGAAAGCTACACCAAGGAAGCTTATCTTTAAGCTTCTTGAGACGATAAGTGTGAATGTCAGATGGTTTAGCAAACTGCCAATGGGAGTCAAATGTGACCAGATGAAATATATCCCAGGCTGTGAGGGACCACAGGGATTCCTGGTCCAGAACCAGTGCTATGAAAATTTGTTCTGGTCCAAAAAGAACTTGCATTGGTTGAAAGTTTTCTAGCTTTGCCAAGTCATGAAGCATGAAACATTTTAACTATGGTATCACTCATTTAACTGTAAGAGGGATATCAGTTTTTCTTGGCATTGTTGCTGTTCATTATCAGTTGTGTAACACTTGCATAGTTCCACAAAATGTTAACACAAAAAAACAAAATAAGATTGAAGGACAAGGTTCTCTGTTGTTCCAAGTTCTCACTCTGTGAAGATGGGGATGGAAAGACACCAGGAAGCTAGTTACACTCTTCTTGGCCCATTTGGCAAAAGTCCCCAAGGCACCAGAAACCAGACCTGCGCATAGTCAGAGCAGACCTATTTGTGAGTTATTGCCAACTGATGCTGTTTGGCCCTAGCAAAATGAGTTGTTTATTAAATTAATCAATCCAGTTCCTATTGGCCACCTGTCTACATCACAGAAATCTCCATCCGATTAGTCTTTAATTGTTGAGGCTGAGTGGAAAGGCCAAGGACTAAACAGATGTAGCAGCTGAACCAACCTCTCACCTCCTCTGCTGTCACACCTACCAAAAACTTAACAGCAGTTGGGCAGCTGCTCTGCTGTGACCACCGCCTATCATCCAAACCAGTGCTGTCCTTGTCTATTGAAACTACCTGTTGTCTCTTGTCTTATACTTAGATTGTGAACTCTGGGGCAGGGACCATCTTCTTTGTTCTGTGTTTGTTCAATACCTTGCACAACAGGGCCCTGATCCATGGCTAAGAGCCCCCACATAAATTAGACAACTAATTCAGTCCCTAATCTAGTAAACTATTTATGCATGTGCTTAACTTTAAGCACGAGTTCTCCCATTGCAGTCAATGAGACTACTCGAATGCTTGTAGTTAAGCATGCATTTAATGGCTTTGCTGGGTCGCAGCCCTAATGAATGATGACAGATTATCTCATTGTATGCTGATATTTGGCTTGCTACTTTTTGCAGTGCCATTATTTAACATGTAATAAACTTAGTGCTGTAGTTAGAAAGTGATTCCCATGAACCAAGAATAGACTCAGCAGCAGAAAATACTCAAGTTTAGAAGTGTATAGGTTTTGGGGAGGGAATTTAAGCAGGTTTAGAGGGAACATATTTGATAAGTAGTTTCCAAGAACTATTCGAATAATATAGTCTACTAACCTGAATACTCTGTTGGTAGTAATGGAAAATCCATTTTGTACATGCCTGGTTTTAGGAGGAATGAGAAATCTGTTTCCACAAAACTTCCTTCTCTTCTTTCTGACAGAGTAAGATTCTATAGGTGGATGATTAGGACACTGGCCTGGGATGTGAGAGACCAAGATTCAAGTCGCTGCTCTGCTTGATTTGGAGTGATGTGGGATTGAAAATTCTGCTGTCAGGTAGGGCAAGGCCTTAAACCTGGCCAGTACCCTAACCCCCACCCTATGGGGTGTGATACTGATACAAATACATACACATCCCTCCCCTGACAACTCCATCTTTTGCAAAAGATGCCTGAAAAGTTTTGTTGTTGGTCCAATGAGGAACAAAAACAAATTCCAAAACCCTGAAAGTTGCTGTGAAACAGAATTGTCAACCTCCAGCCAGTTCTAGTACAAACATTCATTTGTTTTTTATTTATACATATGCACCATCATTTTTTAAATAGTTCTGTACTAGGAGTTCTATTTTTCCTTGCTAAATGGTGAATTAAAGTGGAAGATCTGGATTAACATTAGGCTAGTACAGAAGTTGGCAGATTCCCAACATTCTGACACAGAAGAGAATCTTTCTACAGAAAATCATGCATCTTATTTTTCCAACAATTTTTAGTATCCTGAGTTTTAAATTGAAATCAGTTCTTTGGTTTGAGGTGCGGGGATTGTTCGGTCATTCCCCCCACTTTTGGCTAACTTTCTTTTTAGAGTTTTGGTTAAGTGGGATTTTCTTTTTTATACAGTTTTATTCTGCTGTCCCTTCTAAACGTAAGGCAGAAGGCCAAACTGCCAGTGCGCTATTGATGGCATATCTTCGATTTTTAGTATTGATAGAGAAAGAAATTCTATTTTTCCTTCCTCTTTCATCACTGCTATTGACCAAGATTTTAATGAGTCAAGCGACATTATGAAAGTTCTGCATCAGGGCTCCTAGTCTGTACTGCTGCAGACTCATTCCTTGGTCGTGGTCACCACCTAGGGTAGGTCTGCACAGCATTTTGGAGCAATGCCCAGATCGACAGAGTCAGGTTAGCTGGGCTCATGCTAGAGCTTTAAGAATAGCTGAACAGACAGAGCTTTTAAGTTGTGGCTCGGGCTGTAGCTCGGACTCTGAAGCCCACACTCTTCCTTTGGTACTAGCATGAGCCCTGCTAACCCAAGTTTGTTGACCTGGGCTGGGACGCTCACTCCAAAAATGCTGCATAGACATGCCCTTAGAGGCTCTATGTCTGTTTCTTCTCTCCTCCCCCAACTCTAAAGTTGTATTAACCCCACTTACCTTCCTCAGAGCACTGCTGAGGGTTAGTTAATAAGCCCAATTCTTCAGTCTTTATTCAAACAAATTCCCTTTGATTTGGCCTGAACACGGTAAACAAACAGTGGCCATATAAACAGAGACATCACATATCTGGCCCCAGAGATCAAATTCCAGACCTTCAGCACCAAAAGCACAAGTACCTCTACTTGTGACAAAATAGTAACTCCTTTAAGCACTAAATAAGTAGCAGGCTCATCCTTGACAGGACCAGTTACTAGGGGCTAAGCCAGTTTATCACAGAAGGACTGCAGGAGAGAATCCAATGTTTGTAAAGTACTTTGAACATGCAAATGCTAAATATTAATATCAAGAAATCAAAACAACTTAGACAATGTATCTGATGGTTTGATTTTTAAATGCTGCAAGGGAGATTTACTGATGCAGTTTCCACTGATTTGAAAGTTGCAACTGTTTGAAAGTTTATATATGTCCAGAGAGACAAGAATCTCTAGTACGGCAGGAGAATGTTAAACAGCAGTTATTAAAGTTAGACATTTTTAAATCAGCAGGTCTAGATAACTTGCACCCAATAATTTTAAAAGAGCTGGCTGAGGACCTTGCTGGACTATTTTAACACGGATTTTCAATAAGTCTTGGAACATTGGGGAAGTTCCAGAAGTCTGGAAGAGAGCTAATGTTGTGCCAATATTTAAAAAGAATAAACAAGACTATCAGGGTAATTATAGGCCTGTCAGTCTGGCATAGATCCCAAGCAAGATAACAGAACAGCTGATATGGGACTTGATTAATGATGAATTGAAGGAGGGTAATATAATTAATGCGAATCAACATGAGTTTATGGAAAATAGATCCTGTCAAACTAACTTGATTTTTTTTTATTATAGTACAAATTGGGTTGATAAAGGTAATAGTGGTGATGTAGCATACTTAGATTTCTGTAAGGGCTTTGAATTGATACTGCACAATACTTTGATTAAGAAACTAGAACAAGGTAAGATGAACATGGCACAGATTAAATGAATTAAAAGCTGGCTAACTGATAGGTCTCAAAATGTAATTGCAAACAGCGAATCAGCAGCAGGTAGGTGTGTTGCTAGTGAGTCCTGTGGGGAACTGTTCTGGACCCTATGCTATTTAACATTTTTATCAACACTGTGCTTAGTGCATAGAAATCTAAAAGTGAAAATGACAAGAAACAAAAACTCACTTTTGTTGTCCAATCAGTGTGGAATGCAAAGGAATAAAACAGAAGCCATGATACAGAAATCACACAGCAGATTTTTAAAATTCAGATTTTAATCATCATCTAAAGTATTATCTGTAACACTGATCAAGAGATGGTCTATTATCTTACACAAATACACAGTGTATGTAAGGATTTTATATAGATAGTGAACCCATAATTACAGTATAGCTACCAGAAGGGATACTACTATTAAAGGCACATGTATGAAGACATTCATTCTGAGTGGCTATATAGGCTTAAAATTTAAGTATGTAGCTTTAGAGAACTTGGCTAGAAACAAGCCTAGCCATCAACAGTACCGGTGCAAACCAGGCCGTCAGAACAGCATTCTATTCTACAGTTGTAGCAGTAATCCATGTGTGACTTCAGCACTTAACCTACAGCCATTGTAACCCACAACACTGAATTTACACTTCTGAAACCGAGTGTTAACACCTGGGATGTAAGAAGTTCCTTGACCTTGCCTTATTATACTCATGTTGCTATCCAAACCAAAATACTCCATTTGCCATACTTCCCCCCTGCCCCTGGGAAGAGGTTGAGAGAAAAAACAAGTGGCAGATGTTAGTCATATTCCTTAATGCACTACAGGAAGGCAATCACATACTACTGTGATAAACATAGTATAACCACCTATATGGAACAGAACAGAGCACTTCGCTATTCAGAAGTCCCATTTGATCTTTAATGACCAAAGTCAGGATCTCAGTTTTAAGTCTCCTCCAGAGGAGATGATACCCATTTTTTACTGTAAATAACTGCAATGTTATTTACCCCCTGGAGATTCTGGCAGGATCATGAGACTCTAAAGCATTGCTGTGATGGCTTATATTTCAGAATTTCTTTATGCAATAACAGCTTTGTTTTACATAGTTGGATATTTCATTTGCAACTGAGTTTACTTTAGTGATTCCATTGGTGAACAGCCAAAAAAGAACTTAAGTAAAAGAAAGACACCCTCCAAGAGCTCATCCTGTCTGAATTATTTCCTCACTGTGGAAAGACACAGGAAGGGCAGAGGATATCCTCCTGACTTGAGAAGCAGCATGGTCGTTGACCTGCCTGTGACTCGCAGCACCTGGGTTCTATTCCTAGCTCTGCCACTGACCTGCGGCGTGACCTCAGGCAAGTTACTTTGCTTTTCTGTGCCTGTTTTCCCTACCCAGTTTTTGCTTGTCCTGTCTCTGTAGATCATAAGCCAGTAGTCCCTAAACTTTTCCTCTTGCCCCATCCCCTTACCAGGAGTGGAGTGGGAGCTGGGGCAGGACTGGGGCTGGAGACAGAGCAGGGCTGGGGAGTGATCCCTCCCTATCCCCTTGTGGGAGCTGGCCCAGGCCCCGCTGTGCCCCTCCCCTGATGTTCCTCTGCACCCCTCCAGGGGGTGGGTTCCAGTTTGAGGACCACTGCCATAAACTCTTCAGGGTAGAGACTGTCCCTCACTATGCATACGTACAGCATAAAGCCCAACTCGGCCCCACTCTTGTTTAGGGCTTCTGGGTACTACCATAATACAAATAATAAATACCATCCCCAAGTCTATGCCCACAAGACACACTAGTATTTTACAAAATAAAATGCAATTTACCTTTTATGGGGGGGAAGAGGAGGGAAAGGGAGTAAAAGCTAGGTAGAAATCAAGCTTTTATATTACAATAGCTAGGATTTCACACTGTACTTCCATTTTGAGATTGCTTGTACTTTCATTCTTGTTCACATAAAGGATCAAGCGCCACCTTGTGTCACCTATTGCTGGGTGAAATTCTCTCCCTTCTCAGTGCCAATTTGGTTTTGTTTAAATCTAACCCTAAAACTTCAGTACCGCCAACCTCGAGATCAAAAACCATCATTTAAAAAAAAAAATCAAATTATGGTTTTAATCTGTTTTTTGGACTCCCCTCTATTCCCCTGCCAATGGTGCGCATGTGAGAGAATTTCAGGTTGAAATATCAACCTTTAATGCACACAAACATGTACCTCTCCCTGGCTGCTCAGTTGGAGCCCCTTTACCCTCTCCTCACCCCAAAGAGGGGAACTGCCATCCATTCCCTCAAGCACAGTCCTGATGCAACAGTGACACTTCTCTACCTCCTGCCGCCCTGGGACTTCTCTATGCAGCAGCACTGCTGTCCCGGCTCCCCACTCCCCTTCCTCCTGCTATCCCAGAACCCGCTCTCTGCTACAGGGCCACAGGAAGCCAGGGCAGGTCTGCGTCCTCAGCCCCAAGGCTCTTCCACAGAGTTCTGCCCATGTGCCGAGCCCTGAAAATCATGGGATTGAATCATGGGAGTCTTGTCATGACAGCTCCCAAGGTGGCTCCAAAATCCTGAGACAGGGGACTGGAGATCAATTCATGAGAGTTAGCAACACTGCCCTCCCCTGGCCTGATCAGAGGGGTCTCCCACTTACTCACCCACCTACCCCCTGGCTGAGGGAGTTGCCATTCTATCCCCACCATCTCCCACTCTTACATTGTCCTCTGCATACTCCTCAACCTCCCTCCTGCCTCCACATTCCCCTGAACCCCTAAATAGACCTCCTGCTCCACTCATTCTTCCCCCGTCTACCTTGCACAGAGTCTCTGCTGGCTGCTCCTCACAGTCCCTGTGTCCCGCTCAGCCTCCTAAAGCAGACTGAAGCCAAGTCCATGGGCAAAATGGCTGCCAACTATGGGACTTTATTAGGGACGGCCTCACTTCCAGATGCAGATAGACTTGAGGGAAGTGGTGACGAGACCCATTGGTAATAATATGAGATGGTGGCCACATCGAATAAGGGAAAATTCATGAGTTGGCCACATGTGAACACATCTTCATGAGACAGGTAACGAGACACCCCAAAATTGCTAGAGTCACGATAAAAATCACAAGAGCTGGCAATACTGAAATGCTGCTTTATGAGTTCATTTTCCATTTTAAGTTAGTGGGCTCCAACTTGCGCACCAATTTTTTTTAATGGGTGTTTGTTGTATTCTTTTCAGAACGCTGATACTTGTAGAAGATGCTATAGATTAAATAGCAATAGCTAAATCCCAAGAATGATCGGTTTCAATGAGAAACGTCGGGTGCCATTTATCAGAAGGCGTGATCTGCGATATATTTCCATCTCTTACTGCACTGGATCATGCACTTTTCTAATAACCTTGAAATACTCAAGGACAATTAGATAATGTTAAAGTGCTAAATAAGTGAAAAGTAGTCATGATAAATAACTGAATTTGCCTTTTATTTTTTGGTTTAAAAAATTTCATAAAATCTCAGTGGTTTTAGTGTTTAATTTCCTCCTCTCGGCTTCAATTTTTTTTAAAAAACAAACAGTTTAAAAGGCTGGACTCCTATTGTGTCTGTGCCTAGTCCTGCCTGCAATTAGGCAATAAGGATAAGCTAGAGTCTTATTTTAGACCTTAAATTAATTTTCAAAGGTTAGATTAGGAAATTAAATCATTTTATGAAGTGCCAAAAGGAAATCAGTCTATAATAGCATGACATACAGGAGAGCTGTTAAGATACGACTGTACTTCCTAGCCCAGCTCCTTGACCCAAGACAGGGTTAATGCCTTCTCATATGGCAGGGGCCAGTATTCACTTACCCCAGTGGTTACTCTAACACAGGAGAGGCATGGGAATTTACAACCTAATTTTTTCAGAAAACCCTGAGAACAGGGAGTCAGCGAGGAAGCACCTCTTCAACTGTGACTGTACCATTGCTAGTGTGTCTTCTTCGGGGATAAGAGCAAGTTATTATACTTTCACTTGTTTCACTGGGGCTTGTTTTATTTTGTGATAGCCTTGATACTTGTTCTGAATAGGCGGTCATAGTTTAAATAAATCACCCTGCTTCTAGCACCCATTTGTCTCATTTGTGATTAGAAACACTCAAAAGGGAAATGTTGGAGAGGAACTCTGCTATTGTCCTGTGTCACAGCTTAGACAAACTGCCTGGAAAACAACAGGCTGAAAAATACTCAGATACCCAGAGGAAACTGTAGGAAAGTAGCCAACGCTATTCACATTAGCCTCTGTTAAAAACAGGTCACCCAGTAAGCAGAACATAATACAGTGCTATTTTTATATAAAATCAAAATAAAGAGATAAAATTTAAATGGCAACACAGTGAAGGTCTTAGGGAAGTGAAAGACAATCTTGGTTACACGCTTTGACAAACTCCCCGCTCCTTTGAAACAGCATTGGCTGTCTGATTAAAAGCACAGATATCTGTGCCACATAAGGCAGTGTCAGAATAAAATTGTGTTTTAATTATTTAAGAAAAAAAACCTGTGGAAATCACAGTAAGATCACACTGAGTGTGTCTACACTGCAATAAAATACCCTCATGGGGTTTGAGAGCACAGGTGCCAGCCTGAGCCCAAACACCTCCACTGCAATTTTACAGCCCAGCAGCCCGATCCCCACAAGCCCAAGTCAGTTGACACAAGCCACAGCACAGAAACCCTCTCACTCCCTTCACAGTACTCCCCTCCACATCGATCTGCAAGCAATGGACATGTTTGTCCTGCAGAGAATCAAATAAGAGTGTAAAGCATTGTCCCAATACATGAGCAGTTTTCATGAGCGAGCGAACAGGAGCGGCTAACAGGGGAGTTTTGCAAGGGAGTTCTTCAGGTGAAGGAGGAGCGATTACGTGACCCTTGGGGTAAGTTTGTTGCCTGTAGTGTGTTGTTTGTGTTGTGGTTGCTGCTTGACTTAAATATGTCGCATGTTATATATAACAGGAGCAGCTAACAGGAGTGTGAGGGGGGCTAGATACACTTAACATTCTTTAAACTTAAAGCCAAAAACACCCCCTGATAAAAACAAAACAACAACAAAGGAACGAGCTTCAGGAGTCAAGAGAGAATGCAGGCAGAAGTCCAGCAACAGAGGGGGGCTATCCTGTTTATTGCACCCAGTGCAGCATGTCTGATTACCTGCCTTATGGGCAGGTGGTGTATGTGTGCATTCGGTGCAAGGAGCTCCTGGCCCTCAGAGACTGTGAACAGCCTTTGGAGACCAGAGTGGCTGAACTGGAGGAGCTAAGGGAGACAGAGAGGTACACAGATGAGACTTTCTGGGACACAGTAGAACGGTCCCACGCCCAGTCTGACAGCCTCTGTGCTGCTGAGGAGGATGAGCGTCTCAGGGAAAGAACATCCAACTGGAGCAGAGGGAAACTATCCCATAGTTGGAACCCTCCTTTCAGATGATGTTGTGGATCCTCTCGCACTGAGGATACCTCTCCAGGGGAGTAAACTCCAGTTATCAGGAAGAGACAGGTATTAGTAATGGGCGAGCTGATCGTTAGAAACATAGATAGCTGGGTTTGCGATGACCAGGAGAACCGCATGGTGACTTGCCTGCCTCGTGCGACGGTTGCAGATCTCTCAAGACACCTAGATAGACTTATGTCTAGCGCTGTGGAGGAGCCGTTGGTCGTGGTACATGTAGGTACCAACGACATAGGGAAGGATAGGAGAGAGGTCCTGGTGGCCAAATTTAGGCTGGTAGGTAAGAGATTGAAGTCCAAGACCTCTATGGTAGCATTCTCTGAAATGCTTCCAGTTCTACGCGCAGGGCCAGTTAGACAGGGAGAACTTCAGGGTCTCAATGTGTGGCTGAGAGGATGGTGTAGGGCAGGGGTGGGCAAACTTTTTGGCCCGAGGACCACATTGGGGTTGCAAAACGGTACGGAGGGCCGGGTAGGGAAGGCTGTGCCTCCTCAAACAGCCTGGCCCCCTCCCACTTCCTGTGCCCTGACGGGGACCCCAACCCCATCCAACCCTCCCACTCCTTGTCCTCTGACTGCCCCCTCCCGGGACCCCCCGCCACTAACCACCCTTCCCCCCCCCGGGACCCCACTCCCTATCAACCCCCCCACTCCCTGTCCCCTGACTGCCACAACCCCTATCCACCCCCCCCAACAGGTCCTCCAGGGACTCCCACGCCTATTCAACCCCCCCATTCCCTGTTCCCTGACCGCCCCCCCCAGAACCCCCAACCCATCCAAACCCCCTGCTCCTTGTCCCCTGACCACACCCTGCCAGGATCCCCCCCCCAACTGCCCCCGGGACCCTACCCCTTACCCAACCCCGTCCCCTGACTGCCTCAACCCCTATCCACACCCCCGCCCCCTGACAGGTCCTCCGGGATGCCCATGCCTATCCAACCCCCACTGTTCCCCATCCCCTGACCCCCTCCCACCCCCCGAACCTCCACCCCATCCACAAGAGGAAAGGCAATTCTTGGTTTAGTCCTAAGTGGAACATACGATCTGGTCCAAGAGGTGAATATAGCTGGACCACTTGGTAATAGTGACCATAATATAATTGGTTTCAGAGTAACAGCCATGTTAGTCTGTATTCGCAAAAAGAAAAGGAGTACTTATGGCACCTTAGAGACTAACCAATTTATTTGAGCATAAGCTTTCGTGAGCTACAGCTCACTTCATCGATGAAGTGAGCTGTAGCTCACGAAAGCTTATGCTCAAATAAATTGGTTAGTCTCTAAGGTGCCATAAGTACTCCTTTTCTTTTTGCATAATATAATTAAATTTAACATCCCTGTGGTGGGGAAAACACCATAGCAGCGCAGCACTGTGGCATTTAATTTCAGAAAGGGGAACTACACAAAAATGAGGAAGTTAGTTAAACAGAAATTAAAAGGTACAGCACAAAAAGTGAAATCCCTGCAAGCTGCATGGAAACTTTTTAAAAACACCATAATAGAGGCTCAACTTAAATGCATACCCCAAATTAAAAAACATAGTAAGAACAAAAAAAGTGCCACTGGGGCTAAACAACCAAGTAAAAGAAGCAGTGAGAGGCTGTCAAGGTTCCTTCCCCACTTTGAACTCTACAGATGTGGGGACCTGCATGAAAAACCCCCTAAGCTGGTACAAATAAGCTTAGGTTAAAACTTCCCCAAGATACAAACTATTTTACCTTTTGCCCTTGGACTTTATTGCTGCCACCACCAAGCGTCTAACAAATATATAACAGGGAAAGAGCCCGCTTGGAAACGTCTTTCCCCCCAAAATCCTCCCAAACCCTACACCCCCTTTCCTGGGGAAGGCTTGCTAAAAATCCTCACCAATTTGCATTGGTGAACACAGACCCAAACCCTTGGATCTTAAGAACAATGAATAAGCAATCAGGTTCTTAAAAGCAGAATTTAATTGAAGTAAAAGAAAAAGAATCACCTCTGTAAAATCAGGGTGGTAAATACCTTACAGGATAATCAGATTCAAAACAGAGAATCCCTCTAGGCAAAACCTTAAGTTACAAAAAGACACAAAAACAGGAATATACATTCCATTCAGCACAACTTATTTTATCAGCCATTTAAACAAAACAGAATCTAACGCATATCTAGCTAGATTATTTACTAAATTCTAAGACTCCATTCCTGTTCTGTCCCCAGCAAAAGCATCACACAGACAGAGAGGCTTTGTTTCTCCCTCCCCCCAGCTTTTGAAAGTATCTTGTCTCCTCATTGGTCATTTTGGTCAGGTGCCAGCGAGGTTATCCTAGCTTCTTAACCCTTTACACGTGAAAGGATTTTTCCTCTGGCCAGGAGGGATTTTAAA
The DNA here is from genome assembly GCF_965140285.1 of Lepidochelys kempii. Taxonomy (NCBI): domain Eukaryota; kingdom Metazoa; phylum Chordata; order Testudines; family Cheloniidae; genus Lepidochelys; species Lepidochelys kempii. The sequence continues at coordinate 20,907,619 of NC_136380.1, forward strand.
GGTGTTTACCCTTCTTTATATTTATGAGGGGCAAAAAAAGGCATCCTTTAAAAAGTGGAAGTTAAATCCTAGCGAGGAAAATAGAAAGGAGCATAAACTCTGGCAAGTGAAGTGTAAAAATATAATTAGGAAGGCCAAAAAAGAATTTGAAGAACAGCTAGCCAAAGACTCAAAAAGTAATAGCAAAAAATTTTTAAGTATATCAGAAGCAGGAAGCCTGCTAAACAACCTGTGGGATCAATGGATGATCGAGATGCTAAAGAAGCACTCAAGGATAAGGTCATTGCAAAGAATTCATTTAGTTTCTCCGCATCAGTCTTCATGGCTGAGGATGTGAAGGAGATTCCCAAACCTGAGCCATTCTTTTTAGGGGACAAATCTGAGGAACTGTCCCAGATTGAGTTGTCAATAGAGGAGGTTTTGGAACAAATTGATAAAATAAGCAGTAATAAGTCACCAGGACCAGATGGCATTCACCCAAGAGTCCTGAAGGAACTCAAATGTGAAGTTGCAGAACTACTAACTGTGGTCTATAACCTATCATTTAAATCAGCTTCTGTACCAGATGACTGGAGGACAGCTAATGTGACACCAATTTTTACAAAGGGCTCCAGAGGTGATCCCGGCAATTATACACCGGTAAACCTGACTTCAGTTCCAGGCAAACTGGTTGAAAGTATAGTAAAGAACAAACCTGTCAGACACATAGATGAACACAATTTGTTAAGGAAGAGTCAACATGGTTTTTGTAAATGGAAATCATGCCTCACCAATCTACTAGAATTCTCTGAGGGGGTCAACAAGCACGTGGACAAGGGGGATCCAGTGGATATAGTGTACTTAGATTTTCAGAAAGCCTTTGACAAGGTCCCTTACTAAAAGCTCTTAAACAAAGTAAGCTGTCACGGGATAAGAGGGAAGGTCCTCTCATGGATTGCTAACTAGTTAAAAGATAGGAAACAAAGGGTAGGAATAAATAGTTTTCAGAATGGAGACAGGCAAATAGTTGTGTCCCCCAGGGGTCTGTACTGGGTCCAGTCCTGTTCAACATAATCCTAAATGATCTGGAAAAAGGGGTCAACAGTGAGCGGCAAAATTTGCAGATGATACAAAACTACTCAAGATAGTTAAGTCCCAGGCAGACTGCGAAGACCTACAAAAGGATCTCTCAAAACCGGGTGACTGGGTAACAAAATGGCAGATGAAATCCAATGTTGATTTAGACCCCATCATTTTATATGTATATGATAATGCACATTGGAAAACATAATCCCAACTATACATATAAAATGATGGGGTCTAAATTAGCTGTTACCACTCAAGAAAGGGATCTTGGAGTCATTGCAGACAGCTCTCTGAAAACATCCACTCTGTGTAGTGGCAGTCAAAAAAGCAAACAGAATGTTGGGCATCATTAAGAAAGGGATAGATAAGACAGAAAATATCATATTGCCTCTATATAAATCCATGGTACGTCCACATCTTGAATATTGCATGCAGATGTGCTCGCCCCATCTCAAAAAAGATATATTGGACTTGGAAAAGGTTCAGAAAAGGGCAACAAAAATTATTAGGGGTCTGGGACAGCTGCCATATGAGGAGAGATTAATAAAACTAGGACTTTTCAGCTTGGAAAATAGACGACTAAGGGGGATATGATAGAGGTCTATAAAATCATGACGGTGTCGAGAAAGTAAATAAGGAAGTGTTATTTACTCCTTCTCATAACACAGGAATAGGAGTCACCAAATGAAATTAATAGGCAGCAGGTTTAAAACAAACAAAAAAGTATTTCTTCACACAACGCACAGTCAACCTGTGGAACTCCTTGCCAGAAAATGTTATGAAAGCCAGGTGTGACGTTCTGTACCTCAGGGGAACACCCTATACCCCCATGTTCAGCCTTATAAAATGAATGTGTGGTATCCAATGCAAAGTTTGTCATATCAGGTGTCTTTGGAAGACTTATGATCCACTGAGAGTTGTTATAGTAATGTTGTAGGTCAGGAGTGGGCAGATTTTTTGGCCCAACGGCCACATCTGGGTGGGAAAATTGTATGCAGGGCTATGAATTTAGGGTTGGGGCAGGGGGTTGTGGTGCAGAATGGGTGCGGCAGGGGACTCAGGGAAGGGGGTTGAGGGTACAGGAGGGATGTGGAGTGCAGGAATGGGCTCAGGGAAGGGGGTTGAGGTGCAGGAGGTGTTCAGGGTGTGGGATCCAGCCTGTCCCCACTTACCTCGAGCAGCTCTGGGGTGGCAGCAGTGCGCAGCCTCCCTGCCTACCTTAGCCCCGCCCACTCCCAGAAGTGGCCAGCGTGTCCAGCAGTGGCTCTTGGGGGTGGGGTGGCGCGGCGCAGGCAGCTCTCCCACGCGCTGCCCTCACCTGTGGATACCACCCCCAAAGCTCCTATTGGCCATGGTTCCCTGTTCCTGGCCAATGGGAGCCACGGGGAGTGGTGCCTGCAGGTGAGGGCAGCGCATGGAGCCCTCTGTCCCCCCTCCCACAAGGACGTGGTGCCGGCAGCTTCCGGGAGTGGTGCGGGGCCAGGGCAGGCAGGAAGCCTGCCTTAGCCTCACTGTGCCATGGGGCTGGCAATCCCGTGGGCCAGACTGAAAGCCCTGACGGGCCAGATCTGGCCCACAGGCTGCAGTTTGCCCTCCCCATTATACATTGTAATTTCATGTATATAGTTATGAGGCTGAAAATGTGTCCTCATGGCTTAAAACAGGCCCAGGCAAAAACTGTCCAAGAGCACAGGGGCAGTTCACACTTCATCAGGGCATGTATGGGACAAACCCAGCCCAGCCTCACAGGAACAAAGGACACTGGCCCAGGCAGTAACAAAAGATCTGTTGGATTTTCCAGTGAGTCACCCCCCTTACCCAGTTTGGGACTGCAATGAGGTAATGCTCACGTCACTCTGAAGGGGAAGGGGCAAGGACAAGAGGGAAGAAAGAACATGATAAAAGGGAGAGACGTTTGCCATGCTCCTCCTCTCTCTTCCACCTCCATCTACAGACATCACCAACAAGCAACTGAAGCATTGATCAAAGGGGAGAGCCTGCATGAAGAGCAACCAGCCAGCCTGTGACGAGAAGCATCTAAGTTTGTAAGGGCACTGAAAGATCTTAGAAAGTGTTTTGCTTTTATTTCATTTGACCAAATCTGACTTGTACTTTGACTTATCACTTAAAATCTTGGTTTGTTTATTCTACCTTAAGCAGTGCATTTGGTTTGAAGTGTGTCAGAGACTCCCCTTGGGATAACAAGCCTACATATCAATTTCTTTGTTAAACTGACGAACTCACAAAAGCTTGCAATGTCCAGCGGGCATAACTGGACACTGAAAGATGGAGGTTCCTTGGGTTGCGTCTGGGACTGGAGATATTGGCTAGTGTCATTCAGTTGCAGAATCCAAGCAGTTTACATGCCAGAGGTTGTGCGTGAACAGCCCAGGAGTGGGGGTTCTCACAGCAGAGCAGGGCAAGGCTGGCTCCCAGATTCGAGGCTTGGAGTGACCGAGCAGATCACTGGTCCAGATAACACCAGGGGAATGTCACACCAAGACTATAACAGGGTTCAAAAAAGAACTAGATAAACTCATGGAGGATAAGTCCATCAATGGCTATTTGCCAGGATGGGCAGGGATGGTGTCCCTCGCCTCTGTTTGTCAGAAACTGGGAATGGGCAACAGAGGATGGATCACTTGATTACCAGCTCTGTTCACTCCCTCTGGGGCATCTGGCATTGGCTACTGTCAGAAGACAGGATACTGGACTAGGTGGACCTTTGGTCTGACCCTGCATGGCCTTTATGTTCCTTTCTATTCACATCAGTGACACTTTAAATTAGGACATTCTGTCTGAAATACAATAAATATGGCCCCAGAGAGAAGTATTTTTATGAGGAGAAAAAAACCTATCTGCGTCCAAGCTGGATTAATCAAGGTGCATTATTTTGCATCACAAAGGCCTGGTCTACACTGGGGGGGGGAGGATATCGATCTAAGATACGCAACTTCAGCTACGAGAATAGCGTAGCTGAAGTCGACATATCTTAGATCGACTTAAAATCACTTACTTCGTGTCCTCGTGGCGCGGGATCGACAGCCGCCGCTCCCCCGTCAACTCCGCTTCTGCCTCTCGCTGTGGTGGAATTCCAGAGTTACTGCAGAGTGATTGGGGATCGATTTATCGTGTCTACACTAGACACGATAAATCGATTCCCGATAGGTCGATCACTACCCGCCGATCCAGCGGGTAGCGTAGACATGGCCTTAGAGATGTGCTAGGCACTTGGCAACAGGTGGGGAAAAAGTCCAATCCCTACCCCAAACAGTTAATCTGATATTAGACAGGACAAAACAGCCGGGATAACTGATGTGAAGATTGAACAATCAAGATGGAGACACAACCTATCACAAGTATTTTTCTAAGTAGCTAATATTAGGGATGATACACTCCTGTTGTGGGAGTCACAGAAGACGAGAGTCTTAAGGATGGATTTGAATGAGGAAAGTGAACTGGTACCCCTCCCCTCACCCTTGATGTGACATTTGATAAAAGCTGTAATCTTGGTACAGGGATGCGTTGTTTGTTTTGGGAGGCAGTTGGAAGCACTGTTAAATAACAGCATTAGATAGTAATACACACTACATAGTCTCTATTTCAAAACAAACCAGGAAAGAGAAATAGTCTCCCTAAATGCATCTTTTTGATTAGGACATGGTGAAAATATATTGCATAATACATTATTACTTCCAGGCTTTGCTAGAATTTTACAAGTTAGGAATAACACACATAGGTCCAAAAACAAACATAGGCTTAGGGTAGCAAAACACTTCCTTTCAGCTGGATTGTTTCGTAAGTGACTGGGCCATACATTATGAACACACAATGCAATGCTGTCAGTCCTACAAAACCTGAATAGCCAGAATTTTAAATGGCAGATTCCCATATATCCATTAAGTTAACCACTTTGCATCATGAGGAAGCTTTTATTGTATAATCCCAGAACAGGTACTGTGTAATCATAAAAATATAAACCTGGAAGGGAACTCTGAAGGTCAAGCCCACCCCTTTGTGCTGAGGCAAGATTAAGCATAGACCATCCCTGAAAGGTGTTTGACTAATATGTTCTTAAAGACCTCCAGCATTGGGTTTTCCACAACACAACTTTTAGGTCCAGAATCCCAGTTTCTTTAGGGAGGATTTTACAAGTAACAGGTACATCACTTATAAAACAGTTGCTGGTTCTGTCTAGAAACCTAAACTTTCAGAATCGTAAACGTGTAGGAGTAGGCGAGACCTCAAGAGGTCAATTTCAACCTACTTACTTCAGACCATTTCTCCAGTTTGTCGAGATAATTTTGAATTCTAATCCTATCCTCCAAAGCACTTGCAACCCCTCTCAGCTCGGTATCGTCCACTAACTTTATAACTGTACTCTCTATGGCATAATCTAAATCATTGATGAAGACATTGAACAGAACCGGACCCATGACCAATACCTGCGGGACCCCCTCTCAATATGCCCTTCCAGCTTGACTATGAACCACTGGGCAAGTCAGCTAAAATTCAAGCAGCAAGCAGCAATTAGTCATACAGCCACACAATATTAAAAATCACCAGCTGCCACTCTGGCAGTGCTGCAGCATGGCTCTACATTGCTACGTGAATGTCGTAAAGGAGACAACAGCTGCTCAACATGGTAGAGAGAGTTGGAACATTTGGGGCAGTAGTAGACTTGGTCCCCTGTAGTTGGAAATGCCAGAAGCAAAATGCAGAGTGGAAATACTTTTTCCCAGAGATTAAGACAGCTGGAGGCTTTCATTTTAAAATGAAAAACAAAGGCCCCACAAGATCTGCACTGGTATTCACATGTAAGCAGCAGGTATTCAGGCAGTCTGTTTTCCCCAATGATTTCTATACAGAATGAATTTCTCCCTCGCCTAAACTGTCCTAACTTCTGGGAACATGGCTGCCTCCATGGAGTAATTTAAAAGAGAAAAAAAAATTTTCATGTTAACCGTATTTTTCCCATAAATGCCAACTCTTTGTTGTTTTGCAAAATTAACATTCTGAAATATGACAAAACCTTAATAGAACTTGTACTTTTAAACTCCTTAGGATCATCTTTGGTCTTGGTATTAAAAAAAAAAAGTTATGTCTGTGGCATTACGCCCCATATTCTTCATAGTAATATTATCATATGATTATGGCATAACTATGATGTATTTTAGGCAGGATAGGTCATGTAAGATATCATTGAAAAGGTTATGATTCACTGAATAGGATTATCCTTGTTGTATTCATGTATCATTTTGGTATCTGAAGTTAGGAATATTGTCTATGCATCTATTACAAATGTGTTTACACCTGGGGAATGCCCACTAGGCACCATGCAATCAGTCTAGATGGCTGGTTGGGAAGGGCCATTAGGGAGAACAATAGGTCTTAGAAGAAGCTAATCTCCCATGGGGGAGCCTTCCTGAGGATGCAACAAACAGCCTCTGAGTCATGGCTGCTGTGACCCTACAGGGGCATGTGACCAAGTCACCTGATACTGGACTCCATCTTGGAATACCAAAGTTCTTCCACTGACCAGCTGTGGGAACCAAGTTTAGAGACGAAGGGTTCCCGCCATGTGCAAAAGCTATTTTAAGGAAGGGGCTGACATCATTGTGGTTCTTCACTGACTCCCCGCCCAAAGAGGCTCCTGGAGACACCTGAGGAACAAGGACTGGACTGGGAAAGAAGGGCTGAACCCAGGCTAGAGGGATTTCTAGCCTATGAAAGGAATACCTGGGGTTTTAAAGGGCAAACTGCACTTGCTTGCAGCTTAAGAATCTCTGCAACCTGCTTAAATCATCATTTAGGGTGAGAATTTGCTACTCATATCCAATCTCTTGAGTATATTAAGCTTAGATTACATTTTTGTTTATTTGCAAGGTAATCTGCTTTCATCTGTTTGCTATCCTTATAATCACTTAAAATCTATCTTTTGTAGTTAATAAACTTGTTTTTGTTTTGTCTAAAACCAGTGTGTTTTTGTTTGGTCTAAAACCAGTGTGTTTTTGTTTGGTCTAAAACCAGTGTGTAACTTGGGGCACAAAGCTGTGTATATTCCTTTCCACATTGAGGGAGGGCAAGAATTTTATGAGCTTATGCTGTACAGTTCCCGGTGCAGCTCAAAACGGTATAATTTTGGGTTAACCCTCCAGAAGGGGTGTGCCTCTGAGAAGCTGATAAGTGCCCTAGCTGTATAGCCTTCCCATGCAGGGGCTGGTCAGAAAGCCTGTCTGCATGTTACTACAGCTGGGTGTGTCCCTACCTGTGTGCTGGTGAAAGTGAGAGACCTGGAGCGTGTCTGCAGCTTGTCAAAGTATTACAGGGTGAGTGAGAGCCCAGGCTGGTGGATCGGGGGGCTCAATGGTACCACAGTTTCAGCCAGCGCCCTGGAAGGAACCCATCACAATGTCCTAAAAAGCTAGCCTACTCTTTTATCTGAAAATCAGCAATAAATTCCAAAGTGGTCCCATTTTAATTTTGGGATTAAATTCATGTTGTGATGAGACAAAGATTATTGCACACCTGTAGTCTGGGAGTGGCGTTAATCAACAGGTAGAGCAGTGTTTGCAGAATCTAGTAATTTAGTGCCTGGTTAAGGGCAGCTGATTATGTAAAATGTACAGGTCAAAGTTTCAGAAGCAAGAGTTAATTTCTGTAAAACTGCAGAGAAGAGCAGACTAACATAGGTATTCCAAGTGACTAAAATTGAATTCCTGCATAGCTAAGATAATTTTTGTCCGGGCTACTAACAGGCTTAGAGTCAATTTTTATTATTTATATCACGGTATAACTGAAGGGCCAGTTGGGATCAGGGGCCTAACTCCGCGAGGCATTACACAAACAGAATGAGACAATCTCTGCCCTGGAGAGTTTACAATTTAAACAGATAAAACAGACAAAAGATTAAGGAGAAAGGGATATAACAAAGAAGGTTTTGCAAACATCCTGTTAGTGCCACCATGTTTTCACCCTTTGTTTGATTTAATTTTTTGGGTGGGGTTTTGTTGAGAGGGGATCAGCTAAACAGGGAGACCAAGGGACGCTAATGGGGAAGAAAAGTTATCAAGCAGAACAAACACTGTTTCAATTATATTCCATCTCTCTCTTTTCATTTTGTATTCCTTCAGGTTTTGAAACAGACTCAAAGACAGTCATGTGGTCCCTAACCTCTTGCCAATTTGGGATGTGCTACACATCATCTACATTTACAACAATGATGTCTCATCACAGACGTGCTTTCAGGCAGTTATATGGTCTTGATCTTTCTCAGCTGGAGAATGAATTCAATGCAGAACATGTTGACATTAAATACCACTTTGAACTGCTAGCAGACTCTGAACCCCTACCATCAGAGGAATTTACAGTTTTGGTTTGACCCATTAAAAAGAGGGCCAGATCCTCAAGTGGTGTAAATCAGAATGACTTCAATAGAATTATTCTGATTTATATCAGCTGAGAATCTAATGTGTGTGTGGAGTTCATGAAAGGCCTCTTTCTACTTCGAAGTTTCATTTATTTCGCCTTTTAAACTTTCTTTAATCAAGACACTGTCATCCACAATTCTCACCCTCTGCTTATTATAGTTTGTTAATGATTAAAACGGCTGGTGCACGAAAGAGGAAGTGTTTATTTTCAAAGAGGTAGTGGTGATTATTGCTGCCTTTTGTAGTTACTGTATTAACTGCTCCCTTGAAGAAAGCGGGTGCAAGTTGTGAGGAAATTAAGTGTTTCCTGCTTACTTTGAAAAGTTGATGTCTGCATTGTGACCCATAGATAAACAGTGTATAAAAATAAAAATTCACTGACAAGCTGTAACAAGTACTTCCGCACTTGCCTATCTGCTGAACAAGATCTATTGTTTTTGCTTATAGCTTGTGTTCACTTATAGCTCCTGGTTTAAATCCCATTATGAAATCACAGCATAGCTGTTGCCAAATACTCCGATACTATTTGATGAATAAAACATATAATCAACACTGTTTGTCACAGACATGAATTATCACTTTTTAACCAATGACACTACTTTTAATTAGCACTAAGTGGGTTTCAAAAACCACTGTTTTTTTTCCTTTCATCCAAAAAATTAAAAAGCTATTGTATTATGTTGTCAGTGATGAAGAAGAGATCCAACTTATTTGTTCTCAACATGTTACTATTCTGAGATGCCATCACTAGTACCAATTAAATATTGCACCATAATTACTGGAATTAAAAGTATTAATCTCAAGAGCATGTGATTTAAGGACACCCTACATCAATTCATTGTTTTACCCAGGCTTAGCCTCTGTGCTTCAGTTTTATCAGTTCAAAAAAGGAGGTATTGTAAAGTGATTTGAAACCTATGGATAAAAAGTGCTACATTTGTGCCAAGTTGCATTATACAGCTCTGTTTAAAAACAAGTCAGACACTAATCCACACAAAAATATCATGCTGCATTGAGAATTCCAGAGTTGGGGCGAAAGGCATTTTTGTTCATAATTATAAACTCCCTTCTTGTGAACACAGTACACAGGCAGGTCAAGAAACTGTTAGACTTAGCGCTCCATAGGAAGGGGGACCGTCTCAAGTAGACATGACTCATGCCATATTGGGCTTGATAGATGGAGTCCATACCTTGTACCCAGAAATTATTAAACAATGCTGTTCTCGAGGAATTGGTGTAATACTGTCTTTGTGGCCAATACAGTATCACATTCTGAACCAGCTGTAACTTCCAAGTGAGCTTCAAATGCAGCCACACTGACAACAGCACTGCAATAATCCAGTCTGGACAACACAAAGGCAGGAGTGACTGTAGTAAGGTCCGGATCTGACAGAAGCTTTCTGTCTCTGACTGAGAATTTGATGACAAAAATGAAGTGAAAGATGTTTTTAGCTACCTTTCAAACAAATAGTTTGAAGGATTACTACATACACTACTCTCTATGCCATATGCAATTCAACTGTGGAATTTACAAGCAACACCTATTAAGCATCACACCCTTTTAATGGCTGATTTCCTGCTTCTCTCCCCACAACAATTTTCCCTCCACTTCAGCTCCACCAGTGGGAAATTTTAGTAGAAATTTCCTAGGGCAGGCACATGCAAAGATAGAAATTTCTAATTTAATAATAAAATCAACTCATACTGTATTCTTTGGCAGGTTTCAGAGGAACAGCCGTGTTAGTCTGTATTCGCAAAAAGAAAAGGAGTACTTGTGGCACCTTAGAGACTAACCAATTTATTTGAGCATGAGCTTTCGTGAGCTACAGCTCACTTCATCAGATGTTTACCGTGGAAACTGCAGCAGACTTTATATACACACAGAAATCATGAAACAATACCTCCTCCCACCCCACTGTCCTGCTGGTAATAGCTTATCTAAAGTGATCAACAGGTGGGCCATTTCCAGCACAAATCCAGGTTTTCTCACCCTCCACCCCCCCACACAAATTCACTCTCCTGCTGGTGCTAGCCCATCCAAAGTGACAACTCTTTACATAATCAAGTCGGGCTATTTCCTGCATAGATCAAGGTTTTCTCACATCCCCCCACCCCCATACACACACAAACTCACTCTCCTGCTGGTAATAGCTCATCTAAACTGACCATTCTCCAGGTTTAAATCCAAGTTAAACCAGAACATCTGGGGGGGGGGGGGTTAGGAAAAAACAAGAGAAAACAGGCTACCTTGCATAATGACTTAGCCACTCCCAGTCTCTATTTAAGCCTAAATTAATAGTATCCAATTTGCAAATGAATTCCAATTCAGCAGTTTCTCGCTGGAGTCTGGATTTGAAGTTTTTTTGTTTTAAGATAGCGACCTTCATGTCTGTGATTGCATGACCAGAGAGATTGAAGTGTTCTCCGACTGGTTTATGAATGTTATAATTCTTGACATCTGATTTGTGTCCATTTATTCTTTTACGTAGAGACTGTCCAGTTTGACCAATGTACATGGCAGAGGGGCATTGCTGGTACATGATGGCATATATCACATTGGTGGATGTGCAGGTGAACGAGCCTCTGATAGTGTGGCTGATGTTATTAGGCCCTGTGATGGTGTCCCCTGAATAGATATGTGGGCACAATTGGCAACGGGCTTTGTTGCAAGGATAAGTTCCTGGGTTAGTGGTTCTGTTGTGTGGTATGTGGTTGTTGGTGAGTATTTGCTTCAGGTTGCGGGGCTGTCTGTAGGCAAGGACTGGCCTGTCTCCCAAGACTTGTGAGAGTGTTGGGTCATCCTTTAGGATAGGTTGTAGATCCTTAATAATGCGTTGGAGGGGTTTTAGTTGGGGGCTGAAGGTGACGGCTAGTGGCGTTCTGTTATTTTCTTTGTTAGGCCTCTCCTGTAGTAGGTAACTTCTGGGAACTCTTCTGGCTCTATCAAACTGTTTCTTTACTTCTGCAGGTGGGTATTGTAGTTGTAAGAAAGCTTGACAGAGATCTTGTAGGTGTTTGTCTCTGTCTGAGGGGTTGGAGCAAATGCGGTTGTATCGCAGAGCTTGGCTGTAGACGATGGATCGTGTGGTGTGGTCAGGGTGAAAGCTGGAGGCATGCAGGTAGGAATAGCGGTCAGTAGGTTTACGGTATAGGGTGGTGTTTATGTGGCCATTGTTTATTAGCACTGTAGTGTCCAGGAAGTGGATCTCTTGTGTGGACTGGACCAGGCTGAGGTTGGTGGTGGGATGGAAATTGTTGAAATCATGGTGGAATTCCTCAAGGGCTTCTTTTCCATGGGTCCAGATGATGAAGATGTCATCAATATAGCGCAAGTAGAGTAGGGGCTTTAGGGGACGAGAGCTGAGGAAGCGTTGTTCTAAATCAGCCATAAAAATGTTGGCATACTGTGGGGCCATGCGGGTACCCATAGCAGTGCCGCTGATCTGAAGGTATACATTGTCCCCAAATGTGAAATAGTTATGGGTAAGGACAAAGTCACAAAGTTCAGCCACCAGGTTAGCCGTGACATTATCGGGGATAGTGTTCTTGACGGCTTGTAGTCCATCTTTGTGTGGAATGTTGGTGTAGAGGGCTTCTACATCCATAGTAGCCAGGATGGTGTTATCAGGAAGATCACCGATGGATTGAAGTTTCCTCAGGAAGTCAGTGGTGTCTCGAAGGTAGCTGGGAGTGCTGGTAGCGTAGGGCCTGAGGAGGGAGTCTACATAGCCAGACAATCCTGCTGTCAGGGTGCCAATGCCTGAGATGATGGGGCGCCCAGGATTTCCAGGTTTATGGATCTTGGGTAGTAGATAGAATATCCCAGGTCGGGGTTCCAGGGGTGTGTCTGTGCGGATTTGATCTTGTGCTTTTTCAGGAAGTTTCTTGAGCAAATGCTGTAGTTGCTTTTGGTAACTCTCAGTGGGATCATAGGGTAATGGCTTGTAGAAACTCGTGTTGGAGAGCTGCCGAGCAGCCTCTTGTTCATATTCCGACCTATTCATGATGACAACAGCACCTCCTTTGTCAGCCTTTTTGATTATGATGTCAGAGTTGTTTCTGAGGCTGTGGATGGCATTGCGTTCCGCATGGCTGAGGTTATGGGGCAAGTGATGCTGCTTTTCCACAATTTCAGCCCGTGCACGTCGGCGGAAGCACTCTATGTAGAAGTCCAGTCTGCTGTTTCGACCTTCAGGAGGAGTCCATCTAGAATCCCTCTTTCTGTAGTGTTGGCAGGGAGACCTCTGTGGATTAGTATGTTGTTCAGAGGTATTTTGGAAATATTCCTTGAGACGGAGACGTCGAAAATAGGATTCTAGGTCACCACAGAACTGTATCATGTTCGTGGGGGTGGAGGGGCAGAAGGAGAGGCCCCGAGATAGAACAGCTGCTTCTGCTGGGCTGAGAGTATAGTTGGATAGGTTAACAATATTGCTAGGTGGGGTGAGGGAACCATTGCTGTGGCCCCTTGTAGCATGTAGTAGTTTAGAAAGTTTAGTGTCTTTTTTCTTTTGTAGAGAAGCAAAGTGTGCGTTGTAAATGGCTTGTCTAGTTTTAGTAAAATCCAGCCACGAGGAAGTTTGTGTGGAAGGTTGGTTCTTTATGAGAGTATCCATTTTTGAGAGCTCATTCTTAATCTTTCCCTGTTTGCTGTAGAGGATCTTGATCAGGTGATTCCGCAGTTTCTTTGAGAGCGTGAGGCACAAGCTGTCAGCATAGTCTGTGTGGTATGTAGATTGTAATGGATTTTTGTATGGGGGTGGGGGGATGTGAGAAAACCTTGATCTATGCAGGAAATAGCCCGACTTGATTATGTAAAGAGTTGTCACTTTGGATGGGCTAGCACCAGCAGGAGAGTGAATTTGTGTGGGGGGGTGGAGGGTGAGAAAACCTGGATTTGTGCTGGAAATGGCCCACCTGTTGATCACTTTAGATAAGCTATTACCAGCAGGACAGTGGGGTGGGAGGAGGTATTGTTTCATGATTTCTGTGTGTATATAAAGTCTGCTGCAGTTTCCACGGTAAACATCTGATGAAGTGAGCTGTAGCTCACGAAAGCTCATGCTCAAATAAATTGGTTAGTCTCTAAGGTGCCACAAGTACTCCTTTTCTTTTTGTATTCTTTGGGTCAGGGACAGTTTTCAATACTAGGCTCAACGGGGCCCTGATCTAATATTGGACCTCTAGGCACCATTGTAAAGAAAACAAACAGGCTTAACCCGCTCTCCCTTTCTTCCCCAATAAAACCATAGCAAAAACAAAATTTCCTAGCGCGGACCAGACTTAAGAGCCTTAAACGGCCAGTCACACTTTGACACTGCTTTCTTTATCTAATCATTTGACATGCTCAGCACCATCATATCCCAGCACCCACGGTGGTGGTACAAGAATGCATGGACTTCCCCAAGTGAATGTGAAGGCTTGATAATGAATAATAATCCAGATTATAGCTAGGTCTTGTGCATTGCTGGGAAAGGAACATATTAAGCATGAATGGGTGGGAGTTCCTGATGCATCTCTTGGAGGCAGGGCAACTTCTGTGACTGACAGAAAGAACTACTTCCAAAGGAATATTTTGTCTTCTCTTTCTCTTTTTTCTTTCTTTCCTCCCTACTTTTGCAATTCTGACCTTAAGGTCTTTCTTTCTCCAGCTCTTCTAAGTTTAGCAGCATTTCTGACTGTAATGTAAGCCATGGTACTGAAGGCATCTGATCCAGCTGGGCACTACGTTAGCTGTATTGCTCCCATTGAAAAAAAGCCAAATTTTCGTGTTTCAATGCACTCTTCCCTTTTATGCACACAAACATTTGTTTTTTAAAGCATTACCAATTACACACGCACTGGGTGGCTGTGTGTGTCTATTTTATAGCCTGTACGAATTAGCACTTGAAGCTGCTTGCATGCAAAAAGAGTACATTTTGAAAACTGTCACACAATTTACATGCACACGTTTGAAAATATAAACCCCTTGCTAAAGATAATAGTCTCACGATCTTGATAGAATTTATAGGACCTGATCTTTCAAACCAACGCTGGAAAACAGTTTAAGTTTTAAATAATGCATTATATCAGTACAAGCTGTTGCACAGAGGCTTAATTCTGTGAAACATGGAATCAGAATGAGTGATGGGGGAAAACAGGGCCTATCAGACATATGCATCAAATCCCCCAGAAGCACTATGTATCAAAGACAACTCTGACATACATCTTATTAGCTCTTTTTCTGAAAAAACTGTAAAAGTTATTAAGTACTATACGATCAGACCCATCAGGAAATGCAAAAGTTAAAGTTCTCAGAGTAACATCACCGCAGCCATACGGGCCATACGTAGCATTCTGGATCATCAGTTCAGTTGTTAAATTTGTACTAAAACCAGATGTTTTATAGGGTCTGATGTTCTTCACGCATATGTATAAGAAGCTCCTCCTATGTCCTATCTTAAATTCCTCACCCTCATAATGTTGGAGTGTCCTTATCTTATAGGTTAGTATATTAATTAGTTTAAATGTATTGGCATATACATTGATTGGGTTACTAGGACTACATGCAGTAGACATCTGCAGATGTTCTCCAAAAACACCCTAAACTGGTACAAACTGCCTTCTTGCTGTTACCTGTCTGCAGTTTTCCTTAATTTCAGCACTTGTGATTACTACAAAACAAGCAAAACAAAGTCTTATGCCATCCTGTGGTTTAAGGTCACTAATAGTTTACTTATGCTAACCCTGTGATACTGAGATCAGCCAACTTGGGTATGACCCATAACTTAACAGGAGGCACTGAAATGTGATCAAGACAATCTACTTGTATGTGAATTTCAAAGAAATGTACTAGACCAGCAATCATTAACCCATTTATCTGTAGTAATAGAAATCAGCTTGTAGATGCTAATTCCCTTTCATGTCTTAAGTGCTTTATATTATGCATGCGGATGGTTCAGTTAACCTTAAGATCGAAGATGTAAGATACTGCAGGAAACTAATAATATTATCTATATTATCTTCAACTTAATTATCTATGCCACAATGAAGTAGTGGCAAACTGCCTTATGTGAATGAATGCAACTAGTTTATCTGTAAAAAGAAAAGGAGTACTTGTGGCACCTTAGAGACTAACAAATTTATTTGAGCATAAGCTTTTGTGAGCTACAGCTCACTTCATCGGATGCATTCATGATCTGTGTATGCCTAGGAAATAGAAGATTAGCTTCAAAGCAACTATCTGCACGGCCTCTGCTTCCTCCGGAGAGGTCCTGCTGTGACAAGAGGCTTGCCAGCTTGCTAGGAAACTATAAAGGAAAGCCCTGGGCCTAATCCAGCCATCTCAGGTCTGCTTAAACTCTGAACAGGGAAGGTCTAAACCATAAAACTGAAGTCTCCGGGTTTACCTTGGATTACCCTGGAATTCTCATGGAAGAACTTGAACAGATTCTACACCTGGACTGCCTATTGGACTATAACCTTTGAAACCTATTCCAGAAAGTCTTTTACAACCAGCAGCCTCACCATCTCTGCTATGAAACTGACCTAAGGATTTTACACAGGTTTGTACATATATTGATCTCTTAAAAGTTTTAGTTAATAAGGATTGGCTGTATTTGGGTGAAATCTGGAATATTCACTGGCCTGGTGGGCAATGCAGCCGGTCCTTTGGAATAACTAACACTTTTATGGTGAATAAGGTTTTTAGTAACCCCTCACTACATTAGGGCTTGTCTACACTACTGCGCGGCGTCGATCTAAGATATGCAACTTCAGCTATGTGAATAGCGTAGCTGAAGTTGACGTACTTAAAGCTACTTACCGTGGTGTCTTCACTGCGGTAAGTCAACAGCTGACGCTCTCCCGTCGACTCCGCTTGCGCTTCTTGTTCTGGTGAAGTACTGGAGTCAACGGGAGAGCGCTATACTAGACGCAATAAATCAACCCCCGCTGGATCAATCGCTTCCCACCAATCCAGTGCGTAGTGTAGACAAGCCCTTAGAGTTGGCTGTCTAGATGGGAGCCAAAGGCTGGATTGCCTAAAAGGGGACTGTATTTGGTTTCTGGTTAACCAGTGTGGTATTACAGAAGCTGTTTTGTTACTGGACTGGGGAATCTAATTATAGAATAAATCACCAGTCTTGGTGATTGTATGCCCCATCTCTTGCAGTCTGCCCTGAGCCGGCATTCTCAGCATGGCCCATCCAGGCACCATGATCACAAACCCTTTTAAGCAACTACTCCTACACAGGCTGTTTAACTTAAGCAGTTAGCATGAGTGTAGGGCCATTCTTATAGGTCTAGGCCTATGGGCTCCTTGCATTTCTGCGTCATTTTCCTAGTCCTTTACCTTATAACAATTGTGCGGGCTACAGTCTCCTGCAAGGGCTACAGTACTTTAATACACATTCCACTGTTTCCAATCTAGGATGTGGGATTCCTGGAGGGAGAAAGGTGCCAGACTAGTTTTAGGGGGCAGAAGAGGATCACTGTGGGTCTGGAAAGCTGCATGATTCCAGATTCTCCACCCCTCAGGCCCCTGACACATGGCAAAACTGCTGCCAATCTGCATATAAAACTGGTAAGTGGCTCCTTGAGAGCTACCCACACCTGCCTCTCGTTGCGACCTCTGACATAGCTGGCTGTATAAAAATAGCTCAAGCAAATATGGGTGCAAGCTGCAGATTGTCATCCCCATCTTCCCTTCTCCATTACACTCAGCTCGGCTTCAGACAGCATCAGTGAACACTCCCAATATGTAGCCTTCTAGTGAGTAGGAGAATGGGATCAAAACTACCAAAGAGGGTAAGTTCTTGTCTACACACAAATTGTATTGCATTAATTATATCCATATAGTTAAAGCAGTACATCTCCCCTAGTGGATGCAAGTATACCAGTATAAGAGTGCTTATGCTGATATAGCTTAGCCCTGGTCTACACTAGGACTTTAGGTCGAATTTAGCAGCGTTAAATCGATTTAAACCTGCACCCATCCACACAATGAAGCCCTTTATTTCGACTTAAAGGGCTCTTAAAATCAATTTCCTTACTCCACCCCTGACAAGTGGATTAGCGCTTAAATCGACGTTGCCGGCTCGAATTTGGGGTACTGTGGACACAATTCGATGGTATTGGCCTCCGGGAGCTATCCCAGAGTGCTCCATTCTGACCGCTCTGGACAGCACTCAACTCAGATGCACTGGCCAGGTAGACAGGAAAAGAACCGTGAACTTTTGAATCTCATTTCCTGTTTGGCCAGCGTGGCAAGCTGCAGGTGACCATGCAGAGCTCATCAGCACAGGTGACCATGATGGAGTCCCAGAATCGCAAAAGAGCTCCAGCATGGACCAAACGGGAGGTACGGGATCTGATCGCTGTTTGGGGAGAGGAATCCGTGCTATCAGAACTCCGTTCCAGTTTTCGAAATGCCAAAACCTTTGTCAAAATCTCCCAGGGCATGAAGGACAGAGGCCATAACAGGGACCTGAAGCAGTGCCGCGTGAAACTGAAGGAGCTGAGGCAAGCCTACCAGAAAACCAGAGAGGCGAACAGCCGCTCTGGGTCAGAGCCCCAAACATGCCGCTTCTATGATGAGCTGCATGCCATTTTAGGGGGTTCAGCCACCACTACCCCAGCCGTGTTGTTTGACTCCTTCAATGGAGATGGAGGCAATACGGAAGTAGGTTTTGGGGACGAAGAAGATGAGGAGGAGGAGGAGGTTGTAGATAGCTCACAGCAAGCAAGCGGAGAAACCGGTTTTCCCGACAGCCAGGAACTGTTTCTCACCCTAGACCTGGAGCCAGTACCCCCCGAACCCACCCAAGGCTGCCTCCTAGACCCAGCAGGCGGAGAAGGGACCTCTGGTGAGTGTACCTTTTAAAATGCTATACATGGTTTAAAAGCAAGCATGTGAAAGGATTACTTTGCCCTGGCATTTGCGGTTCTCCTAGATGTAGTCCTAAAGCCTTTGCAAAAGGTTTCTGGGGAGGGCAGCCTTATTTCGTCCTTCATGGTAGGACACTTTACCACTCCAGGCCAGTAACACGTACTCGGGAATCACTGTAGAACAAAGCATTGCAGTGTATGTTTGCTGGCATTCAACCAAAATCCGTTCTTTATCTCTCTGTGTTATCCTCAGGAGACTGAGATATAATTCATGGTCACCTGGTTGAAATAGAGTGCTTTTCTTCAGGGGACACTCAGAGGAGCCCATTCCTGCTGGGCTGTTTGCCTGTGGCTAAACAGAAATGTTCCCCGCTGTTAGCCACAGGGAGGGGGGAAGGTTGAGGGGGTAGTCACGCGGTGGGAGGAGGCAAAATGCGACCTTGTAACGAAAGCACATGTGCTATGTATGTAATGTTAACAGCAAGGTTTACCCTGAAAGAGTGTAGCGACTGTTTTATAAGATGTGTCTTTTTAAATACCGCTGTCCCTTTTTTTTTCTCCACCAGCTGCATGTGTTTCAATGATCACAGGATCTTCTCCTTCCCAGAGGCTAGTGAAGCTTAGAAAGAAAAAAAAAAAAACGCACTCGCGATGAAATGTTCTCCGAGCTCATGCTGTCCTCCCACACTGACAGAGCACAGACGAATGCGTGGAGGCAAATAATGTCAGAGTGCAGGAAAGCACAAAATGACCGGGAGGAGAGGTGGCGGGCTGAAGAGAGGGCTGAAGCTCAAATGTGGCGGCAGTGTGATGAGAGGAGGCAGGATTCAATGCTGAGGCTGCTGCAGGACCAAACCAGTATGCTCCAGTGTATGGTTGAGCTGCAGCAAAGGCAGCTGGAGCACAGACTGCCACTGCTGCCCCTCTGTAACCAACCGCCCTCCTCCCCAAGTTCCATAGCCTCCACACCCAGACGCCCAAGAACGCGGTGGGGGGGCCTCTGGCCAACCAGCCACTCCACCACAGAGGATTGCCCAAAAAAAGAAGGCTGTCATTCAATAAATTTTAAAGTTGTAAACTTTTAAAGTGCTGTGCTTAAAGTGCTGTGTGGCATTTTCCTTCCCTCCTCCACCACCCCTCCTGGGATACCTTGGTAGTCATCTCCCTATTTGTGTGATGAATGAATAACGAATGCATGACTGTGAAGCAGCAATGACTTTATTGCCTCTGCAAGCGGTGATTAAAGGGAGGAGGGGAGGGTGGTTAGCTTACAGGGAAGTAGAGTGAACCAAGGGGCGGGGGTTTCATCAAGGAGAAACAAACAGAACTTTCACACCATAGCCTGGCCAGTCATGAAACTGGTTTTCAAAGCTTCTCTGATGCGTACCGCGCCCTCCTGTGCTCTTCTAACCACCCTGGTGTCTGGCTGCGCGTAACCAGCAGCTAGGCGATTTGCCTCAACCTCCCACCCCGCCATAAACGTCTCCCCCTTACTCTCACAGATATTGTGGAGCACACAGCAAGCAGTAATAACAGTGGGAATATTGGTTTCGCTGAGGTCTAAGCGAGTCAGTAAACTGCGCCAGCGCGCCTTTAAACGTCCAAATGCACATTCTACCACCATTCTGCACTTGCTCAGCCTGTAGTTGAACAGCTCCTGACTACTGTCTAGGCTGCCTGTGTACGGCTTCATGAGCCATGGCATTAAGGGGTAGGCTGGGTCCCCAAGGATACATATAGGCATTTCAACATCCCCAACAGTTATTTTCTGGTCTGGGAATAAAGTCCCTTCCTGCAGCTTTTGAAACAGACCAGAGTTCCTGAAGATGCGAGCATCATGCACCTTTCCCGGCCATCCCACGTTGATGTTGGTGAAACGTCCCTTGTGATCCACCAGAGCTTGCAGCACCATCGAAAAGTACCCCTTGCGGTTTATGTACTCGCCGGCTTGGTGCTCTGGTGCCAAGATAGGGATATGGGTTCCGTCTATAGCCCCACCACAGTTAGGGAATCCCATTGCAGCAAAGCCATCCACTATGACCTGCACATTTCCCAGGGTCACTACCCTTGATATCAGCAGATCTTTGATTGCGTGAGCTACTTGCATCACAGCAGCCCCCACAGTAGATTTGCCCACTCCAAATTGATTCCCAACTGACCGGTAGCTGTCTGGCGTTGCAAGCTTCCACAGGGCTATCGCCACTCGCTTCTCAACTGTGAGGGCTGCTCTCATCTTGGTATTCATGCGCTTCAGGGCAGGGGAAAGCAAGTCAAAGTTCCATGAAAGTGCCCCTACGCATGCGAAAGTTTCGCAGCCACTGGGAATCGTCCCAGACCTGCAACACTATGCGGTCCCACCAGTCTGTGCTTGTTTCCCGAGCCCAGAATCGGCGTTCCACAGCATGAACCTGCCCCGTTAACACCATGATGCATGCATTGTCAGGGCCCATGCTTTCAGAGAAATCTGTGTCCATGTCCTGATCACTCACGGGACCGTGCTGACGTCGCCTCCTCGCCCGGTATCGTGTTGCCATGTTCTGGTGCTGCATATACTGCTGGATAATGCGTGTGGTGGTTAATGTGCTCCTAATTGCCAAAATGAGCTCAGCGGCCTCCATGCTTGCCTTGGTATGGCGTCCGCACAGAAAAAAGGCGCGGAACGATTGTCTGCCGTTGCTCTGACGGAGGGAGGGGCGACTGACGACACGGCTTACAGGGTTGGCTTCAGGGAGCTAAAATCAACAAAGGGTGTGCCTGTACATCAAGGAGTATTTCAGGCAGGACTGCACGGAGGGTTCCAATAAGAAATGGTGCACCTAAGTTATCGTTGTTATTGGAACAAGGAGGTTAGCCTGGCCTCTGATTGATACATGGCTAGATTTACCTCGCTGCACCTTCTCTGTGAGTGACTGCAGTGTGATCTAGACAGGGGAGGAGGCAAATGAGTACAAAACAAATCTGGTCTATTTCTTGTTCTGACCCACTCCATCTATCTTTTACATCTTTGGCTAGCAGCAGATGGTGCAGAAGGACTGCATGCCATCCACATCTCATGGCTGCTCGGCAGAAGATGGTACAGTACGACTGCTAGCCATCTTCATCTCTTGCCTGCCTGGCAGAAGATGGTACAATACGACTGCTAGCAATCCTCATCTCTTGCCTGCCTGGCAGAAGATGGTACAATACGACTGCTAGCAGTCCGTATCGCCTGCCCGCTCACCATAAGACGGTTCAATAGGACTACAGGACTAAAGAGAATGACCTGGTCAAGTCACTCCAAATTTAGTCCCTGCGCCCATGTCTGCCCAGGCGCTCCTAGCCGACGTGGCCAGGAGCACCTCGGACACGACGAGGACGACTACCAATCGTATTGCACTGTCTGCTGCCAGAAGGCAATGGGTTGCTGCTACTGTGCAGCAAAGCCGTACCGCGTCTGCCAGCACCCAGGAGACATAGGGTGACGGTTACCTGAGCTGGCTCCATGCTTGCCATGGTATGGCATCTGCACAGGTAACTCATGAAAAAAGGCGCGAAATGATTGTCTGCCCTTGCTTTCACGGAGGGAGGGAGGGAACGGGGGCCTAACGACAGGTACCCAGAACCACCCGCGACAATGTTTTAGCCCCATCAGAGTGCTCCATTGTGAGTGCTCTGGACAGCACTCTCAGATGCCTGATTGTTTGCCATTGCTCTGACACTGGGAGGGGCGCTTACAGGGTTGGCTTCAGGGAGCTAAAATCAACAAAAGGGGTGGCTTTACATCAAGGAGTATTTCAGGCAGTACTTCACGGAGGGTTCCAAAAGAAATGGTGCACCTAAGAAGGTTAGCCTGGCCTCTGATTGATACATGGCTAGATTTACCTCGCTGCACCTTCTCTGTAAGTGACTGCAGTGTGATCTAGAAGAATGAGTCCCCTAAACAGGGGAGGGGGGGAAGCAAATGAGTACAAAACAAATCTGGTCTATTTCTTGTTTTGATCCACTCCATCTATCTTTTACATCTTTGGCTGGCAGCAGACGGTGCAGAAGGACTGCATGCCATCCACATCTCATGGCTGCTCGGCAGAAGATGGTACAGTACAACTGCTAGCAGTCCGTATCGCCTGCCCGCTCACCATAAGACGGTTCAATAGGACTGACTGCAGGACTAAAGAGAATGACCTGCTCAAGTCACTCCAAATTTAGTCCCTGCGCCCATGTCTGCCCAGGCGCTCCTGATCGACCTCACAGAGGCGACCAGGAGCACCTCAGACATGACGATGACGGCTACCAGTCGTACTGTACCGTCTGCTGCCACAAGGCAAGGGGTTGCTGCTACTGTGTAGCAATGCCATACCGCGTCTGCCAGCACCCAGGAGACATAGGGTGACGGTTACCTGAGCGGGCTCCATGCTTGCCGTGCCATGGCGTCTGCACAGGTAACTCAGGAAAAAAGGCGCAAAATGATTGTCTGCCCTTGCTTTCACGGGGGGAGGGAGGGAGGGAACGGGGGCCTGACGATATGTACCCAGAACCACCCGCGACAATGTTTTAGCTCCATCAGGCATTGGGATCTCAACCCAGAATTCCAATGGGCAGCGGAGACTGCGGGAACTGTGGGATAGCTACCCACAGTGCAACGCTCCGGAAGTCGACGCTTGCCTCGGTACTGTGGAAGCGCTCCGCCGAGTTAATGCACTTAATGCACTTAGAGCATTTTCTGTGGGGACACACACACTTGAATATATAAAACCGATTTCTAAAAAACCGACTTCTATAAATTCGACCTAATTTCGTAGTGTAGACATAGCTTAATTCCCTTCCATTACAAGAATAAAGGTATCAAGCACCTTCATATTGGTATAAATGTGTGCACACAAAGTGGTACACCACCCCCACACCTCTAACTATTACACTAGAAAAGTCACATACCTAACCCAAATAGTTAAACTGATACAAAATTCTGTGTGAATCAGACTCAGAATTCAGAAAGAAATATGTATGAGAGCAAAAGTGAATAAGAAAATAAATAAAAGACAAGATGGGAAAAAGGTCAGTAAGGAGAAATAACAGGTAGCAAAAAAAGAGACCTGTGTCAGGACATGGCCATCATTGCACCAGTCCATTCCAAAATTGGTTTTCAACAAATAAGATTGACAGCCACGGATATGCACCATACTGTACAAGCAAAGTAGCAAGTTAAAGGTCTCATAGCAACATTAACTTCTGCATTACTTGATTTGTTTCTCAACATTCTGGACTTCAGCCTCCATCAACATAAGCTTTTTGCATTTAATCTCATTTTAAGTAAGAAAAAATGGGTAAAGAGGAAGTTAATCATTCTACTATGTACTTCCCCAGTTGCACAAAGAGCATATTCAGCAATAGTTGAATCTCAGCAGTGAAGCTTTGATACAAATCCTGCTTCAAACAGTGCTATAAACTGTTTATATGCTTCACAGTCAAACTCAGTTTAAACACAGAAATACTGTTCTGTGCAAAAGTGATTTTCCCCTACAGTCATTTGCAACTTTTTATTTAATACTGTAATCTTCTCCCCTGCACACCCCACACCCAGCAAAAAAAAAATTTACCTAAGAGATTAGTTAGAACTTACAGTATGAAAAGTTCAGACTTTTCAAGGTAATTCTTCTGAAGTTATCCATTTGCAACATGCCATGAAATATTCTTTAAAGCTTAAAGTATCAAGTTTGTTCTCTGGCAGTGGAATTTACCCCCTGTTGAAAGGATTCTGCTCAAACTTTTTAAAGTACCTCTTTGGACAGAGATCTAGTATAGAAAGTTTCAGCCCCAAAGAGAATTTTTGGAAGTGGTGAATATATAGAAATGAGTTAAAAATGAAAGCCTGCTTTGTGATTTACACTATAATGTTTGTTGCGGTATGCACAAATTTAGTTCTCTATTTTTATATAACATTCTAGAAGTCATTATGCCGAACATGTTTTTCTTCTCTCAATCCTGTGTTAGAGACCATTTGAATCAAAATAGGATCTTTGTTGCTGAGAAGCTAAAATAAATAGGGAACAGAAACATAATTCTCTGATGTCCTATAACGTTGTGAAACATTGTTATCCCCATTTGTATGCAGTATTGTTACAGTCGGGTTGGTCCCAGGATATTAGAGACAAGGTGGGTGAGGTAATATCTTTTACTGGACCAACTTCTGTCCATGAAAGAGACAAGCTTTTGAGCTTACACATAGCTCTTCTTCAGGTCTGGGAAACTACAGCTGCACTGCTGTAGCGCTTCAGGTGAGGATGCTCTAAGCCGACAGGAGAGAGCTCTCCTGTCGGCTTAATTATTCCACCTCCCACAAGAGGCGGTAGGTACGTCAGCAAGAGAAGCTCTCCAACCAATACAGCGTGGTCTACACTGGCGCTTAGGTAGGAGTAATTTATGTTGTTCAGGAATATGGATTATTTACACCCCTGAGCGACATAAGGTATACTGAAGTAAGTTCTAGGTAGACAAGGTCTCAGAGTGTCACTGATAAATACAAGATGAACAGATTGTTTAGATATATACTTAACACATATTTAAAGGACCATTCAAGGCGAAGTGGCCCATTAACACCCCTCCAGTCTTAGGGAGGAAAGGAAAGGGGGGGGGAACAGTTGAGGGGGGACTTGTGTGTGGGGAAAGGAGACTAACGTGGCCCCACCCACACTCAGTCCAGAGGTCCCTCCCCTGCAGCTAGTTGGCCCCAACCCAGGGAGGCTGCAACTCTTACAGCAAGGGAAGCCTGCTGGGCCTGGGGATAGAGTAGCTGGGGCTGCCCAGTGCTGAGGGGTCCCTGGCACCGGGGCTGCACAGCCCAATGCTCTGGGGTGGGGGGAGGGCGGGCCGCACACACACCTGGGGGGAGCCACGCACCTGGTGCTCTCAGGTTGGGGGGGGCACACCCCACCTGGTGCTCTGGGGCTGCAGGGGAGCTGGTGGCTGCAGGGGGTGAAATTTGGGCTTGGGGCCTCAAGCAGAAGGGGTGGGCCACGGCAGGGACTAGTCTCCCCGAACCTGTGGTTCACCCACGGAACCATGGTTATGTCTACACTACAGACCTTACAGCAGCAAAGCTGTACCACTGCATCTGTACTGCTGTAAGGTCTCCCACATAGCTGCTCTCCTGCCTGCATAATTAACCCACCCCTAATGAGTGGCAGTAGCTGTGTTGGCAGGAAAGAGTTTCCCTTTTTTTCACACCCCTGACCAACAAAAGTTTTACCGACTAACATGGTAGTGTAGACATAAACTTAGGCTTTATCTATACTACAGTTTATGTTGCTCAGGAGTGCGAATAACCCACCTTCTCTCCCCAAGCGACATAAGTTACTCCAACATAAGCGCTAGTGTAGACATAGCCAGGGTCAGTAGCAGAACAGGGAATAGAATCCAGGATTCCTGGCTCCTAGTACTTCCTATTCCAACCATCAGAGCACATACCACCTAAAGCTTTAAGTTTCTAATGTGAAGGTGGGTGAGGTAATATCTTTTATCAGACCAACTTTTGCTCTTTAGCATTGGCTAGGAAAGGCATGCTGCCTGGATTTCCTCCCCAGTTTATCTTCCTACGGGATCAGGACACTGGTGTAGTATGAGAGGCTTAAAAAAAGAGGTCTGTGTAAGCATGAAAGCTTTTCTCTCTCACCAGTAGAAGTTGGTCCAGTAAAAGATATTACCTCACCTGTCTAATATCCTGGGACCGACACAGCCACAACAACACTGCGTACAATGAAGTTTCTAATGTTTTTCATCATAACTAAGTATCAAGACCTAGAAGGAAATGAAATTTGTAGCTGATACATGAAGGTGCAAAGAAGAAAAAGTAGAACTGTAATTATATTAATTGCAACACAACGATACTCATGCTCAGCACCAGTATCATGAGATTCCTGTGTATTCATCTCAGTTAGTTGGGCACCAGCACTCAACACTAGTATCATGGTAATGAATGATGCACCACATCCCTGTTTGCCCTTATTGCTACACTAGCAAAAGAACCAGTCTGTTCCTCCATATGATTAAGCCTATTGGAGGGTTAGCAAAGCTTCTGTGTTGTTAAGGGTTAGAGCTGTGGGACTTTTAGTTACCAGGCAGAAAGTTGGAATTCCACTTCCAGATTTAAAAAAATATTGCACGTATGTGATTGGAAGAGGCTGTAAGGAGAGTCTTTTTGAAGGGTGGGAAGTGCCCCCTTATGTGGGCAGATAGTTGGAAAAGGAGAGTCCCCAGGGACTACTGGATTATGATCCATAGGAAAGCAGTACTACTTCATGGAATCCTTACTAAACCCGTTCCCCTCCTTTGTCTCTAACATGAGAGAGAGGACTCCAGTCCAGTGCTAGCATCCCAGTAAGGTCATGTGCTTATACATGGGGTGGGGAGGGCATGCTGTCTGACCATCCTGTGGACTTCCTACCCAATTTAACTTCCTACCTCCTATGGGATTAGGACACTGGTGTCAAAAGGGAGGGAGAGAGAGATCCTTTCCCTTCCAGCAGCCCATGTGAGTCAAGTGATTTCAACTGTATCACAATACCTACTACCCAGAGGTCAATATGATTGGGCATAGTTCAAGCACAAGAGTTTGGCAAGAATCTCAATAGCTGAGAGAGAAAGTGGACTAGACACCTCCACAGAGCATTGCCCCGGACTTCATTAGTGGCCTTATTTTGCCTATTGGCCTCCCCTTGCGAATAGGTGTGTAAAGTTTTCCAATCCCTAAACACCGTATTAGCATCACTGCACTGTTTCACTCTTGTACAGCAGTCTCACAGTCACATAGAAGGGTGACAATAAAATTATGCAGCAACCCAGGAGACTTTACAGGGGACATGACTAATTCATTGCCAATCACCATCCTTTGAATGATCAAGAGGAAAAAACAGGGCCATTTATAGCAACTTTGTCTTACCCAGCAAGTCTACTGGCTGGGCAACATTACTCTTAACTGAAAGGTAATATTAAACTATTCATCAGAAATGAAATGTTTTTCCAAATTTTTATAAGTTTTAGATATTAAACATTCAGAGATAATGCTTTATACATGGAAAGGGAAAGAGTCTGTGCTCAAATAGGATTATCATTCAGACACTTTATGTCCATTTGCGCAATGCTAGGAAATTAGAACAAGTTCCACTGAATAGCATTATCCAGCATTTTATAAGCAATTCTTTCCATTTGCAACAAGACTGCAGGATCCCACAGGCCAGTAGTTTGGGACTGATGATTTCCTGTTCCGAAGTTTAAAGGGAAAAAAAATCCCCTAAATAGCCAGATACAGTCGTGCCCCTAAATTCTAAGCAGACGCCTCCACATTGGATTTCTTTTAAAGCTCTGGTAAGATCTCACACTGGTTTATGCACGACTATTATTATTTTATTGTTTGTATTACCTCAGCATCTAGCAGCACTAGTCAGAGACCAGTGTCCCACCACACGAGGAACTTCACAAATACAGAACAAAAAGATGGTCCCTGCCTCAAGGAGCTTCCACTTTAAGTACAGCTATTCGGGCTGTGTCATAAATAAAAAGGGAAGGATAACCACCTTTCTGTATACAGTGCTATAAAATCCCTCATGGCCAGAGGCAAAGTCCTTTCATCTGTAAAGGGTTAAGAAGCTCAAGTAACCTGGCTGGCACCTGACCCAAAATGACCAATGAGAAGATGACAAGATACTTTCAAATCTGAAGTGGGGGAAAGGCTTGTGTCTGTCTGTGTGATACCTTTGCTGGGAACAGATCAAGGATGCAAGCCCTCGAACTCCTGTAAAGTTAGTAAGTAATCTAGCAAGAAAATGCATTAGGTTTTCTTTGTTTTGGCTTGTGTAATTCACTATGCTGGAGGAAATGTGTATTCCTGTTTGTGTCTTTTTGTAATTTAAGTTTTTGCCTAGAGGGATTCTCTATGTTTTGAATCTGACTGCCTGTAAGATTATCTTCCACTCTGATCTTACAGAGTTGTTCTCTTATCTTTTTTTGTTCTTCTAATAAAGTTCTGTTTTTTAAGAATCTGATTGGGTTCTTGGGGGTCTTAAAAATACAAGGCTGGTCTGTGCTCATCTTGTTTATTCTTAAGCCACCCCAGGAAAGGGGGTGTAAGGGCTTGAGGTGATATGCTGGGGAAATAGGAACTCCAAGTGGTCCTTTCCCTGATCGTTTGTTAAATCACTTGGTAGTGGTAGCGTTTACCTAATCCAAGGGCAAAGACTTTGTGCCTTGGGGAAATTTTAACCTAAGCTGGTACAAATAAGCTTCGGGGGTCTTTCATGCGGGTCCCCACATCTGTACCCTAGAGTTCAGAGTGTGGAAGGAACCCTTCCTGATACCCTAAATGTCTTGTTGAAATATCAGGCTATGTCTACACTGCAATTAAAAATCTGTGGCAGGTCCATGCTAGCTGACTGGAGCTCACAGAACTTGGGCTAAAGGGCTGTTTAATTGCAGTGCAGATGTTCAGGCACAGCTACAGGGCAATCAAACTGCCCCTGAGCCCCAGCCCTGTGAGGCTGAGTCAGCTGGCATGGGCCAGCGGCAGGTGTCTAACTGTAGTATAGAGATACTCTCAAAGGTTCTTTCACAACTGCCTGAGGTCTCCCTTGGCCCAAGTTTTAGACAGCCTCAGAAGCATAAGAGAGAAGACCCTTAACAGACACACCATGAGGAAGGGGCAGACAACATCAGACCCTCGTGCCAGGGAGTGGGTGCTTATCAACAGAAAGAGGGGCCCTACCCAGGCAGCAGTTGGGGGCCCCACAGACACACCAGAGAAGCACCTATGGGATGCAGGTAAGCCCCCAGAGCTATGCCGCACCCCAGAGAAGATGTTGGGGAAGGGAGTCCAAGTTGGGCCCACAGACACCCCTCATGCTGGGAAAGGGGTTGCTCAGTAGGAAGCTCCCCAGCACCAGACACTCACGCTGGAGAAGGGCCTGGGGGGGGCCCAGCGGATGGGGACCCCCCCCCGACACTCACGCTGGAGAAGGGCCTGGGGGGGGCCCAGCGGATGGGGACCCCCCCCCGACACTCACGCTGGAGAAGGGCCTGGGGGGGGCCCAGCGGATGGGGACCCCCCCCCGACACTCACGCTGGAGAAGGGCCTGGGGGGGGCCCAGCGGATGGGGACCCCCCCCCGACACTCACGCTGGAGAAGGGCCTGGGGGGGGCCCAGCGGATGGGGACCCCCCCCCGACACTCACGCTGGAGAAGGGCCTGGGGGGGGCCCAGCGGATGGGGACCCCCCCCGACACTCACGCTGGAGAAGGGCCTGGGGGGGGGCCCAGCGGATGGGGACCCCCCCCCCCGACACTCACGCTGGAGAAGGGCCTGGGGGGGGCCCAGCGGATGGGGACCCCCCCCCGACACTCACGCTGGAGAAGGGCCTGGGGGGGGCCCAGCGGATGGGGACCCCCCCCCGACACTCACGCTGGAGAAGGGCCTGGGGGGGGCCCAGCGGATGGGGACCCCCCCCCGACACTCACGCTGGAGAAGGGCCTGGGGGGGGCCCAGCGGATGGGGACCCCCCCCCGACACTCACGCTGGAGAAGGGCCTGGGGGGGGGCCCAGCGGATGGGGACCCCCCCCCGACACTCACGCTGGAGAAGGGCCTGGGGGGGGCCCAGCGGATGGGGACCCCCCCCCGACACTCACGCTGGAGAAGGGCCTGGGGGGGGCCCAGCGGATGGGGACCCCCCCCCAGACACTCACGCTGGAGAAGGGCCTGGGGGGGGGCCCAGCGGATGGGGACCCCCCCCCCAGACACTCACGCTGGAGAAGGGCCTGGGGGGGGGCCCAGCGGATGGGGACCCCCCCCAGACACTCACGCTGGAGAAGGGCCTGGGGGGGGGCCCAGCGGATGGGGACCCCCCCCCAGACACTCACGCTGGAGAAGGGCCTGGGGGGGGCCAGCACATGGGACCCCCCCCAGACACTGACGCAGGGGTGGCCCTGGGCCCAGCGGAGGGGACCCCCGGGCAGAGGCCGGGGGTGTCTCCGGCGGGGCGAGCGGAGGCGCTTACCTTCTGGGGCAAGTAGCGGGTCTGGTAGAGGGCGGCGCGGGGGGGCTGAGCTCTCCCCGGGGGGCCCCGCCGGGAGCCCAGGGGCAGGCCGGAGAGGACCCCCGGAGGGCAGCAGACGCTGCCCGGGCTGAGCAGCAGGAGCAGCGCCGGCAGCCGCAGCATAGCGCCTCTGAGCGGCGCCGCCTGCGCTCCGCCCGCTTTATACCGGCCCCGGGGCGCGGCCCCGGCCCCGCGTGGGGGGCGGGAGAGGCCGAGGGGCAACCCCGGGGGCGGGGGCGGGGGCCGTGGAAAGCGCGAGCCCGGTGGGGAGGGGCTGCTGGGGGCCTCAGCGCCCCGCCCCCAGGCCGAGCGAGGGTCTGGAAGTTCGGAGCTATCTGCCTAGGGCCTCCAGACCCGTCAGCAACCCAGGGGGCGGGGCCTACCCAGCATGGTGCTCTGATTGGTCTGCGGGCCGGGCATGCCAGGATGTGGTTGGATTTCCGGGAATGGGCAATGAGTCTCTCTTCGGCTTGACTGCAGTGATTGGCTGCAAAGCTGGGGATGGCTAACCCTGATTGGCTGTTGTGTTTGGCAGTGGTGACTGGCTGCCTGATCGCGCTCAGCGGATTCTTTGACTATTCTCTGCGAAGAGCAGGGGTTGGCTACCTGGTCTGATATTGGGAGGCGGCGATTGGCTCCTTGAGGATGCTTCACTCACGTGATCCGTTTCCGTGCTGTTATCCCAGGGGGGTCGAGGAGAAAGGGGCCGTTTTTGTGCACGATTATTGGTGTGTGAGAACGAGGCGGTGCGTGTCACGTCACTTCCCCTTCGGGCTAAGCGAGGCCGGTGCGCGCGGGCGGCGGGAGCGGTGTCTGGGGGGCGGTTCCCGCTCCCTGAGCCGGGCCGCGATTGGGTGAGTCCAGTAACGGCCGCCTCGGCGCGTCCGTCGCTGGCATCGCGCCTCCTGCCCGCCGTTTCCCCCCCCCCCCCGGGAGCGCCCCGCCTCCGCCGGGCTGGGCCCAGCAATGGCCTTGCCGCCCCCACCGCCTTCTGGACAGGCGGCCTCGGCCTGTGCTTAGCTCCGGCCTGGGGCTCCCGGCCACCCCCGCGGATTCCCCCCTTCCCCCTCCACCCCCCCCACACCTCTGCAGCGCAGGCGGGCAGGGCATAGGAACGGCCCTGCTGGGTCAGAGCAAAGGTCCATCCAGCCCAGTGTCCTGTCCGCCGACAGTGGCCAACGCCAGGTGCCCCAGCGGGAGCGAACCTAACAGGTAATGATCAAGCGACCCATCCCCTGTTGCCCATTCCCAGCTTCCGACAAACAGAGGCGAGGGACACCATCCCTGCCCACCCTGGCTAATAGCCATTGATTGGAGTGTCCTCCATGAATCTGTCTAGCTTCCTTTTGAACCCAATTATAGTATTGGCATTCGCAACACCCTCTGGCAAGGAGTTCCAGACGTTAACAGTGCATTCCTTGAAAAAATACTTTCTTGTGTTTGTTTTAAACCTGCTACCAGGCGCTGACCATTTGTGTCCAAATTCCCTCCCCCCCCCCCCCCCCCCGCATCCGTTCACTGACAGTCCCCTCAGACATGGATTAAGTGGCTGTTTCTTCCACCCCTTCGCTGCTCCGGCCCTGGGAAGAGTGCTGGCACGCACCTGGTTTCTCTCCAGAGATCTCCTGCAGAGCAAGAGACCGTCAGCATGGCCACAACATTGGGCAGTCTGGAAGATGGTGCGTCAGAATGACGTACTGCACGTTGCTATGGAGATGCCAAATCCTAGCTGTGTGGCTTGCTCACCCAAGTCTTAATTGAGATGACCGATGTTGAGACTGTCGTGACCTAATCAGCATCCACTTCTTTGTGGATGTACCTTCCCCATCAGCATTCACTTTAAAAACAGGGGAACGGATCGGTCAGAAATGCTAACTGCATAGCTAGTGAGCTCCATTTAGGCATCTCAGGATTAGAATGGCAGGAGCACTGCAAGTTACAATTCAGGTGTATTGCTCTTTTCATGAGCAGTGTAAACTCATGGCTGAAGGGGGAAAAAAATAACTGATCCACTAGATTTCAGAGTAACAGCCGTGTTAGTCTGTATTCGCAAAAAGAAAAGGAGTACTTGTGGCACCTTAGAGACTAACCAATTTATTTGAGCATAAGCTTTCGTGAGCTACAGCTCACTTCATCGGATGCATTCCGTGGAAACTGCAGAAGACATTATATACACAGAGACCATGAAACAATACCTCCTCCCACCCCACTCTCCTGCTGGTAATAGCTTATCTAAAATGATCACTCTCCTTACAATGTGCATGATAATCAAGGTGGGCCATTTCCAGCACAAATCCAGGTTTTCTCAGCCCCCCCCCTTTTTTTTTTTCCAAAAACCACACACACAAACTCACTCTCCTGCTGGTAATAGTTCATCCAAAGTGACCACTCTCCCTACAATGTGCATGATAATCAAGGTGGGCCATTTCCAGCACAAATCCAAGTTTAACCAGAACGTCGGCGGGGGGGAGGGGGTAGGAAAAAACAAGGGGAAATAGGCTACCTTGCATAATGACTTAGCCACTCCCAGTCTCTATTTAAGCCTAAATTAATAGTATCCAATTTGCAAATGAATTCCAATTCAGCAGTTTCTCGCTGGAGTCTGGATTTGAAGTTTTTTTGTTTTAAGATAGCAACCTTCATGTCTGTAATTGCGTGACCAGAGAGATTGAAGTGTTCTCCGACTGGTTTATGAATGTTATAATTCTTGACATCTGATTTGTGTCCATTTATTCTTTTACGTAGAGACTGTCCAGTTTGACCAATGTACATGGCAGAGGGGCATTGCTGGTACATGATGGCATATATCACATTGGTGGATGTGCAGGTGAACGAGCCTCTGATAGTGTGGCTGGTGTTATTAGGCCCTGTGATGGTGTCCCCTGAATAGATATGTGGGCACAGTTGGCAACGGGCTTTGTTGCAAGGATAGGTTCCTGGGTTAGTGGTTCTGTTGTGTGGTATGTGGTTGTTGGTGAGTATTTGCTTCAGGTTGGGGGGCTGTCCGTAGGCAAGGACTGGCCTGTCTCCCAAGATTTGTGAGAGTGTTGGGTCATCCTTAATAATGCGTTGGAGGGGTTTTAGTTGGGGGCTGAAGGTGATGGCTAGTGGCGTTCTGTTATTTTCTTTGTTAGGCCTGTCCTGTAGTAGGTGACTTCTGGAAACTCTTCTGGCTCTATCAATCTGTTTCTTCACTTCCGCAGGTGGGTATTGTAGTTGTAAGAATGCTTGATAGAGATCTTGTAGGTGTTTGTCTCTGTCTGAGGGGTTGGAGCAAATGCGGTTGTATCGCAGAGCTTGGCTGTAGACGATGGATCGAGTGGTGTGGTCAGGGTGAAAGCTGGAGGCATGTAGGTAGGAATAGCGGTCAGTAGGTTTCCGGTATAGGGTGGTGTTTATGTGACCATTGTTTATTAGCACTGTAGTGTCCAGGAAGTGGATCTCTTGTGTGGACTGGACCAGGCTGAGGTTGATGGTGGGATGGAAATTGTTGAAATCATGGTGGAATTCCTCAAGGGCTTCTTTTCCATAGGTCCAGATGATGAAGATGTCATCAATATAGCGCAAGTAGAGTAGGGGCTTTAGGGGACGAGAGCTGAGGAAGCGCTGTTCTAAATCAGCCATAAAAATGTTGGCATACTGTGGGGCCATGCGGGTACCCATAGCAGTGCCGCTGATCTGAAGGTATACATTGTCCCCAAATGTAAAATAGTTATGAGTAAGGACAAAGTCACAAAGTTCAGGCACCAGGTTAGCCGTGACATTATCGGGGATAGTGTTCTTGACGGCTTGTAGTCCATCTTTGTGTGGAATGTTGGTGTAGAGGGCTTCTACATCCATAGTGGCCAGGATGGTGTTATCAGGAAGATCACCGATGGATTGTAGTTTCCTCAGGAAGTCAGTGGTGTCTCGAAGGTAGCTGGGAGTGCTGGTAGCGTAGGGCCTGAGGAGGGAGTCTACATAGCGAGACAATCCTGCTGTCAGGGTGCCAATGCCTGAGATGATGGGGCGCCCAGGATTTCCAGGTTCATGGATCTTAGGTAGTAGAAAGAATATCCCAGGTCGGGGTTCCAGGGGTGTGTCTGTGCGGATTTGATCTTGTGCTTTTTCAGGAAGTTTCTTGAGCAAATGCTGTAGTTGCTTTTGGTAACTCTCAGTGGGATCATAGGGTAATGGCTTGTAGAAAGTGGTGTTGGAGAGCTGCCGAGCAGCCTCTTGTTCATATTCCGACCTATTCATGATGACAACAGCACCTCCTTTGTCAGCCTTTTTGATTATGATGTCAGAGTTGTTTCTGAAGCTGTGGATGGCATTGTGTTCTGCACGGCTGAGGTTATGGGGCAAGTGATGCTGCTTTTCCACTATTTCAGCCTGTGCACGTCGGCGGAAGCATTCTATTTAGAAGTCCAGTCTGCTGTTTTGACCTTCAGGAGGAGTCCACCTAGAATCCTTCTTTTTGTAATGTTGGTAGGGAGGCCTCTGTGGATTAGTATGTTATTCAGAGGTATTTTGGAAATATTCCTTGAGTCGGAGACGTCGAAAATAGGATTCTAGGTCACCACAGAACTGTATCATGTTCGTGGGGGTGGAGGGGCAGAAGGAGAGGCCCCGAGATAGGACAGCTTCTTCTGCTGGGCTGAGAGTATAGTTGGATAGGTTAACAATATTGCTGGGTGGGTTGAGGGAACCATTGCTGTGGCCCCTTGTAGCATGTAGTAGTTTAGAAAGTTTAATGTCCTTTTTCATTTGTAGAGAAGCAAAGTGTGCGTTGTAAATGGCTTGTCTAGTTTTAGTAAATTCCAGCCACGAGGAAGTTTGTGTGGAAGGTTGGTTTTTTATGAGAGTATCCAGTTCTGAGAGCTCATTCTTAATCTTTCCCTGTTTGCTGTAGAGGATGTTGATCAGGTGATTCCGCAGTTTCTTTGAGAGCGTGTGGCACAAGCTGTCAGCATAGTCTGTGTGGTATGTAGATTGTAATGGATTTTTTACCTTCAGTCCTTTTGGTACGATGTCCATCTGTTTGCATTTGGAAAGGAGGGCACCAAACACTGATTTATAGGGTTTGAGGGGGACAACATACCTGGAGAACAGGGATGCTTATTGAAGCCTGTCTGTGGTAACCAATCAAAGAGTTGTGTGACACAGCCCTGTCTCCAGGGCTGCGCCTTTCGATACACAGCACTCTGAGACAAAAATTATATTCAGGTAACTAAAGCTGACTCTGTCTCTCACATGTTTATTACTGAGTGGCCTTAATATTTCCACCATGCAGGAACTGAACTATTGATTGCATGTTTTTCTATATAAACTGCACCTGAGGGGTTAACAACAAAACCTGTAAAATACAAACATTACATGTCTCACCCTGTCTCTGTTTCAGAATGTGCATTTGTGTTTATTTCCTAGCTGACTGAAAATGCATAGGTAACAGGGTGTTTTGACAGTACGGTGCCAATCCTTCCAATTTCTCTGCATGAAACTCCTATTGATTTCTATCTGAATTTCATATTTGGAGCAGTTTAAGATCAGACTCATTCTTTATCAACTCTCAAATTTATTCCCTGTCCAAACTTATTTTCTTGGTCCTGTTGTGTGATTCTGTAGCTCGCTTGTGTGCTTATTCTTGAAATCAAGATTGTTATGCAGTTTTGGTAGCTCTTACAGAATACAATGTGTATACAGTCAAATCTTTCTCCGGTTCATTAATGCTATGGATAATATCTGTCCTCTCACTTGATGTCCCAATGTATTTTGTCTCTGTGTCTGTTTTCTAAACTTTAAACTGTCTGGGGCTGGGTCCATCTTGATATCTGCACAGCACTGAACAGGTTAACTTTGTTTTTGTTATGCACAGACAACAAGTCTTGTAACCTGAATATGACCACTGTGCTTGTTCCAAATCTTGTTTTACTTTTCCAAAATGATAGATAGCCCTGCCTGCTCTGGCCAAGGCCAGAGGACATGTCCTCAATTATTTAGATACTTTGCCTTAAATAATTACAAAATAGATATCCTTTTGAAGTATTTTAATATAGCTATATCTACAAACTACAAATGCTGCCCTTGAAGTCATACACACATGCATACCAGAAGGAGCTGTAGGCTGATGCTGTGGATAATGTAGGACCTGGGAATTCAGTTTCCGTTGAAATTATTAAAACATGTTTTCTCTAACTTGTAAGTTTGGGGGGGGGGGGGCATGGCTAGTGTATCTTGAAAAGGGATATATAGGTTTGGATAGTACAATGACAGTGAATCTTCCATAAAGAAGTTTTAGGGCCTCTCCTGATGCAGTTGTAAAGCTCTGTGTAGTCCTTTAAAAAAGCTTGATTTCCACATATTGCACTGCTCAAAAGTAGCTTGTCTGTGACTTGATTTGAAGGCGCAAGACCAAATTGTCTTACCCTTCTGTGGAGGAGAATACCCTTGGATATTCCTTTTGATTTTAATTAGACTATTTAAGGTGAAGGGTATTGCTCATTGTGAGCAATTGTGCCTAAACATTGCCATTATCAATGGTTTGCTTAAAAATGGCACCTTTGGAGCTTATGGGGGATACCTAAATGGTTGAATGCACAAATGCTTATGTCAGTTATACGAACACTTCAGTTTGTCAGTTTCAGAAATCCACAGTCTGTTCTCCATTCTACGAACTTTAACAATCTGAAGAACTACACATCACCTTAAATAAGGCCCTTTAACAAAGTCCTCCACTTCTATTTGACAGCTTTGGAACCACATCTTTCATATTGATTAGTAGAAGATATTTCTACTATATAGTAACCCACAGCTGAGACAAATGGGTAATTCAGTGAAGAAAACTGAAAGAGCTGGGTATTTTTAATTAAAACTGTAAACAGTATAAGGTGCTAGCTCTTAAAAAAAAAAAAAAATCCTCAGATATATTTTAGGGTAGGTAACATTTGAATATAGTTGAGGGTACAAAGTTTTAATTTGGAATTTTAACGTTGTCTGGGTAAAAAGCAGGTGTTCATGACACCATATGATTAAAAGGGCTCTTTTTCTCTCTGTGCCAGTATAGTGAGGAGGTTGATTTACAAAAGCAACATTAAAATTCCAAGTGTTGCCCTGTTGGATTAAAAATGTTTATCATGAAACATTTTAAAGAGACGCTTCAACTTTTTTTTTTTAACTTGATTTGATTTCATGTTAAAATACCTTGAGGGACTTCATCTGTATGAATCCTTCTGATAACTTTTAGTTTTACAGTCACTTTTTCCTATTCTTAAACTTGTTTTTCTCTCCTCCATTGCTGTTTGAAAGACCCACACAAATGAAGAAACAGAGTTGTTGCTGTCAAATACATAAGAAATATTTTGGTAAATTGACTGTCTCACTAAAATAGAGTGTTCTGCAGTTTCAGAATTGAAGTCTTGTGTTAGTCTTATATTTTAAAAAAGCCTGAAGAGCAAGAAGCATATATGAATGGCTAAATGACTCCTTGAGAAAACAGCAGCTTTCAGAGTAAAGCAGAGGTCGGCAACCTGCGGCATGCGTGCCAAAGACAGCAGGCAAGCCGATTTTTACTGGCACGCTGCTGCCAGCCAGGGTCCCAGCCACCAGCCCCGCTCAGGCCACTGCCTGCCTGGGTGAACGGAACCCCAGGCCGGCAGCAGGCCGAGCGGGGTCAGCAACCGGGACCCCAGCTGGCAGGAGCCGGCGGACGAAACCCCAGACCGGCGGCAGGCTGAGCCACTCAGCCCGCTGCTGGTCTGGGGTTCTGTCCGCCGGCCCCGCTCAGCCCGCTGACGGTCTGGAGTTCCGGCCGCCAGCCCCTTGCCAGCCAGGGTCTCGGCCGCCAGCCTCGCTCAGCCCGCTGCAAGCCTGAGTGAATGGAACCCCCAGCCAACAGCGGGCTGAGCAGTGCCAGCAGCCAGGACCACGGCTGGCAGAACCCAAGACCGGCAGCGAGTCAGCCAGACTGCTGACAGTCTGGGGTTCCAGCCGCTGGCCCCTTGCCAGCCGGAGTCCCAGCCATCTGCCCCACTCAGCCTGCTGCTGGCCTGGGATACCAGCCGCCGGCCCTGTTCACCTCGCTACTGGTCTGGGGTTCCAGCCGCCTGGCCCTGCTCAGCCCTCCTGCCATCTTGGGGTACCAGCATCCAGCCCAGGGCGCTGCTCCTGGCCTGGGCCCAGCGCTGTACAGCCCTTATAAAAAATTACACTACAGTTAGCTTAAAAACTTAAAAACTTTGTATATTACAGTAATCGTTTAAAAATGTATGTTAATAAATACATAGGTTTGATGAAACAAAGTAGTTGTACTTACGTGCCTGTGCTTAATTTGTGTTTTCGATGATTTACTTTCTAAAAAAACTCGCATGTCTCGCACCCCCAGAAAGGGCATCTCGCACCTGCAGGGGGTGCATGCACCCCAGGTTAAGAACCACTGCACTAAACTGATAAGATCTTCATTTTAATTTACTTTTAAATGAAGCTGCTTAAACATTTTAAAAACCTTGTTTACTTTACATACAACAATAGTTTAGTTATATAATACAGACTCAGAGAGAGAGACCTTCTAAAAACATTAAAATGAATTACAGGCACGTGAAACCTTAAATTAGAGTGAATAAATGAAGATTTGGCACACCACTTCTGAAAGGTTGCCGACCCCTGGAGTAAAGTGTGCCCGAGCAAAAATGTATTAATTCAAACCAGATGACTTGCATTTTTTAATTTTGGTGAAACATAAGACTAAAACCACATGAGCCAAATGTCTCCTCAAAAGAATGATTTAACTATAGCAGGAGTGGGCAAACTACGGCTCATGAGCCACACCACGCAGCTTGGCCCTGTTCCGGCCAGGGCACTGAGTTCAAGGCCGCACCATGCGGCTTGACCCTGCTCCAGCTGGGGCGCTGGGTTGGAGGCTGCACCATGCAACTCCCAGAAGCCATGGCATGGCCCCGCTCTGGCTCCTATACGTTCCAATGGGAGCTGCAGGGGCGGTGCCCGCGGATGGGACAGAGTGCAGAGCCACCTAGTCGTGCCTCCACGTAGGAGTCAGAGAAGGGATATGCCACTGCTTCCAGGAGCCGCTTGCGGTAAGCGCCGCTTGGAAGCTTGCACCACCTGGGCCTCTCCCCATACCCCTGCCCCAGCCCTGATCCCCCTCCAGGTCTCCAAACCCCTTGATCCCAGCCCGGAGCACCCTCCTGCATCCCAAACCTCTCATCCCCAGCCAGAACCTGCACCCTTTCCTGCACCTCTGCCCCAGCCCTTATTCCCCTCCCGCCCTCCAAACCCCTCAGTCCCAGCCCAGAGCACCCTCCTACTCCCCAAACTCCTCATCCTCAGCCCCACCCCAGAGCCTGCACCCCAACCCCAATTTTGTGAGCATTCATGGCCGGCCATACAATTTCTATTCCCCAATGTGGCCCTCAGGCCAAAAAGTTTGCCCACCCCTTAACTATAGAGTACATTGGTAATTCTGCAGAGAAAATTAAGACTAGTTTGGAAACTATTTAGCTCCTCATACTGCTATCCGATACACATGGGCAGACCTGTGCCTCATTGAAGTTAGTTGCGCACTTTGCTGGTCTGCACTGTTGGATCAAAAGGCAGAATTATGGTCTTCATTCTCAATTGAAAGGACAACCTAATGATTTTCTGAGTGCCTCGAGTGCCCAGCATCCGCTTGTCCCCTCATCGTTGAATCATAAAATATCAGGTTTGGAAGGGACCTCAGGAGGTCATCTAGTCCAACCCCCTGCTCAAAGCAGGACCAATCCCCAACTAAATCATCCTAGCCAGGGCTTTGACAAGCCTGACCTTAAAAACTTCTAAGGAAGGAGATTCCACCACCTCCCTAGGTAACACATGCCAGTGTTTCACCACCCTCCTAGTGAAAAAGTTTTTTCTGATATCCAACCTAAACCTCCCCCACTGCAACTTGAGACCATTACTCCTTGTTCTGTCAATTGCTACCACTGAGAACAGTCTAGAGCCATCCTCTTTGGAACCCCCTTTCAGGTAGTTGAAAGCAGCTATCAAATCCCCCCTCATTCTTCTCTTCCGCAGACTAAACAATCCCAGTTCCCTCAGCCTCTCCTCATAAGTCATGTGTTCCAGTGCCCTAATCATTTTTGTTGCCCTCTGCTGGACGTTTTCCAATTTTTCCACATCCTTGTAGTGTGGGGCCCAAAACTGGACACAGTACTCCAGATGAGGCCTCACCAAAGTCGACTAGAGGGGAACGATCACGTCCCTCAATCTGCTGGCAATGCCCCTATTTATACATCCCAAAATGCCATTGGCCTTCTTGGCAACAATGGCACACTGTTGACTCATATCCAGCTTCCCGTCCACTGTAACCCCTAGGTCCTTTTCTGCAGAAC
The DNA here is from genome assembly GCF_965140285.1 of Lepidochelys kempii. Taxonomy (NCBI): domain Eukaryota; kingdom Metazoa; phylum Chordata; order Testudines; family Cheloniidae; genus Lepidochelys; species Lepidochelys kempii. The sequence continues at coordinate 20,948,395 of NC_136380.1, forward strand.
TGCTGCCTAGCCATCCGGTCCCTAGTCTGTAGTGGTGCATGGGATTCTTCCATCCTACATGCAGGACTCTGCACTTGTCCTTGTTGAACCTCATCAGATTTGTTTTGGCCCAGTCCTCCAATTTGTCTAGGGCCCTCTGTATCCTATCCCTACCCTCTAGCGTATCTACATCTCCTCCCAGTTTAGTGTCATCTGCAAACTTGCTGAGGGTGCAATCCACACCATCCTCCAGATCATTAATGAAGATATTGAACAAAACCGGCCCCAGGACCGACCCTTGGGGCACTCCACTTGATACCGGCTGCCAACTAGACATGAAGCCACTGATCACTGCCCATTGAGCCCGACAGTCTAGCCAGCTTTCTATCCACCTTATAGTCCATTCATCCAGCCCATACTTCTTTAACTTGCTGGCAAGAATACTGTGGGAGACCGTGTCAAAAGCTTTGCTAAAGTCAAGGAACAACATGTCCACTGCTTTCCCCTCATCCACAGAGCCAGTTATCTTGTCATAGAAGGCAATTAGATTAGTCAGGCATGACTTGCCCTTGGTGAATCCATGCTGACTGTTCCTGATCACTTTCCTCTCCTCTAAGTGCTTCAGAATTGATTTCTTGAGGACCTGCTCCATGATTTTTCCGGGGACTGAGGTGAGGCTGACTGGCCTGTAGTTCCCAGGATCCTCCTCCTTTCCTTTTTTTAAAGATGGGCACTACATTAGCCTTTTTCCAGTCTTCGGGACCTCCCCCTATCACCATGAGTTTTCAAAGATAATGGCCAATGGCTCTGCAATTACATCCACCAACTCCTTTTAGCACTCTCGGATGCAGCGCATCTGGCCCCATGGACTTATGCTTGTCCAGCTTTTCTAAATAGTCCCGAACCACTTCTTTCTCCACAGAGGGCTGGTCACCTCCTCCCCATGCTGTGCTGCCCAGTGCAGCAGTCTGGGTGCTGACCTTGTTTGTGGAGACAGAGGCAAAAAAAGCATTGAGTACATTCGCTTTTTCCACATCTCTGTCACTAGGTTGTCTCCCTCATTCATGAACTCATTGAAGTTCAACACAATAATGCGAACACCATCATGTAGGTGTCTCAGGTTTTTAACCCCATATTGTGACTCCAGCTTAAATAAAAAGAGTCCAGAACAATTATGCTTTAAAGCTGGGATGAAGCATAGTTATAATACCACCTTAAATAGTACCGTATTTTGCAGTACTTATTTGAAAAACTATTAAATGTTTCTCTTTAACACAACTTCAAGTAGCCGTTGTCTTCTGTTTCACAAGGAGCAGTAAATAATATGCTGAGGTTAACCGGGATACAGACTACTCTTTTTAAAAAAGCTAAAGTTTTATTTTTAAGAAAAAAAGAAGTTTGTGTTAAAATTTTATACATGATAATCTCATCAGATCATTCTGTGTTTGTCTTTTCAGGTGACACTGTGAACACATGAATGGCAGGAGAAGACTGTTAGCTGCCTCTGTAATTTCTGTCCAAAACTCTAGCTTTGTGTACCCTTCTTGTCAAAACTGCTTTTCTAAGCTGATACTAGATTCTTATAGGTAGGTCCATGTTGGGGCATTGCTAATTGTTTATTTGGAAAGCACCTACCACACTTTGGGTGCTATATATATAAGTGGCCTGTAGAAAGTTGTATTAGAACTATTATGTTAGTGCCTGAGAGCCCTAGTCATGGACCAGGATCTGATTGATCTTGGCCCCATACAAAAACAGTCCTTATCCCAAAGAGTTTACAGATGTAATTATAAGATGACACAGCAGGTGAGACAAAAGACAGAAGGGGAGCACAATGAGAAAATCCTCATGATCGTCAATGACGGTGGTCTCAGCACACTAGCAACCTAAGTGTTGTAAAGTTTCTTGTAGGCATTATGGCAATGGAGAGTTTTAAGAGGGGATTTGAAAGAGGGCGATATGGTGGCAGAATACGGGGCACTGAGCACAGAATACGTTTACTTTCCCATAGATTCCTTGAAATCTAGATTCACTAGCTCCTGCTTTCTTATGCCAGTAGGAACTATGGGCTCATTCTTGCATCTATAGACACTTTCTCCCGGATGTCTTAACTTCAGTTTAACATGACTAAAACTGAGCTGGTTTCTTGAACTTCATGAACCTTTTGACTTTCCTCATTCTTTGACTGTAGACAACCCCATCCTTCCTCTCATAACGTAGGGTCCACCTGTGTGATTTCTCCTCCCCATCTCACATCTAGACAGTGCCCAAATTTTGCCCTTTCCTACTCCACAGCATTTGGCAATCACATAGTGCCATTGTTCTGTAAAATCAAGAAACTCCCACAAATGTGTGGAACATCCAGATTGATGCCCTGTCAAATCCTGGGCACTGACTCTGAAGCACACAAAAAGAATGAATTCCATAAATACTAAATCAAGACATCCAGCTTTACAAAGCTTGGTATCTCCATAGTGTCAGATATTGAAGAGAAGATAGATGGTGGAGGTTTCTAATGTCTGAGGGGGTTTTGTTATCTTTTTGATTTATCCAAAGCTCTAGGCAAATAAAATAAAAGAAATCCGAAATACAAAAATTACTGTGCTAGGAGTTTCAAAGTGAAGTCAGACATCCCTCAAACCCCCCCCATCCCCCCAAAAAAACATTAAAGTAACCCCAACTTCCCCATAGCCTATATTAGGCTTATGTTTACTAACTGTGTAAAAGAGCTTCACTGAAGTTCATGTGGCTTTGCATGATCACAGGAATCTGCTTTTGTTGAGCTTATTGCATGATTGGGGCCATAAAGAGCAAAGAATAAGAAAAAAACTACATTTCTGATTTGGTACAAGGTGCATTATGCTGGTAGTGTTTATTGATGGATAGAAATTCTTACTACACCATCAATTAACAAAAATGTGTGCTCATTTTTCTTACTGTCTTACCAGGTTTAACTGTCTAAAATGTGGCTGCACGGGTGAAGCTAAGGATGCAAACTACAGGTATAAGCTGTCCCTAAAAGTTGCTGGCACTAGTGATTTATTTGCCATTACCGTGTTTGGAAGCTCTTTAGATCCATTCTTTGGGGTCACAGCAGGAAGTCTGCAGAGGTAAAGGATTACTTTTTTAAAAATTATATAGCTGCCTCCCCTCACTCAACCTAGCAGAATCGGGGGAGGAGGAGGAATGAGTGTGTGGCTACATTCATGGCTCTAAATATTTTCTTAGAACTGTTTGCCAATTTGGTATCTGAGCAGTATTTCTCCATAAACTGGTAAAAATTAGATCTGAGTAGATGTGATTTATTTGTAAGGGTGAAATCAGGAAAATACCTACTTGTTACAAGCATTTATTTGGCACCTATCACCGTGTTATCTGGACACTTTAAAAGACTTAAGTTGAGACATTAAAGATGTTCGTAAGAGACAAAACCCCATTAGCCCTACTGCCTGCAGCTTAATCCATCTACTAGGAAACCAGGGGTTAACATTTGAGAAGATCTTGTCAAAGAGGTGCACCTCACAATTTCATTTCACTAACAATATATTGGTATGACAGCTGTACAAGTGTTGCCAAAGTGCAGGAGAGAGACCTGAAGGATCTCTATCAAAGGTAGATATTACCTGCCCTTTGAGTTTCACGCTGCATTGGGAGCTTGGTCCCTTATGTCCCTTTGTCATTAGTGATCATTCCTGGTCTGATGGCAAGTTGCTAAATAGCATAGCTTCCCTCAGGTTTAGACACACTTTTCCATGTCATTTAGGTGCCTCATTGGGGACATCTCTCTCTTGCACTACCTTGTGTTTTGGACATTGAGGTAGAAAATGTGTCTTATAGCTCGTCACTGAAGCGGTCAGGTTGCAGTAGCAAGGAGTGAATTCCCAGGCATGCTACTGAGAACTCAACCACCAGTCCTACAAGCTTCACCCTTTGGCCATAAAAAATCCTGACTATAAAAATCTGAGTGGGATTTGACTTCAGTGAGAATTTTATGCATGTGATCAGTAGGAGCAGAATTGAACCTAAGCCAAGCATTTCTGAAAACACCACCTTAATAGCTTCCCTAGGTAGGGAATACATTCTCACCCATCTGATTTGTATTATCCTTTGCTAACTCTCTAATAACACATAGTTACAGCTTGTTCCTCCGCTTCAAGACCATCACCATGACTTCTCCCTCTCTCAAATTTCACACACAGGCTGTGGTGGATAGACAAAGAAGCTTGCTTTGTCTTACATTCTGAATAGTTAGGATAATATTCTTGCTTTTTATCCCAGTCTAGCACCTGCTACTCCTGGGAGAATTGTGCACTATTGCATGTGCACATAATTAATGAGCCCCGCAGATTTCTAATTTTTTGCACAGAAAAAAATGTTGCTGCTGTTCCGCCTTTTGCCCACAAGAGGGCACTGTGGCACAAGAACAGCAGCAGCTCCCAGCAGAAAATAACTTTTGCAATTCTGTCTTTTGCCCACCAGAGGGCACTATGGCAATAAAACAAAGCTACAGCTCGTGGCCAGCGAGGGAAGAGAGAGAGCTGCCTTCTTCACAGAGCTTGTCAGGCCAGGTCAGGAGACAGGGGTTATGGGGACACAAACAGCATGGGGTGCTGGGGTTGGCGGGGTCAGACAGGGGTTCCTAAGGGCTAGTGGGGGAGGACAGACTGGGGCAGGGGCTGAATGGGAGTGGAGGCACAGGGCCACGGGGGAGGGAGGTGCAGAGACATGTAGGGAAAGGGGAGTGGCTGGGTGGGGGAACAGACACACGGGGACAGGGGAGTGGCTGGGTGGGGGAACAGAGACACATGGGGACAGGGGCAGATGTGCCTGACTGAATAGGAGAGGATAGGGGTCAGCCAGGGTCTGCATGGGGGAAGGTCTCTAACAATCCCTCCCCGCCCCGCAAAAAACCTGTTCCATACTTTTCCCACTCATACCCAACAACCCTCCAAGTTCACACCCAGGCTCCTTCCCAGCAATATATTTCCCTCTCCCTCAGCTCCTCCGTTACCTTTGACTCCCCTAAACCTTTGCACTGCTTCTGAGGGGTGTGGGGAAAATGGTTCTGTGGTGTAGTTTAAGAGAATTATTACTCAGATTCCTTACTAGACATATTAATACAGAACTCTATTTGTTGAAAAACATTTCTTGAATCTTTTTTGTTGTCTGTATTGTTACAGACATACTTGCTGACAGGTATTTTGAAATAAATGACCAAAAATAATTGTGGTGTGTTTGACAAATAAAATATGCAGAATTTTAAAATATTGTGCACAGAATTTTTAATTTTTTGGTGCAGAATTCCACCAGGAGTAAGCTGTCCATCAGGTACGCCCCATCATTAGAGTAATATGTAGTACCACCTTCTTACCAACTGACATTCTCATGCTTCAATTCCATGTTTTCCAGTTCCTTTAGCAGCTGTAGATGATAGGAATAGGGAGTGTATAGTGTCTCAGGGCTTGTCTATGTTCACAGTGCTGCAATGGCACTTCCTGCACCAACGGGAGAACTTCTCCCATTGGCGTAGGTACTCCACCTCCCCGAGCAGCGATGGTTATTTTGACAGGAGAAGCCCTCCCGTCACCATCGCACTGTCTATACCGGGGGTTAAGTCTGTATAACTATATCACTTAGTGGTGTGGATTTTCCACACCCTGAGCAACATAGTTATGCTGACAAGTTTGTAGTGTAGACCAGGGCTCAGTTTGTGTGCATACATGCTTCTGTAAATTTTTATTACTTTATAGCAGAAGAATGTATCATGAATACTTTGTTTTAAAAAAACCCACCCAGTGTAGTGTGAATTTACTGCTATACTTCAAGCTTCGTGCTAGCTTTAATTTTTGGCCTTGTCTACAATAAAACATTGTACTGGTTTTACTATATCATTATACGTGAAATGGCAGACCTCTCACCTCCTCTTAGTGTGGACAAAGTTATATTGTTATAAGCGTGCTTAGTACCAGTATAGCTATTCCCATACCAGAAGGGGAACAAGTTACTCTGGTACTCACCTTTATACCAGTATAACTGCATCCACACTGTGGGTGGTACCGGTCAAACTATCAATAAAAACACACCCTTAACAGAAATACTGATACTGCTATAAAAATTGCGTGCAGACCAGTCCTAAAGCAAATTATGTAGTTGTCTGCTTACTCCATTATTTCTCTGTTTGATTTTTTTTCCAGTTGTATGTATGTGTCCTTACTTCTCTTCTATATAATAAAGTTGATTCTCTACAGATCACTGCTTTGTCACTGCTAACTTCCTACTCTGATTTCATCTTTTCATTCCATGTGTAGCTCAACAACCTAACCCAATACCCCATCTTTAGTGTGGGTGCCCTAATCATTACAATTTAAATACCATGTAAAGCTTTCTCTGCCCATGTCAATACTTAACATTTAACTTTCTTCATTCAAGGTATATTCAAGATTTTAACCAAGTATCAGGAGAGCTGGACAGAGATGCATCTCCAAGTGTGTTAATTCAAGCAGTCAAAACTTGTTTCATTGGGAGAAGATTTATATTTGGAGTGAAGGTAACTTTCCACTTTTGATCCATTAGTTTCCAGTTGAATCATGCAAATTTTACTAGGCAGGCTTGAGAGTCTAATGTACCGTGTTCCCACACTGACAGTAGCAGAGCAGCATGTATGATTTCTTCTAGGGACTGAAATATCCAGCAAAGAAGGCAGTGGGGCTAGGCCATAAGATGAGGAATCAGACCTGTGTTCCACTCTCAATTCTGCTATTAACTTCCTATGTAACTCAATAAGGCCCAGATCTGCAAAGGTACTTAGCAGCCTAAACCCCAGATTTAGGCTTCTACGTCACAATCTTAGGCACCACTGCCATCCGCAAAACCCTCACACAGCTGTTTTGTGTAGGACCTAAGGCCATTTGGCACCTACATTTTCAGGGTAAAGGTTCTCCTTGACACCTACATTTCTGCCTCTGGGCACATGCATTGTTGCCTCCCTCTAGGCATTCAGATGTTTCTCTCTTGCCTAAGGCCCAGTACAATCCACAAACTGGGAGAAGTTAGGTGAGAGGCCACCTATCTCACCTGTGGGATCTGATCCAATAGGCATGGCATGCTCGGAGCAAGCCTACTGAATCGGGCTCCATTCAAAACTTGCCAGGAGGTGCCCACCTTTGTAACTTTTAGTCTAGTGGCTAGAGAATTCGCCCAGGATGTAGGAGACCCAGGTTCAATTCCCCCCCGCCTTGGTTGATTCTCCATTACTGACCATCCAAGATTAGATGTTTTTCTAAAATACCTGCTTTAGGAATTATTTTGCAGAAGTTCTCAGGCCTGTGCTATTCAGGAGGTCAGACTAGATGATCACAATGGTCCCTTCTGGCCTTGGAATCTGTGAATCGTTCTGCAGTCTGTACCTTCCACCAGTTGCTCAGCTCTGGCATTGCATTTCCTCTAGACACTACAGGTGTTTTAATCACTCCATGAGCTACATGCTTTAGGCCTTTCTTTTTCCAAGAATGCCTCTAAATTTGCACTTGCAGTTTCAATTCAGTGAGTGATAAACGGGGGTGCAAATAGAGTTCCAGATGAGGCCCCTCTGAAGATCTGGCCATACAGCTCCAGCACTATCTAGACCTAACCAAGGGGGTCCAGGTAATATTCCTCTCCAATCCCTGCTCCTGGGTATCAGGGTGCCCTGCTTCGAACATTGCTCAGTACGTCATTGTTCAAAGGAAGGTATCTGCTGTCTAGTGGCCACCTAGTCAATTATGCAGTACGTCCCTCTTCACAAGGTGGCCTTCTCTAGTGATGTAGTTTTTCTTCTGCCCAGGTTTTGTCTTTTCTCCTCAGAATTCCTACTGAGTTTTCACCCAGCGCTCTGAAAATTCTTTGCATCATTGCCACAAAGGCCTTCTGACTGGGATGTCCTTTATAGCTTTCAGTAGCACTCATTTGCTAGGGTGTGCTGCTGTGAAACAGCAGGTTTTCCTCTCTTTCCCCAAAGACCCTGATGAAAAGAGAAGGTCTTTAAAATGAACTGTGGACTGGACTTGTTTAGACCTTTCTTGCTCTCAGTCCCCATAAAATTTTGCTCTGTATACAGACAAATCATTACACTAATAAACATAATTAATTCTTTTACAGAGCTCTGAAAACCATGATGGAGGGCACTCTGTTTCTGACAACATTTTGCAAAACTGCTACAGAATTAATAGACTTACAAGAGATCTTACAGCCTGCCAGATTTTCCTGCCAAACACGGCTGTTGCCGGCTTTACTGTTATCAGCTACTTCCGTCAGCTCCTGCAATCAGCTAATTTCAGGAGCAGTCACAGTAGCTCACAGCGACCTGGTTGTCCTTTCATTGCAATAGATCAGCCTAGCAGTGAGCTCAGCAGCTTGTGTAGCTCTGGCAGCAACTCATGTTTTGTTCAGTCAAGTGGTCGAGAGAGTTTTTCAGGACCCTGGCAGCAGTCCTTTGGCCTGACTTCTTCATCTGTTGATTGGGTAACAACAGAAGACTTTTCGTCTTTAGAACTGGGCAAGGCTGCTGGTGAACAGTGTAAACTACAGGAGAGGCGTTTCTCTGCAGAACTATGCAACCTAAGCCCCAGCAACCAAGCCATTCAAGATTTACAGCTCTGTACCCCTATGAATGAGAGAAATGAACAGGAAGATAATGAATTCAGTTCACTATCTAGTCAGTCAAACACGATCACTGCAACTGAAAAACCAGAGAGCTTCTCTTCTTTAAAGAGAGAATGGTCACCTGATAGGAACAGGTCCAGGTTGTTACAAAGCCCATTGGATTTAAAATACTCTTGCCCAGAGATTATCAGCAGACATGATTACTTTCAAGAAAACTCTTTTAACTCCTTGCTTTACCAGAGAAAAGATTATTCATTTTGCAACTCAGCAGTGTCTCCTAATCATGGAATTGCAGCTGGAACTTCTCAGGATGACCCTATGATTTGGGACGAGTTGCCGTTCTCTGAAAGTCTAAATGAATTCATAGCCAGAATTGAAAACAACAAGAGCACCATATCCCCAGTAGGTCTCAATGCTCATAAATGTTCCCTGCATGAAAGAAGTGAGTTGGATGAAAATCATAGCAAAACATCATGTAGGCAAGGCATTGTACATACTTCCTGCAAATCAACCACCACAACAGGGAGGTTCCCACAACTAGCAGAGAATGTGAATACTTGCAAAGAGCATATTACCTCCTGCCATCAATCAAACCTCACTCCTGTAAATGGCCAAGTATCACAGAGTGAGCCTTTGACCAGCGTTTTATCTACAAGTACTAAGAGAGGCAGAGAGTCTGACTTTATACCTAACCCACCTCTGCTAGTGCTGTCACAGTCCTCAGCAGTTAGAGCAACTTTTGCTCTTTCAGCGGGCAGTTTTCTACCATCTGAGGAAGCAAATGTTAATATTTCAAACAATGCCCATTCTTTCACCAACCTTCAGTGTACTATGAAAGATGCAGAAAGCCCGTATTTACAAAGGAGAGAGAAACCTGCCCACTTACATTCTCTATATGATGGCTGTGTAGCTGATTGGGAAAATAAAGAAAATTGTAGTTATCCACCAGACCCAAGAACAGATTTTACAAGTTCTCAAGAACTGGGCTTTGATTCAGCAGCTCCCTACAAAGCTAAAAATATGTGTAAGAGCGAATTAGAACCATTAACTGAATTGCAAGAAAATACTGTTAGAGCTATAAACCAGAGTGACTTGCTACAGAACAACTCCAATCACCCCAAAAGCAGCTACAATGCTTCTGCTGACCTCTTCGATGCTAGTGCCAGAGAGATAGAAACCATGGCAGAATTTTCAGATAAGTCTCACAACTCTTCAGCACAGGAAGATGTTTTGACTGAAAAGTACACAGCATCTGAATTAGTGTGTAGTCCATTAGATGTTGACTGCAGCTATTCGAAGTGCAGATCCTCACTTAGTTTACCACCTCCTTTTGGTATACACAGTACACCCATAACTTACTCACTTTATGATTCAGAACTTGATCTGGTAGATACCAAGAACTTTGTTCCTTATTCACAGTCAACTCCTGTTGCAAGACCTTTTCAAAAATTCAGATCCCAGAGGGGGAGAGAATCAGTTCTCCCTAAATTGACATCTAAAAGTCCTACTAAAATCCACTGCAAATGTAAACTGTCTAGGCCTTCTTTTAAAAATACTTTATTAAGACAATTTACCAGCAAATTCCTGAAACACAAAAGTTCAAGTAACACAGCCATCAATAAGTCTGTTTCACAGCAGTCGTTTATCAACAGCGAGGTGCCAGAGAATGACTCTAAAGAATGGATCCCTCCATCAGCAACAAAATTGTTACAGCCAGTTGCATTTTCTAATTTAAAAACAGTTGGATTGCAAGCTAGGAGCCCAGCTATCTGCAAACCCATTGACAAAAAAACTATTTCTGAAGACAAAGCCAACAGTGGAAAGTCAAGAACTGATACATGTTTAAGAAGCAGAAAATTAAATCCTATGAATAGAGCTGGAATTCCAGCAACTCCTAAACCTGCAAATGCTGCTAAGGCCTGGCTTCTAGAAGATGCGGTCTCTGGAACTTGTGCCTGCTCAGAAACCCAGAAGAGCCATTCATGTGCAACTTATTTAGTGGGTGGACTGGATGAGGCAGTTAGCTGGTCTCCTGAACTGTTTACAGAAAAATACTATTTCTAAGTATGTGGCTTTTGGGGAAAAAAGCCTCATCTTGAAACATGACTCCACCTCATTCTGTTTAATTTTTGGAAGGGTGCCAGCCTTACCAGAGAAGGAAAAGCGCTGTTCTAAAAAAAATTTAATTATTCATATGTCTCTTGGCATCTGTCTTGTTTAAGATGAATTATGCCTACCTGCAAAGCCTTTTGTCCTGCACGGAGGTTGGGGAACACAGAACCCTGCTGTCACTTTATTTTCTTGTGGATGAAATGACTAAGCTAAAAAAACTGTGAAATAAAAGTTTAACATTAATAGACCGGCTATGCAACCTTACTTTTGAAGCCTATTCAAGCAGAGGCTTGTTTAGCCAATAATTGTATCTTCCCCAGAGAGTGGTGCATTCCTAGGGCTCTCTCTCCTGCTTTGTTCAAAACACAGGCCCTGGATTCTGCTTTCAGTGAAATCCTTTTGTGGAAGGCTGACTTCGCTGTTTTAGGACCTGTTAGGAAATATGTCACAGGAGGGAATAAATTCTATTCTAACACATTGGGTACTGTGACTGGAACTAGGCATCAGATGAACTGCATTCAGTTCCATCTCTGCTACCCATTTAGCTTTGTCTTTGAGGGAGGTCATTATGATATTTCTAATGCACCTGTCTTGGCACCAGGAACCATAGAATCATAGAATATCAGGGTTGGAAGGGACCTCAGGAGGTCATCTAATCCAACACCCTGCTCAAAGCAGGACCAATCCCCAACTAAATCATCCCAGCAAGGGCTTTGTCAAGCCTGACCTTAAAAACTTCTAAGGAAGGAGATTCCACCACCTCCCTAGGTAACGCATTCCAGTGTTTTACCACACTCCTGGTGAAAAAGTTTTTCATAATATCCAACCTAAACCTCCCCCACTGCAACTTGAGACCATTACTCCTTGTTCTGTCATCAGCTACCACTGAGAACAGTCTAGATCCATCCTCTTTGGAACTCCCTTTCAGGTAGCTGAAAGCAGCTATCAAATCCCCCCCTCATTCTTCTCTTCCGCAGACTAAACAATCCCAGTTCCTTCAGCCTCTCCTCATAAGTCACGTGTTCCAGTCCCCTAATCATTTTTGTTGCCCTCTGCTAGACTCTTTCCAGTTTTTCCACATCCTTCTTATAGTGTGGGGCCCAAAACTGGACACAGTACTCCAGATGAGGCCTCACCAATGTCGACTAGAGGGGAACGATCACATCCCTCGATCTGCTGGCAATGCCCCTACTTATACATCCTAAAATGCCATTGGCCTTCTTGGCATATTCAGTCCCTAGTCAGAGGAGTCAGTAGGAGACTTTTCATTATTTCATGGGCTAGTGGAATGGGCTCCAAGGCATCCACTGTCTCTGGGCCTTAATGGGTTTTTCAATCCTCAAAAGAAAACTAAGCCACTGAGAGCTGCTCGAAAGCAGTGTGTAAATGCAGATCTATTCCTGTTCCAAATCTGCCTGAACAGCAGCTTTCCTTTATTTTCAGCATGGACTTTCCATCTGCCCTATGGAGCTCTGATAATCTCTCTCCCATTTCTCTACCCTACCTCATGGCCCCCCACATTGTAGCCACTCATCTCCTAACCAAAGACTTTGAAGCCCCTCGCTGTTTCTCTGTAATTGGCGAGAAGGGTCACTCAGTTAGCATGAGGTGCTTCCTCCCTCTTAGCAGCTCAGCATATTAGCACTGCAGTGTTTCTGAAAGCCAAAAAAGAAAAGTCATTAGTGGACACGTACCAAGGCTCCCTAATATCCCAAAACAAATCCACTTTAAAAGAAGCTTTTCAGTTTTGCTCAGTGATATACAATGTCAGGACCTCACACCCATTCACAGTCTGATCTTCAGCAGCCCATGAGGCAGAGCAGAGTCATTCTCCATCTGTACAGTAATGGGTAGTGAGGCACAGAGAGGTTCAGAGACTTGCCGGAAGTCTGTGGTAGACAGACAGACATAGAACCCAGGTTGCCTCAGTCCCAGAGTGGAATCTTAACCACAGACATACCATCTTTCCACTCAACCTTCTACGACTCACTGTGATACTCTGACACCAAGAGTTCTTCCCACTTCTGGGGATCCTACACCACTAGGTGGTGAAGGGAAATGGCTGGGCCATAGTGAGGCGCCTGCAGGGATGTTCTGACAGCCCTGTCCCATCTGTGGATCCTACGCGCTATCTCAGAGTGAACAAAACACATAGGCTCAGCTACACCGTAAAGCACAAAATAGAATTAAAAAAAAAAAAAACTTAAATGAACAGAAAAAAAAAAATCAAGGTCTTTAACTACTTGAACAGTGCCACCTAAAAACTGGTGATCCTCATCACAGGCTCTGGGCAGCCGGCCCAAGAGTCCAACCAGCTGCCTCATGAGTAAGTGTCTAGTGATCCTCCACACTGCATAAGTGTAATCTCTGCCCCTCATGCTGAGACGCACAGGACAGAACTATTCAACACAGCTGGTGAGTGGAACACACCAATAATGTGAGCAGGTACATAGATGTAAAAGCCATCTTTTTGCCACATATTGGCACCAAGTCTTAGGAATGTCCAACTGCAACACATCTGCTGGATGGCAGAACATGCAAGGTAAGACCTAAAAGATGGTATGCCCCTGCAGCAGCGAGCAGTGTCTTTCCCTGTGGGACCGATGCACCAGCCCAGAGGCCTTGCAGCACTCAGGGTGGGGATGGAGGGGGAAGGGACATGCTGCCGTTGGAGTACCAGAAGCCGGCAGGGTAGTGTGGATGCTTTGCACTGGTTCAGTCATGCAAGTGCAATTCTCAATTGCAGATGAGAGAGTGCGATACTAAGTTTTGGCTCCCTGAACTTATGCCCATGTGGTCTATTCACACTGAGCCGCCTCACAAGTTGTTTGGCATATTTGACTAAGTCCTATTTGCCAGCTGGCATCTACCCATCATCAGCCACTCAGTGCAGTTGGGTGTGACCATCAGGCATGGGTGCCTGGAAATACATATTAGCATGGCTATTGTATGTAGAAGATGGACCCACACTTTCTGTAAGGGAAGTATCCAGCTGGCACAGAAATAAACAGTTCAACTTCAGAGACCTCTCCATTCCAGTTGATGTAGTGTTCTTACATGATGTTCATTGTGGGAAAACATCTACATAAGGATACAGTGTCCGTGCTAGGTCAGAACAGTAGCCATCCCACTTCACAGCTACAGTACACTTGATGTCAGCAGGGTTTTGCCTCTCTAATAGAGGAAAAATTGGCCCTTAGGTCCTGAAAGGTGTCTTGCTCTGCAACATCTGAGCTGTGGAATCTAAAGCCACGGGAGTGTGAGATTTTGCCACATATTGGCACCAAGTCTTAGGAATGTCCAACTGCAACACATCTGCTGGATGGCAGAACATGCAAGGTAAGACCTAATCTTCCATGGTGTTTAGCTAAATGTAAACAGGTGAGGGTAACAATGCAGAGCCCAACAGCAAAAAGCTTAAATAAATAAATTACACACCAGTGCAAAGCACAATTAAAGCAAATACTTGCCCTAAACCCCCTTTGCTCTTGCAGACAAGCCATTCATTTATAAAGAAACTCCCTGGCACCTCTTATGTAGAGATCTGAGTGTCTCATGTTAATGAATTAAACTGAGAGCCCTTAAGGGAGAGAAGGGGGCGGGGGGAGATTCATTGGTTTTACTCTTATGACCCCATCGTGATGGTTTCTAGTCCCCGCCTCACTTGGTCCCTTTTCTTCCTGGGGCGCTCTGCGCCCTGTTGAGTTGCTCGCTGTCTCAGCTGGGATGTGAGGCCTGTAGCAGAAGAGACTTCCTGAAAACACAATGCTTATGCCCCATGCAGCAACCAAAACCTAGCTGCTGGCAGAAGGTTGCACAAGAATTTGTCACCCCCCAGGCAGCAGAGAGACACATCTTACTCAAAGCATTTGCTACCTTGTGCAGCAGGAACAGCCCTGCTGAAAGGCAATTATATGATGGGGGTAAAGAACCCCCATTCTGCATGCTGCTGAACCAGCCTGGAGTGCTCAGCACCCCCTGCTGTTACACAGTCCTGGTCTGGTGCCCTTCACACAGCCCTTTTATCATCCATGCAAATACAGAGAGGGGGACCAAGACTGGTTCTAACCTCCTTCCTCTTCCTCCTCCCCCCATACCAAGCAGGAGTCACTAATGCCAGTGCTCTTGCAGGGAGCATTTTCTGTGTGCCTCACTCCAGTGCCAGATGTTTTCCTTGGGAGTAGGATGTTTCCCTCCCACTCCTCTCTGTGATGCTCTGTACCTCGGGGGAGCACCCAGAACCCCCATGTTCATCCTTGTAAAATGATTGTGCGGTATCCAATGCAAAGTTTGTCATGTTGGGTGTCTTTGGAAAGCTCATGATGCACTGAGCATGGTTGTTATAGAGATATAGTAATTGTTACAGCAAAAAGAATGAGGAGTACTTGTGGCACCTTCGAGACAAAGTTATTTGATCAGAAGCTTTTGTGGGCTAAAACCCACTTCATCGGATGCATTCAGTGGAAAATACAGTAGGAAGATATACACACACACACAGAGAGAGAACATGAAAAAATGGGTGTTGCCGTACCCACTATAACAAGAGTGATCAGTTAAGGTGAGCTATTATCAGCAGGAGCGAAAAAAAACCTTTTGTAGTGATAATCAGGATGGCCCGTTTCCAACAGTTGTCAAGAAGGTGTGAGTAACAGTGTGTGGGGGGGGGGGAAATAAGCATGGGGAAATAGTTTAATTTGTGTAATAACCCATCCACTTCCAGTCTTTATTCAAGCCTAATTTAATGGTGTCCAGTTTGCAAATAAATTCCAATTCAGCAGTTTCTCTTTGGAATCTGTTTTTGATGGTTTTTTGTTGTAGTATTGCAACATTTAGGTCTGTAATTGAGTGACAGGGTGACTGAAGTGTTCTCCTATTGGTTTTTGAATGTTGTAGTTCTTAACATCTAATTTGTGTCCATTTATTCTTTTACGTAGAGACTGTCCAGTTGGCCAATGTACATGGCAGAGAGGCATTACTGGCACATGATGGCATATATCACATTGGTAGATGTGCAGGTGAACGAGCCTCTGATAGTGTGGCTGATGTGATTAGGCCCTGTGATGGTGTCCCCTGAATAGATATGTGCGCAGTGTTGGCAATGGACTTTGTTGCAAGGATAGGTTCCTGGGTTAGTGTTTTTGTTGTGTGGTGGGTGGGTGCTGGTGAGTATTTGTTTCAGGTTGGGGGGGCTGTCTGTAAGCAAGGACTGGCCTGTCTCCCAAAATCTGAGAGTGAAGGATTGTCCTTCAGGATAGGTTGTAAATCCTTGATGATGCGTTGGAGAGGTTTTAGTTGGGGACTGAAGGTGACAGCTAGTGGCGTTCTGTTATTTTCTTGTTTGGGCCTGTCCTGTAGCAGGTGACTTCTGGGTACTCTTCTGGCTCTGTCAATCTGTTTCTTCACTTCAGCAGGTGAGTACTGTAGTTGTAAGAACGCTTGATAGAGATCTTGTTACAGTAATGTTATAGGGTATAATTTCATGTATATAGTTATGAGGCTGAAAATATATCCTCATGGCTTAAAGCAAGCCCAGACAAAATCTCTCCAGAAGCAGAGGAGCAATCACGCCTCATCAGGGCGTGGATGGGACTAACCCAGCCCAGCCTCACAGGAACAAAGGGCGCTGGCCTAGGCAGCAACAAAAGAATCTGTTGAGATTCAAAAGAATCTCGAGGGAGTCAACCCCCCTTCCTTTGGTCAGTTTGGAAGTGCGATGAGGTAATGCTCACTTGATTCTGAAGGGGAGGAGGGGCAAAGCCAAGAGGGAGGAAAGGACATGATAAAAGAAAGAGATGTTTGCCATGCCCTTCCTCTCTCTTCCACCTACATCTACAGACACCACACCAAGTGACTGAAGTGCTGATCAAAGGGGAAGAGCCTGGCTGAAAAACAACCCACCAGCCTGTGGTGAGAAGCATCTAAATTTGTAAAGGCACAAAGTGTTAAGATCAGCTTAGAATTAGCAAATCTGACTTGTTATGCTTTGATTTATAATCACTTAAAATATATCTTTGTAGTTAACAAATCAGTTTGTTTATTCTACCTGAAGCAGTGTGTTTGGTTTGAAGCGTCAGATTCCCCTTGGGATAACAAGCATCAATTTCTTTGTTAAACTGACCAACTCATATAAGCTTGCAGATCCAGCGGGCATAACTGGGCACTGCAAGATGGAGGTTCCTAGGGTTGTGTCTGGGACTGGAGATATTGGCTAGTGTCATTCAGTTGCACAATCCAAGGAGCAGCTTACATGCCAGAGGCTGTGTGTGAACAGCCCAGGAGTGGGGGTTCTCACAGCAGAGCAGGGTAAGGCTGGCTCCCAGAGTCAATGATTGGAGTGACCTAACGGATCATCGGTCCAGATAACACCAGAAGAGAACATCACACTCTCCGTATCCCAGAGTTGGACCCAGCTGCTTCCCTCTCCAACACTCATCCTTTAATAATGCCACTGATTCAAACAGCAGCTTAAGGCACATGGAGGCCCTTCCACACAGCTGTCTGCATCTCCTGTCAGGGGGCACGAGTGCTGGTGTGCACACTAATGTGACCACGGACAGCTGCTGGTGAGTCTGGTGCCCACCCCAGTGGGCGGGGCTAGGGGTGGTATAGCCACACCAGAGGAGCTGCCAGCATGGGCTCCTGGGAGCAGCGGCATCACGTTCTGCTCTTTTCACCGCTGCAGTTCCTGGGAGAGCCCTGCAGCTCCATGGATACCGATTTATATATGCAGCTATACATTTGTATCCAGGCAGGGCTCTACACATTAAGGTTGGAAGTTATTCAAAGGCTTAAATTTTATGTAATCTAGAGCCTGAATTTGAAGCCTTAAATCAGCTAGACAAGTAGAAGTCTCTTTTTAAAGTGCACACAAGTATTAGAAAAGTTATGTTTTAGAGACCTACAGTCCTCCTAATTATAACATGAAAATACCAAGATCCTAGAGCTGGTCCCAAGCCAAAAGCACTGGATGAAAAAAAATCAAACCCATACCAATTTCAGCTCTGATCCAAACTTGGGCCTATCTTCACCAGGGTGGAATTATTTAAATCAAGTGATTAAATCACCAATTTACTTTGCTGTAATTTTGTAATATGAGCAATAATATACAAACCAGAAAATATTTATACTGTAAAGTGGTTTTCAAATGGATGATCATTATGACAAGGTGATATGGAAAATAAACATTGTATTGATAAAAAGTTCTCTGTTAGGTTTATGTAAAAACAGTTCATTTTTGAATATTTCTCTTGTTCTGTCCACTAAACCAAGGGTTATTAACTCTGGTCTTCAAGGGCTCTCTAACCATCCAGGTGGTTGTTCCAACCAGCAATTGATTGTTTTAAAATTAAAATCCACTGGTTTGAATTAGGACATAGCGTTTCATATGCAATATTAAGCAGTGTACATTTTAAAACAAACTGTTAAGTGCTTGTTGGATTAAAAACCTGGACTAGGACCAAAGATGGGTATCTATGACTTAAGCAATAACCTAACACACCACATGGAAAATCTCACTCTTTGGGGCTGTAAATCTCACTCTTAAGGACAGCCCACCTTTTGGCATCTGTGCAACTTCATTTTATCAATTTTGATTAAACAAACTAAGCAACCATTACAAACCATTTATTTACATACAGAGACAAGTGTAAGCAATTTTTCACAGAGTACAAAAATTAAGTTATAAACACACTGTGGAGCTTTATACATTCGTTCATCCTCGTCACACAAAAGACATTCCTTATACTGTTCTTAACACCTTTTAGCTGTCTTAGCAATAGAAACTTGAATACCATAGAAAAGCCAAATACTTGTGGTAATTTATGATTTGCAGTTTGGCAATTTGATATCTTTCCTTTCAAAATAGGACATTACCCCATAAAACTCAAAGGAAGATAGTCTTAGAAAACAATGCATTTTCTATGATGAAATGGCTAAATAAGTATTTCACTATTTGTACCTGATCAACAACCAATGCATCATCCTGTCATCCTTGTGGCTGTGAGATTCAAACATTTAAACAAGAGGGTCTCGCCTAAAATTCTGTATGTTGTGCTAAGTCCACAATCAGTGGAAAAACCAAGATGCCACACAGCAGGTATTTACAGAGCCATTTAGATTAGAAAAAAAAATATTTCCACTTGGGAAATTCCTTCAACATTATTGGCAGGGACGCCTTCAGCAAAATGTTGCTATTTGCTTTTAAGAGGCTTTTTAAGCACAAGTTGAACTGTAGCTGATGGTACTTGGTTCATGCTTAAAAATTATCTACTTCAGTTTTGATTTAATACTGATCAGAACTGATGATAGTTAGTTTCTTTTTTTAAATAAAAGAACCAATGATCTTTAAAGAAAACTTGATAGTAGACTATAGACACTTTAGAAGAAAACAAGCTTATGCAAAAACTATAGACCCCTCAAATCTGAACTTGCAACATGTGAAGTACAAACAACAACATGCTGGTTAGGCAATATTACAAAGGGAAACAGACAAAATATTAATGAATTCAAATATTAGCAGCAAAAGGGTTTCCTCACAAATTAAAGTAAGTAGGAAAGCCTACTCAAGCTACAATTTCACAGGTGATCTGTGAAGCAAAATAAGATGGAAGCATAAATAAGAGGAGCAGAAAGGGTGTTTCTGCAGATTGACAGGAATGACTGGAGCTGCTCCCGTTGAAGCTTTTCTTTGTCAATAGCTGTGAAAAATGAAATGGAAACACAACATCTGTAATGCAACTTACTGTGCTAGAAATCCATGGCAGGTATTAAAATATTTCTGGTTTCATGATCAGAGAGATGCCTGTGGTTCAAAATGAATATTAACAAGATCCATGCCTTCTGGCTGACCTTATCAGCTGACATCTTTCTGCCCCAAATTGTTGAAGAAAAATGAAATCTTAGTAAACTCTAACTGTTTGCTAAGAAGGTCAGTTATAAGGAATCTCTGAAATATTCTGCAAGTGTAGAGCAATGGGTAATGCATGAGTTCACTAAGGGCCCCCCACACACACACTTTAATAAACAATAAGTTTAGCTGTCACTCTATTGAAATGCAAAAAAAAAAAAAAAAACATTTCCCCCTCAAAGGCTCTCCTGGTGTGGAAGCTACATTTTATTTATTTATTAAATCTGTTGCCAACAGTATCTCATTGGACTTTAAACATATTCTTAACACTGCAGAAGTTATGGCACAAATGCCAACTCCACAGGTGTTTGTCAATCTGAATTGAGAGATTTATGGAAACTATTACATCTGCATATTAATGATTCATCTCACCGTGCAAAATAAACCCTCGAAAGTTTGAGTAGATTATGTTGGCCCAATACAAATAAAAGGCATCATTCCTTACTGTCTACATCTGCTGGAACACACCTACTCAGGAGGTTCTGCTTATTCCCATCTCAGTCACCAGTTTGCTTTTTTGCTGTCCACGGGGCTTCAATTTCTCCATCTGTAGAAGATCGCATAAAGACTACTTCACATTGCTTAGGCCACTGCAGGGAGGAGCAGCTGGTGTTGCAAGGAATAATTAGTGTTCTGAGAAGCTCAAATTCCCTAGTGAAAGGTGCTATATAAGATTAGGAGTTCTTTACTGTGTGTCCATGCAACACCTAGCACAATGCAGGCCTAAGTCCTTGATTGGTGCCTCTAACATCAGACCTTGAGCAGTGCAGATACTTTCAGAAGTTCTCCCACCACTGGCCTCGCACTGGTAACAAGGCCAGCAATTGTTGATGCAGACGAGATGCAGGAGTTTTTGGTACCATATCATGTAACCCTACACCAGTGCTAGAATTTTGGAAGATGCTCAGTGTAGACATGACCTTACTGCAAAGACTCTGTCAAATCCATGTTATTTTTCTCACAGGACATGCAGAAGTGGAGGGGAAAGAACCCATTGTTGATCAATGTTATTGCATTTACTTCATCAGACATAAAGGCGGCATCAAATAATGTGAAGCCCGAGATTCAGAGCCTCATTTCATTAACTACTGCAAACAGAGCACAAGTTTATTTCCTAATCTGGCTAGAAAAGGGATTCTTTGGAACTAATTGATTAATTTTCAGTCACACCTGTGGTACAGACAGATTTTTTTATTTCAATAACTTGTCATTAAAGCAAGTGCAGAGAAAAACTAAGAAAAGGCATTGTTTGCAAAAGGAAGTTTGTACTTCCAAATGCCACAAGAGGGGTGGGTTTTTGGTCTGCAGCTCCCATCCCTTGGGACATTTAACTAACCTAAAAGTGAAAAATATTCCGGGTGAGCCAGCCTCCTACCAGGGTAGACAGACTTGCACTAGTGGGCTCAAATATCTGGGTGGACATTGCAGCCTTTGGCAGAAGTGCAGGCTAAGCCTAAAAAGCAAGAGAAGCCTTGGAAGTCTAAAACTGGAGGAGCTTAAATAAAGTGGTGAGAGAGCCAGACACAAGGGTGTTTTAGCCAGGCCAGGAGAGAGTTGATGAGGAATTTGTAAAGACTAATCCCTAGAAGAGCCAAGGTTCATAGGCTGGATTAGAATTTGGAAGAGGTGTGGATTTGTTGATGTTACATAAAGAATCACCTCAAGAAGGGGAATTGTTAGACTAAACAGGTCACAGAGTTGTCTCTGAAGTAGTACAGAAATTCAAGGAACGGAGGTGTGACCCTCCTGTAGTTGGCCCACCTGCCACCAGAGGGCGCCATAACTGTGGATCCTCTTTAATATTTTAGGGAACAACCCTGTGCTGCTATGTGGAGACACTAGACCAGGAGTAGGCAACCTAGGGCACGCATGCCAAAGGCAGCATGCGAGCTGACTTTCAGTGGCACTCACGCTGGCCGGGTCCTGGCCCCTGGTGCTCTGCTGCTGGCCTGGGGTACTGGCCGCCGGCCCCCTGCCAGCTGGGGTTCTGTCCACCAGCCTCACTCAGCCCGCTGCCAGCCCCGGGTCCCGGCCACGAGTCCGGGGGGGCTCTGCTGCCGGCCTGGGGTCCCGGCCGCCAGCCCGGGGTTCTGCAGCCAACCCCAGCTGTGGCCCACTGGCCCCCACCTGGGGCAGTGAGGGGTGCCAACAGCAGCAAGAGGGGGCACAGCTCAGAACCCCCACCTTAAAAATTGTTCCAGCACCACTATACTGGGATATTTTTAAGTCCTAATTTGCTGCTTACATCACCATCGTACCACGTGGAACAGCACACTGTGTTTGACGTTGAGATTAGAATGTACATGCAAGGACTGGAATCAGAATTTTGACAGATTTCAAGATTTCCAGCGATTTGGCCCAATGCTTTCTTTTCTAATTAAACCTGAAAAGTTCAACGAAAGCTACTTGGATTTGTCTGAATTTCAGTGGATGGGTGTTGAAGATTTCGAAATGCAGCTCATTCAGTTAAAAAGCTCAGAATAGCGGGCATCAAAGTTTGGAGATCTGCGGAGTGCACTTGAAGCTATCGAGAGAGATCATGGGGCCTCTATTCTGACCTGCTGGATGTCCCTGCCAGTGAAATTTAACTGTTTGAAGGAAATTGCGTTTGCAATGCTTTCAGCATTTGGATCCACATACCTGTGTGAACAGGTATTTTCACACATGAAATCTGTCCTCTGTCCCTCTCGGAGCTGGTTAACAACTGATCACTCAGAAGCCTGTGTGCAGCTTAAAGTATCCAAATATATGCCAGACATTGGAAAACTCAGCAAGGAAAAGCAAGGGCACGGATCACACTAAACTGATAAGATCTGCAGTTTAATTTAATTTTAAATGAAGCTTCTTAAACATTTTTAAAACCTTATTTACTTTACATACGACAATAGTTTAGTTATAGATTATAGACTTACAGAAAGAGACCTTCTAAAAATGTTAAAATGTATGACTGGCACGCAAAACCTTAAATTAGAATAAATAAATGAACACTCGGCGCACCACTTCTGAAAGGCTGCCGACCCCTGCACGAGACGGTCTCCTACAGGGGTCGGCAACCTTTCCAAGGAGAGCAGCCATTTTTTTGTTTTTGTCTTTGACCAAAATATTTCGAGAGCTGCATCACACACAAAGCTACTTGTTGAGTTAGAATTTATCAACTCATAATATTTGAACATATTAAAAGTTATTACTGCTCACCAATACTTTTAATTGGACTTCTGCAGTTTGAATTTGAATATAAACAGGAAGAGGCTCCGGGCTGGGGACTGGGGTGCAGGAGAGGGTGCGGGGTCTGAGAGGGAGTTTGGGTGCAGGAGCAGGTTCTGACCTGGGACAGGGGTTTGGGGTGCGGGAGGGGGTGTGAGGTGCAGGCTCTGGCCAGGAGGTGCTTACCATAGGCGGCTCCAGGCTGGCAGCACAGCAGGGCTCAAGCAGGCTGCCTGCCCGCCCTGGCCCCACACCACTCCTGGAAGTGGCTGGCTGCTGGCATGTCAGCTCTACGCACTGCCTCCACCCCCACCACCATCCTCACAGCTCCCATTGGCTGTGAACCGGCCAATGGGAGCCGCGGGGGCAGTGCTTGTGGGCGCGGGCAGTGCACAGAGACCTGCTGCCCCCGTCCCTGCAAGGAGCACATGCCAGGAGCCAGCTGTTTCCAGGAGTGGCGTGGGGCCAGAGCCCTCCCGTGCCGCCAGCCGGGAGCCGCCTGTGGTAAGCGCCTCCCGGCCCGAGCCTGCACCTCGCACCACCTCAAAAAACGGCTGCCTGCAAGGGGGCAGCCAAAGAGCCGCATGCAGCTCCAGAGCTGCAGGTTGCCGACCCCTGTGGTCTACTAGGTCATACATCCATCTGTGATGGATAGTGGGTGAACAAGCCAGTAAAGCCAACACACACAAAAGATTAAAGAATCAAATTCAAGCCATCACAGTGTTAGAAGCCCAGAGCAATCAGAAGTCAGAGACAGGATACATTTTTTAAGAAAACTGGACTGTGCACGGAGGAATAGGATCCTTCTAAAGCAGCGGTTCTCAGCCCGCAGCCCAATTAGCACACAGCTGCGGCCCAGCTCAGCTGCTTGCTAAAGGCCAGCCGGCGTGCTGGGGTCCACCAGGTTCCCAGCAGGCCAGTGTGAGGGGTCTGGGCTGTCCCGCTGCCCAGCAAAGTGGGGTCAGGGCCCCGGGGTCACCAGGCCAGCCCACAGCGGCGGGGGTGGGGGCTGCCGCGGCGGCCCAGGTAACACATTGTGGGCCGCACATGTAATAAATTGAGAACCACTGTTCTAAAGGAAGAGAGCCAAGCTGACACTTTGCATTTTCAGCTCCACTCTATTGCAGTCTTCTTTCCCAGTCACAAAAAAGATCCAGAATACTCAACGTGCCATGCCATGGCCAGCATTTCCACGTGCCTTCTTCATTCAGCATGAGAAAAAGCCGAACAAGCATCAGTCCTTAGGGATAAAGTGACTTCTGTGAACAATACATAAGTCAATTATTTTGACTATAATTGTGAGTCGCATCAACAGAAAGTCTGGAAGGCCCATTGTCCCACTTGGGGACACAGACACCCCCCACACCCAACCCCCATTTCTACATTACTAATCATAGAATATCAAGGTTGGAAGGGATCTCAGGAGGTCATCTAGTCCAACCCCCTGCTCAAAGCAGGACCAATCCCCAACTAAATCATCCCAGCAAGGGCTTTGTCAAGCCTGACCTTAAAAACTTCTAAGGAAGGAGAATCCACCACCTCCCTAGGTAACGCATGCCAGTGTTTCACCACCCTCCTAGTGAAAAAGTTTTTCCTAATATCCAACCTAAACCTCCCCCACTGCAACTTGAGACCATTACTCCTTGTTCTGTCATCTGCTACCACTGAGAACAGTCTAGAGCCACCCTCTTTGGAACCCCCTTTCAGGTAGTTGAAAGCAGCTACCAAACCCCCCCTCATTCTTCTCTTCCGCAGACTAAACAATCCCAGTTCCCTCAGCCTCTCCTCATAAGTCATGTGTTCCATTCCCCTAATCATTTTTGTTGCCCTCCGCTGGACGCTTTCCAATTTTTCCACATCCTTTTTGTAGTGTGGGGCCCAAAACTGGACACAGTACTCCAGATGAGGCCTCACCAATGTCGAATAGAGGGGGACGATCACGTCCCTTGATCTGCTGGCAATGCCCCTACTTATACAGTCCAAAATGCCATTGGCCTTCTTGGCAGCAAGGGCACACTGTTGACTCATATTCAGCTTCTCGTCCACTGTAACCCCTAGGTCCTTTTCTGCAGAACTGCTGCCTAGCCATTCGGTCCCTAATCACCGCTTTCTATCTTTGCAAAGCGCTGTCTGCAGCCAGGACTTCAGCCTGCAACCATTTTTACCAATGCTAAAGAAATTCAATAGCCATTAGCCACTAAACCCAGACTTGCAGGAGCCAATGGGTACAGCAAGAGCGGTTTTCACAGCAATGAATAGCACAGGCAGCCCAAGGGATTTAGAGAGTCAGGTATTCTATAGCAGAGTCTCGATGGTGTCTTCAGAGACCATGGATTCACAGTTTAGTAAGCTCCCAAAGGCCTCCTTCCAGTGTTGTTTAATGGTCACATTGCCCTTGAGAGTGGAGCTATCTTGGAAACGTAAAGGGGTGGGGCCTTTGGAGCGTGGCCCATATATAGCTTTTGTTGCTTGAAAGAAGCTTTTCATGTCATCTTGGTCTATGAAACCTGGATCTCAGAGGCCTGCTCTTGCCACCATTTATTTTTGATGTCATGTAGCCTCCTTTGGACTTTGGCTTTGAGCAGGTGATAAACCTCATGTTTTCATTGGTTAGAGGAATCATTTTGCCAGTTCCAGAATGCAGTTCTTTTCTGTTGAATTAGCGCTAGGATTTCCTCCTTATTTTCATCAAACCAGTCTTGGTGCCGATGAGTAGAGTATCCTATAGTTTCAGCACATGCATTATGAATGGTATTTTTAAGTTGATCCCAGTGCTCTTGAATGTCCATGATGTTATCAGCTAAGTTAGAGAGTTTCTCAGACAGGGTTTGCTGGAATATCTCGCAGCTGGCTTGGTCCTGAAGTGCTTTGACATTGTACCGCTTTTGCTTAGTCTTTGGGTGTTTGCAGTGTGGTGGAGCAAGCTGCAGGTACATGACTGACCTTACTAATCAATAGTCTGTCCAACAGTGATCTGTACCTCTCATGGCTTGTGTTATACGGACATTGGCGTAATCTCCAGCTCTGATTATAACAGTCAAGAAGGTGCCAGTGTTTGGACCGAGGATGTTTCCAGTTGGTCTTAAATTTGTTACTCTGCCTAACGATGGTATTTGTGATGAGCAGGTCATGCTCCACACATTGGCTGAGGAAGAGAACATAATTTCCCACCCCTTCTTTGCCTATTGTGCCGCTCCAGAGTTGGGAGCCCCATCCAACTCTGGAATTGAAATCTTCCAGGAGGATGACTTTGTCTGCCTTAGGTGAGGACTGCATCGAGATCGCTATAAAACTGCTCCTTATTGCCTTCCTCATCATCAAGTGTTGGGGCAGATGCGCTGATGATTGTGGCATATTGGTTGTTGCTGAGCTTGAGCCGAAGAGTCAGGAGATGCTCGTTGATCCCCATGGGACCCTCCAAAAGCTGACTGGTGATCCTCTTTTTGATGGCAAAGCCAATCCTGTGAATGCGTCTGTCTCCAGCTGGCTTTCCTTTCCGAAAGGTGTAGCCACCTCCATCCTCTTTTACTTGGCCCTCATCGGCCCAGTGGGTCTCACTAAGAGCTGCAATGTCAATATTGAGTCTTGCCAGTTCTCTGGCAATTATGGCAGTTCTTCTTTCTGGGCATTCACGTGTTGAGAGTCCATAAGGGTGCGGACACTCCAGGTGGTGAAATTCATTGTCTTATAGCTCTTATTTTGGCTGCAAAGTTGAGTGAACCCACAGGATACAGCCATCCAGTAGGAAGAATGAGAGAGAGCCTGTTTGGGGCACCTTTTCTAGCCCCCTCCCCATTTGGTGTGAGCAGAGGGGGAGCCCGAAAAGGCCTGCTCAGTCACAGCTGCGGCTGTCAAAATGCACTTCTCTCATCCCAGCACAAGACGACCATCACACAGCTGCCGCCTGCATGCAGATTTGTGACTAAAGACTCCCAGAGATCACTGTGCTCCTGTCTTCCCTGCCACTTGTCCATCACCGAAGGGCTTTGTGTGGGCCCTTTGGCAGAGGCCTGCACATGAAATCTTTTAACGTGGGGAAACCAGTGCACAGGCAGTGACCACACGAGACTCGGCAGGAGGAAAACCCTGACCCAGTGGCAAGGGGATCCAAGACAGCCAGGGCCCTGCAGCCCTCATCCGCCTTCACAGCCGCAGAGTATTAAAAGGGAATAAATCTGCAATAAGCTATTACAATAAAATACTGTTTAGTAAACTATAAGGGATCAGACACTTATCTAGCACTTTGCTAGCAAGCCACCTTCTTGGTTTATCACTTTGCATAAATGTTTAACAAAGCAACGTTGTTTATGTTCAACTTCTAACAGACTGCAAATATATCCTTCATTCAAGCCAGACTTTAAAAGTGTTCAGGGCCAGAATGGATTATGGGAGGAAGTATGTGGGGTTTGATACCCCAAACTGCTGAAGATCCCTTATTGCAACAGTAGCTCCTTTAGTACATTCTGTTACACTGAAACAGACATCATCGAGGTCTAAATATTGAGCACTTATATAGAGCTTTCCTAATGTTGAAAAAAAAAAACCCTGATACTTGACAGGAGAGATGCAGCTGGAAGGCAAAATTGTAAATCAAGAAA
This sequence comes from Lepidochelys kempii, assembly GCF_965140285.1. Lineage (NCBI taxonomy): Eukaryota > Metazoa > Chordata > Testudines > Cheloniidae > Lepidochelys > Lepidochelys kempii. The sequence continues at coordinate 20,975,833 of NC_136380.1, forward strand.
AATAAATCACTGGAAAAGAAGAGGTTCAGTCTTGAGAAACTTCACATTGAATATTCAAGAAAACAGAATTAGCATCACCTGCTATTTGACTGAGTCAGCATGATCAAGAAAGAGGACCTATACTTGTTCAACTTCTCGGAGTGACATTAGAAGCATTTTAAAATTCCCGTGGCATGCCACTCAGCAGTGGTGAATAGTGCTCATCCCTTCACTCCTACTGCTCAGGGTGGCACATTTCTTTCTGTAAAGTCAGAATTTGTGCCAGGGCTCGGTCCCAGCACCTCTTTTCATGCTGGGGCATAGCTCTAGCACCTCTTCTGCCATGGTGTCTGTGACGGGTTGGATCACAGAAACCCCTTTGGCGCTGCCAACTGATGTGCCAAGTCTATTCCTGCCCCTGCCTTCCCTTACAGCTTGGGACTCCAGAACCCTGCCTGGTTGTGCCAGACATGCTCCCCGGCTACAAACACAGACCCCATGTCTGAACCATGTCCCACAAACTGCAGGCTTACCTGAAAACAGCTTAAGAAATGTTCCTAACACTCAGATGCCCAACTCCCAAGGGGGCCCAAACCCCAAATAAATCTGTTTTACCCTGTATAAAGCTTATAAAGGGTAAACTCATAAATTGTTTGCCCTCTGTAACACAGAGAGAGATATGCACAGCTGTTTGCCCCCCCCCCCGGGTATTAATACATACTCCGGGTTAAATAATAAGTAAAAAGTCATTTTATTAAATACAGAAAGTAGGACTTAAGTGGTTCCAAGTAGTAACCAGACAGAACAAAGTGAATTACCAAACAAAATAAAATAGAACACACAAGTCTATGCCTAATACAGTAAGAAAACTGAATACAGATAAAACCTCACCCTCAGAGGAGTTCCAGTAAGCTTCCTTTTACAGACTAGTCTCCTTCTAGTCTGGGTCCAGCAATCACTCACACCCCCTGTGGTTACTGTCCTTTGTTCCAGTTTCTTTCAGGTATCCTTTGGGGGTGGAGTGGCTTGAGACAGCTGAAGGCCAAATGGAGGGGTCCCCAGAGGTTTAAGTAGACTGTCTCTTGTGGGTAGACACCCCTCCCTCCCCATGTAGAATCCCAGATACAAGATGGAGTTTTGGAGTCACATGGGCAAGTCACTTGTCCATGCATGACTCAGAACTTACAGGTAGCAGCCATGGTTGACATGCTACCTTGAACGTCCTCAAGTATACTTATGTGGATTGGAGCCTTCCAAGATCCATTGTCCATTACGTGTTTCTTGACTGGGCACTTAACTTGCAAATTCCTTTCTAAAGGCTGCCCAAATGCCTTACTAAGGCTACTTAAAATCAAACCAGTACACAGCCAATATTCATAACTTTGAATACAAACATGATACATGCATACAAATAGGAATAGATTCACTAGATCATAACCTTAACAGAGATATGTTACATGGCATATGTAGAATAAAACATATTCCAGTTATGTTATATATACATTCATAAGCATATTTCCATAAAGCCTTATGGGGTGCAACGTCACAGTGTCCTCCATGCATTGAGCACATGCGGCCATGCTGCTGGGGCAGAGCAGCGCACACTGCAAAATGGCGTCCTCCATGCAGCATGGTCTGCTTGAGACCCAGCAGCTCTCTATGAATTAAGCAGTGTGTAAAGTATTCTATAGGGATCCCTGATCCTGTGCCACATTGCAAGTGATTTATAGCTCAGTGAAGAGCCTTCCAAGCTAAGTCATTAGGTACTTGATGTGTGGTTTTGTGGACTGTGCTAGAAGATTTCTATTATGTACCTTCCTGTATCCATCAGCTCCCCTTCTCTCAGTAAAGGGCAGCAGCCATTTGCACCAGGATTCAAAAGAAGTCTCATCATTACCTGCTGTGGTTCTTTTTTCCATTTAATTCTGTCTTGTTTTTAAGAGAGTCTCTCTTGTATTATTTTTAGTGATGTGATTATTGTAGGCTTTAATACCAGTCTTATTTGGGTGTAGCTCACACAATTGTTTAGGCTGTACTTACAAGCACCCAGCTGGATGATTCAAGGAGAGCCAATTAAATGGCCTTCCAGCACCAGTGTATCCAGGACCAACATCAATGCAAGGGTCACAGTTGAGAAAGCACTGAGGTTTGGCCTTTAGTCCATAAATTGACAAATGTGGCTCACACATCGGAGGATAAGAGTAAGTGGTTGTAAAGATTGAATAGAGGCCTAATGTCTCTAAAATGACTTACAGCTGGGCAGCATTTCTCAATATTGGAAAAAAAAGTAACTGGTTTTCTAACCAGCTCCTACTTTGGACAGTTACACTGTGAGTGGCATAGAGGAGGAAAAGAGAGTTCCTCCTTTTGCCCCAGGGATGGGGCATCTCTTTCTCTGGAGAGCTACAGTGCCAAAGACATGCAATCGTTTCCAGAACTGATGGGCCAAGAAGAAACAACATTCTTTGAATATTACCTCATTTTTGGCGACCTGTTTCCATTAATTGCAGCATTTCCTATTATGCAACACTATTTTGTAGCCAGGATGATGAACATCTTCCCCTCTAAGGATTTCAAAACCTGCTGGATCTACAAGCCAGGACTGTATCATAAGCTGGCTATTCTCTAGAGCCTGAAACCTCCAGAACATGCAGATGGCTTAGAAAACAGAAGTTCTTAACTCACTTTTAAAACATGTGTTTCCTAAATAGTAGAAACTTATAATAAGAACAGCCACACTGGGTCACACCAAAGGTCCATCTAGCCCAGTATCCTGTCTTCTGACAGTGGTCAATGCCAGATGTCCCAGAGGGAATGAACAGAACAGGTAATCATCAAATGATCCATCCCCTGTTGCCCATTCCCAGCTTCTGGCAAACAGAGGCAAGGGATACCATCCCTACCTATCCTGGCTAATAGCCACAGATGGACCTATCCTCCATGAACTTATCTAGATCTTTTTTGAACCCTGTTATAGTTTTGGCCTTCACAACATCCTCTGGCAAGGAGTTCCACAGGTTGACTGTGCGTTGTGTGAAAAAATACTTCCTTCTGTTTCTTTTAAATCTGCTGCCTATTAATTTCATTTGGTGACCCCTTTTTCTTGTGTTATGAGAAGGAGTAAATAACACTTCCTAATTTACTTTCAATTATCCTTGATTCTGGCCACTTAAAGATGAGCAGACTGTTAAGGGCATCCACAGAAAGACCTAAGTAATTTGTTCCCAGCTCCTTTCTCAACTGGCTCTGATGTTGTTCAATTTGATGGTGAAAACTTTTTTTTTTTTTTTTAATTTTTAACAAAAAAGCCCTTTACAGACACAGTAAATACTTCTCTTCCCAGTAGTGACTTTGGGGTTTACCTGGTCAGAATGTGTTCAGTGCATGAAAATAAAATTTTCCCCGACCCTTAACATCATCCAATAAAAAGTGCACTGGTTATGACTTGCCATGTAAAAGAGAGGTTTGAGGAAAATGCTTGAGCATTTCATCCTTGACTACAGGAAATGAAAAACAAGCGTAATGTGGCACATGTAGCCCTTCATTACTCCACTCCTCCTGGCAACTTTACCGAGTACCTCTACCTTAGCAACTGATATACTATGTAGAAAAATCCAGGACCTGAAGAGTAAGAATATTTTTTAAAAATATTATGATATTTTAGTGAGATGGCAGCATTATCCCACAAGGCATTTACCACAATACCTAAGTGACCTGCAAAATCAGCTATGTAGGAGCTGAATGGTCTTTAAGAGGTCAAACAAAACTGTACTGGAAATTTAAGGGGTATTTTTAAAGGAAGTCAGTTAAGAAAGAAATCCTCCGTAGTGGAGATGCTCCTTAGTGCTGGCTTCACTGTATTACCAAGCACAAGAGAAACCGCTGAGTCAAACAAAATTTTCCCGTTCTAAGGGAAAAAACTGACATGCTACGGCAGGAAATATGTATTACAAAGTGGCTATATTACACTCTTGATCCACAACACACACACTTCCCACTGAAAATCAAAGGCACAGTAAGAGAGACCCCAAAATCTGTTTAGGAAAATGTGACAAAGCATTTTAAAAGGCCATTTTTATTTTCAATATTTACTTATTGGCAGCTTTTTTCATGTTAATACAAAAGGCCAGTCAACATCTTCAGCAAATAATACATGATATCGAGCTGATTAATGCTAAGTTACAATGTATCACAGCCACAAAGTTACCAAGAGTTTTAGCCTCATTCAGGTCAATAAAACGGATACCAAACATTTAAGAATGATTTTCTACGTATGCGTCCAACCTCTTTTTCCAATTTTGCTTTAACATCAGTGTGCAAAGTCCAATGTATTATTAGAACATGGCACTAGAGGTGTAATATAACAAATACCATAGTGCTTCCACATTAGAGGTTTTATATAAAGAAATTACCTAAGCAAATAATTATACATACATTGGTGTCTGAGACTTAAGAGTACAAAGTAACAAGAAAATTAAATGAATCTATGGTCATGGATCCAAAAGCTATTAGAATACAGTCAATGCCAAACTGGTACCTTGAATTGCTTCTCCAAGGTACAGGTTCATAAGATGATCATTGGATGAGTAAGACACAAAATGATTCATAACAACACTTGCTGCCATTTTCACTTAAGCTTAAAAAAAAACATACAAAATTGTATGCTTGCTTCTCAAGTAAGACCTGTAACTACAAGCTTTCATTACTCAAACACACTGGACTGCCATCTAAAACTGTGCTCTGCCTTTGAACCCTTATACATGATCAGTGCAAACACAATATTTTGGTCAGATCTGATCTGTTTAGAACTCCATCAGTCAGTATTCTCAAAGCTAGTTCATTACACTAGGAAATTACTGTTTACAGAGCTTTTATGACTCAAGAAAAAAAGTCTTTGCACCCCACAATTGACATCAAAGAAGCACAGTCCTTACCCACTATGTTCAGGCTGAGAAAAAGAGGTAATGATATTTTATGGACAGTGCTTATTAGCATACTTTCACTACTTACTCTAAGTTACACATTCAGAGGACAGTAATGTAATAAAACTAGGTTTGGTCTATGAAATATTCAGCCAGAGTGCTAGCACCAAACGGAGTGACTAAGCCAGTATCCATATCTTTTTTCAAATTGTTGTTTGTTTGGAAACGTTGATATATACGTTTTTAATTCCAAGTTCATGAAAGTGCCTGCAGATGAGAGATATAACACTAATTCAAAACATACAATTGAGTCCTGCATCAGGATGCTGTGGGCATATACACATCCTAAGCATTCATTTGGCTGGCAGCCTGGAACAATGCCAGTACTGTATAGTCCAAGGCTTAAAGTTCATCTTTTTTCAAAAGGACTAAAGGCGTGCTGCAAAAGAGATCCTGCATTCTTCTGTATCATCCAGGGAGGCTGTTCTAGTCTCCAACGGAAAGTGATGTAGCAGCCCATGCTCTGGATTTGAATGAGCGCCTTGTGCAAACTATTTTTGCTAACCAACTCCAGAGATTGCAAAAAAGATTAAACCATATTATATTCTGCTATGTTGACCTGCAGGTGGAGCGGCCAGCCTGCCATGCTTTAAGATCGGGAACCTGACTTAGGTGTGAGTCAGATGGGTCAAAGTGGCAGGAATTGCCTTCACTGAGATACATCTCTGCAAAAAACCTCTTGGCCCATTTGGGGTGGATCTTGGGCCAGCCCTTAATTGAAATTGCAGCAAGTCAAATAGCTGATACTTTTCCCCTCTCCTGGTAACGGGGATGCCACATTGTTCACAAGCGTATTCTGTCTTGCCTCACTGATCAGCCGGCAAGCTAAGTCCAGAAAGAGTTTTTCCACATTATCCGATTCTTTAGCAGAAGTTTCCAGATAGTACATGTTTTGGGCCTCTGAAAATTCTTCAGCTCTTTGTTTGGAGACTTCTCTTTTCTCGGCTAAATCAATCTTATTACCTGCATCAATAAAATATTTTAAGAAAGGGAATTAATTTGACTTGTAAAACAAAACCAACAGAAATTGATCTGGAAGAAAGGAACCATTTGTCACCATGTGTCTCGCGTTAGGTTCTTTATTTTAAACAAACTATTCATCTTATAAAGCTACAAAACTAAATGCTCACTCTCCTGTCCCCCCAAAAAGTGGATTCTCTGATAGATAACCAAGGCTTTTTAATATTAGCTCGCTTAATGGAATTTTCCCCATGAACATGCAAGCCATTTAGCATTAATTTTGTGCTAATGCACCTGTTTAATATCAATTGGCATTAAAGGATTTCCCTTTTAATGTCTATTGAACAATCATTGGTTCTTGCTCCAAGGAGCACTTAAAATGTCAATTATTGCATGTGGGGGCGCCAAATACAATATTTTTTTCACATAATTATGAGCTTTAAAAAGAAACCTGCTCTCCAGTTTTAATTACATGTTTTTGTTCATTATATGGTTACTGAACACGGGGAATGAATGGGTGTAAGAAAGCTGATAGAACTAGGTGAGGTGAGGAACCCTCCCCCATAGGGAGATGTCATTTTCAGCTTATGGCAGAACAGATCAACATTTGTGTAGGGAATAAACCGACTAATGATTAATCTGATATTAACTGCAGTTGGTTTGGGAAGAAGTGGGAGTTGAGAAAAGGATCCCTTTCCACTGCCATCATTTCCATCCAACAACCTCTCCTTTACAATGTAATGGTTCATGAACATACTCTATATGAAGTTAGATTTATAGAAAGTTAATAAGCAATTATTGGAGTATAGAAGCATATAACCATCTATAACTTGGTAAGAAGCACATCAGTAGAAGGTGCTACAGATGGTTATAAGCAACCTACTGGATTCTAGCAATTTATTAGCACATTATTGTTTATTAATCTTTTATAAACTATTTATAAAATATACTGTACCTTTAATCTACAGTGTGAATGGTTTCTTGTCACAGAACCTCTAAGCATTTTAGATTGCATTGTTAGTGTGCATTAGGGCACCTAGAGTCTGGGATAAGGGTCTTTTTAATTTTAAAATCCAAATAAAGACTAAATACACCAGATTCTTCTGTAGAATTGTACTATCTACTCTTTAAATATTAAGCTATTTAAAAGAGAGAGAGAGAGAGCGAGAGAGAGATCTTTCTGTTGAATAACCATCTGACTAACGCTTTCCTCAAATTATGTGTCCATCATTCTTCGACTATGCTGAGACCTAGTCCCTTGACCAAGTCCCTGAAAAGTGATGTTTTGACTACCCGATTTGGAAAACAAAGTCCACCATTGCAGAATGCTAATGGGCCTCATCACTGTGTATACCTTGGTGCACTCTTCTGGTAGCAAACTGATGGCTGGATTTGCTTCATCTCAAGCAAAGGACATTACTCAACGTGGCATTTTCTTCATTTAAATATTTTTTAATTCTCTAAAAATCCATGTGAAATTCTGATTTAGTACCAGTGAAAGGTGTAGCCTCATGGCCCTGGAGACAGAAACCTTCTGTTTATTCACAGGACAGGGATGATACAGACTGCAGCAGATGATCTTCTCCACGGCCCTGCACTGTGCCTATTAATGAGGGAGAGGAGGAAGACACTCCAGGCTCCATATGCCCACTGAGTCCTTGACCTCTCTGCTGAGAATGCCAACTGGAATGCCAACTAGTTTTTGTGATGCTGACACATGCCACTGCAACAGGACTGAGGCCATCAAAGCATAATAACTTTCAGCCACTACCAACCTGATCTAGATATGAACTGGGAACCTAGAGGTGTAAAGCTCCAGTTACTCTTTCTAAACTGCAACTGCACAGTCAAAGCCATGGGGCTAAATAACCAAATACATAATTCATTCAGTGGAAGGGAAAGTGAAACAATCATTAAATGGTTCCTGGTTTGTTTGGGCTTTCTACCTAAATACGGCCCTCCATGCTGAACAACCTTACATGGCTTAAGATGGCCAACACTTTGAGAAGCAGCAGTTGCTATTCTGAGTTGTGTTTTAGTGCATTGGCTTTATGTATTGGAGGAGTCATTCAGACACAGTCTTTGTCTTGACAATTTCACTTAGATGAATGGCTTTGTGGTAAGATGCTACAGAGATATAGGTTCAGAACCTACTGGCATCAAGGGGTGTCCAGTCCAGCATATTTGAAGGAGATCCTGACACTATGAGATAAAATAAATGCAGTATTTTCCATTGCTAATGCCTCTATCTGCCAATGACCCTAGTCAAACTCCAGATGGACATGGCTGATTATTCTCTCTTGGAGAAATGAGCTCTTATAAAAGCACAGTCCTCACTTACCCACTAGCACAGTTATGACCTTATTGCTGGCATACTGTTCTATTTCTCGCAGCCATTCGGGAAGGCATCGGAAGGATTCTTCACAGGTTATGTCATAGGTCAATATTAATGCATTAGCGCTGCGATAATAACTCTGCGTAATGGACCGGAATCTCTCCTGCCCTGCCGTGTCCCAGATCTGCAGCTTTTGGCACAACAGGAAGGGGAGAAAGGGGAGGAGAAAATACATATTAAAAAAAAACCCCATAAAAACCATCCTTTACTTAGCATCAGGGCAGCACCTAAATGCTTTCAGGGGAAACCCAATGGTGGGAAATCAGGTAACTTTTAATCCCGTTGGCTCCCTCTTCCACCCCACCCCCCAGTTTTGTTTCTCTTCTTGCATCTAAAGATTTAAATTCAAGGCACTAAGTCAGCTGGCATTCCAGCTGATTTCCCTGGAAGCAGCAGGCCTGTAAGCTTTCATGTGACTGAGCATTTCAATCAGCAGTGGAAGAAGTAAGCCATGCTGGCTTGGAATTCTAATGCTGGCATTACAGGGAGAAAACAAATGCCCCGGGCATTGAGGACAATGACATCAGCTGAAAAACGACGACAAAACATCTCCCCCAGCTGCAAATGAAGTTACCCTGTTTCAAATGAAGAGTGCGAGGGAGGAGGGTGGGGAGAGAAACCATAAGAAAGAATCAACAGCTTGGACTTGTGTGTGAACTTTCAGCCAAGCATCTCAAGGTTCTTGCTCTGCATAGCCTTGCACAGGTCACCTCACTGCTCTCTGTCCCCAGTCTGGAACTGTAAGGAAGGGTACATACCCACTTACCAACATCAAAGGGATTGTTAAAGCTGTTTGAGATCTTGAAAGGCAATATAGAGTAGAAGTGCAAAGTACTATCATTTACACCATCATATCAGGGGTGCGGGAGGAGAGAGAGCTTTTAAAATAACATTGGCCCTGATCCTGTAGGGAGTTCTGTGTCCGACCACGCATCTGCCTACATAGAAATCACTACAGGATTGGGTCCCTAAAATCATGTTCGCTGGTCAATGGCATTTCAGATTAGTTACAAAGATAACAAGTGACCTCAATCCATACTAAAACAGAGAAGTGCTTAACTGGAACATGACCAAAAAGGACACACTGCAGCCCATGTTTACACTGGGAGAATTAACCAACAATTTCAAAATCGTTCTAACTTGTGGTTCAGCTAATCTGGTATTAAATTGGGGGAAAGGTATGTAAACATGGCTCAGATGACAGAACCATTTTCACAGAGGTTTAGTAAATCTGCTGAAATGCCAGTCTAATCAAAATGGTACCAATCAATACAGCCTACAGCTGAACCAGCGTTCAAACCAGTCTGAAGTTTGGGGTAAGTTACTTCTCCACTCTATGCAAAGCTTTTAAGATTCTGAATTCTTAAGTGCTCTGTAGCAAGATGCCATTGGCAAGAAGGAGCTCAAAAAAAACAAACAAGTACGTGTGGAATGGTAGATGCAGCCAGAGCTACAAAGAATTTCCTATGGCTTAGCAGAAATTTAGGAAGGTTTTGTTAGTGTAAGCAGAGTCAGGATGAACTCCACCCTGACATCTGGTGGTGAGTTGTGGCAAGTGGAAAAGAACTTCAGGGGCTGATCTCATTTGCATAGGCAAACCCACCCCACCTAGGATGAGCCCATAGCTGCCCAAATGGTCACTTTGGCTGCTGTGGGATCCCCAGTTTCTCTGTTATTGGGGCAGGAAGAATAAATTGTTATCCTGATTATGTGAATCAAGGACAGTGGAACTGTACTTGGCCTTTTATTATGATGGAGGGACTCGCCATCAACTAAGTAGCACTCGCTAGGCAAGGGACATGGGTTCCAAAACTCAGTGAATTGAGAGAGGCTTGGGACAGGTATCAAGTGTAGGTAGTCTCTTGGCCTATCTAAGGCTGTGATCAAGTGTCTTGATGTTTTGGGTCTTTTGGCCTTGAGATGAAAACCTTGTCTGTGTCTCTTACACCTTGAAGTGAAAAAATTATTTAAGTTGTACCTGGTGGTGTGGGCCCTTTGTAAGGGCCTGAATCATCAGTTGCACCTCCTTCTCTCACCACTGTGGAATATCAGAGCTAATTTTGGGTCTATTAGGAATCTAGTTACAGGTGCTGAGCGGAATTTGCTTTGCGCTTACAGTGCATGAGCACTGAGGCTCTTACTACTACAAGCTGAAATCACTAAAGAGCTAAAAATTACTAAGAGCTGAAATCACTGAGCACTGTGTTAAGTAGTGGGGAGCCTGAAGATATATGGCTGGGCAGCTGGCGGAGCGGACCGGCTGGCCAAGTGGAGCAGTTCGCGGGACGGCTGGAGCAGCTTGCGGGACAGCTGGCGAAGCGGAGCAGCTGGTGGATCGGATCGGAGTGAAGCCCCATGGAGAGGCGGGGCAGTCGGCTTTGGATCATGTAAGGTGTCCTTTACCTCTTTCCCCCCCACACTCCATTTTCACCCAGACTGGGGAGTAACACTCTGCAGATGAACTTTTGAACTCTAGGGCTGGACTTTTGGGTTGTTAGACTTTTGGGACTTTGGACTCAAGAGACCTTTGGATTGTTGGACTCAAGAACCAAAGGGAAAGGACATGGCTCAATTTGCTGGGGTGGGTCTTTGCTCATGGTTTGGTTGATGAACCCTAGTTGTGGTGTTTTCCCAATTTAATGCTGATGTCATTTACCTCATGTTATTAAAGATTTTCTACTATACCGAGACTCTGTGCTTGTGCGAGGGGAAGTATTGCCACTTTGAGGCGCCCAGGGGTGTGTGTAAGATTTTCCCAGGTCACTGGGTGGGGACTCGAGCCGGTTTTGCATTTGCTTTGTTGAGAGGGAACCCCTATGTACTGAACCCGGCCCTTGCTGTTATCAACTCGGCCTGGCAGAAGGGTTACATTAGCAAAGCCACATTATTACTGAAAGAAGAGACGTTGTAGGCCCTGTAGAAATCACGATTATAGTATGTTCTCCTGCAAAGAGACGTAAAACACTGGAAGTCCTGTCCGCCCTACACAAACAAGGATGATCTCCTGCCACTTTTCATAGAAGTAGTGCCAGGGTGCTAATGGCCATATTTCCTTTCCGCCACTGGTGTGCAGGGTACTGCGCATTGGTTGTTTGCCACCCCTAGCCCACAGTGGGCTCTTTTCTGCTGTATATACTGAGATTACAGGATATCCTTTGGATGGAATTGGCCATCAACATCTGCCTTTGCAGCACATTTGTCTACCACCTACAACACATTTCTTGACTAAATTCTAATAAGTACATCTAGAGATATCAGATGACCTTAAAAATTCTCCAAATCATTGGTCTCATGCCTAAATACAACTGCTGCATGAAACAAAAATGTATAAAACTTTTGTCGGTTGTTAAAATGATGAACTTTTGGTCATCTAGAATAAAAGACAATTTTGTTAAAATGTGGTCAATGATTCATAATGAAGGAATGTCTCAAATTTCAATATTTTAACTCAAAAGGGGCACTTCTCTATTTCAGGCTTTGGTTTTTAAAGTGCCTATCTGAATGGTTGAAATCTGATTAGAAAGAACTACTACATTTTGGCAACCTTTGGTGGAAAGGTTAAAGTCAATGGGAATTTTCCCTGTTCTCAGCAGATCACGACAGAGTGAACAAAACTTAAAATATTCTAGCTCAAGGGGAACATGAAAGTTAAATTGTGTCAATCATGACATTACAGGTAATCTATATTATATTAGCTTCCGAGAGATGAGAGCCCCACTTAGCCCATTATCTGATTCCAGGCCTTAGGGTCCGACTTTGAAAAGCTGCCTCTGATTTTGTGGAGAGAAAATTAATTGTGGTATCAGTTCCCAGAACTCAGGCATCACACTGCCTGATCTGTTGGCACATGGTGTTTAGATGGTTAAGTATTTAGAACTGCAAAATAGTAAGCACAATTCCTTGTGGGTGCAAGTCAGGTGTCAGGTTGAATCTACTTTAAAAATCAGGGTCTCTGTAATTTGTTTTTGTTTCTGTGGGTTTGATGTTTCTGTTACTTTAATAATGGTTTACTGATGTGTACACACTTTGTATTTCTGCAGGATATTCTAGGGATGATCTCGCTGGACTCAAAATGGCTTTTTGATGAGGATGTTCTATCACACCAACATGATGAACTTTGAAATTGGAAGAAACTGCTTTGGGGAACAACAGGACAGAAGCTTCTGTGATTGGATTTAGCTGTCATTCAACCCACTTGCTGGATATTTAAGTCAGAAGAAAAGCCCTAGAATTTGTGTTAATTGATAAAGATATGCTTTCAGACAAAGTGTGTGTCTGTTTTTAATCACAGTTCAGCTTCTCTCTGCCAAAGTAAGTGAATTTACCATCTATACTTTTCCATTTTATGGTCTTCCCAGGGAAGTCAAAGGATGTTGCCTGACTTACACATGAGAACACAAAGTTACCTGGATGTTATTTCTTGGGGAAATATCCTACAGGCTGGTTTCAGAGTAGCAGCCGTGTTAGTCTGTATTCACAAAAAGAAAAGGAGTACTTGTGGCACCTTAGAGACTAAGGAATTTATTTGAGCATAAGCTTTCGTGAGCTACAGCTCACTTCATCATGAATGCATCCGATGAAGTGAGCTGTAGCTCACGAAAGCTTATGCTCAAATAAATTTCTTAGTCTCTAAGGTGCCACAAGTCCTCCTTTTCTTTTATCCTACAGGCTGTAGGCACTGACTCTGTGGGTGCTCTGGGGCTGGAGCACCTACAGGAAAAAAACTGTGGGTGCTCAGCACCCACCGGCAGCCCCGTGGATCAGCTCCTTCATCCCCACAAGCCCTCCTGCTGGGCCACACTGATCAGCTCCTCCTCCTCCCTCCCAGCGCCTCCCACCCTCTGCAATCAGCTGTTCAGCAGCATACAGGAGGTGCTTGGGGCGGGGAGAGGGGGGTGGAACAGGGTCAGGAAAAGGTGGGGGAGGGGGCAGAACGGGGTGGGAAAAGGCAGGGGTGGAGTGGGGGCGGGATCTGGGGCGGAGCAGGAGTCGAGCACCCCCTTGGAATTGGGGAAGTCGGCACCTCTGCTACAGGCCTCAATCTCTAACTTCATACATAGGAATAATTCTGTTGAGTTCAATGAGACCACCCCTGTGCGTAAAGTTAAGCACATCCTTAAACGATTGCAGGATTGGGATTATGTCCGATTACCCCTTCAACTGCTATCCACTTAGCTTGAATTTATTTTTGTAACCTTTTAGGCATTTCTCAAGGTTCCTTCCCCACTCTGAACGCTAGGGTACAGATGGGGGGACCTGCATAAAAACCCCCTAAGCTTACTTTTACCAGCTTAGGTTAAAACTTCCCCAAGGTACAAACTATTTTACCCTTTGCCCTTGGACTTTCCTAATAATAATAATAATACCGGTTAGACGTTTGGTGGCAGCAGCGAAAGAGCCCGTTTGGAAACGTCTTTTCCCCCAAAATCCTCCCTTACCTTTACACCCCCTTTCCTGGGAAAGGCTTGATAAAAATCCTTACTAATTTGCATAGGTGACCACAGACCCAAACCCTTGGATCTTAAGAACAATGAAAAAGCATTCAAAAGAAGAATTTTAATAGAAGAAAAAGAATCACCTCTGTAAAATCAGGATGGTAAATACCTTACAGGGTAATTAGATTCAAAACACAGAGAATCCCTCTAGGCAAAACCTTAAATTGCAAAAAGGCACAAAAACAGGAATATCCATTCCATTCAGCACAGCTTATTTTCTCAGCCATTTAAAGAAATCAGAATCTAAGCATATCTAGCTAGATTATTTACTAAATTCTAAGACTCCATTCCTGTTCTGTCCCCAGCAAAAGCATCACACAGACAGACAGAGAGGCTTTGTTTCTCCCTCCCCCCACCTTTTGAAAGTATCTTGTCTTTTCACTGGTCATTTTGGTCAGGTGCCAGCAAGGTTATCCTAGCTTCTTAACCCTTTACAGGTGAAAGGGTTTTTCCTCTGGCCAGGAGGGATTTTAAAGGTGTTTACCCTTCCCTTTACATTTATACTCTGAAACCTTTATATTTATGACAGCATTAATCAGATCTACATAGAGTAGCTGTGGCTTGAGTGTTTTTTTAATTTTGATTTTGTCAGAAAAGATCAAGCAGACCAAAAAACTAGCCCTGGATCACACAGAATTTCATATGCTGTATCATGCAAAAGGATATGAAGAGATTCAGAACTTTCTTGTCTTGATTTTTACACTGAGGTCTCTCCCTGAGTTTTCTTCACTATTCTTCAAACGGAGATGACTTGCAAAGACGTCTCACATTAGCAAGTCTGTCTGCATAGATTTTGGAATGCAATCCTAAAAGCTCTAAGGACATTTTCCCAAGCAGTCTTGAATACCAAGAACTACTCCATAAATAGTGCTGCTCTCTCATCTTAGCCCTTAACCATGGTGCAGGCGGTGGGTGGAGTGGATGGAGTCACCATGTGGGAACTTTGCAATGAGTTTATAGGCAGAGAAGTCCCTAGTTTGAGTGACAGGTCATTTTGATATCTCAACTTTGCATGCCTGAGTCACACCTGCTTGCTAATATACAAGTATTTACTCCTGTTAGCACTGTTGAGCAAATACACCTGTGGGAGAGTAAGGTGGATTCTATTCTGCCTCACACATCAAGAAAAATCAATTAGGTTCCGATTGCAGAATCTCTCACCACCAGTGCTGATGCAAGAGGCAGAAAGAACCCAGCTTGACTTTCAGACCCCAAGTAGTGACTGGCAGTTAAATCTGCAGGGCCCATTTTCCCTCTCACTTACACAAGTTTCACATTGGTTTAACTTCACTGACTGACTTAAACGTAGTTGTTCTTGATTTACACCAGTGTGAGAGAAGAATCTGGCTCAGCATCTTTGGATCAGGACCATATAGAGCAGTGGTTCTCAAACTAGGGCCACCGCTTGTTCAGGGAAAGCCCCTGGCGGGCCGGACCGGTTTGTTTACCTGCCGCGTCCGCGGGTTCGGCTAATCGCAGCTCCCACTGGCCGCGGTTCGCCATGCCAGGCCAATGGGGGCTGCAGGAAGGGTGGCCAGCACATCCCTGAGCCCATGCCACTTCCTGCGGCAGCGAACCGCGGCCAGTGGGAGCTGCAAATCGGCCGAAACTGTGGATGCAGCAGGTAAACAAACCGGCCCGGCCCGCCAGGGGCTTTCCCTAAACAAGCGGTGGCCTTAGGTTGAGAACCACTGATATAGAGAATGAACATGAAAATTCTTCACTCCTAAATGTCACCTGTCAATAGCACTGCTAAATATAATACAACCCTATCTAATTGTAGGCTGCTTGAAATAAGGGTTGATTGATTAGATAGATAGATAGCGCTCTCTCTCACACACACTCACACGCACACATTCAAATGTTTCAGGTGACCCTATCTGGATAGACAGGGCTGTGTCTGCTTTGTAAAGATTCTCGGCCTATAAGCCTTCTGCACTGTACAATGGTGGCTACTTAGGGCTGGTCTACGTTAAAGGATTTTTGCAACAGTGTGCCAAACTGGTATAAAGCAAGGATTGTGTGACTTAACCCAGGGTGCAAAAATCCCAAATGCAGGCAAGACCTTAGTACGTAATGCTTTCTCTCCTGTTGCTCCCTCCCTAGCTTCAAAGCACTGTGCGCAACATTGAGTTAATCCTGGTGGTAACGCACTTGTTATGGTAACAGAGTAGCAGCCGTGTTAGTCTGTATTCGCAAAAAGAAAAGGAGTACTTGTGGCACCTTAGAGACTCTCTAAGGTGCCACAAGTACTCCTTTTCTTTTTGTTATGGTAAGTAAGTGTTATCCCCATTTAAGGATAGAAAAATGGAGACAAAAAGGGACAGTCACTTGATCAAGGCCACAAAATGGGGGCGTCACCAAGGCCAGAATTAGCACTCTGGAGATTGCTGGTTCTCAAGCCTGTGCTCAGATCATATTTTGCTATCATCAGCTGCCTAGTATTTACTAAAGAACCTCCACAAGATACAGGTTTGCACGAGCACCTCACTGACAACCTTCAGAGTGACTTTCCAGTATAAAAAGAAGTTGGAAGAGAGAAACAGAAAACTCCCAAGTTAGAGAAGAATGGGCCCAAGATTTTCAAAATCTGTTGCCTAAAACTAGGCTCCTGCATCCATAACTGGTATGATTTTCAAGAGAGCTAAGCAGCCAGCATTTCTATTCCAAGCAGGCCATTTATTTAGATGCCTAAATATTGCATTAGCAGCCTAACATTAGACTCCCACTTTAAGAAAATTTTGGCCTGGAATTGTCCTTGGGAGAATTAAAGTGGAAGAAAAACCCCTCTTTCTGTGTGGTCTGCAAACAACTCCTTCCCATATGTTATCTTGCCATAAAGGTTATGTCCCTTCTAATGCAGCCAAGGTCAGTGCGTGCTGGGCTTATTGACACAGAAGTACAAGCTATATGAGTAAGAGCTGCCTGGTGCCCCTTCCCCAAGTATATCAATTGATTTTTCTGATCGCTGCTCCTGTGGATTTCCATTTTTTCCTTCACCTTATATGAGCAAAGAGTCTACTCAGCCCCACTCATGAATTCTGTGTCTCTCTAAGAGGATGAATGTACATGTATACAGCACCCCTATGAAGAACCCAAATCACAAATTATACACATAGACCACCACTGGCCTGCAGCCACCCATAGTTTGAGGGTAGGAATGAAGACACCTCTGCATGGTAGGAGGTGAGTGGTAAAATGCCCTTCCTCTTTCTAAAATGTGCCATGAGAACTGTAATCCCTCTAGAGAGCAGACAGGACATCAAGGCCAAAACTTTTCAAACTAAGGAAGGAAGGATTGTCTTGTGGCTGATGCACACTGCATCAGACTTCAGGGGTCCGGGCTCAAATCCCAGCTCTGCCACAGACCGACTGTGTGACCTTGGGCAAACTCATTTAGTCTTTTTGCAATTCCTTTCCCAGTTTATAAAATGGAGATAATACAATTCTACTTCCTTTCTCTCACCCTTTGTCTGTAGAGATTGTAAGCTCCTATACCAGGGACAGTCTCTTACTACAGATTTGTACAAGCCCTACTACAATGTGGCTGGGGACTCTAGACACTCCTATAATTAAAAAAAGTCAATCATTAGGTGCCTAAATCCCTATATAGGCAAACTATAGCCTGATTTTCTCAGATGACCCGAGGACCCCAAGGGAGCTGCAGGTTCTCAGAATATCTGATAAAAATCAGGCCACTTTTCATCACCTAAATAGATTTAGGTACCCGACTTCAGGCACCCACATTTGAAAATATTGCCTTGTGTGTTTAATCCACACAGCAAGTAATTTGCACCACCGTGGCTCTCTCATCGGAGTACCCACTAGAATACCAGAAGGGAGAGAAGAGAAATCAACTAGTTTTTCATTTCCATCTGTGAGCTTGTACTAGTATAGCAGGGAATTGAATTCTAGGAAAACTTCACGGGTCAACTGAAACTTTCACAGCACTGAATGCACGGATCACCACACTTCCCACCCACCTTGTCACACTAGAGTCATCCAGTTTCTCCAAGGCCGGCCAGCTCAACCAAAACTGGAGGTATTTCTAGGGCCCTTCAGTCCTGCAGAACTCCACAAGCCTGCAGGTCTACACCAGTGAACCTTAGGAGCTCTGTAGGGACAGAGCTGCAATGACTACAGCTGGCGGAGGAGACAGCATTCCACCTCCGAATTAACAGGAGTTCAGTAAATGGAGGTTGAACTGAAATAGTTCTTTGCACATCCATAAACCCTAATACACAAGCACTGTACAAATATGGATTGAGTTTTGCAACACCCTTCTTCAAAGGTAGACTATTATTATCCTCACAGATGAACAGAGGCACAGCACTGAAATGATATGCCCAAGGTCTAAACAAGTCAGAGCCAGGAATAGGACTCAAGAGTCCAGACTTTTCCAGGCAAGAAGGCTACAAGCACGCTCTCTCTCTCCTATATGTCATCACAGAGCTTCAAACACCCAACAATTGCTTCCATCACAGATTATAAAGAGAAAAATTAACACTAATTCACCGAAACCTGGACAGTAGCACAACCAGTGGCAGATTTAGAGTTAGTGGGGCCCTGTGCACAGCTTCATTTTTGGGGGCCCCCCCTTGGGACCCAGCCAAGAAAAAGAACATTCTCTCTTATCTCCCCCCCCGCAATTTTTCATTCTTTTTTTCCTTCATCCCCCTCCTATATTAGAAGTAATGGGAAGTAAATGAAAAGGTGAGGTACCTTGATTGGGGTAGAGGGTTGGGGTGCAGGAGCTGGGCTCTGGGAGGGAGTTTGGGTGAGGGAGGGGTCGGGCTCTGGGAGGACGTTTGGGTGCGGGCTCTGAGCTGGGGCAGGAGGCTGGGGTGCGGGAGGGGGGCAGTGCTTACCTCAGGCAGCGCAGCTCCCAAAGTGACTGGCATACTCAGCCCTCTGGCAGCGGCTCCTAGGCGGGGAGGGCCAGGGGGTCGCCACATGCCACTGCCCGCAGATTTTGCCCCTGCAGCTCCCATTGGCCGCAGTTCCCGGCCAATGGGAGGTGCAGAGTTGGTGCTTGGGGCGGGGGCAGCGCGCAGAGACACACCTCCCCCAGGGGCCACAGGGATATGCCAGCCGCTTCCTCTGCGATGTGCCACTCCCAGGAAGAAAGCAGAGTGGGCAGGGAGCCGCCTTAGCCTTGCTGCTGGCACGTCTCTTCGCGCCCTTTAGGGGGAGGAGGCAGCGGGTCTCCATGCACTGCCCGAGGGGGCAGCACACGGAGCTGCCTCCCCCCCACCAGGGGCGTGCAGAGATGTGCCAGCAGCTGGCCGCTTCCGGGAGTAGTGTGGGGCCACCGGCCATGGCATGCAGGCAGCCTGCCTGAGCCCTGCTGTGTCACCGGGGCCAGGACTAGGTGCAGGGTGTCAGATGAGATTTGTTCTGCATTCTGGGGCCCTGTGCCACTGCATGATTTGTTTCATGGTAAATCCGCTCCTGAACACAACAAAGCAAGTTGGTAGTTTCCTACCTTCACTTTTTCACCATTTATCTCCACAGTCTTAATCATAAAGTCAACTCCAATAGTGGCTCCTTGACCTGGTGGGAAAAGCCCCTACAAAGAAAGCAGTTTGGTTAAAGCAGATTCTGCAGTAAGATGAGAAAGAAGATTTCACCTGCTGATGAATCCCCTCCAGGCTTTTGTCCCATCCTGCTTCCTCTAATTCTACTCCCCTCTCCCCAAAACAGTTGTTCTCCCATCAGAGAGAAGTATCAATAGATGGGGAAACAACTCAGAGTCAATTTAGGGTGATTTGATCACAGTCCATAAGTACCCACATGGAGGATAAATATTTAATAATGGACTCTTCAATCTAGCAAAGAAAGGACTAACACAGTCCAATGGCTGGAAGTTGAAGCTAGACAAATTCAAAATGAAAATATTGTGCAACTTTTTAACAATGAGGGTAATTACCACTGGAACAATATAATCAAGGGTTGCTGTGGATTGTCCATCATTGGCAGTTTTTAAATCAAGATTGGATAGATTTTTTTAAAGACATGCTGAAGGAATTATTTTGGGGAAGCTCTATGGCCCATGCTATACAGGTCAGTCTAGCCTTAGAATCTATGATCTATGAATTCATAGAGATCTCTGTACCACAGGAAATGCAATCAATTGTTCTGTTGCCCTAGCTCATGGAGGACTGGACTCTTCACCCACTCCATATACAAAGCTCCAATTGATTGCACTGGGAATCCAATGCTTGGAGTGGCAGCAAAATCAACTCTTACGTTACCTGGGACAAAAGAACAACTGATCATGTCTCTTGTTGTACAAAGGTGTCTCCAGTTCAACTCCAGTTGTTTTCCATAGAGTAAGGAATGTGACAACTGGACTTGTGAGGCAGGGGTGGGGAGGGCAAACAAGAGGAAAAGGGGGATCGAGAAAGAGGAGGAAGAAAAGAAAAAAGAACTATAGATGTTTATACCCTTCTCTGAAGCATCTGGTATTGACTGATGTCAGAGACAGGGCACTGGACTAGATTGGCCATTTAGCTGATTCACTATGTCAAATTTCTCAGTTCCTAGGAGTGAGTGGTGGCAAAAGCTTTAGGAACATTCATTAGAAGAGAACATTTTGTCATCACAGCTTTCCATTTCCCCAACACTGTTGTGTAACTCTCTGAAAGCCACTTTCCAAGCAATCCTCTCACATTCTTGTACAAAGGTTTCTGTGAGCGAACAGACAGTCAGCTGTTATCTTGACAGTAGCAACGTCAAGAGGCTTCAACTCACGTTTCGTGGTAGTATTATATCTTGGTATAGTTAAATAGAGGGACCCAAGCAACAATAAAATAATAATAGCTTTTCAATTATTGGTTTCCAGGCCTGTAGACCTACACAAAGCCACATTGATTTCTGGCCATATCTGCCTCTGCTACCAGTAGCAGCAAGCCAAAGCTTGGAAAGCAGCAGAATTGGCTGCCGATTTTACAGTTTAGCCCCTTGGGTTTAGCTCTAGTGCTGCCAGCTATTTGCTTGCTGCTGGAGTGGGAGGAAAAGAGAGAGTTTTAAGATTTCCAGAGGCTTGATTTTAAAACCAATCACAGAGAAAAAGTGCTGAGACTTTAAAGTGAAACTTGCCCAGAAACCATAACTTGTGTTACATACAGTATCATGCAAACTTCCCCTTTACCTCGGTTACAGAAATCCTGCTCCTCCTTTTCCCCAGTATCATTGCGCAGAAAAGTGCAGATTAAGTGCCCAACACTTGTAATTTAATTTTCTGCAAGGCAAGCAGGGACTTGCCCAACCCCCATTTCTATTTTAAGGATTTAGCTGTATGGGTCACAGAAGAAAACAAAAGCAGGAGGTTGAGAGGTTTGCTGAGCAACACATGGTCTCATTCCCCCGTCTTTTTAAGTCATCATTAAATGGTCTTTAGAACGCTTGCAAAGCCTAATTTTTAAAGGGAGTGTGATGGAAGGTGCTGCATTGACAACCCCAGACATTGAATTTCTCTATCCAGATAGCAGTTTCCAGCAGCTTTAAAAGCTTCCCAGCCCTCTGCAGGGTTCAGGGTAGAAGAGGGACAGGATGCAGCAAGAGGGTACTTCAGTCTCTGTGACCCATTCAGGCCTGATCCAGAGCCCATCAAAATCATGCCCATCTATAGTCTCCTCGTTTTTCTCTCAGCTAGATCTGCCAACAAGGGGGCTAGTTTTGCAGGACATCACCCCTTGCAGGTACACTTACAGCACTAGGACTTATGCTGGGGATGTTGATATCACAACAAAGTGCTTTAGCTGATCTGCGTTGTGGGCGTGCACCTCAGTTCATAGCTACAGATTCCAAGCTATTTTAGAGACAGCTACTAGTTCAAATGGATTTACACACACGAACCAAAAACTTCCCCAATATGCACAGAAGCATTTTCCCCATTAAGAGAAGAAACATCCTACCTGAGTGAAGCGTCGGACTAAGCAGGTTTTCCCCACGCCAGCGTTGCCAATTAAAACAATTTTGAACAGAAAATCATAATCTTCCATACTCATTTACACAGCTGCAAGGGAAAGAGAAATATAAATAAGCCAAAGGGGAAGCATCAGCTGAGGTTCAACCAGCTGGTAAGAGTGTTAGCTCTGCATTGTCGCTTTACTCTCAAGAGCCCAGCATGTGATATTTCTGCAGGGCACCACTAACAAATCAATGCGTTTTTCAGATTCCCTTGCAACAGGGAAACCAGTACTCACCTTTGGGATCAGTTTAGTTACTGCTGAACTTTACTTCTCCAAATACTCAGGACAAAGGTCATTACAGAGTTTGCACTGCTGATAAGATAAGGGAATTGCACTTACAAAGGTGAGAGAACTCCTATCTTCCTGACACAAAGGCCTTTTGCATGCTCACAAACCTGACCACAAGCCCGCAGAGCCAATTCAACCTTTGCCATCCTGCCTGGCAAAAAAAAAATCTATTGTAAAAAGATGACTGAGTGTGGACTTTAATTCCATTCAATGAGGTCCTCAGTGTTCAGGCTGCCAACTGGACTGAATTACAAATGTTGGTTTATGAGCCTGCCTTGCTCAGTTTCCGTAAGGAGCCTTATACGTACTACGTCATAAGCCTTGGAGAGACCGGTCCTAGGTTTCATTAAACATTTTGCTCCCAATGCATCTGGTTTGGACTAAGCCACTAATTTTCTCTTTCTAAAGAGAACATGTTAATGTTCATATTCTGATAACGGGGCCCCATTGTGCTAGGTGCTGTGCAGACCAATGGCACAGGAGGTGTCCCCGCCCCATGGAGTGCATTATCTGCGTCTGGCAGGATGTAACAAGTGGATGAAATGGGAAAAAAAAAATGGGAGAATGTGGCGGCGGCGGGGGGATTAGTAAATAGGAAAATGACCTCACAATAAAATGAACATGGTTTGGCATAAAACCAAAATCTTAGCTCACAACCTGCCTAAGTAATTCCAGAAGGTAGCAACTTGGTGGCACTATGGCTGGGGAAACATTTTAAAAGAGGGTTTTAAAAACAGGATAGGACGGATGGCTTCTTATGTTTGTCAGGGAGTTTCCCCAGGCACAGGGGACAGTGGGAATCAGCAAAGAAGCCAACAATCAAGCCGGCAAGGGGAAGGCAACGCTGGCAGCCTAATAAGCTAGTAGAGCAGAGACTGCATTGGCCAAATAGGGAGAGGCCTTATAAGCATCCTTAAATGGTATCTGGTGGGGTAGGAGGAGGAACCAGTGGAGGGATGCAAACAGGAGGGTGATGTGGCCAGAGTAATGAGACAGGAAGAGGATTCTTGCCCCTACTTTTTCAGTGGATAACATGGTCGGCATCAAGGCAGCAGAAGAGGACATTACAGCAATCAAGGCATGAGATGCAGGTCTGAACAAGAATCTTGGGAATCTGGACAGGTGGAAGAGCTTGACTATTAGAAACATTATGCAGGTAGAAATAGCAACGCTTATATATGGCCTGGATGGGTGGACCCAGAGGAGGGGCTGAGTCAAAAAACAAATGCAGTATGGGGTGCAGGGCAAGTGGCCTAGCGGCCAGAGTTCAATGGGGGGGCACACCCACCAAGGGGTCTGGTGGCCCTGGTAGGGGGGCCCGGGCCCACCCGACTTCATCAGGCCCCGACTCAGGGCCCTAACAATGGCAGAGCAATTTGCCACTCATTAGTGGTGCGGGGTATCCCAACAAAACACACTGAGGTTTCCCAAGTGGGAGGTACCATTCCGTCACCCTTCCTGGGTCACTTCCTATCAGTATCCGCGTTGATGTCTCCCACGAGGCTTCGGATTCTCCATGGTCTGTTGTGCCGGTCGCCTCCTGTGTCTCCTCTGGTCACAGGGGTCACAGGCAGGCCCAGGGAGGCTCTGGTTCCCGGCACAGTCAGGGGCTGTGGCTGGTCCTCTGCAGGAGCTTCTCAGACAGGTCCTTCCCCTGCAGCCTCCAGCCCAGAATGAGCTGGGCTCCCTCCCTTTATACTGCTAGAGCAGGCCCAGTCCTGCCTGGGAAGCGGGACTTCCGCTGTCAATAGTATGGGCTTAACCCTGTCTGGCCTAGTGCAGGGTAAGCAGACCCCGTCACAAACAGCAACAAAACCAAGAAAAACTGACATCCCTCTTAAAATTAAATGAGTGACACCACTGTTAAAATGTTTCATGCTTCATGACTTGCCAAAGCTAGAAAACTTTGGTCAACCAATGCAAGTTCTTTTCGGACCAGTAAAAACTTCCTTAGCACTGGTTCTGGACCAGAGATCTCTGTGGTCCTTCAAAACCTGGGATATACTTTCACCCAGTCCCATCTGACGCCCATTGCCAGTTCCCCGAAGCCATCCAACATTCAAACTTAACTTCTCAGGAAACTTAAACTTGTTTGTAGCTTTCTCGTGTTTACATTTATGAATGCTCAATAGCTCAGACATACCCTAGAGTTATGTCTGATCCTTTTTGTTAGACTCCAGGACTAATCGTATGAGATAATGACCCAAAACTGAAACAAGACGACAAGCCAGTTGCCAAAGCCATATACAAACAAAACAAAGAAATTAAATACCAGAACTAAAACTAAACATAAAGGGTGTGAATAAGCAAGGATGGAACAAGCAAGAAATACAGAAAAAATAAAATGGATTGAGCAAAACGTGAGGAGTTAAAAATCTTGGCCTTCTCTCAGTTTATCAAACCATTTCTCTCTTCATTCATTTCCCACTTATAAAAATCAGAAGGGCACCTCTAGGTTTCCCAGTGTGTCCTGAATTCAACTTGACTAACTTTTAGGCCCTAGGTGGAATTTTCTAAAGTGCCTCAATGAGTTAGGAGCACAAGTTTTATTAAGAAAACAAGTCAATGGGATTTGTACTCCTAACTCACTTAGGTCTGGTCTATACATAGTTTTGTACCGTATAACTATGTTGGTTACGAGTATGATTTACCAGAATAGTTATACTCGTACAACCCCTAGTGTGGACACAGTTGTACTGAGGTAAAATACTGGTATAGCTTAATCCTGTTCCCTTACAGGTGTAAGCAATACCAGTCGAAGCACCTTTATAGCAGAACAGCTGCAGCCACACTAGGGAAGTTGTACCATTTAACGATACTGAACTCGTTAAAGTAGTACAACAGCTTTTGTGCCGAGGCACGGCCTTAAGTAATTCCAACCCCCACAACCTTCAATGAGCTCTGAATGCAGACCTCTGCACCAAATCTCCCTGAAGTCAGCGGGGTCCCCATGGTGTGGGGTGTCACCTGCACAGAGCTCCTGGCAGGACTGGGGCCTTCGATTATGCACATTATATATAAACACAGAGCACAGATCCTAAAACTGTCCGCACTGGACTAATCAAAAAGTGACATTACTCTTATAAAGTTTTCTTGCTTCTGCAACTTTTAGCCAAGGGACTTTTTCGGATGACTCAGTCGCATATTAATAAATTTTTCTTTCTTCTTTCTCTCTTAACTGAGCAAGTGTATTTTAACCACTATAATTGTTGTTCTCACTGGCCAGGGAATAGTGGATCTCAGAGGAACTTTGACACGGCACTTAGTAACTAAACAAATACTGATTCAGAGTAACATAACTCCCCATTATTCACTTGTGATCTGCTAAGCATTATTACTTAAAATTAATAAGTAGGAGTTGGATCACACTCACCCATAGTGAAATCCAGAAGAGGCACAAAGGGAAGAAAAAAGCCCCACAAATCAGAGAGAGAGAGAGACTTTATTTCTTCCCAAAGAAGCACATTTGGACCCTTGGGTTATCTACAGATAGCCAGAGCCATGAAGCTGGGAGCAGAGGTACCACTTGGACCATAATCCAACCACTTTTGAATCTAGCCAAACATGAGTGGCACTAGGACCCCATGCACCAAGTCGCAACGCCACTCACTGAAATTTGGAGAGGGTGTGTGTAGGGGCTCATGGATCAAGGGGGTCAGGCTGCTGGTTGGGTGTAGGGGAATGCCTGGGGGGGAAAGAGGGCGGGGGAAATCTATGGGCCTCCTCGCTTTAAGTACCAGTGCATGCATCTCTTTTCAACACCCTCCATGCACCCTCTCCAAACCAGATCCTCCACTTCCCAAAGAAATATCTTAAAGGGGGTACCCCAGCACAAGGGGCCACAGGCAGCTCTATCGTCTCCGAAACATATTAGTGGGATAGCATGGTGTGCTTGCCCCCCAGACTGCTCCCTTCTGACAGAGACCTACTGCCCACCTCCTGTGGGAAGTTCTGTGCTTGGTACTGTTGCCAGGAACCTCAGTGGGACTTATTCATGGGAGTAAAGCCAGCAGAATCTCCTCTGCCCCCCCACATAGTCTGCATGAGGCACAGCAGAGTTTGTGGATGATTAAGATATTTTTCTGGGTTCGTATTTTGTTCGGCATGTGCTATGGGCAAAGAATTTATCTGCAGTATGTAAGTGCCCTGGGATTTATTCCCCAGGGGATTTAATTTCCAGTTTTATTTAGTTTCTTTCCAAGTGAGTTTTATTCTCCCTAAATCTGACTCACTTCAAATACTAGCTCTCCCAAGCTGAGCCTGGTTTCCCACTCTAGTAGTTTTCCATTGTGCTTCCTACAACCTGGATAGTTTCTTTTATCTGCTCTTCGCATCCAAACAGACACATGGAAGAGCAGTGCAGACAGAAGATTCCTCCTCATCTTTGACATCCTGACGACTGAACATACAATGTGCAGTCACTCAGGGTAACAGAACAAGCACCGTAAGTTCAGGGTAACGATTCAAAAGCCAGCTGGGAAATGTTAATTGCTTTGGGCAATTGAGTTCTCGTTTTAAAAGGAGTGACGTTGCAAGCATGACATGCCCTCACACTCACGTATTTGCCCCATGGGCTTTTCACATTATCTTCCTATCCTAGAGTTTTATGGTAACACCAATTTTTGATCTTTGTAGTACCTGAGCACCTCCCATGCAAAATGGGTAAGGCAAGGGTAGGGTCCCGAATAGACGTCATGGAGCCTCTGGCTCTTCTCCCTCTCTGAGGTACAGCAACTCTGCTTGGGGCAGGGTTTATATTTGAGGCCAAATTCAGACCTGGTGTAAGCATGTACACTGGCAATGATTTGCACCCACTACTCTTCCCAAGGAAGCCTCAAGAGAATACACCAAGGTTCAAAGGCCAGGCATTTCTCAGATCAGCCAGAAGAGGAGTTATCCTAAGCTTTACACACTCTGGAGATCAGGCAATAAAATTTTCCCCAGGAATCAAGACAGAGTGTGTCCTCAATAACAATGAACTTGTCCTCAATAACAATGTTCTCAGAGCTTTAAGACAAGACAATAAAATAGGTCTCTGTCCTAAAGAGCTTCAATAGCAAAATTCCCATGGGCCTCAATCAAAAAATGTATAATATTTCAACTGCTAAAGATTTGGGTCCCAAAAACTAAGCCCTGATCCTGCAGAGAGATCTGCCAACATAGAGAATAATTAAAATCCATAGGATTCAACCTAAGCTTAAGAATCAACATGCATGGATCACTCTGCTGGATTGGGGTGCCTTAGACAACATAATAATCTGTAGTTCTTGAACTACAGATCCATCTCCAGGATGGGTAAAGGAATTGCAGGAGAGAGTGCGCAAATACACTGGAAAACAAAAGGAAGGGAATACTGAGCTTTTGTGACGTTACTCACCTGAACTGTGACTGTACAGATCATTGTTGCAACCAAGGTCCTATAGTTGCACCAAATCTTGTACAATGGAGGTCAAGTGAGGTGTCTATAAAAAGGTTGTAATTCGCTGCTTAAGATGATGCTGTCTGTGTGCATGTATCATTTTTGTATTTGAAGTTATAAATATTGGCTATGTACTTGTATCTCAATGTGTTTGATTTTAAGTAGCATTAATGAAGTATTTGGTCAGCTTCTTGAGAAAGGATTTTTCAGATTAAGTGCCCAATCAAGAATCGCTTAACTGAGATTCGTGGGAGACTCCAATCCACATCTGAGGAGCCTTCCTGGGAACGTTCAAGGCAGCATGTGAGCAATGGCTGCTCTACCTGCAAAGTCAGTCACGTATGGACAGGTGACTTGCCCATGTGACTCCAAACGCCATCTTGCTCCTGTGATTTTCCACAGTAAGAACAATGGTGATCCTCCACATGGGAGAAACTATATAAATGCCCCTGGGGGACGTCCCCATTTTGTCTTCAATCCTGCTTCTGACCTCTGGAGGAACTGTGCTTGAAACTGAAGCTCTGAACAAAGGACTGAACAACCCATCCAAGATGGGATGTTTATACTCTAGAGACTTGATTGGTTTAAATCAGCAGTAATCCCATCAAGCCTCAAACAAGCCTGAACTAAGAACTTTGCAATTCTTGTATGTATTTGATTCCATTTAACCAATTTTCACTCTCGTCTATATTTCTCTTTTTATTAATAAACCTTTAGATTTTAGGTTTCAGAGTAACAGCTGTGTTAGTCTGTATTCGCAAAAAGAAAAGGAGTACTTGTGGCACCTTAGAGACTAACCAATTTATTAGAGCATAAGCTTTCGTGAGCTACAGCTCACTTCCTCAGATGCATATCGTGGAAACTGCAGCAGGCTTTATATATACACAGAGAATATGAAACAATACCTATTCCCACCCCACTGTCCTGCTGGTAATAGCTTATCTAAAGTGATCATCAGGTGGGCCATTTCCAGCACAAATCCAGGTTTTCTCACCCTCCACCCCCCCACACAAATTCACTCTCCTGCTGGTGATAGCCCATCCAAAGTGACAACTCTTTACACAATGTGCATGACAATCAAGTTGGGCTATTTCCTGCACAAATTACCAGCAGGATAGTGGGGTGGGAATAGGTATTGTTTCATATTCTCTGTGTATATATAAAGCCTGCTGCAGTTTCCACGATATGCATCTGAGGAAGTGAGCTGTAGCTCACGAAAGCTTATGCTCTAATAAATTGGTTAGTCTCTAAGGTGCCACAAGTACTCCTTTTCTTCTTTAGATTTTAGATTCTAAAGGATTGGCAACAGCTTAATTTGTGGGTAAGATCCGACTTGTATATTGACCTGGATCTGGGGCTTAGTCCTTTGGGATCAGGAGAACCTTTTTTCTTTTACTGGGGTATTGGTTTTCATAACCATTCATCCCCATAAGGAGTGGTGCTGGTGGTGATACTGGGAAACTGGAGTGTCTGAGGGAATTGCTTGTATGACTTCTGGTTAGCCAGTGGGGTAAAACCGCAGTCCTCTCTGTTTGGCTGGTTTGGTGCATCCTAGTAGTGAAAGACTGCCCTGCTCTAAGCAATTTGTCCTGAATTGATACTCTCAGTAGTGTCCTGCCAAAGGCCGCTTTGTCACAGCTTTGAGGAGGGCTGTTCCTTGTGGGCCCAGCCAATCATACTAGCTGTTTTATTTTATTTAGTACCTTTTTGTAACATTGGCTTTTAGATGATTAGGTGCTGGAGTAGAGTAGATGGCACAGCTGTAGCACAGAGATAGTGAGTTATGAAGGGAGATCTGAAAGAGGGTGGTGATGGTGCACAGCCTACAAGAGGAGGGAGGCACTGCCAGGCAAAGGGCAGGAAAAAGATAAATATCACTCTTCAGAGTCCGTTAAATAGTATTAAGAGGTCCTATTGACAGAAGTGTCATGGGTAAGTAATTTTATTAAACATCCCCCACCACTGACAAAGGGCTGAACAACACAGCACAGCTAAACAGATAGACAATATAAATTAAAAGGTTATAGATGCACATTTACATTATATCTGTCCAATATTAGAATCATAGAACCATAGGATCAGAAGGGACTTCAAGGGTTTATAATAATACACTGTAGACTATATGTATTGACTACAGAAAACCTCACTAATTGGGAGGACAAAATTTGACCTTCTAGTTGGAACACAATTACAATCTAGTCACAGAATGTTTAAGTATCTGTATCAAAAAACAACAGCAATCACTCCTACATGGAGTCCAGCTTCAACAGGGCTATGCATGTGAACAAAGTTAAGTGCGTGCCGAAGCGTTTGCCATATCAGCACCCATTTCTCTGCATGTCAATGCACACCCTCCTCTTGATACACACACCCTTTTTCTTCTATTATAGCAGTCAAATGCTGTGTTGGCAGTTCCATTAGAACCCCCACTACATTGAGGAAGATGTAATTCAATCAACACTAGTTCCAGGCAGCAACTTGGTGTTTCAAATCTCCGCTCTGGAGCACAGATGTTTTGCTTTACAACTTATTAAATCTTTTTAAGGAGAACTGCCAACTTTTTCAAAACCCTATATATATACAAAAAAAAAAATTATAAAAGCAATACAGTGAGGGATGGAGGGGAAGAATCTAACTTCTACCTGAAAATTTTTCTCCATTATTATAACAAATGAAACCTAATATCATTATAAGAAAGATTAGAACAAACATTTTCTTGTTTCCCTGCACCAGTTTCTTTAACTTATGTATTTGATAGCACTTGTATATAGGTTTCAGAGTAACAGCCGTGTTAGTCTGTATTTGCAAAAAGAAAAGGAGTACTTGTGGCACCTTAGAGACTAACCAATTTATTTGAGCATAAGCTTTCGTGAGCTACAGCTCACTTCATCGGATATATAAAATCAAATGCATTTATTTATATTTATGGGAGACAGTGTGGGGTCTGTAGGGGACAGAGTACTGGAGAAGGACTCAGGAGACCTAGCTTCCATTCCTAGCTCTGCCACTGACCTGCTGAGTGACCATGGGTAAGTCACTTCCTCTCTCTATGCCTCAATTAACCCCATTTTACAGATGGGGGTGATACTAACCTCCCGCGTAAAGCATTTTGAGATCTACTGAGGGAAAGCACTATTATTACTATTCCTGTTATGCACAGTACCGTGTGCAATGGGCCCCTGATCCATGACAAAAGCCTCTAGGTTCTAGCATCTATATAATAAAATTCCAGGACTGTCACCTTCTGTGTGTCACTCTGAAGCCTAAAATATCTGTTGAGTCAGTGTGAAGCGATCAAAACAGTTACCAGCACGGTTCAGAGCTCTTTTTGTTTAGAATATCACCAGATTCAACCATCACTGGGATTTACTGTCTGTTACCATCCAATTTTTACATTCTCAGCCATTTTGACTTTATAAATTACACCTGTGCAACATTACTGGCTTTCAGCTAGAGTATAGCATGTATTTATGCCATGCCAAGAGTCCCGTTGTGATATCAGAGGTAACTCAACCAATCACCACCCTTAGGCAACAGCTAATTCGCATGCAACGATTTCACTGGTTATATGAGGGAGACTGCACAGATGGTGGGTTACTTGGTCCAACTGCTACAACTGTCTGACAACATGAGCTTTCAGCTACTAGTAATACAAGTAAATTACTATTGTTCAGTGTGGCAGAATGCAAAGTGGTCAGGAGCCAGCACTTCCAGAAGTCTTGAACCAGCAATAACTGTTATTTATGTAACCCTACACAGTGTGACTCTGTCCCCCTCTAGTGGCTTGACCATATACAGGGTCATAAGTCAGTAAGGCCTTTGAGTTATCAGAACTGGCTTTTAGCTCAGGGAGAACAGGCTCATGCTTTTGGATCCAGGGTTCAGTCCCTACTCCGGATATGATGCCCTTGGGTAGATGGTCACAAATGTGGGAATTTTAGTGAGACTTTTCAGAATACCCAACTCATGTACAGTACACAAACAAAAATACAGTCACAAGGCTGTACGCTGTACAGCAATATAGCAAAGGGTTAAAAAACCAACCCATATGTCAGAAGGACAGACCTTAAAATTGTGGAAAAACTGTGTTGCCAAACGCCAGCCAAAAATGGCTTTTAATCTACTCAAAAGCTGTCCCCTCCTCCCCAAAGGAAAAAAATTGAGAGTTTCAAAAACTACAGCCAAAAACACTAACTGGAATGGTTTCAGAGTAGCAGCCGTGTTAGTCTGTATTCGCAAAAAGAAAAGAAGTACTTGTGGCACCTTAGAGACTAACCAATTTATTTGAGCATAAGCTAACTGGAATGTCTCTTGTGTGGAAAGCCAGCAGAATCTCATGTGGGCAGCTCTTCAACAAATAGTAAAATTTCCGTTAAAAAGCTGTAGATTTCTGAATACGGGCTATCATGCTGCCCCACGTAAATGAGCCAGAGAAACGGCCATTGCTTACTACTGTTATCTCCTCAGTCTCTCGATTCCATTCCCCTATTGGTATTTGGGAAGTATGTCACAGGAGCTACTCAAAGTCCACTGCCTCCAAGATACACTGGACTGAAACACCCCTTTGTGCTATAGTTCTACTAGGCATGGCACAAAGGGGATGGAAAAGGATACGGGCATGCCCAAACATGAACAAAAATCTCCTTCTGCCTGAGATTCTCGCATCTGGTCTCTTCCAAGATGGACGTTCCTTTTCTGACTACAATCCTCCTTTCAACTCCAGTAGCTGCTGGGGTCTTGCTGGCTGTTTGAGGCAGCATTCACATCTTTAAAAAACAAAAACAAACAAAACAAAAACAACACTCCAGACTCTCTTCCGAGTGAAGGTGGTTTGTTCCTGTGTCGATGAGGACCATCATAGCTGACCATGGCAGACTCTCTTTGGGAGGTCTCAATTAGATAATGCACCCAGCTCAGTACAACGGGGTTTTCCGAAGATCAGGAACAGAACTTAATAGCAAGCACTAACCACAAACATTGGCATAAGGCCAAATTCACCCCACAGAAGAAGGAGCTGATGTCAATGGAGCGTATGCCCTTGAGAAATTTGGCCCACAAGGCAATGCATGCGGAAGGTATCGGTCTTCCAGAGACAGAACATCAGATTCCTGAAGTCAGATGGATAGCATGGCCACCATCTTGGTCATGACAACAGGCATTGAGCCAGGGACTTCCAGAACAAACAGCGTCACCCTCTACAACTGGAGCTAAAGGACTACACTCTGTAGCAGGTATCTGTGGATTGGGCACATAGCGGGACAGACACAGACACTGAACAGTGAGTTACACAAACACCAGCCTTGGAGCAGTAGGACGGCCATGGTCTTTGCAGTTAACTTCACTGACCTTTGGTAATTCAGGGGGAAGATTTCACCATCACCGCTGCAACTCTCTGACAGCAGTTAAAATGCGGCACCACTGTGATCTTTTAGTCATAGACTAAAAATTCAGCATCAGCAAATGGATGGCCAGGTGGAGACCAGCAATCAATCTGCCCTTTTTATATGGGCCGAGAGGTTAAAATTCACAGCTGCTATATTAAGGTGAGAAGCCATTTGTTCAAAATGAGCAACAGGAGCAGTGGCAGAAAAACAAAACAAAAAAACCAAAATAGGTCCTGGCTGAGGCTCATCAGTTTGCTCTCAGGCCTGCTAAACCAAAGAAGTTACTTTTCACAGACTGTAGGTTGGAGCCTGCCTGACAAACATTACTGGCTAGTTTTAGCAATAACAGCTAGGAGCACGGGCGGCAAGTTCTATGGGCCCGTGATGCCTGGGCACCAGGAATATTCCTGTCCCAGGGGCCCGGCTCCAGCAACGTTTCCCACTCCCCCCCCCCCCCCCACACACACACACTCCCCCTGGCCCCACCTGCTGCTCCCGGGCG
Source organism: Lepidochelys kempii (assembly GCF_965140285.1). NCBI lineage: Eukaryota > Metazoa > Chordata > Testudines > Cheloniidae > Lepidochelys > Lepidochelys kempii. Next base: position 21,009,213 of record NC_136380.1, read on the forward strand.
ATTTAAAACAGCCCTGGGGCTCCCGCCACCACCCAGCAGTGCAGCAGGGCTGAGCGGCTTCCTGCGCGCTCGTTCCACTTGCCTGCTGGCAGGTCCTTGCAGCCCGTGTGAGGGGGTTGTGCCGCTGCGCGCTGCCCCCGCCCTGAACGCCCCTGTGGCCAATGGGAAGCTACTGGGGTGGTACCTGGAGACAGCAACGGGAGGAGACCTCCCGGCCTGCCCCGCCTAGGAGCCGCTGCCAGAGGGGGTGCCCCAGGTAAGCATCGAACCCACGCATCCATTTCCAGAGCCTGCACCCACACCCACTCCGCAAACGCACCCTTTGGCACCCGAACTCCCTCCCAAAGGCTGCACCCCTCACCCCCTCCTGCACCCTGCACCCCCTCCGCCCCTAACTCCCTCTTGCACTCCCACCCCTCTCCTGCAGCTACTTTTCTCCCCAAACTCCCTCCCAGAGCCTGCACCCCCACTCCCTCCTGCACCCCCACCCCCTGCCCAGAGCCTGCACCCAGCACCCAAACTTGTTCCCAGAGCTTGCACTCCAGACCCCCCCACACACCCAAACTCTCTCCCAGAGCCTGACCTCTCACCCCTTCTGCACCCAAATTCCCTTCCAGAGCCTGCACCCCAGACCCCATCCCCACCAAACTCCCTCCCAGAGCCCGACCCCTCACACCCTCTGCACCCAAACTCCCTCCCAGAGCATGCATCCCCACCCCCTCGTGCACCCCAATCACCTGAACCCCAGACCCTCTCCCCCACCCAAACTCCCTCCCAGAGCCTTAGGCTGGTGTGTGTGCGGAGTTTGGGGGGGGGGGGGGGAGTTTCTGGGCACCACCAAAATTTCTACAAACCTGTGGCCCCTGGTAAGGAGGAGAGTGAACAGGCAAGGTAAAAGGAGGCATCCCTGCCTTAAAACACCCTTCTGGACGTTGTAACTGATTCTTCCAGACGACATCTTATCTCCTTATTTGATCTTGCTAATAACAAGAGTGTCTAGACAGCTGCACCTCCTGAAGAGTAGCCAGAATACCTCTTATTCACTGACACCAAATGCGGCCTGATTTCCTGCATCTTTAGTTCTCCAAAGAGAAATAGACATTGGCTTTAATAGAGTTCCTAGGTTGCCTTATTAGAGGATTACATGCACGTGTGTTAAGTTTTCTTCCAGAAACAAAAATCAAAGTCGAAACTGCAAAAGCCAAGATGCTACAGCTGTAAGAACCATAGGTGCACTGTACAATAAAAAAGCCATTTTATTTTGAAATGTTCAGTCTGATTATGTGATTGGCTTCAGTGAGAGCAGAACTGGACCCCTTAATTAGCAGCACTCACATACATTTTATAACATAGCCTGAAGTGCAGCAATGACTCCTTTCCAAGACAAGCCCTCTGGGAAATTCTCTCTCTGGATCAGCACAGCGTTCACTAGCACAGGTGTCAATGCGAGTGCATTCTGACACAAGGAACACGGAGAACCACAGGCTCTTGCATTTGCATGTACAGAAGGAACATCTGGTGGGAACAACAGGAACGGGAAATAAGGACACAAGTCCTGCCACTGACTCACTTCATAACCTTGGGAAACTGCTCTGAACTTTGATAATCCATCCATGAACAACAATGGTTTTACAGCTTGGTAAATGATAAGGATGTTTGTAGAATTCTCTGAGATTCCTAAATGGCAGACACTATGGAGATGCAAAATATTTAATCTGCAAGGTGGGCTGGTCCAAGGTTACTACAGTGGACAGAGAACAATAGTGACTAGTTCAAGATGTACTTCACTTTTAAAAATCGCTCAAACTTGTTTCTATATTTTGTTTGTATCTGCTTTTACAGTTTGTACAAGAAGGAAAAAGCAAGCTTCATGTATGCTATTACTAGTTAAATACTATAATTCAGGTGTGCATACAACATGCCGTGTCGAGGCAGTAATGGTAGGGAAATCACTGCCTTATTCTCTTGTGTGAGGAAACAGAGATACAAGGCTATGTTTTAACACAAGAGCCTCCCTCAGTGCAACTATAGGAAATTAGCCAACCATAATTATAGGCCATCTCCTTGCAATTGGGATAGGAGGGATGGCAATTTATAGCACATAGTTCATTCATCCTGTAAAAAGGAATCATAGAATATCAGGGTTGGAAGGGACCTCAGGAGGTCATCTAGTCCAACCTCCTGCTCAAAGCAGGACCAATCCCCAACTAAATCATCCCAGCCAGGGCTTTGTTCAACCTCTGTTCTATATTTAGGTATTTTTCATAGCTAGGTTTCTCTCTCAGCGATGAGAGCTCTCCTACATCACTCTGGGTTCGGAGAAGAATACAACTGACAATGTAAAGTGCTTCCAAGATGAGAAAAGCTATTGAAGTTCTAATTCAGCCTCATAACCCCCCTGTAAGGGAAGGAGGCATTCAAATTCCTGCATTTAGAAATTGAAGCAGAGGCAAATGGAGTAACTGAATGATACTTGGTTGAATGGTAATTTGCTCACTTTATTATTAACTTATCCTCTCCTTTCTGCAGCCCTGTGTGTGTCTGTATCATTCACCTGTTGTGTTTTCTTATAACCTAGTCTACAAGCTCCTTTGGAGAAAGGACTGTCTTTTTACCGAGTATCTAGCACAACAGGTCTCTGATCCTTCATTAGCCCCCCCACCCCACACACTTAGTGAAATACAAATAATAAATTAAACCTAACAAATAATAGGTACTAGCACCCCAACCCATATCATCATCAGAGGCAAGGAGATTAACTGAACTGGTCAAGGTCACAGAGCATCATTGTAACAGATGGGATTTGAACTCAAGTTCCAAGAACAGTGTTGTGTTCAGACTCACATTCTGTTGAGCAGATGCAAGGCTGCATCATGGGCATCCATCAAGCACTGAATTCCTTTTACATAACATATCAAGGCTGCTCAATAATGGCAAAGAAGGGTTATTATGAAGAGATGGGTGCCAATCATTACATTCCTCTGGAAATGGAGCAGCATATCCATCCCCTGCCCACCTTTGCAGCATCTGGGCCATGTCTATGCTGGGGGAAAGTGTCATGCTAGCAAACGTGTTAACTAAACACATTTAACTAATGCGATGTTAAACACAATTTTGCCCTTTGGGTAAATAGGGACAGTTGTATTTAAAAACATTAGCAGGCCATGGTTAACCTTAACGATTTTAAACACAAATCATTGTGTTTAAATGTCTCTGCCTACACGAAGGGTAAAACTGTGTTTAACATCACACTAGTTAAAATATGCTTAGTCAAGTCTGCTAGCACAATGTTTTTCAAGAGATGAGAGGAATTTACAGCTGGGACTTGCAGACCACACTGCGTACTGGAATCAGTTGTCAATGACGAAAAGGAGAGCAGCCTCACGCTGTGCGTTAAAATGGCCTATTGGCCTCTCTTAGACTATTCTTGACAAACACGTAAATGGTCAGATTAGTTCTCGGAATTTAGAGAGAGCGAGCGAGAAATAATACATTCAAAGAACTGGTTGGTGCACGTGCACCATTCTCCTCTACTGGTTGCAATATGGACTTTTGGGTGTCGTCAGCCTTTTACTGCTAACTGCAACGAGCATGCTCCATTAACTCAAGTGGGAAGGGCCTGTGTTTTTAGAGCAGGAGGACCTGAGTTCTGTCTGTGCTGTCACCATGGCATTCCAACTAGCTATTTTGTGGAGCACAGCAAGAACTATGAAGCCTTCAATAACCATAAAAAGGTCTTCTTTCCCCCCCCCCTCTCTTTTCTCTCTCTCTCTCTCCCCCCCCCCCACTCTATAGTTATGGTGAGTCACTATATAGCACAGTTACAGTTTCCAAGATCTTTTTCTGAGTGTTTTAGCACTGTTCAGTCTTTGAAAAAAAGTATGCATTGTTCGTTTTGTGATGCGCTTTTTCAAGGGGTAGAGCTGTTGCAAGCAAGTTTGATCACTGCCTTATTCTAACTAGTTACTCCTCGGGAACCAGGCACTGGTATTTGGCTGAAATCCTTGAAAGAGGGGATTACCTGGGTGCTGTTTGTGACCACTTCTGTTCAAGGACTGGTCAAACTCGTATTTACACACCAAGATAATCTCCAAACTCCTCACCACTGATTTCTCCCTCAACAAGAAGCAGATTTTCTTCTACTTCTAAAATCTGCTACTAGCAGAGAGGAGACTATATTTTATATCCAAAGGTCTTATTTGAAAGGAAAGCCTTTATTGGCAATAAGCCAGCATTTCTTATAGAAATTGAGTTGCCAGTGAATATTTGAGTAGCCACTTTTTTCAAAGCTCTATCTAAGCACATATTTAGCCAGAGAACTGCAATTGTCAGTATCTCTCAAATAAGCACACGCTGTATAGTCTTCCAAAAAAACCAAATTAAAATGAGAAAGAGTAACTGAATGATACCCAATAGACTGGGTGCAATGCAAACTGAAAAACTAGGAAATTAAACGCTGAAGCAGAGTCTTGATCCATAAGTCATATTGTATCCATATATGTTAATTTTACAAATAGTGTAAATTATGGAGGTTGAGAGAAGATTCTGCTCTCAGTTATACCAGTGTAAATCCAGAGTGACTTCACTGTCTTCAGTGGGAGTAAATCCAGAGCAGGATTTGAGCCAGAGTCATACCTGACTTTGCATTTTCTGATCTACACTACTGTGTCCCAGAATTTTATATTTAATACTTCTGTTACAGTTATTACATATCACAGTTACTGTGGGAGGCGATATCTAACGGTGCTAGTTATAAAAGATGCTAGGGCTCATTTCACAACAGCAAAAGGAAGTTAACCCAACCTCCTCATGTTCTAGTCAAATTTCAGCTCAGGTAATTATATTTGTGTTATTTTAAATCCCCCCTTATAATTTCACTTTGCTATGGTCCTTCTTCACTCTGTCCTAACCCACTGTGCTGTTACTCATGTAGTGCTGCTGTGTGCTGTGAAACAGCTGTCCTGCTTCAGCTCAGAGATGGCTGCATTTCAGCGTATCTTATGGGTCAAAGTCTGGTTGCCTTTGTGCACATGAGAAAATTTGAGGGCAAAGAGGGAGCACAGGGTGGAAGCTTTCCACTCTGGGTCCAACTCGCTGCAGAAATCTTACTCTATAGACTCTCATAAGAGGAGTAGAGGAAAGATGTTCCAGGGTAGGGCCTATGGGGCAGCGATCATTTTTATTATTTAGGATTTGTGCTGCAGTAGCACTCACAGGCCCCAATCGGGGATCGAGGCCCCCCTGCACTAGGCACTGTATGTGCACACACACACACACAACACACGTAAGGATAATCTCTACCCTAGAGGCTGTACAATCTAAGTAAGTCACATCTTCACGTTTGTGCATTTATACTCTTAGCTCAGCTATTATGCATTTCCATACACAGAGATTAATTTACACTCCTGGTAGGATTAATTTATACATATAAAAGTCTACTTATGGGTGTTGCTGGCAGGAACACAGGGGCACAATAGCTCTGCTTTCATGGCACTGAAATTCACCCATGTTATGTGGTCCTCACAATGTGCCAATATTTGGCCTTATGAACTAGGGCTGAGGCTTTCTAAGCCATCGGATTTGGAAGCCCAATTCTCATTAGATAGGAGACGGAACTGGGTGTCCAAATACACATTATGCATATTGAGGTATTAGGGATTTTCCTGGATGAAGAGCATTACATAAATAGAACATCACAGCCTCATTTATATAGACTTTTCCCTTTACTAATTCCGCATTCTTTAGAGTAGCCTACACCAGATTGGGAAACATTTGTCAGCATTTATAGAGCTGCCTGGCCAAAATTAAATGGTTCCATCTTGTTTACTTAACCCAAACAGCCAACATTACCCAATTCATTCCTCTCCCCGGCACGAGCACTGATGTCAGCATGCGGCGCACAACTCTGGGAATCGTGACAGTTCAGCTACGGAGCTAGAGAGGGAGCCCATACACAGCTTTACAGGTGGAAGTTGGCGCGTCAGCACCATACCGGTGGCCATTTATTGTTATGCCTTAATAACCGAGAAGTGTTTGATTTTGTTTTTGTTTTAAGATTACAGCAATTTTTCAGAGGCAGGATTAATACTGGTGCTATACACAGGCTGACAGTATCAGTGCTTCTTCTTGCCTTTCAGCTAAGATTGAAGGCCTGAGCCTTCTCTCGCTGAAGTCAATGGGAGCTCTACCACGGATTTCAATGGGAGCAGGCCCTACCAAGAGCACTATCTTCTGTCTTTGCTAGAGTCTGCCCTGGCATGGGAATAGGCTTTATGACCCAACAGATCTTTCTATCTCTTGGCCACTAAGATTCTATAGAAACACCAGTCTATAACAGTGACACTCAGACCTCAGTAGTCCAGGAGCCAAATTAGAGATCAATATTACCCAAAAGAGCCACAGCAGTGTGAATTCATTGTTCCATTTACTATTTATATATTCTCACAGCAAAATGACTGTGCAAGTATTCTACAATTGGTTAATATAGTAAAAGCATCCTGACTGGTTAATAATTAAATGGCATGGTGTTTTAATATCATGTGCTGCAAAGAGCTGCAGGGGAGACATTGAAGAGCCACTTGCAGCTCCCAAACCTCAGTCTGAGTATCACTGCTGTATGAGGTGGGGGGAAACCATGAACTAAAAGACTATTACCTCCCATGCTGGAGTCATTATGACTCTGATTGTTAAACAAGATTAATGTGATTCATTGTTATTACCATCTATTATTTATATTGGGACAGAACTCCATTGTGCTAGGCTCTGTGCTAAGATTGTTATTTCAGTGTGATACTTTGTTGTTGTTGTTGTTCTATGGTTATTAGGTAAGATCACTTTCTTAAAAGGGATCATGAAAATATTAGCATTACCAAGTTTTCTACGGCTCCCTACAAAATACCATGTAGATAAGACAGGGATATAATTCATGAGAGGGGGTGAAAAAACCACTGAGGTTTCCTAACTCAATCAGCAATATGAATTTTTAAAATAAAAGAATAAATCATATGAAGGACAAAGCAACCACATGGTTCTGCAGTTTCTTTGGTTGTCATGGTAAATGAAAATCCCTCGCTCTCAAATGTGTATGTTCTGGAGAGAGAGAGAGAGAGAGAGAGACAGAACAAAATACCTCTTTTCATGGACTAGAGGGGAACATTTCCTAATAACGGCTGGTGAAACCACCAGATAGTTTACAAAAAAACCCTGCACCTTCCATATGAAAATGTTCATATTCTCTCTGATTGACTTAATAATGACTATTTGAGAGTCCGGGAATATAGGCTATTCAGCGTGAGCAGACATTCAGGCAGTGGTAATGGAAATCAAGAAAGACTGTGCTGAATTAATCAGACGGACCTATGCTACATTAGGGCTATATCACTGGATGACCAAAGGAGCTGATGAGACAGTACCACCAAGAGAGATGGTGATCTATAAGTGTTATTTCACATTCCAATACATTGCATGAATCACTAATACACCCACATGAAGTCAGTGTATTAATGCAGTGTTCCCCATATGTTCCTGGCATCCGTCTAGGGCTTCTGGTTTTGGGGGGGGAGGGGGAATTATTAATTTCATTTTTCAGGGTTTATTTTTAGTAATTTGAGTTTTATATAGATTTCCAGAAATTGGGGATTTTCAGGGCTCTCTCCTTGTATATACTGTAATGAGTAATTTAGAATACATACAATATGCACTGCTGTAATGAGTAAATTCTTTGTAATGTTCCCTAGTGCGCTTTAACATAGTACTGTTTCAAACAGCGCTATGTTAAAGAGCACTAGGGAACCTTTAGTGTGCACAGCAGGGTCTACATGGACCAGTTAATGTGCAACATATTAGCGCACTTTAGAAATCACATTCCCGCAGTTTACATTACTGCTCCGTGTAGACAAGCTCTTAGACACAAGTAATCAATTCCAATGTTTGTTGGATAAACACAGATTTCTCTCTCTTATTAAAACACCCCCAAATCAGTATTTATCGCTTAAAAACGAAAGTCAGAAGCCCTTCACATGCCCTGCAATGGAAGCTACTCAGTGTCCTACCTCCAGGTACAGTTACTACCTTCTATTTCAGTGGTGGGAAACCTGTGGCCCGTGGGCCACACGCAGCCCATCAGGGTAACCCGCTGGCAGGCGTGAGACCGTTTGTTTACATTGACCGTCCGCAGGCACGGCCACCCACAGCTCCCAGCATGTCCCTGCGGCCTGCGCCGCTTCCCGCAGCTTCTATTGGCTGAGTACGGTGAACTGCAGCCACTGGGAGTGGAGGGCGGTCAATGTAAACAAACTGTCTCGCAGCCTGCCAGTGGATTACCCTGATGAGCCGCGTGTGGCCTGCAGGCCGCCCACCACTGCGCTATTTTCTCCTCTCCCTCCCTTTTGTCTGTTGTTCTTTCTGGTTTTATCTTATTTGTGAATTTCTACTTTTATCTGCTTTGCTCCCCAATCCTCTGGTGGCCTCCTCTACTCCCCATACAGTGGGAGACTGGTCCATTGGTGGTGCCATGGAGCCAGGCCCACATGATGCTTTTGCAACAGAACGGAAAGCCATGAAAGCAGAGACAAGACAAGAGGCTTTGTTCGTCATTTTGCTGCTGCTGCCTGAGCCCGCAGCCCTGTCCGCGTGAGCCATTCCCACTGTTGGCTGCTTTTCCCTTTACTTGCAGCTGCAGGAAGACTTTTCCAGTTGAGGGGTGGGGCAGATGTGGGGACATGCAGCTTTCCCTGCTGCCATTGCTCCTTTACTCTGCCCTGCAACCCTACTTGCACTAGAATGGCAGTGGCAATAGAAAATAGTGTAAGAATGGTAAATATCTGTACATCTTCCCCAGCACAGACCTTCAGATTAGATGTTTGAGATAACTGGGATATAACTTCATCTGCAGGTGTCTAGAGAGCTGATTATTTCCAATGAAACTGCCTGGCCTTTTGTTCCTTGGCTGCAGACTGAATGCATGGGAAGTTCAGGATATTCACAAAAGACAGATTTATGTCAGTGATTGCACCACAAGGACGTACTCAGTTGTTTTCATTCTCCGCCCTGCCCCCTCTGCGAACCTTCTCTCCACTACTGGGCTTAAATTCAAGGCCTTTTGTCTTGATGGAACAACAAAGCCCTAAGGAATAATGTTTATTATATGATGGAGTCGCCAATACTCCTCCTCCTCTGGATGGTTAATTTTCTCCTTCAGGCAAGTGTCCCCACCCCCTCTTTATTGCACGTGTGAGACCAGCAGAAGTTTCACAACCACACACATGCACAATTGGCTGGAAAGAATCAGTGCTTTAATGAGAAACACAAGCTCCTCCACTTAAAGTGCAGTGACAAGCAACTATGTACAAAACAGCACCATCTCACTTAGCAGATCTGCTCTGTGCATGCATTTAGGATCCTCTCTGTAGACCTGAATAACCAAGGGTAAGCATTTACTGCTATACATTCCTGCTAGTCCTGCAGAGCTCACTTAACTAGAGAAAGCCAGCTGTATTCTATTCCTTATTGAACACAAAATTCTTTACTAAGTTCCAATCAGGTACACTTGGTGCTGAAGACAATGGGTTCCACAGCTAGAATTAACAGCATAACTGGGCCTGGTGACCTTTTATTACTTGTGATGATGCACAAAAACGGAAAGAGCCCGCCCTGCTAGGCTCTCAGGGCCTAACCGGTGTTAGCAGGCCTGCTTCTTAGAACCACTGTTTCCCTTGCAAAGTGAGCACATTTGATCTCGAGTCACCTAGTAATAAATATGAAGCTCCGTGAAAAAAAAAAAATTTCTGCACAATCTTTTTCCAGTGTAAAGCCACACTGAATCCTATTCTAGTCCTTGTACATGGGTAGGGCCCTACCAAATTCATGGCCCATCTTGGTCAATTTCACGGTCACGGGATTTTAAAAATCATAAATTTCACAATTTCAGCTATTTAAATCTGAAATTTCGTACAAGAGTGTTGTAAACGCAGGGGTTCTGACCCAAAAAGGAGCTGGGGGGGGTGGGGGGGTTGCAAGTTTATTGTAGGGAGGTTGCAGTACTGCTACCCTTACTTCTGTGCTGTTGCGGGCAGCGGTGCTGCCTTCAGAGCAGGGGAGCTGGAGAGCGGCGGCTGCTGGCCGGGAGCCCAGCTCTGAAGGCAGAGCCGCCGCCAGCAGCAGCGCAGAAGGACGGAGGGCCTGGCATGGCATTGCCTCCCTTACTTCTGCGCCGCTGCCTGCAGAGCTGGGACCTCCATCAGCAGCCTCCGCTCTCCAGCCACCAAGATCGGAAGGAAGCGCAGAAGTAAGGGTGGCAATACCACAACCCCCCCTAAAATAACCTTTGACCTCCCCTGCAATGCATTTTTGGGCAGGACCCCCAAGTTGAGAAATGCTGGTCTCCCCTGTCAAATCTGCATAGTATAGGGTAAAAGCACACAAGAGACCAGATGTCACAGGGGGAGACCAGATTTCATGATCCGTGAAGCATTTTTCATGGCCACGAATTTGGTAGGGCCTTATATGTGACCCCCTTTCCCATCTGCAACCATTACTGACTTGGAGGATCTCAGATAAATTTGGAATCCCTAGACTTCCTGAGACTATAGCTGCAAACCTTGGCTATGTCAAAACTCGGCCCTTCATCCTAACAGAGATAAAATAGGTAACATGCAGCTTACCATGAGATCGTTTAAAAAAAACAAACAAAAAAACACCCACAACAAAAACACACAAGGTCCTCCTTCCTGCTCTACACGGACATTCAAAATCCTTTGGGAATTTTGGAGGGAGCAAGTAGGCTTTGAACCTTGTTTTCTTGACCAAAATTTTATCTCTTGTTGGGCATCCCGTTTACTACATTTCAGTGCTACTTACTCTCTGTATACAGTTCACAAATAAATTTTGGGATTCCTTGGGACAAAAGGCTTTTTGCACTTGCATGAAATATCCTGAATCTCCAAGTCAAACCTTATATGCCCATTTTATTATGCTCTGTTTTTTCTACATAAGATTTTTTTCTTCCTTATAAATAAGGCCTTATAGCATCAGTGTTTTTATATCTACTATAAAGAGGGTGTGGGGAAGGAGAGATACAAATGCAGAGTCCTGCCAGATTACTGCAGGGTTCAGAAAACCAGGAGTTACAGCATAAATTCAATTCCAAGCCCATTATGAAAATTTAAAAGCAAAACAAAAAAGAGTCCTACCAGCCAAAGCGATTACAAAATGACTTGCATACGTCTCCCGAGTCATAGCATTCTTGCAACAAACAGATCAAGTATTAAAACGCATTTTACAGCACATTCCACACTTCGAAAACATTAATTAATTTTCACAACACCAGTGAGATCAAGTAGTAATATTATCCCTATTGTATAGATAATGAAACTAAGGCCCAGAGAGCTTTACTGACTCTTCAGATCACATAGTAACTGAGAAATTAATCAGTAATCTTCAAAAGATGAGAATACAAAAGAAACAAACAAAAAAGGTTTAAGGAGCTCAATCATTATAGCTTGTCCAAGAGAAGTTTAAGAGGAGACTTGATCATGATCTATAAATCCCTAAGCAAGGGAGAAGATTTCTGATAGTTGAACAATCTGATATAGCAGACAAATGCATAACAATATATTTATTGTCAAATAAATTGGTTAGTCTCTAAGGTGCCACAAGTACTCCTTTTCTTTTTGCGAATACAGACTAACACGGCTGCTACTCTGAAATATAAAATGGCTAGAACATGAAGCTAGAAAAATTCCAACTAAAAATATTTCCCCCTTTTTTTTTTAGCAAGGGTAATTAACCACTGGAAGAGTGGATTCTCCACCAGTCGAAGTCTTTTGAATCAAGACCGGATGTCTTTTCTAGAAGACCACCTCTAGTTCATCCATAAATTATGTGGCCTGTAATTTATTGGATCAAAGTTCTATGGACAGTGTTATAGCAGAAATCATATTGTTTGCCCACAACGGTCCCTTTCTGGTCTTAAAATCTGTGGAACCAAGTGTAAATTAATGCAGAGCTCTCTGCCAGAGTCTGCAGCCAGGAAATTTCCAGGGACTCTACTGCTGTTCAGAACTTTTACCAGATCCTTGCCAGTTTTCACTGCTGCTACTCAAAATCTGTCAGTTTCACACAGCTGTCACTTGGGAAAGCAACAGAGGCAGACTGTGAAGATTCACTGGGGGAAGGATCTAAACACAGATGGTAAGGAAGGCAGCAAAGAGAGGTGGGGGGTCAGGAGACAGAGGGGAGAAGCAGAGACTTGAGAGAATGGATACTGGAAGGACAGAAAGGGTTAGGCTCAGAGGAGGTTGAGGTGGGGGGCTTTGGACACTTGCTAGTCAAAGGCTACAGAAGACTGAGTCCCCATGGAGGGTCCAAAGACAGAAGCTGATAGGAATCCCCAAACCTTCCCTTATCAACAGGGGAGGGTGGGCTTGACTTCTTCCCTAGGTGTGGCCCCAGGAGAGTACACCATCCTCCTCCACACAAGTCTTTGGCTAGTACATTTAGTCCTCTGGCGGTGTGGTGTCTGGTGCATTTTACCTACCTGAGCAGATGCATTGTTGGGGGGTGAGGAACTGTTAGAGATTCTGGGGATGGACAGGGAAGAATGGGGATGGAGAAAGAGAAATGGCAAGGGAGGAGGAAAATATATTGTGATCTCTGATACAGAGAGAGAAAGAAAGGAAATGAAGCCAGGTGAAGAAGGGGACAAAACCAAAAGAGAGATTAGTGTTGTTACCTCATTAGAGCACTCCATTGACAACGTTGCTGTCCAGCGTAAACGTCACACAACTATTCTATTCCTTTAAATTACTGTACAGGTGACGTGGCAGAACAACTATTTTTCACCCTGGCTAGTAGACTTAATCTCGGGTTACCATATTTGAACATTCAAAAAAGAGGACACTCCAAGGGGGGTGGTATTTGCTTGTGCCCCCACCCCCCAGGCCCGCTCCAACTCCACCCCTTCCCCGCCCCCCATTCCAACCCCTTCCCCAAAGTCCCAACTTTGCCTCCTCCCTGCCCCATTGGACCTCTTCCCCAGCCCCCCACTCCTCCCCTGAGTGCGCCGCTTTCCCCCTCCTCCCCCCTCCCTTCCAACTGCGTGAAACAGTCGTTTTGCAGAACAAGCGCTGGGAGAAAAAGTGGGCACTCTCTCGAATGATCGACATTCTCTCTTTCTTGAATGATCAACTCTTCTCTGGGGAAAAACAATAATGGCAAAATCCCAGATGTTTTTAGATATTTAAAAATTCCTCCCAGACAGCGATATAAAAACCAAAAAGCTGGACACGTCTGGGAAAATACGGACGTATGGTAACCCTACTTAATCCTCAGGCTAATATGGGTCAGTTATACTCAGACAAAATGCTGAAATAGCTTTTAACTGCATGAATCACAAAAACAACATGTTAACACAAATTGTAAGTACCACACCAAGCACAGTGGAGTCGTGGTCCATGACCAAGGCTCCTAGACACTCTGATAATACAAATAGCAGCAGCAGCTTCTTAAAACATTCACACACACACACATTTCTGAAAGAGTTTTCCACAACTAGCTGTTTTCCCGAAGAAAAACTTCAGAGTGCAACATCCTTATGCATTGAATTCATTTATATGAAATAATGGTACTAAAATAAACAAAGTAATAGTATTTATCCAAGAAGGGTACAATGCAATTTTAAACTGCATTCTATAATACTATGCACAATAACTACAGCAGAATTTTATATCAAAATTTATCACAAGTCATCTTCATGTGATAAAACAAAATACTCCTCAATGGTTCTGTTTTATCATTTATCCTGGAGTCCAAGAGTGCATGATGGCATGACAAGATGTAGGTTGTGAACTGGTGAACTGAGGGTTTTTTTGGGTGTTCACTTAGTCTTAACTGGTGATTCCTTCATTTTTATTGGATTGTGTTGAAAAGAAACACTTTTACAGCCTTACCTCAAACTTAAAATTTTTCATATAGGAATTTCCTAGTTTTTTTTAAAAAACATGTCAGGCAGTGGGGTGCAATAAAGGATATAGGATGGGAAGACAGGGGAACGTTTGGGGTAGTGGTGACTATGGAGGGGATGTTGGGGGCAGCAAGTGATGAGCCAAGGGTAGTGAGTTGGGAGGGTATAAACTGTGTGGAGTAGCAAGGGACAGAAGGTAATAATGGGAGAGTGAGCAGAGGCTGAAGAACAGAATGCAGGGTAGACTAGTGCAAACTATTTTCTATGGCTATACTTGACCTGGCTTATGTCCAAGGTATTGGAAAGCAAGCAAAAAGAGTATAAAACTTCAAAAGAACATTTTTAAAAAAAGTGTTGTTTCTGCACAAAGTTAGTGCATATTTTAAAATTCAGTCATCTTCTGAAGAATAATTGTGCTAAAGCCAGGAGACAATTCAATTATTAAAGCATGAATCAGAAAGATTTTAATACAAATCTCAATGCAACCTCGACAAGGGAGTCACTACCAACGCCTCCATAATACATAAAAATATTTTATCTCATACACACACTGTGAAACAAAACATCCTTTTATCGACTACACATAGCCTTTGGATTCACCATTGAGTTTAGGAAACATCATAGGATAGTCACAGTGAAGAGACGATGAGTCATGGAAATATATTGTTTAAATGTCAAGTGTCACAGATATTTTGCATCCCAGTTGACTTTTATATTCCTCATGTTAGAGCCTTGCTTATGTAGTGATAACAGAGGACAGGTTTAAATACAATATTTGCCATAAGCCTACCTAATGAAGCCCAAATGAACTCTCCACATGAAAAAGGCATTTTTGTAATCGTAGGGATGGAAAACCTCATCTCTACTGAAGAAAAAGTTCTTGCTATCTGTTCATTAACCTGCTCCTTTGGTTGACTAGGGCTTCTCTGTAGTAGCCTCGATACCGCCTACGGGTGAAGCTGGTGGCTCCCAAATTCTCATTGAAATTGGTTTGCATATCTTTTGTTGGCAAGTAATAACTTCCCTGCAGATTCCTGACTAAAACTGGAGCAACCATGGAAAGAGACTACTGAGGTGGAACACCTGATCTGCAGATTTTGAGGAATATACCAAGGGCTGCATAAGTACTTACACAGTGCAGGCATGATCGGTGAAGTTACTGTAAGCTCATAGAGGAAGGGTCTGTATCATCCTATGTTTTATAGCGAGAGTCAATATCTGCCACACACAGCAGTTATAATCCAAATAGGCAAAACAGAGAAAGAGAGGAAACAGAGGTGAAAGGGACTTGCTGAGGTCACAGAGTTGGTTGTTGGCAGAGGTGGAAATAGCAATCCACGTCTCCTGTCCCCTACACTTCAGTGCTCTTTCCACTAGACCACTCCCTTTTCTTCCTGGCTCTATTTCACTTTTTTCCTGCCTCATAATGTGCACTTTCACGGGTCCATCTCAGCCCCCTCATATCTATTTCCCTCAGTCATAGAATATCAGGGTTGGAAGGGACCTCAGGAGGTCATCTAGTCCAACCCCCTGCTCAAAAGCAGGACCCATCCCCAATTAAATCATCCCAGCCAGGGCTTTGTCAAGCCTGACCTTAAAAACTTCTAAGGAAGGAGATTCCACCACCTCCCTAGGCAACGCATTCCAGTGTTTCACCACCCGCCTAGTGAAAAAGTTTTTCCTAATATCCAACCTAAACCTCCCCCACTGCAACTTGAGACCATAACTCCTTGTCCTGTCCTCTTCCACCACTGAGAATAGTCTAGAACCATCCTCTCTGGAACCACCTCTCAGGTAGTTGAAAGCAGCTATCAAATCCCCCCTCATTCTTCTCTTCCGCGGACTAAACAATCCCAGTTCCCTCAGCCTCTCCTCAGAAGTCATGTGTTCCAGTCCCCTAATCATTTTTGTTGCCCTTCGCTGGACTCTCTCCAATTTATCCACATCCTTCTTGTAGTGTGGGGCCCAAAACTGGACACAGTACTCCAGATGAGGCCTCACCAATGTCGAATAGAGGGGGACGATCACGTCCCTCGATCTGCTCACTATGCCCCTACTTATACATCCCAAAATGCCATTGGCCTTCTTGGCAACAAGGGCACACTGCTGACTCATATCCAGCTTCTCGTCCACTGTCACCCCTAGGTCCTTTTCCGCAGAACTGCTGCCTAGCCATTCGGTCCCTAGTCTGTAGCTGTGCATTGGGTTCTTCCGTCCTAAGTGCAGGACCCTGCACTTATCCTTATTGAACCTCATCAGATTTCTTTTGGCCCAATCCTCCAATTTGTCTAGGTCCGTCTGTATCCTATCCCTGCCCTTCAGTGTATCTACCACTCCTCCCAGTTTAGTGTCATCTGCAGACTTGCTGAGGGTGCAATCCACACCATCCTCCAGATCATTAATGAAGATATTGAACAAAACCGGCCCCAGGACCGACCCCTCGGGCACTCCACTTGACACCGGCTGCCAACTAGACATGGAGCCATTGATCACTACTCGTTGAGCCCGACAAGCCAACTTTCTACCCACCTTATAGTGCATTCATCCAGCCCATACTTCTTTATCTTGCTGACAAGAATACTGTGGGAGACTGTGTCAAAAGCTTTGCTAAAGTCAAGATACAATACATCCATTGCTTTCCCTTCATCCACAGAACCAGTAATCTCATCATAGAAGGCGATTAGATTAGTCAGGCATGACCTTCCCTTGGTGAATCCATACTGACTGCTCCTGATCACTTTCCTCTCATGTAAGTGCTTCAGGATTGATTCTTTGAGGACCTGCTCCATGATTTTTCCAGGGACTGAAGTGTGGCTCACTGGCCTGTAGTTCCCAGGATCCTCCTTCTTCCCTTTTTTAAAGATTGGCACTACATTAGCCTTTTTCCAGTCATCCGGGACTTCCCCCATTCGCCACGAGTTTTCAAAGATAATGGCCAATGGCTCTGCAATCACAGCCGCCAGTTCCTTTAGCACTCTCGGATGCAACTCATCCGGCCCCATGGACTTGTGCACGTCCAGCTTTTCTAAATAGTCCCTAACCACCTCTTTCTCCACAGAGGGCTGGCCATCTACTCCCCATGTTGTGATGCCCAGTCCTTGTACTACATCTTCTACCTCCTCCTCTATAGTTGGCCTCTTTTATTCTCCCACCTCTTCCGCACTGCCAGGAAAGGCACAGGGGATGGGATTCCTTTTCGAATGTTGTCCCTGGACCCTGATCAGGGGATCCAGCTTTTGTATTTTGACTTGTAAGTGCCAGATGAAGTTATAGCTGCTGGAATGGAGAAGGAAAATTCTCTTCACTTCCCATGCCAGGAGGTAGGAGGCAACAGGATGAGAATGGGAGGTGGGGAAGTATTCACCATTCTGTAGCACTCCATCTGTTTTCTGGCTGCCTCAAGAGGTAGGCAGTGCATGTTACGACACAGACAAACCCAGAGAGGCGTGTAAGTCTGTATTCGCAAAAAGAAAAGGAGTACTTGTGGCACCTTAGAGACTAACAAATTTATTTGAGCATAAGCTTTCGTGAGCTACAGCTCACTTCATGACAGACAGGCCCTGTGTCAGTCCATCTTCTCAGTGTTTCACCAAAGGGGGTTGTATGTGGTTTCTGAGGAAAGGTAAAGTGTACCTGATTATCATGGTTATTGGGAGATGTTTGTATAGAAAGTCAGTTCTAGAGTTATGTAACATGTAGGATATTATGTTCCAAAGCTGTCCGGAGTCAAACCTATCACCTGAGAGGAGGCAGTCTGAGCGCTGACTCAACCAACGTAAGAATAATGAACATCTGTGGAGACAGACCCCAGTGACTGAGTAAGATGCAGGCTTCAGCATTTGCAAAGACAAAAGAACCCCCAATAAAAATCTCTGAACAGGATACCCCATGTCGGGGGATGTGATAGGCAGTTTCAGAGTCTCATTCCCTTTCCCCACTTGGGAACTTTACTCCAGCCTTTCCACTTTATAAGGAGACTCAGACTGAACGTCCCCTTATAAAGGTCTGGTTTGGCTGACCCAGTCAGGGTTGATTTTAACCCCTGCCCTGCAGCGATAAGCTTGTCCATGGTCAGCGGTTTCTCACTCAGTGGCTCTGTAGCAAGAATCAGCTACTTCTGAGGCACAGCGCCTTTCCTCTTGGTTGCCCCTTCCTGTGACCAGCTCTCATTTTTAAGTTTAAGCTGAAGCAGGCTCTATAGGTGTGCCTATTTAGTACTGGTTGAGCCATAGGCGCCAACTTCTGCTGGTGCCAGTGGGTGCTTGACCCACTCTGCCCCCTGCCCCCCTCCCCAACTCTACCCCTGACCCGCAACCATCCCAACCCCTTCCCCAAAGTCCCCGCCCCAACTCTGCCCCCTCCCTGCCCCATTGGACTCCTCCCCCACATCCCTGCCCCAGCCCTGCCTCTTCCCCTAAGCACGCGGAACTCCCACTCCTCCCCCCTGGAGCTTGTTTCACGGCAGCAAACACAGGGAGGTAGGCAGAGAAGCAGGGACGCAGTGCTCTCAGGGGAGGAGGCGGTGGTGAGGGGAGCTTGGCTGCTGGTGGGTCCAGAGCACCCACTAATTTTTCCCCATGGGTGCTCCTGCCCTGGAGCACCCACAGAGTCAGCGCCTATGGGTTGGAGCCCAGAGGAGCTGGTTAGTCTTCTGATCGAGATGGGGCATGCACCATCCCAGGGGACAATGGGCTGGAATTGTATAAGAGAATTCCTCCCCATTATAGGAGCAGGGACTCCAACAGCATGGGGCTATCATGAAAATTTGGGCCATTTTGCAAGGAATGACCTTCATGTGAGAGATCTCATTAGACAGGAAAAGTAATTTGTGAATAAGTATAGGCTATCAACTGCACGTTATATCCTTCTTTTATCTGTAACCTTCTGTTTCCAAACCCTTATACATGCTTTTCATTGAATCTTCAACTCAAGCTCTGGTAAATAAACTTCAATCTGGTTTGACTATAAACCTATTTAAGTGCCTTGTGCTAAGGAGAATGCTGAACAGAGATGAAACCTGTCCACTTGGGTGCACTGCTTTCTCTGAGGCAGTGGATCTATGTGCATTGTGAGCATCCAGACGATTAAGGGACTGGGCACTCAAGTTGAACAAAATGGGGCATGTAAATTCCTAGTCTGCAGAGGGAAAGAGCAGGGCTTGCAGAGCCTGGAGTGGAGCTCCTGTGTTGCCAGTAACTGGAGAGTGTTTCCCCTAGCAAGCACAGACAGGCTACTTCCCACTGTGAGCAGGTGGTAGAAATTAACCCCAGACACCTAGGGTCACCCCAAAAAGTGTCACACATCTCCACGATTCTACTCATAACTCAGCTGCAGTTTGAATCCTCCTTTGTAGTGAATAACTATAGTGCCATTTCCTTCTCCACACAGCACCAAAGTGAGACTGTTCCGACTCTTAGCCCCACTGCTGTCTACAGGATTCTGAATAGCAGCAGATGAAGGGAAAGATGCTAGTCAGTTTTTCCTGTACTATAGCTTGGGAAAGTTCTGAACAGCAGAGGCAGCTGGAGCTGTCTGCAGGCTTTGGAAGGCAGTACTGCATTGGTTTTCACTCTATTTGGAAGGCTTTCACAGCCATAGCCACTAGATGTTTTTTTTGTTTGGTTTTAAATAAAAGCTTAGTTTCTCAAGAAGCTGATGGCACCTACCCAGGAAATCTTCCAACTCACCCCACAGGCCACTATGCTTTTTCCCTCTGGCAATTTTGTCCTTTGTCAACTTTCATAACTCCATCCTCTCCTAGCTCTCCTCCAACTTCCAATCATTCCCTCAACATTTCATTTACAGGATCTTCTTCAGGGGGGTCCTACACCTAGCCCCCTCCTCTTCTCCCTCTACACACACACTCTGTAGGTGATCTCATTCACAAATATACTGAGGACTCACAGATTTATCTTTCTACTCCTAACCAGTCTCCTGGGCAAACCAAAGCCTCAGTCTGTCATTCTGTAAAAACTGACTAACTTAAAAATGGCCATGCTAGGTCAGACCAAAGGTCCATCTAGCCCAGTATCAATCACCAAGTGATCCATCCCCTGGCATCCAGTCTCAGCATCTGGCAGTCAGATAAGATTTTGAGAGAGATCTGTTAAAAGTGGTAGCAGAACAAATAGAAAGTAAAATACTGAATCTTAAAATGCTGAGCATAGACTATGAGAAGATCCTGCACATCGGTACTCAACTCTGGTTACTGTACCTCGCAAGTAACTTGTATTCCCTGCAAGACAGGAATCATACCACTTTGATAACCATAGCCAGCTTCAGAATGCAACATTTTCCAAAACAATGTGCTCCTCATCAGCATATGTGTCCCAACATATTAGCATTAGATTAAGTTATCACAAGTCCCAGTAACACCTTACTAGGCAAAGCTTCATTAACATGTACATGGAAAGTTCACACCAATATTTCATTCACTGCACAAATAACAGTTCCTACTTGAAAGGACACACAATTAAAGTCATAAGCACAAATAATAAAAGGATTAGAATGGGACTGGTTGGTTGTACATGTCACAGTAATGTTTGAAAAACAACTTTTAAAGAAATAAATCATAATCTTTCTGGTAGGAATCAATTACAATAATAAATGAGCAAGAGTCAGATGCTGAAAAATATGCGCTGAAAATTCAGCATTAGTTTAGCCATTGGTTGTCAATGTATTTTTAAATGAGAAAAAGCATTTGTTTTTCTTGATGCCTGAATTCTCTGTACCTAGAATACCAAAAATTAGAACGGAGTGAATCTTTTATTCACGCTATTCTAGCAAGCCAAAAACATGCTCTTACCCAATAAGCTACAGCTTGGCCAAAAGCACATTTTAACAAAATACGTATTTTGCAAATAGACAGTAACTGTATAACTCACAAAGGAGTCACCTCTGACTGCAGAGGTCTCAACTAGCCCAGTGATAATGGAACTCCAGGCACATCTGTTTGCAGAACCAAGCCCACAGAAGATCAGTCATGAGGCTAAATGAAGAGCATTATCAAAAGGAATATTAACAGGTCAAAAAGAAGAAGTCATTTACATTTTAAGTTTTAAATTTAATTTTAATTTTCAGAACAGAGTCTGACATTTAACATGCTGACCTGATTATTTAATAGCTACTTTTGGAATTGATGTAATAGACTTACTGATATGATGAGCAACAGTCAAAGTAAACAACAATTAATGCCGGTTTTGTTATTTTGCTTCAGAGACCAATTCAGCAGAAATGCAGACCTTAAGGAGAGACTGCGTTTAATATTTATTTAGACATCATCCTCATTTATCTTAGCCAAAGTGATTATGGATTTTTGGCTGGATTTTTGTTGTTTGTTTTCTGTTAGTTGGCTGTGTTGTGGGAGTCTGTGCTCAATTTATTTTGGATTTAATCATTCCAATTTTGAAACTTGCAACAAGGAGAATAATTAAAACTACTCCATTTTTGAATAAGGTTTATTTTCTTCCATGCTTAAGGTGACGTTCTACCTTTTTATGATTGCCAGTGCATTACTTCCACTGTCTCTCTTCATAACTGCATATTAGTTCAGGAAGCAATAGTTTTTAGTTTAAATACCTGTCAAAACCACTCACGTACTTAAAGCTGAGCACCTGCTTAGGTGCTTTGCAGAAGTGGGTCCTCAGTCACAATCTGTTTCCCTGCCCTGTACCTGGGGCAGTGTCAGGGGTGGAATTCCAATTAGGGACAGTAGACATGTGCCATGGGGCACCTAACAGTTAAAAATGGGTTAAAAGTGTCATGTCTTACGGAAAACAAGGTCAGCTGTAGGCAGCGGGGTCACTGAAGATGCTGTGCCTAGAAGCGTGTAGGATGTAAATCCAGCCCTGGGCAGCGTGGCTAAGTGTTGCCCTGAACTCAGGCTGGATTGCAAGGAGAAAATCCAGCCCTTTGTAATAAAGTGAGGCTCTTTAATGGTCCAAAATGTGCATGGCTTGAAAACCCTCTTCACAAGGGCAAGCAGAAAGCCTGGGGAGCAGGCTGAGAAGAGGAACACTGCAAAAAAAGGACAAGGAGATAAAACCGATTCACATGGGAGGCGTGAGAAAGGGGCAGAAGGTTGAGGGTCAGTTATTTCTGATGGCAGCACAGTATTTTTTAGTGCTGTTGCTCATGCTATTCATGGGACAAGTTTGTAAATGGTACATAAGAGTAGCTGATTCTAAGATAGAAGAGAGGGAATTGTGGGCTTTTGATCCACAATTCCCTGAGAGGACAGTGGGGTATCTGACATTAAACAGCGGCTGCCCCACTATACACAGTGGTGATTTCCCACAAGGTCGTGGACCTGGAGGCAGGGCGTAGGACACTAGATGCCGACCCACAACAGCAACCTATCAGCAACAGTTTTGCTGATACATTTTGAGACCGTGTGGGCACAATATGCCCACACAAGTGGCCAACTGCATATGTGCTCTGCTGAACGAGGTTTGTGGTGGCACTATGAAAACAGAATTTTTTACTGTTACAACTTGCTAGCGCAGACAAGGCCCACGCTAAGAAGTTTCGTCTTTGGGTTTGAAGGTATAGGGGGAGTTTTGCAACACCTGAATATGGATCTATTGTTTAAGTCTGTACTTAAGTTATTATACTGAAGCAGGGTTCAGGTGGAGAGAAGTGGAGCCCTGGCAGTTTCTCCCCAATGCTATTTTTAAATACAATTTGGGGGTGATTAATTACCCAGACCCACAATGTACCTCACATTGAGAGAGTCAGGAATTAACATGGGAGCAATTATCCTTTAAGAGATGAGCATGGGGTATAAAAGTGTTTTAAACACAAGTCACATATTACAACAAATCACATCACAAGCAGCAACTCCGGTCTCTCAGTTCAGATACAGCAATTTCCATTTGGTTAGGTGTTCAAACTTTTCTTTGCAAGACAGTTAGCAGAAATTTCTACTCATTCTGTTCATTAGTCTGAAAGTTCGATAGTTAATGCAAATTTTTGTATGCACGCACACACACACACACCCCTCTATTCATGCTGAAAGATATTACCATGATTTGGAAATGTGAAAAAATGCTTGGATAAAGAAAATGAGCACAGTTCCCCTTTAAACATACATTACACTTTTTTTTTTTTTTTTAAACAAAATGTATAGGCCAACTCTTGAAATCTCAGGCTTCTTGGATGTGCAGCACAGACACAGTCTCAATGCACCAAAGTAATTTTTTGTGTACAGATCCAAAATCCTCCAGGAAATGCCCTAAATCTACATAATGTTCTCAAGCACCAATATTTTCATTGGGGAATTTTACATTCCAGATATATATGTAAAAGTTACAGGCACCCAGTTGTCTCCCTACTTGCTACCATGTGACAAGGCTAGAGAGACAGAGTTATTCCACCTAAGGGAAGAAATAACTGATGCTGCTGAAATTTGCTTCACTTAAGCCGTTTTCTGTTAGCAGGTGAAAATAACCCCTTTTTAGTGAAAGCACTTCCCCTTCTGAAGTTCCACTATCAGAAACATGGGAGGCATGACTGAAGGGTGATGCCGTGGTGGGAGTCTGCTATAGACCACTGGACCAGGGGGATGAGGCTTTCTTCCGGCAACTAATGGAAGTTACTAGATTGCAGGCCCTGGTTCTCATGGGAGACTTCAATCACCCTGATATCTGCTGGGAGAGCAATACAGCGGTGCACAGACAATCCAGGAAGTTTTTGGAAAATGTAGGGGACAATTTCCTGGTGCAAGTGCTGGAGGAACCAACTAGGGGCAGAGCTCTTCTTGATCTGCTGCTCACAAACCGGGAAGAATTAGTAGGGGAAGCAAAAGTGGATGGGAACTTGGGAGGCAGTGGCCATGAGATGGTCGAGTTCAGGATCCTGACGCAAGGAAGAAAGGACAGCAGCAGAATATGAATCCTGGACTTCAGAAAAGCAGACTTTGACAATCTCAAGGAACTGATGGGCAGGATCCCCTCGGAGAACAACAAGAGAGGGAAAGGAATCCAGGAGAACCGGCTGTATTTTAAAGAATCCTTATTTAGGTTATAGGGACAAACCATCCCAATATGTAGAAAGAATAGTAAATATGGCAGGCGACCAGCTTGGCTTAACAGTGAAATCCTTGCTGATCTTAAATACAAAAAAGAAGCTCACAAGAAATGGAAGACTGGACAAATGACCAGGGAAGAGTATAAAAATATTGTTCGGGCATGCAGGAGTGAAATCAGGAAGGCCAAATCATACCTGGAGTTGCAGCTAGCAAGAGATGTTAAGAGTAACAAGAAGGGTTTCTTCAGGTATGTTAGCAACAAGAAGAAAGTCAAGGAAAGTTTGGGCCCCTTACTGAATGAGGGAGACAACCTAGTGACAGAGGATGTGGAAAAAACTAATGTATTCAATGCTTTTTTTGCCTGTCTTCACGAACAAGGTCAGCTCCCAGACTGCTGCACTGGGCAGCACAGCATGGGGAGGAGGTGACCAGCCCTCTGTGGAGAAAGAAGCGGTTTGGGACTATTTAGAAAAGCTGGACGAGCACAAGTCCATGGGGCCAGATGCGCTGCATCCAAGAGTGCTAAAGGAGTTGGCGGATGTGATTGCAGACCCATTGGCCATTATCTTTGAAAACTCATGGCTATCGGAGGAGGTCCCGGACGACTGGAAAAGGGCACTACATTAGCCTATCTTTGAAAAAGGGAAGAAGGAGGATCCTGGGAACTACAGACCAGTCAGCCTAACCTCAGTCCCTGGAAAAATCATGGAGCAGGTCCTCAAGGAATCTATTCTGAAGCACTTAGAGGAGAGGAAAGTGATCAGGAAAAGTCAGCATGGATTCACCAAGGGCAAGTCATGCCTGACTCATCTAATTGCCTTCTATGACAAGATAACTGGCTCTGTGGATGAGGGGAAAGCAGTGGACTTGTTGTTCCTCGACTTTAGCAAAGCTTTTGACACGGTCTCCCACAGTATTCTTGTCAGCAAGTTAAAGAAGTATGGGCTGGATGAATGGACTATAAGGTGGATAGAAAGCTGGCTAGATTGTTGGGCTCAATGGGTAGTGATTAATGGCTCCATGTCTAGTTGGCAGCCAGTATCAAGTGGAGTGCCCGAGGGGTCGGTCCTGGGGCCGGTTTTGTTCAATATCTTCATTAATGATCTGGAGGATGGTGTGGATTGCACCCTCAGCAAGTCTGCAGATGACACTAAACTGGGAGGAGAGGTAGATATGCTGGAGAGTAGGGATAGGATACAGACGGACCTAGACAAATTGGAGGATTGGGCCAAAACAAATCTGATGAGGTTCAACAAGGACAAGTGCAGAGTTCTGCACTTAGGACGGAAGAATCCCATGCACCGCTACAGACTAGGGACCGAATGGCTAGGCAGCAGTTCTGCAGAAAAGGACCTAGGGATTACAGTGGACGGGAAGTTGGATATGAGTCAACAGTGTGCCATTGTTGCCAAGAAGGACAATGGCGTTCTGGGATGTACAAGTAGGGGCATTGCCAGCAGATCGAGGGACGTGATCGTTCCTCTCTAGTCGACATTGGTGAGGCCTCATCTGGAGTACTGTGTCCAGTTTTGGGCCCCACACTACAAAAAGGATGTGGAAAAATTGGAAAACGTCCAGGAGGGCAACAAAAATTATTAGGGGACTGGAACACATGACTTATGAGGAGAGGCTGAGGGAACTGGGATTGTTTAGTCTGCGGAAGAGAAGAATGAGGGGGGATTTGATAGCTACTTTCAACTACCTGAAAGGGGGTTCCAAAGAGGATGGATCTAGACTGTTCTCAGTGGTAGCAGATGACAGAACAAGGAGTAATGGTCTCAAGTTGCAGTGGGGGAGGTTTAGGTTGGATATTAGGAAAATCTTTTTCCACTAGGAGGTTGGTGAAACACTGGAATACATTACCTAGGGAGGTGGTGGAATCTCCTTCCTTAGATATTTTTTAAGATCAGGCTTGACAAAGCCCTGGCTGGGATGATTTAGTTGGGGATTGGTCCTGCTTTGAGCAGGGGGTTGGACTAGATGACCTCCCGAGGTCCCTTCCAACCCTGATATTCTATGATTCTAAGAAGATCTGGAGTCAAGAATTAGCCCATTGTTGCACTATTGAGAAATACAACCTACAGGGCATTGTCTTCAATGGGCGGGGGGTAAGGCGGGGGGGGGAGGCGGCAGTTGGAGTGTTCTTACCAACAAGTGGTAATTAACATGAGGTAAAATACTAGTAAAGACAAGTTTGTAGTTTTTAACATGAGTTAGCAGATCAAAGTAAACTCTAGATTCCCTCAGACCCTTCATCTCAACCTGTCAACTTGTGAAAACGACGACAACTGCCTTGTCTTCACTAGGATTTTACCTCATTTTAGCCAGCATCTTTTTTCCTATGAAGACACACATGAGCATGCACTTAAAGAGGAGCTGCAAAAGAAAAGGGAAATGTTATTTCTCCTACTTTTTCTCACGAGGTACCAAAAGTCTGAAATATTTATCTCCTGAATTCACATTTTAAAAACAAAAACCATGCTTGATTTTCACCTTGAAGTATCAGCAATGTCAAAGCAGGAATCAACAGCTTCTGCTGGAAGGTCTACTGAAGATCTAATATGTGTAAGGAAAGCTTTTTCAGCCCAACCATTTATTATTCAGGTCTTAAACAGCAGTTAGCAAAAAAAAAATAAAGAAAAGAAAAACAAAAAACCCTCACAAGATACAATTTTAAACCATCTAAAGAGAAAAAGTCATTTCACCTGTTGATTATTCAGATTAAAGAGATTTTAGGACGTCTGAGATGTCACAATCCTATCAGTTCTCCTGTCATCTACAGTGTTTCAGGGTAGACAAAGCCTGAAGTTCTAGTGTGAAAAAAGAAACTGAATTTAAACCTCTCTTCACTCACTAGAAAGCAGCAAAAGAGAAGGTAAACCCAATATTTTATCTTTGCAGGAGACCTATGAAGGGATTCCATTAGGTCACTATCCCAGAACTCAGGTTTTATAAGAAAACTTTTATAAGACCCACAGAATTTTTGCCTTACCTCTCCACTCCCCGCACCCTTAAATTTACATAGATATTTACTAAAAATATCTTTGCAACCTAGTTATAGCACTGAGTACCAGAACCCAAAAGCTGAGTACCACTATAGAGAGCACTGAATCTGACCCTATCCCAAGTTAGGATTGAAATTGGATTTGTACTATAAAATTAATGGTTACACTTTACCCTAAAACAAAATATTAAACTAATTGATTTATTTCATTATTCAAGCTCAAAAATGGATAAATGATATAATGTAATGACGTGTAAGTTTTCTTTATTAATTTTCCAATTTTATAATCCAAGAGGTTATTTAGAACCTAGGTTTTAAGAGAATCTGCTTTTAAATAAAATCATGACTTTTAACCTGACAGGGTCTCGATCACTAACTCTTTGAACATGTGTCTATTTGAAGAAAGGAATTCACCTTTAAATTGTAGTTGCTAGTCTAACACCTGAATAAGGATCTCTTCCATAGTTCTGCAGAATCCAAGGGAGTTTGACAGCAGGAGCGGAGTGCCTGCCAAGACGTTATGCCTTAATTTCATTACCCATCGGGCAGTGCATAGGTGCACCGGCTCTTTAGTCAGATATTATTTCCTTTTTTCCAGCAACCCGTCCTATTCCTTATTAGTGTTACTTCTACCTCCAGACTGATGTCTCCATTTATGCTCATTCATTTCCTAATGTGACACAGAATCATTTGCACCCAGTATCTGAGGCCCCAAAGGAGCCTGAGACACATCACTATATAAACAATGACACTATAGTAGAATGGGGACAAGAAAGAATCACGAAGGTGAAACTCCACTACAGGGAGGGAGCAGTTTGATACTGGCCTCTCAGCTATTTTGGATGATGCTGTTCCAACAGTGACTCCTCAGATGTGGCACCCTACATGACAGTCTTATTACCCCAGGCAGCTGCCTCACTGCACCCCAGATTAGTGCAGCAATATGGTTCAGTAGCAGTATTTCAGGGGGGTGAGGGATTAAAATGGTATATTTTTGTCACAATCCTCACTCCTAACTCAAACATATTCAACCAGAAGTCCCTTTCCATGACCTCTCTCAGGATTCTGTAACACAGCCCCCAGTACATTTTAAATTATCTGGCTACTTGAATGTTAATATTTAAGAGGAAAATAGGAAAGTGCTTCTTTACTGCAAAGCAAGGTAGAGAAACAGAATGGAAATCAAGGTGTAACACATTGACACAGCATGTGTCACATCCCCCACCCTGTGGCTGGTCAATAAACACCTAACTATTGCAACCAGTTAATGGAGTTAACTCCTTTAGCTCAAGTGATAATGGTCTGTTCTATGGCTCTGAAGGTCTGAGTTTCAAGCTTCACAGAATGTTCATACAGGAGGCTGTTACACAGTCATCCCTATCCAGTATCAGGTGGGGGTGGTAAATACATAAGACAAGATTTTCTTCAGTATTCACAAATGAAGTTAAGTCAAGGCCTATTACTATTCTATAGGGTCTTGGGATTCTTTGGTGCTTCCATGCAGGAGAGATGAATTCACATTGATAGACTCTGCTCCCTTTTTATATATGCACATTGCACTTTGGATTAGTGACTTTTTCACACAGTACATATTCTGCACTAACAAGGACTTTATAAAATTTTCCTGAATGGGCCTGTGACTTTGTAATTGAAACACGTTCATTGATGGCTTCAACTACAAGGGGCTTGCATCAATGCTCCATTCTGCAATTGCCTTTAATTAGGACAGAGTTACTGGAGGCCTATTTGACTCTTGTACATGTTTGTGTCTAAGATGCTATTTTTTACCTGCACAGCGCTCATTCTGTGGGAGACAGACAGTCTCTTCAAAAGCCACATGCAAGATCATTTCTTTCCAAGCCAACACAGCTTTCCCCAATCCCCTCAACTTCCAAGGAAAAAAGGGGTCTCAGTACAGGGAACATTCGCAAAAAGAAAAGGAGTACTTGTGGCACCTTAGAGACTAACCAACCAATTTCTTTGAGCATAAGCTTTCGTGAAGTGAGCTGTAGCTCACGAAAGCTTATGCCCAAAGAAATTGGTTAGTCTCTAAGGTGCCACGAGTACTCCTTTTCTTTTTGCGAATACAGACTAACACGGCTGCTACTCTGAAACCTGTCATTATGCAAGGAAACTTATTGTTGCATTTAATAGGACTAAACTCAATAAGCTAGAGGAAAATATTTCTGCTACAGGCAAAGTACACAAACTAGATGTATGCTACCCACAACTTTAAAAGGACCGAAGCATGACTGAGTATCACAGTTCATTGTTAATCCCACCATGTGGTCCCACCTACACAGGCAAGGCCAAGTCACATTACAACACAATCCCCAGGCACTTAGTTTGCACAGGCCCCAAATTTGTGGGTATGTCTACACTGGAGATGGAGGTGTAATCTCCAGCTCAGGCAGACATACCCGTGCTAGCTCTGATTGAGCTTGCATGGAAAAGCAGAAGCAGAACCATGGCAAAACAAAGCAGCAGGATAAGCTAGCTGTTCAGAGTATGATCCCTTGTGAAACCATAGGCACATACTCGGAGCCGCTTGCTCATCCTGCTGCTTGTGCTGCCATGGATGCACTTCTATTTTTAGTATGCTGGCTCAATCACAGCTAGTGTGGATATGTATATCCCAGCTGGAAAACACATCTTCAGCTCCAGTGTAGACATGCTGTATAAACAGTTTTTAGTAGCGTAGATGAGGAGCAGTGAAGAACCAACTGAAATAAAGATACACTTCAATTTGCTCTCAGTTACATCTGAGCTTGGCAGAATGTGATTTTTTTTTACATAAAATTTGATGGATAATATCAATGTTTATTTGTAAGCATTTATTTTGATTTTTATCAATATAAATGTTCACAATTATGGAAAATTATGGAGGGGTCAAACAGAAGGAGTCAGATAATCTAATGACAGTGAGATTTAAGACGTTAAAATTTCATAATCATTAAAAAAAACACATATTGTCAACATCATGTCACAATACACAAAGAAAATAGCCTTAAATCAAACTAAGTTCACAAGCACCATTTTTCTTATTTTGCCTATTTGTAAATTTAAATTATCAATGGAAATGGGGGGGGGTTTAAGTCTACATCTACCAACATTTACCAATAAAAATCAAAGCCTTCCAAGCCTAATTATGTTTAAATAGTAACATTGAGTTTAATGGGCCAAACTGATTGCTCATGTAATTGTAACGAATTAAATGGAGTTCTATCAGGGATGTATTTGCCTCGATTTGTTCGATTTCACCTAAATTTAAAGCATGGTCCAATTGAAAGGCATCACAGTCCAGGAAACATTTAGATCACAAACGTGACAGAACAATTTTTCATACTATAAAACATGCATTAAAAACCAACACAATTTCTCTCACCAATTATGTCAATAATTGACTAACTTATTTACTGCAGGATGATATCATAGAAATTGGACACTAAAAAAAGGATCTTTTAGGTCATCTAGTTCATGCCCCCCAACCAATGCAGAATGGTTCCTATAATCTACTTTTCATGCTTTCTCCAACTGAGTTAGTGATTTAGTAATGGAGCTGTCACCATTTACGAGACTGGAATAATCTAAAAAAGTATTACTCTCAGAGGTTTTGCCTGATATCCAGTCCCAATTTTCCCTGATTTAAATGTTATCCCATTACTCCCAGTTTTAACCTACCTTGTACCATCCTATGCAATTCCTGTCCTACTATAATCAATACACTTATATTATGATGCATACTTTCTCTAACTTTCACATTGCCACATACATCTATGTAATCTGGACACACAGAAAAACAAACCACACCTGTGCAAGCCAGCTAGGTTCAGACACGTTTCCTGACTGCCATTTCTGCAACTATTAGCAGCAACATTTGCTTTCAAATTTTAGGACCCATTTACTAAAAAAGCAAATCTTTCCCTAAAAACAAAAAGGATTGTACCCAAATCTCGACTGTAGAATCAGGCCTGTTGTAACTGTTCATTTAATTTTATTTTACGAAAAAAAAAAAAAAAGCAGTTCCCTGGCACACAAACAATACAGCTACAGATAAATCTGCGTAAGACAGACCACAACTTACAGTTACACTAGATGACTGAAGTTCTCAATGACAGATGCCATCTTGATTAACACAGTGAAGACAGAACTGGGGACCTCCAGAACAAAGAGCAGGAGTTGCTACTGCTTGAGTTAAAGAGGCAAGGCTCCCTCACTCAAGCCATACATGACTCATTTCATGTGAACTGGGGGGGGGGATGTAATACACATGCACAAGTGAGTTACACTGGTCAAAAAAAAAAAAAAAGAGGAAAAACCTGTTTAATGGGAGAAACAATAGAAAAGGGCACACCAGGTATGCCAGACTCAGCACCCTCTTCATTTTTCTCCCACTCCTGATTTCTTATCTTCTTCCAAGTTGCCCCTATATGGATGACCACTTAAGTCCCAGGGCACCAAGTTGTCTTTATTCAAATCTTTCCTAAAGGCTCATGTCTCCCACAAGTCGTCCCCCGTCACCCCAAGTGAGTCAAATAACTTCTCTCACCCAGCACTGTAGCAGAGGAGAAGATGGAGAGAGCAAAACTTGAAACAAATCTATTTCAGCACTTTCCTTGGGTCTCCAAGTCTGCTTTCTCTTATTTGTGTCTGTATTTTAGACCCCAATTCCATATCAGGGTAGGATTCAGTAGATCCCAGTGTGGGACTGGGACCTTCCCTGTCCCAAAGCACTTGCAGGTGAAGGACCATCTTACTTTGCCTCCAATACAGTGTATACCTCATTGCTGATGCTTAGCAAATAAGGCCTTGATCTTGCAATTATGTGGACTTGTGCATAACTTTGTTCACACAAGTAGTCCTATTAAATCTAGTGGGATTATTTGCATGAGTAAATGCAGACACCTAAGTCTTTGTAGGATCAGGATGTAAGTTACTAAATAAACGTGAAGTTTCTACAAACCAGCTATTTAGAAGGAGTGACCCGATAGTTCTTGACTTTGCTTATTCATGGTTGCATGCAGTGTAGTTGTAGCAGTGTCAGCCCCAGGATATTAGAGAGACAAGGTGAGTGAGGTAATATCTTTTACCGGATCAAGCTTGAAAGCTTGTCTCTCTCACCGACAGAAGATGGTCCATAAGAGATATTACCTCACTCACCTTGTTTCTCATTTATGGTGACAGATGACCTCCTGAATGCCCAACTTTTAAGTCTTTTTACATTTCTGTTACTCCAAGGCAAAAACTACAACACATCCTGGTAAATATTGCATTTGCCTGCATGCTACTTGGTGTCTGAATTTCTAAAGTACATTTTAACTCTAATTATTGCTATTTTATTATATAGGACCAGAATGCTAACACTTTAGACAAACTCATTATTATTTAGAGAAATTCATTAATTCAGCAACATGATTAAACAAGCATATGTGAAAACAATGAATAAGACTGCAAGATGGGCATAAATATACAGGCACAGTAATTAGATTAGGGACCACCATCCCCCCCAATGAATCCCCTACTATATAGGTTTCGCATATCATTAATTTACCAAATACACTTTCAAACTGCAGTTCCAGCGCTTGCTCTTCATAGCCTACAAAATCACTGCTGTAAAGGCTCCTCTCTTACAGCCAACAGGAGAAGTCGTATATTAAATTACGCACTCACTCCCTTGACCAAAAAAAGAGGGGGAGAGGGACGCCATTCCAGGAAATAAAAGTCTAAAAAATAAAAGGCAACTGGACTGCATGCACTGCTGTTCCTCTCCTTTAACTTAGCAACAACAAGGAAGAAAGGAAAAAGAAGAGATAAAAAAAATATGAGATTTGATTTAGCTGAGGAATGTTTACCCCTCAGGAATTTAGTTGCAAGATAAGATCACATGAAATGTTCTGCATTACACATTGACTCCACAACCATTGTGTTAGTGTTTACAACCACTTTAATCAAAAGATACAGGGAGTTTCATTGTCCACATTGCACTCATGTCACACATCCCTTAGCATTGCAATTCCAAGGAAAGTCTGCCAAAGGACAAAACAGTCACAGTTACACAAGAGTAACGCAGAAGCAAATATGCGGGGGGGGGGGGTTTCAGTCACTGGAGTAGATAAACTTTGAAGGGACCCAGACGGGAGATGCTGCAAATGCTGCAGTGACGCAAAACTGTGTGTGTGCTGCTAATATAGTGTTATACAAAAGAAAGTAGATTTCTCTGGAGTATACTTGTAATTGCAGTGATGATATAGTTTTAGAAAAGAATAAATAATATATTGCAACTTGTTATGGTAGCACTATTCATGCAAACATCTCAAAGCACGTAACAAAAGCAGGCATTAACCCCATTTTACAGATGTGGAAACTGAAGCAAGTGACTTTCCCCACAGAGCTAAGGAGAGAACTGGGAAAAGAACCCAGATCCCTCACCCCCAAATCCTGTACTCTTCACTGCACCGTCTCCAAAGAAAGTGAGGACTGCATTGTGAAACTGTGTTGGATTCTAGAGTTAATTTTATAGCATTTAGTCCAGCTGTTGGTTTAAAAGTATATATTCACTCACACTACTCAAAAATAAATCTGAAAAAGCTGAAATAGCTAAGAGCCAGTCACACACTTCAAGTGACTTTTTCCCCTGAAAGAGACAAGGAATAGATCTAACAAAAATCCACAATGCACACACAATAGCCCCAGGGCCCCCCCCCCAAATATTTTTTCCCTTTTCCATCACCAGTCCCATGTCCCTCACCAACCAGAAACACTCCTATCTCATAGCACCTTGGCACCATTAAGCAATAGCAAATTAAGGTCAATCCCATTTGCTGCTATTTTCAACATTGAGATGGCAAATTGTACCAGGATTCCCTCCAGTTATTTGTTACTAAAAACGGTATCCTAGGGAAGTATAATCAAATGACTACTTATTTATTACTGTGTGCTTAAAGTTGCAACAGAGTTTTAAAAAAAATTTTAAAAAAAATCGACAGATGTTCACTTTTTCAAACACTCAAAATTAACCATATTTTAAAAAGAGAATATTCTTAATAAAAACAAGTCAGACTTAAACGTCCTGTGACTGGCTAAAAAGAATACTGACACAGAAATGTGAAGTGTGTGTTGTGCTTTTATTTTTACACACACATTTTAACATGATTGAGCCTACTACTGTGGCTATTTCTAATATGTTATCCTGAAGGTGTAGAGAA
This sequence comes from Lepidochelys kempii, assembly GCF_965140285.1. Lineage (NCBI taxonomy): Eukaryota > Metazoa > Chordata > Testudines > Cheloniidae > Lepidochelys > Lepidochelys kempii. The sequence goes on from NC_136380.1 coordinate 21,043,409, forward strand.
AGGGAAAGAAAGCATTTCGTATCAGTAGTAAGTCTGCTATTTAAAATATATCACCCATTTGTTCTTTTAAACACAAGAAAAAAAGGCAATAAAGTATTCCAAAACTAAATTTAAGTCACTACTTTATTCCCCTATAAATCAGCTCTTTTGAAATGCATCAAGCATTTTTATAAAAAGGCTTGAAAGTAGAATAAATCCGCATCTCAATTGCTTCTTCCTCTCCACACCAGACACACAACCCCTCCAACATCTGTATACGAACGGGAATCAACACTGTCTGATAATCGTTCTGCAGGCAAGTCTAGCTCTGTAAGGATTTTCCACACGCAACCGCCCCTCTAACAAATAATAATCCAGTTTATAGACAACTCAATGCACAGAAAAAAAAAAAGGTTTATTTTTCCCCCCCAGTGGTACCCCTGCCCCCCCCCAAATAGCCCTGCACAGAACCTCCCCCATCAATTGCACTTTTCTGACTTAAAAATACATATTACAGACAAGTTGATAGCAAGAAATCACAGAACTCACCTGGATTTGGGATTTTCCCCCCTTCCCCTGCGAAACCATAAAACAAGACGCAACGTGGGATTCAATCACCTAGACATGGGGCAGGGCTTGCACCTCCCTTGGGATGTCTATATGGTCCCCCTCCCCTTTGCTTGGGATTTAGTCGCTGCCCGAGCGCTTCAGCAGCAGGGGGAGGAGGCTACAGCGTAGCACAATGAATTGCAGTGCAGAAACCTCCCCTGCCTGTTTTGCAATGACATCATCCCTATGGCCAGGGTGGGAGGGAAGGGGGGGAAGCCTCCCATTGGCCCCTTTAGATCGGCGGTGCGGCATTCTGGAATTTGTAGTTCGCTCCCATGCCTCGCAGCAGGCCCCGGGCGCACGAAGAACTACAACTCCTATAAGGTTCTGCGCCGCGCAGCCGCAGAGAAAACGGGGTGGGGAGAGACGGAGAGGGGGCGCTGGGCGGCCATGTTGGTGGTGTTGGGTTTGCCGTTCGGGCGGAGGAAAGGCCGGGGAAATCGGATTAAAATGTCGGCAAGGGGAGGGCGGGAGCTGAGTGCTCAGGGTCGAGTAAGGAAAGGGAGGAAACAGCGAGGGGGTCGCGCCGCTTCTCTCCCTCCAGACGGACGGGTGGGCGCGGCGGCCAGTAGACCGCGCAGTGCGTTCGGTTATCACCCGCTCCCCCAGCCTTGACGGTGCGGCGTGCTTAAATCCCCCCCCCCCCGCGAGGGGTCAACCGTGGTGAAGGGGGAGGGGGGCGGTTGCCGAGTAGGAGCGTGCGCGGAACGGCCCGGACGGAGCCCTAGTTGCGCCCGGCTCCCTCTGCCCCGCGGACGGCAGCGGCGCGAGGCCTCTGGCCCATCAGAGCGAGGCCCGCGGGTGAGCGAGCGAGCGAGCGAGCGGCGTGGGAGACCCCCCCCCCCGCAAGCCCCAGGGCTGCCCCCGCTGGGCGGGGCTGGGAGGGTGGCGCGCGGGGGCTCCCAGCGGCCCGACGCGGAGCGCCGGAGGGTGGTGCCCGCGTGGCGGAGCGGGAAGAAGCGTAACGGCCGGTCTGCAGGCCGGCCAAGGCGCGCGAGCTGCGCGTGGGTCGCTGCGAGGCGGGAGTCGGGCCCAGGCTTTCGTCCCGCTCGGGCGCCGGGCCTCGCCCGCGTGACCGTGCTCCTGGGGCGCCGGGCTGCGGGGGGGGCTTTTCCAGGGGGCGCCCGCTGTGGCCGTGGGGGCAGAAACCTCGAGCTGGGGCCGGGGCGCACGGCAAGCGGTGGTTCGGGGCTGCTGCGTTCGGGGGGCGCGGCTCCACTGGCGTCTGAGGAGCGGCACTAATCGAGCTCGGGGTTCACAGACGCGTGGCTAGGCCTGTGTCCCGTAGGACTGTTCCTGCCCTTCGTCCACGGAAGTAGGTGTTTTCCCACCGTACCTGTGTGGGCATTTAGTAGCACTCAGGAGTCCCTCAAGACCCCAAGGCAATGGACAACGTCATCTGAGGCCAGAGGCTCCCCAGGCTGTGCGTGTGATCAGATCCCTGAAGACTTTCCCCTCTTTCTTCCAGCATTCTCTCAGTCTTGGCTGGATTCAGCTCTTCTTCATCCAGGTGGTGATTGCAGTTGGGCATTGTTGGGAGACTTCTTTATTAGCTTGCTTAGGAAAGGGAAGTTAGATGTTGGGTAGTAATTTGTGAGACTTCCTGCTTCAAGCACAGGTTCCTTCTAATATTAGGCCCACTGTTGCAGGCTTTAGGGTGGATAGTGCTCCTTCCCCTCAAAGGCAGGGTTTATAGCATCTGTTAGTTAGGGGTCCAGGCTGTTCTTTGTTTTTACCATGCAGGAAGGAGGCCCTGTCTGCACTTAGACTCGTGATGACATGTGATTGTCTAATTCCTGAAAGGAATAATAGTAGTTTTGGGTCCTGCTCTCAGCTGGTTCTTGGTGGATGAAGAGGCCATAAGGGATGCAGGTGATCTCTATGCTTTCTCACAGCAAGTGGGGGTGCGGGAGGCAGTTGTAGAGGTCTCCTGTAAATTATTCATAATCCCTTCTTAGGTTGGCATACCAAACCATGTAAAGTGGTGTTAAAGTGCTTAAAAAAAAAAAAGTGGGGGGGGGGGCAGAAGAACACTCGGGCTGCCCTTGGAAGTAGATAGAGTACATCAAGCATCTGTTTAAGACAGGCCTTCATGGTAGCAACTGGTAGTTTTATCTTGTCTGTTTGCCACAGTGTGAGCACTACAGTGGGAGGGACTGGGTATGGTGAGAAGTCTTGGTACAAAACAGATTTCTTGAGTAACTTTATCAGGCACTTATTACATTTGTTCTCTTTCAGGATATACGGATATTGAGGAAATGGAATGCAACTGTTCCTTCCCTGCCCCTCTTTTTAAGCTGCAGGTACCCATGATCAGAGTTTTGAGCCAACACTCTGCCTTCTCCCTCCTCCTACAAAACTACCAGTTGGGATTGATGGAGAGGATGTACTTTAGGCCTTCTTTTAGCTGGAGTCAAATAAAAATATTGCCATGTTAGTCACTGAAGAAAAGGTAAATGATGGTGTATGTTGTTGGATCAAAATGGCAAAAATGTCTTACACCTCATGGTTCCTCTTTCAGATGTATGTGGATGTTACAAAAAAGCAGTTTTACCAAGTGCAGCAGTCTTTTCCTAGTTTCTTCACTGCCTGAGTCAGTATCTGCTGGAATAATTTGTGCTAAGGAGGAGAAAAAAGGGTTTTTTTAAGAGGGTTGGGATATATAATTGAAGAACAGCTGTCTAAGCTTTTCAAATTAAATCTGGCCTAGATCTGTGCAGCTGGAACCTCTTCATATAAGGCAAAAGTGGTAAGTATTTTGATGGAGTACTTAAATGTTTGTTTTTTCCTTCTGTAAAAGATTTTAGCAGATAACATACAGAACAGGGTTGTCAGAGATGAATCAGACTGCTTTTTCATCTTTAAGACAGGCTTCCTGACCAGCAAACAGTGAAGTGTGGTGTGGAGATTCTGGAAACCACTTTCTTCAATGGATGATGTGTGGGAAGCTGCTTTGTACACCTTCATGGCTGTCCCCTATTTTTAGGAATACACAGTTTTACTTTGATTCCAATGTTTTGGTTGCCTAAAGAAAATAGGTTTCTTCTTCCCATGAAGACAAAGAAGGTTGATGCTCTTGTCACAGCAGTTGCCAGGGAAGGCTAACTTAAAGCAGGGGGCAGTTGCAACATCAAGTTGGCTTGTAAGTCTGGTGCATAAGAAGTGGTATAGAATAGATTGTTGTATTACATAATTCACCCCCCCTCGCCCATGGAGCTTTCCAATCTTTATTACTGTCAATCTGCTGCCATCTGATGTTCATTAATCACAATTTGCCATGGCCTTCAGAAGTTTCACTTTGTCATACTGTGAATCTGTGAAGTAATTTCTAGGTTTTCAAACACTGGGTATAATTTCAAGTTACACAACAGGCTCACATGTGGACACTGTAGTGCTGACCCTAGTGTTGCAAGAGATGGTGCTGTAATAGTGGAAATGCTGTCATTTTGGTAAACATGCTAAAAGTTTTCAGGTGCTGTAGTTGAAGATGGAGCTTGACACTTCTCAAAATGAGGTGAATCCTTTGTTTAGTCTAATACCGCTTTTGTCAGTAAACGCACTCCAGTGTCTAAACACCTCAGCCCCTGTTACATTTGCCTGTACTTGCACTGTTAGTGTAATCTAACCTTTTATGACAGGAAGACACTTTAGATTGTCACAATTGTGAAAATGACTAAGTCCAGTGGTTTTCAAACTTTTTTCTAGGAACCCAGTTGAAGAAAATTGATGCCCATGACCCAGCAGAGCTGGGGATGAGGGGTTTGGGACATGGGAGGGGGCTCAGGGCTGGGGCAGAGGGTTGGGGTGTGGGAAGGAGGTCAGGGCTGTGGGCTGGTGGTGCAGGCTCAGGTGGGACTGGAGATGATGGGTGCAGAAGGGGGTCAGGGCTCTGGCCTGGGGATGAGGGGCTCTGGGTTTGGGATACAGGCTTGCCTCTGGTGGCTCCTGGTCAGCAGCACAGCTGGGGTGCAGAGACAGGCTTCCCACCTGTCCTGGCACCGCAGACCATGCTGCGCCCTGGAAGTAGCCAGCAGCTCCAGGTCCTAGGCAGAGGAACAAGTGGCTCTGTCTGGCTCTCACCTGCAGGCACTCCCTGCCTGCTCTCCCCCCATCCCCACCTCTGGGAACAGTGGGAGTGCAGAGCTGGTGCTTGGGCAGCACACGGAGCTCTGTGGCCCACCTGCCTACAAGCTGGACCTGCTGGCTGCTTCCAGAGCACAGCATGGTGTCAGAACAGGTAAGGACTACTAGTTTTTACTGGCCAGCCACTGGGGTCCCTGGGTGCTGAACAAGGCTACCTTGCATTCTGTGACTCAGGACTGGGTTGTGACCTGAACTTTGAAAACCACTGTGGTAGTCCATATCTTTCATCCGACTGAGCAGCTGAAGAAAAAGTGTCCTTGAAAATAAAACTTAAGTTTCTGGTGAGCATACTCTGTTCTTAATAGAACAGAATGGTCTGTGTGGAGGTAGACCCTTTCTGGGAAGGAAACAAAGGTATTTGAACATGTATAATCTTTTCCTTCCAGGCTTTACAGTATTTAGGTTAAGATGAAAAAGTAAGCAGAAATCTACATAACCAAGTTCATCTGTAGAAATGCAAGTATGAGACTGCAGCTCTTCAGAATGAAAGCCTTATTGTCTGTCTTTCAGGAAATTCTTGTTTTGTGAATTGTAACAATTCACTGCAGGCTCATGTAATGGAAGCAAATCCACACCCAATGTAACAATAGCTCACACATGAGACTTTGTGCACAAAAATAGAAAATTCAGAGATGTGGTTCCTACTTGAATTATAACATGGTCATGGTAGATACAGCTGTAAGGTATATGAAAGGTTTAAAAAAATACAGGTACAACTACTTTAAAAAACCCACATACAATCAGCTCATTTGTGTGCCAAGTCTAAAGTGCAGAGTCCCAGATATCAAAGGAACATAGAACTTGGAGTTAGAACTGCTCAATTTTTTCCATAACATTTTAAATTGGAAAATGTTCAAGGGACAATGTGTCAGTTTTCTCACCTGGAAATTTTGAAGCAAAGTTTTAAAATCAACCTGAGCTGACAGTTTGGTTTTTGGAAACTGAAAAAGGCAGGGAAGAGAACAAACCCAACACTGCTTTTCCAGTTGTAAAACTGAGAAGAGGTATCCTAACAAACTTCTTTAGCTGCTGCCTCTTCCCTGTCATCTCTCCCCTGCCCCCTTTTTTCTAGCGTGGAAGAAGGGAATACTGAATACGTGACAAAAAAATGGAACTATGACATTTTAAGTCAATGAAAAATGGCATCATTTTTGAAGTAAAACTTCAGAAAAAGCTTTGGTTTCTGACTAACTATAGTTATCTTGCATGGGAAAAATCCATGTTCTGTTTAAATTTAACTATAGTTGTCAGCTGCTGGAATTGAACTAATTATCTTGTGTCTTTCAGCTTAAGGATACCACAGTGCTTTAACTACAGAAGAATCTCTTCATGTATCATGGACGTCTTTCTCCTCAGTTCAATACCAGTTACATGACAGAACAGGAAGTAAAATATACTGCAAATCTTAGCCATTAAGTTCCTAGAAATCCTATTGCTGCTGCAGCAGACCCTTACTAGGAACTTCCTGGCAGCAGTGGGGATACAACGGAGATCTTCCTGATCTAGAACTCAAGCCCCTCTCACTTTAGCTAGAGGAGAATGTTTGTAGTAGAGGAATTATCCTGTAGAGTGAAGTTACTTTCCCTCTAGCAAACAGAGCACATGCAAGTCAGCTCCTTACAATGTTATCCAATAAACACTTCAGGGAGAGTAATACAGGTGATATGTAACTTCTAAAAGTGAGGGCAGGCTTCATGATTAGTTAACGTGTGCCCTCAGGAAAAAATAGCAGCATGTGACCCATGGCTTATCTTTATCTGTACTCTACCTCCCTTAATTCCAAGCCAGATGATCTGAAGCAGCAGGAAGAGTGCCAAATGCTGACTGGTCAACATTTCTTGGAGTTGACTGTGATCTAGAAAGGTCCCCTAGCCAAGCAGTAATCTAGTGTTACTCTCCAGAGCTTTTTTTACTCTTTAACAGTCTGATCACACAAGATGATATGGATACAGCCTGAGCTAGCACCTTATAACTATTCCGTGGTTTTGATATGCTGAGAATATTTTCAAGCCCAAAACACTTCCTAAACACAAAGCTATTTTGAAGAAGGTTGAAAGTAACCCATGGAACTCCAGTTAACAACCCCCCCCACACACACACAACTTAAAGCCAAATGTTTTAGTCTGGAAATGAACTGTTGAGAGCTAATCATTTTACTACTACCGTGCAAGTCTTCCTCTACTGCCCACTGAACTTAACTCAGCTCCCTGAAATTTGCAAAGATATTCATGTAAAGGGGAAGATAGCCGTATACAAAAAGGCAAAAATTTAATCCTATTTCCTATTCGAGGGATTAACTTTCCATATAGTCTAAGAATCCTTTATCTGCATTTGGAGAGCACAGGCTCTGCCAAAGTTCCATTAGCTTCCATATTGCTCAGCCTAGTCAGGTCCAGTTGCCAGATTAAGGCCACAGGTCTCAACATGTTTTAAAAAAAATCCACTAAACTGCATATGCTTCTTGCTATATGCTATAGCTTTAAACTTGCATGCTCTCCATACACTTACATAAAATACCATAACTCATATTACATAACACCTGTCTGCTGTTGCTCAACTCCAGCAGCACATTACACTGAGAAAAAACATGTACCTGATAAGATTAGGTACCTTCACTACACATCTATGGTCTGATTTACAGAAGTCCTGTCTGCCCTCAGATCCCACTAATGATCATGGGAGCTGCAGAATCCTAGCACCTGTGACAGTCAGGCCATTAACTTAAAGTGATTTTTTTTTAAATTGCAAAAAACACCCACCTCCCTAAAGGTAAGATTGAAAAAAATAGGTGGGTTTCTGGCAGGCTTCAGTATATCTGTGGGATGTGTGTAAGAGTGGGAGCTAGCGAGTGAAAGGCAATGGGGGGGTTGCAGAAAGAGGCTGATACACATAGTTGCTGGTCCTGTGCATCCCTTCCGTTTACCTTCTAGTGTTCTGCATTATAGGGGACTAGGGAGACAGGACTTCTATGAGTCATGTCATTGTCTCTACTTTTGTGCACTCCTTTATTTCCCACCATTCCACTTCTGCTTCCTTCCCTTGCTTGATTCTTTGCACACCAGTCTTTATAAAAACCTTGCTTCCAGGAAAGCTTGGAAGCACTGCTGACACTACCTTGGGTTCTCTGCCAGCTTCCCTTCCAGGCTGAGGAGTTCAGGTGGTTTCATTTGGCAGTGTTATACCATGTAATAGCATGTAACCTAGAGGAGTGTGAGTAAGAGGCTAATTCCTGGCACCAGTTCACTTCAGTCACTTTTACATGTGGTCATGCTGCTATCACATAACAGGGATATTATCCAGTAGTTACTCTTAACAATAGTTGGTTTCAGTTTGCACTACCTCTATGTAGAGGGCTACTGTTCTGCCCTTGCAAAGATTTGAAAAAAAAAAAATACAGGGTGGGAGAGAAGTAACTGGATTGCTTATTTACCCCACCTCTTGATTTTGGAATTTATACAGAATATTACCATGACACTAGTTTACCATTTAGCCTTTGGATTTAATAAAGGAATTTATGGTTATTTATACAATTGCTCTAAATATCCCCAAAAAGGTAATTACCTCAACAGTAATATAACAAGCATTTGATCAGGATACTTAAATTGGGTAAAGTCAGGGCTGCTTAGATCCATTTTGGTCAGCTCCAACTTGATCAGATCAGTGCTAGGAATTAATTTGAGCTTTTTATATCCTTTAAACAGACAAGTAATTTCATTGCCAATTATCAGGTGTTAGCTAAGATCAGATGGGAGTTTTATATAGTCATTTATTGCACCTGGTATCCAATTGTTACTTCAGGCCAAACCTCAAGATAGATAACACTGGTATTCTGAAGGGTCACTAAGTTTAACGTTCTCCTGGTCTCTTTTTGGTCACATGTTTTGGGCCTACTCAAGCTAATATCCCAACTCTGTTTTAAAGCCATAGTTTACCAGATCTAAGGTGACCTTATATTCTCACACTTGAGCAGCAGGACCTAGAATTTTTTGTGTCGTGCTATTCCTCCATCTAAGCATTGGGTCCAAAGTGCATTAAAATGAATGGGAGTCTTTCCAATGAGCTTTAAAATCAGGCCCTGATAGCAGTCAGGAGCTAGATATACACACACACACACACACACACACACACACATCTCATTGCAGCAGGGGATTTAGAAATTCTCAATTCTCTCCTTCCCTAGGAAGACCTTCCACTAGGTTGGGAGGGAAGGAGTTGGCTGTGTATGCTAGGGAGGCCAATGATGTGGGTTGATTCTCAACTGTTTTGGCTAGGCTTTCATACTATGCGGGGGTGTTCTCAATGTTTTGAGGCACAATGGTCCTTTATTTCTGTTCTGCCCTTTAGCAGATATACCATTTTTTAAAAAGAGTAAAGCTTTGACACTTTTAAACAGCGTGCAATTTAAAAAAAGTTTCAGAAGTGAAAAAAAAAGTATGGCTTAGGGCACTAGCCTTTTGATCAACATTAGTAGAGGATTTTTTTTTCTCCCAATCTAAGAAACACTTAACAGTTTGAGCAGAGAGCTAAATGGCTATTCTTGCCATGTGCTTATTCAAGGAGTGCAGGCTGTATGTAATTCTCACAACCCTATTTTTGTGTGGTAAATTGATTTTTGGTTACAGCAAAATGCTGTTCTGTACCTGTGACAGTCTCCTTTACGTGAGCAAACACTGGAACAGCTACTGAACTCTGCTGCTTGGTAGGGTTATGCTGATGGATATTTACTTAGCGTTTGTCTACACTTAACATATGCTGCTGTAGCACTTCAGTGTAGGTACTGCCTCTGCCAATGGGAGGAATTCGTCCATTGGTGTAGATAATCTACCTCCCCCAGAGGTAGGAGTTAGGTTGACAAGAGTTTTTCCATCAACACAACACTCTCCACACAGGGATTTGGGTCATCTTAATCATGGATTTTTCACAGTCTGATGGACACAATTAAACCAACCTAATTTTCTAGTTTAGACCAGGGTTTAGAAACCTCTCTCTGGAGGAGGGGCAAAGGAGAGCTTGCCCTACCCTAGGTAACATTTTACCCATCCTTGGCTCATTAATGCTCATCTTGTAAGTCTGACTCATGAGCCAGTGGACTGTTTGGCAGCATTTTTCCAGCAGGTGGTTTTCAAGCCTGCAATTACACCTTTTAAAATTGAGTCTGCAAGCAGTGTTGGAGGCTGCTGGCTACAGCTCTATTAAAGGTTTCAGAGTAGCAGCTGTATTAGTCTGTATTCGCAAAAAGAAAAGGAGTACTTGTGGCACCTCAGCGACTAACCAGTTTATTTGAGCATAAGCTTTTGTGAGCTACAGCTCACTTCATCCGATGAAGCTCACAAAAGCTCATGCTCAAATAAATTGGTCAGTCTCTAAGGTGCCACAAGTACTCCAGCTCTATTAAAGGCAGATAACTAGGTGAGAACTTACAGGCACTTCATTACCAAATTAAGGTGTCTGAGGCCTGGTCTACACTACACAAGTTGACCTGAGGCAGCTTGCTTCTATTTAGTTAGGTTAGTGTACAATATATCCTTGTCCTGACGATGTAAGTGCCTTACTACACAGCCATAAGTCCACCACCTCCACAAGAGTTGTAGGGCTTATGTCAATGTAATGAGGGTGATGCAGTGTGTAGAAACTATTACTTAAGGCTTTGTCTACACCAGTGGTTCTCAGACTTTTTGTACTGGCAACTGCTTTCACACAGCAAGCCTCTGTTTATAAATTAAACTTTTTTTACATTTAACAGTTATATTTGTTAAGAGCACTTTTCACAGCAGACTTGCTAGCTAGCTGGCTGGCATGTGCTCATGACCCCACATAACTTTGCAACCCCCTGAGATCCCCAGTTTTAGAACCCTTGGTTTATACTAGCACTTTAAAGTAAAAACTTGTCGGGGGAGGAGGGTTCTCCCCCCCAACCAACATAAGTTTTGCCAACAAAACGCTGGTGTGGACAGTGCTGTTGGCAGGAGATGTGAAAGCTAGGGGGCAGATGAGCTCTCAGCCCCCCACACTGCCCCTCTTCAATCAGTGGAAGTGCTCCTAGTGAGGACGCGCACCACTGACAGAAGGAGGGAGGGTAGTGTGGACATCACTTACTGTGGTGGCTGTAAGTCAACCTACCATTGGTCAACTTAGGGCTGCAGTGTAGATATGCCCAGAGATCTACAGAATGAGCAAGGTAGAGTGTAGGTGTTGTGGCCTCAGTACAGTTTTATGTATTTTGTTTCCTCTAGGTTCTGTGCAACTGTAACTTTCCACCTGATGAGAGAGTGAATTTGCACAAGTGTGGGGGTGGGAGGAGAAGAAATGTCACATGTAAAGAAAGATGGGCAAAGGGCTACATCTTTGTGTGAAGGATTCTACCTGTGAACTTACAGAGCAAATATTATTTTGCCTCCCCCAGGTTCTAACATTGGTGAGTTTTGAACACTCCTTTAATTAAGCTGTCTGGCAAAACAAGTGTGCTGAGGAAATACAGATCTGTGGCCGTAGCAGCTTCAGAATGAAACACATAAAATTCTTTGGAATTGCTTTTACTATTTTAGTGAGCATCAATTAGAGTAACTGTGCACCAAAGGTTATGTAGTCACAGCCACTGTTCCCTCTAAGCTGTGCGCGTGCACACAGATCCTAAGCCCCACGCAAACAGCAAAACACTATGCATAAAAATTTGCACAGAAGCACAAATTTTTTGCTCACACAGCCCATCAAAAGTTAGAGGGAACATTGGTCACAGCCCTTACTAGGCCTCTTGGGAGCAAAATGGTACAGGGCCCTTCTCAATCTCTTGCTTAAGCCTGCTCAAATTGTCACTCTCTGGGGAGCACCATGGCTACTGGTGTGAGACAACCTGCTGCAAACAGGTAGCTGGAGAGGAAGCCTGGAGTTGGCTCCACCCCCACCCTTTGCTACTTAGGCAGCTAGGGAGGAACCAAGGGCTCTATGAAAAGAATTGAATTAGCTTACTCCTTCCCCAGAGCAAGGGGAGGGAGAAATCAGGAGTCATGGTTTGTGCTCAGGTCTGCTCCCGTAGCGGAGCGGCTACACCCTGCCCTTTATTCAGGAGAGATAGTAAAGTTCCAGTCAAGCTCTAAATGCAATCTATGTCTGAACTACTTAGGTTCTGTCTGTACTACTAAGCTTACTAGTACTGCTAAGTAATATGTTTGGATTTACATGCAACATGGTGAATACTCTGTTACTGGCCTTGGTAGCTACATGGTATGCCTTTCTAGAGTCCTGGACTAGAATACGATTATCTTCCTGAAACTAGTTCATAATACTGCTAATTTGCTGTACAAACTGGACCCCCTCATTTTTGTGTAACCAGTTTGCCTAGTCCTCTTTCCTCCCAGCTCTCAGGTGCAGCAGGTCTTCCCAGAATCCATTGAACCATAGGCTATTGATGTTGCTTTGCGGACATGTCCTCCAGGCAGTCTGTATCTTTCTGAGGCGTTATGGCACAACTGCCCAGATTTTTCCTCAATGCACTGATAGAAACATAATTCAGCAGCTATGTAATTGTGGCCATGTGATGGATATCCCCTTAGCTGAGACACCAGGCATGGAACCAGGGAACTTCAGCACTAAAAGCATGAGCTGCTCCAGATAGAGCTAAAGTTCTGTAATTAGGGGCTTTTAATTACTCATATCCTCTGTGAATTGGGCACAAAGGGGATGTAACATTTACCCATGGGCTACAAACTTACAAAATTGGTTTGTGAACATGTAATCCAGACTATCAGTGTAGCTTTTTGTCCTTCTCTTGTAGCTAGGCCTCAGAGAAGTTCGAGTTTGCTACTGGCTTTGTGCTAATGGACCGGATTGTTGAGCTCAGGCAGAGGTACATGCCTTTAGATCCAAAGATCCTAGGTCAGTCCTTGTGCACTACCTGATTAGGTGTGTTATATGACTGCTGTGGGAAAGCCTGCCATGTGAACAAAATTGTGCTTGTTGTAATTTGGGTCAGATGAGTTTGCCCTAAACTGGTTACAAAGACATTAGAGTGGACAGGCCCTAAGAAATATCTTCATCCATTCTTATGCCCCATCTGTGCTAAATGGTACTGTATTTAACTATAGCAGTATTGCTGCCATCTTACAACATGGATTGACTTTGTAGATGATGGGACCAAACTGGGCTTTAAATGCATACCCCTACAGCATAGTTCCTTAATGCATTTATAACATTGTTTGGTCCAAGTTTAGGCCTAACTAAGTTATGAAATTATCCATTTGAAGCACACTATTAAAACTGTAAAATTTGCAGCATATTATCATTGTGTTAAGTGATATTTGTTATTACACAGTTGCTTTCCTAAGGAATTTATAATGTAAAAGACAGGCACAGAAAGGCCAAGAGTGGAAGGGGTTAGTTGACCTGAGTTTGAGAAGTATTATTTCTCTTCACCTGCTTCTCCCCATTGTCTAGTGAAGTTGTAGACAAAGGGCCACTGTCCACTTTTTACTCCTTTTTGTAAAAGGAAAGCTGTGAAAGTCTACTCCAAAAATGCTTGCCACCAGGGGTTGGATAAAAAAGTCTTGGCCCCTCAGTATCAGATTGCCAGCTGGAGCTTATGACTCTGGTTCAGAAAAATGTGTCTCTTAAGAGGCTGAAGTGTTGGCAGGTAGTGGAATTAAGGTTGTTAGTCTCTTTATGTATTTTGACTATACATTTAACATATTGTTCTGACGGTAACTGGATAATCCAATTTTACTGTGCATTTTACTTCTCTGCTAAATGACTGGGTTGTGAAAAGCCTTCCATTTAGGAACAATTAAATCTTAAAAAGTTAAGTGGGTACTGGACAAAGTTGTAGTTCAGGCAGGCTTGTGTTGTGTAGGCATTCCCACACTCCAATGTATTAAAGTCCCAGTCCAAAACAGGAAGAGACTGACAATTTTGCCAAATTGTAGGGTAATTCTCTGACAGAAAAATGTTGACCGAGGACAAGACCTCGGCCAACCAGAAGAGCTTCACTCTTGTCTGAAGTGGGATATGAGCGCTAGGACTATTCTACACTACAAAGGTTTTGCTGGTACAGCTATTCCAGTATAGCCAGATAGCCAAAGCCCTCTAGCGAAGAGAACACGTACTGGCAAAACAAGTTATTTTGCGGATGTAGTTAAACCACCTCCCCTGTATGACAAACTATGCTCAAGGCTGTGTTGCTGTAATAGCTGAATCTATACAGGGTTTGTTTTTTGCACCAGCATAGACATATTGGTTAGGGGTATGGTTATTTGTAGGGTAGATCTGCCCCTAGTCTCCAGAGGTTAAGGGGCATAGATACCCATTGTAATTTTAAAAAATTGAGCCTGATTCATCTGTTTTGTTCAGGTGAGCTAACCCTATTTTACCCTGAGGTAAGGGGTGTAACAATCAGGCCTTTTGCCTTATTGTGTAATTAAATATGAACACAGCACACACTGATTTTTATCTATATGAACTTTAAGTAGTACAGTGCTAGATAAAACTGGTGCAGTTTTCCTTGGGAGTAGACTTTGTGTTGGGGCAGTGGCATTGTGTAAGACAAATCCAATAAACAGTTAGTAGTTCCTTTTGCTAACCAATGCTTGATGGGTGGAAGAAAGTCTTAAATTGCTAGACTCTTGAATAATAGCAAGAAGTGACAATAAAATTCCCCAAGTAGTTCCAACCATAGCAAACCTAAGGTGGGTAATTCCTGTTTCAAAACAAGACTGATTAGATAGCACTTTGTGAAACTAGACAATGAATAAGCCAGAAATGAGCTTGAATCTCAATTGGAATCCAAGTGTCCCCAAAGGGGTGTTTCAATTTGAGGGCTTGGTTTTGACCCATGTCCAGACTTGTTTGTTTTTTTTAAATGAACAAATTTCCCAAAGTTTCAGCTAACTAATTTCCTCCAAGAGACTCCTATAGACTATAAATGTTATAAGGAATATAAATTCTACATGCTCTACAAATATATTATAACCTGTAATCAGGAAACACTCACTTCATGAGTACCCCCATCAGAGTGTGTGCCTACATGCACTGTCTGTTTGTGGTGGGTCTTCAGTGACTCAGACCTCCAGTTGAGCCACACATTGTATGTGAAATAAAAACCCTTTCCAAGGAAAGTCTGACCGGAGTCCTATCCCAGTACCCCTCAGTTGGCCTTTCTTTCCCTGTAGGCCTCCAGGGTTCAGGCCCTTAATTAGTCTGGCAGGCTTTAAAATAGTCTCAGCCCTGTTATTGAGCAATACTCCATCACTCCCTCCCTGGAGTCCTCACCTGCTCTGGCCCTTTCAAGCCCCAGCTGTCTTGCTGCACCACTAAAAGTTCAATTCTACTTCTAGGGTGCATCCAAATTCAGGTCACTTTCCCAGAGGCTGGAGGGACAGGACCTGGGCCCACCCTCTACTCCAGGTCCAAGCCCAGGAAACCTAAAGATGCAACCATCTGCCATTTTCATTTAACCAAGCACATTGTTGCTATGATTTCCTGGGCCACTTCCCTACAGTCCCAGGGCATTCTTCACCCTTACCTCAGGGCTTTGTCCTGGTTGAGTTCCTGCCACCAGCCCAGAGCTCCTTCTTGCTCCCTTCAATCTCCGCCAACACTGCTGTCTGAGAACCTGTGGCTCCCTCAGCCAGGCACATCATTCATATTCCTCCAACTCTAGCAAGGTATTGATCTCACACTGCCCCTGCAACTCCTTTTATATAGGCCAGCTAGGCTCTTACTGGTTGCTCCTTGCCACCCTTTTCTGATTGGCTATGTTCCACAAAGCCACTCTAGGAAGCTTGGAGGACCCTTTCCACTGCCCTTTTCTGGGGCAGGGTGTGGCAGGACAGTGAGGCCATCAGCAGGGGCCCCCATGGCCTGGTTTACCCTGCCACATGGCTATTTTCATGCAAATGGGTTTGTATAATATTTTTGATTTTTTGAGTAGTTAGGCATTTTTGTTTCATGTTCTATATCACAGCTAAGATGCTACCTATGCCAATCGGAGAACTCCCATTGATGTTGGTACTCCACCTCCCCAAGATGGTGGCTATGTCAGTGGGAGAAGCCCTCCCATCAACACAGCGTAGTATACACAGAGTTCGATTGGTATAACTGTGTTGCTCAGGGGTGTGGATTTTCCACATGCCTGAGCGATGTTATACTAACATAAATTTGTAGTTTTGATCAGGGCTAATTGGATACTGAACATTCCTATTACAGGAGCAGTGAAGTGCAAAGCTGAGAGTAATCAGAACTGGATTCAATTCCCAACTGTCATAGAATAACTATGGGCAAGTCCTTTAAACCTTGCTGGGTCAAATTTTGCTCTTGGTGACACTGATGTAAAGCCAGAGTTACTCTGTTGAACTCAGTTGTTTTATTCCAAGTTTGCACCTGTCTCTCTAATGGAAGAATTTGGCTTCTGGGTTTCATTAACCCTCTCTGTAAACTGGATCTAATAGTGCTTAAACATTGAAAAAACTTGGAGATGAAAAGTGCTATGTATGTGCTAAGGGCTTGTGCAGCTCTGCTATGGTAGTGCTTAGTGAAGACGCTACCTGCGTCGATGGGAGACCTTTTCCCATCAGTATAGGTATTCTAGCTCTCCAAGAGATGGTAGCTATGTTGATGGGAAAAGCCCTCCTGTCGATGTCGCGCTGTCTAAACTGGGAGTTTGGTCAGTATGACTGCATTGTTCAGGGTGTGGAAAATCCACGCCTCTTAAGTGACGTAGTTATACCGACATAGGTTTGTAGTGTAGACCAGGACTTGAGTATCTTAAGACCTTGCATCTTTGGTATCAGGCTATCAAAAACATTCCATAGTGGCATCTGTCATAAATATAAAGGGAAGGGTAAACCCCTTTGAAATCCCTCCTGGCCAGGGGAAAGCTCCTCTCACCTGTAAAGGGTTAAGAAGCTAAAGGTAACCTCGCTGGCACCTGACCAAAATGACCAATGAGGAGACAAGATACTTTCAAAAGCTGGGAGGAGGGAGAGAAACAAAGGGTTTGTGTGTCTGTCTGTAGTCGTCTTGGCCGGGGACAGAACAGGAATGGAGTCTTAGAACTTTTAGTAAGTAATCTAACTAGGTATGTGTTAGATTATGATTTCTTTAAATGGCTGAGAAAAGAATTGTGCTGAATAGAATAACTATTTCTGTCTGTGTATCTTTTTTGTAACTTAAGGTTTTGCCTAGAGGGGTTCTCTATGTTTTTGAATCTAATTACCCTGTAAGATATATACCATCCTGATTTTACAGGGGGGATTTCTTTATTTCTATTTACTTCTATTTTTTATTAAAAGTCTTCTTGTAAAACACTGAATGCTTTTTCATTGTTCTCAGATCCAAGGGTTTGGGTTTGTGGTCACCTATGCAAATTGGTGAGGCTTTTTATCCAACATTTCCCAGGAAAGGGGGGGGTGCAAGTGTTGGGAGGATTGTTCATTGTTCTTAAGATCCAAGGGTCTGGGTCTGTAGTCACCTAGGCAAATTGGTGAGGCTTTTTACCAAACCTTGTCCAGGAAGTGGGGTGCAAGGTTTTGGGAAGTATTTTGGGGGGAAGGACGCGTCCAAACAGCTCTTCCCCAGTAACCAGTATTAGTTTGGTGGTGGTAGCGGCCATTCCAAGGATAACGGGGGTAATATTTTGTACCTTGGGGAAGTTTTGACCTAAGCTGGTAAAGATAAGCTTAGGAGGTTTTTCATGCAGGTCCCCACATCTGTACCCTAGAGTTCAGAGTGGGGGAGGAACCTTGACAGCATCTCCAGCTTTTTAAGTGGAGATACCTGTGTGAGGAGAAGCAGCTTGTTTTCTTGAAGTTAAATAGAACTCTGGTGCCATTTGTTTCAAATGCTTCATGTAAGGAAAGACAAACACGAAGTAGAACAATCACTCCAGTGTCCAGAGGCATAACACATCCACTATAAATACTTCAATCATTCTCCCACTTTTCTAGAAGACAATATTTCTTGTCTAATGTTCACTTGGCTTCTTTTCTCTGCATAGACCATGAGAATTTTAATTGGCCTTATATTTCAGAGCTAGTTTCACACTTGATCATCAGTGGCAGTTTATAGAGATTTAAATGTTCTTTTTCTAAAGCTATGCTGAGGCAACCTTTGCTGAATAAGGTCTGGGTGGGGTTTTTTTGATACAATGGGAGTAATTATTTCAGATTTAGGTTTTGGATGCCTGGTTTTCTACCAAAGATGAAGCATGAATATGCCACTAAAACACATGGCAAGATCAAAATTCTATTCTACGCATTCCTACTCCACCAGCCCAAAAAGGAAAGAAGATGACATATTACATATACTTGATTAAAAAGGATTTGTAAACCTTTGTTTATAATGTCAAGATCCAGTATAACTACCTTTGCTGGGAACTCACCAACCATAGATGCTGCAATGCAGTGCGTCAGTTTTCACTAGACTGTACAAATTCTGCCTTGCTTTTAATAGTTGCTTCTCTTTAATGTGGGCTCAGGCAAACAACATTAGGAATAAAAACTGCAGTCCTTACAAATGTTTTCAAATAATTTGCCAAGAGAAGGGAATTAAAATAATAAAATGACTGGGTATTATCGTAATGCAGTAATGAGAGTACATGACTACAGCTCCTCCTTTTATTAAAAGTTTATCATGAAGCAATCCCATTCCCCCAAATAAGAATTGTATTGCATGGGCTTTCCTGTAATGTCACAGTTTTAACTAGCCAGAGATCTATTTTCAGAGCGGGCTTGTGGCACCACTACAGACATAGTGTTTGCTTTTTCAAGGTCTTAAAATTGTTGTATCATCCTTCTCTCAATTGTCAACGTCTTCATTAGTCAGCTCATGTCCCCCCAGAGCCAAATTCACCCCTGGGGTAACTACAGGGAAGTCAATGGACACACTGGCCTGGGATGAATTTGATCAATGGTGTTTTTCCTCACCAAAATAAAAAGTTAACCAACAATTGAGACACAGGACCTAGCCCCATAAAATTCATTTTCTATAGACAATGACTATGAATGTGACTTTTAGTATGAGAACAGGCATAGCATAGCTTCACACCATTTGTTAAATCTGGGGTCTTAAAAAGATGCAGTAA
Organism: Lepidochelys kempii; assembly: GCF_965140285.1. Lineage (NCBI taxonomy): Eukaryota > Metazoa > Chordata > Testudines > Cheloniidae > Lepidochelys > Lepidochelys kempii. The sequence continues at coordinate 21,062,208 of NC_136380.1, forward strand.
GATTCGTAAAATGTGCCCTGACATTTTAAAGCTAGGGATGCTGGTGATGCATTTTCAAGTAAGATGAAGGTTTGACCTTGTGACCACTAGTTTACAAGGCCAGTGCTCTAAGGCCAGGGCTGTTGTTTACTATTAAATTTGTTTTGCTTAACAGAGTGGCAAGGAACCAGCTCCAGCCTCACAGAGCAAAGAGCACATGGATCATTTTAAGAGTCATAAATCTTCTTTTTAATATCTTCCCATAGAGCTTTACAACTCCCCAGGCCAAAGCACATCCCAGAGATGTGTCATTAGGTTTTAAAACTGATGATGCTAGTTTCTTTCCTGCATCTGAGTTCTGATCAGTGCAAGGGATGGAAGCGGGTATCAGGGAGCCAGCCTAAGCCAGCCCTGACATGAGAATAGTCTAGTGGTTGCTGTAACTTACACCACTGGTATATGGTCCCTTTGGGACTTTACACCAGCGGATGATTGTCGGAGTGGAGCTGTAAGGATGTATTAAGTTTTTGCACATTACCTTACTTATTCTTTTAAAGGAAAAAAAATTATTTCTAAGTAACATTTTAGTGTTGTTTTTTCTAATGTTCATGTTACTTTTGACTTTATGGTTACAGTAACATTTTAAGCTAAGAATAGAAACTTTCTCAAGTTAAACATTTTAGACTTGAAAATTTAGAAAGAGATTGTTGAGAGATCAGTGATATAGTTCATCAGTTATTTTATTGCAGGGCTAACAACTGAATGACATATGTCCATGCAACAAAGAAATAAATCTTCAGTATTCCAGCTCATAAGGAAATGAAACTTAGATACTAGTACTTTATTATTAAATCATTTATACACACAGCCCATCTATAATATCAATAATATTGGGTGATCTATCACCATAAATACTTTTTCATTGTTACTGTAGTCCAAGAGGAAGTACTGTTAAAATCATCTTCTGAGGCCAGATTTATCATGCAAGGGCCCAGTCCTCCATACAGTTACTCATGCCCATATTGCTATTATTCACCTTTGAAATCAGTGGGATTCCAGAAGGATGTAACTGCACATGCATGAGTCACTGTTTCTAGGATTTGGCTCCTTGTGGCTAGTGAGCTGTTAGAAAGTTGGGTTTTCTGTTTTAAAGCATTTTATATTAGGAAACATTGCTGGAGAATTTATCACATATAATGTATTATGTTCCACTGAGGATTTTTCTCCACAAAATTTAAGTATTTTAATAAAGTTCAAGCAAAGATTCAAAGATACCTACACCACATTTCACTTTAGTTATTAGTCACCAGCATGGAAGGGACAATAAATTTGCAGAATTTTCCATACTAGATACCAACTGTGGTCATTAAAATCCATTATAATTGGGGGCAGAAGAAGCTGTAAGATTGGCATGCTTACCCAAAGAGCTGAGGCCAAGGTGTTCAAAACTGCATACAAGAAGTTAGGCTCCTAAATCCATATTTAGGTATCTAAATAAGCAGCCTAATTTTCAAAAGGGCTGAGCATCCAGTGGTTCCCATTGTGTGCAACTACTATGGACTCGGTTATAATAGCAGCAAAAATTGGCCCTTAACATTAAGCTTCCTGTAGCAGATCACATTCACATCAGTTGTCAGGAATAGGTCCGTCAACACAGAGAGTTCAGGCACCGTACTGGAGACGACAATGCCCCCTCCACATTAGTTGCATACAGCAGATGTGCTCTGTCTCTGCATTCCACATGCAGAGACAGAGCACATGAGGAGCATCAACTGCTTATACAAGGATGGGATTTCAAAGGAAGCAAGCTATGCAGTCACTGCTTTCCCTCTTCAGTGGATTTCTACCCCTTTGCACCCAGTTTCCCATTGCTTCTGTGTACTGGCAGCATCTCATTCACAGTAACTGGAAATAATCTCCCACTAGGTCTCCATTTCATTCCACTCTCTGCCATCCTGTGCTGTATCTTTTCAGCAGCCCAGTTGCTCTGCTTGCTTCCTACTGCTGGTTCATATGCAAGTTGAAGATCTGTACAGACAGAGTGCACCAGGTAGAAATAGTGCAGGTAAGACCTGCATTCTTCTCAGGGATGTCTTTGCACTAAAGACAGCAGACACCTGTAAAAGCAGCTGAAACAAGGAGGAGAAGCCAGCCCCATGTGACTACCTAGTTTTCTGCCAACCATCAGTGAATGCTCCACAAGCTGCCAATGGTTAGTGGACCACAATTTGGGATTGTGGGTTGTGATATTCCCCAGGGTACAATCTGGACTGTTGAACAGCAGTGTCCCCTCAATTCTCCACTCTGGGGTGCCTTTTACACTGCTTCACTGTGACAGCAACCACTCCTGGTCAGCTCACACACACCCAACATTCAGCATGTAAATCACTCCCAGCTCTATTTTATGGTGCGATAGCCAGCCAGCCATGAATTACACTGTCGGACAACACCCGCAAACTCCCAATCCTAGACTGTCATCCAGATACGTGTATCTTATAGTGCCTAGCACCCTCCTGGACAATACAAGCTCATATAAAGTCCGTCATTTCATTAATAGAAAATGATATGCACAAATCTTGTTATCCCAAATGAAGTTTCCCAAACACTTCAATCCAAACACACTGGTTTAGATAAAATAATAAAACAAATTTATTAACTACAGAAAGATAGATTTTAAGTGATTACAAGTAATAAGGCATAGAAGTCAGAATTGGTTACTAGAAAATAAAAGATAAAATGCAATTTATATCTAACTTAACAGTTAAATGAATTCAAAGAAAAGGTTTCTCTCACCACATGCTTTAGCAGTCTTACTGGCTGTACTCCTTTCAGCCAGGATCCCTCCCCCAATTTGGTGTTAATTTCCTTGTCCTTCTGATGTTTTTGATCCTGTGAGCACTGAGTGATTTGGGGCATCTGTTCCACATTTGTATATCCTTCCCTCTTCTTTGAGAATCATCTCCAGCTGGGGTTCAGGAGACAGCAAGTCTGTGACAATGGAAACTGCCAGCTTTTTCTGTGCCAAAATGTAGATTTCTTACTCAGACTGTTTTTCCTGCCAACAAATGGCCACTTAAAAAGGTGATGATCCATTTGATTTTGTTGACTGGCTGAGGTGTCAATTTGCCTTTTGTCTCTAAGGAACTGGTTTATGGCTGCTTTTCTAAATTTGGAGCATGTCTCAATAATGTTATACAAAAGTATTTTATAACTTTATATACAGTGTTGCCACACATATTTTACCAGGACAATAATGATCAGCAAATGATGAGTTTTCAAATGATACCTCGCAAGGCACACTTTGTACAAAATGTATCATAGTCTTGTAAAAAGGATGAACATAGGGATACAGATGGTTACATGGGAAGCAGAGGTAAGCTAGGAAAATAACTGGCTGATCATTCATATCTGTTGTTGTAGTGACCCCAATCAATGGTTAGGGCCTCATTGTATGAAACAAATTACACAAAGACAGATCCACTCCACAAAGCTCACAATCAAAGATTTAGACAACAAAATACAAAATGTGAATAAATAGACAAATGGGAGGACCAGGAGACAGGAGATCAAGGTTATAGTAGAGACAAGTGCGTGTGACAGGGATACACTGGGTATAATTTGCTTCCAAATTTGCAATGACCCCTCCAGAATTGTTTTCCAAAGAGACCTATGGAAAATAAGCAGCAGTATTTACAGTATTCATTTAATATTTTAACTGGTTCTGCGCTTTGTTTTTGTTCCCTGTTCATAAGCTGGAGGATATTCTCTGTGTGCCCTCGCCCTGATGATTTGCTAATATACATCAACTTTCAGATTATTGAGCTGGTCTGTGATTTATAAAATTCCTGCTTTTCATTGGCAATTATGAAGTGACTTATATGGTCAATTCTGAACCCGTTAGTTCTCCCTGTTCAGGTTGTTCCTTATGTACATTAAGACCTATAACATTTGATTCAATGATGATGGACCACAATTTTTTTCTTGAATAAGCCACAGTGTTATGAATTTGGAATGAATGATTGCCTTTTCCCAGGAAAAATTGTATGGGTTACACTACTGTTGATTTTAACTATAATAAATTGCTTAGAAATGAGCTGTGTGCAGTTTGGTTTGAATTACTAAATTCTTGTGACTAATTACTTGCGTTCATTACAAGCTCTGGTCTTTAGTTTTCCAAGCAAAGTTAAATGATGCCACTGTTTTATCTTTTCCCCTTTCTTTCAGGAGGCAGACTCTTGTTTACAGATGTTGTTTTAGTTTTGTCATGGAATCATAGATCCCTCTACACAGCCAGATTGAGTGTGTCAGGGAATTGTGTTCTAGCACCTCAATCATGTTAGCACAGATTGTCTTGGCTTGGTAGACAGGGCTAAAGCTAAATGTGGGAATTATGACTCAGAATTGTATTACAGGCCTGTAAAGATTAGAACTAAACTCATTCAAATCAGTGGAGTTATATCAATGATGAACTTGCTCTTAGGATTGAAATCCAACCCTAAAACATGATTATAACATGACTTTGTACCATCTGCATAGACAAACTGCATTGTTTTATAATGCAGTGTAATATCTTGACCCTTCTATTCAACATAGCCAATTCACCTGTGGAGACCTGCACAGCAGCTAAGAGCACCTGGAAAGATCGCTTCAGTCATGTACTTAGATCTCCTGGCAGTGTGCAGGACCTCACACTATCTCATTTCCAGTGACAGTTTATTTTGCCCATACTTGAATCCTGTGGAATCCATTACTAATAATTAATTTGGATAAAGGGAAAATGGGATGCAAGTTCCAGATGACTTCAGATCCTTGTATAGGGCTTTCATTTCACTAAGGCCTTGTCTGCACCAGGGAAACATTTGAAAAAATTCCTATAGTTGATAACACTGATAGTTGATATCAGCTGTACCACTATTAGCAACACTGGAAGTACAGGTGAGTCACCAGCCACTGACAGTTGTCAACATCATGTCATCTATTATAAACCAATTTGGAGCAAGCCTAAGGACTTGTCTATGTGAGAAAGTTGCAACAGTTTAATTAAATAAGTTTTAAAAAGTTTAGTTAAATTTGTGCAAAACCCTATGTAAATTCATTTAGTTTAGTTTAGTTCAAAATTACTTTATTGAAATGTGGAAGTTTCAGCGTCATTGACAACGGGAAATAGGCATATGACATGGTGCTTTTTCTTTTTAAAAGCCACGTTCAACTTTCACAGCAGGATCTTACTTGATTGGAGAAACTTGCTGCCAAAGTCAGTGAGGAAGGAGTCATAAGAGTGAGTTTTAGCAATAGGGGATTTATGACATAATAGAATAGAATTTTGGAAGGGCTAGTTCTGCTTAGAAAATGAATTTGTTATCCACGTTACCCCCAAAACAAGTTTTACCCTTCTCTCATGCTCTCTGCTGATGCCTTTTCCTCAAAATTAAGATGTTTCTCTTTTTCTTGGCCTTTCACATGAGGACTTACCAAACCAGAAATGTCTTATAGGTGTATATTTTATAATCCAATAGTTTTATATTACAGAGCTAAAACACCCAATGCAACAAACCAGGATTCTAATGTTTGCAGTGTTGTTGTAGCCATGTTGGTCCCATGGTATTAGAGGGACCAGGTGGGTGAGATGATACCTTTTATTGGACCAACTTTTTTTGATGTAAGAGACAAGCTTGCAGGTTACACACAGGTCACCTGACAAAGAGCTCTGTGTAGCTCGAAAGCTTGTCTCTTTCACCAACTGAAGTTGGTCTAATAAAAGATATTACTTCACCCACCTTGTCTCTCAGTATTCTAATGATCATTTGTTATTAACTGATTTTCAAGTACTCTTCTGCAATAGATCTTTTCAGCTATTATAGACTTTGGGCAAAACAACCAATACACATATGAAAGTTGCTAAAATAAAAGAGAGAAAAAACACATAGTGACATGACAAACACATCTAAAATATAGTTTCCTATATAATGAACATTAGCAGATGTGCGGGGCCTTGCAGATTGTCTTCCAAGTGGAGGAGAAATCAGTCACATAGAGTTTGGATATGCTCTAAGTGTAATTTGTTTTATTTACACACATATACAAGTCCTGGAACAGTGGTGATCTTATGCAGCATGCAGAGCGATCTCATCTTTCAGGACTCTCAGCCCAAGGCCAGTGCCTGGTTCCTATGGAGCAACTCTTCCCCAACAACTGACTCCAATTAGAGGTCAAGGAAGAGAACAAACTCTCTTGCAGCTCACACAGCTCCCTCTTCCCAAAAATTAATAATAACTCCATATGTCATCTCAAGACTGAACATTTGCTCACACTAAGAAAAGAAGTTGGAAGACTAGCCTACCATAACAATATATACAAACCCATCACTGATCACAAACGATACAAAGATAGTATATCCCTCTTGCAATACTAAAGATTTATCTATCAGTTATATATTTGTATTATACCCTTGTACTGTGTGATACATACAGAGCTGCATGCTTATATTTACCTGTCTAAAGTGTTATATGTATACACATCAAATATACCAAACATCCACCTATATCCATAAAGTACCGATATGCTACCTGCAAAATGACCTGTCCTGTCCTTAATTGCCTCATAAGGATGTTGTGAGGACTAGTTAGTTAATATTTGAAAATGTAGGGCCTGGTTTGCCACTGCCTTATACCTTGTGTAGTCACAGACTGGTGCTGCAGAATAGTTGTAGAACATGAAACATTATCATTTGGATTTATATGCACTTTGCACAGGTGTAAAAGATTATAAAAGATGCAAGACAGAGGAGAAACATGTTTATAAAGCTATATAAGTGCTACCTACTGTTAATGGGCTATATCCAGCAGTCTTTATTCAAAGTCCCTGTGGAAGTTAAGTGTGGTACTAGACCCATTATTACACGTGATGATCCCAAAGATGCCAAATATAGTACTTGTCCATGTATTTACTAATGTATTTGTACCTCACTTGTGCATGTTCCACATAGTGTGGGTGGACCAAATATCTGCACTTGCTTATCTCTGTTTGGCAGCATCAAAATAGAAACAGGTAAAAATAAAAAGTGTAAAAAGGAGAATCAAGAGTTTCTGTAAACCAAAGGAAGAGCCAGCTATTGACAACATTAAGAGATTAAGTTTTAAAAATATAGTAAGGTGATTGCTTTGCCGATGAGTTCCACTAAAGCATCAAAAATCCTCCAAAAGCTCTCCAGTAGTAATGTGCATGTGGTACCAATGGGGGGCAGATTTTGCTCCATGGACGGCTCCTAGCAAGTTCCACAGCACTGAAGTGGTTCATTAGAGACCAGATGGAATTCCCATTTTATCCTTCACTCACGTACATTAAAAGTTAACCCAAACTACCCAAATAAAATATGGTCAAGTATAAACCCTACGTACTCAAAGTAGCAAATACTCAGGATCCGGCTAGGAATGTATCCAGATCCCATCTCATTTAGAATGTATCCATACTATGATTATAATAATGTATTCAGATTCATCCGATGATCCTAATGTAATTAAAGCTATTCTATAATTCATCATACTAGGGATTATTAGCAGGCAGGTGCATACTTCATAGCTTCTGCAGGCTGCTAAATTTACTGAGCACACCCAGGGCTGCTTGCATGCCTCCATTCCACCCCACAAGATACCTGCGTGCAATGTTCCCATTACCCTCTATTTCAGAGTCTCCCTGGAACTCTCCTCAGTCTCCACTCCCTACCAGGGGTTCTGTATGCCCCCATTCCCCACTTCCAGGGTCCCCAGTTCCCACCACCACTAAAGGTGCCTCACATGCCCCTCTTTCCCCATCCCCTGTACAAGGGCCCCTCAACCCACACTGCTAGTTTTGGATGCCCTTCTCCCTGCATGTCAGGGTCCTATTTTCTACTCACCATACCAAGGGCTCTGTTCCTTCCACTTCCCTCCTCTCTTCACAGCAGGATCCCCCATTCTCCCTGTCATGCCAGAGGCTTTGTTCCTCTCACATTTCTCTTCTCCCCACACTAGTGTCCCCAATTCCCCATAGCATGCCAAAGGTGGTGTGCATTCTTCCTCCATGCTCCACCAAAGTACTTTTCTTCTCCCCAGATTGGAAAGGGCAGGTGGCTGGTGCCCTCTCTTCCCCAGCTAGAGCAGGCTTTAAGAAAACAGAATGTTATGAAAGAAGAAGGAATACATGAAGCTTCTCTCTCCTCTCCTTCCGGCTGCTCCTGCTAGTGAGTAACTGCCCCAAGGCTCCCAGTAGGGAGACCAATTATTTTTCTTGGTGACAGGTTTCAGAGTGGTAGCCGTGTTAGTCTGTATCAGCAAAAAGAATGAGGATTACTTGTGGCACCTTAGAGACTAACAAATTTATTTGAGCATAAGTTTTCATGGGCTAAAACCCGCTGCATCGGATGCATGCAGTGGAAAATACAGCAGGAAGATTGTGTATATATATATATATATATATATATATATATATACATACACACACAGAGAACATGAAAAAATGGGTGTTTCCATACACACTATAACAAGATCACTAAATTTGTTAGTCTCTAAGGTGCCACAAGTACTTCATGCATCTGAAGAAGTGAGCTGTAGCTCACGAAAGCTTATGCTCTAATAAATTGGTTAGTCTCTAAGGTGCCACAAGTCCTCCTTTTCTTTTTACAAGTACTCCTTGTTATTTTTCTTGGGTCATTCAGAGTGTCAACCTGTTACATTCTATTGGGAGGATGAGTGGAGGTATTGTTATGCTGCAAAATGTGAATGGGTGCCATCAACAGATGATAGTGGCTCCAGGTGTCCCCCATTTTACCTCTGTCAATGTTCCAATTGTCCCCTGAATAGGGTTCTGGCCATTGTTGCCTAGAATATTCCCTGAAATTTTGGAACGGATCAGTGCAGCAAGTAAAAGTTATTGCATTACAGACAGACAGACAGAGGAATGCCATTGAGTTGAGGGTAAGCCCTATAAGCTTGGCCAATTATCCTTACTTGATGTTTCTACCTTCTTTGATTCTATGAAGACTAAGTTATATGCCACAAGCCTATTACTAAAAAGGTCACAGATTATTTCACCATTTCAGGTAAAGTCCAACTTCTTTTTGTTTGACTTTTTAAATCTTCTTAAAAGATCCAAAATAGATGAGTCAAAAATGTTTTTTAGTGTAGTGATTTTTTTGTAATATGGCCGCTTTTCCAGTAGGACCTGTAATAAGACCATTGGTTCCATGGAGGTCATTGAGTCTGATCCTGTTTCATCTGGAAAAAATATGTCTCTGCATCCATGATAGACGACTGCAATCAGAGCAATAGGAAGAGTCAGACTGTGCTTAAATCCTCCAGCATAGGCAGAGTAACAGGAAACTCTTGTTTTGAAGAATGAATAAGTAAATATCCCATCCTGGAAAACAAGGGGAGGGACAGCACAGAGACATTCTGCCTTCAGTTACATCTGTGCCTTTAATAGGGTGACCCATGTGTAAATAGCAGCAGAATTTGAATCATCAGGGCTCTTGGCAGAGAAGTAGGCCCAATACGGGATCAGGTTTCTTAGAAGCTCTTATACTACTGAGATAATAAACAGTTTGCTTAATGCCTACACAGACACAGGCCTTTACAAAAGTAAACGTGTTTCAACAGTGTCATAATCCATGGTTATGGCCCAAGCATGGGTTTTTCTTGGCTGTGTGGACAGGAAAGAAAGTGTGTTATAATCATGTGCGGAAAATGAGAGTTAAAATATAGTCCTCCACCATGCTTATATAGTTAAAATATAGTTAAGAGTTAAAATATAGTCCTCCACCTCCACAACAGAGTCTGTTCTAACAGGGTTGAAAGTTCTTAGAACATAGCACACTCACAAACCTGTTTCACCATCTCATGTAGATATGGTTATTTCAGTAGTGTCGACAGGACCCTGTAATTAGCTCTCCCAGGAGTACATGCACTGAGGGGAAGAATGTCTAACCAAGAGCCATAGTGAACCTTCCCACAGAAATGTCCATGAGGGAATATCAGGTTCTCCCCATAGTTTCATTCCAAACTAACTGAATGACAGTAAAGTTAGGAGGTGTGGCTTGCCAATGTCACAGAATACCGGGGATCTGTGGGAAAGAGAAGCTCCAGGCCTGCATTGGCTCCTCTCCTCCCCTTGGCCATAACCTGACCTCTTTCCCATTGGCCACCCACACCAGGCCTGTGTAAAACTCTATTCTCTGAAAGGGCAGGGTGCAGACACAGAGACTAAGTTAAAGTTGCTCATAGGAGCATTAATTTAGGCATAGATGTCTGCTTGGATATCCACAAGTTCTGAAAGGCAGAATGACACGAAGAGTAGTTGCTCTTCAGCTATACCTCCTGAAATTACACAGAGCCCTGATTCCACAAAGCTATGACTGGAGAGAGGTAAATAGCTGGGTCCCCCAAAGATCTCTACTTGGACCTATGCTGCTCAGCATATTCAGAAATGATCTGGAAAAGGGGGTGAACAGCAAGATTCCAAAATTTGCAGACAATGCAAAAATACCCAAAATAGTGCAGTCCAAAGCTGACTGCAAAGAGTTACAAAGGGATCTTACAAAACTGGGCCACAAAATGGCAGATGAACGTCAATGCTGATAAGTGCAAATTAATGCACATTGGAAAAAATAATCCCAACTACACATATAAAATGATGGGATCTAAATTAGCAGTTACCATTTAAGAAGGAGATCTGGGAGACATCCTGGATAGGTTTCTGAAAACATCCGCTCAATGTGCAGTGACAACCAAAAAAAGCTAACAGACTGTTAGGAACCATTCAGAAAGGGATAGATACTAAAATAGAAAATATCATAATGCCACTATATAAATCCATAGTATGCCCATGCCTGGAATACTAGATGCAGTTCTGGTTACCACATCTCAAAAAAGATATATTAGAATTGGAAAAGGTATGGAGAAGGGCAACAGAAATGATATGGGGTAGGGAACAGCTTCCATATGAGGTGAAATTAAAAAGAACGGGACTGTTCAGTTTAGAAAAGAGATGACTAAGGGGGTATATGAGAGAGGTCTATACAATCATGAATATTATGTTGAAAGTAAAGTGAATAGGGAAGTGTTATTTACCCCTTCACGTAACCAGAGGCCACCTGATTAAATTAATAGGTATGCCTTAAAGGGACAACCAGCCTATGATAGATAGAAATAAGAAAAAGGTAAGGACTAGAGATGATCAGAAAATGGAATTTCTGTTCCATGGGAAAGTTGAAATGTCAAAATTTCTAATTAAAGATTTTGTTTCAGTGTCAAATCTTTTCATTTCAATAATGTAAAAATGATTTGTTTCAGGAATGTTGAAATGTTACAATGTAAAATATTACATATAATGTATTATATAAAATAAGCATAATGTATTAATATATTTTAATATGGTGTAAAAGTAGAAATGAAAATGATCTAAAGAATTAAGCTGAAACAACAGTTTTTTACCTTATCAACACTAAGTGTTTCAACATTATAAAAATGAGTGGGAAAATGAAATCTTTTGACTATTTCCTGGCAAAATTTTTTACAAACTTGATACCTTTCCATTTTGACTCAGTAGCATACTCAACATTCAAGATCCCCCAAAGCAGAAGTTCAAAATGGTGTTCCCTCTATGTAACTTTGAGATGCTTCCAATGTGGCCCTTTTTTCAGTCCACCCAAAATATTTATTCATTCCTAACCCATGCCACCCTCTCCACTCCTGATAGCCCTTCCTCACATCTTGGAGGACAACTCTTCCCCTTGCAACAGCAATAGCTCACTCAAGGCCCCCTGGATTCCTGTGTCCCAAAGCACTGTTTTGAAGTTTGCAGTCTCACAGTTAGAAAGTGAGCCAAAAGCGTCTTCAATAAATACAGGGTAGACTACTGTGGTGCATACCTGTTCTGTCCTGTGCCCATCTAACCACTGGTGTTTTCCTCTAAGGCTTTAACCTCAATGTGAAGAGAAGAGCGGCTCAGGGAAAATGTGAATTATTTATGCCTTCTTGCTGAAAGCATGAGTGGTGTTAGTAGAACCTCGTTTGATCGAATGGATTTGTAAAGACAGTTTCTGTAGCAACACAGATCCTTGCCCAGCAAAATGTCATCTGACTTGTCATAGGTAATGCAGAAAAGCCAAAAATATTTACATGCACAGCTGGGAGTTCCATAGAAGTCCCAAGGGAAAATGTATGTTGGCTTGACCCCCTCCCCATCCTCTCAAGAGCCAAAAAGAAGTGATTAAAGATGAATGATGGGCTGCTTTGGATTCAAGAAGGAAGATGTACAGTGAGGTTTCAGAGAGATCACTTTCAGACCATATTTTACGAATATTTCTATTAACAATCTGGACGACAATGCAAATAGCACAGTAATTAAACAAACAGATGGTGCTAAATTGAGAGATATAACACATAGCAGTGAAGACAGAAATAATAAAAAGGGATGTTAAGTGTTCTGAGATTGGAGAAGAGAATATACAGTAGGACTGACAATTCTGGACTGACAAGAGCATGGACAAGTGAATCCAACTGGTCTTTTCCCATCTGGGATTTTGTTTGCCAACAACCATGACCCAAGGTTGAAGGCTATCTGTCTGCCTCTTCTTGTAAAGACGAATCATTCATAACCAGAAATCAGCAATTTCTTTGCAGTCTGAAGATTTAATTTTTGGTATCTCTGACGTTTCCTACAGAATGTTAGTTTTCTTTTTAAAAATAAATGTCTAATACATCTGCTTGCAAAGCTGAACTTCAGACTATGAACAAACCGATGCAGTGCTCTCACAGAACTAGTCAGCACACCAATTTTGGATTAATATGCTACTTCCTAGTGTTGACACACTTGCTTGTCTATACTACATGGACACTCAGGAAAATTAATACAAACTAATTTTTGAATTGGATTAGTTAAACCACATTAAACACGCAGGGGTTTAATGAGGTTTAATTAATCCACTTTAAATTTACCCTCCCCCCCTCCATGTGCAGATCCTGCTGTTAAGGACTGAAGGTTCCTAGGCTATGGCTACACCAGAAAGTTTACAGCACCACAGCTGCAGATGTAAACACTCCAGTGTAGGCGCTCTAAACTGATGGGAGAGAGCTCTCCCATTGATTTAATTAATCCACCCCCAACGAGTGGCAGTAGCTATGTTGGCGGGAGAAGCTTAGGTTGGTGTAACTTATGTTTCTCAGGGGGTGGCTTATTTACACCTCTGAGCAACATAAATTATACCGACATAAGTGGTAGAGTAGACATAGCCTCAGTGAACTTTAATGTAATACTGGTCTGGTCAACACTAGAAAATTAGGTTGGTTTAAGTATGTTGGCCAGGTGAAAAATCCATAGAAAAATCCACACCCCAGAGTGCCGTAGTTAAGATAACCTAAATCCCCATGTAGAATTGTTCCAATGACTTAGCTACCACCTCTTGGAGAGGTGGATTACCTACACCAATGAGAGAAACCCTCCCCTCAGCGTAGGTAGTTTCTACACTTAAGCACTATAGCCAAGAGCTGTTGCACTGTAGCATTTCAAGTGTAGACAAGCCCTCAGTCTCTGGGTTTTTCCAGGGTCACACCATGCTCACATGCTGGTGCTTGGCTTTCTTGCCTTTTTACCTCTCCCAGACAGTCCTGTGTGTTCCCAGCTTCTTTTCTGTGTGTTCTATCACACACCCACACCCTCCTGGTCACAATACACATTGAACCCTGAGTCTGCTCCTATGATGCTAGTTTCTGGGCAGTCTCTATTAGGCTTTGTTTAAGTCCATGAGTGATGCAACCCCATACTCTGGGTGTCCCTAGCCTCTGACTGCCAGAAGTTAGGAGTGGACGACAGGGGATGGATCACATAATGATTGCCCTGTTCTGTTCATTCCCTTTGAAGCATGTGGCATTGGCCACTGTCGGAAGACAGGATACTGGGCTAGCTGGACTATTGGTCTGACCCAGTATGGTCATTCTTATGTTCGTAACTGTCTCTTACAACTATCTTAAATGGAGGATTCGTTCATACATCTGCCTGCCCCTGAAGGAGGTTTTAACTCAACCCATAACAAGGTTTCACCCACCTCATTACAGTATAGTGCTCGTGTAGACACGGTCCAAGTTATAGCTGTATAACTTTAATAGTTTTTAGAGTAGCAGCCGTGTTAGTCTGTATTCACAAAAAGAAAAGGAGTACTTGTGGCACCTTAGAGACTAACCAATTTATTTGAGCATAAGCTTTCGTGAGTGTCACGGTTCCTCCCCCACTCTGAACTCTAGGGTACAGATGTGGGGACCTGCATGAAAAACCTCCTAAGCTTATCTTTACCAGCTTAGGTCAAAACTTCCCCAAGGTACAAAATATTACACCTTGGACTGGCCGCTACCACCACCAAACTAATACTGGTTACTGGGGGAAGAGCTGTTTGGACGCGTCCTTCCCCCCAAAATACTTCCCAAAACCTTGCACCCCACTTCCTGGACAAGGTTTGGTAAAAAGCCTCACCAATTTGCCTAGGTGACTACAGACCCAGACCCTTGGATCTTAAGAATAATGAACAATCCTCCCAACACTTGCACCCCCCCCCTTTCCTGGGAAATGTGGGATAAAAAGCCTCACCAATTTGCATAGGTGACCACAGACCCAAACCCTTGGATCTGAGAACAATGAAAAAGCATTCAGTGTTTTACAAGAAGACTTTTAATAAAAAATAGAAGTAAATAGAAATAAAGAAATCCCCCCTGTAAAATCAGGATGGTAGATATCTTACAGGGTAATTAGATTCAAAAACATAGAGAACCCCTCTAGGCAAAACCTTAAGTTACAAAAAAGATACACAGACAGAAATAGTTATTCTATTCAGCACAATTCTTTTCTCAGCCATTTAAAGAAATCATAATTTAACACATACCTAGCTAGATTACTTACTAAAAGTTCTAAGACTCCATTCCTGGTCTATCCCCGGCCAAGACGACTACAGACAGACACAGACCCTTTGTTTCTCTCCCTCCTCCCAGCTTTTGAAAGTATCTTGTCTCCTCATTGGTCATTTTGGTCAGGTGCCAGCGAGGTTACCTTTAGCTTCTTAACCCTTTACAGGTGAGAGGAGCTTTCCCCTGGCCAGGAGGGATTTCAAAGGGGTTTACCCTTCCCTTTATATTTATGACAGTGAGCTACAGCTCACTTCATCAGATGATTTAATAGTGTAGCTCAAAACTATGTTCAAAATGAGAGGGGTCAAGAGTTGTATGAGAATTGATTCATTTATGGGCTGTTCTCATAGTTTTTTACAATCATTTACAGTGCTTAGTTATTACAGTAAAAGACGATCGTTTACAGTGCTTAGTTATTATAGTAAAAGATGATCTGAAAAACAGATTGTCCATCTGAAACAGGGACAACTGCAGGGCGTGTGCAGCACCTCTGGCCAGCCTGAGGGGCTGTTGGGAAGGCGTGAATGAGGATGGAAGAAGGAGTTGTGCTTAGTGCCACATGGAAGCAGTACAGGCGCCAGCCCAGCCTGCTTGGGCTCTGAAAGAACAACAGGACAGAGCAGGCTGTATAGTCTGGGTCTCCCTTAGCACTGGTGTCTGACACCACGCAGGATGTTGTGAGGACAACAGAGCGTCTAGCACAAACTTGGCTGCCTTTATTGGCGTTGTTTGCAAGCCACCAGGCTTCAGGGTGGTTAAGTAGGCCTCAGACCAGCCCGAGTTGCCATGCCAACAGCTGAGCGAACGGACTGGCCAATAGGAAACTAGGTCTCGGATGGTACACAGCGCTTGACGAGGCAGCTGAAGAAAAGTACGGGTGTAGGCGGTGGAGTTACGTGGAAGAAGCAATCATAATTTAGAACTTCGGGGAAGGGCGGGTTTACAAGAGAGAACCAATCAAAATTTAAACCAGTAAAGAGAGGCGGGATTAAAAGCCACAACGAATCAGGAATGAGGGAAGAAACAAACCAACCAATTGTAACACAGAGCGGCGAAGAGGACCCGGGGTTTAGTGCGAGAACCAATCACGTGAAAAAATAGCCAATCACAAGTAGCTACGTTACCAGGGAGCCAATCAGAAAAAGCGAGGTCTAACATTGAGCCAACCAGAACACAGTAAGGGAACAAAAGGGGCTTCCCAAGGGCCCGCCCCCCTCCCCTTAGAACAATTTCACATGACGCAACGGTTGGAGGAAGAAGAAATTCGCGAGTCGCGGCCGCCGCCATTTTGTGTGTGTAAGATTGAGACGGCGGCGGCTGGGGAGGCGGCAGTAGTACCAGCGGCGGCGGCGGCACCATCAGCAGCGGGAGCCCCGGCCCGGAGGATGCGGTAGAAGATCCCGAAGGCATCGGCGAGGGGCGGCATCGCTCGGCGGCGGCGGCGGCAGCGGCGGGGGATCGCGGGGAGGGGGCTCTCGGTCGGTGGGTCGGGTCCTGTCGCTGGCCCCGGTCCGAGGAGGATGTCGGGCCCGGAGAGCAGCGCAGGCGGCGCCGAGGCCCGGGAGGACGCGTGCCGCGATTACCAGTCGTCGCTGGAGGACCTGACGTTCAACAGCAAGCCGCACATCAACATGCTGACCATCCTGGCCGAGGAGAACGTGCCCTTCGCCAAGGACATCGTCTCCCTGATCGAGGCGCAAATCGCCAAGGTTTTTATATTCCACCGACTACTACTCCTACCTATACTGCTGGGGGGACAGGCCGGGCAGGGGCGAGGCAGGCCGGGGCGTGGGGGGCGCCTGTGTGTGTGGAGGGGAGCCCGGGGAGCCCGGGGCGGGGGGCTGGCGGAGCCGGGGGAGGGGGACTAGGCGAAGGCAGGGAGGCGGGGATAGCAGGACGCGGGGGGTGGCGGGGCGCTAGAGGCAGGTGACTGCCCACGGAGGTGGGGGCAGGCAGGAGGACTGGGGATTTGAGGAAGGGACGGATCGGAGGGGGCGGGGGGGCGGCTTGGGGGGGGGGGCTGGGGAAGGGTTCCGGGGCCAGCATCAGGGGAGCTCGGGGAGGGAGGAAGGACGGGCCCAGAGCAGGCAGGCGGGGAGCCATAGTGCCAAACGCGGGCAGGGAGCGAGGCACCGGGGATTCATCTTCTCCACACCGAGTGTAGGCCCCTTGCAGGCAGGGGAGGAGTAGCCCCCCGCCCCCGCCCCGACACTAGCGTGCTGTCGAGCACGGGGATAATTGTGACAGGGAATCTGGCGTCCGGGGAGGTGTCGGGAATCGGCCCCCGGAGCCGCTCCGAGCGGACCATAGATATTGGGAACGAAGGCCCGTGTAAATCCGAGAGACAACATGGCGGCCTGGCAGTGACGGGGCCATAGGACCACCTCGCCCGGCAGCCGGGGTCCCCTGGCTGTGGGGATGATACTCAGTGGCTCTGTTTTGACGCTTAAACCCATCAGTTCAGTCATTTGTAGTGCAATTATAACCACGTTCTGGGGCGGGTGGAGCGGGGGACACAAAATCGTAGCTTTTTTCTGGGTAGTTTAAATAAATGAAAATAAATCGGAATTTTGTAGAAGAAAGATTTCCCGTTTCTTAGTTTCTAAATGAAACTCCCTCATAGTTTGAAAGACAGGACTATTTCCCCTGCTTCTTTTTGAAGACATCCGTGGGGTGGGGCTGGGGCAGAATCTGCTCTGATGAGGAAAAGTTTATTTAGGCAGAGCGAGGGCGAACATCTGTTCTGGTTAGAGAAGTTCCAGTGGTGGTGATGGGGTTGTTTCCTTAGAGAAGTTTATTTTGGTGTGGGGAGTCTGTTCAGGCTATAGACTATCTGCTTCACTAGAAGCTTAGTGTGGTGGGTGTGTGTAATCTAACTTGGTTAGAGAAGCTTATTGGTCGGGGCAGGGGAGAAGAAATGCAGCTTGTAGGATCCTAACATGGCGCCTGAGAGCACATGATACAAAGGGGAAAGAGGATGCTTCCTCAAAGCCCAATCCAGGCAGTTGCTGACATCAGTCAGCCATGGGCACATGGGGGTTTATTACATTTTTTTAAGCAGAGGATTTTAACTAGCCCTGAATTTAATTCCAGTAAAATAGCTCCTTTTCATCCCCGCCCCCATCAACACAACCGACTCTTTCTCCCCTGTTCCTTCTGCTATTAGGTGGTCTAGGGCTTTTGTATTGTGGCTTTAAATTGAGGTTTATCATAGGGAAAATTGTAAAATTTAGATGGGGAGGGAAAGGCCTCTAAAGTTATTTATCTTACAGTCAGAGCAGGATGGCTACCTACGGTGGGTTCTCCAGACCGTTGTCCAGACTAGTTCTAAATGTCTTCAGGGGCTGGGCTTTGCCTTTTCTTTGGGGGGGTGCTTTCTCAATCTGATAGATTTCATCATTATTTCTAATACGGGGCAATGGATGTGCATATTAAATAATTTGTCATAAATACCAATGCTGTGAATTTTTTCCTTTTTGGGTGGTTTTAGAGCCTCCCTGTTTTTTTAAAGATGTTTTAAATCCTGTATCTATGGTTAGTTTTGCCTAGTTACTGTTAGTGACTGGTTACATAAGGCAAGTTTTTAGTTCTTCCTGGGAAATTGACCTCCTTTACTAAGCCACTTTAAAAAAAAAAAAAAGTGTTGCCTGGAGACAGTTTCTGTTCAGTGTAAAACTGAGTGGTTTGCTTTACATTTTAATAAATGGTTTTGAACTGTGTGACTGGTATTATAAAATTTGTAAATAAAACGTGTGAAATATGTATTTGTCTTTTTATTTACCATTGTTTAGTGCAGAATCTGTTTCCAAAATCAATATTATTTACATGGTTATTTGTTAAGTGTTTAAAAGTGACATGGCTGGGGGTTCAGATATCAAAATGAGTTTAAGGTTCATATTCTTCAGAAAACTAATAAAAAAAACCCCACAGAGACGCACATCTTCAGCAACAAATTTCATACATTCATTGAAAGAGAACAGCAAGCGTTCTCTAATGAAGGCCAAACCCCACTGTGCAAACAAGCTTATAGTTAGTATTCTTCAATGTTCTGGTTATTATGCTGCACTCCCCTGGCTTTTGGGTAGTGTCTTGTGGGTATCTTTCAGCTAATAGAAAGAGTTCTGTGCTGTATTCTAACTGTATTGGCATCTGAAAACCATAGTACATTCCAAACTAGGATTCACTCTTGTGGTTAATGGAGAACTTGATAACTATATTGACCTAATAAACACTTCCGGAAATGAAGACTTAAAAATTCCAGCCTTATCTAAGCCTTGGTTCTTAAAATATAATACCTGAATGACTGAAGTATTCAGCGTTGGGTTTTCTATATAAGTCTTTTAAATTACATGAGTCAATGCTAAAACAGGCTGACTTCCTTACCAGATTGAAGTACTTCCACGTGTGATTACTTCACAACCTGGTGTGTAATGCAAGTGACACTTTTTAAAATGACTTTATTAGTTAAAAGGATCCAGAAGATCTCAGACTTTAGCGTAGCTGAGTATACTGAGCCTGTGTGCAAACACACTCAGTGATGAAATGGAAAAATGTATAGCTCCTACTGTATAAGTAGCTCTTGGGAATAAGGGCTGGTCAGACAGCTGTGTGTGTTTCACTGAAATCTGACTTTGATTATTATAATCTTCCTGTTTTTTTTAAACAAGCCATTCAGAATTTAAAAAGGTTTTTAATAAGCTACCTTAAGAAGAAACCAAAACCATCCCAGCCATTTTAATATCCAGCAGCATTGGACACTTAGTCTTTGGCTTACTACGGCCAGAGGTGTATCTGTTTCACACAATAGTGTTAAAATATGCACATTTTCAATACCCAGATGAGAGAGTGTACTGATGATGTAAGCCATATTGTGCATTTACCACAATTAGTTTTTATATTTTAACTGCACCTTCCTATTACATATTAAGACATGCCATATACTAATTTAATTTTTCAGTATGTATACAAATTACTTTAGGCTGCTACCAGATTTAATGTTTAAGAAGAAATTACCCCTTATTTGCCTCTTTGAGCAAGCTTCAGGTCATGGTAGTGGAATGGTTTGAAAATGTTATAAATAAAAATACATTTAAGAGTGAAAACACAACATAGTTTGGCTCTGATTTACCCACATACAAGACTTGTAGACTCAAAATGACCTATATTAATTTTGTCTGCAGTTTTCTTAAGCCACTCTAACGGGAAAGGTACTAAATATAAAACTGTAAAGCAAGAGCACTTCCACACGCTTGTCTGGACAATGGGTTTTGTGAAGTGAGGTGTCGAATGATTTATGGACCCACTGGATAACCCCGTCTAAACTTAGCTATGAGTAAATGTACTGACATTTATACATGGACTTGTGGGATGGTAGATGGGGAAAGTTTTATCAATGGATGTTCCTGTGGAAGAGGAGGAAAGTTAACACAACATGTGCCTTTTACGTTGTCCTTTCAACAAGTCTGTGTACCTGCTGATGCTTTCTGGAAGTTTGCTGTGCCTTCTGCTTGTGAAAGCCAATAGTAGACATTAAAATTCATTTTGGGGGGTTAGGCCAACAAGGCTTCATTTGCTTTGGAAGTTGCTGTACCAGTCTCAACACAACCACACTAGTCCTACTGCACAAACTAAGTAACAGTCTTGTGTATGAACTTAAAAAAAAATTCCTGCTCCTTTGACAATGGAGAGTCCGGAGTTTGAAGACTACCTTGAGTGAAAATCTTGGTTTCCAGACAAGCTCATCCATACTCCCATGACCAACCTCATAGTTGAATTTTGTTTGGGTTTAGAACTTCTTGTTTTAGCTGCATGTTTTGCATACAGCTTGAAAATCTGACTGAATAACTACAACTGCTATAGGAGGCCGAGACTCCTCGTTCGTTTGGATTGCGGTGACGTAACTTTATTCCAAATGTAGGTTACAAAAAGACTGTCGTATTCAACATATAATCTACATCTACAGAGTTACATTTTTGGGGCCTTTCTGCCAGAAGTCTGAATTCTGTTAACTTGAAATTTAGATAAACAGCTTTAAGTTACAAGTCACAATTATTAGAAGTTCCAGCACTAACTAATAGTGGTTTCATGTTAATTTAAAATCTTTCAAATGTACCTGAAACAGTTACGTTCAAACACTTAATAGTAACACTGTCTGGTGTGCTAATTTTTTTTGCCAAAGTCATTTCATACACAAACTTAAAACAAATAACTAAACTGTTTGTGTTTTTGTTTGGTAGACACACAGCACGGTACTTGTTGATAATAAACTTCCCAAGTTCAGTTGTACAAAATAATCCTTTGTTTTGTAATGTCAGCCAAAAATAGAGACCTGTATTTTTGGGATTGGTTATCCTTTAATCTTAAAAATGTTCAAATGTGTTTGTAATACTAAACTTCTCAGTTTCTTCTTATTACTTCAGGCTCCTTCTACAGAGAAGCTTCCTGTTATGTACCTTATGGATTCCATTGTCAAGAACGTTGGAAGAGAGTATCTTACTGCATTTACTAAAAACCTAGTTGCAACATTTATTTGTGTATTTGAAAAGGTACATATGCTTTCAGAAAGTTCTGTAGTCTAATCAAAGTTGTCTCCTGTATAAATAAATATTTGCCTTTCAGTGTTGGGTTTTCTTGCATGGTGAAGTATAACAATGAATATGTTTTTTAATTTGTCTTTTACTACACTGTTACATATAAAAGAAAAGCTGTTAGAAGTACCTAAGAGAGAGGTTATCAGATCATGGTGATTATGAAGTGAAGTTTTGCTAAATTAACATACTTCTGTAGTATATCTCACTAAAGAAGTTCATATTAGCATTTTTTCTGTCATGTAATATAACACTTACCTGGTAAGATCTATTGCTGTGGTACAGGTTAATCTATTTTAAATGGTGGTTGTTTTTATTTTGTTTTTTTAAAGATAGTGAATGCCCTTTATGCAAAGAAAGTACTTGGACATTATTCTCTCTCTCTCTTTTTGAGAGGGCGATTATTTTTGCCTTTTGTAGCTGAAGTTGACTTTGTTGTTCATTTTAAATTTTTTGCACCTGGAGTGGCAAAAATGAGTGCTTAACTATGAAGAATGCAAGTCAGTGACACGCTGACATTCATTTAGTGGCCTATGGTGAAAGGCTTTCTAAGAAAGTAAAACTAGCATGTTACACATGAGTGTTTTGTTTCAATGTTGTGATCAAGTTATGGGTCCAGAGCTGCAAACTCTTTGTTCATGTTTGTCATCCTTAATCACAAGAAATAATTGGGACTATTCTTCCAAGGAAAAAAGGCAAACCTGAGTAAAGTTTTTGAAGGATTGGGTCTTAATGGATTTAAATCAAACTGGAAATGAGTTACCTTATGTAATTTTCTGTATATCAAGATAAAATATCATCCCATAAATTTAGCAGATAAAATTAATTAAAATTTTTGGTGGATATTTAGCATTTTCTGTTCAGGTTTTACATCCCATTAAGGATCTCAATGTTTCTTTTAACACTTCAATTCATATGTATCTTTTTAAATG
This sequence comes from Lepidochelys kempii, assembly GCF_965140285.1. Taxonomy (NCBI): domain Eukaryota; kingdom Metazoa; phylum Chordata; order Testudines; family Cheloniidae; genus Lepidochelys; species Lepidochelys kempii. The sequence continues at coordinate 21,084,633 of NC_136380.1, forward strand.
TTAATTTTTACTTTGTGAATAGTTGTTGAATAGATTGAATTGATGAACGTAGACTATTTAAAGGAACATTTCCATGTTCTGTAAAGCCTTGTGAATTAAATCATGATAACAGGTGACCAGTAAAAGCTCTGTCCATGCTTTTCCAGTGCAACAGGATCTAGAACTGTGGATTATAATTGACATTTCTGAGCTTCATAGGTTTACCATCCCTTACTTTGAACCACTCCCAATTATATTCTGTTTTAATGCTTATTTAATACCTAAATACTAAATGGATGTCACGTTTAATAGTTAAATTGGCATTAAAATGGATAGAAGCCAGTTGATACTGTCTTGGATTCCAGTGTTGTTATTGTTATAAATCTTGCTTATTAGTAAGATGGTCACTAGCAAGAGTAGTCAGATTTTCAGTTCAATCCTTGCAGCTATTTTTGCTGTGAATTTCAAACTACTGTATTTAAGAAAAAATAGGTAGATCTTTCCTTTAAGGATTACAGAGCACACTATTGATGGGAATTCTTTGGAATGCTTCAATTTAGTTTGAAACTTCAAATTATAGTATGTTTTTTATCAATTTGTATTGATAAATTTAGCACTGCAGTAAAAATTGTCTAAACAAAAATTTATTGGCTTAAATAACATGAACTATGGACAGCTGTTGAGGTACATTGAGTTAAGGGTCTTCATATTATAAGCATTTATTAATAAAGCAAATAAGAGTTGAATATTTTTAATATAAATTTCTAATTCACCTCATGATAGGATATTTGAAACTATTGAAAGCGTTTATAAAAAGATAGATACACTAGAGATTTAGCACTCTAGTTTATGGATCCATGTCCTTATACAATTGAAAAAAAACTTTAATTGACTTCTAGGTAATTTTATTTTTGCTACATTTATTCAAATTGTTTCCCAATGATATGTTGTAGTTGAGTAAAAACAGAGTCAAAACGTTGTGATGTACAAGCCAAATGTCTAAATAATGATGTGAAAGCTCAGTAAATCAGAATATTTAGAAGGCAGTTCTCTGATTTGCTAGCAGTTTCCACTTTGTCAATAGCTATAGATTTATATATTGTATAGTTTTTTGGCTGTCAGTATTTAAATTTTTTTTTTACAGAAATTGGGCAAAATTAAGAAATTTGAGCATCTTGATATACAAAATGAAAAGCCTGTTAAGGAGGATGGTAACATGCTATGAAACCCTCAAATGCCTTTCAAGCAGCAAATCCACATATACATTTGTGCTGTTTTAAGGTTTTCATAGAATAACTGACATATGCTCTTCAATTAAAACCTACATTGGACAGGTGCTGTACTTGGTTCTGTTGGTATATTTGTATGTTTCTTAGAACAATTTGCTTAGTTCTAAATACTCAGCTGTGTTCATTAAAGATTTTATGAAAGGATAAAGTTTCTAAGTTAGTGCAGGTATAGAATAAAATATCTGAAATTATAATCTTTTTTTAAGCATGTGCTAAAGTTGTTTTATATTAACTTAACAAGCCATAGAATTGTTCTGTTGTTTTTAGGTGGATGAAAATACTAGGAAAAGTTTATTTAAATTACGCTCCACATGGGATGAAATTTTCCCTTTGAAGAAACTGTATGCCCTTGATGTCAGAGTCAACTCATTAGATCCTGCTTGGCCAATTAAACCTCTACCCCCAAATGTGAATACTTCTAGCATCCATGTGAATCCTAAGTTTTTAAATAAATCGGTAAGTTTTAATGTGATTTCTGCATGAGCAGATGGTGATACACAGTTTTTATTGTTTACGTGTCCCATTTTGCTGACACTTTGTAAGCCATTATTAAAGAATTTTGAAGAAGTAGATGATCTGTATAGGCAGCCAGGTAAGACACAGTTCTCAATTATTTAAAGATTAATTGGGTTTATCTTTCACATGTCAAAATTGGAGTTTAACTAAAATGCTGAATATTCATTGCCTATTTATAAATTGTATTAAATGATAGTTTTTAAGCAATCACTGTTTGAAAATTTGAATTGCGCAACATTTTAAAATGTTCTAATGATTTTTTTCATGAAATTTAAAAACTAATTTATAGTTGGTAAATTGTAATACAAATGAAATAAAGTATCCATACAGCAGTTAAATGAGATTCGGTTACAATTTTGAACCTCTTCCACTTGTTTCTCCCTCCAAGAGTTGTAATGTCCTTCAAATTATTTTTCTTTGTAGGCTGAGGAATCTCCTGCACCTACTTCTACAGTCAGTTCATCTGGTACCTCAACTCCTCCAGCTGTTCCTGAAATTCAGAAGAATTTGACCCAAGAGCAACTAATAAGACAACAACTGCTGGCAAAGCAAAAACAGTTGTTGGAACTTCAACAGAAAAAATTAGAGCTGGAGCTGGAACAGACTAAAGCCCAGTTGGTGAGTAGGGAATTAGTTTTGTCATACATTGAACAAAACAAATGGAAATTTTTTGTTGTTTGAAGTATTTATAAAACAATATCTTGGCTGTACTGTTCGCTGTATATGTAGTGGAGTATGGCAGTTTTCTCTCTTTTGGGAAAGCCAAGTTGTCGTAGAATAAGGCCATGTTCCTGCAGTGGTATTTTCCAACGTGGAGCTAATTGTAAAATTAGGGGTTTTAGGATTAAATATGTATTACTTCCAAATATCTTAGTGGTTTTTTTATTCAAAACTGGAGTGATGGAAGGCTTTTTATTGCAACTTGACTTTTTATTACAATTTACAATTTTTGTTGTTTTTGCGTTCCCAAAGTGATATATGTCTGGCAACACAGAGCCAACCCTCCCATTTTTGTAGTAGTCACTATACTATATACATGTTAAAAGCACACAAACCATGTATTTTCAGCAATTTTTATCCCAGTCGTTTTTTGAAAACAAAACATTTGTTTCTAACATAGACTGGAGCAGGAAGCCTATATAAATATTTTCAACACACATGTCAGGTTTGTCTCCCAAAAGGCAAATGTGTCAGTCTTACCATGCCTATCATGTGTTCGTATCCTGAATTTCTACTTTTTCATGATTTCTTGGGATCAGATGGAAAAACCCTGAAATACAATAGTGAAAAACTTTACATCACGTTTTGAAAGATATATATATATATATATAAGTAGTCTTTTATGTAGCATTGATATTGCATTGTTTTTCCACTTGATCTTCATTTCTGTTTTCTGTAATGCTACTGCATTTCAGTACAAGTGCTTAGAGGACTGGTCCTAGGCGTGATTATTTTGTATTTAACTGGTTTAATCATTAACTTTCGAAGCTTTTTCTTCTGTAGTTGATTTTCAAGGTGCAGTGCGGCTGAGTAACACTGGTTTAGGGCTTATATTTTACATGCTAACTCTTTTTTCCCCCCATTTTAGGCAGTTTCTCTTAGTGTTCAACAAGGGGCAACCACCATGGGTACAGTTCAAGCATCTTCCAAACAACATGTTTCACAGACTCCTCATATGACAGTCAAAGCTCCTCACCAGACTTCTGTGCAATCTGAAAAAAACAGACCATCTCCATCTTCTCAGTTTCATGATATCAAAGTAGTAAACAGAGATCCTCGTCTTAATAGGATGGCTCAACATTCTTCTCATGTTAAAGATCAAAGTCATAGGAAAGAATTTCTGTCTACCACAAGTCAGTCTGATATCAAGGCAAACAAAACACTGCAGGCTGAAAAACAAAATTTGTCAAAGCAAGAAAAGTTAAAATCAAGTGAGAAAACACAGAAGAAAGAACTTGATCAGTTAGATGCAAAATCTAAATCACCATCCCCTTTGAAAAGCAAGTTATCCCATACTAAAGATGCTAAAAGCCAAGAATGTGAGGGTATAAAAGTATCTGAAATTAGTAAAAGAGATCCAAGATTAAAAAAGCATCTTCAGGAGAAGCCAGATGGTAAAGATGATGACACAAAGGAAAAGAGGAAAAGTATGGAGCGAAAAGAAAAAGAGGAACATAAGACATCTGAACACAGACCTGTTGGCAGCAGAAATAAAGTAATTAATGGTATTGTTCAAAAACAGGACTCTATTACAGAAGAGTCAGAAAAACAGGGTGGAAAACTTGGGAGATCAAGTAATAGAAAAAGGTCCCGATCACGCTCTCCTAAGTCTCGATCGCCATCTACCCATTCACCAAAGAGAAGAGAGAGGAGATCACCCAAAAGAAGACTGAGGAGTTTGTCTCCTACTTCCTCAACTCCTAAAATTGGAAAGCTCCGTCAGTCAGGGCCTAAGCAATCTCATGTTGAAGAGTTTACACTAACTACAAGGGAAGAAAGAAATTCTAATAAGAGGAACCTTAAACAGGATACACGAGATCCAAGGAGATTGAAAAAAACTCAAGAAGACAGACCACAGGAAACTGCAAATCAGCATTCTACAAAGTCCACTCCAGAACCAAAGGAGAATGTGGAAAATTGGCAAAGTTCCAAATCAAGCAAAAGATGGAAATCTGGTTGGGAGGAAAGTAAAAAGTAAGTTACTGATTTTGAGCTTGATCCTGCTGATGAAATCAGTGGGAGTTTTGCTATTGACTCTAGTAGAAGCAGGATTGGCGTGCAATATTCAGATATCAAAGCAACGGGGGCCTTTAAACATTTTTACTGGCAAACTAGTGTAATCATTGATGCTGAGTTTCTGTTGTGGCTGTAGCACATCAGATCTAGATGGAATCAGTTCTAATGTGAATGTAATAAATAATGTTTCTTGTATAAAGAAACAATGTATATTTTAAGTAACCTGATTTTATTATTTTCAGTCCACAGCAGAATGACGAACATCAAGTATCTAGTAAATCTCCTCATCAGAGGCACAGGGAGATCTGGGCGGCCAGTAAAGGAATTTTGTCACCTCGAGCCCCAAAGCAACAGCATCGATTAAGTGTGGATGCCAATTTGCAGATTCCCAAAGAATTGACTTCTGCAAGCAAACGAGAGCTACTTAAAAAGGTAACGTTATAATTAGTATCATATGTAGGGCTGGAAGGACCTTAACAGGTTAAGTCCAGCCCTCCATGTTGAGACAGGACCAAGTAAACTTAGATCATTTGTCCAGTCAGTTCTTTAAAACCTCCAGTGATGGGGATTCCACAACCAGCCTTGGAAGCCTATTCCAGATTTTAACTAACCCTATAGTTAACATCTTTTTCTAATATCTAATCTAATTTTCATTGCCGCAGATTAAGTCGGTTACTTCTTGTCCTACCTTCAGTGAACATGGAGAACAATTGATCCTTGTACTCTTTGTAACAGTTATTTGAAGACTATTTTCAGGTTCCTCCTGGGTCATCTTTTCTCAGGACTAAATTTTCTCAGTTTTTTAATAGGTCAGGTTTTCTAAACCTTTTATCACTTTTGTTACTCTCCTCTGGACTCTCTCCAGTTTGTTCATATCTTTCTGAAAATGCGGTACCCAAAACTGGACTTAGTACTCCAACTGAGGCCTCGCCAGTGCCAAATAAGGAGGAACAGTTACTTCCCTTGTCTTTCATATAACGCTCCTATTAATACATTCCAGATATTAGCCTTTTTTTGGAACTGCATCACGTTGTTACTTCTGTTCAATTAGTGATCCATTATAATCCTCAGATCCTTTTCTGCAGTACTGTACGCTATTCAATTATTCCCCCTTTTGTAGTTTTGCATTTGATTTTTTCATTCTTAAGTGTTGTACTTTGCATTTGTCTTTATTGAATTTCATCCTGTTGATTTCAGACCAATTCTCCAATTTGTCAAGGTTGTTTTGAATTCTAATCCTGTCCTCCAAAGTGCTTGCAACCCCCTCCCAGCTTGTTGTCATCTGCACATCTTATATGTATCCTCTCCACTCCATAATCCAAGTTATTAATGAAAATATTAAATAGTACCGGATCCAGGACTTATCCCTGTGCAACTCCACTTGATATGCCAGTGAACCATTGATAACTACTCTTGGAGTACTTACTGTCTTTCAACTAGTTGTACACCCACTTTACAGTAATTTCATTTGTCACATGTCCCTAATTGGTTTATGAGAATGTCATCTGGGACTGTTAAAAGCCTTACTAAAGTCAAGATATAGCACATCTGCTGCTTCCCGCCCATCCACTAGCTAGGCCATTAGCACTGTCAGAGAATGAAATTAGGCTGGTTTGGCATAATTTGTTCTTGAGAAAGCAATGCTGGTTTTTCTTTATAACCCTATTATCCTCTAGGTGCTTACAAATTGATTGTTTAATACTTTTATTCCAGTATTTTTCTATGTATCTAAGTTAGGCTGATTGGTCTATAATTCCCAGGGTCCTGTCTGTTCCCCTTTTTAAAGATAGATGCTGTGTTTGCCTTTCTCTGGTGATTTGGGACCTCAACCATCTTCCACGAATTCTTGAAGACAATAGCTAACATTTCTGAGATTGTTGTAGCTCGTTCCTTAAGTATCCCATGCTGAATTTCGTCAGGCTGTGCTGACTTGAATACATCAAACTTATCTAAAATTCTTTAACTTGTTCTTTCCCTATTTTGGCTTGTGTTCCTTCTCTCTTGTTAATATTAATTGTGTTGAATATCTGGTCACCATTAACCTTTTTAGTGAACACTGAAGCAAAATAGGCATTAAACATCTCAACCTTCTTGATGTCACCAGTTATTAGCTTTCCTTCCCCGCTAAGTAGAGGACCTGCACTTTCCTTCGTTTTTCTCTTTCTTCTAATATATTTTAGGAACCTCTTAAGAATGGCCGTACTGGGTCAGACCAAAGCTCCATCTAGCCCAGTATCCTGTCTTCTGACAGTGGCTAATGCCAGGTGCTTCAGAGGGAATGAACAGAACAGATCATCATCAAGTGATCCATCCCCTGTTGCCTATTCACAGCTTCTGGCAAACAGAGGCTCAGGACACCATCCCTGCCCATCCAGGCTAATAACCATCGAAGGACCTATCCTCCAAGAACTTATCTAGTTCTTTTTTGAACCCTGTTATAGTCTTGGCTTTCACAACATCCTCTGACAAAGAGTTCCACAGGTTGACTGTGCGTTGTGTGAAGAAATACTTCCTTTTGTTTTAAACCTGCTACCTATTAATTTCATTGGGTGACCCCTGGTTCTCATGTTATGAAAAAGAGTAAATAACACTTCATTATTTACTTTCTCCACACTAGTCATGATTTTATAGACCTCTATCATATCCCCCCTTAGTCGTCGTCTTTTCCAAGCTGAAAACTCCCAGTTTTACTAATCTCTCCTAATATGGAAGCTGTTCCATACCTCAGTGATTTTTGTTGCCCTTTTCTGTACCTTTTCAATTCCAGTATTTCTTTTTTGAGATGGGGTAGCCACATCTGCATGCTGTATTCAAGATGTGGGCTTACCATAGATTTATACAGAAGCAATATGGTATTTTCTATGTTATTATCTATCCCTTTCCTAATGATTCCCAACTTTGTTAGCTTTTTTGAGTGCCGCTGCGCATTGAATGGATGTTTTTAGAGACCTGTCCATATTGACGCCAAGATCTTTCTTGAGTGGTAAGAGCTAATTTAGACCCCATCATTTTATATGTATAGTTGGGATTATGTTTTCCAGTGTGTATTACTTAGTATGTATCAAAATTGAATTTCATCTGCCGTTTTGTTGCCGTCACCCAGTTTTGTGAGGTCCCTTTGTAACTCTTCACAGTCTGCTTTGGACTTAACTATCTTGAGTAGTTTTTTATCATCTGCAAATTTTGCCACCTCGCTGTTTACCTCTTTTTCAAGATCATTTATGTATATGTTGATTAGTACTAGTTCCAGTACAGACCCTGGGGGACACCTGTATTTACTTCTCTCCATTCTAAAAACTGACAATTTATTCCTATTCTTTAGGTCATTAAAGAGCTCCAGATGGAGCCATATTGACTCCTTAATATTCTTCCTGTCTTTTCTTCTCATTGGGGTAGTTTGCTGTTGCACCTGTATTGTTTCTTAAAGAAACTGCCAGCTCTCCTGAACAACTTTTTCCCTTAGATTTTCTTCCCAGGGGACCTTATCTACCAGTTCTGCGAGTTTGTTAAAGTTTGATTTATTTTTTTTTTAAAGTCCATTGTCCTTTTTCTGCTGCTCTCGTGCCTTCTTTCCTCTGGATCTATTATTTTATGATCACTTCCACACATATTGCCTACCACCTTCATACTTACCACCATTTTAACTGTTGGTCAGAATTAAGTCTAAAATGGCTCTCCCTTTGTTTACTTGCCCTACTTTTTGAAATTAATTCCAAGACATTCCAAGAACTTACTGGAAATTTTGTGTTTGCCATATTACTTTTTCAACAGATGTCTGGTGTTGAGTGTTGGATATCTGTTTGTTCTAGAAATGCTTCATCTACCTCCTCTTCCTACATTGGTGGTCTATAGTAGACTGCTTCCATGACATCACTAATTTTTCTCCCTTTTATCTTTACACACGGAGACTTTCAGCTGTCTACCTCTCACCACCTTCTGTACCTCAGAATAAGTTTTTATATTCTTGATGTGTAATGCCACACCATTTCATTTGTTAGACCTGTTTTGTGTAGTTATATTAAAAAAAAAAGTTTTTTAAATCTAAAATTTGTTTACATTTTTTGTACATTGTAGGCAAATGAACGTTTGACATCTGGGGAAATAACACAAGATGAGTTCCTTGTTGTGGCTCATCAGATTCGTCAACTGTTCCAATATCAGGAAGGAAAGCACAGATGCAATGTGTGGGATAGTCCTACAGAAGAAAAATGTGGTATGAAGAAGAAACCCCTTCTGTCTGATGCTGAATTAACGTATTATGAACATAAAGCTAAACTGAAAAGAACACAAGTTCAGCATTCATTTCCAAGACTTGATCTGTTAGATCCTGATGATATTTTAGGGTATGATTTGACTGATGCATTGCTTTCTGGAATAGAATGTGAGCAAACAAAAGGTAAACGTGGAGGACAATTTGACAGAAAAGAGCAATTTGGAGAAAGGTCAAGACGGCATTCTCCTATAAGTGGCAGTAGACCTTATGCTGATGATCTTTCACCACTTGAGAGCCGGCGAAGACATGATGAGCAAAATCCGTCAAAAGGAACAAGAAGTTCTAAAAACTTCGATCCTTACGATAGCTGGGGAGAATCAGATGAATTTAGAGATGCACTCAGGCAACAAGGGAAAAGTATACCAGAATTTCAGAAAATTGACGGAGATGGATTCTGCAAATTTGATAATCGTGAAGAAAGACAGATGGTTGGACAGAGTGGTACATATTTTATTTTTATATTCTTGAGGTTAAGTATCTTGCAGAATTTCAGTAAGTAACTATTTTTTTAAATTTTAGGTGTTCGAGAGGAGCCGAGATCCCCATTCAGTGAACGTTTCAAGAGACCTAGATATGAAGATCCAGAGAAAACACCATTTATAGAGAGTCCAGGATCAAGATTTGCAGGCATTGACGTAAAGAAGAGATTAGGTGCACTCATGGAAGACAGACCACTATTTGATGGCTCACCTAGACAGCCTGCTGCAAGGGGAGGGGGAGATGGACAAGCTGGTCATTTTGTTGATGGGCCTTCTAATAATTCAAGCCCTAGAATTGAAGGGCCACCTGCACAGGCTGCTTTGAGGTTTGAAGGGCCACTAGGTCAGGTGGGAGGAGGACCTGCCTCTCAGTTTGATGGGCCACTGGGACAGGCAGCGGGAGGGGGTGCCCTGAGGTTTGATGGGCCACCAGGGCAGATAGGCACCCTCAGGTTTGAGGGGCCCCTTGGGCAAGTAGGTGCAGGGGGTGCACTAAGGTTTGAAAGCCCGCTGGGGCAAGTAGGGGGTGCTTTAAGGTTTGAGGGGCCTGTGGGTGGTCGCAGGTTAGAGGGGCCTGTAGGCCAGACTATGGGTGGTCTCAGATTTGAGGGGCCTCATGGTCAGCCATCGGGTGGTCTCAGGTTTGAGGGACCCCATGGTCAACCTATGGGGCCTCATGGCCAGCCAGCGGGTGGACTCAGATTTGAGGGACCCCATGGTCAGCCTATGGGGCCTCGTGGTCAACCAGGGAGTGGGCTCAGGTTTGAGGGGCCACATATCCAGCCAATGGGGCACCATGGTCAACCAGGGAGTGGGCTCCGTTTTGAGGGGCCACATGGTCCGCCTGTGGGGCCACATGGTCAACCGGGAGGAAGTCTGCGTTTTGAGGGGCCCCATGGTCAGTCGGTAGGGCCACATGTCCAGGGAGGGGGTGGTCTCAGGTTTGAAGGTCCACACGTCCAGCCAGGACTTGGTCCTAGGTTTGAGGGTCCATCAGTCCAGACGGGGGGTGGACTTAGATTTGAAGGGCCTTTGGGTCAGACTGGTCCAAGATTCGATGGCTGTCATTCGTCCAGATTTGATAGTCAACCTGGTCAGCTATCCCTTTTGCAAAGATTTGATGGTTTACATGGACAACCTGGCCCAAGATTTGAAAGGGCACCTGGTCAACAGACACCTCCTAGGTTTGATGGACCACCTGGTCAGCAGCCACGATTCGATACACCAATACCTCAAAGATTTGATGGTCCTCAACACCAGCCAGGTTCAAGGTTTGCAATGCCCCTTGGTCTTCAAGGTCCAAGGTTTGAAAATGTAGCTAACCCTCCTGCCTCAAGACTGGAATCTTACGGGCAAACTGGTCCATACAGTGAACATCCCAATCAGACTTACAACGGACCATCCCATGGTATGCAGTTCCAGAGACCTGAAATGTTTGATGCCTCTCAAGGACCAAATTTTAATGGGCCACCTGGCCCTGGAGCACAGAACTTTCCCAATCCACTTAACAGAGCATCTGGACATTATTTTGATGACAAGAATCTTCAGGGTCCTCAATATGGAAACTTTAATACTTTGCCTAATTCTATGTCAGTAGGAAATACTCAGCAACCACAGCAGGTAAGATTGTTTAGCATTAAACTTGTCTACATCTGTATAGCAAAATTTTATGACTTTAAGAGGGTTTAGGAGACAGGAACCCTACAGATGGTTTCAAATTTAAAAAATCTTAATTTGAATATACATCTCTACCCCGATATAACGTGACCCGATATAATGCGGTAAAGCAGCGCTCCGGCGGATCAAAGCAAGTTCTATATAATGCGGTTTCACCTATACCTGCGGTAAGAGTTTTTGGCTCCCGAGGACAGCGTTATATCAGGGTAGAGGTGTATCAGTAATTGTCTACAGTCATAATTTTAAAGGGACATAGTCTGATAATTTTGGTTCCCGATTGGTTTTTTTAGAGAAACATCCTAATCTATTAAGAAAAATTTTGTTTTTTTTATAGGTTCACGTATTTCCAAGCATGTTTTAAAAGTTCCCCTGCAGTGTTACCTGAAAGTGTAACCTGATCAAAACAATAATGAAACTGGTCTATTTCCACTACCCACTTGAATGCAAAAATAGCTATGATTGGAGTTATAAATCACATACAGTATTTTAACTACCCTTTGCACAAAATGAATTCCATGGAAAACATTAAACTTAGGTACATATAAACACTTCTGGTCTTTCTGCAAGAGAAGTAAAGGCCAAATGGTACTTAACAGGTGTAGATAAGTAGGACAAAGCTGGTGTGGATACATGTAGGGCATATAGTGCACACAGGGTTATTTCAGCTAGCCCTATTAGTGCTGTAAAATTTAGTGCCCTCATGAGGGAGGTTGTTAGGAAATACAGGATTTTGGCACGCTCAAACTATTTGTTGGACAAAATGTGCTTGTTTAGCAGACATCTTTCATCTGTGGGTGTGGTCAGTTGGCTTCAGTATTGATGATTGTCTTGCAAAAATTCTCTTCAGTAGTTGGAGTTGGTGTCAAACATCTATAACAAAGCCATCTATAACAAATTGATTAGAAAATTTGAATTCTACAAGCGTTCTTCATTCTCAGGATATAAATTGAATGTGATATGAAGAATTACTAATTAAATGAATATCAGTAGTTAGGTGTCCTCATACCACTTACAGTGGTAAAATTTTAAAGAAGAACACCAAAACCAACAGGCATGAATCCAAAAATATATGCTGAAGGAAATTATTAATCAGATTGCAGAAGGCAGTTATAGCGGAAGTAATTATTAAAATTACTTTTCCCCTCTGAAATTCAGTAGCATTTACTGCTTTTTTGGAGGCATCCTGGATTCCATTATTTTTTGGTATAACTGGTACCATTTACATTTTCAGCTAAAAATCCGATTATATTTACTTCATATTGGAGTTTACTTGAAAGTTAGATGGGTAGGCATTCACCTATATTTTAATGTCCAATTTGGGTGAAAAGGAACAATTTAAAAGAGCAATGGTGAGTCAGTATTGGAAAATGAATTTAAAATGTGCAGGCCTGATGGCTAAAAGAAACAAGTATCCCTTATTAAACAAGTAAGCATGGAAGGACCTTTGCATTTCATTAAGTTGTGTGTCCCCCCTCCCCATATGCTTGGCAATAAAAATATAGTTTGAAATGCTGTGTTGTCAAACTACAAGGAGCCTTCAAAAACGTACGGAGGCATTCCCCCTTCATGGATATAAATAGGTAAATGCATAATGCAGAGGTTCCCAAACTGTGGAGTGCAATGTTCGGGGTGTGGGGGGGCAGCTGGGACCTGGGGCAGCCCCTATGGAGGGCAGGGTGTGAGTGCCACTCAACTCCACTCCTGGCCCCGGCTGCCAGCCCCGCACCCTGGCTGCCAGCCCTGGCCCCAGCCTCAGCCCCTTACCCCGTCCATGTCCTCCCCTCCCAGAGCCATGGCCTTGCTCCTGCCCCCAGCTAGGGTAAACAGAGGTAAGAGGTGGGCGTGAGGTAAAAAGTTTGGGGACTACTGGCATAACGGGCTTAAATTGCAGCAAAGGAGATTTAGGTTGAGCATTATGAAAACTTTCTAACTGTCAGGGTAGTTAAGCACTGGAACAAATTACGTGGGGAGGTTGTGGAATCTCTGTCCTTTGATGTTTTTAAGAACAGGTTGGACAAATATCTGTCAGGGATGGTCTAGATAATACTTAGTCCATCCTCAGGGCAGGGAACTGGACTAGATGATCTCTCAAGGTCCTTTCCAGTCCTACATTTCTGTTGTATACTGGGGACACTTTAGGAGTTAATAGTAAAATGTAAGAAGAATTTATAATTCCAATAGCTATGAAATAAGTACATAACTTTTTACTTTTACAGGTTCCTGGTCTATCTGTGTCTTCTCAACCTGGACCTTACAGTCAAGGACAAACATATTTACCAGTACTTGCACAAAATCCTGGAAGCTTTGTTCAGACTCAAGCAGGTATGTACGGAAATTGTGTGCTGGCTATTTTAAACTAGTGTTCAAACTTTGTTAATCAGAAACCACAGAATTTAGCTACTCAGGTTGTCCACATCTCATCTAAAGGACAGCACATTACTTTCAACAGCATGTTGCCACTTAGCACTATTCTGGGGCCTTGGTTCAGTACAAACTCAAGAAAGATTGCCATTTAATTGTTAATAAATACAATTTTTCAGTAATACTTTTCTATAATGCTGTAATAAATACAAAATTTCTGAATACTTTAATTCTTTTGGCGGTCTCACATTCAAGTATCAGTCAGGCCCAGTCCTGATTAGTTTATGTAACCACATGTTTTTTGGTATGCTATGATGCTGAAAATGGTCTGCCTTTGTGTGGGTATGAGAAGACAAATGGAAACACCATAGTGCTGATTTGCATATGCCAAGTTGTGCAATTCATCCCTGCAAATCAGAGCCCAAAATGAAAGGCTTCCAGAATGTAATAAATGAACAAAGTCAAATAATGAAGCGTAAATATTTACTTGATTCAGACTAAGAAAATAACACATTCCAGAAACCTGTAGAGCATGTATGCATGGTTGTACCTTGGGTGGTAGACAGATCAACACTTTGAAAGCTTAATACTATGAGGGGAGGGAGGGAGGGACTGCAAAGGAAAGCTGACTAACAAAAAAGGACCAAGAAGGCACAAAACAAAAGGAGGAGAGACAGGGAAACAATTCGGTAAATGAAAAGCTGAAAAATGGGGGGAGCAGTGAGGGGAGAGAAAAAGATGAGACAAATAGAAGCACCTCTATTTTGCCATTCTATCTGAGGGCTACTCTTTTCTCTCAGCGAATGGCTTGGGTGATAAAATATTCTTGGTGGTGATGTATAGAATGGAATATAGTTGAGTCAGAAATGAACAACAGAGAATTGTATTTAGCAACTTCTATTTTCTTTAAAGCATTAACTTTTCAAAAAAAATATTTTAAATGAGTATCATTAAAATAAACAGGATGGCATATATTAAGGCTTGATTTTCTCAAATGCATCAGAAATAATGTAGCATTACTGTTTTTCTTCCCTTAGGATCCCTTCCACTTTCATATCCTGATAATCACCTTGGCCAGCTTGATGTAAATGAGTTGTTCTCTAAACTGCTTTCAACAGGAATCCTCAAAGTGTCAAAAACTACTGATTCCACTTCAGCACGTATGTGTAGCATTTATCCTCTTACCGTCCATTTTAACACAAAAGTGCAGTGAAAAACTCCCAGTAAAAATCTTTATATACAAGTACTCTAATTTTCTATGTAATAGGTGTTTTAATGATTTTTTTATGGCAAATAAAACCAAGAACTTCTTTTGTGTTTATATGAAGTCCCATAATTTGGGAGTGACCATCTTGGTGCACATGATGAAGTGAACTTTGTTTGGTAACTTCCTTTTAAAATTTCCGCTATTGACCAGTTTAATTTGTAGATTTTAGCTGACTAATATAGCCAGACTTGCAGATGCATCAGTCTGTCTGTCCTTGGTGCCATCCCCCAATTGTTTGCTTTAATCAAAACAATTTTTTAAAAATATGTCAGTGTTTGAAATTGCTTTAGCTTTCATAGATTACTTTCCAAACCAAGGGTTAGGATGAATTAGAGAAGTCACTTGAAAACCGCTTGCCCAAATTCAAATTGTACACCTAGTTATTAATTTGTGTACCTTTGTTTTAAGCTGTTACAGCACCGGGTTGAATTGGTTAATGCTGTATTTGGCGTTATCATGTTCATTTTATTATTTGAATAAGTGGAACTGTTTCAGAATGACATCTTGGGAAACTGACAGTGTTCCATCTGTATATTCTAGAAGTGAATGAAACTTCTACCCAGCCAGCTCCTGAGGAGGAGGAGGATGACCAGGAGCAGAGTGAGGATCAAGACATCCCAGACCTCACTAACTTTACAGTTGAAGAACTAAAACAGTACGTGTACTAATGGGTGCTCAATGTGCACTATGGGTGATCATGACACTAATATGTAGGTAGTTTAATTGTCTTTGTTTCAAGACAACTTGAGAACTTAATTGTACAAGATTGTGAGACATCACGATAGAGTAAGGAGGGAGAAGGGATACAACTGTCAGTTTCATCATTGTATTCATTAATGTCATATCATTTGCATAAAAACTTCCATGTGAAATATATTTATAAACATTTAATTCTTCGACAAGATGCATATTTTTTTAATTGGACCAAATATTTTTAAATGCACATCAAAGTCAGTGGAACTGTTCATGTGCACAAAGGTTTGCAGATTTGGGCCAAATATTTTTAGCATTCGTGTCAATTTGCTTTTTTTTCTCTTGTAGGCGTTATGATAGTGTTATAAATCGACTGTACACTGGTATTCAGTGTTACTCCTGTGGAATGAGGTTTACAACTTCACAGACGGATGTATATGCAGATCATTTGGACTGGCATTACCGACAAAATCGCACTGAAAAGGACATTAGCAGAAAAGTTACTCACAGAAGGTGGTACTACAGTTTAACAGTAAGTAATTCAATAATATCTTTCTCTGTATGTGCCTGAATGAATAGAAGGCAAAATTATTCCCTGTGCAATTGCACTGAATTCAGTTGTGTTGCATGGAATGTAAATCAGCACAGAATTCGGCCTTTGGTAGTTAACCCTCTCCGATTTCTCCCTCCTCTTTTTTCTGACAGTGGCTATAAGAACATAAAAGAAAGGTATAGGGGGAACTAATATAGTCTAAAACCGTTGACAGCTTTTTTGATAATCTCAGAAGAGAGCAGTGATTGGAATGGGATGGATGTTGAACTACACTGTTGCTCTGAAGGGTGGTCCCTTTAGAATAGGCTTGAAGCACAATGGAGCAGTGTGGGAAACTTACACTGCTACTTGTCATGCTGTATCTGTAATGAGAGAGCTTCAGTTTCCAGTCCAGTCAAACTGACACCTTTTATTAAAAATGGTCTCTCACCTTCTCAAATATCAAATTTGGGGAATTGTATTTTTAAATGTGTAAAAGTTATGATTAATGAGAAGAAGGCTTGAATGTTATTTTTGTTAACTTCCTTAGGACTGGATAGAATTTGAAGAAATAGCTGATCTAGAGGAACGTGCAAAGAGCCAGTTCTTTGAAAAAGTACATGAAGAAGTTGTATTGAAGACACAAGAAGCTGCTAAAGAAAAAGAGTTTCAAAGTGTTCCTGCTGGACCAGCAGGAGTAGATGAGGTAAATTTGCACATTTAAACTGTCTTTGATTAGCTTACATAAGGGGAATGGTCTAATTTCTGAGCAATCTTGCAGTTTTTCTTTTTATCCCTAAGTATTTTATGTAAACTGTAAAGTTTCATCCTTATATCTAACAAATACAGATTAGAAATGTACCGGTGTGGAAGCTGAAGCTTGTATTTAGCAGACTTGCAGTAGAAGAGATGATAGAGGCAAACAAACCAAAAACATTCTCAGTCTGCCAAAGCACAAGCTCTCTAACTTGTGTTTTCGTTCAGGTCTTACTTGGAGAAATTTCCATTGAGGCCAATAGAAATTGGCCTTATTAAGGGCCGAGTAAGAAGAACTAAGTACCTAAGCGTTTGAGCAGGGGGTTGGACTAGATGACCTCCTGAGGTCCCTTCCAACCCTGATATCCTATGACTCTAACCGAATAGCAACAAAATCATGACAAACATCTCTGAATTCTATTTAGGGAGGGAAGTTATGTAATCAAATATGAGCTGTTTTAATTGGCAAAATAGAAAGATGGACAAAAGTTTGTTACCTGGATTAGCTGACACTGTTGAATTTCATAACAGTTGGCTACCGGGTGCATACAGGACTTGCAGAAAACTGTTGTGATGGCTACCCTTCCCCTGAATGAAAGCCTTTATAAACTTGGAGATTTGGTTTTTTAATTTAGAAAACATAGTAACTTTGTGTGATGCTAACAGTAAATCAAGAATGTGGAATCTAGTTGTCAGTTACAATTAGTCCACGGTTCGCAAATTGCAATTAAATTAGTAAATAGTGTCCATTTATGTTACCCTTTTAACTCTACAGTGCATACATAGGAATGCAGTGTATTCCAGTATATTTACCTTGATTGTTAAAAAGTCCCCTTTTCTTAGTAAATTGTAGTTAACTGCTTCTCTAGAAACTGGTAAGCACAAAAGTGTTATATAAGTGTTTGTAAATTTACATAACTGTGTCTTTTCCATCTTTCAGAGCTGTGAAATTTGCCAAGAGCAATTTGAACAATATTGGGATGAGGAAGAGGAAGAGTGGCATCTAAAGAATGCTATTAGGGTAGAGGAAAAGGTATTCTGAGCATATTACTTTTTTACGTGTGACATTTTGGGGTTACTAAAAGCCAGGGTAGATGAGGAAATAGCATGAATATGCAAAGGGGCATGTGGTGGAGGGCAGCCCACTCTGTCTTCACTCTTGAAGAGTTTACTCTGCTGCTTTTTAGGTTCCATGGTGCACCAAAACATCAGCACCATAGGGGGTACTCTTAAAGTGCTGATATGTTAGCACAAATATACTTGGCTTCAGCACACCATGCAGCAGCACCATAAATAAAATACATGTAGACATAAGTTCAGTAACTTATACATAAAAAATTGTAACTAGTTTACAATAACCACTAACATAGTTTAGTCCTTTATATAAATTTTCCTAAACATTATGAAAAAAATCCAGTCACCATTTATATTTTGACACCATACCTCACTTACACCAGGATATAAATCCATGTCCAGAACTGTTCAACATATTCATAAATGATCTGGGAAAAGGGGTAAACAGTGAGGTGGCAAAATTTGTAGATGATACAAAACTATTCAAGATAGTTAAGTCCAAAGCAGACTGCGAAGAGCTACAAAGGGACTTCACAAAACTGGGTGACTGGGCAACAAAATGGCAGATGAAATTCAATGTTGATAAATACAAAGTAATGCACATTGGAAAACATGATCCCAACTATACATATAAAACGATGGGGTCTAAATTAGCTGATAACACTCAAGAAAGAGATCTTGGGATCATTGTGGATAGTTCTCTGAAAACATCCACTCAATGTGCAGTGGTAGTCAAAAAAGCTAACAAAATGTTGGGAATCATTAGGAAAGAGAGAGATAATAAGACAGAAAATCATATTGCCTCTATATAAATCCATGGTATACCCACATCTTGAATACTGTGTGCAGATGTGGTCACTCCATCTTAAAAAAGATATATTGGAATTGGAAAAGGTACAGAAAAGGGCAACAAAAATGACTGGGGGTATGGAACAGCTTCTGTATGAGGCGAGATTAATAAGACTGGGAGTTTTCAGCTTGGAATAGAGATGACTAAGAGAGGATATCATAGAGGTTTATAAAATCCTGAATGGTGTGGAGAAAGTAAATAATGAAGTGTTATTTACTCGTAACACAAAAAAGGGGGGGTCTCCAA
This sequence comes from Lepidochelys kempii, assembly GCF_965140285.1. Classification (NCBI taxonomy): domain Eukaryota; kingdom Metazoa; phylum Chordata; order Testudines; family Cheloniidae; genus Lepidochelys; species Lepidochelys kempii. The sequence goes on from NC_136380.1 coordinate 21,103,361, forward strand.
ATGAAATTAATAGGCAGCAGGTTTAAAACAAACAAAAGGAAGTATTTCTTCACACAATGCACAGTCAGTCTGGGGAGCTCTTTGCCAGAGCATGTTGTGAAGGCCAAGACTATAACAGTTCAAAAAAGAACTAGATAAGTTCCTGGAGGATTGGTCCATCAATGGTAGCGTCCCGAGCCTCTGTTTGCCAGAAGCTGGGAATGGGCGACGGGATCACTTGATAATTACCTGTTCGGTTCATTTCCTCTGAAGGACCTGGCATTGGCCACTGTCAGAAGACAGGATACTGGGCTAGATGGACCTTTAGTGTGACCCAGTATGGCCATTCTTAAGTTAAATTTATATGTAGTTAGAACATATGAAAGTCACACCAACCCTGTATTAATCATTATAACTTTCTGAGTCTCCGGATGGGGGAAGGGAGATAGTTGAGGCTGAGAAGGGGTGCTCATAAGTGGAGTTGGGGTCTTGAGAATTCACAGCTTAAACTGCATTCCTTGCTGTTTTTGCCTTGTGTTGGTGGAAGATACAATCTAATAACCTTACCATTAAGTTTTGGTTGAGAAATTACATTTATGGTCAGCATTAAGGACAAAATATATTTTGCTCAGATTACCTTGGGGCATTAGAAGCCAAGCATGGAAGACTTTAGTTCAAAAGTGAATGTTTAGGGAAGCTAGGGGATGAGTCAATGAAGTGCATAATCAAAACTGTTCTGCAAACCTAATTTCATAACCTGTAGAACTGCTAAAAAATATGCATTTGTGTGTGCAAATATGTAGAGAAGTCACATGGTCTTTCTTTTTTTAGATTTACCATCCATCATGTTATGAAGATTACCAAAAGGCAAGTGCATCTCTATTTTTATTTCTGCTCAAATATTTTATTGTGACGTTGATTTTTGTGTTGAGTGATATATAGTTTTGTACTGAGAGAATGTATTCAGAGCATGCTACCCATTTCTGTCACATGTGGCTAGACAAGGAACTGCAAGAATGATGGTAATGGAAAAGTTATAATTCAGAACTAGCTGGGAAGCTTATTGCTTATTTCTGATGTTGTGACATAGCATATCATCTTGCATATCAGACAGCAGTAAATAGAAGCCATAAGTAGAATATATAGGTCAAGTATATGGGGTTAAAGCTTTTAAATCTGAAGAATTTGCTGAATGGAGTAAATTGATACTGATGTGTTTTTAGTTTCTAACTTCCATTAGCTGTTTACGAATTTAGGAATTCAAATTGTTGCGTTGGGGTTAGTGAGGAGTGTACTGTGGTTTATGGCAGTATATTACATTAATGGCTTTCAATCTTTTTTTGTTCATGGACCTGTAAAAAATTTCAAACGGATGTGTGAACCCCTTTGGAAATCTTAGGCATAGTCTATGAACCCCAGGGGTCTGCTTATCACAGGTTGAAAACCACTGTTATATGGTAATGACAACCTTTTTTAGACCCCTTAGATATAGTCTGCAGATCTTTGAGTGAAAATCACTGTACTACATGTTTGTCCCTTATTTGTTTGATGTAATAATTCTAATTTAGGGAGCATTAGGTTTGTTTTTAAACTATATTTGCTAAGGTAAGAATGTTACAGAACAAACCAGCTCTCTAAGAATCTTGGTGAGGGGGGAAACTTGCATTTTCAATAACCAGATTAACACATCCTGTGAAGCAACATTTATAACTTTTCTCCCTCTCCTTTAGTCACAAAGGAAATAACTGTCTTAGTGATATGTAAAACTGTATATTTATTGTTAATTTTCATTTGGCAGACATCATCATTTGATTGTACACCATCTCCCAGCAAGACCCCTGTGGAAAACCCACTAAATATTATGTTGAACATTGTCAAACAAGAAATACAGGAGCCCTGTAACAGTCCTAAAGTCAAAGAAGAACCTGTCGACACCCCTGCTACTTGTATGGAAGAGAGCACACCTGCATCTACAGATATTAAAACAGAAACTGATAAGGTTGAACCAGTTTAACTAAACTGAGAGGTATGATTTTTTTTTACAGAACAGAAGAGCTGCTGTGTTGACTCTAGAAGGCAAATACTTTTTATATAAATAAAATGTTCTCATGGGGCAGGGCCCCAGCTATTATTTGGTTAATAAATACATTTTTGTATTTGAATTTCTTATTGCCTGCACAGTTTCAGGTGTCGATTGTGTGAAAGTTCTGTAGATGCGTGCAAATTTAATGGAATGGAATTGTATATGTAAAAAAAAATGTACAATTTTCACTTGTGGAAATGTAAATTATAAATAAAAGATATTTTTGCTATATATGGAGTGTAATGTTTATGCACACCATCGAATGAAGAGTTTCTGTACTTTTTTCAGCTTAAGTGGAATTAAACAGAGACCTCAATTTAGACTTCTAGCTAAGTAGGATTCTGAAATATAAAATAACTGAAGGAAGTTATTTGGGTTCATAGGAGGGTTATAAGGAAAACAATGCAGGAACTTTCTCAAACAGCAAACCCTACATTTCTTTTCTATTTAAATTTAGTTGAACAAACTTGCATACATAACCAGATATAAAAATAAAAGTAACCAAAAAGACAGTTTTGGATAGAAGGGAAAATTAGTAAAACAACCTGTGGGCTTGATTGTGGTTACAACTGCCAACATACATTTGATTAACAAACCAGTATACTTGCTTGTTAAAGCAGATTTTTAATGCCTTTTTTCAAATAGTCAAACGTAAGAATTTAGTACAGCTGAACAATTTTTTCTTTAAGTTACAGGGGAGAAAATGAATGTAAGAGTGCTCATTTTGAAACATGGTTAACATTTTTCTTTTGTTGGTTATGACTGGATTTAGATGGTAAACCGGATACCATGAGATGTTAATATTTCTAACATGTAATAAATAGAATGAAGCATATTTGAGTTTGAATCTCTTTATTTCATGAGGGGCTTTGGGGTAATCAAATGACTGAAAGGGACTTCGAGAGGTCATCTAGTCCAGTCCCCTGCACTTGGGGCAGGACTAGACCATCCCTGACAGTTTGTCTAACCTGCTCTAAAAAATCTCCAATGACAGAGATTCCACAACCTCCCTGGGCAATTTATTCCACCCAGAGAAGGAAGAGGTTAACCACCCGGAGAGGAAGTTTTTCCTAATGTCCAGCCTAAACCTCCCTTGCTGCAATTTAAGCCCATCGCTTCTTGTCCCCTATTCTCAGAGGTTAAGCAAACGTTTTTCCTTCTTCCTCCTCCTTGTAACAACCTTTCAAATACTTGAGAACTGTTATCATGTCCCCTCTGTCTTCTCTTTTCCAGACTAAATAAACCCAATTTCTTCTTTGAGTGCTTGCTCATGTCCATTCAACTTAGGTGTGCTTGCCATATGCACCCTTGCCAGAAGTTTTTTCCTCAGCAGTATTTGTAGGGGACTAACTCCGGCGCCCCCTGGAGTGGTGCTCACATGCTGCGGTATATAGGGCGCCATTGGGCTCGCCCCACCCTCAGTTCCTTCTTGCTGCCAGTGATGGTGCTGGAACCGTTGCTGCTTCAGCTAGTGCTGTTGCTGCTCGTTTGTACGAACTAGTTAATTCTTGAATTATAGTGTATATAGTTTTCTGTTAGTATTTGTAAATCCCTTAGCTATAGTTAAGAGGCTTTATAGGTCCTGAACGGGACTTTGCCTTGGGACGGGGCATGCCTTGGTCCCCAGGCTTTAAGCCCTGTGATTGCTGCAAGAGGCCCATGCCCATTAGTGATCCACACAGCAGTTGTTTGCGTTGCTTGGGCAAAGGGCACATTAGTCAAAAGTGCAAAATTCGCAAGTCCTTCAAGCCAAGGACTAAGGAGCGTGATATTCGTTGGAGTGCTCCTTATGGAGTTGGCCCTCACCCTGGCACCAGAGCAATGCTCCCACTTGATGCCAAGCACTGTGACCTCAGTACACAGTGCCCCACCGGGACCATCCACTGGCCAGCACCGGTCCCCATACGGCTCCAACCAAGAAGCCCAAGAAGACAGTGTTAGGTCGATCTCCAACCTCTCACAAAGGAAAGGATAAGACTGCGTGCGAGCAAGGTCCCAGGCCGGGCAACTCTTCACCCCCGTCGGGATCTTGCACCCTCCTTATAGTAGCTCCATCTAGGTTGCATCCCTAGTTTGTTTATGAGAAAGTCATATGAGACCATATCAAAAGCTTTACTGAAGTCAAGATATACCACATCTACCTAATTTGACTGTGTGAGAGTCACCAGCAGGAGAGTGAATTTGTGTGGGGGGGTGGAGGGTGAGAAAACCTGGATTTGTGCTGGAAATGGCCCAACTTGATGATCATTTTAGATAAGCTATTACCAGCAGGACAGTGGGGTGGGAGGAGGTATTGTTTCATATTCTCTGTGTGTATATAAAGTCTGCTGCAGTTTCCACAGTATGCATCCGATGAAGTGAGCTGTAGCTCACGAAAGCTTATGCTCAAATAAATTGGTTAGTCTCTAAGGTGCCACAAGTCCTCCTTTTCTTTTTGCGAATACAGACTAACATGGCTGTTACTCTGAAACCTGTGTGAGAGTGGAAATTGAAGTATTTTACATCTTAAGGAATTATTTATTAAGGAACTTACACTGCATGCTTTTAAAACTGTTAAGCTAGGCTTAAACACTAATGGCCAAATTCAGGTTTACTTTGCAAAGTCCTAGTGAATTTGCCTTGCAAAAAAGGATATTTCTGAGACTTGGGGGACATAATTCCCCCCATTGGGTTTGGAGAACTAGTACATTCCACTGTGGAGAAATTAAGCTTCTACTGTTCTAGAACCCAGTGTTGAAGCTGTTAGTCACAATTTCAGCTGCATTTAAAACATTTTGGGGAGGGGGAGCGGGGAATGTTTTGTTAAGTGAAACAGGGATTAGTGTTTTTACAACTTTTAAGAGGGGGGTAACCTCTTTCAACTCTTGAGGTCATGATCCTTGCCACCTTTGATTAGCACCACTGCCCCCTTAATCCCTTTGAGTTTGAGGTGATGTTTTTCATTATTTAAAAGGAACCCTTGACATGAGGCTTTCCTAGGTACATAAAGATATAAGTGACATCAAAACTGTAGAAGTGCTTGGAATTTTTAAGTCTACAAATCACTGTTTGACTTGTGAACATTTAAAAACATTTTTTTTCCCATGGAGACCAGTCTATTCATGGTCACTTGTATTAATCACTAGGGACAAAAGACACTACCAGCATATTACTAAACCATAATATGAACTGGTACAATTACTAATGGAGGTTATCAATTCCAGATCTAGACAACCTTTCTGGATTGAAAACCCCTCTCAAAAACCTCTTCAACATCTGATGTGCCTCTGTTACATAGTGGGTGTCATAAATATAAAGGGAAGGGTAACAACCTTTATGTATGCAGTAAAATAAAATCCCTCTTGGCCAGAGGTACAGAATCCCCTTGTAAGGGATTAATCAGTTCAATTAACCGGGTTGGCACCTGACCAGAAGGATCAATGGGGAAAGAAGATACTTTCAAATCTGGGGGGTGGGGGTGGACAGGCTTTGTTTTTGTGCTCTGTTTGTGTTCTCTCTGAGACAGAGACAAAGCAAGTAATCCAGTTCCTACTGAAATGATACATCTAATATTACAGAAATAGTAAGTAATAGCAAGGAAATGTGTTAGAGTATCTTTTGTTTTAGCTTGTGAATTTTCCCTGTGCTAAGAGGGAGGTTTATCCCTGTTTGTTGTAACTTTGAAGTTTTGCCTAGGGGGGAATCCTCTGTGTTTTAAGTCTTATTACCCTGTAAAATTATCTTCCATCCTGATTTTACAGAGGTGCTTCTTTTACTTTTTTTCTTCTTTATAATAAGTTCTGTTTAGTCTTTGGGTCTGTGCTCACCTTGTTTACCTATCTGGTTGGTAGATTATTCTCAAGCCTCCTCAGGAAAGGCGGGTTAAGAGGCTTGGGGGAATACTTTGGCGAAACAGGAACTCCAAGTGGTCCTTTTCCAGAATCTTTGTCTAACTCACTTGGTGGTGGCAGCAGTACTCACCCAAGGACAAGGAAGGATTTGTGCCTTGGGGAAGTTTTTAACCTAAGCTGGTAGAAATAAGCTTCGGGGGTCTTTCATGCGGGTCGCCACATCTGTACCCTAGAGTTCAGAGTGGGGAGGGAACCCTGACAGTGGGTAATTGACCATGGATGTATTTAGGGTGCTTAGGTATTTCATTTTTGAGTAATTGTCCACCTGTATTCCAGCCCCATCCACACAATTGGATTCTTTTGGCAAGCAGTGCCAGTTGGGGCCATGTCAGTGTCCTTGATGCCCATCCCAACACCTCACCTGAAGGTATAAATGGAGTGGGCCCAACCTTTGCTCAGTTCCTTTACCAATACAGAATCTAGGTATTCTAAGACTGCAGGAGCAGGGAAGGAGACTAGATTGTGAAATACACATGGCCAACACACCTCAAACAACCACAGTTACTGTTGAGTAACTAACTAGAGCCTGTCCACATGTATTCCACTTCTGGTGACGAGCAAACAGTGACCTCATAATCAGGAGGTTGGACCTGTTCAGTTATTGCTCTGCCAAAGCAGCTGTCAGATATGGAAGCTTTGTAGAGGGAATAGTGCTGGGTGAAAGTGTGGACTGATCCCTATACAGCTGTTCTGCAGAATTCTGCAATGGGTATGACTCTTGCTTCAGAGGCTGCCTGAGCTCTGGTGGAGTCGGCTCTAACCAGCTTGCGTGAATCCAATCTAGCATGATTTAATTCAACTAGAAAGCCATTTAGATAGTCTTTGGGTAAGTACTGCCTGGCCTTTTACTGTATCTGCAAACGCTACTAACAGCATAGGGCAGTTCTCAAAAGACAATATGCTGTCAAGGTAACACAAAAGAGCTGTAACTACCTCAAGGATGTGCAGTTTCTCTCTCCTCTCCCTCTCTTCCCCCCCCCGCCCCCCGGGTTGGAATGGGGCTAGGGTAAGAAAATTCAAAACAATCTTAGGTAAAAATCTAGGGTGAGACCTATGAGATCAACTTGTCCTTATGGAACACGATGTAAGGTGATCAGCCAGAAGTGCCTGTATTTCTCGTACCTTTTGGGTTGAGGTTCTAGCTACTAAAAAGGCTGTCTTCGTTGACAGATGTAGCAATGAGGAAGGGGCTCAAGAAGAGGGCCCATTAACCTGGCTAAAAACTATATTAGTATTTCAAGGAAGAGGGGACTCCTGAACTGGGGGAAACACATGAACGAGGACCTTGAGGAAACTAGAAACTGTAGGGAGGGATCAGATGGTGTAATCCTGATGATGTAGTGGTATTGCGGACAAGGTTACCCTTATGGAGCTTACTGATCATCCTGAATTCTTGAGGGATAGCAGATAGTCCAAAATAAGAGGAATTTGGAGTTTCTAAGGAAGACGAGTGGTGGTGTGTTGTCCAAACAGAGGACTTTTCATTTAGTTACGTAGGGCAGCCTAGTAGAGTCCTACCTATTGTGCACTAATATATAGTGGATGTCGGCTGAGCAGCATCTACCAACAGTAGATAACTCGCCACTGTCCATGTTGTTTGCAGTGTTGTGGTAGCCATGTTGCTATCCATGTTGTCAAATGCAACAATGCTGAGTCTAGATAAAGCATCTGATCTTCATTCTGGGAGATCGCATTGGCTAAGGCAGGTAATGTGTTATTGGGGGCTAAGTTGACAGGTAAATCAGGTCTGAGTACAAGAACTGCGGGACAAGCTGGTGCTAGCATGATCATTATTGATGAGTCCTGAGTCTCCTCAAGACCCACAGCATAAACAGGATTGGTAGACAAGCATGTGTTATCCTTGGAATCTACAAGATGAGGAAAACATCTGCCAGAGAATGGAATGGAACATTTGATGCTTCTTGTTCCAGTCTATAGTGAATTGGTTTACTGTGGGAAACCCACGTGTGGAACTGTATCCCTGGTGGTCCGTTCATGGTTACTTGACAATTGCCTGCTGAGCTGGTCCACATGGACATGCTGTATACCTGCAGAGCTACTGGTGTGATTTGGTGATGATCACACCAGTTCCAGAAACTAACAGCTTCTTGGCAAAAGGTGGGGTGAACGTGCTCCTGTCTGTTGACATAAAACCTTGCTGTTGTGTTGTCTCACGTGACCTGGACTGTTAGTCTGTGTAACATGGAAAGAGTTGCTGTGCAGGCTAGATGAATAGCTCTGAGTTCAAAAAAGATACACTGGCATTAGAAAAGGTTCAGAAAAGGGCAACTAAAATGGTTAGGGGTTTGGAACGGGTCCCATATGAGGAGAGATTAAAGTGGCTAGGACTTTTCAGCTTGGAAAAGAGGAGACTAAAGGGGGATATGAGAAAGGTATATAAATCATGAGTGGTGTGGAGAAAGTGAATAAGGAAAAGTTATTTATTTGTTCCCATAATATAAGAACTAGGGGCCACCAAATGAAATTAATGGGCAGCAGGTTTAAAACAAATAAAAGGAAGTTCTTCTTCACACAGTGCACAGTCAACCTGTGGAACTCCTTGCCTGAGGAGGTTATGAAGGCTAGAACAATAACAGGGTTTAAAAGAGAATTGGATAAATTCATGGAGGTTAAGTCCATTAATGGCTATTAGCCAGGATGGGTAAGGAATGGTGTCCCTAGCCTCTGTTTGTCAGAGGGTGGAGATGGATGGCAGGAGAGAGATCACTAGATCATTATCTGTTAGGTTCACTCCCTTTGGGGCACCTGGCATTGGCCACTGTCAGTAGACAGGATACTTGGCTGGATGGACCTTTGGTCTGACCCAGTATGGCCATTCTTATGTTCTAGGACATTTATGTGAAGGCAGGTGTCTTTGGGAGTCTAGACACCTTGAGTCTGAAGATGGTCTAGGCAAGCACCCCATCCAATGTCACGGAAGGCAGGAAAAATTCTACTCCTTTGCATACTGGAGAGGGTTTTTCCACCAATTTAATGATGAGAGGACTTCTCTGGGATTTGTACCCTCATGTCTATGTGATGACTGTTAGGTATATGTACAGATTTCAACTTCCCATGGCTGGTGCATAGATGAAGTCTGTCATTCAGTGTGATGTAAGTGCATATGACCAGAGCATTTTAGCGCCCAAGCAAGCAAGTATATTTGTGCCCCCTAGAGGTAATGCATGGGGGGCTTGTGGGGGCATGTACCTCCCCAGATTTCTGCCTTCCATTTAGCACAGTTTTCAAATGAGGGGTGTGCCTCCCTTGGGGGACACACACCCCACAGTTTGAAAACCATCGCCTCCTGCCAGGTGCCAGGGTGTGATGTCAAAACCTACCACTGACAGGGTTTGCTTCCAGAAACAGTTACTGACACCTAGGTATGCTCTCTTTTGCTGCTCTGTCACAATTTGCTACCTCTCACCTTTCCCATTTTCTGGTTGAGGTAGCAAAATGTGACACAGTTTGCTACCTCTCACAATTAATGCACTATATGGTTCTATAACCACAGCTAAACTCAGGGAAGATTTTAAAATTGTGGCTTTGTTTGAAAAAAGAGAACTAGTTCCCTGCTTACAATTAGTAGATGAAAAGTCTGCAGAAGAATTTCAGGGATACATGCCTCTTTGAAATGGGATCTCACATGTCCCTTTTGGGGGGAGGGATAGCTCAGTGGTTTGAGCATTGGCCTGCTAAACCCAGGGTTGTGAGTTCAATCCTTGAGGGGGCCATTTAGGGATCTGGGGCAAAAATTGGGGATTGGTCCTGCTTTGAGCAGGGGGTTGGACTAGATGACCTCCTGAGGTTCCTTCCAACCCTGATATTCTATGTTTCTATGTGTACTTGATAGGCTGAAAGTGGACCAAGGAGTCTCCAGAGAAAATGAATGAATAGTGGTTGTAGCTGAAAAATGATCATAATATCTTTAGGGAATGAATCATTCCAAAATGCAATTCAGAGTAGGATAACCAATGGGCTACAGCAGCCAGGACTACAGCTTTTTAAAACTTGGGCTGTCTGACCTTTTAATTTAAACCACAAATAAGGAGAAGAGAAGTCCGGAAAGCAACATAAACTAACTATAGTGAATGCAGCTCAGTAGATAATACTAAGTCCTTTGAAGTATATACAGATCTGATTATTGTGCTTATAAATGATGCATCTAAATGCTAGCGTTACAGCCAAAGCTAATCCATCCATGATATGTTCATTTAATGATCAGATCTTCTGATGATTTGACTTACTGGTGAGAGCCCTCCGCTTCCTGCCCCTCAGAGTCTCAATGCTGATTGGCTGAGCTGGGGGCTAAAGCTGTACCCTTTCTACTGCATCATTTTACCTGACAGCTTAGAGTGTTTTACAGGCTGTAGGTCTCCTTCTCCTGCAGCAACATAGAGCTCCTGTCCCCAAGAGCACCTCCTTGCAACTGAGACCTGATGGCCTTTGGTCAAAGTCAGGTGCTTGATAGACAATCAACTGCCTACATGGGCTCTTTCCTTTTCAATTAGCTTCCCACATGTAGCCTGAGCCCTGGCTCCCCTTAAAGGGGCCAGCAACCCCATGACACCTCTGCGCTGGCATTCATTAGTCTACATAGAATACGGGAGCTATTTATCTAGGTTTTTCAGTTGATCTCCATCACCATAGTATCTGAGGGCGAAGTGTCTGAGTGTCATTTTTCCTGTGAGAGGCAATGTCTCCTCTCTCTTAAGAGCTTTACTTTTTTGTTTTAATTCAGCATAAAGGTGCACGTGTGTTGGTGAGCAAGGGCTTGTTCCCACTAGAAAGTTGTACGGCTTGAGCTCTACTCGTGTAGTTAAAGCAGTACAATCCCCCTACTATGGACACAGTCATGTCAGTGTAAAAGTGCTTTGTACCAGTATAGCTATTCTAGTACAGACAGGGGAATAAGCTATATATTGGTGTAAGGCACTTTTATAAAGATGTATATGTGTCCACACTAGAGGTTGTGCCGGGACAACTATTTAGGTTAAAAATAAATACATGAATGCATCCCTACCCAAAATAGCTATATACGTATAAAGAACGATGTGTAGAGCAGGCCTTTACATGTTAGGAAACACCAGAATTAAGGTTGCTTGTACCACCTTAGTGCAGTTCTATTGTGCATGGATGTATTAAGACTCACAAGTGTGGCCTTGAGGTCAATTCTCTTCCCCTCACTGCACCAGTTTCTTAAAAATTACCAAGGGAAGCGGTGGTTTTACATCCCTTGATGTCTTCCAATGAAGACTTAATGCCTTTCTGGAATGTGCTTTGGTCAAAAACTAGCTCCTGGGCTATAACGGGCGCCTGTGATGTGCAGAGGGTCAGATTAGATGATCTAATGGTCTCTTCTGGTCTTAAAGTGTACAAGTCTTTGAAAAACTGAGCATGGCATGTTGAGCAGCATATTTTCACGTGTAGCCTGCTTGCTCCCCAGAACTAACAGCGAGTGAGTGGGATGATACGGGGAAGCAGCTCAAACATCCAAAGGGACTGGCCAGGGGCAATATGTGAGCCCTGCAGGGCGGGGTGGGTGTGGCAGTGACATCACAAGGGCCTTTTGTAGGGCCTCAGCTTATTGGTCAAAATAGTATGGGAGGTGGTGACCTCACAGAGAGAACCTGACAACGGCTAGGCAGGACAGGCTGCAGGGCAGGGGCAATCTCAGAGACCCCTGTGGCTTTGCTGCAGCATGTCTCCTTCTCAAGGTCTCTCCTTGAGGACTGAGAGAGAATTCAGGTGCACGTATGTGAGCACAAGGAGGAGCCCCTTCGGAGTTTTTCCCTTTCCTACTACTAATTTTGCTAGAAAACAGACATCCCTGCTGAGAAGGTAAGAGCCTCAGAGAAGTCTGATAGCTATTTAGCCTGATCCATCTGGTGCTGGCCAGCATGGAAAACACCAGGTGAAGGTGGGAGAATTTTTTCCCCCACATAGGCCATTGTCCCTTAGAATCACTGGGAACACTGGGGTTTGTCTTTTTTGGTTTCCCTTTTCCCTTCTTCCCTCCCGCCACTAGCGAGAAGGGGGTTGTTCTCCAGCCCTCATTCTGGGAGGCCCTCAGAGAGAGCCGGGGCTGGAAGAGTGCTCTGACAGTGATTCCCATTGGTGGCCTTGGCCATCCTTTGGGCCATCTGGTGAGAACCCTCAGCCTCCTGCTTCTCACTTCTACACTCAGGACTTCATTGTTCTCTTTTAAGATCAAGCAAATAAGCCATAATCAATCAGATGCTTGATGAATGTTGCTGCTTTTCTCCATTAATTGTCTCTGAGCAGTTCATGAGTCTGTCTAATATTCTAGTTCCTCTAAAATACTTGCTGAATAATAACTGTGAACAGTTGATGGTCTGAATCTCATTTGAGATCACTTTATTCTGATCATTCAGTGCATGAAATTCAAAATTGATGGTTAGTTTCAAAGTCAGGACTACTGGGTCCTATTCCTAACTCTGCCACTGGCAGCGTGACATAAGACAAGTCCCTTCACTTTTCTCAACTTTAGTTTTTTCCTCTGTCAATTAGGGATAACAATCCTCTTATACCTACCTCATGGTGAGTGGAGGTTGGGAAGCTGTGAAGATCCATTTGAGAATGTCATTAGTAGCAGTGTATAATATGAGATGTTTTATCACGTTGAGTCATGGCAGATTTTGATGTAATGCAGTAGAACCCCGTTCATTCAACCCTCCATTATCCAGCTTTCCATATTAACTGAATAACCAGTGCACACAGGTCCAGAATCAGGCGATTTCTCCTGTGGCCACTAGATGACGCTTCAGTCTCACACCTTCCTATTCTCCAGATTATCCGAATTTTTGATTAATCTGATCTGGCCCCAGGTCCAATTAGATTCAATAAACGGGATTCTGCTGTATAATAGCTGAAATATTCTATTTTATTTGTATTTTATTATTTTTAAATCTCTAAGAGGAGCAACTACTTAGCCCAGACTGAATCATCTCATCTAGTTTTCTAGATCAAAGTGTCTCCTCTTTGTGTGCGATGAGACAATTTAACAGTATGTGACAAACAGGAGATGCTTTTGTTTTGCAAAAAAATTTTTTGCAAAGAATTTACATCCAAATCAATTTATGATTTCAAAAAAACCTATTTCATAGAATCATAGAATATCAGGGTTGGAAGGGACCCCAGAAGGTCATCTAGTCCAACCCCCTGCTCAAAGCAGGACCAATTCCCAGTTAAATCATCCCAGCCAGGGCTTTGTCAAGCCTGACCTTAAAAACCTCTAAGGAAGGAGATTCTACCACCTCCCTAGGTAACGCATTCCAGTGTTTCACCACCCTCTTAGTGAAAAAGTTTTTCCTAATATCCAATCTAAACCTCCCCCACTGCAACTTATTTATTTAATCTTAATGGGATTTTCGAACAGAAAACTGTTTTGATGAAAATTTTCCCACCATCTCAATTCCTCGGCTCTATCCCTTCCTCTGCAGAGTTCGTTGTCTGTTGGTTAGAGCAAGAGTGAGAACTGTTGGCTTTTCTCTCTGGCTCTGCCATCACCTTGCTGTGTGACCTGGGGTAGGTCATCTCCCTTCTCTGTACTTCAGGATCCCAATCTGTCCAATGGGAAGAGGGACACTTCTCTTAACTCCTGGCCGTAGTGAGTCTGGGTGAGATAATAGGCATTAAAGCACTTTGTGGAGGAGAAAGGGTAGTTTCAAGGTGTGCTGAGTGCCAAGGCATTGTAAAATTTGCTAAAATGTCTTGTCTAAAGAAACAAGAAATGGTTGGGGACAAATTTTAACCACTGGTTCCTGGCTCAGTGTTTGTTTCCTTAACAAACCAGGTGCTGTACACCAGTTCTCTTCTGAGATCCTAGAAAAAGAATATCGTCATATCCATTAACAAGATAGTATCTATGTTTAAAAAGGGGAACAAAAAGGACCCTGGGACATACAGACTAGTCAAGCCTCACTTTGATACCTTGAAGGATACCGGAACAAATCATTAAACAATCAGTTTGTAAGCACCTAGGGTTATAAGGACTAGTAAGATGGATTTGTCAAGAAGAAATCATTCCAAAACAACCCTATTTCCCTCTTTGTCAGGGTAACTGGTCTACTGGATGCGGGGAAGCAATAGACATGATATAGCTTGATGTTAATAAGGGTTTTGACACAGTCCCACGTGGCAGTCTCATAAACAAATTGGGGAAATGTGACCTAGATGAAATTATTATAATGTGGGTGCAGAACTGGATGAAAGATCATACTCAAAGAGTACGTTTACCAATGTTTGGCTGTCAAAATGAAAGAGTGTATCTAGTGGGGTTCTGCAGCTGTCAGTCTGGGTCCAGCACTATTTGATATTTTCATTAATGATTTAGATGATGGAGTGGACAGTATGTTTATCACATTTGTAGATGACACCAAGCACTTTGGAGCACAGGATTAGAATTCAATGCCCTTGACAAATTGGAGAATTGCGGTGAAATCAACAAGATTCAGTGATCATAGAGCTTTAGAAGGGGATTATTGCACCCAGGACAATGCTTGTATCCTGCAGGTCACAACTTGTCATTGTCTCTCTGTGATGAGAGATTTTTGCTCTGAATGTTCTGAAATACCTTGCAGCACCTTAATAAAGGCTTACAGAAAAACCTCACAAGGGGTTTATATATTGCAAATATTCACTTTCCCCAATTGACATACTTAGGGTGGTGACAGTATCAGGACACTTTGGTTTGCATAAAATAGTAAGTAGTTTTAAGATTGGGGCTTTAATTAAGTAGAAATTAATGATAGTTTAAATTTAGAAAATCCAACATGGCTGACCAAAATGGTGGTGACGAGGATGATGAAGTCTAAATTTTGGTAGTAGAAAATTCTAGAATCCAAGATGGTGTCAGGGGTGGGGCTCTCTTACCTAAAAATAAGGATGATGACATGGGGGAGGAGCACTCCTAGGAGTGACATATGCTAATAAACTGGGAAAGATCCAGAAATATGCTAATTTCTGCAAGCTGATTGGCTGACCCTGAGAGAGCAACCAGTATATAAGGCCAACAGCCAGCAGGCTGAACTTGTAGGGGTTTGGGGTTTTGTGGAAAACAGAAGTTGGAAGATACCTGCAAGAAGCAGCAGCTACCTGGAAAAGCAGCAGCAGCAGCAGCAGGGGCAGAATTCTAAGGTTGCCGTAGCAATGAGCAACTGCCTGCCAGCAAGCTACCTTAGTAGCAGCAATGAACAAGCAGCTAAACACCTCAGATCTGGCAGATAATGGCTGCAGAAGCCACAACCCTCTGAGACAACACTGACACCAGCTTTTCTGTGACAGAGCAGAAGTATCCCTTTCTATAGAGGAATCAGAGGGATTGCGAAGAGAGTGTAAGCCTAATTTTTCCATCTCTTATTAAGAAATGCTTGGGTGTGTCTGTCAATAAAACTGGATGCCTGCGTCTTGAGTGAAATCTCTCCTACCCATCCTGCGACTGGCCGATCATTCACAGGATGTTAAATGTTAAATATTAGTGTTAAGTAAATGTTTTATTTTTAATTTGTGAACACAGTGATGATTTCTTATATGTGTCTATGGAGGCCACGTATACTAACTACATTGCATTAAGTATGGGGTTAAATTCTAACATTAAGACTAAAAGCCTTTGTACGTACGGAACCTCTATGTGCTTGTTACATTGAAACCACTGTATTTCTCGTATGTGTTAAGATATCCTATGTAGTCTGTGTCTTATTTTGCTGCACCACTTTAATTTATATGATACTTTCAAATTATAATTCTATTGCATTTTACTCTGTTCCCATGGGTCCGACTCACGGCGCTGGTCCCATAGCCCCGACCCTCGGAGCTGTTCCCGCTCGAGGTGGTCTTTGGCATATAGGTAGTGGTCCCGTTCGAGCTCCAGGTCCCGCTCTGTGACCTCACAGCACCAGTCCCAGCACCGACTTCAGCCCACGCACTGCTCAGCTTCCAGGCATCGCACGGTTGACCGCACCGCTCCTCACCGCAGCACCACTCTCACTCTTGGCACCATCCTACATTGCGGCACCGCTCCACACCCTGGCATCATTCCCCAATGTGGCACCGCTCTACATCACGGCACCGCTACTGTTCATGGCAATCAGACAGCCGTCACTCCCCCCTCAGGAGGATGTACCTCCAGTGCAGTCTCATGCCGCTCCCCCTTGGCCGTCCCGTTCAAGGTTGCCCTACTTTCATTCAGGCAGGTCATTGGGGGCATCTGAGACACCCAGATCAGGGCCGGGGAGTTTAAGGCAGGACACTCAGCACCCCAATGGCCACCAGAATGGCAGTTTTGGACACCATGTGCATACCATCAGTCCCAGGGTGCCCCATCGGGAATCCCTCCACCACCCCGATCAGGATCTCGCCTCCCAGAGGCAACTCTCAGCTGCCCACCCCAGACTTTTCGCAAAACCCAGCTCCAGCACCACATTCACCGACCAAGGCTACACCTGGTACCCATGAGGACCCAACCCCTAAGGAACAAGTGGTTATTATGTAACTGATGCTACCAGTAGCTTCCTCGTCGTCCCCTGATGAGGTAGTGGCAGTCACCTCAACATCTGGGCCCCCACCCATGGATTATAGGATGCTGCAGGACCTCCTCCGTTGAGTAGCCCTAAATATGAACCTTCAGGTGGAGGAAGTGGTTGAACAGGAGGACCCAATGGTGGACATCTTGGCACCAGAGGGCCCCTCTAGGGTAGCCTTAACCATCATAAAGACCATCCAGTCCAATGCGAAGACCATATGGCAATCGCCTGCCTCCATCCCCACTATGGCCAAGGGTGCTGAATGTAAACACTTTGTTCCCACCAAGGGATATGAGTACCTTTTCACCCATTTCCCCTCCCTCCCCCACTCTCTTGTAGTAGAGGCAGTGACTGAAAAGGAAAGGCAAGGTCAACAGGCTCCCGCACCCAAATGAAGGGATGCAAAATGCCTAGATTTGTTTGGCAGGAAGATTTATTCCACAGGGATCTTTCTCTCAGGATCACAAACCAGCTCACAATTCTGAGTAGGTACAATTATAATGCCTGGTCCTCAATCCTTAAATTCAAGGAGCTCCTTTCATCCGAGTTGTGATTGGAGTTTGGAGCCATTGCAGAAGAGGGTAAAGCAGTCATCTGGACTTCCCTCCAAGGCTCCCTTGATGCCGTGGACTCTGCACCATGTACTCTGGCGTCGGGGATAGTGATGAGATGCAATGCTTAGCTCCAGTTCCCTGGCCTTTCCCTAGAGGTCCAGGAGACAGACCTTACAGGACCTCCCCTTTGATGGGCAGGGTCTGTTTGCCGAACAGACAAATTATAGGCTGCATAGCCTAAAGGACTCCCGGAATACAGTGAAGTCCCTCAGCATGCACACTCCAGCGACTCAAAGAAAGCCCTTTAAACCGCAGACCACTCAGCAGTGGTCCTTCCTGCCTTAGCCCAGACAGGACGTCTCGCGTAGGAGAAGCAGATACAGCCTGCGCAAGCCATCTCGCCCTCCATCTGGGCAGAGCCAAGGGCAGCCCAAGCCCCCGTTGGGCCCCAAACACCCGTTTTGAAGGTGCACCCAAGGATGGAATACCAGTCGACTCCCTGGTTGCCTCTTCTCCGTTTTTGAATGGTCTATCCCACTTCTACCATGGTGGTCCCTTATTATGTCAGACCGATGGGTGCTCCACATGGTAGAGGCAGGATATTCTATCCAATTCTGTTCTTCCCCACCTTCCCACCCCCTTTCCTGTCTCTCTTCAGGGACCCCTCTCATGAGCAACTCCTCATCCAGAAGGTTCAGGTTCTTCTCGCCCTAGGAGCGGTGGAGACGGTCCCTCAGGTATCATAGAATATCAGGGTTGGAAGGGACCCCAGAAGGTCATCTAGTCCAACCCCCTGCTCGAAGCAGGACCAATTCCCAGTTAAATCATCCCAGCCAGGGCTTTGTCAAGCCTGACCTTAAAAACCTCTAAGGAAGGAGATTCAACCACCTCCCTAGGTAACGCATTCCAGTGTTTCACCACCCTCTTAGTGAAAAAGTTTTTCCTAATATCCAATCTAAACCTCCCCCACTGCAACTTGAGACCATTACTCCTCGTTCTGTCATCTGTTACCATTGAGAACAGTCTAGAGCCATCCTCTTTGGAACCACCTTTCAGGTAGTTGAAAGCAGCTATCAAATCCCCCCCCCCCATTCTTCTCTTCTGCAGGCTAAACAATCCCAGCTCCCTCAGCCTCTCCTCATAAGTCATGTGTTCTAGACCCCTAATCATTTTTGTTGCCCTTCGCTGGACTCTCTCCAATTTATCCACATCCTTCTTGAAGTGTGGGGCCCAAAACTGGACACAGTACTCCAGATGAGGCCTCACCAATGTTGAATAGAGGGGAACGATCACGTCCCTCGATCTGCTCGCTATGCCCCTACTTATACATCCCAAAATGCCATTGGCCTTCTTGGCAACAAGGGCACACTGCTGACTCATATCCAGCTTCTCGTCCACTGTCACCCCTAGGTCCTTTTCCGCAGAACTGCTGCCTAGCCATTCGGTCCCTAGTCTGTAGCTGTGCATTGGGTTCTTCCGTCCTAAGTGCAGGACCCTGCACTTATCCTTATTGAACCTCATCAGATTTCTTTTGGCCCAATCCTCCAATTTGTCTAGGTCCTTCTGTATCCTATCCCTCCCCTCCAGCGTATCTACCACTCCTCCCAGTTTAGTATCATCCGCAAATTTGCTGAGAGTGCAATCCACACCATCCTCCAGATCATTTATGAAGATATTGAACAAAACCGGCCCCAGGACCGACCCTTGGGGTACTCCACTTGATACCGGCTGCCAACTAGACATGGAGCCATTGATCACTACCCATTGAGCCCGACAATCTAGCCAGCTTTCTACCCACCTTATAGTGCATTCATCCAGCCCATACTTCCTTAACTTGCTGACAAGAATACTGTGGGAGACCGTGTCAAAAGCTTTGCTAAAGTCAAGAAACAATACATCCACTGCTTTCCCTTCATCCACAGAACCAGTAATCTCATCATAAAAGGCGATTAGATTAGTCAGGCATGACCTTCCCTTGGTGAATCCATGCTGGCTGTTCCTGATCACTTTCCTCTCATGCAAGTGCTTCAGTATTGATTCTTTGAGGACCTGCTCCATGATTTTTCCAGGGACTGAGGTGAGGCTGACTGGCCTGTAGTTCCCAGGATCCTCCTTCTTCCCTTTTTTAAAGATTGGCACTACATTAGCCTTTTTCCAGGTACTCAGAGGCAAGGGTTTTTACTCCTGATACTTCCTCATCCCCAAAGCGAAGGGGGGCCTCAGGCCCATTCTGAACCTGCAAAAACTCAACAAGTTCATAGTCCGCTTGAAGTTCCGCATGGTCGCCCTGAGCACAATCATCCCTTCCCTAGACCCAGAAGACTGATATGCTGCCCTCGATATGAAGGATCCCTATTTTCACATATCCATCACGCCGGCTCACAGACAGTTCTTCACTTCGTAGTGAACAAGGTGCACTACCAGTTCATGGTCCTTCCCTTCGGACTGTGCACAGCACCTCATGTCTTCACCAAGTTCATGGCAGTTGTAGCAGCTTTTATCCATCGCCACCACGTACATGTCTACCCCTACTTTGACAACTGGCTCCTCCGGAGACGCTCCCATCAGCAGGTGGAAACACAGGTGAATATAGTCAGAGACACATTTGACCAACTAGGTCTCATACTCAATGTCAGCAAATCCAGAATAGAGTTCATTGGAGCTGTTCTGGATGCGATTCAAGCGAGAGCATTCCTGCCAGAGATACGTCACCTGTCCCTCTCACAAATAATCAGCAGCTTTTCCAGCTTCCCCACCACCACAACAAGGCAGTGTCTCAGGCTGCTAGGCCACATAACGGCCTGCACACATGTAGTTCAACACGCCAGGCTGCGACTCGGACCGTTGCAAGCGTGGCTTAGACTCATAGAATCATAGAATATCAGGGTTGGAAGGGACCCCAGAAGGTCATCTAGTCCAACCCCCTGCTCCAAGCAGGACCAATTCCCAGTTAAATCATCCCAGCCAGGGCTTTGTCAAGCCTGACCTTAAAAACCTCTAAGGAAGGAGATTCTACAACTTCCCTAGGTAACGCATTCCAGTGTTTCACCACCCTCATAGTGAAAAAGTTTTTCCTAATATCCAATCTAAACCTCCCCCACTGCAACTTGAGACCATTACTCCTCGTTCTGTCATCTGTTACCATTGAGAACAGTCTAGAGCCATCCTCTTTGGAACCCCCTTTCAGGTAGTTGAAAGCAGCTATCAAATCCCCCCTCATTCTTCTCTTCTGCAGGCTAAACAATCCCAGCTCCCTCAGCCTCTCCTCATAACTCATGTGTTCCAGTCCCCTAATCATTTTTGTTGCCCTTCGCTGGACTCTCTCCAATTTATCCACATCCTTCTTGAAGTGTGGGGCCCAAAACTGGACACAGTACTCCAGATGAGGCCTCACCAATGTCGAATAGAGGGGAATGATCACGTCCCTCGATCTGCTCGCTGTGCCCCTACTTATACATCCCAAAATGCCATTGGCCTTCTTGGCAACAAGGGCACACTGCTGACTCATATCCAGCTTCTCGTCCACTGTCACCCCTAGGTCCTTTTCCGCAGAACTGCTGCCTAGCCATTCGGTCCCTAGTCTGTAGCTGTGCATTGGTTCTTCCGTCCTAAGTGCAGGACCATGCACTTATCCTTATTGAACCTCATCAGATTTCTTTTGGCCCAATCCTCCAATTTGTCTAGGTCTTTCTGTATCCTATCCCTCCCCTCCAGCGTATCTACCACTCCTCCCAGTTTAGTATCATCCGCAAATTTGCTGAGAGTGCAATCCACACCATCCTCCAGATCATTTATGAAGATATTGAACAAAACTGGCCTCAGGACCGACCCTTGGGGTACTCCACTTGATACCGGCTGCCAACTAGATATGGAGCCATTGATCACTACCCGTTGAGCCCGACAATCTAGCCAGCTTTCTACCCACCTTGTAGTGCATTCATCCAGCCCATACTTCCTTAACTTGCTGACAAGAATACTGTGGGAGACCGTGTCAAAAGCTTTGCTAAAGTCAAGAAACAATACATCCACTGCTTTCCCTTCATCCACAGAACCAGTAATCTCATCATAAAAGGCGATTAGATTAGTCAGGCATGACCTTCCCTTGGTGAATCCATGCTGGCTGTTCCTGATCACTTTCCTCTCATGCAAGTGCTTCAGGATTGATTCTTTGAGGACCTGCTCCATGATTTTTCCAGGGACTGAAGTGAGTAGGCTTGCGTCTGTGTATCACCTGGGCTGTGACAGGATGGACACAGTGCTAACTATCCCTTGGCACATCCTCGATTCGCTACAGTGGTGGCTGATTCTTCACGCAGTAGGCACTGGAGTTCCTTTTCACCCACCCCAACCCGCCGAGACCTTAGTTACAGACACATCTGCGTTGGGCTAGGGAGCGCACCTCAGGAGACCAACAACTCAGGGCTTGTGGCAAGTAAAGGAACTGACCCTAGATACCTACATACCTGCTGGGCACTCAGAATGTGCTGGCGGACAGACTGAGCAGACGCTTCCTCACATACGAGTGGTCAATCCGCCCAGACATCAATCATTCCATCTTCCGCAGTTGGGGGTTTCCCCAAATCGACCTGTTCGCCAGGAGGACACCTTCAGGAGTCACAGTCCAGGCTCAATTACAGACGCATTCATGATCCCATGGAACGGGCAGCTGCTATACGCCTTCCCGCCATTTCCACTGATCCACAAAGTGCTCCTCAAAATCCGCAGAGACAAGGCGGACATCAGTACTGGTTCCCTACCCTCATGGACTTATTGGTCCAGCTGCTGATACGGTACCTCTCCTTCCCAACCTCATTACGCAGGACCACGGTCACCTCCTTCACCCAGACCTTCAGTCTCTCCACCTCACGGCCTGGAGAATCCATGGCTAAATCAGGCAGAGCTTGCCTGCTCGGATCAGCTGAGGCAGATACTTCTGGAAAGCTGCAAATCGTCTACTAGGGCCACATATGGGGCGAAATGGAAAAGATTCTCCAGCTGGTGCGTCCAAAGGCAGGTGCTTCCATCCCAGGCCCCCATTCCTTGTATCCTGGACTACCTCCTGTATCTAAAGGACTAGCGTCTTGTGTTTGGTTCTCTCAAGGTCCACCTCGTGGCCATCTCGGCTTTTCATCCAGGCGATTCTGGTCATTCAGTGTTTGCTAATCCCATTGTGGGTCATTTCCTGAAAGGCCTGGAGAAGACACATCCCCCGATAAAGCACCCTATCCTGGCTTGGGACCTTAACCTAGTCCTCTTCTGCCTCATGGGCCCTCCCTTTGAGCCCATAGCTTCCTGTTAACTTCTTTACCTTTCTTGGAAAGTAGCTTTTCTGGTGGCTATTACCTTGGCACGACACGTGTCTGAGCTATGGGCCCTCACCTCAGAGCCCCCATACATGATTTTTCATAAAGACAAGGTGCACCTTAGACCTCATCCAGCCTTCGTTCCCAAGGTGGTGTCCCATTTTCATATTAGCCAGGACATCTTCCTGCCTGTCTTTTACCCAAAGCCACACAACAGCTCTTAAGAACAAAAGCTGCACTCGCTGGATTTCAGGAGAGCACTTGCTTTCTACATCGAGCGAACAAGGCCGTTCCAAAAGACAACTCAGTTGTTTGTTGCAATAGCAGGATGGATGAAGGGATTACCAGTCTCTTCCCAGTGGATCTCCTCCTGGATCACCGCTTGTATCTGCACCTGTTATGACCTGGTGAAAGTTCCTCTGCCTGCTATTACAGCTCACTCCACGAGGGCACAGGCCTCGTTGGCAGCCTTTCTAGCCCAAGGAAATCTGCAGGGCCATGACGTGGTCTTCTATGCATACTTTCACGTCATACTACGCCATCATCCACCAATCCAGAAATGATGCGGCCTTCGGTAGAGTGGTATTATGCTCAGCAATACCTTGACTCCGACCCCACCTCCTAGGTAAGGCTTGGGAGTCACCTCACTGGAATTGATTATGAGCAAGCTCTCGAAGAAGAAAAGATGGTTACTCACCTTTTGTAACTGTTGTTCTTCGAGACGTGTTGCTCATGTCTATTCCATTCCCCCCACCTTCCCCTCTGTCAGAGTAGCTGGCAAGAAGGAACTGAAGGGGGGTTGGGCCGGCAGGGTCGTATATAGAGCACCATACCAGTGCCACTCCAGGGGCCTCCACAGCCAGCCCGACTGGTAGCTGCTAAGAAAAAAGCTTCCGACAGCCATGCATGCAGCACACACACACACCTAACTGGAATAGATATGAGCAGCACATCTCGAAGAGCAACAGTTACAAAAGGTGAGTAACTGTTTTATTCAACCGAAGAAGAAAGGCTTGTTTTCAGAAGAACCAAGCAAAAAGAAGAAAAAGCAAGCTGCTTTGCAGGGGTTAGAGCTTGTGACTCTAGATTTTAGCCCTCCTTGTTATGAAGAGTGTCCTAAGTAGCCCTTCCCAGGATTTTATTGCTTACCAACGGAAGAACCATCTCCGATGGCCCCAATTATTACTTCCACAGTAACAAAAACTATTGCACAAGGAAACTGAGGAGGTATAGAAGAAATGGTAGAGGAAAGACCATATACCCCTGAACAGGTTAGGGCTCTAGGGAAATCTATGGTTCTTTAAATAGAAATACAGTAGTTGGATGACTGGCAAAAACATCAGGAATGCCTGGATTAACAGGAAGTGCTCTCTCAGCATTAATAAAAGAATGTGTGAATTCAGATTATTTTTCTGGACTCCCCTATAAAATACAGGATGGAGGAAAGAGATATAGATAGAATAGAGGAAGAAATTCTGAAGTTTTTCTTTCCTGGAGAAGATACAGTGGTATGGTTCCATAAGGAAAAGCAACAACAAAAGGAAAGGCCAGAACCAGACATAGCTAGGAAAAGATTATTATATAAACATTCAGGAATCCCTCAAGGAGGTAGAGTAATATTATATGATGTCTCGTAATTCAAAAAAGCATTATTGTTAGGATTTAATATCTTATCCAACAATAAGAAGGGCTACAATCTCTGATGATCCTATCCAGACTCCTCTGTGTGACATAGAAGAAAAGGGAAAAAGACTATATGAAATAGGAGGCAAACTTGTTTCCCTTTGTAAGGGGAAGAATGAAGGAGTATCAGTAATAACTTTCTCTAATAATGGTCCAGGAAGACAGGGAAATCAACAAAATAAAAGAGGACTGTAGCGGGGAAACTACCCTGCTCCTGCCCTGAAGGAGTTAAAGCAGCCCGGGAGAGGGCTGTGAATGGGAAAAGCAGGCTGATTGGGAAAGCAGCCACAGCTGTGGCCAGCTTAATCAGGGTCCAGCTGGCCCTTATAAGAGGGCTGTGGGCCAGAAGCAAAGAGACATACTCTCTCTAGCTTCTTAGAGAGAGAAGGACCTGGCTGCCTGGGAAGCTAAGGGCATCTAGGGTGGAGCAGTGCTGGGGAAGGGCAGAGGGAGCTGGGGAGCTCCAGCCGAGCAAACCCCTAGGCTGCAGGCCTAGTTAAGGACACACAAAAGGTACCAGCAGGGTACCTGAAGTGGAGCAGTACTGGGGAGGGGCAGAGGGAGCTGGGGAGCTCCAGCCTAGCAAAGCCCCAGGCTGTAGGCCTAGTGAAAGGCCTATGAAAGGGTACTGGGGCTGCAGAAGGGCAGCCCAGAGATAGGCAGAGGAAGCTGGTCCAACCCTCCCTTGCCAACGATGAGTGGTTCATAGACTGCAGTCTGCCCCAGGGAGCGGGGGCTAGATGGTGACTGGCAGTAGCCACCGAGGCAAGGTAGGGGTAGAGGGTTGGGGGATCCCCTGGATGGGGAGACTTGGATTGTGGGTTACTGCTGGGGCCAAACCCTGATGAGGAGTGCACTGGGGTCTGGGAGGGACATGGGGGCCAGCGTCAGGCGAGACACCGGCCTGCAGAGGGCGCTCCTGGCCGGAAGAGCTAATTCCCAGGACGACTGACAGGAGGCGTTGCACCAGGGAGTCGTCGCCCCGTGACAAGGACTAAGAAAAGAGAAAGATAAAAATAAAAAGTTTGTTTCTTATGAACAAAGAATCAATGATCCAGGAAGAAATTGGCTATGGAAAAGATTGCTGCAGCACGAATTTAAAGAACAAATTAATGGGTACTTACAGAAGAACTGCTTCAAAGATTAGCAAATCATGAAAAAAAGCATACCTATGGTCCCAACCAGTAGAGATCAGGTATAGGGAAGCCAAGTGCCTCCTATCTCCCCAATATCAGCAAGAGATCATGCTGATTTAGTGGCACATTTACAAACAGACGATTGGGGGAGACCCACTGTTCATGTGGAGTTTAATAAGGGAGCGTTTGAACAAAATATGTTGATAGATACAGGTGTTACATCTTCTTTAGTAAATACAAGGAATAAGAATTTATTTGGATCTCCTGTAATAATCAAGAAGCTCCAGTGATTTAATGAAGCAATGTGTAAGGTACCGTTTAGTGTTCCAGTTTCTTTTCAATTAGGAACAAGACAAGGAAGAGAACAGTTTGGTTTAATGAATCTGGATGGCGATAGAATAATTGGGGTTGATGTATTAAGCAAGCTCGGAGTGACAGTAGATTTGGTAAATAAGGTATTATGGGAAATGCCTTCCAATAGGACCAGTATAGTAGATCAACCAATTGTTATTGAAGCAGGGTATAGATTAGTTACTATTAAGGCAACAGAAGAAATGAAATGGTCAAATTGGCCAATAGAAGTTTTAAAAATTGCACAAAAATATAAATCGGTCTGGACTACTAATAAGGCAGAGTCTGGAAAGATAGAAGCATAGGTACTAATTAATTGGACTGATCCCTCACCGCAAAGACAGTATAACTATCCCAAGGAAGCAGAACCTAGCTTGATGAAGACTATCCAAGGACTCTTGGAGCAGGGTGTCATAGTAGAACAACAAAGCATAAATAATGTTGCTATTTGGACAGTTTTAAAAGCAGATGGTAAAACCTGCAGGTTAACCATCGATCTAAGACCCCTTAATAAAGTAACCTCAATGACTGCCCCAGTAGTTGCAAAATATCCTGAAGTGATTGCTTCCATTATGGGAGGAGCATGGTCGTTCACCGTCTTGGATCTGGCAAATGCGTTCTTTGCCATACCGTTACATCCAGACTCCTGGTATAAATTTGCCTTTACATTCTTGGGAAAACAGTTCTGTTTTACCAGAACCCTCCCAGGATTTCATAATAGCCCCACCATTTGCCATTTGCATGTAAAGAAAATATGGGATAAAATGCCTAATAAGGATAATATCATATCATATATATGTAGATGATATCATTATTAGCACAAAAACAAAAGAGGAGAATTTGGAAATACTAGGTCAAATATTACAAAAAATAAAAGAAACGGGGTTCAAGGTTAGTCCAGAGAAAGCTCAGATATGTCAGCAACAAGTTAATTATCTAGGAATAACGTTGGGACAAGAAGGGCGGACACCAGATAGGCAAAGGGTAGAATTTTTGCAAAAATTACCAGCTCAAACAGATATATCAATTTAAAGGTCATTCTTAGGGATGACTAATTTCTTGAGGGAGTTTATAGAAAACTATGCAGAAAAGGCCAGTCCGTTGTATCAATTGTTAAGAAAAGGTCACAAATGGAAAAGGGGTTTAGAACAACAGGAAGCATTTACTCATCTTAAAAGGGCATTAGCACAAGCCCCAGCTTTAGCATATCCAAAAGTAGGACAGCCTTTTGTATTGCAATTGGCTACTACAAATACTGGAATAAGTGCTATTTTAAGCCAAGACCATGGTACAGGCCTTCGACTGGTGGCATATGCATCTAAAATCTTAGATGGAGAAGAACAAGGATTTACTCCTTTTAAGAAGGAGGTATTGGCATTAGTTTGGGCTTTACAACACTGTGAATATCGATAAGACTATCCCCAATGCTTTTGAAAACATCCCATTCACCTGTGAAATATGTGCTGACAGGGAAAATTAATGATGGGCATATTTCCAGTCCCAGATTAGCAAAATGGACATTAGCCTTGTTAAATAAGAATATAGCCACAGAAAAGATTCCAAGTTTATCTCCTATTCCTTATGATCTTCTGATAGAAGGAGAACAGCATGAGTGTCCTTTGCCAGAAACTCCTCCTGAGGGACCTGCCATGTTCCAAAGTGGAGCAATCTCAAGTGTGGTCATAGATACCGTAAAAGTTACTTGGTTTGTGGATTGGTCTAGTTTTTATGAGAGAGGCAAGGCATATATGGGCTATGCGGCCGTAAGGATATCAGATGAGAAGGTTTCTGAAGGACAACGTTTACCACGCTTGGCACAAGCTGCTGAAATTGTAGCAGTAATAAGGGCACTGGAGAATACACCAATAGATGTGACTGTGGCTATTTTCACAGACTGGGTATTAAGAGCTATAATAGGTTAGACGCCTCAATGGCAAAAGAGGGGTATGAAATCAGCAGATGGTAAACCTATAAGTCATGCTGAAAAATTGAAATTTATTTATGGGAACTGACACAAGAAAGAACACAACCTGTGTTAATGGGAAAAGTAAAGGCCCACAAGAAGAATGTTGAAGGGGCTCAGTGGAATAGGAAGGCAGATGAACAAACTAAGAAGGATGCCAATGAAGGGACGATATGGAAACCAAAGTTCCAGTTAGCACCTATAACAAAAATAGAATGAGAAAAGATAGAACAAACTAATCTAGTAGCCTTACAAAGGAAAGATTCTGAGATACAAAAATTGGTGTCAAAAGAGGAAACACCAAGGATGGAAAATTTGGCAGCATGAAACAGGATTAGTATTAACTACTAAAACAGATAATATGTCTGTATGGGTAGTCCCAATGAAATAATCTCCTTAGTACATAATAATGGGCATATGGGAATAGATAAAACCCTTGATAAACTGCAAATGGCAGGTTGGTAGCCAAGTATGAGGGCGGATGTAGAGCAATATGTGAACAATTGTTTACCCTGTTTATCTAATAATGCAGATACCAAAGTAGTAAAAGGACCATTCCATGAGAGAACAGAAGGCCCATGGGCAAGGTACAAATCAATTTTATTACACCACTTGCAAAAACTGCAAGAGAAAATCAATATTGCCTTGTGATAATTGATCCTTTCACTAAATGGGTTCAAGCAATCCCTTCGAAAAATAATACAGCATTAACTACAGCTAGGGTTCTAGTGGATCAAGTTATTATAAGACGGGGGATCCCTATAGAAATAGTTTCTGATCAGGGACTTCATTTTATAGGAGAAATTACAAAGGGATTGTGTCAAGCTTTCAGTGTTAAACAGAGGCTACATATAGCTGGCCATCCTCAAAGCTCCAGGCAGGTAGAAAGAACGAACAGGACAATAAAAACTGCCCTAAGAAAAGTGGTAAATCAGCAAGGAAAAGATTGGGATCAAAAACTGCCTTTGATATTAATGGCTATGTGATAAAAGAAGTGGGCGGGGGGGGGGGGGGAGGAGGGAGAAGTTTCCTTTTATGGACAGCCAGTTAGCTACAAAATCCCTGTTAGTAGCTGTTCTCTACTTGCTTTACCTGTAAAGGGTTAAAAAAGCCCATAGATAAAAGGAAGGGAGTGGGCACCTGACCAAAAGAGCCAATGGGAGGGCTAGAACTTTTTAAAATTGGGAAAAACTTTCCCTTTGTCTGTCTGTCTGTCTGTTGTTAAGATAATGATAGCTAGATGGCTGGGTGTCCCTGCAGTGGCTGCATACTGGAGACTGGACAAGATCCTGCTACTTATTTTTAGCTCATAGACTTCCTTGTTCAGCCCAGTGGAAGAGGATGGCATTAAAGGTCCTGGGTTGGAGCATTGCTAATGGTAGTGGTTTCATGTGTTCCATGGATCCATTGCTACGTCGCATGAAAAGAATCCTGAGTGAGTTACTGCAAGATTGTGTCTTTGGGAATCCAGTTCCTGTCCCTGTCTCCCTGGCTGACACATGAGTTTCTGAGAGGGGAGCCACTGGGTTGGTGAGTGGGCAGGATACACCAAGCTATTGCCTGACCAGATCCTTGTTGGAATCCCAGAAAATGGATGGGGTTTGCCATCATAAGTCAGGAAGCAGAACACCCACCCACCCCCACCAGGGAACTATTGTCTTTGTGGTGAGGTCACATTGTCTTTGTCATGCTGCAGTTTAGATTCTCCTTGGAACAAACCCGTGCGCTTCAGTCGCCAGACCCAGTTACTAGAGAAATCATTAAGGGGAGGGGACTAGACCTTTGGTCTGTCAGCTCCAAAAGTCCCATGCCTCAAGCAACTACTTTCAGGAAGTTTCTCTGTTGGATGCAGTCGAGGGGCCCCATTGTCACTGAGAGCTGCATTCCAGAGCATGCCTGCTCACCCACACAGATACATTCCCAGCACATCATGGCCCCTGCTGTGATTCCCCCTCCAGAAAGAGCCACTAGGCTTTTGATCCGTCAATGCCTGCAACTGAGTCACCAGACAGAAATACCATTCCAGCCCAGGATTTGGAGCCTGGCTCTGGGCAGTCATCTAAAGACTCATGTTCTGTTGGTTTCAGGTCTTCGGAAATATCTTCTCGGAGGTACAGAGAAGATCATTCCTCAAAACAGCAACTCTGGCCATCTGCAACCCACTGCTCCAGATCAGCCAGGCTGGGCTGGTCCTAGCCTACTCCATTCTGGGGGAAGCCGATCAGCTGATGGGTGATGAGGTAAGCAGCTGGGTTAGGCTCAGGAGTTTGGGGGTGGGACCCACTGCCTTTCACCTTTAGGCTATGGAAAATCATTCCCATCCTAATGCCATTCAGTGGCTGGGCAGCAACAAGCTTGGCGGGGAATGAGAGTCGGAGCTGGTGCCATTGGGATGGGAGATGAATTCACCTCCACAAGCAGGATGGAGACAGCTTGTCCCTGAGCAGTTCAGAACCAGCTCTTTAGCAAGTCTATTTAATTACAAGAGTTACACCACCAGGAGAAGCTGCCATTGCTCATGGTATGGGCAAGAGAATCCCCTAGAGATGTCTATGAGCCTTTCCTGCCCCATAGGGCCTCAGCCCAGTTCCCAGTGGCCTAGTGTCCATGTCACCAGATACGCCATTTAGAGTTGCCCCTATCACTGGCAGCTTTGGGGGGCCAGGATGGTGCAGAGCTGGTACATTACCTTGGCCATGGCAAACTGACCGGGCAGGGGTGAGGCATGTGAGCTGGGGGAAATTGCTTTGCTGTTGCCCAGGCTGGACCTGCTCTGGGG
This sequence comes from Lepidochelys kempii, assembly GCF_965140285.1. Taxonomy (NCBI): domain Eukaryota; kingdom Metazoa; phylum Chordata; order Testudines; family Cheloniidae; genus Lepidochelys; species Lepidochelys kempii. Next base: position 21,133,626 of record NC_136380.1, read on the forward strand.
AGAATTGGATGATTCCATCCACAGGGACTGTTGATCAGCCTCATTCACTAGGGCTGCCAACCTGCAGCTTCACCATTAGTCACTGAGGGTCACTTGGGGAAAGAGCTCAGCCTCCCCCATCCCATATTACTGCTGCCAGAAACCCTCCCACCCACGCTGCTAGAGCCCCATCCCTGCCATGACTTGGCTGAGTGGATGGTGGAGGAGAGATTCTGATAACATGAGCTGAGTCCCCAGGTGGGTTTGGAGATGGAACACCTATCAGAGGGAGGCTGAGGAAATGGAAGCTGACGCTCACCCTACAATGAGGGGATGCGGGGAGGTTGTTTAGCACTGGAGGTCACTAGAGAGAAAGGCAAGAGTCCATCCCAGCAGTCAGGAGAGTATACCTGCCCCGGAGACCCGGGCAGATGATGGGTGGAAATGCTGCTGGTTTCTATTGCCATTAATCCCTCCTGATTCCTAAGGGCATCCAAGTCTCTGACAGGTTCTTGTTCTCTTGCAGCAGGAAGATGTCACGGACAAGGTAATGTGCCAACTCCACACCATCCATTCCTTTTGCCAGATGCCTGAGGCGCTGCAAGGGCTGTGCCTCTTAGGACGCCTATGATGGGGTGTATAAACCCCACACTGGGCCAGGAGGGTTAGATAGCAGTCCTGGGCCGCTGTGATCTCACCCCATTGAACTACAGAACCTCCTCTAGCTGGACGAGGAGTGTGGTGAAGCAGAGAAACCACCCGTTAGCACAGAAGGGGTTAAGGAGAGCCTTTGGGCCCAGCTAGCCCCCTCTGTGATACCTGCAGCTAATGCCAGGCCTGGAGGGGAGAGAAAAAAAGAGAACCTGACTCAGTTTGGGGCTGACTGGTGAAGAGAGAGGAGCTAGCCTGCCAGCCAAGGCATCCACCAGGAACCCAGCACTGTCTTCCAGGTCAAAGGACATGGAGAAAGAGACTTAGGAGCACCCATCCTTAGAGGAACCTGGGTGACAGAAGCGCAGAGACCTGGTGGGTGTTGCCCCACCTGGAGGAACCTGGAACCTCAGCAGGATGCTGCACAGGGTCTATGAGGGATCATTCTAGAGACAAGCCACCACAGGTACTTGGACTATAGGGGCCATGCCCCAAACCGAAGGAGCAACAGCAGGAAGTAGCCCAGGGCAGCAAATGTAGACTTCCCCTTGGAAGGTCCCCTATTCCGGGGTTAATTTACACAGGGCCCTGGGCTGGGACATGCTGGAGTGCAAGGGCCCGGGTCCCCCTACTGCTACCTGCCTTAAAGACTGATTGTACACAGAAACAGGAGGTCAAGCAGGAAGCCAAATATTGCAACCACTGGGTCAACTGGCTTTCCAAGGTCCCTCTTTACAAGGAGTTTAGAAGGGAGCCAGACAACTCAGAAGGGAGCGAGACAGCAGAGAACGAGAGGCTTTACCTTGAGAACTCCTGAATAAGGATGCAGCAGAAGTCCTGGCTACAAGAAAGATTCTGCAAGCAGCAGCTACCCCAGGCCTGAGAGAAGGGACTAGCCCTTCCCTAAGACTAGGGAGCCCTGGGCTCTAACTTCTGGAGGATCACTGATGAGGCATTTGACCATATGCCGATTGGAGAGGGAGGGCCTGGGCTCCCCTATGAACCACCCTTTTTCGTGGAGGGGGGATAAAACCCTTTCCCCTCCTTTGGAGAGGAAGTGAGGATAGAGATGTTGTAAGCCCTGAGTCTACGGTGTGCCACTCACAGGCAACATGTGGGTTGAAGACTCTTTGGTGGGGATGTTGGACTGTATACACTGTACTGGACTCTTAACTCAGAAGGGGGTGAACTTCAATTCGTGAAGTGGCCCTGTGGGTCAAGTCACTGCCTATCAAAAGGTGGACTGCCACTGGAGTGATGGCTAGCAAGGGAGGCCAGAGACAGGACAGTTGATACCCAGTGATGTACCTACTAGGTGGTACCACACATAAACCCGGCCCTCATCACAGTTGGCAAAGAAAGCAGGCAACATCCCAGACCTGCTGATAGGCCTAAAAAAGAGAAAAAGGCTAGATATGGTAAAAGTATTGAAGTGGCTGTTAGATAGTCAACAGTAACCTGCAGCCCAATTGCAGCAACAACAGTACCAGCTGCTCCAACAAATGGCCAACCAGGAGCAACAACAGGAGATATTACAGCAGCAGCTCATTCAGGAATTGGCAGAGCAGCAATAAGAACAGCAACAATGCCTCATGCAACAAATAGTCACCCTCTGTGATGGGGTGTACTCTCCCCACACTGAACAGGGAAGGGTTAACCCCTCACTGTGGGCTGAGGAAGCCATGCCCTCTCACCCCTGCTGCGCATGCTCCAGTTGGAGCACTAGTATAAAAGGGAGCAGCTCAGCTCAGTCAGGGCTGAACATCAAGGGGGGTGGACACACATCGTTGACTCCAGCCCAGGAGCTGCAGAAGCCCGATTGCAGAAGCCAGGCCTGCTGAGATCCAGGCAGATACCTGGCTACCTGAAGATGCCCAAGAGAGGACGGAGCTGCTGAGAGCTGCACAGGCCGAGGAACCCAGAGTCCCCGGAAACTCCCGGACTGCTGTATCGGAAGTAGACCAGAGGGACTATACATGGAAATGGTTATAGAACCAAAAGCTAAGTCAGCATGTTTTGGTAGGATCCCCGCTGACCCAGTGACGAGCTGCAGTGTGGAAGTAAGGCTGGCAATACCATACCCTGCCACCCTTACTTCTGTGCTGCTGCTGCTGGTGATGCTACCTTCAGAGCTGGGTGGCCAGCCAATGGCCACCGCGATCTGGCCACCAGCTCTAAGGCAACTCTGCCATCTGCAGCAGCCCGGAAGTAAAGATGGCAATACCATAGCATGCCACCTTTACTTCTGAGCACAGAAGTAATGGGAGTAATATCATACCCTGACACCCTTATGTCTGCGCTGTTACCAATGGCAGCGCTGTCTTCAGAGCTGGGTGACCTGGCAGCGGCCACCACTATCTGGCCACCCAGCATGGAAGGCAGTTCTGCCATGAGCAGCAGCATGGAAGTAAAGGTGGCAATATATACTATGCCACTCTTACTTCCATGTTGCTGGTGGCGGTGGCTCTGCCTTCAGAGCTGAGCAGCCATCCAGCTGTCACCACTCTCCAGTCATCCAGCTCTGAAGGCACCGCACAAGTAAGGGTGGCATGGCCCACCCTTACTTCTGTGCTGTTGCTGGCAGTGGTGCTGTCTTCAGAGCTAGGTGGCTGGAGAGCAGCAGCTGCTGGCTGGGACGTTTATGTCATTTGTCCATCTTACGAAGAGAGGGAAGAGCATCTTCGCAAGCAGGTTGGCTAACCTAGTGAGGAGGGCTTTAAACTAGGTTCACCGGGGGAAGGAGACCAAAGCCCTGAGGTAAGTGGGAAAGCGGGATACTGGGTGGAAGCACAGGCAGGAACGTCTGGGAGGGGAGGGCTCCTGCCTCATACTGAGAATGAGGGGCGATCAGCAGGTTATCTCAAGTGCTTATATACGAATGCACAAAGCCTTGGAAACAAGCAGGGAGAACTGGAGGTCCTGGTGATGTCAAGGAATTATGACGTGATTGGAATAACAGAGACTTGGTGGGATAACTCACATGACTGGAGTACTGTCATGGATGGTTATAAACTGTTCAGGAAGGACAGGCAGGGCAGAAAAGGTGGGGGAGTAGCCCTGTATGTAAGGGAGCAGTATGACTGCTCAGAGCTCCGGTACGAAACTGCAGAAAAACCTGAGTATCTCTGGATTAAGTTTAGAAGTGTGAGCAATAAGAGTGATGTAGTGGTGGGAGTCTGCTATAGACCACCGGACCAGGGGGATGAGGTGGATGAGGCTTTCTTCCGGCAACTCGCAGAAGCTGCTAGATCGCATGCCCTGGTTCTCATGGGTGACTTTAATCTTCCGGATATCTGCTGGGAGAGCAATACAGCGGTGCATAGACAATCCAGGAAATTTTTGGAAAGCATAGGAGACAATTTCCTGGTGCAAGTGCTAGAGGAGCCAACTGGGGGGGGGAGCTTTTCTTGACCTGCTGCTCACAAACAGGGAAGAATTAGTGGGGGAAGCAAAAGTGGACGGGAATCTGGGAGGCAGTGACCATGAGTTGGTTGAGTTCAGGATCCTAACACAGGGAAGAAAGGTAAGCAGCAGGATACGGACCCTGGACTTCAGGAAAGCAGACTTCGACTCCCTCAGGGAATGGATGGGTAGGATCCCCTGGGGGACTAACATGAAGGGGAAAGGAGTCCAGGAGAGCTGGCTGTATTTCAAGGAATCCCTGTTGAGGTTACAGGGACAAACCATCCCGATGAGTCGAAAGAATAGTAAATATGGCAGGCGACCAGCTTGGCTTAACGGTGAAATCCTAGCGGATCTTAAATATAAAAAAGAAGCTCACAAGAAGTGGAAGGTTGGACATATGACCAGGGAAGAGTATAAAAATATTGCTCGGGCATGTAGGAATGAAATCAGGAGGGCCAAATCGCACCTGGAGCTGCAGCTAGCAAGAGATGTCAAGAGTAACAAGAAGGGTTTCTTCAGGTATGTTGGCAACAAGAAGAAAGCCAAGGAAAGTGTGGGCCCCTTACTGAATGAGGGAGGCAACCTAGTGACAGAGGATGTGGAAAAAGCTAATGTGCTCAATGCTTTTTTTGCCTCTGTCTTCACTAACAAGGACAGCTCCCAGACTGCTGTGCTGGGCATCACAACATGGGGAGTAGATGGCCAGCCCTCTGTGGAGAAAGAGGTGGTTAGGGACTATTTAGAAAAGCTGGATGTGCACAAGTCCATGGGGCCGGACAAGTTGCATCTGAGAGTGCTAAAGGAATTGGTGGCTGTGATTGCAGAGCCATTGGCCATTATCTCTGAAAACTCGTGGCGAACGGGGGAAGTCCCAGATGACTGGAAAAAGGCTAATGTAGTGCCAATCTTTAAAAAATGGAAGAAGGAGGATCCTGGGAAATACAGGCCAGTCAGCCTCACCTCAGTCCCCGGAAAAATCATGGAGCAGGTCCTCAAGGAATCAATCCTGAAGCACTTACATGAGAGGAAAGTGATCAGGAACAGTCAGCATGGATTCACCAAGGGAAGGTCATGCCGGACTAATCTAATCGCCTTCTATGATGAGATTACTGGTTCTGTGGATGAAGGGAAAGCAGTGGATGTATTGTTTCTTGACTTTAGCAAAGCTTTTGACACAGTCTCCCACAGTATTCTTGTCAGCAAGTTAAAGAAGTATGGGCTGGATGAATGCACTATAAGGTGGGTAGAAAGTTGGCTAGATTGTCGGGCTCAACGGGTAGTGATCAATGGCTCCATGTCTAGTTGGCAGCCGGTGTCAAGTGGAGTGCCCGAGGGGTCGGTCCTGGGGCTGGTTTTGTTCAATATCTTCATAAATGATCTGGAGGATGGTGTGGATTGCACTCTCAGCAAATTTGCGGATGATACTAAACTGGGAGGAGTGGTTGATACGCTGGAGGGCAGGAATAGGATACAGAGGGACCTAGACAAATTGGAGGATTGGGCCAAAAGAAATCTGATGAGGTTCAATAAGGATAAGTGCATGGTCCTGCACTTAGGACGGAAGAACCCAATGCACAGCTACAGACTAGGGACCGAATGGCTAGGCAGCAGTTCTGCGGAAAAGGACCTAGGGGTGACAGTGGACGAGAAGCTGGATATGAGTCAGCAGTGTGCCCTTGTTGCCAAGAAGGCCAATGGCATTTTGGGATGTATAAGTAGGGGCATAGCGAGCAGATCGAGGGACGTGATCGTCCCCCTCTATTCGACATTGGTGAGGCCTCATCTGGAGTACTGTGTCAGTTTTGGGCCCCGCACTACAAGAAGGATGTGGATAAATTGGAGAGAGTCCAGCGAAGGGCAACAAAAATGATTAGGGGTCTGGAACACATGACTTATGAGGAGAGGCTGAGGGAACTGGGATTGTTTAGTCTGCAGAAGAGAAGAATGAGAGGGGATTTGATAGCTGCTTTCAACTACCTGAGAGGTGGTTCCAGAGAGGATGGTTCTAGACTATTCTCAGTGGTAGAAGAGGACAGGACAAGGAGTAATGGTCTCAAGTTGCAGTGCGGGAGGTTTAGGTTGGATATTAGGAAAAACTTCTTTACTAGGAGGGTGGTGAAACACTGGAATGCATTACCTAGGGAGGTGGTAGAATCTCCTTCCTTAGAAGTTTTTAAGGTCAGGCTTGACAAAGCCCTGGCTGGGATGATTTAATTGGGGATTGGTCCTGCTTTGAGCAGGGGGTTGGACTAGATGAGCTCCTGAGGTCCCTTCCAACCCTGATATTCTATGATTCTATGATTTGTGGGGTGGGAAGACTATTCTTTTAATTCCATTACGGTCCAATGGGGTGGCATGGTGGGATTAAATAAATAGTCCCAGGCAAGGCTCTAGTTGGGGAGCAAATATGCTTGCTTGTCCTGGGTGCTAAAATGTTTGGTTCCACACTGTTAGCACCCTCCCTGATGGGGCTGGCAAAAGCCCCATATCATGGTCTTGGTGCCATGGCCAGGCCTGACTATGCATCAGTCAAGGTGGCCATTTTAGACATCTTTGACATCACAGCCAAAACCCAAGAGTGCTTTCACTGTGAGAAAGATCCACTGAGGTTCTGATCTTGAGCAGTGGCCCAGACCCTTTAGAAATGTTGATGACTCTGACTCGAACCTGAAAGGTGATCTGAGTGGATAAACCTCTTTTCTCTCCCTTAGACAGGAGGAGAGGATAGAGACGTTGTAAACCCTGAGTGAAGGGTGTGGCACTCATAGGCGACATGTGGGTTGAAGACCCTTTCTTTTGTGGGGATGTTGGACTGTATACATTTCATTAACCCAGAAGTGGGCATACTTCAATTGGTGAAGTGGCCCTGTGGGTCAAGTCGTTACCTACCAAAAGCTGAACCACCAAAGCACTGGAATGATTGCTGGCGAGGAAGGCCAGAGATGGGGAGAGTTGATACCCAGTGATGTAACTACTAGGTGGCACTACACATAAGCCCAGCCCCCATCATAGTTTGGCAGAGAAAGCAGGCAACATCCTAGACCTGCTGTGAGACCTAAAAAGAGGTAAGGTTAAATTATTGAAGTGTCTATTGGACAGCCAACAACACCAGGTAGCCCAACTGCAGCAACAACAGTACCAGGTGTTTCAAAAAATGGCCACCTAGGAGCAACAACAGGAGATACAACAACAGCAGCAACTCATTCAGGAGTTGGCAGTGCAGCAATAAGAACAGCAACAATGCCTTGTCCAACAAATAGTGACCCTCTTACAACTTCAAGAGTCAAATGCAAATCCTGCAGCAAGACCTTCAAACACTGCTCCAGCTCCAAGCATTCAAATAAAACTCACAAAGAAGAGGACTGAAGATGACCCAGAAGCCATCCTCATCACTAGGTTATCTTAGCCATCCTCATCACTTTGACTAGGTTGCCATAGCAGCACTGTCCATGTAAATTGGCCAAACCAGGACAATAACTAAATGGACACAAATCAGACATCAGGAATAGTAACATACAAAAACCAGTAGGAGAACACTTCAATCTCCCTGGACATTCTATAACAGATTTAAAAGTAGCCATCCATCAACAAAAAAACTTCAAAAACAGACTTCAAAGAGAAACTGCAGAACTAAAATTCATTTGCAAATTTAACACCATTAATTTGGGCTTGTATAGGGACTGGGAGTGGCTGGCTGGACATTCCATAACAGATTTAAAAGTTTTATATTTGTCAGAGTGAAATAAACTGATCTCATTTACATGCACCTCTCTGAGGAACTCTGCACAGGAACCAACCTGACACTATGTCATGCTCCTGTACCAGACATGGGAGGGTCACAGAGCTTCTTTCAGAGCAAAATACTCACCAGAGCTGAGCTTAGTTTAAATAAGGTTTGTTACACACAGCACCACCCAGTGGTTCAACAGTATAATATAGTTTAGCATTCTATTACACAGCCCGCTCTACTCAAAATGGGAGACACACACGCACACACACAAACATCTCTCCACATAGGGACTTCCCTACAGAGATCCCATGCCATATTGCTTCCCTAGTCATCCACTTACATACACCTCACTCACTTTACAGAGATCCATCAGACAAACAGGTTTCAGAGTAGCAGCGGTGTTAGTCTGTATTCGCAAAAAGAAAAGGAGGACTTGTGGCACCTTAGAGACTAAGCAATTTATTTGAGCATAAGCTTTCGTGAGCTACAGCTCACATCATGCCAGACAGGCATGGATGCATCCAATGAAGTGAGCTGTAACTCACGAAAGCTTATGCTCAAATAAATTGGTTAGTCTCTAAGGTGCCACAAGTACTCCTTTTCTTTTTATCAAACAGGTCACCTTTAAAGAGACCTCCAACCACCTTTTCCCTGAGACACACCTGATATGTCTCTTTAGAGAGACCCACATCCATCCCCACAGTTACGACCCCCCCCCACTCAAAGACACCTGTTACACACACAACTGACACTTCCCTCCTCCCCCACTCCTAGACCTCTAAGACCTACACCCTTCACAGACACCCTGACACTGCCCTACTTCTCCCACAGACCCAATACCTAGACCCCCCCAGACACTACCCTCTATTCCCACTCACAGAGACCCCTGATATTTACACCCATCATAGACACACTGACAATGCCCTTCTCCCCACTTACAGACTCCCCACAGACACCATAAAACTGTGTTCCTTCCCAAGTCACAGACCTGAGATCTAGACACCCCAGACACCCTGACACTGCTCTCCTCCCCACACTCACAGATCCCCCCCTGAGATCTAGACACCCAGACACTGCCTTCATCCCCCACTCACAGACCCCTGGTACCTACAGCCTCACAAACACCCTGACACTGCCCTACTCCATCCCTCACAACCCCCTGGTACCTACACCCCTCACAGACACCCTGACACTGCCCTCCTCTCCCGCTCACAGACCCCTGGTACCTACACCCCTCACAGACACCCTGACACTGCCCTCCTCCCCCGCTCACAGACCCCTGGTACCAACACCCCTCTACACACCCTGACACTGCCCTCCTCCCCCGCTCACAACCCCCTGGTACCTACACCCCTCAACACCCCCTGACACTGCCCTCCTCCCCTGCTCACAGACCCCTGGTACCAACACCCCTCAACACACCCTGACACTGCCCTCCTCCCCCGCTCACAACCCCCTGGTACCAACACCCCTCAACACCCCCTGACACTGCCCTCCTCCCCTGCTCACAGACCCCTGGTACCTACACCCCTCACACACCCCCTGACACTGCCTTCATCCCCCACTCACAGACCCCTGGTACCTACAACCCTCACAAACACCCTGACACTGCCCTACTCCGTCCCTCACAACCCACTGGTACCTACACCCCTCACAGACAACCTGACACTGCCCTCCTCCCCCGCTCACAGACCTCTGGTACCTACACCCCTCACACACCCCCTGACATTGCCCTCCTCCCCCGCTCACAACCCCCTGGTACCTACACCCCTCACACACCCCCTGACACTGCCTTCATCCCTCACTCACAGACCCCTGGTACCTACAGCCCTCACAAACACCCTGACACTGCCCTACTCCGTCCCTCACAACCCTCTGGTACCTACACCCCTCACAGACACCCTGACACTGCCCTCCTCTCCCGCTCACAGACCCCTGGTACCTACACCCCTCAGAGACACCCTGACACTGCCCTCCTCCCCCGCTCACAGACCCCTGGTACCTACACCCCTCACACACCCCCTGACATTGCCCTCCTCCCCCGCTCACAGACCTCTGGTACCTACACCCCTCACACACCCCCTGACATTGCCCTCCTCCCCCGCTCACAACCCCCTGGTACCTACACCCCTCACAGACACCCTGACACTGCCCTCCTCCCCCGCTCACAGACCCCTGGTACCTACACCCCTCAGAGACACCCTGACACTGCCCTCCTCCCCCGCTCACAGACCCCTGGTACCTACACCCCTCACAGACACCCTGACACTGCCCTCCTCCCCCGCTCACAGACCCCTGGTACCTACACCCCTCAGAGACACCCTGACACTGCCCTCTTCTCCCGCTCACAGATTCCTAATACCCCCCCAGAAGACACTGTCTTCCTCCCACACTGACAGACCTTAGACCTGCCCCACACCACTACCCTCCTCTCCCAGCCATGCCCAGCCCAGCCCGACATTTCCCTTTCCCGTGTGACATTGGCCCTAGCCCCCCCCTCCCCAGCCATGCTGCAGGGACACCCAGCCAAGGGGAGGAAGTGATCAGCACAGGAAGTGTACACTGTTTCTATAGCAACCCCTCTGCAGCAGCCGCCAGGGCAGGCACAGAGAGGAGGAGGATGTGAGTGAGGAAGGCTCCCTCCTGGCTGAGTGACCAACATGCCTACGAACGCGGCTGCTGCTTCTGCCACTCCAGCTGGTGAGCCTGGCTCAGCTCCTGCCCCTTCCCAGCACCTATGAAGCTGCTTCCTCAAGGGCTGGAGCCACAGGGTTCATGACTTTGCGGGGAGGCATGCAGGGGGGAGGCATGCAGCTTATTCTGAATGCTCCTTCCTCCCCACCCTGATCTGTGTAGACTGGAAGCCCTACTCCAGCATCGGGTAATGGCATGTCACAGCACAGGGATGTGACTGCATTGCGTTTATCCTGCTTGACAAACTGTTAAAAAGATGAGGAGTACTTGTGGCACCTTAGAGACTAACCAATTTATTAGAGCATAAGCTTTCGTGAGCTACAGCTCACTTCATCAGATGCATATCGTGGAAACTGCAGCAGACTTTATATATACACAGAGAATATGAACCAATACCTCCTCCCACCGCACTGTCCTGTTCATACTGGTTCATATTCTCTGTGTATATATAGAGGAGGTATTGGTTCATATTCTCTGTGTATATATAAACAGGACAGTGGGGTGGGAGGAGGTATTGGTTCATATTCTCTGTGTATATATAGAGGAGGTATTGGTTCATATTCTCTGTGTATATATAAACAGGACAGTGGGGTGGGAGGAGGTATTGGTTCATATTCTCTGTGTATATATAAAGTCTGCTGCAGTTTCCACGATATGCATCTGATGAAGTGAGCTGTAGCTCACGAAAGCTTATGCTTTAATAAATTGGTTAGTCTCTAAGGTGCCACAAGTACTCCTTTTCTTTTTGCGAATACAGACTAACACGGCTGTTACTCTGAAACCTGTTAAAAAGATGGTTAAGCATGGCCCTGGGGCGTCAGGACACCTGGGTTTTATTCCTGGCTGTACCATTGATGACTCACTAATAAATGAGGCTCACTGAGGTTCCTGATTAAAGTCTGCAAGTGGCTCAGACAGAGAGGTTATGATTGCTATTATCATAACATCTTTCCTTCTGTGTGCACTGTGAAATACCCCCTTAGAGGTTCAGTGTGTAGCTGATTCATATTTATTTTACTAATTAACAACAACAAAAAATCAAAGTCTCAACGTTGTTTCTCCTTCACGGGGTTCAGAATGAAACTATTGTTCATATTTTGAAATTTTTTCCAGATTTTTTTACCTCAAAAATGGTATTGAAATTTTCACCAAATTGGTTATTGATGTTTTTGTTTGCTGAAAACTGGGCTTTCTGTTAATGAACAATCTCTATAACCACTTTGATAATAGTTTCAATAAAAAGTTCAATACAATGTGACAAATTGGGAGGTTAGCTGGGAAGTAGTACAGAGGTATTGGGCATCTGGATTACCTTTACCCTTTCAGGTTGCAGATCTCAGTATATCTGCAGTTTTAGGGGGCCACTGTCCATTCAATAGAAAATGGGGAGTGCAAACTTCTCCCTCTTTACCAATTAGGTGTTTCCAAGGACATGGCACAAGTCAAAATTCACCATGTTTGCCAGCCCTTCTGTGTGTTTGTGTTATGGAAAAGATTATTTAACCCAAACTCATTGCATTAACATTGTCAAAATGCCCACATGTTCTTCTCATTGAATACAGTAGGTCAGATTCTCAGCTGATGTAAATCAGTATAGTTCCACTGAGGGCTGTTGGGTTACTGTCCTAATGATACTGCTGACACTGTTTCTGAAAATAAACAAACAAAAACAAATAACTCCTCTCCAAAAGAAAACAAAAAAACCCCCAAAACCACCAGCCAAAAGTAAGCCCCCAAGATTGTTGAGGCCTGGACCATCTCTTTGTTCTGTGCTTATACAGCACCTAACACAGTGGAGCTCTGGGTTCACAACTGAGGCTTCTCAGTGCCATTGCAATACAAATAAATAAATAGCAATAATATGTGGAGATAGAGAGAGAACACTTGTTAGGGACATTCATGCACTTTTTACATAAATCGTGTGGTGATTTCCTAATAATACTTAGCATGTATATGCTTTAGCATCTAAAATTGTTCTACAGTGTTGAGTAACCATTATTATTCCTACTTTGCACAGGGAGAAATTGAGGCACAAATAGGTTAAGCCCCACATTCTGAAACTTGTATGATCTGTAGCATTGGATCCTGTATCTGTGAGGATCCTCATCACCTTGGCAAACCTAATGAAATAACACAATAGTGCACTCTGATACCACTGCTGTGGAAGGTGGTTCTTTGCTGACATCTTATTAGCCATTTTGGGTTACTTTTAAACTTAGCTGTCTGAAGTTAACTGTCTAGAACCATACATGGGCTCATACCAAGCCATTTATTTAGGTTTGCAAATTTTGGCCCTAAGTGACTTGCCCAAGGTCACACAACTAGTTTGTGGAAAAGCCCAGAAGAGAACTGATGTCACCTGATTCCCACTCCAGTGCCAGATTCTCTGGATGATACTGTCTGTAAATTTACAGCCTGATCCTGCATCACCAAAGTCATTGAGACTGTTTGCCAGAAGTTGGGAATGGGCAACAGGGGATGGGTCACTTGATGATTACCTGTTCGGTTCATTTCCTATGAAGCACCTGGCACTGGCCACTGTCGGAAGACAGGATACTGGGCTAGTTGGACCTTTGGTATGACCCAGTATGGTCGTTCTTATGTTCTTGTCACAGACGTCAATGGGAGCAGGATTGCAGGCCATAATAACAAGCTGATGGCTACCGTAGAAATGCCATAGCTATTAGTAATACCAAGCAACACAGGATGATTAATAGAGTAAGTGTAGCCTAATGGATTGTGCACTGGACTGGGATCTATTCCTGGCTCCCCTGCTGGGTGACCTTGGGCTTGTCTCTCTGTGTCTCAGCTTCTGTAAAATTGGGATAATGATGCTTACCTCCTTTGCAATGTGCTTGGAGAGCTGCTAATGACAAACACTATGTAAGAGCTAAGCGTTTTTACTGGACAAAGAATCACTCTCTACAGTAGTTGTCATTCTGGTATCAAAATATGCTAAATGATAACTTGATGTTTCAGTAGGTTTGACCGTGTGATAAAGGTTCTCACAGACATAGCATCCAGTCCTACAGCCCTCATTCTGAAAAAGTTTATATTGGCTACTAGGGATGGGGAGTTTTGTCAGAGTAAAGATCAGGTTCATTATATTGCTGATGAGCATCTTCAAAACTAATAAACATTTCCATGTCATCATCTGCTGATTCATTCCATGTTTCATGTCCCCACAATGTCATCCAAGTGGTTAATGACCCTTTGTTATTCTTCAACAGCTGTCAAGAAGAAGCCAAATTATGCTAACCTACATGAGGCAGTGAAAGCCGGTGATGTAGAACAACTTGCATCAATGGTAAAAAGCGGAGCCAGTATTAATGAGGTGGATTTAGTCCATAAATTTACACCTTTGCACTGTGCAGCGCACTCTGGAAGCCTGGAGGTAAAACATTTTTTTAGATCTAGGACACAACAAGGTTCTTATGGATCAATGCTTTCCTTCTCAGGATAGGAGAGACTGAACACAGGCTTGCAAGCTCATGCTGATCTGGCTGAATCAATAATCTCTTTGTCTATTTATTGCTTAGTAAATCCATTCAGCACTAGTAAAGCAGGAACTTATGATGCATATACACTTTAAATATGATGCAAAAATTAATATATTATTTTTCAGTTTTCTAGACTTATTGTGCCTTTTCCATGCCCTAGGCATGTTATATGTATTCAGCGTCACAGGATTTCATAGTACATTACAGAAAAACCCAGAGGAGACTTTCCCAGTCCTAACATAGGCTCCATTTATAGTCTTCCTTACAGACTCATGCCTTCCTCCATCCCTCAAGCAACCTGTTCCGTCCTCCTCCCCTTCACTTCAGGGAAAGCCCAGGGAAATATGTAACATTTACAGAAAATCCTAAAAGTAACCAAATCTGGGCTCTGGCCAACTAGATGAAAAGCGAATTTAAGAGCCATTGATTTCAACTGAGAAGTGTGCCACCAGCCCAGTTCCCTCTTATACCAATGGAATCTTAGTTTGAGTACATCAGGTGACTGAAGAAGGACTTGACAGGACTGTAACCATTTAGAGTTTTACAGATCAAAATCAACACCGTGACTATTTACCCGTAAATCAGTTGACAACCGCTGCACAAGTGTTATGAGCTTCCAGAGATTAAAAACTGGGCTACCACATTCTGAACTAGCAGCTGTGTCATGTTGTAACCTCATGTGGAATGCACCGTAGCAATCTAACCTTGAAGCGACAAATGCATGTGTAACTCTGGTAAGATCCATATACCAAAGGAAACTGCTTGCTAAATGCAAGTAATAAGAAATACATTGCTGCTTTCCACGTGTCCAGAAACCACCAGGGAGCTAACAAGACCCCCAGGTTTTTGGTCTTTAGAAACAAACTGTGCTCATATCCCATCAGTCTGGGCTGTTTCTATAGTTTCTGCCATTTTTCCAATGATTCCCCCACCCTGTAAGTCAAGTCGTGGTCTTGTTTGGGTTGAGTCTCATCTAGCCAACCTTCTCCAATGCCCCAGTTAGAGAGACAATAGAGGAACCAGTGATGGAGCCTGGCTTAAACTGCTGCTGGAGAAAATGTTGTACACCTAACAAATAAAGTTTTATTTCATGCTCTGGAGGGCACCTAGAGTTGCTGGAAGTGACCATTAGAGCACAAAATAATACCTCTGAAAGTGAGGCTTGGTCATGGGAAGATGGTAGGAGAGAAAGGGTACCACAAGTCCAGGAGTTTAAACAGAAAAATGTAGGAAGGCAAAAGGTTGATATTTTTCTTTGTTTGCAATAAACATAATCAGAATTGTAGAGAGGTATGTTTGTGCCCATTTCTCGAATTTTTAAATGTATCCTTTCACTTTCATAGTGGAAAGAAACATTACACAAATAGCCCTATAGGTTACATCTTAAATCTTTTAAAATTGAAATGTAAAATTACATAAGCCATACTGTAAGATCAGTAAGGCATGCTTGGGTCCGCTTTAGTACGCGATTGGTACATTTCTTGGATGGATGAAGGAATGAAGCTGTAGCTTTCTAATGCAGCAACAACTTACTAATGCGTGCTCTGTTGTGATTTATTGTAATAATGGAGAATTCCGATAATGCTTTGAAACATAATATCAACTGATAATTTGCAGTGAATTCCCTATTAGAACTGTATACTGGATCCATGATAATAACCTATATTTAAAACAAATGAATGTCTTTGTCTTTGTTTTGATTGGTAGTGTCTTCACTGGCTGCTCTGGCATGGGGCTGATATAACAGCTTTAGCTATAAGAGACTGGACAGCAGCTCACCTCGCTGCTATCAGAGGTCATGATACTTGTATGCAGGTAAGTGTAAATATTGACATCAAAAGTAAATAGGGCCGATCCTCACTCGTTGTGGAACTGTGACAGTTCACACCAGCTGAGGATTTACTCCAGGGTTCTGAAAAGAAGTGGTAACAAGATTCATACTGTACACCATGGTGGGGTTTTCAAAGCTGCATAGGATATTTAGATGCCAACTGGACATCTGTATCCCTTAGATCAGTGGTTCTCAACCAGGGGTCCGGGGCATCCTGGGGGGGCCGTGAGCAGGTTTCAGGGCGTCCGCCAAACAGGGCCAGCATTAGACTCGCTGGGGCCCAGGTCAGAAAGCTAAAGCCCCGCCGCATGGGGCTGAAGCCTGAGGCCTTGAGCCCCACCACCTGGGACTGAAGCCAATGCCTGAGCAGCTTAGCTTCATGGGGGCTGCTGTGGCATAGGGCCCCAGGCAAATTGCCCTGCTTGCTACCCCCTAATGCAGGCCCTGGCTTTTATATGCAGAAAACCAGTTGTTGTGCCATAGTTGGGCCATGGCGTTTTTATAGCATGTTGGGGGGACCTCAGAAAGAAAAAAGTTGAGAACCCCTACCTTAGATAGCTTTGGAAACTTCAGCTAGATATTTTCAGAATTAGAAACATTTCTGATTATAAATAATACACAAGATAGATCTACCTATACATTATTATTATGTTCTTTATTGTTTGTACAGTGACAGTGCCTAGAAGCCCCAGTCAGGGACCAGGACCCCATTATATTAGCTGCTGTACAAACCCAGAATGCAAAGATGGTCTCTACCCCGAAGAGCTTATGATCTATGTGTAAGGCAAGAGACAACAGATGGATATAAGACAGAGAGATGGGACAGCACAATATACTGCATTCATTGCTATGAGAGAAGACAACATCCATGTACTTATTTAATACTCCTTCCTACTTCACCCAGAAGTTACCCTGCTGACAGTATAAAGTAATCCTCCCAGGCGACATTTGCTATTTAATTTTGTAAACTGAATTTCTGCTTTGTATTTATTTAGGCCCTTGTAATGAATGGAGTAAACTTAACAGCTCAAGATGACCGAGGATGCACTCCATCACACCTAGCTGCAGCCCATGGACAATCATACACTTTACAAACCATACTCCGGAGTGGAATGGTGAGGAAATTTTATCTTCTGCGGGGATTTTTTTTTCTTTTTTTGAGAAATGGTACACTTGCATTATACCATTACAACTCCCTACAGGAGGGCCAAATCATGGTATACTGTTGCAAACAAAAACGTCCATTGATTTGATGGGACTTAGGACTGTAGGATTTGACCTGTAATTTAGTTATTGTGTGTGTGCTATTGGTGAGAGCATACTAGTTTAAATTAATGTTAGTTATTTATTATGAGGCACATAAGGAAAATGATCCAAGAATTTAGAGAGAATGAATACTTTGGAAAAGTAGAACATTTCATTAGCTGATAGTGACTTAGTTAAATAGAGATCAGAAGCTTTTATTATCATGATCTTTTTCAATCATAATATTTTTTAGCTTTAAAAAGCAAATTTATATCTAACATATAGTGAGCAGCAACATGGCCAGAGTATGTCAAAAATGTTATATATATAATGTGTGTGTATGTGTTTTAATTTTTTAAATAAAACCAAAAAACGTAGGGGAAAGTATGTATCTATATGCCTATAAATGGGAATCATTTGTTCATAGCATCTTTATTTAAAGTAACTTAAAAGTAATATAGGTTTTTATAACTGATTTGGTTACCTACTATAAATTCCTGATTTCTGTTTACAAATGTAATCTCTGATGTACATGTTGTTTCCAATGAAACATATAGGAACTAAATAAATGAACCTGCTGCTTTCATTCTAGGATGCAAATGTTTCAGATAAGAATGACTGGAAACCAGTTCATTATGCTGCTTTTCATGGCCGCTTGGGTTGTTTGCAGCTTCTTATTAGATGGGGAGCTACTATAAATGACGTGGATAACAATGGAAATCTTCCAGGTACCTTGGGGAAAAAGAAGTCTACAGCTCTAACTTTTGGCTTTTAGTTGCTCTGTTATGTGAATATTTAGCAAATGACAAGTCATATACACGGGCAATATTTGCTAACAGATTTCACAAAGTTGCCACAGTTATCTTCCAAGAATTGGGGGAATTTATGTTATCCATAACGCTGATGCATGGTAACTGTTAGCTAATGCTGACTTCTTTTTATGGCAATCAGTGATGAGTTTCATCAGATACATTCTATGGCACTTTCTCATTCCTGTATCCCAAGTTGCAACTATTGGGCCATATTCTGAACTTGGTGGCACTGGAATAAGTCTGGAGTACTCCAGTGTTTTATTTGGAGTTATTTCAGATTTACATTTGACTGAGATCAGATTCTGGATCATCTGATTTTGTCCTAATTCTGTCTCTTCCCCATCCCTGCCTCTTCATCCAAGTCCCATTCTCATCACATACAAAGTTTCAGTCTCCATTTCTCAGTTGTCTCATCCTAGTCCCAGTCTCCTTGCCCAGCAGGTCCTAGGACTTGTCCAGATGAACATTTAATGCACAGCATGCTGGGGTGTAAATCTGCATCGCACTAGCATGTTGCATACTAACTTCCCATATGGACTCTGCTGCTGCGCACTAAAAATTCCTGAGTGCACTATGAGCTACTCTGCTTTGAAACAGAAGTAGATCAAAGTGCACTAGGAACTTTTAGTGCATGGTGGCAGGGTCCACATGGACAGTTAGTGCATGGCAGGCAAGTGTGAGGTAGATTTACGCTCCATCTTGTCACGCACTATTTGTCTAAAAAAGCCCCTAGTCTCACTCCTCCAGAATACCTGTCCCAGTCTCCCCACAATGTCCAGTCCCCTTGTCCAGCTGGTCCCAGTCTTCCATCACCTGGTCTTCCCCTGATCTGTCTCTCTCTCCACCCAAACCTCCACTCACTACTCCACACACATTCCCACTGGCTCCTTGCTCCTAGCCCCAGTCTCCCTCCCCAGGCTTCTCATCAAATATCAGTGTCATCCCCTGCCAGCTCCTTTTCCCAGTCTCTTGGCCCAGCCAATCTTTGTCTCCCCTCCCAGGCTCCTTGTCCCAGTCTACTCCTCCTGCCTTTCTCCACATCTGGTTCTTGTCCCCTCTGCATTGAATCAGGCAGCTTCTTCCTGTATATTGCCTTGGCCCAATGATGGGGAGTCACTGAGACCACAGGAGAAACAGTCTTTCAGTTCTCAGTTCACGTATCTGGACCCAGAATCAGCATGACCTGCAGCAGATGCAGGGAAAGTCCTGCTCAGTCCTGGATTGGAGCATGCCCAGTACGGACAGAATCTTCAGGGAATTTAGCTTCTAAAATCTAAGAAGTCTCTACTGAGCATGTGCAAATTGCGATTTTTTTAAAGGCTTATAACTTGGCCAAATTCGGGGGGGGGGAGAAGGGGCTAGAACAAGGTAAGGATGGCAAAAGGCATATCCCTGACACAAAGGCCACGGGCCTGCCTAATTTCAAATCCCTGCTCCAAAGTGTGCGAGTTATAGACCTTTTCAAAGAAAACCTTAACAGACTTTTTTAAATGGGCAAAACAACATAATTTGGCTGAAATTAAATGACAACAACAAAAAGTCAGCCTGAGGCAGATGCCTGGCATGCAAAATTTCAGCCTAAATGGTTAAAGTTTGGCAAAGTTATAAGCAACTGAAAACAGGATCTTATAATAAGAAGTATCGGGCCACCTTGATAATAGGGAATCGGCAGTGCTACCAGCCCTACCTACAATATAATGGCTCCTTTGAATTCACCTCTTCCTGGGAAACTCTGCATCTGCTTGGGTGAAATCCTGACTCCACTGAAGCCAATGGCAAAATTCTCATTGACTTCAACGGAGCCATGATTTCACCCCTTGAATTCTGGCCTTATGCAGCAGGCTTTTTTACTGCAGAGCCTCATAGAATTTGCATGGAGTGGAAGGCTGTGCATAGTTTGTTAGATAGTTCCTTTAGTTTACACATGGCAAGAATTTACTTATATGAAATACATTAGTGGTGCTTGAACTGGATATAATGTTTTAGCTATTACAAGGGTAATAGAATTCTTAATTGAAGAGAAACCATTTTTCTTTACAATAATGGACTTTACAGTGAAATATTCCATCTTTCTGTCAGTAGCATATCAACCATATTATACAGAATGTTTTCATGCAGTGACATTAGGTAACTAGTAAGTTTTTATTTGACATTCAGTTCCTCCTTCCCCTTTCCCACTGATGGGAATGGAAAACATGACAGTTTATAATGCAATGAGCATATTTTTTGCACTTCCATAGCTCATTTCATTATGGCTGCCAGCGCTCTTTATAAACATTAAATATTTAAGCCGTACAGTACCCTGTAACATCAGCAAGGTAACATGTAACCCACCATTACAAAGGAGCCACCTTTGGGGTAGAATGTAGCAGCTGCTGTACACAGCAATACTATACAACAATCCAGGACAGAAAAGGAAGAGGAATTCTGTATAGAAATGAAATTATAGGGGAATTTATGATTTTGTATTTAAAAAAAAGATATGAAATTAGATTAATCTTCTGCTTGTTGTAAATAACTGCACTATGTATGTCAAATATAAATAAGGTGAATTAAGCTCACACTTTGGAGCAGGTTTGAAGCTGCTGAGAAGCTGCTTTCTGGACTGGTGAGATATTAATCCTCACATTTATGTATTGTGCTGTTTTGTCTTTGCCTAATAAAACCTGAATAACCCTTGGTTATCTGACATCTGATCAATAGTCTAAATCAGACTCTAACAGTGGGCTGAACAGTAACAACAATTTAGCTAAGTAGCTCTTCATTTGGCAGGTGGCTGTGCTCAGGTTTAATATTGCCATGTTCTTCCTTTGTGCAATAGCTCATCTGGCAGCAATGGAGGGCCACCTGCATTGTTTTAAGTTCTTGGTTAGTAAAATGGCCAGTGTGTCTCACACCTTGAAAGCCAGGAATGACCATGGGGAGACCCCAAAGGACTTGGCACAGAGATTCTATAAGGATAATATTGTACAGTACATCGACAGCGTGGAACATGAGAGAGATCATCCAGAAGAACAGGAAAGTGAGTAGGTGCCTGAAAAGCTTCTGAGATACTAGCTTGTAAAACAGAAAATGCCACAATGCAACAATAACTCTGTAGAAATGAGGGATACAAATGACCTGGGCAGCAGGTGATTCTAACTTTCAAGTGGAACTGTGTATAAGCAGTGTGAGAAACAGCTGAAGCTTCCGATAGTTGTTAACTTTATTTACATGTGTGTCATGTCTCCGATTTTCTCATAATGAAAACAAAACAGCAACACTATACTATGCAGTCCTTTTGCTTTAGTTATACAAAGCTGTTCATATTCCTTTTACAATCTGACACATATTCCAATGTCCACAAATTTCCAGGCAGTTACATATTTAGGACAAGATTTTGGTTCCCTTATTCATTTTGAGTTATACCTTACTCTGGCAATAGTCCCACTGAAATCAATAGGACTACTTGATAAGTAAGTATTATTCAAGAGAAAGGATAGCAGAAGCTTGCCCATTATGATTATTCTGAAGGGAAGACTTGCTCGATTTTTCAAGCACTCATTCCATATCTATTAGTCTTTTCTTAGTATTAATCATATCAACTAACAAGAAAAATCAAAGTGCCTCAATGGATAATTTTTCCACCAAGAAAAATTAATACATTGTATATCCTACCTAGGACCATTGACTTGAAAATAAGGAGACAGCTTCAGTTCCCAGCATTATTAGTCCATTAACTTTCAACCAAAGGTATATTTATTACTACAGAAATATGAAGTGAATCTCCTCTCTGTAAAATTATATAAGATGCCTGTAGCCAGTAGCCAAGACATGCTTAATGAAGCCTGTGATGATAATGCTATGTTCTGCAGCCGTGTTTCAACCAATTAAGGGTGCATTAACCTCACTAACAAGTATGACATTTCCATGTTTAAATTATTATTTAGAGAGAGAAACTATGAAAGGTGAGGTGAAAAAATAGCTTGTTTGCCTACTTATTGGAGTTACCGGCATTTACTTGGATTCATGTCTGTTCCATTTTTCAGATTTAGCATTTCCAGGTCATGTTGCTGCCTTCAAAGGGGACTTGGTGACACTTAGAAGATTAGCGGAAAGTGGAATCATCAATATTAATGAGCGGGATGATAAGGGATCCACTCTCATGCACAAAGGTCAGTAATTAGGAACTGTGTTGCAGCTCATTACTGTTTGTTATTGACTTTTCACTTACTTATTTAAGTGGCTGCTCATCAGGTAAGCTCATGAACTACAGCATCTCATTTTCCCAAGAGCTCCAAAGGGCAGCCAGCAGAGATTATGCAGACAAAAATACATATTTGGTGGTTGTCATCCTTTGTATGCATCACAAGTTGAAGTCTAGATTGTTACTGCTGCATCACCAAGGGTAGCAAGATGGTGCAGTGCACTCTCCAATTTCCTAATCATGCATTTCCCCACCATATTTGACCATCTTCATCACTGCCCTTCAGTCACCTTGTAAAGATTGAAGTAAGCCAAATTTCTGCATTGTGGCAGCCACTCTGGCCATTTCAGTCAGCAGCCTGTTAAGCCTAGTCCAGAATCTGCATCCCAGGTTGCAAACAGCTGGATGTAAGTGTGATATATCTGGGTACAATCTAAACTATATGAGCAGCTGTGCCACCCTTGCCCTGCAACCTGGGGTGCCTTACAACGCCTGGATGAAGAAGTTCCCACATGAGCTGCTCACAAAGCCTTCCAGCATGCAAGCCACACCTGAGTGTTCGTGTGTAACTGTGGCCTGCCAGCCACATATGGCTTTCACCAGCCTGGGTTATATTGCAGGGTGACCCCAACACGCTCCCAGTTTTGATTTCCACCCAGGAAATTTCCACCCTCTCCTGGGCAATACAAGTTTATATAAAGTCTGTTATTTCTTTAATATATATACAACTTGCCACTCCAAACGGAGTTTCCCAAAAACTTCAATTTAAACACACTGGATTAGATGAAACAACAGAACAAATGTATTAACTACAAAGAGAGAAATTTTAAGTGAGTACAAGTAATGAGGCATGAAAGTCAGAAATGATTACAAGAAACAAAGTTAAAATGCTGATGCCTAAATTAACAAACTATGTTAAATTCAAAGCACTGTTTTCTCACCACATGCTTTCATCAGTCTCACTGACCAAATTTCTTAGGTTAGGACCCCTTCTCCCTGTATCCAGTGAATGCTTCCTTTGTCGCTTCAGGTGCTGTCAATGAGACATGCAGGGAGAGAGAGTTGGGGTCCTTGAGATATTTGTCCCTCCTTTTTATAGTTTCTGTCCCCCTCTTAAAAAACATTTCCAGCTGAGTACCAGGAGACAAAAAGTCTATGGGAAAGGATGTTCCCTGCTGCTTTTTCCTCACCTGTTTGAGCTTCCTTTGTTTCCCTTCTGGCTTCAGGACTCTGTTTGCCGCTTCAATGCAAATTAAACAGAGCACACATTCCTTTGTTTGAGACAGACCTATTTGCCAACCTCAGTATGGAACTTGTTAACACCATATAGTGGAATCTTATAACTTCACATACAATGTGGACATACACATTTTATCAGGACAATAATGAGCAGCAAATTATGAGTTTTCAAATGATACCTCATAAGGCATACGTTGTACAAAGATTATTACAGTAGTGTGTAGGGTGTGAATATAGGGGTACATTCTCCCACAGTAAGTTATATCCATTTTTGGTGGTGCATGCATGCATAGGTGGGAATTGCTAAAAAATGAGAATAATCAAGTTGAAGTCCAAAAAAAATTTAAAATTTTTAAAAAATTCAACAGCTCTAATCTGTTTAGATGTAACTTTTAGAAATATTGTGTATGTAGCTATGGAACTGTACTGTACTGTGAACTGCATCTTTACTTTCTAAGCACTTGAACACTATGGTGATGTGCAATGTACAAAACCACATGATAGACATACGGTAGTACACTGTGGAGGACTATGATGCTGTATGTACAGGGCTATCTAACACATTGCTTTGCAGCAGAGTGATGCAGAAGGTGTGAGCTATTTTTTGCAGTTTGCCTTTAAAGCTCATCCCTCCCCTGTGCAGGGCTGGCCCACGCTGTTTGCTGGAGCCCGGTCCTCCGTGCCCACGCGGGGCTGGCGTCGCTGCTCACTCAAGCCCTACCTGCCCCCCACTCGAGCCCTGCCTCTCCCAATGTGCGGGGCTGGCATCACCACTCCCCCCGCCCTGACATTTTTCTCCACACACCACTTTTTTGGCAAAAGTGGGCATTTGTCCCATTTGCTGCAAGTTGGCAGGAGCAAACGGGGAAAATGCCCACTTTTGCCAAAAAAGTCAGGGTAGCTGGGACAGGGCTTAAAAAAGGGACTGTCCTGGCCAAAACGGAACCCTGTGCTTAGGTCATAGCTGTCTAGGAGGAGCTGCCTATATACTTGTGGAGCTAGAGGGAGGCACAGAGTGGGTTCTGGCTCTAAAAGAGACAGACACCCCAACCAGTACAGTCTACACAAACAAACTTCCATTACACATTTTCCCTTGCAGACCCTGATTCAACAAAGCACTTGGTCTGTTGACTTCCAATGAGACTATTCATGTGCTTAAAGATAAACAAGTGTTTAAGTGGTTTGCTGAATCAGGGTCCTACTCTGTTTGTGTTTTCCTTTCTGTGTCCCCTAGGATTATATTATTGTAAATTGTTCTATATCAATCATAAAATCTGTCACTTTCTTTTAAAAACATATTTAATCTTTTCCAGGAATAATTCTCCAGTCCTACAATGTTTGTTTGTAACTCCTCAGATTGATGCTATCCCTAAGGCAAATGTTTTTCTTCTAATATATACTAAAAAATTACCACTTGCTTGATTCAGATCCATCCCTTTTGCAGCACTGTTAATTATGAGTCAGATGCCCTACTTCTGACATCATATGCTATGTGGGAAGCTAAAAGAGATGGATTTTCCCTTTGATAACTGTCAATGCTGTAGTTCTCAAAGGGAACCAAGCAAAGCTCTCCTCCCCGCACCCTGATGCCAACGTGTTACTTCATAAACAGGAGCAAGAGAAAGTTGTAAATGGTGTTAACATTTCAGGTCAAGTGTTTGTACCAGCTCTAGATGGGTGAAGGAAAGCCAGTATAAGGAGCAAACAGATGGTATCCCATGACATTGATGGCTAGAAAAACTGTGAAAAGAGAGAAATATTGTAGGGATACAAAGCTATGGTTGGGGAGGACCAAAAAGAATGGAACTGCTTGACATTTCACACTCTCTCTCCAAAAGCCTGCCACCCAGATAAAATAAACATGCACGTGGCAGCTATCATTTGGTGCTTTCTCAGAGGTTGTATTGACATTTGAGAAAAGCATTTGCCCAGATCCTGAAAACAATTTAGGTGCCTAACTTATTGAAATTAATGGGAGTTAGGCACCTAAATGCCTTTGAGGATCTGGGCCTAATCATAACCAGGAGGCATAGTAGATAAATAAGGAACCCGTAAGTAGCATAAAATACCGCACCATAGTTTTAGAACATATGGTAGATCTGCAGCTTCATATTATGCTGCATTGCAAGAGCCATGAGCCAGTAACAGAATTCTCTCCCAGGCAATCAAAGCTCTTGTCCATTCAACACTCATCCTTAGGATACTGTATGGAACCTTTAATGGATGCCCAGTGTTACAGAAGCCATAATACTTCACACAGCTGAGAACATACTTGGGGACACCAGATAATAAGGACCAAACTGACCAGCCTGTAGTGGATGAGCTTAGGTAGTGTACCTTCTGGAGTCATCCTAAGATCAAACTCCAGGCTGATAGCTATGGGGCCAGAACTTTCTCCTGACTTCAGTACCGTTGCACCACTTACAGAACTGAGGATCAGCCAATAACATTTACTTTACATAAAAGAGGAAATGAAAATAAAAACAGGCTTATACTCCGGGGTAGCATTTGGCCCATTATAAACTAATATTTCCATCATAGGTTGCTAGTGACATGTATAAACTATACATACTTTAGAGGGTGTCAAGTCATGTTAGGGAAAAGGCATTTTTGAATAAAAGTGTGTATAATTGACTTTAGTACATATTCTTTTTCCTTAGCTGCTGGACAAGGACACATAAGCTGCTTGCAATGGTTGATTGATATAGGAGCTGATTGTGACATTACGAATGAAGCTGGAGAGACTCCAAAAGACGTAGCCAAAAGGTAGCAGTTCAGATCTCTGAGCTATAATTTATTTGTATAGGGGCTGATTCTGCACTCACTGCTTTTATACGACTGTAACTCTGTTGAGTTCAGGTAATGTTACTCCTGATATACATTGGTGTAGGTGAGAGCAGAATCAAGCCCATGAATTTCAACTTTGGGTTAACAGCCTTTTGGCTCTATTGGTGTTGCAAAGGGTTTTATTGAGGGTATTTATATTGTAACTAGAGATGGGTCAAATTCTGTATAAGGCGAGGTGAGACCTGTTTAGTTTAGAAAAGAGAAGATTGAGAGGAGACATGATAGAGGTATACAAAATAATGAACACTGCAGAAGACCAGCTGGCCACTCCTGTTTACCTTTAAATATAATACAGGTGCTTATTTGATTCAAATAAAAGGCAAAATAAATCTAAAATAACTAAAAGGAAATACATTTTTGCACAACTTATTAAACTGTGCAATTAACTGCCACCGGATATTACTGAGGCAGAAGTGTAGCCTCATCAAAATGGTGCAAAACCCATTTTAGCTGGCTGCAGCTTGTGCGCTAGAGGTATAGGCTCCCCTGTGTACCTTAAAGTCCCACATCAACTACCACTGAAGTAAATGGGAGTGTGAAGAATGCACGGGAGCTGCTGCTATTTGACATATATTCAAGTGCGTGTGTTCTAATCAGCAGTGGATCTTGGGCTGCTTTTTCAGAGGTGCGTGTGTTTTTCACTGGCTATGAACTATTGACTGTGTTGTGCAGATTCGCCCAGTTGGCAGCTGCGGAGCTTTTGAGACGGGCAATGGGAGACGATTCTGATGAAGAAATAGATGACAATGATGAAAGGTTTTTCGACAGACATGGTGTGGAAGGGAGCACAGACACCACGGAAGATTTCATTCCAGATGAAGCAAAAAAAAGAGACGCCCGCAGTAAGTTCTCTCTCTCTTTACTGATTCTTCTCTTGAATAGGTGGGAAGGAATGAGAATCCTAGAACAAAATACTTTTAGTTGCAGAGTTTCTCCCTACTGCTGCAGAATCTTTTGTCAGTACCAATGAGCTTTAAAATAAATTGTGGAAATCAAGAAAAATATTTTAATCATGGAAGGATCTGGTCCAAGAGGTAACTATAACAGGACCGCTTGGAAATAGTGACCATAATATGATAACATTTAACATTCCTGTGGTGGGAAGAACACCTCAGCAGTCCAACACTGTGGCATTTAATTTCAGAACGGGGAACTATGCAAAAATGAGGAGGTTAGAAATTAAAAGGTACAGTGACTAGAGTGAAATCCCTGCAAGCTGCGTGGACACTTTTCAAAGACACCATAATAGAGGCTCAACTTAAATGTATACCCCACATTAAAAAACACAGTAAAAGAGCTAAAAAAGAGCAACCATGGCTTAACAGTGAGAGATAAAAAGGCATCTTTTTAAAAAGTGGAAGTCAAATCCTAGTGAGGTAAATAGAAAGGAGCATAAACACTGCCAAATTACATGTAAAAATGTAATAAGAAAAGCCAAAAAGGAGTTTGAAGAACAGATAGCCAAAACCTCAGAAGGTAATAACAAAATGTTTTTTAAGTACATCAGAAGCAGGAAGCCTGCTAAATAACCAGTGGGGCCCCTGGACGATTGAGGTACAGAAGGAGCACTTAAAGATGATAAAGTCATTGTGGAGAAACTAAAAGAATTCTTTGCTTCAGTCTTCACAGCTGAGGATGTTAGGGAGATTCCCAAACCTGAGCTGTCTTTTGTAGGTGACAAATCTGAGGAATTGTCACAAATTGAAGTGTCACTTGAGGACGTTTTGGAATTAATTGAGAAACTTAACAATAACAAGACACTGGGACCAGATGGCATTCACCCAAGAGTTCTGAAAGAATTCAAACGTGAAATTGCGGAACTATTAACTATGGTTTGTAACCTGTCCTTTAAATCAGCTTCTGTACCCAGTGACTGGAAGATAGTTAATGTAGCGCCAATATTTAAAAAGGTCTCTAGAGGTGATCCTGGCAATTACAGATCGGTAAGTCTAACGTCAGTACCGGGCAAATTAGTTGAAACAATAGTAAAGAATAAAATTGTCAGACACATAGAAGAACATAAATTGTTGGGCAAAAGTCAACATGGTTTATGTAAAGGGAAATCATGTCTTACTAATCTATTAGAGTTCCTTGAGGGGGTCAACAAACATGTGGACAAGGGAGATCCAGTGGACATAGTGTACTTAGATTTCCAGAAAGCCTTTGACAAGGTCCCTCACCAAAGGCTCTTACTTAAATTAAGTTGTCATGGGATAAGAGGGAAGATCCTTTCATGGACTGAGAACTGGTTAAAAGACAGGGAGCAAAGGGTAGGAATAAATGGTACATTTTCAGAATGGAGAGGGGTAACTAGTGGTGTTCCCCAAGGGTCAGTCCTAGGACCAATCCTATTCAACTTATTCATAAATGATCTGTAGACAGGGATAAACAGTGAGGTGGCAAAGTTTGCAGCTGATACTAAACTGCTCAAGATAGTTGAGAACAAAGCAGACTGTGAGGAACTTCAAAAAGATCTCCCAAAACTAAGTGATTGGGCAACAAAATGGCAAATGAAATTTAATGTGGATAAATGTAAAGTAATGCACACTGGAAAAAAATAACCCCAACTATATATACAATATGATGGGGGCTAATTTAGCTGCAACTAATCAGGAGAAAGATCTTGGAGTCGTCATTGATAGTTCTCTGAAGACGTCCATGCAGTGTGCAGTGGCAGTCGAAAAAGCAAATGGGATGTTAGGAATCATTAAAAAAGGGATAGAGAATAAGGTGGAGAATATCTTATTGCCCTTATATATATCCATGGTAGGCCCACATCTTGAATATTGTGTACAGATGTGGTCCCCTCATCTCAAAAAAGATATACTGGCATTAGAAAAGGTTCAGAAAAGGGCAACTAAAATGATTAGGGGTTTGGAATGAGTCCCATATGAGGAGAGATTAAAGAGGCTAGGACTTTTCGGCTCGGAAAGGAGGAGACTAAGGGGGGGGATATGATAGAGGTATATAAAATCATGAGTGATGTGGAGAAAGTGAATAAGGAAAAGTTATTTACTTTTGTTCCCATAATATAAGAACTAGGGGCCACCAAATGAAATTAATGGGCAGCAGGTTTAAAACAAATAAAAGGAAGTTCTTCTTCACACAGTGCACAGTCAACCTGTGGAACTCCTTGCCTGAGGAGGTTGTGAAGGCTAGGACTATAACAGGGTTTAAAAGAGAATTGGATAAATTCATGGAGGTTAAGTCCATTAATGGCTATTAGCCAGGATGGGTAAGGAATGGTGTCCCTAGCCTCTGTTTGTCAGAGGGTGGAGATGGATGGCAGGAGAGAGATCACTAGATCATTACCTGTTAGGTTCACTCCCTCTGGGGCACCTGGCATTGGCCACTGTCGGCTGACAGGATACTGGGCTGGATGGACCTCTGGTCTGACCCAGTATGGCCATTCTTATGTTCTTAAGTTAGAACAGAAGATAATTTAGGTCAATCTAGTCCATCTCTGGAAAGCCAGCACAGGATTGTTCCTTACAGTATTTTTTTGAGTGATGTGTCTGATGTAGTTTTAAATCTATTCAGTAATGGTGATTCTGCTACTTTCTTTGGGAGATTGTTCCACAGTCTAATAGAGCCCACTGCGAAAAAACATCTCCCAACCTTCAGAAAACCCAGCTTCTTCACGCACATCCTCATGTTAGCTACCCAGTCTGCTACCCAGTTAGCTGTCTGTCTTGCAGTCAGAGCCTACCAAAAGATTGAAAAACTTCGGCAACTTCTAGAAATTGCCTACAGCAACTACAAACAGCTGGGAGGAATAACTGTAGAGGAGAGGAAGAAGAAGAAAGAAGAAAGGGAGGCTGAAAAGTAAGATTCAATTAACTCTGTAATGTTTGTAAAATCTGTGGGGATCCATGGATGCAAGGAGCTAGATGAATGCAATGTATTAGTGTTACTTAATATTGTATTTATTTATTATGTTTCAAATGCAGAACCTATGGTTAAGAACTTAGATGGCTACTAGGTCTAAAAAACCTCAGCAAAGGCATACTTGGGCTTCTAGCCACTTCCATAATGTTTACCTGATTCCCCGGTGTCTCATTACTATACAGAAGTGTTCCGTTAAATGGTTTAAAGGAAGTGCAATATTGTCTTGCTATGATTTTGGAATATTAAATGGCGGTGTCACTTTTTGTAGGTTATTTCAACTTCCTCCTGGACACCTGGCTACTTACCGTTGTCCAAGGCCCAGAGTCTTAAAGGTAGTTACGTATGGCTCCACTCAGTGTCATTGTCAAAAGTGATGTGGGCACTTAGGATCCTATGTCCCAGGTGAAAAGCAGTACCTAAATACCTTTAAAATCTGGGCCTGAATCGCTGCAGATCCACTGTCCCACTCTCTCTCTCTCTGTTACAGTCTGTTGGCATCCCCGAACCAATGCCTCTTGTTAGTCACTGATAAAAGGTGCGTGTTTGGGAAAGAACTGACTTACAGCGGGATAGCAGATGGACAGCAGGGCTGGCAGAGACTCTGTTGCTTTGGGGGGAGCAAAAGATGTCACCAGTGGGATTAAAAGTATTAACTTAAAACTTTAAAGGATATGACTCAACGGACTGCTAACAGGGTCCCTTTCAGCTCTAAGTCAGTGTTCAAATCCATCCATCCCAGATTGGTAGTGAGCGAAAAGGCATGACTATCTTGTTTGGCTTGTGAAAAATGAATTTGTATTTTCAGTCCAGTTGCATCCACATCACAAAAGCCGCCATTACAACTGGCACTGATTGGCTCCTTTACTGACAATATCTGCAGAGTAACCAAGGACTGAATGGGCATATGGAGACTATACTGTCTCCATACAAAGGATTCCTCCATGGATATTTCAAGACATGCTGGCCGAGCAGTGCGGTGAAAGCTTGCCCTTGCTATTGCCTCCATGGCCAGTGACCTTTATTCTCGAGGGCTGTTAATTCCTGGCTTTTCTAAATTCACTCCAATGGCTTTTCAGTGCCCACTCGCACATTTTAAAATGTTTTGTTTTATAAATAGTTGGGGTGAAATAGACAAGCAAAGGAGCCACTCAGGACATATTTCAGGACATAGTTCCCCCTTGTCAGCATATAGACTTGGCAACAATCTGGCTCCTTCTGTTCAACACTTGTCAGCAAGGCACTTGGCATCAGGATACCTGCCCCAAGTTCCCAGCCCCAAATATCATAGTGGCAGAGCAAGTCACTTATGGCCTGATTTTCAGACATGCTGAGTATCTGCACTTCACTTGATTTCAGTGGGAACTGTGGATGCTCAGCATACCTGACAGGCAGGCAAACTCTCAGTGCTTTCTTCTGTAAAATGGGGATAATACTTACTATATTTCTTCCCTGTTTAAATTTACAGAGCCTGTGTGTTTCTAACGTACACCAGTGTGATTGTGTTGATTCATGGTTGCGTGAGGGAGAACAGACTCAGACCGGATGTTTCAGTTTGACATTAGACAGCTGGTCACAGTAAGAATGACAGGATATGAAATGTGAATGTCTAAACTGAAAAAGGGATTGCTTAGTAGCTCTTGCTGCAGCTTCACCCATAGTAAACCACATGCACATTTTGGTTCATCTTTGAATCTCTTCCTTCATTTGGGATTTAGCTTTAGACTTGGAAACAGTTTAAGGGAACCATCTACTGCCATGCAAGGTCTGCCACCTGAGCGCCCATTGTTTAAGGAACCTGTTTGGAAGAACCTTCACCATTTTGTATGAACCTTTTGGTTCTGCAGTTATTTTTCTTGTCCTGTTAGTTGTGGCCAGGAGCTGAGCATGTAGCCTGGCAGGTACTTCTAAGGCTCCCAAACTTTTTACTAAGACAACCCATCAACGGCATTTTGTCCCTTTTGGGGACCCATCATTACCCGTTTCTCTCCCACCACAGCCTAGCCTCCAAGGCCTCTGCTCGACTTCCCCCAGGCCCACCTGTTTCTGCAGTCCCCCTCTCCCTGCAGCTGGGCTGTGATTGCTACCAGGCTGCTGACTATCCACTCGCTTCCTCCCTGCTGTTGCTGCTCAGGGGAAGTGAGAGCAGTGGGATGCGGGCAGCTGTGCAGAGGAAGTGGCCAAAGCCAATGATAGGACAGTCAACAGCCTATCCCTGCCTGTGCGTGCCTTGGAGGCACTTCCTCCACGCTCCTGCTGCCCAGTCCCACTCCCCACGCAAAATGAGAGCACACGGGGAGAGCAACACCTAGACCAGGGGTGGCCAAACTGTGGCTCTTTTACTGTTAAAGTGTGGCTCACAGAGCCACCCCATGCACCCCCAATTCTCCACCTACCAGACCTGGGGGGCGGGGGGAGCTTGGGACCTTTGCCTTGCAGTGGGGTGGTGGGGTAGGGGCTTCTGCTGAGTGGAGAGGTGGGGCTCGGGCTTCTGCCCCATGGGGTGCACGTGCTGGGGCTTGGTACTTCAGCTGCTGCGGGGCTGAGGTCCCAAACCCCGGCAGGCACACCCCAGCTCTCGAACTTCTGAAGATTTGTTGTATGCAGCTCCGAGGGTCAGGAAGTTTGGCCACTCCTGACCTAGACCCTTCCTGCAACCTACTGTTTGGGTAACACTGCTTTACAGGCTGTCAGGTCTGCTCCAGTGTGTGGGATGATGTTGCCCTCTAGTGGTTGGTCTATGTTGAGTATAAACTTTAGTACTAGTCTGCTGCCAACGAAGGGTTATTGTCCTTCTGCTCGGGCCTGTGATGACAGCCGATGGTTCTGAGTGACTTATCACCCATGAACGTGATTTAGTCTTTACGTATGTAACCCTTCTGTCAGGTGGTGTTGATAGCAACAAGGGCCAGGTTCAATGCCAAGGCATTTCTCCTAACAACAGAAAATAGAACCGGCTTGAGCCCCCACCCAGCAATCTGGAAAACCAACCAGAACCCCCAGCTGCCTCTAAGCGTCAGTACTTCCCCTCTCACAAGCACTGAGTCTGTGTATCGCAAAGAAAATTTTTAATAAAAAGGGAAAAGGAACCCAGCATTACTTTGAGAAAACCCCACAGCCACGATTCAAAACCCCAGGACCATGGGCAAACACCCACCCCAGACTACGTTGGGCAGTGTCCTTTGCTTCAGTCTCTCACCTTGTGGTGTGAAAGTCTGACATCCAAATGTTCCTCTAACATGCCACTGTCCTCTCCCTCCACTGCACCCCACTCACAGTTGCTGTCCTTGGTCAGCAAAGATCCAGAGTTCAGGGGTGTGTTCATGTGAGTTCACCTCCCATCCCGAGATGGGGTGAGGGGAAGATATGGAGCGATGTCTCTGTGCTGACATCGCCGCGGTTCACTCTGCTGTCATTGCTGGCTGCTGTTGGCTGCTCTCTGACCCCACTGTCAATCTCTGCCTCTGCTGGCCGCTGTTCTTCTGCCTCTTCACGTTCTGAAGTTCCACCACTTAACCCAGCTCTCCATGATGTCAGCAGGTAGCGGGGAATCTCACTGCTAGAGCAGGCTGTCCAGTCTCTTTCACCACACCATTGTCCCACACCAGATCTAAGGCTATGTCTAGACTATCACTTGTATTGGCAAAACTTATGTCGCTCAAGGGTGTGGAAAAAACATCCCTTGAGCAACATAAGTTTCGCCAGCATAAGTGGTACTATACACAGCGCTGTGTTGGTAGGAGAGCTTCTCCTGCTGACGTAGCTACCATGGGGGTGGTTTTATTATGTCAACAGGAGAGCTCTTTCTCGTTGGCACAGAGCAGCTACAGGAGAGATCTGACAGCGGTGCACCTGCATCAGCACAGCTGTGATGCTGTAGGCTCTCTAGCATAGACATAGCCTAAGTGATTTCAGCTCCAGTGATTACAGAACAAAACAAGGTTCTCAACTGAGTCTAATCAGTTCTGTCTTTAAACAGTGGAGAGATGAGAGGAGGGTCAACTGGTGTCTAAAACTCCTGAGGCAGAGCCAACACCGCCAGGTAGAAACACCTCTCCCTACTCTCTCTCCACTTCACTGGGGTTTATCCCTACCCCCTGCTTAACGAGTGAGGTTCAATTTAGGGTGACCCCCTCAATCAGGGGCAGGTTAAGTACAGTTCTGATGCCCTTTACTCGTACAATAAGAATAACAACATTTCATTACTCCTGGTTTCAATACGTCAATGCTTTAACAGAGGCAATATCGTATTGCCTCTATGTAAATCCATGGTACGCTCACATCTTGAATACTGCGTGCAGATGTGGTCATCCCACCTCAAAAAAGATATATTGGAATTGGAAAAGGTTCAGGAAAGGGCAACAAAAATGATTAGGGGTATGGAATAGCTTTCATCTGAGAGATTAATAAGACTGGGACTTCTTAGCTTGCAAAAGAGACAACTAAGGGGGGATATGATACAGGTCTATAAAATCATGACTGGTGTGGAGAAAGTAAATAAGGAAGTGTTATTTACTCCATCTCATAACACAAGAACCAGGGGTCACCAAATGAAATTAAGAGGCAGGAGGTTTAAAACAAACAAAAGGAAGTATTTTTTCACACAATGCACAGTCAACCTGTGGAACTCTTTGCCAGAGGCTGTTGTGAAGGCCAAGACTATAACAGGATTCAAAAAACCAACAAACCAGCCAACCTAGATAAGTTCCTAGAGGATAGGTCCATCAATGGCTATTAGCCAGGATGGGTAGAGATGCAAAACCATGCTCTGAAATGTCCCTAGTCTCTGTTTGCCAGAAGCTGGGAATTGGAACAGGGGATGGATCACTTGATGACTACCTGTTCTGTTCATACCCTCAGAAGCACCTGGAATTGGCCACCGTCAGAAGACAGGAAACTGGGCTAGATGGACCGCTGGTCTGACCCAGTATGGCCGATCTTATGTAAAGTGATTTGTAACTCATCACCAGTTAAAATTGATCACTTTGGCAAAGCAGCTCCATCGGCTGCATTCCTAGTTGGAATAGGTGTGTTTACGTAAATACGGTCCGTTCCTCAAGTCTTCTCCCCACAGCTCATCACTAGATGTCAGGGAAGAGTTCATTCAGACCCTGCTTACATCTATGTAGACCGGGCTTGTTACAGCAGCAAAGAGCTTCTCTCTCTTCTCCCCACCTAGTGCAGTAGCTGAGCAGGATTCCAATTTAGAGTTCTCCAGGGTGCGAGGTCATGCACTGGCTAATTGTGTAGTTTTTCCTCCATAGTCCCAAAGAGATTTCACACTCATTGGAGCAGGGAGCATGTCTCCATTAAACTCTTTTACAACACAGAACACACTATTAGTGCTTAAATAATCATCTTAGCTGATAAAAGGCCACCAAAGTTTGGAATATGGCCTTCCTGTACTTATGCTAGTGTTAGCAGCAGGTGCTGGGGACCCAGTACTCCTTTCTGGAGCAGCAGGAAGGGCAGTTCCAGGTGTATCACCCCCAGGCCTCCATAAGCTATCTTGCCTTGTAGCATCAGGATAGTGCCTGGACCCTCCTTTTGGGCCACCACAGAGTAACAGAGACAGGAGCTGACATGGTTAACAGCATTTCATCAGAGTTGGCTTGCCTGATTTTTGCGTTTGGCAGGATGGTTAGAGAACTGGAGGCCCAGCTGGAATACGAGCGAGTCCGTCGAGAGAAGCTGGAGCGTCAGCTAGATGAATACCGAGCAGAGACAAGCCACCTTAAAGAGTGTCTGGAGAAACTGCAGCTCACACCCACCATCTCAGGGATGAGTGTCTGCCCTCAGGTGACTGCTTTGGGGAACGTGTGAAAAACAACATGAAAAGGTATAAGGTTCATTAGCAACATATAGCTCCGTTGCTGCAAAGACACCAGCAGCATCTGTTGTGTCCACCTGGGTCAGCATCTCCGAAGAGCAAAGAGGATGCTCAGACAGAAAGGATTGCTCTTCCTTACAGCCACCACTTGTAGCCGGACAAGTGCACAGCTGACTTCCTTGATGTTAGTATTGGCCATAGGCCTGGACCCAACCCCCTAGATATGAACAACATTGAACTCTGGTACATGATAATTGCCCCACAGGCTGCTTCAGAAAATGCGGGGAAAAAAGCCAACTCCCCTCGTCCCCAACAACAACAGACAATTATGTAGGAGCCCTGGCATATAGCACAGAATCCACCCCTTGCGACAGAACTCTTGTCCACAGTCCTTGCTTTCTGCCCCCTTTCCCCCATAGTTTCTAGCCCTGCAGGCAAAGAAAACCTTTCCCACAAAAACAGAGTTATAAATCTTTGTGGTTTTGTATTCTGGAGCACATAGACAGCCTGCCACACCAGCTAAGTCAGGTGTGAACTGCTTCAATGTCTTAACTCTGAAGCCAGTGGTGGCAATTTAAATTTCAACATTAACTATTTCAGTAGTGGTTAGTGTAACAGAAAAACAAAGATAATGTGTTTACTGCATAATCCCAAATCTGTCTTCTCAGGTAGCCAAAGCCCCAGCACTCCCCATTCAGGCAGCTTAAAGCTCCAGCTTCCTCCCACCAACTATAGAGGAGTTCGCAAAAAGAAAAGGAGTACTTGTGGCACCTTAGAGACTAACCAATTTATCTGAGCATAAGCTTTCGTGAGCTACAGCTCACTTCATCGGATGCATACTGTGGAAAGTGTAGAAGATCTTTTTATACACACAAAGCATGAAAAAATACCTCCCCTCACCCAACTCTCCTGCTGGTAATAGGAGAGTGGGGTGGGAGGAGATATTTTTTCATGCTTTGTGTGTATATAAAAAGATCTTCTAAACTTTCCACAGTATGCATCCGATGAAGTGAGCTGTAGCTCACAAAAGCTTATGCTCAAATAAATTGGTTAGTCTCTAAGGTGCCACAAGTACTCCTTTTCTTTTTGCGAATACAGACTAACACGGCTGTTACTCTAAAACCTGTCATTATAGAGGAGTTATGCATTTTCAATACAACATTCTGCAAAGCAATGAGAACTGAAGGGTCAGGAATAGGGTAAACTAAATAGACTACAGCCACATTCCCAGCTGCCACCTCTCCTGTTTGCCTGCTAAGGAGGAATAAAGTACTCTCATCCCCAGGGACCGAAGGGCTAAGTACTACCCCTCTGTAGCTTCACTACTGTTTTGTGTGCACATATCCTTGCCTGAAACTTGCCAGCAGAGTTCCACATATATAAATGAACCCCTAGTTTAAATCTTCCACTGCCATCTGCTGGCCAGAGGCTAATATTACATCACAATTGCAGTTAGGAATATTCAGTTATTTTCTGTAAATCACATTTAATTCATTGGTGTCAGAGTAGCAGCCGTGTTAGTCTGTATTCGCAAAAAGAAAAGGAGTACTTGGCACCTTAGAGACTAACCAATTTATTTGACCATGAGCTTTCACTTCTATAATATTATTGGTATATTATAGCACCTAGGATTCTGAGGCATGGATCAGGACCCCATGGTGCTAGGCGCTGCACAGACACAGAACAAAAGACAGTCCCTGCCCCAAAGAGCCTATAATCTATCTATAAGAAAGAGACAACAACAGGGGGATACAGACAGATGGGGGAATCACACGGAAACAATGAGACAGTTTTTCTCCGCATGATAGCTAGTGGTCTCAACTCACCAGCACCCCAATCTTTGTCAAGCGTCAATACGCAATTTCATGCTGGTGCCTGATTAACAGCATCAGAGACAGAGTTCTTCATTTACCCACAAGGCAGCTATTGCACAGACTGCAGCAGCAGAAACTTTCCCACAGTGCTCTGTCCCAGCCTCAGCCCTAACTTGGAGCTGCCCACTGTTTCTTGTGGTGAGACGTTAGCTCAGTCTCCATGGGTCTCTGTCTATGGCCTCTGGTGAGACTGGCAGCAAGACTGGGCAATTAAAAAGGAGTGGGTTTTATGTGGAAATGCCACTCATGTCATAGCCACTGAGGGCTATAAAATTGCTCCATGTCTGTGCCCAACCCTAATCTCTGTCTCCTTCAATCTCACGATGCCACAGGCCCCATTCATAACTGCATTCAGCCAACTGCATAACCTGCAATCATAACTGTCCCATTTCTCACTAACCCCCAGGCTTTCTATCTCATAGCTAATCCCACATCTATTCAACTAGCTTCTCTCAACACTACTCTCTTTATGAGTGCTTCTACTCCCCTCACGCCCTCCCCCCGTCTCCTGCTTCATGGCTGCTTCCCCCCTTCTCTCCCTCACCCATGGCTGCTCCCACACAACTGCCCCTGACCTTTGCATCCCATCTAAGCTCCTCTCCTTGCCTGCTGCCCCCTCCCCCCAGTGCTGCTGAAAAGCCATCACTTTCTGCTTCCATGACCCAACCCCGGGGCATTGGCTAGGACATCAGCTCACCAGGGAGTTTTGGAAAACCTGGGGCTACTCTAGCAGCTGCATCAGTCCATTTCACTCAGTACAGCTACATGAGGGGTATATTTTACTCCCTTATATCAGTTCTCTGAAAGGGCACAATTGGGCTGCAGTTTAACAGTGGTAGCCACTTCAATAGCTTCTCAGACAGGGGAGCGGAAACTTCTTTCACTGAGGCAGATTCATTTTCAAATCCACCTCTGCATCAGGCAGAGGGGTCCTTTCTGGTTTCACACTGCTATGCTCCACAAGAGGACTCTGCCACCTCTAACCCACATCAGAGGTGAGCGATTGAGCTTTCATCTTTGGAATTTCCCATCTCCTCCTGCTTGGTTTCAGAATTAAAACCAATGTAGATGGCAATGGAGACAATCCCAAGTACTGCAGTAAACCAGGGCAGCATTGCTAGCATCTTGTCCGACCCCGTAAATGTCGGCATGCTGTACCTTGACTAAAGTACCACATTTGTATTCTTTGTATTATCCATAGCCTCATGAATCAAAATGTCACAATGCTACCTGTGAAATCGATATTCTTGCTATTATTTCCTTTTGATATACACCTGACTCAACTTTCAGGGGTATTTCCGGCTCCACTAACATTGAGGGATTGGGTGCTTGCGCTGGTTTAATAGAGACTGCTTAAGGCCCCAGTTCTCTTTCAGTCTCTGGGATACGCAGAGTTAATGCAATCTCTGAGTGCCACACAAACCTCCCTGTTGTCCCCACTCAGCAATTGACCTTCTCACTTAAAAGATGCACAAAAAAAAAAGAAAGCAGGTAATTTTTCAGAAAGTTCCCAAATGTCTACAGTATTTTAAGTGCATCTAATGAAAAGAACAAGCTTGGGTTTGAAATTGAGACTTGGTTGTTAACAACAAACACCAACGTATTAATGACTGTTCAGAAAAAAGTGTTATATCTGTGGCACTTACAGAATACTCTGCAAGCTTCTTGGTGCCCTGCAGCCAGCACTGAACCACACCACAGCTGAAATAAAAGTTCTGTTCAGTTTGCACCACTACACTTTTTCAAGTCTTCACCCCTCTCTTAAAACAAATGACAGGAGCATGAAGCTGAACATCTGTGAGCTGTAGATGTATCTATCCCAGAAAGGGAGTGTTGTCTAATAGGGAGGTGGCACCTCCATCTGCTTCATGCCTCACCTTAGGCAAATAGTGGGGGGGCAGGCAGATCAGATCAGCTAGTTAGGGGTGAAGACATTGCTGGCAGGGGTGGTAAGGGTGGCTGGAGGGGAAGAAGGAAAGAAAAGTGAGATATAAGAAAACGGTCATTCCAGTGGCTTGTTTTCCAAACTACAGGCTCAATAACTGAGTGTTAGAATAAGCCATGATCCTGGCTATTACTATATATCTTATCCTGTAAGACAGCATTTTGTGACTGTTCAAAGGAGTTTATGTGGTTTAAAATCCTCCCTTGCTAAGGAAGCAGGTGTAGGTGAGTGACTGAAGTTTAATGGCTTTTATATTCTCTTTTTAGGAAGGCGAGGCTGCCTCTAATTTAGGCAAAGAGAAAAAGAAAATGAAGAAAAAGCCACCAGGCAGCCCCGGCGGAGTGTTTGTAAGACGATACTGAGGTGCGAATTGAGAGTTGCTGTTTTGTATCCATCTTGTCAGACTGACAGAGTTAGAGAAGGGTGTTCACACAGGAAATGCAACGCTAAGAGTGACAGGACAGGGCCACATCAGACAATATTGCCATGAGCTAAACTCATGCCAAACAAGGGTTAACTTTCAGAGAGGTATCTGTGTAAGTCACATTTTGATATTTCACAGGAGGGAGTGGAAATGTTATGTAATAGCACTACCTTGACACTTGTAGAAGACAACCCTCAAGGTACTACAGAAGTGTGCATATAGTATATTTACAGCTTAATGCTGTACATCACGTATGGTTTCCGATCTTTGTGGTTTTAACTAGCTATGTACCAGTTTCTTTGCTTAAAGATAAATCTTATTGAGGAAAGAGACACTGTTTTCTGCAATGGTGATTTTTTTTTTTCCTTTTTATACTGGCACAGGGTAGTGACTAATTAGCAAATCATATAGGGTAAAATTTTCAAGAGCACTTAATTTTTCAGAAGTGAGCTAGGCTCCTAAGGCCCCTGGACTTTCAATGAAAATTAGGAGCTTTTGAAAATTTTATCCATAATAAGTGGTTTTCATCATATACTCAGAAGAGATAAATGCGTTAAGTACTTCTGCAGAGACTTGCTCTAACTGAACCTCCAGACCAAGTATTCTTGTTTATCCAAATTCTTCCATGTCTTTCACTAAGACATGGACATTGACATCTTTCATATGTCACTTATATGAAAAAGTAATTCAAATGACAGAAGGAAAAGAGACAGGGCAACTTATGGGGCAACTATATAATGACCGTATATACACCCTACAAATACCTGCTTGTGTAAATAATCCGGCTGTGCCAACTCCTCACGTGGTCATCACTTAACAGCAAACTCCCTTACGCTGATTTCATGCTTAAGGAATACGTTTTCAGTTAAAGGGGACAAAGGAGTTGAGTTTTACTATCCAGACCCCTGAGACACACTCAGGACCAAATTACAGTTGTGTAAAAAACATTGAAACCAACAAGAAGTAGAAGAATTTGGCCCTTGGTCGTGACTGTGCGGCATTTGCAATACTTTATAATCCAAAGCATCACATAAAGTAGTTATACTTCTGAATAAATTAAAACGTTTATAGAACAATCCTGACTTTTGGCTGATCTGTACAGAGGTATTAAATATAAGCTCAGATTTCACACTACAAATGAATTAAATGTAGCAGGGATATGCTCAGAGGTTTTTCCTCTCAATCTCTTGTGAAAATCCTGCGATCAAACTGAAGGGAAGGTTAGGGTGATTTCTCTGCATTTGAGGGAGTTCCCTTTTCTGACTCATCACCCCAGGCTGACGGTATTTTTCCTCAGGGGTCATCAAAATACCTTCAGAGAGAAAAATCTTTTGCCCTTTGAACACATCATATTACATCAAAGGGCAGGTATTTTCCAAAATATTTTCTGCAGTCCTCCCACAACTCTACAACCTACAGCCCCCTAACCCAAACTTAGTATAAGAACCCAAAAACTGGACACTATTACCAATATACTTAGAATAGTTTTCAGGAACAAATATAAAGAAACCACACACACACAAACTTCCAGCAAATGCATTTAATATAGCGGTGTTGCCTCCTCCCATGGTTAGTTAGGAGAAATCAGCTTTGTTTGAATGGGAAAACAAACGTATGGGCTCCCAGTGCCTAATGGCCGAGGATATACTTGCCCTGGATGCAAGGTTCATCACAGGCTAAGGGGAAGTTTTGGGGAGAGGCCCTTGTAGCACATAGCAGCAGCAGGTCAGGAAGATGCAACATAAAACATAGGCTCCAAGCATACGACTAGCTGCCCAATGACTCACATTGATGTCAACACTTTGCTGGAATGGCCATTTATTTTGCAAAAGTAGGATGAGCAGTGGAGAAAGACCTTTTAAATTTAACTCAAGCCCTCCATATACAAAAATACTGCAGAATCAAGAAAGAAAGAAGCCAAGAAAACACAACTCTGAAAGCTGAGGGAAGCTGGTGAATAAAATAAAAAGTTCTATGACTGAAAACATACAATAATCAGACAGAAAATTCCGAACAACTAATGCTCCCTAGATCCCAATTTACCCCTGCAGCCATTAAGCCTAAGCCTACCATCAAGCTGTTCTCAGAACTTACATTGGTTTTAATGAGCCTGCTGCACATGCAATGAGACACATTCCATTCAACAAAACACATACATCCACAGTAGAAATTTACTCAATTCCATGCAATTAGGGAAGACTAAAATGATTACGAAGGGGGAACAAAGAATAAAAGTGTTGCCTTTCACGTGAGAAACAGTCACGTAATGGGGAGGGATATTTAAGGAACAGGAGGTGATGATTCCTCTATTTTGAGGATTCTTTGGGTAATAAAGATTATAGGTCAATTTCAGAGGAGAATCTAACTTGGAGTAACTTGCCCTTTCTTCCAGATGCCTTAAATTCAGATTCCTTTATGCCCAATTCAGACATGTAACTATCCTTCCTTACAGTATGTCAGTTTGGCAGATACCAAATCTTAAAACTGATTAGCCATTACTGAGGAGCAGGTAATGACAGGGGGAAATGCAACTCCTGGGTTCTACCTATTGAGAGCAAATGAATCATGATCTGTGGAAGAGAACTGCAGATGTGATTACCAGTCATTTTTGGTGTCAAATATTTGTGTAGTATTCATCACTGCAAAGAGCCCTTTGTGGATCAGTTAGAAGTGGATGCTGCAAACGGAAATGGTTGAGGTACACTGGAAGATGAATAAATAGGGGTCTACCAAATTCACGGCCATGAAAATCAAGTCATGTACCATGAAAATCTGGTCTCTGGCTGCCCAGTCTGAAGGGAGAGTGGAGAGCAGTGGCTGCTGGCCGGGCACCCAGCTCTGAAGGCAGTGCCGCCACCAGGAGCAGCAGCACAGAAGTAAGGCCGGCAATGCCATGTCACCCTTATTTCTCTGCTGCTGGTGGTGGGGGAGCTGCCTTCAGAACTGGGCACCCAGCCAGTAGCTGCCACTCTCCTGCCGCCCAGCTTCAGGCGGCACGGCTGCTGGAGTAAGGGTGACAGTACCATAAGCGCCCTGCAACAGGCCTGCAACCCTCTTTTGGGTTGGGGCCCCCAGTTTGAGAAACGCTGTGGAGAAATCCGCTGTAGGTTGGTCACCGCATAAACATCTGCGAATTTGCTATTTATGCCATGACCAACCTGCAAAAAATGTGTGATTGTTCTGTGATTTAAGTAGACCCTTAACTATAAATATGGTGTTTAGAATAGGCTCAAGTGATTCTCTAAAACCTTTACTTGTAACACACCTAAATCTATCATACAAAGGGATGAAAAAATAATTAATTCTCTAGGTACAGAGCACATACAAGGAAAATACATAAATAGAGTACAGGTTTCAGAGTAGCAGCCGTGTTAGTCTGTAACCGCAAAAAGAAAATTTAATTGGGGATTGGTCCTGCTTTGAGCAGGGGGTTGGACTAGATGACCTCCTGAGGTCCCTTCTAACCCTGATATTCTATGATTCTATGAAAAGGAGGACTTGTGGCACCTTAGAGAGTAACCAATTTATTTGAGCATAAGCTTTTGTGAGCTACAGCTCACTTCATCGGATGCATTCAGTGGAAAATACAGTGGGGAGATTTATATACACATATATAAATGGGTGTTACCATACACACTGTAAGGAGAGTGATCAGGTAAGGTGAGCTATTACCAGCAGGAGAGCGGGGGCGGGGGAACCTTTTGTAGTGATAATCAAGGTGGGCCATTTCCAGCAGTTGACAAGAACATCTGAGGAACAGTGGGGAGGTGGGGGAGAGGGGGGCGGGGAATAAACATGGGGAAATATAGTTTTACTTTGTGTAATGACCCATCCACTCCCAGTCTCTATTCAAGCCTAAGTTAATTGTATCCAGTTTGCAAATTAATTCCAATTCAGCAGTCTGTCAGAGTCTGTTTTTGAAGTTTTTTTGTTGAAGAATTGCGACTTTTCGGTCTGTAATCGAGTGACCAAAGAGATTGAAGTGTTCTCCGACTGGTTTTTGAATGTTATAATTCTTGACATCTGATTTGTGTCTATTTATTCTTTTATGTAGAGACTGTCCAGTTTGGCCAATGTAGGCAGAGGGGCATTGCTGGCACATGATGGCATATATCACATTGGTAGACCTATTCATGATGACGACAGCACCTCCTTTGTCAGCCTTTTTGATTATG
The DNA here is from genome assembly GCF_965140285.1 of Lepidochelys kempii. Lineage (NCBI taxonomy): Eukaryota > Metazoa > Chordata > Testudines > Cheloniidae > Lepidochelys > Lepidochelys kempii. The sequence continues at coordinate 21,177,878 of NC_136380.1, forward strand.
ATGTCAGAGTTGTTTCTGAAGCTGTGGATGGCACTGTGTTCTGCACGGCTGAGGTTATGGGGCAAGGGATGCTGCTTTTCCACAATTTCAGCCCGTGCACATTGGCGGAAACACTCTATGCAGAAGTCCAGTCTGTTGTTTCGACCTTCAGGAGGAATCCACCCAGAATCCTTCTTTTTGTAGTCTTGGTACGAAGGTCTCTATGGGTTAGTATGTTGTTCAGAGTTGTGTTGGAAATATTCCTTGAGTTGGAGACATCGAAAATAGGATTCTAGGTCACCACAGAAATGTATACAAATAGAGTAGCCTCAGCTCTTAGGAGAATAACTATTCTTACTGTAAGATGTTATCTCAGTTTTACAAATTGGTAAATTGTACTCCATGTTCTTGGACAGCAATGTAACTTAATTTTATTATGCTACAAGGGAGTGTTTAAATACATAATTTCATACACAGAATATAAAATTCACAGGACACTAGCAAATTCAATTTGTAAACAGTAAACCAGAGTCACCTGAAAATGCCTCTATACAGTACTGTATACAAAACCTCTCCCCCCTGTACAGAGACTACGCAGAGTTAATATTTACTCAATAGGAACATAGTTACCTGTAAAGAATGGAACTAAGCATTGGCACTGTTGTTGGATCATATTAAAGACGTTCTGTATTAAAATCACAAATGAGTTTGATTCCCCATAGTTTCAATTCCAGGGTATTACTAATGAAGAGGTCTCTTGGTTTTTGGTACTGTTTCTCTCCCTCTATGCGTGAAACTTGCAAGCTGCTAATTGCGTTAGTACATTCTAAGACAGAGTCTGTTCTCAAAGCAATTCACAGAGAGAGAGACTCAAAGCAATACTCTAACAACAGAAACAGCACCCAGAGACTCCCCGCCCTTTTCTGTATTAACAATTGTGATTAAAATAGAGATAGAGGATGTATGTGGATGGATGCTTGGTGTGGATAATAACTGAATGATCAGGGAGGTGCCAGCCTAAGAATCCAGTGTCCATTGGTTGAAGAAGGCATCAAGTGGAAATAACCAGAGGACCCCCCGGAGGGCAGACTGGAATCCACCCAACAGCCTCAAGAATGGGAGAACCAAAGAACAAGATAACATCTTGGAGCCGTCAGGAATGTGCTATCTGCTGATTGATTCAGCAACAGCATGATGAAGCAATTCCCATAGACTGGCATAGGAAGAAATTCCTATAAAAATAGACTCTAAAAAGTGAGAACTTTGGGGTCTGATTCTGCAAACCAACTTCCAGGAGCATCAGATGAGCATCTGACAAGGCCCTGCTCCCTCCTCATGTCCAGGCCACCGGCTTGGCATGAGCAACTCTAAGGCTGGTAACTATGGTAACAACCTTGCAGAACGTACACGTGTGTGTGTGTGTGTGTGTGTGAATGAATATGAGATTGAATGGAATGTTATAGCTATAACTAACTGCTTACTAGGATTCTTTCTGTATTCACAATAAATGTGGTATTTTGCCTTTTTCCCTTTAATAAGTTCCTGCTGGTTTTTATTTTATTGGTATAACATTTTGGTGGAGAAATGCGAAAGGGGGAATATTGGTAAAAAACCTCAGTTATTGTAAATATTGGTGTGCACACCGCCAGCTCTAGTGAGCTAGGCATTTCTATTAGGTTAACCAGACCTGCTGGCCTCTGAGAAGGTAGCAGGGGACCTACTGGCCTCTGAGAAGGTAGCAGGAAAAACAGATTACACCAGACCTGCTGGCCTCCGAGAAGGTAGCAGGGGACCTGCTGGCCTCCGAGAAGGTAGCAGGGAAAACAGATTAAACTAGACTTGCTGGCCTCCGGGAAGGTAGCAGGGGACCTGCTGGCCTCTGAGAAGGTAGCAGGGAAGAACAGGTTAACCGGACCTGCTGGCCTCCGAGAAGGTAGCAGGGAGAAATAGGTTAACTGGACCTGCTGGCCTCTGGGAAGGTAGCAGGGGAAAAACACATAGATTAAGCTATGATTTCAGAATCTAGGCTGTGTCACTTGCTAAGTAATACCAGCAGTGACAAAGAGATTGAAATATCCATGTTAAGATGTTTAAAAGAAAACAGGGTGAGCCAGTACCAGAGGGAGCAATGGAATCAGAAGGAACTCCAACCTCACCTTTTGTTAAAGAAATTACACCTTTTAAACAAATCCTTCAAAAATTTGGGCACAGTCCTTGGACTAAACAAGCCCTAGCTGATGTCTGCACTATTTCGGACCTAGAGGATAGATTGGCTCAGTATACCCTCATATACAAACCTTCTAGTGCTGCCAAAAGAGATGCAGCAGCAATTTGGTTGTTGTGGGAGGCATGTAAGGATTCTTCCCTCCGCTTGTCTTCATGTAAAGAGGAAAAGGCACAAACGGAAAAGGGAGCAGACAATTGGAAGGTGCTGGCTACAAATACCCAAAGCCAGCTGAAAATAGTGAAAGAGGCACTCCAGGAATACAAAAAGAGTGAAAAAGTTAACTCTGCAGAGGCTGGAGGGAGGCAGGTAAAGGGGGAGAAGGTCCTATGTACGGCCCCCCCAGGCATAATTACAAAGAGAAAAGAGAGTAAAAAAAAAAAAAAAGTTAACTCTGCAGAGGCTGGAGGGAATTAAGCAGTTAAACTTTGTATTTCACCCAAACAACTTTTAACCGAAAATGTTAAAAAGGAAAAGTGTTAGAGAAAGAGCATTCTTGGTTTCTTTGCAGCCATTCTGAAAGAAAAATGGGCCCTTTTCCAAAGGAATGTCTGTAAATTAACCAGGCAAAAATAAACTTAAAATCATTTGACTGGACAATTTAGTCAAATTTGCTAAAAGAACATAAGAGGGTTCTATTGGAACTTAACTGCCTCAAATGTATAAAGGGAATGTAAGATGTAAAAAACAGAGCAGTGTGGAAGGGATGTTAAGGAAAAGAAAATGTGTATGTATCTGTCTGTGTGTGTGTAAATATGTAAAGTTCTAAGGACCAGTTAGTTTTGTTTTTGTTTTAAATAATGCCACTAAAAATCCATTTGACTCTTTAATTCAAAGTTGCAAAACTGACAGACCTTTTTACTAGACACAGGTAATTAGTGTTGTTTGGCTTTGGGATTTGGCATTTAACCCTTAAAAGGTAACTCAATGTTTTACAAAATTTAAAATGTTTTTAAGTTGTGGCTGCAGCAGGGCAGTCAAAATCAGGAGAATATAAAAAAGAAAAAATTTTGGATTCTTTTTGTTTGTTTGTTTTTTGTTTGTTTGTTTTTGTAACAAAATAGCAGATGAGAGTTGTAGTAAAAAAAATAAATAAAAAAAAGACAGTGCCTCTCTGAAGCAACAGCAGGGGTGAGGTGCACAAAACAAAAAGAAGCAATGTTAGAAACACTTAGTCTTAAAATGGCTCTGAGTAATCAGACTGTCACTTTGATAAAGGTACATGAAAACTCTGTAAGCAAAAAAAGAAATAGTGACACCTTATGTAAAAATGGATCTGGATAATGTTATAGAAGTTAAACTATGGAAGGAATGTGCATTTGCCCAAGAACATGTGCAGGGTATATTATAGAAGGGGCAAAAGAAATGCAAACATACCATGCTACTTAATTAAAATGCTATTAGGGCTCCAAAGGGAGCCACAATAGGTTGGGTTGTCTTTTTCAGATTGCTGTGTGTTTTGGAAGCAGAAGTTAAAAGTAATCAAAACTCTGGTGAAAGCTGATTGTGTCCCTTTTAAGATAGACTCTCTGAGCTGCTGATGGCTCTAAATCCAAAAGCAGGAAGTTTCTGTGAAAATGCAAATTACCTAAATGATAAAGGAAGGAAAGAACTAGCAGCACAAAGGAGCTGCAGATAAAGGACATACCTGGTCAGCAAACAAATTGTCTAAATAAAAGGCATGGGATAACAAGATAATTTTAATAAATTTAATGATAATAAGTATCTCTGTAACAACGTATAGTGTGTATGATTTTTGGAAAAATCCTTTAAGGTCGTATGGTAATGATGCTTCTCAGTTATTACCTGTAAATAAAACTTAAAGCTTAACACAGCAGGAAAAACATTATAAACTTGGTCTGCTGTATAAGAAGGAAAACTCAGGGATTTAATGACTAAACAGTGGGATAATTTCCCCATAACCCTTAAAAGATAAAAGCCATTGAAACCTGGCCTGCCTATAGAACAAAAACAGGAAAATGTGGGGGCAATTCCTCTGTTTTGCCTGCAATCAGCAAGGGTATTTGTAAAAGAAATATTTTAAGCAATAATCTGCCACCCCAAAAGGGGTAGAAACATGTTCTTTTTGTCTTTCAGAAAATCAGGAAAAGCTGATGCCAGCTGAAAAGCAACCCAATACCATGAATCTACTGTCACAATAGAAATTGTGTTCTGGGTTCTATGTTTTGTCTTGTTGCTAGCACTGTTGTGTGTTTAAAAAAAAAATACTGAAGACCTGCAGGAACTTAAAAATAAATTAAGCTTTCTCTCCCAGCTACAGGACAGCCTGATACAAAAACAAGTACATGCCAATGTAGACTTGGTCCAAATTGGTCTGCGTAACCTAAAAGGCCGATGGAATCTTTAGTAATGGCTTAATACTACCACATGGCTTATCCACAAGAAAAAAAAATATTAGAAATAGGAAACTACACAGCCATAGCTATGGGATGCACTGAAATGCAGATACTTGCACTAGCTACTTTGGAACACAAAATGTTCTGGGTCATATTGGGAAATATTAAGGGTTTGATGCATTTGTTAAAAAAGAGATCATTGTTTGACACTTATCAATATGAATGGATGCAATATGTTTCCAGTATTGTAAACCAGACTTGTTAATGGGAGAAACTGTTGTCAAAATTGCACACCAACAATCCCTGGAGGCAAAGGTATTGAAGGTTAACCCACTCCCCATATTACACATGGGATCCTTCTGGCTACCCTGGACCTTGAGCCAGTGGGCTGGGGAGGGAGGGAAGCTATTGGACACTAGAGGTTGTACTGAATGGACTCCTCAAATATGGGTGTGCCTCACCTTGCCTGTTGCCCCAGAACCTTATAGTAAAGATACATCACTAGGATCATGTATGTGGCATGAATTGGAATCACAAACTCAAATTGCCTCACAGTACTTTCTCTTGAATAGGCTACATAGAAAGTGACACTGACGATTATAAATCTTAGTGTCAAAAGGGGGATTATGTTGGATCATATTAAAGAAGTTCTGTATTAAAAATCACAAATGAGTTTGATTCCCCATAGTTTCAATTCCAGGGTATTACTAATGAAGAGGTCTCTTGGGTTTTGGTGCTGTTTCTCTCCCTCTATGTGTGAAACTTGCAAGCTGCTAATTGTGTTAGTACATTCTAAGATAGAGTCTGTTCTCAAAGCAATTCACACAGAGAGAGAGACTCAAAGCAATACTCTAACAACAGAAACAGCACCCAGAGACTCCCCGCCCTTTTGCTGTATTAACAATTGTGATTAAAATAGAGATAGAGGATGTATGTGGATGGATGCTTGGTGTGGATAATAACTGAATGATCAGGGAGGTGCCAGCCTAAGAATCCAGTGTCCATCGGCTGAAAAAGGCGTCAAGTGGAAATAACCAGAGGACCCCCCGGAGGGCAGACTGGAATCCACCCAACAGCCTCAAGAATGGGAGAACCAAAGAACAAGATAACATCTTGGAGCCGTCAGGAATGTGCTATCTGGGAATTGCTTCAGCAACAGCATGATGAAGCAATTCCCAGAGACTGGCATAGGAAGAAATTCCTATAAAAATAGACTCTAAAAAGTGAGAACTTTGGGGTCTGATTCTGCAAACCAACTTCCAGGAGCATCAGATGAGTATCTGACAAGGCCCTGCTCCCTCTTCATGTCCAGGCCACCTGGCCAGTGACTTGCATGAGCAAGTGACTTGCATGAGCAACTCTAAGGCTGGTAACTATGATAACAACCTTGCAGAACGTATGTACGTATGTGTGTGTGTGTGTGATGTTATAGCTATAACTAACTGCTTACTAGGATTCTTTCTGTATTCACAATAAATGTGGTATTCTGCCTTTTTCCCTTTAATAAGATCCTGCTGGTTTTTATTTTATTGGTATAACACTGTTACTTAATTACACTTGTGGTGAAAAATAATCTCCTGCGACAAGGACTTAACTAAAATACGATTGGTTGCTTAAACGTTGCAAAAATATCTTCCCATCCTGTCATGTCTTAATGTTGAAATTTATCAGCCATTGGCAGAAGGTAAAGAGATCAAGATTTAAGTTTGGTTTAGAACAGTCAGTGGGACCAATTTATTTCCCAAGGACTATGGTGCTCACCCGCTTTCTAGAGGGATCTGGAGGCAGGAGCATCAGCAGTTTCATGAAAGAAATGTAAGATTTCCACATTTCAAGCCAGATTCTGCTTTCAGGTAAAGGATATGGACCATATAGGCGAGTTCTGTATCTCCAGCAACAGAAAGGAGTCAAAAGCCAACCTTTGTCTTGCTCAGGGAGTTATACACACACATTGCCAAATGTGACATTTCCCCTCAGACAAGGGAGTTAAAAAATCGTTTGGCTGTATGGGTGGAGGAAACTGTCAAAGAAGGGGTGAGCATTTTAGTTATTTTTAATCTATAAGACTCAGCTTTATGCTGGGAAAGGGATCCTTTTGAAAAGGCTTTATTTTAACAATTTTATAAAGGTGGGGGACACATCTCACCCGGCAGGGGAGAGGAGAATCGGGATGGAACGTAAACTTGCAGCTCCAGTAGTTTAAGATGCACAGAAGTCTCAGAGTAGGATAGCTCCTTGCCTTTGGTCACATCAGATGGTAAACACTTTCCTTTGGCGGGGACGTGAGAGTGGGATAAATGTTCATGAGAACAGAACCTTTCCAAAATCAATCATAGGACATGTTCTTTGATTCTTATGCCAAAAAACATTCTGATTTTATATAAACACAGATTCAATGTTTCTTCTGTATGAGGTTTTTGAAAAAAGGGCCACTGAAGAATCAATTAGAAGTTAAGGAAAGGTTCCTATTATTGCCCCTAACTATTTTGACCTTTATTATTACAGAGGATATTTTTTAGTACACATTATCAATACAAGAACAAAGGCACTACGAATACCCGCAGTAGCGAACACAGTATGACCAAACAGATGTTCCATGATGTCGGTGGCCTTTTCTTCCTCTATCTGTAGTGCAGTAGTTCCACTGGGTCTATTTCCAAAACCTATAAAATCCCAGTGCTATTGCTAGGCAAGTGAAAACAGAAGCTATAAAAAGAAAGGAAATAATTAATATAACACTCAATATCGCCTTGTGTTACATGCAAGGAATTCATTTTTGCCACAGACAGAAGGATGTATAGAACTCTAGATGATACGAGACAATCTAAAACAGATTTTATTTTAAAAAAGTGCTTCTCTCTAAGTTTCAAACCTTTCTGTACAGAAACTATTTTAAGGGTTGGGGCAGTTATGACACGTTTTCAGTACACAAATCAAAAAGATGTTTCAACTAAGAGAGAACTCAGTTGACAATACACATAACTGGTACAATGTCGGGGTAGCTAAGAGCAGAGTGTGTGAAATCTCAACAACTGTCCTTCTATACTTATTGAACCAGCAGTTTAGCAAAGGTTAAGAGGGGGTTAACCATGTTCAGTTCTTATTGTTGGACTTGCTTTCTCAATTCCACAATTGTTTGGTTACTTCCCTTTCACCCACCTCCAATTCTGTGTAATTTTTACTGTCTACAGGCAGACTGGGAAATGAATCTCATCTGAGCTCAATTTGTTTTCTTTAAAGCTTACATAAATTACCAAATTTGAAAGCATGTTTCTTTGAAAACTTGACTGGGAAGTTTACTGCTACTTGTAGTTAAGGTACATTGATCAAGGTCGAGATCTCCCTACAGATCAGTAAGTGCATGCAACAGAAGTCATAAGCTTTTAAGACTTTTTTGAGCAAGCCAACTCAAACTACCACCACATCAGACCATATTGATATGTGAATATACCACTTCACTCCCTATAGACTAGCTTTAAGCCCCAGAACAATTCTTTGGTGGCTGAGGGGGCCCAGGATGGTTTTCACTGGGGCATCTCTGCAGCAGGGGCTTGCTGACTGCAGCAAGGATGAATGTCATGGGAAGCAGTTTTTATATCCTGTACTCATGTCCTTCTATCCCAATTTTGGGCCCAATCGTGATCCCACCGAAGTCCCTCTCAAGTTTTCTGCCTACCCATGGTCTTATGTCAAATAATCCTTTTATAAATTATGATAAAAGCTAAACAAGAGATGTTCACTAGCAGAACAAATGACCTCTTGACCTCCTTTTGCTTCAATATTTCCCATCATTTACTTGATCCCTTGCCACACCCAACTTGAGACTAAACTTTTCGGCCTAGAGACCATATCTTTAATTTGTCCTCTTGCGAGATACATCTACGGTCTTATTTTCATAATTATGTATATACACATGCTCATTTTGTTTGCTGCTCATGTTTTAATGTGAAAGAACTCAGGAACTATGACCAGGCTACCAAAGGAGCTTTCCAAGAACTGAGCTTCCTAAAATCTGCACTTTGAATCAAATTTTACATTTCTGAAACACACTACAGTATTAATGCCCCTCCCCACCAACATACCTGCCAAATAACGTATTGTCTCCAGTTTATTTGATTCCATGAGAGTTTTTAAGGAGGCTATTTGTGTATCAATTTTATTACTGATTTCTGCAATAGCACTGTTGGTATTTGAATCCTGAAATACATTACAAGACATGGCATATGTATGGGTCTCATCTCCTGCTCCCTCAACTTAAAAAAACAAAACAAAACAGACGGCAATGCTGTCAGCTATTCTACGTAAAGAGAAAACATCTATTAAAATGAAAAATCTCAAAACCCTTGTTGAATTAAGATGTGTAGCCTATAAGTGAGCTTACAAGATGAGCAGAGCAGTATGTAATGCAACTGAAGAGTGGTTTTCAAAGGGGAATAGCAAAGAAAAAGCTAAAATTGAGTTCAACATGATGTGTGTCAAATGCCCCAACTAATCTGTCTATGGGGAGCATTCAACATGGATGTATATTTTGATTAACTTTTAAAAAAATATTCCCCTCCCCTTCCATGAACTGCCTTATGAATTCAGACCCATGTTCCATTTTGTCTGCGTCCTGCCCCGACAATGGCCAGTAACAGATTCTTCAGAGAAAGGTACAAGAAACTCTACAGCTGACAGTTAAGAAATAATCTGTCCAAAAGGGGAAATTTCTTTCTAACCCCAGTCAGTTTGCAATTGGCTATGTCCAGAAGCTTGAGGGTTTATATTTTATGTTATACTGTCTACCTAGCAGTGACCTTGATTTAGCACATTACACCTCTTCTAACCTTCATTAAGGAGAGAGACCTGTTTCATCACTCAAACAGCATATTTAAGACCTTCCAAGAGCAGTTACTGGCTACAAAACATATACAACATGGCAGGAAGGGAAATAACAGCCAATTATTTTGTCTAGAGAGTTAAATTAATTAATTTCCATATATTTTACCATGGAAACATGGTACAGTAAGTTCTGTATCAGTTTAACTGCAATGCTGACCATGTTTAAGCACCTAATTAAAGTGGCCTTATTTTCTCTGAAGTGCCAAGTACCCACAAATTCCATTAGAAATATTATGGAAGAAGTGGGAAGTTAGATAGTACTGATGTGCAAGGCAAAAGAGTGAGGAGTCAAAGACCTGAGTGATATGGAGAAGGCTAGTGTTGTCAGCAGTTATAGAGAACTTAGAGAATGGGGAGGGTTTGAGAGGAAAGGTCAGGAGCAGTTTTGGCTGTGTGAAGTTTGATGATCAGACACCTGGGAAACAACTATAAAAACAGGCTAAAGATGAAGGATTGGGTGAAGGGAGACAGGTCAGGAGTGGAGAGGCAGACCCGTGAGCCACCGGTGTAGCGATGGGAGGTGCAACCGTGTGAGTGACTGAAGCATGAAGAGTGAGAAGGAGGGACGCCACGGACAGAACATCATAGAGAGCAGGTTTGAAAATTCTGACCAAGCGTAAAGGACCTAGGTTCCTGATGTTCTTTGAGAGTACAAGTCTTCATTAAAATAAATATAAACTGTATAGAGTTATTTGTGCTAGAAATGTTAATACAGAATACAGCTAAAATACAAGAGCACAACCACCAGCATTAAAAAGTCATGCATAATGTTTTAAAGTTTTATGCAAACAGTTATTTCAAAGGAAGCAGATTAGATGCATTAGAACATGATCCAGTTCGTGATATTCATACTTGTACATGTGTATATGAGTATTTTAATGCGTGCTTAAGAAACACAGGTTTAAGTCATGTGGTATCTTCCATTTCTTGTACACTCAAAATCCTGCTAACTCCAGTCAGAATTTTGGGTCCATGAAGGCAGGACTGAGTCCATAATATAAAATTGTCAATTATTATTACAGAACAGTGCTAACTCACTTTTTTATGAAACTCTGTAGTTGCTTCCATCAGATTCTTTTCCTGATCTGTGAACTACAGATTAAGAAGGGAGAAATTACAATCTCAGTAATGGAATATGGCAAACAATTGATAGAGACATCTTTTAAAAACAGCTTACCATATCTGTCACTCTGCTCCTTTCCAGATTTATGTCCAGCTTATTATCAGCTCTGATTTTACTAGTTTCATTCTTCAAAAGAAACAAAGATAAAATAAACTAATTACACACTTTCCTGAATATTAGACTCTATAGGTACTTGCTGTTTACCTACCATTAGCTGCTGTTTAACTTGATCCAACTCAATTTTCATTTTCTAGGTACAAAGGAAAAAAAAAGACCATTTTACAGAAGTCGTAAGTGACTAACCATTTTAGCTGGATAGTCAGACCATTGCCATCACATATTTGTTACACTGACTGAAGTGGATCACTGAAAATTATGGTATTTCAGGAATAAATCTTTTCGTGGATGGACCTGTCTGTCCCAGATTAGACATGTTAATAGTAGTCAAACTTCTAATATCAATTACGTCTGGTATCTAGAGCTATTTAAAATTTGGTTAAAACCAAGTGGGTGGATCAATGTCTATGGATAGTGCACCTAAGCATCTTGTCATTCTGAATGTTGGCTCATATATCCTAAGAATAGTGGAAACACATCCATGAATATACAAAATACTCTCAGGAAAAGGAAAGTGAAGTAAAAATATCTAAACCCTGGTCTACACTATGAGGTTAGGTCGATTTAAAAATGAATGCATCTACACAACCAACCCCATTCCATCGACCTAAAGGGCTCTTAAAATTGACTTCTGTACTCCTCCCCAGCAAGAGGAGTAGTGCTAAAATCGACCTTGCTGGGTCGAATTTGGGGTAGTGCAGATGCAATTTGATGGTATTGGCCTCTGGGAGCTATCCCAGAGTGCTCCAATGTGACTGCTCTGGACAGCACTTTGAACTCCGATGCACTAGCAAAGTACACAGGAAAAGCCCTGGGAAATTTTGAATTTCATTTCCTGTTTGGTCAATGTGGCAAGCTCAGCCGCACAGATGACCATGCAGTTCCCCCAGAATTGCAAACGAGCTCCAGCATGGACCGAAAGGGAGACACTGGATCTGACTGCTGTATGGGGAAGAAGAATCTGTGCAGACCGAACTCCGATCAAAAAGAAGAAATGCTAATATATATGCCAAAATTGCAGAGGGCATGGTGGAGAGAGGCTACAACAGGGACACGCAGCAGTACCATGTGAAAGTTAAGGAGCTCAGGCAAGCCTCCCAAAAGACAAAGGAGGCAAACGGTTGCTCTGGGGCAGAGGCCCATACATGCCGCTTTTATGATCAGCTGCATGGCATTCTAGGGGGGACCCTACCACTACCCCACAACTGTCTGTGGACACCTGCAAGGGGGGGGGGGAAGAGTCTCACGCAACAGGGAGGAGGATTTTGTGGATGAGGAAGAGGAGGAGGAGAATGCGCAGCAGGCAAGCGGTGAATCCGTTCTCCCTGGCAGCAAGGAGCTTTTCATCGCCCTGGAGCCATTACCCTCCCAAGGCAGGATCCCCGATCCTGAAGCCGGAGGAGGAAGCTCTGGTGAGTGCACATTTGTAACTACAGCACAGGGTTTAAAAGCAATAGTGTTTAATGTTTGATTTGCCCTGAAGAATTGGGATGCATTCACAGCCAGTACAGCTACTGGAAAAGTCTGTTAACGTGTCTGGGGATGGAGCAGGAATTCTCAAGGGACATCTCCATGAAGCTCTCCTGGAGGAACTCTGAAAGCCTTTGCAGAAGGTTTCTGGGGAGGGCTGCCTTATTTCGTCCTCCACTGTAGGACACTTTACCACGCCAAGCCAGTAGCAAATAGTTTGGAATCATTGCAGCACAAAGCATGGCAGCAAATGGTCCTGGGTTTTGGTCGCATTCAAGCAACATTCTGTCTTTATCTTTCTGTGTTAGCCTCAGGAGAGTGATGTCATTCATGGTCACCTGATTGAAATAGGGGAATTTTTGTAAGGGAACAGTAAAAGGACCCCCGTTCATGCTGGGTTGTTTGCGCTTGGCTAAAGGGATCATCCCAGAGAATAGCTATGCGGTGGGGTGGGGAGAGGTGTGTGCTGCACATCCACCCGAAAACTGCAGCCCCTCCTTTTAAATGTGAAACCCAACTGCATTGCTTGCTATGGGAAAGGATGGCGCTGCAGTTTGAAACCATTCCCATATGTTATGAAGGCGTAAGAAGCCAACCCCGCATACCAAAAGGCTTGCCATGGCTGCCTGGAAACCGAATTCTGTTGCCCAGCCGTGTGTGATGTGTAACCACACCAGCAGGCACTCAATATAAAAGGCAAAATGCGACCTCGTACCTAAAGCACATGTGCTGTCTGCTGTGAATTACTTGATCCACTGTGAAAGAGTCTCCCTTTTGTTCTCAGAAATGTATCATCTTAAATTTTACTCTCCCTTTTTATCTCCCCCCAGGTGCAAATGTTCCTATGCTCCCGCTATCATCTCCATCCCTGAGGTTATCGCAGATCAGAAGGCGAAAAAAATGCACTCGCAATGACATGTTTTCCGAGCTTGTGCAGTCCTCCCGCACTGATACGGCACAGCTTAATGCATGGAGACATTCAGTGGCAGAGGCCAGGAAAGCATTAAGTGAGCGCGAAGAGCAGAGGCAGGAGGCAATGCTGAGGCTAATGGGGGAGCAAACGAATTTGATGAAGCGTCTGTTGGAACTGCAGGAAAGCCAACAGGAGCACAGACCCCCGCTGCATCCATTGTATAACTGCCTGCCCTCCTCCCCAAGTTCCATATCCTCCTCACCCAGACACCCAAGAACGCAGGGAGGGAGGCTCCGGGCACCTAGCCACTCCACTCCAGAGGATGGCCCAAGCAACAGAAGGCTGTCATTCAAACAGTTTTGATTTGTAGCATGGCTACAATAAGCAATGTGGCCTTATCCTTCCCTCCTTCCTCACCCCACCCCACCCGGGCTACCTTGTCAGTTATCTCACTTTTTTTTTTTTATTAATAAAGAAAGAATACATGGTTTCAAAACAACAGTTACTTTATTTCCTTTGCCAGCTGTGATTGAAGGGGGGGAGGGTGGTTGGCTTACTGGGAATTAAAATCAACAAAGGGGGCGGGTTTGCATCAAGGAGAAACACACACAACTGTCACACCGTAGCCTGGCCAGCAATGAAACTGGTTTTCAAAGCCTCTCTGATGTGCAGCGCGCCCTGCTGTGCTCTTCTCAAAATGCTCAAATTCTTCTCTGCTCAAAATCAGCCACCTGGCAATTTGCCTCAACCTCCCATCCCGCCATAAACATCTCCCCCTTACTCTCTGATATTATGGAGCACACAGCAAGCAGCAATAACAATGGGAATGTTGGTTGCGCTGAGGTCTAACCTAGTCAGCAAACAGCACCAGTGAGCTTTTAAACGTCCAAAGGCACATTCTACCACCATTCTGCACTTGCTCAGCCTATAGTTGAACTGCTCCTTACTACTGTCCCGGCTGCCTGTGTATGGCTTCATGAGCCATGGGAGCAAGGGGTAGGCTGGGTCCCCAAGGATAACTATTGGCATTTCAACATCCCCAACGGTAATTTTCTGGTCTGGGAAGTAAGTCCCTTCTTGCAACTGCTCAAACAGCCTGGAGTTCCTAAAGATGCGAGCGTCATGCACCTTTCCCGGCCATCCCACGTTGATGCCAGTGAAACGTCCCTTGTGATCCACCAGTGCTTGCAGCACCTTGAGAAGTACCCCTTGCTGTTTACGTACTGGTTGGCAAGGTGGTCCGGTGCCAAAATAGGGATATGCGTTCCGTCTATTGCCACACCACAGTTAGGGAACCCCATTGCAGCAAAGCCATCCAGTATGACCTGCACGTTTCCCAGAGTCACTACCCTTGATAGCAGAACATCAGTGATTGCATTGGCTACTTGGATCACAGCAGTCCCCACAGTAGACTTGCCCACTCCAAATTGATTCCCGACTGACTGGTAGCAATCTGGCATTGCAGGCTTCCACAGGGCTATGGTCACTCGCTTCTCAACTGTCAGGGCAGCTCTCATCTTGGTATTCCGGCGCTTTAGGGCAGGGGAAAGCAACTCAAAGTTCAAGGAAAGTGGCTATACGCATGCGAAAGTTTCGCAGCCACTGTGAATCATTCTACTTGCAACACTATGCGGTCCCACCAGTCTGTGCTTGTTTGCTGGGCCCAGAATTGGCATTCCACTGTATCAACCAGCCCCACTGCCACCATGATGTCCCAACTGCCACAGCCCATGCTTTCAGGAACATCTGTGTCCATGTCCTCTTCACAATCGTCCTCATGCTGGCGTCTCTTAGCCCGGTTCTGCACATATTCCAGAATAATGCGCGAGGTGTTTACAATGCTCATAACAGCAGTGGTGAGCTGAGCGGGCTCCATGCTTGCCGTGGTATGGCATCTGCACGGGTATCCCAGGAAAAAAGGCGTGAAACAATTGTCTGCCGTTGCTTTCACAGAGGGAGGGGCGACTGATGACATGTACCCAAAACCACCTGTGATAATATTTTTGCCACATCAGGCATTGGGAGCTTAACCCAGAATTCCAATGGGCAGCGGAGACTGCGGGAACTCTGAGACAGCTACCCACAGTGCACCGCTCTGTAAGTTGATGCTAGCCACGGTATTGAGGACACACTCCGCCGACTTAATGCGCTTAGTGGGGACATACACAATCGACTGTCTAAAACTGATTTCTAAAAAGCGACTTCTATAAAATCGACCTAATTTCATGGTGTAGACATACCCTATGTCATAAAGTTTTGTTGAATTCTGTGTCTCAAAGAACTATACACTTTTCCAGCATTAAATAATGGTAATAGGCCTTAAAAGTACATTAGACCATTCAAGGATTTAAATATGGGTTTTTTTCTTCTGGGGAAATTGTATGAATCTGTATCCCAAATTTATGTTTATATGAACACCAAACATGCCACTTACAAGGCAGAAAGAGTCACAGACAGATTGTTAATTTTTAAAGAACAAGAAAACTAAGCTTTCAGCACTGGTGAAAGTATCAGTGATTGCTTGTATCTAAACAGTTGGTTCCAAAAAGAATACTTCAACATATTTTGCAATTTATCTGTTCAGTTAGAAAGATTCAGTAGTACCTCATTCTCTGCTCTCAGGTTTGCAAATTCACTTTTCTCTAGGATGACCATATCTTTCCGAATAGAGTCTAAATGCGCCATTATCTGCTGCAGAGTTATTTCCTAGGAAATAATATAGTAATCACTCAGAACTGCTAAGAAATGCTAAGACCTTTTCAAGCATTGCATTGCAACAGGAAGAAAGAGACTTGCTTAGGTCACAGAAAGCAAAGTCTTGTTGTGCATGAAATCATTAACTGGTGACTGTCAGGCATAAAAAAAAACGTCACATAGTAACAGACAATGAAAAGCTGGAGTTTGTTCGAGGGATTCAGAACCTTTACTTTTGCTGTTTTATAAAACAATTCTAAAACTAAGGTAGAAAAGCCACAGGTATTTGGCCCACAAAGTTGGTCAATAAAATAGATCAGAATTCCCTGGTTGAACCTTCAGTCACCACTTACTTTTGATGCCCATATGAAATAAGCTAACGGTCTCAGTCCAGTTCCTAGTGGACATAATCATATTTAGCACTAATGAGTCCTCCTTGCTATAAGGGTTGGTGGAGAGGCCAAGGACTGAATGGTTATGGATACCAAACTACTCTCTCACCCCAATGTGATGAGGCACATTGGCAAGGCGTTGTAGGAAATCTCACTGACTTACCTATTGTGTGGACAGAGTTCAGTTTCCAGCACTGTCAAGCTGCCACTTGCACAAGCTCTAAATTCACTTCAACTTAGAATTTTAAAAAATAATACGAACCCTTGGATTTGAAATGAACAAAAAAACCTACCTGACCTCAGGATCTTGTAGTACTTACAGGTCCTAGACAGTTTCATTGTACTGTTCCTTTAAATATTAGTGACATGGAATTACGTGGGAGCCTGCTTTTGAGGCTATTGGGCTTAGTGAGAAGGAAAATGCCCAGCCCCAATTCAGGATTCAAGAGAGTTAGTACTCCTCAGTTCCAATTCAAAATTACAGAAGAACCTCAGAGTTACGAACACCAGAGTTACAAACTGACCAGTCAACCACACACCTCATTTGGAACTGGAAGTACGCAATTAGGCATCAGCAGAGACCCCACCAAAAAAACCCCAAAAAACGCAAATACAGTACTGTGTTAAATGTAAACTACTAAAAAAAATTAAGGGAAAGCAAAATTTTTCTTCTGCATAGTAAATTTCAAAGCTGTATTAAGTCAATGTTCAGTTGTAAACATGTGAAAGAATAGCCGTAATGTTTTGTTCAGAGTGCCGAACATTTCAGAGGTATGAACAACCTCCATCGGGTCTGATCCCTACTTTGTTGAACACACATTGTATTAATTTCCTACAATTCCTTACAGTACGTTGGCTGTGCTTATGTTTGGATCTATTATCTCCACACACCGAATTAAAAAATTTCTGAGTCTGAATATAACATTCACTAAGCTACCCCACGTTATTAAAAGGAAGCTACCTTTGGGATCTAGGCAATGTACATTTATACTTCTTTAGACACAGCAGGGTCTCAAAGCCAGTAGGGTTTCCATATTAAAGGAAAAGATAAAAAAAAAAAAAACAGGAAAAAAACAAGTTCTTGGGTTCTCCTCTACTCCCATAATTCAGTTATTCATGGTAAAAGTTCTCAAAAATTAAAAAAATAACTAAGGGAAAAAAATCGGTTGGCTATACAACTCCATGGCTTAATAATGGAGAAGTAATTTGTGCTATTTGTGCTTAATTGCATATTCTCACTGAACGTAAGTGGTATATAATTCTCAGTCTAGTGTCTTCTTGATTAATTATTTAAACTATTATTTTGTATCGGAGTCTAGTTACACTGGTCCAGTTGTCTACTTCGCAAAGAGTAAAATTCTTAGATCCTTTTAATTTCACACATTTGTGATGATGAAATTAATTATCCTCCCCCGTACACCCAGACATACCAAATTATTTTACTGGCTTACTACAATCACATAATTTTACAAGAACTAGCTTGAACCTACAAGTTAAATAAGACAATCAATAGGATTCTTTGCATGAAGCATCAGTGTATGTTTGAACTGTATAACAGGACCAGTTCCATGAGCCAAATATGCAGAAAGAGTCAAGATCATCATGAACCAGTTTTGGTGGTTTTTAATTTATCAACAAAAAACCAACCAAGGCCAATACCGTATACCTATGCTATTGTTAAATAAAAGACACAGGCTACTTTCCTCTACCTAAAGCATCCATTTCATGATTAACAATCAGAATAATCTTCCTTGAAATTCACTTCCTGTCCTAAACTGTTGTGCAGTGTTGCTGTGCGTTGTTAAACAGTTGCTATCTCACCCCACAGGCTGCCTTTCAGTAGCAGATGAAGCAATCCCTGCATAGCATTTGTAGATCATTCTTACTTTTGGAAAGAACTTTTGGTTTCTATGGGATGAAAGGTGTTATAGTAAATGCAAGATATCACTTATTCCTCTCTAATTTAAACTCAGCTAGGATTTTAGGACAATTTGCCTCAGTAAAGTATCCACTATACTAGTTCTCTTATATTTTAAAAGATAAAAATATAAACTACTATATGTTATAAAGCACCATTTGTGTATATGATGCTTCATGGACATATAAAATGACAAGGAAACAATAAATCACTGATTTACCACCTGCTGAGCTTGGGTCACCATATCCTTGTAGACTGTGTCTAGGCTGAGATTTGACAAAGTTGTTAATGCTGATACAATGGTCTCTGCTTGTTCTTTACCAAAACCTGGAAGACAGTTGAAGGATGACAGGTTAAGATGAAATCAAAAATTGTACGGAGAGGCAAGCAAAAGTTACACAAGCATAAAGTTCAGTATGCAAGTGCAAAGGTAAGTTACAAGTCACACTGCCAGTGACATGGATTTAACCACCAAGCTACCAAAACTTTTAAGATCACCAACTTTTCAAAATTCTGAACTTTTTCAGCTTTGAATCTGAAGTGCATCCATTATATTTTGAATTACAAAAACCAATGACCTTCTGCAGGTGCCGCATGCAACAGGAGCATAATCTGCAACCTGTTCAACTGCCACGGGCTATTTAGTTTTTCCTAATGTACAGTATTTTCTCACTGTCAAGGTTCCTTCCCCACTCTGAACTCTAGGGTACAGATGTGGGACCTACATGAAAGACCCCCTAAGCTTATTCTTACCACTTTAGGTTAAAAACTTCCCCAAGGTACAAACTTTGCCTTGTCCGTGAACCATATGCTACCACCACCAAACGTTTTAAACAAAGAACAGGGAAAGAGCCCACTTGGAGACGTCTTCCCCCAAAATATCCCCTCCAAGCCCTACACTCCCTTTCCTGGGGAAGGCTTGATAAGAATCCTCACCAATTTGTACAGGTGAACACAGACCAAACCCTTGGATCTTAAGAACAATGAAAAATCAATCAGGTTCTTAAAAGAAGAATTTTAATTAAAGAAAAGGTAAAAGAATCACCTCTGTAAAATCAGGATGGTAAATACCTTACAGGGTAATCGGATTCAAAACATAGAGAATCCCTCTAGGCAAAACCTTAAGTTACAAAAAGACATAAAAATAGGAATATACATTCCATCCAGCACAGCTTATTTTACCAGCCATTAAACAAAAGGAAATGAATGCATTTCTAGCTAGATTACTTACGAACTTAACAGCAGTTGTAAGGCTGCATTCCTGATCTGTTCCCAGCAAAAGCATCACACAGACAGACAAACCCTTTGTTCCCCCCCTCCAGATTTGAAAGTATCTTGTCCCCTCATTGGTCATTTTGGGTCAGGTGCCAGCGAGGTTATTTTAGCTTCTTAACCCTTTACAGGTGAGAGGGTTTTGCCTCTGGCCAGGAGGGATTGTATAGCACTGTATACAGAAAAGTGGTTACCCTTCCCTGTATATTTATGACACTCACAAATACTATTTAATAAACCAGGTTTATCCTTTGCTACAGAGTGTGCATCCTAGGGGAAAAAAAAAGAATGAAATTAATAAGGGAATCCTACATAGACTGAAATTGCTCCACATCCTTTGAGGCAAATTCAGACTGGGCATAAGCATGTGAAACATTGTTGACTTCAAGAGCACTGCACCTGTTTACACCAGGCCAAAATTTGGCCGTTAGGACTTTTACTTACCAGTGCTAACACTTTATGTGTAGTTTGGTCTGATTCTAAAGCTTTAGCTTCCCTGGAGTCTCAATTATTTTTTAAAAAAAACTAGCTCATTTTTCTAATTACCAGCCCAATCCACACCCAAGCTGCATGGAAGTTCGGAGAATGTCATAATATCTATTTGTACTGTAAATATTTTACACTGGAAGGAGATTGGACTCAATAGGTCTCTTCCCTCCTCTAATGCCTATAACCTCTATGTTTAGAGCTTGATCACTGTAATATCTGAGTTTTTTTTATCTAAGGCAAGACCATATCAAAGATGGGACAAACGAACTTGAGAAAGAAAATGTAAAGTTAAGTGTTCAGGTAAATCTTAGACTGCACCCAAGCAATGCAGCACAGGTGATATGCAAGATGAATCACTTTTGAGCCCAGTGGAGGGCTATATGAGATATGATACTAATGTATAAAAAGGCAAGTGAAGGATAGAATGCTACAATATATTTAGTCTCCCACCTCTGTCATTTTAAATCAAACCTTTTAAAGAAACATTGTTTTTACATAACCTAAATTTGGGGCCTAACCTGACGTATGCAAAATTTAACAAAACGTAAAATCAAAGTGTTTCTATGACATTTTCTTTTTAAAAAATTCCAATACAACCTGGATTTAAGCATTCCTCTGAAGTGTTTGAATCCCCAACACTGCACTATCATATTAGCGTATGAGAACTGGATATGGTTTGTTTTTTTTTATACAGTGTTTCTACATTGTCCAAGCTGAGTGAAATGAAAAAAATGTACACAAAAAGCAAGTGGGGGAAAAGCCAATTAGATTTTTTTAAAATTTCAATTTCAATAAATTAAGGGCTTATTAGGAACTGGAAGAAGGAATGTATATTTTAAAAGGTGATTTTAATACGACCATCACAGTTATTCTTTATATTTTAGTGATACTTTACACTTACAGAGTGCATTAAGTTTCTCTGAC
The DNA here is from genome assembly GCF_965140285.1 of Lepidochelys kempii. Classification (NCBI taxonomy): domain Eukaryota; kingdom Metazoa; phylum Chordata; order Testudines; family Cheloniidae; genus Lepidochelys; species Lepidochelys kempii. The sequence continues at coordinate 21,198,631 of NC_136380.1, forward strand.
GGAAGGCACTACATATAAGCTTCCACAAACCTACAAGGTAAGTAAATGTTACCTTACTCAGTTTATTTTTATGGCTGTATAGACAACAATCTACATGCAACGCTTCCATTTACACTGTAGCAGCTAGTAACAGACATGCATGAGAAATAGGAACCCCTTAATACTTTTGGGAAAGTAGCAGTTTGATTTCACTTGAGTTACTTAATAGGTATTGCTCACCATGCACTTCCAGCTCTCGTACCAATGCATGGGTATCAAAGGTTAGCTTTCTCTGTTCCAGTGGGGTTATTTCAACTCTTCTCATGTCATACGACTTCACAGGGGCTGTGGCAGCAAAACCTGAAAATGGCAAGAAGCCATTAAGAAGTTGTTTACTCATTCACTTCCTTGTTAATTTTATCATGGAATGCAATAACATTAAAGAGTTTTTGCTGCATAATCTTTCATAGTGGAAAGGAGGACCCCAGTGCACGAATATGTGTACAACAAAGAGTGTTGGTCCTCCTTCAATGGCTTGATTATAAAGCAGAGGGAAGTAGTCAGTCTAGCCAGCATTTTCTCCTTCCCCTAAATGTTCTAAATCTCATAATTGTCCTCATTGTCTTTACAAAGGTTTGCTCCACCACTAGGACCCCAAACAACAATCCCAAATTCAGGTATCCAAGCCTCCGGGTATACCAAAGATCAAAACACTGTGATTGAATAATTTGATGATTATCCGATGAAGTGAGCTGTAGCTCACGAAAGCTTATGCTCAAATAAATTGGTTAGTCTCTAAGGTGCCACAAGTACTCCTGTTCTTTTTGATGATTATCGGTAATGTATTAACTATTAAAGGAAGGCATTTAAATTATGTTTCTACTTTTAAAAGTGTAACTGTTCTAATGTAGCCAACAAGAAATGGGTTGCACAATTAGCATCATTCAGCTGGCCCTGTCAGAAAACTACACACCCACCAGCTGCATTCTTCACATCAACTTCTTCCCCAGCACCCTATCAGCAAAGGGACTGCATCTGCTAGTGACACACAAAACAGTAGTGCTATGTAAATAAATCACCAATAATTATGCAGTGCCAGTGCTTGGGAAGAATTTACTGGTTTACCAACTAACCAATTAGGCAACAGACTTTGACACATGATTTTAACACCTAACATATCACAGATTTGTTGAGTTAGAGATAATTGATTTTACTGCATGAAAGATGACATCCCAGAGGATATAAAGAACTGTGATTTGAAGTTTTAACAGTTCTTGTGATTTACCCATGCCTGCATCTCCAATTTCCTAGAAGCTTTCACTCCTCTGTGCATCTCCTTCTCCAACCTGTTTCAAATAGTCTCCTAATTGCTATCCAGCAAAACCTGTCTTTCACATCTAAATCCCTGCTGAAAACCCATTTCTTGTACAAATCCTTCCTTCCTACCACTAACTCTCTCCCTTCACTAAACTGTTGTCCTAGTCTTGTCATGGCTTTGATTAGGAAAAGAAATAGAGGTCAGATCAGCATTTGTTAACACATAGGGCCAACCTCCTCCAGCTAAATCAAAGTCAATGTTAATCTGCATCTACACTAGGGAACTAGTTGTGGTTAATTAATCCTGACCTCACTTCCTAATCTATACAAAGCCTATATTAAATTTAAGATGATTGGGATAGAGAAAAGGTACAGTTCTATTTAAGAAATGCATGTAAATTGCTTATGTGGCAATATACAATATTTAAGTTTAATAATTCCCAGCTGTCCAATGCTATAAAGTATTCACTTCTAACTAGTGCTGTCAAGCAATTAAAAAAATTAATCACGACCAATCGTGCTGTTAAACAATAATAGAATACCATTTATTTAAATATTTGGAAGTCTTCTACATTTTCAAATATATTGATTTGAATTACAACACAGAATATAAAGTGTACAGTGCTCACTTTATTTTTTATTACAAACATTTGCACGGTAAAAAAACCTTCAATTCACCTCATTGAAGTACTGTAGTGCAATCTCTTTATCATAAAAGTTGACTTATAAATGTAGAACTACGTAAAAAAGAATAACTGTACTTAACAATAAAACAATGTAAAAACTTTAGAGCCTACAAGTCCACTCAGGCCTACTTCTTGTTCTGCCCATCACTCAGACAAGCATTCAGTGTTCGGGGCGGACAGAGGAGGGGGGAAGTAAGCGATGACTTGTGCAGGAGGAGGGCCTGGAGGACAGGGGGCAACAATGGGGAGGAGCAAGCAGTAACTTGTGCAGGAGAAGGGTGAGGAAGGTATCTTACTGCTGCTTCTGGATGGGTGGTTTCTGGTACTGGGCTCGCCAGGCTCGCCTCCTTTTACTGAGCTAGGTGGGTTCCCTTCAGCTGAGTGAGCCCTTGTTCGCAAGGGAGGGTGGATTTTACCTCAGGGACTTACCATACTGCCAGAGAGGAGAGGCTAGTGCAGGGAGGCTGAGCCCACCAGGCCCATGTTTTCTATGGGGTACCCCAGAGAGAGCGGCCAGCTAGGGGCAATGGGGCACGATGCAGGGGGGTTGGTCCTCTGGGACCAAGGGGCCAACCAGGAACAACAGGGCCTGGGCTGGCTAGGGAGCCGATATATCCTATTTTGGCCAGGACAGTCTCCTTTTTCAGCTCTGTCCCGGCCGTCCCTACTTCTTCACCAAAACTGGGCATTTGTCCCAGCTGCAAGGCAGAGCATAGTGGCAGCTGCTGCCCAGGGAGCAGCTCTGAAGGCAGCACTGCCCGCCAGCAGGAAAGTGGAGAAATTTGCTGCTGGCGGACAGTGTTGGCTTCAGAGCTGACCCCTGGGCAGCCCAGGGTTGGGGGAAATCAGCCTCAGCCGGGGAGGCAGGGAGCTGGGGGGAAGGGAGATCAGCCTCAGCAGGGGTAAGCACAGAGCTCAGGTCGGGGGAGAGGGAGGATCAGCCCCAGTTTTGGGCAGCACAGGTCTGGGGGTGGGGGTCAGCCCTAGGCGGCATGGGGTTGGGAGGGGGAGACCCCACTGTGGGCAGTGAGGCACTCGGGGGTGGGGGTCAGCCCCCAAGGTCAGGGGGTGGCACAGGGCTCGGGGTCAGCCCCAGGCAGCATGGGGCTCGGGATCAGCCCCAGTTGCGGGCATCACAGGACTTGGGGTCAGCCTATTAATTATACAGACCTACCTCACTCAGTCAGTCCCCTCTGGTCTTGCAGTGCTTTTTTTCTTGACCAGGACTGAACATATTATATTACATGCAAAAAAACTCCAAACCATTAAGAGAATGTTAAGGTTGCAAAGTCAAGCACTCAAAAGTTAGGAAATGTCAGAATTAAGGTTGCCTGTGTGCATTCTGATAGTCTTTATTTATGTGATGGTATACTATTTTTTCCACAGGACCCCTGCACAAGCCCCCACTCTTTAGGTCCTGGCTCCACCGAAATCTTGCTAATTCTTTCTGCACAACAGCTCCAAGATACAGCCTTTCCTATCCACCCACACAGCTAAAAAGCTCGTCCAGGCTCTCATTTCACATCCTCTTTGCTGGCCTTGACATTCTTGCCCTGCTTATAGCCATTCAAAATGTTCCTATAAAGATCATCTTCCTAGCTCATCACACTGAGTACTTCACCCCTCTCTTTGCCTCCCTCCACTGGCTCCCCCTTCTCTAACATTTCAAATGTAAGCAATTTACTTTCACTTTAAAGGCCTTTCATGGGAATTCTAGAGCCTCCCTTAGGAGCCTATTCCAGAGCTTAATTATCCTCATAGTTGAAAAGTTTTTTTTCCTAACATCTAACCTGAATCTCTCTTGCTGCAGATCAAGCCCATTACTTCTTGTCCTGCCTGTATGGGTATACAAAATAATTGATCATCATCCTCTTTATAACAGTCTCTAACATATTTGAAATCTGTTAACATATTTGAAATCTTTCTTAAAGTGTGGCATCCAAAACTGGACAGAGTACTCCAGCTGGGACCTTACCAGTGCCAAATAGCAAGAGTCTTACAAACAACATTCCAGTTAATATGGCCCAGAATACTGACCTTTTTTGCAGCTGCATGACATTGCTGGTGCACATTCAGTTTGTGATTTTTCACTACAACTCACAGATCCTTTTTAGCGGTACTACCAATTAGACAGTTATAATCCGTTTTGTAGCTGATTTGTCCTTCTTAAGTGTAGTACTTTGCACTTATCTTTATGGAATTTCATCTTGTGGAATTCAGACCAATTTCCCAGTTTGTCAAAATAATTCTGAATTCTAACCCTGTCCTCCAACGTGCTTGCACATCACCCCACATGCTACTTATCGATTCTCATACACTACTGAGCTCGACTCCCACCTCTGCTCTGCCAGTAAGCCCAGTCTTCTCAGTCAACCACTTATATTTTCAAATGAGCACTTTCCTGCTTTCACTCTCACTGCTCCTCATGCCTACAAGGAAATTCCCATAAAAATCTGCAAATCCACCTCACTGTCCTCCTTCAAATCCCTTCTTTGCTGTGATGCCACCAAAAAACCAACACAAAACACCTAGACTGCAGTTTGACACAGAGTGAGCAGGGACTGCTGCCAATCATGCCCAGTATTATTTCAGAGTATGTCTTCACTACCAACCTTAAAGCGCTGCCACGGCAATGCTTTCACCTGGCTGCAAAAAAACCACCCCTAGGAGAGGAATAGCTACCCCGGTGCACGGTCTACACGGCCATTTTATAGCGCTGAAACCCACATCGCTCGGGGGTGTGTGTGTGTGTGTGTGTTTTCACACCCCTGAGCGAGAATGTTTCAGCGCTGTAAAGTGGCCGTGTAGACAAGGCCTCCCCCACCATACTCGCCCATTGTCTCTTGCCTTAGGCTTGGACTGCAAGCTCTCTGGGGCGGGGGCTGCGATTTTGTTCTTTTGTACAGCGCCTAGCACCCTGCTGGGGCCCTGGTCCGTGATGGGGGAGCCCCTCGGCACGGAGATACACAATGAGGCCAGGCCCCCGCACTTGCTGACAGGGCGACCCGCACTCATGCCTGTGGCACCCGGGGGGGGGGGGAAGGGGGCTACGAGCTCTCCCCGCTGGGTACTGACCGGGGGCGGGGGGGGCTCACACCGGCCAGAGTGGGGCGGGGGGGGGGGCTCACACCGGCCAGTGCCCACCGGGGAAACTCATCCCCCCCCCGCGGGGGCGCCTCTCACCTCTCCTGGGGACCGGCAGCGCGGCGCCCCAGCCGCCCCCCGTGGCCAGGAGCCTCCGGCCCAGCCCGCCGCCGCCGCCGCCCCTCATCCGCCTCCTCCGCCGCGCGGGGCCCGCGAGCCGCAGAGCCACGGACAGCGCCCCGCCCCCCCGGCGGGCGCCCCAGGGCGCTCTGGGAATTGTAGTCTGGCGGGGCCGCCCGGCACCTCGGAGACGCCGCCTGCGGCCTGGGCGCGGCGCCCTGGTGCGGTCACCCGGGCACAGACTTCCACTCGTAATCCCCCCCCTCGCGTGCACACACCCGCACGTCTGCACACTCACTCCCTCGCACGCACACGTCCCCGCACGCCTCCACCAGTATGCACACCCCCTCGCGTGCACACAGCCGCACGAGCACACTTTCACTCATGCACACCCACACATGCATACACTTGTGCAAAGGGGCAATACCCACACAGATGCACTCATGCACCGGTAGATGCACAGCCACTTGCACACATTTAATTGTTCAGTTATGGGGCTACCTCCATTGTGAATCCTTACATGGTTTCCCAGACACCTAGTTCTGGAGCAGATAAGAATTTTAAATGGAGTCAAACAGAGCTCAGTACTTGGTACCTACCTGGATACTTATATGGGGATGGCTTTGCAGAGAGGGAATCAAATTTCCTGTGGTCTCCTAGAGGTCTTCCTACAGATCACATGAGAGGCTCATCTCTTATTTACAAACTGCTGTGATGTATGGAATCACAGATCATCTTAAACATGATAACTCTACAGACACTTAAGGAACAGGCATCCACACTGCTCTAGTTCCAGTAGGGTGACCAGACAGCAAATGTGAAAAATCAGGGCGGAGGGTGCGGGGTAATAGGAACCTGTATAAGAAAAAGACCCAATAATCAGGACTGTCCCTATAAAATCGGGACATCTGGTCCCCCTAAATTCCAGTTTCAGAGTAACAGCTGTGTTAGTCTGTATTCGCAAAAAGAAAAGGAGTACTTGTGGCACCTTAGAGACTAACCAATTTATTTGAGCATGATGAAGTGAGCTGTAGCTCACGAAAGCTCATGCTCAAATAAATTAGTTAGTCTCTAAGGTGCCACAAGTACTCCTTTTCTTTTTGCTAAATTCCAGTGTGATCTGGCTTTGTTTACCTTCAGGAGCCACACTGTGTCTGGAATGCTGTACAGCAGATAGAGACATCTAGTGGGTGAATTATTTAACTTCAAGCAACTATCATTTCATTAACTCGTTCAGTTTCTCAGCATTGCCCGTCTACTCTCCAACAGTCCCTGCTATAGCATCACTTCTGTTCCTGCCAGGTGGTTAGTCTCTAAGGTGCCACAAGTACTCCTTTTCTTTTTGCGAATACAGACTAACACGGCTGCTACTCTGAAACCAGACACACATTGCTACTTTGCATGAAATCTGTAGCTGTTTCTCAGCTTTCAGTCACGCAAATTGTGGTGTGAGGAGATGAAATCTTTGCCCCTTTAATGAATGCACATAACTCTCTCTGTCTCCACCAGTCATGGAGCTGCCCCATTTTAGCACATTAAGTTACAGCAACAATGAATATTAGAAGTATTTAAAAAAAAGGAGTGTTTACACTTTGTCTGCTCATATGCTCTCCATTCCTGGAGTTAGTCTCTTCCCTGATCACTTAGAAGCCATGACGATTGTCAACATGCTGTCTGCTTCTGACCCAGTAAAAGAGACTTGTGGCACCTTAGAGACTAACAAATGTATCCGAGCATAAGCTTTCGTGAGCTACAGCTCACTTCATCAGATGCATGCAGTGGAAAATAAAGTGGGGAGATTTATATACACAGAGAACATGAAACAATGGGTATTACCATACAGACTGTAACAAGAGTGATCAGGTAAGGTGAGCTATTACCAGCAGGAGAGCGCGGGGGACGGGGACGGACAGTGACATTTTGTAGTGATAATCAAGGTGGGCCATTTCCAGCAGTTGACAAGAATGTAGGGGGGGAAATAAACAAGGCGAAATAGTTTTACTTTGTGTAATGACACATCCACTCCCAGTCTTTATTCAAGCCTAAGTTAATTGTATCCAGTTTGCAAATTAATTCCAATTCACCAGTCTCTCGTTGAAGTCCGTTTTTGAAGATTTTTTGTTGAAGAATTGCCACTTGTAGGTCTGTAATCGAGTGACCAAAGAGATTGAAGTGTTCTCCGACTGGTTTTTGAATGTTATAATTCTTGACGTCTGATTTGTGTCCATTTATTCTTTTACGTAGAGACTGTCCAGTTTGGCCAATGTACATGGCAGAGGGGCATTGCTGGCACATGATGACATATATCACAGTAAAGAATCTCTTTTAGCTTGGCTAAGGTTTTCATATACCCAAGCAGCTGGATTTTGATCTCAGTTACTGTCATAAATATAAAGGGAAGGGTAAACCCCTTTGAAATCCCTCCTGGCCAGAGGAAAGCTCCTCTCACCTGTAAAGGGTTAAGAAGCTAAAGGTAACCTCGCTGGCACCTGACCAAAATGACCAATGAGGAGACAAGATACTTTCAAAAGCTGGGAGGAGGGAGAGAAACAAAGGGTCTGTCTGGCTGTCTATATACTGGTTTCTGCCGGGTATAGACCAGGAATGGAGTCTTAGAACTTTTAGTAAGTAATCTAGCTAGGTACGTGTTAGATTATGATTTCTTTAAATGGCTGAGAAAAGAATTGTGCTGAATAGAATAACTATTTCTGTCTGTGTATCTTTTTTGTAACTTAAGGTTTTGCCTAGAGGGGTTCTCTATGTTTTTGAATCTAATTACCCTGTAAGATATCTACCATCCTGATTTTACAGGGGGGATTTCTTTATTTCTATTTACTTCTATTTTTATTAAAAGTCTTCTTGTAAGAAAACTGAATGCTTTTTCATTGTTCTCAGATCCAAGGGTTTGGGTCTGTGGTCACCTATGCAAATTGGTGAGGCTTTTTATCCAACATTTCCCAGGAAAAGGGGGGTGCAAGTGTTGGGAGGATTGTTCATTGTTCTTAAGATCCAAGGGTCTGGGTCTGTAGTCACCTAGGCAAATTGGTGAGGCTTTTTACCAAACCTTGTCCAGGAAGTGGGGTGCAAGGTTTTGGGAAGTATTTTGGGGGGAAGGACGCGTCCAAACAGCTCTTCCCCAGTAACCAGTATTAGTTTGGTGGTGGTAGCGGCCAGTCCAAGGACAACGGGTGGAATATTTTGTACCTTGGGGAAGTTTTGACCTAAGCTGGTAAAGATAAGCTTAGGAGGTTTTTCATGCAGGTCCCCACATCTGTACCCTAGAGTTCAGAGTGGGGGAGGAACCTTGACAGTTACAATAGAACAAATCTGGAGTAAATGCATTTAAATCAGTGGAGTTACTCCTGTTTTATGCTGATGCTACATGACTTTACAGTCTGTGTAAAATATCATCAGGTAACAATGGTTAAGAAATCAGTATAAACAATATCAATTGTGAGGAAAAGTGAGGAAAGCCTCATATGGTCCTCGCTTAGTATTAAACACATGGAAAAGAATATTCACATATTCTCCCACCTCAGTGAGTTTGTTCCATGAGCTCAGATATCAGCATTGCTATGAAAGAGCCATGAACTGGAAAACATTCTGGGTATCAGTTTGCTGCCGCATTGTAGTATCCAGCACTGCCATGTAGCCTTTGAACTGGATTTGGATCTCTCCTGAGCATGTGTGCAACCATGGCGTACCCTATGGAAGCTCATCAGAATGGTGATGGAACAATCTGGCTGGGAGCACCGATGTGCCTGTTCGGACTCACTGAGATGCACAGCAAATAGAAAAGAGTTAAGAGGTCAAATTCAGCTCTGCAGCAAATGGACGATAAAACTCTTTTGATGTCAGTGGAATTATACCCACCTACATCAGGGCTGAATATTAATCAATGTTTCAGCCTCACACATACCTACCAGACAGACCGTGGGAAAAAAGGCAGCGTTCTAATTTTACTAGCGATGGACTCAAATCCAAATACTGTATCGAAACATCCCCTGATGTTTGATAAGCAAACCCAGATCCGGCTCCAATCGTTATAATGGATGAAATCAAAACCCTGGGTCCTAGCACACTTGCATTTTGGAGCTTTCAGAACTTGGATCTGGATTTGAATTTTGTGGCTTATGATCTTGTGTTGAAGGCACTGGACTGCACCTCAGGAGATCTGGGTTCAATTCCCCAATTTGCTACAGACCCCTTACGTGACTTTGGCCAAATCTTCTCTGTGCCTCAGCTTCCCATCTATAAAATGATCTATGCTTCTTTTCTCCCACTCTTTGTCTGTCTCGCTGTTTAGACTGTAAGCTCTTTGGGGAGGAACTGTTCTCTTACTATGTATCTGTACTGTGCCTAGCAGAATGGGGCCTCTAGGTGTTCCCATACTACTAAACTCTACATTTTACAGATTTAGCCCTGCTTTGTATGCAGAGGCTGCTCAACACAATCTGCCACCCTAGGCAACACTTCAGTGTGCCGTCCCTCACACCACTCAAATTTGGTCCAGCCACCCTTTCATCATGATGGGGAGCGGGGTGGGTAGCAGGGGCAAGTCTGAACAAGTGACATTGCAACCAGGACGAGGGATGGCAGGGCCAAATCTGCTGCCCCAGGCAGGTGCCTGGAAATCTGCCACCCTCAGTGCCTGGCTTGCCTATAGATAGAGCAGCCTGTTTGTATGTGATGACTTGTCATCTGACAAGACTGAGATGCAGTCACCAGTGTCAGTTTGAATACCATGGAGACTCATTCCTGTAGGTGCCTGACAATTTAGACAGCCTCTTAGAGAGATAATAAAAGGGAAAGCCAGTTTTTACTCTACAGATCCTGCCCAGAATGCCACTGTCATCTCTGAGCAGGCTGCCTGACTGAGTTGTACAATAGAGCAACAGGTGCTAACCAAATCTCCTTCACTTCTGTACCCGCTGAGTCAACAGATACAGGTTAGAACAGTTCCCTCTCACTTTGAACAGCCCAGCACATTGTTCCCTTCTGCACAGATACCTCATTACTTCCCCTCATTAAAGGTCTTTATAGCAATTGAAAGCTTTGCTCTCTAAGGAGGGCTAAAAATCAATCCTTTTCTGTGGCCACAGTGGTGACCATGCTGTATCCCATGTACAGATAAAGAGATCAGCTGTTAGCATTAGTAGATCTAGTTGCTTTGTCCAAAGCCAGTCATTTCCCTAAAATTGCTCCATAATGCAGGCTAGGCGCCTTGATAAGCAGGTGGTTTATTATTACGGCCCCAGCTGTGCAGTGAGCTTCTCAGACAGATAAATGACACAGGGCGACACTTTCTAACTTCAGAGTAGCAGCCGTGTAGGTCTGTATTCGCAAAAAGAAAAGGAGTATTTGTGGCGTCTTAGAGACTAACAAATTTATTTGAGAAAGTGTATTTTCTACTGAATGCTTCTACTTGCGCTATATTGATGACATCTTCATCATCTGGACCCATGGAAAAGAAGCCCTTGAGGAATTCCACCATGATTTCAACAATTTCCATCCCACCATCAACCTCAGCCTGGACCAGTCCACATAAGAGATCCACTTCCTGGACACTACAGTGCTAATAAACGATGGTCACATAAACACCACCCTATACCGGAAACCTACTGACCGCTACTCCTACCTACATGCCTCCAGCTTTCACCCTGACCACACCACACAATCCATCGTCTACAGCCAAGCTCTGCGATACAACCGCATTTGCTCCAACCCCTCAGACAGAGGCAAACACCTACAAGATCTCTATCAAGCATTCTTACAACTACAATACCCACCTGCGGAAGTGAAGAAACAGATTGATAGAGCCAGAAGAGTTCCCAGAAGTCACCTACTACAGGACAGGCCTAACAAAGAAAATAACAGAACGCCACTAGCCATCACCTTCAGCCCCCAACTAAAACCCCTCCAACGCATTATTAAGGATCTACAACCTATCCTGAAGGATGACCCAACACTCTCACAAATCTTGGGAGACAGGCCAGTCCTTGCCTACAGACAGCCCCCCAACCTGAAGCAAATACTCACCACCAACCACATACCACACAACAGAACCACTAACCCAGGAACCTATCCTTGCAACAAAGCCTGTTGCCAGCTGTGCCCACATATCTATTCAGGGGACACCATCATAGGGCCTAATCACATCAGCCACACTATCAGAGGCTCGTTCACCTGCACATCTACCAAAAGAGATTCTTTACTGTGATATATGTCATCATGTGCCAGCAATGCCCCTCTGCCATGTACATTGGTCAAACTAGACAGTCTCTAAGTAAAAGAATAAATTGACACAAATCAGATGTCAAGAATTATAACATTCATAAACCAGTCGGAGAACACTTCAATCTCTCTGGTCACGCGATTACAGACATGAAAGTTGTGATATTACAACAAAAAAACTTCAGATCCAGACTCCAGCTAGAAACTGTTGAATAGGAATTCGTTTGCAAATTTGATACAATTAACTTAGGCTTGAATAGAGACTGGGAGTGGCTAAGTCATTATGCAAGGTAACCTATTTCCCCTTGTTTTTTCCTACCGCCCCTTTCCCCCCCCCAGACGTTCTTGTTAAACCCTGGATTTGTGCTGGAAATGGCCCACCTTGATTATCATACACATTGTAAGGAGAGTGATCACTTTAGATAAGCTATTACCAGCAGGAGAGTGGGGTGGGAGGAGGTATTTTTTCATGCTTTGTGTGTATATAAAAAGATCTTCTACATTTTCCACAAAAAGAAAAGGAGTACTTGTGGCACCTTAGAGACTAACCAATTTATTTGAGCATGAGCTTTCGTGAGCTACAGCTCACTTCATCGGATGCATACCGTGGAAACTGCAGCAGACATTATATACACACAGAGATCATGAAACAATACCTCCTCCCACCCCACTGTCCTGCTGGTAATAGCTTATCTAAAGTGATCATCAAGTTGGGCCATTGCATCCTTTTCTTTTTGCGAATACAGACTAACATGGCTGTTACTCTGAAACCTGCCTAAGAGAGGTGATAGCTGAGGAGCCAGGAACCTCGGGTGGGTGCCCTCAAGTGACCACAGAGGGAGAATATAGGCACAGTTGCCCTGAACTGTTCCAACCTGTTTTTCAGAGGCCACAAGTGCTTCCAGCTTCCACTGGCTTCAGTTTGAAATTGCAGGTGTCAATATCTTTGAAAATCATGCCACGTTTTTTCAGAGTGTTTCTGTTGATTTAGGTGGCTGACTTTAGCAATCCAAGTTGGAAAATTTGGTTCCTGTCCCACTGCACCTACAGACTACAGGTGTCATCTTGAAACCCTTTGTCATAAAGTAGCCCCACCTGGAGCACCCTCCTGTGGCAGGCTGTAGCATGACAGGCATGCCTGCCTCAGTTTTCCCTCTCAGGTGACCCAATAACTTCACTTCAGGCTTTCTTGTCTTAATAGTACCCCTCTTTGAGGCTGGTTTATTATAAGCAGCATAGTTCAAATAGCCTACAACAAAAGTCCCAAACATGATGTTCATTTCTCACCCCAGTGCAGCCATTAAAACTCAAGACATGTCCCCTGTTGATGCTCCATATACCACACACTAGCACCTGTGACCATGCCCAGCCTCCTTGTCAATCCTCTCCTGTCCTTGTCCCATGACAGCTACCTTACTTCTGCGGTGCAACTCCACTTTTTCCTTCAGGAACCCCCACAGTCTCTTTGCTGGGAGCATCCTTGTCAGGGGAGCATCCCTCACTCCCCCTGGCCTTCTCATGGTTCCTCTGGGTCCAGTTCTGGAGATGTCAGCTGGTAAGGCCCTCCTCTGCTCCCTAGCCTTCAGCCCTCGGGTCCAACTCTTCAGCTTAGAGCCAGCAGGCAGTGCCCTCTGCTGCTTCCTGGCCTTCAGCCCTCAAGCCCTCTCTGGCTTGGGGATACTAGCCAACATATTCCTCTTGTTGTTCTCCTACCTTGAGTCTTCCCCCAGGACCCACTTTCTGCCTCCCTCCAAGATTCCTTCAGTCCCCCTGGTCTCTGGCAGCTCTCACCTGCCCTTCCTGACTGAACCAACCTGCTCTGACTCACCAAGCCTCCCTTCACTGATCTTTTGTAGCGCCCAGGTGCTGTCCCTGCCTCTGAATTGGCCAAATGAGAGCACCTGTTCTGGCACCGGGTGCTGGATGACTTCATTTACTGGGGCCAGTCACCCTGTGACACCCTTATTCACATAAATAATTCTTAACCATGCGAGAAGTCAATAAGATGATTAAGTTAAGCAAAGTTTACTTGCCTCAGCAAGGGTTTCAGGATCAGGTCCTAGGATAGACACCCGAATGACTGGAGCGTTTGGTCGCCATATTACCACCTCCCACACAGGAATGGTGCTGCATGTATACGGCGTTGGACGTGAAGGGCTGTGAGCTCTTTCTGAATGAAAAGAGCGATGTCAGCATAAGCTATTGACTAACAACAAAGGTCACAATTTTCAAAAGTGACTTGCGATTTTGGATTGCTTGAATTTTTAGGTGCCCAACTTGAGATGTTTTAAAGGGGCCTGATTTTCCGAAAGTGGAAGTTCAGCTCTGGCCTGAATGTCAGGCCCTGTGAAGATGTCTCAAGTTGGGCACCTAAAAATTCAAGCAATCCAAAATCACTAGTCAAGTTTGAGAATCTTGGCCATTACTGTCTTTGCAGGGGAAGGGGACTGAAGGCCTTTTAAAATTGAAAAATCTTTATTCCCAGTCACTCCAAAGGGCACTTATAATGCCAACCTGAATCTGTCCTTGCTGAAACACTGATCTCCATTCAGCGAAAGAAGGAATTATGATCGTGAAATAGGGTGACCGGATGTCCTGATTTTATAGGGACAGTCCCAATTTTGGGGTCTTTTTCTTATATAGGCTCCTATTACCCCCCACCCCCTGTCCTGATTTTTCCCACTTCCTGTCTGGTCACCCTATCATGGAAGGACTACGAGACTAACTTTCAGTACCATGGTCCTGCTTTGCATCCTCATACCAAGAGCTACTTATGTGTAAGCAGAGTCAGGATGAGCTCCACCCTGACATCTGGTGGTGAGGTGTGGCAAGTTGTGGAAAAAAACTTCAGGGGCTGATCTCATTTGCATAGGCACACCCACCCCGCCTAGAATGAGGCCATAGCTGCCCAAATGGTCACTTTGGCTGCTGTGGGATCCCCAGTGTCTCTGTTATTGGGGCAGGAAGAATAAATTGTTATTACCCTGATTATGGGAACTGTGCTTGGAACTGTACGTGGCCTTTTGTTATGATGGAGGGACTCACCGTCAAGTAAGTAGCACTCGCTAGGCAAGGGTCATGGGTTCCAAAACTCTGTGAATGGAGAGAGGCTGGGGACAAGTATTAATACTTGATGGCATGGGCTCCTGGGTGAGGGCCTTACATGCTAATTGCACTTCCTCCTCTCTCCACTGTGGAATATCAGAGCTAATTTTGATTCCATTAGGAGTCTAGTCACAGGCTGCTGAGCTCACTTTGGGCTAATAGTGCACCAGCACTGAGGCTTCCATCCTACAAGCTGACTTCACCAAAGAGCTGAACTGACTAAGAGCTGAAATCACTGAGCGTTGTGTTAAGTAGTGGGGGAGCCTGAAGGTATATTGTGGAGCAGTTTGTGGGATGGCTGGAGTGCCTAGTGGGCAGGCTGGTGGAGCAGGTCATAGGACGGCGGGAGCTGCTTGTGAGACGTGGAGCAGAGCAGAATGGAGTGGAGCCCTACGGAGCTGTGGGGCAGTCAGCTTCAGATCATGTAAGGTGCCCCTTACCTCTCTTCCCCCCTCCTCCGATCTCCACCCAGGTTGGGAGTAAAAACTCTGCAGATAAACTTTCGAACTCTGGGGCTGCCCTGACTAGGGATAGAGACTTTTGGGTCATTGGACTTTTGGGACTTTGGGTGATTTGGGGTTGCTGGACTCAAGAACCAAAGGGAAAGGACACGACCCAATTTGCTTGGGGTGGGTTTTTGCTCATGGGTTGTGTTACGAATCCCGTTGGTGGTGTTTCCCCAACATAATGCCACATTGTTTCTCTCTGTTATTAAAAGGCTTTTTGCCACACTCAGACTCTGTGCTTGCGAGAGGGGAAGTATTGCCTCTTGGAGGCGCCCAGCAGGGGTGGTAGATATTTGTCCCAAGTCACTGGGTGGGGGCTCCAGCCGGTTTTGCGTTGTGTTATTGGAATGGATCCCCTAGATATTGAACCCGGCCCTTGTTGCTGCCAACTCCGATGGGCAGAAGGGTTACATATGCGTGGAGTCGCAGCGTGCCTCTCCAGGGCATGAAGATAGTTCTGGGGAGAGAGGAGTGGAGGGATACTGCCAGAGACTTCAGAATGGCAGGCAGTAAAGGAGCACACAGGAAAAATGCTGATAATAGAAGCAAGCACATGGTACTTGCCCTAAGGGTTAGCTTCCCAGTCCTACCATGGTAACAGATGCAAGATTCAGCAGAGTTGCTGAAATGAATGTAGCCTTATTTTAAACAGTGAGCTTCCAAGTCAACAATCCTATGTTGCCAAGATACAAGCTCTTGAAAAAACCCTCTGTCATTAGGGAGAGGAGGAGCACTGGAGCCAACTGTATAGCCCGGAGAAGTTACCGTTCAACAATAACAACGGCACACGCAACCTGAGAATGACAATCGCTCTTTCAGTTGTGCACAGTCCCTTTGCGCGAAAGAAATGCTCCCTCGCAGAACAGAGATGATTCATGCCTCAGGGTGCTGATTTTCGAAGGAACCGTTGTTTTTATCTTCACATAGTGAACTAGCACGTTGAGTTTTAGAGGCTATCATTTTAACAGCAGGTATCGCAGCCAAACCTTGGCTCATCATCTCAGAAACGCAGTGTGCTCCTTCCAGAGATGCTGGCTGAGAATGAAGAGGATGCCATTGTGACTTGCCATAGGAGGGCAGCAGCCTACAGGCAGACGCTGCCAAGCACATGCGGTGTATGAGCCGCTCTCCATCACTTTCTTTTTTATGTATTTAGATTTATGCAAACATTGAAGAGGGCACCTATCCATATGCTCTAGGCCTCCATGACATAACTTTAAAATAACCACAAGTAATGTGTCTATATTTCATCACCTGCAGAGAGAAATTGTTGCTTGGACTAATTCAGGCAATAAGAATCTCCAAGATGTCAGGATCTGGTGGAAGTTATTGAGTGGTTGACTTTTTAAAATCTTCTAGAAATGTAATCTATAAATTTTCATTCGTTTCCCAAGCTCCAAGAGGTTTCTTTGTGCACTACCCCGGCTGCAGGACACAATTCAAGGCCTAATAGTTGTTTGTTTTCTAGACCCTAAGTAATACCAGTATGGATGCTTTATACTCCTATGCTCTATATGTAGATATCCAAGAGCTTTAGAGACACTTATCAAACAGCCCTCTCAACACTCCTGTGAGGTTAGGAAGCATTGTGTTCCCCATTTTACAGATGGAAAAACAGAGGTGCAGAGAGGTTAGGAAGTTGGCTAAGACCACACAGTAAATCGGTGGACAAAGTAGGCCCTGAACCCAGATCTCCTGGTTTGTCATTGGGTGCTTTAACCAGGCAGGGGTGTGTGCAGGAATGTGACCGATTTTGGAGGGCCAGGATCTGTGCCCCCCGCAGCAGCCCCGGGGCCGGAGGAGCTCTGTGTCCCCCACCGCAGCCCTGGGGCCGGAGGAGCTCTGTGCCCCCCGCCGCAGCCCCGGGCCCGGAGGAGCTCTGTGCCCCCCGCAGCAGCCCCCGGGCCGGAGGAGCTCTGTGCCCCGCGCCGCAGCCCCGGGCCCGGAGGAGCTCTGTGCCCCCCGCCGCAGCCCCCGGGCCCGGAGGAGCTCTGTGCCCCCCGCCGCAGCCCCGGGCCCGGAGGGGCTCTGTGCCCCCCGCCGCAGCCCCGGGCCCGGAGGAGCTCTGTGCCCCCCGCCGCAGCCCCGGGCCCGGAGGAGCTCTGTGCCCCCCGCCGCAGCCCCGGGCCCGGAGGAGCTCTGTGCCCCCCGCCGCAGCCCCGGGCCCGGAGGAGCTCTGTGCCCCCTGCCGCAGCCCCGGGCCCGGAGGAGCTCTGTGCCCCCTGCAGCAGCCCCGGGGCCGGAGGAGCTCTGTGCCCCCGGCAGCAGCCCCGGGGCCGGAGGAGCTCTGTGCCCCCCGCAGCAGCCCCGGGCCTGGAGGAGCTCTGTGCCCCCCGCAGCAGCCCGGGGCCGGAGGAGCGTTGTGTCCCCCGCAGCGGCCCCGGGGCTGGAGGAGCTCTGTGCCCCCCGCAGCGGCCCCGGGCCCGGAGGAGCTCTGTGCCCCCCGCAGCGGCCCCGGGCCCGGAGGAGCTCTGTGCCCCCCGCAGCGGCCCCGGGCCCGGAGGAGCTCTGTGCCCCCCGCAGCGGCCCCGGGCCCGGAGGAGCTCTGTGCCCCCCGCAGCGGCCCCGGGCCCGGAGGAGCTCTGTGCCCCCCGCAGCGGCCCCGGGCCCGGAGGAGCTCTGTGCCCCCCGCAGCAGCCCCGGGCCCGGAGGAGCTCTGTGCCCCCCGCAGCAGCCCCGGGCCCGGAGGAGCTCTGTGCCCCCCGCAGCAGCCCCGGGGCCGGAGGAGCTCTGTGCCCCCCGCCGCAGCCCCGGGGCCGGAGGAGCTCTGTGCCCCCTGCCGCAGCCCCGGGCCCGGAGGAGCTCTGTGCCCCCCCGGCAGCAGCCCTGGGCCCGGAGGAGCTCTGTGCCCCCCGCAGCAGCCCCGGGGCCGGAGGAGCTCTGTGCCCCCCGCCGCAGCCCCGGGGCCGGAGGAGCTCTGTGCCCCCCGCCGCAGTCCCGGGGTCGGAGGAGCTCTGTGCCCCCCGCAGCAGCCCCGGGGCCGGAGGAGTTCTGTGCCCTACCAATTACTGGGGGCCCGTGCCCCTGCTTATCCCCCTTGTGCACGCCCCTGTAACCAGGAGATAACGCTCCAGCTGAACCGCACTTTAGCTGAGAGACCATCTCCACTGTGCTTACAACGAGGTTGTTTATCTGGAGCCATTGTCTTGCCTTCCTCCTAGTTTCCTCACAGTCTTGCCATTAAACTAATCCAAACGAGCATACCATAAACATGTGTGGGGACTATCCCAGTAATCCTGTCACATGCAGTATTCGTAAATCATCACAGGTCAGCCCCACATCCTTCACACTGAGCAGCTGCCTCTCCCAGTGCAGACACTTGCTTCAGTGTGTAAATGTGGATTTAGGTGCCTAACTTGAAGTACTTAGCTTTGCAAACATTAGTCTTGGTCGATTGGTCCTTTGATGTTAAAGGGGAAAATGTTTTAATAATGCCTTAGGAACACAAGGGTCATTGACTTTGTGGCATTTATGCTCCCAAACTCCTTAGGTGCTTTTAAACTCTCCCTCTAAAGTTTTGGACTTTGGCTTTGTTGTCTGGCCCTTTGATGTTTTGTGAAAGTTGCCCAATACATGGGTGTGACAGGGTGCTGGCTAGGAAACCCTGAGCCAGACCTCTGTCATGCCAGCTCCAGTCAGGAAAGGGGAATTGGAGCTGGCTGAGTAAGCCCAGGCCTAAGTGGCAAACAGGGAACAACTGCCAGCCTCGTTAGCCAGGAGCTGCATAAAGGCTGCCAGGAAGGAAGCCAGGGAGAGAGGAAAGAGAGGAGACATGCTCCTCCTTAGAGGCCATGCTCTATTGCTGGCTACAGAAGCTAGCAGTCCCTGAGACTGTGAGCCTGAAGCTGTCTGTAGCTACAAGGTGGTGGGAATTTGTACTGTAAATAAAGAGCAGGGGTGATTGCACCAAAGCAGAGGTCTCTGGCTGGTTTGTGGCGCAGAAGTGGCTGAAGATAGAGTGGCCCACCTGTGCCCTGTTACAATGCATTAAAATCTCTGCTCTCTCCTCTTTACTAGCAGTAGTTCTTCTAAGAGGATGTTCTCAAAAAAGAGGATGTCCATGTACCAAAAATGTGCACCCCCATTTGCACACGTAATGCAATGCCTCTGGCTATGTCATGGGACATTTGTAATACCAGTATGGATGCTTTGTACTTCTATGCTCCAGTAGATGGGATGGGACCCATGACTCTGTGTGATGCTCTGTCTCCGACTAGTGGCTGAGCCACACATAGAAGTTGATGATTCCACTACTAACTTTGAGATAATACAGCTTAGGTTTATTTAGTTTAGGCAATAGATGTTTATGCCTTTAGATCCAGAAGTCCTGTGTCTGATCTCCATTACCAGTGGCCTATCCAAAGATGTTGTATTACACACACATAACTACTGCATTTGTGACCATAAATAGCCAAGGTTAAGGCATCAGTGGGTAGGATCATGCACCCAGTGACCCATTTGTGTGTGCAAAATAACAGTCTCTGTGTACCAATGCTGTAACTGTGCACTCAGTGAAGGTGCATGCGTACTTGGACATCTTTTGCAAGTGCAAAATATGGTGTCCAGCTGCAGTGGTTTCCCAAGTGCTATTCTGGCAGCCAGAAATTACTTTAGGGCAATGAAACTTCTTCAAGGGAAGCCCTATGTCATCCCAAACTGGAGCATCTCCAAGCAGCCTTGGGAGGTACCAGAGTCCTTTCTCACCTACCCATAGAACTCCACCTGAGTTGTCACTGAGTGACAACACACAGCTAGCAAAACATTAGACAGCAGAATTACATTATTGGAACACGGTCATTCACTGAACATACCACAAACCCAGGTCATTGTTACCTAGCAACTCCTGAGAGCTGCTTAACCCTTTACTGGGTATCACATAAGGATGGGCAGATAGATATTTCATCCAGTTGAACCATTGTGGGTTGGAAGTTCAACTCTAAGGCTCTGATAAGAGGACAATGTGAAACAAAGAGCAGAGGTTGGAGTGGGGGTGGGGACAAAGGGAGAGAAAGAAAAATTCTAGTGGAAAGATAAATACCGTCCATGTTCTGAAAAGAAAGGCACCCATTTAAAGCAGCCTTTTGGAGAGTTTTCTTCTTTCTAACATATATCACAGGCCACACCTTGGCTAGACAAGAATATTTTAAACAAATAAAATCAAACATGCAGCCATGGACCACACAGCGAGTATACTGGGGTGTAACCTAGGGGTAGGAAAGACTGGTCCTCAAACATCCCCAACCTAACAGCACGAGCTAGACGTGCTGCACCTTGGCTCAGATTAGTGCTATTCCTTTCAGACTTAATCTGAGTGGCGAGCTATCAATGGGCTATGGCTGGTCAGACTATGAGGGGGCACTGTTTGCTATTCATGAAAATCATATTAGTTTGAAAAGCCCTAACTCCGCCTTTCGTTGTATCAATAATTACATTAGCTGAGGCCCCAGCTGGGAGCAAACCGGATGCATCTATTTTTGCATCATTCCACTCCATGCAGTGACACCATGAGCCACTCATGTTCACTAGAACACGACGGGTTATGACACTGAAATAATACCCGATCACAGGCAGGATTAGAAAGAAGGTAAAACACAATGGTGTTATATAATCTATACTGTCAGAGCTTCAGGGGGTGTAAATAATCGTAGGTCCATTGAAGACAATGGAGTCACTGTAGTCAATGAAGCTAAGCTGATTTGCATCAGCTGAAGAGATACTCCAGAGTTGATATGATAGGCGGCTCAGAAGGCAGGGCAGCCTACTGCTTAGTGCACCCAACTTCCAGCCCCTTGCCCTCTGTTAGGGAGGTAGTGAAATATGTTCCTGAGTTTAAGCTGAGAATCTTTGGCTTTCCACCAGCATCTGGCTGTCAGTCCTTAAGGGGGTGTGGTAAGGGGACCCGGGCCCTCTGTCTCTACTAGGCCCTAGTCCATGGCCCTGTGGGAAGCAATACTGGCAGGGTTCTTCCTGTAGTAAATCCAAGTTTTCTTCACCAATGGGTTCCTTCAGTCTGGGGCGTGGCCCCTATAGTCAGTGCTTAATTTGTAATGAAAGAGGTGCCAGGGCTCAAGCAATTTTTTAACTTTCATAACTGATGCAGCAACTCCAGAGGTGCCAGAGCTATGAACCGCCAACCTTAGAGGTGCCATGGCTCAGCTCTGGCAAGCCCTGGTACAAATTAAGCAATGCCTATAGTCCAGTCAGCCTCTCAACACAAAAAAAGAGTCCAAATGAGCAGGGCCTTGCAGGACCTGCTGGTTCTCAAAGTGGGTGGTGGTTGGAGAAGGCTCTGCCTGTGGCCTTATCCACCTCTGTGGTCCCCTCTGAGGCTCAACCTTCTGTCTGGCTTCTCAGGGCAGGTCTAACCTACACACTCTCTCCCGTCGACTTAGTTACTCCACCTCCGTGAGAGGTGATAGCTATGTCAGTGGGAGAAGTTCTCCCGTCAACATAGTGCTATCTACAAGGGTGGGGTGGAGTGTCAGATTAGGGTGATCAGATGTCCTGATTTTATAGGGACAGTCCTGATATTTGGGGCTTTGTGTATATGTAGGCGCCTATTAACCCCCACCCACTGTCCTGTTTTTTCACACTTGCTGTCTGGTCACAGCAAGGTTAGGTTAGGTATAACTACATCATTCAGGGGTGTGGATTTTTCACACCCCTGAGCAACACAGTTATACCAAAGGAAGTATAGACCTAGCCTCAGAGAAGGATTCTTCTTTCCTGCAGCCTGTCCACCACCCTTTACCTGGGCTTCTGAGCTCCTTTTAACCTGCTCCTCCAGTTAGAACATGCTTGGCAGGTCCAGAGTGACGGACCTACCTGGGCCAGTATTGCCTTTTAACTCCTCCAGGCCCAGCATGGGGTTTGTATACCCCATCACAGTCTGGTTGAAGGTGACAAAATTATGAGGAGGAAAACTAGTTGTGAAAAGAACACTCCCTGTTTGAGCTGCACAATGTGATGGCATATGTTCTGGCAGAATTACACATCTGTACTCCTTCCTGTCTCTCTGAATCAATCCCCATCTGTTCCCCAGTGACCAGCCGTTGCCCTCACTCTGCATCCCGACATTAGCACTTTTGGCAGGCTTTCACAGCACATTGCAGCCCCTGCCTAGCCAGGCTCTCGAAGGAGCAAGGACGAGAGGAGAATCTGGCATCACTTCATAAATGAGCATATAAAAGTCAGTTATATAGCGCACTCTGACCTTGTTTACAAGTCATCATGGAAATAGTTCCCAGCTCCCAGTGTTTCCAGGGGAAGTCGTTTTCAAGGGCTCCAGAAGTCACTAGTAAATGCTAATAAAGTCCAAAATACTTTGCCTTCAGTTCAATACGCGCTGCACTCACACTGCTTCTAAACTCTCCTGGAATACATAAACCCTGATGCATTTTAATGCAGGCGCAGACAGCATCCACCTACACTACAGTGCTGTGTATCATGGGAACAGCTTGCATGCCATTATTTTCCCAGATCGTTGCTTGAATAGATTATAACAGGATTAAGAGCTCTTCTCATACCGGTCAAGTATTTATGAGCTTGGAAATGCAGAGAAAGTATTTCTTTACGAGTTCATGCAAATGCCACTGAGGTCCTTTAAAATTTAAAAGGCAAACTTCAAAAAGGTAACGCCTTTGTTTCAAACCCAATTTGGAGCAGACATCAACATGCTGGGGTACTGCACTATGGAGTGGTTAGATGTCAGGGAGGCATATCTTTATAGCCGCTGCTCAGGTCTAGATGCTCATCACAGTTGTATGTCCTGCAACCCACTGGGCTATTAACTACGCTCTGGAGCATTTGCTTGTAAGGAGATTTGTCTTCTCATCAATGCCTTGATGGCTAGATCCGCTAATGCCTGTTGCAAGATGCCACAGTCTTTCAGCAATGACAGTAGCAAGTCATATGTGTCGTTGCATAACAGAGCTAAAAGAGGTCATTGTTCTCCTCTGTGTCAGGTACAGAAATTTACGTGGAACATTTCTGTCATCTTACACAAAAGTTAATTAAATATGCAAGGGTGTAAAATTCCAAAATAAGGAACCTGAAACTGACCTTCAGTTCACATCTTACTAAACTGGTAACTACATCGCTATAACCCAGAAGTTGATTTCATCACAAAAATACACAGAGAGAGAGAGAGGCAAATTCTGTTCTCATTCACACTGGTAAATGGGGAGCAATTCCACTGATTTCAGTGGATTTTCACTAGTATAACAAAGCAGTATTTGATTTATTTGTTGAAAAATCTGAGGATCTCAAAATGCTTTACAGTTTAGGGTCAAATTCTCAGTTGATGTAAATGAAAAAAACTCCACTGAAATCAATCCAGTTGTGACCATTTTATACCAGCAGAAAATTTGGCCCTCATTTTGTTAAATCTCACAATATATCTCCCAGGTGGACAGACAGACTTTCACTTACCACTGGCCGCAGGAGGCACCGGGGATCAGAGCTTCAGCTGCAGGGCCCCGGGGCCCCCTTGAAAGGGCTCGCGAACCCCCTGGGCTCGCGAACCCCCTTGAACCCCAGTTGAGACCCTTCTTAGACTTCATCAGCAAAAGTTGGCATGCTCCACGCCCTGGCTGAGGAAGACTTTCCCTGCAATATCTCTCAGTTCAGGTCCCCAGAGCCAGCGAGGTCTGCAGTAGCCCAGAACAACAGTGACTTCCCTGCTGGGCACAGACAGTAGGAAGCTGCCTGATTCAATGAAGACAGGAGAAGAGGTGAACCTGGGTGGAGAGCAAAGGGAGGCATGGGAAGGGATTGGGACAAGGAAGTTGGGGTGTGTGTATGCGGAAAATGGGATGGGAGGTTGGCAAGGGGAGAGGGGAACTGGGAGTGGGAGTTGGGATGCGTAGGAGAGGCTGGGAACCGGTGCAGAGATGGGGAGCCAGGGGACAGGGAAGGGGACTGGGATCCAGTTGATGGGGGAGACTGAGATTGGATGAACAGCCACAGGGAGACTAGGACTGGTTGGCCAAGGAGATCGGGACTAATAATGAATGGGGTGGGAGATTGAAAGTGAGGGGAGAAGGAAGAGAGATCTGACGAAGAGCTGAGGTGCAGGGGGAAATCTGGGACTGGCTGGGCAAAAAGGCAGGGACAAGGAGCTAGGGGTAGGTGGAGATGACAATACTGAGATTGGACAAGGACCCTGAGGAGGGAAATTGGGACTAGGGGCCATTCGGGCTGGACACAGGCAACCTTAATTCTGGCACTTTCTAACTTTTGAGTGCTTGACTTTGCACCCTGAATAATTTTCTTTTAACACAGGTGTTGTGTGTGTATGTGTACGTGTACAAGGCCAACTTGTGCTTCTGTAGCAGACCAGAGACAAATCTTATACAGAGTATTGAACAAAGGCTTCAGAAAGAAGGATCCTGAAATACTATTTATATTGTGATCCCTCCCCACCCTCACCCCCTTGCTTTTGACAAAAATTGTATCTTGGAACTTAAGAAGTCCATTGGGAATTGCTGGCGTACCTAGGCAATTTCCAAAGAAGCAATTTTGTTTGACTTTACCACGACTGTAAATGCTCTGTGCTAGGGAATCTACATAGCTAAGCCTCATTAGTCCCATTAGCTGACATAGGTAAACCAGCATTTGTGGGAAAACCAACCCCAAGAGTATGCATCATCTAGCCATGGTAAAATTCCCGCAAAGTTGGGACTTTAAGTTTACCTGTTTTGAAGAAGCTCTTGGTCCTAGTACTTCGGCAAAGAGGAATAGAGAGGGCATAACTCATGGTGCTAGTAGTAATGAGATAAAATTAAAGTAAGGTCTTAATAAGAAGTTTCTTGGAAGACTCAAAGAACCTGACAAGAAAAGTCATGGAAGCTCCCTCAGGACAGAGAATTAAAAAATACACTGTAGGAAAAAGCTGGGCATTGATAAGGGGGTGGATTAAATTATTTTATAGGTTTTTTTCCATCTCTAACTTTTAATTACTCCTGACAGCCAGCCTTGCTTGGGTGAAGAACACTAACTAAAAGTACCAAACAGCATTACAAGATTGCACTCCTAAAGCATCCTTCTGGGAAGCAGGCTGGGTTGTTCATATTGAAAAGTCTAAACTGAACGACTATGACTCAGAATAGAGGACGGAGTGAAGTTTGCAGAAGTCACTAAAGTAGATCACAGCTGATGGCTTTACAAGTCACTGGGTTTAAATCCCTGTAGAATTACAGGCAAACCTATTTCTTCCCCCAGAAGAGACTGAGATATTCTTTGAATATAGAGAATCTCATTGTCCTTTGTTTATCTGTTTTTAGTCTGCATAGGAGCCCCTGTGATGGGGAAAGAAGGCAATACTTTCTTCAAATGATTCTGACACATTGTTTGTTGCTGTTGATCTTGTCCTTTGGCAATAAATACAACTGCACAACCAATGTATTAATATAGAGCTAGCCCACTACTATTATTTATCTGTATTACCATAGCACCTAGAAGCCCCAGCCTTAATCAGAATCCTTACTGTGATAGACACTACATTTAGAGACAGACCTGGCCCTGAAGAGTTTATATTCTAAATGGGCAAGACAAAGAGTGAGTGGGGAAACAGAGGCACAGAGAAATGTAGTGACTTGTTAAAGGTCACACCACAGGTCAATGGCAGAGCCAGGAATGGAACTCAGGTCTCCTGACTCATCGTCATCATTATGGTAAAAGGTTGGTGAGTAGATTCTGAACATGGGCAGGTAAAATTTCATCTCTTTTTTGCAAGCCTGGGGTGATCTCCATCTTCCAATAAATAACTGGTTGGAGCCACTTGAATATATTCCAATAGTCTCATATTTTTTTCCGTAGAACTCTTTACTCAGAGGTAGGATCACCCGGTGTGTAAATGAGGACCTGCATCCCTTGCAGAAAATGACCTATATTTTAACTATATTTACAGTAAAAAGTAGGACACTTGCATGTCCAACACAAGAGCTTTATAGCCAGGTTCTGCCTTCTGGAAGACACAGAAGCTTTGTTTACAGCAATTCATATGGCTTCCTCAAATATACTCACCAATGAGATTTAGTTTTGCAGTATTTTCAGGAACTTTTTAAAAAAAGTCAAATAGACACCCCTGGCCAAATTCAGATGTTATTACTTAAATTACACCAAGATTCAGGCCCTAATGTGCTAGGTGCTGTACAAACACAAAGTAAGAAACAGTTTCTGCCCTGGTGATTCTAACAGACAATACTTCTCCCGCCCCATTCCATCTCTGTCTGATCATCTTCATTTTACAGATGGGGAACAGAGGCACAGAAAGATTAACTGATTTATCCAAGGTCAAATGGGAAGATTGACAAAGATGTTAACTGAACCCAGATCTCCTGAATCCCAGACCAGTGCCTTAAAGGCAAGACCAGTCTTCCTCCATTTGCTTCAGTGGAGTTGCATGTGTGTACATCGGGGTGAGGTTATCCAATAATATTTATATCAACAGGCCCTATAACGCTTTTGACTCTTTGGAGACAGTGACCCTATCCTTTCCTGGCATGGAGATGTGCTTGGGATAGGAGAGATTTTATCCCTCTGACTCTGATCATGATATTTGATTCAATTTTAGCCTCCTCCTTCCCTTATTTTTTTTCTTCCTAGTCCTGTTATTTTTGTGGATGTCTTCCATTTCCCCAGCCAGAATCACTGTTGTGTCCAGCTGGTTCCTGGGAGCTTTTATACAAATACTCAGAGACACATCAGGGCTCCATCACTGATGTTTCCAAAAAGCCAGACATCTGAAATAAACAAGGGACCTGATGGAATAACCAGAGCCTGGTCTGCAGACAGATCAACCGTAAATCTAATCATAGGAGCAAGAGGGCAGCTGTATGAGAGAGAAGAGCAATGCAGTTAAATAGATGTGATGAGCTTCCTAACGCGGCCCTACAGCCAAACTTCACAGTCTCTTTTAGTATGGGCAGATCATTGTTTTTAAATAACTGACCCTTCATGGCCAACTTGGCTCATAAATTATGTTTCCCCATGGCTTGCTCAGGAAATGCATTCCAAACTGTGTTTCCAACTTAAAATAAACTAAAATCAGCTACTCTCTGAGTATGGCACAGCAGTAAATCCACTGTAGGAGATGGTGCATGACAAATGGACCCAGAGCAGTTTCAATTTATAGCAACTGGAGGCCAGATATGTTAGTTCCAGCTTTGCAGGTAAAGAGTAGGTTAAACAGCTCAGCTCAGGAGCCTGCCTGTGCGGTAATTCTAAGTTGCTATGCCATAAAAACATTTCCTAAGCTGCCTGTGGCAGAAACGTTTTGCTGATGTTTGAACAATGCATTTACACTGCAGAGCCAAGCTTGATTGTAACAAGAGTGTTTTAAGTTTTAGAAGGGTTACATGAAAAAATAGCAGAGCAAAGGAAAGTCAATACTCATGCCCCTCTTGTAGGAGATCAATAAACCGGAGTACAAAACTCGGTGGGCAATTCCTTCCAGAGCCAGGAGGGGAGGCTGCTCTCACTGCCCTCTCTCAGGGGTTCCACCAGGTATCTACTCCAGCCATAAACTAGGTAGTTCCCAGTCCTAATTAATCTTTTACTAGTCTTTCATCTCTGTAGTTTTACTGGGGCTTTTATGATGTTACTGGGTTATATCTTTCAGTTAGAAGCTAAGTTTTGGCGAGGGGGTTTTAACTGACTGGTTATGACCTGTGGATGCAAAAGCATGACCTCCTCCTGCCTGGAGCTAAGAGACCCAACTTTGATAGCTCACAGCAAATAGCAGTCATAATCTCTAGGTGGTCCCAGCCACCAGAGTGGGACAGAGAGCTGTACTCTTACACATCACTGAGGTGCCTTCACCTTTGGAGCCCTGAGCTACTATCTAAAGCTTTCCGACTACTTGGCGGGTGGTCAGTTAATGCATGTATGTATGTATGTATGTACCTGGTGCAAGCCACTCATGGCCCTCAGAGCCCAAATGCAGCATCCTGAGGCCAGAGTTGCTGAACTGGTGGAGCAGAAACAGCATATAGCAGACACTGTGGAGCAGGCCCACCTGGGAACTGGTAGGTCCAATCCTCATATTTAAGAAAGCTGATAGGAGGCAACCCAGCTCGAATGGGGGTGGGAGCAGGGCAGAGGACAATCTTCCTTAGATAAAAGCCACCTTCCAACAGAGGTAGAGGAGACTAGTCACTCTTGAGACACCGAGAAGGTCACTCCAGGAGAGGGGGTCATGGTTCTGAGACATAAGCTGTAGTGATAGAGGACTGGATCCTAAGAACCATAGATAGTTGGGTATATAGTAACTGTGAGAACTAGTCAGTGACTTGGCTACCTGGTGCACTGGCAGATCTCACAAGACTAGAGTACTGGGGAATGTCTTGGTACATATTAAATTTGGAAGAAATTTCTTCTGTTCTTCTCCATAGCTGTCCTCTGTAGGGTTTCTTGAACTTTCCTCTGAAGCGTTATGTAGTGTCCACTGTTGGAGACAGCATACCAGAGTAGAGATCCCACTGGTCGGATCCAGTAGGGCAATTCCTCTGCTCCTGTCTATGCCTCAGGTTTTTCTACAGTACTGATCATTTTGGGATCCAGGCACTGCAATAAAGAAGTCCAAAGTGAGTAAGCTGCTGCAAGTCCCTCACCCTGACTGGTGGGGGCAGCTAGCATATTATTCTAAAGATAACAGCGTTTTCATTCTCCAATTTGCAGATCACGTACAATTGCCATTTTTTATTTGCTCTGGGAAATAAAGAGCCCTTGCAGATTAATGTGATTCACAGAGGTTTCTACTGATCCTGTTTTAGGAGACATTTGTCATTTATCTGTGTCATGAATATCA
The DNA here is from genome assembly GCF_965140285.1 of Lepidochelys kempii. Taxonomy (NCBI): domain Eukaryota; kingdom Metazoa; phylum Chordata; order Testudines; family Cheloniidae; genus Lepidochelys; species Lepidochelys kempii. The sequence continues at coordinate 21,227,472 of NC_136380.1, forward strand.
AATGCGAGCTGGGATCAGTTAATTTACAATGAGATCTAAAACTGGGAATAAAAGCTTTAAAAAAAACCACCAGGTAAAGGAAAGGAGTTAGTTTGACACAATGCTAAATACAGAACAATAAACTCTTATTTAATGAATTAAAAGCTGTCAGTTAGTTTCATTCTGGTTTTGCATGCAATGGGGTCTATGCACAAGTGGCACGTCTGCTAATAGGGAAGGGAGTGACATGTGCCACTTTTCATCCAGAACCATTCATTATTTGTTTCAGAAGTGCATAGAGACCCCATCCAAAACTCCCATTGACTTCAGTGGTGCAAGATAGGGCCCTAAATGAGACAAAGTTCAAACACAAAGTGCCAATTCCTTCCTGATGCAACTCCACTGGTTTAAATGGCATGACCACCAGGGATGGGCTCGCCACTGAATTATCACCAGAGGACATTCAAGTCTCCAGGCCCATGTATTTGTGACGTTTTCATCACTGTATCTAAGCAGATTGTCACAGTGGAGGGAAATTCACCTGTATTACCCCTCCATGGTCCAGCAGGGGCCTCACCCTTAGGCTTCTGGCTCTCCAGCTATCACCTGTCTTGGGTGGAGATTTGTGTCTCTCTCCCTCCTGACTTGGGTATTTACAGGCCGCACAGTTCCCTGACTACACTGTGAATTCCCAGCAGACCAGACTCCCTGAGCAGGCCTGATTCTGTTCTTTGCTTTCTCCTCAGAGGCTGTGGACAGTTGTAACTGCACACACAGCTCATTCCAAGCAAGCACATTTATTCTTAATGTAAACAGATTACAGAGAAAACACATTAAAAACAATAAAAGAACCAATATGGATGCTAAAAAAGCTTACCAGCTGACCCCCCGCACCTTCCATCTCCACAAGAACTCTGGCTCTGGTCCCTAAGGATTATGGTGCTCTCCTTCGTCCGTTTGGGTGGATCTGAGAGGCCACTGGTAAGCTTATTAGCATTAGCATTTGGGTAGATCTGAGAGAAGGCCCCGAGTCAGTTTTAACTCAGGCTATTTAACCAAAAGCCCTTTCTTTGTTGGTCCCTAGAGGATCCAGTTTGAATCAGTGTACGTGAGCTTCTCTCCAGGTGTGGTACCTCTTTGGAGGTGTTACAACCTGAGTGAATTTGCCTAACCGCTACCCACTGTTCTTAGTGCTTTGAAGCCTGTAGTCCCCTCACCCACGGGATTACATAAAATGCGTGGCTCACAGTGATATATAAACTTAATTCAATAAGGCTTGTCCAGGATATTGCCGGAAATTGCTATATCTGTCACCCAGCTTATCATAATTATTAATTAATGTCACACTTTGTGGAAGTGCCCCAACGGGTGCTGTTCAAACACAGAGGAAGACACAGATCCTGCCCCAAACAGGCTACAGGCGGGAGGAAAGGAATGCAACATAGAAGCAGAATGGTTGGGGTTGGGGTGGGCTGTTGACTGGCACAAGTTCCTTCTACATTATGTAATTTATGAATCTGTGTATTTTGTTGGTGGCACTTGGAGCTGAAGTTGGGGAGAGGAATGGCAGGAAGGGAAGGGATTGTGGGAGTAAAAGGAGGAGTGGGAAAAGGGTGTGGGCACAAACTGAAGTGGCGGGAGGTAGAAGGGGGAATGAAAGAAGAGGAGGAGTGCAATCAACAGAGAGAGGGAGGCTGGCTTAGGGAAGGAGATGTGAGGGGCTAGGGCTTTCTAAAGTCTATGCAGTACAAGCTCCCTTCAGCTGCTGCTCCCCATGTGAGGAGGCTCCCTTTGGAGCTTGAGGGTGAGAGGCGCTGGAAGGCCCTGACATATCCCCTGAGCTCTTAGCTGCAGCTGGTGCTGGCTACTTTGGGCAAAGAGCTCTCCAAAGTCCACCCCATCCAAGGTCTTCCTAGCAGTTGTTGCTGTTCCCAGCATGAAGAGAGGGTATGAGGGAGGCCACTGGGCCCAGTGTCCTGGGCACTGGTGAGGTCAGCACTGAAAGGCTTTGCAGCTGATGGATATTCTAAGGTGAATGAAGGGAGGAAAGATATTTGGTGAACAACAGGGTGAGGCAGCGAGTCTGAACTGTTCTGCTGTGGAAAATAAAGTACTTTCTCACTCCTCTACATCTGTAAAGTCTGGGGCTCCTTGGTGAAGGAGCTCCTTAGCACAGCTGCTGTCCCTGTTCTCAGGATAAGCAGAGGATTTGGGGCTCTAGAACTGTCAGGCCAGTATCTTCCACCAGCACTAAAATTCATAGAAAAAAAAAGTAATAACCTAACTAACAAAAGTGGGGCAGTTCTCACTATTGACTGGGCTCCCCTTTGCATCCAATTTGGTTCTTCCCCACTCGCTTCTACCAGGAATAATCAGCAAAATTGTCCATCTGGCTTTTCTAGTCAGTTGTGAAAAGCCTATGAAATTATATTTTCATCACAACTGACCTGTGAAATTTGTCATCTTTGTTTGTGATTAACACAAGGGCTTTCTTAATTGCTGAATTTAGTTTCAGTTACAGAGAGATTAGAAGAGATGACTTTCTCTGTAGAGAACTTGAGTGAGGTATTGAAACATATGAGCCATTCACTGGGTTCTGTTGCACAAGGCATCAAAAAGTATCAAAGGTATCAAAAAGTATCAAAAAGTGGTGGCTTCAGCACACCACATCTGGAATTGGAGAAAAAAGGTGTTCATTCAGCAAAGAGATTTCTGCAGCAGGGGATAACTAGAAGGGGTGGAAAATTATCACGAGGCTTCACTCGAATATGCAGCTAAGCTACAGGAGTCCAAATGCTGGGTTTGCAACACTGTAAAGGGAATTTAGAATTCGGAAAAGTAAAGTTTTCAATGAAATTAAAAAAGAAAAAAAAAGAAAAAATTTTCTAATAGGTTTTGTAAAACACTAAAAAATGTAACAAAAATAAAATAAAATAAAGAAGCAGCTACATTTGAGGCCTAAAGAAACGGAGTTTCCCTTTGAATAGTAACAGAGCTCAATGACATGTACAAGCAATGCAATGAACTACACTTACTTGAGATACTGTTATGCTACAGGTTTCAGAATAGCAGCCGTGTTAGTCTGTATCCGCAAAAGGAACAGGAGGACTTGTGGCACCTTAGAGACTAACCAATTTATTTGAGCATAAGCTTTCGTGAGCTACAGCTCACTTCATCGGATGCATTCAGTGGAAAAATAAATCTGTTAGCCACAAGTCCTCCTTTTCTGTTACGTTACACTTACTGCCGTTAAGGCAGATATTGTAATGCCAGAAGTTTTAGGCCAGCTAACTTAAGCAGTCGGAAACCAGCCAGTTTAGTTGCACTTCCATTAAGATGTGCTTGTGCGTGCTATTCATCCCATTTCCACAGACTTTGCAATTCAATCTGCAGGTTTTCCATGCTAAATCCAAAGGGGGGGGGCCATGCATAATGAATGAGCTCAGTGGTGGTTAGTATCACAACTGACAAGATAATTTATGGCATGACAATGTTCAGCTCCTGAAATGTAAAAAATTAAGATCATGCAGTGCGGCAAGGCCAAGTGCTACATCTTTCTTCCAGCACTATAATCTGGGAACAAATGCATTTTGCATGCCCACAAGTCAATAAGTGAGGAAGCCAGTCCAAAAATAGTTGAACTAACTTCTCCATGTGTAGCCAGTGAGACATATAGACAGCATTAGAAAATGCCCTGCACCAGTGCTAAGCGGACGTAAAATTCTACCAAATCAGAATTCCCAACTCACTCCCACTGATGATAGTTTTTCCACTTTCATTTCGCACGGGTGTAAATAGCTGCACAAAAGGTGCACAGCAAGGGAGAACCAGGCCCTGGGACTTTGTTTCTGGATCCTGTCACAGCTCCTGAGCAGTCAGGAAGATTTGGACTCATGAAGCTGATGCTTCAGCAGGATGTAGCTGTTTTTCACCACAATGCTGGCTGGTCCTGACTATAGAACCAGCACATCTGGCCTTGAGAGGCTCACCCCATTGTAGGTGACGTAGTCAGTTTAACACTTGTTATGCCACATCCCTTCCTGCTGCATTGGGGGCTTGGCTGAAGTCTAGGGACCATGTCGGGGCTTCCTTACCTCCCAGAAATACTCTGAGTGCCACTTCAGTTTCGTGGAGCCATTGGATGGTGTAATTCAGAGGAGCCTTCAAGCTGCTGTAAATTTTGCCAGGGGGCCTGGATTGTAGAAGTGCAAAGGAAAGCTTTATATTATGTTTGCACCTGAGCCCTGCAGTTGGGCTGTGTGGGCCAAAGATCTGGTCCAAGGTGTGGGTTTGTTTCCTTTTCGGAGAGAGAAATGAGGGTAGAGAGACACTGATACAACATACACTGTCTAGGCTGCTTCATATAAAATGTGTTCCTGCACAACAAAGCTGTGAGCAGGGCTAGATATTAAAGAGCAAAACCACAGCATAAGCCCCAGGAGCGCCAGAACCTCAATAGAAATGGGGGGCCACAAGGCTCTGCCCCTCCTCTGCCGTTACTCCTCTTCCCCTGAGGCTCTGCCTCCTCTGTGGTCCTGCCCACTGCTCCTCCTCTTCCCTGAGGCCCTGCCCCCTGGCCAGGACAGAAGCTGGAGACAGGCCATGATAAGAGCTGCCCAGGGAGCTTGGGCCACTGTGGGGGCTCCAGGCCCTTCTTTTGCGCTGGGCAGCATGCCCCAGAGGGTGGGAACACAGGCTGGGGGCTGCTTTTGGGTCCCCTGGCCCCCCACTCAGGGCAGGTGGATGGTCTGGGGCTCCACAGAGCAGCCCAGGGTCCCTGTTTGGCTGTTACCATGGCCCAGCTCCAGCTTCTGGTCTGGTCAGGGGGTGGGGCCTAGGGGGAAGAAGAGGAACGGGTTGGGGCCATGGAGAGGGGAAGGTCCTCAGGGCAAGGGGGGGCTATACAGGGGCTCAGTAGGTTCCCAGTATAGGGTTGTGTTTATGTGACCATCGCTTATTAGCACAGTAGTGTCCAAGAAATGGACCGCTTGTGTGGATTGGTCTAGGCTGAGGTTGATGGTGGGATGGAAATTGTTGAAATCCTGGTGGAATTCCTCAAGGGCTTCTTTTCCATGGGTCCAGATGATGAAGATGTCATCAATGTAGCGTAAGTAGAGTAGCGGTGTTAGGGGACGAGAGCTAAGGAAGTGTTGTTCTAAGTCAGCCATAAAAATGTTGGCATACTGTGGGGCCATGCAGGTACCCATAGCAGTGCCGCTGACTTGAAGGTATACATTGTCCCCAAATGTGAAATAGTTGTGGGTGAGGACAAAGTCACAAAGGTCAGCCACCAGGTTTGCCGTGACATTATTGGGGATACTGTTCCTGACGGCTTGTAGTCCATCTTTGTGTGGAATGTTGGTGTAGAGGGCTTCTACATCTATAGTGGCCAGGAGGGTGTTTTCAGGAAGATCACCGATGGATTGTAGTTTCCTCAGGAAGTCAGTCGTGTCTCGAAGATAGCTGGAAGTGCTGGTAGCATAGGGCCTGAGGAGAGAGTCCACATAGCCAGACAATCCTGCTGTCAGGTGCCAATGCCTGAGATGATGGGGGGTCCAGAATTCCCAGGTTTATGGATCTTGTGTAGCAGATAGAATACACCTGGTCGGGGTTCTAGGCATGTGTCTGCACAGATCTATTCCTGTGCTTTTTCAGGATGTTTCTTGAGCAGATGGTGTAGTTTCTTTTGGTAATCCTCAGTGGGATCATAGGATAATGGCCTATAGAAAAGCTTCAAAAACAGACTCCAACAAGAAACTGCTGAGCTTGAATTAATATGCAAACTAGATACCATTAACTTGGGTTTGAAGAGAGACTGGGAGTGGCTGGGTCATTACACATATTGAATCTATTTCCTTAAGTTAAGTATCTTCACACCTTCTTGTCAACTGTCTAAATGGGCCATCTTGATTATCACTACAAAAGTTTTTTTCTCTTGCTGATAATAGCTCATCTTAACAAATTAGCCTCTCGCAGTTTGTATGGTAACTTCCAACTTATCTATCTATCTATCTATCTATCTATCTATCTATCTATCTATCTATCTATCTATCTATCTATCTATCTATCTATCTATCTATCTATCTATCTATGCATCCGATGAAGTGGGCTGTAGCCCACAAAAGCTTATGCTCTAATAAATTTGTTAGTCTCTAAGGTGCCACAAGTACTCCTGTTCTTTTTGCGGATACAGACTAACACGGCTGCTACTCTGAAACCTGAGATAATAAAGTGGCATACTAGTCCCTTTAAGAAATAATGGACTTAAAATATTTTGTACTGTCCAGGAGTGGGCTAGGCAGTACAAGACATACATTTCTGGGGGTAAAGCTGAGACTGGGGGTGTGTTGGGATCACCCTTGCAGTATAACCCAGGCTGATGAGAAACGGAGTGTAACCCAAGTGTGAGTGGCAGGCTGCAGTTACATACAAGGACTCAGGGTGTGGCTTGCATGGTGAAAGGCTGTTTGTGAACGGCCCAAGTGGGAGCTACTTCAACAAAGCATTGTAAGGCTGCAGGCAGGGGTGACACAGCTCCCCACGGTCTGAATTGTATCCTGATATGTCACACCTCCCCCCAAGTTCACTGTTAATACAGTGTTATATTGTGAATTCTAATGCAAGTTTTGTTATGATTCACCCAGCAACTGTAACTTGTCCCCCTGTGCATGTATTAAGACATAAACTTAACAGTATATGTACACTGAAAAGTACAGTACTATTAAAATAATGTCAATACATGTGCACAAAGGGGACAAATTACAGTTGCTCAGTGAACCATAACTGGAATTCTTACATTAAAATTGGCAATCATAACATCACATTCTGGCTTACACAACCATTACTTGTTCCCTGGTGCATATGTATTAAGGCATGAATTTAACAGCAAATACTGTACTTATTAGTATTTCTACACACACTTGTAAATACTGTTAAATTTATATCTTAATATAGATGCACATGGAAGAAAGCTACAGATGCTGCACAAATTAACTTTCTCGCTTGGGGGGAATTTAAATGGATATTGCCAACTCATTAAGCCATTTTGAAACAAACAACAACATATAGTGTTAGGGAGAGAAGCAATCTGTGTGTGTACGTACAAGACATTACAGTATTTATCACTGTTGGGCATGATTCTCCATCACTCTACTCCTGGGTGTGGGGTAGGGATGGAGGTGGAGGGCAAAGACGGCTTTAAGACATCTTTTGCTTCTTATATTCTGGGGTCATGCAGGGACCTGTATGATTCTGGTGTAAATTAGAGGGAGCTTGGGACTGCTCTAACTTATATTGTGCTTCCCATTGACTCCTGTGGGCCCAGGGAAGCACAGAATGACCATAGGGCAGTGCACTCCAACCATGCCCCCAATCTACCTGCTAACACCAGGAACTGGGGGCAGGGCTAGCAAAGAGTCTTTAAACCAGCTCCACACCTGCCAGGGAGGGCCTGGTGTAGGGCACATTCTCTAGGGTTTGCTTCTGCCCCCTCTATTCTGCCAGAGTAGCATAAATGGGCATTAATTAGGCTCTTATATTGAACATAGTACATAGCACCATAGATATGTGGTCAGGGCCAGCTCCTCAGCTGGGATCATAGAATCATAGAATATCAGGGTTGGAAGGGACCTTAGGAGGTCATCTAGTCCAACCCCCTGCTCAAAGCAGGACCAATTCCCAATTTTTGCCCCAGATCCCTAAATGGCCCCTCAAGGATTGAACTCCCAACCCTGGGTTTAGCAGGCCAATGCTCAAACCACTGAGCTATCCCTCCCCCCAATCTTTCACTGACTGCAGTGGTGCCACACTGATTTAGCCAAGGATCTGAGCTGTTGGCTCTGCCACAAGGAGCTTACAATCAAGGGCCTGAGCTCTGCAACTGGATCTGGGTGGACCCTTGCTCCTGTATAGACCCCCATTGCCATCAGTGGGACTTAGTCCACATGCAGTGGCCTGCCCACACAGTTCCAATTGCGTGACCAAGGCTTCAGTTGTCTAAGACTTGGCACAATAGCATCAGGCATGGGAGATGGGAGGGAGGAATACAAGGATCCACCTATCTGTGCGCTTATAGAGATCAGCGTAGCATCTGTGCACTTCATTATCAGGTGGCTTGTTTTGCACGGAGTGCATCAAGTTAGTTCCTCTATTTGACTTATTAAAGGAGTGGTTGGAAGGTTGGCAGAATAACTGTGACACCTTCTATACACAGAAATATTTCCATGATTTTAAAAGAAAGTTTCTGCTAATTGATTCTATCAATATATAGAAATCAGAACGGATCAATTGGGAACAAAATTTTACCATAGTGTAGAAATGTTCAGGTTTGAGAAAAGAGAGGACTGAGGCTAATTCTAATATAGTTCTGACTTTAGTTTTGCAGTAAGGATACTCATTGAAAGTTATTGCCCATTATTTTACATTCACGGAAATGGAGTCTGAATTGAGCATCTTGCCACAGAAAGAAAACTAACAATGTCTTTTGCATTTTCACGAACACAGTAAATAATGGTATCACGGAACACTAGCAAGCTCATTTCCACTAGCATGGGGTCTGAGCTTTCATGGCTGTGTGCTGAAAGTTTCCAATGAAGTCAATGGGAGTTTTGGGTGTGCAAGAACTTGAGGGAAACTGGTCCTGACCCTGCAATCATTCTTTGCACTAAATTCTTATTGAAGACAGTGGGTCAGATTTTGGCCTCTGCTCTGGGACACTCCAGTAACACAAAGCAGTCAAATCCAGCCTCCTGAGCGTTCTCCCTGTGTAGGGAAATCCTCAGACTGCATAGGGCAATCATCGCTTCTTCTGTACCATCTTCTCCCCAGCAATAGGGCATGTACAGGAGAAAAGGGGCTTGGCCTCCATAATCCCATTTGTCAGAATGGCCCTTTAAATTGGGGCTGTGGCAGCCCCTGTAAATTAGAGCAGCCATATGGCTGCTATAGTTATGCCAGAGAATGGTTCATTGGCCAGCTGGACATAGGATGGGGGTGCATGTAAAGGTAGTTGACAGCTAACTTTATGCACACATCCCAGAGCTGGTTGAGCCCAGCTCAGCCGTCCAAGGTCCAGCCCAATAGGGGTTTTGGAGTAAAATCCTATAACTTGTGCACAGACCAATGTGCAGAACAGATCTGCTGGGAGTGAGTGATGAAAGGTTTTATAGCTGCTCCAAGCCCGCTACATCAGCTAAATTCCCACTTGCCATTGTCTGTGGCTGCCAAGTCATCACGACTTTCCACTCAAATATCAGCGGTGAGTCAATGGAAGAGTAAGAAAATCCTCAGAGATGCCTGGAACCCAGTGGGGCTCAGGAGTCTTCTAGGGCAGACTGTTCCAGGTCCTCCACACCCACCGCAGTGAGGATAGGCCTTCGTTCAGAGTGGCGGTAAGGATGATCTGACCTTGACAAACATGTTATTTTCACACATATGGATTACACTCTCATTCCATGGGTAAAATCAAACATGTGCCCTCTGATATGAGCTGAGCCAGAAGCCACCCAAGAGGATCTCATGGAGGACACGAATGGTTTTTACAAGGACAGTTGGCCAGCATGGGCACTGGAGTCATCCAGAACAAGTTTTGATGACGCCAAGGCCTGAAAGAACTCACTCAGCTTCGGAAAGAATCTACAGGAGTTACAAGGTGATTCTTACGTTAACTCAACCCTGAGACTCCAACTTCTGGTGGATGCAGTCTAAGTCCATTATTGGGTAAAGGCACCTTCTAAAGGTCAAGGCAAATACAACAAAAACAGGGTCACATCCCCTCTTTGACCCTATCTTAGGTTCATGCTGAATCAAGCACTCCTTTTCACAAATGGGAGTTAAAACAGGACCAATAGCACCAACTAGCCAGGTGGCTGTAAAATAGGCGAGGTAAGGTGTTTTACAGGATTAAGGGAGAGGTTCCAAAGTCACCAATGGCAGTTAGGTACTAATTCCCATTGAGAATCAATGGGAGGCACCTAACTGCCAGTTATGCCTTTGAAAAATCTCTCTAAGCTCTAGCTAAATAGAAGAAGGGAATTAGTTTATGTATTCCTCAGGCATACATAATGTATCCACATTTTTTCTTAAAATGCAGAGTTATTTAGACAGCAGCTTATTCAATAATTAACATTGTTTATTGTTCTTTAAAGTGAAGCTGTGATAAAAAAAGTGATTTATGTAAAAACCAGACACTCAACCCTCTCCGTGCTCTGTTTTAAATAAGTGAAGGAAGCACATACGTTTTAACCCCTGTTAGCACTGCAGCATTCATCCAGCTACAAGAAAGTGAACTGCATTCTATTCTGGCTTGTTTATCATCAACAGATGAGTTAACTAAGTTCCATTTGCAGAATCTTTATTACTGGTGATGATGGATGAATGAAAAAAAACAAACGAAATCCACACAGTTTGACTTCCCGATCCCAGTCTGACGTTGCAATGCTCGCAGTTTACAAGTAAAACATTTTTTTTCTAAGTGGGCAAATTTAATATAGAATCATTCAGCAACAGACATGGAAGCCATGGGTCATTTATTTAGAGCAGAACTGTACTTTGAGGTAGGTTCTCTTTTAAAGTTTGCATTATTCATTGCATTGTAATGATATATTTAAAAGATTACATTACCTGGGAATTTGCTCTGTCATATTTTTAAAGGAAACAAAATTAAAATGATTTAAAACAAACAAAGATCTGGTGTCCCAGCATGTGTTATGTCTTGAACAGTACATATAGACCTCCACCCATCCACCATGGGGTTTAGGTACAGAAAGGACTATGTCATTGCTGCAAGCACATTCTCTGCTAATCTGGCTTCCAGGCTGTCGCTGGCAGAGTTCCTTCACTTTGTTTTGTGAGCTGTTAGCTTAAGAAGCTGATCTCACTGAAAAACAATGTTGCTCATCTGTATCTCAGACCTCAGGGGCTCTTACCAGTATCGCGCTCATTGCTGCCAGCACAAGAAGAGTTACATTAATGAGGTTTAATAGCACATCAGAGTGTAATAAAAACCAAAGCTGTCTCGAGGCATCCCTGATCTGTCCTTTGTATGAAACTTGTGCTTTCAAGACATTTTTAAAGAATTTAAGATACAAATATCTTACAATTCCCCCCCAAAGTCCTTCACAAATTATTTATTTGTACTATCATAGAGCCTAGGAGCTTTATTCATGGCGCAGGAGCCCATATTTATTCACTAGAACTGCTTTATCCATCACTGGGGTAGCCACAGGTGCTGGGCAAGCAATTCATAATGAGTAATTTACGCAATGGATTTTACAACTTTTATTTGTCAATTGGTTGCAATTTTCTCAAAATTTATACCTTAGTTAAAATCATTTGCTGCATAATTTTAGAGAATAGATTTTGCTCTGTAAATTGTTTTCAAACAGTTCACTGAGACTGTTGGATTTCAAATTGGTTTGACTGGACATGTAGGTCATGTGGTATGCTTGTTCTCAGATCAGATGCATGTAACTCTCAGAATTATGTTTCCACTGTGAAAACTTGTACTTATGAATTTAACTAATTTTTTTGTGAATATTAGCTATTTTGACAAACATTCCTTATAGCTTGCTTGTTTGCAAGATATGCAGAAGTTGTTCTATGACTCACTTGGGCATGATTACATTTTGACTGGCCAACAGCCAAGGAGATCCTGGTCACATCAAATACTGAACTCATGGTAAATAGAACTAATTTTTTTTGTGATGAACAATCAATAGGTTCACTTTAATTTTTATAACTTTCTAAACAGGGAGTTGGGGATGTTGCAGTACTTCACTACAGCAGTACCTTCAGGGTCTTGTCCAACTCTGAAGTCAGTGGAAAGACAACAGTTGATTTCATGGGGATCTGGATTGGCTCCAACCTGCAAACACACATGTGCTTAACTTTACATTCATGTGCATAGTCCCATTGAAGTCAAGCACATGTGTTTGCAGGATCAGGGCCTTTGTGTGTCATCAGTTTACAATTCAGGTTGGAATGCACTTGGCAGTCTTGGGAGCATAGGGAATCCAAAGCTATGTCTACATTACAAATTACTTTGGTATAATTTATTTCACTCCTGGGGTGTGAATAATCCACACCCCTGAACAACGTAAAGTTATACAGTCCCAAGCACCAGTGTAGACAGCTCTATGTTGGCCAGAGCTTCTCTCTTCGTTTGGAAGCTGTTCCATAGCCCAATAATTTTTGTTGTCTCTTTCTGTACCTTTCCCAATTCTAATGTCTTTTTCTGAGATGGGGTGACCAGAACTGCACACAGTATTCAAGGTGTGGGTGAACCATGGACTTATATAGTAGTGTTATGATATCTTCTGTCTTATCTTCTATCCCTTTCCTAATGGTTTCGAACATTCTGGTCACTTTTTTGACCAATGCTGCACATTGAGAAGATGTTTTCAGAGAACTATCCACAATGACTCCAAGATCCCTTTCTTGAGCTATAACAGCTAACTTAGAACCAATTTGCCTGGTACTGAAGTTAGGCTTACTGGTCTGTAATTGTCAGGATCACATCTGGAACCTTTTAAAAAAATCAGTTACATTATCTATCCTCCAGTCACCTGGTACAGAGGTTGTTTTAAGTGGTAGGTTACATACCACAGTTAGTAGTTCTGTAATTTCATATTCGTGTTCTTTCAGAACTCTTGGGTGAATACCATCTGGTCCTGGGGAATTATTGTTTATTTTATCAATTTATTCCAAAACCTCCTCGACTGACACCTCCATCTGGGACAGTGTTAGTATATAGGCTTGTTTGTCAGACTGAGATAGAACTTTTCTTAAGCCATGGTCAAGAAACCAGTTAGGAGGGGCAAGGGGGTTTGGGGGGAGGCATAAGAAGCACTAACAGCCAAAGAAAAGCCTGGCCTTGCCCAGAACACAGCCTCACTCCTTACCCCTCCCATGGGATACAAAAGACATGAGACAAAGATCCCAACTCATGACCCTCCAAAATGGAACATGATAAGTTGTAGGTGGTGTGACTAGGGGCATGCACTGCAGGTATATTTGGGCCTGCTAAGAGGAGGAGGGGGGAATGGGGAATAGGGAAATGGGAATGGGGAACGGGGACACAGGCAAGGTTCTGCGGTGTCAGAGCTGGGAAAGGGGACATGGGGTATATGCTCTGCGGTGTCAGAGTTGGGAATGAAACACTGGGAAACAGACTCTGCTGGCATGTAGAGCTATGAATATGTTTGCTTAGAACTAACCTCAATAAACATGACATTGTCTGCACTTCAGACTTCTGGTCTTCTGCTTTCTGTCTGTGTGACAAGAACCAGGGGATGATCTGTCACTAAAAAAGATAGCTCAAGTGTGGGAATCTCCTTCACATGCTCTGCAGTGAAGACTGGTGCAAAGAATTCGTTGAGCTTCTTTGCAATGGCTGTGTCTTCCTTGAGTGCTCCTTTAGCATTAAATGAGTGACTCACAGAGTCATGAGCTGTTCTTGTTCAGAGCAAAGGGGTATGATGAACTTGAAAACCCCTTGGTGGAGGCTAAAGAAATACTCCTGCCAGAGTCCTTGGTGGAATGAGGGGGTGATCGTTGGTAAGGTTATTAGCAGGCATGTAGGTTCTTTATTGTTTTTAATAATTTTTCTCTGTAGTGCTTTCACCTTAAGAATAAAATATGCGTGTTTAGAAAGAACTGTGTTGTAACTTATAACTGTAGGCAAATACACTGTTATTAGTCTCTGAGGAGAAGTGAAAAGAATTGTGCTTAGGCAGACTGTCTTTTTCTGGGAATAACACAGTGAAAGCAGGGACCTGTTCAACCTGGAGATACCAGGAAGGCTGAAAGAGAGGAATACAGGTGCAGCTGAACACCTTCCACAATCTCAGTTCTGTGATGATGTGAGTTGGACCTGGGCTTCTTTCTTTATGGATAGTCTGGCTGTCAGCCTCAGCCGTATGGAGTGGAAATCTATCAACTGCATGAAAAAACTGGTACAGATATAGACAGACATCATCTTCCTTTAGAGTGATCACTTTAGATAAGCTATTACCAGCAGGAGAGTGGGGTGGGGGGAGGTATTTTTTCATGCTTTGTGTGTATAAAAAGATCTTCTACACTTTCCATAGTATGCATCCGATGAAGTGAGCTATAGCTACAAAAGCTTATGCTCAAATAAATTGGTTAGTCTCTAAGGTGCCACAAGTCCTCCTTTTCTTTTTGCGAATACAGACTAACACGGCTGTTACTCTGAAAGCGGTAGGATGAGTTCTCTACCTCTGCTGGGGCATCTCTGTGTTCCCATGTAATTTTGGGGGCAGGGAATATCTTTTTTCTCTGTATTTGTAGAGCACCTGGTGCAGTGTGTTCCTGGTCCATGACTGGTGCATAGGTGCTATTATCATACAAATAATAATGGCAGACTTCAAAGCCTCTGGTTTCAAATCCTGCCCATCTTGGGACAGGCTCATCCCTGTCAAGGACAGACATAACCAATCCCTCTTCTCCTAGTGGAGGGAAGACCCTCATCCCAGACATGCTCTGTGTACAAGCTCTTTTCTTCCTTGCCCTGCAAAACCAGAGGCACTCAGTTCAAGCTATACCTGCTAGAACAGTCCATGCCAGTCACTTTGGACCCTGAGGTGACAGTCTCTCTACCAGAGTGAGGCTGGATAAGCCAGCTCTAGTCAGCACTGCCTCAAGTACACATCATACCCTGGGATTGGGAAATGGAAAGAAGACTAACAGAGCACCAGCAGAACCAGCACAGGTGATTTCAACACTGACCATGTCAGCATTGGAAAAGTCTTCAGCGCGGAAAACCACAGCACCAACAGCCTTGGCACCGACAGATCCGATATTTGTCCAAGCTAGCCCAGCACAGATACTCCAGGCGGTAAAGCCAGCACCTGTGCCTGTACATAAGGGTGATGTTCAATCACAGATCCAGACGAATCCCGAGTAGGGCTTCAAACCAGGAAGAAAAGTCACAGAAGGAAGACATGATACCTCACTCCTTAAAGGACGGAGCTCTGAGTTCTCAATCAGATCAGGAACAGCACAAAGAACAAGAGCCTTGGCACTAACTTTGGTACCAGTATCCATGATGGAGCCCTTAGTCCATGGGGAGCCCTTAGTCAGAGCTCTGTCCCAGATGGGGCATGAGTTGCACTGGGATGGTCAGTGCCAACCAAGCCAGTACCCATGTGGCATGTTATTTTGGCCATATTGGCCTTATTGGGGACTGTCATCTCACATGTCCAGGAGCAGATCCTCCTCATATGTGTCCAGAAAGAAAAGGAGAACCTTTTCCCCTGTGGCATCATTAGCCAGGTTGTCCACACTAGAAGCAGACATGGGAGGCATGAGCAAGAAACAACAGAGAGACTACAGTAACCTTACTCCCATCTCCACCCAAAGAGTTGTCCTTATTGCCAGATGAGGCAGTGACACCGGCCCCCACACCAGTGTTCAACGACTTTAAAGCTTTTTTAAGCTTTCCCATATTGCAGAGACCCTGGATACTGAGACTACATTTAGACAAGAGAAGTCAAACTTTTTGGCATGTTGAGTGCCACGATGCCAGCTAGCATCACCCTCTCTATTAACGAAGGGAGCCTGGAACTGGCCAAAGGACTATGGCAAACCCGGGCCACTCTTTCTCCCACTTCTAAATGACTGGAGAAGAGATACAGGTACTCCCAAAGTGCTCTGATCACTTCTATGCCCAACCAACCCCAGGGTCCCTGGTGGTTTTAGCAGTGCAGGAAAAATCAAAGTCTACAAAAGGCATTCCTAAGGACAAAGTATTGTCCTTCCCCACTATCCAAAAATATTGGACATTTTTGGGCAATGGGGGGAGGAGAGGTACAGCACACAGGCAGCCATGTCATGTTAGTTCCACCGTTTATATTTTGGGAGGGAGGGCTCACTGGGGAGGGTATCAGCTAAACGGAAAGAAAAGGAAGGGGATGAGGAGGACAGGGCAGGGGAGGAGAGTGTAGGAGGGGCAGGTGAGAAGTGAAGCTGCGATGAAGAGATTGCAAAGGAGGCGTGATGGTTGGAACACACAGTGTGAAGGGAGTGTGAAGATGATAGACACAAAGTTGTGAAAAAACAGTTTTAAAGTAGCAGGTTGGACATTTGCTGAGTTCTGCCTCATGGCCATGAGCCGTAAGAGGGAACTGAGGGAGAATGATGGCTCCTCCATGCTTTCTGCCCTGACATGGGTGCATGAGGAGGCATGGGGCATGGGCACAACCTCAGTGGGCGCTGCCATTCAAAAGAATCCATTCTCATGTACAAGGCACATGTATGTCTAGGGTGAGATCCCCACTTTCACTTACTCGCAGAAGAATTACTGGTAGAAACTTCATTTCAGAGATTTAATAAAAAGGAATTTTAAACTGGATTTTGATCCCGTATTTCTAGACCTCACCCCAGGTAACTCGCTCGGCTACTGAAACATGAGTGAGTCCATGGCATGAAGCAGAAATTCCTCCTTTGAGAACACGCAGGTTGTGGCAATTGTTTCTGAAACATTCAATTACGATCCAGACTCGATTCCTCCTGCTTCTCTCCCTGGGCTGTTATTTTACATCCTGTAGCATTTCTGCAGTGAAAACGCAGAAGCCACTAGGCTGGAAGAAATGAAAATGGCAGCTTTTCAATGAACAGGAAAAAGATGGAAAAATTACAAATCTTCTCTTAAGGTGACAGGAGGGGGACCCAATCCTGCTGTCCTTACTCAGCTGACAGCGTCATTGGAGCCAGACTATTCATACCGGTTAAGATGTACTGAGCCTTTACTTTCTTCTTGAAAAAGTCTCTTGAGTGGAAAACGCTGGATGTCAAGCACCATCCGGCCCCTTTGTGTGTGAATTTAGTGCTGGTCAATGGTGCCAGAGTGACAGGCCTGACCATTCATCCCGGGACAGCACAACGCATTTAAAACATTATTTTGAGGACATAAGAGATGTATAGGCTTTGTGCTATCTCTCTGAATGCCACCGCTACAGGAGAAGTACAGCATGAACAATGGTACAAGCTTAACCCCCTGGAGCTAAAGAGGCTGTTTTTACAGAGTGAGATGATATTCTCCACACCCATTCAGTCTTCGGCTTTCCTGCTGAGAGTGCTAGCAAAGGTCCCAAATTCTTCTCAGTTACACATGTGAATCTGAAGTCACTCCAGTGGACAGTTTGGTCCATTCGTATTGGGACAGTGCGTGCACCAGGACTTTTAATGTTCTTTTTAAAAATGAAGGAAGGAAGGCTGTGAGGGAACCCCAGTGAAAGGCACATCTCACTGTGGAATCACCCTTCAGAAAGTGCTGCTCAACTGTAGATGCAGAGCCATGAAATGCAGTCCTTCTGCTCCTGGTGTAAGCCACCTAGCTAAAGAGTTTCCTGCTATCAGAGAAAGTCTAGCTGCTCTTGCCAAAGTTTATTTTCAAAAGTTATAATTTGCTTACTCATTCTTCCATACTAAGTGTTGCATTATTTGCAGTTTGTGTTCTGATTGTATAACAGATAATAGTTTGTTAATATAACTCTGTATCTATGAAGGGTCATATGAATTGTGTTATGATATAGCCTGCAGAAAGTTGGTCACCCTGAGCTGATAGACAGTGGGTTGTGGCTATACAAGGAATGCAAGTTCAACAACCGGGCCTGAGGGACTCTGTCCAGAGGTTCTCTTCTGATAGGGTTTGAGGCTGGACTGTCGGCAAAACAAAACAAAAACATAAGAACAAATTCCACATAGCATCTGCCATCTTAAAATGTTACATGAAAAACAAGAAAGAGTAGAATGAATGGGGGGTAAATATCAGCCAGATTTTTAAGGTATTTATGTGCCTTAAAATGAAGACCAGCACATAGGTGCTCTTGAAAAGCCTGCTTACTTCCATCTTAGGTGCTTCTGGAAATCCCAGTAGACACACATCTGCATCTTTGTGTATCCAAATACCTTTCAAAAATCTGGCCTTGTGTGATTCCAATGGAGTTGGACCCACTTAGGCCACGGTTGAATTTGACTCAGTGCCTTTAGGTAAGCTTTCCTCCAGCTAGCCTGTGTGACTGAAAACATTCAGCCCAACATGGCACAGGTTTGGGTTGCCTAATAACCGACTATAAGATTTACGAAGATGTTTTCAACATCATGATTCTTCAGCTATCAACAAGGAGTCAGAGAAGATGAGCACATCAAAGATGTGCTGTCATCTAGCACCAGGCAAGGAGCTTTACATGAAGGAGCACATCACTCTTTTTCTGTTTCAGCGGTGATGCGTGCAGTCGTGTGGCACCAGCTTGATGGGAACCAGGAAGGCTCCTGACCTGTAACCCCCAATCAGTTCTGGCAAATGTAGCCAAGCAGTCTGTGTACAAGATGGACAGTCTCTTTATGCAGTAAGTTATGCACATAAAAGCCCTGTCCAAATGGCTTAATTTGGCCAACACAGATATAGGGCTTCCTGCACTGCCATCTATTCATACCGTCACTTGGCATTTGTTACGCAACGTGTAGCCACCCTTCTAATTTCCTCTCTTTGCTTCTCTCCACTGGCCCTCGTCAGTGCTCCTTGGTGCATCTCTGTGTCTCACAGGGGTCTGTGAGCTAAGCCACAGCAAGGCTCCTTCACCTGCTGATCTCCTAATTAAACTGTGCAAGTGCAATGAAGTCTGAGGTATTGTGATGGGGTAGCCTGGCCTAGAGCTGGCCAGCCCCATCCAATTAGCCTGGCCTGCAGCACCTAGGATGGGGTCTGAGGTTAATTAGTAGAAACTGCTGGGTGTGGTGGAGCTGAGGGTGCTCTAGAGAGCAGCAGGAAGCTACAGCGCAGAGGGAATGCTCAGGAAGTCAGGGAGACTGAAAAAGTTTCCTGCAGGGAGCAGCTTGAGACTTCCTGCCCCAGTGCGGAAGGCCTGGGAGTGACCTGCTCAGGCAGGAAGGGCTCTTGTCAGGCCAAGGACGTTTGAGCTGTGCCCAGCTGGAGGGAAGACATGTGTGTTTAGTTTTAAACTTTAAGTTAATAAGCTAGACCCTAAGGAGGGCTGTTGTCACTGGACTCATGAAAGCCTGTGTGGAGTTTAAGACTCCCTTGAGTGAGGGGTGGGTGTGAACTGAGGAAGGTCACCCTTGAGCCATGGACTGGCACTGGTGGCGTGGTGGGCACGGTGACCGGCATTCTGTTCTGTCATTTGGGACACCCCATAATGCCTGCACTACAGATGCAATTGAGTTCGGAGGCAGACTGCCTGCACATGATATGGGTCCAGGAACCTGAGATTAATTTGAGGTAGAAGACAGTACTGGAGGCAGGGATCACAGAGACCTGTTTTGTGGGGAGTGATGAGTGTGGCTCTGGGAGGGAGGAAGCACGCAGTAGCATGGATGCAGGAATGGAGGCACTGAATGCAGCAGGCAAGCCAAGGCTGGAGGTAGAGGGAGAGATGGAGTGGTGTGAGAGAGGAAAAAAGGGTCAAGTGTAATGCTGAAGGTGAAGGCTCTGGAGTTGAAAGTGGAGTGAAGTCAAGGAGGAAAGGAGAAAGCAGAGCACTTCATGGACTGAAGCTCACCGAATCAGTGATGAATAGGAGGGAGAGGTGTTGGAAGACTGCCACTGGAGATTAGAGGGTGGGAAATCAGAGACAGACACCCCATCTAACTAAGGCGCAAGGTTGGGTTTAGATAGGCTCTGTATAACTACCCATATTGGAAGGAGGCTAATCTGTAAACTGTCCTGGCAGAGAATGCCATGGGAATTTCTGTTATACCAATAAAATAAAAACCAGCAGGATCTTATTAAAGGGAAAAAGGCAAAATACCACATTTATTGTGAATACAGAAAGAATCATAGTAAGCAGTTAGTTATAGCTATAACATTCCATTCAATCTCATATTTATTAACACATTCATTCATACAAACACACACACACAGGTTCTGCAAGGTAGTTATCATAGTTACCAGCCTTAGAGTTGCTCATGCCAAGCCACTGGCCAGGTGGCCTGGACATGAGGAGGGAGCAAGGCTTTGTCAGATGCTCATCTGATGCTCCTGGAAGTTGGTTTGCAGAATCAGACCCCAAAGTTCTCACTTTTTAGAGTCTATTTTTATAGGAATTTCTATGGGAATTGCTTCATCATGCTGTTGCTGAATCAATCAGCAGATAGCACATTCCTGACAGCTCCCTGCTGCTAGATGTTATCTTGTTCTTTGGTTCTCCCATTCTTGAGGCTGTTGGCTGAATTCCAGTCTGCCCTCCGGGGGTCCTCTGGTTACTTCCACTTGACGCCTTCTTCAGCCGATGGACACTGGATTCTTAGGCTGGCACCTCCCTGATCATTCAGTTATTATCCACACCAAGCATCCATCCACATACACCCTCTATCTCTATTTTAATCACAATTGTTAATACAACAAAAGGGTGGGGAGTCTCTGGGTGCTGTTTCTGTTGTTAGAGTATTGCTCTGAGTCTCTCTCGCTGTGAATTGCTTTGAGAACAGACTCTGTCTTAGAATGTACTAACACAATTAGCAGCTTGCAAGTTTCACACATAGAGGGAGAGAAACAGCACCAAAAACCAAGAGACCTCTTCATTAGTAATACCCTGGAATTGAAACTATGGGGAATCAAACTCATTTGTGATTTTAATACAGAACTTCTTTAATATGATCCAACACTTCAATAACTGGGGATCAAGACTGCAGTTTTACACAAGGCATTTCCATAAAGTACAGCACCCCCCAACGCTGTGCTGGGGCATTACCAACTCTGAGGAAACAGAGCCACTCCTTAATCAGCACTGCTTCCAAGAAACCCTGGCTTTCCTTTGATCTTCCACCCAGTTGCTGACTAGGCACTATGGTCTGACCTTGCTTAGCTTATGAGCTATGATAAGATCACAGCCGAAGGGGGTATGTACAGCTGCACCTTCAAGAGGGTAATTTGACTTGCTTCTTGATCAACAGCCGTGCCTGGAGAAGACCCCCTAGAGAGGGCCAAAGTGACTAAAAAGCATTTTTTTTAGACTTCTTTCCTGTTCTTGGGAATCAAATTCATCAGCTGTTTTCCCTCTACACTCATGAAGGTCTATCCCTATTTAACTTCATTGCCACTCAGGCCGTCTTCCAGACTTATTCTGTTTCTGAGACAATAAAAAAGAGACACATCACATTTCAATGTTAGGCCATGTTGTGACACTTAATTATTTTCCCTTTTAGGCTCTTTGTGGCAGCTCATGTGTCAACCAATACACATTTTCCAGCTTTGATGGCAATGCTTGGTCTATGACAGCTCATACTTCATCAGTCAAGATACATTTAAAAAAAGATATTGAATTTGGATCCAGGAACTACCCTGCTGTGTGTGCTTGTTTAAATGAACAATGCAAGTAAATAGTGTAGTGGTTTGAGCGTCTACAAATATCAGAACCATAAATTGCAGTTAGCCCTCGGCAAGTTTGTCTTATGCAACAACCTTCCATGCAACACTTCATTTGCTTTCATGGTCTAATGAGTATACCCTGATACCCTGTTCCAGAGCCTTTCTGTGGGTGAAATTTTCAGGGAACTGGAATTCTCCTTCTCATGCAATTTCAGTTAACCTCAGCTGAAAAAAAGCACTTTTGGGGCCCATTGCTCATCTCAAACTAATTTTACCCTTGTGTAACTCCACTGATGCCGGAGGAGTTACTCCCTAGTGTAAGTGAGAGGTGAATCACCCCCATTATTCCTACTAAAGAGAGAATGCATGAAAGTGTCCATGGTAAAACCGTTGTACAGGCTCTTCTTAGGAATGGTTGCATTACTTGAGCGGTGAAGCTAGGATGGAAAGATGCAGGGTGCCCCAAACACATGCCAATAAAGCCTTTTTCCTATACAAGCCTGTATTCTGTATATGCCATGCATTTAACAGAAGAACTGTTATAGAACGCTTCTAAGAGTTTTATGGGTCGGATTTCTCATATCGCTCTGCCTGTAAAGCTAGGTGCCTTAACTGCCATGAGTCCGACTGTAAGAAATTATAACTAGCACATTTTAGAAACCTGTAAAAAATAAACCTAAATTAGATCTTCCATCCAGAATAATGTCACAGTTTTAGGATCGGAAATGCTGCTTCCCCTCTTGGGAATCTCCCATTCCGGTGCCAGGAATATAATTTTTCCAGGCTCGTGGGGACATGTAATATCAAACCTTAAATCTGTCACTGGCCCAGGACTGACTACTGCCTGTCCTCCTCTTTGGGCCAGTATAGCAGTAGATCAATGGCAGCTGTCTGGAGCTGCTCAGAAGTTTGTCAAATCCCAGGGGAGATGATTAATGAGCAGATGTGGGGTCAAAGGTGCATGACAAATATCACATAACACCTGGTTCTGACTCACCGATTGATGCATTTCTATACAGTTTTAGGATTTTTAATACTCTGAGCCAGATTTTCCCAGGTAGTTGCATGCAGTTGAGGTGGGCACAAGAAATGTCACTTCACCCTCTAGGCCAGGGCTGGGAACACTTCAATTCCTCAAACTCAAAGAGAAAGCACCTGCACTGCATGCCCTTGAGGTGGTCTGTGGGAAGAGAGGTAGGCATGTCTGGGTAGGCCAGGCTGTGCCCCCCAAACTCCCTAGATCTGTGCTGGGAGGCGCCAAGATTGATTGTGCACAATCCTTGCCAATGATCCTCCTGGGGCAGAACCACCCAGACTGCTCCCAATACAGATCAGTACCTGCTACAATCTGGCTCATTTACTCCAAATTCATCACCATGTTTCCCTTTTGCAATGCTTCCCAAATGAATGATAACCGAGAGCAGTGGTTTTCAAACTTTTTTCCGGGGACCCAGTTGAAGAAAATTGTTGATGCCTGTGACCCAACTGAGCTGGGGATGAGGGGTTTGGAGTGTGAGAGGGACTCAGGGCTGGGGCAGAAGCTTGGGGTGAGGGCTGCAGGGTGGGGCTGGGAATGAGGGTTCAGGGTGTGGGAGGGGGCTCTGGGCTGGGGCAGGGGGTTGGGGTGTGGGAGGGGATCAGGGCTCTGGGCTGGGGCAGGGGATGAGGGGTATGGGGTGCAGGAGGGACTCTGGGTTGGGGGGGCCTCAGGGCTGGGGCAGGGAGTTGGGATGTGGGAGGGGGTTGGGCTTTGGGCTGGGGGTGCAAGTTCTGGGGTGGGGCCACGGATGAGGGGTTTGGTGTGCAGGAAGGGGTTCCAGGTTAGGAGGGAGGCTCAGGGCTGGGGCAGGGGATTGTGCTGCAGGGTTGGGATGCTGCTGGTTCCCAGTCAGCGGCACAGCCGGGGGTTAAGGCAGGCTTCCCACCTGTCCTGACACCATGGCCCGTGCTGCGCCCCAAAAGCGTCCAGCAGCAGGTTCGGCTCCTAGGCGGAGGCACGGAAGTGGCTCTGAATGGCCCTCAAGCACAGGCGCTGTCCCCCCAGCTCCCATTGGCTCGGAACCAAAGTGCGGAGCTGCTCGGGGTGGGGGCAGTGCACAGAGCCCAGTGGCCCCCCGGCCTAGAAGCCGGACCCGCTGCTGGCTGCTTCTGGGGCACAGCGCGATGTCAGAACAGGTAGGCACTAGCCTGACTTAGCTGGGCAGCACTGCTGATGGGACTTTTAGTGTCCTGGTCAGTGGTGCTGACCAGAGCCACTAGGGTCTTTGGGTGCTGAGCAAGGCGACCCAGTGCCCTACATGCCACGACCCAGTACTGGGTCGCAATCCAAACTTTGAAAAACACTGATCTAGAGCCTATCCTGGCAGCATCATCTGAGCTCGGGTTACCAACTTCCTAATTCCAGAAGGCCAAACACCCTTGCCCCACCCCTTCTTCGCCCCTTCCCCTGCTCACTCCATCCCCCCTCCCTCCGTCGCTTGCTCTCCTCAACCCTGGCTCACTTACTCATTTTCACTGCAAGGCCCAAACAGGCACCAGGAGAAGGCCAGGAGCTGCAACAGTTTGAGTGTGGGAGATGGAATGTGTGATTCAGATACCCTTCACCTCACCAGGGAGAGATTTTAAACACGACTGTACACTTAAACTTTTTAAACTTCTTCTGAAGTGTAAAGAAGATACAAACAATATAAAACAAAAACAGTTTTAATGAGAGTGGCAATTGAAACTTCCCACTTCCCATGGTAATTTGTTCCAATTGTTAATCACTCTCGCTGATAAAAATGTGTGCCTTATTTCTAATTTGAATTTTTTTCTGGCTTCAGCTTCCAGACATTTGTTATGCCTTTCTCTGCTAAATTAAGGAGCCCTATAGTATCTGATATTATTGCCCCATGAAGATACTTCTACACCGTACTCAGGTCCCCTCTCAGTCTTCTTTTTGATAAACTAAACATATTGAGCTCTTTTAGCCTCTCATGGTAAAGCATTTTCTCTAGTCCTCAAATTATCTTTGTGGCTTTATTCTATACCCTCCAATTTTTCAACATCCTATTTAAAATGTAGACACCAGAAACTGATACAGTATTCCAGTATTTGTTTCATCAATGCCATATACATACACTCCTACATGCTGGTGTTGCTCTCCAAAATGAATGAATGATAAAAGGGTGAATAGGTCAAAGTGAATTTAAGCTTCAAATGCAGGGGAGTACGACAGCTAGTAAGAGTATAACTTGTAAAACAGAAACTGAGGATCTATTTTACTTTCTCAGGGGATAATGGGTAATCCAAAAGGGAAACTAAGAAGCTGCTCCACCCTTAACTCTATTTTCTTAATGACTTGTCAAAAATTGTTCTTGACAAGTATAAAACCTGATCTGTTCATGTCACATCATCCAGATAAATGTTTTGCATAATGCAACATTAGTGCACCAATTGTGTTCCATCGATGAGAAAGTGGACTACAGTTCACATTTGTCAATGGTGGTAAGTTGTGGAAATGATAGACCAATAAATATATTTTTATTTCATAAATGCCTATATTGTAATTTTATATGTGGAATTAGGACCACACATTATTATAGCTGCAATGGATCCATTAAAGGCCAACTCCTGAAGCCCAAATACATATCCATAGAGCACAACCACAGAAATGCACACCTGTCCAGATACCTATATAAATAAATCTGTAGAAACTGACTCCCACACCTACATGCAGATACACACGTGTATTCATGTATACACATCTAGCACGCACTAACACATATACTTCCGCATTATTTATTATTACAATTGTTGTTTAGTGCCTAGAGGCCCCAACTAAGATCAGGGCTCCAGGGTGGTAGGTGCTGGACATACACATAAAAAGAGAGAGTCTGCAGGAAAGAGTTCATTATGAACTCTTAATGAAATCATAATGTAGCGTGGGGAGAAATGTACGATACATTGGCTCTTCTGCAATTACTAGTCAACAACATTCACTTTTTAAGAAATAATACATTTCTTTTAGAGTTTCCTTCTCTTTTAAAAATTTGTTATGAAATGAATACACACATATTTTATTTCATCAATTTTTGTGTGCACAAGCCAGCAAAAGGAATAAAAGTCAAAGAGTTAGGCTGCAAATTTTATTCACATAGGTATACACACATGCGGCATTACACACACCTCCCTTACACACTTGCACACAAACTTATACAATGCTTGCATGCACACACTTGCCTACACAGAGACACTTTTTCATACACTTTCTCAGGGCCCTACGGGGGAGGCAGTGCAGGAGTCCCAACAGGCCACAGGGTTCCGAGAGGGGCGATCTCATTCTCCTCCCTCCCCTCCAGCAGCCCCATTTCCCAGCACTCAGAGATGGGGATACATACCTCGAACTCCTGGATGCTGGCGATGGGGCGTCAGACCGTGGGTCGCTGCAGGGGCACGCGCTGCAGTTTAAGCCCAGGAGTGTGAGGAGGAGAAGAGGGCTGGCAGCAGCAGGAAAGGTGCACACCACGACTCCTGAACAGTACCTGCTGAGTGCTCACGAGTCATGCTAATTCGTCCCCTGCCCTGCCCTGGTCAATGGAAGCTGCACCTGCGGGCACGGTGCAGGGGCAGCACGCAGAGCCCCCTGACTGCCCCTAAATCTAGGAACAGGACATGCTGGCTGCTTCCTGGGAGCTGCGCGGTGCAGAGGCTAGCAAGGAGCCTGCCAGTCCTACTGCGTGGCGCCATCAACCAGACATTCAATGGCCCTGTCAGCAGTGCTGACCAGAGCTGCCAGGATCCCTTTTTGGCCGGGTGTTCCTGTCGAAAACCAGACAACTGGCAACCCTAATCTGAGCTCTGCAGCTTTCTGAAGTACTTAAACTGAGTTATGTGCAGTTTACTTTTGGACAAGACCTTACAAATGGAGATCTTATCTGCTCTGTAAGGTCTTTAGAGATTGCACGACAGTTTTCATAAGAGTATGGAGTTTGCCAAAATGTCTTTGGCCAAAATATATCCTTTTTTTTTTTAGCTTTTTTGCTCAGCCTATTGTCTGGTAATTGCCCTATACCATGGAGATGACTGCACTGCAGGAGTGTGTGTGGCATATTTCCCCAAAGCTAATAGTTAAGGAATTTTTTGGCCTGAAAGTTGCTATAATGCAAGCACATTATTATTTTATTAGCAGCATAGGATAGGTGAAAGTCAGTAAAAGTCTGATTTTGGTCATGGTTATAATTTTTCAAAGAGAGAAATTTTAACCTTCACAATGTTTAGTTTCAGTAACATTTACTGTACTAATGGCAGTGAATGCAAGAGAGGCAGCACCTGCTAATAAGCATCTGTAGCCTCATTCCCTTTACCCTTTTATCTGTGCATTAGCAATCTACTCAAAATAATGTGTTGGGTTCATGAGGTGACATTCTCTTTATAATTTACATAACCCTGGGCTAGATTCTGATCTCACTTGTACCAGAGAAATACGGAGTAACTGCAATGAAGTCAATGGAGGGACATCAATGTAAAACTGACCTGAGTGAGAGAAAAATCAGCCCTTTTATATTTTTTTCTACACTGAGCGTGTCCCTGTTAGGTAAGCTCCCTTGGAGTAGGATAGTGTGAGCTGTATTGAGCAGTTGCTAATTTACCCAGCAATATTCTTTCCATCATTTGTTACTTCTCAGGCATCTGAAAGACATTACAGCTAATTAGGACACCTTGCTGCATTTTCCATAATTTTCCCTCACTCCTTTATTTTTTTTAAAAAATGTTTCTTACTCTGAAATGATCAGTGGATAGTAATGTTCAACAGCTAAGCTGCATACAAAGAGAGTTACTATAATAGAAACTGCATTATGCAAATTGGGAACCAAATATTATACATGGGACAGTCTTTGTAGGTTTTATTTACATTACAGTAGCACCTACAGTTTCTAATCAACAGTGGCAGCCTGTTGCATTCAGCACTCTACATGGGCCTGGTGAGAGACTGTCTCTGCCCCAAAGAGCTTAGGAGCCAAAGAGACAAGGCTGGGAGGAGAAATTGACGTATAGAGAGGTGAAGTGACTTGCCTAAGAACACACAGCAGCTCCATAGCGGAGCTTGGAAAAGAACACAGGTCTGACTCCCAGGCCAGTCCTCAATTCATTATTTGGTGCAGAAGGACTTTGCGAGAGTCACCTGCAGGGATCCAAAATGAAAAAGAGAGAAATGGTTCAAACATCAGAGGAAATGGAATACAACAGCAAATATTCATACATAATTGTTATGATACTCTTGGGTTAATTGGAAAAAACAACCCTGTCACTATTTATCCTACTAAGCTAAACAGCTAGTTTACAGGCAAGTTCTATGAGTAGCTGCTTTAAAAATTAATTGAACATATCACTGTTCAAACTAAATCTGTGCTGTCAAACAGTTACATGAAATCTGCAATTGTATTTCACTGTACGAACAACAAGAATAAGTCCCTAAAGCACTCTTAAGCCTTATCCCAAATCTAATGCATTCAAAGCATAGAGAATAGAAATACAAAGCAATATATTGTGGTAACATGTTGATCATACAAATCTCACAATACAGAAGAGTTATTTGTATGACAGTAGCACCCAAGGGACCCCATCAGGACTGGAGCCCCATTGTGCTAGGGTGCTGTAGAAACACAGGAAGACAGTCCCTGCTTCAAACAGTTTAAGTCTAAGATCCTGATCTTGCACATGCTTAAGCATATGTGTAATTTGACTGACATGAGTAAGGAATAGGGACAATTCACACTTCACAATGCTATTGTTTCCAATTGTCAGGCAGGTAGCACTGCTTTGGTTTACATCTGAAGATTTTCTTTGAGTCATAAGACCTGGAGACTGATTCAGTGCAGCAGAGAAGGGGGCTATTAGACTGCTACAGTTCCCCAATTCTGAGGGCATTCTGTGCCAACAGGCCCCTGTCATCAGCTGGTTGGTAATGGAACTAACAAATTTATTAGAGCATAAGCTTTCGTGGGCTACAGCCCACTTCATCGGATGCATAGAATGGAACAAAAAGTAAGAAGATATATATAAATATACATACAGATAAGTTGGAAGTTGCCATACAAACTGTAAGAGACTAATTAGTTAAGATGAGCTATTATCAGCAAGAGAAAAAACTTTTGTAGTGATAATTAAGATGGCTCATTTAGACAGTTGACAAGAAGGTGTGAGGATACTTAACTTAGGGAAATAGATTCAATATGTGTAATGACCCAGCCTCTCCCAGTCTCTATTCAAACCCAAGTTAATGGGATCTAGTTTGCATATTAATTCAAGCTCAGCAGTTTCTCGCTGGAGTCTGTTTTTGAAGCTTTTCTGTTGCAAAGTTGCCACCCTTAAATCTTTTACTGAGTGGCCACAGAGGTTGAAGTGTTCTCCTACCGGTTTTTGAATGTTAGGATTCCTGATGTCAGATTTGTGTCCATTTATTCTTTTGTGTAGAGACTGTCCGGGTTGGCCAATGTACATGGCAGAGGGGCACTGCTGGCACATGATGGCATATATCACATTGGTAGATGTGCAGGTGAACGAGCCCCTGATGGCATGGCTAATGTGATTAGGTCCTATGATGGTGTCACTTGAATAAATATGTGGACAGAGTTGGCATTGGGCTTTGTTGCAAGGATAGGTTCCTGCGTTAGTGTTTTTGTTGTGTGGTGTGTGGTTGCTGGAGAGTATTTGCTTCAGGTTGAGGGGCTGTCTGTAAGCGAGGACTGGTCTGTCTCCTAAGATCTGTGAGAGTGAGGGATCATTTTTCAGGATAGGTTGTAAATCTTTGATGATGCGCTGGAGAGATTTTAGTTGGGGGCTGAAGGTGACGGCTAGTGGCGTTCTGTTATTTTCTTTGTTGGGCCTGTCCTGTAGTAGGTGACTTCTGGGTACTCTTCTGGCTCTGTCAATATGTTTTTTCCCTTCAGCAGGTGGGTATTTTAGTCAGGGGTGAAAGTAAGTCGAGTGATTTACCGGTACTCTGGGGCCAGCTCTGGCCCTCGGAAGGGCCGGGGCCTAGGGCGGAAGGGGTGGGGTTGAGGGGGGGTCAGAGCCAGCCCCAGCCTATCCTGTAAGGTAATTGTCCCCCCCACCGAGGTAGCAGCAGCAGCCCGGGGCTCTGGGGGCTATTTAAAGGGCCCGGGGCTCCCCTCTTCTACTGCCCTGGCCCTTTAAATAGCCGTCGGAGCCCTGGGGAAGTGGCGGGGCTCCAGCGGCTATTTAAAGGACCAGGGTGGCAGAGGCAGCTGGAGCCCCGGCCCTTTAAATAGCCCCTGGAGCCCCCGCTATCCCAGGGCTCCGGGGGCTATTTAAAGGGCCCGCAGCTCCCCTGCTTCTACCGCCCCAGTCCTTTACATAGCCGCCGGAGCCCTGGAGTAGTGGCAGCGGGGCTCCAGTGGCATTTAAAGGGCCCGGGCGGTAGAAGCAGGGGAGCCCCAGGCCCTTTAAATAGCTGCCGAAGCCCTGCAGCCGCTACCCTAGGGCTCCAGCAGTGGGGCTCTGGAGGCAATTTAAAGATCCTGGGGCTCCAGCCACTGCTGGGAGCCCCAGGCCCTTTAAATCACCCCCTGGGGAAGCTGGGCTGCCCCAGTACAGTGCAGTGGCTCTTGCCGGTATGCCGTACCGGGACGTACCGGCTTACTTTCACCTCTGATTGTAGTTTTAAGAATGCTTGATAGAGATCTTGTAGGTGTTTGTCTCTGTTGGAGGGATTGGAGCAAATGTGGTTGTATCTTAGAGCTTGGCTGTAGACAATGGATCGTGTGGTGTGTCCTGGATGGAAGCTGGAGGCATGTTGGTAAGTATAGCGGTCAGTAGGTTTCCGGTATAGGGTTGTGTTTATGTGACCATCGCTTATTATCACAGTAGTGTCCAGAAAATGGACTGCTTGTTTGGATTGGTCTAGGATGAGGTTGATGAGCTCATCTTAACTAATTAGCCTCTCACAGTTTGTATGGCAACTTCCAACTTATCTGTATGTATATATATCTCTTCTTACTATATGTTCCATTCTATGCATCTGATGAAGTTAGCTGTAGCCCACGAAAGCTTATGCTCTAATAAATTGGTTAGTCTCTAAGGTGCCACAAGTACTCCTGTTCTTTTTGCGGATACAGACTAACACAGCTGCTACTCTGAAACCTGGTAATGGAACTATCCACCAGCTGGGAATAAATAGTTATAGTTGTCAAAGTTTGACTCAGACTCACAATTTATCAGACCGCTCTGTTTTATTAGCAAAGCTGCTCTGCTAATACATTTAGAAGTGAGCCCCCCGAGTGGGGCTTGTGTCTCTTAATTTATACAGCTTGCTGGAGAACAAGTTACAGAGAAGTTACAGACAAAAGAAGAAAAAGATTTTAGTCACCACCCTTCGAGATCCCTGAGATCAGTCACGTATCTTCAATTACCTGCCACCCTTAACAATCTCCTTTAACAGCTTCCAGTTAACTAATTGCCCTTCACACCTTCCATTCTGATGCCTGCTTGTTAAACGTGCTGGCTCTATCTTAATTGCTTCTCCATTCAAAAGCTAACTGTCCCTACCTGTGCTCCCTCAGATACTTTGTAACATGTTTTGGCATGCCCTCTCATATACAATGTATCCAGCATGTCCCCTTATACAATGTTATACTTATACAATGTTATACTTCCACAGCGTTCAGTGTGCTCTGGCCACACCCACTCTCTGCCTCCTTCTAGACGGCTGCAGAAGAGGTTGCATATGAGCTGGCTAGTTCCAGAGAACAACACAGAGAGGTGAATGGAAGTGTTAACCTACCGACTATTGATAACACCCCGCCTGAGACTTTTTAAAACAAAATATTATCCCCATTGGGGGAAAAGGAAAATCTGGATTCTGCTGAAACTCAGAAATGCAAAACTGCAGCAGGATATGCCAGTGTCAAACAGGGAAGCACAAAGGGTCATCAACGAGCAATTAAAAGCATTCATCAGGTTTACTCTAGAGTTTACTTCTAGTTCATTCAATTTATTCATATATCTGACCAACAGAAGAAGATGCCTAACCAATCCCTGCACCTAAAAAGGAGTTCTTCCAGAGAGGGAAGGTATAACAACTTACTGGGGAAGATTTTCAAAAGGCACTTTTCAATTGCCATGAAAGTCAATGGGAGTTGGGTGCCTAACTGCCCTTTACGGCATTAAAAATCTCCCCCACTGTTTCTGGTTCCATGTAGACTTTAAATTAGGCCCATACTGCCTAACACATGATGCTTTACATTTCAGCCAAAGTCTGTCGGTTCCTGTTTTGATTTGCCGACGAGGAACTAGAACCAGGGCCGGCTCCAGACACCAGCGTTCCAAGCAGGTGCTTGGGGCGGCAGTCTGCAAGGGGCGGCAGTCCGTGTGCCGGTAGGGCGTTTCCGCGGTGGCGGAAATTCAGTGGCAGCCTCTCTCTTCAGCCACCCGCGGCAGCAAATCGGTGGCAGCTTCTATCTCTTCAGCCGCTTGTGGTGGCGGCAATTCGGTGTGCTGCTTGGGGCGGCAAAAATGGTAGAGCCGGCCCTGACTAGAACTCTGAAACCCAGGGAGCCCTGGTAATATTTCCCTAACCTATATTGTAAGACAATCTATTGAATAATTGAATACCATAGAAAGCAGAGACACATGCTCTCAGACCTCTCTTGCCAGGTAAAACAGGTCAAGTTCACCAATCGCAGAAGTAGATTCACCTCCATTAATCTCAACGCGCCAGTAATAAAGTAAAAATCCAGATACTTCCCCCTTCTCTTGCGAAATAGCCTGGTCAATTTCAATCTTCATCTACTGCAAAGGAGAGGATCACATTCTTAAGGGTCCTCTTTCCACTGGAGAAAATTGGCAAAACTGCTATTGACATCAGTAGGAGCCGCACTGGATTTTAAGCCCCTGAGAGAGACATGAGTACAAAAGAAAAATCCAATGTATTTCTCCTTGATTTTTCTGTCTCCCTGTCCCTGCCACGCAGTCTATTTATTACAGGAGTCACAAACCACTGGAGCTTAGCAACTAGAAACATCCAGACACATGCTTGTGATAGATTCTGCTATCCTTTATACAATTTACAGACACAACAATGCCAGTTAAATCCCTTTGTTGTTTAAATGACAACATTAGTTTGCTCATTTATAAAGGTTTCATCTGAGGAATTCAAAACAAACATTAATGAACTAATTTCACAATACATGTGTATGGAAGGTAAATATTAGTCCTGTTTTACAGATGGAGCCTTGACTACCATTTCCCTTTCTTTACTCACTATGTAACACTCTCTTCAGAAGAGATGACAGAAGTCTGCTAGACACATAATTCTGTGAAGAAGTATGTCTAATTACTACAGCAGGGGAATCAAGACTCCTATGTTCTCTGCTTGGCTCTGCTGCCCACTCATTGCATGTCCTTATACAGTCATTTTAACCTGCCTGTGCCTTAACTTCCCCATCTTTGAAATGGAGATAAGACTTACATACTTTTCAGGAAAGGTACAAGGCTTAATTCATTAATGTCTGTAAAACATTTGAGATTTTCCCATGCAGTGGGCTCTATAAATGGAAATTATTATTCTGTGTTGAATGTAGCATTCCTTACCAGTAAGTGGGTGGCAATGTACTTTTTATTATCCTGTCATAATATTTGCAGGTAAATGAGTTTTCTTCTGTAAAAATATATATCAAATATATCTCTACACACAAAGAAAGACAGCCAAGAGTTAAAAAGACCCAAATGGTTATAAATAAAGCCACCAGGAATAGAAACAGGTCAAGAGTAGAAATTTAAAAACAGGTAAGAGTTAAAGAGTAAAAACTATGAAGCACCTACCACACTTTTGGGTCCTAATTGAATAAATATAATTAACCTAAGATTAAACTCTACATACTCCTGTTTGTCCTAAATTCCATCCTCAGTTATGTAAACTTATGGGATGATTTTTAAATCCATCCCCTAATGATGGATCTGCAGCTCTCAGAATGTGCCCATGGCTGAACTCTACCTCCTTCACATATCTTGATACGGGAGAAAATGTACTTAACAGATGGAATAATAGCTTGAAGGTCTGTCTTTCTTACTCTCTTCTGCAGCAGAGAGAATTCCTCCAGTAATGCAGTTTTTTCCCCTTGTCTGATCAACTCCCTGCCCATTATCCATGGCCTCCACCCATTAATCTCCTAGCTAGTAAATCAATTTGCTTTTTGATATTCTCTACCATTTGAGCACAATACTGAGCAGGATAGAATACTCAGAGTCCCTGTCTCTGATTTTGGAGATCTAGTTAAATAGATGGATTTCTTTACCTTCTTAACATTTTATTAAAAGCCAATCTCTCTGCTGACCACACATCCCTTCCTGTGGCCGGGAATTGTTTACACTTACTGTGGCGTACCGGCGTGTAATCCAGCCTGTTTTACAGTCAGCCCCACCTGCTGGACTCTTGGTACAGGCAATTCCTAACACAGACCTCATATCAGTCTGTAGCTTTGGGCAAACTGTTGTGTTTGTTTGTTTGTTTGTTTAAACATTTCTGCTCTCATTCACTGCCGGCAGCATCGAGTGGTCTCTCTCTAGTGTACATGCACTAATCTTAACACTTCACACAAATATACACAGCACCTTCCAGCCAAGTTTCCCAAACTGCTTACCAAGTAGATGTTACTCCATTAAGCCTCAACACACCTGCTGAGTAAGGAAGGGTTCAATACTAGGAGTGCTTTTCTGGTGCATTCATTATGGAAGCATCTGGGCACAAGATTATCCCTATTTTGAAAATAGAGTCACAGAGAGTTCCAAGGTCACCCAGGAAGTCCATGGCAAAACTGGGAAGAGAACCCACTTTTCCCAATGCTTATTACTGTGTTGTACCCACAAGACCATTCTTCCAGTCCATGATTGCATGTGCACATATCACGTATCAGTCAGTATCACGTATCACGTATCAGCTCCAGCATAGTTGAATGAATGAGCACAGGATCAGGAACTCTCAAGCGCTAATCTTGGCCCTTGATTCTGATTTACTTTGTGGCCTAAGGCAGGACATTTACCCTCTCTGTGTCTAAAACACCCCCCATTTACAGCATAATGTGAAGTAATACTTACCATCCTCTAAGGTGCAAGATGAGGATTAGTTAGTTCATATTTGCCCATGTTAGCACACAGGAAAGGAGACAGAACCTAGCATTTTTGCTCCAAAATACAACACAATTTCTACTACTTGACTTAAAGGAAGACTGCCCCTTAGTTGTCAACAGTGTGATACTGGGACCTCTTAGTGCCAGTTGGCAGAGGGCACAGGGTTTTACCAGGATCCCCGGGTCAGATACATGAAGAATAGTTCATTGAAGGGTGGCATGTGAGCTCTCTACTGAGAACCAACAACCCACTGGTTGTCATAATCATTGTGAAAGGTATGTATGGATAATATTTAAGGTATTATGTATCTATACAAAAATTTGTGTTCTTAAGATCTGGGAATTAAGGCTGGTCAGCAGGAGGTGACATATTTCAGACTTGTTCCTTTCAGGCAGGAGGAAAAAGATGCTTATCCCTTTGTCTGGCCATGTGTGTATGGCATGTCTTACAGTGAATGCCTATTTACATACTAAGCCAGATACCAGTCAAAAGATTGCAAAATCTGCAAGAGAGAAAACCTACAGGAAAATAACAGGCAGCAGGGGGATGTTCTGATTATGATAAAGATCAAAGGATTAGTCTGTTATATGAGGGAATGCAAAGAAACACACAGGATCCTTCACCGAGGAGTTAAACTGATGGTGTGGTTGTATCATGAAAAGAGGGTCACAGCCAGCCTGGCTGTAAAGCACGAGTGAGCAACACTTTATCAGCCATGTGAGTGTCTTGTTAATTAAGTCTAGACTCTAGAATGCATGTTCGGATTTTAGTTTATATGTAACCATTTGTTTCTAATACTTCTACTTGCTATCATTTGAATCTCTGTGCTTTGTTAAACAAACTTGTACTTGATTTCACTATCAACATATCTAAGTGCTGTGTGCTAAGCAGAGCAGTGATTGGAGGTGGAACTGGTAAGCTGGGGGGCACTGTTTCTTTGGAAGCATCGGATCAGTGAATAATGCAAGTATCTAGTGGATCAGGGGCTAGACACTCCAGGGAGCTGGGTGGTTGACTTGAGATTGGCGTGTACATATCGCTAATTTGTAAAGTAACGGTGAAGCTCAGGTGCCTATGGCCAGTGATGCCTATGGCCAGTGGAGTTGGGGAGCCTGGCAGGCACAGACAAAGCTTGCTCACTGTAAGGGTAGGTGGTAGCGAGGTACCTCACAGCTATTGATACAGGCAGGGAGCCTCACACTATTTTAGCTTTTATATTCTTTAAGCCATCCACTAGTGGGCAATGTACATGTACATTATGTCCAGTTGCTTACCAATGTAATATCGCTCCCTTGGTCTGCCCAACCTCAGCTCTTTGCTACGCAGGGTGGGAATGACTCATCTTGATCCACCCTTCCTTTTCTCTAAGAGGGGACGGTGCAACTATATTCTTTTTTCTAAGTTGATTAAGTGTTCTACCAGATCCCATTGATTTTCTCATACAGCCCAGCAGGTATGGGATATTGACTCCATAGCTCAGTTGCAGGTGGCTTTATTCTCAAAGCTTCCCTCTCCTCCTTCAAAGTAATCTTGTAATAAGAATACATCACAGCAGCCTGTAGCCCAGAGGGAGGGGAAGGCTGAACACAGGAGGTTCTCAATTTCTTTTGGTTCTTCTCTGAGGCTCTTTCCTGACTGAGAGCACCTGCTGGTTAAACACAGGTAGGGCATAAAAACACATACAACCTCAGAGTGTGAGGAGAAGTAAGAACTCACTATTTTCAGAGTTCTCCTTCTGTCTCTCTTACCTCATTTCCTTCTGTGCTGGAGTGTGAAGAAGAAGAAATTGATTAGTGAAATGAACAAGACCACTGTGAAACAAAAAATCCTGAGATAAAAGGAATGCTTTGGTTACTGCACTTCCTTTTCTTATTTCCACTCAGAGACGGCAAGAGACAAAGAACCCAATATCTCTTAGTGTGTTCTACATGATAGGCACCACTTGTAAAGGCCACCGGGATGCTTACGGAAGCAGACTCCAAAAATAATAATCTGCCATAGTTGCCAGTTGCTGCAAGATTGTGCTTCAGAAAATCATTACCAGGATTAGGGAGTTTACTCACAATTGAAAGGAAGAGTGGTCTTGTGGTTAAGGGGGCACAGGAACTCTTGGTTCAATTCCCAGATCTACCCACAGATTTCTTGTGTGACTTTAGACAAGTCACTCAATTTCTGCGCCTCAGCTCCCAACTGAAAAATGTGGATAATGATACTTCCTTCCACCCATCCATTGTCTTGTCTATTTAGATTGTAAGTTCTTTGTGCCATAGACTGCCTTACTATGTGTTTGTACAGCAGCTAGCACCATGCTGACTCCCTAGTCACATAGTTAGAGCCTCTTTATCTTAGGATTTTATGTTGCCACCCATCACTGTAGTATCTGAACCCCTAGGAGTTACTGTAATGTAAATAACAGCTTCTAATATTATAATACTGATACAGAGAGATCTGGATCACCTTGGTAAGCGCCAGCAAACAATATGTGTTTTAATATGGCTGTTAGGGGGCTTATTCCTTCACCCACTTACTTCCCTGGTCCTTCTTTCATGAACAGAGAGCAACAATGCCCAAAGTCCAAAGGTGCAAACAATGTGATGTTTATTGGGGTGAACTTCCAGCAAACATGATTCCAGTTTCCTTCCTTAGTGTCCCCCTTCCCAGCTCTGACACCACAGAGCCTTACACCTGTGGCCCTGTTCCCATTCCCCCCCTTAGCAAAACATGATTCCAATTTCCCCACCCTCATTCCCTGTTCCCATTCCCCCCCTTACTTCCTGATTGACTGCAGACTATATAGTAAAACTTGAGTTCTGCTTAGCTATACCTTAACCAATCATTTTACTGAAATTTAACTAACCAATCCTCACATATTGTAACATGATTATTTAACCAATTATATCCCACCACCTTAATTAGTTTACACCCAGGAAAATTAATTATACAGCAGACAGAAACAATCACAGAACCAGACAGAGATTATACAGACAAACAATGGGGAAATAGGGACTACAGTGATAGAACAAACACAGAAATTAGGATTTCACATCCCAGCTATTGATAAGTGAGTTCTTGCCAGACTAGGATGCTATCAAACTAAATTTCCTTGTACATTTTCTAGGCACTTCCCTGTCTCTGGAGGCGATAGGCATTATCAGGACAGGACTGTATTCCTAACAGCCCAATAGCACCTTATTTCAATGTGACTAGTTTGGAATGTGAGGATGTGACCTGTCGCTTCCCAGCTTATGGCTGCCTCTGCTGTTTAACCAAAGGCCTTAGCCTAAGAACAGGGCCTCAGACTGTCACAGTAAGAGAAGGCCCTTACACCAGCAGACAGTGATTTTGATTCTTTCTTTTTGTAAGCAGTGTCAGGATGAGCTCCACCCTGACATCTGGTGGTGAGGTGTGGCAAGTTGTGGAAAAGAACTTCAGGGGCCGATCTCATTTGCATAGGCACACCCACCCCGCCTAGAATGAGACCATAGCTGCCCAAATGGTCACTTTGGCTGCTGTGGGATCCCCAGTGTCTCTGTTATTGGGGCAGGAAGAATAAATTGTTATTACCCTGATTATGGGAACTGTGCTTGGAACTGTACGTGGCCTTTTGTTACGATGGAGGGATTCACCATCATCTAAGTAGCACTCGCTAGGCAAGGGTCATGGGTTCCAAAACTGTGTGAAGGGAGAGAGGCTGGGGACAAGTATTAATACTTGGTGGCATGGGCCCCTTGGTGAGGGCCTTACATGCTGATTGCACTTCCTCCTCTCTCCACTGTGGAATATCAGAGCTAATTTTGATTTCATTAGAAGTCTAGTTATAGGCTGCTGAGCTCACTTTGGGCTGACAGTGCACCAGCACTGGGGCTCCCCTACTATAAGCTGAATTCACCTAAGAGCTGAAATCACTGAGTGTTGTGTTAAGTAGTGGGGGAGCCTGAAGATATATTGTGGAGCAGTTTGCGGGACGGCTGGTGAAGCAGTTCGACGCGGAGCAGTGTGTGGATGGCAGGAGCTGCTTGTGGGCCGTGGAGCTGAGTGAAGGAGTTCGTGGGGCGGCTGGCGGAGCGGAGCGCAGCTGAGCGAAGGAGTTCGTGGGGCGGCTGGCGGAGCGGAGCGCAGCTGAGCGAAGGAGTTCGTGGGGCGGCTGGTGGAGCGGAGTGCAGCTGCGCGAAGGAGTTTTGTGGGGCGGCTGGCGGAGCGGAGCGGAGCGCCGCTATGGAGCTATGGGGCGGTCAGCTTCAGATCACGTAAGGTGCCTCTTACCCCCGTCCCATTTCCACCCAGGTTGGGAGGTAAAGCTCCGCCGATAAACTTTCGAACTCTGGGGCTGCCCTGACCAGGGACAGAGACTTTTGGGGCATTGGACTTTTGGGGTTGCTGGACTCAAGAACCAAAGGGAAAAGGGCATGCCCCAATTTGCCTGGGGTGGGGTTGTTTTTGCTCATGGGTTGTGTTATGAATCCGGTTGGTGGTGTTTCCCCAACATAATGCCACATTGTTTCTCTCTGTTATTAAAAGACTTTTGCTACACTCAGACTCTGTGCTTGCGAGAGGGGAAGTATTGCCTCTTGGAGGCGCCCAGCGGGGGTGGTATATATTTGTCCCAGGTCACTGGGTGGGGGCTCGAGCCGGTTTGCATTGTGTTATTGGAATGGAACCCCTAGATATTGAACCCGGCCCTTGTTGCTGCCAACTCTGACGGGCAGAAGGGTTACATTTTATACCTCTAGAACTAGCTAAGTGATAAGAATACACCTAAATTCTTAGAGTACAGGCCTTTACAGAGAGGGCTGAATATCTATATCCCTAGCAAAAAGAAAAGGAGTACTTGTGGCACCTTAGAGACTAACCAATGTATTTGAGCATGAGCTTTCGTGAGCTACAGCTCACTTCATCGGATGCATACCGTGGAAACTGCAGCAGACTTTATATACACACAGAGATCAGCAATGGCCATATGTAAAATCATTCATCTAGGAACAAGGGACATAAGCCATACTTACATGATGGGGGACTCTATCCTGGGAAGCAGTGACTTTGAAAAAGACTCTGGGGTTATGATGTATAATCAGCTGAACATGAGCTCCCAGGGCAATGTTGTGGCTAAAAGGAATAATGTGATCCTTGGACGTATAAACAGGGGAAATATCAAGTGGGAGTAAAGAGGTTATGTTACCTCTGTATTTGGCACTGGTTGTTGTCATCAATCTCTTAAGGTTGAGGATGATCTCTTTCACAGGCTTTATTTTTCATGGGTCCTTTGGTGATTGAAGAGTCTGATTCTTGAGCCACAGGCAGATGTTGCAGGTCGTGTTGGAAGACAGGGTTGAGCTGCGATTGCTGCATAACAGTTGTTTTTCCTTTCTTTTCTGGTGTTTTTCTGTGACCAGGGCAAGATGATTTTTCTCAAAAGTGGACTTTCCCTCTCTGACAGTCTTCACCAGTTATCCCTATCCTGGGCTGTTGTCTCCCTGGGTGTGGTGTTGATACCACATCTCTTGATGTTTATCCTGAGGGTGAGTTTCTTTTGGCATCCTCGTTTCCTTTCTCCTTTGGTGAGTTGGGCGTACAGCAATTTTGGTAAGCGTACATCAGGCATGTGCACACAGTGCCTGATCCACCTCAGCTGGTGCTGGATAATCAGGGCCTCAACACTGAAGATGTCGGCCTCTGTGAGGACACTGACATTAGTGCAACGATCCTCCCACTTTATGCTGAGGATCTTCTGAAGAAAGTGCTGGTGCTGACGTTCCAGGTTTTTCAGGTGTTTTTTATAGGTCATCCAAATCTCATAGCTGTAGAGGAGAGATGGGATTACCACCGCTTTGTAAACTAACAGTTTAGTATGTGCTCTGATGTTGTGATTGTTGAACACCTGGCGAAACAGTCTCTGACATTACTTTAACACCACAACAAAATCTCCTGATTGACAAGAAATATTTATCTGATACTTGCCATTACAGAGATAATAGGTCGGTCCTATTCAGTGATAGTATTATCTGTAGAGCACCCAGATGGTTAACCCAATCAGTCAGATTGATCATGATCTTCTGAAGTGTTCAGGATACCCTACAACATGATAAAAATAAAGTAAAGTATGTTTGAGAACATCTCTAAACTAAACTTTGTTCAATTTCTAAGACACTAGTACATACTTTTATTTTTCTCAGGCTTTGATAACTGCAGTCTCCTTTCTGTCCTCCATATTTCTCCCATTTCCCCTTTCCAGTCTAGCCATGTTATGCTCCACTTTGAATCTTTCCATTGGACTGTTGTCTGGTTCTAAAAAAGTTCAGACCCCGTGTTCTCACATTCAAGAATGTATAGATATGCCTTCATCTGTCTCTCAATAAAAGGCCCTGGAAAGGTGGGTACATGGTTTGGTTGTAGATGCCTGTATGGCAGCTGCTTACGGAGCTTCTCTGGAGTAAGAGGAGATTTACCAGGTGAAAAGGAACCTATAGGGAAACTGAGCCTCAGGGGAAGATTTAGAGACTTTGAGAACCTACTGATCTGGAAAGACGGAGCCCTTTATGAATGTTCATGATGTTCTATAAACCCAGGAAAACTTGGTGGAAAGAATTTGTTTGGGCCCCTCTGGGATTTTTGTAACCTGGAAGGAAAGGGCTTTTTCTTTGGCCAGTGGACCAAGGCAGTAAAATCACCAACTAAACTGAACTAAACTGTAAACATGTCACCAGCATGCAAAAGAGTGAGTGAAAGAACAGAGACTTGGCTGTGTGACCTGACTGTGGGTGAGAGGAACTGACCCTGTTGCAAGGCCCAGCGCTAAGCACTCTTCAATAAGTTGAATCTTTAAAAATCTTTAAAAAAGGGAAGAAGGAGGATCCTGGGAACTACAGGCC
Organism: Lepidochelys kempii; assembly: GCF_965140285.1. Lineage (NCBI taxonomy): Eukaryota > Metazoa > Chordata > Testudines > Cheloniidae > Lepidochelys > Lepidochelys kempii. Next base: position 21,268,791 of record NC_136380.1, read on the forward strand.
AGTCAGCCTCACCTCAGTCCCTGGAAAAATCATGGAGCAGGTCCTCAAAGAATCAATCCTGAAGCACTTGCATGAGAGGAAAGTGATCAGGAACAGCCAGCATGGATTCACCAAGGGAAGGTCATGCCTGACTAATCTAATCGCCTTTTATGATGAGATTACTGGTTCTGTGGATGAAGGGAAAGCAGTGGATGTATTGTTTCTAGACTTTAGCAAAGCTTTTGACACGGTCTCCCACAGTATTCTTGTCAGCAAGTTAAGGAAGTATGGGCTGGATGAATGCACTATAAGGTGGGTAGAAAGCTGGCTAGATTGTCGGGCTCAACGGGTAGTGATCAATGGCTCCATGTCTAGTTGGCAGCCGGTATCAAGTGGAGTGCCCCAAGGGTCGGTCCTGGGGCCGGTTTTGTTCAATATCTTCATAAATTATCTGGAGGATGGTGTGGATTGCACTCTCAGCAAATTTGCGGATGATACTAAACTGGGAGGAGTGGTATATACGCTGGAGGGGAGGGATAGGATACAGAAGGACCTAGACAAATTGGAGGATTGGGCCAAAAGAAATCTGATGAGGTTCAGTAAGGATAAGTGCAGGGTCCTGCACTTACGACGGAAGAACCCAATGCACAGCTACAGACTAGGGACCGAATGGCTAGGCAGCAGTTCTGCAGAAAAGGACCTAGGGGTGACAGTGGACGAGAGGCGGGATATGAGTCAGCAGTGTGCCCTTGTTGCCAAGAAGGCCAATGGCATTTTGGGATGTATAAGTAGGGGCATAGCGAGCAGATCGAGGGACGTGATCGTTCCCCTCTATTCGACATTGGTGAGGCCTCATCTGGAGTACTGTGTCCAGTTTTGGGCCCCACACTTCAAGAAGGATGTGGATAAATTGGAGAGAGTCCAGCGAAGGGCAACAAAAATGATTAGGGGACTGGAACACATGAGTTATGAGGAGAGGCTGAGGGAGCTGGGATTGTTTAGCCTGCAGAAGAGAAGAATGAGGGGGGATTTGATAGCTGCTTTCAACGACCTGAAAGGGGGTTCCAAAGAGGATGGCTCTAGACTGTTCTCAATGGTAGCAGATGACAGAACGAGGAGTAATGGTCTCAAGTTGCAGTGGGGGAGGTTTAGATTGGATATTAGGAAAAACTTTTTCACTAAGAGGGTGGTGAAACACTGGAATGCGTTACCTAGGGAGGTGGTAGAATCTCCTTCCTTAGAGGTTTTTAAGGTCAGGCTTGACAAAGCCCTGGCTGGGATGATTTAACTGGGAATTGGTCCTGCTTCGAGCAGGGGGTTGGACTAGATGACCTTTTGGGGTCCCTTCCAACCCTGATATTCTATGATTCTATGATTGTTTGCCCTGAACATCCTGGAAGAGGAATTGTCTGGTTTCTTCAACATTTCCCCACTGGGAGTTGGGCTAGGTGTCTCCACTGATGTTTCTCACCCTTGAGAAGCTGAGTAGGATTTAGAGTCCCCTCCCCCATCATTTGGAGAGGTGAAAAAGCTGCAACTTGGGTTTTATCCTCTTCTGATATCATAATCCCACTCCCATGTCAAAGTCTTCCATAAGAAAGAGAAGTCAAGACAAGATAGTCACAAATGTAAACAATCAAAAAACTCCCCCAAATGTAGGAAAGGTGAGGCCATGTTAATGCATCCTAATGGAGCAGGAAAGGTCACAAACAATTTTTGACAGGTTTCAGAGTAGCAGCTGTGTTAGTCTGTATTCACAAAAAGAAAAGGAGTACTTGTGGCACGTTAGAGACGAACAAATTTATTTGAGCATAAGCTGTCATGAGCTACATCACGTGTCACTTCATCGGATGCATGTAGCTCATGAAAGCTTATGCTCAAATAAATTTGTTAGTCTCTAAGGTGAAACAATTTTTGTTTTTCTTTGCAGTTCACCTGCAAAGAAAAGTGACCATTTAAAGTGGGCTAAATATCAGAACATAAGAATGGCCATTCTGGGTCAGACCAGTGGTTCATCTGGCCCAGTATCCTTTCTTCTGACAGAACAAGGCAATTATTGAGTGACCCATCCCCCATTGTCCAGTCCTAACTTCTGGCAGTCAGAAGTTTATGGACACCCAGAGCACAGGGTTGCGTCCCTGACCATCTTGTAATAATAGCCATTGATGGCTCTATCCTCCGTGAACTTATGTAATTCTTTTTTGAAGTCAGTTATACTTTTGGTCTTCAGAACATCCCCTGGCAATGAGTTCCACAGATTGACTTTGTGGTGTGTGAAGAAGTACTTCCGTATGTTTGTTTTAAACCTGCTGCCTATTAATTTCATTGGATGATCCCTGGTTCTTGTGTTATGTGAAGGGGTAAATAACACTTCCTTATTCACTTTCACCATAACATTCATGATTTTAAAGACCTGTATCATAGTCCCCCTTAGTCATTTCTTTTCTAATCTGAAAAGTCCCATTCTTTTTAATCGCTCCTCATATGGAAGTTGTTTCATACCCCTAATAATTTTTGTTGCCCTTCCCTGTAATTTTTCCAATTCTAATATATATTTTTTGAGATGGAGCAACCGGAACTGCATGAAGTAGTCAAGATGTGGACATGCTGTGTATTTATATAGTGGCATTATGATATTTTCTCTTCTAACATTCTGTTCGTTTTTTTTACTGCTACTGCACATTGAGTGGATGTTTTCAGAGAACTATCCACAACGACTCCACGTTCTCTTTCTTGAGTGGTAACAGTTAATTTAGACCCCATCATTTTGTATGATTATGTTTTCCAATGTGCATTACTTTACACTTATCAACATTGAATTTCATCTGCCATTTTGTTGCCCAGTCACCCAATTTTGTGAGATCCCTTGTAACTCTTTGCAGTCTGCTTTGGACTTAACTATCTTGAGTAATTTTGTATCAGCTGCAAGCTTTGCCACCTTGCTCTTTACCTCTTTTTCCATTTATAAATATAAATATAAACACTGATCCTATTGTAGATCCCTGGGAGACCTCCCTATTTACCTCTTTCCATTGTGAAAATGGACCTTTTTTTCTTAACTTTTAACCAGTTACTGATCCATAAGAGGACCTATCTTCTTATCCCATGATTGGTTACGTTGCTTAAAAACCTTTAGTTTGTCTTGTCAAAGGCTGAACATCCAAGTACACTATATCAGCTGGATCACCCTTGTTCACATGCTTGTCGACACCCTCAAAGAATTCTAATAAATTGGTGAGGCATGATTTCCCTGTGCAAAATCTATGTTGACTGTTCCACAACATATCAGGATCATCTGTGCATCTAATAATTCTGTTCTTTACTATAGTTTCAACCAGTTTGCCTGGTGCTGAAGTTAGGCTTACTGGTCTATAATTGCCAGGATTGCCTCTGGAGCCTTTTTAAAAAATTGGTTTTACATTAGCTATCCTCCAGGCAGCTGGTACAAATACTGATATAAGTGATAGGTCACATACCACAGTCAGTAGTTCTGCAATTTCATATATGAGTTCCTTCAGATCTCTTGGATGAATACCATCTAGTCCTGGTGACTTCTTATTATTTAATTTGTTAAATTGTTCCAAAACCTCCTCTACTGACACCTCAGTCTGTGACAGTTCCTCAGTTTTGTCACCTAAAAAGAATGACTCAGGGGTGGGACTCTCCCTCACATCCTCTGCAGTGAAGACCAATGCACAGAATTCATTTTTTTGTCTTTTGCTAGGTGCTCTTCAAATTCTTGATTTTTTGGCCTAATTATACTTTTACATTTGACTTGCCAGAATTTAAGTTCCTTTCTATTTTCCTCAGTAGGACTTTGTTGTTAAGCTACAGTGGCATTTTTTTTGGTCCTCTTACTGTTTTGTTTTTTTTTAAATTTGGGGTTTACTTGGAGGCTCTATTATGTGCTTTTAAATAGTTTCCATGCAGCTTGTGGGAATTTCACTCTTGTGAGTGTTCCTTTTAATTTCTGTTTAACTAGCTACTTCATTTTTTGTAGTTCCCCTTTTTGAAGTTAAATGCTACTGAGGTGGGCTTCTTTGGTATTCTTCCCCTATAAGGATGTTAAATTTAAGTACAGTATGGTCACTATTACTTAGCGGTTCAGCTATATTCACCTCTTGGACCAGATCCCATGCTCTATCAAGAATTGCCTCTTTCTTTGTGGGATCCAGGACTAGCTGCTCCAAGAAGCAGTCATTAATGCTAGCACAGAATTTGGCTATCTTTTTTTTTAGCACACATTGATGACTCTGGAGCTGTGGACTACATTTTTAAAGTTCTTCTCCTTATCTGTGAGGCTTCTGGTGGTCAGTAAGACTATTGTACATTTTCAAGATGTTTCAGAGCCATTTGATAACCTCACTTTACCCAATAACTAAAAATGCTCGGTCAAGAAGAGTTTGCTGGGTGATACTGCTGTTGATGCTTCTGTTCATGCGTTTATTATATTTCAGATCCCTTTCTTTTCAATCAAATTTGCATTGTTTCTGTATTTTGTATGTGCCTCATTATGGCAGAATGCTACCCTGGTTCATTTCATCTGTCACTGATTTGTCTCTTGCTTATGTTTTTATTGTACTGCACTTTGATATGTGGTGTATATAGAAAGCACCTTACAAATGCTGGTTGATTGACTGACTGATTGAAGAAGATTATTAAAAGGGTTGAGCATAGAGAAGTATGAAGTATTTATCAAGTAGATGGCACCTGATTTGAATCTTAAAGGATAATAAGGCATAGGAGAGAATAAAGAATAAATTCTTGCAATAAACATAACTGGCGACTCAAGGTCATTTGTGCCTCACAGAAATAACTGTATATCTCCAGTGAAGCCTACATTCTCTGAAAGAGTGCAGGTTGATGACGAACTACAAGCTATTTGTTAAACATATTAAAACAAATTGGATATTTATATTCCTCTCAAAGTTTGATTGGAAACTACATTGACCCAGATGAATAAATTAAAATGCTTAGAATAAGTTGTGCTTAGCTTGAGATGGAGATTGGTCTAATGATCAAGGCAGGGGATTAGGAGTCAGGACTTCTTCTGTCATTGAATTAGTGGATTGGAGATCAAACAATTTACACTGACAAAACCCTTAAATAATCAGTATGGCCAATGTTTGAGACAAATGAGCCTTCCCCCTGGCTCACCAGCATTTCTTTGATGCAAAAGTACACAGGAGTCAAATAGAATTTGGCTATTGATTCTTACTGTAGGGATACAATTTGGCACTTCCAAAGCAGTCTTCAACAAGACTTGAAAAGCCTTTACTAAAATCAGAGTGTTGAAGGAGTGTCCATCAGCTGCTGTCCATGAAGCTGTTGTCCATCAGAATTCAGTATATGATAAGGCACCAACTGTGTTTATCAGGTATCATGTACTAATCATATCTTATAATTATTACATGTGAGTGAATGCTGCTAACCCATCCTTTCTGAGGGGTAATTATCTTCTGTAATGCATTTATTGCTATATAAATAGCCTTTATTGTAGGTAAGGAAAACACGAGCATGTTTTGAGCTTATGTAAATGAAGGCTGCAGTTTAGAATACTAGGCGTCAGATCCAAAAAGAGAACTGCTCTGTGATTTATATGTATTAATTCAGCTCTTCACCAGCTATGCAAAATGCTGTTTTAAAACCATTATTTTTCAAATTATTCTTATAATCTGATTATTCCCCGTGTGAATACCTCATTAAAATGTTCTCTCTCTTACAGGAGAATATATTTTTTTTTTTACCAGCTGGCAAAGAGAGAGAATTAGGAAAGGGTGTGAATTTGACAGAGGGTTTAAGGGAAATGAAACAGGAGCCTCAGCTACACAGATTGGATTCAAACTTCAAATAACGCAAAGTTCAAGAGTGTTTGGAGCCATCCATCACAAGAATTATTTTGCCTACCATTTCCTTATTTAAAAAAGGATCTTTGGACTTGCATATGCATGTTTTTAAAATGTCTTCCTAAGAAGGAGGATCTTGCTGGACAACTTACAGGATAAGTGCATTTGAAGCAATTGCTGATAAAACAGCATGATGAAAGGGGGCAGTGAGTGATTGATTTGATTATAGTTCATAATGTCAGAAGCAGTCCAGGTATCCATAAATAAATGATACTGGGAGAATAAATTAAAGAAAGAATTTATTTATAGAGACACCCTCCTGCACCTAATGGTATGCACACATGAGCAAGAAACACATAGTATCGAGAAAGAACAGCTGGAATAGAGGCACTCCCACTGTGTGAAAGTCACTCCACTAACATGAAGTCTGAGTAATCTGGCTTTCTATGGGTGTGGGGAAAGGAAGGAGGAGGAGCAGGTCCTCAAGGAATCAATTCTGAAGCACTTAGAGGAGAGGAAAGTGATCCGCAACAGTCAGCATGAATTCACCAAGGGCCAGTCACGCCTGACTAATCTAATTGCCTTCTATGATGAAATAACTGGCTCTGTCGATAAGGGGAAAGCAGTGGACGTGTTATTCCTTGACTTTAGCAAAGCTTTTGACACAGTCTCCCACAGTATTCTTGCCAGCAAGTTAAAGAAGTATGGGCTGGATGAATGGACTATAAGGTGGATAGAAAGCTGGCTAGATTGTCAGGTTCAATGGGTAGTGATCAATGGCTCCATGTCTAGCTGGCAGCCGGTATCAAGTGGAGTGCCCCAAGGGTTGGTCCTGGGGCCGGTTTTGTTCAATATCTTCATTAATGATCTGGAGGATGGTGTGGATTGCACCCTCAGCAAGTTTGCAGATGACGCTAAACTGGGAGGAGAGGTAGATATGCTGGAGGGTAGGGATAGAATACAGAGGGACCTAGACAAATTGGAGGATTGGGCCAGAAGAAATCTGATAAGGTCCAACAAGGACACGTGCAGAGACCTGCACTTAGGACGGAAGGATCCCATGCATCGCTACAGACTAGGGACCGAATGGCTTGGCAGCAGTTCTGCAGAAAAGGACCTAGGGGTTGCAGTGGACGAGAAGCTGGATATGCGTCAACATTGTGCCCTTGTTGCCAAGAAGGCCAATGGTATTTTGGGCTGTATAAGTAGGGGGATTGCCAGCAGATCAAGGGAGTGATCGTTCCCCTCTAGTCAACATTGGTAAGGCCTCATCTGGAGTACTGTGTCCAGTTTTGGGCCCCACACTACAAGAAGGATGTGAAAAAATTGGAAAACATCCAGCGGAGGGCAACAAAAATGATTAGGGGACTGGAACACATGACTTATGAGGAGAGGCTGAGGGAACTGGGATTGTTTAGTCTGCGGAAGAGAAGAATGAGGGCGGATTTGATAGCTACTTTCAACTACCTGAAAGGGGGTTCCAAAGAGGATGGCTCTAGACTGTTCTCAGTGGTAGCAGATGACAGAACAAGGAGTAATGGTCTCAAGTTGCAGTGGGGGAGGTTTAGGTTGGATATTAGGAAAAACTTTTTCACTTGGAGGGTGGTGAAGCACTGGAATGCATTACCTAGGGAGGTGGTGGAATCTCCTTCCTTTGAGGTTTTTAAGGTCAGGCTTGGCAAAGCCCTGGCTGGGATGATTTAGTTGGGGATTGGTCCTGCTTTGAGCAGGGGGTTGAACTAGATGACCTCCTAAGGTTCCTTCCAACCCGGATATTCTATGATTCTATGATTCTGTGAGGAGGTAATTAACCTAAGGCTAATGTATCCAGCCATCCCACACCCTGGGATCACTTCTCTAATGTATGGACTGCAGCCACTCCACACCACTTCTGTAAATGCACATCCAAGTACAGGCAAACAGTGTGGCTTCCAGGTGCTAGGGAAAATGATGCAAGGTTTATTAGTAAATTTATTCATTATTATTTAGCAAAAAAAAAATTGTAAGAACCTGATGGAATTAATTCCATAGCACACTAGAGGACTTTTGCAGATACTTGGCAGGGTCATTGCTGTATGATTCTGAAATTCCCCCAGGTGTTACTGAGATGATGCTTGCCCGCCCTGTCAACTGGAAAAGGGCAAATATAGTGCCCATCTATAAAAAGGGAAATAAGGACAACCTGGGGAATTACAGACCAGTCAGCTTAACTTCTGTACCCGGAAAGATAATGGAACAAATAATTAAGCAATCAATTTGCAAACGTCTAGAAGATAATAAGGCGATAAGTAACAGTCAGCATGGATTTGTCAAGAACAAATTGTGTCAAACCAACCTGATAGCTTTTTTTGACAGGGTAACAAGCTTTGTGGATGGGGGGAAGTGGAGATGTAGTATATCTTGACTTTAGTAAAGCTTTTGATACTGTCTCGCATGACCTTCTCATAAACAAACTAGGAAAATGCAACCTAGATGGAGCTACTATAAGGTGGGTGCAAAACTGGTGGGAAAATCGTTCCCAGAGAGTAGTTATCAGTGGTTCACAGTCATGCTGGAAGGGCATAACGAGTGGGGTCCTGCAGGGATCAGTTCTGAGACCAGTACTGTTCAATATCTTCCTCAATGATTTAGACAATGGCATAGAGAGTACACTTATAAAGTTTGTGAACGATACCACTCTGGGAAGGGTTGCAAGTCCTTTGAAGGATAGGATTAAAATTTAAAATGATCTGGACAAACTGGAGAAATGTTCTGAAGTAAATAGGATGAAATTCAATAAGGACACAAGTTCTTCAGTCCAATCCAGTTCCCTAACTAATTTCCTTAATTTTTTAAAGTTAGCCCTTTTGAAATCAAAAACCCTAGTCACAGATAAACAAAAATAGATCTGTGACTATTTTATTGAGGTCAGAACATGTAGGGATAAAGTGAGAAAGCCAAAAGCCATGTAGAGTTGGACCTTGCAAAGGGAATTAAAACCAATAATAAAAGGTTCTATAGCCATATAAATAAGAAGAAAACAAAGAAAGAAGAAGTGGGTCTGCTTAACACTGAGGATGGAGTGGAGGTCAAGGATAATTTAGGCATGGCTCAATATCTAAACACATACTTTGCCTCAGTCTTTCATGAGGCTAATGAGGAGCTTAGGGATAATGGTAGGATGACAAATGGGAATGAGGATATGGAGGTAGATATTACCACATCCGAGGTAGAAGCCAAACTCAAACAGCTTAATGGTACTAAATCTGGGGGCCCAGATAATCTTCATCCAAGAATATTAAAGGAACTGGCACATGAAATTGCAAGCCCACTAGCAAGAATTTTTAATGAATCTGTAAACTCAGGTGTTGTACCGTATGACTAGAGAATTGCTAACATAGTTCCTATTTTTAAGAAAGGAAAAAAAAGTGATCTGGATAACTACAGGCCTATTAGTTTGACATCTGTAGTATGCAAGGTCTTGGAAAAAATTTTGAAGGAGAAAGTAGTTAAGGACATTGAGGTCAATGGTAATTGGGACAAAATGCAACATGGTTTTACAAAAGGTAGATCATGCCAAACCAACCTGATCTCCTTCTTTGAGAAGGTAACAGATTTTTTAGACAAAGGAAACGTGGTGGATCTAATATACCTTGATTTCAGTAAGGCATTCAGTATGGTTCCACATGGGGAATTATTAGCTAAATTGGAAAAGATGGGGATCAATATGAAAACTGAAAGGTGGATAAGGAACTGGTTAAAGGGGAGACTGCAACGGGTCATACTAAAAGGTGAACTGTCAGGCTGGAAGGAGGTTACTAGTGGAGTTCCTCAGGGATTGGATTTGGGACCAATCTTATTTAATCTTTTGATTACTGACCTTGGCACAAAAAGTGGGAATGTGTTAATAAAGTTTGCGGATGACACGAAGCTGGGAGGTATTGCCAACACAGAGAGGTACAGGGATATCGTACAGGAAGATCTGGATGACCTTGTAAACTAGAGTAATAGTAATAGGATGAAATTTAATAGTGAGAAGTGTAAGGTTATGCATTTAGGGATTAATAACAAGAATTTTTGTTATAAACTGGGAACGCATCACTTGGAAGTAACAGAGGAGGAGAAAGACCTCGGAGCATTGGTCGATCACAGGATGACTATGAACTGCCAATGTCATATGACTGTGAAAAAAGCTAATGTGGTCTTGGGATGCATCAGGTGAGGTATTTCCAGTAGAGATAAGGAGGTGTTAGTACTGTTATATAAGGCACTGGTGAGACCTCATCTGGAATATTGGGTGCAGTTCTGGTCTCCCATGTTTAAGAAGGATGAATTCAAACTGGAACAGGTACAGAGAAGGGCTACTAGGATGATCCGAGGAATGGAAAACCTGTCTTATGAAAGGAGACTCAAAGAGCTTGGCTTGTTTAGCCTAACCAAAAGAAGGCTGAGGGGAGATATGATTGCTCTCTATAAATATATCAGAGGGATAAATACTACGGAGGGAGAGGAATTATTTAAGCTTAGTACCAATGTGGACACAAGAACAAATGGATATAAGCTGGCCATCAGGAAGTTTAGACTTGAAATTAGATGAAGGTTTCTAACCATCAGAGGAGTGAAGTTCTGGAATAGCCTTCCAAGGGGAGCAGTGGAGGCAAAAGACATATCTGGCTTCAAGACTAAGCTTGATAAGTTTATGGAAGGGATGGTATAATGGGATAGTCAAATTCTAGCAATTAATTGATCTTTGACTATTTGCGGTAAATATCCCCAATGGCCTGTGATGGGGACACCATCATAGGGCCTAATCACATCAGCCACACTATCAGAGGCTCATTCACCTGCACACCTACCAACGTGATATATGCCATCATGTGCCAGCAATGCCCCTCTGCCATGTACATTGGTCAAACTGGACAGTCTCTACGTAAAAGAATAAATGGACACAAATCAGAAGTCAAGACTTATAACATTCAAAAACCAGTCAGAGAACACTTTAATCTCTTTGGTCACTCGATTACAGACCTAAAAGTTGCAATTCTTCAACAAAAAAACTTCAAAAACAGACTCCAACGAGAGACTGCTGAATTGGAATTTGCAAACTGGATACAATTAACTTAGGCTTGAATAAAGACTGGGAGTGGATGGGTCATTACACAAAGTAAAACTATTTCCCCAAGCTTATTCCCCTCCCTCCCCCTGTCCTGCCCATTCCTCAGATGTTCTGGTCAACTGCTGGCCACCTTGATTATCAGTGCAAAAGGTTTCTCCCCACCCCCCGCTGTCCTGCTGGTAATAGCTCACCTTACCTGATCACTCTCGTTACAGTGTGTGTGGTAACACCCATTGTTTCACGTTCTCTGTGTATATAAATCTCCCCACTGTATTTTCCACTGAATGCATTCGATGAAGTGAGCTGTAGCTCACGAAAGCTTACACTCAAATAAATTTGTGAGTCTCTAAGGTGCCACAAGTATTCCTTTTCTTTTTTTTGGTGGGATCTGAGTTACTACAGAGAATTCTTTCCTGGGTGTCTGGCTGGTGAGTTTTGCCTACATGCTCAGGGTTTAGCTGATCGCCATATTTGGGGTCGGGAAGGGATTTTCTTCCAGGGCAGATTGGCAGAGGCTCTGGGGTTTTTTGCCTTTCTCTGCAGCGTGGGGCACAGGTCACTTGCTGGAGGATTCTCTGCACCTTGAAGTCTTTAAACCATGAGTTGAGGACTTCAGTAGCTCAGACATAGGTCAGGGGTTTGTTACAGGAGTGGGTGGGTGAGATTCTGTAGCCTGCGTTGTGCAGGAGGTCAGATTAGATGATCATAATGGTCCCTTCTGACCTTAAAGTCTGTGAGTCTATAAGTAAGGACAAATGTAAAGTACTCCACTTAGGAAGGAACAATCAGTTGCATACATACAAAATGGGAAATGACTGCCTAGGAGGGAGCACTGCGGAAAGGGATCTGGGGGCCACAAGCTAAATATGAGTCAAGAGTGTAAGACTGTTGCAAAAAAGTGAACATCATTCTGCGATGTATTAGCAGGGGTGTTATAAGTAAGATATGAGAAGTAATTCTTCTGCTCTACTCCAGGCTGATAAGGCCTCAACTGGAGTATTATGTCCCATTCTGGGCATCACATTTCAGGAAAGATGTGGACAAATTGGAGAAAGTCCAGAGAAGAGCAACAAAAATGATTGAAGGTCTAGAAAACATGACCGATGAGGGAAGATTGAAAAAAATTGGGTTTGTTTAGTCTGGAAAAGAGAAGACTGGGAGGGGACATGATAACAGTTTTGAAGTCCATAAAGGTTGTTACAAGGAGGAGGGAGAAGAATTGTTTTTCTTAACCTCTGAAGATAGGACAAGAAGCAATGGGCTTAAATTGCAAGGGAGGTTTAGGTTGGACATTAGGAAAAACTTCCTAACTGTCAGGGTGGTTAAGCACTGGAATAAATTGCTTAGAGAGGTTGTGGAATCTCCATCATTGGAGATTTTTAAGAGCAGGTTACACAAACACCTGTCAGGGATGCCAATACGTCCCTTGGCCCGCGCCACTTCCCGCAGCCCCCATTTGCCAGGCACAACGAACCACGGCCAGCGGGAGCCGCGATCGGCTGAACCTGCAGATGCAGCAGGTAAACAAACTGGCTGGGCCCGCCAGGGGCTTTCCATGCACAAGCAGCTTCCCAAGTTTGGGAAACACTGGTCTAGATAATACTTAGCCCTGCCATGAGTGCAGGGGACTGGACTAGATGACCTCTCGAGGTCCCTTCCAGTCCTATGATTCTATGATACCCGCTGCCCATGAGCATCCTCTTTGTGACTCAGCCCTCTGGCTAAGTCACTCAGCATTTCCCCCTTCTGGGGTACATAAAGGTCTTTCCTTCAGCAATGCTAGGAAGTCTTCCCATTCACTGCCTCAGGTGCCACTCCTTCAGTGGCTGGTAGGGGAACCCAGGCCCACCCTCTACTCCAGGTTCTAGACCAGGGACCCTACACTCAGCAGTTCTGGGCTTTCCTCTCCCAGCCCTTACTGCTCCTTCCCTGGGCTGCTTCCTACAATTCCTGGTTCCCCGCCTTACTCTGGGTGTACAGGTTTCAAACCCTCCTCCCTCTTCCCAGGGAGTGACTATCCATTCTCAGAAGCAGCCAGCTTCCTAGCTTTATAGACCCCGCCTATTGCTGCCCAGCTGAACCTGCTTGCTATCCATTCCCTGCTCCCTGGCTCTTCCTCTAGGTGCAGACTGTGGAGTTAATAGGCATACCTGGCCACCTGAACCTCTTCCAGTCCTGTGTGGGTGGACACTCCATCACATATATAAATCACATGAATGCTGCATATTTTAATGTATTACTTTACTACATAAACCCAGTGATAGGCTGCCAATATTTCAGCAAGGAGCACCTTCAAGAATTTCCTACCTCAGCTGGTTTCAGAGTAACAGCCGTGTTAGTCTGTATTCGCAAAAAGAAAAGGAGTACTTGTGGCACCTTAGAGACTAACCAATTTATTTGAGCATAAGCTTTCGTGAGCTACAGCTCACTTCATCGGATGCATACTTGACATTCTGTAGGTAAAATATTCTCCTGCTTCTTTGCTCTGATTCCATAGTTCTTATTCCCTAGCAAAAATTGGTCAATTCTGTAGTCTTCTCTATTGTCAAATCCTTTGACCCCCATTCCTGCACCAGCGCCTCTTGACTAACCATGGTTCTGCAGGCAGGCTGTTCTCTGCTGCAGAGAGTTTGGTCAGGTGGGGAGCAGATCCCATCTAATTGTCCACTAGATGGCCGGATCTCAAGGGAGGTGGGCCTTTTCTGGCTGCTGGAGTGAGGGGAGAAGTAGGTCTCACCTAGCTGGTATAGGGAGTAACTATAAGGAGGAGACTTGATCTCTTTCTTCAAAATCCCTCTCATATTCACCATTCTCATTTACTGTGCGTGAAGCTGCTGAACTAGTTGATACAGTACCCAGAACCCAATCTATGAATTTTATAATCATGCTGAAAATTATACTTGAGAATATTTTTACTGCTCTTAAGGGCTCATAAATCTGATTTGATCCTTTTTCGGGGGTGGGGGAGTTTCATTCTCAGAGTATTAAAGGAAAAAAAAGACTCATTCTCCATAAAGCTGATAGATTAGACAGAGAAATCCACAATAACTGAATAAATATGAAATAGTCAAGAAACTCAGAGCTGTTGAAATTAAGAAGGATAGTAATAAAATGTCTGTAGAAGTCCCACTAGATTATGATGCTCTCCTTCAGAGGAAAGTCAGCGGATTGAAGAATATGTATAAGACCAATAACCCACCTACATTGGGTTTTCCCCAGAGTTTTTAGCATGAGGAACTGTATTATTATATGAGTACAATTTTTAAATTCTTATTCCTATGCGGAGGCTACATGTGAGGTCAGAGTCCCATCATGCTAGGCACTTTGCACCCACACAGTAAATGCCAGTTCCTGCCCCAAAGAATTTATATCAGAATAGACAAGACAGATAAATGGTGGGAGGGGGAACAGCTACCGAAAGTTGAAGTGACTGGCTCAAGGTCATTGGCAAAGCTGGGAACAGTGCCCAAGACTGCTGAGTCCCATGCCAGCGCCCTATGCATTGGGCCAGAGTGCCCCTGATAGTGAAGTATTGTAAACTACAGTACTGCATTTACACAAGGGGTGCAAACAAGAGCACAGACAAGAGCTGCCAAGCTTACATCTTTTATTCCTTTATGTAGTGCTTTGAGGAGCAGTTTAAACAAAGTAGTTACCAAGAAAATCAATTTTCCTTGGGTTTAACAAAATCTCTTTATGCCGGAGCTTTTCTCTTAATGTTTTGGCTAGAACAAGCTGCATTTCTTTCTGTGCCGGATATGAAACTAGTTCATATCTCTAATGCAGTGAAGGCATGACCACCTGGATATTTAAGACTGAGAGACAGGGCCATGGTTAGATTGTCTAAAAGAGAAGAGGAGGAGGTCCTGGCTGATCAGGCAGACAAGGGTGAGCCAGACCAAGGACTCATTTAGAAGGTGACAACTTCAAAATCTGTGTGGTGCTGCTTAGAGATGTAGTACAAAACAGGAGAGATGTGCTAACTCATCTTGTCATACGTATGCAGGTCATAAAAGCTTGGTTCCCTTCCCTTACTCTTCCCGTTTGTCATGATGTTTTACTGATCTGTTCTGTTTTCACTGTCACGCACCAGAACCGAAGTAGATAGTGCCAGAACGGAGAAAAAGGACAGAGCCAAAAGAAGAGGCCTTTGAAGTCGGAGACTGAGATCACTTGGAGCTTGATCCAATGCCCCCTGCAAGACTTCCACTGGAATTTAATAGCCATTGGACCAGGTCCATGGGGCATTGCTTTTGGCAGTATGAGTAGCCCCTGCCTATGCGGGTCACTAGACGCACTGGTGTCAGCAGTGTCCTGCGGAATGGAAAGCTCTTGCCCAGATTACTCTTGGTAAGCTTCTGGGTGGCTGGACAGAGCTTTGTTACTATTTGTTACTCACTCACAGCACTGATAATTCTTTCAGTTCAAAAGTTCATCCACATGCATCTCAGCCCACTGATCACCTGTTGAGCAGAAGGGAAGGGAGATGTAAAATGTTTTTGACACCATGTAAAATTTTGTTCATTTGGGTATCTGGAGGCAACAGCTCTTTGCCTAGGAAACTAATCCAGTCAGAGAAACTGAACAAAAATGTTTCTAGTGAATACCACATCTTCTAAAAAGAACTTCATCACAGCATTTACTTCTACATCTAACTGCCTACAGTATACAATCAGAAAAGCAGAATTTGTTAGACTCCCTTAAATAGCACCATCTGGTGACACCAGGAATATTATACCCCAGCTTTACAGGAAGAAAAGAACAATTTTCAAGTTTACTATTAACAGAATCCTAGCAACCACAATTGGTAATGAACAATTAGGAAATAACTTGCCCATATGGGAAGTTTTTTCCTAATCTCTGTAGCGAGGAGGTGTGACCTCCCTCAGAGACGAACGTCTCCTCCTGGGTGGAACCAGGAGGGCCATGCCCTGCACGCTGGAAGCAGAGGGGCGGGACAGGAAGAGGAAGTATAAAAAGGCTGGCCCAGCAGCTCAGCTGAGAGAGACAGATGTTTCCTCCCTGCTGCTGAAGGAGAACTGCTGCTTCCCCGAGGACCTGCACAAGCTTCCAGAGAGCCCTGCCACTCCTGATGCTAAGGAGCTGCTACCGCTACCCTTGGTGGTGTATCCTGTGGACACTGAGGATGACCCCTGAATGCAGGTACGCCCGATGGGGAGAGTAGGAAGCAGCCATGGGGAACTGGTGTTGCCTTAAATATGGTCAGCATGTTGTGGGTGGATTCCCCTCTGACCCAGTGGCAGACCACACTGCCACTGTTAGGGCCCTGGGCTGGGGTGTGGTGGAGTTGGGTGGGCCTGCATCCTCCTACCCCTGCCACCGCACCCCTGGGGTAGTAGTACTCCTCCTCCTCCTCCTTAGGCCAGGAGGCCTGCGCTCCTCAGGCACCCCTGCCTGAGCGCCATAGACGGTGCATGGTGCTACAGCTCTGCCTGACTGCAGGCCAGAGTCCTGACTGTTTACTGCCCTGCCCTATTTGAGGGCTGGTTGTATAATTTAGTACCACTCTGTCTTGGTTGCTGGCCAGAGCCCAGACTGTTTGCAGCCCTGCCCTGATAGAAAGCCGGGATCAGCTGAGTACCGCTAATTCACCCTTTCTTTGTTTAGAGCATACTCTAGCAGACCAGACTGTGAGGAGGTGTAGCCTCCCTCAGAGGCGGACGCGGAGGGATGGCCATGCCAGACTACACTCCTTCAGTGATTGGCTTATCCTCTGAAGCCTGAAGGTTTATAGCCCTTCAATTTTCTATTTATTGTAAGTGTAGAGATTATCATAGTCCATATTATATAAATATCGAATCCTTTTTTAGAATGCTGATAAACTGTTGGACTCAACTATATCTTGTGGCAATGTTATCTCTGACAGGTTAATTTTGGTTTGCCCAAAAAGTATTTCCTTTTATCAGTTTTTTAAAATTTGTTGCCTCAATGTCACTGGATGTCCCCTCATTCTTGTGCAATGGGATGGTAAATAGGAGGCTTCTCTGTATTACTCATTATTCTGCATGCCAGTATCATATCTCCCTTCTAAACTGATCCATCCCAGGCTTTTCAGTCTCTCCATGCCTCTAACCATTTTCACTGCCTGTTTCTGAACCCCCACTTTTTCTTCTATGTGCTCTTTGAGCTAATGTGACCATAAATGAACACAGTCTTTCAGGTGAGGGCATAACAACAATTTATGTAATGGCATATAGCATTTTCAGCATTTTTATCCCTTTTTTTAATACAGTCTAGCATTGCTTTTCTGACCACCACTGCATACTAAGCAGAGTTTTCAATGAGGTATCTGCAATGATGTCTTTTTCTTGAGTAAAATCAGGATGTAGTTCCAATCATTCCTTCCTTTGTGAAATACCTTGCATTTGTCAGCACTGGACTCCATCTGCTATCACCCTGCCCATTTAGATAGCTCTGTCTCTCTGAAGTTCCTCAAATCAACTGAAAGGTTTGCCACCTCACTCTTGAGCCCCTTTTCTAGAAAATTAATAAATACAATAATCACTGCTCCTAGTACAGAACCTTGGGGCTAATCTTTTGTCATGCTGAATGTTGACCATTTATTCCTATTCTTTGTTTTCTGTCCAGTCAATTTCCAGTCCTTAGCAGAATCTGTCCTATTATCTCATGACCACTTAGCTTCCTTAATAGCCTTTTTTGATGGACTGTGTCAAAGGTTTTTATAAAAGTCCAAATAAATCATATATAACAGTTCTCCTATGTCCACTGTTTTGTTAGAACATAATAAACCACTGCAATTTGCTGTCACTAGATATTTCAGAACTTTGCTATTTAAACTTCAAGCCACATCATTCCAATATAAATGTCACAGCAATATGTTTATAGATTCTCCTCTTACTCACACGGGTCTTACACAGATGAAACTAAATTAACATCAGTGGCGTTACTCTGGATGTACATCCATACAAGCATGAAAAAATCAGGGCCTCAATTCTCCATGGTTTTACAGCGTGGCCAGCACAAATAATCTAATGACTACCCATGTCTTTTGGAGTCTGTATGGATTTTGGCACAAAACTTTAGGTGTGCTCATTGGCACTGTAATGTCCTCTTGCTGAGCATGATGGCTTGTGCTCTGAAAACAGAACTGCTTGAGTCAATCAGAACCATTTGAATCGATTATCTTCATTGTGAGCAAATGCCATAGAGTTTAAGGACAGAAGATCATGTAGATCATCACCAGATCATGTAGTCTGATCCCTATATATCACAGGCCATCGGCACCGAGACCATAGGATTACAGTCTACATGAGTCTAAACTTTTTTGTGCCCCAGGGAGAGAATAGGTGGGACCGAGGTGCACCAATGCTCAAGGCTCCTGCAGTGGTCGAACTGATTAAGTGAGAGATACTCGGATAATCCTGGCAAGTGAGCCATACCCCCTGTTGTAGAGAAAGGTGGATACCCCCCTACCCCAACATCCTAAAAATTCCTCCATTGTTCCTTATACCTGGTAAGATCTTGGCATGTGTAACTCAGGCTTGACAGTGCCTGATAGATATGGATCATGAGGATTTTGCATGTGTACTTTTTCCTTTCTGGAGAGGAGGGAAGGCTGTTGTACTCCAGGTGTACTATCTGGACTTGCAAATCTCTTTGGCCTTAAGATTCTGTCTTTTGGCTTTAGCTGCTGATTTGTGCAGGGCAAAAAAACCCCAAATCGTTCATTAGCAGTTGGGCCGGCAATCCCATACCATCCACTGATATATTCCTGTCCTCCAGCACAGCAGGATGTGGTGTCCTTTAGTTTGATTGTTGGTTCTCTTTCTTTTCTCTTTCTCTTTTTTTTTTTCAAGCAGACATTTCATAGGTTGTATTGTGGTGGTGCTGCGGCTGTTTTTTGGGGGAGGGGTGTTGTACTTGGACATTGATTGCAGATAGCAGGGATGAAATGTGGTTTTTTTTTTTTTTAAAAAAAGCTGCAGTTTCTAGAAACAGTATCATACACTCAGCCACTGAAAGCCGTTCTGGACATGACAATGGTCCATCACTGCAAGTGGCTGGAGAGTTTTGGCCATAACACAACTGTGTAGAAAGTCAGAGAAGAATTTTTTCACCATGTTAAGCTTCAGTTAACCTCTTAGTAAATTCAGTTACCAGCTGTGTCTTATTTGCCTCCAGACTCTTACCTGGAGGATGAACTTGTGGCGGATTCCCTCCAGTGGAGTACTGCCACTTTAAGAATCTCCCCCAACCTTTATTTTGAGTTCAAAGAAAAATCTTTATTTCCTCCACTTTGTATTTACAAAAAGTTCAGTCTCAGCGGACTGACTCCTTTTGGTCCAAGGAACCTCACATCGCATCACAGAACCACTGTGCCAAACACAGCCCCCTATATGGGATTTCTCTTTTTATACCTATAGCCTGATCAGACCCTTATAACCTGGTAGCACTATCACTGTGGTCACAGAAGGTGATCTTTAAACCTCCTGACATTCCTTTCTTGTTCCATGTGATTATTTTATTACAGTCCTTTTTTTTACGAGTATAACATCAAGTCTCATTATTCCTTTATTGCTAAGACTATTGCAGGGAGCAAACATTTTACAGCAGTGGGGAGGTACTTACATTATCTAATCTACAATTCATTAACACTAGCCGAGTTTTATTAGAAGGTTATTTCACCTTTCTGCAGCTAATGCTTCTCTGATAATCATGATTAATAAACTCCATTTGGATAGAACATTGTGATTTCTTGGCCAGCATAGTGGGTCTTTATATTTGAGGTTAATGCAATGTAACATTTCAGTCAAGAGACCACAATTTGTGTCTCCTGTTGTAACATGCCGTGCTTAGAAGCATTTCCCTCCAGGGTGGAAAAATGGCTAGAAGACAGCATTACTAGGAAACATTGCTGAAGAGCTGTCCAGTTTTATCTCTACTCTCATGCAGCACTAAACAGGGGTCTCTTGGGTTTAGCGGACAGGGAAGACTTAGGCGATACAGCCCACTAATGCAATTTGACAAAAAAATGTCAAGAAAATATAAATAGCTATTTTAAAAAAAACAGCAAATGGAATTTACTTGTACACTTGAAAAATCCTTCAATTATATATAATATGCTAATTGAAGGATTATTAAGTGTACCAATTCATTTTATTGGCTGTTTTATACATATATATTTTAATTAGGCCCTCCCCCTTATTGGAGCTATCTTCCCATCGGAGATTGTATTGAATAGCAGAGATGTCATCCTCTGAAGGGCAGGATGAGTTTTAGGGGGCTGCCCCTTCTTCTGTGAGAAATCTGTCCCTTTTGGGCTTTGAACTGCCAGCTTAGTATCTGATGGGGCCAGTTCTCTAACCATCCCACATGAGACATTTCCATTGATTTCAATGGAAGCTTCAAACTTGGAGAGGCAACAGACCTGGCCTCTAAAACAGAGAAGGTTGTTGCCACTATAGTTGCCAGCTCAGAGTGAGAACTCCACACAGCCACGTATTTTTCTTGCAGGTTTCACAAACAATTTCTCCCCAAACATATGAAAGATACAACTGTTCTACTACACTGTGTACTGGGTACACAGAGCCCTATGCTCCAGTATGCAAGCACTAAGGAAAGCTTGGACTAAAAGTGATCCGTATTATATTGAATATGTCTTTACTGAGGCTTACATTGAAACTTCTTAAATCTGAAACCATAGCACTGCTACCCGAGTAGAGAGAAAAATTGCAATTAAGCCTATCTGGTCTCATGATGCCAGAGATTGCGACCATGTGCTATGATCAAGCCTTGTATATAGGGGGGAAGTGATAGACGTGGTATATCTTGACTTTAGTAAGCCTTTTGATACTGTCTCGCATGACGTTCTCATAAACAAACTAGGGAAATGCAACCTCGATAGAGCTACTGTGAGGTGGGTGCATAACTGAATACAAGAATGGCCCTACTGGGTCAGACCAAAGGTCCATCTAGCCCAGTATCCTGTCTTCCCACAGTGGCCAATGCCAGGTGCTCCCGAGGGAATGAACAGAACAGGTAATCATCAAGTGATCCATCCCCTGTTGCTCATTCCAAGCTTCTGGCAAACAGAAGCTAGGGACACCATTCCTGCCCATCCTGGCTATAGCCATTGATGGACCTATCCTCAGTTAATTTATCTAGTTCTTTTTTGAACCCTGTTATGGTCTTGGCCTTCACAACATCCTCTGGCAAGGAGTTCCACAGGTTGACTGTGTGCTGTGTGAAGAAATATTTCCTTTTATTTGTTTTAAACCTGCTACCTATTAATTTCATTTGGTGACCCCTAGTTCTTATGTTATGAGAAATAGTAAACAACACTTTCTTATCTACTTTCTATACACCAGTCATGATTTTATAGACCTCAATCATATCTCCCCTGAGCCGTCTCATTCCAAGCTGAAAAGTCCCAGTTTTATTAATCTCTCCTCATACGGAAGCCATTCCATACCCCTAATCATTTTTGTTGTCCTTTTCTGAACCTTTTCCAATTCCAATATATCTTTTTTGAGATGGGGTGACCACATCTGCACACAGTATTCAAGATGTGGGCATACCATGGATTTATATAGAAGCAATATGATATGATGTAAACTGCTTGGAAAATCATTCTCAGAGAGTAGTTATCAGTGGTTCACAGTCATGCTGGAAGGGCATAAAGAGTGGGGTCCTGCAGGGATCAGTTCTGGGTTCAGTTCTGTTCAATACCTTCATCAGTGCTTTAGATAATGGCATACAGAGTACTCTTATAAAGTTTGCAGCGGATACCAAGCTGGGAGGGGTTGCAAGTGCTTTGGAGCATAGGATTAAAATTCAAAATGATCTGGAGAAATGGTCTGAAGTAAATAGGATGAAATTTAATAAGGACAAATGCAAAGTACTCCACATAGGAAGGAACAATCATGTCCCCTCTCAGTCTTCTCTTCTCCAGACTAAACAAACCCAGTTTTTTCAATCTTCCCTCAAAGGTCATGTTTTTTAGACCTTTAGTCATTTTTGTTTCTCTTCTCTGGACTTTCTCCAATTTGTCTGTATCTTTCCAGAAATGTGGTGCCCAGAACTGGACACAATACTCCAGCTTAGGCCTAAACAGCACGGAGTAGAGTGGAAGGATTACTTCTCGTGTCTTGTTAATAGCACTTTTTTGGGATGTATTAGCAGGATGATGTTTGCTGTGTTTTTTTTTTTGTTTTTTTGTTTTTGTTTTTTTTGCAACAGTGTTACACTGACTCATCTTCAGCTTGCGATCCACTATAACCCCCAGATCCCTTTTTGATTGGGGCGAAGAATTCTCTGAATTTGGCCTTTTGTCTTTAGAAGTTGAGTTAATTTGGGAGGCTCCACCCTGATTGCCACTGAAATCAGAGGTCACTATTTCTCTAGTGTTGTGTTTGGAGTAATAATTACAAGCCCAGAGACAAGTTAGAAAAATAACTGTCTCAAGAAATTAATTCAAAGAAAATCTACACAATCAATTTGAAGTGGGAAAACCTTCAAACTGGGAGAGCCAGTTCAGTCCAGTTCCAGAGAACGTTTACCCTGACAAATCTCTGAGCCGGGACATTAAGCCACGCTAAAAATAGCTGTGTAGACTTTGCAGCTCCAGCTGGTGCTCAGGCTCTGAAATCTAGGGAGAGGGGTGGGCTTTAGAGCCCAAGCTCTACCCTGAGTTGCAGCTTGAACATGCTGTCTACACAGCTAGTTTTCCTGTGAAACCGTGAGTTGGTGTCTGTTGAACTGGGCTGGGAGGCTCGATTCTGTGGGTTGTGCAGACATATGTTACAAGCATTAAATCATCAAAGTCTCAATAGTGGATCATACCTGGCAGGCGTGTCACTGTGAACTAGTAACTACCAAACCCTTTAAAAGAGGTTGCATGCACCTCATCAATTTCACTCTGAAAGATGATTTCTGTAGGTGTGTGTGTCAAGTGAACCTGAGAAAACAGCAGCTGAGCCAGAGCCTGTGTGTGTGTGTGGGGGGGGGAAGGGGGGTTGGGGAGAAAATGTAGAGGGAAAAATACGAAACAGAGAATTTTTTAAACATTAACCTCGGAGGGAGGGAGTATAGACTAGTTTCTCCTTTTCATTAGTGGTGGCTGCAATGGCATTTTTACACCCAGTATTGAATTGAGGATACCAGGCTGGTTGTTTGCACCTTTACTTACCTGGTTTTAGATACAAGTGCTCCAGTTTGAATCCTCAGTTTAAAATGCTGGTGCAAGTTCTGTAGGTGCAAAGTACAGTAACAAAAAAAGGAAGCCAGCCCTTAACTCTTTTCAAAATGCACACATTGTTCTGCAAAGCACTTTAATGCATCCCCACACTCTCATTCTTGGGCAGAAGGTGATAACACCATCACTTATTTTAAAGGATGTCACTTACTTTAAGTCAAAATTTGGAGGCCCACTTCCAATTCAACTGCCATTAAAATTGGGCATCCAGATTCTTTAGGCAGCTTTGAAAATCTTAGCTGAGATGTCCCACCTATATCTAGTCAACATAGTCCCCCTTTCCCATATTATACCATCAGAGAATTATACAACCAAGAAAATAACAGGGCCTCTACCAACCACAACCCATCATAGATACATACCCCTTTCCTCATTTGCTAAGCAAACTCTTAGGGATTTGGTGCCAATAAAGAACAATTTTCTTTAAGAGAAAGAAGATAGGGAGAGATGAGGGAGTGAGGGCAGAATATCATTAATCTCTGGGTAGGAGGAGGGAGATGGAAGAAACAAGCATGCCATTAGGTGATTCTTGTACTTCCTTAAAAATGTATAAGACAGGTACTACCCCCCAAGAGCAACCAGTCCAGAAAACACCAGGAAAGAGGAGGAAGCTGTAGGAAGAAAACTAGCACATTTGGCACAGTTGGTCTCTGAACATGCAGCACTTTGACTTAAAAAAGCTATGGGAGAAGGACAGCCAAAAAATCAGCCATGGCAATTGGAAAATCCATTTTGTAGTGGTGGAAACTAAGTGCAGTTTCTTTATGACTCTAGCCCAAAATTAATCAAACTCCATTTCCCCCAGCAACCACATTTAAAAACAGCATCATGCTCTGAGGCGTTTAGTAAAAAAAACCCTAATCATGTGGATTAGATTTAAAGCCTTGCGGCTGTGAATTCCATCAATAAAAATGCTAAAAAATCGTAACATTTCTCTTGAGTTCCTATTTCTGTAGGAGAGCATTTTATAATATTGTTCAAACTCACTTTCCTCTGCATCAGACAAGTATCAACCCTCCATATCAACATCTGTCTCACATGCTACTTGGTCAAAGCCCATTGCCTTCAGTGGGTTTAGGAACAGGTCCATGATGCACAGAATAGACCTGACACATGTAGCTGACACACCTGAATGAAGGAAGAAAACCAAGAAACAACAGTATCCAGCACATACTGTACCAACATTTTCTTCACTATGCGAACATAAAACCTAGCTCTTTCCATCGATACTTCTCAACGCACTTTACAAAGGATTCATAGAGTTTAAAACCAGAAGGGCTTTCAACCTTTCCAGACTACTGTACCCCTTTCAGGAGTCTGATTTGTCTGGTGTATCCCCAAGTTATATCTTACTTAAAAACTACTTGCTTACAAAATCAGACATAAAAATACACAAGTGTCACAGCATACTAGTACTGAAAAATTGCTTTCTCATTTTTACCATATAACTATATAAAAAAATTGAATATAAATATTGTACTTACATTTCAGTGCATAGTATATTGAGCAATATAAATAAGTCGTTGTCTGTAGGAAATTTTAGTTTGTACTGACTTTGCTAGTGCTTTTTATGTAGCCTGCTGTAAAACTAGTCAAATATCTAAATGAGTTGATGTACCCCCTGGAAGACTTCTGTGTACCCCCAGAGGTACACATACCCCTGTTCGAGAACCACTGCATTAGATCATGTAGTTCAGGGGTGGCCAACCTGTGGCTCCGGAGCCACATGCAGCTCTTCAGAAGTTAATAGGCAGCTCCTTGTATAGGCATCGACTCCAGGGCTGGAGCTCCAGGCACCAAGTTTCCAATGTGCCGGGGGGGTGCTCACTGCTCAATGAATGCCTGGCTCTGCCACAGGCCCGGCCCCCTACTTCACCCCTCCCCGCCCCCTCCCCGCCCCCTCCCCTGAGTTTTCCATGCCCTTGCTCCTTCCCCCCCTCTGAGCCTCCTGCACACCACAAAACAGCTGATCTGGAGGTGGGGGAGGGAGAGGGAGGTGCTAATTGGCGGGGCTGCTGGTGGGTGGGAGGCGCTAGGAGCAGGGGAGAAACTGATGGGGGGCTGCTGACATATTACTGTGGCTCTTTGGCAGTGTACATTGGTAAATTCTGGCTCCTTCTCAGGATCAGGTTGGCCACCCCTGATGTAGTTTAACCTTCTGTATATCACGGGCAGCAAATTTTACCCAATTACCCCCATATTAAGCCCAATAACTTGTGTTTTTTGGATATAATTTGTAAGGTATAATTTGTGTTTGGATAAAACACATCATAAAAGGAGGTGAGTATCATTATCCCTATTTTACAGTTGGGAAACCAAGGCACCAAAAGGTGAAGTGATGTGCCAAAGGACGGCTAGCAGCAAAGCCCAGAATAGAATCCAGGTCTTCCAAGTCCCAGTCAGGTAACCCCAGTCTTCAGGCCACATTGCCTTTCATCATGAAATAGAATGTTTCTTGGATCAAGATGTATACATCAGCTGACTGATACTACATTATACCCCTATATGGCCTCTCCGTGGTCTCTTACGAATCAGGACCATTGTATTGCAATGATTCCATTTCCAATGATTCCAAATGTGTTCAGGTTAACCTCCCTACCCCAAAATCTTTTACCTGCCAGCCCTGCAAACTTACCCAGGTTGTCTGTCAGACCCAAGGTTATTTTTCTGCTTGCGCCTTGTCCCCAGGTCTAAGAGTTCTGCAGGCCAATATATGCCCCAGGCAACACTGGTGCTACACCCCTCATTGTCTTCCCTGGGGTTGTTTGTAGGTAAGAGACTGAAACTCCCTAAATATGCTGAAGATGAGTCACTAGAAAGAGTAAAATTCTGCTTCCTCTCTTTTGGCTGTGCTGGCTCAGAAGCCCTAACGGGATTAAAAATCAGTAACACTGATTTTTGCCAGTATAATCAGCTGATATGACCCTGAATATCTGATGACAAAGAAGGTGCTGGTTTTCTCAGGGCCACACTCTGGAGCAGACCCTGACTTTAAGCAATGGTGCAATCTTCTACTTCCTCCCGATCCCCTGCCGTACTTTGACATTTCAGTTTCTTCTCCCCTGTTGTTCCCCAGCCTGAGGAAGAGGTAAGGCAATGGCAACGGGGATAGAGGAGAGAACCCACCCGTGGAAGTAGGTTCTGTCACTGCTGTCATGGCTGGCCCACTAGCTCCTGCCCCCTTCATAGCATGCAGTGGGAAACACCAGATTCTAGGGCTCTGGCTCCTTGGGCTAGCATCAGTAGCTGCTGTGGCCAGGGATTGTCTGTAGGCCATGTAGCATAATGGAGTCCTGATCTTTGATGGAAGTCCCTAGATGGCCCCACAATACTGCTACTACTGCAGCCTTGAATCTTGTTTAGGGAAATACTTTTTATTTTTCCCTACCAGGACAGGGGTGGTGGTTCCCCGGGAGCCATACGCAGTTTAGGGAGAGAGGTTGGGAATCTGTGTACAGCAGACCTTTGACCTTACAAACACCAGTTTGACAGACAGCCGGCTGTCTAGGAATCATTTTTCCACATTTGGGGGTGGTGGAGGTAGAGAATATCATATAATGAAAGTGCTGTTGAGGAAGAACAAGTCAACATCCCTCCACATTCTTGTGCCTTCCATGCCTTGGGAATCACTTTGCGTGGGTTGAAGGACAAGGAGAAAGTGGTGGCTTTCACCAGGCTGCAACTTATGCACTGTGCCGATTATATTTTTGAAGTGTTCAATTTTATGAACGTTCTGATTTTAGGAACTCCTTCATCCCCAATTAGTTCATGAAACAGAGGTTCTACTGTACATGCATGTGGTCTGGCTGTGGTAGCTGCCCTCGCTGAGCTGTGCTGATGCCAGGCAAGGCAGCTTTACCATTTGTGAAATCAGATGCAGACCTACTATGTTTGTGTTAGACTGATTGTAATTGCTCATTCTTAGTCTGGGTTTGTGGACCAGATTAAGGTCAGAGGGTTATAGTGACTAGAAGGAATTCAGATGTGGTAATCTGCAGGTCTAATTGATCATATACTTCTAGATTTAGTCTGTGTTGAAGTCTAAATGTTCTGAAAAGAATTCCTGGCTGTGATATGAATAACTGTGATTTATTATGGCTCAGGGCAAAGCCAGGCCTTAGACTGTAAAGTGAGAACGGGTGGCCAAACTTTTTTGACATGTGGGCTACATACTGATTACACATACAGGCCTCAGGCTGGGCCTGTCTCAGAGCTCATATTGACTCTCTAAGGAGAATCGGAGAGTCTCAGAGCCTCTTTCCCTTTCATCCTGGTCAGCAGTCTCATTTGCTGGCAACTCCTGGTATCTCCTAATGCTGAATATTTGCTTACCAGGCTGTCCCAGTTCTTTTGCTGCATCTCACACTCCCCCTTCAGCATTTTGGCACAAAGTAAGGCTATTCATTTTGGTTCAAGACTGGTGCATATTTGTCAATTGAGGTACTTATGTGATCTCCATTACTGTAGTTGTCAAGCTGTCTGGAATAACTTACAAGCGTGAGTGCCAGTCTCAGGGTAGAGTGTCAAGAAGAAGAGCACAAACCCCCAATTGGTGTGAGTTCTATACTTAGATTTCTCCAACCAAGCAACAAATGTGAACTTCTTAAGCAGTATAGCAGCCTAACCATGGAGTCACACACAGTCCCCTTAGGTACTCTGGTCTACCTTGCTGCCGAGGCAATCTTGCCTTTGTGAGAGATCATCCCTTACACCAAAAGTCACAATAATATTCAGGTTATTCCCAGTCCCAAAGGACCAGTCATTTAATATAGGTCAATTGCACCTTAGACTTCACACCAAAGACAATGCTTGTAGCCAATCCTATAATAAACTAACGTTTTATTAACTGAGAAAAAGAATCAGAGGGGTAGCCATGTCAGTCTGTATCCACAAAAACAACAAGGAGTCTGGTGGCAGATTTATTCAGGCATAAGCTTTTGTAGGTTAAAAAACCCACTTCAGATGCTTGGAGTGAAAATTACAGATACAGGCATAAATATATATTGGCACATGAAGAGTTTGTAAGGTAACTCCCTTCTCTTTTGGTTCAGGTGAAGGTCTGATTTAGTAAACCTGAGTGTCTTGGCCCAGAGTGTGCAATAATTGTCACCCAACAACAGAGCTTTCACAAAATTCATGTTTGTGTATGAGTGAGTGGGTGTGAAGTCTGTGTGTGATTTCAGGTTCTGCTAAGCAGGGTCAGACGTGGTCAGTGTTTGCCTGGGGATCACCACAAAAAACCCACAGGAAGTGGCATCGGTGACCCAGCTGAGGGCACGCTTTCCTATGAGTTAGCACTGAACCAGTTGTCCAGAAGGTTCCCAGGCACACTGATGTTAGACATGCTGTCTTTACAATGAGATTTCAAGCTGATGTCCTAACCACCTGCCGTTACTAAAGCTCCTATGGCACTTTTCACAAAAGTATGGGTGTGAGAACCCTGGGGATCTGGTCAATTTACATTTACCCTCTCTAAATTCCACAGGCAGTTCCCATTGGATCATTGTTCTTCTTCGCTTCCACAGGATATATATTGTTGTTGTACATTATTTAAACCCTTGGGGTGGCTGCTTTAAGATGGTGGCAGGAGTGATCCTGATACATAAAGCCTGATAGCTCTAACCTATGACATACGGCCACGAGGCTTTAAACCTCATTCCACGTGGAGGAGGCCAAAGAGGAGTTAGGGGTGACTCAGTGAGAAATCTTTGAGACCCTTGGGGAAGCACATGCTGCAATGGCAGCTCCACCACCCGCTGAAAAGTTGTGTGCTCCCAGTGCCAGGTAAACACCAAATGCTACTGCAGGAAGGTAAGACCAGAGCCCCACCCCTTCCCTTTTGGATTGGCTAGTGTCAGAAGTTGTGCTGCATTCTGAAAGCACAAGAACTGCTATCCTGCCAAAAGCAAGTTTAAATGTTGAAGACTATATATAAAACCACAAACTTGCTCATTCTTACTTTTTTCCCCCTTTAAGATTACCAGGCTTTCCATCTGCTTGCCTTCTTAATTAAGAGGGATGTACTAAACAGTACTTGGAGAGATGTCCCTGTTACGATTCAGAATACAATAGCTCAGAATATGTGCATCCCATTTTGCTTTTGTTTTTTTAACTATAATGAGTACATTAATCCAAACCACATGCCCCAGTTCCAGATGAAACACATCTGTGTAAGTCAGCTCTTCGGAGATGGATGAACAGACAGTATGTAGGCCGCATTCTGATCTCCGTTACACCAGTGTCAATCTGCAGTAGCTCCACTGACTTCTGTGGAAGCTGCTGGGTACTCAGTGCTTTTAAAAATCAGGCCACTTATTTAGGTGCCAAAATAGGGTTTTGGGAGCCAAACTGAAGGCACCCAGTTTTGAAAGCCTTGGCAAATTGGGGCCGTGTGTGAATGGGTCCCTCCTCTCCTCTCCTCTGTTCCTGCTTAGCTAGAAACATCAGTTTTGTTAGAAACTGCACAGATTTTTTTCTTTTCTCTCCTGGCTGTATTTCCATATGGCAGCTCTGGTGTTGTACACTATTGCAGGTTGTTTTTATTCCAGATCCCAGTCCTGTGTCCTCATCATATACAGTAGTGTCCATAGGGCAGCGGACGGTATTCAAACATAGGTGGGTCACACCCCTTTTTTGGTTTTGTTTTTCCATTTCCTGGTTAGAATATCTAGCCCAGTCATTTCCCCTGCAAAGGTCCCATGTTCCGCATGGCAGGCATCTCACCAGCTGGAAACGAGTGCCACAGGGCTGTGTGAATCAGCCTGTGTGAATCAGATTCAAAAATGTAAAGGTTAATTTTATTTTGGCTTTTAATGGGAAAAAATAACTGTCCTGGATGCTGTTTAAACATTAGTTCACAAGCTATCACTAAATTCTGAGAGCACGGACACAACGAAGAAGCTATTTTTTAAAAAAACTGCATTTGTTCTGTAGGTTCCCCCCACGGGTTTCTAAGACACATGGGCATCAGAGTTTGATTGTTCCAACACTGCAGCGTTTCATCTCATTTTCAACTTCCATCTTCCCTTTGTGGCTCTCGCAGGTACTCAGTACATTTCTTCTACCATGATTGTTTGTCATAAACCCCTGCTGGCAGCCACAAGATGAGATTTCACAGCCCACATTGTATTAGTGCATAGCTTCCTTGAAGCATCAACCACAACGTCTGATTCAGTGGGACAGGCTGAAATGGAAGGGGAACTCTGTTTGCAGAAAACTCAGGTTTATACAGGTCCTTGTCTGTCTCTATTTCAGAAGTCAGGAGGGAGTTATGGGTACAGAAAACCAAGGCAAAGATGGTTTGGATACCACCCTAGGACTTGGAAGACCTGGGTTGAATTGCCTGTAAACCCTATCACAGACTTCCTTGTGTAACCCACACACCGTCTGGGTGTGTTGTTCTGTCCCTCTAGTGGCACGAAGACTACTTAAAGAGAGAGAGAGCTAAATGAGTCTGCTCTACATCCTTAGCTAACAGCCAGTTGACTTTTAGCTCATGCAGTAGGGCTCATGCACTAAACTCCAGAAGTTCCAGGTTCAATCCCACTCACTGACAACCAGGGTCTGTCAGTGTTACACTTGGGCAGGTCACATTGTCTGTCTGTACCTCAGTTCCCCAGCTGTACAATGGGCATAATAGCAGTCCTTCACCTCCCAGGGGTGTTGTGAACATATGTACATTAAATATTGTGAGGTGCTCAGGTACTATGGTCAAGAGGTCATATAAGCATCTATGTTGGAAAGACATGGTTTTGTGGAAGTCAAAGAGGTAGACACAAACATTACCTTTCATCTGAGAATCTCAGAGTGCTTTAAAAGCACTAACTGGTCTTCACAAAAACTTCCACCAGGTTAACTAAGGGTGTTTTTTAAACCCATTTAATTAAACCAGCGAACAACCCTGGATAGATACTCTTATTAAATGTAAGAGTGGCTTTTATTGATTTTAGTTTGAGTCAATTCCTTACCAATTTAAGCTAAATCAAGATAAACCACTCAAATGGAAATAAAAGCATCTATACAAGGGTTTTTACTAGTTTAAATAATTTTTTAAATTAATTTACTGTAAACTGGAGCAATTGCCACATGTAGACAAACCCTAAAATACTGATTTTCTACTAACTGCCAACAGTGCCAGTTGATTTCAGGGTGAGCTGGAGGTACTAATTAAGTTCTAATTAAAACATAAGAGTAGTGACTAGCCCAAGACACAGTGAGCAGCAGAAACAAATCATATGAAGATAGGCTTAATCATTCAAACAGTTTAGGGAAAATCTTAGTCATAGTCTTCTACAGAGATTACCATAAAATGTAAGTTACAAAAGTCTAATTATAATTTAAAATTACTACAATGGCAGTACAATAGATTTTCATCTAAGTGAATTATACCAATCTCCATTTCTTTATCTGCAGAACAAAACAGAGATTAGCTGGTAGCTGTAGTGGGTTTTTATCCTATTTTTAACCAGCCACTAGAGAGGGACATGACCCATTTAGCTAGTGTGTTACACTTGTAATCACAACATTTTACAGTTTATCAGATCATATGATATTAAATGAAGTTAAAAAAAAGTACACTTTACTGTTCAGCTACCCTGCAGTGTATAATGTACTAGATGAGCCAAATACTTACCTGGTGTAAGTTGGCATAGCTCCATTAAAGTCAATGGAATCATACTGGTTTATACTAGCTGAGAATCTAGACTACTGTGTTTTTCTCTTTGAAGTACTAATTATAAAATATATGCAAAGCATCTGACATTCTTATTAAGAAAAAAGCATCTTAAATACAAAAAGAAATGTAACGGAAACCACAGATGGGTTTCAAAGGTCAGCACCGAAGCTAAAAACACATTTATACTGCAAATATATACATATATATGCCTTTGAGGATGACTTCACTGTAAAGGACACTACCTCAGAGAGAAAACTGATTCAAATTGGATTGGAAGAGTCCCTGGGAGTTTTTTGCCTTCCTCTGTAGCATGGGGCACGGGTCACTTGCTGGAGGATTCTCTACACCTTGAAGTCTTTAAACCACGATTTGAGGACTTATAGATTCATAGATATTTAGGCCAGAAGGGACCATTATGATCATCTAGTCTGACCTCCTGCACAATGCAGGCCACAGAATTTCACCCACCACTCCTAAAAAAGACCTCACACCTATATCTGTGCTATTGAAGTCCTCAAATTGTAGTTTGAAGACCTCAAGGAGCAGAGAATCCTCCAGCAAGTGACCCGTGCCCCATGCTACAGAGGAAGGCGAAAAACCTCCAGGGCCTTCCAATCTGCCCTGGAGGAAAATTCCTTCCCGACCCCAAATATGATGATCAGCTAAACCCTGAGCATATGGGCAAGATTCATCAGCCAGATACTACAGAAAATTCTTTCCCGGGTAACTTGGATCTTACCCCATCTAAAAACCCATCACAGGCCATTGGGCCTATTTACCATGAATATTTAATTACCAAAACCATGTTATCCTATCATACCATCTCCACCATAAACTTATCGAGTTTAATCTTAAAGCAAGATAGATCTTTTGCCCCCACTACTTCCCTCGGAAGGCTATTCCAAAACTTCACTCCTCTGATGGTTAGAAACCTTCGTCTAATTTCTAATCTAAATTTCCTAGTGGCCAGTTTATATCCATTTGTTCTTGTGTCCACATTGGTACTGAGTTTAAATAATTCCTCTCCCTCTCTGGTATTTATCCCTCTGATATATTTATAGAGAGCAATCATATCTCCCCTCAACCTTCTTTTAGTTAGGCTAAACAAGCCAAGCTCCCTAAGTCTCCTTTCATAAGACAAGTTTTCCATTCTTCGGATCATCCTAGTAGCCCTTCTCTGTACCTGTTCCAGTTTGAATTCATCCTTCTTAAACATGGGAGACCAGAATTGCACACAGTATTCCAGGTGAGGTCTCACCAGTGCCTTATATAACGGTACTAAAACCTCCTTATCCCTACTGGAAATACCTCTCCTGATGCATCCCAAGACGACATTAGCTTTTTTCACAGCCATATCACATTGGCAGCTCATAGTCATCCTATGATCAACCAATACTCCAAGGTCCTTTTCCTCCTCCGTTACTTCTAGTTGATGTGTCCCTAGCTTATAACTAAAATTCTTGTTATTAATCCCTAAATGCATGACCTTACACTTCTCACTATTAAATTTCATCCTATTCCTATTACTCCAGTTTACAAGGTCATCCAGATCCTCCTGTAGGGTATCCCTGTCCTTCTCTAAATTAGCAATACCTCCCAGCTTTGTATCATCTGCAAACTTTATTAGCACACTCCCACTTTTTGTGCCCAGGTCAGTAATAAAAAGATTAAATAAGATTGGTCCCAAAACTGATCCTTGAGGAACTCCACTGGTAACCTCCCTCCAACTTGACAGTTCACCTTTCAGTAGGACCCGTTGTAGTCTCCCCTTTAACCAATTCCCTATCCACCTTTCAATTTTCCTATTGATGCCCATCTTATCCAATTTAACTAATAATTCCCCATGTGGCACAGTATCAAACGCCTTACTAAAATCTAAGTAAATTAGATCCACTGCGTTTCCTTTATCTAAAAAATCTGTTACTCTCTCAAAGAAGGAGATCAGGTTGGTTTGGCACGATCTACCTTTTGTAAAACCATGTTGTATTTTGTCCCATTTACCATTGACTTCAATGTCCTTAACTACCTTCTCCTTCAAAATTTTTTCCAAGACCTTGCATACTACAGATGTCAAACTAACAGGCCTATAATTACTTGGATCACTTTTTTTCCCTTTCTTAAAAATAGGAACTATGTTAGCAATTCTCCAATCATACGGTACAACCCCTGAGTTTACAGATTCATTAAAAATTCTTGCTAATGGGCTTGCAATTTCATGTGCCAGTTCCTTTAATATTCTTGGATGAAGATTATCTGGGCCCCCCGATTTAGTCCCATTAAGCTGTTTGAGTTTCGCTTCTACCTCAGATATGGTGATGTCTACCTCCATATCCTCATTCCCATTTAACATGCTACCATTATCCCTAAGATCCTCTTTAGTCTTATTAAAGACTGAGGCAAAGTATTTGTTTAGATATTGGGCCATGCCTAGATTATCCTTGACCTCCACTCCATCCTCAGTTTTTAGCGGTCCCACTTCTTCTTTCTTTGTTTTCTTCCTATTTATATGACTATAGAACCTTTTACTATTGGTTTTAATTCCCTTTGCAAGGTCCAACTCTACTTGACTTTTAGCCCGTCTCACTTTATCCCTACATATTCTGACCTCAATAAGGTAGCTTTCCTTACTGATCCCTCCCTTCTTCCACTCCCTATATGCTTTCTGCTTTTTCTTAATTACCTCTCTAAGATGCTTGCTCATCCAGCTTGGTCTACAACTCCTGCCTATGAATTTTTCCCCTTTCTTGGGATGCAGGCTTCCGATAGCTTCTGCAGCTTTAATTTAAAATAATCCCAGGCCTCCTCTACCTTTAAACCCATAAATTCTTCAGTCCAATCCACTTCCCTAACTAATTTCCTTAATTTTTGAAAGTCAGCCCTTTTGAAATCAAAAACCCTAGTTGCAGATTTATTTTTGTTAATCCTTCCATTCAGTTTGAACTGAATTAGCTCATGATCACTTGAGCCAAGATTATCCCCTACAACCATTTCCTCTATGAGGTCCTCATTACTCACCAAGACCAAATCTAAAATGGCATCCCCTCTAGTCGGTTCAGCAACTACTTGCTGAAGGAATCCATCAGCTATCGCATCTAGGAAAATCTGAGCCCTATTATTATTACTAGCACTCGTCCTCCAGTCTATATCTGGGAAGTTAAAGTCTCCCATGATCACACAGTTTCCATTAGTATTTACTTTATTAAAAACATTAAAAAGGGCTCTATCCATATCCAAATTAGATCCCGGCGGTCTATAGCACACCCCAAGCACTATCCCAGGGGAGGCTCTAATAGTTTTCTTCCCCAATTTAATTGTTACCCAGACAGACTCAGTCATATCCATTTCATTGCTTCTTATTTCTTTACATTCTATCTCATCATTGATATACAGTGCTACTCCACCACCTTTACCTTTATTTCGGTCTTTCCTAACAAGCACAGACCCTTCAATACCTGTAGCCCAGTCATGACGACTATTCCACCAGGTCTCTGTTATACCTATAATATCTGGTTTCACTTCCTGCACCAGTAACTCTAGTTCCTCCATTTTGTTACCTAGGCTCCTTGCATTAGTGTACAAACATCTTAATTTTTGCTGTTTGGCCTCACTCACTTCAGTAGCTCAGACATAGGTGAGAGGTTTATTGCAGGAGTGGGTGGGTGAGATTTTGTGGCCTGCATTGTGCAGGAGGTCAGACTAGATGATAATAATGGTCCCTTCTGACCTTAATATCTATGAAAATGGACACTCTCTTAAAGAGAAAGTGTTCACACTAAAACAAAAGTGAAGTTTATATTTTAAAGAGCCACTTACTTAACATGTCCTTTTGCTGTTACTATAGTTATATATGCTTAGAGTGTGCATAATCATAGGTTTGAGAAACTACCACTAGATGCCAGGAAAACTGAAAACATGTTATGTTGTTTTTTATGTTATGTAAGGACAATCTGAAACAAAAAACAGGTGCAAAGAAAGCAAAACTTTGCTTAACTGCAAAGCACTTTAGTATAATCTGAGTAGTATAACCTCGATAGTATTCATCACCATGTATTTTTGACAGGTTTCCAAGCTCCATTTAGGACTTATGTACTGCCCGCTATTCCCATTTCTGTTGGTGTCTAGGTTTGGCGCCGTCAGCCATTTTGAATTTTTTAAAATTATTTTTTATGTTTGAATAGGGGGAATGTTGCATGCTTATTTGGCTGATTGTTCAGAGAAAAAGGTTGAAAGAATAGAGGGAGAGAGCTTAAAGATTAAAAAAAAGAAAGCTTTTGTAAGGGTTAGAGGAAAAAACAAAGGAAAGGTTGTTTGGTTAGGTTTAGTAAGGAGAGATGATTTTTAAATAATAGAAAGAGGAAAAATTAAGCACAGGGCAAAGAAAAAAGGTTTTAGAGAATCAAAAGAAATAAAGCAATAAGAGGCTGTGTTACACATCCAGAGTGAAGCATCCTACCCCACCAACTGTCAGTAATGAAATGATAGCTGTTCTGGGTGGCAAACCTTGGGAGCTATCCCCTCCTTTTGATGGACCAACCCGTAGCTGTTTTACAGCTACGTCACAGAATGCACTTTTTGAACCAATCCTTTCATACCAAGGTTTTAAAACAAGAGCCTTTCAGAAATGGACTATCGCGGGGTGGATTATTTGAAAAGCTCTAGCCAATGATTATTTGACCGTGTGTATAAAGCTATGTATTTTTGCGAACAGGGGTGTCATAAATATAAAGGGAAGGCTAACCACCTTTAAATCCCTCCTGGCCAGAGGAGAAAACCCTTTCACCTGTAAGGAGTAAAGACGCTAAAGATAACCTCACTGGCACCTGACCAAAATGACCAATGAGGAGAGAAGATACTTTCAAAGCTGGAGGGGACAGGAAACAAAGGGTTCTCTCTGTCTGTGTGTTGTCTTTTGCGGGGACCAGAGCAGGAATGCAGGTCAGAACTCCTGTCAAGGGTTAATAAGCAATCTAGTTAGATATGCGTTAGATTCTGTTTTGTTTAAATGGCCAACTCTGATATTCTATGAATCCACAGTGAAGGTGAAGGACGCTCCAGCTGTACTGCCATGCCCAGGATGGGAACCTACACCCAGCACCTAGCCGCTGAAGTGGGAGACCCCAACGAGGAATGGCCCGGACTGCCGGCTCTGAGGAGCCCTGAAAGCGAGAGGTATCAAACCCTGGGGAGGCAGGAAGTGGCCCAGGGGTAACCACGGAGCCCCCAGCTGTGGAGTCAGTCAGCGTGTTGCGGCTGGATCCCCGCCGATGCAGGGACAGCCAATCCTGCCTCTGCCAGGGCCCTGGGCTGGGACGCGGTGGAGTAGGGTGGGCCCACGTCCCCCAGCCGATTCCCTGCACTTCACAGGAAAGCTCCCTCTCTGGGGAAGGAGCCTCCTGTTCCAGCTCCCTTATAGACGGATGCTTTGCTGGCTGCCTAAGCCTCACCCAGGCTAAAGCCAGCCCCTCAGACTGTTTGTTTTCCGGCAGCCTGAGCCTCCTCAAGCCCAGGCCAGCACCAGCTCCATAGATTGTAATTGCCTTCCTGGCGGCCTGAGCGCTGCCCAGGCCGAAGCCAGCCCCAGTAGGCGGTGTTTAATTGCTGGCAGCTTGAGCATCCCCGAGTCCAGGCTAAAGCCTGACTGGGACTGTTTAAAGCCCAGCCCTATTGTGGGGCTGGGAACTAGAGAGTTCACTATAGGCTCCAACCACCTTTTCTCTACCAGCAACCTAGCTCCTCCCCATCACTCACGACAGAGGTTCCAACCCTGCTCAGCCATGCTCCACCTTTAAACAATTTCCAAGAATTCTGGGAAGAAAATTATTGATATTTTCTGATCTGAGTGTAAAGTGTCAAGGCATAAAGAGACTTAGGGAGCTGAACATTTAGGGATGACTTTATAAGTCAAACCTTTAATAAAGATAGAAAACTTGCCATCTGTTTTGCATAATGTACACTGTTATCTGTTAGGTATTTCTAACATGCCTGTCACCATGGTATCGCCTAGAAAAGTTTTGCAACAGTAAAAGAGAGAGGATGGTCGTGAGGCAAAGGTGACTTGGGATTCAGGAGATCTAGGTTCAGTTCACAGTGCTGCCACTGACTTCTCTCATGACTTCGGGCAAATCCCTCTATTTCTCTGTTCCCCATCAGTAAAGTGGGTCCATGTGGACACACTGACATGCCCCCAGCAATAGGACAATGTATTGAGTCTCCAAAGCTTAAGTATACAGAGTGCTACTATTCTGCTTTGAGCAGGGGGTCGGACTAAATGACTTCCTGAGGTTTCTTCCAACCCTAATATTCTATGATTCTGTGATTCTTACCTGATGAAGAGTCCAC
Source organism: Lepidochelys kempii (assembly GCF_965140285.1). Taxonomy (NCBI): domain Eukaryota; kingdom Metazoa; phylum Chordata; order Testudines; family Cheloniidae; genus Lepidochelys; species Lepidochelys kempii. Next base: position 21,306,959 of record NC_136380.1, read on the forward strand.
ACTGCCTCCAGCCTCTGTTCTTCAGGCCCAAAACAAGGCATAGCACCCGCTTCCCCTTAGTGTCACCATGAGATCTGGGAGGGGTGAATGCTGTTCTCCACTGTCCAGAGCTGACCAGGTGATCTGCACCCAGTCCCCTGTCCTAGACTGAGCTCCCACTCTGGAGTGGCTTTGTCCTCCTCCACTCAGAGGAGAGCAGCAGCAGTAGGTTGGGTGGGATTTTCTGCCTGTTCTTTAGCCAACCATGGTCCGGGGCAAAGGCGGGTTCTTCCACACCATGGCTACCTGGAGTGGGGTTTTCACAATAACCCTAACAAACTAAGGACCTAATGCTGCTCCCACTGAAGCAAAGGCAGAACAATGGGGCTGTTGTGGGCCCTGTAGGAATTAAAGGAATTACTTTTTTTTTTTTTTTTAAATTATGCCTGCAACGTATGTGCTCAAACCTGTGGCATCCTAAACTACCTCCTACCAGGGCTGAGCCTTCTTGAGGGCTGTGTGTGCAAACAGGTAACTAACTCTCTTCAAAACATTCATGTGCATACAGAAATGGGAATGGTATTAGTATGTGCAGATAGCCAAGTCTCACATGCAGGTATGAATGTTTATTCTTTCACTTTAATGCTAGTTGAATAGACCAGGAGTGCACCAATGCTAAGCATACTCATGAATGGGGGGCTGAGTTGAAAAATGGTGTCAGGGGAAAATGTGGGGCAGGAGTGGGGAGTGCAGAATAAGCTGATGTAGGGTAGGGTTGGGAGGAGCACAGGATTAATTAATTTGCATCTGTGTTTTTTGAAACTGCCCACCTCACCCAGGAAAAGGATTTGGAAGCCCTTCTGCAAGCAGATAGCACTTTATGCAAATTTAAAATCAATCCGTTCTTTTGTCAGAAGAATTTTGGCATGTGTCAGACAGGGAAACTGAGACACTGAGAAATACAGGAACTGAAGGCAGTGGGAGATGCAGGTTCTGAACACCTCTGGTAACAGGATAATTTATTCAGTCACCCTACTTTGAAAATCTTGACCTTAACCTCTTCCTGTCTAACATTTTGGCCCAGTGGATAGTGCACAGGATTGTGACTTAAGAGAGCTGGGTGCTGTTCCTGGCTGTGTCACTAACCTTAGATGAGTCACTTCACTGCTTTAAAAAAAATAAATCTGTTAGTCTTTAAGGTGCCACCGGACTCCTTGTTGTTTTTGTGGATACAGACTAACATGGCCCCTCTGATACTTCACTGCTTTTTGCCTCAGTTTCCTCATCTATAAAATAGGGATGATGATCCTGACCACAAAATGCTTTACAAAGGAGATCTACTGAGGAAAAGCACAGTATGAGAGCTAGGTATTATAATATTTACTTCTCGCATCAGGGTGTTGTACAGCCTAAATCAATAATGTGTGTGTATAAGGCTGTACATGATCAAAATATTGTTCTGATCAGTTAGTGGCAGAGGTGGGAAAGATTCAGTACTATTCAATTCAATAACACCTTGATGGCATGAAAAGCTATTCAAGTGTTGCCATAGTGTAAAAAGGACAGCATGTCTGTCAGAGGCAGACAGACAATACATCAAGTATCTGTCTTGGACAGGGATTCTTATAGCTGTCTCTGGATTTATCTCTCGTGACCATTTGTCATTGTTTTCCAATCTTGATTTACTGCCAGGCTGCCAACTCTGTTGTCCCTCTCCTTTCTCCAAGTTTTTCCTCATCACTTCCCAACAGAGAGACTTTGATCATATTTTGGATACCAGAAAAGAAAATGTCTGTTTCAGCCACTCCTCTGTCACATTAGCTGTATCATCATTCTGCTCTTAGCTGGCACAATAATTTTTGTCTCCACCACTAGATTATGGTCACTGAGCTTGAATCTGGTGATAGTGTGCCCTAATTTTGGATATTTCACAGAGGTGAAGTGATCTGCTCTTGGGATAAGTCAGTGCAAGGACGATTAACATTCTGGCTTGGTTTTGATCTGTTCCTCCCAGTGACTCACATTGGTTTTAAAGTTTTTGTTGGATCTCTTGACTGCCATTCTGGTTTGGGAGGTGCTTGTTGCACTGAAAACCAGAGGTGGTTTAAAATTGGAATTTCCAGCCTGCCAGAAATTCTGAGATTTCCATCCCAAATCAGGACAAAAGATCAAAATATTGAATTTTTTCATGGAACGAAAAGTACTGAAAAATGTTGATTCAGCTCTGACACAGGGTGGCTGGCCCATCTGCTGGTGGCTGCCAGGTCCCTCTCCCCCATCTCTGGCCCTTTGGCTCAGAAAGGTCAGACAGCTTTCCACATGCTTCCTAGCCCTCAGTCCTTTTCAGCCTCCTGGCACTGGCTTCAGCTCTTGAAAGTAAGCAGGTGAGCCCCACCACTGGTTTCCTGATAAAACCTCTCTTTCCCGGGCGGGCCTGCAAAGAGACTTCTGCAGCCTTCCCCAGAGACCTCCTCCAGTCTCTTTATGCCGAGGCAGCTCTACACCTGTCCTTTTTCCTGACTAGTTCCCATAGCCTGCCCTCACCAGGCCTCCCCCTTTATAGCCCGAGGTGCTGCTCCACCCTCTTAACTGGTCAAACAGAGAGCACTTGTTCTGGTAGAGGGGAGCTGGACCATTGACTGTGACACCCTCTGAATGTGATTTTTCTGGGAAATTTCAAGGACCCAGCTTCCACGCCCACTCGCCCCAACAGATCAGCTTTGCAAAATCCACTTTGAACTCAACATTTCATGACTTCAGAATCTTGCACAGAAGCAAACGTACCACAGCACCATTTGGAATTCCTTTGTAATTCACAATCTGTCAGACGCAAACTTCAACTCAAGTTCTGCCATTCCCAGTTATCATGACTCTGAATTCTTGATTTTTCTTCCAAACTTGGCACGATATATTTTGAAGCCCAACTAAGGAGAGAGTTTATAAATCATTATTACACATGAGGGATGAACAGCTGATGGTGTGAACCCTTTTGACTAACGTGGGAATTGGAAGACCTACTGTGAATGAAAAGATGCTTTTATATAACATTAAAAAAAAAAGACTGGCTGGTATACAATAATTTCTTATGAATCACCTACCTGTCATTTTGCAGGCAATATAATAGGATCTTTTAAAATTTTGTTATCCTTTTTAATAATGGAAGGAATAACCTATTAGAACCATCCTAGCAGAATGATCCACTAGCAGACAAAGTAGGGGACTAGGGGTCTTTCGGTGCTGGGTAGTGTACATACCTGCGTAGCCCCCCCAGCACAGGTACATATAGCAGTATGGCTGGTGAGGCACTGCTTAGGCAAGTGGAGTGTGGGTGTAGGCATGGAGCCCTTCCCCCTCAAATGGAGAAAGGGTCTGGCAGTGGGGCGGCAGCTGGGAAAGGCTCAGTATTTCCCCACTGCTTCTCCCCCTGCCAGCGCCTTTCTTAACTGCAGTGAAAGGCTCTGGTAGCAGGCATGTGCTGAAGCTTTTTCCCATTGTCTCCTTCCTACCAGAGCCTTTCACTGACACTTGTAGCTACACACCGCAGTGTGGACACAACAGGCTTTTCACTGTGGTGTGTAGCTACACATACCCTACGCACTGCCGCCAGCGGTGTGTAGTGTAGACATAGTTCTAGTGAAGGGCCTGACTGTGCCAACTGCCTCCTGTGGGGTGCTGAGCACCCTCAGTGTGCCAGAGGCATTCAGCCCTTGGCAGGATCAGGCCCATAATTAGGGTTCTTCAGCACGTTGGGGGATCCCCAATGCTGTTTGTGTTGTGAGGAGTTAATTGCTTGTGAGAGATGTAAAACATCCCTGCATTACTTACAGCTGTATTTATTGACGTGTAGGTAAATGGGATTTGCCATTCTGCATTAGGTTGTTAGTCCATCAAGTCTGGTGTTACTTGATGCTTCTGAGGAAGATCTAAACCTAACCATAATACATGTAGTCAATTTGTGCAATGATCAACATGGGAAAAAATTCCTTCCTGACTCCAGAGTGATCAGCTTTACACCCTGAAACATGAGATTTGATTGTCCTTATCTTCACATGTATAGCTAGAAATATTATTAGTCATAAAACCCTCCAACTTTTTTAATATTCCATCTATGGAAGCAGCAGTAAAGATAGAATGTGTTTCTGCATTTTCCAAAAACGATTTCATGATTAGTGTAAATACCAAGCTCCACATGGGCAGGAGCTGATAAGCAGCATTCTGAGGCTGCTGGGTTTTCCAGGGGTTCTCACAGAGGCAGCTGACATATGATGATAGTCGGTGGTATTCTGAACCTAATCCAGCTCCCACTGAAGTCAATGGAGACATTTCTACTGATTTCAGTAGGAGCAAGAGCAGATTCTTTGTGTCAGCAATTTCTCTGTTATCCAACCTCCTCCTTTTCTCCCAGGGGGGATATAAAATGTCCTTCAGTGTTTTCATTTCTTATTTAGTATGATTTATTTCTTAACCAAAAATGCTTCTATTCTAAAATTTTACAGTGGCTCCCAGAGTTATTAGTGCCCTTATCGTAAAGTTATACAATGCTATGAATTTATATGGTCACGGTCTGGTGGGAATAATGTGATACTTTGACTGGTCCCAAGATCTCCTTAGAATAAATTGAGATCTTGAGATGTCAGTAGCATTCTCCTCTTCCTTTAAAGAACTGCAGTTTTCATAGTTGGATTCTCAGTTAAAGTCAGTGGACTGATTCTCAGGTGATGTGTCTGAGTTAGGGCGTCTAGTACAGGGGTGGGCAAACTTTTTGGCCTGAGGGTCAAATTGGGGTTGGGAAACGGTATGGAGGGCTGGGTAGGGAAGGTTGTGCCACCCCAAACAGCCTGGCCCCTACCCCCTATCCACTCCCTCCCACTTCCCTCCCCCTGACTGCCCCCCTCAGAACCCCAAACCTATCCAACCCTCCCTGCTCCCTGTCCCCTGACTGGCCTGACCCCTATCCACACCCCCGCCCCCTGACAGGCCCCCCGGGACCTCCGACCCATCCATCCCCCCCCCACTCCTTGTCCCCTGACTGCCCCATCCCTAACTTCCCCCCAGGACCCGACCTCCCAACCCCCCGGGACCCCACTCCCTATCCAACCCCCCCCCGCTGTCTGTCTCCTGACCGCCCCCCCAAACTCCACCCCATCCAACCATCCCCTGACTGCCTCCCATCCAACCCCCCCTCCCTCTGCTCCCTTACCATGCCGCTCAGAGCGGCAGGACAGGCTTATTGGAAAGCCTGGGAGGTGAGCGGGTGCAAGCTGTGCTACCCGCAAGGCAGTGTGGCTGCGGGTGAGGGGAGACAGCAGGGGAGGGGCCGGGGGCTAGCTTCCCTGGCCGGGAGCTCAGGGGCCGGGCAGGATGGTCCCGCGGGCCGGATGTGGCCCACAGGCTGTAATTTGCCCACCTCTGTGTTAATAAGTGGGTATGAAACTAAGTACTGTAAGTAGAATATACAGGAATATAACATAGAATCATAGAATATCAGGGTTGGAAGGGACCCCAGAAGGTCATCTAGTCCAACCCCCTGCTCAAAGCAGGACCAATTCCCAGTTAAATCATCCTAGCCAGGGCTTTGTCAAGCCTGACCTTAAAAACCTCTAAGGAAGGAGATTCTACCACCTCCCTAGGTAACGCATTCCAGTGTTTCACCACCCTCTTAGTGAAAAAGTTTTTCCTAATATCCAATCTAAACCTCCCCCACTGCAACTTGAGACCATTACTCCTCGTTCTGTCATCTGCTACCATTGAGAACAGTCTAGAGCCATCCTCTTTGGAACCCCCTTTCAGGTAGTTGAAAGCAGCTATCAAATCCCCCCTCATTCTTCTCTTCTGCAGGCTAAACAATCCCAGCTCCCTCAGCCTCTCCTCATAAGTCATGTGTTCTAGACCCCTAATCATTTTTGTTGCCCTTCGCTGGACTCTCTCCAATTTATCCACATCCTTCTTGAAGTGTGGGGCCCAAAACTGGACACAGTACTCCAGATGAGGCCTCACCAATGTCGAATAGAGGGGAACGATCACGTCCCTCGATCTGCTCGCTATGCCCCTACTTATACATCCCAAAATGCCATTGGCCTTCTTGGCAACAAGGGCACACTGCTGACTCATATCCAGCTTCTCGTCCACTGTCACCCCTAGGTCCTTTTCCGCAGAACTGCTGCCTAGCCATTCGGTCCCTAGTCTGTAGCTGTGCATTGGGTTCTTCCGTCCTAAGTGCAGGACCCTGCACTTATCCTTATTAAACCTCATCAGATTTCTTTTGGCCCAATCCTCCAATTTGTCTAGGTCTTTCTGTATCCTATCCCTCCCCTCCAGCATATCTACCACTCCTCCCAGTTTAGTATCATCCGCAAATTTGCTGAGAGTGCAATCCACACCATCTTCCAGATCATTTATGAAGATATTGAACAAAACCGGCCCCAGGACCGACCCTTGGGGTACTCCACTTGATACCGGCTGCCAACTAGATATGGAGCCATTGATCACTACCCGTTGAGCCCGACAATCTAGCCAGCTTTCTACCCACCTTATAGTGCATTCATCCAGCCCATACTTTCTTAACTTGCTGACAAGAATACTGTGGGAGACCATGTCAAAAGCTTTGCTAAAGTCAAGAAACAGTACATCCACTGCTTTCCCTTCATCCACAGAACCAGTAATCTCATCATAAAAGGCAATTAGATTAGTCAGGCATGACCTTCCCTTGGTGAATCCATGCTGGTTGTTCCTGATCACTTTCCTCTCATGCAAGTGCTTCAGGATTGATTCTTTGAGGACCTGCTCCATGATTTTTCCAGGGACTGAAGTGAGGCTGACTGGCCTGTAGTTCCCAGGATCCTCCTTCTTCCCTTTTTTAAAGATTGGCACTACATTAGCCTTTTTCCAGTCATCCGGGACTTCCCCGGTTCGCCACGAGTTTTCAAAGATAATGGCCAATGGCTCTGCAATCACAGCCGCCAATTCCTTCAGCACTCTCGGATGCAACTCGTCCGGCCTCATGGACTTGTGCACGTCCAGCTTTTCTAAATAGTCCCTAACCACCTCTATCTCCACAGAGGGCTGGCCATCTCTTCCCCATTTTGTGATGCCCAGCGCAGCAGTCTGGGAGCTGACCTTGTTAGTGAAAACAGAGACAAAAAAAGCATTGAGTACATTAGCTTTTTCCACATCCTCTGTCACTAGGTTGCCTCCCTCATTCAGTAAGGGGCCCACACATTCCTTGGCTTTCTTCTTGTTGCCAACATACCTGAAGAAACCCTTCTCGTTACTCTTGACATCTCTGGCTAGCTGCAGCTCCAGGTGCGATTTGGCCCTCCTGATAACATTCCTACATGCCCGAGCAATATTTTTATACTCTTCCCTGGTCATATGTCCAACCTTCCACTTCTTGTAAGCTTCTTTTTTATGTTTAAGATCCGCTAGGATTTCACCTTTAAGCCAAGCTGGTCGCCTGCCATATTTACTATTCTTTCGACTCATCGGGATGGTTTGTCCCTGTAACCTCAACAGGGATTCCTTGAAATACAGCCAGCTCTCCTGGACTCCTTTCCCCTTCAAGTTAGTCCCCCAGGGGATCCTGGCCATCCGTTCCCTGAGGGAGTCGAAGTCTGCTTTCCTGAAGTCCAGGGTCCGTATCCTGCTGCTTACCTTTCTTCCCTGTGTCAGGATCCTGAACTCAACCAACTCATGGTCACTGCCTCCCAGATTCCCATCCACTTTTGCTTCCCCCACTAATTCTACCCGGTTTGTGAGCAGCAGGTCAAGAAAAGCGCCCCCCCCTAGTTGGCTCCTCTAGCACTTGCGCCAGGAAATTGTCCCCTACGCTTTCCAAAAACTTCCTGGATTGTCTATGCGCCGCTGTATTGCTGTCCCAGCAGATATCAGGAAAATTAAAGTCACCCATGAGAATCAGGGCATGCGATCTAGTAGCTTCCGTGAGCTGCTGGAAGAAAGCCTCATCTACCTCATCCCCCTGGTCCGGTAGTCTATAGCAGACTCCCACCACTACATCACTCTTGTTGCACACACTTCTAAACTTAATCCAGAGACACTCAGGTTTTTCTGCAGTTTCGTACCGGAGCTCTGAGCAGTCATACTGCTCCCTTACATACAGGGCTACTCCCCCACCTTTCTGCCCTGCCTGTCCTTCCTGAACAGTTTATAACCATCCATGACAGTACTCCAGTCATGGGAGTTATCCCACCAAGTCTCTGTTATTCCGATCACGTCATAGTTCCTTGACATCACCAGGACCTCCAGTTCTCCCTGCTTGTTTCCAAGGCTTTGTGCATTTGTATTTAAGCACTTGAGATAACCTGTTGATCGCCCCTCATTCCCAGTATGAGGCAGGAGCCCTCCCCTCACAGACATTCCTGCCTGTGCTTCCTCCCGGTATCCCGCTTTCCCACTTACCTCAGGGCTTTGGTCTCCTTCCCCCGGTGAACCTAGTTTAAAGCCCTCCTCACTAGGTTAGCCAGCCTGCTGGCAAAGATGCTCTTCCCTCTCTTCGTAAGATGGAGCCCATCTCTGCCTAGCACTCCTCCTTCATGGAACACCATCCCATGGTCAGAGAATCCAAAGCCTTCTCTCCGACACCACCTGCGTAGCCATTCGTTGACTTCCACGATTCGACGCTCCCTACCTAGGCCTTTTCCTTCCACAGGGAGGATGGACGAGAACACCACTTGCGCCTCCAACTCCTTTATCCTTCTTCCTAGAGCCACATAGTCCGCAGTGATCCGCTCAAGGTCATTCTTGGCAGTATCATTGGTGCCCACGTGGAGAAGCAGGAAGGGGTAGCGATCCGAGGGCTTGATGAGTCTCGGCAGTCTCTCCGTCACATCGCGAATCTTAGCCCCTGGCAAGCAGCAGACTTCTCGGTTTTCCCGGTCAGGGCAGCAGATAGATGACTCAGTCCCCCGGAGGAGAGAGTCCCCGACCACCACCACCCGCCTTCTCCTCTTGGGAGTGGTGGTCGTGGAACTCCCAACCTCAGGACATAGCATCTCATGCCTTCCAACCAGCGGAGTCTCCTTCTGCTTTCTCGCCCCAGACATATCATCTGGTCCACTCTCCGCAACGATACCTGTGGAGAGAACATGAAAGCGGTTAGTTACCTGTGTCTGTGTTACTGGAACCCGGACCTTCCGCTTACCTCTTCTGGAGGTCACATGTTGCCAAGCTTCTTCACTGGCCTCTTGGCTCCTCTGTGCAACCTGCTCTATATCTGAAGAGCTTTGTGCCCCTAGAAGCCTATCCTGAGTTTCGTCCAGAAAATGTTTAAAGCGAAGTGTGTGCCTAAGCACTTTGTTGAACTGGGGATCTCTTAACAACATTAGTACGTACATAGTCATTAAGCAAAGGATTCTAAGACACACAGCTGTAGTTTTAATTAAAAAATCTATTCTTTAAAGCATACATTGGTATTAAAATATACATGTCTTTAGGTAGCAATATTCAATAAAACCATTATTCAAACGAGTGGAATAGCAGGTAAAATGAGTTGACTTTATACAAGTGTTTTCCAGACATACTTGTTGTATTGAATATTTTCACTTATACCGGTGTAAATCAGGAATAGCACCACTGAAGCCAATGGAATTACAACAAATGTAAACCCCATGTAAGAGAGAGCAGAATCAGGCCCGGTGTATTATAATTTGTCGCTCTCTCTCCAAGTTTATTCAGAATGAAATCTCCTTCTCCCAGTAGCTATCCAGGCAGGATTTTCTTGCTATAGTAGAGAGAGATTAGGGTTTTCGTTTTCTCTTTTGCACTCCCACTCTTCCACCCTAGACAGTGCAGTTCCAGTCAGGAAGAAGAGCAATAGAAACCGGAACTAGAACAGACCAATTAGGTCAGCTAGTCTAGCCTCCTGGACCAGAATTGTTCCCCATACTACATTTTCCACTGTTTTGCCCAGGACATTTTTGAATAGATCAAGCAACTTCTTTCAGTTGGAGACTGATTCACAGACCTATAGGCATCACTCTTCAGTTTAAATTTTCCTTTGTTAAAATTAATTTAGTTACCCCACTACACACCCATATCTTGGAACAGCAGTTCCTAAATTTAATTGGTAGTGTGCCTGGCAGGGAATGCTAGGGAATAGCTAGGTCCACATTTTACTCTGGGAGACTGACTTCTGTAGTGTAAGATTAATGGCTACAGATCTGTAGTTAATGTGTCAGCAGAATTTGCCAGCAGTTTTTGCAGACACATCACAGCACATTGGGCCTGCAGTCACGCAATGCAGTATGTGAGCGAGATCCACAACATGCAGACAAAGACATGGCAATAATTCCCCAAATTTTTACCAGCCTTTTTCCTCTAGCCTTCATTGTAAGGGATAACACTATTCCCGGACGCTTGTTTAATGCTCTCTCTTCTATCACAATAGTATCTAGAGCAGTGGTTCTCAACCTGTTTATCATTGTGGGCCACATATGTGGCACACACTGTGTTATGTGGGTTGCATCCAGTACTACCTGTAAGGCCCAAAGGATGTCACATGGGCCACAGCTCTGTGCTGATTGGGTTGCAAGCTGCCCGCAGGCCGCAGATTGAGAACCACTGGACTAGAGGCTCCAGCTGAGATCAGAGCCCCACTGTGCTATAGGCTCTGTGCTGACACACAATAAGGGACAGTCTTTGCCCCAAAGAGCTTACATAGGTCTACACCTCAAGCTGGGGGTGTGATTCCCAGCTCAAAGAGATATACCCGTGCTAGATGTGATCGAGCTATTGCACTAAAAGAAGAGTGTCATTGCAGTTGTTGTATCTTACTATGATTGGAGTGGTGTCAAGATAAATCCTTTATTATGAACAGAACTATGTACAGAAATGTGGTCATGTGTAGCTGGCCATGGCAGCACTAGGAATTGAAGCTAGATCTCCTGACAATACCATCCAGCCTTCTCAATGAATAGTCCCAGAGAGTAAGCCTGGTTCTGGTATGAGAGAATGAGCCAAATTCTGATCTGAGTTACAGTGGTGTAAATCTGGATTCATTTTTTTTTCCAATATGGCTAACGGGCCACAAAAGTCTATGGCACTCCATTGCTGTCTAGCACACACAAGGACAGATTATATTACCTTGGTTTCAAACATACATCACAGCTCAATAGTGCACAGGAGGTGTATGTATTTGGCAGGCCATTCATCTTTGGGTTTCAGCCAAACGGTCCTGCTGTTCTAAGGTTTATCCCCTGTCCAGTACTGAGACAAAAGTGGGTGTGGTTTTATCCAATATTGGTTTGGGGGACACTTTTTTGAAGCGTGCCCATGACCTTGCATGCACTGCATGTGTGGACTCACAGTGGTGGGAGTAGGATCATGCTAGTGGGTTCAGGCCCTTGCAGTTACCAGAAGTACTGGAACATCTGGTATTCTGGGGATGCATGAGTGGCTGCTCTAGAGAGAGAAAGAGTGTGTGTGCGTGCGAGAGAGAGAGAGTGTGAGAGAAAAGGGTGTAAGGGAGAGTGGGGGATTAGTGGGTCTGAAAAATAAAAACTACTACATAACATTCTTTCCCCCTACGTCACTTATTAAAAACCAAGTGCAGTGTAAAGCACCGGAAGACAGCTCTCCAAATAAAAACGTCAGATAGCATTTCTCTTAGCATTTTAAGTTAAACTAAGGCTTTTTTTTTTTAGAGCCTTCAAAATATACAACCAATTGGATGAGAACACACAAACTTATGAAACAGTTAAGATTTATAAAAAGTGTTCTTAAATTTTTTTCATTGTGTGGAGCACATCTTAATAGAGGGACTGGCTCATGGAAACCTTCCTTCTCATTCATGGTCGCGTCTATTGTTTAGATCATCTTCCAGGGGCAACTGCATAGCATCTCTGTGGCATTTGCAGCAATTGCTAAGATGGAAAAGTAATACTGGGAAAGTATTGAATTTACTTTTAGCTTTCTTCAATGCAATTTAGCAATTGAAAACCAGGAGGAGAGTCAGCGCATGGGATCACCTAGCTCTGGGGACCTCTGATTTTAGAAATAATGAGCCAGATCTTCTGTAAGTGTAAGTCAACATAGCTCCACTGACATTTCCCTGGCAAGTATATACAGGAAAAGAAAATATATTGGACCAGAGCCTCAACTGGTATAAATCCACATAGATCCATTCTAGTCTCCCACATACATATTTTTTTTCCTCTGTATGTTTGCCTCAATAACCATAATAACCACTTTTTTTTAAAAAAAGAGGAAACAATACAAAAAATTACAGCTGACTCAGCTCTAGAAATTCCCCTTAGCCATTGTTCCCTGTCATTCTGCTTTGTCATTCAGAATCTACAGTCAGTGTCCGCTTTGTATGTGTACCCATGCAGGTTCAGTATGTGGCAATTGAAGTTATTTGAGTTAATCTGCTGATCACTTGTAATGATCCTTTGGCCATATGGATCACATTTTACTTTTCAAAAGCCACTTCTAATTTCTGCTGAGGTGTTCTCCTCTGCTGATATTGGTCAGCAGGGCTTTGGGTTGTATAGATCACTCAGGAAATTATTTTTCTCATATTCTTTGCTATTTCAAGTGCAGGAAATAATTTCTCAGCTTTCTGAGCGATACTTCGGTGAAAACAAAAATGCTACAGCTTGTGGGAGAGTTAGTTAGATTTCAGTTTCATCATGATTGACCTGCCTTGGCATGAAAATGCTAAATAGAACTTATTCTGTATTTGCAAAACAGAGACCATGCTTTTATGTACCTGTTTGGTTTGGGAATCTAATCGTTTCCTGGATTTGGCTTGCAACGATCTTTTGGCACTCCGATACTTCAGTGGTGGGCAGAATAAAACAGATGTAGGTATATTTTGTTCCCCTGTATATTCCAGATGCAATTCCTGGGCCATCTGAACCTCACTCGTTATAGCTACAACATAGCAGCATGTCACTTTAAGAACTGTTAAATGCAGAACCAGGTCACTAGGGGTGTGTCTACATTTCAGTTGGAGGTGTGATTGTAGCCCGTGTAGACATGCCCCAGCTAGCTTTAATCTAGCTCGTGTGAGTACTAATAGCAGTGAAACTGCAGCAACATGGGCTTCAGCATGGGTTCTACAAGCCCACCCAAGACCCTAGGTACTTAGTCAGGTGACCAGGCTATGAGGAAGCTCCCGTTGAGGCAGCTTTGCTGCTATTAGAGTTTAGGGTAAAATTTTCAAAGTCACCTGAGTGACTTAGGACTCTATGTTCCATTTTCACATTGACTTTCAGTGTGACTGAGGGACTTAAGCTCTTGAATCACAGGAATTTTTGAAAATTTTACCTGTAGGCATTGCTATACATTGTTTCCATTACATCTTGCAAACATTAATGGATTTACCATCACAATGTGTAGACATACTTGAGCTAGCTTAAATCTAACTAGTACGAGTACCAATAGCAGAAAAGCCTCCGAGAGGAAGGGAAAATTGTATTATTCTATTTTGCATGGGTGGAACTGAGGCACATAGGAAGTCTGTGAACAAGCCAAGACTAGAGACCAAGTCTCCTGAGTCCCAGTCCAGTGCCTTAACTATAAGATCTCCTCAGGCAACATGCTAATTTAACATGAAGATGTCTGCATGGCGGAAGCAACTGATTCAGAAGTATGCAGGGGCAGTAGATATGATGTGGTTCCTGTTGAAATGGCTAACGTGGTAGGAGATAAGGCATTTACTTCAGGTTGCTGTGTAAATACTTTGGGTGGGGGGAACTATGAAGTAGCATCTTATATATTAGCCTCTATTACAGGATGAATCACTTTACCTTACTTTGTAAAGTAAATAATAACACAAAGGAATAAAGCAGTTTCTTCTAGTGATGCTCAGCATCAGTCTGATCAAAGCTACCTTGGCGTTCTTCCAGCCATGGCCAGCATCGATCAGGATAGTGAACCTAGCTGACAGGCTGACAAGGATATTTTTAGACCTTTATTTCAATTAGCACACGTGAAAAAACCACCTATCTAAAGGTTCTGGGCACCTAGACAGATCATTAAAATCCTCATCTAAAAAGAACACTACAAACAGTAGCAGTAGATCAGAAGTCAGTTTCTCCCCACAGATGACAAAACAGCCAGCTATCTATACCAAGCAATGAAACCTTCTGATCTCTGAGACCGAGGTAAGGCTGCAACCCCACAGAGACACTACAGCTACCTTTCATGAGAACAAACCCCACCGCACTGCTACTCTGAGATGTACAGAATCAATGCATCTTGGTTTGACACTACGATGCTGTATGATTGGAACATGGCCATTTATATCATTATTATTAAAAAGAAAAGGAGGACTTGTGGCACCTTAGAGACTAACCAATTTATTTGAGCATAAGCTTTCGTGAGCTACAGCTCACTTCACTGGATGCATCCGATGAAGTGAGCTGTAGCTTGCGAAAGCTTATGCTCAAATAAATTGGTTAGTCTCTAAGATGCCACAAGTACTCCTTTTGTTTTTGCGAATACAGACTAACACGGCTGTTACTCTGAAACCTATCATTATTATTGTCACTGTTAGACAATTGCAACAAATCTTGTACAAAGTGTATCATGTAAGGTGTCAATGGAAAAGTTATGATTTTCTGAGTATGACTAGCCTGTTTATATGCATAGATCATTTTTGTAACTGAAGTTATGAATATTGGCTATATAGATCTATATTTCATATGTGCTGTATTCCTGAGTGACACCCACTGGGTAAAATCTACATTGAAGCCAGACAGCATATTGTGAATGGGCTATTCAAGTTGATGGCCCATTAGAGAACACTTAGCTCTCACAATGCGTCATGAGCCTTCCGGTGGACGCTTTAGCCAAAATATGGGTAAAGGCTGCTCCTATGAGTCATCAAAGCATACAAGGGCATGTGACTTGCTCATGTGACCCTGGACTCCATCTTGTGCTGTAATTTTCCACAAACTAAGACTGCGAGTATTCCCTCTACAAGGGATAAGGTATAAAGGACGCTGGAAACAACTGCAAAACTCCATTTTGCCCCTTTCCTGCTCTGATTTCTGGACTATGGATTTACACTAAAAGGAGCATTTCAATCAATGGACTGAGAATCTTCCAATCTTTTGGAAGTTACCACTTTACAAGCCAGCAGTCTGTAACATCCCTGCTATAAACCTGATCCAAGAACTTTGGAATGATTATATATATATTTTTTCTTTGACCATTTTAACTCGCGCCTTCTGCTTTTATCTTATCAATAAACCTTTAAATATTAGATACTAAAGGATTGGCAACAGTGTGATTATTGGATAAGATCTGAGTTATACATTGACCTGGTGGCTAAGTGGCGGATCGCTTGGGATTAGAGGACTCTTTAGTTTTCGTGGGTTTACATTGTGCTGGGATTTCCTGTTGTAGCCAATATAGGAATCCTGTATGTTAACATTGTGCAAGACAACATATGCTTCTAATCGGTGCTTCCAGTCTTGTAGCTGTAGGGGGAATGTTTGAAATACTTAGTAGATGTCACTCCTAATTCCAGATGAAAATTAAAATGAAGAAAGAGGGCTAATCTTGTGGTTAAAGCACTGGTGTTGGGACGCACAATATCTGAGTTCTCAGCTCTACAAAAAGAAAAGGAGTACTTGTGGCACCTTAGAGACTAATAAACACGAAAGCTTATGCTCAAATAAATTTGTTAGTCTCTAAGGTGCCACAAGTACTCCTTTTCTTTTTGCGAATACAGACTAACACGGCTGCTACTCTGAAACCTCTCAGCTCTACAGACTCTCTAAATGACCTTTGTCAGCTCACATCTTTCTGTCTCAGCTCCCAAATTCTCATTCAGTGAGAAATGTTTGTTGTCTTGTGTATTTTACAATGGAAGCCTTTCAGGACAGACACTGTCCCTTAGAATGTGTTTCTACAATGCCCATCTAGCCCAACAGGGGCCCAGAAGTTGGTGGGGGCCGCCACACTATTGCAATGCAAATTATTATTGTTATTAATAATAATTAATAAAAATTCTCAAACATCTATTTGTGTGAATATAGGATTTGTCCTGTCAGATTAGACCAGGGACCCATCATTTCGCACATACTACCTCCATCAGCACTGAATGCTTTGTACTTCAGAGAAAGGGAAAAAGGCACATAACAAAAGAACCCAGAATGCACCCTATCAGTTCCATACATGTGAGATGGAGATGAGCAGTTTCTTCCTTCCTGACCCTGTGGCAATCAGTCCTGAAGCATGAGATTTGATTTAATGTATAATTACAAATATTACTGGCTTTAAAATGATCTAGCCCTTTAAAAAAACAGTCAGTTTCATAGACATTTAGCCAAGCCCTGATGTTCTAAAAATGTTAGTTTTGATTTTCTCTGGCAAACTTGAGTGAACCACAATCTGCCTTCAGTTCTGGTGTTAATGTGACACTGACATGTAGCAGTAGCTGACAACAAAGATAACCTGACAATCAGAATTGTGTTTCCTCAGCTAAAAAATATGACAGATTTTTTTATTATTTGAAAAACCTCAATAACTTGGAAGTGTGTGATGGACAAATAGGGTTATACCTATTAAACTACTACGTTGAAAAAGCAGCGAGATAGACAATTTTTGGTGTAGCTCTATGTAAATATCCTATTG
Organism: Lepidochelys kempii; assembly: GCF_965140285.1. NCBI lineage: Eukaryota > Metazoa > Chordata > Testudines > Cheloniidae > Lepidochelys > Lepidochelys kempii. Next base: position 21,323,540 of record NC_136380.1, read on the forward strand.
CACTTCTAAAGATGTATGGAAGAGTATATCGTACTGTATAAGGTTCTTTCAACAGTGAACTTTGTAACAAAAACGTGTAGTAATATAAGTGTGAGCAGGGTCTGAATGAATGCTTCCCTGATAGCTAGCTGGGAGGGGGAGAGACTTGGGTGTGTTTATGGTAAATACTGTTTGCTCCTGCTCTGTTTACATATTCAGCAGAATACAGTGGTGTCAAACTGGTGTTGGGTACAAAATACCTTAGTACTGAATGCAGAGGTAGTGAAATATGGTTACCAATGTTGTAATTATTGTAGGAATACAGGGAAGCAGGACTGTGTTTAACCGGTCCCAAATGAGGGGGTCACCCTCGGTTGAAAGGGGCTCAAATGTCAGAGCCCTATGAAAGCAGGGGCTCAAATGTCAGAGCCCTATGAAAGTAAGACAGAAGGGATAGATATCCCAGGGAGGAACTTGCAGAATGCTTTTCATAAGAAGGAAAGAAGTACTTGTGACACCTTAGAGACTAACAAATTTATTTGTGTATAAACTTTTGTGAGCTATAGCTCACAAAAGCTTATGCTCAAATAAATTTGTTAGTCTCTAAGGTGCTACAAGTACTTTCTTTTCTTTTTTATGGATACAGACTAACATGGCTGCTTACTCTGAAACATCTCTTTTTAGGCGTTTTCTCTAGACCACCTTAGCCTGTTCTTTCCCCACTGTTCAGAAAATAGAGCTAATGAGGCTTCATTAGAAGCTTCTTTTGTTATTTTAATTGCTCAGTCAGAGTTGAAACCAGTTGTGGTGGGACTGTGTTTCTGCTCTGCCTGCTAAGAGCTAAATTTGCTGGGAGCTGAAATCACTTGAGATGGGACAGTGTTTCTACCCAGCTTGTAAAAGAGCGGACAATCACTGCGAGACTGATGTGCAGAGGTCACAGCAGAGAGGCAGAAGGTGGCAGAGAGGCAGAAGGTGACTGAGAGTCAGCTGGTGAATGACTGACCAGCAGGGTGGCAGTCAATGAAGAGGTGTGATGAGTGCCTAGCAAGGTGCAACAAGAACAGTGAGCACGTGGTCTGTGAGTGGCTGGCAGAGCAAGTAAGATGCCTCTTTACCCCTGTCAAGGTTCCTCCCCCACTCTGAACTCTAGGGTACAGATGTGGGGACCTGCATGAAAAACCTCCTAAGCTTATCTTTACCAGCTTAGGTCAAAACTTCCCCAAGGTACAAAATATTCCACCCGTTGTCCTTGGACTGGCCGCTACCACCACCAAACTAATACTGGTTACTGGGGAAGAGCTGTTTGGACGCGTCCTTCCCCCCAAAATACTTCCCAAAACCTTGCACCCCACTTCCTGGACAAGGTTTGGTAAAAAGCCTCACCAATTTGCCTAGGTGACTACAGACCCAGACCCTTGGATCTTAAGAACAATGAACAATCCTCCCAACACTTGCACCCCCCCTTTTCTGGGAAATGTTGGATAAAAAGCCTCTCCAATTTGCATAGGTGACCACAGACCCAAACCCTTGGATCTGAGAACAATGAAAAAGCATTCAGTTTTTTACAAGAAGACTTTTAATAAAAAATAGAAGTAAATAGAAATAAAGAAATCCCCCCTGTAAAATCAGGATGGTAGATATCTTACAGGGTAATTAGATTCAAAAACATAGAGAACCCCTCTAGGCAAAACCTTAAGTTACAAAAAAGATACACAGACAGAAATAGTTATTCTATTCAGCACAATTCTTTTCTCAGCCATTTAAAGAAATCATAATCTAACACATACCTAGCTAGATTACTTACTAAAAGTTCTAAGACTCCATTCCTGGTCTATCCCCGGCAAAGACCCAGCATACAGACAGGCACAGACCCTTTGTTTCTCTCCCTCCTCCCAGCTTTTGAAAGTATCTTGTCTCCTCATTGGTCATTTTGGTCAGGTGCCAGCGAGGTTACCTTTAGCTTCTTAACCCTTTACAGGTGAGAGGAGCTTTCCCCTGGCCAGGAGGGATTTCAAAGGGGTTTACCCTTCCCTTTATATTTATGACAACCCCCCACCCACGGTGGGAGGTGAACTGTGCAGATGCACCTCTGAACTCTGGGTCTGCACTGACCAAGGACAGCAACTGTGAGTGGGGTGCAGAGAACCACGTCACAGACCATGAAATCTGGTCTCCCCCCGTAAAATCTGGTCTGTTGTGTTCTTTTATATACTGTAGGGTAAAAGTATACAAAAGTACACAGCTTTTCTTATACTGGGGTGCTGGCCCAAAAGGGGGTCGCAAGATTGTTTTAGAGGGGTCATAGTATTGCCATCCTTACTGCTGGGCTGCCTTCAGAGCTGGGCGGCTGGAGAGGGGTGGCTGCTGGCTGGGTGCCCAGCTCTGCAGGCAGCACCACCGCCAGCAGCTGCGGAGAAGGGAGGGTGGCGATACCCTATCATGCCACCCTTACTTCTGCGCTGCTGCTGGCGGCGGCGCTGCCTTCTGAGCTGGGTGGTGGGAGAGCAGCGGCTGTTGGCTGGCTGCTGAGCTTTGAAGGCAGCGAAATTCACATCTGAGAAATTTGCTATTTATGCCATGATCAACCTGCGAAAAATGTGTGACTTCTTCGTGATTTAAGTAGACCCCCAAATAACAGACATGAATTCATTTGACACCACTTCCTATTGCAAAGGATCGTTAGACTTCCTGGCTGTCCATTTCAGTGTGTTTTCTGCTTGAAAATCTCCTTTCTTTGCAATCCTTGTAAAACTCCATATTATGCACATCCACATACATTACACTGGAACTATTTTACAGTAGTGCTAAAACAAATTCTTCTAGGCAATCAAATTATTCTTTAAGTCTTGCAAAAATGGTGGTCAAAATTGGGGTAAATAAGCCAGCCGATGAGGATGATGACATATGAAAAGTTGGGTCTGTTTTCTCACATTTATGGAAACTAACACATTTTCCTTCACAGCTAGCTGGGGGCAAGTGTCACACATGAGCTGCTAAAGAAGCTGAAGAAAAAGTAGGCTACAAGTTTTGGTATCTCTTGGCGGGGGAATTTTAGGGTCAGAATCTAGGCTTTAGTATTAAGAGGCTCAACATTCCCTTGTTCAGGCAGCGAAGGATGCCCCCCATGAAGTTGGTAGACCAGCGAATACCGCACAGACTGTGGAATTCACTGCCATAGGAGCTAAGTGTACAGACCCCAATGTAAAGGCCATTTCATTGACTATGCTTTTGCTCAGTAACGCCTCTCTCTCACACACACATTATCAACCTCAGCTTCTCCCCCCTCCCTCCGCTCCCCTTTTTATAATTGCTGTTCCTTTAAATGACTTGATAGGTGCACAGATGCTAAGGACCAGATAAGTACTTTGCTGGAGAGGTAAATGATCGCGTCTCTAGGTCTAAAATCTTTGTTTCCTTTTCATGTCTGGACTAAGTGCTTGTATTTCAAAGAAAGAAAAGGAGTACTTGTGGCACCTTAGCGACTAACAAATTTTCATGAAGTTGCTAGATTTCCACGCCAAAGCTCTTTCAGCTATTTCAGAAGAAATCTTTGAACCTAGTTAAGTAGTGAATGCATTAAATTAGTTATACAAATGCACACACAAAAACAATGAAGGGGGCCATAGTCTTGGCTGATGTAGCTTGGTGTTGCTTCACTGACTTTGGTAGAGAGACAGTGATTCACGCCAGCTAAGTATCTGTCCAGGAGGTTTATCTTCAAGACTTGATGCCTTTCAAAGGGTCCGAACCACACAAATCATCCTTTTGGAGCAGTTTCTTTTGCTATATTAATGAATTCTTCACCAAAGGTTGGGGTGGCAGTCTCTCTGCTTCCTGGATGAATAAATTTGGAAAAGGAAGCTTCTTAGACAATGTATCTAAATCTAATATGCAATTTGTATCAGACAGCAAGGCATTCATGTGGAGTGTCACAAGAGCAGGTTGGCTGAAAGGCACATTACTATATTCCAGTAGCAACAGTTACCTAGATACATTTTCTAGGGGTCAAGCTCAAAACAGTGGTTCAGTGCTGAGCAGCATCCATTCCGTTCCCCCACCCTCACTCGCTTAGGAGGTAACTTTGTGTACGTGGGCTGCAGTCTGTTCCCAGCTGTGTCCCACACCTTTATAGCTCAGTTTACACACTCAAACAGATTTTTTTTGCTGTCAGGCTGCCTGCATCCCTTTCATCTGGCTGCTGCTTTCTGTTCCCTGTAATATCTCACTGGCTTGCTGTTGCCATCTCTCCCCTGGCCAGTGCTATGGCTGATTTGTTTGGTCCCATCCCTATGTTTCATCAACTGAAATCTTATTTTCCTGCAATCTAAAGCATGGCTTAAGCTATAGTCTCCTGCTTCACCCCCCCCCCCCACCGCCCCCCACATTTGGTTGCATTGATTTAAACACAGATTCCTTGATGATAGAACATCTGACTCTTACATGGTCAGTAATTACTAAATGGCTCAAATTGCTGGGTTTGGAACTGTGAACCGCGAGCTACCAAAACAAGTGACTCTACAGAACATGCTTCCCTCTCCTGGGGAGAGGACGAGGGGAGAGGAAACTATGCGTGACAGGTATGTACTGATGTTGCTTAAATGCACTGCTAGAAAGTGCTAGAACAGTATGGTGGTGAGACTAGAATAAGAACTGGAGTCTGGCATTCCTCATTTACATTCGTGTTTAGCTCACCTTCCAAATATCACTTTGTATCACCACACCATACGTGACGGTCAAATCCGTTAAACTCTGCTCCTTAACACACATGTTTCTCAAACCTAAAGAAGAGCTGTGTATAAGCTCAAAAGCTTGTCTTTCTCATCAATAGAAGTTTGTCCAATAAAAAAAATATTACCTCACCCATCATGTCTCTCTAATATCCTGGGACCAACTCCGCAACAGCAACACTGTATACCTCGACATATTTGTCACTTTTTGTGCTGCCTTCTCCGTAGAAGGCTATTGATTGGTGTGAGCTTTTGATGATTTCGCCTTATCAATGATCACAAATCTCTATCACTGTCAATTATGAACAATAAACCTCAGATCCTGCAGCTGTATGGCCTAGGTTTCTGAACAGGGCTGGTTGAAAAATTTCAAACACGTTTCATCTAAATCAAAATTGTCTTCAGGAAAAGACAGATTATGATGGAATTTTTCTGTTGGGAACATCAAAAATGAATCATTTGGGATCTGGTTGACCCAAATCAGAATGTTTTATTTAGTGGACCCAAACTGATATGTTTTGATTCAGAAATGCTAGATGTTTCGAGCAAAAATGTCATGGGAACAAAAAAAAAATTGAAATTTTGTATTCAGTTAAAAAAATTAGCTATTTTGACTTTCTGGCCTGATTTGTGATGCCAAGAAATATTAGCTTTTCCCATGGGACAGAAATTCAGCTCTAGTTCAGTACTTATCACGGCTCCCAGAGTAAGTTGAGTCTGGCCAGTTCAGTACACAGATCACAGGCCTCCAGACACAGATGGTGTTAGTAGGTGGCACAGCAGCATGATTCAGTGAGTTGCGCACTATCTTGGGATACAGGAAAGCTGGGTTCTATTTGCTAATCTGGTATATGAAACTTGGGCAGATCACTTCACCTTTCTGTGCACTGTTTCCCTGCTCATCTATTAAGACATTGAATTGTGTGGGTCAAGGACTGTTTGTACAGCACCTAGAACAATAGACTCCCAATCTCAATTGTGGGCTCTAGGGCTATAGTAATATGAATAATAAGAAATGGCATAGGTAACACTCCTTGCTCATAGCCAGATGAATCCCCCAGCATGGGATCAGAGGACATTCTGCTGTTGATGGTGCCTACTCTTTGGTCACAGGAGATCTCATGACACTTTGTTGCAAGAGTAGAAGTGTTAGTCCCAGTGTCCTGGCTAAGTTCCCATATGGGTTTGTATATTCTGCTAAGATTAACTCACTCTACAGTTCTACAATTTTATTTCCCACTAGGGTTTGGCTAGTCTCATGGATGTGAAGCTGTCTGAACTCATCAGAATTATATTTTTGAGTCAGAATGTTAGCTGGAGTTCACAAGTCTTTTTTCCTGTAATTTATATTAATGGTGGAATGCAAACTAACATTCAGGTTCAGGTTGACCTTTTAATGCAATAATGGTAGAGTGGGGCAAAAATAGTCAAGGAATGAGTTTGTGCATTTTTCTCTTCCCATCTTCTTCTGTTGCCAGACGTCTACTCCAAAGGCTGATGCATTGCAGTGGTGGGTAAAGTGAATCCTGTATTTGTAAATCACTTTGGGGTCTTGGGGGAGGAAAGCTACTTAGAAATGTATGATGTTGTCATCTCTGTAGCAAAGTGGTCGCCGTGCGGCTAATGGGGTTTCCCAGAGTAAATGGCGATGGAGCCATGCTCCACTTGTCCCTGTTTGTTAGGGAGTGTTTTTCCCTGTGTAATTTGTTGTGATGAAGTTAAACAAAGTGGCAAGTTCCTCAGTTTGCAGACCCATGAGTAAAGAGTTATTTTTTGGCTTCTCTGAGCAGTCTCTTTACAAAAAGCTCCACCTGGCTCTCGCCCTTCTTTCCCTTCCATTACAGTTGATAAACAGTGTCCGGTGGAGAAACAAGAGACCCTGTTGTAAAGTTATTATATGTAATTTGTAGATGCTGTAAGCTATATGCATGGCAGCCTCAGAAAGAAATACAGTCCTCTAATAGACCAGCGCATACAGTACATAGCACAGGAAATAATAATGTGCCGTCATACTTCATAGAATCATAGAATAGAATCATAGAATATCAGGGTTGGAAGGGACCTCAGGAGGTCATCTAGTCCAACCCCCTGCTCAAAGCAGGACCAATCCCCAACTAAATCATCCCAGCCAGGGCTTTGTCAAGCCTGACCTTAAAAACTTCTAAGGAAGGAGACTCTACCACCTCCCTAGGTAACGCATTCCAGTGTTTCACCACCCTCCTAGTGAAAAAGTTTTTCCTAATATCCAACCTAAACCTCCCCCACTGCAACTTGAGACCATTACTCCTTGTCCTGTCATCTTCTACCACTGAGAATAGTCTAGAACCATCCTCTTTGGAACCACCTCTCAGGTAGTTGAAAGCAGCTATCAAATCCCCCCTCATTCTTCTCTTCTGCAGACTAAACAATCCCAGTTCCCTCAGCCTCTCCTCATAAGTCATGTGTTCCAGTCCCCTAATCATTTTTGTTGCCCTTCGCTGGACTCTCTCCAATTTTTCCACATCCTTCTTGTAGCGTGGGGCCCAAAACTGGACAAAGTACTCCAGATGAGGCCTCACCAATGTCGAATAGAGGGGAACGATCACGTCCCTTGATCTGCTCGCTATGCCCCTACTTATACATCCCAAAATGCCATTGGCCTTCTTGGCAACAAGGGCACACTGTTGACTCATATCCAGCTTCTCGTCCACTGTCACGCCTCAGTCCTTTTCCGCAGAACTGCTGCCTAGCCATTCGGTCCCTAGTCTGTAGCAGTGCATGGGATTCTTCCGTCCTAAGTGCAGGTCTCTGCACTTGTCCTTGTTGGACCTCATCAGATTTCTTTTGGCCCAATCCTCCAATTTGTCTAGGTCCCTCTGTATCCTATCCCTACCTGCCACCGTATCTACCACTCCTCCTAGTTTAGTATCATCCGCAAATTTGCTGAGAGTGCAATCCACACCATCCTCTAGATCATTTATGAAGATATTGAACAAAACTGGCCCCAGGACTGACCCTTGGGGCACTCCACTTGATACCGGCTGCCAACTAGACATGGAGCCATTGATCACTACCCATTGAGCCTGACAATCTAGCCAACTTTCTAGCCACCTTACAGTGCATTAATCCAGCCCATACTTCTTTAACTTGCTGACAAGAATACTGTGGGAGACCGTGTCAAAAGCTTTGCTAAAGTCAAGAAACAATACATCCACTGCTTTCCCTTCATCCACAGAACCAGTAATCTCATCATAGAAGGCGATTAGATTAGTCAGGCATGACCTTCCCTTGGTGAATCCATGCTGACTGTTCCTGATCATTTTCCTCTCCTCTAAGTGCTTCAGAATTGATTCCTTGAGGACCTGCTCCATGATTTTTCTGGGGACTGAGGTGAGGCTGACTGGCCTGTAGTTCCCAGGATCCTCCTTCTTCCCTTTTTTAAAGATTGACACTACATTAGCCTTTTTCCAGTCATCTGGGACTTCCCCCGATCGCCATGAGTTTTCAAAGATAATGGCCAATGGCTCTGCAATCACAGCCGCCAACTCCTTTAGCACTCTCGGATGCAACTCGTCCGGCCCCATGGACTTGTGCACGTCCAGCTTTTCTAAATAGTCCCTAACCACCTCTTTCTCCACAGAGGGCTGGCCACCTACTCCCCATGCTGTGTTGCCCAGCGCAGCAGTCTGGGAGCTGACCTTGTTCGTGAAGACAGAGGCAAAAAAAGCATTGAGTACATTAGCTTTTTCCACATCCACTGCCACTAGGTTGTCTCCCTCATTCAGTAAGGGGCACACGCTTTCCTTGGCATTCTTCTTGTTGCCAACATACCTGAAGAAACTCTTCTTGTTACTTTTAACATCTCTCGCTAGCTGCAGCTCCAGGTGCGATTTGGCCCTCCTGATTTCATTCCTACATGCCCGAGCAATATTTTTATACTCTTCCCTGGTCATTTGTCCAATCTTCCACTTCTTGTAAGCTTCTTTTTTATGTTTAAGATCCGCAAGGATTTCACTGTTAAGACAAGCTCGTCGCCTGCCATATTTACTATTCTTTCGACACATCAGGATGGTTTGTCCCTGTAACCTCAATAGCGATTCTTTGAAATACAGCCAGCTCTCCTGGACTCCTTTCCCCCTCATGTTATACCTCCAGGGGATCATACCCATCAGTTCCCTGAGGGAGTCGAAGTCTGCTTTCCTGAAGTCTAGGGTCCGTATTCTGCTACTTACCTTTCTTCCCTGTGTCAGGATCCTGAACTCAACCAACTCATGGTCACTGCCTCCCAGATTCCCATCCACTTTTGCTTCCCCTACTAATTCTTCCCTGTTTGTGAGCAGCAGGTCAAGAAAAGCTCTCCCCCTAGTTGGCTCCTCCAGCACTTGCACCAGGAAATTGTCCCCTACATATTCCAAAAACTTCCTGGATTGTCTATGCACCGCTGTAGTGCTCTCCCAGCAGATATCAGGATGATTAAAGTTGCCCATGAGAACCAGGGTGTGCGATCTAGTAGCTTCTGTGAGTTGCCGGAAGAAAGCCTCATCCACCTCATCCTCCTGGTCCAGTGGTCTATAGCAGACTCCCACCACTACATCACTCTTGTTGCTCACACTTTTAAACTTAATCCAGAGACACTCAGGTTTTTCTGCAGTTTCGTACCGGAGCTCTGAGCAGTCATACTGCTCCCTTACATACGGTGCTACTCCCCCACCTTTTCTGCCCTGCCTGTCCTTCCTGAACAGTTTATAACCATCCATGACAGTACTCCAGTCATGGGAGTTATCCCACCAAGTCTCTGTTATTCCAATCACATCATAATTCCTTGACTTCACCAGGACCTCCAGTTCTTCCTGCTTGTTTCCAAGGCTTTGTGCATTTGTATATAGGCACTTGAGATAACCAGCTGATTGCCCCTCATTCTCAGTATGAGGCAGGAGCCCTCCCCTCACAGACATTCCTGCCTGTGCTTCCTCCCGGTATCCCGCTTGCCCACTTACCTCAGGGCTTTGGTCTCTTTCCCCTGGTGAACCTAGTTTAAAGCCCTCCTCACTAGGTTAGCCAGCCTGCTCGCAAAGATGCTCTTCCCTCTCTTCGTTAGGTGGAGCCCGTCTCTGCCCAGCACTCTTCCTTCATGGAACACCATCCCATGGTCAAAGAAGCCAAAGCCTTCTCTCCGACACCACCTGCATAGCCATTCGTTGACTTCCACGATTCGATGATCCCTACCCCGGCCTTTTCCTTCCATGGGGAGGGTGGACGAGAACACCACTTGCGCCTCAAACTCCTTTATCCTTCTTCCCAGAGCCACGTAGTCCGCAGTGATCCGCTCAAGGTCAGTATCATTGTCAGTATCATCAAGGGCAGTATCATTGGTGCCCACGTGGAGAAGCAGGAAGGGGTAGCGATCCGAGGGCTTGATGAGTCTCGGCAATCTCTCCGTCACATTGCGAATCTTAGCCCCTGGCAAGCAGCAGACTTCTCTGTTTTCCCGGTCAGGGCAGTAGATAGATAACTCAGTCCCCCTGAGGAGAGAGTCCCCGACCACCACCACCCACCTCCTTCTCTTGGGAGTGGTGGTCGTGGAACCCCCAACCTCAGGACAGCGCATCTCATGCCTTCCAACCAGCGGAGTCTCCTTCTGCTTTCTCCCCCCCAGACGTATCATCCGGGCCACTCTCCGCAATGGTACCTGTGGAGAGAACAGGAAAACGGTTACTTACCTGTGCGTGCGTTGCTGGAACCCGGACATTCCCCCTTCTTCTTCTGGAGGTCACATGTTGCCAAGCTTCTTCACTGGCCTCTTGGCTCCACTGTGCAACCTGCTCTAAATCTTTAGAGCTTTGTGCCCATAGAAGCATATCCTGCTTTTGTCCAGGAAATCCTCAGATTCTCGTATGCAACGCAGGGTCGATATCTGTTGCTCCAGACCTTGAACCTTCTCTTCCAATATGGATACCAGATTGCACTTTGTACAGACAAAGTCGCTTCTGTCCTGTGGAAGAAAGACAAACATGGCACATCCAGTGCAGGTCACAATAGCTGAACACCCCCCCTCCATATCACCTTCCTACTATGAGCTTCCTCAGAGAAGCTGGCAAGATGTAAGCCTCAGTGGGCTTCCCACCCTCCCTACCTAAGGCTGTTGGACTGAAAATAATAATGCCTCTATCGTACATAGTGGGTTTCATCCATAAGACCTCAAAGTGCTTCACAAAGGAGGGCACTATTCTTATTCCCATGTTATCGATGGGGCAATTGAGATTGGGAGGGCAGTGACTTGCCCCGAGGTCACCCAGTAAAGCAGCAGCACCAGGAATTAAAAGCGCGTCAGGGCTCCTGACTCCCACACCAGTGTTCTAGCCACTGGGGCACATGGCCTCCCTTTGTTAAATACACTCCCAGGAGTGTTCCGTTATTCGCGTTCCCTTTGGCAAACTCTGACTTTGCTTCACATGCTCCGTTGGATCTTAAAATAAAATTCATTTGTGGGGGGGGTCTTATTGAGTGAGATCCAGTGTTCAGGTTTGTAGTAGAGATGAATGCAAACACACAAAGATATTTTTACACAGCTAACAAGAGACTTAATTAAAAAAAATTGCAGGGGCAAAATGAAGCCTAGTCTTTCCTTTTCATACCACTGGGATCTTTGTTCCTCCATGTGTGGGACCTGATTCAGCTAATTAGCCAGGTATTTGCTCGTGTGTGAGGAGGGCACAAAGCCAATGTTCATGTTTAAAAGAGGACAGGCAGGAATAATTATTCTTTTTTTCCAAAGTGATTTTTTTTTTTAACGTGCGGCCTAGAAAAAAATATTGGGTTCATAGGTTAATGTGCTCTGCTGGCAGCTTTAACTCATGTCCGTCCTCAGGAGACAATGCCAGGTCTCTGTGACCTTGGCAACAGTACAAAAAGTCAAATTTCCACATGGATAAGCTCTTCCTCCAGTGACTCAGGCACGGCACTGCTTGTCCTTCAATGCCCAGTTCTCGCTACCTATTTCTCCCCAACAGAGACATTTATTTTTTGTGGCCATTACAGTGAAAATGTCTCTTCTGTAATGTTTGTGTCCCCCCAGGCTCCCCTTTCTGCAAACTCAAAGGTGCCATTCTCAACATTTTCAAATACAAGAGAATTACATTATACAACCGCTAATGGTATGAGGTTGGACAGTGTCAATAGTCTACAGTGTCATTGCCGCTTAGATAATATGGGGGTGGGTGCAGGATAAATTGGGTAGACAGGTAATCTGGTCCAGGACAGATGTGGATCTTTGCTTCCATCCATGGGTCTGTAAGAGGTGAAATCAATGTCTGTTAGGTTCCTAAATACCTTTGAGGGTCTGGGCCTATGAGCTGACTACAGCTGCTTATCTAGGGGATTTAATCCTTTACCTTAAGAAGTGTAGGAGAAAGAGAGAGCCTGGAGCACTGGGCCTGGTGCACAATCTGAGGCCTGAACCAGAGCCTGTGAACCAAAGTCAGGCCATGTATTAATGGAGATGTTTACAAGTTTACTATATGACCATGGCAAAAGTCTTGCTAGTGTGGCTAAAACACAGGCACTCCCAAGAAGCAACAGACACTGAGTATGTGAGAGAACACACTCCAAAAGATGAGCCCAGGGACATCCTGGCTTAGCACCAGATCAGACGGGTTGCTAGAAGTAATGAATAGGGATGTTGTGCCCAAGACACCTGGAGCATGATACATGGGGCGGTGACAAGCAGATGTCATGAAACACATAAGATGGTACGAGCACTGTATGTTTCAGTCTGTAAACATTGGAGTACCTAGCCTCAACCCTTTGTGAGACCTTGGGGACAGCAGAAATTCCTGCTGCTGGGCACTCATGTATTAGTGTACCTGTAACCACAGAGCTAGGCACAGGGACAGTGTCTTGAGGGCAATAAAACTGGCCGAGTGCCTTTGTCACGGAACTGTGCTGGTGGTCCTTCTTTCTGGGTGGTATTATCGAGGTCTGCTGAGCCAACATTTGGAGAGAGCGCACATGCACCTGACTGACAATAAGCAAGAGAGACTTGTGCTTATAGATCTGAAGGTCCCAGCTTCAAATTTCTGCTGTTGGTCCACCTAGCACAAGAGTTACAAGTAGATACATAGATTCCAGAAATGTAAATACAAACAAACCCTAAAACATCCCCAGCAATGCTGCTTCTGTTGCTACCCCTGTACATTAGGTAAGACAACATCTTGCCTCAGTCTTCAAATACTTCTGAGCCTACTGAGGTGGCCATCCCTTCAGTACTCAGTAAGATATCCCCTCAGCCTGCCATTGTCTCCTATGTACTTGTCCCAGTGCCAAAAATCTTACCAGCCAGGGGCTGCCAAACACACAAAGCTCATCAGACTGCAACGCTCCAGACATTTACAAGGGATGCAGCTAAGTCAGTTCCAGCTTCCCCTGGGACTTGTTCTCTGTTCAGCCCGCAACTGACAGCTATATGCTCAGACAGAACATTTTGAATCCGAATCTTTCCCCTGTGCAGAGCTACCAGGACCTTGGTTCCTAGGGGCAGAGACCCTGCGGCAGTTCAGCTCCAGTGCCTGTGGGCCAGTTAGATGAATACTACATTGTCTGGTTGATATTTTGCAGTTTATTGGGTGTTCTTGTTTCAGTGCTTATTGAAGGTCAGGAATCTTATATTCAGGCGTTTGCATCTCTTACTGCATTTGTGCATCTGTCTGGCTGTGAAGGAACCTGTAACCGCTGCATGGGTTTAACTCAGTTCCATGTTGATGAAGGTCTCAAGCTCTACCAGCCATCTATTGTTAACCAGGATGATCTAAGATAAACAGCTCCTGTGAATTAATACATTCCCTTCAATGGCTTTGCCCCTTATGGTGTCAGAGAGCCATCTGCCTTCCTGGAATGGGTGAGAGAGACCATCTCCAAGGAACGGTGAGCTAGGCACCTCCAGTACAAATCACCCCCAAAAAGAGCTGGTCAGCCCAGCATGGCATAATGGATTCCAAGCGATGTATACAGAGCTCATGGTCATCAGCTATATTACGCTCATATGATATGGAGGAAAACAACTCAGGCCTTAAAGGGTGCAAGAAACCCCCATGCTTTACTTTTTAAGCATTATCATTTAGCGTCACTAACAGTGGGAGTTTTATCTTTATGAGGTCAACTGCCGGCAGCTGTAGCATAGAAACACAATAGATCAGTGGTTTTTTTCAAGCTTTTTTCATTGGCAGACCCTTAAAAAATTTCAAATGGAGGTGTGGAGCCCTTTGGAAACCTTAGACATAGTCTGTGGACTCCCGGGATCCGTGGACCACAGGTTGAAAAGCAAAAATCTGGCCTTCAATTGTGAGTGCTGAGCACTTGAAAATCTGGCCCTCAGAGATCAATGCACAAATACAGATTCCCTGAGACACAATCCGTCACACTCTGCAGACTGAGTAGCATGTGGGTCATGACTGTGGATTTTCTCTGGGCGCATGGATTTGGGACAGGCGTTTTAGTATGCATTTGGACCCAAGGGTTGTGGGAGTTTGGAGTCAGCTATGTGGATTACATTGAGGTGTGCAGTTTGGAGCATTTTGGCCCTCATTTGTGTGTGTGCTTGGGTAAGTGCAAGAGTGGTTGTGTTTAGATCAGGAATTTCCATGACGATTTGTGTTTTATCTACATAAGACAGGAGGCCCCCATTGTCTACTTTGTTCCTGTAAGGTTCCCCTCTTGTCCCCATGGCTGATCCCCATTGTTTTAGCCCTGGTGCCTGGAAAATTCTTCAATTAATGTACCAATACTCAGATCTTGAAAAAGCAAGATACTATATGCTTTACTGAACTCATCTGCACCTTATGAACATCTAAATCTGCACTGACTACAACTCCCACCTTCCTGTCCCAACTTCTTCTGGGTCCAGTTGAAAACTTGGACTGGACTATATAGTAATGGTCTGTTTGTCCATTGTTCTAAAGTTAGGAATGTACAGGGTCACCCCAAGTTGTTACACACAGATCCTCAGTATTTCATATGTATTTTCTTTTTCTTAGTATTTCTGAAATGGAATGAAGTGGCAAAAGGTGGATTATGGGTCCCCCAGGCAATTAGTACTGAGGTAATAATAATATCTGCGTACAGAAAGTGGCAGACATTTTAACGTCAGATGTATATAGAGATTAGAGATGTCTGAATGCTTAGAAATATCTGTCTATTAATTTATTCACAAAAAACTGTCAGTATTCATCAAATAAATTACTCAGCAAATCAGATCCAACAAGCTACAGAGCAGGTTGACTACAGCCAATACATACTAGTTGAATATACCATTTGATGAATAAATGGTAACAGATTCTGAATAATGTATTCAGCAAAGAATATTCGACAAGCTCTAATGGTCCTAGGTAATGATATGAGTAGAAAGTATGAATTTTTGTCCTAAACAGAAACTAAATTTGATAAACATATGCTGCCAAACTCTTTAGAATGGGAAGAATTCTTCCAAGTCTGTATTTTGTTTTGTCTCCGTTTAAACTGTTTTGTTACAAAGAAAATGGAAAATGCAGCCATGGTTGACATTGTCAAAATTCTGGCATTATTTTAACAGTGACATTTTAGCCCAATGCTTTGAAGTTTAATAAATGGCAGTGGACTGCCCTTTGAACAGCTGCTGCTGCAGATGACAGGAAAGAGAGCGAAGCTGCTCTTGTTCTATAAAGATTGTTTCAGTGCAGCTGAAAATTGTATTTATTCTCAGAAATCATCTGTCATCACCACCATCTTCTAACAGGAGCAGCGCTACTCATTTCACGTGTGCACTGTGCTTATTTTTCGTGTGATTTCCTCATAGTGTGACCTTTCTTGTGCAATTATTACAACGATGAATTTTAGCTTAGCTCCTCAGCTTCAGTGCAGTTGTGCAGATTTACACCAGAAGAGGATCTGGTCCTCTAAGGTTTAGACCACCTACTTTGTACGTTTTTTTTTTTTTTTTTTTTTTTTGCAATTATCCTACCCCAAAGACCAGCTGTGTGCTTTGTAGCTTACAGACAAATAGAACCATATAATTGTAATTAATATGATAGATTACCCTGTCTCCACAAAGCCCTTCGCTTTCTTTGAAAGTCAGACTCTGTGGTGCAACTTCTCTGTTGCCCTGAATCTTGTCTAGACAATTTTACAGTGCAGAGTCCAGTGCAAAGCAGATAGAAAATTCTGTTGTATTGCACTCACACTTTGCTCTCATGTAAATGACAGCTTTCCACGGGTCTCCACTTTCCCCTCACAAACTTATAAAGGCTCGTCACATTCCCTAACCCCAACCTGGTCGTCTTCTTCTGGGTCTCTTGCTCTTTGTCTGCTGCTTGATCTCTCCTTCTCTTCCTTCAGCCTCACTGGAGACTTCATTGTATATGGCAGGGATCGGCCCGTCAGGGAAATCTTCTGGTGGGCCGGGATGGTTTGTTTATCTGCAGCTCCCACTGGCCATGGTTCACTGTTCCAGGCCAATGGAGGCTGTGGGAAGCAGCGGCCAGCACATCCCTCGGCCCACACTGCTTCCACACCTTATTTCCAGTCTGAATTTGTCTAGCTTTAATGTCCAGCCATTAGATCATAGTACACTCTTCTCTGTTAGACTGAAGAAACATTATTAAATATTTGCTCCCCATGTAGATACCTACAGGCTATAATCAAATCACCCCCTTAACCTTCTCTTTGTTAAGCTAAATAGTTTCAGCTCCTCGAGGTTGTCACTATAGGGCATGTTTTCTAATTGTTGATTCACTCTTGTGGCTCTTTTCTGAACCCTCTCCAATTTACCAACATCCTTCTTGAATTATGGGCCCTGTATTCCAACAGCAGGGCATTCAGACACACACATCCTTAATCCATTCAGTAGTCACGTATGTTCCATACTTACTGGGGAAAAAAACCCTCCTGCTTTTACCTTGGGATTTCATTCAGGCAACTGGTGTATCACCTGGAGGTGAGTCTGACCACACCTACGCTCGCTTTACAGCAGCGTAAGTCCACTGACTCAAGTGGTCCCTTAGTCTTACTCCTTTCTCACCACGGGCTACGGCTAAGGCTGTGGCCACATTTGAAATGCTGCAGGGGGCCCAGCTGCTGCTGAAGGGCTGCATATAGATACATGTTATAGCGTCCGGTGCGGGTTCTCCCGCCTCTGTAGTTAAGCTGCCACTTCGAGAGGCGGGAGCAAGGTCAACAGCCGAAGTCTTCCCTCAAGCTGGCACTTAAACATCGGCATTCTCCGTCGCTCAGGAGTGTGGATTTTTCACGCACCTCTGAGCAACGTAGCTGGGTCACCCTAACCTTTCAGTGTAGAGCGGCTCTAAGTTTCAGGACTAAAGATTAGCTGAGGGGGCTGAATGATCCTCTGCACCACGAATTCAGCATCTCGGGGGCTAAAATTAGAATGCCGCCCCTTGGCTCTGTAACCCACCCCTTGGGTATGTTCTGCAGCACAATGGCAGACGTTGCCAAGGCAGTCGCTTCTTCATAGGCAGCAGAAGTTGAAGTAGGAGTATTACCAGAAACACTCCCTGGGGGGAGTTGTTCTGGCACAAGGCCATCCTACCTGCATCTGAGGGCTACGCTGAGCTACACCTATTTTCATAAGAAAACATCTGACAAAAACAAAACAGAAAAAAGAAAAGCAAAACGACTGAGATGCTCATTTAGCACATAAGGACTTTTCAAGAGTGACTCTGCCCAAGCCTGCCTTTGATATGGTTATTACAGGATCGACCAGCATAGTTTGGATTTCTTTATGATAAATACTATGCAAACTAGCAGGGACATTTGGAAGAGAACCTAAGTGATTTAGGAGCCCATGCTGTTGTAGCTATTGGTATCTAACCTAACTAGATGAAAGCTAGCGCAGGTAAAGTCTACACATGCTGCAATCACTCCTCCGATTGCAGGGCTCAATACTTACATTTTCCTCAGTTACATTGGTGCAACCTCACAATCTTGACTTGACATGCCCCCCAGCTGGCATTGTTCCGCTCATCTGAATGAGACGTTTATGTAGTATACTTAATATGACCAGGTAGGCGAGCTGTGTTTACTGTGGCTGCTTGAACATATTGTCATGGCTATTAGGGGGCTCCTGCAATTAAGATATTACCTAGTCTACTGGCATCTGGTGTGTTTTCAGAGTGTAGCCCAAGGCGTTCATCAGGTAACGTTTGAAGCTGAAGTGCTGTATGAAATGCTAAGTATTGTTATTAAGGAGAGACGATGGGGGGGGGGGGGGGGCAAAGAGGCTAACTTTAGCTGTGTTGTATTTTCCACAATCCTGTTCCACAGGCCAGCTTAGATTGGCTGGGAAGGTAGCTGCAGCAACACAGCCCTGTGACACATCTCTCACTCAACATATCAGCATCACAAGCCCTAACAGGCTGAGTTGCGAATGAAGCAGGGCACTAACATGGATACGATACTGGGCTATTTTTAGATTTCCCCATAAGTTCTGGCTCTGTCCAATACACAATAGTACAATTATTGCTTTGGCTATTAACCATTGTTTGAAAATTCTGTGCATGGACAGCTTTGCTCTATAAAGTATAATTTACAGTTCTCTGATCCATGCTTCCATTTCTTCTATCAGTTACTATTAAAAACAAAGGCCCTGCAGTCAGCTCTGTACCTGTGCAGAGAAATCACTGGCGCCAATGGGCTTCACATGGGCCCAAAGATCCATCTGCAAAGATTCAGTTGAAGGACCAGGGCCAATGTTACGTGGCAGTTAGTACAATGCAGAATAACAGAAGCGTATGTTCCACTAAGCCAACATTTCAGTTAAGTCTGGGGTGTGTGAATGAAACAGAGGAAAATACTTAGTCTGATGGTCACACAATACTGGGTGCCACACTTAACGAACAATGTGGCCAAATTGGAGGGAACTATAGGGGAGCAGCAAAAATGCTCAAGGGGGCTAGAAAACAGGATCTGTGAGGACAGATTTTAAAAAAAAGTTGACATGTTTAGAAAAGACTTTAGAAAGAAGACTGACGGGAACCTGATATGAAGACGACAGTGATCGATTGGTAGAACAAGTGGTAGTGGCCTTCATCTTCAGCAAGGGAGATTTAGGTACAACATTAGGGAAAATCTAACTAGAAGGATAGTTAAGTACTGGATCAAGGGCAGTTGTGGACTCGCCATCATGGGTGTTTTTTATCAACAAGTTAGACAGGCACCTGTCACGGATGGTCTAGGCGTACCTGAGCGGTCTATGTGTATGTATGGGGGTGGGGGTCTGGACTAGATGACCTCTCGAGGGCCTTTTTCCAGCTTTATATTTCTATAATTCCTCTTTAGTATCACTGCTCACTGCCAGAATTGTGTTTATCTTAACAGTTTGACTTGTGTAATAAATCTGAACATGTCTCAGCACAAATTAAATGCATACACATTCCCTTTTACTTCTTCACCTTAAGGGGAAAAAAAGACAAATTATGCCTTGTGAAGGAGCCATTTGCTATAAAGTGTAAAAATGCTTTAATATTAATATTTTATAATAAAATTCATGACATATTTATAAACACTCTATCAAGCATTTACAACTGAACCACAACTGAGAGCTTGTAACGGAATAAATAAGCAAGGACACAACTAGTATGAAATATACATCTCAATTTTTATAATTGTGTGTGCTTTATTCTTACACGAATGGCATGGAGGTGTAGAATATTTACACTTAACAGGACTGTAAGCTGTATAGTGTATTTTGTAAACTCCAGTTCAGATTCTAATTATCCCTAACTACATCTGGCTTGAGAAACATCCCGTCAAGCAGACACACAGCATCAAGTGTCAAACAAAAGCAGTCTGTGTACAGCCTGTTGCCAGCCAGTTCAAACTTAGGAAATAAATCCAGAAATTAAGATAGTTAAAAGTTCATTATTCCACTGGGGGAGGTCAACAGTGGGTCATTTGGTTAGATGTGATATACCCCACCCTCTCAAATGCTGTCTTACGTCAGGCTTTTGTGGTTAGTCTCAACCAGATCAACAGGTCAGGGAACTGAGTGAGGTGCCAACGTCGTGTGAGGCCAAGAGGCAGAATCTGACCCCCAGTGGTGTAGTGGTCTGCACCCAATAGCTCCTGTCACTCTCAATAAGAGCTTTTGTGTGCCAAACCCCTTTGACAATCCACCTGCTGTCAGGGGCAGAGACGCTGGTCATTTTGTTCTGTGCATTCCGCACCTAGCACAGGGGGGGCCCCACTCCAGGACTGGGCCTCCTACGCGCTACCCCGGTACAAATATTAAGTCGTAGTAGTAATAATAGATCCAGGTGGGAGCTTAGCACTTTTAAAAATCTCGACCAAACTGTGAGTGCTGAGGAGTTTGGAAAATCTAGCCCTTAATGTTATGGAGTAATAGACTGTTGGTTCCTAAATAGAGGCTAATGTGAGGGGAACTATTATATGGAGCTACAGCTGAAATGGGATGAGCGCCACTCAAGTCAATGGAGCAACAATGCTGTACACCAGCTGAGGATCCAGTCCCACCCCCGCATTCTGAATAGAATTTAAATTGTCAGTGTTGATAATGGGTTGTGCCCCATAATATATTTCGAGGGAACTGTTCCTCTTCTGATGTACTGATGAGCAGTTATTAATGCTGCGCTAGTTGACGAGATGCTGTGTTATAATTTTTGACGGGACTGGAAAATATATTTACTTCGTTAAGAAACGGGCTCAAGTGCATGAAACCAGTCATCAGATAAAACTCATGCATACAATTGTGAAGAGGCTGTTTAAGAGAAAAAATCCACATTCAACATTGTGACTGACCCAAGACCTCCTTTTGCGACTGGGGAACACGGTATGGCTTTAACTCTGAGGCTGTAAAAAGAGGACAGAGGCTTTTGTTCTTGAGTGCTTATTCTACAAATATTTACACATGTGGTCACTCACTGAATAATCCTTTTGTGGACTTAAAAAGCAAAAAAACCCAAGCCCCCCTCCCCCCCAACTTGACTAAATTTTGCTAAGCATTTGTAATGATGAAAGTGTAACACACCATCAAACTCTCCATAGAAAAATAACATAACTAGCTGAGATGGTGTTCACTAACTAGGTCACTAGGACACATAGCTAGAGATGGCTCATAATTATTATTAGCTCAGATTCAGCATTGCTTTCCAGAGTGAGGATTTGAAATCCCAGTGCAAGGGAGAGATTTAACCCTGACTTTTCTTTCACAGCGTGCCTTCTAGCTCATCAAACCATGCTAACTACTAACACAGTTACGTTACATATTATCTATTTTCAAGAGCGCCTTTAGTATAAGAGGTTACAAAGTGCTAGTGTAGACAAGGGCCTCTTTAACTGGCGAAAAGGGGAATTAAGGTAGAAAGAGAGGCTCTTGCATTGGGTAGTTAGACCACTAGAGTGTAAGTTCATTGAGCCCCAGTAGCAAGTACTAAGAGAGGCCAGTGCACGGAAGATGATTTATGGGGAGGAGGAATAAATAGGTTGAAGTATTGCACATCTGTACAAAGATAGCAAGATGTCAGTGTGATCGTTCATGGATGGACAATAAGCCATGACATTTTTGGTTCAACTTAGACCCTGTGGTGCTACACATCGTGCCAGAACATGAGAAATAGCACCAGTGACGTGATCTGACACTTTTCCTAAAGGGTCCAGCATGTGCATGTTGTCTCTTAGACACCTGCAAGTTTTTTTCTCTAGACAGAGAGAGATCTGCTAATGTTTACTGGTATTAGCACCAATATGGGCTGAGGCGCCAAACTGAGATCTTTTTTGCACCAGATGTAATTGAGTTAACTTCATATTTCTCTTCTCCCTGCCACCCAATGCAACTTCGAATGGCTGCATTAAAAAAATTAACTGCAGCACTAAGTATGCGGTAACATGAAGAGCAAAACATCGAGACACAAAACAAATGGAGGTATAAACCCTGCAGGAAATAAGACCTCTCATTGCTGCTGTTGGTGATTTTTTTTTAAATATATATATGTTTTATTTAAAAAATATAAGAAGTGCAATGGCAACTCTAAATTGGAAGCACAAACAACAGACAGGAAAAAATAAATAATGTACTACAGTAACCAAAGACTGATGGAAAAATTGATTGTACTCAGCCATAGTGTTACTGTTCACTGTAAAGCACAGCACATGACAAAACAGAACATTTACTAATAGGATAATATCTTAAAAGGTCGCATGCTGAACTAAGAAACAAAGAAGCAGATGTGGTTGCTTAAAAACAGAGTTGAAAATTAGAATGGAGTTCCTGCTTTGGGATACTTGGTTATCAGTTCAGGTGGGCTCGGGCCCAACCTGAGACAACAGTACTTTGTCAGCATGGAAATATCAAAACTTCCAAGGATCTAGGACTTTCCTGTGGATTTCTGCATAATTATCCAGAATCTAAGCTTTTTTTTTTTTTAATGTCTAGCCCTTCTGGTGATGGAGATAGTTTAGAAACTCTACGGGTATTCTGTCTTTGAATCTGTGCTGGCCAGGCAGGAAAAAAAATAACAATAGAGGAAGCATGAACTTCTCACATCCATTTTAATACAGTGTTAACCATGAGGCCTAATGAACGCTACAGGACCCATATTGCAAACCCTGTCACTGCTGATGGCTGTTTTATAAACATCCAGCGAATCAGCCTATTTACTGAGAGTGGCTGCATGTACCTGTCATATCAGGACAGCATAGAGACACAAGGCTGAAAGTTTTGGATAGACAAGTAACTGAATATTCTATTGGTAACTTGGGTAACTGAAATGTTTGCCCTTAAAATGTCATTACACATTAGGATCGAAGTAGCCACCAGCTAAAATGTGTTGGACTCCTGCAGTATTTTGTAGGTTCTCTATAAAATGTGGTCCAGCAGCAGCAGCAAAGGCAGTTCATCTATTTGTAACTATCCTCCAGATGTGGTACAGCGAAATCTGTATCAGTATATGAAATAAGGGCCAAGTGAAACAGCAAGCAAGAACTTCTCACCCCTGCCCATATACCCCAAGCTGAAATTCCACAGATTTTCCCCAAATTCCCCACAAATGTCCATTGCCTCAGTCTGGTGAAAACACCTGTTGACTGTGAAATGAAATGATGACACAAGTTAGTCAGTGGCCTGCCGGCAAAAAGGACTAAATGCTTCTGGATTTCACTTACAGCATAAGGAATGATTATAAAATGTTTTCCAATGAAGATTACGGCACCCTTCAAGAGAGAAAATAATATACTGCATTCAAGTCACTGACATTTTGCCTCTGAAAAATCATCTGTTTCAATTTAAAGATGCATCATCCTAGTATTTCCAAAACAACAACAACAAGAACAACAAAACCCTGTAGGGTAGTCAATTTGAGTTCTTTCCACAGGAATTGATCATGATTAAATAAAAGGAAAGAGAAGGATTAAGTTGAGAAAAAAAAAGCAAATTGCCATCTAAAATTTAAGAAATTATAGGGTTTGTTAATGTTATTAGATAATTTGTTGCAAAAAGGGATAGTGCAACTTGAAGGTCCTCTTTACATTTTACAGCCAGACCAGGGTGCAAATATTTAATCTTTCAATTAATTAATCTTTACAAAATATCTCACAAAACATTTTTCACCTATAGAAATTAGTTTCTATACATCAATATATTTTAATTTTTATAAATTATTCCATCATTAAGTGCCTTCTATCAGTATAAATGGTAAAACAGATAATCCAAAATTTTAAAGCTTTTCCCAGTTGTATCCCTCCTTTTCAGTTTAGGTACTGTGAATCCTTACACATGTGAGTGGGTATATGTGTGATGTGAAATGCTTCTGTTCTCTTCCCAACACCAAATTCCATTGAAATAAACTACTGGGGGTTATTTCCTGATATAATGGTGTGTCCAGAGAGGAAAAAGAAATGCTTGACTTGGTTTTGGAAATCAAAACATGTGCATAGTTACCAAAGTCAAGGTGTACCAACTACTGATGTGCAATGACAAGCTTAGCACCCAATCCAACTTCAATGGGAATCTTTCCATTGACTTCAATAGGAGTTGGAACAGGTTCTATGGGCTCAATCCAGCAAGGTGCACGTAGCCCTGATCCACCAAAACACTTAAGCACATGCTTAGTCCCATTGACATTAATGGGACTACCCACAGGTGTATGAACCGGGGTCAAGTGTTCAGCCCTTGCAGGCTCAAGCCCTACACGAGGTCTAAGAGCTGGGAAACTTCTCTTTAAACCGATCAACACACTGAGCTCAGCCACTGAAATCGCTCATGATGTCCATGTGGGTGCAGTAGTGGCTAGCTCCCTTTGACAGAGGGTCCCCATGTCAAAAGTTTATACCTACAACAGGTGCTTTGCGCACACATGAGATTTGCTTTGTATGGTAAAAAGTCTTTTTGTTCCTACCCTTTTGACCCATCACTGTCCTTCATGGCTTCAAACACTTTGTGTTGTACATTCATAAAATTTCACATTGACTGCAAGAACATAAATGCAACAAAAACAGGAAAGCCTCAAAATAGCATAGTGTTGTTTTCTTCTAAATATTCTTCCGTCATAATCAGAGGTGCAGTGGCTAATTTATAACTTTTCCTTTGAAGGAATCCAGATGAAAGGCCCAGATTGTTCTTCAATTACAAGTTTGCATTGATTATATATTTCTTCTAAGCTTTCTCCTTGGACAATAGCTGCAATATGAAAACAATTCATTTTTTAATTGGTACAGTCTACAGCAGCAGCTGCCAGCACAGTTTCAATATTAACCTAGAAGTTGATAAAACTGGAAGAAATAATAATAATGCACATGAACTGTGCAGTGTAGGGAAAGCCATGCACCCTGAAGATCCCAAATGAGTCCAATACAATGGTGATCCACCAAAACAGAGATCCAGTGCCATTGCTTATTGTAAGAGCATTAGCCTGGGCTCACCTTTGCTGTGGCAGGGAAATAAACATGGCACCTTGTTGTGCTAGCCTGAAAACCTGCATCCCAATAAGAAGTCACTTCCAAAGGAGGGCAGGGTGTGGGATTTCTGTTGTGGGAAGTCAAGCTTTGCATCTTGCAAACGGACTCCTTAGGAGCCCTGCCAGTGGAGGCTGTAGCAGGGATACACGGTCCATCTTCTGACTGACCTGGTTGTGGCCCACCCTTCCTGAACTAGTCGCTGCCCACTTTTCCAAGAAACCTGGGACCCCAGCTTCTGTGGCCATAACTTCATCCTAGCAGATTGTACCCTCATGGGGGCCATGGAATTAGCCCACACCTTTCACTAATGTAAAGATTTTTACTGCTGTAAGATTTTGTTGGTGACCCCAGGGATAAGGCAAAAGCTGAACTGAAATGTAGGTCACCATTATATGTGTTCACTAAACCTTTCCTATATCTGGGGAAAATTAAAACATTAGCAAATTAGTAGAGTGGCTCTTCAGAACATAACTAACCAGATAGAAACTGTGCAAAGGGCAGCTGGAGATACTTTTTGTGCAAATATGTTCAATTAGAGCTGGTACAAAGATGGCATGAGCTTTTTGTAATTTTTGTGTGAAAACTTCAACCCTTTATTCACTGCAATCTGCTATTTCTTCATAATATTTTGTGCAGCTCTACGTTCAGTTCCTACAAGACATACAGAACATAGTTTTGTAGTGTTTAGCTATCTTTAGACTATAAAAATACAAATGTCCCTTTGCTTTGTCTGTAACGAATTAGTTACCTAGGGTCCATACACCGACCCGTTTTCAAGAACACCTCTCTATTGCCAGTGTTTTGTTGTAGCCCAAAAAACAGTCTAGATGTATTTATATTTAACCCTTCAAACCTTGACACAAAGGAACATGCTTCCTCTATTGCCAGAAAGAGGTGTTTTGTGTTTTAATTTCAGCACACACAACACTATGTTTTGAAAGGTTGCTTCTTGAATGAAATGTGCTTTCTGAAGTTCTAGGTCTGGCATTTTTTGTGCTCAGTTTAACTGCATACATTGCAATGCTACTAGGCTATACATAAACCACAGCGCACATTGGGTAAAATCCTGGCCCCATTTCAGTCAATGGCATAACTCCCATTGACTTGGCCAGGATTTCATCTAGTATTGGCAAACTAGCTCCCAGTTATAACACTTCAGTTGTGTAGTTCTGGCAATGGTTACAGTGAAATGAGATTATTTTATTTTCCCCACAAAGATTAGACTTTGGGCCATGTTCATGTCATGTATAAGTGGGTACCACTTTAGTGAAGCTGCATCTGCTTTTGCCAACAGCGAGTCTGGTCTTGTATTATTTCATATTTTATATAGTGAAGAGATAGATCATTTGCCAAAGGGAGAAAATGATCCTCTTGGGAAATGAATTTCAAAAGTGCCGGGCTCGGCTCCCACTGCAGTTAATGGAGTTGTGTGGTCTCTGCACCACTGAAAATCAGTTCTCTTGTATTTAGCTGCCTGAATATGGATTTAGGTCCTAACTTTAAGGCAACTGAGTCTGAAAGCACTGACCTATCACCTGCTTTTCATTATTCCATGGTAGAGCTGCAAAATTATTTACAAATGATTTGCTCTTTAAAAATCCTTTTGAGGTCAATATATTGTTCACAATGGTAAAGACAAATGCAGAAGTCCAGCAGGGTAAAATTCTGTGCGGATCAATGCAAGTACCCAATGCGAGGACCTGCTAAGTGAATCGCAGAATTCCTGCTGACTTTAAGGGGAACAGGATTGGGACAATCAGGTCCCGTCATGCATCACTGAAGTCAGTAGGAGTTTTGTCACTGACTTCAAGAGGCACATAATTCACTTCATACATATTCATTGATATGGGGCAGTGCTGTTTTCCCATTGACTTCAATGGGAACTGATAATGCTCAATATTGGGCCTTTATTGTGGCACTCATTCTTTCAAGCTAGAGACAGAGCTGACTTGTGGTCATGGATTGAACCCTTGGGGACAGGTGTTTTGAAGTGACTTCATACCTGTAAAATATTCTCCAAATTCTTGTTCTAATTTAAGTGCTCGCTCGTAGGTTTTCTTGGCTTGTTCCTCTGTAAGACGTTTGTTCATTTCCCTAGAAATATATTTTTCAATATTAGTTCAAAGTAATTAACAAATCAGCCCTTTATTGAATCTGAATTACAAAAAGATTGAAAGTCTTTCTAAAAGGTAAGCTGTAATTCAACCAGAAATTATTGGTCTTGAGACAAGAATTACGGGGTGGAATTCTTTGGCTCATGTTGTGCAGGAGGTCTGACTAGATGATTGTCATGGTTCCTTCAGGCCTCACAATGTATGCATCAAAGAAAGCTTAACCTTCTGCAGTTAGACTGCATGGAGATGCAAGAGAGGGGTGACCATGTCTTATCCTAATGCATGCTGGGAGCACAGAGAGGCCAGGGGCAGCAATAGCCGTACAGGAGAGACTGCTGAAGAGGGGCTGTCCCTTAATGCCATGGGAGGCTTTTAGAGTGCTAGAATAGGGTGTAGGCTTTGTGGAGCCTAAGATTACAATGGGTGTGGCTCCTGTGCAAAACTCCCACTGAATTATTGTACATCTGTTATATGTACAGGGACCTTCTTACAGTTGAACTCACACCACCACTCATTTTGCTGTAACTGGAATTTCAGTTTGCATATTAATTTTGGAAATTTCATTTTATTTTCCAATAGACAGAACATCATCGAGTGGAGTTCACTTTCAGTAGGTTCCACTGTCCATGTGTGCACGCTTACGCTTTAGTGAATGAGAAGGAGAGCGTGTCTATATTTCTTAGGCAGACACAGATATCTTAACTTCAGGAATAAGAGAAAAATCATAGGGACAAACAAGGGAAACCCCAGACATCTCTGGATTTATAGACTCTCCCGCAAATGATTCTCCCTTTCTCCATGGTGAAGATACAGCCATGAAAATGTAGCAGCTTAACAGAAATATCTCTAGCCCCCAGATAGCAGGTATTACCTGTAAAGGCCTGACTGGTAACATTTATATTGTGCCACTGAGGCACAGCTGTCCTTTGGGTGCAGTGTGGAGATGCACCATCCTACCGGGGCTTGGCAAAGGATTTTGCCTCTGGAAGATGCAATCCCTCCCTAAGATTGCCAGCCTGATTCGCACCCCTGTGTGCCTCTGAATATGCAGGGATTACTCTTTTTCCTGGCCCCCACACCTTCCCTCTTCTCCCACAGCCCACTCATGCGAAGGCTAAGGACCATCTGGTACTAAGTCCCGCCAATTTCTTTCCTCCCCACCTCTTCAAAAACAAAACCCAAGGAAATGTAATGCAATCCTCCCTCTGTTAACGTGAGTTGAAGCAGACAGTCAAAATCACAGCCAGCCTCGAAAACTTGACATTTCCAAGAGAAAAGGTAGCTTGATGATGTTCCGCATTGGTAGTATTTTCTGTTCCTGATTTTTCTAGTTAAAGGAGTAGCTTCTGTCATAACATTTGTATTGTAAAATGTAGACCATAAATGTACTGGATACCAGTAACATTCTTGTATTGCACTAGTTTTACCATTTGATGGAGCTCACCACTTAATTACTGTAAGAGATATAATTTTCTGTACATGTACAGCTGTTAATACTGTGTATTGTGGCTCAGAAAGAACAATGTTCACGTTGATTTAGTACTTTGTGTACACCAGAAGATGTCCAAAGTCTTAACAATAAAATACAGACCTAGTTTGCTTTACCTTTTCTATAACATGGTTACTTATTTTTCAGAAGAGCAGGGAACTTTGTCAAGGCAACATAGGGAAACAAGCTCACACCACATTATAAAAGGAAGCATCCTGTATTTCACATGAATCTCATTTAATGTTCTGCACTGAAACCACATGAAAATGTGGTAATGGACTGTATATGGCATGACATTTGATGCATGTAGGAAATTATGTGCATGATGATGCATAAAATCTTATGCCTGTGAGTGCATGACAGCATGTATTTGTTACAGTTGACCTACCCCTTAGTTTCTTTCATCAGGGACAGCAATCTGCCTGCTGAAAAATGCTGTATATATATCATGGGTAGTTAAAGCTACGAAAATGTATTTCTATAAATGTCTCTAAAGTTGGCTGTTTGTATAACTGAATGTGTAACCCCATTAATGCTGCTTCATCAATTACACAATGTTTGTAGCAACTTCTCTGTAAAATATAGTACTCCGGCTCCATCACTCCAGGGGGTAGATTTTCGAGTACAGGATAGGGAAGGTTTATTTGAAAACATACGTCAGTCGTTTATGGGTTATATGAACAGGTTTGGAATTAGTATACGTAAGTCTGACTCATCGTACTAAGCCGGGAACATTACCGTTCAGTGAAAGGGTTGCGATCGACCGAAAAGTCTTCAGGCTGGACTCTCGGGCATGCTGAGGCCTTGTTACTGTACTAGCAGTGTAAAGGGGCCTTAATTTATACTCACTTTAAGATCTTTTTAGATATTGCCAGAGTGATGTAAAGGAGCCTCAGGGTAAATGAGAATTGGGCCCTTCAGTTTTAATTAATCGTTTCAGTGACAAGTCATCTCTATGGTTTTTGTCTTTGTGTTTGGTCTAGTTGGCAAATTTTTGTCGGGTGTGGTTTGTTTGGTTATTATATTGACGTTGAACATGTTTGCGTGACAGGGAGTATTGGTTAAGCGTAGTTAAATCTTATGCCTGGGGGGGGGTCTATGCAGAGTTTATTGTACTGGTATAACTATTTTGGCTATGGATGTAGTTCTTTACTGAAATCATTATACCTGTATAATTAATAATGTGGACACAATAATATTGGTATGAAGGTTCTCGCTTATTTCCCTTCCTGTACTGGAATATGGCACTTTTATACCTGTGTAACTGCATCTGCACTAATGGTGTGTGTGTGTATTGATGTAACTATGCTGGAATAGTTAAAGTGGTACAGTTTGTATGTAGACAAGCCCTTAGCTGTATTACCTGTCACTAGAAACCTTAGATTACTAAGGCCACGTCTACATGGCAACACTCAGGAAAGTTATGGTAAATCAACTGAAGTTAAAGCACGTTAAACCCCCACATGGCTGCTCTCATTCAGGAGTAAAGTGGTTTTAGTTCCCTCTAATGCAGTCTCCTTTGGAGGACTAAGCCCACTTTACTCCAGAGTGAGAACATCTGCTTGGAAGGTTTAACCCTGCATTTTAACTCCTGCACATTGACTTCACACCTCTAGCTGATTCGCCTTAACTTTCCTGCCCCCTTGTAAAAAGCCTGAGACCTACTCCTTTCACTACAGTACAGTTCAGTACAGTTCACTACTTTCACTACAGTACAGTTCAGTGATGTGGGTAACTTTCCTGGGCAAGCAGCTCAGTGTTGTGCCATTATCCTCTTGACATTGGCCTCAGAAAGAATTGCATTAACTGTGTTAAGAGGTTTTTATTCATATTGGAAACTAACTATTGGTGACGATTCCTTAGGAAGACACATATTAAAGAGATGACTTCCAATGTATTGGCTGCAGGGGAAAGCATGGAATTTGTACGTTTAAATGTTTTGGAGTGTCTGATTTCTATATATTTCCTTTTCTTTTCAAGAATTTTTTAGTCTTATTCTGTTTGCATAACATACTAATATAAACCATGCTACAAGGACCCTAGTTGTTGTTTGTCCTACAAAATCTTGATGTTCTAGTTAAAAGCTCCTTCTGCAGAGCATTTCTAAAATAAGACATTCAAAGATCTATAAAAGCCTCTTATTCCAGAAGCAAAAAATAATGGATTTCACATTGTTTGTCCCTGTAGTACTGTCTGCACTGATGAGATTTGGCTGAAAGCTTTTTTTACTCTAATGAAAGTAAAAAATAGCCTACCTATATTTTTGATACATATCCTTAAAGAAACTGCCACTAACTCGACAGGATTTATGCAGACCAAAACTTAGTATTACTTCTGTTTAATAATAGGATAACAATCACAACACTTCGCATGTATATAGTGCTCTTCCTCCTTTGAGCTCTTCTTATGCTGCGTAGGTATTCTTATACCAAACAAATCAAACCTTTACATTATCTCTATCTCTCCTATTCTAATTGTGTTGAATCTTGTATGTGTCTTTTCTGTACACTATATGCTTATCAGACATGGGGCCATCTTTATTTCTGCATATTGTACAGCACCAGACACAGTGTCAATGCTAAATAAATAATGAAAACATTTTACAGACGTGGAAAACCCAGAGCATCTAAGTCACTTCCCCAAAAATCAAACGATGAGTGGACACAGGATATAGGTTGTCTGACTTCCATTCTCAAACCACTAGGTAATGCTGACTGGTTATTTATTGTGTAAATGAAAATAAATTCTTTAGTATTCCAGATTTCCTTTGATTTGTTTGGTTTTCCTGACTTTGGAGAACAGGCAAAATGCTGGCTTGAGACCTTTGCTGTGCCTGCTGAGACAGGAGTCCAAAACTAGCCTGGAGGATTATATACTTACATTAGTGGCTCCAATGATTTAGGCTTAATGAAGATAGCAATGGGATAGAGTTGTGCAGCTTGTAACCGTTTAATAGCATTTCCTGATACATCAAGTATACAATGCTTGCCCTGTTGGAAACAGATGAGGATGTGTTTATTTCTGCAGCGTTTATTGCAAGTCAACCAAAAGAAAGGAAGGAAGCCTAAAATGCAGTGTTCCAGAAAACAAACATTACTAACTCACCAAGAGAAGGCTAGACTCCAGGGCACTTACTCGGCTGTTTACTTCCACAATATTTCTTTTGCTTTGATGCCAGCAAAAGAAATAAATTGAAGATGTGGAAGACAACTTTATCAGTTTTGGAAGATCAAACAGGATGAACTTAAAGGTGGAAGGGGGGATTTTATGTGGACATCAGCAAATATTGTTCCTAAGAGTAACAGCATGCCCTTGTACTTGAGATCCAGAGCAGGACATCAGGAGATCTGCGGTCAGCTCCTGGCTCTGACACAGACTTCCTGTGTGACCTTGGGAAAGTCCCTTAACCTCTTTGTGCCTCATTTTTATATCTGTATAATGGGGCTAATAATACTTACCTACCTCACAGGGGTATCTGTAAGGCTACAATTATTAATGTTCATGACACATTTTGTGTTATGTATTGTTGTAATACTCATCATTTATAAAACACTTTTCATCTTCAACTGCTTTACAAGATGAACTATTTAAATAATCTGGACACTACTATATGAGGTAGGTGTGTATTATTCTCACTTTACAGGTAGAGAAACTGAGACACAGAGGTTAAATGACTTGGCCAGGGCCACAGAGGGAGCTTGCCTCGGAGATGGGATTAGAACTCAAGAGTCCCAGGCACCTAATCTTGTGCTTAAATCACATCCTTTTTCCAAGGTCAGAAAAATATAATGGAGATGTATGCTGACTGAAAGGTAGGAAGGGTGTTTTGCTATCCATATTGCTATGATGATGTTATGTTCTTGGATGCGTGGTACCACATCTGGAACAGAAAGAACTCCAGCCATACTGTCTGGTTTGAATGCTGCCCAAAGGCAGTGCTCCTGGGATTAAAGACCAGTGCAGAGAAATTCCACACCTCCAGATGTTGTGAGTTACTTAGCATACTTTGGGCACGGTAGGCATTCAAATAGTACTCATGGGCATTTAGCCTGAATTGAATTATATTCCTGTTGCATCTAGAAGTTAAAGTGAAAGGGATGACTTTGCAGAGAAGAATGACACCTTGGGTCAAGAGCACTGGTACATGCATACCCTTCACTACATACTGGAAATGGTCTAGTGTATCTTTAGGAGAACAAAAACCGCCCCTTTCCATCTTAGCTTAACTCTGAGTTTATTGAGAAGAAACTTTGCACATTTAAAACAAAAGGAGAGAGTATCCTGATGGTATCGAATAGTTTGGCCTTTGAAGAGATGGGATGGAGCTAGCTGGTCTTCTCCCAAAGAGGTAAAAAGGGAGGAAGTTTAAAATAAATAACGTTTATTTACTATTATCCCTGCCATGAAATAACCCATGTACTGTTGGACCCTGGACAAGAGAAAAATATGCTCCCTGCTCTTAACTTCAACCTAACTCTCAGTATTACCACACTGGGGGCAAATCTACTCATGGTCATGCACTGGTGTAAATCCAGAGTAATTATATTGACTACCATGGACTTACATCAGTGTAAAAGTCAGAGCAGACCCTAGACCAATGAGAGTCTTGCAACGGACTTCAGTGGGGGCAAGTTTAGGTTTATAATCCCCAGTCAATCTTTTCATTACATTTCTAGCTTAATTTTCCCTCTTTCTCATTACGTTTCCCCTCCATTCTGTCAAACCCAGTCCTAGCTGGCTGGGCCCCCTTCATGGCTAGGCTCTTTATTTTCAGAGCGATTCTAATACCCATAAAGCTGCAAGAAAATCATGGATTTTAATGCCGTAAGAGCAACTTGTAGCAGATACTGCAATTTATAGTTGCTGCAAATTTCAGCCCTTGGATGCTGCCGCTGGGGGCAGGGACCGTCTCTCTGCAGCGGCGCATGCCCCGCTCCCCACTGAGATGGGGAGCAACCTGGCTTGCAGTGGCAGCCCAGCTGCCCTCCTGCTGACATGGGGCCCCAGCAGCCTGGCCCAGTAGGGAGCTGCAATGCAGGGGGAGGAAGAGCCTGTGCTGTGGCTGCTGCTGCCAGTGGGGGGGAGGAAGGGGGGGAGGGGTGCCTGCTCCAGGCACTTCTGCCTGCTCCTGGCTGCAATGGCAACTCTCTCCTGGGAAATTCGGGGGCTTGGGAGGGGGCGGAGCTGCAGTTTTGGTGCGACCACAACTTCAGCAAACCCACGGCCGCAACTTTTAACAGAACAAAAAGAACCCCACAACTTGTTTGCAGCCTTAAATATCCATAATTTTGAGGACACTATTTTGAAGATATTTTGTATATTTACAGCTGCCTGAAAGGCTGCAGTGGACAAAACAGGCTGTGTTGCAAGTGCAGTAAACATGGATGCAACCTACCCGTTCTGCTACGAATCTCACAGACTGCACACTAGTCCCATATAAATTATCATTGTACTGCCCAGCTTCTATAAATTTGTGCTCCTGGATATCCTTTTCCATCTGTTCCCTCGAAGTGACAAAGTGATAATCCCTCCCATCCACTTCATAGTCACGCTTCGGTCTTGTGGTGTCTGCGCAGACCAACAAAACACGGGAAAATTAGGATTTTTGTAGGCACTTTTCTCACCAAAAAATACACTACTTAACAGAGACCATTCCTGGCCAAATTCAGATCTGGTGTAAGCAGGAGCAGCTCATAAGTGCTGCCAGTATTTCAACAAAGGACTCCCATAAAAATGTCCCCCTTAGCCCACGAAAAGACCCAAGTCCTAGGGGAGAGTGAGGTCAGAGAGACAGGCTGAATGACTAGGAAATGCATCCAATATGCTTTCTAATGGGTGGGGAGCTTAGGAGCCAGAGCTCCCTGGGCTCCCATGCTCCCTGGGAGCCTGCATGAGCTGGCTCCCAGAGCTTCCAGGGTTCTTAGCATCTCACCTGGCGGGGGGTGGGGAGGGGGAGAGAGTCCAGGCTCCCACCAGGCACAAAGCCAGGAATCCCAGGCTCCATGGGTGACTGGCTCCCCCTCTAGCTGACTTCCTGGGCCACCCTAGTGGGTGGGCAGATAAAGTGCTTGGCTCTCCATCTCTCTGGACTACCAAGGAGCTAGCAGCTGGTTCCCTGTCTGGCTTGCTTGCCTGGTGAGTGAGCTACCTGGCTCCATATCTTCCTGGGCTGCTCTTGGGCAGGCTGCTCAGATCTCCGGCTCTGTGGGCAGGGGGGCTGCCTGGCTCCCTGACAGGTGAGGTGGCTGGAAATTTCAATTTGGGGTCTTCCAAAATGGATTTTTACAAACATTGGTGTTCTGTGGGAAATTCTGCATTTCTGACTTTTTGTTTCCCCATTTGGAACAATTCCCTCCCCTAGAAATGTGAAATTTCCCATGGGACAGAAATTCCATTTCCTGCACAGCTTCTATGAAACACTGCATCTCAGCTGGACCTTGGCTAGGAGTTTTACATCTCAATTGCAGATTTTAAAAATTGCTTTTGAGAAATACGATCACATAAAATAAATATCGACGCTGCTTTTGCATTGTGTGCTTGACATCAAAGAACCTACGAACTGTTACAGAATTCAGGAGTAGGCAGAAAAGAGTACTTACGTGGTACACATGATCCAAACTTATCAGGGAATTCAGATATCAAATCATCATTGAGCCGATCCTTCATAGGACCCAAAATAATAACGGGTCTGGTGTAATTAACTGAGCAACAGAAAGGAAAGTGATATTCAGATGAAGACTCTAACTTTTCTTTATTCTGACAGTAACATCAAATATTTACACAGGCTCACCAAAACTGATTTATAGCTCATAGGTGTGGAGTGAAGTTTTAGAAGATTTTTAGATGCTCATTTACAGGAATAAATTTAATTTTGTTCCACATGAGAGAGGCGCTGTTTTGTACACAGGTCCTATTTCAGAGCTCCCAGATGGAGCGCACCTTTGCAGCCAATGGCCTGCTCTACTCATAGCCTGATGGTACATAATGACTATCTTTGACAAGGTGGCTCATAGATGCTATCAGATGAACCATGTCATGAGAAATGGGAAGGAGACTGAGGGCTAAATTCTCCTGTCAGTTACACACAATCCCAGTGAAATCAACAGGGGTTGCACCCATATTAGGCCTTCTCTGCACTGGCAGCAGCATGTAGGGTATGAGTAGCTACACACTGCAGCGAAAAGCGGGCTGCGTCCACACCGTGGTGTGTAGCTACTCCTGGCAGTGAAAGGCCCTGGCAGGGGGAAGGCATCTGGGAAAATCTCCAGCAGTGTGGAGCTGCCAGAGCCGTTCCCTGTAGCAGGGAGTCAGCAGAACAGTACACTGCTACAAATAGCAATGTAGAGGGATCAGGCAGGTCTTTACTCACTTAAGCAGTGCCTCATTGTTCCCACTACTATTTATACCTGTGCTAGGGGGTGTGCAGCGTATGTTCTTGACATGTCACCATAAGGTGTGTGCAGTGCAGATGTACCATACAGACAAGGCTTTAGCCCTATGGTTTTATAATCACAGCAGAGTACCTACAGACTGGCATTGTGCAGGATAACCTGCCATGGGTAGAGGCTTACACTGTGAGGGAAACAACACTCTCAGCTTTGTGGTGAAGCTGAGAAAATGCACAAACACTCAATATCATATTCAATAACCATAGCTGCATCGGTGCCGCCGTAGTGCTTCTGGTGAAGATGCCCAAAGCCAACGGGACAGCGCTTTCCCGTCAGATTAGTAACTCCTGCCTCCATGAGAGGCAGTAGCTATATCGAAGGGAGAAGCTCTCCTGCTGACATAGCCTGTCCACACTGGCACTTTAGGTCGGTGTAATTTACGTCGCTCCGGGGTATGGATTATTCACACCCCTAAGCAATGTAAATTATACCAAAGTAATTTGTAATGTAGACATAGGCTAAATATATTTATTAGTGGACGCCACCCACCAGCCCTGGGGCCAGAATACATGACCTGCTGTTGACACAACAAATGGAAGGTGGGGAGACTAAGCCCTAGGCCCCATTGGGTTGTTGCCCCACCTTCCATTTGTTGTGTCAAAAGTAGGCCATGTAGACTTTGGAAAAGAAACTGCAGAGAGGAGCTAGCTGGAGACAGAAGCCAGCAGAGAGGCTGCAAAAAGCAGCTGAAACAGGGACTGAAGGACACCAATGAGGGCATCTGTTTGCTTCCTGTAGTCTGTACTCTGAATGGTCTCCCCGCTGTGGTGACTAGGTGTTTGCTCCAGCCCCTCCTGCCTTCTGACTCATGGTCACCAGCCCCTTCCCCTCTACTTTATCTTTCCCTCTAGCTAATCCCCTCCCAAAAAATCTCACCAAAAGGATTTAAGAAAGAAGCCAAGCACCAACATGACATCTGCTGCCACTGCATTGTTCACTGTTTGCCTGTTGTATCCCTTTCCCTACACTCTGTCTGGCTTGTTTATTTAGATGCGTACGCTCTTTGGGGCAAGGACGGTCTCTTATTCTGTGTTCGAACAGAGCCTAGCCCAACAGGGCCCAGTTCTCAGCTGGCCCCTTGGCATGATAAATAATAACAGCAATAACAAAACGGCAGATGAAACTTACTTTCCTGTCGTGTGACAGGTTCATAGGATAGGATGCAGTCTTCCAGTCCCCCTGATAAGAGAAAAAAGAAAATAAATGAAAGCTGACAAGCAGCACGTCACATATTAAAGATTTATGAATTGCTCCATACAGAAGTCAGATAAGAGTCAGTATTCCTCTCCTGCATTGCTGTAACCTGAACCCTTCCAAAGTCCCTTGCAATTTCACAGCAGCTTTTCTCAGCATTTGCTTAACTAGTCAATATACAACCGGGTTGTAGATGTGACAATGAAGCTTCTTTTATAGATTCATTAGCAATGGCTGTTCATGGGACTAGGGCAGGAAGTCAACAGATAATTTGTTGCATGGCAGCTTATTACAAAGCCTCCTTAAATCCCACTGGAAGAATTTGCCCCTTTGTTATAGTCCTTTTATGCTGCTGCAGGGTATGCTCCAGGTCTTGCTAATTTACTGGAAGGCCACATCAGCCCACAATAGGAGAGCACAAAACTGGCTGATAGCCATCTGAGCCCCCTCTCCTGCTGGGCGGAGCGTTTTATGTTGCACCTCGCAGAGAAGCAGCACAAAAATCTCTCCCCTCGTGTTGATATATTTGGGTCATTACAACTAGATTTGGTCACACAAACCAAACTGTGGCTGGTTAGGCTAACATGTGGTGTCATCACTAGGGACAGTTCGCATTTTGGCACAATCACTCCTGATTATGTGCAATCCCCATACATTCAGGGCCAGATTATACTTGGCCCTGTATCTATCTAGCTGAGGTATTTCTATGACCTCCCCTATTACCATAGCATCTGAGCACCTTGCCCTCCTCACACACCTTCCTGTGAGATAGGGCACTGCTGTCATCTCCACTTAACAGCTGGGGAACAGAGGCACAGAATGGCCAAGTGACGTGACCAACGTCACATAAAAAGTCTGTGGACTAGAGGCTGGGACTCAGACTACGCAGGCTGGCACCCTAACTGCTGCGCCCTTCCTCTCAAGAGGGGACAGAAAACCCCTGAATCTCTAAGTGCCAGGCACAGTCCCACCTTTTCCTCTCCATGGCCCCAGTCCAGCAAAGCCGTGAAACATGTGCTTAAATTTGAGGCAAACTTCATTTTAGTCCCAAAGTTACCACTACTCTCCACAAATTTAGTACCCGCCTCACTTTTACGGTGGAAAATTGTGTAAATCAGAAATACGAAACTGAGATTATAGAGAGAGGTAGTTACACTAGCCAAAGGAATCCCATGACTACGTCAATTTCCTGCATGCATAATTTGTGTTTCCCTCTCATTTTGGGTCTTTGTCATACATTCTATCTACGTTTGGGCCTTGGCAGGCTGAGAGGCATAGTTTGGGCTGGGGGAGTTTAAATGATGATTTTTCAATTGGTTTATTGCCTAGCTATGACACAGCATTCACTTCCTGATCTAACAGGGATTTAGTTTCATAAAACAATTCAGAGACCAGTTTAGAAATGGGCTAATCATGGATTTGAAAAGAACTATTGATTTAACCGAAGAGGCATGCCTTCATTTCATCTGCCTGCACTCAAGGGGGCCTGCATTGCCTTCCATTATGTTGCATCAACAAATACAGGCAAGCTTGTGCCTGTGACAAGGAGAATTTTAGGAAAAAAACAAACCCATTTTGACACTCGGTTTTTTAAAGTCTCTGAGGTGTCTCTAGACCCTAAGCTCCGCTACAGCCTAATGTTCATTTTGGGTATCGAATTATAACCAACGAAAATAAGCAGCTGCAGGTTTTATTGTCCATTTCATCCAGGGACTAGCAGCCATGTGTACGCATCATAAAACTGCTACTGTCAACCTTGGTGGTGGTATCAGCAGAGGATGGAGTGGGCTCTGGAGAAAAACAACCCTATCGTCTCATAGTGACCCCTGATGTGACATTCTGGCCAAACTCAAGTTAACGGCAAAATTCATCTTGAATTCAGTGGAGCCAGGATTTCATCCATTGACTCAGGAAGGTACTTGGGCATCTGAGCAGTCCCTTTGAAGTCAATAGGACTACCCAGGTGCCTTCAGCATGGCGCCTTCCTGAACTGGGGCCAGAGATAGGTTCCTCAAGATCAGGGCTGAAGGCCACTGGGCATGTCAGTTGGGAAGTTGACCCCACAGCAGGCACATTACATGAGAATTAAATTCCTTAAAAGTTGGGTGGGGGGGCAAAATATCACATTAATCTTGTAGTTCTTCAAGGACGGATGTGCACTTCGATTGTAACCAGATGGTAGCTTGTGATAATACATAATCAATCAGTACTAAGGGACTCTGAATTTGTCTTTAAAGTATTTAACATAACAAAGAGCTATGGAATGAATCAATAATGGAAACACTATAAACTTGCAATGGCTTTCAGATGTGATACACTGAGTGAAATTCAGTAGGGCAGAGGGCTTTCTTTACCATTTAACTAAGCCACATCACCCACATTAACGGCATGGCATCTTTTGCTGGCCCTAGTCTTATGGAACAGTCTTAAATAATTTAATAGAAAATGACAACCTTTCTGTAGGTTTTCAGAACCATCCCTTATACATTAAGACAAAATTATATCCCTGCTATAGAATTCTAGAGGATGGTTTAAATAAAAATCAACAGAAAGGATCTCATTCTCTGTTAAACTAATTGTCATAGAATCCAATTAAATTTCTCAAGAACCCTATTGTTTCGATCACTTACATTCTATAGGAGATTTCTACTAAGGTGTGCACTGGGGTGAATTTCATCCATTAAGAATAAAAAATAAGTGAAGAATAGACCTGGATGTTGCAACCCCCAAGGAGGACACGAATAGATTTCAGGGAATTGCCACCACCTGCCCTTTGTTTATGGGCAAATGGCAGGTGGGTCACCAAAACATTTTTCTGTTATAACTTGCAGTCACAGAATGAAAACCACAACCACTGGTTTAATGGACTGTGCATGGGAGAGCTATAAAGGGAATCTAGTAACAAGAAGGCAGATTGTGTCCATTAAATAATAATTAAGCAGTATTAAGCAGAGAATTACAAATATAATTTAGCTTAAAAAACACAGTTCATAAAAAGTGCTGGATTGACAGTAGTGGGGTCCCTTTACTTATCATTTTATTACTACACCTGCAGAAAACACAGAGATGGGCCAAAACTGGAACCTATCATTTGCACCCTTTCTAATTTTTGAACCTGTCCCTGGAGATTTGGTTCCAAACTAGATCCAAAAATGGGGGAGGGCCAGTTATCTTGATCGGGTCCATTTTAGTAACTATACAAATTACTTGAGTTATACTCACATGGTTTATGGTATCTGCAGAAACCCATTATAGCCTCTTAATTCATAGTTTTGTTTTATTTATACAGTCTGCTTCAGGTAGGCACTATCCACCTCCAACCAAAAATCCCTTCCATGGTGTCTGTATTTACATAATAGTACAATGCTTGTATTTAGATTATGACATTTTTCTATCGCGGCAGTTACAAAAAAGTTGGGCTTAGGGATAAAACATGATCCATTTTGAGATATCCACAGCTATTTGAGAATTAATGTAAGATTTACAAATAATCTGTGACTATTACACATGTGGTGCAGTTCATGGTGATATTTATTAACAAACTTCAATAGCAGGACAAAGCAAACTGTGCTGGGGATAACATTATAGTGGCCCTCTGTGTGGGTAGGTATCAGTCTGAGTGGGGTAATCCTTAACAGCTAGGCTCACCTGATAACCAAACAGAACAAAAATACTTTAACCTTTTTCTACCTATAGAAGGCTCAAAATTTTAATTATGGCCTTGGTTACATACAGAGGGTAAACTATGGTCCTTAATGATCTTCCTCATGTGCATGAATTTTTCTTTTTCTTCCTCCCTCCCCAAGTTTTAGTCAAGTATTGCCTACTTAGTTGATTAGTGAAATTATGCAATTAGGCTAAATAGATTTAGTAAAAGCATGTGCAATTTCTGGTGGCTGCTGTAAAAACCTTTATCGAATTGTGTATAAAAGAGGTATTAAAATTCATAGCCATTTTAAATTCTTCTTTTGGAAAACAAAAAGAGATTAGTCTACATCTGCAATGAGCTCCTCTAAACTTGGTTTGAAAAAATCGAGTCATAGGGCTCCTAAAACACACGTGAAACTTTGAAATTGTGTTTGATTAGATAATTCAAAAATAGCTTGATGGATACTAATTACAGTAATAACTTGCTTCTAGACCAGGTCTTTAAATGCCATATTACTGCTCAGAGGTTGACTTCTATTTTGTAAAATGGACCCAATTCTACTCTCAAATGTTAAATCAATGGGACTAGTAAGTAACTGAGGACAATTGGTCCTCACACCTTTTTATTAGAGTTCCAGTTATGTTATATAACCTTTTGCAAAAGAGTTAATAATATTCTCTCTATGGACCAAGGTAATTGCAAGGCTGGTCAAAAATTTTCTGTTTCATGCTGTTTTCTGACAGAAAATTGGGTTTTTGCTTACATGACTTTGTGTGTGAAATGCTCCTGCTTTCCATAGAAAATTTCAATTTTGTTGTCAGAAAAACCAAACACTCACAAATTAAATACTTTTGCTGAAAACTAAAATATTTTGGTATTCCAATTTTCCACAGAAACAAATATCATTTTTGACTGCCTCTATTAATCACACTAAAGGGTACCGCCTGGACACCATTAAGACGACTTCATTGCCAAACTTTCACAATTGCATAGATGATTTGGAATGGGTTTTAAGAGTGACCAAGTAATAAAAGGTTTTGAACACTAGCCATGAACAGTGTCTTTTCACTGATTACTCCTCATTAGAAGAAAAAGTAAGAAAAATGTTACGCAATAGCCAGAATCCTACTAGAAAAATGCAGAACAGCATGACTCAGATTGCGGAGATGATTTGTCTTGTCTGATGGGGAAAAATGTGAAAATCTTGCAGGAACTCCACTCCTCCCCCATGCACTTGCCACTCACTTCTTTTTCTAAATATCACAGTTTCCTTAATCTCTCAGTTTTCTATACAGCGTGTGACAGGCTGATTGTGTCTGGAAGGTAGAATGTGGTGGGGTAGACCTCCCCCTTTCTGTTTCATTCGATTGGATAACAGTAGGGAATGGGTGTGCTACAACATTTGCAACACAAACAGCAATGCAGCGCCATTGCGCTCTCCAGCAATTTTCTATGTGCTCCCCATATATTTACAGTTTTCAGCTCTGCTTCCCACCCCCCTTAGCAGTTTCATTTTACCAGCTGGCAACGTAAAGCCAGACAAGTTGGCATGTCAGCACTTATCTCACTGCATATTAGTGAAGTAACTTGCACATCCTGTCTGATCATACAAACATTTGGCTTCTCAGATTCCCCATCTAACCCACAATGGCAGTCCTGGTGAGGAGCTTGTTTACAACAGAGTTGGCTCCAAATGCAGCTCAAGCAAAGTTCTAGTGATGGGGCTGTGTCCCCCAAGTATCCAGACTCCAGTGGCAAGAACAGAATTATTCATTGTGGGAGACCTTTTGTCCACTGGGAATTTGCTTTTCCCCTCAGCCAGCTTCTAGTTTTTTCTTTTCATTTAAAAAAAACGTAGTAGGCAGGGAGGAGTGTGCCGGTAGGACTGAACATTTCATAGTTTAGACCATAGGTAACATTTTCAGACGTGCCTGTGTGAATGAAGAGCCAACCCCCTGGATCTTCTATGAGATCTCACTCACTCAGATGCCTTTGAAAATTCTACCCTCTGTCATTTTGCTTTCAAATGGCATCTAGATTTCTTCTTTATCCCCAGCAGACTCCTATTTCTCCTCTATACCCTCCTTCGTTTCTCCTCATGAGTCCCAGCCTTCTGAAAATCAGGCCCCTTATGGTATTATAAATTGGGCTCCCCAAATCACCCCAAATGGATATTTTCCCGGATTTCTTATGCTTTTCTATGGTTTGGGCCCTTGACTAGAGGACAGCTTGACTTGGCAATTTAAGGTAACTGGATTTGGTATCGAAGAAGGGGAAGGGCTGCTGCTAAAGAGCAAGAGTGGCAATGGCCTGATAGATTACCCTCATTCCAGGTAATCTGTGCCATAAGGGATGGTCCTCTGCCTCCTACCAGTGTTGAAGGTTCTAGAGCCTCTGCATATGAGCTGCTCTACGGTGTGTCCTGAGGGTGTCTGGTTAAATCTGAACTGGAGTTCTTCAGACTGATGGTTGCTCTGGAAGCCTTGGAGCTGTGAAGAGACTGTGTCAACTACATCTGAGGCCATGGCAAGCCTGGGCTGCATAGGAATCTCATGGCTAAACTACAGGAGAGCATTTCAAATCAGAGGAAGATAAGCATTTGTATGCACTAGGAGCCCTGGCCCTGGACAACCAGGCAGTCCCTTCAAGGAACATGTAGATATCACGGTCACTGGTACCTTATGCACAGTTATTATTTAGCAACAAGTAGATTTGGCTTTTTGCAGTGTCCGAGAAACCCCCATTTATCTCTATTTTAAATGTTTCCCAG
This sequence comes from Lepidochelys kempii, assembly GCF_965140285.1. Classification (NCBI taxonomy): domain Eukaryota; kingdom Metazoa; phylum Chordata; order Testudines; family Cheloniidae; genus Lepidochelys; species Lepidochelys kempii. The sequence goes on from NC_136380.1 coordinate 21,366,845, forward strand.
TTGTGTTCTGCATCTGTGCCATTTTGGGGATTGGCCTCATTTGGCTGCTGGATGGTGGGAAATTAGGGCTCCTTCCACCTGAATCTGATGACTACTTCCCACTGCACAACAAAAGACACTTGGGGCAGGCTTCTGTGCACCAGCACATGAGGTCAGAAGCACAGAGTGAAATAACACCACTAAAGTTCCCGTGAAAGGCTATATTTGTCTCTGGCCACCCTGCCTCAATGATGTGGGCAGTGAGTCATTGGCACTGTGTCCTGTATGTGCCCCTCCCCGCGCCTGCTTGTGGTTAGTCTGTGTCTCAGTAGCCATAATTTACTCAGAGGGTGTTTGCTGAAGGCAGCTGAGGAGTGGGGAAGGAAGAAACTTTTGGTGTTAGTGGAGGGACTTGAGAGCCAGGTAGGAATAGACTGAATGAGACCCAGAAGAAAGTCTCCATGGGAGTGTGCTATGTTGGTTTGCCCTTGCCATTTAGCATTTGTATGCCAGTCAGGCTGCAGCAGACCCGCCAGTGTGACCATCTGTGTGGGTCATTTCCAAAGTTTGGGTGTCAAAGCTGCTGGCCACCCAGGGCTGCGTGGCCATGTACCCAGCTGCAGATGTTAGTGAATTATTAGCATGTGCAAATTGGCCCTATGGGCACAGCCCATTTCTCTTGGCAGGATTGCTTCATCTACTGCTTGATAGCAAAGCCGATCCCACAGAGGGCTGAGAACACTCCCCTTGTCACCACAGTTGTGGGAAGACCAGCCCTGAACCCCCTGTTATCTGGGGTGGCCCCAGCCAACACTATGCAGTTTGGATACCTTCAGGGCAAGATGGGTCCTACCCACCTCACCCAGGACAGAGGGGAATTGTAACTTTGCAGAGAACACCTGCATGGCTCCTGCCTCCTTCTCCCCATTAACCATCCCACACCCTGCCTGCCCCTCTCTTTCACCCCTAAACCTGCACTTATGACAAGCAGCTACATAACCCACATCAAGTGAGCTAGTTACCCTGGCCCATGAGGCAATTTTGGAAATAGATTTTGTGCGCCAGCCCCTGAAGCCACATCTACTTTCTGTACATACACACTCAACCTGTTCAGCCACCCATCTGGAAGCCCCATGTACTCTCTCACTTGCACTCTGGAATAAGCACATGAATGGGTATTTGCACCCATGCAAATCATGGAAAATTTAGCCTTAACGAACTTGCCCAAGGTTATACAGAAAGTCTGGGACAGAAGATGGAAAAGAAGCTGGGCCTCTTGACTCCCAGCCTTGTGCCTTGATCACAAGACCATCAATCCTTCCCCAACAGAGGACACAGCAAATATTAAGCTGGATTTAAAGGAGATCTTCTGCAGTTTCAATGTGCCGACAATTTTCTTGTAGCTCTGGCAATTGCTTTCCAGGGAATCATTTTCACTACAGGAAAATAAAAACTAGTCTTTCATTTCTGAATGGAGTAAAAAAATCTACTTTGCTGAAACAAAGCAATGTTTATTAACAGTAACTGCCTGCTACACACTATATCAAGACAAGTAACTGTGTGGTTTGAAACCAATGGTAACCTTAATGCATACAGGTACTTAACCCAAGACAAGTGCTCTGTGACTGGTGAACAACTGCATACGCTAAGCAAACAGCTTGATGCAGTCAAATAAACAGATTGATATTTGGAGAGTAACCTAGTTTTTTTGGTTACCTTTTCTCATACAGACAATCGTGTCACATTTTAATTACTCATTTTGTGCTTTTCTCACCACTTTTTGAAAAATGTTTGAAATATTCAGGCAATGTTAAGTGTCATTAATACATTTCAGTATCATTAATACCTGAATATTTCAATATCATTAATTGATGCAAACAATCCCCATTAAGGTCTTGATCCTGCAATCTGATTCATGCAAATGGACTCCATGCCCGTAGCGGTCCATCTCTGTGGCTCAAATTGCATGATCGTGGCCTCAATTTGTAAGGAATGTTTGAGATTCGGGGTAAAGTTTCCAAAGGCCTAAGGCCCACCCTACTTTTCTGAAGGTGCAGTCTGCACTTAAGAGATTGGCACCCTGGCAGAGAACTTGCACCTTGACTCCTTTCTTTGCCACTCAGCTGCTAGTGCAAATTGCAAGTGCACAAGGGAGGCCGGGCTTTTGTGAATTTGGCTCTTGTGGAGTAGTTTTCCTTTTAAAAGAGGCATCAAGAAATGCCATGATTATGCTGAGCCATCCCTGCTGAGACTTTACCCAATAGTACCCAAGAAATCTAAATTTTCGTAAACCTTCCCAAAGTCAGTTTGGTTTCATTTCCTAGAAAGCGTTCAAATTAACAAAACTCATGCTCATTAGCTGCATAAGGGATACCGTTTCTCTTTTTACAGTTTCGTTCCCGAAATATGGTTAGAAATTTGCATTTCAAGCCATTTGCTCCAATAATAATCTTCTTTTTTTGAAGTTAAAAAGAGCAGCAAGGAGAGAAAAACAAAACAAAACAAGCAATGCAACGTAAAGAGCCCCAAACGAAAGCAATAACTTACTGTAGCTACTTTCGCTATCGCTGGCATTAGAGGAAACATGTTCTGCAAGAACAGTACAGCAAATTAAAGAATATAACCAAGCACCGCAAAGCAGCTAGAACTTAAAAGATCTGCCACATTCATGCAAAGGTGAGTGTCCAGAGTGGAAGTAAAATCAGTGCAGCAGCTCCATCTGAAAAGCCCAGATAACTCATACCAGGAAGATGAAAGCTTTATCTCTTGGTATAACAAGAAGGGGGCTACACACCTGTGGCTAGTAATGTCTCTGGCAGTGGCATGTCTCCTCCTTGATGAATTGTATAAAGGGGCAGTGACATCCCAAACATCTCTATGCCGAAATACATGGCAGTCCATTCATACTTCCCAAGACTTATAGGCTAATTATGCAAAGACCTGGGTGTTTCGGCAGATTATTATTAATTATGAATAATGTGTACAATTAATGCATAGGAACCGTTCTCATTACAGTTAGAGCTCTTCTTCCACCCTTTGTGCCGATCATTAGTCATTGTGCAAGGTATCTTAGTCAGGGTTTGCCAATCAATGGGTTTTACCATATGTTTTATTTTTATTTATGTAACGCACACCATAAAGCAAGAATACCAGTTATGAAAATAACAGGGCTTGTCAGAACCTTTTTCAGACAGTACTGGCAGTTACCAAGATTAATGCCCTCAAGATTTGGGCTGGGGGAGGGAGGGAGGATCTTTGTCAGAAGCAGCCTGGATGCAGCCATAGGAACATAGGAGTTACCATCAGGATGCTGAACTGCGGTTCAACTAGTCCAGTATCCTGTCTCCAGTACTGGCTCCTTCAGAGAAAAGTGTAAGAAACCCCATAACAATACCCACTCCCCCTGGGGACCTCAACACTGTCTTCCAGAAATATCTTGCCTGCCTGGACCAAGGGGAAGGAAACTGTGTTTGGAAGGGTTAGGAGTGGGACTGAGAGGGGTGGTTTATGAAGGGGCAGTTGGCAGGACTAATGTTTTTTTCCTTTGTGCTTTTGGAGTGAGCCCACCAACCAGGTAGCTCTGGGCAGGTATCACTGGAACTCAATAAGGGCATGAAGAACTTTGGACAAGCTCATCATATGTGGGAACTTGGGTTGTCTATGGACATCCAGGGCCTCTAAGGTCAGATGGGGTTAGTCTTTTGGTCATGAGTTCAGACATTCAAACATGGCGGGGAAAATCTTTGATCAGAACATAGAAGATGGCAGCCAACTGGAACTGCTTCTCCACTTGCAGCTGGCCCACAGCCCTCCCAGATGCATCTAAAAGATCCTGGTCATAGTTTATGGTTTTTGTTCCATAATGCTCATTTACTGGGGTGGAGGGATAGGAGACAGAGATGAGTCCCCACCCCAAAATTGGTAAAAAGTTAATATAGGCCCCTCTGGGGGACTCAATTTCATCCTCAATTTGACAACACCATTAAGGTTGGTTTCCTCTTTTTAAAGGATGCCAGCTCCTAGCAGACATAGAGGGTACAATTGGCATAATGATCTGTAGTCACTAATTTTGGGTGGCTTCATTTTTGGTGCCCAGTTGAAGAGATGTATTGACTTAATTCAACTGGTGTGTTAGATGCAAAGTCCTATGTGTGTCTACAGTTGGGCACCAAAAAACTGAGCCACCCAGAAGGAGAGACCATTTTTGAACATTTGGGCCATGATGTCTATACAGCTGCATGGCCTGCTCTTCCTCTGGAGTTTATATTGTTAAACTAATGAACATGTGGCCTTGGGCCACTTTTTCCAAGCATCATCATCAGCTGTACGTGTCCTTGGCAAAGTCTCCAGAGCACAAAAAAATTACTGGTAAAGACTGTTAGGAGCTGTCAAATATTTCTGAATTTTGCATTGTTGATGGACAGGTCTGGGCAGCTGTTGGCTTTTACAGGAAAGATATTCACTGAGCAAGATGCATATCAGACCAATCATAGTCTCATAATTAGATGTGATTGGATGTAAAAATCTAGTTCCAGGACAAACAGAATGTGCTTCAGCAAAATAATGTCTTACGCCAATATGCTCCTCAAATGAAAAGCAGGTGCTGTATGTAGCCAGCATCCACCACAACATAAACCATGCCTTGCTGTGGATAGAGCCACAAGGAGGCCAAAGGAAGACTCTGCAGTCTGAGCTCCTACCCCATCATGTATGAATGGGATTGGGGTACTGAAAATCAGTGGGCAGGGGGCATCGCTGGCAACTGTCCTGGGATCCTCAGACTGGGGCATCCATTCAGAGGTGAGGCATGGAAAGACCTCGCTCCTCCACAATATTCCTTGGGCTCCTATCTAAACTCACACTGTTACTGCCTGCCCACTTGCAGCTGGCTCATACCCTCCCACTAAAGGGAGGCAACTCACAGAAGTTAATACTCCCCAGAGAGAGAGAGAGAGAGAGCAACAGCAGAATCAGCATTTATGGCCAAGGTTGTTTCCCCATGGGCCTGTCAAGCGACAATACCACAGAGAGCACCCTGCCTCTCCCCTGCCCACCCCCAGCGTACCATGCCCTCCTCCAAATATGCACAGCTGTCCATGTGTTGAGTGGCACTGCAGAAATGGGGGTGGGGTGGGGAAGGAATGATAATTAAAAACAATCATGGAAAACATTGGTTTTAGGGTTTAGTAAAAGGTTCATTTTTACATTTGGAGCAAAATTTATCCTGATGATATCTCTTTAAAACCTATACTTACAGACTCGTAGTAATAGTAGCACTTGTTGTTGTTAACACATGTGGTATCAGATTGATGTTTTATACAGAATCACGAAGGCCTCTACTAACCAATAATCTACAGCCTCTCATAAGGCTGTGTGCCATTAAAAATGATGTGTTGGTTTAATATACATGATACATGTACTATCGGGGTGGGGCTGCAGGGATCTAGAATTGTGCTGATAGTTGAAAACTAGCTTCAGTATTAACAATGGAGGAAGTTAGCAAATAGTTTGCAAGCACAATAAAATGGTATATTAGGGAGACCTTTCTTTTTCCGGGCAGAGGTATTCAGTAGGGCTTTATCTAATCAGATGGACCCTGGTTCATTTTATGCAATGCAGAGAAGGTGCTACATGCATTGCTATCATGCTTTCCGTAAGCTATTCAGTCACGGCAAAATCAAAATTCTGCACATCATCCAGAAAACTAGCATTGTATAACTCTCCCTCTGCTGTTCAAGAGATTAAGTTTTCACCTTTAAAAAGGAAAGCCAACCATTATATGACTTAACATGTCAATTAAAAAACCCCAGGCATTTAATAATCTCTTAAAATGTGTGCATGAACGTGCATTTTTGTGACCAAAATCACATACAGAACAGTAGGTGATGCAATGTAACATTCACATACATTATGCCTCAATTAATCAGTGTCTTAAGAAAAAGAATAAGCATTGAAGGAAGAAAACAGCCAATTCATATGTAAGTAGTATTATTATGCTGGACTTATTCAGGGCTGGATACAGCATACTAATGTAGTTAAGTACATGGAATTCAGCTGCAAATAATTTATTTCATTCTATGCAATTTCTCTAGAAATAAATTACAGGAAACAAATTATTTTTGAAGAATCATCTGGCAAAATGCTGCATTCTCTATAATACCAATTCCTGAGGTAGGATCACTGCATACCAGAAAAAGAAATTGCTCAAGTGTAGTGACAAAGGATTGGTCGCTAATGGTGACACAGATCTAAAATTAGTTATGGAGAAGGTTATGTCTTTCCTCGCCTGCAAATAGTTTCTTCCATTAACAGCAACCTACTAATCTACAATCTGGCAAAGTAACAAACACTCCCATGCAAAAAGCTGAAAATGCAGAAGCGGCAGCATAAATAATTTTCTATTGATCTTCTCAAGATGTTTAAATTTCCCTTCATATCAAGATGGATTGCTGCTCAAAGGCGCATTCTAGGCAGCAGTACAAGTTCTAGGTATGCTACTGTCTACAGAATTGTCATGATGGGAACAAAAACTTACTGTTAGAAACAAAAGGAGTTATTACATCAGAAGTAAAAGTGTCTGTTTGATTCACTATATGTTATTAAATATTGTCATGCAGAACAAAACAACTGAAACATTTTTGGTGCATTCACAGCTGGGTAACAAATAAAACTCTATCTTGTGCATGCTGGGAATGGAAGGTCCTCAGAGAAGGAACAAAAGCCAAAACAAAAACAGAACACAAAAAAAAAAAGTTGAAGTGACCATTCCTGGGAACTTACTCAGAGTCTTTGTTCCATAACCGTCGTCACCTAATCCGGGGATGTCCTGCACGGAAGTCCCCAGAGAGAGCAATGAGAAAGGAAGAACAGCCGCAGAAGAGGAAGGAAGAAGTCAGTGGAGTTGAAATGGATACTACCATGACTGACCATGCAGATGGAGCAATCTGGATCCCTGCTTTCTCTTTTTGAAACAACTTTAAACCCACATTCCACAGTAATGTTCCCCAATGAAAAAGACAGTGACCATTATGTACTCTCTGCTGCTACAGTTAAAGAAAACCAAAACCAAAAAAACAAAGAATCCTTAGCAGATCAATTTTCAGGGAAAGAATATTAAGGGAGAGGGGAAAAAAGCTACATTTCTTCTGATATAATATCAGCATACACATTACATTATTCTGGATACTCAGAATATATAATGTAGGCATGCAGTGAGTGACCAGATTCTATTAAGAGGATTACCATTGCTTTAACTTTACTGTTTAAAATTAGAAGAAAACTGATGAGAAATAGAAAAAGTCACCGAGTGTGGTTTTCAGTTCAGGATTAAAACACTCAACAAAGTGATCAATGGTAATCAACAAGGAGATTAGAACCATCTAGATTAAGTCCAAAAAGTAGTAGACACAAAAATGATTCTGGAATGTTTGTGGGGGTTTTTAAACCAAAAATAAAATTAATGTAATAATTTAGGAGAAATTGTTTTTACATCAGTTTGGGCCAGTTCTGGATTCGAACATTTTATCTAGGAAAGAACTGGATTTAAAACAACAAAAATAATCAGCAACATTTATGAAAAAGGGAAGAAATTTATACACTGAACTCTTCCAGCCAGAAGCCAAGGTCACTGCTTTATCTTACTCTGAAAAGAATGTTTCAAGGGAAGGGAGCACCAGCTGGATCCAGACTGCAATCATACATTGGTCACAGTAGTAATACCTCACCTGCCTGCCTTTGATATTTGTATGCCTAGATGTGTGGGGTACTGGTGTCATGCGTGTCACCCATTTTTGTGCTGCATGTGACATCATCTCCAAGAGGTTACTTACGTTCTGGATCACTTGTTTCCTGCTCACTCTGCTCCTTGCTCTTGTAGAATGGGAATTTTCGTGAAAAGATGAAGTTCTTTTTACGCTTGTCATTGAATGACTGTGAAGGAGAAAAGGCATGGGGCAAAAACAGGGACGTCTAATTGTTGTCACACTCATGCTGACAAAACAACTAGTTTGTAAAAGTGGAGAGAACTGTAGTGACTCAAACCAGTCAAAACCAAGTGGTTGAAAAGAATTAGAAATGATTTTCAATAGGATTGCAGGTTAAAGGACATAATGTCTTGAAGACTGATCAGTTTTATTACAGATGGGCTCAAGCCACAAACTTCAGATCCAGATTTTGAATCTCCAAAGCTTGGGGTTGTTCCAATAAAGAGTTTTGGTTTAGCCCATTATAATGATAGGATCCATTTATAACATTTGGATCCAAATATGGTCATGGATTCTGATTTCTCCCTCTCCTCCCATCCAAATTTCAGGGGTGCTTGGATCTGGGGTTTTGGTTCAGCCTCTCCAGGGCATGTCACCTGAGAAGTGCTGAGCACCTGCCACTCAAATTGAAGTCAATGGCAATTGTGAGTGGCTCAGTATATCTCAAGATCAGACCACTGATCTTTAATCATAGTAAATTCTGCCCAGAATTAATTCACTGTCTAGAAAAGAGTAGGCTGTACAGGAGAAATCGAAGAGGTCCATAGATTCACTTTCAGTAGACATGCACGTTCAACTCTGTGCCAATTAAAAATACATATTTATTTTTGGCAGCTGTTTCAAGTTCCATAAAAAAAGTTTTATTTCCCCCCCTTAATTTTGAAATGTGTGAGGTACAATTCAAAGACTTGTTCAAGTAATCAAAGGGACAATACTTTCATTTTAGTTTGTACACCATTGTCATTCATTAGTCTTGGTGCATATAGTTTCAGTTTTATATAATCTAGTAATTGAATTCTGCTGCTGCACAATATTTCTGAGCAATTTCAGCTGCATATCCTGCCAAAACTCTACATATGGCGAGTTAATACTTAGGTGAATGGTCATTTTGTGTGAAAAAAGGTGTTATTTTTGTAGACAGCTGTAAGGCTTCATCACATTATATTAAATCGTAGCAGGATATAGGCATTAGGCATTCAGTGCCAATTTCTTCTCATCTCACTTAAGCAATTAATCTAATTTCTTTGGGACTGTTTGCATGAATAAAGGAACCAGGATTTGGTCCTAAATATACAATTAAATAAGGTCAGCAGCTGATAATATAATTTGTTATGTTAACAGCATAGAAGGTGTTCTAGAATACAACAGATTTCTAAAAGATGTGAAGTCAAAAAATTTAACACTTAAAAAACCTATGAAAACAGGTATTTTACTTGTGTCACAAAAGTTTCATGCCACTTTTACATGTCAAGCATATTTAAACTTTAGTAACTGAAAACAAAAGAAAAAAATACACATGTAGAATAAATGATCCATGAATATCTTTCAAACATTCAACCTGAAATTAATGTAGATGTCATGCACAAGTAATACAGACAGCATGCAAAGTCAAAACAATTCAAACATGAAAGAAAGCCAGGGACTAAAAATATGAACATGACAGATTACAGTAATTTGTGGGTGAAAACGGGGTCGACATGCAAATTACATCACTTAAATGGCCTGCAGGGTAGAATGGAAATTAAAATGTGTTTTCTGTGATCACTTCTTTTATCTTTCCAAAGCAAGGAATGTAATATGTTAACATTTCCTGGGTTATGAAAATGTTGTTTGTCATGATTAATCCAAGTTTGACATAATAATATACTTTTAAAGGAAAAAATTATATATGCAATAATACCTCAAAAACCAAAGTGGTCTAAAATCAGTCATTTCATTACCAAATGCCTTTTCAGTTTGGAATTGAAGAGAAGGTTATCAAATTGGTATATAAATATACTGTGGTTCATAGAAACATTAAGACGAATCACCATTCTAGTTCACATTTATAAAAGATATCCTCTTTATGAAAATTATTCCCCTCAAGCAATCTATAGCAAAAACTGCAACAAGTACATTTCAACCAGAAAAGTGTTGTTATTTTTTTACTTCTTATGCAATATAGCATGGGACAGCTAGAAGATCATTCTTCTTAGCATATTAAATTATTAGAAAAGACTGCTTTTTCATAGAGAAAGAAAGTATGGGGTTCACAAATTTCCTGGCTTAAAATTCCTAATATGACATTAATTAGGCATAAACCTGGTTTTCTGGCTCCAAGAAAAGACACCAGTATAACAAATGTGCTATCCTGCTATCCACTCTCCCTTAACCAAATGCCCATTGTGTGTCCAGTTGCATAGTATTGGATTTAATACCTTCCATGTTGTGACAGATATTCAAATAACTGTACCAGGATAATACTTTAGTTTTTTTGACCTTAAAGAATTTCCCTGTTTTTTTTTGTGTCAATAACATTTCTATAATCAATCTGTTTTTCTCTATAAGGAGCACTAAAATATGTTATTTACAAATTATTGTAACACATTCATGTGAAGCTAAACAAAACATCTAATTTTTAATCTAAAGATAAGGAGTACTTGTGGCACCTTAGAGACTAACCAATTTATTTGAGCATAAGCTTTCATGAGATACAGCTTACTTCATCGGATGCATACTATGGAAAGTGTAGAAGATCTTTTTATATACACACAAAGCATGAAAAAATACCTCCTCCCACCCCACTCTCCTGCTGGTAATAGCTTATCTAAAGTGATCACTTTCCTTACAATGTGTATGATAATCAAGTTTGGCCATTTCCAGCACAAATCCAGGGTTTAACAAGAACGTCTCGGGGAGGGGGGGGAAGGGGGAAAAACAAGGGTTTTAACTTAGTAGTTGGTGATAAGCATTGCAGAATCCATCAGGACATTACTCTGACAATTGTATATTAAGAGAGATCATCCTGTCTTAGAAAAACCCTTCCCACTACTCAACTAAATCACTCTTGAATTCGGGTGTCTTTGCTAGGAAGTTTGATTCCGTATTCTCTGTGTAATGTATCTATACTGTACTGGAATGAGAGACACGGTCTTGATGGAATCTAATGTCTGTATCTTTTTCAGGGTAGTTTTGTAGATGGGAAAAGCTTTCTTTTAAAGAGATGCCTGAAAAGCCATTGTGGCTTCCTAGCACATTCAAAATGCTTTCTTCAGCTAGTTCATTCAACCAACCTGATAGCTCCCAGAGCACTGAAAAGTCACATTGGTATCAGGGAGTGGCTTTTAGAGTTGGAACACATAATCAATGTCACCTTTTCCCACCATGTTATAACAATGGTTTGCCTTTACCTGACAATTTGAAACTGCTTTGCAAACATTAAGTCTCAGGAAATCCCTCAGAGATGGGAGCATTATTACACTCATTTTACAGGGTCCTGTGGCTCGAACAGTAGTCCTGGCTCTGGGAGACACAGATTCAATTTTCCACACCTCTGAGCAACATAGTCATACCGACATAATTTGATAGCGTAGACCAAGCCTAAAACTGAATTTTGGTTAGAGCAGGCTCAGATCAAGGTAAATCTGCCAGCCTGGTTTCTCTGTGAACCTAGAGATTTGGAAATTGGGAACGCAATGAAGAAGTACAAGCCAGATAAAAATACCCAGATAAAAAATAAAAAATTAGTGGGGGAAGCAAAAGTGTATGGGAATCTGGGAGGCAGTGACCATGAGTTGGTTGAGTTCAGGATCCTGACGCAGGGAAGAAAGGTAAGCAGCAGGATACGGACCCTGGACTTCAGGAAAGCAGACTTCGACTCCCTCAGGGAACGGATGGCCAGGATCCCCTGGGGGACTAACTTGAAGGGGAAAGGAGTCCAGGAGAGCTGGCTGTATTTCAAGGAATCCCTGTTGAGGTTACAGGGACAAACCATCCCGATGAGTCGAAAGAATAGTAAATATGGCAGGCGACCAGCTTGGCTTAATGGTGAAATCCTAGCGGATCTTAAACATAAAAAAGAAGCTTACAAGAAGTGGAAGGTTGGACATATGACCAGGGAAGAGTATAAAAATATTGCTTGGGCATGTAGGAATGATATCAGGAGGGCCAAATTGCACCTGGAGCTGCAGCTAGCCAGAGATGTCAAGAGTAACAAGAAGGGTTTCTTCAGGTATGTTGGCAACAAGAAGAAAGCCAAGGAAAGTGTGGGCCCCTTACTGAATGAGGGAGACAACCTAGTGACAGAGGATGTGGAAAAAGCTAATGTACTCAATGCTTTCTTTGCCTCTGTTTTCACTAACAAGGTCAGCTCCCAGACTGCTGCGCTGGGCATCACAAAATGGGGAAGAGATGGCCAGCCCTCTGTGGAGATAGAGGTGGTTAGGGACTATTTAGAAAAGCTGGACATGCACAAGTCCATGGGGCCGGACGAGTTGCATCCGAGAGTGCTGAAGGAATTGGCGGCTGTGATTGCAGAGCCATTGGCCATTATCTTTGAAAACTCGTGGCGAACCGGGGAAGTCCCGGATGACTGGAAAAAGGCTAATGTAGTGCCAATCTTTAAAAAAGGGAAGAAGGAGGATCCTGGGAACTACAGGCCAGTCAGCCTCACCTCAGTCCCTGGAAAAATCATGGAGCAGGTCCTCAAAGAATCAATCCTGAAGCACTTGCATGAGAAGAAAGTGATCAGGAACAGCCAGCATGGATTCACCAAGGGAAGGTCATGCCTGACTAATCTAATCGCCTTTTATGATGAGATTACTGGTTCTGTGGATGAAGGGAAAGCAGTGGATGTATTGTTTCTTGACTTTAGCAAAGCTTTTGACACGGTCTTCCACAGTATTCTTGTCAGCAAGTTAAGGAAGTATGGGCTGGATGAATGCACTATAAGGTGGGTAGAAAGCTGGCTAGATTGTCAGGCTCAACGGGTAGTGATCAATGGCTCCATGTCTAGTTGGCAGCCGGTATCAAGTGGAGTGCCCCAAGGGTCGGTCCTGGGGCCGGTTTTGTTCAATATCTTCATAAATGATCTGGAGGATGGTGTGGATTGCACTCTCAGCAAATTTGCGGATGATACTAAACTGGGAGGAGTGGTAGATACGCTGGAGGGGAGGGATAGGATACAGAAGGACCTAGACAAATTGGAGGATTGGGCCAAAAGAAATCTGATGAGGTTCAATAAGGATAAGTGCATGGTCCTGCACTTAGGACGGAAGAACCCAATGCACAGCTACAGACTAGGGACCGAATGGCTAGGCAGCAGTTCTGCGAAAAAGGACCTGGGGTGACAGTGGACGAGAAGCTGGATATGAGTCAGCAGTGTGCCCTTGTTGCCAAGAAGGCCAATGGCATTTTGGGATGTATAAGTAGGGGCATAGCGAGCAGATCGAGGGACGTGATCGTTCCCCTCTATTCGACATTGGTGAGGCCTCATCTGGAGTACTGTGTCCAGTTTTGGGCCCCACACTTCAAGAAGGATGTGGATAAATTGGAGAGAGTCCAGCGAAGGGCAACAAAAATGATTAGGGGACTGGAACACATGAGTTATGAGGAGAGGCTGAGGGAGCTGGGATTGTTTAGCCTGCAGAAGAGAAGAATGAGGGGGGATTTGATAGCTGCTTTCAACTACCTGAAAGGGGGTTCCAAAGAGGATGGCTCTAGACTGTTCTCAATGGTAGCAGATGACAGAACGAGGAGTAATGGTCTCAAGTTGCAGTGGGGGAGGTTTAGATTGGATATTAGGAAAAACTTTTTCACTAAGAGGGTGGTGAAACACTGGAATGCGTTACCTAGGGAGGTGGTAGAATCTCCTTCCTTAGAGGTTTTTAAGGTCAGGCTTGACAAAGCCCTGGCTGGGATGATTTAACTGGGAATTGGTCCTGCTTGGAGCAGGGGGTTGGACTAGATGACCTTCTGGGGTCCCTTCCAACCCTGATATTCTATGATTCTATGATTCTACCCCCTACTGCTCAGTTTCACCAGATGAGGGTAAGTTTTGTTTAATACTTAGAAATGTATATTTTTGTTTCTATTTTTAACATTTATAAATATTTATATGAACATTTGTTTAGTGACAAACCAACTGATAAAACCTTTAATGCCACTTACTATCCAGGAATCCTAATTTTAATCCTGAATGAAATAGAACAGGCACCAAAAAAAAATCACCAAAAATCTACAGGCGAATTAAATCATGAGTAATAAGCAACATCGGTTTTAAAAGGACAAATCTTGCCAGTCAACTTGATGACAAATTTGGATTAGTTTACAAAATGAGTGAATGAAGTCACTGCCGCAGGTGTTGTATATTTAGATTTCAGCATGTCATTTAGTATCTCACAAAAATTTACTCTTAAAATTCACCCATTGGTTTAGATGTGAACACTGCCTTATGGACTGAAAATTGGCTGAAGACTCAAAAAGAAAGTGTAGTGATAAAGGGCAAAGTACCAAACTGGAGGTAGTGTTCCCTTGGATTTTGCTGGGATGGGTGGTGTTATTCTTATTTATTACTGATATTACAGGTAGCTCCTAGAAGTCAGTGCCCCATTTTGCCAGGCGCTGAATCTCTCTCACAGCCTCTGCAGTGAATTCATTGCAATGGCCTTATCTTTCTTGAGTACTCCTTTAGCAGCTTGATCATCCGGTGGCCCCACTGATTGTTTAGCAGGCTTCTAGCTTCTGATGTACTTAATATTTTTGCTGCTAGTTTTTGAGTCATTGGCTAGTTAGTCTTCAAATTCTTTTTTGGCCTGCCTAATTATACTTTTACACTTGACTTGCTAGAGTTTATGCTCCTTTCTATTTTCCTCAGTGGGATTTAACTTCCAATTTTTAAAGGGTGCCTATTTGCCTCTAACTACTTCTTTTACTTTGTTGTTTAGCCATGATGGTATTTTTTGTTCCTCTATGTTTGGGGTAAACATTTGAGTCTCTATTATTATAAATTTTAAAAATTTTCCATGCAGTGTGCAGGCATTTCATTTTTGGGACTGTACTTTTAAATTTCTGTTTAACTAACTTCCTCATGTTTGTGTAGTTTTCCTTTCTGAAGTTAAATACTACTGCAGTGGGCTTCTCTGGTGTTCCCCCGCAACAAGGATGTTAAACTTAATTATATTATGGTCGCTATTGCCAAGCGGTTCAGCTATACTCACCTCTTGGACCAGATCCTGTGCTCCACTTAGGACTAAATCAAGAATTGCCTCGCGTCTTGTGGGTTCTGGGACTAGGTGCTCCAAGAAGCAGTCATTTAAGGTGTCAAGAAACATTATCTCTGCATCCCGTCCTGACGTGACATTTACCCAGTCAATATGGGGATAGTTGAAATCCCCCATTATTATTACTGAGTTTTCTAGTTTTATAGCCTCTCTAACCTCCCTGCGCATTTCACAGTCACTATCACTGTCCTGGTCAGGTGGTCGGTAGTATATCCCTACTGCTATATTCTTATAATTGAAGCTTGGAATTTCTATCCATAAAGATTCTATGGCACAGTTTGAGTCATTTAAGATTTTTATTATATTTGACTAATGCTTTTTTTCACACATAGTGCCACTCCCACAACTGCACAACCGATTCTGTCATTCCTATACATTTTGTACCCTGGTATTACTGTGTTCCATTGATTACCATCATTCCACCAAATTTCTGTGATGCCTATTGTATCAATATCCTTATTTAATACCAGGCACTCAAGATCACTAATCTTAGTATTTAGACTTCTAGCATTTGCATATAAGCACTTACAAAATTTCTCACTTTTTAGCTATCTGCCGTTATGTGATGTCATTAAATGGGACTCTTTCATTTGACTGTTTCTGATCAGATCCTAACTGTACTTTATCACCTTCCATCCTCTCCTCCTTACTAGGATACAGAGAATCCCCATTAATAGATCCTCCCCTAAGGGATGTCTCTTTCTGAACTGTGTGCTCTCCCACACCTGTTGTCTTTCGCCCTTAGTTTAAAAACTATTAGGACTATTCATCTATATAAAGTTACTCACACTGCCTGAGTGTTTGCAGCACCAGGACCTAAATATTCATAACTTGGCTAAGTGACAAGCAACGTAGGACATCATCTTACAACTATTTGAAGGATGTAGAACAACAAAGATGGAAAGGATTTATGCAGTGTGGTAACAGCAACGAAGAGTAATGGGATAAAATAAAGAAAGGGGAAATTTAGATTCAACACAAGAAGAAACTTCTTGACAGTGAAATCAATTAGAATGTGAAATAGTCTCCCCCAAAGGAAGGGAAGAAATCTAGAATCACTTTGCACATTTAAAACAAATCTACTAATAATAAATACTCTGAGGAATAACACTGCACTTGAAGGGGAGAGGGGGAGAGGAAAGAACTAGATGATCTACTAGAAACTGGAGCAGAAAAAGGCCTGAGATTCTGTAATTAACTACCCGCACAGCCGTCACGAACTTGGGCTTCATTCCAGCTCAAGCTCCGAGTTAGACTATCTGAGTCACTGCACTAAGTAATATGGTCACTGTGTAGTTCTCTTTTTTATGGTGCTCTCTACTGCTACAAAATTTAATTGGCATTATTAAAAATTTGATTTTTGTTTTGGCAATATTGTGCCAAGCAGATTGGATAATTCATTTCAAGGGAAATAAGAAGATGGCTTTTTAGTGGCATTCTACGCTCAGGTGCACCATGGAGATGTCTCCCTGTAATTCCATAATGATGAGCAATGAGTCTGCTTTGTCACAAAGCATCAGCAGTTAAATTTGTGTGCATATAATGAGAAAGCATTGGCATGCTGCTCGCTTGTGTGTGCTCATGGCACTTCATATATCTTGCAGTATCTGTTAGAAAACTTCTTTTCATCTTAAATTTAGTTTGGTTTTGGTCAGATGTTTTCCTATCTCTTTTTCATAATTCCTGATGATCAGGAAAGCGTTGATTTGCAACTGAATATTGGTTGTTCCTTAGAGTTTCAAGTGAAGTTTACAGCATTGATTTCCATTACTCAATATTTTCAGTTAATCTGATCCACTGGATAACATGTTATTAGTCATGTGTGCTTTTACACAGAACCTGCTTCTCCCCAGTCTTGCACCTTGTGTTAATCATTTATTACCACTACACTTGGGCACTCACCTCACACAGATGTAAACAACAGTGATAGGCAGTGCAGAAACAGGCCTATTGTGTATAGAGAATGATTTACATAAGGAACCTTATTATGCTGCCTTTTTGGAGTGTTGGGTAAAGAGAGACCTTAGGACTATATGCATCAGGTTAAGAATACCTTACTGCACATTCAAAGACTGTCAGTGGACTAAAACTTTGATCCATCCAGTGTAGAGAAGGTAAGTATAATTCCGTTCAAGCATAAATTAAAGTTGCATGATTAAGCAATTAAATTAGGAAGAAATTAAGTTACGCAAACAGGGCTAGGTTAATAGGCATGACAGGAACATGACAGGTGCCTGGCTCCTGGAGTCAGGGAATCAGGTCAGATTCTCATCTCTCAGCTTTCATTTAAAACATTTGTATTTTTAGACTTCATGGGTGTGATCAAAAGGTTTAAGGGTTTAAGCCAATTTTTAACTATTGGACATCAGGGTCAGACCTATGTGTGTGTGAGGGTGTTCTTATCCCACATCTCCCTAGTGTAGGGTTCTTACACCTTCCTCTGAAGCATGTGGTATTGGCCACTGTCTGAGACAGGCTAATGCACTAGATGGATCTTGGGTTTGATCCACTGTGGAAACTGCTATGTTCCTGAAAGTTTCCAAACATGGCCTGAGAATAAATGATGCAGTGACACTTGCCTGAGTCTGCAGCCTAAAACAATAGCACTGAGAAATATGACCTGCACTATTCATCCCAATGAGGTAGTAACTCTGAAGTCCACTGCTCTTGAGGGCCTCCCACCAAAACCAAACTAATTAGTGGCTATTTTAAATACCTTGACTTAAATATTACTCTACGTACCATGCATTTTCTTTTCAATCAGTGGCACAGATTTCCTTAGATGCAGTTGAGAATATGAGCCAATTAATATTAAGTTAATTTATCTGTGCATACCACAGCCTTAGGTTTAATTCAGGATATGAGGTAGCAAGCTATAAAATTAGCATGCACATATAGTTAATTTAGCTCAAACTTCCTTAGGTGCGGTTTAGGAGAAGAGGCAGCTAACTAGGATGATAACTGAACTGTGAATTTAGGTGTTCTAAATATGGCCAGCAAATTTTCAATATCACTGTATGTTATAATTAATCTTCAGTTCCCCATATAAAGATATATTGTATTAAATGACTTTAATGAACTCTCTCTCTGGCATATGCAGATTTGTAAACAATATTGAAAAATGCTACACACCTGTATCTTATATAAAAATAGTGCAATATGCTACACACCTGTATGTTATAGAAAAATAAGTTAGTAATATAGTGTACGATCTGAGCAACAGTACGACATCCTGCAATTAACCATCATGTGATTAAAGTGCTGCAGAAACTGTAAACACTTGATCAGAATGCATATATATATCTATATATCTATAAGGGTGCAGAAACGTTTTGAGTGCCACATTGAAGTTGGCCTTTGACTGTTTAATCTTACAAGCTGCCTGTATGCAGAATAGTTCTTCCCTATGTGGATCAAGTCCATTCTGTTGTGGGTTTTTTTGCATTTCTTTTACCTTCCCCACATACTCATATGTTGCATTTTGTTTCATATCATTTATGCTTTCCCTGTCCTATGCATTAATACAATGGAGCCCTATTTGGATTGAAAACCCTCCCTGAGAACAGTTCTTTTCAAATAACAATAATAAACAAGTTTTCATTTTTTTTAAATGCATGAAAATATTTCTATTGGTCTTATGTTCAATAAGAGCCTGTATTTTCAAAACATACATTTGGGCCCAAATTTGACCTGACAGTATCCCTTTAAGGTTCGCAGAACTATTTCATTATTAACACGAATCTCTTTTAGTCATGCCGACTCCCTAGAGATGTCAGGGGTGTACATTGAAACGGAAGACTCAAGTCTTCCTTTACTTTCAGCTGCAAGCTTGGCCCAGCAGAATGTATTATTAAATGATTGTATAACTGTATAAAGTGCTTTGAGATACCCTGGAATGATAAGAGACTAGGCATTGAAATTGTTGTGGCTGACTGCTATTCCATCACCCACATTTAATTTCATTACTTCAGCAAAACAACAGGCTAGAATGTTGATGTCAGCAGTCCCTCTAATATTTCTGGCCAAAGCAATGAGAGAGCCCAAAGGAGCAGGGCAAGGAAGGAGAGGTGGAAGCAAGAGGCAATGAATGGGCTTAGGACAAAGCTTAGAGTTACTCAGAGCCAGAGACCTAGAGTCAACTTCACCACTGGCTTACACCAGCTTCTGCTGTCATAAAGCAGGGAGCAAGGATCTGGTGGATGCAAAGCCTGCTGGCGAGGGGTTGCAGTGGAACAAATAAGACCCAACTTCTCCTCCATCAGTTGGGCCTAGAGGTGGCCAGCACAGTCTGAACTGTGGTGCTAGCAGGGGACAAAGGGTGGCCTGGGTGGTATTGAGATGTGCTCATTCCATGCCTGCCCACTGCAGCCTCCATCTGTGTGGCACCCAGGGAGCCTCTGGTGGAACTTAAAGCTGCCTAGCAGAATGCCGGGAGAGAGGGTAGGGGTGAAGATGGTGCCTGTATGTGCAACTAACACCTCCCTGTGCTGGGGGGTGGGGCGTTTACCTCAGATCTCTGGCAAACAGCTCTAGATGCAGAACTGTCAAATACTAATCTCCTGGGTCAATAACAAACATTAGTCAGAAATCCCAGTGCAGCCAAGATCTCTGCTCTGCACTTTGCTTCTTATCATCTCCATCCACTCCTTCAGGCTTCTGTCAAAGCACTGATCTTTGAAAAGTCAATCAGTGAGAGGTTTCCCTAGCAGGTTTAACTTCTGTGAAGAGCCTGGGTTATTTATTTTTTGTTGTTTATTTTTATTGTTATTTTTTTCAATCAGTGGACCCGTCACACTGCACACACAGGTGCACGTGCGGATAAATGGAAAACAGAGAAACTCTGCTGAGTTTCTGCCAAAAACAGCATAGTGATGTCATTAAAGGAGAAACAGGCAACCACTACAGTTTACATACTCTTGCTGGAACAGCTATGACATTACAGTAAATGCTGAAGCCCAATTCCCATCTGTCACCAGGCTAGTGGTGTCCCAAGTGCCCCCTGAAGGCCTCAGGACAGCCCTACAATTGGCCGCTCAGTTCCTCAGTTAACCTGAAGAAGAGGCTTTTACAAGTCCAATAACAACAGCCCTCCTTAGGATCTGGTTATTAATTTAAAGGTACAAAATAAACACACAAATCTTCCCTCCAGCTGGGCACAGCCCCAAACTCCCCTGGTGTCTCAGGGCTTTCCTGCTTTAGCCATTTACTCCCAGCCCTTTCTAGCTGGAGCGACTCCTCTGGTCCCGGCTCTTCCCTGCAGGAGCCTCTCTCAATCACTGCAGTTTCTCTAGACAGAGCCTCCTGAGCTTCTCCCACTCTCTGTAGTTTCCTGCTACCCTGGATGAAGGAACAGCTGAACTCTCTCAGGTGTGCTTCTGCAGTACATCAAGTTTGTCTAGGCCCAAGCCCCCGGCCCGTGGAGGGGTAAGCAACCTTGCTAACACCATCCTACTCTTGCTTTTTCCTCACACTGGCAGCGTTCTTGATGTTGATATCAGACATAGAGGAGGAGGGCTTCATTGAACATCAAGATTGCCAAGAGAGGAGAAAAAAGTAACCTACTTTACAGTTCTACAGAAGGGATTTTGGTCACTGATTTTCCCCTTTGGCCTCCTAACATGGTTAATTTGGACATAAAAATGTCGGACAAATATCTGTATAATGAGGACACAGGTGGAATATGCTGGGGTCATACAATTAGGCTCAGATTCAGGAAATCACATGAGAATATGCTTAAATCCACCCTCGGAGAGTCCATCCCTATTCAGGACAGCACTTAGGCATGTAATTGATTTAAAGCACACATTTAAGTCCCATTGACATACATGGAACTTAGGAATGTTTTTAAGTGCTATCCTTGATGCTTTCCTGAGGTAGGGTGCTCTTCTACCTTTTAAAATAAAGTAATTTGAGTAAATTTAATGCTTCTTAGAAAGGTACCTTTGTTTATTCACAGGCCATGTTCACCATGGGCTACAGTAAGGGCAGGCTTCCCAACATTGCCTCAACAATGTGTCTTAACCCTGCCCTGGAAGTCCACACTTCTACATGGGAAGGAGTAGGTTAGTTGCAGTGTTGATGAAATCCTTGGCCTTTTAGCTGAGACTTGCAGATAGATTGCACATGAGGCCAACTGTATTATTTAAAGGGACACTGTTAACTTGAAAAAAAAATCACACTTCCACCTGAAGAGTTTCTATCTAATATTGTCAAAAGTAACCCCTTAAGAAAACTGTTATTAGAATGGATTCAATAATATTTGTATCTCTGTTTCTGTGCATTGGACATCGCTTTGCGGTTCCTCAATTTCACTCTTGGTTTTGACAATGCATACCTTTTCCCAGGCCTTGCAGAAAGGAATTCACCAACAGCAGGGCTGAAATGGAAGAGGCAACAGGCAGGTGTGTGCCCAGAGAGAACGTAGCTGACTTGAGCTTCTTTTGAATTGCTGCACTTAAGGCTAGAGATAGGTGACATTTGTCAGCCTAAACTTAAAAGAAAAAAAAAAGCAGACTTGGATCAACTGAAACATTTTGCAAATTTGTGTCAAATTTGCCAAATTTTTTCAGTTGAAAAAAATGCAGAGAAAGTCAAAATGTTTCATTTTGACAATCAAAATGAAACGTTTTGATTTTAAATTACTTTTTGCTTTGAAATATACTTCAATTTTTTTTTAAAAAAAAGACACAAACTCAAACCTAAAACAAAAATTTTGTTCAACCTGGAATGAATTTTTTTCAATTCTTTTTGGTGTGCTGAAAAATTAGAAAAAAATTCATTTCAGGTTGATCTGAAACAAATTTTTTCCTGATTGTTTGTTTCAGCCACCGAACAAAAAAAAATCTATGAGCCCTGAGTAGAGCTATTTGCACAGGGCTAACAAAAAGACTATTGTAGACATCAAGGGTGGAGCAGAAAAATCCTGAAGATAATTCCAGGACATACTATTTTAAAGAGGGCTTCTGGCAGGGCAGCTGACCTCTGAGGGTACATCTACACAGCGTGTGGCAGCCCACGGCAGTGAATCTCAGAGCCCAGGTCAACAGATTTGGGCTTGTGCTACTGTGCTAAAAAAACAGCTGTGTAGATGGTGTGGCTCAGGTTGGAGCTTGGCCTCTAAAGCCCACTCCCTTCCCTGAGCTACGAAGTCTACACAGCTATTTTTAGTGTGGTAGAGTGAGTCCCACAAGCCAAAGTCTGTTGACCTGGGCTCTGAACCTTGCTGCCACGGGCTCCCACTCACTTTGTAGTCTTCTAGTAATTCTAGAGGGGTAGCTAAATGTCAATGGAATATGAATGTCTGCTGAAAAACTAAACCACACAACTTTTAGAGTAGGTTTTATGCCAATTAGCAATGCAGGTGTAGGAACAAAGGGTTCGTAAGAATGATGCCCGTACATTATTTGCAGATGCTCACTCAAAAGCTACATCAAAGCACATTTCAATCATTCTGAAGTCGGCATACTTAAAGCAAAATACTGACTCATGAAAACATACTGAAAACATGCCTCAACTCGTTAAAATAAATGTGAATTAGTTGACATGCAGAACCATTTCCTATTCAACGCTCTTTTTCTAAGTAGAATGGGTGTTTGTTGTCTGGAAATTTTGTATCTTTAGCTATACAAATATAGAGAGTGAAGAGCCATGGATTGCCCCTCCAGAAGTGGTAATATTCTCATTGACATCATAATTGCATTGAGGAAAGTACATGGCTCTGTGTGTTTTCAGATGTTTCCACCTAACCTGATCTAGTTAAGCATTTATATTACACACCCATCAAGGTAAAATCTGAGCTCCTAAATATTTACTTTACTTACCAATGTGTTTGATCACTCTAAGAAGGTGGTAGAAGGGGAGACACATGTAACCCCTTGTCACTTTCACTTCATGTTCCTGTGCACTGAGCAAGTGAAAATCATGTGCCAGTGAGGAAGAGGGCAGATGAGTGAGTGTTTGGGTGGGGCACTGAGAGGCCCATGACCCTTCCCCAGTATGGACTAGGATGCCTGCTACATCTCTTAAAAAGGCTAAACATGCTCGTAATTAGTCTCTGGTAGTTTCTGGCCAGGAGTTTTGTGGCACAGATATTGAAGGTTCTGGTTGCACGTGACTCCTTGCTATAAAGTCAATGCTATTAGTCCATCACTCTCAGAAGAAACTACTTAGAGGCTCTCTTTGATCATTATTATATTTACAAATCAAAACAACAGTTCTAGGCTTCAATAATACGTCCTATGAGGCTGAGCACCTGAGAGGATGGGAGGAAGCACACAGCCTGATTAACAGGTTCAGAGGCATTATGCCTTAGAACAATGCCTCCATCTGCTCCTAGGTTAAGTAACTTGCCAAAGGAGACATCAAGAAACAGTAAGAGAGCCAGGAGTCAGACCTTCAACCTGATCACCCCATTAACTGGATGCATACATCTCCCACTGAAGTGAATACAGCCTCAGCAGTCACCCCTCTCTCTTAGTCCCTTGCTCAAACCTTCTGATCATATCCCCTTTACATCACTGCATGGAGAAGAAACAGTTTGCTCTAAGGATAAAAATTAAAAACAGAGGTGCTCTTTATTCTAATATAAAAAAACATAAATGGTCTTTCCTAAGCAAATCACCTGTCTAAATTCCATTGAAAAACCTAATCCTTCCTTCAAAGACAAGTGGTTATCTCTCAACTATGATGAGAGGCTGGGAAAATTGTTTGTTTCTGGACATTTCAAAGAGGTAAACCATCTAGAAAATCATGATCTAGTTCTGCATGTGCTCTACTCAAATCTCCCAGAAGCTTAGAAAAAGTAACATTCAGTTCTCACACTGAACAAATTTCATGTAAACAAGTTATTTCTAATACCAATAGGTGTCCAATAATTGCCTTGTGCTGCGACAACAAAACATAATTTTGTTCTGGGAAAAAAACATAATGTATTTGTTGGAGTGTTATTGATGGCTTGTTCTATTTATATACCCAAGTTCACTTGTAAATTACTGTGGAAGAACATACTTTGCAATGATAACATTTCAGTGATTGTAACTAAAATATCCGCTACTGTTTGAGGTGAGATAAGCCTAAATCAAAACCTCACATTAAAGTGTCCCCAAACTTGGGATCTGGATCCATATTCAAGCTTTTTACTCAGGCTCATTTCTAAAATATTCCTTGTCACCCACCTTGTCTTTCTGATACTATCCTTGTGGCAGATTAGGCACCCGCAAAGAGGCAGGAAGATTGCTCCTAGATACAATGGTTTCCCGTTCCTGGGGAGTACAACCACAAGAGTCTCCTTTTTCTATGACAGCAGTCAGAATACAAACTGATGCTCATATTTATTGCAAGATTTAGTACTCATTCTAAGGACAGTGCTCAGAGTTCTCAGCATAATATTACACAGGTAGCCACTCCCAGTCGCTAGGAGAAGAACAGACCTGGAAGGTCGTTGCAGAGCAGAGCAAAGTCCCTGGAGTTAGGGCATGGGGAAGAAGTCTGACTGAGAAAGGGAACAAAGATGTTTAGTTCAGTGTCAGTGCCTACACCACCTTCACTAAATCTCCTACACCTGGCCCTTGTGGGCAGATTCACTTTGTTTAATTTGTTTCGACCTCTGTTCTACTTAGTAATTCATCCCACGTGTAATCCTACACATTTTAATGTTCGACACTTCCATTACCCTTCACTAAACACCTATTGCTAGTCTCTTAATACCAAATTTGGAAGAAGGGGAAAAAGGACTGTATCTCACACACACACACCTTGGACTGTTAATCCCCAGTTGGTACCCACTGCCTCATTATCAGAAAGAAATTAACCTGGAGGGAATTCAGAGAAATGCAACAAAATTAATGGCAATAGAAGGGACTGGCGTACAAAGAAAGATCAAGGGCTGTCACGTGCAATTCTTACTCACTTGCATTAGTGCAATCCTTTATGTGTGCGTGTGTGTTATAGGTCCCACTTAGTGCTTGATTTGCAGAGGACAAGTCAACGTGACAAAATTAAGTTGACCTAAGTTACATCACCATACAGCCACTGCAGTAATTGAATCACTTTTGCATGTTCACACTATACTCCTTGTGTCAGTGGTGTGTGTCCTCACCAGTAACGCTTGCACCAATTTACCTGTCAGTGTGGGGCATTGTGGGATGGCTTCTGAAGACAGCAACAGTTGATGTAAGCAATGCAGTATCTACATTGACACTGTCGACCTAATTACATCAACTTAGTGCTACGCCTCTCGCGGAGGTGGAGTTATTAAGTTGGTGTCGTGGGTGAATTACATCGGTGGGAGCTACATTTTAGTGTAGACACTTACAGAGTTAGGTTGACATAAGCTGCCTTACATCAGCCTAACCCTGTAGTGTAGACCAGGACCCAGTCTGTTACAGACCCGGCTAGAGAGCTCTGGCTCTGTAGCTTGTGCTTTTAGCTGTGGAGAGCCCCAGTTCAATCCCGGGTGCAGTGACCAAAATGGTGGGCATCCTACTATAGCACTTATTGAGGCAAACTGTCTCACAAGCTAATCATGAAAATGCTCACCCAAGACAGCCAGGGTTGCATAATTGGGTCTAAGAGAGAAATGTGAACTTGTTTGACTAACTTATGACTAACAAACCCACTGGGAATAGGATTTTCAACTGTGTTCAGAATATTGGCCTAAATCTGCTCTTACTGAAGTCAACAGTCCAGCTCCCATTGACTGTAATGGGAGAAGAGTTAGGCCAATGCAGAGAACTTTTGAAAATCCTATCCA
This sequence comes from Lepidochelys kempii, assembly GCF_965140285.1. NCBI lineage: Eukaryota > Metazoa > Chordata > Testudines > Cheloniidae > Lepidochelys > Lepidochelys kempii. The sequence goes on from NC_136380.1 coordinate 21,392,596, forward strand.
AAATGTGCTTCAAAAAACCCACAGATTGATGTGGGGTATAAATAGGGTAATGGACTAAAATAAAGACAAGAAAAAAATTATGCTGAATATTAGGAAAAGCTTCCTGACTATGAGCTAGATCCACAAAGGGACTTCAGGCACAGCCTCGCCCTGCAGCATCTAACGCTGAGATGCTTTGCCACCCGGTGGAATATACAGCCCTAGGCTCCTTGTAAAATGCATGGGGAGAGAGAGGCATCTAAGAATGGGATCCACAAAAGCCAGCATGCTGAACAGGGAGCTGCCGAAGCTAGCCAATAGGAAATGCTGAGGAGAGGGGTGGATGCTAAACCCACCCTTCAAAAGGGCCCAGGCACGTTAGGTGCCTAAGTCTGGGCTGGAAGGAAGCGCCTATTTCTGCTTGAAACCCTCTCCTGGAGTAGGTGCCGAATGCTTTTTTCCCCTCCAAGAATCCCCCCACCAGAGCAGACAATGTAGTAATATCATTGTCTTTATTTTTCTTTGAAGTATGTAGTCAACTACCTGTAAATGGTGGGAGATGGGCAGTTGCCTTATGCTAATCCATTGAATAATGGTGCTATACCCCCCTTAATAGGTTTTAGCCCAGTGGTTAGAGCACCTACCTGGATATAGGAGATGTGGATTCACTTCCCCCCTCTGATTAAGGTGAAGAAGGGATTTGAACTTGGATTTCACCAGGCTAATGCTCTAACCTTTGGACTATGGGGCATTCTGGGGCAGAATACTCTCGCTCCTTTTGAAGCAGTTATTTTTATAAATAACTAAATATCCACTGCTCAGCAAGTGAGAATGACTGTATAGCCCAGGGCTTAGGACCCTCACTTGGGAAGTAGGAGACCCAGGTTCCAGTTCTTTGGCATCAATGCATACTTAATAATTTATAAAAAGTGAAACAACTTCACCATCACCACCTGTTTTGTGTGGGTTCAGCTATGCCCTGAGAACACATGCCAGACTGGGTTCCACAGGCAAGATAGGTGGGGGAATGCCTCGTCTGAGGATCCCGCTGGGGCTTGTGCATGAGACAGTAGTCACCTGGGCACCGAGACAGCAGTTCACATGCTCATTGTCAGAAACGTACGCGCATAGGGGACTTTAATGGTGGCTATTTCGGCACCTGGTGAGGCTGAGTATGGGTCTTGAGGATCTCAGTGGCACCTAATTGTTGGACTTAAACATGTAGAGTGATTAGGGTGACCAGATGTCCCGATTTTATAGGGACAAGTCACAATTTTTGGGTCTTTTTCTTATACAGCTCCTATTACCCCCCACCCCCATCCCAATTTTTCACATTTTATGTCCAGTCACCCTAAGAGTGATAGTTAGGCGCTTCGGTGTATCTTCCTGTGTGAGGCTAAGGAACACCTTCCTAATGGAAATGATGGAAGCCTCAGACTTCTGACATTTAAAATTACACTGATCAAAACACTAACAAACATATGCTTGGAAAAAATTGTGCACCAGTGGAGGAATGGACTAGATGACCTAACAGGTGTTTCCCACCTCTAGCTTTGTCATAACCATAAAGCTAAGGGTAGCCTAGAATTCCTCCCTACCTGTGAGGGGCTAAGAAGCTCAAATAACCTGGTTGGCACCCGACCAAAGGGGAAAGAAGATACTTTCAAATCTTAGGGGGGCGGGGGAGGGAAAGGCGTGTGTTCTCTGTGGAAAGCAGAGAAGCATCAGGTCAAAAACACTCCTTCTCCTATAAACCATCTTGTACAAGTTTCTGATATTACAAAAAGAGTAAGTAAATAAGGCAGGGCGCGTTAGATTACCTTTTGTTTTCAACTTGTGAATTTTCCCTTTGCTAGAGGGAGGTTTATCCCGTTTTTTTTGTAACTTTAAAGTTTATATATATTTTTAGAGGTTGACAACGTAACCAAATGTTTCCTGTCTGTCACTGTATTCTGTTAATTTAGAGATCAAAGGGAGATGTTAACATTTAGATGAACTGTGAATGTAGTAATATCATTGTCTTTATTTTTCTTTGAAGTATGTAGTAAACTACCTGTAAATGGTGGGAGATGGGCAGTTGCATTATGCTAATCCATATAGCAAATTACTGGGGGCACTTAGGAAATAGGTCTTAATTCAAAGCCACAATACTTCACCCAAGAAACATCTGCTGTCAAGAGGCTGCCAGAGAATTATAAAAAGAACTCTAGGACCCCGATCCTATATCTAAGATCAGCTTAAGCTTCATCAGGGAAGTTTGAGTCACAAGACTGAGGTCTCCAGCTCCAGTCTGGATCACCCTGATATTGGACATTAGACTGTAACCCATGGAACTAATTCTGAAAGAACTCTTGGCAACTCTAAAGCTCACCATCTCTACTGTGAAACTGACCTAAGAATTTTATTCATGTCTGTATGTATAATGATCTTTTAACCTATACTCTCTTTTCTTTTTTAATACGTTTAGTTTAGTTAATAAGAATTGGCTGTCAGTGTTTATTTGGGTAAGATCTGAAATATTCATTGACTTGGTGGGTAATGTGTCTGATCCTTTGGGATTGGTAGAACTTTTCATAGGATGAACAAGATTTTCAGTAATCTTCATCATGTCTGACTTGGCTGTCTAGGTAGGAGCCCCATGCTGGATTGTTTTAAGGGAGATGTGTTTTTGGCTTCTGGGTAACCAGTAGTAACTAGTTGTAGAAGCCGTTTTGTTGCTGGCTTGGTGAATCTAAGTATAAGAATAACCACCAGTTTTGGGGATTGTCTGCCCCATTCTTTGCTGTTTGTCCTGATTGAGCAATCTCAGTGCGGCCGCCCTGGGACCCCGGTCACACTAGTGGATAATGGATTTTGTTTTTTAAAGTGAATGTAGAGTTGAAAAGCACTGACAACATAGGGCTCCAACAGAAACAGAAAATAACTATTTACACATTATGAAGGGCATACTCCATCTTATGCTTTCAGATACTTGAACAATTTGATGGAAACAGGCAAACTTCATGAATATTAGACACTCAAAGTAAGCTGTTGTAAAACTCTTTTCAAAAGAGTTACAAGATCTGTCATAAAAAATGCCTCCAGCCCACATTCAAGAAACAATATATGATTGGAGGCGGGGTGGGGAGGGATGCAAGAAAGATGCTATTTTTGTCTGCTAAAAGACTTGCTGCAATTATTGCAGTTAAGAGTAAAGCAGATTATAGTCTAGTTTCTTTTCACTTCTGTGAATTTTCCATCCTCCAGTGCTGATGATTCTCAGTGAAAATCTTACAAGCATCAACTACTGTATGCCTTAAATTTAGAAAGGGAAAATTTATTTTATTAAGTTTAAAGCCTACAGTAGGTGAAGTTTCTAAGTGCTGAATAGGCAACTTGGCAAATATGACGTTACTCGATATTACTGACATACTACCCTTCTATCAGAATAACGGGGAAGTTCAGGCCTCAGTACAGCTCAGGAGAAGGGTTCAAAGATTACTTTTAAATCACCTTTGTGCTTCCCAATTCTGGTGGCCCTCTAACTCCATTTCCAGGACCTGCCATAAACTAGAGCAACCTTGGGGATGCTCTATTTTATGCTAGCTGCCAATGACCCCAAGGGGCTGTTTTGATAGTCAGAGATGGCTGAGGCACAGGGACATCCTGGCTGTGTTACCTTACCATTGGCCATGCTCCCTGTGCCTGAGGGTAGAGGGAGGCAGCGTCTGAGCCGTTATGGCAGCTTGATACGACCTGGGGATTTTTCTACATAGTAGGTAGTTAAGCCAGTTTAGCGTGCTTTATACTTTGCTGTATCAGTGCAAAGAAGCTGTAATGGACCAGAGGGAGTGACCATTTACTTTGCTATTAAAACCATGTACAATAATGACTATGAAAGCCAAAATTGGAAGGAGCAGAGATGTGTGAATAGTTGTATTATTATAACAATTAAATGCATCAAACTAACAGTTTTAGTAGAAAGCTCAGCCAATAACTTCAAGGTTTATTCCTGTTGGATGAAATTACACTTGCTATTTATATCACTATATGTAATCACTTCATATTACCTATGGTTTAGCATCACTAATTGGATTTATATTATTCCCATTATTAATCTCATTTAGGATTAAGATGAATTTTTGCCCCGCATAAAATATTTTAATGTTTCATACACTGCTTGTACCTAAATAGATTTATTTAAGAAGGGAAAAACAGATTTTAGCGCAGACTAACGAACTAAAATAAATTTCCAAAGGGTTGAACAGCATGATTCTGTAATTATGCAATTTCCTAAATGTTGCAACAAGTAATGGAATGAGTGGCTGGGAGATTAATGTTACATTGATGGCAAAGATAGAAGAACATTGTAGGAAATTATGGGATAATTAAATTTTCACCAGGGTCTGGTAAGGACCATTAGTAACAAGAAAGAATTATTCCCGCAAGGTTTTGACAGTATAATGGACATTTTAAGAAGTGATCTGACTGACGATACAGTACCTGTTAAAAATTCACAAGGTTCCAGAAGAATTGTTATTTCAAATGAAAAAAATTTGTTTTGACTTTGCAGGAGGTCATATCGATTATGTCACTTGCATACAGAAATAATGTACATAGAGCCTGATTCTGATCCCAGGTATGTTGGTGTAAATCTGGAAAAATTCTATTTAAGTCAATGCAGTTCTTAATTTGCACTGAGATCAGAATCTGGTCCACACAGAGGAGACAGAAAGTGCTATTTGCAAGAGTGATTTTCTTTTCTTAAGAATTTTTCAAAAGAAATATTATGTGTATTATGTTAGCACCTGGATTTCCCACTGAAAATGGGACTCCATTATGCTAGGTTCTGGTCATGCCCAAAACAAAACACACTCCCCTCTCTGAAGAGGTTACAGTCTACATGGACAAGACAGATGAAGACTGGGAGAAAGGAAGTGTTATCATTCCAGTTTCCATTGACGGGGAACTGTGGCACAGCAAGACTAAGAAGTGGGATTTTCAAAAATGTGCCATGTTGGCCCAACTCTTCTTCTATTGAGAAGCCTATGGGAGTTTTATGCTGATGGTTCTGAGACTCCCATCCTTTGTGGATTGCTAAAGCCCTTACAAGTAAGTGTTGTCCCATTTAAGTCATTTGGACTATCTGCACAAGTAAAGACTGGTAGAATAGCATCTGTAACGTGTTCACCTAATGCTGTAAATGTGAAAAATGTCTCAGTGGGAAAATATAATTGGATGTGTATGATTATTATACTTTTTTATATGACTACACTCTTTCTACAACTCTTGCCATCCAGAATATTAGACTAACCACTACTTAGCATTCTTCAAAATGTCATATTACATCAACTTAAGATATGGCAGAACATGCTTTGGACTTCTAGAACAGTGAGATTCTTCTGTATTAATATGCCAATTGAAGGGGAATTTAAACAAAAAAAGTTTTAACCAGTTAGAATCATCCCTTCTGGAAATATTTTGCTAGTGAACAAACAAGTTCAAAATTACATTCTGGGCTGGCTGACCCTTTATGCTTACTGTGGTACAAGTCTCTGTTCAATGTCTGTCACAACCATTAAAGTATTAAATTAGAAACATAAATTTTACTTCTCTGACTGATACTTTCAACTTTGCTATTAGTTTTAAAAACTTTTGAAGTAAGAGGATTCATCTCTCTCTCTCTCTCTCTGTATGTCATTAAACAAACATACGTGTCAATGAATTTTGAAAGTTTTCCTTTCCCAAGCCAAATACTTAACTAAATCCCATCAATAACAAAGAATGCTATTTCTTTTCTTATTATCTCCCTGTTAGGAGGCAATGTCTATTAGTACTATAGTACAAGAGGATATTAATTATTTAGCAGATCATGTCATACTTTACATTTTTCACAATACTCCAAACCTTAGTTAAAACAATCTCCTTCTCTTTCTTGTGTTGCCATAATATGCTCAATTTTAAAACAGACATAGCAATTTCATTTAACTCTTTGACAACAGAGACATTCTGGCATCTTTTAATATGATTCTTTTTTACATACCCCTTTTGCATCAATCACACCAGGTTTCGCATTAAACTTCACAGTCTTCAAACGTGCACGCTCCTTTCTTTCAACTCTGAAGAAAATTGAAGAAAAATAAATCATCGCATCAGGATTATATTTTGTATTTATATAGTAACTTTCACCCAAGGGTCTCAAAGCACTCTCTAGACACTAAGTCTTACAGCACCCCTGTAAAATAAGTAATTATTATTATTCCTGTTTTATAAATGGGTAAACTAAGAAACACAAGGTGTCAAGTGGCTTCCCAAAGTCACACAACAATTCAGTGGCAGATATGCAACTAGATCCCAGGAATCCTGACTCCTAGTACCCTCTTTTAATCATTGAAACAATGTTGCTTCCCAAAACAAATAGATGTTGGGTATAGTTTTCAGAAGTATCTAAGTCCTATTTTCAAAAGTGAGTTAAGCACTTATATGTCTAAATCCCACTGACTGTCAATTAGACTAAGGGCCAGATTTTTCAGTGGGAGTTACAGGTGCAAATTACCTTAAAAAAATCTGGCTCTAAGTGCCAAAGTTATTTTTGAAAATGGGATATAAACTCCTAAATCACTTGGGTGCTTTTGAAAATTGTACCCTTGGAAAACAGTATTCAATATACTTAGGCATGAATTTACTATTTTCAAAACTAGTTGAAATGTTAGCTTTAAAAATTCTCATCTGAAATTGTAGGGATGCTGTATCTTAAATTATACACCTTTTCAAGTGTAGAGAAGTTTTGCTCGAGGCCTTTAAATTACTTTACATATGTACAGGCTCACCTCAAATGGTATTTCTGTGGAAACTTATGACACTTGGAGGCAGAACAGAGATGGACATAGCCACTCAAACACATTACAAATTGGACTTGCATATACCTTATAAACCATTGTCCTCCACAAACATGATTAAGCACAAGCAGATGAGGGATGTGAAAAATGCACTTTTTCTCCTGTTTGATTCAGCGTTGGCTAAAGTATTCGATTACTGAAAACAAATATCAGGGGATATTGTGGGATTTGATAATCTGGGATGGCAGTGGATTTGACAGATGGCTAAGCATGGCATAGGCCTGAACACTGAGGGGTGCTTAAGCACCCCTGGAAAAAATGGTGCGTGCTGAGCATCCACCGGCAACCCCTTTATCAGTGCCTCCCCCTCTCTCCCAGTGCCTCCCACTCGCTGCAGATCAACTATTCTGCGGCATGCAGGAGGTGCGGGGGCGGGAGGGGGGAGAAACGAGGGCGGGTTGTGCTAGGGGAGGGGGCAGAACAGGGTGGGAAGAGGCGGGGTGGGGCGGGAAGAAGCAGGGTGAGGTCTTCGGGGAAGAGGTGGAGTGGGGCGCGGTCTGGATTGGAGCCGGGGGGACCATCCCCTGGCACATTGGAAAGTTGGCGCCTATGAAGCAAGGCATTGGTGATGGAGATATTAGAATACTGTACACAGGTTTGGTTTAAAAAGGATGCTGAGAAACTGGAGAGGGTAAAGAAAACGCCACAAAAAATGGTTTGAAGGCTGGAGAAAATGCCTTACAGCAAGAGCTCAATGTATTTAGTGTATCAAAAAAGGAGATTGAGAGATGACTTGATTACAGTGTTTAAGTACCTTCACGGGGAGAAAATACCAGTTACTAAAGGTGGTAACTAGAAAAGTTACTCTTTAATCTAGCAGAAAAAGGCATAAATCCCCCCTCATAGTTGGAAGCTGAAGTCAAATAAATTAAAATAGGAAATTTAGGCACATATTTTTAATGGTGAATTTGATTAACCACTGGAACAAACTACAGAAAGTGGTGGATTCTCCATCTCTTGATACCTTCGTATCAAGACTAGATGCCTTTTTGGAAGTTATGCTTTAGCCAAGCACAAGTTACTGTAAACCCAGTAAGGGTTTAACTGGGTGAAATTTTAGTGGCCTGTGATATACAGTAGGTCAGATAAGATGATCTAATGGTCCCCCTTGGCCTTAAACTCTGAGTCTATGCCCTTGTTTTCTATCATTGAGTGGACTAACAATATTTTTAAAGGAAGTGTGATTAAAATTTAAAGTGCATTAACATAATGAAATGTACACAGCATATGGTATAATATGAAAGCTATACCATATGAAACTCTAGGAATTTGGAAAGTGTGTAATTAAATATGCATTACTATAAGCATCTGATGTATTATATAGTGCACTCTTGAGTACTGCAAGTACAGAATGCTTAAATAATGGGAAATTCAAAATAATCTAAAGCAAGAGAGAGAGAGATAGAAATAAAGGTACACAAAACAAAACAAAATGCAGAAAAGAAATCCAAAGGAAGCAGGAAAAAAGGGAGGAGTCTGACAATCCTTCCTCACCTTCATTGATATGGGCATTATTGTACAAGATGTCATTTATCAGCCTTGCAAAATCATCAGAAGAATTTACTAGTTGAGGCACACAAATGTGATCACCTGTTTATAATAGAAAAGGTAATTTTATCTGTTCAAAATTCTTAATTGCTCTAGTATATCTGGTGAGTACAATATCGCAAAGCTAGCCTATAAATCTACCCTCCTCTGACCTATACTGGACAGTGAATAGTTGGGAATTAAGTGAGGAATGTTAGATAAATCAGATTGGTCTAAATATTTCTTTTTCCCCCCACTTGTCTAGTGCAGTTTCTCATGTAAGAAGCTGGATTAGGTAAACGCAGATCATCTAGTTCCTGAGACTAAATACAGAGCTCTGCTAGTTTTTGAGTAGCAAAGGTAATTGGCTGATTTTTAAAAAAAAATACGAAGTCTTGTCTTTTCATAGTTCAATAAACAACACAACATGCTCCCTTCTATCTGAGCGGGCTTTTATTTTTCTTACTGAAAAACACTGAAATGCAGGTTACTATAGTTACAGTTGAATTTGGGAATAAATGTTTCTCTGTAAATGTAGAGTGGAAACAGCTGAAATGCGTCCTTCATATTCAATCTGTGATATTAAAGCCAAAGAAACAGCCTTAAATTTTAAAGTAACAGATGAAGTCCCATGACAGAATGGGTAAAAAATGAAGACTTGAGGCTGTGTAATCTCCTAAATAGGAGGGATGTCTGCTGAGAAAATAATTAGCTCAAAACTGAACACAGTTTTCTAATTATCAATCTGTGTTAATATTAATTCTCATTCCTATCTTTCCTAACCTTCTAAAGTAGTTGCTTTGAATTTTATTTCTGATTCATTGCACAGAGAAACTTGAAAATGAGCCACAAAACCAGATCTGGTTTATGTAATGCCTCAGCAATCATGCAGACATCACGCTGCTATTTGTAGGCAATGGAGACAAATATATATGCCACAATCTACATTGCCTTGAAAGGTATATAAATAGTAAATGTAGTGAATTGCCATTAATAGTCCAGGCACATTCACGAAGAACATTTATAAATGCTTATATTGCCCGCGGAAAACTGTTTCATAAGCTAATGATATATTATAAGTAGTGAAAATAGTGGTGCTTAAAGTTAAAGTTGCCCAACACTTTCCATTATAAGACACCATCACTTTGCCAATTTTAACCTTTCAGCCTGAAATTTCTCATTCCAGGTGTCTACCTCAGGACAATTTTATTTTTTTAAGTTTCAGTTGTAAACAATTCATACAGTCATTTGGGTGAGAAACTTGTGCCTCCTTGTTTTGGATGGGTTTACTGAAATTGGGCAGGGGAGTTGCCCTGGTGTAAGGGATGTGCCCTTTGTTTTTCCTGTGCAAATTTGCCCACATTTCTCTGAAGTCTCTGAAGAATTGCACCTTGCATGTACTCAGTAGAGACTTGTTCGAGTTTGGCAGCTAAATTCTCCAAAGACTGTATCTACACTGAGAACAGAGACTGTGCTCGCAATCCTATCTCTGATAGCGCCCAGGCAGCATGGAGGAGGGGGGACTATCCTGACACAAATGCAGAGGGGTGAGGAACAGGGTTTGGTTTAAGAGCTACAGATGTGTGTGGGAGGGGCAGGAACAGGAACTCTGGGGAGAGGGTGGGAGAGAGCTTGGACTGCAGGGGAGGGGTTATGAGTCATAACGGCGGGGAAGGCAGGAGCAGATGGGAGAGGGAAGGGCAGGAGCCATGGAAGGAAGGGGAAGGATAGGAGCAGTGGAAAAGGAAAATGGACAGGAGTTGGGGAAGAACAGGATCAGAAGGGGATAGGGAGAGGCCGGGGGGAGAGAGCCAGAGGGTCGGTAACTATTAAAGCACACTCTCCTACTGAACCTCAAATTGAACCCATTATTCCCAAGGCTCAAGATTCCTTTGCTGTGAAACTCACTGGCAAAGTGTGTGTGTGCATTCACCTCTCGTGCCAGATCCACACAGAAGATACTTTGTGCTTTCGGCTGCTACCGGTTACGTACTCCATTAGCTCAGGCGGCAGAAGTGTGTGCAGTGGATCTAAAGATCTCACCCCGATGATGACACATGTGGGAGGTCAGCATGGTTCCACATGACGGAATTTCTGTTTTTTCAATTTTTAGTTTTTAAAAAAAGTTACACCCCACAAAATTAATTTATAAGAATGTTAAATTTGCAAAAACAAGTACTCAGAAGTGAAAAATCAGGCCCTAAATTTCTTAGATTGGGCATTCAAAATTAGTTAACACCACTGACAGTTTTGGTTTTAATCTCTCTGCCTCTATTCTTCATGCGTAAAATGCAGATAATAATTCCAGTTCATCTCACTGGGTGCTGTGAAGGAAGATAAATTCATTAATGTTTCTAAACGTACTAAGAAGAGCCCATGCAGAAATTAATAATTCTTTATTCAGTGCAGAATTAGGATGGTGTGCCATAATCGTGCACCAAATGATAAGGATACAAAGAAATATTGAGTAACTACCAGTGCAACAAGCACCATCTAATCCCGTGTACTGAATGAGTAGGAGAGTTGTAGAAAAAATGGCATCAGATCATGTAATTAAAGACTGTATCATAATTAGGGCTCCATGTTCGTCATGGAGGCCGTGGAAGTCACGGATTCTGTGATTTCCTGTGACCTCCGTAACTTCTGCAGCGGCCAGTGTGCCTGACCCCGGGGCCAGCTGCTCTAGGTGAACCCGGAAGAGCGACACTAGCTGCTGCTGGAGCTGGTCTGCAGCCAGTCGCTCGGGTGGCTCTGCAGGCAGCCGCCCCAGCCACTGCTCCGGCGGTCCTGGGCAGCTGGCCCCGGGGATTGCCTGAGCAGCAGCCAATGCTGCTGGCCTTGCGGGTGGTGGGAGCAGCTGCAGCTCGGCTGCTCCCAACAGTGGTCCTGGGGTGGCTGCTGGCCCCCTGGGCCTTCCCCCCACTGGGCAGTGGCCAAAGTGGCCGCTGACCCCTCGGGGCTACCCCTGGCAGCAGCCAGTGCAGCTTTGGGCCCCCCAGGGTTCTCTCCTCCCCGGCAGCTGGTGCTGCGGGCTCCCCCCAGCCGCAGCTGGTGCCCCAGGCTCCTCCCCCTGCAGCGCCCCCCCCCCTTCCCAAGATTCAGTCAGTGATATTTATGGTATATGTCATGGACAGGTCATGGGCCGTGATTTTTTATTTCTTGCCCATGACCTGTCCGTGACTTTTACTAAAAATACCAATGATTAAATCGTAAGCTTAATCAAAATGTATACACACAAGGAGGCCAAATTAAGGTTTTATTAGCAACTTTAATTTTGGCATTTCCTAACTTGTGAGTGCTTGATATTGCAACTTTAATGTCCTTTTAACTTTTTTATGTGATAAATTTATATATATATGTATGTAAAGCCTTTTTACTTGGAAATACCATCGGAAATCAGTGTTTTGTGACTCTCTTGCAAAGGTTGACATTGCAAACACCTAAATAATATATGAATCTAACATTCTTTACACTGCTTTAGATTTTAGCATCATCATCAACAGGGAAAGCACAACACTCTGAACTCCAGTTTTGGCTGGTGAATACACAAGGAACTGATTTTCAACTGGTTGATTTAAAATGGTGTGTCAAACTTTAAATTCACCTCTTCTACACAAAGCCAGATTACTCGGGTTTTGTCCATGGAGCTAAGTGTGGTAGTGGCTATTCAACCCCCATACCTTGCATGAGGTGGGACTGCCGCCCAGTCAGTCTGCAGCTGCTACTCCAGCTCAGAGGCCACTGCCTTTCCATGCTCCACATGTAGGAGTTCTGGCCCACTACAACCATGTAGCCACAGATCCTGTGTCCCCTTGAATGGCCCGTTGAAGTCTTGCAAATATCACTCACTCCCACTCTGCTTAGTTCCAGACACAAAGCCTGATTTGTAGAACTAGTCAGAAAACATATTTTATGAATCCCTCCACTTTCCTCTTACGTCTCTACGGATTTCTGCAGATAACAGCTTTAAACACACAGAGCAAGGACAGGGGAAGGAGATTTGCCTCTCAGAACTAGAAGTTGGGATTTCCTGCTAATGCTAAGCAATAGCATATATATGGCTTTGGAATCTGGGCTACCAGATTAGGCTGAGTGGGTTGATAAAGAACTACAATTTACATTTGGGTTTTTAAAATCTCACCTACTTGAATTCATTCCTCTCAATTATCAAACTGGGATCCTTCAACTTGGATGTGTATGGAAATTCAACAGAAGTGAGATCCATATATTACCACACTAATGAAACACACTGCTATTGTAACCCACACACCTTCTGGGTGTGGTGTTCTGTCCCATCTAGTGGCACCAAGACCACTCAGAAAGAGAGATAAAATGAGTCTGCTCTACAGCCTTAGCTAACAGTCAGTTAGCTTTTAGCTCATGCAGTAGAGGCTTTTGCACTATGCTCCAGAGGTCCCCGGTTCAATCCTGCCCGCCGATGACCGGGGTCTGTTGGTGTTACACTATCACTACACTTGGGCCAATTTCTAGCCTGGCATAACTAGACACAGTCCAACTGACTTAAACAGATTTGGGTCTATTTATGAATGAGGCTATAGGTAAATTTTTCAGTCACCAAAGCAGACTTCCCATTTTCAAAAGTGACTGACACTTGGGTACTTAGCACCATTGATTTTCAGTGAGATTTAGGCTCCCAAGTCACTTTTGAAAATGGGGCTTAGCCTCCTAACTGAATTAGGAGCTTTTAAAAATTTTATCCAGTGCATTTAAATCTCAGTAATATCAAACAAGTGGGTTTCTGGGTTCCATTTATAAAACAAAATGAGTAGTTTAGTGGTTTGACATTGCTTGATCTGAAGAGCCAGCATTTGTGGCCTTCTGAGACAAACTCTACTTCAGTCACAGTGGAGTAAATCCTGAATAATGCTACAGTGGAGTTATCTAGGTTCACGCTGATCTATCTGAGAGCAGAAGCTGATTCTATGTGCTTGCCAATGAAGGGGGCCTACAAATAAAATTTTCAAAAGTGTCTAAATGAATTATGAGCATAAAAATGCTCATAATAAATTATAAAAAAGGACAATTTTGAAATCTATTGACTGTCAATGAAAACTTAGACTCCTTAGTAGCTAAATTGCTTCTGAAAATGGGACATAGGCACTTTTGAAAATTTACTCTAACTCTTTGGAGTAAACTGGAAACACTAAGAAACTATACACAGATTCACCTCAAATGAATGTATTACTGGCAAGGATTATGCCGCTTGTAGAACTTTAGAAGCAATGTTACTGGACAAACAAATGGGTTTCCAATCAGGCCATAGCTGCACTGACCAAGTATTAGCCTTGACAACACACACTGAGGCAGGATTCCAGTGTAAACTCAAGTCTGGGGCAGCTTTCTTAGGCTTATCTGCTGCCTATGACACGATGTGGAGGAACAGCCTCCTCCTGAAAGCCAGCAAAATTATCCCATGCAACAATAAAATTCTTCCAAGACATTCGGACCAACCTTTTGTGTTTTCCTATGTGATCAGGTCAGCAGGCCATGCACTCTCAATGATGGCCTACCACAAGGATCAGTCTTAGTACCGATCCTGTTTAATATCCACACCAGTGGTCTTCCCCGAACATCATCACAGAAATTAATGCTGATGACATTGCTTTGACCATACAGGCACAGGATTTACCTACACAGAACAAATCCTTACTAAGGATGAACCTTAAAACCATTTTAATATGGAATAATATTTCTTATACTGATGGCTAAACCCAACATCATTCAGCTTATTGTGTCAGCATTTCATCTAAACAATCAAATGGCTAGTTAGGAACAGCACATAGAGTTCTGTGGCTTACAGATAAAACATGATTCCACCATGGAATATGACCAGCACCTGAAAAATATTCATGATAGAATTAAGATACATGTAAATTTCATCCAGAAACTGGCAGGAATGACCTGGGAGCCAATGCAAAAACTTTACAGACCTCATCACTAGCTCTTATCTCCTGAACTGCAAAATACTGCTCACCCATCTGAACACGTAGCTCACATACATCGCTTGTTGATTGTCAATTTAAGAGCATCACGCAGATTAATACGGGCACAATAAAACAAATGCCACAACCACGGCTTCCCGTACTGGTGCACATCCACCCACCCCAAGTTCATTCCAATATGATAATTCTTTGGAGGCTCCATCATATTCAAGGGAACAAGAATCTTCCAATAGACGAAGACCTAAATAATATACTGAGATTCTGACTCAAATCAAGAAAATCTTTTAGGCTGGCAATGCAAGAGCTCAAAGATTCAGGGTTTCTCCCTGAAGATCAATGGTGAGCAAGGTGGAAGGGCACCAACATCCTGAAAAAACACCACATCAAGGACCCAACTGAAGAACTCAGTGGTTCTACAATCCCACAGAAAATATGGCCCACCTTGAATCGCATCTGCACATCTCATGGCAGACGTGCCTACCTTCTCCATAAATGGGGTCTGAGATACAATCCTATTTGTGACCGAGGAAATGGCCTTCAAATTATGGAACACCTTGTCAATCAATGGCCCAACTAATCCACGTGATGGTGGAATCACTGCCATTCACTCCGCATCACCTGAAGCAATCAATTAGATCCTTAATCTAGACTTGGGCATCTAACCTTGCTGTTTTTAAGCCATACAGAAGGAGCAGAAGAATGTATTCATATGCTGTAAGTGGATGGTTAATGGATTACACACAACAGATTAGTTTTCTTATTGGAGATGTAAAATAACAGGCAAGACATGCTTTAAATTTCATAGTCATATTCATCTGTGATGTAAACGAAGGTGTAAATTACATGTTGGGTGTGAAACCAAGTATAAGTGGTTGGAGTTGATTAATTTGTATGGATTTAGCATTCAGCTGGTTTGCAGAATGGGCATAATGATAGAAAGTGTAGTAAGAAAAGTTCCTAAATAGAAGTGTGCAAAATAAAATGTGTTTTTGACAAAACTTGTTTTATTTTACACCCTTCTGTGAGGGTAAGGAAGCAGGAAAATGACTATCTTACACATTGGCAAATGAGTTTTGCCCGCCCACTGAATGCCAGATTAGGGCAAACATGTTTTACCATTTCCACCCATTTTCAGACCAATTTACCACACTCAGTACACAACTTCTCCATCAATTACATCTCTGCTCAGTTTGGCCCAGAGACTTCCATGCTTGTTATAAGCATTCATGCAAGGTCTGATTTTGACCACCAATGTCCATTCTCCAACTGTTTTTTGAGTAATATTAGGATACTCATTAATTGGCTTTTTATGGAAACAACACGTGTAAATGCACTAGGACAAAACTTGTTCTCTCTCTGAAGAATTCAGGTCTTCATAATCAGAATTTTGCCAATTGATGGTAGCTCAGCGCCCGTTTATTGTCCGATAAAAGCCATACAGTTGCTATTACGGAGAAACATGCTATTGTAAGATTGGGGAGGAAAAATCCTTTTAACCTGTTTAAAGCTTAAGACTTCGTGAGCTGTTACAAAAATAATTGACTTGCCATGCTCCCATGAAGCTATCTTGGTGGTTCGTGGCCTTTGTGAAAGCTAATTCCTATTTTAAATTGAAAAATATTAATAAAGTTAATCTTATATAAAAAGTCTCCTGAAAGCAAAGCCACTTTCAATGAAGCTTGTGGTAAGTGCTTTACTGGACTCACAGTACAGTCTTATTCCTACTGTGATGATGTTCCTCTTGCTTGCAAAAGAATAAGGACACGGGAATACACACATGCATATCAATTTTAGTCTATACTTATCTTTTCCCATTAGATTAGCAACTGTGCTCAAGTAACTCACTTCAGATAAAGCTAACAAGACCATGCTATTTTAAAAAGCTTTATCTTTCTGGGATTAAAATCTTGAGGGATTCTTAAAAAGGTAGCTAATTTAGAAGAGAAACATAAGTAAAACCCAGTTGAGTGGATAAACATGACAAGTCAGGCAGAATAACCAATTTAAGATGCCTTTTTACCCAGAAGGATTTTTGCAATTGGCAAACCTCTGGTTCCTTGTCCTTGAAAAATGTTTATGAAAGACTTTTTCATGTTCTTTTTTCATCTTTTGCCCTTTAGAATCTAAGGAGAAAAATATAATTGTGCCCTGAAAGCTCTGTAGAGTTGTAAACAGCATGACAGGCTGATATCACTTTAAACATTTGTTCTGTACAATATGGATATAATTTGCATAGACACCCCCCCCATGTATTTGAAAATAGTATTCACATCCCTTGGCCCACACCACTTCCTGCAGCCCCCATTGGCCTGGAACGGTGAACCGCGGCCAGTGGGAGCTGCGATCGGCTGAACCTGCGGACGCTGCAGTTAAACAAACCGTCCCGGCCCGCTAGCAGATTTCCCTGATAGGCCGCGTGCCAAAGGCTGCTGATCCCCGTTTTAGGGTAAATTAACCCTGCTTCTTTTGAAGTAACAAGCAAAACTCTCCTTGATTTCAGAGGCAGCAGCAGTGGGATTGGTGACAATGATGATACGATCTGCATTAAATTAAAAGCACCCAATTCATTGCCATTTTGGATCCTTAGAGCGAATTCATACAACTCTTATTCAGAGAGTGAGTGCAGGAAAAGATAAGGGCAGGTGTATATGCATTGGCACACAGAGTACCTAAGCTTAGACTGACATTCATAAGGTGGGGTGTTCCTACCTCCAGTGACCTGTATCTAGAGTAAATTAGAGTTCCTTGAAACACCAGTTTTGAGTGGCTTCTTTATACTTCTCTAATTATGGCTATTGTCCTTAATAGAAAGTTGTACCCATTTTGATTATCCCATCAGTATGAGAGTTCACAAGGTGAGCAGCAGTTCTCATTATCAAACAGTGATGTGTAGAAGATTCATTCCAACTGGCATTTCTAAATCTAATTCTAAAGATGACCACTTCCACGTAAAATGAAGTAATCTGTGGCAATAGCTGCGTGAGAGAGATTATAAACCAGATTCCAACAAGTTGGCACCCAGTGTTTCATTCTTACATGTTAAAGAATAATATTTTCTGTCTGATGGTTACACCAGCAGGCTAAAAACTGGTTCATGGTCTCTTTCGCTAAGCGTAATGTCATCAGTGTCAAAGTGACATCACTTTACAGCAAGAGGGTCATGCTGCTCACCCACCCAACATGAGGGTACGTTACAACTGTAATTAGAAATACACCTCTTCATGGTGACCAGAGCTTGGTAGCTAAGAGAATTTTTGGACCTCAGGCCAAAATAGGAGAGTTTTGCCTTTAGAAGTGAGTGAACAGCTTCCTCTAAAGCCAAAGCCATGATCAGTGAGATCCCAATTCTGGAGGCACTGACCACTCTCACATCAATTCCCACTGAAGTCAATGGCAGTTAAAAACTCTAACCAATTCACAGGATCAGGCCCTTAATGACGGGGACATAGTTGGGCCAGGACCATGGTACTCTGCTTGTTCAATACAGAATTAAACTGCCTATCTCTGTGACACAGTGCTACAGGATCCAAATTCACTTTTAAAGGAGGGCTTCTCAGTTGTAAACAAAATAACAAATCCACATGGAAGTGACCATGATTAAATCTAATGACAAATTGATTTCAAGCTCCATGTAATTGATTGACAGTTAAGGGCTGGAAACTACACACCATCCCAGAGTGAGTAATGGGCAGCAATTCCCTGGAAGCTATAAATTACTACCTTTTCTGGTCTACCACATCCATTATAAAATAAAAGGGAAAAGAAAAGAGAGTCTTGATTTATCATTGGAAATTTCTCTTATCTGCTCATGCTTTAATGTGCCTGTTTGAATGGTTCCATTCCAAAAAATGTGGAAAAAATGGTAAAATCAGGCACTTGGAAGGTGATTTTCATAGACATTTCCCTAAGTAAGAACTTAATTATGTTAATTGCTCTCAGAGTACATACTGAAATAAAGAACTATCATGGAAGAGGTCAATGGCTTCAGTACTGTAAGACAATAAAGGTTATTTTCTCTTGTTTTCAGTTATAATTAATACATTAATTGTACAGGAGGTCAATCTAGATGATCAGAAGGGTCAAAGTGCTCAGAGTGCTGTACATAACAGAATAATATGCCACCCTCATAAAATACAAACAAAGTGTGGGGGCCCAAGAGCAAAAAAAGGAAAAAGAGGAATTGAAAGGAACTTTGGTAAATATAGGGCCAACTGTGATGGGTCTACAGAAACTGTTTTGGTTTTTGGGGGCAGGGCACTTTAAAATGCTTTTTAAAGGTGAGAGGGATAAATGAGAAGGATTCCATCAGGAATGAGTTGCGGTTTGTAGACCCCATCAAAGGAAAGGTCCAGTCACGTGCGGATTGAAAAGCAAGGGTGGAAATCCTCAAATGTCTGGACAGTTTGTGAATGTAGACTTAGAGTGTAGATACTGCCAGTATAAGGCACCAACACTGGTGTTCACAGTAGCCTGAGCCAATGCCTATTTTTTAGTCTTTGGGCTATTCACAACCTATTTGCTTTAAGTAGGTCTTTGACTATTTGCTATTTGATTCTGAAATGTTATTTGTCACCTCTTCTCTATGGTTTCCTGCCTGGGTTCCTGAAATGTTTATAAACTGGAGAAGAGATATACATAAGATTTCCACCTGGCTGCACAAAACAGCCCCTAGAATACATTCTTCCCCGAGCCGATGGAACCATATGACTCTGCAAGCCAGCAAAATGGCTCAGGCTCCAACACATAGCTGCCACTGATCGCCTCCCCTCTGATATACCACCATCTAGCACGTGGGAAAGATGTTGCTGTTAGATTTTAAGTGTGTGGGACTTTTTTTTGGTACATGTATTGCAATTTGTACACAAATAATGACAGGTTTCAGAGTAGCAGCTGTGTTAGTCTGTAGCTCACGAAAGCTTATGCTCAAATAAATTGGTTAGTCTCTAAGGTGCCACAAGTACTCCTTTTCTTTTTACACAGATAATGTCATGTATACAACAAGAGGAAATTTGGCTAGTGATTGGTTCATAATGTAATCTGATTGTTTTTTTCAGTTTTTAAATAAAATTATCAATATTTAATTTTATAAAATGGCTACTCAACATAAAGCCAGTTGAAGTCAATAGAAAGACTCCCATTGATTTCACTGGATTTTGGATCAGGTCTCGTCTGCTCAGTAAACACTTTTCAGAAGAGATTTTACTCTAAATTTGAATTTATATGCTAGGTATAATTGGCTGATTCTCTTCTGCACACCACCTTGTGCAGTTGTGTACACCTGTGCAGTAAGTATAACAGCATTCTGATTTCGGTTGCATTTTACACTTTGCTCTGGTGTAAGTGACTACATAAGATGCAGGACAATGACAGTCAGGCTCAATGACTCTAAAAAGAAACTACTGTGTCCATAGTATGAACTTACATTAATTTTTAAGACACAACTTGAAAAAAAAATCTATCTTCTACAACTGGATCCTTGCTGATCTAAATAACTGCAAAAAAAAAAAGCAAACCAATTCATTACTTCAATACATTTTTAAGGTGGGACCAGGGAGAGGACTTTTTAAAGGGGGGAAAATATACCCCTGCTCCTGGGAGAATCTAGTCAATGTTAGATTTATGAACAACAGTATTTATACTAGAAACCCTGAATTAACCTTGAATGGTATGGCATTAACATGGGCTGCTCACATTTCAGGGAAGGATTTTCTGGAGAAAAACGTCACTGTTATGGGGAAAGGGGCCTAGCCCTACCGTTACGAAGAAAGGCCTTGCCAGAATAAGCTGAATAGCATTTCGATGACATTATCCAGCTTTTTGTTCCATTTATTTATACTCCAGAATTTGTTGGGCTCTTTCAGTAACAATTATTGGAGAAAAATGTGATGTCAATTTGGAACCATTGGAGCAGGCAGACTCCATTTCCCACCCTTCCCCAGGCTTCTGCAATTCACTGCTGATGCAGTGGCATGGGGGGTAGAGACCACTGTAACTGTACCTGCATCATTACAAATTCAAGCGCCATGTTTCAAGACAATACAACCTATTTCCTGCTTACTCTCTGCTCTCGTCTCATTTTGCATCCCTCTCCACTCTGCCTAAGTTGTAGAACAAACCACATCTTTCTCCCACTTCTGTCTCCATATCTTCCTTCATGCTGCCCCATGTGCCTTGCAGCCCGGTCCCTGAGTGGATCCAACATGCCTTCACATATTTGTCCCTCCTGAAAACACCTTCTGCAAGTAGGTCAATAAATCTTAGGCCCATGCATCCTCTCCCACCTACAGAATCATAGAATATCAGGGTTGGAAGGGACCTCAGGAGGTCATCTAGTCCAACCCCCTGCTCAAAGCAGGACCAATCCCCAATTAAATCATCCCAGCCAGGGCTTTGTCAAGCCTGACCTTAAAAACTTTTAAGGAAGGAGATTCTACCACCTCCCTAGGTAACGCATTCCAGTGTTTCACCACCCTCCTAGTGAAAAAGTTTTTCCTAATATCCAACCTAAATCTCCCCCACTGCAACTTGAGACCATTACTCCTTGTCCTGTCCTCTTCTACCACTGAGAATAGTCTAGAACCATCCTCTCTGGAATCACCTCTCAGGTAGTTGAAAGCAGCTATCAAAGATCAGAAAAAGATCACAGAACAGAAAAAGATCACACACATATCCACATCCACACATGTGGAACCAACAAGACACAAATCTAACTTCACCATTTAATCAGTTGTTTTGTTGTTTCCCCACTCCCTTATTTTGTATATCATAAAGTTCAAGGGTTCATACCTTCTTATACTATGGACCACGTCTTGAGAGAGACACTGTCTTATGAATTCCTTCTGCTTCCATTCATGATTGCATGGACCAGCACTCAGGCATTCATAATCCCATAAAAACCCCTAAGGTAATTATAGCAACATCTTACATGGAAGATTAACATTAGGAAAGTGTCTACTACATTTTTTCAGTACCTAGATACCTAACAAGGCCCATGTCAATGTGATATCTGAGGGCATTTTTAAGTCTCCATTGTTTAACATGGCAAAACCAATGAGCAGGGTTAGTATCCTGTGATCAGCCAGTTCTCCGTGGAACAATACTAGGTGCTCCGCAGGCCACCCACAATCCAATTTATCTCATTGTAACAAATTTGTGCAACCATTTTTATTAACTCCAGAATTTAAATCACTGTAGATAGAAGGTTTATAACAGGCTTAGAAGTAATATTCCAAAGGAAAAATTTGGTTTGGTTTGATACAATTCATTCTCCTTCATGCCACTTCAGTTTTTGACCTCTCTACTGAAATTATCAACAAAGGTACAGTGGCAGTTTTGATATTTGATGAAACCAACAACTAGTCACTAAGGCAACCCATTAGACAGCATAGACAGTAAAAAATATCAGTAACATTCAGATGGTACATTTCCCTATGAGTCCACCACAGCTAAACAAAGATATATTCAGAATTATTTTAGAGATTTAGCTAATTTCAATTTGTCAGGCTTTAGCTTCCAGTCCCCGGTTCTGGTTATGCCTTTCTCTGCTAAAGATTTTTTACTACCTGGTATGGTCTCCCCAAAAGGTATGTATACAACATAATCAAGTCACCTCTTTATCTTCTTTTTGATAAAATGAACAGATTGAGTTCTTTAAGACACTTTCCCCAGTGCTTGAATAATTTTTATGGCTCCTCTTTGCACCCACTCCTATATTTTTTTAGATTAGTGCACGTTGGTTTTGGAATAAAACTCAAACTTTTGCACATTTGTGCCTAACAAAGTAGAAAAGCAGCAATTACACATACCTCCTTTTGCTGGGTATAACTCCCATCTCCTCGCTGTCTCCTTCCTGAGTGACCCTCCTGGCCTGCCACCACTCGTCATCAGAGGCATTGATAACATGGAGGATGTCTCCGAATTGGAAACTGAGTCCTTGACTTGGAAGGCCACTGTCCTTGCTTTTGTCATAATCAAACATAGCTCTGGGGAAGGAAAATAAGGGTATGAAAACAGGCAATTAGACCAGTCTTGACAGCATTTACTACTGAACAACTTCTTGTAGTTTAAGCCCCTCTTATTCTTTCAAAAGAGATCATAAGAATTACCTCTTCAGAATTTAAACTACTTTATTTCCTATTTTATTTCATAATGTTTATGCATTAATTGGAGCGTTTCAGAGCTTAGCAGATAAAATATACGTAGTACCATGCATTTGTTTACAAAAATCTCTCGCTTGTAACGTTTAGACTCATGTCTGTGATAATGTACGACTGAATATCATAGAATATCAGGGTTGGAAGGGAACTCAGGAGGTCATCTAGTCCAACCCCCTGCTCAAAGCAGGACCAATCCCCCATAGTTACCCCAGATCCCTAAATGATTGTAATGGTGTCCCCTTCTTATTTTCCTACAAAACATACCATCGTCTCTGAGCACAAGTGAAAGACGTAACACGGACAGTATGACAACTAACCAGAAAGAAGAGAATGCCGAATTTTTAGGGTCAAATTCTAGTTCCACTGAAGTCAATGAGAGTTTTCCTATTATTTACAAGTGAAGCCAGATTATGTACCCTTAGGGCCAGATCTTGCCACGGGATTTATGAGGGTAGGGTGTTTGTATCTGGGGCTCCATGTAAGTGCAGAGGTCTGTCTCTATGAATCCAGTTGTAAGGTCTTGTCCTCAGTTTTTTCCCATGGAAAACAAATAGGAAAGGTTTCTCCTAATAAAATACAGTTTGAAGAAACCAATAAACTGGAATGAACATTTCTTCTCCTGTGGAAAAAAAATCTGATTATAACTCCTATATACAGAATTCCTAGCTTAGTGTGATCCCAAGAGGTATGTACTAATTTGTATCCCCTTTTGCTTGGGGAAAAGGTTTGAAAATCTTTATTAGTAAACATTTCCATATGAAGGATTTAATACAATCAGTTGTTGCCCATTGTAGTACAATTGCATAGAATGGTTATAGAAGCATTATGGGTAGTTTTAAAACACTCTAGGCTACTTCCTTTAATGAAAATAATGTTTTTAAAATGAGTTGCCACAGTTGTTACTGTGTTGCTTTAGGTTGTATCTATACAACCACAGTCATGTCATAGCTGCAAGCACTCGTTCTGGACGAAATTATGTAAGGAGGAAAAATACATTGAAACAGTATCTTCTCTTAAGGCGACTGTAGCTGTGCATCGTGCATCTTTAGAAAAGTGGGAGGGTTCTTTTATCCAGTGCAGCCACTCTAGTCACTCATCTTAGATGGGTAAAGACAATAAAAGATCTGGCATTATTTCACTGAACTTTATGCGATCTGTGGGACTGATTTCACTTGCAGCTCCCTGTTTCAATGCACTTTGAGCATGGATAACACTCACATTCTTTTACTGCAGAAGCAATGCCCAGTGAAGATACAGAAACCCTTTAAAAGCTTAGTCAGCAATTGGAATGTAACAAATTAATTAAATATATGATCTTTAAAGGGCTCTTGCCAGTAGTGGATCATCTGCTGCTCTGCAATATAAGCCTATAATCAAGAGTTACATCAATCCAAACGGCATATTCTGATAGCTAAGAAATGAGTGAAGTCTTGCTTTCCTTGAGAAATTAATGGAAAATCACATCTGGAGAAATGGCAGTGCCCTCACTGACCAGTTTTAAACCAAGAACCTGTTTATAATTGGCTTTAAAAGATGAATTATCAGGAAGTGAAACTCTGACTTTTACTAAGTGCCATGAGGGCTCACATATATTAAACAAAAGCATTTTCTGAGCAAGTCCATTAAATAATAATGTACCTTGATATGAAAGGCCATAATAGCCTTATAGCCCTATCCACAGAGCTGGCAACAATGCCAAGTATTGGTTACATACAGTAGATTCTGAATCCATCCACAATTAATTATCTCCAAACACGACATCATTTTTGTGAAGCAGAGAATGAGCAAGACACTCTTACTCCAGAAGTGAAACAAATTACAATGGAAGTCATGGAAATGCTTCATCTTTTGAAAGTTCTGAGGCAAAAGGAATGATAGGTTTCAAAAGCTAAACGGTGGAAGGAAAAGAGGTTTTTGTTTCTGAACAGACACTAGAGTCCCATGAGCTCATGCATTAGTCTAAAACTGCAGATTAACATGCTGGTTGATGCTAATGATGAATGCAGATGGTAATGTTTGCTGTTGACTTACACTGATTGGCGCTGTTGTGTACAACTCTAATTAAAGTGAGATTAGAGATCTGAAACAAGAGAATTATCAAGGGCACATTTTATCGACTGAAACAATTCTTGGCTACTGTGCATTGCAAATGTTGATTCCCGAAGGAAAATAATGGAAGTGCTGATTTGAATCCCTTTTCCCTACACATCCCAGAGGAAGAGTCATATTGGAGTTCTGATCAAGGCTCTGGTTACACTGAAGACTTTCAACGGATAGTCTGGGATAGCTAAAAAACAAAGGGTGGTCTTGATTCAGCAAACTATTAAATATGTGCAATTACCTCATGTGAACAGATGGAACTAATGGTGACCTCAGTAGGATTATTCATGTTTATAAAGTTACGCGCATGCTTAAGGATTTGTGAGATTGAGGTCTAAAATGTTGTTGTTGTTTGTCATTATTTATTTATTTGTATAATGTGAGGAGCCCAAGTCATGGCCCAGGACCACTTTGTGCTAGGTGCTGTACAAACACAGAACAAAAACACAGTTCCTGCTCCAAACAGCTTCCAAACGAAGTATATTACCTGCACCTAGATGGTAAGCTCTTTGGGGCAGGGACTTCCCTTATTTTATGTCTATACAATGCACAACACTTTCGAGTACTCTATACAGCATGCATAAATTCAATTAATAAACAAAAATAACATACTGTATTTGACATAGCATCTTTCATACAAATGTATCCCAAAGAGATACAGAATCTTAAAAAAAAAACAAAAAAACAGAGAGGGATATAGTTAAAAGCTGAGGGTAAGAGATGTTTTTAGATATGATTTGCAAAGAAAAGCAAACAAAGAAAATATTGCAAGATGCAGGAAGACCCTTCCAAATGACGGGGTCTGCAGAGGAGAAGGCTCTTGCAGCAGGATTTTTAGGGAGTCCTCCTGTCACGTGTGACATCAGTAGAACCTTGTGATGTACTTTGTGAACTGAGAATGTAAAACATCACTGTGGCCACAGAACATTGCCATTTTTATTACCCAGCTAATAAAAGGAAACCATGTCCAACTACTTTTGGTCTCCTTCATTTTTGCAGCCAGCATTATTCTAGGATCACAATGTAGTTCATAGATGGCACTGTAACGTTAGAAAAGTTTTGATGTAACAAACAACTGCAATCTTCTCCACCTTTTCCTTTAATTTTAATATGCTCCTGAACAATTGCAAGCCCTGCCTACAGCTAGTGAGTTGAAAGACTCACAAACTGTTCATTTATAAATCTCTACCTGATGAACAGCACCAACTCAGAGTACTCAGAATCTGATTAAAGCAGAGAGAGTATATAAAACAAAACAAAACCAGCAGCATTACCTGAGTGTCACCAGAGTTGCACAAAAACATGTATGTATTTTAGCTTCCTAAAACCCCTAAGGATTACTTTAGTTCAG
This sequence comes from Lepidochelys kempii, assembly GCF_965140285.1. Classification (NCBI taxonomy): domain Eukaryota; kingdom Metazoa; phylum Chordata; order Testudines; family Cheloniidae; genus Lepidochelys; species Lepidochelys kempii. The sequence continues at coordinate 21,418,550 of NC_136380.1, forward strand.
CAAAGGAGGGAAGGGCATGAGAATGAGCTACATTTGTTCACTGGGGATGGCCTTTATTTGTGTTAAGAAAAGTCCAAGTGACTCAGTTTCACTCAGAGCAGTCACAGGGTTACACCTTGCATACTGCAAGCAGCGAGGCTTCCAGCAGAGAGCATGCCGCAGTGTTCTCCAGACAGTCTACTATACAATGATCACCATTTTGCAAGCTTCTTCAGACTAAGGAACACAGTAATGAAACCTAGATGGGCGGGTGGAGGCTTGTGCCCCCAGGCTGTGCTGTGAGGAAGATTCTGAGGGAAGGCTGATTGTAACTGGATCTTAGGCTAAGTCTACACTGGCACTTCCATTGTTAAAACTTTTGTCGCTCAGTGGTATGACAAAACACGCCCTGAAGGACAAACATTTTGACGATGAAAAGCACCAGTGTGGACAGCGCTTACGTCAGCGGGCGCTGTGCTCCAGGCGACAAAGCTACTGCCCCTCGTTGGAGGTAGTGTTACAAAGAGCGGCTACACAGCACACCTTAGAACGGCGCGGCCGCAGTGGCACAGATGCGCCATTGTAAGGTGCGCAGTGTAGATATAGCCTTGACGTAAGATTGTGTATTGAGAAGAGGAAATGGGGAACAGAACCTAGGAGAGGCCTATTCCCCCACGAAGTTCACACTGAGACATGGGGATTCTTCCCTTCCTTCAGTGAGAGACGGTTATTCAGAACAGAATTGGGCTCCGAAGACTGAAGACACCAGAACCCTCCGCAGCAGAGCATGTCTCTCCCGGTCTGACACACGAAGGCTCCCTGTGTATTAATATGTAGTAGGATTTGCCTTCAGACTGGCTGCCCTGAGGGACTGGAGTGTAGCAGTTAGATGTAGGTGGTCTTCCCAGGTTCAACTACAGATTATGATGACATCCAGATATGCGGCGGCATAGTCATTAGGGGCCAGTCTTTTCCCCCAGGGGGTAGTATATGGGTGAACTGTTCCAATGAAATCATCTTTGCCCCCTGGGTTCCTGTCTTCAGCTCAGGTCTGAGCCATTTCCAACACAAACCTTGTAGGTTTTTGGCAACCAGGGGCCCACTCCCCGCAGATACCACTCCTCCTGGAAATGTTGCCGTAATGTCTCTTATGAGACTCCAGAGCATCAAGGGTTGCTGTGCTGACCCCATTTTTGTAAGCCTGATGAGAACGGGGGCCGCTGCTGGATCAAAGCTGGCCGGTCCCGCTGTAGCAGGTGGTGACCTCCTGTTGTACCACCTACTGCTGTTGGGCCTTTAGATCACAGATCAACTGCTGCTACTGGCTGGCCATTTGTTGGAACAGCTGCCGTTGCTGCTATTGAGCATTCTGCTTGGCCATCCATTTTTAACAACTGATCCATATCCATCCAGCTATGAGGAAAATGTCCTTCCCCCTTCTTTAGCGTCTCCCCCTTTATTTATATATGTATTTATTTTTGTAAGGTTTGATTGACTCCCTTACACAGGGACTCCGTTGTGTCTGCTTTTGTCATCAAATTTGTAGGGGGGTGGCTGGAGCAGTGCATCTTTGTGGACCTTCCTGTAGCTTGATGCAACCATGGGTCTCCCCAGGGAAGAAGTCTCTCTCTCTCCCATCTCCACTGGGGCGGGCTCCAGTCCACCAGCTAGATGTCCCTTCAGTCCTATACCATCCTGGGGAGTTTGGAGGAGCTTAGAACCAAACAAAAAGCAAGCCCAACTCAATACTAGGCTGTCCACCAATCTTCCCATGCTGCGTCCCTGTCCTTTTCTTCAGGCTCGGTTCCCAAATAGTCTCTTGTTCGTTGCTCGTTCCTTAGAGTCTAACTGCTTCAACCCAATGGCTGCTCTAGCTAGCAGGATCGTCCCTCGGCAGTTCTGCAGGCAAAGCTCCCTTCAGGCAAAGAGGCAGAGTTCTGTCCTCCTTCCTGGCCAGTCAGCCCTGAACTGAGCCAGACTCTTTCCCTTTATTCCCTCTCCAGGCTTGGCATTTGCTGCAGGCACATCAGGGAAGGGCTAGCTGGGGCCACAGGCTCTCCTTAACCCCTTCTGTGCTGGCGTGGGGCCTCTTAACCCCATCACATACCTAAAGTAGAATATTCCATGGTACATGAGATATTTCCAAACCGTATATAGCATTGTGTAGCAAACTCCAGTTTTTAATGGTGCAGATAAATACATGACCCAGGAGAAGAAATTAGATTTAAGGCAAGACAACAATATCTATTTCAACTACTTAGATACGTACTTATAGGGCCCTCTTCATTGTAGTATTGTAGCAGCTCACAATCTGTAATGTATTTAGGCTGTGAGGTAGGGAAGTGTTATCCCCATTTTACAGATGAGGAACTGAGGCACAGAGACACTATATACCTTGCCCAAGTGTCTCAGCCTGTGGCAGAGCAAGAAACTGAACCCAGGTATCCAGAGTCCCAGGCTAGTGTCCTAACCACAGTGACCTAATTCTTTTGTTGGCAGTTGTTCTGAAAGGTGGATGGATGTAAATCCATAACAAAAATATAAATGGAGGCAATTAGAACTTATTTGTCTTAAACCTCCTAGGCAAGATCCAAACCAATATTCCATAGGGAAAAGGCAAATTCTTTAACTATGCCAGTGGTCAGGGCCAGTAGGCTAACTGTGACAAGCTTGAAATGATGAGTGACTGCTTTCTTTGAGTCTCCAAAGTTTCATTTTTCTTTTGGTGTGGCTGAGAGCCCACATACAGATAACTTTCCAATCCAATCCTCTTTGCCACCAATTTAACTATAAAATAACAATAAGACTTAACAGGCCAGATTCTCTGCTGGTGTAAATGAGTGTAGGTCTACTATAGACAATGGATCTATGCCCATTCACACCAGCTGAGGATCTGGCCAGCAGTTGTAAAATGTCTGCTAGAGCAAATTCGCAGACACATAGTATCCTTGAAAGGAAGAGCAGTGTTCTCCCCTTTCACAGATGGGGAGTCCAAAGCATGGAGAGGTTATATAATCTGTCCAAAGATACACAGTGATTCAATTTCAGAGCCAGATTTAGAGACAGGCTTCCTAGCTTTCTTTTCTGCACTCTATTAGATATGCTGCCCCCTCCTTGCAGGTTCAATTTGAATATCGTGAGACGAAAACCAATGAAAACTACGATTATGTAATGTTACAGCTGTCACAAAAAGCACAATAGAACTGTGACTAAATACACCTATAGCAAAATGCTTACAGCAGAGTGGGATCGCTACGCCACATTAAACTTTCAGATATTGACGTCAGAATTTATTTTTCCCTCTTGTCAGCCCAGCTTCTCCTGGTTTACACAGAAGTTAAACAGCATAATCATGTGTTTATGGCATCCGGACCGGTTGCAATGGAACAGATTACAGTTCCAATCCCTGCAAGTGTTCAGTGCTCTGAGTTGCTACTGAAATTAGTGGGAGAGGTGGGTTGCTCAGCACATCATAGGAATGACCCCTGAGCTAGCAGTGATTCAGGGTTATGCCTTCACTTCACATTCGAGGAAGAGGAGGAGGAGGAGATCCAAGACATCTTCCTTGGATATCTTAAACCTCTGTGCCATTCTAACAAAAACAGCTGAATGTATGACCCCATGTCAATATAACCTTTGACCTCGTGTTTCCTGTAACCCTCCTATAGCTGTATTCCGTCACAGCAATATTGTTGTGCCTGTGAAGCTAATCCTTCAGGACTCCAAGCCCGGGCTGCCACTGTTCTACACTATGAATCCCAAATATCTCCCTCCCCACAAGCCCCACCTTCCGCCCTTCTCCTGTCCTCTCCCTTTCCACAAAGAAGGCCCCTGACATACTTCTCTGAGTACTGAAGGAGAGAGAAAAGGTGGTAAGCATCAGACCTGCCTGCCTACATTGCCAGAACTGCCTATCCCACCTCCTTCCACATAGCTGCTCTAGTGACACCCTATCGTTGGCCTCTGCTGGTTCTCAGCCTCAGGGACAGAGAGATGTCTCATTGGAAGAGCAGATCGGGGCCGTGGCAGTTCTTTTCTGTGTTTTGAGCTGCGTTTCTTCCAGAACTGAGAATCTCCACCTCCATTCCCCCAACCAAACCCTAATAATTACCCAGCCACAGGTGGCAGCTGCATATGGGTGATCTGGTTTCGAGTGGGTTTATACTATGTCTGATATAATGGAAAGTTGGTCCCAGCTGAACACTTTTGAGGAGCAACTCTACAAAAGTGAAATACTTTTACAAAAACAAACATTGCTAAATGGGTTTCTTCTTTAGCCTTTCCCCATTAATATTTGAGATTTATCTTTGCTCAAACATTCACTTCTCTACTGTTATCATTAGTGCAGATTGTCAGGATGACACTAAACTCTGTGAGAGCTCTTACAGAAGGCTCTTCCTCTGAGAGGTGTGCTTTTCATAAGGGTGAGGGGGTAGATATTAATTAAATAAGGCCCCCAAAAGTCCAAAAGTCTGCTGCTTCTCTCTCTACATCAGAATAACCCCAATGACACCAATGGAGTGGCTCTAGATATATGCCACTCTTCGTGCCAAAATTCAGGCCCCAAATAAGCAAATATCAGTTTCACCAATGGAAACACAAACATATGTGTTCTACCATTTTTATGTATTATCAAGGTCCTTGGTTTAGTATCACACTAATAGGTGACAATTCACATTTTTTATAATTCCAGGTACTTAATAACAACTACATTGCAGGATTTGTTTCTCATGTTTTACAAAAACTGTTATTCTTTTTCCTTTTCATCCCCCTTCTGTAGTGTGTGTGTGTGTGTGGCGGGGTCTTGTTTGCACTAGTTCCCATTATAGTTAGAAGGGGACCCAAACCAACAGTCCAGATCTGAAAAGGCCAGAACTTTGGGAAAAGTTTACTTGTGAGGAAATTTTTTTTGGCTCAGGCACATCCAGGCTTATCCAAAGCCCAGAGAAGTCATTGAAAGTCTTCCTATTGACTTCAAAGGGCTTTGGATCAGGCCTTTGGTGAAAGAATTAGGTTTCCCATCAAGAGGGGAAAACTAATTTTATTTGAGCTGCTTTAGGGTACTGTAAATTCATTTACAACTAAGGCTCGGAGTGGGCAGAATTCTGTGACTGCACGGTACCCCACTGAAGGGATCAACTTGCAGAATCGGGTCTAAACCAGTAAATGGAACCTGCAATTTCCCATAGATTAATAAGGAGGATTTTATATGTAATATCACAACAACAGAGACTAAATAAACTATGTCCCCAAAAGCTGGGGTGTCACCTTCCATACTCCACAACTGAAGTTATGAACTTCATAATAATCTGCATTTTTACATCTTTGGGACTAAGTGTTTAAAGTTACAATCCAAAAGGTTTTAATACAGCACATGAATTAAGCCACCGTTACAAAAATGTCTAACGTCCAAAGCTGGGTCCTATTACATTTTAACATCTGAGGCTCTCTTGTTTGCTGCAGTGTTTTTGTTTAGCTTGTTCAGCAATTTTTCCACAGGAAGTCCACACCAGAAAATATATTCCGTATCATTGACCTCTTATTGGGATTTTGGCAAAGAGTTTTGCCACTGACTTCAATGAAAAACAGGATTGAAGACAGTAGCATTATTTCCAGTTTCCAGAAAGGCTTACCTAACAAAAAGGAATTACTTTCTTTCTGGGGCTTACATCACAAAAGCTGTGTCTTGCGTCTGTCCTTGGGGAATATTCCTTTCGTTTTGCAGACCGTGCCTACAATATGTCGTCATGATCCTGAACATCAGCCATTCTGAAAAGAATTGTTTTAGCACTTGTGATGGAGGTAAGTTTATTTGAGTCTGTAGTGGGCACTCTGTAGGTTTGTTACATGCAACAGAATCTTCTACACTGCAAAGCTTTAACAAAACATTTTCAGAAGTGTTCCCTAATGTTCTGTGCTTCCATTTTTACTTCAGTGGGAGCTGTGGTTCTTCAGTATGTCTGAAAACCAGGCACAAGGTGTCGCTGTGTATCTGAAGATTTTATACTGCTGCCCATCACCATAGTCTCTGAGCAGCTTCCAGATAATATCAATAGCAAAACCGTTAGCAGACATCATGGCATCTCTGGCCCTTCTCTCTTTACAGTCTCAAAACTCTGAATGGGATAGGTTGTTTTTTTTGGGGGGGGGGCGGAGACAGGGCTAGGTTTTTTGGGATGGCTCAGAGGGGGTTGGAAATAGAAGTCTCAACTCAAAAATGGAGGCCTGTGATGTTAATGGACACTTCTGAAAAATGGCTGTAAGAGTCTCAAGTGACTGGAATGGTCATGAAACTTCTGGTGTCAGCAGCAGGGAGAATGATGATTAGGTTGTTTGCTCTTCAGTAGTTCCCTATTTTTCTTTCTTTTTTTTATGTAGCACACAGGCTGCAGTCAGTGGGTGAGGCTTGAAAATTTGGGGTGACATTCTAGGCTCTCTCTTTAAGAGGCCTAGTACAGAACGCACAGGCCAGGGAGAGCAAGGGCTAAGACAATTTTAAGCTTCATGACCTGGGCTGTTCTGGGAGCTAAAACATCCCCCAGTGCAACACAGACAGCTCTGGAGGCTTGCTCAAGGGTATGTCTATACTGCAACCAGGGTGTGTGATTGCAGCACATGTAGACGTACCCAAGCCAGCTGTAATCTAGCTAGCTTGGCTATTGACAGCTGTTATAACCATACAGCTAAGGGTAGCCTAGAATTACTCCTTACCTGTAAGGGGTTAAGAAGCTCAAATAACCCAGTTGGCACTTGACCAAAAGGACCAATGGGAAAAGAAGATACTTTCAAATCTTGCAGGGGGGTGGAAGGTTTTGTTTTGTGTGTTCTCTTGGGAAGCAGAGAAGCATCAGGTCAGAAAACTCCTTCTCCTATAAACCATCCTAAAAAGTCTTCTCATATTACACAAATTGTAAGTAAAAGCCAGGCAAGGTGTGTTAGATTATCTTTTGTTCTGCTTGTGAATTTTTCCTTTGCTGGAGGGAGGTTTATTCCTGGTTTTTGTAACTTTGAAACTAAGCCTAGAGGAAGTTCTGCTGTGTTTCTGAATCTTTTGTTACCCTGCATGCAGGGTATATTTTCTCTTTGTCAAAGTGACTTCTGTAGTCAAAGGCACAGCAGTTGATGTGATATTTACTTTCTCACAGACTTTTCCCCCTGACTTTGTCTAGCAACAGTTTTTCAAACATCTAAGGAACTTTTCTATTCTTTCAAGAATAATATTATGAATGTATGGTTTCAGAGTAGTAGCCGTGTTAGTTTGTATCTGCAAAAAGAACAGGAGTACTTGTGGCACCTTAGAGACTAACAAATGTATTTGGGCATAAGCTTTCGTGGGCTACAGCCCACTTCATCAGATGCATGCAGTGGAAAATACAGTAGGATGATTTTATATACACAGAGAACATGAAACAATGGCTGTTACCATGCACACTATAACGAGAGTGATCAGTTAAGTCGAGCTATTATCAGCAGGAGAGAAAAAAAACCTTTTGAAGTGATAATGAAGATGGGACATTTCCAGCAGTTGACAAGAACGTGTGTATTTTTCCCTGCAACCGTTCCTCACATGTTCTTGTCAACTGCTGGAAATGGCCCATCTTCATTATCACTACAAAAGGTTTATTTCCCTCCCCCGCCCCTTGCTGGTAATAGCTCACCTTAACTGATCACTCTTGTTATAGTGTGCATGGTAACACCCATTGTTTCATGTTCTCTGTGTACGTGAAATCTTCCTACTGTATTTTCCACTGCATGCATCCGATGAAGTGGGCTGTTGCCCATGAAAGCTTATGCTCAAATAAATTTGTGAGTCTCTAAGGTGTCACAAGTACTCCTGTTCTTATTATGAATGTAGTAACAGATAACCAGATTTATTACAAGAATGATAAAAAAGGGTGTAAACTGCAGTAGACTAGACTAAAGATTTCCACGTCACTCCCATAAACAAAACTGTCTGGACAGAGATAAGAGAGAAATATCTGACCAACATGTCTGCAACATTTCAGCACCTTGATCTCTGTAAAAATTAAGAGTACATTTCTCCTGCACGGTCCTCTGATTTTTAAAAGCTTCTAAGTCACTTAGGTGCATTTGAAAATTTTACCCTAAGAAGCTTTAGGAAGGAGAGAATGCCTTTAAGCTGCTCAGAACCTGGTAAGATGAAGCCCCGACAGATATTCTTGGCAGATTTCAATTTTTATTTTATTTTTTCATAATTTTGATGGATATTATTAATTAGGGCTGTGAAACGATTAAAAAAATTAATCACGATTAATTGCGCAATTAAAAAAATTAATCGCGTGATTAATCGTACTCTTAAACAATACTAGAAAACCATTTAAATATTTTTTGATGTTTTCTACATTTTCAAATATATTGATTTCAATTACAACACAGAATACAGAGGGTACACTGCTCACTTTATGTTTATTTTTGATTACAGGTATTTGCACTGTAAAAAAATAAAAGAAATAGTATTTTTCAATTAATCAAATACAAGTATTGTAGTGCAATCTCTTTATCATGAAAGTTGAATTTACAAATGTAGAATTATGTACCAAAAAACCTGCATTCAAAAATAAAACAATGTAACATTTTAGAGCCTGCATATCCACTCAGTCCTACTTCTTGTTCAGCCAATTGCTCAGACAAACAAGTTTGTTTACCTTAGCAGGAGATAATGCTGCCTGCTTCTTGTTTACAACGTCACCTGAAAGTGAGACTTGGAGGCTCTGAAGTTTTACATTTTGTTTCTGAGTGCAGTTATGTAACAAAAAAATCTACATTTGTAAATTGCACTTTCATGATAAAGAGATTGCATTACAGTACTTGTATGAGGTGAATTGAAAAAATGCTATTTGTTTGTTTATCATTTTTACAGTGCAAATATTTGTAATGAAAAATAATATACACTTTGATTTCAATTGCAACACAGAATACAATATAAATGAAAATGTAGAAAAACATCCAAAAATATTTAATAAATTTCAATTGTTATTCTATTAACAGTGTGATTAAAACTGCAATTAATCGCGATTAATTTTTTGAGTTAATTGTGTGAGTTAACGGCAATTAGTCAATAGCCCTACTATCAATGTTTATTTCATAGCATTTTTTCCCATTTTCATCTATTTAAATTTTCACAGTTGCACAAAATCATAAGGGTTTAATTTTTTTTTTAATTTTTATCATTTTAATTTTCACTGTTGTGGGAAATTATGGGGGAGGTCAGACAATTATTTCATGACAGAAGACGTTGAGGTTCAAAAAGTTAAAGTTTTATCATTCTTAAAACACAAAAACTGTCAACATCACACGCCAAAAGACACAAAGAAAATATCCTTTTTGTTGGTTTGCAAGTGTATGATAAAATTGACATTTACCAATAAAATCTAATCCTTCCAAGCCTACTTATGAAGTATCACGTTTTCATATTCTAGACCCGTAATATTGATATATTCATAGATCCCATGTAGTTGAAGGGACCATTGTGATCTTCTAGTCTGATCGCCTGTATAATACAAGCCACAGAGTAATTCCTAGAGTGTAGAGAGCACAGGGTATGTAGAGTAGCACTCGTGTTTATAATGGCTGGGGCATAAATCTGACAGTTTGCATTATTTTAGATGAGAATTTCTCTTCATTGTACAATCACAAAGTTGGTTCTTCAACAAGAGTTCAGTGGGGTCGGTATTGTGCTGTTGCTCCAAGTACTGAAGGAAGAGGTTTCCTGCTGTTGCACCATCCCAGTGAGAATTTTTTCTGTCAATTCTGCAGCTTCTTCATCGCTGTCAGTATGTATTACAGTATGTGATTTCAGCATCAGCAAATAACTGATGGCCAGGGTTATTAGCATAATTTTCAAGCCAATCTGCAACATCATCTTCGTCAACTTCTGTGCAGCCAGGAAGTCTATGGAGGAGGTCAATAAATGTACTGGTCTCTTCTTCAGCTGCCAGTGCTGCTATTGCAGCTGCAAGTTCACTGTCCTGAGTGACAGCAGTAACTTGAGGCCACAGATTTTTTCAAGATTTTTGTAAGGTTGACCTGGAGATGTCTTCCCATGCACCTGCAACTCCAGATATAGCATCTTTGATACTGATTTTTTTCCAGCGCTGCAATATGTTGCCTTCATTCTTAGCACTTTATCAGACATCAGTAGTCGATCAAGAAAATGCCATTCATAGAGCCGTTTTAGATTCTCCAGCACACCTTGGTACATAGGCTGTACAAGGGACATTATGTTTAGAGGGAGAAAAAAAAAGAGAAGATCGGGTCATCTTGGGAGGTAAGCCCTCTGTCATCAAGGTGAGCAGGTGTTCTGTCCAGCAGTAAGATAGCTTTTGGTGGGATGTTGTTTTTGTTCAGATAAGCCCGTACACTTGGCACAAAAGTTTAAAAAAAATATCACAAAAAACAGCACTGTCCATCCATGCTTTTCCCTGGGGCTGGTAGATCATAGAAGATTAGGGTTGGAAGAGACCCCAGGAGGTCATCTAGTCCAACCCCCTGCTCAAAGCAGGACCTACCCCAACTAAATCAATGATAGATGACAGGCAAAGCATTCATGTTTGCATTTTTAAGCGCATGCAGATTCATTGCTTTACCAATGACAGTTAATGGGCGCTTGTGTGTGCCACTGGCATTAGCAAAGGCCAGGATTGTCAAATGTTCTTAGCTCTGTTTGTAGTCAGGCAAAGATCTTTCCACTGTGGCAGCAAGTGTTTTTGATGGCAACATCTTCCAATACAAACCAGTCTTGTCAGAGTTGTAAACTTGTTCCACTGCCATGTTGTGCTCGGCTAAGGTATCTTGCAATTTTTTTTTTGAAATAACTCCCAAATCAGCAGACTGCTTTTCCCTGGTGACTGTTAGTTCTTGGATGTCATGACATTTTTTAAACTGACTGAGCCATCTCTGAGTAGCAGAGAAACATGGGTCCCCCCTCCTAAAGTTTGATTAAAGCTCTTAGCCTTCTCACATAGTAAAGGACCACCAATAGGAATGCCTTCCTCTCCCACCTGTATAAACCACCAATAAAGGGCTTCATCTAGACCAGTGTCCTTTGATTGCTGCATGGTCTTCCAGGATGCAGTTATTCGTGTTTATTTAAGAATTTGCTCGACATTGTGTTTGATGTCCGATACTGTGCTTTTTCCAATGTTATAATTTTGGGCTATTTTTGCCAGTGACTCTCCTTTTTTATTTGGTTAATAATCTCTATTTTAGCATCCAATGACAGTACTACAGGAATAATGGAGGTTCGGATAAATGGAAAGTAAAAATTTTACTTGCACAAAATTAATCTCCAAACATAACAAATTTTCATTAATATAAAGTCACTATAAGATTGTGTGTCTGAAATTCTTCCAAAAATGACTCATTCCCTTATGTCTGTACTCCTGATAAATATTTGAATGTACAATCCTCTGTCAGAAAGTAATTGGCAATAGAATGCTAAATCCATTCTAACAAGCATAAGGACAAATTAATTTTATTCTGCAGTGATATGAAAATGACACTGTTCTCCCCTGTCCTCTCTCCCTTCTCTTGTCTTTCCATTTAGCTGATTCCCCTTCCTAAGCAAAGCCATGGAACAGAAAAAAAATATAGAATTAACATGATGTTTGCTGCTATCACATTGTTCACTCTGCTTGTGCCTTCTACCCCGTCCTCCACCTTCTGTCTTGTCTATTTAGACGATAAGCTCCTTGGGGGCAAGCACCATCTACTGCTCTGTGATTGTACAGTGCCTAGCACAATGGGACCCATTCTTGGTTGACACTTCGGCACTGCCAGAATAAACAACAATAAAAATAATACAAGGAAGTATGACTTACTGAAATGCTCGCCAGGTCTGTTTGAGCTCTGGCTCAGTAGTAGTTAAATGCTCATGAGCATCACCCGAAAATTCAATTTTTTTAAAAATAGCTTACTTCTCATGACTGCCGCCATTGTTTTGTGTTACAGTAGGTCATGTTTAACACACTGTTCCTCCAGAGATTGCATTTCTGTGATTGTTCTAGAAAATCAGCCTGGATTGCAATCAGAAAGGCTCTGTCTAACTGGCATTTGCATTATGAACTAAACCCCCCAAAACGGTTAGCTCAGCATCTGAAATACAAACATGAAAGCCAATTTTTTACTCCCAGTGTTTATTACTTATGTAGCAAAATGAATGCTTAAAAAAAGTTTAATCCCCCTTTAATATAGGAAGACTTGGAAGGATTAGATTTTTAGTCGTAAATATCAGTAAACATCAATTTCACAGTACACCACAAACAGATGGAAAATTATTTCCATCTATAATAATTGAAATGTACAGCTAGGCAAAGTAAGAACAAAGCTGAGTGGAACTTATTAGAGTTTGGTTTAAGGATATTTACTTAGTATATTTTGACAAGTGATGTTGACAATTTGTGTTTTAAAGGTTATAAAAAAACTTTAACTTCTTGAATCTCAACATCCATCATCATTAAATAATTATTGTCTGGCTCCCCCATTGTCTGACCCCCCCACTCCCAATTTCCTACAACTAGGAAAATTTAAATTGATAAAAATTGAAAAAAATGCTTCAAAATAAACATTGATACTATTAATCAAAATTATTAAAAAAAATCAAATTCTGCTGAATATATGGTATTGGCCCAAATTTTAATGGTGCTGTAAATAGTGATGCAAGTGAGCCTGGACAGTTCAGTCAGCCATGTGTTGACTTTTAATCTGAGGGTCCAGGATTCAAGTCCCTATTCAGACAGTACGCTTTTAATTAAGAGGAAGGATTATCTAGGGGTTAGGGCACAAGCCATGGAGCTAAGAGATGATCAGGTCCCTGCTCTACCACTGACTTCCTCTATGATCTTGAACAAGTCACTTAGGGCTTGCCTAGAAGAGTGTGCTTTGTACAGCGTCCTAACACGCTGTGCTCTAACGACTCCATGTAAGCCCTGCCGATACACTCTAAAAAGTACCTACTCGGTACCTTCTGGAATGTGCCGCCAGGATCTACACAGGGCCTAATAACATCAGCCACACTATCAGAGGCTCGTTCACCTGCACATCCACCAATGTGATATATGCCATCATGTGCCAGCAATGCCCCTCTGCCATTTACATTGGTCAAACTGGACAGTCTCTACGTAAAAGAATAAATGGACACAAATCAGATGTCAAGAATTATAACATTCATAAACCAGTCGGAGAACACTTCAATCTCTCTGGTCACGCGATCACAGACATGAAGGTCGCTATCTTAAAACAAAAAAACTTCAAATCCAGACTCCAGCGAGAAACTGCTGAATTGGAATTCATTTGCAAATTGGATACTATTAATTTAGGCTTAAATAGAGACTGGGAGTGGCTAAGTCATTATGCAAGGTAGCCTGTTTCCTCTTGTTTTTTCCTACCCCCCCCCCCCCCCAGATGTTCTGGTTTAACTTGGATTTTAACTTGAAGAGTGGTCAGTTTGGATGAGCTATTACCAGCAGGAGAGTGAGTTTGTGTGTGTATGGGGGTGGGGGGAATGTGAGAAAACCTGGATTTGTGCAGGAAATAGCCCAGCTTGATTGTCATGCACATTGTGTAAAGAGTTGTCACTTTGGATGGGCTATCACCAGCAGGAGAGTGAATTTGTGTGGGGGGGTGGAGGGTGAGAAAACCTGGATTTGTGCTGGAAATGGCCCACCTGATGATCACTTTAGATAAGCTATTACCAGCAGGACAGTGGGGTGGGAATAGGTATTGTTTCATATTCTCTGTGTATATATAAAGCCTGCTGCAGTTTCCACGATATGCATCTGAGGAAGTGAGCTGTAGCTCACGAAAGCTTATGCTCTAATAAATTGGTTAGTCTCTAAGGTGCCACAAGTACTCCTTTTCTTTTTGCGAATACAGACTAACACGGCTGTTACTCTGAAACAGGGCAGTTAGAGTACAACACATTGTAGTGCTTTACAAATCACAACCCTTTAGCATGCTGTACCCGCACTGTGCACACAAACCTTTAGTCTCTCTGTGCCTCAGGTCTGCATCTGTAAAATGGGGATAATAGTACTAATGCATGGGGGCCGTATGAGCAGCTAATTGTAATGGGGCCACATAAGCACCTAAGACAGAGAGATGTGTTAAACATAAAGTGTGAAAATCTTGGCCCCAATAAATCAACGGCAAAACTCCCACTGACTTCATTATCGCCAAGATTTCACTGAGGGTGTATATTCGTCAGAAAATGGGTATAACAGAGTGTAATTTGCACTAATATGGTATGCAGTTGTGCAAAAATTCTGTAGCTGAAACTGAGTTGTTATTCTACAGAAATCAAATACAGACCCTAAAAAAAGTGGGTGTTTAATCCCGTTCCCCCTAGGGGTATGTCCTGGACAAAAAAGAAAAAAAAACAATCTACAGCCTCTTCCTGCAGTGATATTTTAGCAAATGCCACATTGATAATATTATATGAAACATTTATCTGCAAGATTTTTTGCCTGGCCCGGTTCAGAGAATTTTTTACAAGGAAATAGCCACAATGCTGCCACCTGTGGACAGCATTCATTCAAAAGCTGCAGGAAATGTGCATTTCCAACATAGGAAATACCAAATAGGAGTTAATATTTAAAAGGTGTTTTTGAGGGCAGACACTCTGGTGTAGTGTGGCTGCTTTGCACAGCAGTGTGGCATAATCCAACCTTAAAACTGGTTTAGATGGTGCAGGGAGGATCCCTCCAAATCCCCCCAATGGCATAGACCCAATGTAGGTAGTTTATGACACTCACCATTCCTACTGTAGGTATTAGAGAGGAAAGTGGACACACATGTGGGAAAGGCCTGGATAACTCTGCCTGGAGTTGGCTAGAAAATGGAATTTTTGTCTTGTGGAAAATTTCAATTAAAAAAGAAAAATTGAATCCCAAATCGGGATTAAAAGTCAAACACTCAAAATGTTTTGAGGGCAAGAAATTCTGAAAGATTCCATTTCAGGAACACAAAAATGGATTTTTTTGGTTCGCAGGCTGCCCACCTCATGGGCAAGCTGCATGGCTCCCTTCCATGGGGATTTGTCTCCTTGGCTATTTGAAGAGTCACAGAGCTGAGCAGTCTAGGAAGGCAGGTAGACCAGAGAGCCTGAGACTCTCAAAAAAGCAGGCTCCCAGAGAGACAGGCAGCCTGGGAAGCCTAAGTGCTCATGGAACCAGGCACCCTTCGAGGTGGGCTTCAGGGGAGGTGGGCAGCCCAGGGAACCTGAGAGCTGGCAGACCAGGAGCCACTCAGCCCACCAGATGGGGAGCCTGGGAGCTGGGCAGCTTGGCAGGGATCCCAGACCAGGGAGCCGGGTGAGCTGGCAGTAAAGCAGGAAGATAGGCCAGCCAGCAGACCCGTCTGCCTGTTCTCCATCTAAAGTTTTGGTGGAGTCAAAACATTCCCACAAAATGTTTGGAGTCAGCATTTTCCCAAGGAAAATTTTTCCATCAAAAAGTTTTTCACCAGCTCTTCTGTGCTCCCCACCAATCTTGGGCTGCTTTCAGCATTTATGGCTGTTGTATCATGGCTTACATTAGAGCAACCCTCAAGCTGGTTTTACAGCACAAAGGGGACCGGCCTGCACTGAGCCGCAGCAAGAAGAGCAAATGCAAGATTCAAACTACCTTTACATACCCACTCAAGCCTGACTTGTGCTCTGTACAGTTTGGCTGCACCAGAGCATCTGGTCCCTTGACCTCTAGCTTGAGTCATTTTTTCTTAATTACTTTCTTGTCACAGATACTGAACATTTCTCCTATGTTCAATTCTATCTTTCCTCCCTCTGCTCTTCTCACACTGATCTCCTTTCTGTCCCCTCGCACAATTTGCCACTGTTATTGGTGCAAGAGCCTTCTACTTCATGGCATTCCTGTATCTTTGTCTCATTAACTTCAGCTGAAAAACATATATATTGCCCTAGTTGGGTCTGCAAATTTCCCCTTCCTCCACTATGATCTGTTACTGCAATTGTATTGTTTATCTCTGTAAATCACACAGCGTTTATGGAAAGACACTAAGATGCTTTTTGCAATGCAACTTTTTCTGTTTTCCTGTACAAAATAAACAAGCTAACACCAGGTTCAATACGATGGAAAGCACACTGCCATGATCAATCATACTGTATTAGACTGCATTTATTTTCAAAGGTTCTCTCTGGTTATTACGTTAAATTCCATATCTGAGAGGACTCAGTGCTTACAACCCAATTTAAAGCAAAGGGTAAGAACCCTAATATACACATTTAAATAACAGGAGTGAACATTTTCTCCTTTCCTAACAAAATCCATTTGCTAAACAAACATGCATTACAGCATGTAGCTGACTCCAGGGAAGAATCTTTGGAATGGTTCTACATATTAATGCAAGTCTGAAAATCTCTGACCATAAATGCAACAATGTATTGCTGCTAACTTGTCTAGCTCATTTCATTCATTGGCTAACATTGGTGAAAATAAACTTTGCCAGGGTGGGTCAAGCCTTTTAGCTTCAAGGATTTCTTGATTTGTGGAGTTGTTTTGTATTAGTGACCCTTAATGCAAAGGTAGGTGATCTTACACACACACACACACAGCATGTGCTCTACCCTCCTTGAGGGTGAATGTGCTGGCTGAGAGTGAGTCCAGCCCCTTGGTGGCCTCATGGAGTCATAGTGCACAAAGCCTGTGATTGTGACTGGCCCCGGCATCCACGCAGGGGTGTGCACAAGTGTTGAAGGTTCCTTGCAGATTCTTAACCCCTTTGCATTAGTGTGTAGGACGGAGCACGATCTAACCTTTTGCCATCAGCTGTAACAGAGACATTCAGCTGAGCCCCATGGTTAATTAACTAGTGAATAGGTTCCTCTGATTTATAGTGTTTCAAATTTTCCCCTCACTGTGGAAACTTAGGCCATGGCTGGAGCAATACCTGACATGAGGAATGAGTGATGAGAGAGCCCTCTAGCAAGGTCAGTGGCCATCTGGTCATGGTTTTGCTAATTTTAAAGCAGTACAACCAAAGATGATGGTGAGCATTACTGACAATAGAGACAAAAATGCGGAGCTTTAAATGCTGCAGCAGCGAGGTCAGAGAGGGGTTCTCGTAAAAAAACAACCAGTCATAAGGAAATTCAATTCCAAGATTTCTACTCCCGTTAGAGGAAAATTTCTCTTAAAGACAAGCTGTTGTTGTATGGTCTTAACATCCTACTTGTTAAGCAGGTTACCTCATCATGGGCATATTACACCAGTACTTTGTGATCTCAGCTGGATGACTACTGATTTCTGGGTGGAGTTGAAGGCATTGTTTTTGACTCCTAAAGCTCTAAATGTCTTGGGATCAGCCTGCTAAGGAGACCATTTTTCTCCCCATGCCACTGTAGTGGAGATCACCAGAAGAATTCAAGCTGGATCCCCCTTTTTACGAAGGAGAGTGAGCTGCTAATAAGGTCCCTTGTGGAGAATGCCCTCAACTTCAGAATTCACTCCCTCTGCTTAGTCCAAAGTTGCCCAAATCTGTTGACTTTCTGGGCATGCTGCAAAGCACATCTATTTTCACAGGCTTTTGGGGAGGAAGGAGCACAGCCAGGGTTGGTGATTGTGAGAATAGTGGGATATTTTGGACTAATTACTTGGCTGCCTACATTTTGGCTATTTTGCAGATATTTAGATGAATGGTACACTTAATTCTTGTCTAAAGCTCCTAGCACATATTTTTATTGGGTATATAAATCAAAATAATTGTACAGCAATGTACAATTATGATGAACTATGGGTATTAGAAACATCTCAGATTTAAAGGTACCATAAAAATTCCTTCCTCAACAGAAAAAAAAAATGGTAACTAACCTTTTGTAACCATTGTTCTTCAAGGTGTGTTGCTCATGTCCATTCCATGCTAGGTGGGTGCCTGGGGGAAACCCATGTAAAGGACTGGCATAGGTTTGCTGCATGCCCAGCCCCTGGGATGAAGAGTCCCTTGGTGACAGGGACTAACTAGTCACACTACTATGTACACTTACTCTACGTACAAGAACTATATACACTAATTACAAAAACGACAATAACTATGACCAGAGAAAAGTCCAAAACCACTGGGAAAGAAGCCTTGCCACAGCAAGAAAGATTGTTCCAGCAACCGTCATGGGCAGTAAGAAGGGACTGAGAGGGTGTGGGGTCGGTGGCGCCCCTTATACTCGCACATACACACGCGATTCCAGAGGGTACTAGAGCCGGCCCCAACAGATACCACTAAGGGAAAAATCTCTAGCAACAGTACACGTCGTGCGCACATGCCTAGCATGGAATGGACATGAGCAAGCACTCAAAGAAGAATAAATGTTCTACTTTCAGGTGAAATTATAAACACTTATTTTGACATGATTTCACTGGTCCAAGATTTCCAACATAAAATTTATTATAAATGTGTCCAAATATGCTAAGGTTCTCAGGACAGGTATTAAATATAAAGCATAACTTCCTAATCCAGTATAGTCCTAATAGAATTTTAACCAAACAGCTGGATTAATGTCATGTCTTCCTTTAAATTTGTATTTCTTGCTGCAATAGATGCAAAGGTTCCTACTTTTACTGGGAATTTCCAGTGAAAACTCTTTGTCCGCCCCCCCCATTCATTATTTATTAATTATTATTATTATTTACTATTATATTTTTTCCTGGAAACTGCTTGTAGAATATCATTAGCCCAACTGTTTGTGCTTTCGAGAAAAATAAGACATGAAATGAGCTAGCTGCAGTAGCAGGCCAAACAAGTGAATGGCTTTATACTTCACAATAATCTACAGAAGACAAACAGCTTCACAGTGTTGATGCCAGTGCCCATGGAAAAGGGTGCCTTGGAAGAAGAAGATGGTGCATGTCTTCCCCAAAATTATATTTGTTCTTGCCTATTGCTGGATGATGGGCAAATGTACAAAATGAAGGGATTAAGTTCAAACTGACAGAAAACAGCATCATCTGCTTGTGATCATGCTATCCGCAAGTGGCAGACTGTCCTACTTAGCCAAATTTTAAAGCAACAACTGCTGGGTCTTTAGCAACATCTGAAGAATTTTAAAGGGAAAAGGGATTAGAAACAACAATAAATATTTATAGCCACAAAGTTGCTTCCACACTAGATATTGGATTACCAAAGTATCGTAGGCTTATGCGGTGTAATTGCGTTAAATCAGAAATCTTCCTTATGCCCTTTTACTTCCAAGCAACATATAAATATTTGTATATTAAATATTATATGCATTGTACAGTCATAGCAGAATCAGAAACATTTGAGGGTAGAACATAATGTTGCTTCTTTTCCTGTTTACCCTGGTCCATACCCACAATAACTATGATACTCCCCACAGAAAGCTGGTTTTAAAATAAAATGGTGGAACACAGCATCATAGGACTTATGCCACAGTAACTGGCATGACATTTTTAGAGATCATGTTATTTATCAGTAAGAATCAGTGTCATTATGTACGCTGGAATAATTGGAACATCCATTTGGGGATGAAATGAACTCCTTGAAAATAAACATGATTCACAAGATAAACTAACCATCATTTCATCATGGCTCATTCATGATATGTCTTTTAAAATAGTCTATTGTGACAGTTCTTGGGGCACCCAGGACTGCAAGTCACTTTGTTACCTCCTGTCTCCAACAAGAGGGACTCTCCCTGGCACTACCAGCCTTTCAGCCACTCAGGCAATATCCTCTGGACCATGCCAGCCCTAACTTTGCCTTGCAGGTTAACAATAGGTGCACCCCAATTGGATTGTTCCACTGCGGTATCCAACCCTCGACACTGGCTACTCACAGAAATCCCAGATCCTCTGCACCCAGAGGTGCGGTATATCCCAATGTACCAGTTTTACATTAAAACACTGCTTCTGTAAACCGCACAGCACTTACAATAAAACAAAAGGTGGTTTATTTAGGAAAGAATAAACATTTAACTGGAAACAACAGAGAGCAATGGAAACAAATGGTTACAATACAAAACAAAATCATAGAACATAAACCTGGGTGTACACTTATCAATAGTTACCTTTTCTATCTAATAAAGTAGATTCCCCTGCCAGCCCCAAAGTTCAGTCCATTGCAGAGCTGGCTGGTTTCTCAAAAACCAGGCTCCAAACATTCATGAAAGCAGATCCGCTCCACAAGGGGTTTCTCAGTGAATGGATATACAGTGCTTCTCCCTCCTCTGTGTTATACTGAAAACAGCCTTGTGTTTCCATTCACAGACAGGGTGAACCCAGCCTTGTTGTAAAGCTTTTTTACATTTAAATTGTTTTGATGGTTTGTCGTTGCCTCTGACGTTTCCCATTCAAAATCTTAGTATTGCAAAAGGCTAAACGATGGAGTCTTGCATTGCATCCCTGGCCAAACAGGGTAAGGTGAAACCACTCCCATGCTCTAGGCCCATTACCTCCCAATGATTAATTTAATAAAGCATACTTTCACTATAAATATATTACTCCTTAAATATTATCCTTACCTACGTCTCACAATGAACATGAATCTTGACAAATGACGAGCTTTCTGTAGATAACTTACATATTACCCTTTATGGGTAATATTACCCCCTTTTTGAAAGTGTAATTTTCAGTTCCAGATGTGTTTGGTACAGTGACTTTGTCATGTCTGAGGTGAGAGATGTTTTCAAAGAACTGGGGACCCTTTGCCTAGGAGCCTGCGTGTCACAACCGTGCATTCAAGAACTTCTTTGTGACAAAGTGGTGGCTGCTCCTCTCAAAACTTCACATCCTGGTGAAACTCTAAACTTGCATTTGATTTGTTCTAAATATTGCTATGATTGAGGTTGTTATTGCCAGTACCACAAGAAAAGGGAGATTCTAACCCATTCACAATAAATATCAAAGTGTGGGGAGAATGACTTGTAAGATTCTTCAGGTACATTCCCAGACCTCCCCAGCTGTAAATCCTTTCAATCCTTAAAATACGGACAGTGCATATTTTGCATAGAACAGTTGGCTTAGCAAAGGTACAGTAGTGCAACTCTGGGAAATCTATTCAGTTAAACCTTTCCAAAGATTCCAGTTAGAATCTGAACTGATGTCAGACCAGATGTGGAAGTACCACAAACTTGGACCTGTAAAATTTCAGACGTCCTTTAGGGACATGTTCATTATTATTATTTAGCCAGAAATTCAATTCAGTGGAATTAATCTTCCTGGGCAGGAAATCACCTGTGCAACTGGTGGAATTTTAAAGAGCCACAACTTTTCAATTAACAAGTTTTGTCAAAGGGACTATGCATAAATCAGAGGCTGTCTCAGAGACTATCCACACCGGGAAAACCTGTAGCATAGTCCAGGCACACAGCATCTAATAAGCATATACTTCTGAATAAGCAAACAAACCTTAATATGGGTTTGAAGGTAAAACAGCAGCACATGCCAGAATGAGGAAAGATTCACTGATGTCTTGGATTCTCATGGTGATCACCAGGGATCCCAGAAATCCGTTTGCCACAGAAAAATGTGAAAAAATGGAAAATCTGCGTTTTCACAGAGAATCTTTAGTTTTTACATTTTGTAGAAAAATAAAAACATATATTAACTATTAACTAAATTTTACTGAAAGTACCAGTGTCACTTATTCAATGCATGCAACCTCTCCCTCTTGTGGTTGATTTTTGAATGTGCTTTAAATTTACATAGCTAAACATACTCCAATAAATTGCTTCCGGTGTATAGAGGGTACTCAACAGCATAGAGGAGTTCGTGTTTTAATACATCTCAAATTTCACTTCAGCCTCCAGTCGTGAGTAGTTAAAGTTATGAAAAGAAGCCAAAAACTTTAAATATCACTGCTAAAGACTGTCACTGAGTTTGGGAAGGACAAATTTCACATTGATTGTAGGCTTTGAACTTAATTAAAAATTGTAAATATATCAATAAAATGTTGTGTTTAGTTGATACCTATATATATTGTGGCTAAGGAAACTAAAGTTCAGCATTACATTTTAATGGCAGAAAAAGACAGGTGTTCATGGTTTTTTTTATTGGAGAATTTTGGTTTTTTTTAATCGCAGAAAACTAGGATCCCTGGTGATCACTATTCAGAAAGCCTCAACTGATCCTGAAAATTAGAGCCATTTCACACCCACTTCTACATGGAATGCACTGGATTCCTCTAGGCGTTAAAAAAACCTGGATCTTACCTACTCAGATGCTTGCTGGAAGTAGTTTTGGTAAAAGGGTAACTGACTACATCTCTGTGAAATGGAAATGTGCAACAGGTTGTTACTTTAGGTTGTTATTGTGTAGCCAATAAAGTCTGTGTGCATTGCATCTGTACCTACAGTCAGTCAAGCTATACTCCCTGCCATCTCCCCACCCAGCAATGAGTATTGCTGGTTCCTCAAAGCTACTTTATCTGTCTAAAATATAATAAAATAAAATAAAAAGCTTGCACCTGAACAATCCATAATATTGCCCAATACTGGCAAGTAATACAATGGTTTTACTGGAGAATGCCAAATTTAAAAGAATCTATTGTTTTGGCCAAGAAGTCTTGCTCTGTGACCAACTTGGGAAACTATTCATTGAGGTTTGTGGTGAGTAAGAGTCTGATCCATTTGCCATGGACATTAATGGGACCATGACTGCATTCTGGGTTGTTGCAGTGAAACTTGAAATTCCTTATACAACATTCTAATACCTTGTACATTGACATTAAGAAACTTAAATCAGTATATTGCTTTCAAAATACTGGGATTTTTTTCCGATAGGCTTTTCCTTAGGGGACAAGGGACAAGAAATCAGCAATAATATTGAATGTTAGAGAAACCAAAATACCTGGAAAGAAGAAAAATCAAAGCTTTATAAAAACATACAAACTCTCCCTTCTCTCAGTGCTACCTAATGTGATTATTTCAAACCCCACTTATTCTGCTTTATAGTAGCTAGAATAGAAGCCACTCCTTCACTCACTCCTATCAGTTAAGTGAGATTAACACAGCATCTCTTCCAAAAGTAAGGTTGATTAAATAAAATGTGATTATCTTCTGTCAACAGATCATAAGGAAAAGATGAGGATTAGGATTCAGTGGAAGGATAGGATAAGAGACAAGAGTGAAGTGACAGAAATGAATAAGTGATGTATATGTTAAATTGTTAATAGACATATGAGAGCTTGAAAAAAATCAGAACTCTATAACATGGCAGCTACTATGTTACATTTTGTTACTAATGATTATAGTATGTTAATAGCTCATTTCCAGTTAGCATGAATCTTAAGGATAATTTTATGACACTTTTTCGTTAGCTAGGGATACCGTAGAAAGCAAGAACGAGTGGGTCTTCATGAAAAGACAGAAGCAAATATAATTGTACTAGGACTAGAGCTGGATAAATAACAAAGGACAAACAATGAGATAAACTTGCAGCTTTCTCCAAAGCCCTGAACAAGGGGCAACACGTTGTTGCACAGTCTCTGGAGCAGACCGGAAAACAGATCGCATCTCAGAGCACAAGTACTCTGACAGAACCAAATTCATCCTTAGTGTAAGACCACTGACTTTAAGGGACCTAGATCAGCGATGCATTTGAGTTTATTACAAATGCTTGTGTATTGAACATACCAATTGTTAAATATTACTAGTAACTAAAATGGTGGAACAGCATTTTCTGTAGGCCTGTGTCAGGCACAGAAATGTGCTTTCAAGAAATTAACAAGTAATTATTTCCTATTTTTTCTAATTAATCATGGGGGTGATTTGCATGACAGAGAAGAAACACTGGCAGTGGAAGGAGCTCTTGATAGTCTATTATGGCTTAACTGTTGTTTTATGAGAGTAGGGAAAATGGTAACATTATGGAATGCATGAGAATACACTGTAATCTAATTATAACAAAGTGTACTGCAATGCTATTCAATTGGGAAGAATTCTTGCAGTAATGAAACGCACATTTAATGCTGCTCCATTTTTTAAAAATGGCTATTTCATTTGCATACTGATGAGAGGGGCAGTAAGGCAAGCAAAAATTGAATGCAAAGTAGTCTGACAGAAAAGGGAAGGTCATGCTATTCTCTCTCTGAAATTTGCTCAGGATTTAGCCTGAACCAGCCATAGAAGAGGTCAAATAAAATACACAACTGGATCACAACACTATTTGAAGAAATTTTTGAAGAAATGGGCTACATATTCAAAATATTACCCATGAGACAAACCCTGAAAAGCAGAACTGCGTTAATTTTCTTCTCACTCTAGGGCAAAAAGCAATTTGTGTGTGCAAGCATATTTTCAAGGAGCATGCTTCACCATGTAGAACAGGGTGCATGTTCCAAAACTGGCATCTTTAGAGCTTAATGCCGAGAGAGTCAAAACTCCTCACAACTTCAATATGGATTTCAGGTTCATAAAGACTTAAAGATCGGGCTAATGAAATTATGTCTACAGTACTTTTTATGGCACTCATTACCATAGTATCTGAGCCCCTAGCAATCTTGTAACATATTTATTCTCCTATGAAGTAGGGAAATACCACTTCCCCTTTATACAGAGGGGGCAACTAAGGCACAGAGTATTAGGTATTTAGATACCTAATTCCCACTTAAATCAAGGGGAATTAAATGCCTTTGTGGATCTGGACCTTACCCAAAGTCATATAGGAAGTATGTGGTAGAGCTGGGAAATTGAACCAAGGACTTCCAAGCTTAAAAGTAGTGCCCTAACCACTGGACCATCCAGATGTGCATGTAGGACATACATCTATACTGGAGGCTGTGTGATGGTGCCATGGAGGAGCTCATGGTGTATAGTGCCTACTTCAACGTGTTGGCATTCAGAGTGTATGCTTACACACTGCAGGGACTGGGAGCAGTCCATGCACATAGGAGATCTCAGAGACTGCAACTGTAGCATGCCTCTGCATGGAGTAGAGGGAGCAAGAGCATGTAAATTCCTTATATCATCACCTACTCACTTTTGCAAGGGCCACCTACAGTCTATCCCTTTGTGAGATGAAGGCTCAATAAGGCATCATAACTATTTGGATGACTGTAATTTTCCATTGTAAACATATGGTCTCAAATCTGCAGCACTCACTCCTTCATTGTAACAGTGGGGTACAACTTATAGGTCCTTTTGAAGTTTTGCTGCAGGTCCCGTTTTGAAGAATGAGACTGGAAAGCCAATTCAGATGTTACAGTATGGACAGGCAAGAAACAAACATTCATCTGTTAACCACAGAACTAACATTTCCTGGCTAACAGGTGATGTCAACACCAGACAAAATATTGGCAGAAGGAAATTTTGGCAAATTTATCTAGACTGCTGCTGCCATCAATGAAAGAAGTTAAGAAATCAAGACACGAATTCTAAAAATAATGAATCTCACTGATATCTGAGATGAAAAGATTAGTGTATGCACTAAGTGTATGCACATTGGGAGAAATGCAATAATAGAAATGATGAATAATCTCTTTCAGTCTCAGATCATTGTGTCAATTAATGAACAACTGTCCCAGTCTATGAAGGGCCATTTCATATGGATACGAACATTCCACAACAGATCTGATGGATCTAATCATTTCTATAGCTATCTACAGTTGAAGAAAGCATTCAAAGGTAGATTCATATGTTGTTTTTGATCCATGAAACTCTATTGACATTTATGGCAAAGTTTAGGGAGTAAATCAGAGCAGATTTCGGATCCTAAATTTTAGGAGGGCAAAGTTACAAAGGTCTGCAGACCAGCCCCCGTTTTTGAAAGCGTAATTTTCAGTTCCAAAATTTGTACCTGCCTTCAGGTAGTTGCAAGGAGTACGTACCCAGATCTTCAACTGCAATTCAATTCCAGGTGCAAACTATGCAGGTTCCAATTTTTCAGCTGCAAACTGCATGAGCAGAAAATTATTTTGAAAATTTTGCCCATAATGTCAGTGGGTACAACATTCAACAATCCGCAACTGGAGCCAATTTGTGTCTGTGGCCACATTTCACATAAATCATGTCTATCCTTAGGCCCTAATCTGTTTTGAGTGCAACAAGACCAGTCCTTGTTTACTATTTGCAAAGACAAGATCCTCAGAACTGCTGGAAGTTTGAAGCCTAAGGAGAGCTCACCTGTCCCTAAAGTTGGACAGATGTCGGCTGACTCCCGCAAGCAGCTCTGAAGAGAAATCTTAAAAATAAACAAACTGAAGACTCAGATTCATTGGCTCTATCATCTTTCTGCCTCTTTCCACAGAGAGGGATGCAAGGCTCAGAAACCCCACTAGAATGTTTGTTTTTTTCCAGAGGAGTTGATTTGAGCTAATCTCTCTCCTCAGAAGCTTCTCCGTGTCAACTCCATGAATTCGGGTATCTCCAGTTTTAGAGACATGGGATTAGGCAAGGAGGAAGCAGAGTTGTGGGGACAGCCACGCTCAATATCATCATCTCTGTTAAAATCTGTTGGGATTTCCTGATGTAAGATAATTCTTGCCCTGTCAGCATTATCTCACTCAGATTCCCATTCCAAGCTGCAATCCCCTCAACAAAAGAGATTCTGGTTGAGTTGGAGAATTGGGACAATATGAGTCCTGGACTACTATGGAATGCAAGCTGAAGAGTGAAATCATTGAACCACCATGTAAATGCTCTGGACATTCCAAAATAGGAGGTATTCTCCCACAGATATAAGCACATCT
Organism: Lepidochelys kempii; assembly: GCF_965140285.1. NCBI lineage: Eukaryota > Metazoa > Chordata > Testudines > Cheloniidae > Lepidochelys > Lepidochelys kempii. The sequence goes on from NC_136380.1 coordinate 21,445,196, forward strand.
GTGATCTGAAGTGCTACTCTATGGAGAAACAAACCATTTCCCCAATGTATGATGAGGCAGAATGTCTGCAGTCTCAAGGACAAAATTTAGGCCAAACTTTGGCCTTCCAGTGGGCTTTCCACAGGGAAGATCTGGGCCTAGGTCACATTAACATGTATTTAATCCTGTGACGTTAAATGGGCACATTGTACCCCATAAAAAACTACTCAAAAGAACCACGCATTACCTTTTCTTTCTTTTTGATTTTGGATGCAGGTAAAATCCAGTTTCATTTTTATGATCTGCAAACAAGTTCTGGCAATATATTAGCATCAATCCTAATGTCTTTTCATATTGCTAATTCAGAAGTTTCTTGTCACAGTGTGACCTTGAAAAGTTCAGAGAACTAAGATTCAAAGGCTCTCAGATCAATAGCTTTAAGCAGGAGTCCTACAATAAACAACTTATCAGAGCTCTTCAGCATCAGTTTCTATCTAACAATAGCTCTATGCACTTATATGGCCCCAATCAATGCAGAATCTGAACATCTAGTGTCCCTAGGCATATAGCAGCCTGACTTCTAGTCAGAAGAGCACAGATATACATTCCATGTTCTTTGTACCCATTAACCATGCAGGGCTTCACTTAGCAGTAGCTGCTTGGATAAAATTTCTATGGACTTTAATGGCACTTTTGCCTAGATCAGCAGTTCTCAAACAGTGGGTCAGGACCCCAAAGTGGACTTGCTGGGGTCTGGGGCTGAAGCCAAAGCCCAAGCCCCACCACCCAGGGTTGAAGCCAAAGCCCGAACTTCATTGCCCGGGCCCAAAGCCGAAGCCTGAGGGCTTCAGGCCTGGGTGACGGGGCTCAGGTTACAGCCCTCCACCCCGGCATGGCAGGGCTCAGGCGGGCTCAGGGTTCGGTCCCCCTCCTGGGGTCGTGTAGTAATTTTTGTTGTTAGAAGGGGGTCGCGATGCAATGAAGTTTGAGAACCCCCGGCCTAGACCCTTTTGGATTGGATTAATAAATAGTGCCATGTTTAGTGTTAGTTTTCACTGAATACAAAAAGAAACACCAGCTTTATTGTTGTTGGTTTTTTGGTTTGGGGGTTTTGTTTTGTTTCTTTAGCACCTGGTCAAGGTCCAAAGACTTAATTGTTACTGAATGTATATAACACAAACATCAAAACAATCTGCTCTCATCAAATACACATTTCAAATTCATGTCCACTGCAACTTTGGAATATCTTCAGAGCCTAAAGGCCTTGCAGAAATGTGAGTAAGAATCTTATAGTATAATACATTCAGGCATGTAGAGAATTTCAGTATATGGAACATTCAGAAGCCAGCCACAATAGACTAATATTTTATAAAGTTCCTCAAAAGAAGTAATTTAAAACTCATTGTCCAAGTTCCTTCTTAACCTGTTGTGGGGGAAACCATCTCATTGTCTCCAGACTCTTCAGGTTCAGACATTTCCACTGTCCTTGATTAAAGTAATTATTTCAATTATGTTCCCTATATAGCAGGTTCAGTTGGAAAAACATCATGCACATCATTTGTTATTTCTCTGAGTATGGTTTTCCTAAGTCTCTTGCTGTCTTGCACCAAAGCTATTTAACTTCTTACTAATGCCAAAAGTTTTAACTATAGTCTGAATTTTGTCCTAATAACTACCCAGCTCTTAATGAGAATACAGAAGACAGTTTTGGTAAGTTGACCTTCTAGTAATGTTAAATAGAAAGCAGTCAAATTGACTGAGAGAAGAGAGGATGTGACAAAACAAATGTCAGGGTTTTTAGTGGATCCATGTTTTGCTTCAATATTGTGCAATATCTGTACCTGAAGAGTCAACAAAAACTATACACCAAAATACACTAGCAAAATGAGAAAAGTATAGAAAAAAAACCCCATGACCTCATCCACATGACAACTGTAAGGAAAGTTCATACACACGTGCAGACAATGAAGCTCACAATTCAGCATGTTCTTAGGTGTGTTCTGAGTAATACCTGATTAACGTACAAGAATTAGAGTTGGGTATCATATAATAATTAAACGAAAACCACAACAAACTCTTCTGGTTTGGGGGCTTCATTACTGTAGTCTATGGAACTTTTAAGAACTGAGGGGACTGTCTGTGGTTATTGCACCTGTAACATCTGGAGTATTCTGGGACGCAGGTTCAAACAGACTGGTCAACTGGCAGCAATTGCCACTGGGTTTGGCTGGAGAATGAACCAAAGACTGAAACGGAAGTTGAATGTTGTTATGTATACAAGCGTACACGTGTGTTAACTGTATTCATTTTATTGTTTTATATTGCTTGTTGTTGCTATTCTGATCCAATTATCACTGTAGTTAATTCATAAAGCACTACTTGCTGATTGCAGTTCCTGATACTCTATCACAAAGCTTAAAATTCAGCTCAGTTTTGCTGAAAGCTTTGCTGAAGCCTGTGATCATTTCAAGTGAACCTATGTTTACTTTCCAATGATTTAAGCCAGATTTCGGAGTTTGACTCAGAAATCATGGTTTCAGATAGTTCTGACCTGGAACCAGGTGAAACCTGCTGACAGTAGTGAGTTTTATTCTGAAATTCTGGGTTCATTTCTGCCCAAAATCCAAACTGAAACTGATGTGAATATAATTCAAAGACACTTCACAGATATTACTCCCATGAATGGCTGCAGACTAAAAACATGGAGTTTCACACAGCTCTAATAATAATATGAGTCTGGTTTTGATCTTGCTTAAACTAGTGTAAGATAATCAGTGTTGCTTCTACGGAGAAACACAGGTGAGAGATCAGAATCAGAGCCTACAATTTTAATAAACTTCTGCCTAGATGGGCTGTCAATCCAACTTTAATTTCCTGTTTGGAAGAAGAATTAGGTCAGAGTCACCAAGGATCAACGAGTGCTTTATATGCGTCTTTTCTGTTTGCTATAAAGTCCTGTTTGCATATCCTCATTACTGCATAGGTCCCCACTGAACCAGTGTTGAAAATGGTTCAACTGCTGGCATAGATAAGACAAAACAATTTTCAGTGGTATTACAGAAACAGTGGTTGAATCTTGGAACTCCAAATCAGATTGGGAACCCTGCCTCAGTCACGTTCTCTATAATGGTGCTAAAAACATTTTTGTCCTCTCTACATTATCAGTTAAACAGTTTTCAAGGTGATATCAGGGAGAAATGGCTACTGACAAATATTTACTCCTGGAGGAATTCTGCATTGAAAAATAAAAAATTCTGTGCACAATATTTTAAAATTCTGCAAAATTCTGCATATTTTATTTGCCAAAATAACACAATATAATAATGCCAATTTCAATTATTTTGGTAATTTATTTCAAAATACCCACCAGCAAATATGTCTGTAACAAACACAGAAAACACAAAAGATTCCCCCAGGAGTAGAGAGTTAAAGAAACCCCTGTGCCCATATGGATCCTCACTGCAGGATCAAAATATAAGTTACCCTAAAGTAGGAGGGATGTGGAGGAAGGCAGAGAGCAAATTAGTCAGTTGAGAAAATGCATTAGCTTAGTGGGGTCTGTCCCCAGTCTCTCCCCAGTGAGAGGTGAGAGTGCTCCCTGCTTCTCTGAGGGCAAATGGACCTCAAGATCCACTCAGCTGCTCCTAACCCCCAACCCTTCTTCAGCTCCCCCTCCCTCAGGATCCTTGCCCCAGGGACTGTTCCCCCTCAGGTGCTCCTCCCACACTCACTGCCTCCTCCTTCAGGGCACAGCCCTTTGCCTTCACCTCTTCCTTCCCCCAGAGATTGACTCTCATTTTTCACAACATTTGCCACCCCAAGCTTCAATAGCCCCCACCACTAGGGGCCCTGTGCTCCCACTGCTTCCCCCCAACCACTGGGGATCCTCTGCTCCCACACACCACTGCGGACCTTCTGCTTCTCCCCCTCCCCTCACCACTGAGGCCACTGTGCTCCCCACTACCCACTCCCACCACGGGGTACCCTATGCTCCCCCCTCCCACCCTGACTGACCCTTTCCTTGCCTGCCCCACCCCTAGAGGCCCTAGCACAGTGGAAGAAACTGACTGCAGGAGCCGTAGCTGGAGAACCAGGTTCCTGGCAGAGGGGACTTGGCTGTGCGGCGCTGCAGCTAAGAGTTCCATCTGGGACTGGGGCGTGCGCTGCAAGCAGATGTCTAGTGAAAAAACCCTCCCTAAATGGCGTCCCTGGCCAAGGCTCCCCACAGCTGCTTGGGTCAGCCCCATACCTCTGCAGGGCGGGCACAGTGACAGTGGCAAGGAGCACGCACTGGGACTGCCTCCCAGTGGGAATGCATGGATCACCCTGCAGCCTCCACCCCAGGTCATGGACTCAGCAGAAAGGCTGCACCCAACCCTGACACAGCACAATGGCTGGGCTGGCCCCAGAAACACCCTGAGGTCCTGCCCCTCCACGACGGGCACACCACGATAGCGAGAGAGGAGGAGAGTCTTGCACATATGCACAGCCCTGTTCCCCCTCTCCCCAAGGAGGTGATGTACATCTCTCCTAGCTGCTCCTGCCACCCGAAGTGATGCACCCGCTCGGGACTGCTGCCAGAGAGGGGCATGTGACCCTTCTCGCGGCTTCTCTTTGCTTTCCCATCTATTATTCTGTGAGGAAACCAAAAAATCTGCAGGGGACATGAATTCTGCACATGTGCAGTGGCACAGAATTCCCCCAGGAGTAAAATATTGTCAGGCATGAGTCAGTTTCCTTTTATGGATGAGGCTTAACGGACTGGTGGCATTTTTCAACAATGAAGTTAAACTTTCCTTCTGGTAAAGCCTGAGTTAACATTTCCCCACAGCATAAATCTTGACAAACAATCCTGAATAACAGACTGGCTGGAGAGAACTGTTGACAAGACTTAAATCTGACACTGTATTTATGACAGGTTTCAGAATAGCAGCCGTGTTAGTCTGTATTCACAAAAAGAAAAGGAGTACTAGTGGCACCTTAGAGACTAACCAATTTATTTGAGCATAAGCTTTCGTGAGCTACAGCTCACTTCATCGGATGCCACAAGTACTCCTTTTCTTTTTACTGTATTTATGATCCATCCACAATAAGGGGGTCACAATAGTACTTGATGACCGTAAGGATAGGTTTTCATTTCATGATTGGTAACTGACAATCCTTATCTTTAGAAACTGGCTTCCAGAATCTGAAGGAGTAATTAAAGCAGTCATTCACCACAATCTAAGTCTGAACTCTAAACTGCCCAAACGTCATAATGAAGGGGAAAATGTGACAGAGGAAATAGCGGCTGTTAAGAGGGAGGATTATATAAATTTCTGGAAGAATAAAAGTATTGACCCATCTTTGAAATGGATAGGGGTGGGTAACATCCTCAGCATGCTACTTCCAAAATTATTCCAAAAGTGGCCCAGCGAAACCTTAAATGCTTAGAGATATATGGGAATACAAATACCTGCTGGCATCCCCAAGTAACTGCTTCCCTCCCAAATGGTACTGTAGCCTTATGTCAGAAATACTTCATCCTGAAAATAGTACTTCTGGGACTGCAAGTTTCAGAAACTGGAAATCAGATCTTCCTGGCTTCTACCTACCATGTCAGGAATCAGATTTCAGAGAAGCAGCCATATTAGTCTGTATTTGCAAAAAGAAAAGGAGTACTTGTGGCACCTTAGAGACTAACTAATTTATTTGAGCATAAGCTTTCGTGAGCTACAGCTCACTTGATCAGAGGCATTCAGTGGAAAATACAGTGAGGAGATTTATATACACACAGAACATGAAAAAATGGGTGTTTATACTGCAGCAAAGTTAGCAACATGAAATTACCTTGCGCGTCAGCAATGGATGCGTAGCAATACACATCCTGTACTGTAATAGCAACTAGCAGGTGTATCTATAATTGGAGTTGTGTAATGTCTGGGGTGGAGGAGTGGGAATGTCTCAAATAGCAACAGAATGGACTTAAAAAACACCAGATTCATGAAAGTGGGCGGATTAGTTTCATTGTTTGATTCTCACTTACTAAGTGACATTTTGACACTAACTTTACCTAACTAGGTCTAGTTGCAATTTCTGATCTTCTGTATTTATAGATAAAACAAATAAATTAAATGCTTGTGAGAGAAGTCTGAGCTATAAGAAGCAGCTTCATGGGAGATAAAACAGCTGATACAGAGAGCTGAAAGGCAAATATACATATAGATAAACATATGCACACACATACACAGGTGTTTTTTTTTAACCTCACAGTGCTCCTATCCAGTACTCATCAGGAGGGGCCCATGTAGGCAGAATTAAGTCCCACCTTCCCAGGAACTCATAGGTGCAGGAGCTAGGGTGTTTGGGTGCTGCTGCACCCCCAGGTTTTGCCCAGGGTCCTAGCCACCAGCCCCATTCCCCAGGGATCTGCTGCCAAATCGGGGTCCCAGCCGCCAGCCCCGCGCCCAGGGGCTCCACTCCTGGCCCTGACCTGGGGTTCCACCCCTGCCCCCAGCTGTGGTGCAAGCCTTGGCTGCTTTGCCCCTGACTGCATCCTCTCCTCTTGGAGCCACAGCCCTGCTCCCATCCCCAGCTCTAGGGGACGCTGAGGAGCATGGACAGGGGTAAGGAGGGGCACAGTTCTGCAGTCCCACTCTAAAAACTGTTTCAGCACCACTGCATGGGAGATGCACAGAAACAGAGCAACAGCACCAGTGTTAGGACTTCTGTCCAGCAACCTACTAGGTCTGATCAACCCCTCACTTAAATTGATTCAGAACCAAACTTACAGTCCGGCCCTTGGCATGCCTCCTGCAGTCCTAGGCAGACTGACTGCACAGCACCCACATTATCCTGGACGTGAAGATCCTGGATAAAACAGCTGCAGGACACCCACAGCAGTCCATGAAACTAGCTGCAAGAAACCCATTCGGATGAATGGTACTAGGGCTAGGTAGTGGTCCCAAGCCAGTGTGGTCCCAGATCTTCCACTGAAGGTCTTCGTTCTCTGGTAAGACAGTGAGATAGCAGCAAATCTTAAGTTGTAGCTGCTTTTGGACTCTGTATGGACCTTAATTTCTGGTAGGCAATGTACTTGTATTCTTCTCACACTCACTGTACAGTACGCTCAGCCATCTATATTTCTGATGATAGGCATAACAAGATGATATGGTCGAGCCCACTGATCACCATGGCCTACTCACTTAACACAACTGGGTCCCCTTTTCCACAGATGGTTCTCCTCACTGTGAAGGAAAGATTCTCCTCATTTATCTTTCTTGGAAAGTCCCTTCACAAGGAAATTCTCACTCTTCTCCTCCTGTGTCACCTTCCATCACGACAATACTCATCTTGACTTTATGATCTATGCACTTAGTTTAGAGGGTGGTCAGCTCTACCATGCCTCTGGGATCCACTTATTTGAGATCCTCAGATGAGAGGCACTTTAATAGATGCTAAGCATTATTATTTTTGTTTCTCACTTGACCACTGACTTAGCAACCCTGAGATTTGTTATTTGCTTGTACTGTACACAAATGTACTGTACTTTGCTGCAGTATACCCCCCACCTTGACTAAATTTATGGGGGCATTTAACTTCCATTGGTTTCCTTGTATATATCCATGTTCTAGCTTGGCTTGTACTGTCCCAGCACCTCACTGAGCAATAAACTAACCGATGTCCTTTTTTAGCTGTTGACATGGAAACATAAGAGCTATTTGTCAGAGACTACATTATATTTTCAAACAGAACAGAAAAGCCCTAAATGCATATTTTGCTGATTCACTTTCAGCCATTTTAAGCTCCAGACAATCTACCTTGTTGTCACTTTTTCCTGCCTTAATTGATCATGTTCTGAATCTGTATTAAAAAATCTGGCCATCTGAAATAGTGGCTGTTTTGATTATTTAAATCTTCCAAGAATCATATTCCCATATTCTTAAACAAGACAAAGTCTTTTCATCATTGTTTTCTGCTTTAGGAAACTACTGTATTCTAGTTGACGCTTCCTCTCTGAGTGAGGCACTGCTCTATGAAACTGGCAGTCCTACTAGGGATCTGGGAAACAGAATATATGTATATTGAAAAGCTATTAAAGCATCTCCTATGAAAATAAAAGGTGCACTGCTTCCTTAGCACATGCTTAAGTCTATTACCTGTTCTAGGACGTTGTTTAATTATCTTATGGGACAGAACAAGGAAAATGGCCAGAAGTGTCACTATGCCACTTATTTCTACCATATTTGCTAAAAGAGAATCTGTTCCAGCAGGCATTAGTAATTCAGTATTTAGTTTATGATTTCACTGCACATCCAGTAATTTAGCACAAAATTAGATGCAGGTTATACTTAAGAGATCCACTGGCAAGGTAGAGAAATGGACTTCTATAAAAATAACCTGAATAGGGAACTGAGATGCAATGGGAAAATGCATCTTTTAAATGATTAATCAACTGTATATATTGTACAATAAAGAATTTAAATCAGAGCTTGTCATCCTGTACAACAACGAAACTACTGTAAGCTATAGTTTATTCCATAGGGTCCTATCTTGCCAGGTGCCGAGTGCCATTGTTATTGTGTGTGTTCAACATCTAACAGGAAGTGTTCAGCATCTTGTAGTATCAGACCCATAACGAGCTCCAATTCACCAACTGGAGAATCATCCCTTGAAATGCTTTTTAAAATAATGGCAATATGCACAGACTCCAGCATAGCAGTAGGCTCCACCTCTTGTGTAGCAGGATCTTTGGGGTGGCAAAGATTACCCCCTTTTTTAAAAAAGAAAATGGGTGAGTTTTGGTGCAGTTCCACAAAATCATCTCACTAATCCTACCCAAAATCTTCAGGCCACCCGCATTCAAATCAGTGGACAGGAGTTGGTTACATTTGCGGAGGGGACCTGAAAAACTGCTTTGAAGGCCCAAATAAAAATGATGAAAATGGACCCATCACCCACACACCCCGCAAGGGTCGTTTGGGTAAAGACTGCACCATCTCCCACAAAGAGAAATATCTGTGTAGCCCATTCCCCAGCAGCAGGTAGCTGAGCTGGATGTGTTGCTGTGTGCCTGGAAAACCTGGTTGCTCAACAAATTTAGGTCTTTGATAGGCACATTGTCCATTCTAGGGGGCCATTATTAGGGAAGTCTCAGAAAGGAGCCAGAGCATCAGCAGTGGGTTGAGATTCCCAGCATCAGACAGTAGGGGAGGAGTTAAATGACATTCTGAACCTCATAAAGATGCACGAAAGCTTCACCTTTTGCTCAGTTTGGCTGAATTGGTTCTTCTGCCCCTGACAGCAATGTCCTGCCTCAACTGTAATGTAAATATAAGAGGTAGCGTGTTCAGGTTGGTGTCAGAATCTGAGATGAGAATGCAGACACTTTTTTGTGGTTATACTTTCAATCTTTGCTGTCCATTACCTGCTTTTTCCTCCCCAAAGGGAATAGTAATAATATCTGTAAAAACCAACTTTATCTTTTAAAAACTATTAACTATTTAAATATTAATACAGCAGGAAAATATGCTGAGATAATAAGCACAGTGTTAGAGAAATCTTTAGCCAGGTCATTAGGCAGCTAATAGCCCCACCTGACCATATATCAGGTATATCAAGTTTCATACACCCAGAATATATATCAGGCACACCACTGTACTTTCAGCATATCACATTTTAGTTCATTTCACACCAGAACACAAACAGATTTTAAAGTCTCAACCTAAGAGTCACTGAGACGTGAATGTCTCTAGATTAACAGTTCTCACGCTTGTCTTTGACATAGAGAATGGCTAGTCAGCCGCAGCATACACACTCCATTATTGGGACCTTAATTAAGGAAAACTTATGGGCCTGATTTTCAGTGGCACTGATCACCTGTGGCACCAATTAGAACCATGGGTACTCAGCAACTCTAAAAATCAGTTTCTCCTATCCTCTAATAACTACCCCCTTTACCAAAAATGATGAGTAAAATAGGTTTCAAAACATGCTAACAAAATAATCATATGACCTTTGAACCCCAGAGATAACCTTTCATCTATGTTCCTACATATGAATTGGTCTGATTGGCCTACCCCATTTAGAGTTGTCAGAGTTCCTTCCCCACTCTGAACTCTAGGATACAGATGTGGGGAACTGCATGAAAGACCCCCTAAAGTTATTCTTACCAGCTTAGGTTAAAAACTTCCCCAAGGTACAAACTTTGCCTTGGCCTTGAACAGTATGCTGCCACCACCAAGCGTTTTAAACAAAGAACAGGGAAAGAGACCACTTGGAGACGTCTTCCCCAAAATATCCCCCCCCCCGCCCAAGCCCTACACCCCCTTTCCTGGGGAAGGCTTGATAAGAATCCTCACCAATTTGTACAGGTGAACACAGACCAAACCCTTGGATCTTAAGAACAATGAAAAATCAATCAGGTTCTTAAAATAAGAATTTTAATTAAAGAAAAGGTAAAAGAATCACCTCTGTAAAATCAGGATGGAAAATACTTTACAGGGTATTCAGATTCAAAACACAGAGGATCCCTCTCTAGGCAAAACCTTAAAGTTACAGAAAACAGGAATAAACCTCCCTCTTAACACAGGGAAAATTCACATAAAACAAAAGATAAACTAATCCGTCTTGCCTGGCTTACCTATACTGGTTGCAATATTGGAGACTTCGATTAGGATGGGTTGGAGAAGATGGATTTCTGTCTGGCCTCTCTCAGTCCCAAGAGAGAACAAACATGTAAATGAAGTGCACAAACAAAAGCCTCCCCTCCTTCCCCAAGATTTGAAAGTATCTTGTTCCCTTATTGGTCCTTTGGGTCAGGTGCCAGCCAGGTTACCTGATCTTCTTAACCTTTACAGGTAACAGGATGTTGCCTCTGGCCAGGAGGGATTTTATAGCACTGTATACAGAAAGGTGGTGACCCTTCCCTTTATATTTATGACAAGAGTGTCTTGGATTGTTCTGTAAACTGGATACTTTTTTCAAGGTTTTAGCTCCATGCTGAGCTCCAAAATAATAAAATTATCTATGTATAGGATATACTACCCATTTGGGTCCCAACAGGCCCTCAGGCATACTACTTGGGTAACCCTGTAAACATCCCAAACCCTGGTAAACATCCCAAACCCTGTTTTCCTTTTCAGGAGTATGGAACCAAATTGGGAAGTGTTAGGGTGTCAGGAAGCAGATGCTGCTGAAGTTCCATAAGCCAGAGGACTGAGCTGATATACAAAAAAGGAGTAAGGGATAAGGACCTGAAAAGAGACCATCTTGCCCTGCTTTAAAAAAAGAGACATTTTGTAGAGGGATCTTTATTTGTGCTTTATTTCTGCCTCAGAAAAGTACAGTTTTGGATTTTTACCTGGTTATGAAAAGCCTTCCTTTGATTTCAATGGGAGCTGGACCACGCCTTGTATTAATAGAACAATAGCTGAACATTAGCGGTAGAATATTCAAAAATGCATGCTTAAGTGGAATTTGCAAAATGGGTAACTTGCCTACACAGTTTGCAATTCCCCAACTCTAATATGCACTTGCAAGCTCAGTTTTGCCCATTTTGCATGTGCAGGTTAGGCATACACACATCTGACAATTTCTAAACATATTAACAAATGCTTTACTAAAAGCACTCTCTCTATATTGTTCCATTTAGAGATATTCTTTGCAACACCCTTTTTCAATCTGTGCTATAATTTAGAACTTGGAATTGCTTGAGATTCATCAAAGGTAAATTACCAAACATTATGAAAAATCCTACTTAATACCATTTATGTTTCGATATAAAGAGAGAGCTGTAGTGGTTTCTATCTTGCCATTGCAGTGTGCAATCAGGGCTATGTAAGCTCTGGTGATTATCAAAATAAAATAATAATATTTAGGTGCCAAGTTCACTCATAGAACTCCACTCACTCATAGAACTCCGCTCCCAAAGCTATAATTCTGTAATAAAGTTTTGGAAGTAATTTCAGATTTGGCCCTGTGGATGGGACTATAAAACCATCCAGTCTGGAACAACAAGCTACCCGAGTGTATGTACCAATAGCTCTTGATTTTATTCCCGAGAACGCCAAATGAATTTTGAAGCAACTATGGGGGGCAAGCGACAAGAATGTGAGAAATGTATTGATCTGCAAAACAAGCAAACCTAAAATGCAAAACACTTTGTTACTGAAATAGAAACGGCAGACGCAGCACTGGCTGCCTTTACGGCTTCTTTATGGTTTGTCTGCATGTCTGAAGAGAAATGTGCAGAGAGGAAAGGATGCGCCACACTTCTGAAGGTTTGTTCTGCTAATTAGTGGATTAAGATATGCAGATCATGCCATAGACTGCAGTGTTGAGTCTCTCCATAATTTCTATGGACATAAAGACCAGGCTATTACAGCTTCTGTATTTGAAGTTTTTAATATTTTTAAATTGCCATTCCCCTTCATAACTCCCCCCCCTACCCCCGAGCATGTCTAGTTAAGTTCACTGATTCTCTCTTGCAGTGGGAAACTTCTTCTTTCTTTACATGTTCATTTTTCACATTTAGGGTGTTCAGAGGAGAATTCAATCTTTCAAACCTAATCCAATGCTTACTAAAGCCAATGGGAGTGTTTAGCCTCCAGAAAAAAAGTAGGATAAAATGGTGAATATAACAGACATTCTATAAATGTAACCAACTGGAAGCTGCTTGCAATCCTCATGAACTTTGGAGACTGAACTCTTCAGCTGTAACTCACCGCAGTCCCTGAGCCAAAATCCTGTGACTCTTTTCAGAACAGAGCTTTCCCCCGGTGCTAGTACATCTACGGCATCAAGTCTATTTTTAAGGAGTTAAGTAAGTGCATGTACTGCCTCTAGTACCAAGTGGCAGATTCATTGTTCTGGAAATCAGAGCACACAGTAGAATGCTCCTAGCCCTTGATGGCCTCTAAAGGCATATCTCCTTTGAGCTGTACAGAATCCTGATAAATTACTACAGCAAATGTTCATGTTCTACCCTTTGTGGCTCAATAAATAAATTAGCAAACACAATCATCTAAACACATTTATAATGCTTTTAGCGTTCAAAGAGCCATACTAACATTAGTTAATTATCCCTCACAATCCTCTGAAGTAAGGAAACAATATTATCCCCATGACTGTAGAAATTGGGAAGCTGAGGCAGAGGATTGAAGAGATTTGCTGAAAGTCATCCAGTGCCTTGGTGGCAAAGCCAAGGTTAAAACTCAGGACTCCCTGATTCTCATCCCCCTGCTCATTTGTCCAGATCACATTGCCTGGGAGCATGCAGATTTGAAAGACTGAAGACACCTCATGAACAATTCTTAAACTTCTCTCTTTTAAAGACTTCTTATAATTTTATACGATTTTACAGCTATAGCTATTCTGTATAGATTCTTATACTAATCTCATCACCACCTTCTAGCAGTCCACTAAGCATTAAGCTCAGGTTCATATAGGCACAGGCAGGCACAGTAAAATAATAATCTGATATGGAACCATGTGTGATGTCCAGAGTTATAATAGTCTATAAAACATAGAGGCTTACAGTAATTTAAAATACTCTGTTTGATATCTGTCAAAGCTTTGGAAGTGCCTTACACCAAATACAACAAAATGAAAACAAAAATAAATCTAATTTCCTTTTTATAAACATTTTTATTGAATTTAATGCTCCCTGGATTGAGGTGCCTGAGGTACTCTCTTTACTGTACAGTATCTTTGGAACTGGTATAGCATGGGCAATAGCAGGGCAAGCTACCTTGCGTTGCCCATCAAGGGGCCCCAGCCCTGACCTGGAGGACCATGTTTAGGGCTGACAGAGGTTGAGGCTCCATGGCCATTTGAACTGTGGTGATTGAGCTCGTACTTGTGATGTAAGGGAGTCAGTTTAGTTATGGAAAAAACAATCTGGACTGCAACACGCCAATCTAAACACTTTACAAAAGACACCAATCTCTTTGAGAGGCAATGACTTTTGGTCACAACTGATCCTGGGCAGATTTAAAGCACTGAGCTAGAGATGAAAGGATCTGAGGCTATGTCTACACTGCGTATCTTACAGCAGCACGTCTGTGCCACTTCAGCCGTATCGCTGTCAGGTACGCAGTGTAGCCACTCTTTGCCCGCAGGAAAGAGCTCTCCTGCTGGCAAAATAAAACCACCCCCAATGAGGGCTGGTAGCTTTGTTGGTGGGAGAGCGTTTCCCACTGACAAAGCACTTTCCACACCGGTGCTTTTCGTCATTAAAACTTTTGTGTTTTTTACACCCCTGACCAGCAAAAAGTTTTACTGACAAAAATGCAGCGTAGACCTAGGCTAAGTCTCCATAAATGTCTTGAGCCATTACTTAAGCCAGGGTTCTAAACAGCCAGATGGACTCTGGGTTAACTCCCCCACAGTAATAAAAAACAGTTACTTACTTTCTTGAAAATGTTGTTCTTTGAGATGTGTTGTTCACGTCCACTCCACATTAGGTGTGCGCGCGCCACGTGCACAAGCATCCGAAACTTTTTCCCTTAGCGGCTCCTATCGGGCCAGCAGGCCGCCCGACTGGCGCCACTGCGCCGTGCATATATATCCCTGCCGGCCTGACCCCCTGCAGTTCCTTCTTGCCGGCGACTCTGACACAGGAGTAGGAGGGTGGGTGGTGGAATGGACGTGAACAACACATCTCGAAGAACAACACTTACAAGGAAGTAAGTAACCGTTTTTTCTTCTTCGAGTGCTTGTTCATGTCCATTCCACATTAGGTGAATTACAAGCTTACCTCTGGAGGAGGGTAGAAGTCATGGAACAACTGCTCGGAGGAGCATACTGCCAACTGCCGCGTTCTCTCTGGCCTGCTGGTTCACCGCATAGTGAGTCGTGAAGGTGTGCACCAAGGACCAGGTGGCTGCTTTACAGAACTCCTGGATCGGGACCTGTGACATGAACGCCGTGGAAGTTGCCTGCGCCCTGGTCGACCGTGACCGCCAGGGCCGGAACACCTGCGAGCTCATAGCACGCCTGGATGCAGCTTGTAATCCAAGACGAAATCCGCTGTGCTGACACTGGGAGGCCTTTTAACCTCTCGGCTACAGCCACAAACAGCTTCGTGGATTTGCAAAAGGGCTTGGTGCACTCCAAATAGAATGCCAGCGCTCGACGCACATCCAGGGTGTGCAAGCTGCGGTGACTTGGGTCCATATGGGGTTTCGGGAAGAACAGTGGCAGACAAATGTCCTGGCCCAGATGGAATTGGGAGACCACCTTAGGGAGGAACTTGGGGTGCGGCCGGAGCTGCACCTTGTCCTTGTGAAATACTGCGTACATTGGCTCAGAGGTGAGGGCCCTCAGTTTGGACACCCTTCTGGCCGAGGTAACAGCAACCAGAAATGCCACCTTCCAGGAAAGGTGGAGGAGAGAACAGGTAGTGAGGGACTTGAAAGGGGGTCCCATGAGCTTAGAAAGGACCAGGTTAAGGTTCCATGGAGGGACTGGGGGTGGGAGTACGGGAACACCCTCTCCAACCCCTTAAGGAACCGTCCCACCATTGGGTGGGAAAACACCGAGCCCCCGGGGTGGAAGGCGGAGATGGCCGCCAGGTGCACTCTGAGCGAGGATGGGGCTAGCCCTTGCTGCTTGAGGTGCAGGAGGTACTCCAGAATGGCCTGCACCGGGGCCTGGCCCGGTCGCACCTGTCGGGGTTCACACCAACACGAGAACCTTTTCCACTTGGCCATATAGGCTGCCCTGGTAGAGGGCTTTCTACTGCCAAGCAGAATCTGCTGCACAGGAAGGGAGCACTGGCTCTCCAGGGTGTTTAGCCACAGAGCCTCCAAGCCGTCAGATGCAGCAACTGCAGGTCGGGGTGGAGAAGCTGCCCACCGTCCTGTGTAATGAGGTCCTAGTGTAGGGGCAGGACTACTGGGGCCTCCACCGACAGCTCTAGGAGTGATGTGTACCAGTGTTGGCGGGCCCAGGCTGGGGCGATGGGGATCACTGCCGCCCTGTCCCTGCGCAGCTTGAGCAGGACCTTGTGCACCAAGGGAAGCGGGGGGAAGGCATACATCAAGTCCCCTCTCCACGGAATCGCGAACGCATCCGCGAGTGAGCCCTGGAAGAAGCAGAACTGCGGGCACTGGGTGTTGGCCCTGGTGGCAAACAGATCTACCCGGGGAAATCCCCACCTGCAGAAGAACAAAAGCATGACATCCGCCCTGAGCATCCACTCATGCATGCGGTATGACCTGCTGAGGGAGTCTGCCAGCTCGTTCCGCACCCCCGGGAGATAAGACGCCTCAAGGTGAATTGCATGGGCTATGCAAAGGTCCCAGAGGAGAAGAGCCTCGCGACAGAGTGGCGAGGAACAAGCCCTGCCCTGCTTTTTGTATAAAACATGGCAGTAGTGTTGTCCGTCAGAACTGTCACGCTGTGACCACTCAGAGTGGCGTGAAAGGTCTGGCAGGCGAGACAAACTGCCCTGAGCTCCTTCACGTTGATAAGGAGCGACCGCTCTGCCTCGGACCACAACCCCTGCATCAAGAGGTCCCCCAGGTGAGCCCCCCATCCGTGCTCTGACGCGTCTGTCACAAGCGTCAGGTCCGGAAGTGGGGCAGCAAAGGGGATGCCTTCACAAACCACAGGCTGGGACTCCTATCACAGCAGGGAGTCCAGCACGTCCCTTGGGGCTGTCACTACCAAGTCCAGGGGGACCCTGCTTGGGAGGTACACCCGAGCAAGCCACACCTGCAGAGCCCTGAGTCTCAGTCCGGCATGCCTGACCATGTGCGTGCATGCTGCCATGTGGCCCAGCAGCTGCAGGCAGCACCTGGCTGTTGTCATTGGAAGCTGCCGCAGGGAGGCCACTGCTTGTTGGATAGCCTGGAATCGGGATACCGGAAGGCTTGCCCGGGTTTGCACCACGTCCAAGACCGCCCCATGAATTCCACTCTCTATGTGGGTACGAGCGTGGACTTGGGGACGTTCACCAGGAGCCGCAGTTTGCGGAACAATCTCAGGGCCACCTCCACATGGCCCCGCATCTCCGTCTCGGATCGGTCCACCGGGAGCCAGTCGTTGAGGTACACCTGGATTCTCTGCCTCCGTAAGAAGGCCACCACCACCGCCATGCACTTCGTGAACACCCTTGGGGCCGCGGCTAGGCCGAACAGGAGAACCGCAAACTGATAATGTTCTCGGCCCACGGTGAAGCGTAGGAACCGCCGATGTGCTGGGAAAATGGCAATATGAAAGTACGCGTCCTTCATGTCGAGGGCAGCGTACCAGTCCCCTGGATCCAGGGAAGGGATGATGGTGCCCAGAGAGACCATGCGGAACCAGGCTTTGACCAGGAACTTTGACCAGGTCTAAGATGGGGCGAAGGCCCCCTTTGGTCTTGGGGATGAGGAAGTACTGGGAGTAGAACCCCTTTCCCCTTAGGCCGTGTGGCACTGCCTCTACCGCCCCCGCCTCTAGCAGCGAGCGGAATTCCTTCTCTAGGAGATGCTTGCGAGAGGCGCCCCTGAAGAGGGACGGGGAAGCGGGGTGGGAGGCGAACTGCAGTGAGTACCCATTCCGCACCGTGCCTAAGACCCAACGGTCTGATGTAATGGTAGACCACGCATGGGAGAAACGGGACAGGTGATTCAGAAAATAAAGGGACAGATCCGGTGATTGGCCTGATATGCTGTCCTCGAGTGCACCTTCAAAAACCCTGGCTTAGTGCCCGGCTGGGGTTTGTGCTGGCCTTGGTTCTGGCCCGGAGCATTATTATTATTGTTATTGCGCCGTCGCCTGTTATCCCTGCCTCGCCTGCGGTAAGGCTCATGCCTGTGGCGAGGCTGGTACTGGCATTGAGGGGGAGGCTGCAGCTTAAAGGTCTTCCTCTGAGTCGCCGGAGTGTGCATACCCAGCGACTTGAGCATAGCTTGTGAGTCCTTGAGGCTATGTGGCCTTGCGTCTGTCTGGTCCGAGAAGAGCCTGGACCCTTTGAAGGGGAGGTCCTGGAGTGTATTCTGGACCTCTGGGGGCAGGCCTGACTCCTGGAGCCAAGCTGAGTGCCTCAAGACCATCCCTGACGCGATTGTTCTAGCCGCTGCGTCTGCTGAACCCAGGGAGGCCTGGAGAGAGGTCTTGGCTACTGCCTTGCCCTCGTCCACCAGGGCCGTGAACTCCTATTGGGAACCTTGTGGAAGATTGTCCTTCAACTTCCCCACCGCCACCCAGGAGTTAAAATTGTGCCTGTTGAGGATGGCCTGCTGGTTAGCAATCCTCAGCTGAAGGCCCCCAGATGAGTACATCTTTCTAACGAAAAGGTCCAGGTGTTTCGCCTCCTTGGCCTTAGGGGCCAGGGCCTGCTGCCCATGGCGCTCCCTTTTGTTTACCGCCGAAACCACTAGGGAGCATGGACTTGGGTGGCAGAACAGGAACTCATAGCCCTTAGATGGGGCAAAGTATTTACGCTCCACTCCTTTAGCCATTGGAGTGCTGGAGGCCGGGGTCTGCCATATAGTCTTATAGTTAGACTGGATTGTCTCAATGAGCGGGAACGGTATTCTGGATGGACCTTCGGGGCTGAAAATGTCCACCATGGGGTCCTCCTGCTCAACCGTCTCCTCGGCCTGCAACCCCAAATTTTGGGTGACTGCGCAACAGTTCCTGGTGGGCTCTATGGTCTATCGGTGGAGAGCCGGACACCTCTGTACCCGCCACCGCCTCATCGGGGGAAGATGAGGAGTTAGCTGCTGCTCAACCCCCTCTGGTTGGTCCTCCTGCTCCCCATCTCCCGTGGTAGGGGCCTCCGGCTCAGGCCGGGGCAGGTGTCCATGGGATGGCACTCGGTTCGGTGCTGGACTCTCTCGTCTATGCTGGGGGGATGCTGGAGGCCTGGATATTGTTGCTTCCGGCACCGTCTGGGGTCAGTGCGGGGACTGGGACTGCTGCACCGAGTAACCTGGACTGGGCCCCTTGGCATTCCTGATAGGCCCAGGGGGTCCAGAAGGGCCAATGGCCTGGTGGCCCCCATTGAGGTTGCCAGCTCCCTTGAGGGTCCCTGCTATCCGGGCCCTGGTGCGGGTAGCTATAGCGGCCGGAGCCGGTGCCGGACTGCGGCGACACCGATCACGAAGGCCCTGGCGGTACCAATGATCTGCGCCGGCGGGAGAACGATCGGCTCCTGGCTGAGTGAGACCGGGAGCGGTACCGGTATCCCCGGGACTGGGATCGGGACCGTCTGCGGGAGACCTCTGGAGAGGGCTGTCTCAACTCCTCCCGGTGCCGGTCTCTGGGCGGTGCCAGAGAGCGGCGTGCCCTTTCTGGTGCTTCTTTGCGTCGACCCGCTGCCGGTGCCGCAACCTCCTTCTAGGCTGCTGGCAAGTGCGAGTCTGCAGAGTTGGAGCTCAACCGGGACCAACTCCGGGAGCGGTGCTGGGACGGTGTCCTCGAGAGGCACACCACTGCCGGCTTACCCCTCAACGGCACCCGAGGCATGGGCGCCAGAGGGTTCTCCCCTTACGGGAGAGGGCTCACTGCTGACAGCTCGATGAGGTCCTTTGCAGCCTCAATGGTGCCAGGCGTGGAGGGCTGATCTGTTATGCCCTCGAGCCCATTGTCTGCACTGAGCTCACTTAGGTCTGGGCTCGGTCGGGCTTGTGCTGCCGGGACCGCCCGTGTCAACGCCGGTACCATGGCCTTCCCGCTCTTGTCGGCGCTCGGGGCCTTGGGAGGCACCAGCCTCCTGTGCGGGGAACGACCACGCCTTCCTTTAGGCCACACCGGGGAGGAAGAGCGGTGCTGGGGCCTAGCCTGGCGCTCTGGGGCCGACAGTTTATGGTGCTTAGCCGGTGCCGGGTCTCTCGACGGCTCCGGGGCACTACGCACCGAGGAAGCCTGAGCCGGCGTCGGGCACTCTGGGCCCGGCAGCTGCAATGTGGCCTCCATCAACAATTGCTTTAGGCGAAAGTCTCTTTCTTTCCTTGTCCTTGGCTTGAACGCCTTGCAAATCCTACACCTTTCAGTTTGATGTCCATCCCCCAGGCAATGTAGACACGAGTCGTGGGGGTCACTAACTGGCATAGGTTTGCGGCATGTGGTGCAAGCCTCGAAGCCGTGGGCCTGTGGCATGCCCCGCAGCCTGGGGCAGGTGCTGGAGGCCTCCAAGCACCTAATGACTTAAGTGATCACAATCTGTATATAAACTAACTGATAACAGCTACTCTAAAGGCTAAGGGACTGCTCTTCTACGAGAGAGAGAGAGAGAGAGAGGTTGTTCCAAAGCCGCCACAGATGGTAAGAAGGAACTGGAGGGGGTCGGGCCGGCAGGGGAATATATGCACGGCGCAGTGGCGCCCCCCAGGGGGCCTGCTGGCAGCCGCTAAGGGAGAAAGTTTCTGACGCTTATGCACGCGGCGCGCGCACATCTAATGTGGAATGGACGTGAACAAGCACTTGAAGAAGAATATTTAGTTACAGACCTTTCTGCAGAGGTTCAATTTGTAATATATAAGAATTGGAAAGTACTGTAGTTGTGTATTCTAAACTTACCTGAACCCTTTTCATCTAGAAATCAGAGAGACAATTCTATGAAGGCAGGTTCTTTGGCATGATATGCTCCCTCTGACACCTAGTTTTCAACTGGCTGCAGTGAGATGTATAGTTCTGACATGCCCACCTATATGTCCTGAAAATCTTGCACTGATCTACTTTAGTATACATACACAATTTGGGAGCATCTATTAATTTAATGGCATAGTTTCTTCATGTCTATACTAGCAGATCCCTCCAATGCTTGACCATTAACACTAAAATTCCACTGGCTGGCTTCCTTTCAACCAAGGAACTTCACTTCCTAAATATTTTAGTCCTCCAAAAGGTTGCCATATTCTACAGCCCATGAGTGACTCTGGAGAACGGGGAGTGGACAGCGCAGCTGTTTTAAACCAATGTACATGATTTTGCAAGAGCAAGTGTTTTAACCTCTGAGTTCAAAAGACAAGAGCGTAGTCAATACTAAAAAGTCATCTGTATATAGCACAATGCTTAGCTTTATTGATCTACCCTCCTATGAAAGAGTTTGTGAGCTAGCAATTGAATTGCTAAGAAATAAAAACGGTGAAAGGCAGAACCTTGTCTCAGCACTCTAATTAAAGCAAATTGATCCAAAACAAATCCATTAACCTTAGCCAGGCAATAAAAGAGCTATAAATAACCACTATTTAGCCCATTACACATCAGTTCCTCCACAGGCATCATATTTTCTGTTTTTCTTTCCCTTGTTCTTTCTCACTGAAGCGATTTACATGACAAAGTAAGAGTAAATCATCTTCTATTTTTCAATCCTCACCTAGAGTCTTATTATACTCTTTGTGGCCCTGCAGTTGGTTGCTGTGGACATTCTGATAATATCTCAAACAAGGGATTAGTGCTTCAGGGGCAGCAGTAACAGATCAATTCTTAAGAAACAATGACAGTATTTTTATATAAAGCCACTACTAAAGAGAACAGATAAAGAGAAACACAGAACATATGATTTATAGTCAGAAATACAGTTGAAGAGGAATGTTTTCGATGAAGCAGCAGTGGCTCTTTAAAATGACTAAGATAAAGAGCAGGAAAAGAATACATACCACCAAAAATAAACATAGGAATTCAAAGGGTTACACAATTCCTTATGTAAATCTCTCTCTCTTGGTTTATTCTTAGTATATACAGTTTTTAAGACTACACTTTAGTCTTAAACTGCTGGGAGAAATGCAGTTCTAGCACCTATGACCCATTATCTTCATATTGTATATTCTTTACACTTCATTTAATATTAATGACTAAATGTGTTCCAATTATTTAGGGGGTTGGACTGTGCCAAGCATCAGCATGTCTAATTCCCCTGTCTGCATGAGGAGAGGATCAGCTACCTTCATAAGACAGAGGATCTTCAGAGAGGGTGGGGCCAAATAGGATTCTGTGGGGAATCCACACAAACCTTCACAGAGCCTGAGGCTGTATTAGCTTTTCACGCCTCCCTCTGCACTAAAGAACCCCTCCTGAAGTCATTTTTAGGGGTAGCAGAAGGTGAAGGAGCCAGATGGAGCCATGCTTCCAGAGACAATGGTAGGCAGGGAGTCTCCAGAATTGGTATGGAGACCCCAGCATCCCGTGGTTCCCCCAAGTCTTGTGTGTGTGCCGGGGGGGGGGGGGGAGGGAGTGGGGGGATGGGGGTGGAGGATCTGCAAGTTTTAGGGTTTGAACCCACTGCCCATTCCATGATGAAAGTAGCAAACTCAATGCCAATTGGAATGATCTGCTGGAAACTCTACATGGCTTCGGCCACAGACTTTACCTTTCCTCTCAGAGTTTTCTACAAGAAGGGCAGAAGAGCCACACTTCCTATCCAGCTGCTGCTGGTGCACTAGTTGTATTTATTTTTTAATAATTCTCAATTTAAGAGAAACTTGTTTTCCTCTCTTCTGGTTTTCCCAGTGTAATTTTATCTACAACGTAATTACTTTATGTACCCACGCACTGTCTAAACCAATGAAATTTATTCCAATTAAAACTCCAATGCGAAAACATTTCAAGCTGAAAATACACACTCACACACAAGCTTGTATTCAACGCAGAACAGCAAAACTGCAACATCTTAAATGAAGAAAAAGGGAATAATTAACTTTCCATCATAACTGGGAATTGCTACATAGACATTTTTAGGATAATTAGCAGCATCTTGTCCTTTCCCACACTGCACAGATGCTTACCAAAATGATCATCTAAAACGCACTTGGCCTGAATTTCAAGAACATTATTACAGTATTCTTTTACACTGCAGACTTCTCACAAAGGTCCCTCAATGTCTCACAAAGGTCCCTTAATGTCCCCAACAAATCGAAATCTCAGAGAACATGCATGCTTGCCATGTCATTCTTCACCCCCACCCCACTGCCTCAGCACCTGATAAAGACACAAACTACCTTAGTAACGACCATATATTTGAATCAACAGTGCCTAGCACAATGGAGGTCGTGCCCCTGACTGTGGCCTGCAGGTTCTACCACATTCCAAACAAACAACAATAATATGTAAAATACAGCCATTTTTTCATGGTCTGTGTGTATATAAATCTCCTCACTGTATTTTCCACTTTATGCAGCCGATGAAGTGAGCTGTAGCTCACAAAAGCTTATGCTCAAATAAATTGGTTAGTCTCTAAGGTGCCACAAGTCCTCCTTTTCTTTTAGTGCTTATCAAGTACACTTTTAGTAGAGCTGAACACAGCCAGCTTTCTTGGCTTTGACTGCATGAGTTTATGCAACTAAAAATGAACGGAGCTTCTTGAGGTTTTATGGTTGAGGCTTTTCTGCTCAGTTCTGAAATAAAAGAACAGATCTGTATTTGTGGTATGGGAAGTGATATTTAGATATATGGCTAAAAGACATCAGAAGAGTATTGGGCTACTGTGAGTTCACCATGATGACGACTGGAGATTTTTGTTTAATCAAACTCCATTTTACAAAATTATAAACTATTTGTTTCCAATTGTGATTTTAAAAACAACAGATCTTATTTCAACAGCTGCGTATTAAGACAGAGGGTAATATTTTCAAAAGGGCCTAAATAACTTAGGAGCCTATGTTCCATTTTCAAAAGTGATCTATGCACTTAGGCTCAGATTTTAAAAGACACCTAAAGATGCAGATAGGTGCCTAGCCAGATTTTCAAAGCATTTAAGCAGATTAGGTGACTACCTCCCATTGATTCACCTGCTTAGGGACCACTGAAAATCCCAGGATGCCTTTAGGTGCCTAAATTTCTTTGAAAATCTGCCATCAGTAGCCTAAGTCACATTGACTTTCAATAAGACTTAGCCCTGGTCTACACTAGGACTTTAGGTTGAATTTAGCAGCATTAAATCGATGTAAACCTGCACCCGTCCACACGATGAAGCCCTTTATTTCGACTTAAAGGGCTCTTAAAATCGATTTCCTTACTCCACCCCTGACAAGTGGATTAGCGCTTAAATCGGCCTTGCCGGGTCGAATTTGGGGTACTGTGGACACAATTTGACAGTATTGGCCTCCGGGAGCTATCCCAGAGTGCTCCATTGTGACTGCTCTGGACAGCACTCTCAACTCAGATGCACGATTGTCTGCCGTTGCTCTGACGCAGGGAGGGGCAACTGACGACATGGCTTACAGGGTTGGCTTACAGGGAATTAAAATCAACAAAGGGGGTGGCTTTACATCAAGGAGTATTTCAGACAGGACTTCACGGAGGGTTCCAATAAGAAATGGTGCACCTAAGTTATTGTTCTTATTGGAACAAGCAGGTTGGTCTGGCCTCTGATTGATACATGGCTAGATTTACCTCGCTGCACCTTCTCTGTGAGTGACTGCAGTGTGACCTAGAGGAATGAGTCCCCTAGACAGGGGGTGGGGGGTTGCAAATGAGTACAAAACAAATCTGGTTTATTTCTTGTTTTGATACACTCCATCTATCTTTTACATCTTTGGCTGGCAGCAGATGGTGCAGAAGGACTGCATGCCATCCACATCTCATGGCTGCTCGGCAGAAGATGGTACAAGAGGACTGCTAGCAATATGTATTGCCTGCCTGCTCACCATAAGATGGTTCAATAGGACTGACTGCAGGACTAAAGAGAATGACCTGATCAAGACACTCCAAATTTAGTCCCTGCGCCCATGTCTGCCCAGGCGCTCCTGATCGACCTCACAGAGGCGACCAGGAGCACCTCGGACATGACGATGACGGCTACCAGTCCTACTGTACCATCTGCTGCCATAAGGCAATGGGTTGCTGCTGCTGTGTAGCAATGCAGTACCACATCTGCCAGCACCCAGGAGACATATGGTGACGGTGAGCTGAGCGGGCTCCATGCTTGCCGTGGTATGGCGTCTGCATGAGTAACTCAGGAAAAAAGGCGCAAAACCATTGTCTGCCCTTTCTTTCACGGAGGGAGGGAGGGAAGGGGGGCCTGACGATGTGTACCCAGAACCACCCGCGACAATGTTTTAGCCCCATCAGGCATTGGGATCTCAACCCAGAATTCCAATGGGCAGCGGAGACTGCGGGAACTGTGGGATAGCTACCCACAGTGCAACGCTCCGGAAGTCGACACTTGCCTCGGTACTGTGGAAGCACTCCGCCGAGTTAATGCACTTAATGTACTTAGAGCATTTTCTGTGGGGACACACACACTTGAATATATAAAACCGATTTCTAAAAAACTGACTTCTACAAATTCAACCTAATTTCATAGTGTAGACATACCCTTAGGCTCCTAAGTGCCTAAATCTATTTGAAAATGGCACTTAGGTGCTTTTGAACAAGTTTACTCAGAGGCTATGGAGTCAGTTACACTGCAAGTGCTGCCAGTGGGGACCTTGGGCTTCTGAATCTCTTTCCAGGTAGAAGTATTCTACCTGTATTTAAAGAAAAGTTTTGATTTTTAAAGAACATGTGTATTAAGTTGATGCTTATGAAAGGTGCTGGATTGTGAGCAGAATTAAGTCCTCTATTTACAGAACAAGTGCTGTACTGGTAATCACATTAAAAATGTCCCCACATTTGACCCACCAAGGTGTCTCCTGTGGCAGACATGGGGCTATTCTGTAATAATCTCTGGATACTATATTGGGAATTTTACTGTTGGGTGTATTGGGTTTAATCAACAGGGATGTTGGGAAACAAACAGGAATTCAAAACAATAATTCAAGGTAAGACAAACAAACAATTGAGGGTTGTCACAAGATAATGGAATGGACAATGACTTTAGGGAGACTGGCTTGACATCCTGCTTTTGGAAAGCAGGCCAAATTCAGGAAACTAAGACGACAAAGAACTTCTGGCTGGATAAAAGGTGCATGTCTCTCTAGGGCAGGAGTGTTTGTTTGAGAGACAATTTCTGTTGGGGAACAGACTGACACACAAAGACACTTGCTAGCATGTTTGAAGTAGTTAGGCTTTTCTAGGCTTCAGGGGGATGGTAAGCCATTAGGTAGAATAGATATGCCATAGACTATGTATTGTTTTAAAGTCCTTTTTCTCTTTTGTTAAGATTTATTCCAATTGTTCAGATTAAACAATACTATGGTTTTAAGAAGGCTGTCTGGTCACTATATTTCCCACTGGTCACAGACTCCCATAGGGAAGAACTGCAAGTACCAAACACAGTTGGACCCACTGGTAAGTACAGTAGATACACAGGGTTCTGTAGACCAGGGCCTGGTCTAAGAGTTGGAGAATCACATGATTTCACTGAAAGGACAAGTTAATGCAGGAGTCCTGACACCAGTGGTTGTGTATTAAGAGAAAGACCAGAGATGGGTCAGAGGTGCAGCTAGACCTGTACTCTTGACATAAGAACAGCCATACTGGGTCAGATGAAAGGTCCATCTAGCCCAGTATCCTGTCTTCCAATAGTGGCCAATGCCACATGCCCCAGAGGGAAAGAATGGAGTAGGTAATCATCAAGGGATCCATCCCCTGTCTCCCATTCTCAGCTTCTGGCAAACAGAGGTTAGGAACACCATTCCTGCTCATCCTGGCTAATAGCCATTGATGGACCTATCCTCTATGAACTTATCTAGTTCTTTTTTGAATCCTATTATAGTCTTGGCCTTCAGAACATGCTCTGGCAATGAGTTCTACAGGCTGACTGTGCTCTGTGTGAAGAAATACTTCATTTTGTTTGTTTTAAACCTGTTGCCTATTCAAGACACTTCCATCCTGGTCAGGACAGATCAACCTCTGGGGATATGAGAGAAGTTCCATCTCAATCCCCATTCAGTCCTTGACCTCTCTACTGAAGTGCCAATTAGTGCCTTTTGGGGTTCTGTCACTGGGAACTGCAATAAGACCACCAATTGCCTACTTTAAGTATTTCCCTCTTGCTTAAATTCCTTCTTTGCTGCCCTCTCCGCTCATGCTGAAGGCATAACAACAAAATCTAGGATTTAGCCTTAATTGGATCTCTGCAATGTTACCACCTGAATTAGCTCCCCGTCATGACTAATTGTCACTGCCTGGAGGTTGACATATTGCTTTCCTGTACTTTGCGATTGTCAAGAATTTCAAATGGTATGCTCAGCATGAGGAAAGAGTTTAGAAGTGGAAGGCCTAAAAAAGTAGGAGTCCTATTAAAATATTTGGCAGTAAGCCCCACATGCTTATCTTTAGCAGTACACTTTCCATTGCCAAAATGAGGGACTGACAGCAAAACTTGCTAGGGTCAGAGGTGTAAATCCCAGTCCTCTGGTCAATAATGGCTACTGAAATAGGATGACTATGGCAAAGGTAAAGCGGTGATCACTAGTATTGCCTAGCTAAGAATTGGGTACATCCTATATAATTGTTGTCATCTGGTTTCCTCCTGCCTCTTAGGCCATAAGCTCCTTGTGGCAGGGGCAGTTTGAATGGTGCCCAGTCCAATTGAATTTGACCTGAGGCCTTTAGTATGCAGAAAAGCTCATCTGTTTTTTCAGATATTGTGTGGGTTATCAAATGGTGAAAGTTTTCATCTTAAAAAATTGCTACAACTCTTTCTACTGCTCTTTAAAAATAGCCTTGGAATGATAGCATTAGTAATATAGGTGCATCAAGAAATTATATTAATTTCACTGCATGATACATTTTTAACCATGTAAACTCAGATCATGATACATATCTCAGTTATATTCCTCAGCTCTCCAAACCACATGGTAGAGAGGCTGCTCACACTGATCATCAGAAAAACCACTCTGTGCCTACCTGACGTAGAGTGACCGCTTCTGATTGGTTCTCAGGGAGCCAGACCCAGAACTCATGCTGTGGTTCATCATCTGCTCGCGTAGATCATGGATTTTTGCTTCAAATCGAGCGTACTCTGATGATGGAAAAAACAAACAAACCTCTATTGTAGCTGCATTACAATTGGTAAATGCAAATGAATGTTAAGATTAATAAATCCAGGACATGTTCTTAGAATCATGGTCACATGACCTATCTATCTTAAGCGTGTATATAACCCCATTACTGTAGCATCTGAGCACTTCACTATCTTTAATATATTCACCACTCATAACACCAAGGTACTGTCATCTCTATTTTGTACATGGGGAACTGGGGCACAGAGAGACTGACTTGCCAAAGGGCACACACAAAGCCTGTGGCAGACCAGGTAACTGTATCCAGGCTAGCACTATACCCACTGGACCATCCTTCCTCTCAGTGACTGAATTACCTTGCTAATGGAGCACAAGGTATATTAAAATTACCAGTTG
The DNA here is from genome assembly GCF_965140285.1 of Lepidochelys kempii. Taxonomy (NCBI): domain Eukaryota; kingdom Metazoa; phylum Chordata; order Testudines; family Cheloniidae; genus Lepidochelys; species Lepidochelys kempii. Next base: position 21,473,395 of record NC_136380.1, read on the forward strand.
AACAAACACGTGAAGAAGCAATAAAGAAAGTTTCCAAAGTTCTTTCAAGTGGAACTGTGCAGTGGAGAACCTCCCCTCCTGATCTCATTTAGCAAGGAAAAACCTGGGGATCTAATTTGTCCACACTGACTATGGAATTTCCATGAAAAATGCCCCTGCCTGGGTGCAGTGGGGGGCAAAAGCATGCAGTGAACCCCTTCTGCTCCCAGAGGAGTTACCCTTGCAGAAAGCACTGAACACCAAGGGGCCCTCCCATGCTGCACACTCCTTGAAGCAGAGGCCCAGTTTACCTGAACTGGAGGCCCAGTTTATCTGAAAGACAATGCTTGGGTGTGCACACACTGGGGACTTGATTCACCGTTGCCCTGCACCTTATTTACATTAGTGCCATGTGAATGCAAACTGGTTGTAAAATGCTACCAATTAGAATGGTAGCATTTTATACCCATTTTGCATTGGTCAAGGTACAGGGCAATAATGAATTGGACCCTACATCTTTAGTATGGGACTGGATGCAGCAACTGCTGCTCTTAGAAGCAGGCATAATTCCTCCAGACTCCACCATACTCACAGCCAGCTGCTAACTCCTTCCCTCTCTCCACTGCTCCATTGCCTCTGAGCCATAATACAACCCAGAGTTGGAGGGAGTTGCTAAAGAAAACTAAGAAGTTTTTTCCCCCCGAAATTCAGAGACTTCCTATTAAACAGGATATTTACAATGGACAGCCAGGCAAACACAGAACCCAGTATTACATACTTGCAAAAGAAAAGACTGATTTTAATAATAAAATATATCAATAATACTTATACTGAGCTTTACATGTTTAAAGCAATGTACAAACATTAATTAATCCTCACAACACCTCTATCAATTATATAGAAATTACTATCGCCATGTACAGTTGTTGAAGGTCCTCCAAACACCTCGATCCCAGCACAAAGCCTTCTCCTGCACCCCAAGCCCCTCATCCCTAGCCCCAGAGCCCGCACCCCGAGCCAGAGCCCTCACACCCCCCTGCACCTCAATCCCCTGCCTCAGCCCAGAGCATCCTTCCGCAATCCAAACCCCTGAGCCCCAGCCCAGAGCTCCCTCCTGCACTCCAAACCCCTCATCCTTGGCCCCACACTTCCCCCCCTCACATCCCAACCTCCAGCCCGGAGTCCCCTCTAGCACCCTGAACCCCCCATTTCTGGCCCCACCCTGGAACCCACACCCCCAGCCCAGAGCCCATACCCCTCCCACACCCCAACCCCCTGCCTCAATCCAGAGCCCCCTACCATATTGCGAACCCCTCGGCTCCACCCCCCAGCCTGGAGTCCCCTCCTTCACCCCAAACCCTCATCCCTGGCCCCACCCCAGAGCCTGCACCCTCAGCCGGAGCCCTCACACCCTCAGCCAGAACTCAACCCCCTGAGCCAGCCTGGTGAAAACGAGTGAGTGAGAGAGAGTGGGGAGAGTGAGTGACAGAGGAAAGGGGGATGGATTGAGTAGGGGGGCAGGGCCTCGGATGAGGGGTGGGGCAGGGGCCAATGCAGGGGTGTTGGTTTTGTGTGAGTCGAAAGTTGGCAACCCTACCCATTGCTTTTGTTTATGTACAAACTACTGGAGCAAGTTTTCAGATCATGCTGTTCCTTCTGGTTAATAATTTAGCAGATCCTCTTCTCACTTGCACCCTATTTTCTTTATAAGAAATCTTGACTCAAATTGAAACCCCTCTGTTGCGGACCAAAGTAATGCAACGACAAGACTTAAGTCTCATTTTCAAAAGTGATTTAAGCATGTAGGAGCTTAAGTCTTATTGCAAATCAATGGGACTTGGGCTCCCAAGTGCTGGAGGACCAGATATTTTAAGTCAGTGGGAGTTAGGTGCCTAAATACCTTCAAAAATCTGGCCCTAAATCACTTTTGAAAATGCGATTTAGGTGCTTTTGCAAATCTTACCCCTAATCTAGGATTTGTACATGACTCAGATTAGGTCATTTTCTCTTTGGTGAATCTGGTCAAGATTCACTTTGTAAATTGTTTTGTTTCTGTCAAGCCGTTAACTTGGTATTATTACTATTACAGCTATTTATTTTTCTCTACCTCATTATGTGCTCCTTCCTATATGGTAAACCATCTTGATATCTATGAAAGGTACATTTTAAAAAATCAATTAAAAAAGGAGCCTGCATTTCCACTACTAAACAGAGACAGTCTCAGGGCTGTCAATCTGGCCCTTTTCACAAGCATTATATACACCCACAAGGATGTTAAACTATATTTCAAGGTGTATGTCAATAGGTTTTGGTGCTTTGCATCTGGATTAGGTCAAGAAAAGAAATAATTTACACCAGAGTAGCTTCTATCATAGCTTTCTCCTTTAATAATTAACAAAGCAATCCCACACAGATCCTGCATCTGAGATGTGGTAGGAATTCCTATATTTAGACTCCAATCTGTGGAGTGAGAAATGAAGATCAGAAAAGATGACTCTCCGTAGCACAGCATCAAATTACTTGCAGTTTGCACACCAACACCTTTGATACTTAGATGGGATGGTCAGATGATGAAGACGACTTCATTGAGTTTTGGATGACATTTCCTCAAGGTCCGGTACTTGAAATTGTTTTATTTGATTGCAAATTTATTCTGATTTTTCCTAGAAGATACTTATAAGATTTGTTATGATTTTTAAATATTTACTAACTACATGCTAGGTGTTCATGGGATCAAACTACAGGCCCCAGCTTGATTTGATTAAAGAACACAGTATATGTGAGGCTTTGCTGGGCTTTTTTTTTTTTTTAATTGAAATAAGTTCAGAAATGTAGATGTTTATGAAACCAATTTCATATCAAGTAGTTATCAGTGTTTCGCTCTCAACCTGGGAAGACATCTCTAGTGGGTCCCCAAGGGTCAGTCCTGGGTCTGGTTATACTCAATATTTTCCTTAATGACTTGGATAATGGAGTGGAGAGAATGCTTACAAAATCTGTAATGACACCAACGTGGGGTTGCAAGAACTTCGAAGGACAGGATGAGAATTTAAAATGACCTTGACAAATTGGAGAATTGGTCTGAAATCAACAAGATGGAATTCAATAAAGACAAGTGCAAAGTACTACACTTAGGAAGCAAAAAAATCAAATGCACAACTACACAATGGGAAACAACTGACTAAGCAGCAGGATCTGGGGGATATAGTGAATCACAAATTGAATATGAGCGAGTAATGTGATGAAGTTTCTGGAAAAAATCAATTCAGACAATTAAGGTCGTGACAGATGGACAAAAGGGAAAAATACATTCAGTGAAAGGCTGATTCACAGTCTTGTGGCCCTTTGAAGAAAGAAGAAAACCACAGCACATCACTGTCTGATGCATTGCTACACTTTGCCAACTTTGACTTAGCAAAATCTCCATGAAAAGGGGCATGTGATTCATATCTGAAGTTCCTGTGCTCCCTAGAGGCATGGGCAGCGGGTGACCTGCCAGCTTGGGGAAGCTAGTCCCGGGCTGGCATCACCCCTCCTGCTCACCTTCCCGCACCGGAGCCCAGAGCCTCTCCCCCTCCCCGTGGCTGCCAGACCCTGCCTCAGCTCCCGGGCACCAGGCAGGCGTCGCATGTCCCCACAAGTCCCCTCCCGCAGCCTCCCATCCCAGCGCAGGGCAGGCAGCCCCAGCGCCGGCGGCCCCCCCCCAGCCCCAGTCCCAGCCCGCTTCCCTGAAGAGGAGCAGCCAGCATGTCTGGGCTGGGACCAAGGGGAAAGGGCAGGCAGGAGGGGGCATTCTAGGCAGAGCGTGGGCAGGGCCACGCTGGGCTGTTTGGGGAGGCATAGCCTCCCCCAGCCTACCATATATGCCAGTCTGCCTAGAGGCTTTCCAATAACAAGAGTCAGGGCCCTTTATTTAGGAGCCTAAAAATTAATGTAGGAGACTAACTCCAAGCACCCATTTTTGGTGCTTGAGGTCCAAGGCACCTATAACATCCACCAAGCTAAATCTACTACACAGGCTAGTGGTAGGAAAATTTTAATTTTGCTTAAGTTGCTTTTTAGTTATAAAATTAGAGCATAGCAACGGAAAACACAAGAATAAGAATTTTGCAGCTCCCACAAAAAACAGTTAAGACTCTTTATGTTAAGAGTATAAAACAGTTAAGACTCTTTATAATTAAAATATAATTATTTTCATCCTTAATCTTGTATAACAGGTTGCAGCTTAGACTTAGCTTAGAGCAGTAAAAAAACCCAAACCAACCCAAACCTGAAAATAGATTCTGATGGAAATGCTGATACACTATATAGCAGTGGAAATGACACCACTGAAATGCATGAATATTAGCCAACCCCACCTACACTCGTTTGAATTTATCTAATGTTGGCACCATTAGAGAGATCTTAATTCTTTCTGTCAGCAGGTATTAAATTTTGCTCTCCAGTATTATGCAGGTTCATCAATGTTTGCTTCAAGATGATAAAAGCTTTCATAAGCACTGCTATTAGATTTTTAAAATAATGCACCTGCAACCCCGTTTGGTACATTGTGAAACAGTGACTGTCAGTAACATGGGTGATTGGTTGGCAAAGGATCACACATTTGTCAGACTGTACAAGAAAAAAAAGCAGCCTAAAACCCTAATACTCCACTTTCAAGATGATTACTACAACGATATATTTGTTTTTAAAAAGACACTAGAAAAGTATTAGAAGACAAAATATCAGCTTGAAAAGGATATGTCAAATCAGTACAAGCTAGTATAAGCAAGGACTACTGAATGAAGGAGCTAGATCCTCAGTTGGTGTAAATGTGGCACAGTTTTAATGGAGCTATGTCAATTTACACCAGAGGAGGTTCCAGCCAACAGGTTTTGTCTGGATACAAAATGTACAGCTCAGGTGTCAAGTTGTCAGCTGAATGCCTTGGATCTCTGAGGGCGTATGATACTATCATTGTAGTATAGTTATTTATACAATTTATGTAAACCATTCTTTTTCTCCCTTTACTCTTGGCCATCAATAAGTTTAGACCTGAAATTAGATGAAGGCTTCTAACCATCATAAGAGTGAAGTTCTGGAACAGCTTTCCAAGGGGGACAGTAGGGGCAAAAAACCTGGCTTTAAGACTGATAAGTTTCTGAAGGGGACGGTATGAGGGGACTGCCTACAATGGCATACGGCCCATCAGCGACTGCCAATAGCAAAAATTCCCCACTGCTGGAGATGGGACACTTGATGGAGAGGCCTCTGAGTTACTACAGAGATTTCTTTCCCAAATATGTGTCTGGTGGGTCTTGACCACATACTCAGGGTCTAACTGATCACTATATTTGGTGTCAGGAAGGAATTTTCCCCCAGGTCAGATTGGCTGAGACCTGGGTTTTTTTTTTACCTTCCTCTGCAACATGGGGCATGGGATACTTGCAGGTTTAAACTAGTGTAAATGGTGAATTTTCTGTAACTTTAAGTCTTTGAACCATGATTTGAGGACTTCAGTAATTCAGCCAGGGGTTGGGGTCTATTACAGGAGTGGGTGGGTTAGGTTCTGTGGCCTGCAATGTGCAGGAGATCAGATTAGATTATCTCAATGGTCCCATCTGACCTTAAAGTCTATGAGGCAGTTGTCTTTGCTGGATAGCTTAAGATTTCTTTTTTATTATAAATACAAAGTTGGGATCCTTTTTACTTTGGTTTTTACTTCTGTGAGGGTACATAGATTTGTTTTAAAGAAAACAAGCATCCACCATATGTACATCCTGGATTAGAGAGGAAGAATGGACCAGGGATTAACATACTTTGGAGACCTAGGTTTAATCTCCTGCTCTGCCACAGACATCCTGCATGACTTTGGGTAAATCACTTTGCTCCTCAGTTTCCCATCTGTAAAATTGGGATAATATCATCTCTCTACCTCACAGGAGTGTAATGAGGGTAAATCCATTAAGGATTGTGAGGTTCTCAGATACTACAGTAATGGGGGTTGGGTAAGTACCTATAGGGTGACCAGATGTCCCAATTTTGGGGTCTTTTTCTCACATAGGCACCTATTACCCCCACCTCCTGTCCCAATTTTTGACACTTGCTATCTGGTCAGCTTAAGTACCTAAGATATAGAAATTCTGACTGTTTTCCCTGAAGCCTGGTATTTATTATTTGAATATACAAAAGAGCACTGGAGCATGAGTTTTAAATGGAAGAGACAGGATGAAGTGTGGTCCAGAGCATGCTAAGCGATGTACTTGCTTTCTTTGGCCTTATTTCTACTAGTCAGGAAGAACAACAGCCCTTTCATTACTCCAGGCTCAGGCTCCCATGCCCTCCCTATTCTGTTCATCATTTTTACCTTGTACTAAGGAGTTTGGATCCCAATTCGCTGTTGCTCTGCACACCACAGCAAAGTGCAAAAGGGTTCCAAATGAGAATCCCACCCACCCTGTATTAGTGAATTGCAACAATGAATTGAGCCCTTAAAGTTTGATCCTGCAAGGTGCTGAGTACTCTGGCCCTGATCCAGCAAAGCACTTAGGTATATATTTAACTTTAAGCCCATGCAGAGTCCCGTTGACTCCAGGTCAGTTTCCTGTGCAGTTCATTGGGACCACTGGTGCTTAAAGTTACACATGAGCTTAAATGATTTGCTGGATCAGGGCCAAAGTGCACAGCACTTTGCAGGACCAAGCCATTAATGGAAAAGTGATATGCTTTGTGATTAGGCCATTAAATTCTATCCTGTTTGAGCTGAATACCTACTTGCTTTGGGATCCTCACTGATCATTCACATGCTCCCACGTTTCCTAGTCATTTTATAATTTTCCTAACCTTTTCCATACCCCATCCTCATGTTACAAGAGAAAGTAGTTTCCATGGTCCCGTCCCTCCCCGCATGTAAGTATAAAGGAAGGGAGGGGGCTCGTGACCATCCAGGCTGAGAACCCAGGAGGTACACTTTATCTTTTTAAGTACAGAGAGCCTTCAGAATGTGTATATATTCCCAGCTCTACCGCAAGTGACTTCCGGCGTGATCTTGGGCAAGCTGTTTCACCCCCCTGTGCCTGTTTTCCCTGCCAGCCTTTGTCTTGTCTGTTTAAACCACAGATAATGTCACTGACATTAATCAAGCCAGGATTTAACCCTTTTGGGCAGGGACTGGCTCTTACTGTGTGTTTAACAGTGCCTAGCACCAGTTTCAGTCAGAACCTCTAGGAACTCCTGTAATACAAATAAATAATAATTGATCATAGCATTAAAAATGAGATACACTCTTCTAACTTTTATTCTTCTGATATATGTTTCCTACACAGCACAGTTAAGCTTTCATGTTTAACCCCATGCATCAAGCCTAACTCCTCACCAAGAATATATTTATTGTACATGTTGAAATAATAAAAAACCTTTAATAATCTGAGGCTGTAAAGTATTTACTTCTCAGATTACAAAGATTTTCACTGATCATTAATCTGCACAGAATGCGTTATCTGAATAGCCTGTTAGCCCAAATAAGAAGGAGAAAGACTTTGTGGTATCATAGAATCATAGAATATCAGGGTTGGAAGGGACCTCAGGAGGTCATCTAGTCCAACCCCCTGCTCAAAAGCAGAACCAATCTCCAATTAAATCATCCCAGCCAGGGCTTTGTCAAGCCTGACCTTAAAAACTTTTAAGGAAGGAGATTCTACCACCTCCCTAGGTAACGCATTCCAGTGTTTCACCACCCTCCTAGTGAAAAAGTTTTTCCTAATATCCAACCTAAACCTCCCCCACTGCAACTTGACAGAGATAATCCCTCTGCAATACCTTTCTTCTGTGACATCCGGATCTGTGACATCCTGCAATACCTTTCTTCTGTGACACACTGACCACTGTCACAGATAGGAAACTTGACTTGATGGACCTTGAATCTGATCCAATCTGGCAATTCCTATGTTCTAATAATTCTGAAGGTAAATTTGACTTGATAGCAACCAAATCCACAGTATAAACATTCACTAAAAGTCACGAATGAATTCATTGTACAAGATTCTGGTACCATCAACAGAATAATGTTTCCATTTGTTAGGGTGACTTAGTTTATATTTGTTATGGTAGCATCCAGAGGCCCCAGTCAGAATTGGAGAGCCACTGTACTGTACAGTTTGTACGTTATACAGCCCAAAGTTATGTTGCTACTACTTCTCACTAACATTTCTCCCATTTGTAATGAAATTACCCAGGTTTCCAAAAGCACAGGAAATTATAAACAATATCGGTCTTGATATCTCTGGAGGGAAGATGCCTCTACATTTTACTTCCTTCTATATTTTGAATAAATGCATTTATTAATATTTTTAACACACACACTCTTTTGCAGGCACCCAGAGAAAAATCTCCCTCCCTTTTTAAAGATGTCAGCATACTCTGTGAGCTCACCCATTGCTTTGGCCTCTGAAACTTCAGCCCAGTAAGCTCACTTATGACATATACCCAGATCCTCAAAGGTATTTAGGTGCCTCACGCCCACTGAAACCAATGGGAGTTAGGTGCCTAAGTATCTTTGAGGATCTGGATCTTACTTCCTTAAAAGTCCTTCTCTTTATATCCACTAACTGCCCGTTACCAATTGTATTTACACCTTTAATTAACTTCAAATCAAACCTTGCCTTTGCATGCTTGCTTTGAAGCTGGCATCACATTCCAAATGTCACTGCCAACTTTCTTTTCATTTTCTTTACTACTGACGGTAATGCTTCTTCCATCTGTCACTCTTTTAGATACAGGCTTCATATCTGGTTAGTTGTGAATATAAAAAAAACCCTTGAAAATATATATTTTCCCTCACAAAATATTTAGAAAACTAATGTCATGTCCATTTCATAGTCAGAATGAATGAGTCAAATCCAAATTGTTCTCTGGAAGCTGTAGTTTCAAAGAATTTAGACCTTATAAATGAATCAAGTCTTTAGTGACAGGAAGTTTGTGTCCTATTGAGGCACTATTCAAACAGCCCCTGTTACGTCCTGTCTTTGGTCTATTCATTGTCAGCCTGGTCTTGTACCTGACCAGTTGAGAATTTACTCCAAATCCTTCCAGCTGTTGAATAAGGCTTTAACTGACCTGATATCCTTCAAAAAGATTATTCAAATTGCAAAAAGGTCTTGAGAATTATTTTCCCTAAATAGGACTTTATTTTATATCCCCACATAGCACTTTATTGGATTTTTTTAGTCCTTTTTTTTCCGGATGTGCTCAAAACAAAATAAAACGTGCCTCCTTGTGGGTCAAATTACACAAAGCTCACATTGACTGTCTCACACAATTTGCCAGGTAACATGTTCAATGTGGTACAAAGCAAGTAGTGAAAGCAGGAAGAGGATGTGGAACAAACAGGACACATATGTTCTGTCTTAGGAACACAGTCTGAAATCTTGGAAAAATTGGTTACATAAGTTGCCCCCAGGCATCTAACTTGCACAGCCAGCACTTGCTCGGCAGAGCACCATATGTCTCTTTAACCTTGATAGCTTTATAGGGGTTAGAGTTTTATAGAGTGCAGGATTGTTTAAAACTATCTCCAGTGTCTTAGGCAGAAGCTAACCTTTCTTCAGCATTAGGCAGGCTTCACCTTTTTCTTCAACAAATATTTATGTGAGGCATTGCAAAGAAACAAACCTTTTATATTAATATTCAAGCTACTTTATGTTACTCTTTAATTATTTCAGGGTAGCTATAGAGGATCTTAGTCATTTATTTACTTTTCAGAATTCCCCTGCAAAACTCCATTGCCAAAAGGAAACTTTTTATTATAATTATTATTCGATATCTCCATTGTTCTTTTCCAAGAGTAATTCTGTTTCTTTGGGAGTTGAGCATAAAATGCTGATTATCCTCATCTTGTTAATGATGATGCAGCCATACATTTATTGTATCTCAGAAAACTATGCAATGGAACCAGGAGAAGAGCTGGAGGTGGCAGCTTTTGAGTTATCTGAAGCATTATGGGGTTGCATCGGATTGTATAACTTGACCAACACAGTTCAGCCATCATAACACTCAGAAAGCTTGCAAATGCATTGGATGGTGTTGGGAGAAAGATAAAGTGTACCAAATTGGCTTTTCACACCCAATTTGAAGGTAAAAAATTAATAGATTCCAAGATCAGAAGGGATCGTTGTGATCATCTAGTCTCACCTGTATTACACAGGCCATAGAATTTCCCCAGAATATTTCCTTCAGTTTTAATCCAGATCTAATACCTTGCAACAATCCAATACAATTATGATTAGAGAAAAGCAATGAAAATTCCTAATAACTACAATAGAGCTTTGAACAGACATTTTCAAAAACAAATCTGGGACTATAGAACGATCCTACCTATGTTCATTTCAAAGTAAAACTGGAGTAATCGTGCTAAATTGGGGCCTAAAATGCTAAAATGACTTTTCAGAGTAGCCTATGCTTTGAACGAGTGGTTCTCAACCATGGGTATGCGTACCCCTGTGGATAGGCAGAGGTCTTCCAGGGGGTATATCAACTCATTTAGATATTTACCTAGTTTTACAACAAGCTACATAAAAAGCACTAGCGAAGTCAGTTCAAACTAAAATTTCATACAGACAATGACTTGTTTATACTGCTTTGTATACTATACACTGAAATGTAATACTTTATATTCCAGTTGATTTATTTTAGGGCTATCAAGCGATTAAAAAATTTAAGCGCGATTAATTGCTCTGTTAAACAATAATAGAATATCATTTGTTTAAATATTTTTGGATGTTTTCTACATTTTCAAATATATTGATTTCAATCTGATCACAGAATATTAAGTGTTCAGTGTTCACTTCATATTTATTTTTTATTACAAATATTTGCACTGTAAAAAGAAACAAAAGAAATAGTATTTTTCAGTTCACCTAATACAAGTACTGTAGTGCAATCTCTTTATCATGAAAATTGAAGTTACAAATGTAGAATTATGTACAAAAAATAACTGCACACAAAAATAAAACAATGTAAAACTTTAGAGCCTACAAGTCCACTCAGTCCTACTTCTTGTTCAGCCAATTGCTCAGACAAACAAGTTTGTTTACATTAGCAGGAGATAATGCTGCCCACTTCTTGTTTACAATGTCACCTGAAAGTGAGACTTGGAGGCTCTGAAGTTTTACATTTTGTTTTTGAGTGCAGTTATGTAACAAAAAATCTACATTTGTAAATTGCACTTTCATGATAAAGAGATTGCACTACAGTACTTGTATGAGGTGAATTGAAAAGTATTATTTTTTATTTATCATTTTTACAGTGCAAATATTTGTAATAAAAATAATATAAGGTGAGCACTATACACTTTGCATTCTGAGTTGTAAATTGAAATCAAATATTTGAAAACATAGAAAAACATCCAAAAATATTTAATAAATTTCAATTGATATTCTATTGTTTAACAATGCAATTAAAACTGCGATTAATTATGATTAATTTTTTTATCACAATTAATTTTTTTGAGTTAATTGCATGAGTTAACTGCAATTAATTGACAGCCCTAATTTATTTTATACTTTTATGGTAAAAATGAGAAAGTAAGCAATTTTTCAGTAGTAGTGTGCTGTGACACTTTTGTATTTTTATGTCTGATTTTATGAGCAAGTCATTTTTAAGTGAATGTAACTTGGGAATATGCAAGACAAATCAGACTACTGAAAGGGGTACAGTAGTCTGGAAAGATTGAGAGCCACTGCTTTAAACAACTAACTCACACTGTGTCAGTCTTTCATTTGTGTTGTGTGAAAATCTGATCTGCTCGGAGTGTGTGAGATCAGAGTGGGGCTCTTAGAAAAGACGTGGAAATTATGTTCCTTCTGAAAATGAGGAGAGGGGATGCCGACATGATTCCATTAATTCCATAAACCAACATAAAAGCTGTAGCCTGCAGTAAAAATATAAATCTCTTCAAGAAGTATCAACTAAGCAGAAAATAAAATAGTAGCAAAATATACCAAAAAATCTTCCTGACATAATTATATACATAACAGGGTAGCCTTGTAGGCTTATAAAAACACAATGATCAGAAGATACATAAGAAGTAGCATCCAAGTTTCACAAAACTATAATGAAAATGAACGTGCATATATGTAGCTGGGCCAACTTATGTTGCTATTGTAACTAACAGTGTTTTGCTTACATTAAGCTATTCCATAAACAGCTCTCCCCATGGCTTTGAGACCAGGCTAGCTTGGTAAACAGCTCTTCCCTTTTTCTCCTTCTCTTTGCTGTCAACTGTGATGATCTACCAAACAACAACATTTTACAATATCCACTCTCAACATAGTGCTGGGACTCCGAACAGAACTGAAAACAAGGTTTGTTCAAACTGTGGGTTCGTTGCTCAAATATAAACCATCCAGTCTTAAAATAAAACTGGGAAAAAGTCCCAGACAGCCCCCAATAAAGGAAGAGCAGGTGGAAAAATGGGAGATAAACTTGCCACAGATACACTGTCCTGAACTAAAAGGCCTTACATCTAATATTGGAAGTAGCCAGAGATTTGTACCATTCTGCCATGGCTCCCTGATTAAAGGGACTAACTCAAACATGTAATGGAGAGATTACAATAGAGGATGCTATATATAAACTTGACAAATGTAATGTAATACACACTGTTGCCTCAGTGCATGCCATGATCCCTTGTAGCTCCCTAAAATTAATATTTACCTCTGTAAATCTACTGTAAGGAACATGTTCAATATTGAACATACAGAGGATGCAAAAGCACCAAAGTGTTTACTAATCTGAGTCTGGGACTATGTAAAAGTAGAACAATGAAGAAGCATTGGTGGAATACACAGAAATTTCATTTTGGGGTTCTGCTGATGAACCACTTGAGCTCCACTCTCACCTTTTATGGGGTCGGATCCTTTTGCCAGAAACTCACCTTTGTATTATGACCTTCCAGAGCAGCGATATCTGAATCTGCATCATTACTCCAAAAACAGGTGCCAAATTTCTAGGAATGTGCATATCATTACAATGAAAAATATGCTAAAAATCATTCAGGGACTACTTTGATGGGAATTTTGGGAGTGCCAGGCATGCAGATCAGGTAAAAGTCCAGGAGGAATCAAACACTAAGCAGGGAGAGAGTAGATGTCTACCGAAGTGCAAGTGAGCAGCCAGAGTTACTGACAAGACCACAGGGAAGATGTACATGCTTTATAGATGATGGAAATGCTGACAGCTTCCCATCTGTTGCATAGGTTTAATTCATACTGTCATGATTTTGACAAGAATCACAAAACAGGAATGACAACCTCACAACCTCTCCCTGGGGACCAGCACTTCATTCTCTGGGGTAAGTGAGTGCTTTGTTTTCATTCCATTGCAGTTTATTATTGTATTGCAATGTTTTAAAAGGAAGATGTGTGTTAAATAGAAGATAAAAGGGGCCTGATTCTCCTCACACTTAAATTCTGGTTTTGTTCTGGTGTAACTGTGTTAACTTTATTCCATGGAGTTCCACTCCTGATTTAACCACCATCAGAGAGAAATCAGATAGCTTTCAAGACTGTTTTATTAGCCAGTAAATCCTTGGGTCAATTTTCATCTTGTGTGCTGGGCCCCTGGTTTCCATTAACAATCATGACAGCCGAGTGGATAGATCAACACACTGAAAATGTAGCTCTCTCTTTCTTTTGACACTATACTCTGATTTGGGATGCTAGGGGTACAAAGTTCATTTTGAGATTTATGGGTTTCATTTTTATGCTTTCGTCTGCTTAGTTGTGTTTGGGCAATGAAAGATTCACTTGCTAGCATATGTCCTGGTGGTTGTGATTTCTCAATTTCTAAACTCAACAGGATTTGCACCCCTACATACAAGATATTCAGTGTGAACCACCAATCTAAGAGCCCAGAAGTCAATGGGAGTACAAATGGAATAGCTGTAGAATCTGGCCCTTCATGTATTCTTTGTAGACTGAATGATTGCCATGACGGTAGCACTTCTTTAGTTCTTTAGAGATGGAGAGAAACACTGCCAGTTACTGCGTTTTGTGGTCTAGCAGACACACGAAGAAAGAGGAGGAAGGTGACATAAATAAAGGGAAGGGTAAACCCCTTTGAAATTCCTCCTGGCCAGGGGAAAGCTCCTCTCACCTGTAAAGGGTTAAGAAGCTAAAGATAACCTCGCTGCCACCATGTCAAGGTTCCTCCCCCACTCTGAACTCTAGGGTACAGATGTGGGGACCTGCATGAAAAACCTCCTAAGCTTATCTTTACCAGCTTAGGTCAAAACTTCCCCAAGGTACAAAATATTCCACCCGTCGTCCTTGGATTGGCCGCTACCACCACCAAACTAATACTGGTTACTGGGGAAGAGCTGTTTGGACGCGTCTTTCCCCCCAAAATACTTCCCAAAACCTTGCACCCCACTTCCTGGACAAGGTTTGGTAAAAAGCCTCACCAATTTGCCTAGGTGACTACAGACCCAGACCCTTGGATCTTAAGAACAATGAACAATCCTCCCAACACTTGCACCCCCCTTTCCTGGGAAATGTTGGATAAAAAGCCTCACCAATTTGCATAGGTGACCACAGACCCAAACCCTTGGATCTGAGAACAATGAAAAAGCATTCAGTTTCTTACAAGAAGACTTTTAATAAAAATAGAAGTAAATAGAAATAAAGAAATCCCCCCTGTAAAATCAGGATGGTAGATATCTTACAGGGTGATTAGATTCAAAAACATAGAGAACCCCTCTAGGCAAAACCTTAAGTTACAAAAAAAGATACACAGACAGAAATAGTTATTCTATTCAGCACAATTCTTTTCTCAACCATTTAAAGAAATCATAATCTAACACATACCTAGCTAGATTACTTACTAAAAGTTCTAAGACTCCATTCCTGGTCTATCCCCGGCAGAAACCAGTATATAGACAGACACAGACCCTTTGTTTCTCTCCCTCCTCCCAGCTTTTGAAAGTATCTTGTCTCCTCATTGGTTATTTTGGTCAGGTGCCAGTGAGGTTACCTTTAGCTTCTTAACCATTTACAGGTGAGAGGAGCTTTCCCCTGGCCAGGAGGGATTTCAAAGGGGTTTACCCTTCCCTTTATTTATGACATACTTTTTTTATGACGTATCTTTTTTGTAACTTAAGGTTTTGCCTAGAGGGGTTCTCTATGTTTTTGAATCTAATTACCCTGTAAGATATCTACCATCCTGATTTTACAGGGGGCATTTCTTTATTTCTATTTACTTCTATTTTTATTAAAAGTCTTCTTGTAAGAAACTGAATGCTTTTTCATTGTTCTCAGATCCAAGGGTTTGGGTCTGTGGTCACCTATGCAAATTGGTGAGGCTTTTTATCCAACATTTCCCAGGAAAGGGGGGGTGCAAGTGTTGGGAGGATTGTTCATTGTTCTTAAGATCCAAGGGTCTGGGTCTGTAGTCACCTAGGCAAATTGGTGAGGCTTTTTACCAAACCTTGTCCAGGAAGTGGGGTGCAAGGTTTTGGGAAGTATTTTGGGGGGAAAGACGCGTCCAAACAGCTCTTCCCCAGTAACCAGTATTAGTTTGGTGGTGGTAGCGGCCAATCCAAGGACGACGGGTGGAATATTTTGTACCTTGGGGAAGTTTTGACCTAAGCTGGTAAAGATAAGCTTAGGAGGTTTTTCATGCAGGTCCCCACATCTGTACCCTAGAGTTCAGAGTGGGGGAGGAACCTTGACATGGTGGCAGCGAGGTTACCTTTAGCTTCTTAACCCTTTACAGGTGAGAGGAGCTTTCCCCTGGCCAGGAGGAATTTCAAAGGGGTTTACCCTTCCCTTTATTTATGACAGAAGGGATTAGAGAATAGTCCATCAGCAGGTTGAGCACCACTAATTCGAACTAAAGAATGGAGGGTTCAGCGTGGATTTGTGATGTTTACAGACGAGTGAGTCCCAGGGGTGGGTAGGAGCACGAGCATTGTTGAAGTCCCACTTCCAGACAATACTGAATGTCATGAGAGAGAACTGAGCCACAAGGAATTGTTCCACACTGGCCCTCCCTCAGCACTGCAGCACAACCTCAGGGGTCTAATCTTCCTTAAACAGCTGACCCCCCAAATCCATTTTTAGTGTGGCCTTCTGAGTTTCAGTTGTAGCAAGATTCTACTGTTGTTTCTATCTGCAGATTGGCATTGCTTGACACTGGCATAGTTTGTACTCCCCTCCCCCCTAGATTGGCTTTTCCTTTTCGGAGAGTGGGATAAACACTGGGACACTCTAATACTTTCTTACTACTGTATGTTGGCTTGACTGGAGCAGGGTGGTTTCTGTAGGAATATCTTTGATTAACTGCTTCCCAGGAGGTGACCCTCTGAGATACTCCAGGCAGGAAGGAGATGGCAGCTCCAGATGCTCAGCTAACAGCTTCCAATTAAGTGTGGTTAAGGGATGCTGCCAGAACTATTAGCTCCAATGACCCTGGCTCTGTCCCCAGAAAGCCTATGGAGCTTGTTTGACCAGGAGGGGCCCAAGCCCACCAGCATTTGAAGAAGCCTCTTGGATAACAAAGAGCTTTTAGCAGGGTTTAAATTGGCATTCATGTATGAGCAGGTGGAGTCCTAGATGGAGTTACACAGGGGCGAATGAAGAAGTTAAGCCTGCCTAAGTCACCAGGATGGGATGCTCATACTTTAGGTAAGATAGACATGCACACAGGTTGTTCATAAATTGTCTTTCCTCTAACGCGTTGTCCCATTTGCTAAATACAAATACTTCGTTTTAAGAAGGCTGTTGATCAATGTTGCTGGTCACAGGTCCTGGAGGGAGGAAACACATGTCCCCATAACTCAGTCAGACCTGCAGCATGATACATAGGACAGCATTACCAGGTCCTTGCTTCAGACTGGGAGAAATCATGGGATTCTACCCAGAGACAGGTAAGGACCACACCTGCTCTCTGAGGTGGGTGCACTCAGAGAGAGCAGAAGAGGGAACATGTTCAGCCAGCCCTACAACCATGATAGAAAGTAAAACAAACTTTTTGAGATTAAAAATATTTAAAATAAAACAAAACACGAGTGAGTAAAATTAAGATGAGCAAAAAAAAGTGCAGCATGAAATGAGGAGGGCTCTGCATGTGAAAGCCATCCAAGCCCTTGGGTAAAGGACAAAAATAATGGAAACTAGACTTAAAATAAATTACAATATTTTATCTGTGGTCTGTGAAGATCATTAGTGTCTGTGACCCATAGGCTGTAAAATTATTTAATATCCAAACAAACATTTTTTGTGTTCCTGCATCTAGCACAAAAATATTTATTGCAGTTAACTGAATTCCCTAGAACCCAATGGGCATTCATGGTCTTCAACAGGTTAATGTGAAATTAATTTGCACTAATTCACCCAAGACCAGAGAAGCCCAATCCAATCTGACTGTAGTGACATTTACCGTAGAACAGTATCTCCCTGTTGTCTTGCATGTTGCTCTGAGCCTTTGAGACATAAACCAATTTTAGCTTTCGCCTGCAATGAAACTCTTATGATAGTTCTCAGTCTTCCTTTGTTAAACGTACTGTGGAGCTCGCTCACCTCCAGATGAATAGGTAATATGCTGGCTCTTGATGTAGAGATTAAAGGGATAACATATTAGGCCAGCATGTCTCCACTGTTCCCTGATTGCCACCAAAGGGCTGGTATATTGGTATAACTCACTGTAGATTGTTCTCTGGGGTGACTTACTGATTCATTCTGAGAGAGGTTACTTTTGACTTGCAGTGCACATAGTTGAAGTTCTCCCTGCTGTTGCATGCGGGGAGGGGGAGTGGGGGGGGGAAGGCAAGGGCTGTGGATAAAGTTGCTAGTGCACACATTTCTGAAACAACACAGACAGCAACTTCTTAGGAAGAGGCACATCTTCCCTTCTGGGCTACAGGCACGGTGACGAAGTAATGATGAACTTCCAGGAACTGAAAGGCATAAGAGAACGGAAGGCCAGCATCAGAGATAATATAGAGCTGCAGACCAGGATGAGGGAAGACAACTGACTCCCATGCCTCTCATGTCTATCACTCTACTAATGAACCTGGCCTTGCAACAGATGGAAAATTTCTGATCCTCTAACATTAGGAAGCGGTAACAAAAGTCACCTGTCAGATACAGAATCCTCATACAAAAGCCAGAGTTAAGCTTCACAGCTTGAAACAGAGCATCTTGTAACTGTCCAGCACTCTTGCCTGTAGAAAGAGTAAATCTAGTAGCACTCAGGAACAGCAGAAAGCTACAAGCTCCATCTAGTTCATTCTACTTCTAAATAATATTCTGTATCTTTACAGCATAGCATCCTTCATCAAAGGGTTACAATCACATTCCTTCCCTCTAAGTGCTTGTATCTTTCTCATTTCAGGGTGCAGCTCCTGTTGCTGCCTTTGGTAATATTTTTTGAACAGAGTAGCCCTTTAGGGTGGATATGCCGCCAAAGTGACAGCAGAACTCCTTCCTCATAAGCCGGCTCTAGTGCTGGAGATCTTGTTAGCTCTCCTTGACACCTGCCCTACCTCTGAGTGCCCTGTAGCTCCCTAGTGCTTCAATATCCTTCCTTCTCCAACCCTGACCTAGCCCCTTGCAGTATCCCATTTTCCAGCATCCCTTCTACATATCCTGCAATCAAGACCATGTCCCACAACACCTCACCAGTGGCTCACAGACGTCAGGTTAATACACCTTAGGTCTCTATTTCCATGGCCCCCAATGAACTCTGAGCCACAGATCCCACTTCTTGGCTTTAGCCTGCTGTTCATCTCCTCAGCTGCAGCTGTCCTGACTCGTCTTGATGCGTCCTGCACACCAGCCCAGGTGCAGGCAGTAGGTAATCCTCCATCTCCTTCCCAGTCTCACCCATTTGCCTCACCTCTCCAAAAACTCTCCTCAACATTGCCCCACCCTTTGTAGAGCACTAGGCAGGTTTCTCTGATTTTCCCAACTTCTGCCAGATACCGGGCTGATTTGGTTTCATTGTCTCTTCATTATCAGCTTGGGTATTTCATCGATCAGTGATTGACTGTGATGATTCAAGACATAATCTTCCACCATCATTACTTTATACTTTCCTTTTCACAAAGCCATTTACTTCAAATACAGTTGACTACATGAAGATATGAGTAAAACACAGTAGAATTAAAGTGAATAAAGGTTATTAAAACAACCTCTCTTCTGGATAAAGAGAAAGCCTGAAAGCCTGATAGATCAAGTGGACTTGGTTGAATTTTTTATGTAATATTAAATATTAATTTATTAAAGGACAGTAAATGAAGATAAAACTATACTATTTCATTAATTTAAAAAGCAGCCAAAACCTGGGAAGAGCAGACTGTTCAAAGCTATGGGGATACATTGCATCTCTAATCTAACTGCATCTCAGCCTTAAATCTTTTATAAGCCAGCTTCCAATTGAATATCATGGCAAAAGTTATATTTTTAAAAAGTGATTCTAATTATAGCCCAATGCAACTTTCATGTGTTATTAACTCAGTATGGAACAGGAATGTCTGAACTGATTTTAATGAAATTTTGCACATTACCAGACGTTATCAGTGAAGCAAACTATTTCTGTTTTCAAACGGCTAGCTCCTGCAGCCTCTAAAAACACCACACCTGACAATGAAGATCTTCAACAGAAAGGGCGAGACAAAAAAGTCAGCATACTAGAGACACAATGGTATTACAAAGAGCACTACAAAAGGGAGACTAGCACCCTTTGAAGTTAAACAGCTCCAGCTGATGCTCTATTACTGAACTAGAGAATACAGGTTATATTTCTGCCTGGGTGTGTTATCCCACTGCATGTTTGTGGATATCCAGGAGCTTTATTTTGTCATAAACTGAAATAACATTGATTAGACCAACAGGAAAGAAAAAAGGGAAGATCTTTTCAAGGCTATAGTAATCAACTATCACCCTCTGAAAAAGCCCCCAGGAGCAGCCAGCCACGCTGTTTCCCAGCTACCTGTGTTAGCAGATGGCTTACTGCTCCATGCTAGAGCCTCTGACTCCATGCCAGAAAGCTGCCATTCACCAGCGCACATTGCCATCTGCTGCTGTTGCCTGGGCTGAGGGAAGGGACACCATGGAGTCTCGGTGGGAGGGAATTGCTAGGGGGAAAAGGAGGTTCCAAGCCAGAGGGGGTAGGCAGGATTCAGTCCAGGCAGGGCCACAGATTGTCCCCTTTCCCCCAACACAGCAGTCTATAGTGGCGTCACTAGACGCTTGTATATGAATCACTGTATATAACTCTGGTTTAGATCTCCCTGTGAAGTGGCCAGTCTCCTAAGGGTTAGCAGAATGGTAGCTGGTTACTTGTGATGAAAATCATTGTGGCTCCATTAGCATTCTGATTTTTCTCTACCACAATAAAGACATATGTCAACACATTTTTTTTTAAAAAAAGTATAATTAAGAAATACAACTAAAAGAAGCCATTACAGAAGTGACAGCTGCTAAGAATCCCTGTGATTTTAGTGTCTGCCCTTCCCCCGAGACGTTAGTGTCACTGCCGGTGGAGGGAACAGCTGTGCCATACTTATGAAGGGCAGAAAGGACTACAGAATGAAAGAAGCCCTTTGGCAACGTTTAAGGCTGGAAGGCCTGTCAACTTTATTTACATTTTGATTTGCATACCCTTGCCCACAATACATTTACACTTGAGTACTGTTTTAAAGTATTTCTTTCATTTCAGTTATCATGACCTTTACTCTTGCTCTGGTTTCCCTCTGGGGGATGGAAACCTGAGCTTGCTGAGACAATCACAATGCTAACAGCAGTGAATGCTAAATGAGTAGGACACATTTTAGATTCCAAAGCCAGCAGGGAACATTGTGATTGTCGCACCACGCCATAGAATTTCCTCAAATACTTTCTAGAACACATCTTGATTTAAAAATTATCAATGATGGAGAATCCACCATGACTGTTGGTAAATTGTTCCAATGGATAATTATTCTTACTGTCAACAATTTATGCCTTATTTCCAGTCTGAAATTTTCTAGCTTCAACTTCCAGCCATTCCATCATGTTATATTTTCTCTGCTAGCCTGCAGAACCCATTATAAAATATTTGTTGCCCATATAGATATTTATAGACTGTAATCAAGTCACTCCTTAGCCTTCTTTCAATTAAGATAAACAGATGGAGCTCCTCAAGTCTATCACGATAAGGCATATTTTCTACTCCTTTAAGCACTCTTGTGGTGCTGCTCTGAACCCTCTCCAATGTATCAACATCCTTCTTGAATTGCAGACACCAGAAGCGGACACATTATTCCAGTGCCACATGCAGAGGTTAAAATAACTTCTCAGTTACCACTCAAGATTCCCCTGTTTATGCATCCAAGGACTGTATTATTCCTTTTGGCCACAGCACTGGGAGCTCATGTTCAGCTGATTATTCCTCCCCCATGCCTCCCAAATGTCTTTCAGAGCCACTGTTTCCCAGGATAGGGTCTCCTATCCTTTAAGTATGGCTTTCATTTTTGTACCTAGATGTGTACATTTACATGTAACCATATCAAAACACATATTGCTTGCTTGCGTGCAGCTGACACATGGTTCTGTATCAGTGACCTGTTCTCTTTGTTATTTACCACTCCCCCAATTTTTGTGTCATCTGCAAACTTTATCAGGGATGATTTTATGTTTTCTTCCAGGTCATAAACAAAAATGTTGAATAGTGTAGGGCCAAGAACAAATCCCTACAAGACCTCAGTAAAAACACACCCATTCTATGATGATTCCCTGTTTACAATTACATTTTGAGACCTCTCTCTTATCCAGCTTTTAATCAATTTAATGTGTGCCATGTTACTTTTACATCTTTCTAGTTTCTTCATCAAAATGTCATGCAGTGATAAGTCAAACGTCTTACAAAAGTCTGTGTACATTACATCAACACTATTACCTTATTCAGCCAAACCAGAGATCTCTTTTTGATGAGATTACAAGTTAACGTGACAGGATCTATTTTCATAAACCCATGCTGATTGGCATTAATTATATTACCCTCCTTTAATTCTTTCTTAATCAAATACCATATCAGCCACTCCATCATGTTTCCCACAATCTATGTCACACTGACATGCCTAAAGTTATCCAATCATCCTGTTTCCCCTTATAAAATATTGGCACAACAACATCAGCTTTCTTCCAGTCTTATGGAACTTCCCTGATGTTTCAAGACTATTGAAAATCAACATTAACAGTCTGGCAAGTTTCTCAGCTACCTCTTTTAAAACTCTTGAATGCAAGTTATCCAGACCTGCTGATTTTAAAATTTCTAACTTTAGTAGCTGCTGATTAACATCCTCCTGAGACACTAATGGAATGGAAAGAATATCACCATGTGATATGAATACACCATCTGTTTTTTCCCCAAAATACTGAACCGAAATATTTATTGAAGACTTCTGCCTTTTCTGCATTATTATTGATAATTCTACCATTTCTATCTAGTAATGGACCAATACCTTTGTTAGGATTCTTTTTCCCCCTAACATACTTAAAGAACTCCTTCTTAGTGTTCTTAACTCTGCTAGCTATATATTTCTCCTTGTGGCCCTCAGCTTTTCTTGTCAATTTTCTACAATTCCTAACTTCTGATTTATATTCATTACTATCATCTGTACTTAAGTTACCATTAATTTTTGTTCTGTGATCAGTTCCTCTTTATCTGTCAGTTGAGATCTTATACAGAATTTCTCCTTAATGAATGCAACAATTTTTGAGTTAGGACATTGTCATCTAGAATTCCAAGGATGTTGAAGTACTGTCACCTTGAGACCTCCAGCATATGTCACTCAAACTGAAATCCCCCATGATCATACAGCTTTTTCCCCTCCACATTATAGATACATGCGTAAGGTGCCAGCCATCCTATTCCCTCAGGTGGTCTGATAGTCAGTAGCAGAAAACAATTAATTCCCCATGTTGTGCTTTATCTGCTAGGACATTGATCCATAAGCATTCAAGATAATTTTCTTCTGAAAATTGTGAACATGGGCTAAGCTGTTCATCAGGATGAAAACTGGCAAACATCCTTTCCTCTAACCAAACCAGCAATATCAGCCTGAAGACATCTGTGGTAAGAAGCTTGTTGGAGGGAAGAAACAGTTAAGGAGGAGTGGCAGCTGTTAAGAATTTCCTCGGGCAAGATGAATTAATTTGATCTTCCAAAAAAAAAAAAAAAGATTTTCTAGAGACAGGTTTCAGAGTAACAGCCGTGTTAGTCTGTATTCGCAAAAAGAAAAGGAGTACTTGTGGCACCTGTCACGGTTCCTCCCCCACTCTGAACTCTAGGGTACAGATGTGGGGACCTGCATGAAAAACCTCCCAAGCTTATCTTTACCAGCTTAGGTCAAAACTTCCCCAAGGTACAAAATATTACACCTTGGACTGGCCGCTACCACCACCAAACTAATACTGGTTACTGGGGAAGAGCTGTTTGGACGCGTCCTTCCCCCAAAAATACTTCCCAAAACCTTGCACCCCACTTCCTGGACAAGGTTTGGTAAAAAGCCTCACCAATTTGCTTAGGTGACTACAGATCCAGACCCTTGGATCTTAAGAACAATGAACAATCCTCCCAACACTTGCACCCCCCCCTTTCCTGGGAAATGTTGGATAAAAAGCCTCACCAATTTGCATAGGTGACCACAGACCCAAACCCTTGGATCTGAGAACAATGAAAAAGCATTCAGTGTTTTACAAGAAGACTTTTAATAAAAAATAGAAGTAAATAGAAATAAAGAAATCCCCCCTGTAAAATCAGGATGGTAGATATCTTACAGGGTAATTAGATTCAAAAACATAGAGAACCCCTCTAGGCAAAACCTTAAGTTACAAAAAAAGATACACAGACAGAAATAGTTATTCTATTCAGCACAATTCTTTTCTCAGCCATTTAAAGAAATCATAATCTAACGCATACCTAGCTAGATTACTTACTAAAAGTTCTAAGACTCCATTCCTGTTCTGTCCCCGGCCAAGACGACTACAGACAGACACAGACCCTTTGTTTCTCTCCCTCCTCCCAGCTTTTGAAAGTATCTTGTCTCCTCATTGGTCATTTTGGTCAGGTGCCAGCGAGGTTACCTTTAGCTTCTTAACCCTTTACAGGTGAGAGGAGCTTTCCCCTGGCCAGGAGGGATTTCAAAGGGGTTTACCCTTCCCTTTATATTTATGACAGCACCTTATAGACTAACCAATTTATTTGAGCATAAGCTTTCGTGAGCTACAGCTCACTTCATCGGATGCATACTGTCCGCATCCGATGAAGTGAGCTGTAGCTCATGAAAGCTTATGATCAAATAAATTGGTTAGTCTATAAGGTGCCACAAGTACTCCTTTTCTTTCTGGAGACAGTTTTCTTCCAGCTCTTGTGAAGTGCTTTTTGGCATTAAATTTATGAGTACTTTTGTGAAACCAACCTTGAAGGGTTCAGATAGCCCTAGTGAGTACCTTCAAAGCCAATATCAGTATCTTTCCATGGACTGGCTAGCAGCAAACATAGTTGATTCATAGATTTTAATACCAGAAGGCACAATTAGATCATGTAGTCTGATCTCCTGTAAAATACAGGCCATGTTCAGAACTACCTTCAGTATCTATTGGATAAGGTTGGTGTTAAGTCCCCTGAGAATCCAGACCCCTCCAATGGCAAACAGTGCAGAAAGAAACTCCCTTTCTACTTGTGAATTAAGAAAATAATTAACTCTTCTCCTATTCCCCCCCCCACTAGACATCACTTACATGACTTTTAATGTCACATCTTCAGCTGGTTTTTATTGATGCAGACAGAAAAGAAAGAGTTTGCATATCGTCTTTAAATGGCAGCAATTCCATTCCAAAGGGTAAATGAACGAAAATGGAATTCAAATCACGTTGAATTCTTTAGAAAATGTCAATGAACTTTTTGTAGACAAAGGCTCATTTTCACATCCCCATTCTATATATATCTGATAAATAAGTATCAAGTGTGACCTTCAACATGTCTGCCTGTTTTTCTTTATGATGTTTCTAGGGCTCCCATCACTGAAGCATCTAAGCCCCAAAATGTCCAGAGAAGGTAGTTGTCAACTTGTTCTCATATTTATAGAGTTGTTATTAATATTTAATCTCAATTCCCCACTTTCAGTTTAAGCACATCAGTCATTTTCCGGTTTCACGTATACCACTTTAAATCACAGATGTCAGTGCAGCCACATTAGTGCATATCTGGTGAGAAATCCCATTCAGACCCATTATATCCCATTTTGCCCTGTTTTTCATATTATTGTACATTTTCCACAAATGAACTTTATATAAGTTCACACACACACTCTCATGCTTCTCACGTATGTAATCAGTTCACAGTTTGTGCACCTAACAACCACCTTATTAGTAAGGTGGGAGTTGACGTTTCATATGAAACGATCTCCAGATCTCCTTCTTTCAGGTGTAGGGTGACCAGATAGCAAGTGTGAAATATCGGGACGGGGGTGGGGCGTAATAGGTACCTATATAAGAAAAAGCTCCAAAAATCAGGACTGTCCCTATAAAATTGGGACATCTGGTCACCCTATTCAGATGGAAAGCAGGACACAAAGATTGTTGGGGGCATAAATTCTTTACTTTCACCAAATCCTTTTGGCAGATCTGCCATCCCATCTGCAATGCAGATCTATCTGGAGATTTTGATATATGATTTAGCTGAAAAACATGTAAAAGTCCCATGTAGCCAGACAGCTGCCAGCTGGCTACACATTTGATGGGGATCAAGACATAAATTGAAATCAGATGAAACATATTAAACTGAATTTAAGTTGCACCAGTTATTACTGTTTCCAATAGTAGTACATGCCTAATAAACTTTTTTGTTTGTTTTGCTTCTCTGCTTATCCTGGGCCAGATCATGCCATCTTTTGGAAATCTGTCATTACAAACACTGAGGATATGTGGATCCAAAATGCCACACTTTCTGGTAGATGGCATAGTGCTGTCAGATTGTAACGTCAGTGCCAGGATTACCCTTGAATTACTACAGATTTCACAGTCAGGTAGTGCTGATCTAAAGGCAGAGTTTGGCTTGAAATTGTGATGACTCGGGGTGGGGGCTGAAACAAATGGCTGCATGGGGCACTGTGGTGATTTCAGATCCTCTAGACTTTAACATTCTCCTTCACAATTTCACTATCACGGGAAGCAACCACAGAGTCAGACAATGACACAGGAGACTTCAGGAACCCAAAGAGGAGTGACAGGCCCTCTGCAGCCCAAGAGAAGCTTAAATCCAGGGAAGTTCTCAATTTAGAGGAGCTGAAAGAGGACAGTTGGGTCCTACCTAAACTTGAGTCAAGTTACTAGGCTCAAAGCAGCAGATTCTGGTCTGGGAGGAATCCTATATCTTGTGCTGTGCAAGAGGTCAGAGTATATGATCACAGATGTCCCTTCTAGCCTTAAAAAACATTTGAGAGTAACTTAAAGCAGTTGGACCTTGTTGGCTTGTAATTAAGGAAAATACAAACTTTCTCTGAAGTTGGCTATGGAAAAAAAGAGACAGAGAAGTCTCTGGAGTAGGTCATCTAGTCCAACCACTTGCTCAAAGCAGGACCAATCCCCAATTTTTGCCCCAGATCCCTAAATGGCCCCCTCAAGGATTGAACTCACAACCCTGGGTTTAGCAGGCCAATGCTCAAACTACTGAGCTATCCCTCCTCCCTCCATAGATTTAATTTTGTGAGAAGTGGCTGAAAAGGGACACTTGAACTGTAGATTAAAATCAAAACTAACTGCGGCAGGTCAAAATTTTTCATTCAAAATGGAGAAAATGGCCTTTTCATCAAAAAACAAATTTCTACCAGAAATACCAGTTTTTTCCAGGTTTTCCAAAAATTCTAAGTTTTTGCAAAAACAGAAATGAATTTGGCCAAAAACAAATATTTTAAAAATTACCCAAATTAAAATATTTTGGCCAAAACTTTTTGGTCAGAATTTTTCAATTTTCAGTTGCTGAAAACTGAAATATTACCAGTTTTTGCCACAAATTTTAAAGAAATTGAGGGGGAGCAAAACCCTTTTCCCAATAAGCTCTACTTGTAACTCTGTTTCCATCCAAGTTGCTTTGCTTAATTTTATGTTTATATTGGCCTCTCTCTTCTACAGGTGTTTCTACTAATGTTCTAAAAGCACCATCAAGCAATAGAAAAAAAGAGTTTCATAGGTCTGGACCTGATCTTGTTTCCATCATTGTCACGGAAGCAAGTTAAGGCCCATTATGTTTTCTGCCTTTACACTGCACTTTTTAAATAACGTCTGTATGCACAAAACATGTATTGTTATTTGGGAAATACGTAAAATAACATCACAGAACGGAGAGAGAGAGTTGAAATGAAAATGATAGCTTAATGATAGCTCCAGCAAACCACGCCTAATAAGGTCTGATAGTCAGACATTTTTAGGTAAAATAAATAACAGTCTTGAAAATTTTCCTCCTGTATTTTAAAACTATATAAAAAAACCCTACCCTAAACACAGATAATTAAATCTGGGATCAGATATTGTTGTGTAAGCTAGTTAACATGCCTGCTAGTACTTTGTTACAAAAGGCGTCTCTTGTCTCCTGCTTAAAACAAATGTCAACCAGGCCCAAGGCTGTAGATACGAAGGTTTACAAATGGTATGAACTAATTTGAAATTCCCTTTGTGCATCTCATGCAGAGCTAAAGCCAGAATATAATTTATGATTGGCAGGTTAATCTTTGCCTAACAACCTCTATTCTCAAAAAGAACAGGAGTACTTGTAGCACCTTAGAGACTAACCAATTTATTTGAGCATGAGCTTTCGTGAGCTATAGCTCACTTCATCGGATGCATACCGTGCATCCGACGAAGTGAGCTGTAGCTCACGAAAGCTCATGCTCAAATAAATTGGTTAGTTTCTAAGGTGCCACAAGTACTCCTTTTCTTTTTGCAAATACAGACTAACACGACTGTTACTCTGAAACCTCTATTCTCGGTTCATCATAATTTCCGCTAGGACATGTGTAATAAAATAAGTGAACGCACAATCCACTTCTGTCCTCCCTCCCCACCACCGTCCCCACCAGCCCATTTACTCTGTCATTTTTCATCACTCCCATTCATTCTCCAGCACCAAAACATGATAAATAAAAACAAAACTAGAATGGTGCCACAAATCTGAAAACATTCAGACCTCAATATAAAGAAATGAAGTACAAAACTAAAGAAAAAATATAAACAATTTAGGTGTCTGTATGCAGAATATTCATGGTCAATTTAATCTCATATTAGCCAATATTTACTGATTGCCCTTAAAAATATTCTAGTTACTCATCAACCTTTTCTTTAAGAATCTCACCAAACGAGACTACCATAGTAACTCAAAACTTGCCATCCACTAAGTAGTGCTAGCACTTGAATTGGGACTCCAGTTAAAATAAAACCAAAGTGGACTTGAGACATATTTATAATCCTTTTAGCATTCCCAAACAATTGGTGAAGTTCAAAAATGCATCTAGCACATATTGATAAAAAATGTTGAAAGTGTTCAAAAGAGAGCTACAAGAATGATTGGAAGGTCTGGAAAACGAATTTTATAGTGACAGACTTAAGAAGCTAAAGCTATTTAACTTAACAAAGAGAAGGGTATGAGGTGATCTTATCTGAGTTTATATGCACCTACATGGGAAGAAGATATCTGATGGTAGAAGACTCTTTAATCTAGTAGACAAAGGCAAAACGAAACCCAGTAGCTAGGAGCTGAAGCTAGACAAATTTAGACTGGAAATAAAAACACAAATTTTTTGTAGTGAAGTTAATTAACTATTGGCACAATTTACTTAGGCATGTGGTAGATTCAACTCAGAATAAATCATAATGATATCTTCTGGCCTTAAAAATCTACAAATCACATATCTAAGATAGTGAAGTAGAACTTCAGAAACTAAAATTTCTAACCACTCACTCTCCATTCTTTTTATTTAATGTCTCTTCCAATGGTGGTCAAAATGCATTGCTAATTTGTACCTATCCTTAACACCACACAAGTTTTGCTTGTATGGGGGTTTCTCATCTCAAACACTGCCCTGTGTTATATGGACCGATGTTGTCAGACTTGCACAGGTACTGTATGCGATCTGTCAACTCTCTTGTGTTTGCAGCTTACAGAAGAAAGAAAAAGAAAGAAGGCAAGAAAGACTATCTCTGATAGCCAATCTCAACAATCTCTAATTTTGCATGGGTGCAAGCTATTAATAATGTTATTTTGCATTACCGTAGCCCTTTCCATCTGAAGATCTCCAAGAGCCTGGGTACTCTGAATTCCCATATATTATTTTCTCTTGGTAGTGTTTATCAGTGATCAGAGAGGAGATAAGGGAGGAAGGATGGACTTTGTGATCATGGATAAGTCATTTATTCTCTCTGTGCTGAAGTTCCCCATCTGTAAAATGGGGAGAATACTTCCTTACCTTCCTTGGAAGTTGTGAGGATAAATCCACTAATATACATGAGGTGCTCAGATACTATGATGATGGGAACAATATGAGTAGATGGGTAGAGGTTTAAAATAATAGTATTGTAAGTAAACACAAACAGAATAAAAATAAAATGTAAACAAGAGGTTAAATGTCAACCCATCCTGTGAGGCAATACTGTTTATATTTAGATGATAATCAATCTTCTAAAAATAGTTTCAAATGTCATTTATTGGAAGAAAAAAAGGATTTTCTTTGTTATGTAATATCTTTTGTTATATTATGAACTCCAGGCTAATGCTAATTGGAAAGATTTGCACCTGGATATTTCTAGTTGCTCTGTGTAGTTTTGATAACCCTTGTACACACCACTGAACATAGTGGAAACACTTCTGAGAGCAGCAATTTACTTAAAATGGAGAAATAAATAACTATGGAAGAAAAATACAATACAACTGATTACAGTCTGCATGCCTAATGCATGCTTTCATGGCAGTGTTTCAGCATGTAGCTGCACAAAACCCACTTCAATCAGTTCCTTATTATTTCATAATTATAAAGGTTATTACCACGACAGAAAAAAGGGGATAATAGCAGGTTCTTAAATTAGCATTTGCTCAACCTCAGACTCTGGTGCATTAATTGCTTTCTTAAAAACTCTAGCACAAATGGAATCGTATATCAAGTGTGCCCTTTTTCTGTTGTCCAACTACAGTCTTTCAAATAAGAAACATTTTCATCTGAATGACCATAGTGAATTAGAAGAGACACACCATGCACTATTCTGTCAGTATGCAGCTCAACATACTGTCCAATGTGATCCAGAGATGAAGTGTACTTTCAGAGTTTTAAAACTGTTGTCAACCCACATTACACTCCTGACTCGTTAAAATTATAGGACAGTTTCAACCATAATAAAAAATGGTTTGGGGATGAGGCCTGAAGGACTTGAAATTAAACCAGTTTAAGCTTTGAAGGACTGGGTGGCAATAATCATGTTAAAAATGATGATCCCATTACATTATCCACAGAATACAAAATAAGAGCTGGATGTAGATATGCTACTGAAGTCACCAACTGATCACTTAAAGTCTACTTTGGATAGAACTCAATGCACACTTATTGAGGTAATGAATACATCCAATTCAAATGCAGGGAGATACCAGTACTTGTTACATATTGCCAAGTCATGTGGCATGTGTTCTGCACGCTATAAATGTGAGATGCCAGACAAGAGGGAAAGGGATACATCTAGAAACGGATGTTCTCAACCTGCGGATTGGGACTACAGTCCCTTTCTTTATAGCTATATGGGAGGGAGAGTCCCAAAACCTTTTTCTCCTGTAACATGGTGCCATGGTATTGAAAAGGCTGAGAATTGCTAATCTAGAGGTTTCAGAGTAACAGCCGTGTTAGTCTGTATTCGCAAAAAGAAAAGGAGTACTTGTGGCACCTTAGAGACTAACCAATTTATTTGAGCATAAGCTTTCGTGAGCTACAGCTCACTTCATCGGATGCATACTGTGGAAAGTGTAGAAGATCTCTTATACACACAAAGCATGAAAAAATACCTCCCCCCACCCCACTCTCCTGCTGGCAATAGCTTATCTAAAGTGACCACTCTCCTTACAATGTGTATGATAATCAAGTTGGGCCATTTCCAGCACAAATCCAGGTTTTCTCACCCCCCCCCCCACACACACAAACCCACTCTCCTGCTGGTAATAGCTTATCTAAAGTGACCACTCTCCTTACAATGTGTATGATAATCAAGGTGGGCCATTTCCAGCACAAATCCAGGGTTTAACAAGAACGTCGGGGGGGGGGGGGGTAGGAAAAAACAAGGGGAAATAGGTTACCTTGCATAATGACTTAGCCACTCCCAGTCTCTATTGAAGCCTAAGTTAATTGTATCAAATTTGCAAATGAATTCCAATTCAACAGTTTCTCACTGGAGTCTGGATTTGAAGTTTTTTTGTTGAAGAATTGCAACTTTCATGTCTGTAATCGCGTGACCAGAGAGATTGAAGTGTTCTCTCACTGGTTTATGAATGTTATAATTCTTGACTTCTGATTTGTGTCCTTTTATTCTTTTACGTAGAGACTGTCCAGTTTGACCAGTGTACATGGCAGAGGGGCACTGCTGGCACATGATGGCATGTATCACATTGGTAGATGTGCAGGTGAACGAGCCTCTAATGGTGTGGCTGATGTGATTAGGCCCTGTGATGGTGTCCCCTGAATAGATATGTAGGCACAATTGGCAACGGGCTTTGTTGCAAGGATAGGTTCCTGGGTTAGTGGTTCTGTTGTGGGTTAGTGGTTCTGTTCTAAGGTGCCACAAGTACTCCTTTTCTTTTTGCTAATCTAGAGTTATGTTCTGCAGCTTTGCGTGCAAGTTCTACATAGGGATGCCAACTTTGTATTCACACAAAACTGAACACTCTTGCCCCGCCCCCTGCTCTGCCCCTCATCTGAGGCCCCGCCCCTTCTCTGAGGCCCCATCACCGCTTGCTCCATCCTTCCTCTCTGTTGCTCGCTCTCCCCACCCTCACTCACTTGCTCATTTGCCCTGGGCTGGCTCAGGGGTTGGGGTGCGGGAGGGGGTGTGAGCTCCAAAATGGAACCAGGGATGAGGGGTTTGGGAGAGGGCTCTGGGTTCGGGGGGTGGAGCCGAGGGATTCGGAGTATGGGAGGGAGCTCTGGGCTGAGGCGGGGGTTGGGGTGTGGAATGGGGTATGGGCTGGGGGTGTGAGTTCCAGGGTGGGGCCAGAAATGAGGTATTCAGGGTGTGGGACGGGGCTCTGGGCTCGGGCAGGGAATTGGGGTGTGGGAGGGAGGTGAGGGCTCAGGCTGGGGGTGCAGGCTGTGGGGTGGGGCTGGGGATAAGGGGTTTGGGGTGCAGGAGAATGCTCTGGGCTGGGACCAAGGGGTTTGGACAGCAGGAGGGGATCAAGGCTGAGGCAGGGGGTTGGGACGCAGGAGGGGGTCAGGGATGCAGGCTCCAGGCGGCACTTACATCAAGCAGCTCCCAGAAGCAGCAGCATGTCCCCCTGTCCAGCTCCTATGTGGCGGCGCAGCCAAGCAGCTCTGTGCACTGCCCCATCTGCAGGTGCTGCCCCCGCAGCTCCCATTGGCCACAGTTCCCAGTCAATGGGAGCT
Organism: Lepidochelys kempii; assembly: GCF_965140285.1. Taxonomy (NCBI): domain Eukaryota; kingdom Metazoa; phylum Chordata; order Testudines; family Cheloniidae; genus Lepidochelys; species Lepidochelys kempii. The sequence goes on from NC_136380.1 coordinate 21,506,018, forward strand.
GCGGAGCGGGTGCTTGGGGTGGGGGCAGCACGCTGAGCCTCTTGGCTTCCCCTATTCTAGGAGCCAGAGGGGGGACATGCCACTGCTTCCAGGAGCTATGCAGAGCCTGCCTTAGCCCCACTGTGCCGCCGACTGGACATTTAACAGCCTGTTTCGCAGTACTGACTGGAGCTGCCAGGGTCCCTTTTCGACCAGGCGTTCTGTTGGAAAACCAGACACCTGGCAAGCCTAGTTCTACAGGTGGTTTATGTGACAATCAGGTTCCAGACACCTGAGGGGGAAAACAGAGTGTATGAACACCCCAAAACAAGCAACTGAATCAACTGATTGTATACAATATCACTGTACTAGAACTGTATTGAGTAATGTTTCTTATGAAAGCAGGTGACACACCGATGACTAATATCATTGTGAAATAGATGTATTAACACTATATGAGAAATTATGGATACTAATTGATATTATGGTTTAAAAACTGTGACCAAATGAAGGGGAGAAACAGGCTTTCTCCCAAACAGTAGGGAAGGCAGCTGTCCACTTGTTTCCAATGATATTAAGTAGTGTAGAATCAAAACAATGGAAGCCCTATTTACATATGAATTGGCAGGGGGGTGGGAAGTCCACAGGAAGGGAAGAACAGCAAGAAGCCTTCCTGCCCCTTGTGACAGTGTCAGTGAACTCTGGGGTAATATAAGGGGAGCAAAAAGACACGGGAGTTATCCATCACTTGGAGGATTAAAAGGGCCAGAGCTCTTGACATCACAGAATGTTGGATCCTTCAACCAAGGCAGTTGAAGCCTCTGGGACCTAAGTTTAGGGGGAAAAACCTGCTTAGGCAAAGGTAACTTGCTAAAATTAAGTTTTAGTCATGTTAAATAAACCTGTTTTACTTTTACTATAAACCAGTTCAGTGCTTTGATTGAAATAAGTGTTGGTCAAACCCCAGTTAAATTACAAAGCTGCAGTGTATTGCCCCTTTAAAGAAGCAACACGTTCCAGAAAAGGGTTGGACACTCAGGGAAACATCTCTGGGGAGCTCAGGAGTCAGGGTTCACTGTTTGTTACCTGCAAGACAAGGTCTGGACTGGCAGAGTCCTGGAGAGTTTGCTGGCAGGGCAGACAAGATGGTGTGTCAGCTTAGCGGTAGCAAAACTCTCTCTTGCTGAGGCTGAGCAGTAACCCAGTAACTCACACTGCCGGAACCCCAGCAGATTGTCACCAGGCAGACAGTTTCGAGGAAATTTGGGACTGGGAGGGTAGTGGGGTCACTCTGCAAAAAGTAACTGGGCAGTGGAAGCCAGGCTGTGACCGACAAGCTTGTATGCAGGCTGTTGGTGTCAGATCTATGAGTCACAACCACATAGAATTGAAGGCACCCAGAGTTGCAGGGCAGATGGTGACACAACTCCTCACTGGTCCGGGTTGAACCCCTGACATGTTTAATCTCCCAAGTGATGTACAAGTCAAATATCTTTTTGCCCCCCTTATATAACCTCAAAATTCACTGATCCTGTCACAAGAGGCATACAATCACGTGATTCAGTTCTTGTTCTTTAGGGTTCAGACCTCATGTTTTGTCCCTGGGGCGTCTGGACCCTGATTGTCACAATGTATGCCCAATATTTGTCAGTATGGCTCAGAGTTTTGGTGTCCTCTTGGATGATCCTCTGCTGGTCTTGGATTCCCTGGTGACATATTGGCACATAATCCTCTGTTTCATATACAACTTGTGTGGAGGCTGTGTCCATTCTCTACTGATGCAGACCCAGCCGTAGGATCTACATCTCTGCAACTTCAAATGTAGATGACCACACTGTGCTCAACTAAGGGGCTTCAGTTAGTGCAAAAAACGCAGAAACTTATGTTTTGAAAGGGACAGAACACTACTCTGTGCTCAGAATTTGCTACCTATCTACTTCTGGGTATAATTCAAGTTGCTGGTTACCTACAATGCCTCAGATAGAATGTGGAATCCAGATAATTTCTTTCCCTGTATCTCACTAGAGAAGACATGATCCATTGGCTAGTTCTGCCTGCGGGTTTCTGGGACCAAAGTGTCAAGAGCCAGTGGGAGGGTCCATCTCTGTGGAATGCACTCTTCTGATTTTGAACATTCTCAGGTCATGTGTAAGACCTATCTGCTTGATCAGGGTTTAACCCACTTCCAGCAACAAGGTTTATGTGTGAATTTTTTTTTTTGGGTGGTGGAAGTCTTTCAAAATGAAGAAAAAGTACTTTAAAGTTAGGATTTTCATTATTATTTAATCATTATTATTACCAGTGTAAATCACCCAGATGCCAAAACTGTGTACACCATTACAAAGTCAATCCATCACACTTATAATTAGATTAAGTTTAACACCCTGGAGATTTATTTCATTTAGTACTGAATTTCCCAGTGCACTTCTAACCTGCAATCTGGTTAGAAGTTGGTGTTTGTGTAGGCTGCATATCTTTTGGCAGGTTTTGATCTTTGCCTCTGCTGTGCACCCAGTAGAATGTGTAGCCCAATATTGAAGACAATAACATATTTATAAGTGTAACATTTTACTGACTCCCTGCCCTATTTGTCAAATCTATTCCTTCCTACTGCATAAAAATTTACTTCAGCTATGATCCCTGAAATAGGGTAGCTGGTTCATTAAATGAAACTGGGCTCAGTTCTCCTGTTCCAGTCCAGGCACTCCCAGTTGGACCAATTAAGAGAGCAGGACAGCACATGGGGACCAGAGTTGCTAACTTTCACCTGTTAATAAGTACCCCTACTTCCACAATAAGCCACAAATCAGGTGAATCCCATTTCAAAACAAGACCAAAACAAGCCAATCCCTAAGAACCCCAACACTCTACGTGACTAGATCCCCCGGGCGTGCAGTCTGGGACTGTGGTTGGCCTGCTGTGAACCTCTGACTCTCTCCCCCTTACCCCTGCTTGCCCCGCCCCTTGCCCCTGAAAGAAACAAGCTACAAGCCAAACAAGCAACAAATTACAAGCCAAAAACTAGCCAACAAGCAACTCACAAGCCAATTAAGCCAAAAACAAGCCCAATTTCTGCATTTTTTTCATGGGTTTGGCATGCCTGCTGGGGACCTAAGCATCAGCCAGGAACCAGACAGGAGAAGGGCATGAGAAGATAGCTGCTAGAGAGAGAAGTTGGTTTGTGGGAGAAGGCTGAAGATAGGAAATCAGCAAGAGGGGTTAACTGTCTGGCGTCTCCAAGCCACAGACCCAGGGCTGGAGGCAGGAGGAGCAGCAAAGGGAGATGCCTGCTGACAACTCCAGGGACAGAGAGTGGACCCAGAGGTACTGCAAAAGGGATGGGAGGTGTGAGGGATGCTCCCCTGGCAAAGATGCTCTCAGCATGGAGGATGTGGGAGTTCCTGTTGGGAAGAGCAGAAGGAAAGGTTGCTGTCCTGGCAGAGGGACAGGTTTGCACCCCAGAAGGAAAGGTTGCTGCCCTGGCAGAGGGACAGAGGAGGACTGATCAAGAGTCTGGATGGAGCAGAAGACACCGGAATATTACTTGCACTGGGGTGACAGGGATTATGTTTTGGGACATTTACACTACGTTTTGTGAATAAAGTGTGTTGATGGACGGCAGGATAAGCTTCCAGGAAGTTACTGGGGACTCAAAAGGGAAACTGAGACAAGGGGCCACTTGCAGGGCTGCCCCAAGGCCACCGGGAGTGCCTGGAAGAAGACCATGTGTTTACAATCCTAATAAAAGAGACCATGTTTTGCCTATATTTATAACCAATTTTTTGTCCTGAAATATCACTCACTGAGGAGGAAACAAATTTATTTAGATTATTATGGCTTGAATGGTTCTGTTGTATACATGCCATAATATATGATACTGTAAAATAATTTGGATAATGCTGTAAAACATAACCCATCACAACACATAATATCTGGTTATTAGCATGAGCATTCAATAAGATGCAAGTCAAGAATGACATATAACCTTTTCAATGCTTTGCAGCAAAGTATTCCATATTAAAGTATGAAACTCAGCTCATCTGTACATATGGAAGCAACTAACCATTTACTTTAAAGTGTGTGTGTGTGTGTGTGTGTGTGTGCACACAAACATATGTATGGGTGTACGTACATACACACACAGACACCAGTCTCAAGTTCTACTCACCACTGCCCTACATTAAAAAGCACAATCACAAATAAAACCTCATCAGAGGTCCTCAACTCAAACCGAACAATAACCAAACAAAGATTAACTCTTACCATGCCCCTCCCAAAAGCCTGGTTAAACGGATGGGTCTTGCAGCAAGCCCAGAAGGTCAACAGATCTGGGGTATTTCAAAGGGTGATGAGTAAATCCCAAAGTTGAAGGCCCCTAAAAAGAATGTCCTGTCAGCAGTCCCCTCTCTTTTACATTGAGTATAACTCAAACTCAGGGGCCTTTGTTGATCTCAACTCCAGCAACTGGGCAAAGATGCACACTTCTTGCATAGGCAGGTGGTCCCAGAACATAAGAATGGCCATACTGGGTCAGACCAAAGGTCCATCCAGCCCAGTATTCTGTCTACTGACAGTGGCTAATGCCAGGTGCCCCAGAGGGAGTGAACCTAACAGGTAATGATCAAGTGATCTCTCTCCTGCCATCCATCTCCACCCTCTGACAAACAGAGGCCAGGGACACCATTCCTTGCCCATCCTGGCTAATAGCCATTAATGGACTTAACATCCATGAATTTATCCAGTTCTCTTTTAAACTCTGTTATAGTCCTAGCCTTCACAACCTCCTCAGGCAAGGAGTTCCACAGGCTGACTGTGCGCTGAGTGAAAAAGAACTTCCTTTTATTTGTTTTAAACCTGCTACCCATTCATTTCATTTGTTGGCCCCTAGTTCTTATTTTATGGGAACAAGTAAATAATTTTCCTTATTCACTTTCTCCACACCACTCATGATTTTATATACCTCTGTCATATCCCCCCTTAGCCTTCTCTTTTCCAAGCTGAAAAGTCCTAGCTTCTTTAATCTCTCCTCATATGGGACTAAAATAATCATTTTAGTTGCCCTTTTCAGAACCTTTTCTAATGCCAGTATATCTTTTTTGAGACCAGGGGACCACATCTGTATGCGGTATTCAAGATGTGGGCCTACCATGGATTTACATAAGGCAATAAGATATTCTCTGTCTTATTCTTTATCCCTTTTTAAATTATTCCTAACACCCCGTTTGCTTTTTTGACTGCCGCTGCACACTGCATGGACGTCTTCAGAGAACTATCCACGATGACTCCAAGATCTTTCTCCTGATTAGTTGTAGCTAAATTAGCCCCCATCATATTGTATGTATAGTTGGGGTTATTTTTTCCAGTGCGCATTACTTTATATTTATCCACATTAAATTTCATTTGCCATTTTGTTGCCAAATCACTTAGTTTTGGGAGATCTTTTTGAACTTCTTCACAGTCTGCTTTGGTCTTAACTATCTTGAGCAATTTAGTATCATCTGCAAACTTTGCCACCTTACTGTTTACCCCTTTCTCCAGATCATTTATGAATAAGTTGAATAGGATTGGTCCTAGGACTGACCCTTGGGGAACACCACTAGTTACCCCTCTCCATGCTGAAAATTTACCATTTATTCCTACCCTTTGTTCCCTGTATTTTAACCAGTTCTCAATCCATGAAAGGATCTTCCCTCTTATCCCATGACAACTTAATTTATGTAAGAGCCTTTGGTGAGGGACCTTGTCAAAGGCCTTCTGGAAATCTAAGTACACTATGTCCACTGGATCCTCCTTGTCCACATGTTTGTTGACCCCCTCAAAGAACTCTAATAGATTAGTAAGACATGATCTCCCTTTACAGAAACCATGTTGACTTTTGCGCAACAATTTATGTTCGTCTATGTGTCTGACAATTTTATTCTTTACTATTGTTTCAACTAATTTGCCCAGTACTGATGTTAGACTTACCGGTCTGTAATTGCCAGGATCACCTCTAGAGCCCTTCTTAAATATTGGTGTTACTTTAGCTATCTTCCAGGCCATTTAGGGATTTATAAATCAAACTCTAGACTTTAAACTCCACACAGAAACCAATAGAAAGCCAGCACAGATCCTGCAGTGGTGATGTCGTGCTCCCAATGATACACACCTCTTAAATATGGACTTTTGCCTTCTATAGCAGCTTCAGTTCCCAGACTGATTGAAGGTATAGCCCTCCACAGAGCACACTACAGTAGCCCAGTGTTGAAGTCACAGAGTCTTATCGTTAGTGTTCTCATTGCTGAGATGATACCATGGTGATGGATGCAATATAGTGATCTAGACAGATGGATCTGATATCAGACTCCTAAAAATATGAGAACTTACAACTCAAGAAAATGCATTTTGATATCACAAGAATCCCTATCAATCAATGAGAATGCTAAAAAGGACCCAAAATATTCATAGAAGAGGCAGAGAATTATAAAGAAATATAGTCATTTAAAGCAGAATTTGAAAAGGTCTTTAGTTTGTCAGACTTCTGAGGAATGATCTTACTGACAATATTTAAATGACACTCGGTACTGGAAATTAACAACTGCAAACATCTGTTACATAGCGAATCATTGGCACACGCCTTTTTGCATAAAAGCCTTTCTCTCAATACAATAAAGGGTGCTAAAACTGAGGCACTTTATCAAAGAAAACAATATCATTCCCCCACCCTGGGTGACCAAAATATAACTGTTGAAGTAGATAATTTCTCCAAGTGGGATACAGTAATACATGTTTAAATCTCTACACAGTAAACAGTTTGAACAGATAAAAGATGACAGCTCTCAGAAAGACCATGTCTCTCAGATTGCTGATAATAAAAGCAGTAAGACAACAGGTGCTGCTCTGCCGAGCCCCCTTAATATTTTGAGAAAACAATATTGTTTCTCCTACGGACAGAGGGAGAAAGACAGAGAGTAAAGAGAGAGAGAGACTACCGTCACCTATAATAATTCTGCTATATGAACAGGGAAAAGTAAAACTGCCATTAATGACCAGCAGTTGTGCCGAGAGGTATATCGATACAGCAGAGCAATGTGAGGTCTTACTTTTGGTAAACTATGCTTTTCAGTTCCTTCCTGATTAAAACAAAAATTTCCATCCCTGGTTTATTGATCTTTAAAGGTTACAGGAGAGATGATGTGAATAAATATTAAAGGATCTGGCTTTACAAAATGTAAGGGTCAATCTGAAACAAGGCAATAATTAAAGCAAAGGATTTGAAGCTAGTGAAATATTCACAAGGTAATGAATAATTTACTGGAAATATACCTTAAGCTTTCTCTGTATGGCTACTGTAATACAATGCTTTAGCAGTTTGCTTTCAAAGTATGCTTTTGCATCTCTGACATATTTCAACACTGTTATGCAAGATGGGGAATCATTCATTTTAACATGATCCTGAGCATATTACCACAAAACAGAGAGGCTACCATTTCACTTATTACCAATTAATAATCTCTACAATATAAATCATTTGCATTGCCTTGCTGCATACAAAAGATTTATGGCTGAATCCAAAATTACACATGTACTAGAGTCTTTGAAAAAGTATTAGTAAATGCTTCTCATTTTAGCATACATTTTCCCCCTCCTGCTACAAAAGGTACAGCACTTGTTCTTTTTAACTGCTAATAAAAGCTTGTTCATAGCCTCTTTGAATCTACAACACTGACAAAAACGGAAAGAAGGAAACTTTAGCTACGAACAATTACTCACAGCATTATATTAAATAATTCATTGTTACATTTTTCTTTTCATCTCGGACTGTGCCACTAGACTAAACAACTGAAATTATTGTAACCCCCACATAAAAGCCACATAGGACTACTTCTGAAAGCAAAACACACATTAAAACTACTATGCAGTTTTAACGAGTTTATCTAATAACTGGGTTAGCTCAGCTGAAGCCACATCACTCACCAAAGACAGAATTTGCTTGAACAAAAGCAGAGAGACCAGGCACCAAATGCAGCTTCTCAAGATTCTTAATGCAAGATTCTCCTGTCTGCTGTTCCGTTCACACTTGCCTTTATAACTAAGCAAACCAACAACATTCGATTGCTGAATGAATTATAAAACAGTAGCTCCCAGACTCTCATATTTTACATCACAGGGGGTGGTCATCCAGCATACACACTGCCTCTGTACATATATTGTTATAACTCATCCTGATAAACACATCAGTGCTGGCAGAAATGACAGTAATTGGTGCTCAGGATGTACAAGCCCAAACCAATAGAATACACTCCCTCCCTCAGCTCTATGCAACATCTCCACTTGTCAATCTTCGCACCTTGTTAAGGTGGAATCGTCAGCTACAGTTCAGGGTGGGCATGTGGTTTCAAAATTTGGAGGAAAATCCGATAATTGATGCAAATACTTTACCAACCTAACATTCCTTAAAACAATCTGCATGGTTTAATATTAAATGTATCTTTAATAATTGATAGGCATACTTTTCTAGCTCCTTTTTTTTTTAAAAAAAACTTTCTTCATGCTCTTTTCTTAAAGATACAGTTCTTGTACTATAACTGATAAACCCAACATCCATAACTTCTATTAGCATGAATGACAATTACCTATATCGACTCCCTCGACACTCAGGGGAGAACAGACTTCAAAATATTAGCCCACATAGGCTCAAAATGAACAATAACTTAATTATTGGGTGTTACTATGTGTAAATTTCAGACAGTTCTTATAAAATATTAGTAAATTTTATTAATAGCCTTCACATTTTGACAGTAAATATTTAGAATGTTCTCACCTATTCTGTCTTAACTTTCTTCTGTTCTGAAGAGTCCTCGTATTACTTTTTAAAAAATAAATAGACATAAAGAAAACTTGAGAAGTACTAATAAACTAAACAACTAACCTGAACAATACCAGACAGGACTGAGTATAGCAAAAAACAAATATATTGTTAATTATTGTATATGGTACAAATTACCATTTATAGTTAACCATTATCAAGAAAAATGGGTTACGATATTGATAATACTCGGTAAGCAAGTAGTCACTTAAGAGTTTTGGGTATGAAAAGTCCTTACTGATGGGAGAGGAGGAAAATTGATTAGCTGCTTGTTAGAGAGGGATACAGGGGGAAAGGACTATTTTATCTATTTTTTGAGATCTTGATGGTTCTTTAGATCTTAGTATTCCAAAAAAAATCCAGTTATAAGACGCAGGGAAATTAACATTTGTTTGGTTGCTTCCTTAATGTGTATGTGAGATTTAAAAACTTAACACCATTAACCATTTACTGTAGACCCTGATCTTGGATTGAGAACTGACAGCATGGACCCTGCACTGTTTATTTCAACAGGGTCCATATAGGCCTAGAGGTCTGTGCTATTGGATCCCAAGGCAGGATTGGGCCCTTAACCTTCAAAGCAGTAAGAATATTATTGACAATATTGTCACCATTTTATCTGAATTACATATTATTTGGATGTATTTAACATTTGAACCGAACACTGGCTTTCTACACCCATATTCATGCTAAGGGTATTTATGGGAGCAGGGACTATGTGCCAAAGAATTTTACTGAGGATGAATTTCTATTTCTGCTTTCCACAGGAGGTGATGCCTATCAGGGCATGTAGGGACCAGGATGACTCACTGGGAACCTGATCCAGATTATTTCACTCTTCATATATTATAGAACAGCTCCAACATTTGGTGCCAGGCTGAGCGGTTCTGGTTTCAAAGGTAAGCAAAATAGCTAGTGCACAGTTGCTTCTATGGTTGAGTCACATTGATAACACTTAACCATACAAATTAAGACACATCAGATAGTTTTGGTCATCATTGGGATGTTATTCCATGAACAACTGGGCTGTGGAATGTAAATGCACTCTGTGGGTGGCAACTCGAACCTGAAACCCAATCCTTCCTCTAGCCATCTGTAACAACCAATATGTGACATGAGGTGGGAACGTGGCATCTCATTTCATGCATAGTGAAAGCAAGTACCTCTATATTTATTCCTTCTCTCCCCTCCACAGCTGCTTATTCCCCTCTCCTCATTTGCTGCTCCGTGGCCTCTTCAGTCTGGCAGGGTTAATCCACACCATGCCAGAGCCACAGACATATTTCTCCATAAAGTCCTGGCTGTTACGATAAAGACTTCCCTGCAGAGAATGCTGTGCATCACTGGATGGGGGAGATGAAGCAGAAGGGTACCCAGCAGAGCAGCAGCTTTTCTTTCTGTCCCAGGAGAAGACAGACAACTGAACACCAATAGCTGGTTTCCCCAGTGGTACTAAACAGCGGATCCTCCAGAATGGGCAGAAGATGATTCTAAATGACAACCATTGGCTTGATGACAAGGCAGTAGGGGGGTCTGTGCCATTGGATTTAGACTCATGGAGCTACATTCTACTCACTGATCTACACATTTAACTTGCAAATTACAGTGGTTCTTTGTACAGCAGCCCAGTTGGGTTTCTTGCTTTGGAATTCACCAAACACAATGGTCATTTATCAGTATGCCCCTGTAACCTATTTGTGTGTTTCCTCTGTGCCTTGTTTTGACCATCCAATTCTGATCAAGCTTCCTAATCATTTCACCAGACATCGTACAGACCATTATAGTAACAGTGCTTGGAGTTACAGAGAGAAATAATGTTTGCTTGAAAGATCAGAACTCAGTTACCCAACCATACCCAAAAGACCCAAACATTCTCTCTATATTAAAATATTTTATTGACTAATATGGCTCTTACTATCACAAAATAGCTATAGTATTTGAATACAATAAACCAGACTTCTATTCAGTGTACCATGCAGCTGCATTTCAAGGCCACAATGTAGGTGACATGCACAGTGTAAAGTCTGTGGTGTAACATACTTTCCCTTCAATGGGGGACATGGCAAGAAATGCTGAAACTCCATCCCTTAATTTCTATTGCATCATATTGACTTGCCCTATCTTTCTACTGAGGTATTGCTAGAACTGCCATTGCCACAGTGTCTAAGAGCATGATGCTCTGTGAAAGATGAGCAAAATGAAGGGTACTATTTTGTCATTCAGAAAGACGTTCTTGATCAATTACATGCATTGATTTCAGAACCCAGAGTCCCCAAGGCAGTGTCAAAAATACACATTTTGTTTCTGAATGCTAGATTTCACATTCAAACTCTCTGGTTTTGCTGAAAGATGTGTCAAAGCCACGTGTGGCTGCCAGACCATGTTCTTTTGGCTGTACATCTGAGGAGGCTCAGGAGCGCAACTTATTTCTTCAAAAGGGCTTTTAACATACAAACTCTAAATTGGCTCCAAAGCTGCCTTCTTCAGAGTGCAGATTAGGAACGGTTTAAGAATGAAAAAGAGAAAGAAGAAATTCCCAGTTGTTTCCAAGGCAGGACCTTTTGCACATTATGTGCCATTATAAATATTAAAGACAAGCCGATTATAACGAATATTTGGCTGCAGATGATGGCTGCAAATGAGGATGCTCTTAAGTGCATTCATGCATCATCAGAGGAAGAACCCAGGGTATTCTGCTCAAACAACAGAAGTTTTTACTATATCAGCTGAAGGAGAAGTTCATCCATTACTTAAGAGACACATTGATTCCATCCAACAAAGGGTCACATATCAACCAATATAGTAGATACGCACTTCAATTAGGCAAAGCTTGCTCTCAAGTGTCTGGAGATTACAGGAGTCCAAATAAAACAAATGAATGCCAACTGAAATAATTTCCAGGCCATCCAGGATGGCATGGATAGGCGCTACACTTCAGACCTTTGCTGCCATCAAGTTCAGTTGTAAGTAGGAATAGAATATAGAATTTTTCAGAACAGAAATATTGGCCTCTGCTCCTTGAGCTAAATTCTCTTATAAGAGTTCATGGTACACACTTGTACATTATGAAAAAATCATACAACTGAAGAACTCACACTTAACAGTTAAGTTCCTTACTTCTTCAAGTGATATGGCAACAAACTTCAAACTGATAAAAGGAAATACATTTTCCACACCATAAGCCTGAAGACCTCGTTGCCACAAGATATCATTGAGGCCAAGGGTTTCAGAAACAGATTCAACATTCATATGGATAACAAGAATATGCAGAGAATTACAATGCATATCAGTATATCAGTAGTCTGATATGTATAGGATGTAAAAGATATGGCTGATATATTACCAGATACACACTAATAAAGGCCTTGCATTGTATCCAGTAAAGAGTAGCTGTATTCACACAGAATTTCAGGATGCATTCTTTCCAGAGGACAATAGAATAACATGGGATCAAAGTGTACTGTTGCACAATGTGTGTGCAGAACTCCTTAAAGCATTGCATTCCAGTTGTAATCAATTACAGTTCTGCAAAAGAACAAACATAGAATATGTCTCTAATTCTGCAGGCTGCTTTTAGCCCCTCAAAGGTGTAATACAGTTCTAATTTTGGAAATCTGCAGACTGAATATGGAACAGAATTTGGCCCTCCAGAACTGGTAAGAATAAAACTATTCTCTTAAATGCAGATGCAAGACTGCATAGCTATTAGCTACCCGATGCTTTGCAAAATAAGCAGTAGTTATAATGTAAATAAATGTAATTGCCACATTAAGGATACAGAGCAATTCATTTCCTCTCAGTGCAACCTACTTATGATTCCCTTTAAGAATAATTTTCAAATAGAAATTTCATTTCTTTTTTCAAAGGATTAATCCTGATGAGTACAAATGAATACAACTGCATATTTAGATTAATTAGTAAATTAGTTTGCACCGTGCTTTGAAGATGTAAAGCACTGTATAAGTGCTATTTCTATGATATTTTCTGTTACAATATTTTTCTTCTCTCATGTAACATCCCCTTTTTCCTGTAAGTGCACAATGCCAAAAGATATCAAGCCCTCATCTCAAATGATGACTTTGTACAGCAAGTCCACCTTCCTAATACAAGTTCCAAGACAATGCCAGGATAAACAACGAGGAGTCCTTGTGGCACTCTAGAGACTAACCTATTTATTTATTTATTTTGTGGCTAGAACCCATGAAAGCTTATGCCCAAATAAATTGGTTAATCTCTAAGGTGCCGCAAGGACTCCTTGTTGTTTTTGCTGATACAGACTAACACACGGCTACCACTCTGAAACCTGCCAGGATAAGTGAATGAGGTGGGATAGTCAATAATACCTAAATGAACAGAGACCCAAGAGTGTGACTCCAGCTGATCAAGGTCAACATAACAACAACAACAAAAAAGAGCATACTTTGCTGGTTAAAAAGGCAGCAACCTGTTGATGGCCGCATCTTATCTCAAGAATATGAACTGCTCCATAAGGAATAAAGAAGAGCTGAGAAGAAGCAGGAAGGACAAATGACAGAGCTATGCTCCCTAGAGACCGGCCATTTGAAGAGGCTCCCTGAATGTGATTTGAAAAGTCAGTTATGACATCTCCCGAATTGTGGCCCCATGAGCCTTGAATACTCTATCTGTCCATTTAAAAGCCTATGGATGTTCCAATAGCAATCTGGGCCTTTACACTACTACCTTTCTTCTACATAGTTTATATCAACTTAATTATTTTAAAAAATTGGGAACTCAGCTGATATGGTTCACGGTTAGTTTTAAAAAAATACTCTTTCATGTGTTCTTTAACTCCTTGTTTCCCATTGTTGCTCCATTTAAAACCAGATGGGGGTACATAGAACCATAGAATATAAGGGTTGGAAGGGACCTCAGGAGGCCATCTAGTCCAACCCCCTGCTCAAAAGCAGGACCCATCCCCAATTAAATCATCCCAGCCAGGGCTTTGTCAAGACTGACCTTAAAACTTCTAAGGAAGGAGATTCCACTACCTCCCTAGGCAACGCATTCCAGTGTTTCACCACCCTCCTAGTGAAAAAGTTTTTCCTAATATCCAACCTAAAGGGAAAGCAGTGGATGTATTGTTTCTTGACTTTAGCAAAGCTTTTGACACGGTCTCCCACAGTATTCTTGTCAGCAAGTTAAGGAAGTATGGGCTGGATGAATGCACTATAAGGTGGGTAGAAAGTTGGCTAGATTGTCGGGCTCAACGGGTAGTGATCAATGGCTCCATGTCTAGTTGGCAGCCGGTATCAAGTGGAGTGCCCCAAGGGTCGGTCCTGGGGCCGGTTTTGTTCAATATCTTCATAAATGATCTGGAGGATGGTGTGGATTGCACTCTCAGCAAATTTGCGGATGATACTAAACTGGGAGGAGTGGTAGATATGCTGGAGGGGAGGGATAGGATACAGAAGGCCCTAGACAAATTGGAGGACTGGGCCAAAAGAAATCTGATGAGGTTCAATAAGGATAAGTGCAGGGTCCTGCACTTAGGACGGAAGAACCCAATGCACAGCTACAGACTATGGACTGAATGGCTAGGCAGCAGTTCTGCGGAAAAGGACCTAGGGGTGACAGTGGACGAGAAGCTGGATATGAGTCAGCAGTGTGCCTTTGTTGCCAAGAAGACCAATGGCATTTTGGGATGTATAAGTAGGGGCATAGCGAGCAGATCGAGGGACGTGATCGTTCCCCTCTATTCGACATTGGTGAGGCCTCATCTGGAGTACTGTGTCCAGTTTTGGGCCCCACACTTCAAGAAGGATGTGGATAAATTGGAGAGAGTCCAGCGAAGGGCAACAAAAATGATTAGGGATCTGGAACACATGACTTATGAGGAGAGGCTGAGGGAGCTGGGATTGTTTAGCCTGCAGAAGAGAAGAATGAGGGGGGATTTGATAGCTGCTTTCAACTACCTGAAAGGGGGTTCCAAAGAGGATGGCTCTAGACTGTTCTCAATGGTAGCAGATGACAGAACGAGGAGTAATGGTCTCAAGTTGCAGTGGGGGAGGTTTAGATTGGATATTAGGAAAAACTTTTTCACTAAGAGGGTGGTGAAACACTGGAATGCGTTACCTAGGGAGGTGGTAGAATCTCCTTCCTTAGAGGTTTTTAAGGTCAGGCTTGACAAAGCCCTGGCTGGGATGATTTAACTGGGAATTGGTCCTGCTTTGAGCAGGGGGTTGGACTAGATGACCTTCTGGGGTCCCTTCCAACCCTGATATTCTATGATTCTATGATTCTAAACCTCCCCCACTGCAACTTGAGACCATTACTCCTTGTCCTGTCCTCTTCCACCACTGAGAATAGTCTAGAACCATCCTCTCTGGAACCACCTCTCAGGTAGTTGAAAGCAGCTATCAAATCCTCCCTCATTCTTCTCTTCCGCAGACTAAACAATCCCAGTTCCCTCAGCCTCTCCTCAGAAGTCATGTGTTCCAGACCCCTAATCATTTTTGTTGCCCTTTGCTGGACTCTCTTCAATTTATCCACATACTTCTTGTAGTGTGGGGCCCAAAACAGTACTCCAGATGAGGCCTCACCAATGTCGAATAGAGGGGGACGATCACGTCCCTCGATCTGCTCGCTATGCCCCTACTTATACATCCCAAAATGTCATTGGCCTTCTTGGCAACAAGGGCACACTGCTGACTCATATCCAGCTTCTCGTCCACTGTCACCCCTAGGTCCTTTTCGCAGAACTGCTGCCTAGCCATTCGGCCCCTAGTCTGTAGCGGTGCATTGGATTCTTCCATCCTAAGTGCAG
Organism: Lepidochelys kempii; assembly: GCF_965140285.1. NCBI lineage: Eukaryota > Metazoa > Chordata > Testudines > Cheloniidae > Lepidochelys > Lepidochelys kempii. Next base: position 21,521,629 of record NC_136380.1, read on the forward strand.
GACCCTGCACTTATCCTTATTGAACCTCATCAGATTTCTTTTGGCCCAATCCTCCAATTTGTCTAGGTCCCTCTGTATCCTATCCCTGCCCTCCAGCATGTCTACCACTCCTCCCAGTTTAGTATCATCCGCAAATTTGCTGAGAGTGCAATCCACACCATCCTCCAGATCATTTATGAAGATATTGAACAAAACCGGCCCCAGGACCGACCCCTGGGGCACTCCACTTGACACCGGCTGCCAACTAGACATGGAGCCATTGATCACTACCCGTTGAGCCCGACAATCTAGCCAACTTTCTACCCACCTTATAGTGCATTCATCCAGCCCATACTTCTTTAACTTGCTGACAAGAATACTGTGGGAGACCGTGTCAAAAGCTTTGCTAAAGTCAAGATACAATACATCCACTGCTTTCCCTTCATCCACAGAACCAGTAATCTCATGATAGAAGGCGATTAGATTAGTCAGGCATGACCTTCCCTTGGTGAATCCATGCTGACTGTTCCTGATCACTTTCCTCTCATGTAAGTGCTTCAGGATTGATTCCTTGAGGACCTGCTCCATGATTTTTCCAGGGACTGAGGTGAGGCTGACTGGCCTGTAGTTCCCAGGATCCTCCTTCTTCCCTTTTTTAAAGATTGGCACTACATTAGCCTTTTTCCAGTCATCCGGGACTTCTCCCGTTCGCCACGAGTTTTCAAAGATAAAGGCCAATGGCTCTGCAATCACAGCCACCAGTTCCTTTAGCACTCTCGGATGCAACTCGTCCGGCCCCATGGACTTGTGCACGTCCAGCTTTTCTAAATAGTCCCTAACCACCTCTTTCTCCACAGAGGGCTGGCCATCTATTCCCCATGTTGTGATGCCCAGTGCAGCAGTCTGGGAGCTGACCTTGTTCGTGAAGACAGAGGCAAAAAAAGCATTGAGTACATTAGCTTTTTCCACATCCTCTGTCACTAGGTTGCCTTCCTCATTCAGTAAGGGGCCCACACTTTCCTTGGCTTTCTTCTTGTTGCCAACATACCTGAAGAAACCCTTCTTGTTACTCTTAACATCTCTCGCTAGCTGCAGCTCCAGGTGCGATTTGGCCCTCCTAATTTCATTCCTACATGCCCGAGCAATATTTTTATACTCTTCCCTGGTCATATGTCCAACTTTCCACTTCTTGTAAGCTTCTTTTTTATGTTTAAGATCCGCTAGGATTTCACCGTTAAGCCAAGCTGGTCGCCTGCCATATTTACTATTCTTTTCACTCATCGGGATGGTTTGTCCCTGTAACCTCAACAGGGATTCCTTGAAATACAGCCAGCTCTCCTGGACTCCTTTCCCCTTCATGTTAGTCCCCTAGGGGATCCTACCCATCCGTTCCCTGAGGGAGTCGAAGTCTGCTTTCCTGAAGTCCAGGGTCTGTATCCTGCTGCTTACCTTTCTTCCCTGTGTCAGGATTCTGAACTCAACCAACTCATGGTCACTACTTCCCAGATTCCCATCCACTTTTGCTTCCCCTACTAATTCTTCCCGGTTTGTGAGCAGCAGGTCAAGAAAATGTCTTGACCTTGCACATGTCTGGTGCAAAGCAAGCTAAATAACAATTATGCTGGACTGACTATAGCCATGAGCTGGAAAAGTATCCAAAAATCCATGCCATATTAAACAAAACATTAGATTCAATTACACAACACTCAGCTATCCTGGCACATATTCATGTTAACAAATGGAGGTCCCAGGACTCTGTTCCTCATAAATGGGGTAAAGGGAGCTAACATGCAAAGGGTATGTTTACATGGAAGGAAATAGTAGAGTAGCTCCTCCATATGTACCTGGTGGGCTCTGTGGGCTAGGATGTGTAGCCAGATTGGGGACAGAGTGGAGCAAGGAAGAGACTGAGAATAGCAGTCTGTCAGATTGCCATGGATGCTAATGCTTTTGGATCAACAATTATTCCCCCACAGAGGAGGTAGCAGGAGTACAGGCACCAAGGTGAGGGGCACAGTATAAGAATCTGCATAGTAGACTGGAATTGCTATGAAGAAGGAGTTAATGGCAGCCCTGTGAAGGAACTGGCTGTGCTATCAGTGGAAAGGGGTGCATGGAGGGCATATAGGAGTATCTTTGGTTCTCAGTCAGAGATCTGCAGAGTTTAAGCCTGAGTTTCCAGTGCATTATGGTATAGGCAGCCCCACCTTTTCCCCTACCATGACAACTCACTGTGGTAGCATAGAAAGTGTAGTAAGTACTTTTAGAGTAAGTTTTCCCCTGCTTTGTTTTTTCCTTCAGGAAGGAAGAAATGGGCCCAAATGACGAAGGCCTGAAAGCAGATAATGAGAGCAAATAATACACAGCCCAGCTCCCTCCCTCCCCCCCCCCGCCCACTAAATCTGTGAAGGTCATTTATGTCTTTTGTTTTCCATTATGCTTTAATCACTCCATCAAGGTAGTTGTAAGACCATCAAAGTGAGGAATTATTCCAAAGAGAAAGAAAGAGAAAAATAACTACTCTTTTGGGATATGTCAAACTCTCCCTCTTTGGTCTCACAGAACTGCCTTAGAGCTCAACTCAACAAGAATTATCTGGAGTCTTGCATACTTCGTAAGGCTTCTGAAACTGTACAAAGTTACAGACTTGGCTCTAACGCAGGTTAATTAATTTAGCTTCCACTGAAGTCATTTTTGTTAACTATGCCTGGTGACACACTAGTGAGCTTGCTTCTGGTGGACTTTCATGTCCAATTTATTCGTGGTGTTTACATGGCACTCAGCAGACATGAATGGCAATTTTTAACTCAAAATACTCCAGCCTCAGGCTGGGAAACATCCTGTGTGTGACTGCGAATGGGGAAGGACACAATAATCACATCATACTTTCAGTTATTTTTAAATACCTGGCAATTAGCTTCTACACACACTGAGTTGAGCTGAGCACTTAAGGAAGGACAGCCATCTTGGGGGGAGGGGGGAGATATATCTAATGATTAGCGGAAGGACTTGGACTCATTCGTTTGATGCCCATCTCTATCCCTGAACCACTGCGTGAATGTCATTTATGGCTTGAGGCTTAATTAGAATCGGCAAAGTACTTTGATATCCTGTCAATTAAAAGTTATATATTAATGTTTATTATTGCTATTATCAGTGGGATAACAGAACAGGAGTGATTTGATTGATCATCATTAATTAATATCACAAGGCTTACCAGGAAATGAATAGGGTCTGCATGTTTTAAAACTAACATATCCTGATAACATGCAGACAGTCGTGTACGCATCTCTTTACTGCTCCTGCCACTCTGCAAACTGGTGCTCTGGTTCACGTTCTGGAAGAGCACTCCTCTTCAAACTGTCTCTCCAGTGCTGGTTTATTGGCCATATATCTGAGTTGCAGATCAGTAGTGGAGAGACAAGTCACATGGGGAATGCAGGCCAGGGACAACAGAAAGGTTTAGACAGTAGGAAAGATGAGGATAATTCTCTTCAGGAAAAATCTGAAGCTATTCCACCCTCACTTGTGCTAGAAACCATTCCCTGATTCCTAACACAGAGCTCCCAGCTGTGATGAACTGAAAGGCTCTTGGTTAAAGCACTCACCTAGGTTTGGGAGCTCTGTGTTCCCTGCTCTACTGCACACTTCCATAGGCTAGTCTCTTTGTGCCTCAGTTCCCCATCTGCAAAATGCGGATAGCACTTTTCCCCATCACCAGGATGTTGTGAGGCTAAATACATTAAAGATTGTGATACGTAGTATTGGGGTAGTGGTATTGGTCTCAGGATACTAGAGAGACAAGGTGCGTGAGGTAATATATTTTATTGGACCTTGTCTCTCTCAAAGACTGTGAGGTGTTCAGACATTGCAGGGATGGGGCCATGTAAGTACCTTAGATAGACCCAGTAATACCCTAAAACCAACCAGTTTTGTACGGGTAAGTGATCCTTCCTGCCTTTCAAATAGGGCAGAGGTTTTTTTAAATCATCTCACTCTGCTTTTTCCCATAATTAGAAAAAAATCAGACTCTTTAAAAATGACATTCCAGATAATACATGCCATTCTGAAGGACATATGAGGACACAGAAAAAAAAAATAACACTTCTGCCAAGAATGGGTGCATATTAATGTCACTTGTTTTAGCTCCATCCCCAAAAGCACACATTTACAGTCCCTTTTAAAATAACTCCTTTTGGAAATAATTGGAAATGTCACGTTGGAATGAGAACAAAAAAATAATAAAGTGACTCCGAGGTGAACATGGATATAGTGGGTAATGAGTTACCCATGCTGTTTTGTCTCTATCTATCCCAAAAAGGGTATTTAATAACAACAATGCATAAAAATGTAATAATATGAAGAAATTGGATTGCTTTCATGAAAAACAATATGATCCCTCAGACGAAGAATGCACTCTACAGCTGTACAGAGAGGGTTAGATGCAATAAAGAACATAGCTCCATACTGTGCTTTTAACCAATTTCATAGCTTAATACGTACAGCACATGTCATGGGAAGGGACACTTACACAGCCCTGTGGATATCATGGTATTACATTACATCATCATCAAAACCAGAGACACCCACATGTACAGTCCACGTTCTGGGAACACAAAAGGTAATGATCATCACTATTTTAGCTGCATTTATGCATTTTGAAAGTACCCTAAGGTGCCTTAAATGAGCAAAGAGAGCATGTATGGATTTTTACCACTGCAGTTTGACTGATTTATTTCCTTAGTAGGTAACACAGTGGATTGCTATACATAATTTTTTTTCCATTGGAATCTCACTGGAAGCCCAGAAGGCATGAGAAAATGCATATATTGTATTATTTTGTATTGTATAATGCCAAAGAAGAGTTTAGATATTTAATAACGTTCTGCTGCAGTGTGACCAACCGAAGCTGAGCAAATAATCTGGAGTGAATTTATCCTCCTTTTCTGTTTGCAAATTGTTCATGAGTGGCTCATAGTTTTCCTGAATTTATTCATTAGTTCAAATAATAACGGAATAATCCCTATATTAATTCTTTGTCTAGAGATTGATTACGAGCAGTCTGTTGCTAAGATTTGATGTCTAAAATCTGAGAAGAGTTGGGTAGTTTTAATTGAACGCACAGGTCATGTGCTACTGTTTGTATCCCTGACTGAGGAGTGTAACTTTTAGAATCAGATTTCTTATGCAAATATTCACTTAAAATATGGTACTTCTGCAAACATTACTGCCAGTATACTCATTTGCTAGAATGTACAAGGCAACTAAACAAGTGGGGTGCAAACACAGACAACTCAAGGACAGTCATTTAATCAAATGGACAGTCCCAGAAAAGATTTTGGAAGTACTTGCCCAGCTATTCCTAAAAGCCTATGAAACAGAGAATGATGCACTACAAGAAATAAAGTCACAGGTACAGTCTACATTTTTCTTGGTGTTACGTACTTTGCATATTAATACTCAGCATGATGATCGTGTAGAACTCACTTTTTATCCTCTGTGATTTGTGGCCAAATGATTTTCAAATGAAGCGTAAGGTGCTGGATTAAATCTACAGCAGCCATTAACTTCCTATTGACTCCCATTGATTGGGTACTGTAGCCCTAAAGGATTTTAGGGCCTGCCTACTGACAGACCTCCTTTCTTCTTATGCAATTTCAACAAAAGACACATTCCCTGTTCTGACAGGTTTCAGAGTAACAGCCGTGTTAGTCTGTATTCGCAAAAAGAAAAGGAGTACTTGTGGCACCTTAGAGACTAACCAATTTATTTGAGCATAAGCTTTCGTGAGCTACAGCTCACTTCATCGGATAGTTACACGTGTCACAGTGAGAGATGACAAGGCGGCAAGCTATGAGAGGCTCAAATTGGTCTTTAATATTGAAGTCAAAAAATGCCCTTATAAAACATATAATCATCATTGACAGAATTGCTAGCCAGAGAAAATATTTGTATGGGATGCCAATTTTCTGATGTAGTGCTTCTATGTTTACAAGTGAACATGTCTTATGCTAACTGACACCAAAGAATGATTTGAGTTACATGATGAGTAGTTACAGTTTCTATAGTAGTCAGAAAAATGCAGTTTTTCTTTGTTTTATAACTGTTTCTTTAATTACAGTTGAGAGGCAACATACTACATCAGGGCATGCCCGGTGTGTGCTGAGCATTATTAGGGCAAGGATAATTTTACACATCACTTGCTAAGGCTACGTGAAATTCAATGAAAGACTCATGAACTTAATCTTGCCAGAAGCTTGTACATCTTTAAAGCTTCATTCTGGCATATGAAAGGAGCAGATGATAAATTTATTCACTGTTAGTAATATAGTTTGGGAGTCCATTTTCATTGGGAAAGATATCTACCATGCTGAGACTCAGGATAGTTCCTCAGATTGTTTTAGTCACAATATCTGCACAAGTCATGTTTAACACCATAACAAAGCTTCACAAGAGAGAGATGGTGTGTGAATTAGAATGGAAGGCAGGCCTTCTCTCTCAAGATGTGGTTCACACTTTGAATGAGTCTGGGAACCTTGAACATCTGTATACCAGCACCTTCCAGTTTGATTGTTCTGCTTGCAGCAAGGTTCAACCATAGCCCACCACTGTAGCTAGCTTGTCTGGTGTTCTTCATTCAGACCAGAGTGCCCTATCCACCCACATATCCCTTTAACACCTGTGTTCATGTGAAAGACTGGGAGGTCTTCCCAAGCCACTGTTCGTTTTAATCCCTTGCAGAGAATTTCATATCAAATGTTTATATAATAAAATAATATAATTCAATAATATTAATTTCCTTATCACCTTTGCTATGGTAGCATTCTACTGTGAGAACAACTGTAAATATTCATGCAGTTGTACTGAAAACCCATTTTCATGAAGAGAGAATTCCTGCAAACCTCTGACCCATTCACACATATCCCATGTACACTTAATCAACACAGACATTCATATAGTCAATGCATTCTCATTCATACTTAACCCATGGAGTCATCTTCAAGTGGATCTAGCCTGATCTCAGCCCATACGTGACCCCAAACAATAAATATAATGAGAAAAAAATCACCTTTTCCCTTTCCGGACTAAAGTGGAGACCAAGCTTTAGAGAATACTACTACCCTGGTTAAATCTTGACTGTGTCCAGAGGTGAAAAGCCAATGTCTAACTAATTAGAATCATGTAGATAGTACATTTGTATTTGTTTTCTAAAGTGTACATTAAAGCCTGGGAAATTACAGCCTCTCATGCACATTTTGAAGCCTAGTACAAAAGAAATATTTACACAACCTTCAGCCTTTCTGTGTACTTTGAACTATGTCATAGAATGCACTGCTTAATTATAAACTATATTTATTTGATCGAATCCTAAATATGTTTTTGTTAAAAGATCTATGTCACAGCTGGCATTTCCAGCCGAAGTTTAAGAGTAAATTAGTTGAACAACGTTATCCGACTATAATCCTGGATTCATTAGGCTGACCTTTCCCACTTGCCAACAAAAACTCAAGAAATGTGTGTGAGACGTTGATTGCTGCACTGAGGGACATTTCCAGATTTGTTACAGCAACAAATCAGAGTCTTTCAAAGGGGGAAAACCCTTTTTAAGTTGTTTGCAGATCTATTTGCAGCAGAAGACTAAAGAAGCTGAGGAAAAAAGTTCAGTTGGAATCAACTGATTTATACCACTCCAATTTACTTCAGGATTCATGAAAGGAACTGGCTGAATGTTTACAAATGCCTGCTGAGTAACAGATCCAGAGTCACATCAGCAGGCTTTTCTTTGTGCAAATCTCTGCAGAAGTACTTATATTTGTGAACACATCTAAACACTGCAGTTATCCAACAGACTCTCCCCTCTGTTTCATAATGTGTAGAGCTGCCTCAGCTGTCAAGCTGAATGTCAAGAATCTGGGTTCAGGAAAGCAGTGCCAGTTTTCCCATTGAACCTGAAACCCTCAAAGCATTCTTTGATGGGGTGTTTTGTTAAACACATGTGTTTACCTACCCTAGTGGCTCCCAAGTTTGCTGTGTTGCAACCCCATCGCCTCATTAGGATTTGGTGGATGCATGCTGTCTGCACCCTATGTTCCTTTGTGTCATGAACCCAGCACAGTTGCCACCATTCTCTTTTCTCCCCCACATCCAATTTTTCCCTTGTTCTCTCAGGTTCTTTTCTGCCCTATTCTCTTATCGGAGAGGAGTAATTCAGGCTGGTTACACAGATAGCCTGAGCCTGCAGCTAGTGGTCTCTGAGCTGCTCCTGTGGAACTGGCTGTGTCATGCAGGAGCAGGTAGGGAAGGTGGATAGCTTTCACAGAATGACCGACAGTAATAGAAGGACAAGGTGGATTTTAGGTAATGCCATATTTTCTTCCTCTGATTTAATCCTCCAGGATTGACCTCCTCACAAATTGAGGAACACTGATTTACAGTGCTCTCTATCGATGCAATAGTAATAACCGTATGTTTTAATCTCACATATAAAAACTTATGTAAACTGATGCAAATTGGGCATGCTAACAAAGCTCAGCAAATAAAAAAAAATTAAAACATGAATTAGGGGTGACCCTCTAATTCCTTGCATGCTTCCAGTTCAGCATCCAGTGCTACAGACGTTGTACGCCGCTGTTAACGGGACACTACCATGGCTTGTAGAGGTGTTACAGATGGCAGAATCTAGCCCCATCTATTTTTGAAATTGGGTACTTACTAATTGTGTTGTAACACCTTAGATTGTTAGAATTTAGGGGGGAAGTCTCATTTACTCGTTAACCATTAGGCTGTTTGTTCATATTTTGCAGTTCTTTCAGCTCTGACACTGAAAACAGATTTGTCAGTTTCAACTTTTATTTCTAGCAATTTTACTTTCTATCCCTATTCACAGTCTATCCCTATTTAGATACTTAAACTTGTATTCCACTGACTTCAGATACTTAAACTTGTGTTCCACTGACTTCAACAGGACTTAAGCACAAATTTAAAGTCAAACTCATGTTTATGAGCTGCCCTTAATTGGGATGCTCTCCTAAATCAGGCCCTATGAGCTTCTCCCACTAATATTTTTGTCCTTTAGACTCCCTGAGCCACTGTTCTTTGCACACAGGCATGCTTGTAACCAAAGGTTTAATTTCCTTCCCCCACCACAGTTTTATGGGGGTGGATTAATGACAGTTTATTGTACTATAACTGCTCATCGTCTCAAGTGCTTTGGGTAGTACTGGGAGACTGCTTTAAAAATAAATAAAAAAATGATTACTACACCTGTTCAAAGCCTTTGGGCAACATTTAGTTGATCTTCTCCTCTCCAAATAAATAACAGCACAATTTTCACTTAGAATGCACTCATGCCCCAGGGCTTCTACATGGAATACAAGATCAAGACTTCCCACCACGCAGGAAGACGAGAATTTTGCAATCAAGATCTACTATGTGCTGCTGAGAGGAGAATTCTGCTTTCTCTCCTTGTTTATGGCTTTCTTAATTTGGAGAAAAGTAGGCACTGTACAAAACAACATCATCATATTACTTCACAAAGTACTTTGTGTGTGTGCGCGCATTTCAATTTGCTTCTGGTTAAGCAACTGAAAAGAAGCTAACCCACTTTTAGCTACAATGAGATTTTATTCTTTATTTTAATACTATCATCGATTGGCCTTTTTGTTTCCCCAGCTACAGGGGCTGATTTGTAATCAGGTCTTCCACTTGTCTCCTTGTATGTGCCTGCTATTCTATGGGTGCAGATAATGATGGCTGGATGTCTCAATATCTGATTGTGTCCATCAACACAGACATTTTAAATAACTAAATGACACCAATTACACCTGAAAATAATTGTGGGTACAAAACTTCTCCTGCAATCATTTGTACACACAAACTCAGGTAAGAGGATTGGGGGGAAATGGAAGGCTTAGTTTTCAAAATTTAGCTTATACCCTGTTCTCCTCTTCAATGTAGGCACATAACTCGCAGTGATAATCACAGGTTTCAGAGTAGCAGCCGTGTTAGTCTGTATCCGCAAAAAGAAAAGGAGTACTTGTGTACTTAGAGACTAACAAATTTATTTGAGCATAAGCTTTCATGAGCCACAGCTCACTTCATCGGATGCATGCAGTGGAAAATACAGTGGGGAGATTTTATATACACAGAGAACATGAAAAAATGGGTGTTACCATACACACTGTAACCAGAGTGATCAGATAAGGTGAGCTATTACCAGCAGGAGAGAAGAAAAACAACAACAACCTTTTGTAGTGATAATCAAGGTGGGCCATTTCCAGAAGTTGACAAGAACGAGTGAGGAACAGTAGGGAGGGAAAAACAAACATGGTGAAATAGTTTTACTTTGTGTAATGACACATCCACTCCCAGTCTTTATTCAAGCCTAATGTAATGGTGTCCAGTTTGCAAATTAATTCCAATTCAGCAGTCTCTCGTTGGAGTCTGTTTTTGACTTTTTTTTGTTGAAGAATTGCCACTTTTAGGTCTGTAATCGAGTGATCAGAGACATTGAAGTGTTCTCTGACTGGTTTCTGAATGTTATAATTCTTGATGCCTGATTTGTGTCCATTTATTCTTTGACTGTCTGGTTTGGCCAATGTACATGGCAGAGGGGCATTGCTGGCACATGATGGCATATATCACATTGGTAGATGTGCAGGTGAACGAGCCTCTGATAGTGTGGCTGGTGTGATTAGGCCCTACAATGGTGTCCCCTGAATAGATACGTGGGCACAGTTGGCAATGGGCTTTGTTGCAAGGATAGGTTCTTGGATTAGTGGTTCTGTTGTGTGGTGTGTGGTTGCTGGTGAGTATTTGCTTCAGGTTGGGGGGCTATCTTTAAGCAAGGACTGGGCTGTCTCCCAAGATTTGTGAGAGTGATGGGTCGTCCTTCAGGATAGGTTGCAGATCCTTGATGATGCGCTGGAGAGGTTTTAGTTGGGGGTGAAGGTGATGGCTAGTGGCGTTCTGTTATTTTCTTTGTTGGGCCTGTCCTGTAGTAGGTAACTTCTGGGTACTCCTCTGGCTCTGTCAATCTGTTTCTTCACTTCAGCAGGTGGGTACTATAGTTGTAACAACGCTTGATAGAGATCTTGTAGGTGTTTGTCTCTGTCTGAGGGGTTGGAGCAAATGCGGATGTATCGTAGAGCTTGGCTGTAGACAATGGATCGTGTGGTGTGGTCTGGGTGAAAGCTGGAGGCATGTAGGTAGGAACAGTGGTCAGTAGGTTTCCAGTATAGGGTGGTGTTTATGTGACCATCGCTTATTAACACCGTAGTGTCCAGGAAGTGGATCTCTTGTGTGGACTGGTCCAGGCTGAGGTTGATGGTGGGATGGAAATTGTTGAAATCCTGGTGGACTTCCTGAAGGGCTTCTTTTCCATGGGTCCAGGTGATGAAGATGTCACCAATGTAGCGCAAGTAGAGTAGGGGCGTTAGGGGACGAGAGCCGAGGAGGCGTTGTTCTAAGTCAACCATAAAAATGTTGGCATACTGTGGGGCCATGCGGGTACCCATAGCAGTGCCGCTGATTTGAAGGTATATATTGTCCCCAAATGTGAAATAGTTATGGGTGAGGAGAAAGTCACAAAGTTCAGCCACCAGGTTTGCCATGACATTATCAGGGATACTGTTCCTGACAGCTTGTAGTTCATCTTTGTGTGGAATGTTGGTGTAGAGGGCTTCTACATCCATAGCAGCTAGGATGGTGTTTTCAGGAAGATCACCGATTGATTGCAATTTCCTCAGGAAGTCAGTGGTGTCTTGAAGATAGCTAGGAATGCTGGTAGCATAGGGCCTGAGGAGGGAGTCTACATAGTGATAATCATGGCAGTTGCACTCATGCCCAAAATAAAAGAGCCAGGTGTCTGCTGTGTGTGTATGTATGTATGTGTGTATTAGGAAATGAGCTCAAATGTGTGTCCATATGGATGTGAGTGTGCATTGTAGGTATCAGGGGATTAAAAGGGTAGCTAAAAAGTGTGTGTTGGTAGATTTGTTACTATAAACAAAAAATATACAAATATATATATCCTCAGAGTGAGTGAAATAAATCAGACTGCCCTTCATCCACACCTCCTTTTGACTTCCAGAGCTGAGAAAGATGAGCAGAAAATCTAATGTAGAACAACAGTAGTTACATTAAGCACAATCTGCTAAAAGTATTAGCAGATTTAAACTTAACTATCACACAAACAATAGCTAAGTTCAATGGGCAGACGGGGGAGTGAAATATGATTTTCGATGGGTGCCTTGCATTGCTGAGCTATTAGTCATAATGAACTTAATTTTTCAGCTTTGTTCTCTACTTATCGTCATTAAATCTACAGCATGAGATTTTTCGTCATCGAATATCAGCCATTCTGAATGACGTCCTTCTGCCATTCAACATAGAATGAATCACACTGAAGTTTCAGGAACTAAGAAAGCACTCTGCAGTCAAATGAAGAACTTGCAAGTTTCCCATTTGTTTCCAACGGAAAGCAACCTGGAAGCCACCATCTTGTGTGTCAGACATCACCTGTAAACACAAAGCGATATCTTCTGAAAAGTTGCCAGAGTTTGGGAGCCATTTCAAAATGAACTGGAAATACAAGCTGGATGGACCCCCATGCTTTGGCTGGAAAGCAAGAGTTAAAACTTTTGACCTATTCTGCAAATGTTGCCTGAACTGAAGCTGTGGTTGAGAAATAGAAACACTGGATATTGCAAGTGATTTGCTACCCAAGATGAACTAGTTAGCAACAAGACTCACTCACTAGGCAGCATGTAGTTGATCTCCAGGTGAAGTATGAGCCCCGGTAGGGAAGCAACTCAGGCAGTTTGATGCAAGAGGAGTGATAGGTGATTCACGCGGTCAGATGCCAGCTTTGTTCTTTGGCTGTAGGAAGATTTCTTTCCTTTTTGGGGGTGTTTTTAAGTGCCAGGAAGTTTCCCCCCCCCTTCATGTGTTATTCCTGAACTAAAACCTGTCATGTGAGGGCCCTTTTTGCACCACCACTCCAGCTGGCCTCTCACACTTTCAGTTTTCTTGCAACTGTGCACTGAACTCCCTGATGGTTTCACCTGATGAATCTCACTATACATCAGTGGGTTTCCTATTGAATAACCTGTCACCTGAACCAAAAACAACTGAAAATCTTGCCAACAACTATGGCGCACATCTCTGGACAATAATATTGGGATTATTAGGAAACCTCACTTTCTATGTAGCCAAAGTGATTAGTCTTTATGACTGCTTAATTGTTTTCTAAGTGTGGATTTTATTTAAAAGATTAAAACATTTAAAATTATTCACAGTTTTGATTATTCCTGGGACTCAAAAATGGCCATGTTGGTTTAAAAAAAAAATCCCCCAGAATCTACTTCAGATCCAAGGCAGTAAGTATGACAAATTTAATCTGAAGGCAATTTTAGGCAACTGAGGTAAAAAACTCCTAGAAATAGGAGCTTATAACAGAAAAGGTAATGGACTCTCAGTACAAATAAAAACGCCACTGTCATATTCAAACTGTAAGTGGAGCATACTGAATGCAGCAATAAGCATGAATGTTAGGGAGGGAAGGTGATTTTGAGTGTTAAACCAGGAGATGAGAAGTCAGAGATATTGAATTCTAATCCTGCCTCTGCTGCTTACATTGGTGTTATCTTGAGCAAGTCACTTTACCTGTGTGTACCTCGGTCTCTCTGTCTATAAAATGGGAATAATATTACTTCCCTACCTCACAGGAGTATTCTGTGGCTTAACATATTAGGGCTTAAATGTTAAATTGCAACAGAGTCCACAAGGAGCAGTGCTGCCCCAGTGGGAGTTCTTGCAAGAATTATACCTCAGACACAATGCCCTGAAAAGCCAATACAGGAGGAGGAGTAGGGACCATCACAGTCTCACCTCCTTTCCCCCTTACAAGACATTAGTGGCACCGTAGGAGCTCACCAACAGCAATGGTTACTATGGTGTCTACATGTCTCCTTGTGCCCTCCCCTTGCACACCCACACCACGGCAGGCACAATTTAGCCCGTATTGCTTTAAAAAGCACAGTGGGGTTCTGAACTGAAAGACACCGTGGAAGTACAGATATGATAATTAATAATACTTTAAATATAGTAAGGAGAAAATAGATCAGAACAGTGCTGTTTTACTTTGCCACAACAATGACAGTAATAAAAGGAGCAGTCAGACAGAACAAAGATGTACTCTTGTAACCTAGCAATGCGCATCTCTTCTGTCATCTCCAATAGGTCATAATTCATGTCAGAGCTCCACAGGGCTTTAGAATAAATGTAAACTGGCAGGCTTACTCCTGTGTGGGAAAAGCAAATTAAATATTCACCAATACTGTATTCCATTCTTTGCCTTCCTTTTACCTAGTCTATCTTGTAGTTCCGTGCTGTAGCTATGTACAGACCACTGACTTCAGTGGGATCACAGGTCAATCTTGAGTACTTTTGGAAATCCTACCCTTCTTCAGCTAATCAAACATGCAATCAGTGGGTGGAACTCTGATCATTCTGCTTCTCTTTCTCTTAGACCTGGGCTACTGTGGAAAATTAGGCCGGCATAACTACGTTGTTAAGGAGTATGAAAAATCCACACCTCGGACTGGTGCGGTTAAACCGACATAAGTCTCTGGGTAGAAAGTGCTAGGTGAAAGGAAGAATTCTTTTGTCAACCTAGCTACCACCACTCGGTGAAGTGGATTACCTATGCCGACGGAAGAATCCTTCCCGTCAGCAGAAGCAGTGTCTATGCTGAAGAGCTACAGCTGCACAGCTGTGCCATCATAGTGTTTTAAGTGTAGACATACCCTTAGCTTTTGAAAAGAAGCAGCTGGTATCTCTTCGGGTCATCCTTTCTCCGAAGACACAATTCTCTGCTAGTAATATTATAATCATTTCCATAGCACCCAACTGTGATATCATAATGAGAGAGTGCCATAGGACCCACCCAACCTGGACAATCAGATAGGTTAGGTCCTTCCTCTCACTGGCTCCGTTTGCATTTCACACCAAATAAAAGTTCCTCATATAAGTTAGCTCCCTGTTATGTGTCTGTCCTTGCCTCTTTTCACTGCCTTTTTCATTTCAATTTGGTCTGATCTACCATGTTAATTCCTGTGTAATGAACAATAAACATGGTGAACGTTGAGCAGGGTACAGTTCAGAATGTCAACCCTGGTGTTAAGGCCACACTCCAGTCAGGTAATTACGATCTGTTTACTTAGATTTCACATGGGCTAGGCTTCCACTCAACCATCTTAGCACACATTACAATTTTCAATGTCTTGCCTATGCTACTTTTAGAAAATGTTAGTTCAAACATGTTAGCTAACACCTTCTAATTATGTTTTAAAATCCTCATCAAGATAAACTAAAAGTGATTTAGTACAAGTAAAGAAAGATAAGAAGTAGCATTAAAGTAAAATGTAATTACTTGAGTAGAGTTTCGCCCATGCTAAGATGGTTGAGTTGAAGCGTAGGCTGCCCCCTAGGCTTTAATTCAACCTTAACATGTTGAAGCGGTTTGAGAATGGCTTGGGTTATGTCTACACTGCAAAAATAAAAAGGCGCTTGTTCTTAACATGGGTTAGCTAACCCAAATTCACTAACTCAGGTGGAAATGCCAGTGAGGACACAACAAACTGGCTTTTAAGTTGAGTTAGCATATTGAGTTCGACCCCAGGGTCCCATATGGTATGTCTTCACTGCAACTTGGAGTGAGCATCCCAATCTAGGTAGATAGACCTGTGCTAGTGGGGCATGAGCTAGCATGCAATATACAGCAGTGTGGATTCTGTACATCTGGCAGAGACTTGGGCTAGCCACCAAAGTTCAGAGCCAGGGGGCTGGGTGGGCTTGAGAGCCCGAGCTGTGGCAGCATTCTCACTGCTATTTTTAGGGCACTAACTCAAACCCTACTAGCACAGTGTAGGTCGTCTGTCTACCTACACTGGGAGGCTCACTGTAGGCTTTGCCTTGAGCTGCTAACCTGAATTAAAAGCCAAGTTCCTTTTGTCCTCACTACTATTTTCACCTGAGTTAGCTAACATGGGTTAGCAAACCTGTGATAAGAGCACACCTTTTTTGCACTGTAGACATGAAGTTAGTTAGAAGATATTAGCTGACATCTATTAACGGCACACTTAAAACCTAGTGAAGACAAACTCTGTGTGGAGTCACTGTGGGCTGTTTCATGACTGCTAATATTTTTCCCCAGAGGTGGCTTTAAATCAGCTGTGCAGGAAGTGATCTTTATAGCCCTTAACTCAAAAAGCTTTTGTGAGGTTCAGTTATGAAAAGTGTCCATTAGGCACTTTGAGACCCTGGACTGAACTAGGCTACAGAATTCCAAGGGCTGCAGAAAAGACTGTTGTCATTCTCCTTTCCTTACTTCTCCCCAGTCTTTTCCCCCCTCTATTCTTTTGTCTTGCTGCCCTCTTGAGAAGCAAAAAGTCTATTCAGTTAGTCTGGGCTGTAACTTGAGAGATTTATTTTCTTTTTTCAATTCCAGAATAAGAAAAAAGGCATACATTAGCATATTATTATTGCTATAATAAAATTCTATATTAAATCTCCCAGAAACTTTCAGAAAGATGAGACTGAAGTAGAGTCTAAACCGTGAATTCTTTGCAACTCTAAGGCACACTGTTTTTTAATTTGACTTTATATAAAGTATGCAAGTTTTTTTAAACTGATTTAGAATTTCATGTAAAGTCTAGCCTGTATTTATTGTAAGACATAAGGAAACATCTCTGTATTAGCACATTTTCAGGATCCACTAACCCTGAAGAGAAGTAAATGAAACTCTTCTTCATGTTACACCCCCACGTTTATGAAATTAAGATACCAGCTGCCAAAGCTGTACCACCCACACTGAAGACTTTTCACTCATCGTTACGACCTAAGGTCCAAACTTATTGGTCATAGGTCTCAAACGTCTCACTTTACCTGCTACAGTCTTTACATAATCTATCATCAAATGTCTCTTAGACTAAGCCAATACCTTTCGCTACATTATTTGCAGCATAGCATTATGGAAACATTAAGACCAGCATTTTACGTGACCACTGATTTGGATGCTTCAGCTGAGACATTTGGGCCTGATTTCCAACAGCACCGAGCATTCTCACGTCCCACTGGAGAAAATGGTTGTGATTGCTCAGAAACTCTGTAAATCATCTGCAGCCGGGGGTGGGGGGGGGGTGGGGGGGCGGACAGGGACGGGAATTCTGGCTCCACTGAAGTCAGCAGAAACTCCAATGGAGCCATGATTTCATCCAAGGTGTCTCAAGTCGAGTGCCTAAAAATTGAGCCAAGGGCTGACCCAAAACTGTGGAATGAGCTCCCCCAGGATCTAAGGGCCATCACAAACCTTCCCATGCAAGTGCGTCTTCTCTTGGGGAAGAGGATGAATCATCACCATGCAGCCATGTAGTCACTTAATATGCTGCTGTAAAGTCCTCAAACACAACAGTGATGATCACAATATAAGAACCTATATATAGTTAGCTCAATATCAGTGGCCACTGTTGAAAAAAACATCTGCTTTGCTTGCCTTGTGGATGAACATTGTGAAATTAATGCTAATGGGAACAGAATATTATGCTAACCTTACACAACATCCTGACAAGGATTTAGAGTAGTCCTAGAAGTTGCTTCAAGTTAAGCTACTATGTCTTTCCAGGGTTGGAGTCTTAATTTGGTCCTTCCCCTAGGACTAACTCTCAACTCCCACCTCCAAGAAAGAATGATAGGCCACGAGGCAAAGCCATTCTCAGGTAGCGCTATACAAACACCTCTGATAACAGTGTTTATTTATTGTGTGTAGATCCACTAATGTTACCTGCTAAGTGGTAAGAGCTTGTAGGATTGAGCCCCAACAGACCACAGGAATAAATTATATATATCTATTACAGTACCTGAAGAAGAGACCAAAGTCCTTGCCTTGAAGGCCTTGCAGTCATTTTTTTGACATGCCAGAAATGACAGTGACCCACAGGCAAGGATAAGGATAAGGAAGACAAACACTAATGCAACAAGATCACTCAGCCATCTCAGTTTGGCCATGAGTACGTCTCAATGGTTCCATTAAACTACTGATTGTTTTATTTTTAATTAACTCACTTCTTAGAAGCGTCCAGTCTACATTTAGGCATCTAACACCCAGTTTTAGGTTCCACTGCAATTTACAAAACTCCTGCTAAACCTTGTAAGTGCCTAAACTAACCCTAAAAACGTAGGCACAGAGAAACAGTTCTTTAGGCACCTAAGTTTCTGTCTCTGAGCACTGCTGCCTCACTCTAGACTTCCAAACACCCATCTCCCACTTAAGCCCCAGTGCAATTCATGAACTGGGGAAGATAGGTGTTTGCCTCCCTATCTCATCTGCAGGGCCTGATCTGGTAGGTGTGTTCACAGGCCCTCACCAAATCAGTCCCATTCAAAATCTGTGTGTGTGTTTGCATGCCCACATTATAACTTTTATCCTAGTGATTACAGCACTCACCTGGCATGTGGGAGACCAGGTTCAATTGCCCCCTCTGTCTGAGGGGGGAAAAGGATTGAACAGGGGTCTCCCACCCCTCAGGAGAGTGCTCTAGTCCCCTGGGCTAAAAGTTAGAAAGTGAACGGCTCCTTTTTTGTGTGGAGCTAGGCACCTGCTGAAATCATTCTCACAAGAAGCACCCTCAGCACCTAAGCTGAGTGAATGAAGGACAAGGGCTCCCAGAGATAGATGCCTCCCCACAACCTGGACTTAAGAGTCTATCTCTGTGATGGGGTGGGGCTTAGCTCCCCCCTCCATTAGCATTGCCCCCCCTTATTGGCATTTCCACTGGCCACCGTAGGCAGCTCCCCACTTAGCCTGCCATCTTTTGTTAATCACATTCTTAGGTAGCTATGTTTCCCCATTCATTGTATACAGAGCCTGGGTACCAAACTCTGGCTTTGTGGATCACAGTGTTGTTTCCATGATTTTCTAGGTGCCTAAAAGATAGTTGTTGTGACACTGCATCACAATGCCTAAGTCCCTTTGTGAATCTAACCCTAAAGCATACAGCCTCAAAGGAATTAAGGCACCTAGCTCTGATTGATTTGAACAGGGGTTAGGTGCCTAAATGCAGGGGTGGGCAAACTTTTTGGCCAGAGGGCCACATGGGGGTTGCAAAACTGTATGGAAGACCAGGTAGGGAAAGCTGGTCGCCGGCCCCCATCTGCCCCCTCCCACTTCCTACCCCCTGACTGCCCCCCTCAGAACTCCTGACCCATCCCCCTCCCCCCGCTCCTTGTCGCCTGAGTGCCCCTTCCCGGGACCCCCAGCCCCTAACCGCCCCCCATGACCCCACCCCCTATCCACCCCACCCGTCCCCTGACTGCCCCCCCGTGACTCTCCACCCCCTGACAGGCCCCCCCGTGACCCCATCCCCTATCGAACCCCCCCGCTCTCTGTCCCCTGACCGCCTCCCCCGAACCTCCACTCCATCCAACCGCCCCCTGCTCCCTGTCCCCTGACTGCCCCCCAGAATCCAACCCCCCCCTCCCCGCCCCCTTACCATGCCGTTCAGAGAGGCAGGAGCTTGCAGCTGCGCAGCCCAGCCAGAGCCAGCTGTGCTGCCTGCGCGGCGAGCTGAGGCTGCAGGGAAGGAGGGACAGCAAGGGAAGGGCCGGGGGACAGCCTCCCTGGCCGGGAGCTCAAGGGCCAGGCAGGACGGTTCTGCGGGCTGTAGTTTGCCCACCTCTGCCTGAATGCTTCTGAAGATCTGGGCATAAATCATCTAATTGATTTCAATAAAATGACTCACAGTGCCTAAAAATGAAGCACACACTAGTCTTTGTAGGATTGGATAAAATTGCCAAAAGCACCAAAGTGACTTAAGTGTCATTTTCAAAAGTGACTCAAGGCCAGTGAGGAGGATGTTGCTATAATGAAGACGTAAGATGGATGAAAGCCTTGATGAGATTTTAGCTGTGTGAACCAAATATGCAATTTTCCAGCATTTTTGTTGAACTGGGGAAAAAACCCTGTTTTAGGTGTGTACCAGAGCAGGGATTCAAACCTACGCCTGCTACATACAAGGGGCATACCCTAACCACTGGGCTACCAGTTATAGATAAAAAGCTGGTGGGATATGGAATGTCAACACTACCACCTCATCCTTCTCTGGCTGTATTGTGAATGGCTGAAACTATTTGTGCCAAGTTCACAAATAGTTTGAGGTCAATCGAAAACGCATTTTCCATCAATAAACTATTTGCCCAAACAATTTTGCCCAGTTCTATTTTTATGAGACTTTGGATAAAAATTTAAAATTCACCTTTGTGATTTAGGAGCCAAAGTGCCATTTTCAAACATGATTTAGGATCATAGTAGCCTAAGTCCCACTGATTTACATTGAGATTTAGGCTCCTATAGGCCAGATTTTTAAAGATATTTAGGTGCCAGATAGTCTTACACTTAGATTTTAAGTCCTTTGGAGGCAGGGACTGTCTTTGCACTGCATTTGTACAGCACCTAGCACAATGGGGTCCTGGTCCATGACTAGGACATGTATGTGCTGCAGTAATACAAATAAACAATAATATCTTTCAGCTTCCAGCCCTTGCAACTGGACAGGTGTTGAAAAATTGCAAGGTTTTTTTTTTAATTATGGGAAAAAGAAAATTTTACCCACTTGTTTCTCACTCAAAAAAGTGGACATAATCAAATATTTTGATGAAAATATTGAAGGGTAATTTCAGTCCTAAGAAAAATATCACATTGGAAAGCAACGTGTTCAACACTTGCAAAGCAGCACAGCGAATAAAACATTTGAACAGTTTGTAACAGACTGTGTGACGAGTATCCAAAATCTGCGAACAGGAACATCTTGTGAATTCTAGTGATTGTGAAGTAAGATCTGCTAGCTACTTCTAAGCTGCAGGTATGTGATGCAAATGCACATGCCACATGGCCTCACAAAGCTGATATGTTTGCTTTGGTGTTCTTACATTACTGGAATGACAGCTTTTCAAACAATGCAAAGAAACAGCAGCAACACAGGGGTTGCAGCAGAAGCCAGAAAAAAGGATCATGTTCTCTTAATATTTTATAGGTTAACAAAAAATGTTTGAAAAGTACAAATAAATAAACAAACACACTTTGGAAATACACATTTGCATGTGAAAACCCTCAAAACAAATGGGTTTTTATCAAAAACCTGAAGTGAGCTGAGCCAGGTAATGTTGGGTATGAAAAAAAAAACCAAAAAACCTGTTCATTAAATAGAGGCACATAATATAGTGATTCACATGCTAGAGCACAACATAAAGCATATATGGAAAATGTGTTACCATAGGAACCACTTTGCTGAACTGAGTAGGGGCACAGAAATGCAGGGAAGGGATAGATGCATTTAATGAGACTGTGAAGATGAAGAATACTACTGGGAATGAGATGCAGTCAAATACATGTGATTTTGGCCAAATAGTAATAATGTGATTAAATTAAAAAGATATAGGAGAAAAGGAAGTATAATCCTACAAGTAATACAGATGAATCTACACAGGTGACCACGAGACAAACAGCTTTCTAAGTACTCGTGAATGGCAGAGAGAGCATAAGTTTTATTGTTCCAACACTAAATCAACAAAATTATGTGTAAGCTTTATATAACTGAAGTAAAAACAGAAGTCATACCAGTCATGCTTTACCTGCAGTACGAGTGAAAAAAAAAATCGGCCTCAGGACTGAATTCAAAAGTCAATGATGTGCATTAGCAGATAAAACAGGAGGATAATAAAAGACTGACTGGAGAGTGTGAAATTGAGGATAAATTAGATATATGTTGATATTTTGAAATACAGAAGAATGTGATCCCCTATTTCAGATGCTGATAGAAAGGTAACATAAATCCAAAGTATTGTGTTCAAACAACTATTAAGAGCAAAAGTACTTAAGACCCAATTAGGAATCTGCAATCAAACAGAAGCAGGTGGACAATACTAAAGGCTGCATTCTGTATTATCTGTGAAAGTGCTTCCAAATTTGAATGTGCAAGACTCTGTTCTTGTACAATGCTCAGATGGCTAATGGAAACCAGCTGCTGTTGAGCATGCAGGAAATATTCCTTTATTCTTTGTTCATATAAAAGAGGAAACACCCAAGAGTTAAAAATTCAGAGTATGTCTACACTGATAAAAACCCACAGCACTGCGTCTCAGAGCCCAGATCTGCAGACTCATGGGACTTGGGTTGCAGACTGGGCTAAAAATAGCAGTGTAGACATTCTGGTTTGGTCTGCAGCTGGTCTCTAAGACCCACCCCGCTTTTCGGGGTCTTAAAGCCTGGGCTCTAGCCAGAGCCCAGACACGTACACTGCAATTTTATAGACCTGCAACCCAAGCCCTGTGAGCCCAAGACAGCTGACCCAGGCCAGCTGTAGGTCTTTTACTGCAGTGTTGACATACCTCCAGATACAAAAGACTTGATCTACCATAAATGAGAAGAACAGCAAGGAACAGGTTATAAGATTTAGGTGACTGTAATAAGGGATATACAACACAGCATGATTTACCAGAAACAACTCAGACAAATTACCAAGAGACACAAAAAATAAAGACAATGTAAAATACATTAAGCAAGTGGAAGTACCAGGAAAAGAGAGAATATCCAGTGCGAGACTCATTTGCAAACTAGTAAAACGAAGACACCATGTGTGCTGATAGTTGTAGTAAAACTAAGTGGAAGCAAGCAGACAGATAAT
Source organism: Lepidochelys kempii (assembly GCF_965140285.1). Classification (NCBI taxonomy): domain Eukaryota; kingdom Metazoa; phylum Chordata; order Testudines; family Cheloniidae; genus Lepidochelys; species Lepidochelys kempii. Next base: position 21,544,347 of record NC_136380.1, read on the forward strand.
CCTGCGCTTGCTGAAAGTCAGTAATCTATTCCTGATTCCTTGGACAAATGTATTTTGTTTTTCGTCATTTAGGCCCTAATTCAGCAAAGCATCCCTCTTCAAAGCAGCATTTAAGAACATGCTTAACTTTAATTTAAAAGATAGATTCCTGTCTGGAAGACAAAAAAATCTAAAGGCCAAAACTGGAATTCCTTATTCAATCCACAGTCACTGATATCAATGGGAGTTTGCTCAACTATGTGCTGAAAGTAAAGACCTGAAGATATGGCCTTAATTTTTTTGATTATTTCAACATTGATTTTTATGTTCAGTGCAGAATATAAATACTTGTTCAACCACTGAATTCAATAATATTAACAATTTCTTAGATGGTGTACAGTACACCAAAAGTGTAAACTTAATGCAATACAAATAAAATAATCAAACACATTTACAAATCTATGAGTTATTTCAATCTTCCTTCTTTGTAACAGCATGGGAAGTATAGGGAAAGAAGGGTTACACACATCAAATAACAGTGCTTCTGGCTCAAGGTTTCAGGGGAACACAAGCTTTACAGCTTGAAGTAGTTCACCAGAGAGTGGAACTACTCAGTCGTGGAGAAAGAGGCCCTTGGGGTCAAGTGGGCTGTGGACGCCTTAATATACTACCTCCTGGAGGCCCCCTTCATGCTTGTGACCAAACAAGCTCACCTGAAGTGGCTAAAAACAGTCAAGGAAACAACCTCCTGACTGACGTGCTGGTACCTCACCTTGCAGCCCTATGTGCACCATCAGACCAGTAAACATCATTACCAACACTGATTTCTTCTCCCGATTTGGAGAAGGGAACTTAATCATCTCCAGTTCCCAGGGTGTGTGTTTGTTGTGAGGTGGAGTGCCCTCTCTCTGAACTGGAGAGCGAGAGACCACTACATTCCCCATGGTGGGCAGAGCTAAATTCACCTCGCCCCCATCACCGGAAGTCCCTGGGTGGGACAGGAAGTATAAAAGGAGAGCCCTGGACTCAGTTGGTGCTGAAGCACTGGAAGGAGTAGACGTCTTTTCCAAGGAGCTGGGATCTCATCAGGATCCTGGACAATGCCCCGAGTGGAGCTGTGCCCTGTTGTCAGAGGAGGCATGTGAATGCCTTGAGGAGCTGTGGGGACTGCTGGCTGCCGACTACTCAAACGAGACAGTGGACTTTTGGACTACAGAGCCCTACACCCAGACTGTGGTAGGAAGGAGCCCAGGGGAACCAGACTTAAGTCTGGTCTTGCTGCTGGAGAGTAAATCAGCATGTTTCAGTAGGATCCCCGCTGACCCAGTGGTGGGATTCCCCGCCTCTGTTCGGGCCCTCAGCTGGGACCCGGTGTAGTAGGGTGGTCCCGGGTCCCCCGACACTTACTGCCTGCCCAAGCCAAGAGACTGTGGATGAACAGATTATTTGGGTGCCACCTCCCCAGAGGGCCGGAGCTTCCCCGTACAGACTATTTTCTTCCATCTGCCTATAGCAAGGTGGAGTGGCCTCCCTTTCCACTCGAGAGCAAGGGACCACTACAACACCCAACAAGATTATTCAGAACAAAATATAGACATTATGGAGATTAACATTTTGAACAATAGAAACTGCACTAATTTCTGCAGGACAGGCTGGGTTATATGAGCCACGAGGTGGAGAAATGGTGGTTATTTCTTATATTTGGAAGGATCTTTATTGTTTCTCACAGTGATGTAGAAAACTGTGTGACTATGATGAATACTTATCTGCAGTTAATTTTTCAGCTTTTAGAGTGAAGGAATTGGACTGCAGCAGCAAAAATCTCATTGAGCTGAGGGTCAGTACATTATCTCCTGTTGACATCACATCTCACATTTCAAATGTTTCCTTACTTGAAATTCTCTCTCCTGCAAATTTCAATGTCATAAATGTTTTATTTTCAAAGATTGGAATCACATTTAATACAACAATGAAATCTCTGGGTCTTGGTAAGCTACATTAAGCACCAGCCTCAGTGAGTCATCATTAACAGAGGATGTTTTCCAAGGAGATATTAAGATAGAAATAAAACTATCAATCATTCATTTCACATCTTTTGGGGAAAATACTCTGATCCATGGCATCATTAACTAATGCAAATATATCAGTTATAACAGTCTATACTAGATATAACTACCTATATTAGTTATGATGCATGGAATATTTAAAATACATTTTCATCTATCCTCCATTAACCATCCTTCTCAAACAGTAGAATATTTTTCCAGCTCTTTATATGAAGACACTGCATTTGTATGCAATTGCTATTAAAACTCATTGACCTGCACATGACTGAAACAGCCCCTGCAGGGCAGGAAAAACAGCTTTTGCAAAACTGACTGCCACATGAATACCAAAATAATTCATCATGATTAATGTGATCATCATAAATCCCAAAGGAGGGTAATGCTTTGCCATGTCCTATAAAGTGCTGCCCTCAGTAGAGTTGCTAAGTTTGTGGTTAAGAAACACATCCATTTATATAGGCTGGTCTCTTGTAACAGTCTATTCCCACTGGAAAAAAAAATATAAACAAGGCCCCTGGGATCTGGGATGCAGGAAGGTGGCACCTTTGAGCCAGTTTCAATCGCATGAGAATTCTGAGACACATTGCAGTGAATTCAGTGGCTGGAACTGAGCAACTGGGTTACTTTGCTGTAATCACCATTTTTAAGTACCCAAAACATCTGCCAGGGAGGAGGTGGCACCTTCCACAAAACTTCTCTAGGGAAAAGGATGTGATCTCACCAGGTCCCAGCAAGAGAAACTGTGAGGTCGCCCAGGAGCCCCTCTTTGTCCTGCCAGCACCAGTACTGGAGTCAGACAATAATAGAGCTGCCAGGCAACAAAGGGACACATCAGGCTCAAAGATTTTGGGGCAGAGAAAATAGGGCAGCATAGGCTTCTTGAGACCTCTTTAATTCCCCTTCCCAGAAGCACTGCCATCCAGATGGGCACGCTGAGCCCCAGGCAGTTGTAGCCTCTCAGGGTATGTCCACACTGCAATTAAGAACATGCAGCTGGCCAGTGCCAGCTGACTTGGGCTTGCAGGGCTCGGGCCACGGGGCTGTTTAACTGCAATGTAGATGTTCAGGCTCGGACTGGAGCCCAAGCCCTAGGACCCTGTGAGAGGGGAAGGTCCCAGAGTTGGGCTGCAGCCTGAACCAGAATGTCTACACAGCAAATAAACAGTCCCACAGCCCGAGCCCCATGGGCCTGAGTCAACTGACACTGGCCAGTTGCGGGTGTCTAACTGCAGTGTAGATATATCCTCAGACCCCTCTAGCAACAGTGAGAATGAGATCAGGATTCATGGAGGCCAATAGAGAAGTTCATGTGAATTAGCTTCCTTTCTCTAAAGGCTCTTATATAGCCAGCAGCTGCTCTGCAACTTATAACATGAGGCTAACTATTCTCTGCGACAGTCTTGGTCTTTCCCACCCCAGGAAGGGAAAGTCTACAAAGACCTTTTTATTTGGCTTTTTTTTAATACACCAAAGCAACCACTTGATCTAATTGTGTCAATACGCGTCTCCCCCCTCCCCCTTTGGCGCTTCACCCTTCCCCAAGTATTTGTTACTAGCCATTGTTGCAGTATGTGTAAGCAGAAATTCTAAGCTCTTTGGGGCAGGGATCGTGCTTATGTGTGCTCTAAAGCACCATGAACACTCATGGTATTTATAAACAATTATGTTCTGGGTGTCCTGCCCGTGCTTCAGGTCTGACTTTATTTTAATGGCCATTATCTTGAAACCTGTTAGAGATAGAACCAAAGCTGAATTCCATCAGGAAGACTGTAACAATAGCTTTCAAGTGGTAAAGAGCATTATTAATACTGAAGCCTAAGACTTTTTGAATATTGCTTACTAGAGTCATACTGGAATTGAAGTGGGAAAATAAAAGCAAAACAGTATTTCAAATCACCTATGCTTAAGCTTGAGAGTCCTCTCATTTATTATATTTTTTCAATATTTTTGTTCTTGGATTATAGTTAGTTAAAATTCCACAGTAGATTTGCCAAAATTAAATAAATGTTGATATTTAAATGTTGATAGTACTAGGCAGTACTGGCAGGATCAGATTCTTATCACCAGCAAAGTTTCTAAGGGGAAATGAAGGTCCTTTTACTTTAGTGAGTGACTGTTTTGAAAGTAACTACTTGGTTTCTGAGAGCAGGTTAAAACAGGAAATGAAGTTAATTGGAAGCACAGCAATTAGCAATATCCTCCTATATCAGGATATGATTAATTCTGAAAAATAACAGAAAAGTGAATGAAGGGGTAGACTAAATGAAATTCTGCATTGCTAAATTAAATTCTCACATGTTCTGGGGTTATTGACTATTGTAACACTAGCAGAGCATCCACGTGCCGAGTGGGAACTCAGGAAGAGCAAAGCAGATTCATTTAATGCTTTGAGTGGTAGCAGCCTCTGAGTAAACAGAGTAGGGAATATGAATGCTAAAATTATCCATATGGAGAAATACAGTCAGGAAGCCAGAAACTGACTAATTGATTACAGTGATAACAGGAGCTGATTATAGTGTCTACACCTAAAATACAGGACCAACCTTCTGCTGGCCCCTTTGACTGCTGTTTCCTGCTAATATTCAAGAATGGCTTGTCATAGCTCCACCCTGCCTACATCTCATTGCTCACTATTCCCCCAACACTGCCCAATGTTTCACAAACCCTGCTTCCTTTCAGTCCTTCCGTGCCCCCTCGGCCCTTGGAGTTCACCTTCAATCACAGCTACGCCTTCTCCCACACTGTCCATCAGAAATGTCCTCACTCTCTTATAAGCTACTCAGCCACCATCACTTCCAAATACTCCCTGAAATTCGAATTATTCCCATAACATGCAGGTCTGCCAAGCAATTTGTATCTAAATATAAAAGAAGGGATTGGCAGAAAAATAGTGATTACAAGAAAATAAAATGAAGTGGGAGTAAAGCCTTAGTATGGTCAGTCACATTCAGGTTACACCAAAGTTTCTACTATTTCCTCGTTTTCTTCTTGTTAGTGGCAAGACCTTCCCTTCGTGTAATTAAGATGACAAGCAATCCTCACCCTGGTAAAAATGATAATACAGCAAGAATTTCTTGTTATCTTTAACCAGTCTAAATTTAGCCAGAGACTTAATGAATGTATGGGAACCTAAGGTCTGACATTCAGCTCTTGAATCAAAATTTTTTTCCTTCTTGACTGAGTCATTTTATTCAAATCAGGAAAGATGATCACTTTCTTATTTAAAAAAAACAACACCTATTCTGCTTTTGGTTTTCAAAACCTGATTCAGAACTCATTCACAATAGTTGTGGAATTGGAAAGAAGTATAATAAGACCATTGATATTGAGAGCATGGAACTGAGAGCAGGAGTATTTGAATGGGAACGCAAAGCGTTTTGAATAGGAATGTGAAAATGGTCAATCAGCATCAGATGAGGGACTAAGACTGCAATTACAGTCTCTGCAATTGAGGGAGTACAAGGGCTGCATCCGGACTCAACTTGGCAGGGGGTAAGGAGTAGTCATGGCTCCACTCACCCCCATGTCAGCTAGTGCTGTCTGTAGGCCACGTTTGGTGAGAGGACTATACTACACTCTTTAAAAAGGTGTAGTACATAATTCCTGCATTTCCAGTGCAATCAGGAAACCCCAGGAGATGTGGTGGCTGACAGCTCCATTCTAAAAGCATGATCTAGCCCTAAGTGAATTCAGAAGACCAGAAATCTTTAACCGTTTGTTCAGTTCCATTCAGAATGTCAGGAACATCCAAAATAAAACTATGTGATTTTGAAAAATTTTCCAGATTCTCTATTTTTTTATGTAATATTATATTGTCTTTAATCAATACTGGGGTTAATCATTAGCTTATTACTAAAATCTTTTTGAGATTTGTGAGCAGAATCAACATGAAGTTCTAAATTAGCTCATTCTAAATAGAACAGCAGCTAATTTAAGATCAAATGAATTAAATTTGTTTGCAGAGACTTAACTGAAGCATAGTGTCTAAAATTTTTTAGATGCATCACCATTAAGTTACAGATTTAGAAGACAATCCTTTTCAAGCTGACTGAACCACCTCTCTAACAGCAGATAAAAACACTTAAATCCCTTCCTTAGAGGTAAGACTCTAAGCTTTTCTTATTTCTCTGCATTTGACAGATGACAGCAAGGTCTGTCTAGAGCAGTGGTGGGCAACCTGCAGCCCATGGATCACACACAGCCCGTGGACCACACATGGTCCGTAAGGGTAACCCGCTGACGGGTGTTTATATTGACCGTCCGCAGGCACGGGTGCCCACGGCTCCCAGTGGCCGCAGTTCGCCATTCCTGGCCAATGGGAGCTGCAGGCAGCAGTGCCTGCAGACAGTCAATGTAAACAAACGGTCACATGGCCCACCAGCAGATTAGTGGGCCAAATGCGGCCAGTAGGCTGCACGTTGCCAACCACTGGTGTAGGGGCAGCACTTCTGCCCCTGGAAGGACCCACAATTTCACAGAATCTGGCCAGTTGATGAGGGCTTCTGACTGACTGCAGTTTGTCTTTTTCTCTCAGCATTAGGTCGGAGAGAAAAAGGGGATTTGTAGAGTGGGAAAGCTGGAAAGATAAATGGTGATTAATCAACCCACGATGAGCAATGAAAAGGTGGATCAGGGACTGATGGATAGGTATGAAAGGAGTTGGGGACAGCTACCCCCCTCTTGCTTCCATGCTTTATTTCTGTGTGGTGGGCAGGATGGAAGGGCACTTTTTGGTCAGCTAATGTGCTGCTGTCAGGCTGGGGATTCCTGAACAATGGTTGACGGAGGTATGGAATAGTTTGGGGCAATTACTTTAAAAAACAAATTAAACTAAATTGCTCTTGTGCTTATCTCTCGCCTGTCTGTTATTAATTGTCTGGCTTGTCTACTTTACAGCGTAATTGTAACACTGAGAGACCCCGGTTGTCTGTGGGCGGGATCAAACCTGGGACCTCTGAAGCTTAGTGCATGAGCTAAAAGCCATTTGCCTCTTACCTAGAGCTGTAGCAGACTCATTAATCGCTAGGTGGTCTAGGTGCCACTAGAGGGGGACAGCATACCACACCAAGGAAGAATAAGTTTCACAAAAACGTTGAAGCAGGGACTGTCTCCACTGTGTGTGTGTACAGCACCTAACACAATAAGACCCTGAACATGAGTGGGGCTTCGAAGTACTAAATAATAATGAATGAAGAAACAGCCTATGTATCTAAATGATTTCTATCCCATGCAAAAAGAAAAGGAGTACTTGTGGCACCTTAGAGACTAACCAATTTATTTGAGCATGAGCTTTTGTGAGCTACAGCTCACTTCATCGGATGCATACCGTGGAAACTGCAGCAGACTTTATATACACACAGAGATCATGAAACAATACCTCCTCCCACCCCACTGTCCTGCTGGTAATAGCTTATCTAAAGTGATCATCAGGTTGGGCCATTTCCAGCACAAATCCAGGTTTTCTCACCCTCCACCCCTCCCCCACACAAACTCACTCTCCTGCTAGTAATAGCCCATCCAAAGTGACAACTCTCTACACAATGTGCATGATAATCAAGGTGGGTCATTTCCAGCACAAATCCAGGTTTTCTCACCCCCCCACCCCCATACACACACAAACTCACTCTCCTGCTGGTAATAGCTCATCCAAAGTGACCACTCTCTCTACAATGTGCATGGTAATCAAGGTGGGCCATGTCCAGCACAAATCCAGGCTTTCTCACCCCCCGCCTTTTTTCCCGGGGACACACACACACACACAAACTCACTCTCCTGCTGGCAATAGCTCATCCAAACTGACCACTCTCCAAGTTTAAATCCAAGTTTAACTAGAACGTCTGGGGGGGGAGGGGGAGGAAAAAACAAGGGGAAATAGGCTACCTTGCATAATGACTTAGCCACTCCCAGTCTCTAAGCCTAAATTAATAGTATCCAATTTGCAAATGAATTCCAATTCAGCAGTTTCTGAAATGGCCCAACTTGATGATCACTTTAGATAAGCTATTACCAGCAGGACAGTGGGGTGGGAGGAGGTATTGTTTCATGATCTCTGTGTGTATATAAAGTCTGCTGCAGTTTCCACGGTATGCATCCGATGAAGTGAGCTGTAGCTCACGAAAGCTCATGCTCAAATAAATTGGTTAGTCTATAAGGTGCCACAAGTACTCCTTTTCTTTTTGCGAATACAGACTAACACGGCTGTTACTCTGAAACCTATCCCATGCAGTTCACCCTCATTGAACTTGGGTGAAAGCATCTGAATTTTTATTTTTGGGGGGAAGGATAGCTCAGTGGTTTGAGCATTGGCCTGCTAAACCCACGGTTGTGAGTTCAATCCTTGAGGGGGCCATTTAGGGATCTGGGGCAAAAGTTGGGGATTGGTCCTGCTTTGAGCAGGGGGTTGGACTAGATGACCTCCTGAGGTCCCTTCTAACCCTATATTCTATGATTCTATGATACAAAGAAGCCCAGTATTGTTCTCAGTGTGAAGCACTGAGCTGCTGTGGGATTCTGAGCACTCTCTCTTTCTCACTGAAGTAAATGGAGTTGGAAATATTCAGCATTTCACAGGATCAGGCCTTAAGACTCTGCACCTTAGCAGATTGATAAGTGAAATAACAAGGAAAGTGAGTGGGATATTGCCATGGCAATCACAACATTTAATTTGATAGATTTAACAGCATATAACTCTGTTTCACAAGGCAACTGCAAGCTGGAATCCCAAAATAATGATAATTTATGGGGACAAAAGAACTGAATTCCTAGAAAAGCGTACCTTATCAAAAAATAAATAGATGACCAGATATGACACCTCTTACTAAATAGTCTCATGCTCAGATAAGGTTTTCTTGTGTGTCCCTGAGTAAACTTGACAGGAATAATAAAATAGGGATTAAAAATGACCAGCTTCCTAAATTCTGAAAATCATGGCCAACACATGATAATGTACTAATTGTAACAAAGTATAAATGTGTCAAAAAGAAGCTGTACAAATATTAAAAACTAAGTTCGGACAAAACCTGTCTTGGGTGGTTAGATATTATTTATCCCTATTTTACAGATGAGAAAGCTGACATAGAGGTTAAGTGGCTTGCCCAACACCCCAGAGCAAGCCAGTACCAAAGCTAGTACTTGGGAGTCTCTGTCATCTGGTCTCATTGCCTATTCTCTAGACCAGTGGTGGGCAACCTGTGGCCCGCGCCGCTTCCTGCAGCTCCCATTGGCTGGGAATGGCAAACCGCAGCCAATGGGAGCTGCGGGCAGCCGTGCCTGCGGACAGTTCACGTAAACACTGTCTCGCAGCCCGCCAGTGGATTACCTTGACAGGCTGCATGCGGCCCGCAGGTTGCAGGTTGCCCACCACTGTTCTACACGGTCTGAGTGGTTCTTCCCACTTCTCCCTGTCATTCCATGGTGGTGGTAGGAGATGGGGGAATAGGAGTCTCATTCATGGTTGCTGAGGCATTCAGCACCTTGCAGGATAGTACTTCTGCTATCATATACATATACAGACTGATCTTTCCAAGAGCTTCTAAAAGTTATATACCACTTATCTGTTTCTCACAAGAGTGCCACTCGATTCAGCTTTTAGTTTAATGGTGTCTCTTTCTGAGCTATGTTTTTAACTCAAGTTATCTTAGCTGAACCAATTTTCTTGAAACTGAAGCTTAGATTTCAATAAGATCAACAAAACCGGTCAAGACAGAAATTTGTACCTCAAGCATTTTGGAGTTATCTGAGCACAGCATTTCTGATGAGAACCCTTGGGGAAAAGCATGTGGTGTGGAACAGACTCGACTAATGGAAAAAAATTGCTTGATTAATTTTTATTCAAACTTTTCAAAAACATTCACCTCTGGGTTGAAGATCAAGGAGGGAAAATTTTAGCCTAAAAGGACAGTATCAGGGGAAAGTCATAAGCAACTAAAAAAACAGGGCAGGTCAAAATGTAAAAGTCAGACTTCAGCTGTAACTGAAACATGTGGTTCATGTGCATGCTAAAATAATAAGTAAATAAATTATGATAAAATTGAGTAATTAGGAACAATGGAAAGGGAATACCAGACCAGAACACTGGCAAATTAAGTCCAGTATCCCATCTTTAACCATACTTGGCAGAGAACTTCATAGCACAGAAAGTGAAATTCCCATATTCCCCTACTCTTAACATAGAAACTTCATACTGCATCGTGCCAGCTTCACAATGCTGTACATAAAGGGACAAATTCTATGTAATCCCTGCCAAGCATTTTACAGCCTGAAATATGAGATTTTTCATCATGTGTTGCAAGCTGAACAGTAGCACCCGCAAAATATACAGGAAGTATCTGAAAACCTGTAGTCTGCAGCGGGCACGAGAAAACCTGACAATCTAAAACGGTCATCACGGTCATCATATGCACATCAAAACTTTATTAAAACGTACTGTTCATCTTCTTAGCTACTAATAATGAACGGTGCCATAGGCAATTAAATGGTGCAACACAAGGCTCAAAATAGTATTGCAGACTAAAAAGCAATTTGTTGACTTTATAATTGCAACCTATCTGAAGAACACTACTTCATAACAGATTTTTAATGGCTTTTAATGAACAGATGACCTGTTAAAAACATGTTTAATTAAACATTTGAAGAAATCCATTGCACACATTGCACGGTGACTGCCAAAACGATGTAGTTAGAGAGATCAGGTGGGTGAAGTGATATCTTTATTGGACCAACTTCTGAAGGTGAGAGTACTTCACCCCAGTGGTGTAGCTAGGACAGGAAAACTGGGTGGGCCCCAACTTTTGGGTGGGCAGGCAATGAGAGGGGCAGAAAGGAGGGGGGACCCACCTCCCCCAACCTCCTCCAGCTGCCCCTTACCACTCAGCAGGCACCAGAAGATGAGGCTGCCTGGGGCACACAGGCTGCAGGGTGTGCCTATGGGGTGGAGGGGAGCCCCTGCCGTGGCTCAAGCTCTGCCTGCCCCTCTCAACCCCGGCTCAGTGTCCGTCCACTTGCATCCCTCTCCTGCTGGTGTCGTACGCTGCAGCCCTGGTCTCTGGCCCCAGCACTAGCCCCTCCCAGACCTGTCCCCACTAGGCACACCCTCGCCTGGGACGACTCACCCCCTCACAGCCTGTCTCATAGAATCATAGATTCTCATATTAGGAAGTCTCATAGAATCATAGAATATCAGGGTTGGAAGGGACCCCATATTCTCATATTCTCATATTCATATGAGCCCTCCCCAGCCCGGTGGATTAGCAGCTGGAGCCCAGTGAATGGTAGGAGCCCCCAGCTGGGGTGCTCCCAGTTCTGCCCCTCTCCCACCCCTCCAATAGCTAAATTTCACATGGGAGATCTGATTTCACGGTCCGTGATGTGTTTTTCATGTCCGTGAATTTGGCAGAGCCCTAGTTATAATCAATAGAGATGAGCTTAGACCATCAAATTCAGACCTGGGTTACAAACCTCCTATATAAAGAGGAATGGATATGAAATGGGATATTTTGTTTTAGATTATTTGAAGAGATGCCAGTTGGATTAAAACCTGGATTTTAACTGCTTGCCAAAATCTGAGGATGTTCCTTTCTGCGGGTTAAGACCAGTCAGATTTTCAATGATAAGGCACACAGATTCCTACTGCCCATTTATAGTGAAGTCCTTCTATGCCTGCTCCCCACTTTAAAGAGATTTGACATATTACATGACCTTCCTACTATTCATGGCTCTCTTGGAAGAATCCCCCCAAATGCAGTATAGAAGTTGGCAGTATTTAGTAGTCTTCTGTGCAACCAGTTTCTTTTCTTCCAGAATGAGGTTTCTTTTCCCCTTCTGATTGGGGAAGACTGACAATGTGCCCCATGCCTATTGCTCACGAAGGGGCAACGGCAGTAGCAACAAAGGGCAGCAAGTGTAGCAGCCTCACAATGAGCAGAATGTGGCTTGAACTTTTCCTGGCTAATATATACCAGTGCTTTGATGGGGATAAGCTAGATGTAGAAAACACATTAGAATCTGCGGTGTTCCCCAGACAGCCAAAAGGTTCCTTCCCACCCTGTGAGTTTCAATCTGCCCAGTGTAAAATGCCAGTATGTGGCCGCACATTTGGGAGGTTGTTTTTAATGCATCCATCTGGCCCAGGGAAACATAATAGCAAAAAGAACAATATAACCAAATAAACTGAGTTGCATTGTCCATAAGAGTCTGTTGCTTTTTTATGGTGCTTTGCACCCCAGTCTAATAAGCAACATAGTGTAATGCGTGGCCATTTTTCTTTAAAATGAAACTGAAAAGTTTAGCATTTGTGTTTTCTTGCACCAGTGGGATTGAACGGTTATAGCAAGACAGAGTCAGCACTCCTGATTTCTATTCCTAACACTGCTACTGACTTGGGACAAATCAATCTCTTTTTGCCTCAGTTTACTAATCTGTAAAATCGATAATATACCTCATCTCACAGGCTTGTTGGGAGACTTTATTAATCCATGGCTGTAAAGCACTTTGAAATCTTCAGATGAAATCTGCTATTGACATTCTAAGCATTATTATTATTACACAAAACACCCACACATTTGCTTTCTATTAATATATGTCACAGTTAATATTTGTATTAGTTATATTTTTAAGCCTCTAACATATGTATAATAAAAATACAGTCATAAGACATACATGTATTAGATGTACACATTCAACTTCTGTAGAATTATTTGAATTTTAAATGTATGGGCTTTCACATCATGGCTGCTATTTAAAATGTGATTTGTTTCTTCCTCAGTTTTCAAAAAATGCTGCCCTGAAGAGCAGACTATATTCAATCTGTCAGAAGATTGTTGAGACTATGGTTTGTGTAGTAGAAAGAGAGAGCCTGAAACAGAGGCACCAACTCCGTGGGTTCTTCGGGGCTGGAGCACCCACAGGGAAAAATTAGTGGGTGCTCCACACCCACTGGCTGCCATGCTCCCCCCTCCTCGCCTCCTCCTCCCTCTCCCCCCGTGAGTGTGCTGCGTCCCCGATCCTCCTGCCCAGCACTTACTGCCCCCCCCCCACTGCCTAACAGCTCTTTGGCGAGGTTTAGGACTTTGCAGGTGGGAGGGGGAGGAGTGGGGACACAGAGTGCTCAGGGGAGTAGGCGGGGAAGAGGCGGAGTAGGGGCGGGGACTTGGGGGAAGGGGGTGGAATAGGGGGGGAAGGGGGTGGGGCCAGGGGCAGGGAGGGGGTCGAGCACCCACCGGGCAGAGGGGAAGTCGCGCCTATGGCCTGAGACATGAGGCCTCGTATAAAGGGCTAAGGCCTGAACTAAAGTAAGCCCTGCAGCTATAAAGCAAAGTTCACAAGAGTCAGGCCCTGTTACAAAGCAGATGCATACTTGCAGTTTCACTGTCTGATACATGACTTGGCAAGAACAAGGCTTGCATTGCAAAAAAACAATACTGGGAGATGAAACAGGAACACACCAACCCCAAGTGAAACAGGGACGGAAGACAGGATAAGATAATGGATGAAAATGTTGTGTTTGAACCAGTAGGTACAGGGTGTAGGATTGGTAACTAACCACATCAGAAGGGTAATACGTAACTCGTTTGTATCAGTGTATAAAAGAGGGATCACAGGGGTGGTGTCTTTGTCTGGCCAAGTGGAGAATGGAAAGTCCCGCCATTCACTGAGCTGGTACATTGTAATGGGTATACATGTGTTTGTGGTCCTGTAGAGTCTATGGGAAATTAGGAACGTGCATCGTCGACAATAAACCTGGCGAGTGACTTTGCTATTTAAGTGAGTCTGTGATGTTCTTGGGCAGTTCAGTCGAGGTCTTTCTGGCCAGAGCCAATGTAGCACACAGAGAACACACACGCAGCCAACAACAGTTTGCAGGGATGATAACAGTTTCAGACTGCATCAGAATACAATGAAGTCAATCCAAATTTCAACCTGATTCTGGCTAATTAGATCTCCACAGATGGAGGTGTTCAATTCACTGAGCATTTGTGCATGGCAAAGTTTGGGACACTGTGGGTGGTACAACTTCAGATTACACACACACACACACACACACACACAAGAAAGGAAAACACCCATCAAAGAAGATTTTATTAATTCAAATACAACCCCAAGAATTGAATCTCCAAGTGCAATTAAATGGATAAAGGCACATTGGAAAGCCAAGAACATCATCTAGAATCAAAGAAACAAATTTGTCCTTTAGATCTCATTACCTTGTGTGAGGCAAACAAAGACTGGTTAGAAAAGTGTAGCTAAAAACAAAGGCTAATCAAACGGTGGAAAATCTGCTCACAAACAGGATGCCAATAATGGGTTTTCAAGTTTGGCCCGTTTTTACCCTTCTTGTATTTACTGTTCTTACAACTGAAGCTTTGTTTTGTATACCTTCAGCCACTTGCTATTGGCAGCAAAAAGGGCCAGGTTCAAATGTCTAGGGGATCATTAACAAACACTACCAGCTGGACTCCTCACCCAGAAACCTGGGAGAAACTGAATGACTCCCCATGGAAGTCCTAACAGGCAATACCTCCCTTCATGCAAACTCTGAGTATAAAACAAGGGAGAATCTTATTAAGAGGAAGAGGGGAGCACAGCACTAATGTGGAAAACACAACAATATGTCTACATGAATAAGCAAAACACCTGACCCCACAGTATCTTTGTCAGTAGTCCGGTGCCTCAGTTTCCCTGCCTGCCAGTGTGAACATCCAATGGACAAAAGTCCCTTTCACAGGCCACTTTCCCCTTCTGTGCACTACACTCACAGTTTGTTGAAGAATATGAGTTAAGCCTTTGCGGGGTTAATGTATTTATCTTATCAGATAGCAGTTATCGGAGAGTACAGTTTCATAGTTACGAATGCAAAGAACACAAAAGGCACAACATCGTATAGCGGTCTTCAACTCCTATTACAAGCAATGGGAAGTGAAGACACTCAGCATCTGGCCAGAACAGGCTCTTAGTGAAACAGAATGACACTGTGCATTGCTCTGGAAATCTAATTTTCATGGTGATTGATTTAAAAAAAATATTTGATTAATAACAAATTCCTCCTTTGTTTTCCTCCTCCCACGGGTCTATGAATACAAGATATGTGATAACCTGTGTGTAATGTAGGTTGTGCAGCATGACAAGCATTTTAAAATTGTACTGATTTCAAGCAGTTACAATTACTGTGTATTCTAACAAAGGCCAAAGTCATTTCTCATTTTATTTAACTTTAAATAGCTGATTATAAATGATCATAAATGATCTGGAGACAGGGGTAAACAGTGAGGTGGCAAAGTTTGCAGATGATACTAAACTGCTCAAAATAGTTAAGACCAAAGCAGATTGTGAAGAACTTCAAAAAGATCTCACAAAACTAAGTGATTGGGCAACAAAATGGCAAATGAAATTTAATGTGGATAAATGTAAAGTAATGCACTTTGGAAAAAATAACCCCAACTATACATACAATATGATGGGAGCTAATTTAGCTGCAACTAATCAGGAGAAAGATCTTGGAGTCATCGTGGATAGTTCTCTGAAGACGTCCATGCACTGTGCAGCGGCAGTCAAAAAAGCAAACGGGATGTCAGGAATCATTAAAGAAGGGATAGAGAATAAGATGGAGAATCTCTTATTGCCCTTATATAAATCCATGGTAGGCCCACATCTTGAATACTGCTTAGAGATGTGGTCCCCTCAATTCAAAAAAGATATACAGGCATTAGAAAAGGTTCTGAAAAGGGCAACTAAAATGATTAGGAGTTTGGAACGGGTCCCATATGAGGAGAGATTAAAGAGGTTCGGACTTTTCAGCTTGGAAAAGAGGAGATAAAGGGGGGATATGATAGAGGTACATAAAATCATGAGTGGTGTGGAGAAAGTGAATAAGGAAAAGTTATTTACTTGTTCCCATAATATAAGCAGCTCACGGAAGCTACTAGATCGCATGCCCTGATTCTCATGGGTGACTTTAATTTTCCTAATATCTGCTGGGAGAGCAATACAGCGGTGCATAGACAATCCAGGAAGTTTTTGGAAAGCGTAGGGGACAATTTCCTGGTGCAAGTGCTAGAGGAGCCAACTAGGGGGGGGCGCTTTTCTTGACCTGCTCCTCACAAACCAGGTAGAATTAGTGGGGGAAGCAAAAGTGGACGGGAATCTGGGAGGCAGTGACCATGAGTTGGTTGAGTTCAGGATCCTGACACAGGGAAGAAAGGTAAGCAGCAGGATACGGACCCTGGACTTCAGGAAAGCAGACTTCGACTCCCTCAGGGAACGGATGGCCAGGATCCCCTGGGGGACTAACTTGAAGGGGAAAGGAGTCCAGGAGAGCTGGCTGTATTTCAAGGAATCCCTGTTGAGGTTACAAGGACAAACCATCCCAATGAGTCGAAAGAATAGTAAATATGGCAGGCGACCAGCTTGGCTTAATGGTGAAATCCTAGCGGATCTTAAACATAAAAAAGAAGCTTACAAGAAGTGGAAGGTTAGACATATGACCAGGGAAGAGCATAAAAATATTGCTCGGGCATGTAGGAATCATATCAGGAGGGCCAAATCGCACCTGGAGCTGCAGCTAGCAAGAGATGTCAAGAGTAACAAGAAGGGTTTCTTCAGGTATGTTGGCAACAAGAAGAAAGCCAAGGAAAGTGTGGGCCCCTTACTGAATGAGGGAGGCAACCTAGTGACAGAGGATGTGGAAAAAGCTAATGTACTCAATGCTTTTTTTGCCTCTGTTTTCACTAACAAGGTCAGCTCCCAGACTGCTGCGCTGGGCATCACAAAATGGGGAAGAGATGGCCAGCCCTCTGTGGAGATAGAGGTGGTTAGGGACTATTTAGAAAAGCTGGACGTGCACAAGTCCATGGGGCCGGACGAGTTGCATCCGAGAGTGCTGAAGGAATTGGCGGCTGTGATTGCAGAGCCATTGGCCATTATCTTTGAAAACTCGTGGCGAACCGGGGAAGTCCCGGAAGACTGGAAAAAGGCTAATGTAGTGCCAATCTTTAAAAAAGGGAAGAAGGAGGATCCTGGGAACTACAGGCCAGTCAGCCTCACCTCAGTCCCTGGAAAAATCATGGAGCAGGTCCTCAAAGAATCAATCCTGAAGCACTTGCATGAGAGGAAAGTGATCAGGAACAGCCAGCATGGATTCACCAAGGGAAGGTCATGCCTGACTAATCTAATCGCCTTCTATCATGAGATTACTGGTTCTGTGGATGAAGGGAAAGCAGTGGATGTATTGTTTCTTGACTTTAGCAAAGCTTTTGACACGGTCTCCCACAGTATTCTTGTCAGCAAGTTAAGGAAGTATGGGCTGGATGAATGCACTATAAGGTGGGTAGAAAGCTGGCTAGATTGTCGGGTTCAACAGGTAGTGATCAATGGCTCCATGTCTAGTTGGCAGCCGGTATCAAGTGGAGTGCCCCAAGGGTCGGTCCTGGGGCCGGTTTTGTTCAATATCTTCATAAATGATCTGGAGGATGGTGTGGATTGCACTCTCAGCAAATTTGCGGATGATACTAAACTGGGAGGAGTGGTATATACGCTGGAGGGGAGGGATAGGATACAGAAGGACCTAGACAAATTGGAGGATTGGGCCAAAAGAAATCTGATGAGGTTCAATAAGGATAAGTGCAGGGTCCTGCACTTAGGATGGAAGAATCTAATGCACCGCTACAGACTAGGGGCCGAATGGCTAGGCAGCAGTTCTGCGGAAAAGGACCTAGGGGTGACAGTGGACGAGAAGCTGGATATGAGTCAGCAGTGTGCCCTTGTTGCCAAGAAGGCCAATGGCATTTTGGGATGTATAAGTAGGGGCATAGCGAGCAGATCGAGGGACGTGATCGTTCCCCTCTATTCGACATTGGTGAGGCCTCATCTGGAGTACTGTGTCCAGTTTTGGGCCCCACACTACAAGAAGGATGTGGATAAATTGGAGAGAGTCCAGCGAAGGGCAACAAAAATGATTAGGGGTCTAGAACACATGACTTATGAGGAGAGGCTGAGGGAGCTGGGATTGTTTAGCCTGCAGAAGAGAAGAATGAGGGGGGATTTGATAGCTGCTTTCAACGACCTGAAAGGGGGTTCCAAAGAGGATGGCTCTAGACTGTTCTCAATGGTAGCAGATGACAGAACGAGGAGTAATGGTCTCAAGTTGCAGTGGGGGAGGTTTAGATTGGATATTAGGAAAAACTTTTTCACTAAGAGGGTGGTGAAACACTGGAATGCGTTACCTAGGGAGGTGGTAGAATCTCCTTCCTTAGAGGTTTTTAAGGTCAGGCTTGACAAAGCCCTCGCTGGGATGATTTAACTGGGAATTGGTCCTGCTTTGAGCAGGGGGTTGGACTAGATGACCTTCTGGGGTCCCTTCCAACCCTGATATTCTGTGATTCTATGATAAGAACTAGGGGCCACCAAATGAAATTAATGGGTAGCAGGTTTAAAACAAATAAAAGGAAGTTCTTCTTCACTGAGCACACAGTCAACCTGTGGAACTCCTTGCCTGAGGAAGTTGTGAAGGCTAGGAATAAAACAGGGTTTAAAAGAGAACTGGATAAATTCATGGAGGTTAAGTCCAATAATGGCTATTAGCCAGGACGGGTAAGGAATGGTGTCCCTAGCCTCTGTTTGTCAGAGTGTGGCGATGGATGGCAGGAGAGAAATGACTTGATCATTACCTGTTTGGTTCACTCCCTCTAGGGCACCTAGCATTGGCCACTGTCGGTAGGCAGGATACTGGGCTGGATGAACCTTTGGTCTGACCCAGTATGACCGTTTTTATGTTCTTATGATTGTTAGGCATTTATTACGAATTTGCTGCAGTAATCCTTAGAGTCAAAATTTCAAAGCAGCTCAGCACCCAGATTCAGGGATAGATTTTCAAAAGAGCTCAGCTCATGGAGCGCTGAGATCCTTAAAATCTGGCCAGAAGCTGCTGGGTGCTCAACATTTCTGAAAATCTGATTCTCATTTAGGTGCTTTAATGAGTGCTGAATGCCTTTGAAAACAGCCCCCCAATTGTGGGTGCTGAGCCCTGGAAAACCTGGCTCCAAGAGTATCCCCCTGATGACTTCAACTGGCCAATTTCAAACAGAAAATGTAATAAGACAGGCGGTGGGATGTTCGTCTTCCTATTTCATAACAAACAAAACCTAAAGGAAAGATACTTATTGAAATTTATGCATGCTAAATGTTTGTATGGTACATTGTACTCAGGGTGGGGCTGATCTATGGTGCCCCCAAGTAAAACTCAGGGAGGGATGAAACAATCCCTCCCTGTATTCCTCAGGGTGCAGAGAGAGTATGCAGGCTGCACTACCCTATCTATATTTATCTGTTGCTATCTAGTTATCCATCATATGTACTCATATACCCCCTTTAACCACAGGATCCAAGCATCTCACCATCTTTCATGTATTTATCCTCACAACACCCCTATGAGACAGGGAAATGCTAATATCCGTATTATGGGAAACTGAGGCACAGAGATTTGTCCAAGCTCACACAGGAAGCCTGTGGCCAAGCCAGGAATTGATTTCCATCTCCTAAGTTAGTGCCATAACCACTGGGCCATCCTTTCTCTGCTATACTTCCTACCCTCTGTTTCATCCACAAATCACCCTCCTGCCCCCACCGAATGGGTGGTGATTTATCATTCAGTACCAACATTAATTTTTTTGGTTTTACATAGTTCTCAAATCGCATGGGAACATTTAAATGTATGGCTTTGAAAAGAACCGTGAAGAGTTGAGTTTCCCTCAAATGCATCTATTGTGGTATTTGATAGTTCAGGCCAGGTTGCTCCAGGTACTTACACAGGTAAGTGAGGGTAGGGAGGAGAAGGGCAGAAGGATGATGGTGTAGCCTGGGGAGCTTTTGAAAGGACAACACAAGTCAGGAGATCAGGGGCTTATTCCTGCTTCTGTCAATTTCTGCCTGCAAGTTGCAACTTCTGACTACCTCAGCTTCCCCTGACACTGAGTTGGGAAAACAAGAGACTGAAGACTGATCTGTGGAGAATACCGGAAGGGATGTTAACATGTTTAGAACAAGGATTTCAGAAGCATACAATTATGCTCACCAAAATGACAAAACAAATAGCAGTGGAAGCAATCTCTATTGTTACCAAAAATGTTATGCATTTATAATTTTGCTATTAATTCTTTTGGGAAAGCCAATCATGTGCCTCAGAGATCTCTCAAAAGAGGACATTCACGTATTTAAAAATTGTGATTTGTGTGTGCAAGCTGGGTAACAAGAATTTTCTGACTGAAAACTATGTTGACAGTGAGGAAATTACTCTGCCCTAAGTGCTAAATTTTATGCCTCTAAGCAAAGTGGCCAAGCATTTTAAACCACATACATGTCAGTGGAATTGATGCACAGTATTACAGTAACCACCTTTGTGTACAGGAATAGTTTTTGCTATTTTCCTATCTGTAGGGCAATGATAAATTAGATACTAGTTACTCCTGAATGGATACGTAGAGGGAAGAAAGAAGGTTCATGTATGTATGCCTGCCCGTGCGATCTTGAAGAGGGATAGTCACAATCCCAGTTTCTGTGCACCAACGTCCTTGCTTCTTTTTTACCAGTCAGCAGGACAGCAGCATGTGGTGGGAACACGCATAATATCCCATGTGTAAGCAAATCACAATGCTTCCCCTCTGGGAGCTATCAGTGGTACAGTATGTTTCCTTAGGATTCCAACCTTACTTTGAGTTGTGGTTGAAAAAGCCATAATTGTAATCATAGTGTAAGTGAGAATCAGCTCCTTTATATCACTCTGCCAGTGTAAATATGCATTAAAGCTGGTATCGTGCAAGTGTAACTGTAAAGGGGAGCGTCCATGTACCAGCAACGCAGATACAGGTAAGTAACTGTTATCATGTTCTCTTCACAGGTACTAATTCGGAGAATGGACTAGATGATACATCTGAGGGAAAGGAACAGAAGGAGACTCCGCCGATTGGAAGGCATGAGATACACTGTCCTAGGGTTGGGGGTTCCACGACCACCGCTCCCAAGAGAAGGAGGCGGGTGGTGGTGGTCGGAGACTCTCTCCTCAGGCAGACTGAGTCCTCTATCTGCCGCCCAGACCGGGAAAACCGAGAAGCCTGCTGCTTGCCAGGAGCTAGGATTTACGATGTGATGGAGAGACTGCCGAGACTCATCAAGCCCTCAGATCGCTACCCCTTCCTGCTTCTCCACGTGGGCACCAATGATACTGCCAAGAATGACCTCGAGCAGATCACTGCAGACTACGTGGCTCTGGGAAGAAGGATAAAGGAGTTTGAGGTGCAAGTGGTGTTCTCGTCCACCCTCCCCGTGGAAGGAAAAGGCCGGGGTAGAGACCGTCGAATCGTGGAAGTCAATAAATGGCTACGCAGGTGGTGTCAGAGAGAAGGCTTTGGATTCTTTGACTATGAGATGGTGTTCCAAGAAGGAGGAGTACTAGGCAGAGACGGGCTCCACCTAACGAAGAGAGGGGAAGTGATCAGGAAGAGTCAGCATGGATTCACCAAGGGCAAGTCATGCCTGACTAATCTAATTGCCTTCTATGATGAGATAACTGGCTCTGTGGATGAGGGGAAAGCAGTGGACGTGTTGTTCCTTGACTTTAGCAAAGCTTTTGACATGGTCTCCCACAGTTTGCCAGCAAGTTAAAGAAGTATGGGCTGGATGAATGGACTATAAGGTGGATAGAAAGTTGGCTAGATTGTCAGGCTCAGCGGGTAGTGATCAGTGGCTCCATGTCTAGTTGGCATCCGGTATCTAGCGGAGTGCCCCAAGGGTCGGTCCTGGGGCCAGTTTTGTTCAATATCTTCATTAATGATCTGGAGGATGGTGTGGATTGCACCCTCAGCAAGTTTGCAGATGACACTAAACTGGGAGGAGAGGTAGATACGCTGGAGGGTAGGGATAGGATACAGAGGGACCTAGACAAATTAGAGGATTGGGCAAAAAGAAATCTGATGAGGTTCAACAAGGACAAGTGCAGGGTCCTGCACTTAGGATGGAAGAATCCCATGCACCGCTACAGACTAGGGACCGAATGGCTTGGCAGCAGTTCTGCAGAAAAGGACCTAGGGGTTACAGTGGATGAGAAGCTGGATATGAGTCAAAAGTGTGCCCTTGCTGCCAAGAAGGCCAATGGCATTTTGGGATGTATAAGTAGGGGCATTGCCAGCAGATTGAGGGACGTGATTGTTCCCCTCTAGTCGACATTGGTGAGGCCTCATCTGGAGTACTGTGTCCAGTTTTGGGCCCCACACTATAAGAAGGATGTGGAAAAATTGGAAAACGTCCAGCGGAGGGCAACAAAAATGATTAGGGGACTGGAACACATGACTTCTGAGGAGAGGCTGAGGGAACTGGGATTGTTTAGTCTGCGGAAGAGAAGAATGAGGGGGGATTTGATAGCTGCTTTCAACTACCTGAAAGGGGGTTCCAAAGAGGATGGATCTCGACTGTTCTCAGTGGTAGCAGATGACAGAACAGGGAGTAATGGTCTCAAGTTGCAGTGGTGGAGGTTTAGGTTGGATATTAGGAAAAACTTTTTCACTAGGAGGGTGATGAAACACTGGAATGTGTTACCTGGAGAGGTGGTTGAATCTCCTTCCTTAGAAGTTTTTAAGGTCAGGCTTACAAAGCCCTGGCTGGGATGATTTAGTTGGGGATTGGTCCTGCTTTGAGCAGGGGGTTGGACTAGATGACCTCCTGAGGTCCCTTCCAAACCTGATATTCTATGATTCTATGAAATCAGGCCCATAGATGTAAGAAAAATGCTACAGAAATAATTGGATATAGAAAGTTATCAGAACTGTGGAATATAAATCAAATTGCTTTTTTAATGAAACATTCAAAGGACTGATCTTGTATTTCTTACTCAGGTAAAACTCCCATTGAGTTCAGCTGGAAATGTGTCTGATTAAGGAGTGAGGGATCAGGACTCAAATCTCTTAATAAGGTGAACATTCCATAAAGGTCAAAATTTCAAAAATTTCAAAAGGCCAAAATTTCAGACTGATAAATTAAAAGAGGCTCGTTTCCATCGTCAGTTGAGAAAATACTGTGAAAGTATGTACTGGTTGTATTTAATGTATTAGCAATATTACTAATACTTCTGAAGTATTGTTCTTATCAAAACTATTAATCTTATCTCTCCTACCAAGCTCTTTAATTTTAACATAGTTCCAAAATTACTCAAGAAAATCCTGTTAAAATAGTAGTTCAGAATAGAGTTGATGTAACTTGATTTACAGTCCTTAATCACACAATTTAACAACGTGTAGATATCTTTTTTTATCCTCATTATTTCTGAGTAGTTGATACTGACTTATTTTCCATTTTAGATAATTTCTCTATTAGTCTTTGGTTTAATCAAATATTTCCTGAGTCACTTATGGACTTGGCTACAGATAAATAAAGCAAAATATTCTCCTAGAAACACCCGTGCCAAACACCCCAATATCTATGTTACCTGATTTATTCAACAATCCCTGAAACTGGTCAACAAAGATGTCACACAATCTTTGAAATCCAGCACCTCTGAACTCAGAACATGTCTATGTACTTTGTGCCATCAGTGATTCAAAAGAGACTCCAACAAAGCAACAGTTTAACAGTGATCTGAGGAACACAGGAATTGCCATACTGAATTAGGCAGTTGGTCTAGCAAATCAATGATTTACTGTACAGAGAAACAGACAGGCCAATAAAAATGCAGTGTTGGCAACTTTTACAATTTTATCATGAGTTTTGCAATATTTGATGTGTTTCTTAAAGCCCCAGCACCTAGATTCAACTGATTATATGAGCATCTCAGCTTTCACTAAAAAAAACAAACACCCACACACAAGTTTCTAGCCCTCATCTTTGCAGAGAAAAGCTGGAAAAATTACCCTAAAAGCTCAAACACTGGAAAATAAACAAATTTTTTATTTAACGAATTTCATGATTTTTAAGCCAATCTTATGAATGTTTTGGGTCTGACTCATGAATTTTGAATGCTTGGGATAGACAATAGTGGAAATGTGATTGAATTAAGTGAGAAAGCACGCAAATAGAACACTAAATGATGTTGCGAAGGTACCTGGTCCAAGTCAGCGCTAGGTATGGATGAGCGTTTCATTGCCAACGCATTTGTTGAAGTAATTACTGTAGCCAGCCCCTGTCGTGGAAGATCTGAAGGCAACAGAGTATTGCCTTCAGATGCAGCAATGATACAGGCAATTTAAAGGCGAAATTCATCCATTCAAACTGAAGTCTAAATGAGGCTGACAATCATGTCAGTCTCTGAAGATAGACTCATGGTATTGGAAAACTCTTCTGACATGCAATTACTAACTTAGAAGCAAGGAAGAAGATTTGGACAGCGAAGACACAAAGGCCCAGATTTTTAAAAGCAGCCTCCAATTCTGGATGTCTGTTTTGGGGTGTCCATCTTTGGAAAACTCAGGTCCGATTTTCAGAAGTCTTGAGCACCCACACTCAGCTCAGTTCAATGAGAGTTGCAGGTGGTAAGGTGAACATTAAGTCTTACATCTGTAAAGATGGGTACCCAAAACTAGAGAGCACTTTTCAAAATATGGCTCATTTTATCTCCTGGGGATAACTGAGGGCCCTCAAAAAGGAAAAATTCATCCTCTAATGTATTTTGAAGAACTTGTTGGAAATGCTGGGTCTGACTGTAATCTCAATTTTTTCAGATTTACACCGGTGTCTCCATCTTTAGCAGAGTTACTCCTAATGTACCATAGTATAAGAGATATAAGGAATTCGGTTTGCAGATCTTAGGAGAGGATTATTAACTCTGAAAGGGCATCCTGAGCATTTCATCAGCAAACATGGAAGCAGCAGCCTCCTGCAGCTTCATTAAGGTGGAGGGACAGTGGAGGGATGGCTGCCTTTGCAGACTTGCATGTACGCATTATGCAGCTACTACTAAGAGGGAAGAACATCTTTGGTAACACTGACAGACCCCGGTTGTCGGCGGGGGGGATCGCACTGGGGACCTCTGGAGCTAAATGCCAACTGGCAGTTAGCTAAGGCTGTAGCATTCTCATAATCTATCTGAGTGATCTCAGTACCACTGGATGGGACAGAACACCACACCCAGAAGGTGCGTGGGGTACATACTTCCCCTAGCTTCAGAGACTTCCCACTTAATATCCCGGACGAGCCCCCACTTGTAACACCGACAGATCCCAGTTGTCAGCAGGTGGAATCGAACCTGGAACCTCTGAAGCTTAGTGCATGAGCCTCTACTGCAGGAGCTAACAGCCATAGCTGTTAGTTAAGGCTGTAGAGCAAACTCATTTATACAGCCTTAATATATATATTTCTCTCTCTCTCTCTCTCCTCCTCCTCCTCCCCCCCCCAATAGGACAGAACCCCACACCCAGGAGATATGTTGGTTACATATGGAAGGGGGAGCAGCCTCTGCAGCTGCATGACTTGGGAAGTCCTTTGGGCTTTCATGGGCCTGTAGCTACAAATGCTACTGAAATATCTGTCTTCAGCTTCTGTGATTGGGTAAAATAAAACCAAAAGATGTTATTTTGGCTATCTATCTCACATCTACTTTCAGAGCCTATTGATATTTTGCATTTGCCATAGAAACACAACATGATCCTCAAGGTGAAACCCTTATCTCATCCTTCCACACAGGTCTCAGGCAGATTACACAGCATACACATTTTTTGTCTACAGCCACTGATGAGTGACAAAGATAAGTTCAACAAAGTACAAAAGAGGTCAGATTCAGTTGGCCTTTAAAACAATTTTACTGCAGTTAAAAATCAGTGCTTTGCAGAGGCATTTTACTATCAGCAGTTGCCTTCCTAAATGTCTGACATTTAAATTTATATGGGTAACAAAATGCCCTCCACAGATTTTCTTCAGTCATCTAACTTCAAAGGGTATACGATCCATTCAGGAGTCCAAAGTTAAGCAAAATAATAAAGACAGGTTTCAGAGGAACAGCCGTGTTAGTCTGTATTCGCAAAAAGAAAAGGAGTACTTGTGGCACCTTAGAGACTAACCAATTTATTTGAGCATGAGCTTAAAGCTCATGCTCAAATAAATTGGTTAGTCTCTAAGGTGCCACAAGTACTCCTTTTCTTTTTGCAAAATAATAAAGTATTTCTTTTCTTTAAACTCTGACCTTTGGACTGCTTTTCAGTAAATATCAGAAATCTCTTTTTATGAAACAACCTGGATCATCATAGACAAGTACAGTGTCCAGCAGCACAGTTTATACAGGAAAATATTTTCTTTCAACCAGGGGAGAAGTAGATGCTATTATTAGAATGCAGCAAGTGCTGCAGAATACGTCTTTCTCATTTAAAAATACTTGATTTATTTTCTTGTTCATATAATATTCAGAGTTCGATCTCACCAGCTACAACCCAGTTAAAGGGGTACCACCAAGCCTCATGCCCTTGAAAATAACCAGGGTTGCTGTGACTTTTCCCCATCCTTACAAAAAATACCTACAAATAAGTGCAATACCCACAAGGATTTGTGAAGTGAAACACCTCATACAGACTGAGATTCATTTTGTAGGCATGTTTATAAAAAGGTTCCCATAATATCCACACTGAAAAGTTGGCCATTACTGTATTTAAGACAGACACAATAATGCAATAATTAAGTCCCCAGCTCATTAGCTAGTTAGGTCTACAACTATTTCGGATCTTCCCTTAGATTGTGATACACTTTCATCCACCTAGCTGCTTCTCCAGCAGCTAATTTGTTATGAAGTTTCATACAAGCCAAGCCAAACCAACAGTGGTGGGATGAACAGACACCAACATTTTGGCCAAATTTTGAATGCAACTATCCTGACTTTTCTGATTTTAATTCCATATTTTCGATCCTTTTGATGCACTGAACTATTTGGGTAGAAACGTGAGTTTTGCCTGTATGGAAGCTTATAGCCATTTCTTAGGTTCAACTAGACATTCATATTGCATTAATGTTAATTTTGAGTCTTTTTGGTTCTTTCTTTAATATATTCCCCTACTTCTTCACTTGCATAATCGAGTCAGTCAGCTTGCAGGTTTATATCTGCTAGATGTGTATATCCAGGGTGAACTGCTACAATAGTTCTTTAAATTCCTCATTTTGTAGTACATTGAAGGCGACCTTGTTTACGTTAAAAAGGCAACCTTTTAAGATGACACTGGCATGAGAAATATCTCCATTTCGGGATCATCATGCTCAATGTTCTGTTTTTTCACTTCTGTAGATAACATTTTATTCAAGGGTATATTTGATTTTGAAGAATCAGAAGAAATCAATTTTAACACTTTTTGAGGTGAGCATGCATCTATCTATTCATGCTCACCTCAAAAAGTGTTCAAGTTGATTTCTTCTGATTCTTCAAAATCAAATATACTCTTGAATAAAATACTTAACAACTCTTGAAATTGTTTACATTTTATCTTAGAAGTTGTTTGTTTACATGATTTCAGGCTATTTAAAGGATTGTTTCCTATCATTTCTTTCAATATAGGTATGCAGAGTCAGATACATTCATGATCATGATGAATAGCGATCACTAAACATTAATTACCAATTTGCAGTACTGACCAGCAGCTTTCACATTTACTAGAATGAGAATGAGATAGCACCAACTAATGGATTCAATGGTGAGAAGACTGAGCTACCAAGGCCATCATTGATATAGAAGCACCTGATTACTCACACTGCCTATTTTCCAGGCATTTCAGGCTCTAGCAAACCAAGTCCTCAACAGTTCACACAAACAGCCGTATTCAAAAATCCAATGACAGTTGTATCAACCAACTCAAGATACTCCTCTCTATATATCACCTTCTCCTTTAGGCTCTAGATAGCTTTATATCTTTCTTATTGTTTCCTAATAGGCCAAATGAGAACCCTGACATTCTCTTAACTTTTGAAATTAGTTTTCATTCACCGATTTAAATTAAAGCCTAATGTTTCCGGTATCAGAAAAGCTGTTATGTTAATTTAAAACCTTTAATGAGAAATTAAAAGGGAAAACAAGCAAACGAACAGAAAATTTGATAAACCACCTACCCCCTTCCCTCTTACACTTCCCCATCTTCCCTTCCCAAGCAACAAAACCCCTCGTGATTCAGTTTTTTCTCTTTTTAAACAAACATATAAAACCTCCTGGGTTATCACAATCCCGGATAATAAAAACTTACCATTTGACCTTTTCTTCAATCTTTCTGGCAGGTGTGTTAGAAGTTAATGAAACAAACATGCAAACTACAGTGACACTGAATGTCTTATTGTAAAATTGCTAGAATAGGCTTAAAGTTTCAGTGGAACCCTGACTTAGGGACTGTTCATTATTGGCTTAAGAATATAAATGCTAGGATTTTTTTTCAAACCTTGCTTCTCACCTACTCTCCAAATGTATCTATTCCTATATTTTATATGAAACTAAAAATCCCCCACAGAAGGAGATTGTGGCATGCTGTACCTCAAAATAGCACCCTGTAATCCCCATATTCATAATTGCTATATGTTTGTGATATTTCATACAATGCATACCTTGCAAGATATGATATGGAAGGTCATGATCTGCTGAAACTCATCATTCTGTCAAAATATGTATATCGTTATTATATAACAAGCTATGAGATTTTGCTATATGGTTGTTATTGAAATATGTTGTGAGTTTTGGACAAGTCGACTGCTAGCTCTCCAGTGACTAAAACGGTGGTGACCCACACCCAGGCGGGGGTTAAACGGCCATTGATTAGCAGGGGAATTGTAAACAAGAAATTTACTATTCTGTCACCACACAATGAGGATTGTTCCACAATGTGACTCAGCAAGGACCACCCGGTCATTCCTGGGGCACTATCTATCCAGGGACATGGATTGAGAGTATAAAATAAGGGATAGTGGAACCATCTCTTTGCTCCTCCACCTACGCTGAAGGCAACAAGAATGCTGGGAAGACAAAGACTTTGAACTGAGGAGACTGGTCCTAAGCAGAGAAGTGGGGTGAGAAAAGCTGTTTAATTCAACTCTTGCTTAGTCTAAAAATTTAGGATTTAGAATCATGTTTACTTTTTATTTTTATAAGGTAACGATCTCTGACCTTTATGCCTACCACTTATAATTACTTAAAAATCTATCTTTCTGTAGTTGTTAAACTTATTTTTAATGTTTTATCCTTACCAGTTCATCTAAAATGCTTGGGGAATCCGCTCGGATTACAGAGGCCGGTGCATGTCCACTTTCCTTTGATGATGTAGCAAACTAATTAATGAGCTTGCACTGTTCAAAAGAAGGTCTTGAGCAGAGTAAGACAGTATGTTTCATGCGTGCAATGCTGTCGGTTTGAGAGATTTACTGGTGTTACTCTGTGCATAGTTCATGAGTGGCTTGGAGAGAATTCATGCAATTTAGCTTGGGTGTGCCGGTGCATGCTGGTGGCTGAGTGATAACAGTGCCTGGAGGGGTTTGCTGCATGTCACTGGCAAAGCAATATGAGAGACAGCCCAGACAGGAGAGTTAAAGGGGCACAGTGGTCCAACGGTTCCAGGTCGTACCCCGGGGATCCTGTCACAGAGATAAAATGATATTCTGGTATTTTTGCTTAAAGGAAGCATTCTCAGACCTCTGGAGACCCTCACCACCCAACTCAAAGACTCTTTGCACTATTAATAAAACATGTCACTGACAAATGGCTCCTGGCTGATGTATACAGAGAATTAAATAATTTCACCTGCTATTTTTAGATTTTCTGTAGCTGTAAAATCTCCCTCTCCATTTTATGCAGATATCTGTTGTAGCACTAAGAACAAAAACTGGAAGGCTTTTTTGTGAAAGCAAGTTATTTCAGAAGCTAAGATGCATTGGGAATGTCTACTCTAACTTTGAGATTAGTAAAGGAAGCTTGAAGTTTTTGTTTTTACAAACTCATTTCTTTGGCTGTGGTCATAAAATGACCAAATATTATGGTTATTTGCCACCTGCTAACAAATAATTTCAACTCCCTGGTTGATTTTATCCCCTTGGTTAAGTAACTGATCTGAGCGTGAAGGTACTGTATTCTGTTTGGGCAGCCTAATCTGAAAATGTAATATCCAAGAGCTAATAACACTGGTGCATATATTTTACAAGTGAAAAATTCAGGGGGTTTAATGGATATATCACTTATACAACAGGATTGTTTCATTTTAGTAGGTATGATCCCCTTCCTCCTTTTACATGTGAGTTTACAATTTAATCTAGTAAAAGAACAATATTTTGCATTTCAATAGCACCATCCTTCTGAGGAATTCAAAGAGCTTTACAAAGGGTGAGCCTAGCACTACCCTGGTGAGGTGGGTAAGTAGTATATAAAGAATGATGCACTGAAGGGTTAAGGTCTTGCACTATTGCAAGAAGTTGGATGATGGAAGTTTTACTATTTATTTTAATGGGAGCAGGTCCAGGTCATAAGTGTGTTGGCCTACCTCATGCAGTGAATCCGCGGCATATATTCTGGCTTCAAGATCTATGCTATAACCAATATACGTCTAATTTAGTCTGCAGAAGAGAAGAATGAGGGGGGAGTTGATAGCTGCTTTAAACTACCTGAAAGAAGGTTCCAAAGAGGATGGATCTAGGCTGTTCTCAGTGGTAGAAGATGACAGAACTAGGAGCAATGGTCTCAAGTTGCAATGCGGGAGGTCTAGGTTGGATATTAGGAAACACTATTTCATTAGGAGGGTGGTGAAGCACCAGAATGGGTTACCCAGGGAGGTGGTGGAATCTCTATCCTTAGAAGTTTTTAAGATCCAGATTGACAAAGCCCTGGCTGGGATGATTTAGTTGGGGTTGGTCCTGCTTTGAGCAGGGGATTGGATTAGATGACCTCCTGAGGTCTCTTCCAACCCTAATATTCTAGGATTATAACACCATGGCAAGTTCTGCTCTGACCGGAGCTTATCATAAACCATGTTTACAAGAATGTTCATAAGATGCTAATGAGAATAAGGGGAACTAAGAGAAAAACCAACGAAAAGTAGGGCACCCCAAAATTTATGGGCTGTAGAAATACACGAGGAAAAGGAGGGTTGGAATCCTCATGCACATACATATGGTGCTAGGCATGGTCATAACAAGATACAACGGTTTCCCTGGTAGGAAGGGAGTGGGAAGACCCTAAGGGAAGATCTCATTGGGAAGACACCAGCAGGAACCACCCCTCTATCAATGGTCACCTGTTGAGAGAGCCACCAGACTCTCTAATGTCTTTGGGCTTGTGAGAATGAATACAGCAGTAGCTATAGCATGGGCTCTTGCAGGCTTTGTATACTTATGTGTGATTGTAATCTTCTGCTTAGTAAAACTTGTGGCTGTGTGTGGGGTCACTGTCTTCATTCTTCGTGTGTTCCTAGATCCTCCAAATCTAAGGGTAATTTTCACACCGTTGATCTTTTTAAAACTGTATCAACACAGGAGCTGGACTCACTATGATTTAACACAGAATTATCAATTCAATCTAAATAAATGCTACAGAAGACAAATCACATGCAAAGTGTGTAGGGATAATGATTCAATCACATATATTCAATTATTATATACATGTATATATTTACATTTTTGGACCAGATCCTGTGATCCTTACTCACACTGGCCCTGATTAAAGATAAGCTGAAGTGTTTTCCAGTATAGGGATCTTTCTGTCTAAGGCCCCTATCACTGTAGTATCTAAGGACTACACCACCTCTGATATGTTTATCCTCGATCCTGCTGTGAAGTAGGAAGTGCTATTATCTCCATTTTACAGATTGGAAACTGAGGCACAGAGAGACTAAGAAACACAAGAAGTCTGGGTGGAGCTGGAAAATGAACACAGACAGTAGAATCTGGCCTTTTTAGTGTTATTATAACTAGATAAAATTAGAGTCAGCTACTCAATCTTTCCCTTAATATAGCCATCACTGAATGGTGGATTTCTCACAGAGTCATGCGAATGATAGATAGTCCTAAACAGAACTAGTTAGGAAATTTTCAGTGACATGTTTTTTTATCTGAAAATGCTGATTCAACAAAACGGAAACCTTTCATGGAAACGTATTGGTTTCTATGAAACATTCATTAGGAAGGTTTCTGAGGGCCAGTTTCTAATTAAACTGAGAGAGAAACTGATCCTGGAATAGCCAATTACGTGGTGGTTTGAACCCTCGCCTGGGGATGTGGGAGATGCAGATACGAGTCCCTGCTCTTAATCAATGCACATCCTGGGTAAGGGCCCTACCACCAGGCTATTGGTTATTCTAGGGTAGTGTACACTCTCTCGCTTTTTGTGTGTGTTTGAAACATTATAAAGCTCTCAGTTTCATTCTCATGCAGAACGAAAACAAATGGTGAAACCTTGAAATGATTTGCAAAAGTGAATAATTGTTTGCCAGTCAGCCCCAGTCATAAGCACTCAAAAAACACAGTTTCCCCCTGTGAGAATTCATACAAGAACTTTTTCTATGAGAAATAATAGACCATGTTCTTCAAAAGGGTAATATGTAGATATTTTTGTATTTTGCATCATATTGAATAAATGCCTTTTGTGTTAGTTGTGCAGCTATTTTTGAATGTCAACAAATCTTTCAAATAATAACCAGTGAGTTTCTATATTTGTATATAAAACCAACACATTTAAGTGATAAGTAGGCATTTTAATATTTATGAATTGTGAGCTTCCTCCAAATATAGAAATGTGATAGTTATCACTACAGGTGTTTTCCAATTGTCGGATTAAAATAATGACTGTTTATTCATTAAAATTCAAAAGAAAAGATCTATGACTGAGCCCACATTATTGTGATGCAGATTTCCTGGAGAATCTCACAAGTCTGTACATGCAGAAATGTAACTTTTTAAATTGTTATGTTGCTGGTCTCCACTGCCCACCTATGCCGCAGCATTTCAGATGGGTGTACCCAATACCTGGAGCAGGCATGTTTATTGCATAGCCTTCAAATAGTTAAAACACGAATGTAGTATTAATGAAAAGAAAGGATGTATAGGACTGATGAGGCAATTCCACCTGTACTATCCCACCCCTTGTCTACTGTGATTTTAGACTGCAGCACACCTGTTATTCTCATTTTCAAGACATTCTCTCATCATTTAAATTTTTATGATAATTAGAGATATTACAATAGATTGTTTTCATTTGAATTCCTGTAGAATCTCTGAAGTATATAATCCATGCTTTAATTGGATTAATATAAACAACCACATTTTGCATCCAATTTCATGCCAACCTCCTTGCATGTCAAGAGAGGGGCAGGATTCAGCATAAATATGGTTTAGCCATTCCAGCCCATCTGACCAGACTATTTAATGTACTAGCTACCCTACATGGCATTCTAACAAAGTAAATGACATCACTATATTTGTGAAGCACGAGTAACCAAGGATGGAGAAAGAAGCACTGGCAGAAAAGTATGAGGAGACATGAAGATGGAGCATTTCAGAATAAGTGAGAACCTTCATAGGAGTAACTATGCTATGGAAATAGCAGTTTGCAGGATCATACCCCAAAGGGGTTGAGGGTGCTTAGCATCTTGCAAGAGCGGGATATCAGAGGCTCAGGGGAGGAAAGTATAATACAAGTACAGAAAAAATTAAATAGGCAAGGCAATAATTTCATTTATTTTAGTTGAGTGACTTCAAAACTGCTAGATTAGGCCCAGATTCTGCAATGGAATCTGCACAAACAGGCTCTTTTGCCAGCACAACTCCCATTAAAGTTAGTGGGAGGTCTCCCTGCATGGATCCTGTTGCAGGACCGAAGCCTTAAAAAGATATTTTGAACCCTCTTGACTGCATTCAAGGTAAAATTTTAAATCAGATTAAAAACAATCATTTCTCATGAAAATCAAATCATAATGTTTTACGATCTAGCAAGGGAGACACAGGACAGGGAATAGAGATTTTACCCTTTAAAAGAAAGAATTTACCATAATTGAAGCTACAATACCTTCATACTCTCCAGTTAAATTCTGGATTAGATGACATAAGGTATTAATTATAATGAAGCAAAGAACTTTTTAACATCTAAATCTGTTTTTCTTCACCATTCATAGAATCACACTGAACTGATACTGACTGACTTAGGGTCTGATCCAACAACCACTGAAGTAAATGGGAAGACTCCTAATTGATTTGTGGAGGTGGATCTGACTTTTAAATGACTTTATAAAGAGTTCTTATACCCCTAATTTTTATACATTGCATATTTTCTGTACATTTTAGGTCCACAAATTTGCTTTGTTATATTTTGTTACCTTTTAAAAATGATTTTTTTTACTAAAATTGCTCTTATGAATTTGGAAGGAATAACTACAATAGGGTCAATTAACTCTTTTTCTTTATCTCTTTCGCGAATATTTTGTGTAAAATTGACTTTTCTAAGATTTTTTTTAAAGCTCATCTGAAGTTGTCTAGCTATCAGTGTTACTCTTTAACAGGATTTAATGTATGTAAATTATGAATAATGATATTTTCACCATTTCTATAGAAGGTAAAGAGGGGTTAGGACTGGGGAACATTACAATCTTGTTTCATAAGGAATTTTACTTTGTAAACAAAGAGCACTTGCCTATATATGTTTAATTTAAGAGAGTTTATTATACTGCTCTTATCTTAATTTTTACCATTCTCTGAACACTTATCATGTGGTCACAGTTCATCTTGCATATTAAAGTGGGCAAATACTGACAGCAACTCCTATTCATATGAATAAAAATGCTGAGCTTTCATTCATTTAAAACTATAACTGGAGAACTGGAGGTCCTGGTGATGTCAAGGAACTATGACGTGATCGGAATAACAGAGACTTGGTGGGATAACTCACATGACTGGAGTACTGTCATGGATGGTTATAAACTGTTCAGGAAGGACAGGCAGGGCAGAAAAGGTGGGGGAGTAGCACTGTATGTAAGGGAGCAGTATGACTGCTCAGAGCTCCGGTATGAAACTGCAGAAAAACCTGAGTGTCTCTGGATTAAGTTTAGAAGTGTGTGCAACAAGAGTGATGTAGTGGTGGGAGTCTGCTATAGACCACCGGACCAGGGGGATGAGGTGGATGAGGCTTTCTTCCGGCAGCTCACGGAAGCTACTAGATCGCATGCCCTGATTCTCATGGGTGACTTTAATTTTCCTGATATCTGCTGGGAGAGCAATACAGCGGTGCATAGACAATCCAGGAAGTTTTTGGAAAGCGTAGGGGACAATTTCCTGGCGCAAGTGCTAGAGGAGCCAACTAGGGGGGGCGCTTTTCTTGACCTGCTGCTCACAAACTGGGTAGAATTAGTGGGGGAAGCAAAAGTGGATGGGAATCTGGGAGGCAGTGACCATGAGTTGGTTGAGTTCAGGATCCTGACGCAGGGAAGAAAGGTAAGCAGCAGGATACGGACCCTGGACTTCAGGAAAGCAGACTTCGACTCCCTCAGGGAACGGATGGCCAGGATCCCCTGGGGGACTAACTTGAAGGGGAAAGGAGTCCAGGAGAGCTGGCTGTATTTCAAGGAATCCCTGTTGAGGTTACAGGGACAAACCATCCCGATGAGTCGAAAGAATAGTAAATATGGCAGGCGACCAGCTTGGCTTAATGGTGAAATCCTAGCAGATCTTAAACATAAAAAAGAAGCTTACAAGAAGTGGAAGGTTGGACATATGACCAGGGAAGAGTATAAAAATATTGCTCGGGCATGTAGGAATGATATCAGGAGGGCCAAATCACACCTGGACCTGCAGCTAGCAAGAGATGTCAAGAGTAACAAGAAGGGTTTCTTCAGGTATGTTGGCAACAAGAAGAAAGCCAAGGAAAGTGTGGGCCCCCTACTGAATGAGGGAGGCAACCTAGTGACAGAGGATGTGGAAAAAGCTAATGTACTCAATGCTTTTTTTGCCTCTGTCTTCACTAACAAGGTCAGCTCCCAGACTGCTGCGCTGGGCATCACAAAATGGGGAAGAGATGGCCAGCCCTCTGTGGAGATAGAGGTGGTTAGGGACTATTTAGAAAAGCTGGACATGCACAAGTCCATGGGGCTGGACGAGTTGCATCCGAGAGTGCTGAAGGAATTGGTGGCTGTGATTGCAGAGCCATTGGCCATTATCTTTGATAACTCGTGGCGAACGGGGGAAGTCCCGGATGACTGGAAAAAGGCTAATGTAGTGCCAATCTTTAAAAAAGGGAAGAAGGAGGATCCTGGGAACTACAGGCCAGTCAGCCTCACCTCAGTCCTCGGAAAAATCATGGAGCAGGTCCTCAAGGAATCAATCCTGAAGCACTTGCATGAGAGGAAAGTGATCAGGAACAGCCAGCATGGATTCACCAAGGGAAGGTCATGCCTGACTAATCTAATCGCCTTTTATGATGAGATTACTGGTTCTGTGGATGAAGGGAAAGCAGTGGATGTATTGTTTCTTGACTTTAGCAAAGCTTTTGACACGGTCTCCCACAGTATTCTTGTCAGCAAGTTAAGGAAGTATGGGCTGGATGAATGCACTATAAGGTGGGTAGAAAGCTGGCTAGATTGTCGGGCTCAACGGGTAGTGATCAATGGCTCCATGTCTAGTTGGCAGCCGGTGTCAAGTGGAGTGCCCCAGGGGTTGGTCCTGGGGCCGGTTTTGTTCACTATCTTCATAAATGATCTGGAGGATGGTGTAGATTGCACTCTCAGCAAATTTGCAGATGATACTAAACTGGGAGGAGTGGTAGATACGCTGGAGGGGAGGGATAGGATATAGAAGGACCTAGACAAATTGGAGGACTGGGCCAAAAGAAATCTGATGAGGTTCAATAAGGATCAGTGCAGGGTCCTGCACTTAGGACGGAAGAATCCAATGCACCGCTACAGACTAGGGGCCGAATGGCTAGGCAGCAGTTCTGCGGAAAAGGACCTAGGGGTGACAGTGGATGAGAAGCTGGATATGAGTCAGCAGTGTGCCCTTGCTGCCAAGAAGGCCAATGGCATTTTGGGATGTATAAGTCGGGGCATAGCGAGCAGATCGAGGGACGTGATCATTGCCCTCTATTCGACATTGGTGAGGCCTCATCTGGCATACTGTGTCCAGTTTTGGGCCCCACACTACAAGAAGGATGTGGATAAATTGGAGAGAGTCCAGCGAAGGGCAACAAAAATGATTAGGGGTCTAGAACACATGACTTATGAGGAGAGGCTGAGGGAACTGGGATTGTTTAGCCTGCAGAAGAGAAGAATGAGGGGGGATTTGATAGCTGCTTTCAACTACCTGAAAGGGGGTTCGAAAGAGGATGGCTCTAGACTGTTCTCAATGGTAGCAGATGACAGAACGAGGAGTAATGGTCTCAAGTTGCAGTGGGGGAGGTTTAGATTGGATATTAGGAAAAACTTTTTCACTAAGAGGGTGGTGAAACACTGGAATGCGTTACCTAGGGAGGTGGTAGAATCTCCTTCCTTAGAGGTTTTTAAGGTCAGGCTTGACAAAGCCCTGGCTGGGATGATTTAACTGGGAATTGGTCCTGCTTTGAGCAGGGGGTTGGACTAGATGACCTTCTGGGGTCCCTTCCAACCCTGATATTCTATGATTCTATGATTCACTCCCAGGCTTTATTCAAGCCTAAGTTAATTGTATCCAGTTTGCAAATTAATTCCAATTCATCAGTCTCTCCTTTGAGTCTGTTTTTGAAGTTTTTTTATTGAAGATTTGACACTTGTAGGTCCGTAATCGAGTGATCAGAGAGATTGAAGTGTTCTCTGACTGGTTTTTGAATGTTATAATTCTTGACGGTTGAATCCATAGTTAGTAATCTAAATACAACTATCTGACTTTCCAAAGAACAAATCAACCACTGAAGCTCAGCAGCTTTGAAAACCAGGCCATTTTTATTTAGGTGTTTAACTGGATTTTGAAGATTAGCTTTAGGCATCTAGATTTGAAATTGTTGACTTTAGTATGTTTGAACCATCTTCAACTTACAGCTACAGAGGAAAGTAATTGCATTCAATAGACATTGCTGCTTCTAAGAGAAAATATATTGCACAATGTAACTTGCTATATTTTTCGGGGTATCTCCCCGCAAATCATTCCCCTGCCATTGCAAAGGTCCCAGGCATCAGTGTTCCTCAGTCCCTCCTATTCTCTGCCTGTGGCAAACAATAGATTAATTGCTGGAGGGTTGCAATACTTTAGTCAACTCCAGATTATAGGGCTCACTGCAGGGATAACTGGTGGGATTTAGTGGCCTATTATGTGCAGGAAATTAGATTAGTTGATCTGGTAGTCCCTTCTGGACTTAAACACTGATTCTGTAACACATTTATAGAAGTTTAACTCTGTATGTACACAATTATAATATACCTTTTACTGACTTTAATTTCACTTCTTAGCACTGCAGTGTTAGATTTTAGATTGTTTATTCCATGTACACTTTTCAAAGCTTTTACCTGAATTGCTATCTTCGGTATTAACATGGTGACTCAAGCTGGAGAGAGAAGCTGAACTGAAGAAATCATGGGTCTGTAAATGCAATGACCCATCATGCAAAGGTTTATTCCACTAAAAAAAGAACAGATTTTTTTTTAAGCTGACATGACAGATTGTACTTTGGCAACGATTCTTTAGTTGATAAAGAGTTAGTAATGACAGCTGAGCCTAAAATTTACTCTATTTCTCCTGGTAATTGTCAGAGTAGCCAAAGAGGCTATTATCAGACTAAAAAGAAATGAAGTTAATGACGGACAAAGATGGCACATGAAGAAATAATTATTGTAGGAGCAGCTATCGTAGTAACTATTACTTCCATAGGTTTGCTAGTTGACGATAGCCAGATCAAAAATATGACACCAATGTTTACGAGGCTACTTTATAGTCTTATGTTTATGCTCCAGAGATATGCCCAATCTCAAAACTTGTACCATGTGACATCTGTTAGATGAGCCATTACAGGCGTCACAGGTAGCTCCTGAAATTTGACAGGGTGGCACCCTGATGTCAGGATCATGGCTTTTGCAGATACGGTGTAAATTTTCCCCAATTTGGCCAAGTTAGATGTCAGTTCACACATGATCAGTAAAGACTTTTTAGAGTTTAGCAGCTAATTTCTTAGTAGACTGCAATTCTTAGAATTGAGCACGCTCCATCCCCACACAACTTTATGTGTAACCAAAATGCACATGCACCAACCCCCCAGAATTAAATAGCATGCAGCATTCCTACAGCTATAAGGGCTGAGCAGAACTGTCCCCTGCAATAGCTCCTCCTGGCAGCCAGGAGCTGCTGTGGCAACAAGTGGCACTGAGAACAGGGAAACTGGCTCTCCTGTGCTATCAATGCTCCTGCTACTGGTGTCCAGACAGTGAGAAGAAAGCAGAAACTGTCTGCTTAATGCAGAAGGGTGGGAGATTGGGACTAGGCAGGAATGCTAAATACTTGGCCTCAGTTTTTAATGAGAAGGTTGCAGGCGGTGACAGGGTGGCTAATGGGAACAAGGATAAGGAAGTAGAAATTACCACAGCCAAGGTGGAAGCCAAACTCAAACATCTTAATGGAACCAAATCGGGGTGCCTGGATAATCTCCATTCAAGATTGTTAAAGGAACTGACACA
The DNA here is from genome assembly GCF_965140285.1 of Lepidochelys kempii. Classification (NCBI taxonomy): domain Eukaryota; kingdom Metazoa; phylum Chordata; order Testudines; family Cheloniidae; genus Lepidochelys; species Lepidochelys kempii. The sequence goes on from NC_136380.1 coordinate 21,583,972, forward strand.
TGAAATTGCAAGCCCAAGAGCAAGGATTCTGATGACTTTGTAAACAAGGATTCATACCCTATGACTGGAAAGTTGCAAATAGAGTGCCTATATTTCAGAAAAGAAATAAATAAGGTGATCATGGAAATTACTGGCCCATTAGTTTGACCTCAATTGTTTGCAAGGTCTTAGAACAAATTTTGAAAGAGAGAGTAATTAAAGACATACAGATACAAATAATTAGGACAAAAGACAACATGGTTTTACTAAAGGTAGACCGTGCCATACCAAGCTGATTTCTTTCTTTGAGAAGATAACTGATTTTCTAAACTAAGGAAATGAAGTAGATGTAACCTACCTAGATTTCAGTAAAGCATTTAATATAGTTCCACATGGGAAATTATTAAAGTGGAGAAGACGGGGATTAATATGAGAATTAAAAGGTGAACTGTCAGGCTGGAGGGAGGGTACTAATTGGTCTTGAGACCAATCTTATTTAACATTTTCATTAATGACCTTGGCGTAAAAAGTGGAAGCATGCTAATCAAATTTGCAGATAACACAAAGTTGAGAGGTATTGCCAATATGGAGGAGGACCAGAATATCACACAAGAAGATTTAGATAATCTTGAAAACTGGAGTAATAGAAATGGGATGAAACTGAATAATCAAACGTGAAAGATTACGTGCTTAGGGACTAGCGAAAATATTTGCTATAAACTCAGGACTTATGTGATGAAGCCACAAAAAAAGGCTAATGCAATCCTAAGATGCATCAGGCGAGGTATTTCCAGTAGCGATATGCAAGTGTTATTACCTTGTACAAGGCACTGATGAGACCTCATCTGGAATACTGTGTGTAATTCTGGTCTTCCATGTTTAAAAAAGATGAATTCAAACTGGAACAAGTGCAAGAAGGGCTACTAGGAGGATCTGAAGAAGGGAAAACCTATCTTATGAGAGGAGACTTAACGTATTTGGCTTGATCAGTCTAACAAAACAAAGGGTGAAGGGAGATATGATTGCTCTCTATAAATACATCGAAGGGATAAGCACCAGTGAGGGAGACAGCATTCAAATTAAGGGCCAATGTTGGCCCAAGAACAAATGGATATAAACTGGCCATCCACAAGTTTAGGCTGGAAATTAGATGAAAGTTTCTCACGACCAGAGGAGTGAAGTTCTGTTACAGCCTTCCAAGAGGAGTAGTGGGGGCAAAAAACCCCTAACTTGCTTCAAGACTGAGCTTGATATGTTTATGGAGGGGATGGTATGATGAAGTTACCTATAATGGCATATGGGCAATTTGTAACTGCTATTACCATGTATCTCCAATGGCTGGAAATAGGACACTAGATGGGGAGGGCTCTGAGTTACTACAGTGAATTCTTTCCCAGGTGTCTGGCTCATGGCTCTTGCCCACATGTTCAGGGTCTAACTGATCACCACATTTGGGGTCAGGAAGGAATTTTCTCCAGGTGAGAACGGCAGAGACCCTCGGGCTTTTTGCCTTCCTCATCAGCATTGGGCACAGGTCACTTGCTGATTTGAACGAGAGTAAATGGTAGATTCTCTGTAATGAAGTCTTTAGCTCAAGATTTAGGGACTTCAGTAACACAGACAGAAGTTAGGGGCCTATTACATGAGTGCATGGGGAGAGGTTCTGTGTCTTGCAATGTGCAGGAGGTCAAATGAGACAATCATGATAGACTTTATGGCCAAAATAGACCATGAGTCTATGAGAATATTCCCTATCCTGCCTTGAAAATATCAACCGTTTTTATTTTTTATCCCCATTGTAATTCATTTAATTTTGAGGGCTGGGTGCTCCATTTTCCACCCCTGCATCAAAATTATTTTACTCACTTCTGTTGAGAATTATTCATGGGAGGAAGAAGAGTCCAGTGACTAAAACAAAGGGAACCGTGCCAGGGTTGATGGACTCTATTCCTGGATCTGCTACTGACTCACCTATTGACCTGGGGAAAGTGGCCGGGGGAAAGCAGTTTACTACTGCTAGGTACATCCCATTGGTGTTGGTTGAGACTTGGTTAATGTTTGTAAAGCTCTATAATATCCTCAGATGGGCGTTACTGTATAAGTGTCAAATACTATTATGCTAACTCAGTGGTGACCAGCCCGCACCGCTTCCCGCAGCTCCCATTGGCCAGGAATGGCGAATCGTGGCCACTGGGAGCTGCGGGCGCCCTTGCCTGCGGACAGTCAATTTAAACAAACTGTCTCACTGCCCGCCAGCGGATTACTCTGACGGGCCGCAGGTTGCCCACCACTGTGCTAACTTCTCAAATAGCTTACAAGTTTTGAGAAGCCGCATGCAGAACTTGTATTGACTTCACTGGGAGCAGCACATTCAAACCAGCATTGGGCTTTGACAATGCACAAAGTCATCTTTGCTAGTTAATAAGGTTAGGTTGGCACCTGTCATGCTCCCTAATACTTAACTTGCCTCAGAATTTCCTCAGCAGCAGAATTCCCCAGCATTGGAGAATAACTACTGTTTTTGGAGTGCCCTTCATCACATCCTTTAATATCACAGTCCTCAGCTCTCACTGTAGTTGCTTTCTTTGTATGTTGTAAAATATCCGTAGCTATTTTTGGGTGAATGGCCCATTAAATTACCCCATGAATAAGTCTATTTCTTACTACAGCAATGTGTCCTAGACTTGCAGGGAAGATCTGAAGTGCATGTTTCTGATTTTTTATTATACTCAGATTCAAGGGCAAATCTGCGGGAAAGCCTCCATAGAATGGGAATTCAACTTTAATTCAGAACATCTTGGTCACGCAATATATGCACCAATGTCCCATTATGATGCATGGAACCTGTTTGTCTCATCTGTATCATCCCTTCTTTCTAAATTATTCTCCTAATCAAAAATACATTGGATTTTTCAGCCAGTGAAATCTCCCACTCAGCTCCAGCAGCCAGGCAATGATGATTCTAAAACGATTCTAAACGTTTTTACTGTTACTGACTCCTATAATGCTGGCATTCTCCAGTCAGCCAGATGAACACTGAGGATGAAGAGGGGGTGTTTATGCCCCCTTCCCCATATACATGTGTTCATATATACTCTTTTCCCACACACATATAAAATACACACTTTAAAAGTGCATGCATGACACACGGTCTTTGTACTCTGGATTCTCTGGGTAGATGTGCCCACAGAGGTACCAAGATGCTCAGGGCCCAGATCCTCTGCTGGCATAAATTAGTGTAACTCCATCAAAGTCAATGGAGTTACACCAATTTATATCAACTACAGAAAAGGCCTTCAGTGTGCATGTATGTATATTTAAATGTATATCAAGACAGCTTGCCACAGATGTATAGATAAAGCCATTTACATTTGCAATGTATTTTATATCTACCTTACTTCTGTAGCCAGAAGGGCTCGATGTGTGAATCATGCATATGCATTAAAATTATACCAAAACAGCAGACTCATCAAGACATGTGTTTACATTTTTGAGGTAGCAATTAGGCAGTAATGGTGGGGGATAAGAAGTAACCCAGGAGTCATTCCAGAAGGAAAGTATAATAGTGGTGCTTAGGAATTGTAGTCTAGTATTTTAAAAACATAAAATCCCCCCCTCCCCCGCCTACAGTTCAGACACAGATGTAAGACAAAGAAGGGACTCCTGTAAAAGCTGACTCAGGTCACATGTGAACAGGCAAAAAGGAAGTGTCTGTTATAATACTGAACATGAACTCCCAACTTCAAAGAAAAAGGAACGACAAACAGGAATTATCTGCTTCACTGTTTTAAGATGCTTTTAACTACAGTTACAGCTCTAACATCAGCTCATTGCTAACATCAGCAAACAAAGATACAAGTTTGTCAGAAAGGATAGCTGTCACTGAGATTCCCTTCCTCACCAAGACTCAGATGTCAATTACTACCCAACATACTGGGCTTTCCTCAAAAATGTACAGTGCTGTATTTGTGCCAGCAAGCAGCTAACACTTAATGCAAATAGGGATAGAGTGCAAACATCCCCATTATAACAACTTTTTGGCCCCTTCAGTGTCCATTGGTCGAATCAAGTTGTAATTAATGAATGTCTTCCCTTCATGCAAGTTGTTAAAGGAAGGTGTTAATTGATTTGCTTGAAAGATTTATAGCATACGGAACAGCTGACTGGCTTAATGGTTTTCCCAGGGATTGCTGTGAGGGAACAGCTGCAGAGATACTGCAATGCAGCACAGCACAGTTTGCAGACTACTGACACTGACTATTTTGCAAAAATCGGAGGACTAAATTCTGTTTACAGCCCTGTAATGGGGACGAATGGGTGCAGCTGAGAGCAGAATGTGGAATTTCTCTCTTAGGGTATGTCTATGGAGCAACTCGATGCGCGCAGCTGGCCTGTGCCAGCTGACTCAGGCATGCAAGGCTCAGGCTGTTTCACTGCTGTATCGATTTACAGGCTTGGGCTCTTGGATCCTGTGATGTGGGAGGGTCCCAGAGCTCAGGCTCCAGCCCATGCCCATAAGTCTACACAGCAATGAAACAGCCCTGCAAGCCAGAGTCAGCTGGCATGGGCCAGCTGCAGGTGTCTAGTTGCTGTGTGGACATACCCTTAGTGTTCCCAACCTAGAGGCCAATATTTTCTTCCCCAACATCTCTTCCATTCAGGATGAGTTGTGTGTTGTCATAAATATAAAGGGAAGAGTAAACCCCTTTGAAATCCCTCCTGGCCAGGGGAAAGCTCCTCTCACCTGTAAAGGGTTAAGAAGCTAAAGGTAACCTCGCTGGCACCTGACCAAAATGACCAATGAGGAGACAGGATACTTTCAAAAGCTGGGAGGAGGGAGAGAAACAAAGGGTCTGTCTGGCTGTCTATATGCTGGTTTCTGCCGGGGATAGACCAGGAATGGAGTCTTAGAACTTTTAGTAAGTAATCTAGCTAGGTATGTGTTAGATTATGATTTCTTTAAATGGCTGAGAAAAGAATTGTGCTGAATAGAATAACTATTTCTGTCTGTGTATCTTTTTTGTAACTTAAGGTTTTGCCTAGAGGGGTTCTCTATGTTTTTGAATCTAATTACCCTGTAAGATATCTACCATCCTGATTTTACAGGGGGGATTTCTTTATTTCTATTTACTTCTATTTTTATTAGAAGTCTTCTTGTAAGAAAACTGAATGCTTTTTCATTGTTCTCAGATCCAAGGGTTTGGGTCTGTGGTCACCTATGCAAATTGGTGAGGCTTTTTATCCAACATTTCTCAGGAAAGGGGGGGTGCAAGTGTTGGGAGGATTGTTCATTGTTCTTAAGATCCAAGGGTCTGGGTCTGTAGTCACCTAGGCAAATTGGTGAGGCTTTTTACCAAACCTTGTCCAGGAAGTGGGGTGCAAGGTTTTGGGAAGTATTTTGGGGGGAAGGACGCGTCCAAACAGCTCTTCCCCAGTAACCAGTATTAGTTTGGTGGTGGTAGCGGCCAGTCCAAGGACAACGGGTGGAATATTTTGTACCTTGGGGAAGTTTTGCCCTAAGCTGGTAAAGATAAGCTTAGGAGGTTTTTCATGCAGGTCCCCACATCTGTACCCTAGAGTTCAGAGTGGGGGAGGAACCTTGACATGTGTATTTAAAGCATAGCTCCCATCCTTTCAAACTCTATCACTTACACTGACCACAGAATTTTACCGTAGCTCCTTCCTTACTGTACTGCAGCACCACCATCACCACTGACATGGGAATACATACTATCCAATGGAATTTGAAATGCTGAAGATATTTCCTGTACTCCCAATAGGACAACTGTGGGTGAACGCTGACTTCTTAAAGAGAGCCATTGAACACGCACATGGCCATGCCCTTTTAAGATGGGCCTCATATTACAATAGTTACTCAGGACATACCAAGTAAGTCCATACTGCAGAAGAGGGTGAATGCCACCTTGGTGGCTGTGCATTTTTGCAAAGGCACTAACTGGCTTTAAAAGGAGTTTGAAAAGGTTGCTATTCAGGAAAAAAGTGCAGGCAAGCAAAAATGTTTCCATGAATATTGGTTATAAATGTGAAAGCATGGCTACAATATGAGTGAGTAGGCCTCCCTCATCTTTTTGATTGACAAGTTTTTAATTGCTTGTATTTGTTTCTTTACCTTCAATAGTAGTTGAGTAAGGAGTAGTCTCATTGAAGTCAATGGGACTGCTCTTGTGCTTAATGCTAGGCAGGTGTTGAAATATCCAGCTGAACTGGAGCTGCAGTAATCATTATGGAACATAGAAACGGGAGGCTGGAAGGGACCTCAGGAAGACATCAAGCCCAGCCCCTACACTGGCGGACCAAGTAAACCTAGGCCATTCCTGACAGGTGTTTCTTCCACCTGTTCTTAAAACCCTTCAATGATGGTGATTCCTCAACCTCCCTTGGAAGCCTAGTCCAGAGCTCAACTATTCTTTAGTTGGAAAGTTTTGTCTAACATCTAACCCAAATTTCCCTTCCTGTAGTTTAAGCCTCTTATTTCTTATCCTACCTTCAGTGGACATGAAGGAGATGTTACTACCTTGTACAGTAACTGGAGTTCTTTGAGATTTGTCTCCCTGCGGGTTCTCCACATCAGGTGCACATGCACCCCATGCATCTTCGACTGGAGATTTTCAGTAGCAGTGCAGATTTGGCCCATACAGGTGTCCTACACAACCTCGTACTCCACACCAAGGCTATATAGGATCATGCAGGTGACCTGTCCTCAGTTCCTTCTCCTCTACAAAGTGCCACAGAGGAAACTGGACGCAGAGGGGAAGGAGCGGGGACAGTGGAGCACTCATAGGAGGACACATCTCAGAGAACTCCAGTTACTGTACAAGGTGATTAAACTCTCCTTCTCCAAGTAGTGCTCCTATGGGTGCTCCACTTCAGGTGGCTACTGAGCAGTGTCCGCAGATGGAGGGGGAGGCTTCAGAGCTGAGTCCAAGACTGAAGACAAGACTGCATCCCAAGGGCAGCATCTGATCTGGAAGACTGGATGGTTTCTCAGATCAAATTTGTGAAAGCTTTGGGTTGACCAAAACTGCATTTTTCAGCAAATAAACCATTCGTCCAAAAAATGTCACCCAGCTCAAGATGGCCCACCTCATCTTTTTATTTCTTGTATTTTTAGTTCCAATTTTTCCTCACTTTTCTTCTTCTTCCCTCCCCACCTCTGCTTTTATCTTTCAAAACTTTGTCCCATACTAATTTGTCTATTTCTGTCTCAGAGAGGTAAGGGAAATAAAAAAAGGTGTGTGTGTGTGTGTGTAAGAAAGACCAAGAGGAGAAGAGTTGGGGAAAGGTGTTTACCCACCCATACATTATGTTTTATTTTTGCCAGCCTCTGCATTTCCTAGTTCCAGGCAAGATGAGAAGTGAAAATGCTTTAACAACAAGATAAAAGCTATTCAGCCTGATGGCAAGCTCTAGAAATCTTGTAATGGAACCCACTTACATAAGATTTCCAGGCAACTCTACATACTCAGAAATGCTTGGGAGTTCATACAAGGTTCAGATAAACATTTGGATGCTCAGAGCAAACCAAGTGAGAACTCTGAACCCATTCACCATTACCTCCTTTTTTACTTTGCACTGCAACCGTAGGTTAGAGGGTCAGTTTATAATATCACAACAGCTATGTACTTTATACTCTTTTCTTTACTACATGAATAGTAACTTATTGAAGCATTAACTCTTTCCTCCATTTTAATTGCTGATCATCAGCTGGCTGCTCAGAAAGCTGGCACATTATGCACTCTTGTTTACCATCCAAAAAATCAAGAGCTGCAATTTTACTTGCGACTTTCTGTAATAACAGTCTAAATTGATATTTATGTTCCTATTAAACTGGAAAAGATAAACAAGACTGCCAAAACTAATGGAAACCAAAATCTTCTGTCAAGAACTTTCTGTAATACAATTATTTTTACCCCTTCTTCCTTGATCTGAAATTTATCTAGATCTATATACTGTGTATATATATATATATATACACACACACAAATTATTTCATGTATGTAATAAAATATAATATTTGAAATTTTGTTTGCTTCTAATTCTCCTCTCTTTTTCTCCTTACCTCATCTCTTTCCATTGGTATCTGTCTTAATTGCACATTTTCTGTTTTAATTTTAACTTGGGGGGTGGGGTGGGAGGAAAGAGTCTGAGTCAGAGCATGAGAAAGGGAATGAGTGAGAATTTATTATTTATGAAAAGTGGCAGCTTGATAAAGCCTGGTGACTGAAGTCCTCAGTTTAGCCACTGAAAAGGTACAGCACAGAAGTACAACTGGCCGACCAGCGTGTCTCAGTTCTCACATGGAGGAACCACTTTCTAAGGGTGAAAAGGTACTTCACTCTCCATGTCTATTCAGCCCTTGGTATCCCTGAGACTATCAGCAAGAGGTCCCATGAGTGCCACTTTTGAGGACAGTTAGTGTTAGGAGGACACCTCTTCATCCACCAGGTAGTGGAATAAGTCCACATAAGTCATCACACACAGGGTGCCAAACTACCAGTTTTTTTTCTGCATGGTTATCATTTCCACTTTTTCCCAATTTTATTGCTTTTCCTATTCTTGAAGTCTTGCAAGGTAGATGACATTATTCTTCCAGCCAAAGAACATCAGATGAAACCCAACCGCACTTCTTAATTGGACAGTAAATTAGTTCATTGACTTACCGTCCGGCTGGTATTGTGCTATGATTGTTACTATCTGCCCTGCTCCTTTTAGTGCAGCTGCAGCCTGCTCATGGGTAGCACCCCGAAGATCAATGCCATTCACCTGCAGGAGAAATGAAAACAAAAACGAACCATCTGAACTTGCTTCATAATGGATGGAAAGCCATGGAGAATCTGTTTTAATACTTAGGAAAGGGCATGGGGGTGGGAAATCATGTCACCAGTGTTCAAGAACAAAGACATAAATTATAATAGACTTATATGAAGCTACTTATGATTGACCAAGATCCTTTGCCACTGGATCAGACTACTGTACATTGTGTTTATAACACACTGATCTGCGTTACGTTCACTTGAGACGGCTGCCTATCTTGTTTTTTGCTCTCTTAAGTTCACATTTTTCTTAAACTTTTTGTTTAAAATCTTGACCAATTTTAACTTGGCTTTATAGGGTTTGAAGGTTCAATTCTCTACTGTGCCTGAGCACAGCGGAGAGGGAGTCCTGATACGAACCCAACTGGGACACACTGGTCCTGCTCTTGAAGCCCTGGTATAAATCTAACTTGCACGGGGCAGCTTCAATTTGCTCCACTGATGGGAGACATTCTATCAGCAGAGCGTCTGCTGTAGAGGTGCCTCGCCCTACCATACCCCAACCCTGAATGCCTCCTGCCTGTTCCCAACATGCCTCCTCCCCCATCGTGTGCACTGGGCAGTTCAGGTGCAGGAGGGAGGTGGTAACATAGGTGCAGGAGGCAGCCTAGCCACCTCTGCCATCTTTACACAGACTGGAGATTTTCCACGGAGGTTTCTCCACTAGTCTAATGTCACTTTGGGTTGCATAAGCAGTGTAACGTGAACTTAGCCGACCAGAGAATCCAGTTCTAAAGGTTTGTGGACACTTCAAAACCTGTTTCATGTACAGAGCTAGTTGGTGATACATACTTTGTCAGCAGCTATCACAAGGAAGTCAAGCAAATGCTCTTGGGGCAAGCAAACATGGGAAGATGAGCCGAGTAAGTGCCAGGTCACAGACAGTATGGGAGAAGGGTGAACAGCGCTGAGGCTGTTGAAAGCAACTTTGTGCTGACTGTGAAAGAAAGAAGAAAGACTCCCTTCTGCTCAGTGGCACAGTTCTTTTTTCCCCACACAGTCTTCGGCATATCCAGGACAGAGTTGGCAGACTTGATTTGGGCATTTTGATGTGAGCCTGTAAAATAATTGTATACCTCACCCACTTCCAATCATTATATATAAGACCACCCTGAAGAGTCTAGGGAGTGTCACTGAGATGTTTCTTTGTGTATCCCCAAATCTTTGTAACATCCACTAGGAAAGCTAATAAAGCAAATCAAATAATGAATCACAAATACTACTACTCATCTGCTCTTACAGAACATTCTGCAGACATTAACTAAACTAGTAGTCAAATCACCATTGAAGGGTTATCTTCAGTACACAGATTGGAAAATTGAGGCACAGAGGTTAAATGACCTGACCACAGGCCACAGAGGATGTCAGTAGCAGACCTGGTATTAAAAGACAGGGATTTCCTTATGTCCTGCTTAGTTCAGGGGACCATGCAGCCTTCCACGGTACTGAGATGCCCATTTTGGGGCAGGCTCATGACTACTCACTAGAAAAGTGGCTCAGCAGCAGCTGCTCAGGCTAACAGGCCTGAAGTGGTCCTAGCTCCATCAACAGAAGCCCACGTGGCTCCAGTCCCCCAGAGCTGCACATTGATTTGAGACTATTCCATAAATTGAAGAGACTAAAGCTGTGGGTTTCATCGGCAAGAGGGCAATGCATAGCATGTGAGTTTCAAACTTATAACAATGCTGACTGGTTACCTCTGGTTTATGTTTCAAGGCTCTCATTGACAACAAAAAGGGAGGGACACACAGGATTTGTGGGGTTTATTTAATAACTTCAGTGGAGTTAGACTAGGGATTAATTTGGTTCCATAAAAGTTTACAAATAATAGCAGAGAAATTTAAGACGACTTTGCTTTGACTCTATTATATTTGAAAACAGACAAGTTTCCAACTTGCTATCATTGATCTTAGAAAAAGTGATAATAAAAGAGCTACAGAAACACATGGACAATAATTATTTGTATGATGAACCCACTGAGGACTAAGATTTATTCTCTGAGTAACAACTTAGTTGTTTGCAACAATTAAAAAAAAAAAAGAGTTCCTAATACTGTTGTTGATATTGACCCTACCTGCAGTTTCTGATTAAGCAGATCAGACTATGATAAAGGACAGTTTAACAACTTTAAGAAATGTTAGGCTGTGAGCAGTAACATGTTGATCTATTTTAGATCAAACTGTATCTGACAGGGTCTCAGTTGGTGAGAGTGTACATATTTTCACTAGCCTGTACTCTGATTATCTGTGCTCTTCCATACAGATCCACACAGGTTCCTATTAGAGCTGGTTGGAAAATTATTTTTTTCTTCCCATATTTTTTTCATGACAAAGGGGAAAAAAAACTATTATTCCTGGGGAAAAAATCATAAAAAACCAAAAATCTGAAAACAAAACTCTAAGTTATGTTTTAAAAAATGAAAATGCAAAATATTTGTCAAAATTATGGTTTTCCTCAAAAAATTGTTTTCAACAACACCTATTTTTCTAAGATTTTTGGTCTAAAAGTTTTAAGCAGTTCTTACTCCAATATCCTTCAGATCTCTTAGGCAATCTATGGGATTTTTGAGATGTGTGATTTGGTGGCTACTGTGACACTCTATCTCACAGTGGCACCCTGGAACCCCCATATTCACCACTGTCATATAATTAGCATATGTTTTGAACAAAGTGTATCTTGTGAGGTATCATTTTAAAAGTCTTGATCTGTTGAACATTAATATCCTGTCAGATTGTATGTGCTATCATTATATGTGAGGTTATGAATCACTACCATATATGTTACTGATATATGTTGTGAGGTTGGGAACACCCACAATCAGCCTTTCAGGTACAACAATGGAGTAGCCAGACATGATGATGGCCCATTAAAGGGAATCCACTCTCCCAAGGGCCAGCCCAGAGGACTTCTCAAAGACAGCACGTAGACAATGGAGACTGCTTGACCAATGGGGGCGGACCCATACATTACATCATAAGATCTTTCCAGCAAGCTGGAAGAAGCTATAAAACAGGGAAAGTCATATCATCACTTGGCCTCTCCCTCCTTCCCTCCAACTCAACACCTGGAGGAATGTCTGGAGGACAAAGACTTTGAACTGGGGAGAGTGGTCCCAGGCTGGGAAAGAGTTCCAGGATCTTTAACCTGCTTGTACCATCTGTTAGGGTGAGACACTGCTTGATTCAACTCCTGTTTAGTTTGTAAAACCCAGACTGAGAACTTATTTTTATTTTTTAAGTAACCAACTTTCATCTTTATGCTTGCTACTCATAATCACTTAAAATCTATCTTTCTGTAATTAATAAATCTATTTTATATTTTACCTAAAACGGTGTGTTTTGGTTGAAGTGCTTAGGAAATCTCAGCTCAGTTTTACCAAGGCTAGTGTATGTCCTCTCCACATTGAGGGACGGGCGGACTGGGTAATGAACTCAAACTGGCCAGGTTTCTGACCGGTGCAACACGGTACAGTGCTGGGGTGCAAGGCTGGGGAACTGGGGGTAATTGGCTGGAGTTTCCCTTGTTGGTGGTTCATGAGCGGATATATTCATAACTCTCAGATCATTCATGTAACTCAGCTTGGTGTGTCCCTGCCTGTGGATGTCTGTGTAAGTGCAGTACCTGCTAGAGGTTTGTGGCTTGACACAGCATCACAATGTTGGTGGGACAGAGGATTCAGCTGTCCCAAGATCAAGGTTGTACCCTGGGAACCCCATCACAGCTACCTTTACAGATTATACCAAGCAATATTGTTTATTATATCAAGTTTCAGAGGACATTTTTAAAACTCAGGACAGGATGACCACAAACTGGGTGAAATTTAATACTTGTCTGTGGAACCTCCTATCGGAGTACAGAGTGAACCCACATCTGACCATTGTCAGAGACTGATGCAAACCTACCTACATACAGAAGCATTCATAGAATTACAGAAAAATAGGGCTGGAAGGGAGCTCATCAAATCCAGCCCCCTGTGCTGGTCAAGTAAACCTAGACCACCCCTGACCGGTTTTGCCCAACTTGTTTTAAACATTTCCAGTGATGGGGACTCCATGACCTGCCTTGGAAGTTTATTCCAGATCTTAACTACTCTTACAATTAGAAAGTTTTCCTAATATCTAACCTAAATCTTCCTTGCCACAGATTAAGCCCATTATACCTTCAATGAACATGGAGAACAATTGACCACCAGCTGCTTTATAACAGCCCTTAACGTTTTGGAAGATTGTTATCAGGTCACCCCTCCATCTTCTTTTCTCAAGACTAAACGCGATCAATCTTTTTCAACCTTTCCTCATAGGTCAGGTTTTCTAAATCTTTTATCATTTTTGGTGCTCTCCTCTGGACTCCTTCCAATTTGTCCACATCTTTCCTAAATTGTGGTGCCCAGAACTGGACCCAGTACTCCAGCTGGGGCTTCACCATTGCTGAGTAGAGTGAGACAATTACCTTCTGTGTCTTACATTCATGGCTCCTGTTAATACACTACAAAATCATATTACCTTTCTTTTGCAGCTGCATCACATTGATGACTCATATTCAATTTGTGATCCACTATAACCCTCACATCCTTTTGAGCAGTGCTACCACTTAGACAGTTATTCCCCATTTTGTAATTGTGCATTTGTTATTCCCTGATTTGTAGCTGTGCATTGGAAATGCATTTCCTGCATTTACATTGTGGAGAACAAAAAGAGTTAGATATGCCAGGTTAAGTGGGTGGCTTCAGGATAACAAGGGCAGGTATATTATGGGCTAAACTATATGTAAGTCTATTTTTGTAGCCTCTAGATATTACAATGATAGGCAATCAACCCACGAGACAGACTAGATTAGGTAGCATTAGACAAATTAAGAGAGATACACTGAATTCCTTCAATGGACCACGTTACACTGGGCTAATCAAAAAGACGATCTATCCCCCACAGATCAACCGGTGCAGAATGCAGTCCTGCATTTGTTATCAAGGTGGGTGGAATGAATTCTGTGTATACACTGATTTGCTCTCTGCACTAGCTGCCTGTGGGTGGACAGAATGATTTCAAGGTCTTATTTTTGACATTTTAAAGTACTAAATGCACTGGGTCTTTTTTTTTTTTTCTGAGCTGCTGAAATCTTACACAGATTCATAGATCTTAAAGTCAGAACAAACCTTTATGATCATCTAGTCTGACTTTACTATGCATAATATGGGCTGTAGAATTCCACTCAATTAATGTAGTGGAGGAAAATATTCTTTCCTACCATGCAAGTGAACACTAACAAGCCCAATAACTTCTGACTGAACAAGAGCATATTTTTTTCTAAAGACAACCAATCGTGATTAAAGACGCTAACCAATGAGGAATACACCACTTCCATTTAACATCTCACCCTACTAGGTCAGAAAGAACAGGATATTTTGGCTTGACATCATGAGGGTGTAAAAACAGCTCATGCCCTTACCTTTGCCCCTGCAACTTATGCATGCCCTGCCTCTTTATCCATGTTATCTTATTAAGACAGTTGTGTATGGCAACATTTTTGCATGGCACCATTATTTAATTGCAAATTGTAAAACCTATTTTCAATTTCCAATTTAAATTTGTTTAAATACTTAGATGTTAAGAATCTAGAATGCTTTGCCAGGTGTGAACAATACAAATACAAATGAACTGAGCACTAGTCACCTATAAAGAAGTGTATGAGTGTGATTGTGGGTGAGTGCAGAGAGAGCTTAAGGCACTCTGAAGGTCCACTTGGTTATTTTCTTTTATAACATGGGACTGCTTCTTACAAAAAAGCACTGTTGCCCTGAGCTTGACTGAGCAATCCTGATGCCCAACTCCAGAATGAGTTTGACTGCACAATTTCTGATGCCTAATTCCAAAATGAATTTGACATAATGGAAATCAGAAAAGCCTGCAGCTGTCTCTCTCTTCTGCATACGGTGGCGAAAGGAGAATAGAAAGACAACCGAAAAAAGACAACAATGTAATGAAAGATTAGGATTCAAAAATCCAAGAACAAAACTTCATCTGAGATTTGGCAAACTGGCATAAAGTGCCTGATTTTGAGCAACCTAATTTTTCCCTAACTACACACCTAGCCCTGCTGCAAATTATACAAATTAAACACAGTAGCTGGAACTTTAGGCACTACTCTTTAAAGACCAATGCAAACCATATTTAAGTCAGCGCTTTCCTAACTTCAGTGACCACTGAATCAGGCCCGAACAGACCTGGTATTAATACACAGGAAGGTAAAATCATTATACTTGGACAGACCATAAACGTTTACATTTTTTCCAAGATATTTAATCAAATAGCATGTATTACTATACTCAACTCTGAATTGCACAAATTAAAGTCTTTGGATGTCTTTTCTTCTTGTGCTAGCTTAAGCCTGATTTGTATGTAGGTCATTCAAATTCAGAGACCAGAGGAGTAATCTATGGTATCAAAGCTACCTTTATTTTGGGTTCGTTCAGCAATTAAACAAACACTCAGAGTCCCTGGGTAAGCTGTAAAGGAAAAGAGAAACATTCTGCCTTCTCTGAAGGGAAAACAAAAGCCTGCTTTTTCTCCTTCTTTCAGCTGTCAGTAACATTGCCTGATGCTTTTTACAGAGATAATCAAGTGGTAAGGAAACTGCACACTTTCATGCTGGAACAATAGAGCAAATTTTTCAAACTGTGGTTCTTCGGTTTGCTGAACCGGTGAAAAAAATAATTTGAGTGATGGAAGATGAGACAAGACAACTCGGAACAAAACTTAACTTTCAGGGCCCCACTCTGTACACCAAAGGAGGGCACTGCCCATCTCCTCTTGCAGCCCCGCTAAGCATAACTGCATTTCTTCCTAGCACCCCGATGGTAATTGCTTCCCTCAGGGTCATGCTCCTTCCCCACTCCAGTCATGCAGCCAACAAACATGGCTGCTCACAGAGAGGGGAGTGTGCCACACAAATCCTCTGGGGCTGTGGGAGATGCAGGGCTATGCCTGTCTTATCACATCTATGTTTAAATGTGCAAGGGGAAGAGACTGGGAAAGTTACATGATGATTCTACATAATAATGTGTATTCCTATGACACTTTTTATATTTAATAGAAGGAGGTAGGTACAGGAATTCTACCTAATGCACACACTCTACCAAATCACTGCCCTTTTCTGAGCTACAACAGCCTTAAATATTGAAAAGCTCTTTTTGGAAAACAATGACAAGACAGTTATCTTCAGGCTGAATATCTGAAAATGTCTTCAAACAAACATAAAAGAGCAGCACCCATTTAGCCAGCACAGCACCTGGACGGCTCAAAAAACCACAAAAATCACCACAACCAAGGGGCACCGAAGTTCCCTCTGCTACAGCATCCCTTCTATTTGAGTTACAAAGGCAAGGTTCTGTCTCTTGCATGAAAAAGGCTGCTTGGAAGTCAAAAAGAGGGGAGAATACACGGGAGGGGAAGATCCTGCTTTCTACTCCACTTTCTTTCCCAACCTCTCCACTTTCTTCCACTTACATTCTCATTCACTTCCCTTTCTTTCTGTTGCCCTCTCATTTTCTCACTTCTCCAGTTAATTCATTCTCTTTTCTGTGCCCTCATCCTCCCTTTTTGGATGGAAGCTTCTTCGGTTCAGGGCCGTGCATGATTCTGGGCTTGTACAGTGCCTAGGACATTGTGGGAACTACCAGAAACAATAATAATATCATTGTGTCTGCTCCTCTCTTCACCCTGCTCCTGTCCCATCTCTTTTTATGGACCACTTGTTTCAATGATTTTTGAATTTTTCAGGTCTGGGTTACTTTGAGTTCTAGCTCCTAGATCTGGTCAGCCAATCTGTATGCTCCAATGAGCTGGCCCTTCCAGACACAGAATTTCCTCTCACCGAGGAACAAGCAGCACTACTGGGGAAGGGGCTGTAGGACTTAACAGGTCATTTCCCATCTCTAACTTTTATGATGAGGCTGAGTCACCTGAATGTGGTGCCAAAATACTAGTGGCATCAGAGGCAGCTAGAATATTCAGAATAAAATAACATTAGTAAACTGGATTTTTGCAAACTTTCCTTTATAGTCAGGGAAATTCCCCACATCCTTAACAACTAACTATATCTTAGAGACAGATGACGTAAATTATTCCAAACCATGCCCCTTGCCCCTATAACCTTAGGCAAAGGCATATTTTCTTCCTGTTTCCAAACTTCAGGGAAACACCTCCTATTGCTGTCAGTTATTTTTCATGTGAACGTGACATCTGTGAATGGTGACAGACTGACATCCTTGGAGACTGAAGTAATTTAGTTATCCATACAACAGTTGTGGCATGAGCAGTGACACTGCAAGTTTCCTGATGCCCAGCCATTGTGCCTCAAACCCGAGCCCACAAGTGGGTTTTGAATTGTGCACATCTGATTGTTGGAACACAGGTCCTAAATAGCCATCAGGTGGTGCCATTACTAACCTAGAATGGGTTTGATCCAGTGACCATGAGGTGATCGAGCGCATTCTTAGTTCTTTATTTGGATGCAAATGTCTAGATGTAGTGATTATATGCTGTATTTTTATATTAAACCAACTGTTACCAAATTTAAATACTAATTTAAAAAAGCATATATGATAAGCACTGTAGCTAATAGGACAGGTCAATACTTATTAACTAATGTGTTAAATAAATATAGATATTTGCTCTTTATCACTAACATTCATTCATTTTCAATAATCAATCAAAATCAATTAGTTAATAAGAGAGAACGTAAAAAGAATTTGTGTTAATATGGAGAACATAAAAATACATTCTCTAGCCTGTTCTAATTGTCAGGTGGGTTTACAAACGCATTCAAGCACTGGTCTAACTCAGCTTATATAACTAGCATTGTTATACCCTCCTTACTGATGGGTAAACTGAGGAAAAGAGAGGATAACGCCCACATTTTCAGAGCGGGAATGTTACCTGGGTTTCTTCTGCCTGAGGTGAGTGTCATAACAACCAGGCTATTGGCTGTTCTGGGGTCTCTCTTTCTTTCTCTCTCAAAATTCTACTGTGGACCTTCCCTATAAAATTTTCATCAAAACCAATACATATCCATGAAACACTTTGGTTTTTAACAAAACAACATTTTTCTACCAGTTATAGCTGGGACTCTGGAACCCTGGTTTCTTCTCCCAGCTCTGGCAGTGGCTCACTGTTTGATGCTGGGCAAGTCACTGAGGACCTCGTTTTCAGAAGTGGCCTATAATTATGGATGCTTGACCCTAGTCACCTAGATTCAGTATCTAGTGCCCGTCATTCCTACTGACTTCAGTAGGAGGTGTGGTTCTCAACATATCTCAAACCAGAAGCTATTGGCTATTCTGGGGTGGATCTCTCTCTTTCTCTCTCGCTCATGGTTTTTTCACAAAATATTTTGAAAAGTCTTATTTTCATTCTGCTTTGGAATAAAACAAATTTCAAAATAGCAATTTTTTCATAAAAACAGAATTATTTTCCGGTCAACCCCACTCCCCTCTCTAATCTCCAATTGATAGTCCTCACATCTTCCCATGTTAACAGAGAACATAATGCTGTGACCTTTTCATAACTACAGTAGCAAGATAGCCATCAGCTGGTGTCATTACCAACCTGGGCTGATTGGGGTGATCATTGGCACTCCGATTTATGTATCTACTTACTTGCACATGTCTAGACATAATGATAAATGCTGAATTTTTATACTAAAACTGCCATAGGTGTTTCATTTTTTTGTCTTCAAATTTAGGGCTATGTGATATGGATGATTTGAGTAACTCCCCAGTCTCAAGTTCAGCAAATTAGCATTTATTTTAGAGCCGATAAGAACTAACTACTGAATCTGTCTCAGTAAGGCCCAAAAATCCAAACTGGATCAGGTCTTGCAATTAGCAAAGCCCAGAATTGCAGCCATCTCATCCTGATCATTACTTTCCTGCAGCAATTTTGATTTTCATGTTTTTATGCTCTCTTCACTGCAAGCCGGACAGTAAAATTGTGAACACTGAGGGGAGAAGAGCTTGCTGCAAATGCATCAATATATCAGATGTGACATAATTCTATCTGACAATCTTATAATAATATTGGATAATTCAGACTGTCTGAACTGGATGTGAACTGCTCCTAGATCATTAGGCAATGATCAGGCAAGCAATGTGTCATTGGAAAGATCATTTCTACTCACTGAAGCAATTGCAAAGTGAATGTTTTGGAAGCAACTAAGGATTTCATCATGGCTCAACTACCCAGCCTCTCTGGTAGGGCAAAAGGAGATTGCAGGGGACTGACTTTGCGTGACATAAAACTGACCGGTTTGATAGCTAATCTTATTTAGCAGTAACACACGTCTTATTCATAAAGATTATTAGTATTATTTATTACATGTTAATCATGTGCTCAAAATGAAATGCTTACTGCCCCAAAGAGCTTGCAATATAAAGAAAGAGAGAGACCAGATGAGGACAGATGGAAAGACCCAGTTGATGGCGTTAATTCAGAGGTGCCTCATATCTAATAGAAATGCTGGTGGGATTTGTTAGTGTCAGAGGCTGCTATTAACTTTCAGTGGAAGCTGGGTGCCTAACTGCCCTTTGTGCCTTTAAACATCTCCTCCTAATTGCACAGGGATGCTGAGTGAGTGAGCTGATCTTGCTCCTTTCAATCTGCTCTTGACTCACCACCTTGTAGGCAAATACAGTAGTTACAGCTCATGAAAATAAACACATACTAACATATGCCAACATACCTCCTTTGGAAATTAATGTACATAGCTGTAATCCCAGGATATGCCAAACCCTGCCCCATGTGACACAGCGAGGGAAAGCAGACATGCTGCATGGTGGGTCCTCTGCCAAAAGAATCATATTGGTGCAAGGCGGCTCACAGCACCGAGCCATGGAACAAATTTGCTGCTCCTCTGGGAAGAGGCAATGTCTGTGCCCACCATCTGCCAAGCCAGCATTTACTGTTGACAGCATGCACACGAACCAGCTGGGGGAGTTAGCTATTCCTCCTGCCTGACATGCTCCTGGGAGCCTTGGTGCATGGGCCCACTTATTAGACACATGGCCCATGAGCCTGTGTCACACACAGTCATCCCACCTCGCTGCTTGCCTAGGGGAAGAGGCACCTCACCTTTTGTACTCTTTTCGAATCATCACGATCAACTTTTTTATTGCAGACTTTGGTTTAAATAGCTCCTCAAATTCTGCTAAAAGTATCAATATATGCTATTGTTACAAACTTGACTCCTCATCTTCTTTCTCCTCTCTGGATGACAAAAACACACAGGAACAATGTGTTAAGACACACTGAAAATCTGTCTAGGTACTTATCTGACTCCATCACCACAGATTCCGAGAGCCCCACATTGTCATTACAAGGCATCTTGCACTACACATGCTTATGGCTGTGCCTGCTTTGTGGAGATATAAAGTAGTTACTGCTCCAGGGATGGCAAGCCAGAACCTTTCTTGAGCACACAATTCACAAGAAAAGTTATTTTGGGGTATAATGTAAACAGAAACGTCATTTCTTCACTAAATTTAAAACAGTCTGCTCATCAGCTACACAAATTAGAGCTAAACATGAACTATTTTCCTCCGTCATCTGGTCCATCCCTGCCGGGGCAGGACTGTTCCCTACATTTTCTAGTACAGCCAGCCCAGGTTGAAATGACCCAGTCAGGACCGTGCCATTTCTATTGCGTGACTATTACATCCCGTCCTTATTCTCATCTCATTGCACCGGGATGAATGTGTGTAATTACCTTTATCACTCAACATACACTTGCTAACTCTTCTCCGTAGCAAGAACAGCAACTATGTCTATAAATTGCTGTTTTCCTCAATGGCAATATACACCACCTGATGTCACAAATACAAAACACGTTTGCATGGGTACAGCCTACACTGGCTAATTAGCATTTTCCCTAGTGGATAACTATTCGTGTTTAATGTTTTTTTAAAAAAGCCCATAAAGCTGCAGAAGTACAGTGGTTCCCTTAATTAAGAGGTCAGAGTTCTAGGCAGGGCTTCATCCACAGTAACATGGAGAAGCATTTTACGGGCATGGCCAATGGATCTGCAAATATGTCCTGCTTGAAATGCTGGAGGAACATCTGGCATGGAGGTTACTCCAGCCCCAAGGCCACTACACTAGCAATGATGAAGCAGCACTGATGCTCCATGGCCAGTGAATTTCCTGCCCCAAAGAGCAGCCCATCACAAAGTCCATCTATTCTGGATTTGCCCAAGGGAGATGATTTGGCCCTAGGTGATTCAAACATTTCCAGTAATGGCAGCAATTAGAAAATGTATTATCTGAAGCAAAACCACATGGCTTTTGTTTTTTCCCCTTTAACTAGGCAACAAAATTCACTAGCAGTTTTAAAGCTTCCACCATGAACAAAATGCAGCTTTATTCTTAGAAAATCTGAATGCTCCGTGGTACCACGGCAGGGGAAAGGTAGCTGAAGGTCAAGTCTATCTCCTGCACAAGGAAGCATAACTATGTTTTAAATAAGCACCAAACATCTATACTCTACCTTGTTCAATATGCAACAAATCACGGAGCAGGAATTACAGTGAACTACAGTTTTTAAAAAATGCATATTTTATTTCCGTTATGGATGTGGGAAATACGGTAGGTAGGAGCTGTGTAGGAGGAGAAGTGAGAGGGAACTGTGTAGGAGGAGAAGTGTTTAAACTGTTCAGAGGGAAAAGAAAAATCTCATAAAATGGCAGCAGGACAATACACAGAGGAGAAGTATTAGAGGGGTAGCCGTGTTAGTCTGTATCCACAAAAACAACGAGGAGTCCGGTGGCACCTTAAAGACTAACAGATTTATTTGGGCATAAGCTTTCGTGGGTAAAAAACCCACTTCTTCAGATGGGTCAGAAGAAGTGGGTTTTTTACCTATGAAAGCTTATGCCCAAATAAATCTGTTAGTCTAGAAGGAAAAGTAAGGCACAAGCTGATTAATGCAAGGATTTATCTCCCCCCTACAAGGATTAGCAATGCACAACAGGCCAGGTGCAGTGCAGGATTAGGAGCATTCAAGTATCAGGTATTTACCACTGCCACAGGCAGGCTACTAGCAAATCCTACAGTATGTTCCTGCTAGCCCCTTCTCCCAAATTTAAGTTGTTTGATCCTCATGGTGCAGGAATGGGAAGGATCCACCCATCTTTGACCTCCTATCATTCCAGACATGTGCTAAAATAGGAACAAGAGGCAAAGAAACAAGGTTTACAGAAGCTAGTTAATTTTATTTTAGTCAATTAATTCAGGAAAGACAATGGAGAGAGATGGAAACAATTTTCCTCCAAGTTACAGTACTAATTCCACCTCCCTGTCTCTCCTGTGCCCCTCATTGTAAGAGGCGAGCAATAACTCTACATACAACATGTTGGAAGCCCATGGTATGCTTAGGAAATGGTGTGACTCCTTCTAACCTTCCCCGCTAAAACATCTCATCCAATCAGCTCCAGATCCCACCACAGGACATGGCCATCCTTCTCCTGTGCATTGTGGTTTCTATCCCTATCTCAATTTCCCAGCTGCACTCCATCCCAATGACAGCTCCCTTGCTGGCTGGAGCTAGGTGCAGTCAGTGTTTTTGCTTTGTGGTTTTAAGCTGAAAGACCTACAAGTGATACTTTGTTCCTTTTCGCAGCCAGTTTCCATTTCCATCCTTCACACATCCTATTTTTTTTTCTTTTATTCCCTATGGTTAAAAAAAAAAAACACCACCACCACATTAGTTAAAAACTTATGTTAAAGTTGAGAAATCAAGCACACCTATACACAAACATTAGGAATTCCAGAAATGAAGGTTAAAATGTTTAGCCTTGACTCTGCTGGGACTTTGATTTCAGTGGGGGCTCCTAGATGCTAATGTATAGTTATTATTCTTAATAATAGCAGGGCTGGTGCTTATGTGTTTAATTTGACAGGTAATTATTTGAGCTACACCGTATGAAGCATTTATTTCATTACACTGAGGAATGTATGGTTTGAATGAAGAATATTTTCATATATTCTTTGGGCACCCAAAGCAAAGTCGGGGAGCTTTTTGTTCAGTGATAATTCACAAAAATATAATGAATAATATGAGAAACAGTTTCCACTATTAAACATCATGTATTAAGAAAACATCGGCATAATCTGATGTGATAAACATTTCCTACCTTATCTCTAGCATTACAATTTAATTCAACTATGCTGTACTTTGAAATAAAGAAGAATTTCTACTGCTCTTTTGTTCAATTTTTGCTTCTAGTTTCAGGAGTGACACTAGCTGAATCACATATCAAAAGCCTCTTGAATGGCATTCACTGATTTTTACTACATGGTTTTTGGGCATACAGTTTATTTAAAGAGACTAACGACAGCTGTAAAGAAGCTTCAAAAATATTATACACCTTCCATTCAATTTATTTTTAAAATAAAAATATGGCCAACACTAGTTTTAATAGTGTAACTTATTCCATTAACAGAAGATGAATTGTGTCATTTTGTACTATCTGGAGCAGAACAACAACCCTCTGCTGCCATCTGGTGGATCACAGGAAAAGTGAGAACCATCCAAGCAAATAGAACTGGGGCAGAAAGGAGTTCTGTTTCACAGAGGATTTCACTATTTCAGAATTTGGCTGGGTTCTGATTCAGAACAAAACCAACACATTTGAAATTCATCATGAAAGAGGATGGAGGGCTGGCTCTGGGGGCATGTTGTCTGGCAGGCTGCCCTAGACTATGAACACCGTTGGCTCCCCACCTGAAAGGCAGTCCCCATGATCTGTCCTGGAGCTGCAGACCATGGAAGTCCAGGCTCCCCAGCAGCCCCCCAGGTAGGCTCCTGAGGAAACAGCTGGGCAAGGTGGTGGGAAACCAGGCAGGGTTGAGAAATCTGCCATGAGCGTATCGTCTCGTCAGAACTTTGGAGGAAATTTGGCAAAACGGAACAGTCCTCGCAAACATTCCCATTCCAGCAAAAACCTTTCACCTTAATTTTTGTGACCTTCTCTACAAACTAAATCAACACTGCTTGAAATAGTTTTGTGTAGTGTTAAGCTGGGTAAGTTGTGCCACCAAGTTTCTAAGGTGCACAATAATATTTATTTTCTTGTATCACACACTGTGAATGTGCCTAGTGAAACTAGTTCAGGTTTAAATACCTATCTCTTATAAAGCATTTTTCATTAATAGATCTCAAAGCACTTTACAAAGGAGGTAAGTACCAGATGAGGAAACTGAGGCAGAGAGGCAAAGTGACTTGCCCAAGTCACCCAGCAGGCCAGTGGCAGAGCTGGGACTAGAACCCAGGTCTCCTGAGTCTCAAGTCCAGTGCTTCACCCACCAGGTCACATTTTAAAGAGCATGAACGACGTCATAACAAGCTGAGAAAAGTCCTAATTTAACTTTGAATTTGGCCCTCTATACCCACACTCTCTCATTCTGCGGTGCTCTGTTGTGATAACTGGGCCTAGAAATTTACCCTCATTGTGAGTTCAACTGCAAAAGTGAGTGAAAGTTTATCAAATGTCACAATAACTTATAACAACAAATGTTGATAGAAAAACATGCAAAAAAGCAAGACAGAAAGACTAAATCAAACCACAGACATTGATATAACTCAAAGACTGTATTGAGATCATCCTTAGTAAACAAGATACTCCTGGGGTAAAATCTGTGCCACTGCACATATGCATAATTAATGAGCCACGCATAATTTAAATTTTTTGCACAGAGAATAACTTCGGCTGGAAAGTTGCTGCAGTTCCACCTTTTGCCCATCAGAGGGCGCTGTGGCAATAGACCAGAGCAGCAACTCCCAGCCAGCTACGGAAGAGAAAGCCTGTAGTACCTTCTTCAGAGCGCCTGTTGGGCCAGGTCAGAAGACAGAGGCTATGGGAGACAGACAGCGTGGGGCTGCTGGGGGGTCAGTGAGGGGCTCATAAGAACTGGTGGGAAAGGACAGACTGGGGCAGGGGCTGAATGGGAATGGAGGTGCAGGGCCACGAAGGGGAGAGATGTGCAGGGCTACAAGAGGATGGGGAAGGGGGTGCAGGGCCACGTAGGGATAGGGGGATCTGAGTGGGGGTACACATGGGGACAGGAGAGGAGGTGCAGGGCCACGTGGGATAGGGGAAGTGGGTGTCTGAGTGGGAGTGGAGGGACACATGTAAACAGAGGATGCAAGGACAGACATGGAGGTGCAGGGGCAGATGTGCCTGACTGAATGGGAGAGGCTATGGGTCAGCCAGGGTCTGCATAGGGGAAGCTCCCTAACAATCCCTCCCCGGCCCCTCAAAAAACCTGTTCCATACTTTTCCCATCCATACCCAACAACACTCCAAGTTCACACCCAGACTCCTTCCCAGCAATTACTTCCCTCTCCCTCAGCTCCTCCGTTACCTCTGACTCCCCCAAATCTTTGCACTGCTTCTGAGGGGGTGTGGGAAATATGGTTCTGTATTGTAGTTTAAATGAATGATTACTCAGAGTTCTGTATTAATATACCTAGTAAGGAATCTATTTATCAAAAAAAAAAATTCCGGAATCTCTTTTGTTGTCTGTATTGTTACTTGTCAAGCAAGTGTGGGTATATTTTAAAATAAATGACCAAAAATAATTTAAACTGGTGTGATTATATTGTGTTATTTTGACAAATATATGCAGAATTTTCCAGACTTTGAAAATATTGTGCACAGAATTTTTATTTTTTTCCACACAGAATTCCCCCATGAGTAACAAGAAAAATGTAGAACTATACATCGGTTAATGGAAATTGATGTGTCGGAAATTAGAATTAGTGGACAAAATACTGAGGGAAGGGGTTATTCCACCCACCACTCCCTTCTGGCGTTCTTAATGAAAGACTGTGCAAGACAAATTGGCTACTGGAGTGAACTTCACCATCATGGCTGCTGCCCCCACCTTCTCCTGGGACCCCATGCTTTTGTCACCCTGATCCTGACCATACTCGACCCCTCTGACACTGACACCTCTTCTGGCTAAATACCAAATATCACCTATGATGTCAGACTTTTGTCACCATGCCCTCTCACACCAAGTGCATCTTCTCCACCCAATTTCTTCTCTTTTCTCTCTCTCTCCTTTCTCCTTCTGCCTGGATTAGCTGGCCAAGACTGCATATTTTGCTACATTGCAGAAAACCTATGACTAGAAAGACAATTAAAAGACCTGCCACTGTCACAAACTTGCCAGATTGTGGAGTAGCTGATAAGACGGCATGTTGTGCCTGTGTTTTTCCAGAAGTGAGGTTGCAAGTGAGAGTCAGCACCAGAGACAGAAGCTGCATTTTCTATCTTTGCTGTTCTTCTCTCTCCCGTTAGTGTGGTTGTCTTCTTAGGTAATGGGATCAGACTTTAACAACAGCACTAACCCATCTCAGCTACCTTTTGCTCTTTTCCCCAAAAAGGGCAATTATCATATCTAGTACCCTTCAAACATGGGGTTTTTTCCTTGCAAAAATTCTCTCCAGCTAAAGGAAAGGGAACAGGATATAGCTAAAATGAAATAATAAAATAAATAATAATAAAGGTAATACTTTACCTTTCAAATGCTTTCACTTTTTTCCCTTCTTTTCTGTATACAGATTTTAATGGCATTCACCATGGAGCTAAGAAAGCTCCCAAGGTTGTATCCCAAACCTTGTTTAAAACTATTTAAGGCTGGACAATGAATGGTTTAACACCTTTGATTTTTTGGATCCTTTTATTCCATCTAAATAAACACAACAACCACCACCCCTAACCCATCTAGAAGAGGGCTTATGGAGTAAGACAGACATATCCTTTTCCTTCCTCTACCCAGCACCTGATCTCTCCACCCAAGCAGAAGCTCTTCAGATGTGCAGGAGGTTGGTGAGCTCAGCTCTAGGCTGTAGATAAGTATCTACACTCCCCTCTTTTGAGGCAGCAGTTCTGCTTCTCTCCTGTGACAACAGTTGCCATGTGGCTCCTAATATACAGGGCCCTTAAGTACTGCACGGATGGAGCTTACATCTGTGTTTGCAGATGTTAAATCCTCCAACTGCAGCACCTACTGCATCTGGGGACATACTAGCCAGCCTTGCAGCAGCTGCTTTTACAAAAAGAACAACTGCCTTGGATGGTGGGGAGTTGATATTTTGGATGTTACCTTGGAGATCCATCCCATGGGGTGGAGGAGAGATAAGCTGCACATCTGGAGAGAGGATGCTGAGACTGGAAGAGCTGGTGCTGGCTGTGGAGTAGTAAATGGAAGAAATATCTGGTGCTGGGAGAGAGAGACAACAGGAAAGAAAGACTGTGCTGCGTGGGTGGGGGAAGAGAAAAGGAAGGGGGAGATGTAGTAGCATCCATCTTTATTCCTCTTTAACGTCTCTGGGGTTTGCATGGGTGAGGGGGAAGGAGCAGCATGAGATGGCCATACTTCAGTGGAGGAGGCAATTCAAAATTCTGATGGAGACTAAAGTATTTACAGCTTCACAAAGTGGTGCTGACAATGGTGGGGAGAACTACAGCCTCTGGTTGGTCTCAGTGATCTGGGAGTCCTGGGGGCCAAATCCCCCTCCCACTCACATGGAGCAGGAGTTCTCAAACCCATTCCTTGCTTAGACCCTCTCCCTGCCTTTCCATATCATGAGGATACACCCTCCCATTCAGCAATAAGGGAAGGACAGGATGATCACTCCCCTCCACCCCAGACCGAGCAGGATGGACTGATTTATATCAAAGTGATTTATATCACCAATTCTCATCATGAATTTAAACCTCTATTTAAATCACTAATTTTAATCATGTTTTTCATTTGTACTTTATTTTCCTAATGAAACTGCATCTCATTTGTTGGTAACCATGTAGCCTTTACAGTAAATTTGGTGCTTTGTTTTGATAACCAGGTGAATACACTAAAAACATACACACATTTATTTAAGCAATTACATATCTTAACTTAAAAATTAAGATTCTAAATAAATGTAACTTTTATTACGTTAGAAAATGGTGAACGATGAATTTCTTATTTACTAATGGTTAATTTTTACGTGCAATTTGTGTCAAGCTCTATTTGTATGGAAATTCAAATTCTATTAAAAACGCACAAAACCAACATGTTATTTATTTAGTTCTGATTAAATAAAACTACCTTAAATGTGCTGGATACATAAGAAAAAAAACACTTTATCAAACCATGTTTTGCATTTAAAGCTAACTTATTCATTTTATTTATTAAACAAAGGAACTATTAGTTGTAGGTCGTGAATTGAACTGATTTCTGGACTATGTCATTCAAGATTTTAGAACTAGTAGATCTCGTCCTCAATATGTTACACTATTAAAATCAGTTATGGTCATATTTTTGTTCCTAGATTGGAGAAGGAAAACATGCTTTCGAGATTTTTCATCTTTCAGTTGGTTTCTAAATTTGAATGAACTAGTCACTGATCTGAACTAACTGAATAAACTAAAATTAAGACAACATTCTCTCTGCACGTGCTGCCAAAAACAGGTGGAGCACTTCTACAAACTCTGGTTCCAAGTGCTGGCCAGTGGCTTCCTGCAGTTCAGTACTTGGATTTTCTTTAAAACTTCAGCAACAAAATGTGTACTTGCTTCACATTACTTTTTATTTAATTAAAATGATTTGAATAGATCATAATAAGCTTATATGTCAAGTTAAATTCAAATTTAATTTTACATAGTTTAAAATACCTGTATTTAACTGAAAAAAAATCTGATATAAATTTTAAAAAATCCGATTTAAAAAAACGTATTGATATTTATCCACCCTGACCCACCGCCGCCCCCCCAAGCACCTGTTGGGACCTATGGTCTACTAGTCCGTCATAATGAGAGCCTCACTGAGTTTCGCTCCCCTAATCCTCCTGCCCTCTTGCTATATCCAACAGCATTTTGCAGCAGTAGGGGGCATTAATTCCCAGTTTCTTGGCCAAACCCCAACTAAAATAATTACAATCTGTCTCCTTAAATTTCCTCTTCATTTTCAAACAAATAAAGGTACATTCATTTCTAGTTCTAAACTGTCAATCCGTTCTGCACTATAAACCATAGCCATGCTTTACCTCAGAGATGGCTTCATTTCAGAAGTGAACCCTCTGTACAATCTGCACCCCGTACATCCCCTCTGAGTGGGATTTCACCCCTGTATATGAGAGGAGAATTTAGCCCTCCATCTGTAAAATGTTACAGTATAACACCCTCTCCCCACCATCACCACACCATATACATTTAAGGTGAGATTGTGTATAACAGGATCGGAGTCAGGCCCTTTGGGGCTTTGCAAAGATTGTACTCCAAGGTGTTCTACCTATCCTGGTATATATCACAGAGAATGCCAGTCAGCTTTGCAGACAGGACCAGTTTAAAAGATCATGAAAGTAGGCACCTCTTAAAATCAACTCCCGTCTGCAAAGGCCACAGATATTCACATGTGGAGTACAGGCTCACCCCAGGACATGGAGTTTATCTGTCAGGTTCTGCTCTTGCTGTAGGTAATCCAGCTCCCTGACAGGCAGTAGCTAGGTCAATGGAAGAATTCTTCCATTGACCTAGCGCTGTCTACCCCAGGGGTTAGGTCAGTATAGCTACATCCCCATGCTCCTGAGAGACATAGCTATGTTTTCAGTGTAGACCAGCCTTTAGGTACTCATACAGCCCCTACCACAGTATCAGAGCACCTCAGAATCTTTAATGTATTTTCCTTCCCTATACATTTGTGAGATAGCACTTTCCTATTACCCCCAATCTGCAGAAGGGGAACTGGGGCACAGCAAGGTATGCATCTTGCCTGAAGTATTCTGAAGTCTATGGCAGACTTGAAACCAGGTTTCACATGTCCCAAGCTAGCGCCCCATTCAGTGAGCCACCATTCCTCTCTGAAGGAAATGCCGACCAAACTTAGTCAGTCATTTGATAAATCAGGGTTGTTATGTTTAGATGAAATAATTTTTCTTTCATCTTCAGATAGGGAAGGGTGCTTGTGAGGGGTATACAACTAAGAATACTGGGAAAGGGGGACTGGCTAAATCTCTGCTGACATTAAGTCTGGGACCCTGCATCAGCCAATGGTCTAATGTCAGTCACCTCTGGAAGTGGCTTGTGCAGTTCGGCATGAACTTTGCTTGGTTTGAGTACGGAGGAATGGATTTATAATAGCTATGTTTGAGACTCAGCGGTGCCTTGCTTTATGATTGCCTGGGGAAATACATTAAGTCTAATTTGGTAATAATTTCCATCCGATGCTGCTGAGCGAACAAATCAACTACTTGCATGCCAAGTAAATGCCAAAGCAATGGTGATATGTTTCACAGGTGCTTTTGAGCAAGGTTGCTGTGAAACACACAGAAATCAAATTTAAAAATTCCACTGCTGCAGCATTACAGCCTATTATTTAAGTCTATTTAAAAATAAATATAAATGTCAAAGATACTTTTCTGAGTTGTGTCTGATGTGCAGAAGTTGTGAACAGGCCATACTGGGAAAGACCCTGATTTTACATTTGCTTTTGCAGGCAATGGTCCCAGATAATATACATTTAAATGTTTATTGCGATTTTTTAAAGCCAGTGAGGACTAAAATCCCTACTTGTGACTTGTGTTGCTTACGCTACTTGAGCTCTGTTTGTCTCATATGGCCAAAGAAGCAGCAAGCATGGTTGGAACAGGATCTTACTGATGAGATCTAGCTACATATTCCCACCATGAGTTTTATTTGCTTTCATATTTGAATTAAGCGATGTAAATATAAGAGGACTGAAGTTTTAAGTACTGTAAAAGCTAATACCAATAATTTAAATCTGATCCTCAGATGCATGGAGAGCCAATGCAACTATAGCAAGGATGGCAAGATAATACAGAGCAATGGAACAAATGTGTCATGAAAATTTAAATTGACTGGAAACCCATGACAGATGAACCAGGAAGGGCAACCAAGAAACTGTGACAATGATCCAGTTGAGATATGACTTACATGATTAAGCCTGAATCTCAATGGCAAAATGCTATTAAACACATGCAAATTTTGTGAACGTTAAATAAATGTATCCAAGGCTTGCCAGCATCATTAAACTAAAAGATCAGTAGGCTGGAAATGATCATCAATTTGCATGAATCTTTCAACATGTGCAAAACTCAGCGACACGCCATAATGGGAAGCGGATGTCTTCCAAATTGTAAAGTCAGCACACACACACCTGCCTGAAAGTTTTCACCTGCTCATGATACAAGTAAAATGATAGTCACTGAAACAGATTAGAGAAACAATATTTCTTCTTTATACTTTTTCAGTTTGTTTAGGTCTTTCTGACAGTAACAAGATTGCTTGTAAAACTACAACATATCTACCTTAGATACTTACATGGCCCCCCCTCACGCTCTTTAATGCATTTATCCTCACAACATGCCTGCGAGGTAGGGAAGTGCCATTATCCCCTGTGACAGGCTGGAGGGAATGTCTGTGTCATCTTATGAATTCCAGTTCTGTTTTGTGAACACCACATGGTATTTCAAACTCCCTTTTGAATGTAACTTTAAGCATACATTATGTAGCAGGAACTTGACTCCTGGTGCACAGAATATATACCCATGGGAATCTGTGACAGAGCAACCATCAACACTGAATGGGTTTGTTTATGATGTTAGCTAAGACATGGTAAATAACACAAGGTAAAATCCTAGTCAAGACATGGCAGTTTGCAGTTTTAACACAAGTTAGCACATCAAGCTAAACCCTAGGCTTCCCCATTGCCTTTACCTCGACCTGCTAAATTGTGTTAAACTACAAACTGTCCTGTCTTCACTGGGATTTCACCTCATGTTACTTTCTGCACGCCAGCTAACATGAGGGAAGAATACACTTTTTCCCCCAAAGAAAGCAGAAAAGAGAGCATACAGAGATGTTTAGACAACATGAACAGGTAAGAGATCCAAAAGAAAAAAAGAGAGATGCTGAGAAAACAGCACGGGACCAAAAATCCACCTACTTACTGAAAGTAAGTACCTACTCTTTCAATCGACGGGATGGATGAAGTGTAACACTATGGCCCTTCCCACTTCAGGTCAATAAACAATCATATAGCTTCAGCTGTCCTCACCCTGCAGAATAGCATGCCCTGGCCTAGTTCCAGGTTGGATAATTACATTTTGACTATTGAAATCCCATGGCAGTTCCATCTTTATTTATACACATGACATTATATAATACAGGGGTAGGCAACCTATTGCACATGTGCCAAAGGCAGCACGCGAGCTGATTTTCAGTGGCACTCACGCTGCCCGGGTGCTGGCCACCGGTCTTGGGGGCTCTGCATTTTAAATGAAGCTTCTTAACATTTTAAAATCCTTATTTACTTTGCATATGACAAAAGTTTAGTTATATATTAAAGACTTATAGAAAGAGACCTTCTAAAAACATTAAAATGTATTACTGGCACCCGAAACCTTAAATTAGAGTGAATAAATGAAGACTCGGCATACTGCTTCTGAAAGGTTGCCAACCCCGGATATAATAGTTGCAAAGCATTTGGGATCCTTCTGTATGACAAGCACTATCTGCATGTAAAACACAATCTTGGTATGTTCAAGATGATCTCCCTTTAATTGCTCAAAATTCATTTGCCTGGGACCAGCAGGATATGTGAACTCTCCACAAAGGCTGGCCCTGCTCCCTTTCTATAATCTATTACAAATTCACACAAGTAATCAAGGACAAAAGATTCCTCTACCTGCTGGCTCTAACTTGATTTTGCTAGAATGGTTTGCATGGTGTTCCCATGGAAGTCCAGAGAATCGCACCCACAAAACTGAGAGGAAAGATGGTTCAGTGATTAGGGAGCTAGCCTGGAACTTTAGAGACCTGGGTTAAATTCCCCACTCTGCCACAGGCTTCTTGTGTGATCTTGGGCTAGTCACTTTGTCTCCATGTGTAAAATGGGGATAATAGCACTTCCCTCCCTCTCAGGGGTACTGTGAGTTTAAATTAATTAAAGATGATGAAGATCACCCTTACAGGCTCAGCATAGTGATGAGGGCCAAATAAAATCAGATTTACATAGTATCAGGCCCTGGGATCGCACAGTATATCTTCATTATTCCATACCATCAACTATTCTAGGAGGATACTTTGTGGAAAGTTTGATTGTGATTTAAAATCCTCTTTATACAGAACACTCAAATCATATGTTCAATTATTGTGTACACCTTAAAACAAACGCTCTTTTTCTTAATTGCACACTATCAATATATCCATGAAAGAATTATAAAGATGTTAATGAGACTATGTCTGCAAAATATAGCCTAAGGCTACAAAAGCTTTTACCCATTAAAAATTTGAAAATGAATTGCAGAGCTACCCTCGAATTCATTACAAGCACAGACATAATGAACAAGATGTAGCTAAACTTCTTATATTGGAAATTTGCTAATTAGCTCAACATACACTAGATGGAGCTCATGGTCTAGACTGCCAAATCCCAATACTACTTCCCACAAAGGAGGAAACAAAAAAGATAAAAGCTCTCTCTGCCTCTGTCTATCCTGTTTGGAACAAAGTGTATGCAGGAGGAAGAACGAACATTAGGTACTTGATGTAAAAGATTTGATTACTAGGCCTTTCTATAGTTGCATTCACATGAGCATGCTAAAGAGTGGCACGGCAGGGAAGGAAAAGGACATTGCTAGCCAAGCGATCTTTTCTGAGAAGATGCTGATCTGTAGTTATGGAGCTGAGCAGGCCAAAAACCAGACAGGGTATAATAAAGTGCTGTTTAATCAACCAGCCACAGTATTAAACTGTGAATAATGAAAGTGGTCTCTGTAGCTTGCAAGGAACAGAAGTATGTTAAAAGGTACCCTCTCTTTTTTCCCTAGTCTGAGCACTCATAAGCAGCTGCACTGCCTCACCTCATTCAAACAATGAAGGATCAAAAGTGCCTTTATAGGATGCCACTCACAATTTCAGAAAAACAGCCACAGCAGAGTACTAAAATATACCAGGTGAGAGCCTACCCTCTGAAAAAGATGCACAAACGTATCTGAGGGCAAATTTGACCCACAGTATGAATCATAAAATAAAATATGGAACATTGACTATTGGTTAAAAAAGTTTAAAGGACCTAAGTGACTTAGGAACTGAGTCCCATTGATCACCAGTGGGGACAAAAGACCTATCTGGCTTTAAGATTAGACTTTATAAGTTTATGGGGGAGATGGTATGATGGGATAACATGATTTTGGCAATTAATTGATCTTTAACTATTCATGGTAAATAGGCCCAATGGCCTGTGATGGGATGTTAGATGGGGTGGGATCTGAGTTACTACAGAGAATTCTTTCCTGGGTATCTGGCTGGTGAATCTTGCCCATACGCTCAGGGTTTAGCTGATGGCCATATTTGGGTCGGGAAGGAATTTTCCTCCAGGGCAGATTGGAAGAGGCCCTAGAGGCTTTTCGACTTCCTCTGTAGCATGGGGCACTTGCTGGAGGATTCTCTGCTCCTTGAAGTCTTTAAACCATGATTTGAGGACTTCAATAGCTCAGACATAGGTAAGAGGTTTTTCGCAGTAGTGGGTGGGTGAGATTCTGTGGCCTGCCTTGTGCAGGAGGTCAGACTAGATAATCATAATGGTCCCTTCTGACCTTAGTATCTATGAATCTATGAACCAGCACAATTTAGGCTTCTGAATCTCTTCAGCACTTTCAAAAATTCTACCTGAAATGTTCACAAAGTGATAACATAATATTCTATAAAACTATATTATATTGTCACAAACAAACATGCAATTTTAAGCCCTTGGTGTGGCAATCCCAGTTCAAGCAGGAGAGACAATGATGATAAGCAAACGATAAATGGCTACACAGAGTGTTCAGCCCCCACAACTGCAGCCAAAATTTCACAATAAGTGGGCAGGTTTTCAAAAAAAGCTCAGTTCCATTTTAGAACCTAAAGAAGGCCCAGGCTTCCAGAAGTGCCCAGCACTTCATTGTGAGCTGCTTGAATAGATTTTCAGAAGAACTTCACACCTTAATATGCTGAGCTTTATTTGAACATCTGGCCGTACGCGTCACAATGAGCTACTGGGTGCTTTTGAAAGTTGGACCCTTATTGGAGACTACATCTATACTGTGAGCTAGAGGCGTGATTCCCTTACTCCCAAATACATATTCACACTCACAACAAGCTAGCATGAGTGTAAATAGTAGCACAAGTAATGGCAACGGAGGCATAGCTTAGCCGTGTCAAGTCATGGGGTAAGGGCTGGTTTGTACTCTGGACAGCTAACCCACATCTTCACTGCCGCTGCCCATGTTGCTGTGGCTAAACTGCTATTTATACTCATGCTAGCTTGATGAGAGCTGGCACAAGTGTGTCTACGCAAGCAATGGAATCACACCCCTAGCTTGTAACATAGACAAAGCTTGGGTGTCTAAAGGGGCATTGGGCTGGTTTGAAAATCTTATCCACTCATGTCTATCATCTTCCCAATCCAAGGGACCACAGGGTTATTAGTTTTATATACTATGTTATATAAAGATGGATATACGTTCACACGTGCAATGTGATCTAAAGCTTTATAGCATGAATTTGGAATGACCACATTACTTTTTGTGGCAAAACCCTGAGTGAGTTATGCAGGCCTTCCCAAAGAAACGCTACTAAATCTTTTACAGCATACCTCACCATGTATTCTGTACAGTGTATGTCATGGGGTCTAAAAAATAAAATATAATCTTCCAAACATTTTAATCCCTTCCTGATACTATTTGGGGCTGGGAAGGGGTCCATTCTTTTGTTCTATGGGTGAAACATCGAATGAAAAGCCAAGGTTATGTTTTCCAACACACAAAAAGACAACCGACAACACACAAAAAGACAACCAACAAGAACTAGTAATTGGCCAGCAAAAATGACAGGTACTTACAGATAAAATTTGATCTCCTCTCTGCAACTCTCCACTGAGATCTGCTGGTCCACCTGCTAGGATGAAGGATACGAAAATGCCTTCCCCATCTTCTCCTCCCACAATGTTAAAACCAAGTCCCGTGGAGCCTTTGTGAAGGATGACTTTCCGAGGCTCCCTGTATAGAAACAAAATGGCATTGCTTACCCATTCGGATACCGTATATGCACCACTCAGCATCTCTGTCACATTACTTTTTCTTTAAGACAAAATAACAGGCTAGTACCTAATAAAACCATTAATAAATTAGATAAGTGTATTCACTGGGGAACAGGCATAGTGTCCTATTTTTTTCAAGACGACAACTGAACATTTCTACCTATTAATTTACCCCATTGTAATGTATTTCACTAAGATAAATGGTGGATTTCTGCGATAAGACATTTGACACATTTATTTACACCAATACTATATATAGCATTGGTAAACAATCGACATTTTTATAGTGTGTCATCTTTTATGCTCTGGGTCATGCTAAAAATAAAACCTAAAAACAAACAGAGAAAAAACATAGTACATACAAAGGGAAGCTTGTCCAACTCTGCCCTAGCTGGATCAAGTAACATCAGTGTTTTATATCACCAAGTTGAAAGCAGAGAATCTTACAAGAAAGTCTGGTTTGACCTTGTCAGGAATACAATTCTGTGGGCACACATAACTGCTTTATCACCCAAGCGGACTATGGGTATTTTTACTGTTTTCAAAAGTTGCTCAAAATTATGCAATCAATAATACCTAGCTCTTATATAGCACTTTCCATGAGTAGAGCTCAGAGCACTTTACAAAGGAGGTTACTATCATTATCCCCATTTTTCAGATGGGAAACTGAGGCACACTGCAGTGAAATGACACACAGCAGGTCAGAGTCAGAACTAGAACCTATGTCTCCTATTTCCCAGTCCAGAGCTCCAACCACTAGGCCACACCACCTTTTATATATATAAAAAACACATACAACTCATATTTTATTAAGTGGTGCTCAGTACTTTGCAGAACCTAGTGTTGAATACTGTGTTAATAAAACACATAACAATATTAAAAGGAACTTCATTCCTTAAAAAAGTCTACCCAACATTTGAAAAATAAAATGTATCTTCCAGATAGTTGTACCCAGTATTATCTAAAATACAGTTTATCCAGTTTATGGGATGATCATACATTTTCATAAAAGCTTCAGGCTCTTGGGGCTTTGGAACAATGCTAAATGAGTTCTGAAATGCTTCCAGTGTGGTTCATATTTTAGTGGAGAGATTATTTTGTGGATAACCTCCCCTCCCATCTGTGACTCCCTAATATCCAGAGGCACAATCTGACTTCAGTGCAGTGTTTTGTTCTTTATGGAAAATATTAACCACATTGGATAACATTTTCAAAAGCTTCTTAGTAATTTCACAGCCTAAGTCCCTTCTTAAAAGGGACTTCTAAGGCACTTAGCTGCTTTTGGAAATTTTACACACTGTCTACTTTTGTTCTTCCCCATCTGTCCAATTTCCCTCAGTTGAAAACATCATGTGATCAGCCACTTCTCCCCAGATGGCAATGAACCACAGTTTCAGAGCCTCTGATTTACAAAGGATCAAAATATCTATTTCACAGATCTTCTACCTCTACCTTCGCTTCAGTACAATATCCCCTAAAACTGTAGAATGAACTTGTAGGAATTCCCAAGACTAACTGGTGACTTATTTTCTTGATATTACAACAGCAATACTGTCGGATATGAAAGGGAAAATGAAGCATCAAATCCCCAAACTACCCCTTTCTGTGAAAGAAGTAGTTGCTTTCTGTATCGTGCCTCCAAACCAAATACTTCTTTCAATTATTCCCATCATTCTTTTAAAGCGGCTGGAGAAAGGTACAAGAGCGATCAGCCTGGAAATTGACATTCTCTGTTCACTACCTCTGATAGCATGTACTCATCTCTCATGAGTGCCCTCTGGTCAAGTGTGTGTAAGCCTCAACTTTCATGCCCTGTAGCCCTCCTGGGGCTTAGGTCCTTAATTAATCCTGTAGTCTATCAATGGTCTCGGCCCTGGTATCAAGCCGTACTCCAGGGCTTCCCTCCTGGAGG
Organism: Lepidochelys kempii; assembly: GCF_965140285.1. Classification (NCBI taxonomy): domain Eukaryota; kingdom Metazoa; phylum Chordata; order Testudines; family Cheloniidae; genus Lepidochelys; species Lepidochelys kempii. The sequence goes on from NC_136380.1 coordinate 21,621,831, forward strand.
CAATGTCCTCGCCCTCTCTGGGCCTTTCAGGCCCCAGCTCTGCTGCTGGGCCACTAAAGGGTTCAGTTCCTCTTCTGGGGTGCTTCTAAGTCCAGGCCATTTCACGCAGTGGCTAATGGTGACAGGGAGACCCAGGCCCACCCACTACTCTGGGTCCAATCCCAGGGACACTGCAGATAGAAGCCATCTGCCATGACCCTTTATCTAAGCTGCACTGCTGCTCTGATTTCCTGGGCCACTTCCCCACAGCCCAACCCCTTCTTCATCCTTACCTCAGGGCCTTGTCCTGGTTGAGTCCCAGCTTCCAACCCAGGGTTCCTTCTCGCTCCCTCCAGCTTCTGCCAGCACTGCTGTGCCTGAGGCCCTGTAGCTCCCTCAGCTAGCCAAGCACACCACCACACTCCTCCAGCTCCAGCAAGGAACTACTCTCACTCTGGCCCTGCAACTCTTGTTATACTAGCCTGCTGGGTCCTGATTCGCTGTGTCCCACACAGCCATTTTAGGCAGCCTGGAGGTCCCTCTCCACTGCCCTTTTCTGGGGTGGGGTGTGGTAGAGTCATGAGGCCTGCAGAAGGGGGTCTCAGAGGGTCAAGTATACTCTGTCACACCATGGAACAGGTATAGTGTGTGCAGGTGAAAGTCTCCAAATCCCTTTAACAGTCCTCTGAGCTGTCCAGTCGCTCTGTGATTCACCTAATCTAAACATTAATCCTAAAGGCTGCCTGCAACACAGTAACAAGTTACTCACTGAAAATACTGTCCACACTGTAGCTTGCCTAAAGCCAGCTGCATTTGTTCATCCTCCTGTAATGACTTGCTCCCTTGTACTAGCTGCTAAACTAAATTTAGGGCTAGAATTGTGATATGCTTTTCAATGTACTGCAGTAGAAACGAGCAATTTTCAATCCTGTGGACAACTAAGTTTGTAAAAGTGTATGGAAGCATCTCCTTCCAAAACTTGCTAATATACTTAATCTACTATCTGATTGGTCCTCAAACGTTTTCAGATCAGAATGTACCAAAACGACCGGTTCAAAGCATGAAGGCTACAATCTGTCCCTAGTCCTGCAAACATTGAAATATGTGCTTAGCTTTACTCATGTATGTAATCCCATTGGAGTTAATGGGACTACACGAGTGAGTCATGTTACTCAGGTGTTGATGTGATTGCAGAATCAGGGCCTCTGTCTTTAGAAATGAACTCCTATTGAAATTAGTGGGAGTTTGCCTGAATAAAGGCCCATTACTGACAATCATACAGTGACCTTAGTCTCATGATAATTTTCAAGTAAACTGCCTCCTGCTGATTGATTCTTGTGTTTGATTTTTAAAAACAGACAAAAACAAAGGAGCATTTTTTGTAATGTTCTCGTATAAAGGAAACTGAACCCTTACTGGGAGGTATTAATCATGCTCTACATGGCCTCCCAGTTTCCATCTCTTTCTTTATATTGGGTAGTAAGAGAACAGGTCACAAAATAGAGCTCTGAGAAAAGCTACATGTTGTTCAGTTTTTTTATAGCCTGGGGATTGTTTATATACTAAAGGTCAAGTATTTCTAATGAACAGAGAGATAAAGATTCTCTCTCTTGGGTTGCTGCCATTCACTGATTACATAGCAATGAATTTAGCATTACCATGGACACGTGAAAGTCAGATTTAACATAATTCAGGTCTTTTGGGTTTAAATGGATTCAGATATCAGGCATTTACACAGATAGTATTGGCTAATGGCTAGAACACTGGATTAGGCCTCGGAAGACCAGTGCTCTAGTCCCAACTCTAACTCTGGTCCTACTTGGTTATCTTGGGCAAGTTATTTCAACTCTCTGTGCCTCAGTTTCCCAATCTGTAAAACAGGGATAATGATGTTTACTTCCTTTGTAAAGCACTTAGAGATCTATTGATAAAAAGCGCTATATAAGAGCTAGGTATTATTATTTACTTGGACATTTAACATTGAAAAAATGCAGTGAAGCTGAACAAACATTTCTATACAGCATCCAGGTGAGAAATCAGACTCATAGTCCCTGTTCAGTTTAGTATTAGTGTATATGACAGGCAGCTTGGGGATCCAAATGTGAGCACCCAACACTATAGCCAAAATAGGTAAATACAGTTGGGTATTTACTGGCTACTAATCTATACAGTTTGACAAAGAGCTGGCTCTGTTAATAATCAATGCCATCTGACCAAGTCAGCAGCTTTATGACTGCAACCCTGACAGCACTGTTTTGTTATTCTGCCTTCTTGACAGCACAATTCACATTTTGTTCTTGGGTGATTATCTTCTGAGAAAGCTCAAACAGTGATGGGTAAAATGTCAGGAGCTGTGATTAGAACACAGGAGTTCTTGGCTTTCAGTCTTCCATGCAATCTATTTTGTTCCGTTTCAGTGCATCTTGCAGAGTCCTAGAAAGAGGCTCAATAATAAAGCACTTTACTTTGGGGAAATTCACTAATATTGATATTGGAAAAATTATGGGAAATGAAGGATGCTAACCAATTTTCAGATATCACAAGTAATTGGTAGGTATTATGGATTTAGCAAATAACAATGCATGGTACCTACACATTGTCTTTTATCAGAGGACAGCAAAGCACTTTTATAACAATAATAAATTAAACCTCACAGCAACTCCTCTTAAGTAGTTAAACTGAGGCAGAAGAAGAATGGGTGACTTGCCCAAGGTTAAATAAATAAATACATAAATGAGCCAGTCACAGGGCTGGAAACTGAACCTTAAACCTTAAATTCAGTTCTATGCTTTAAACATCAGACCACATTCCAGGCACCAAGTAGGTATTATGTTTTAATATGTACTTGAGATTATCTGTTGCTAATAACGTGGGAAGCGACTAGTCAAGCATCACTTTAGTCGAGTTCCAAAGAAAGAGTTAAATATGGAGGGACTAAAGGTTGGCTTCTGACATATTTAACTTTATTCATCTGGCATATAAATTGCTCAATTTAGAGTTATCTTCTTTTGAAATGATGGATGATTAAAGATAACTGGGAACAGGAGCTTCAGTTGTCATGGTCCAAGGGGGACTTGGAGAACATCTGGAAAACGACATTAGGAAAACTTCACTCTCTCTCTCTTCTATTAATATTTTATAAGAACAGAATTCAAACAGAACAGAGTAGAATGCAGGTATTTGCTTAATATTAAGTAATGGAGATCCTCAAAGAATGAAACAAGACAAGAGGCTATTGTGCTGGTAAATATACAATAAGCTTAATGGATTTTTAATGAACGGAAATAATAAACCGTAGTTTAGAAATGGTAAGTTTTCCTTATAGTAAACAAGCCGAGTAGAAAGTACTATTTGCCTACAGAAACACAACAACCAAAGGAAAGCAAGAGATAGTAATTTCAAGTAACAGATTGATATTTAAAAATCATATTATATTCAGACACTAGATGGGGCTATCCAGCTATTGTAAAGCCACACTCAAAAGATCAGACACCTGTTTTTTCAATAAAAAGAAAAGGAATACTTGTGGCACCTTAGAGACTAACAAATTTATTTGAGCATAAGCTTTCATGAGCTACAGCTCACTTCATCGGATGCATTCAGTGGAAAATACAGTGGGGAGATTTATATACATATAGAACATGAAACAATGGGTGTTACCATACACACTGTAACAAGAGTGATCACTTAAGGTGAGCTATTACCAGCAGGAGAGCGGGGGGGGGGGGGGGGGGACCTTTTGTAGTGATAATCAAGGTGGGCCATTTTCAGCAGTTGACAAGAATGTCTGAGGAACAGTGGGAGGTGGAGGGGGAATAAACATGGGGAAATAGTTTTACTTTGTATAGGTTTCAGAGGAACAGCCGTGTTAGTCTGTATTCGCAAAAAGAAAAGGAGTACTTGTGGCACCTTAGAGACTAACCAATTTATTTGAGCATGAGCTTTCGTGATGAAGTGAGCTGTAGCTCACGAAAGCTCATGCTCAAATAAATTGGTTAGTCTCTAAGGTGCCACAAGTACTCCTTTTCTTTTTACTTTGTATAATGACATATCCACTCCCAGTCTTTATTCAAGCCTAAGTTAATTGTATCCAGTTTGCAAATTAATTCCAATTCAGCAGTCTCTCCTTGGAGTCTGTTTTTGAACTTTTAGGTCTGTAATCGAGTGACCGAAGAGATTGAAATGTTCTCCGACTGGTTTTTGTATGTTATAATTCTTGACATCTGATTTGTGTCCATTTATTCTTTTACGTAGAGACTGTTCAGTTTGACCAATGTACCTGGCAGAGGGGCATAGCTGGCACATGATGGCATATATCACATTGGTAGATGTGCACGTGAACGAGCCTCTGATAGTGTGGCTGATGCGATTAGGCCCTATGATGGTGTCCCCTGAATAGATATGTGGACACAGTTGGCAATGGGCTTTGTTGCACGGATAGGTTTGTGGGTTAGTGGTTCTGTTGTGTGGTGTGTAGTTGCTGGTGAGTATTTGCTTCAGGCTGGGGGGCTGTCTGTAAGCAAGGCCTGTCTCCCAAGATGTGTGAGAGTGATGGGTCGTCCTTCAAGATAGGTTGTAGATCCTTGATGATGAGTTGGAGAGGTTTTAGTTGGGGGCTGAAGGTGATGGCTAGTGGCATTCTGTTATTTTCTTTGTTGGGCCTGTCCTGTAGGTGACTTCTGGGTACTCTTCTGGCTCTGTCAATCTGTTTCTTCGCTTCAGCAGCTGGGTACTGTAGTTGTAAGAATGCTTGATGGAGATCTTATAGGTGTTTGTCTCTGTTTCAGGGGTTGGAGCAAATGTGGTTGTATCGTAGAGCTTGGCTGTAGACAATGGATCATGTGGTATGGTCTGGATGAAAGCTGGAGGCATGTAGGTAGGAATAGTGGTCAGTAGGTTTCCGGTATAGGGTGATGTTTATGTGACCATCGCTTATTAGCACCATAGTGTCCAGAAAGTGGATCTCTTGTGTGGACTGGTCCAAGCTGAGGTTGATGGTGGGATGGAAATTGTTGAAATCCTGGTGGAATTCCTCAAGGGCTTCTTTTCCATGGGTCCAGATGATGATGTCATCAATGTAGCGCAAGTAGAGAAGGGGCATTAGGGGACAAGAGCTGAGGAAGCATGGTTCTGAGCCATAAAAATGTTGGCATACTGTGGGGCCATGCGGGTACCCATAGCAGTGCCGCTGATTTGAAGGTATACATTGTCCCCAAATGTGAAATAGTTATGGGTGAGGAGAAAGTCACAAATTTCAGCCACCAGGCTTGCCGTGACATTATCAGGGATACTGTTCCTGACGGCTTGTAGTCCATCTTTGTGTGGAATGTTGGTGTAGAGGGCTTCTACATCCATAGTGGCTAGGATAGTCTTTTCAGGAAGATCACCGATGGATTGTAGTTTCCTCAGGAAGTCAGTGGTGTCTTGAAGATAGCTGGTAGTGCTGGTAGTGTAGGGCCTGAGGGGCGAGTCTACATAGCCAGAGAATCCTGCTGTCAGGGTGCCAATGCCTGAGATGATGGGGCGTCCAGGATTTCCAGGTTTATGGATCTTGGTTAGCAGATAGAATACCCCTGGTCGGAGTTCTAGGGGTGTGTCTGTGCGGATTTGTTCTTGTGCTTTTTCAGGGAGTTTCTTGAGCAAATGCTGTAGTTTCTTTTGGTAACCCACAGTGGGGTCAGAGGGTAATGGCTTGTAGAAAGTGGTGTTGGAGAGCTGTCTAGCAGCCTCTTGTTCATATTCCGACCTATTCATGATGACGACAGCATCTCCTTTGTCAGTCTTTAGGATTACGATGTCAGAGTTGTTTCTGAGGCCGTGGATGGCATTGTGTTCTGCACGGCTGAGGTTATGGGGCAAGTGATGCTGCTTTTCCACAATTTCAGTCCGTGCACATCAGCAGACGCACTCTATGTAGAAGTCCAGTCTGTTGTTTCAACCATCAGGAGGAGTCCACCCAGAATCCTTCTTTTTGTAGTCTTGGTAGGAAGGTCTCTGTGGGTTAGTATGTTGTTCAGAGGTGTGTTGGAAATATTCCTTGAGTCGGAGATGTTGAAAATAGGATTCTAGGTCACCACAGAACTGTATCATGTTCGTGGGGGTGGAGGGGTAGAAGGAGAGGCCCCAAGATAGGACAGATTCTTCTGCTGGGTTAAGAGTATAGTTGGATAGATTAACAATATTGCTGGGTGGGTTAAGGGAACCACTGTTGTGGCCCCTTGTGGCATGTAGTAGTTTTGATAGTTTAGTGTCCTTTTTCTTTTGTAGAGAAGCAAAGTGTGTGTTGTAAATGGCTTGTCTAGTTTTTGTAAAGTCCAGCCAGAGGGAAGTTTCACTACAAAAGGTTTTTTCCCCCCTGCTCTCCTGCTGGTAATAGCTCATCTTAACTGATCACTCTCGTTAGAGTGTGCATGGTAACACCATTCTTTCATGTTCTCTGTGTATATAAATCTCCCCACTGTATTTTCCACTGCATGCATCCGATGAAGTGAGCTGTAGCTCATGAAAGCTGAAGCTCAAATAAATTGGTTAGTCTCTAAGGTGCCACAAGTACTCCTTTTCTTTTTGCGAATACAGACTAACATGGCTGCTACTCTGAAACCTGTTTTTTCAATGTTTTTGAAATACGTTCCCCCCTCTCTCTCTTTTCGGTTAGATAGCACATGTAATTTTTTTTTTTAGATACATGAGGCTGAAAGTGTGATTCTAGGTGCCAGTGCAACCTCTGAGCACTTTTCATGTTCTCTGCCCTGCTGCTGCTTTGTACCAGAATACAGATAAAGCAGAGCAGCGGAGACACTAACCATGAATTAGGCAGGGAGAATGAAGAGAAAAAAAATCACAATCTGAGAGAGAGAAGCAAAAACGAGAGAAAGAGAGGAAATGAAGGACTGAAAGGAGAGAACTGGATAAAGGAGTGTGTGCAGGAGAGATGGGAAAGAAAAGAGAAGGGAAAAAGAAGGAAAAGACAAAAGGAGCAGACGCAGAGGGAGAAAACAAAGAGACACAACTAGATTGACAGAAATCACGATGGGGAGGAATAGGCAAGCAAAGAGTTGTAATCCTCATAAGTGATCCAAAGCATTTCTTCCACTGAGTTACAAACATGTCTATTTTGATAGCTTAAAAGATAGACTAGGTTTTCACAACAGGGATTGTGTCATATTTATGTACTGTAAAGCATTGTACACATTTGCAGAGCTAAATAAGAGCTAGATATTATTAAATGAATATTTTAAAATAAGTATATAGTAATAAAATGCTGCTAGTAAAATTTTCAAAAGTGTCCAAATAATTTAGGAGCATATATTCCAATGGGTGCTTCTGAAAATTGTATCCTGCAATACAAACCAATTTTTCACTCTTACCAGGTAAGTCATGGTTTTGGTATAAAGAGACAAATAAAATATCAGGGCAAACTTGTTTTCTTTTAATTTTTTTTTTAACTTTTGTTTTTCTATTAAAGAGGCACCGACAATTTGAAAAATCACACTTCTATCTGAAAGGTTTGTACTTACCATATTTCAAACATAATACTAGTCTCTTATTATAGCCAACAGAATGATGCTCCAAAAAATCTGGGAGTCCCCATAATTTTACTTATCATAGGTACATAAATTCACAGCAAGTATGGATTAAAAACCAGAGACTAAAAAGTTGGCAAGATATATGTATTGTTATGAAGAAAAGTAATTTCTAAGGATGACTGTAACTGAAAAAAACTTAGTGAAAAAATGCTTGTTTTTAATTTGCTTATTTTGTGCATTTGGCTGCACATTTTGTATATCACCAATTTCAGTATTTTCTTTGCAATAATACCTTGTAATAATACTTATCTACCTACCTCTCAGGAGTGTGGAGAGGATTAGTTAGTTAATGACAGTGTTTTAAAATTTCAAAGAGGTGTTAAAAACTCTGAAAAGTCAGGCCCTAGGCCTAGGGTTGACAATTTTGGTTGGATATATTCCTGGATATTTCATCACATGACATCATCTTGAATTAAAGATTAATCTTTAATTCCTGGAGACTCCAGGCCAATCCTGGAGGCTTGGCGATGTCGTATTGTGGTGGACACTAATCAACAAGGTCCCCCAAATTAGTAGAGATTTCTGAGAAATCTGATCTTGATCTCCCTGTGCCCCAGTTCCTGTTTGTAAATAAACCACTTACCTCATAATGGTATTGAGAGAACCCATCCATTGATATATGTGACACTCTGATACTATGGTGATGACCACCACAGAAAACCCATGAGGAAATTAATTATTACATTGTTATCTGTATCACAGTAACACCTAGAGGCCCTAACCAAAATCAAGGTCCTGTTGTGGCATGCACATAGTGAGTGACAGTCCCTTCCCCAGAGTGTTTATAATCTAAATAGACAAGACAGGAAAAGATTGGAAGGGAAAACAGAGGTACAATTACTTGACCAAGTGTCAAACAGTGGCAGGCCTCATTTGTCCAAGTCCAGTGCACTTAACCACTAGATAATACTGGCTTCCTTAAATAATTCACTACTCAAAGCAGGGTTAATAGGACTCCATGCAGGCACAGGGGTCTGTCTTCATAGAGTCAATGGCCAGATAGCCTCAACTAGTTAATTTCAGACTGCCAACCCTTTGGACGTAACCATTCCAATTTTATTTCACATCTTTTCCTGCTCTAACAAATTTTAATATATCACTTTGTACTTTTATTTCAGACAGACAAAGGGGACCAACACAGGAAAGACCCTGAGGGGAGGGATAGCCTGCTAAACCCAGGGTTATTATTTCAATCCTTGAGGGGGCCATTTAGGATCTGGGGCAAAAATTGGGGATTGGTCCTGCTTTGAGCAGGTGGTTGGACTAGATGACCTCCTGAGGTCCCTTCCAACCCTGATATTCTATGATTCTATGACCTGAAAAAGGTAATTCCAATTGAGACAGCATTCACCTTAACATGGGAAAACAAGGATAAACTAAGACCGCGCCGTATGTAGGATGTTTATAACATCTCTTTCGTCATGAGAGAACAAATTAAAATTTATAAAGGTTGCAGCTTTGATATGAAATATAGATATATAGGTATGTAAAAAAAACTCAAAGTCCCGATGAAGGGAAACTTAAGTATATTTAAAGTTTCTTTTATATCATTTATACTTCTGTTCTACTGTAATTTAGTGACCCAGTTATCCAATCTAGTATTTTCTCACCATATGAACCTCTGCCTTTGCTCCACCGGCAATGTCAGTTTCTATCACATTTTGTTCACTTCTCCCTTAAATGACCTTTGCTCTTTTCTGTCATCCTTACGTTTGACATGATCATCCCATCAAAAGCTGAAAAGCCACCATCATTCTCCTTCATATCCCTCTTTTGTGATGCTTACAAAACACTGCAGTCTAACAATGGTTAGGCAGGTGGCAAGGTGAGCCTGCTCGTTGTTTTGCTTAATGTGTTCATTTTACTGTTATCTCTTTCTCCAGGCCCCGCTCTTCCAATTCATTGACTGGGACCTCTGAATACTACTAAAATACAAACAAGATAAACCACCTTCTTACTAATTGCTGCCAGATTCATTATTGCAGCCCAGCACTGTAACTTTGGCATTCCTACATTGGACAAATGTATTGATAAAATGTGGGACATTCTTGTTACATTAATATATACTAACAAGTAGCTTAGGAAAATGATCATTATTTTGCTGTTTGGGTTCCATTTTATTAAATATACAGATTTTGACATACAAACTCTTATACCATCCAGCCATTTGTGCCATAATAATTTATTGTGTAACATTTAGAAAATTCATCTTATCTACTGTATCTATTCATTATGCTTGTAATGAGTTCTTTACTCTTAATCATTTGATTCCTGCTGTTTTGGCATTTCTTGATTACAAACGCATGACTTTATACTGATTTGGTCAGTCTTCCAGATCCAGTAGACATACCAGAACTTAAGATAAAGGTCAGGCTTGGTGGTGAAAACAGACCAGCTTCACCTTTCAAAGAAAACCAAAAACTCCAACGTGAGATTTATAAGGTGTTTAAATCATATGACAGTATTCCTTCCCACCCGCCTTCATTTTTCAAGTTATGAGTAGCAATCAGTGGCTGAATTCCTATCACAAGGACAAAATAGAAGAATGTTAAAGTCAGTGGGGCTGCCCAAGAGACAGAAAAATGATTACATGCACTTAAGCCAAAGTACTTCATGTGCACATCATTTAACACAATTTGTGCTATACTGGTCTCTGTGGTTGAAGCTAGGTTTGTAGTAGAAACCCTGACTGAGTGATTGATAGACTGATTTAATGTTTTGGGGCATATTACACAAGATGTTTTGAAGATTTTGGAGTTCAGAAATGAAGTCAGCATAAATGTCAATATAAAGTCATACCTACATACAACAGGCTACAAGGTTTGCAATGGCTTAATCCCACAATCAAGGTGACAGTGGCTGAGCCCCTCCCACAGAGGTGGAGGTGGCAGAATGGCCCTCCCTTCTCCTTCCCAAGCTTTTTGTATGGCTGATACAGAGGATTTTGCAATTGGCTGAAAGTTCATGCAGATAGACTGATATTAATTTCCAGACCACAACAGTGAACATCAGAATGGCAATATAGGGTCAGACCAAAGGTCCATGTAGCTCAGTATCACATTGTTGACTCATATTCAATTGTGATCCACTATAACCCCCAGATCCTTTTCAGCAGTATTAGTGCCTACCCAGTTATTTACCAATTTGTAGCTGTGCGTTTGATTTTTCCTTCCTAAGCGCAGAATTTTGCACTTTTTAAAAAAAAAGTTATCTTGTTGATTTCAGACCAATTCTCCAATTTGTCGAGGTCATTTTGAATTCTAATCCTGACCTCCAAAGTGCTTGTAAACCTTCCCAGTTTGGTATCATCTGCAAATTATAAAAACATACTCTCCACTCCAACATCCAATTTGTTAATAAAAATATCAAATAGTGCTGGACCCAGGACAAACACACGTGGGAAACATTAGATGCATACGCCCAGTTTGAAAGTGAACGGTTAATAACTACTCTTTGACTTTCAACCAGTTTTGCACCTACCTTTTATTAATTTAACCTAGACCACTTCTCCCTAGTTTGCTTATGAGAATGTCATGTGGGTCTGTATCAGAAAAGCCTTATTAACATGAAGGGATAAAACATTTACAGCTTCCTCCCATCCACTAGTCCAGTAACCCTGTCAAAGAAGGTAATTAGGTTGGTGTGGTATGATGTGTTCTTTACAAATCCATTTTGACTATTACCTATATCCCTGTTAACCTCTAGGTGCTTACAAATTGATTAGAGACACAAGGTGAGTGAGACAATAATATTTTTTATTGGACCATCTTCTGTTGGTGAGAGACAAACTTTCAAACCACGCACAGCTCTTCGTCAGGCCTGGGAGAGTACTACGAGTGTCACAGCTAAATGCAAGGTGGAACAAATTGTTTAGCGTAAGAAACTAGCACATATTGTAAGGGACCATTCAAGGTAAAACGGCCTGTTAAAACTTCTGCAGACATAAGACAAAAAGGGCGGGGTTAATGGGTTACAGATTGTTGTAATAAGCCATACATCTAGTGTGTCTGTTCAGTCCATGGTTATTAGCGTCTGGCAGAGTTATGAATTTAAACTCCCAGGCTTGTCTTTTAAAGTATTATGCAGGTTTCCTTTGAGGATGAGGACTGATAAATCAGATATAGAGTGATCACTTTGTGAAAAGTGTTCACCCACAAATGATAGGGTCTTTTATCATTTTCCTGTATGAGTTCATCCGAGAGCATAGTGGTTCTTTGGTTTGACTCACATAGTTTTTATTGGGCCATTTAGTGCACTGGATGAGGTATACCATATATTGTGATAGGCATGTATAGGACCCATAGATCTTGAAAGGTGTGTTGTGGGGGATGTGATCATTGTAACAGTGGTGATATGTCTGCAAGTTTTGCTAGATGTAAATAATTTTGTGCCTTAGCCTTCCTTATTTTGTCCCTACATGCTTGTGTTATTCTTTTGTACTCCTTGGTAATTTGCCCATATTTCCGCTTTTTGTAAGATTACTTTTTGATTTTCAGGTAAAGAGCTCTTGATACAGACTCTTTGGCCTGAATAGGCCTATTACTGTTCTTCTTACCTTTCCTTTGCATCAGGATAGTTTGCTCTTGCAGTTTTAATATTGTCTCTGGGAAATTGCCAGCTCTCCTGCACTCCTTTTTCCCTTATTTTTCTTCACTTGGCACCTTACCTACTAGTTCTCTGAGTTTGTTAAAGTCTGCTTTTTTGAAGTTTATTGTCCTTATTCTTCTATTCTCACTACTTCATTTCCTTAGAATCATTAAATCTATCATGTCATAATTACTTCTACCCAAATTGCCTTCATCCTTCAGATTCGCAACTAATTCCTCCCTGTTGGTCAGAATCAAGTCTAAAATGGCTGTCCCCTGGTTACTTCCTTTACAGTCTGTATCAAAACGTTGTCCCTTATATATTCCAAGAACTTACTGGACATTTTGTGTTTTGCTGTGTTACTTATCCAACTGATGTCTGGGTAGTTAAAGTCTCTCATTATTAACAAGTCTTGTGTTTTGGATATTTCTGTGATTTATTTTAGAAATGCCTCATCCAGCTCATACTCCTGATTTGGTGGCCTGTAGTAAACCCCACCTATGACATCCCCCTGTTTTTCCCCTAATATTTTCACCCAGATATTTTCAGCTGGTCTGCATCTCACCTCCTTCTGGACCTCTCAACAATTATATATATCTTGATATACAATGCATCATCTCCTTTTTTCCCTTGCCTGTCCTTCCTGAACAAGCTAAACCCCTCTATACCAAGTCCAGTCCAGTCATGAGATGTATCCCACCATGTCTCTGTGATGCCAGTTAAGTCATGATTTAGCTGAAGTACTAATAATTTCAGCTCTTCCTGTTTATTTCCCACATTCTTATTTCACATATTCACACAGTCAACCTGTGGAACTCCTTGCCAGAGGATGTCGTGAAGGCCAAGACGATAACAGGGTTCAGAAAAGCACTAGGTAAGTTCATGGAGGATAGATCCATCTATGGCTATTAGCCAGAATAAGCAGGGATGGTGTGCCTAGCCTCTGTTTGCCAGAAGCTGGGAATAGGCAACAAGGAGTGGATCATTTGATGATTACCTGTTCTGTTCATCCCCTCTGAGGCACCTGGCATTGGCCACTGTCAGAAAACAAGATACTGGACTAGATGGACCTTTGCTCTGACTCCATATAGCCATTCTTATATTCTTATGTTCATTGTTGTGGTTTGGAAATTAATATCAGTCTATCTGCATGAACTTTCAGATAATTGCAAAATCCTCTGCATCAGCCATTCAAAAAGCTTGGGAAGGAGAAGGGAAGTCTATTCTGCCACCTCCACCTCTCTGAGAGCGGCTCAGCCACTGTCACCCTGATTGTAGGGTGAAGCCATTGCAAACCCTGTATCCTGTTGTATGTAGGGTCCCAGACTACCTTGATCCAGCTCAGGACCTAGTATCGAGGAGTCTTCCCCCAACCCAACACCAATTAGAGCACTGTTTTGTATCCAAATCCAAAATAAATGTAGATTTGTGTATGCATGCTATGGGGGAAGGAAGTGTTAGTGAATGGGGGAATGAGAGGAGGAGGAAATGGCAAGTTTCCCTAGCTCTCATAGTCTGACATAGACTTAATTCTGAAAGTATAAACAAACAAACAAACAAAAAAGGAGAGGCATTGCTTGCTTATTGGATCATGTTATATTTTTTTGCTCTAGGCCTTTTTTGCAGTAATGGAATTTTACACACAATGAATCAGAGGGGACAATCAAAACTAAAATTAAAACTAACCCTCCTAAACAAGCCAGTGCAACCAAAATCCAAGCACTCCATATAACTGTCAGTTGTTCTGATATTATTAAAGACATGAAAGCGGTTGACTCTGGTTGTGAATGAATCATCTTCCCCCCATTAGTTTTGTGAAAATTTAGCCATCTGTATATGCAGATCTGCATTTTTACAATCAAATTACACTCACACACAAGCATTGGATGATTTTTCTATATCAAACAGCTCTTGTTCTATCTCCAGAATTAGTGTATTCAGCTTTGGGAATAATTTGTTACACTGAAAGAAACTCACCCATACAATAATATGGTTAACATGGGTTAGAATCAGACATCAGTAAGAATTTCCTTGATTAGTGTGAAATATGTTTCTGTTTTAACATGTACATGTTAACTTGAGGCAAGTGAAGTGAACTCAAGTGATGGCACTCAGATTACTTCCATGACAGATTAAGTGTTCTGAGTGTTACATAGGATATGTCCATCAGAAATATTGAACTTGATGCTCACTATATATAATCAGTCAAAAAGTTTTTAATTAAGCTTCACTGATTTTAAAATAAACGAATGAGCTTTTTTTCTATGCAATTTTTCACTGCAGCAATGGTGTTCAAATTAATCTCTGTAGCACATTGGTACAAACAAAGCAATGAGAGAAAAAATTAAATGGACCACACCAAAAAAATGTAAACCAACCCCCAACAATCCCTGATAACTACACCATATCTCACCTGCCAATAAACCAAAACAAATAATAGCCTTGGGGCTAACATGCTATTTGCTGTCCTAACATTGTTCACTCTGTTTTTATCTTTTATCTCTTTCCCCCACTCTGTATCTGTCTGGTTTATGGGATTATTTTATCAAAACAAGGACTCTCTGCTATTCTATGTCTGTATAATGCCTAGCACAAAGGGTCCCAGATCTTGGTTGGTCACTAGGTACTACTGTGATAAACATGATTATCAATAATAATAATTAAAATATGCATGCAGGGAACTCAGAAACTTGCCTGTCAACCTACACTTTGGAAAGTGGATACTACCACTGTCTGATCCACTCCAGCTTGACGGGTTCAAAGCTCCTTAGTAAAACCACCACAAAATTGTACTTTTCTGTTGCATATCAGCAGCTTTTACCAATTCTTTTCCTGATGTTATTTTTTTCTGCAGATCCTCCAAGAGCTTCAAGGATTTCAGGAAAGCTACAGAAGACCTTTGCCCTCCACAGCAACACTATTTGCATTTACACATTGGCGCCTGGTTCCGACAGCCTGGACACCCCACCTAGCTGGTGCCCCTGCAGCCATAAAACTCAGCTACCAGGGGGGAAGCAGGCATGTTAATGCTACTGGGGATATTTGCACATGTGACTGGGCCAAAGGATCTGCAATAACACCCCATGTTGCCTCCATTAAAGTCCCGTTAACTGAGTTTGGGTGCCTGAGAGGGAAAGGCATGCTATTAAAGAGTGTGGCCCAATGCACCATCAACCTTCTGCTCCACCATGAACCAATTCCAAAAAATGCACAGTAGGTTTGTTCTTGCATTCTAAACCCCATGTAACAGTAGATCCCTGCTGGAAGGCACAGAAGGGGAGTGCCATACCTTCCAACGTGAAGAATTTGGGTATTTCATCTGGTATTAGTACTGGATCAGATAGATTTTTTCCCCCTTCAATCTGGTAAATGTAGCCATGGCAGTGTATAGTTAGAGAGAGAGAGAGAGAAACTCAATTTTCATATGAAGCAGTTCAAGAGACAGAGAACAGCCTTACCCTTCCAGAGAAATGGTTCGTTGTAAGCTCATTGCGGGTGGACGTGTTGCAGTGCTGTGCTGGGAATGACTGTATGGACAAGGAAGAATAAAGAGAAGTATTTGTTAAAGAAATATGACTCTACTTGCTGATTCTCTTGTTCTTACGAAAATGGGTAGTCACAATTAAGATATAATGGATGACCCAGAACTAATTACCAGATTACTGAAATTACTGTGAGGTATTCCTATGCATCTCTCATATTTACTGATCCTTGTGCTCTCTCTCTTTGGATAATAGGGGAAGAAACCAATTATCTTGTCTCCTGTTTAATAAGATGTTATTCCTCATTAAAAACAGATTATAACTAGACAGACTTGGAAGGATTCATCTTTTAAAAAAATGCATGAATACAACAGATTGTATTTTTCAAGTGACTTAAAACAACTCAGATGCGAATTGTTATTTATATAAAATGTAGCAGTAGAACAACTGAGAAATGAAATCAAAGTGCTCTTATCATAGTTCACTATGATAATTTTTTATTGTTTCCTATGTAGAATTTTCAGCAAAAGATTTTGAAATCTGCATCTCTATAACTTTTAACTATGGATTTTTTTTCCAATGGATTTTAGATGGAGGGGGATATTGATTATTGCAGACATTTACTATTAAGAGCTACTGTTTCAAAACCAAATAATTTTCAGCACAAGCCGAACTGTGGATACACAATGTAAACAGAAACTGGATAATAGCTTTTATTTCAAATAAGTACAATAATAAAGGCAATTATAGACACCCCACTCTGAACTGACTAGCATCACCAAAATTAAAATAGTTGACCTTCAGCGGTAGTATTGGATTTGACATTAAATTAAACAATACATACCAGGAGAAGTGGGGGAATGAGATAAAGCTGACAGTAACGCAGATACTTTGACTGTTAAAACAAGTCACATATAGTTCAATCATAGTATTGGCTCTCCCAGAAATTTAGTTGTGGGGCTGGATAGAATTGTTACATCACTTTTAAAAGCACAACCTTCTGGAAGCTATGCTTCTAGGAGTGTTATAAAATGATACTGCCCCTCCTGGATAGTGGCAGATGTAATTATGAGCTCACCAGCTATTTCAATGCTTGCCTATAAATAGTGAAGCTATTAGCACCCTAAATATGATATATAACCAGAAACCACTTTAGTAATCCTCAAGCTATGGTTTCTAGAGCTGGTCAGAAAATGGAAATCCCTTTCTGTGAAAGATTTTGAATTTTTTTCTGTATGAATCAGGACAAAAAATAAAAAAAACATGATTTTTTTTGCAGGAAGGAAGAAAATACCATTTGGGGAGAACCAAAACAGAATTTTTGAGGTTACCGACTGTCCACCTGGCAGGACGTCTGCCTGGCTCCTCAGGAGTCAGCTGCCTGGGGAGGCAAACAGCTCAAGAGCAGGGCAGGCATGGGAGCCACCTAGCTGGGGAGCTAACCACCCAGTTCTTTGAGTAGCTGATGGAACAGGGGGCAAGCGAGGCTGGCGAGCTTTGGAGCCCACCAGCGAGGCTGTGGTGCAACCTGGAAGCGAGGGGATCCCAGTCAGCCCTCCAGATGAACTGTGAAGAAGTGGAAAGCTGGAGCTTTCATTTCTATATACCTGATGGAAAGATAAAACTTTTATGACAAAATGTAAATTTTCCTGAGGAAAATTGTGATTTTGCGGAAACTGCATTATCCATTGGAAAATCATTCTACTGGAAAATTTCTGAGCAGTTCCAGTGGTTTCTCTCATACTAAATCAGGACTGACTGCAGAACCTGTTGCACACACACACACGTACCCAGTGGGGACAGTAGTATACAGTCGCTTCAGTACAGCACTGAAGAACTTAGAATATCAGTAGTTGAACCAGTTCTGCTCTCATACTGACACAAATCAAATGGAAAGATTCCCGCTGGTTACTGTGGTAGCAGGATTGGGCCCATAGACAGAAGGTGGCAGAAATTTCACAGGGATGTATTGTGATTCATTTAAGTGTTTACACGGTACCTTATAAATTTTGGTTCTACTGCACTGTGTAGGAAAAAAAAACTTTAATGCCATTATATATCATTGATCCACTAAGTTACAGTTTTTGCCTTTTGCTATAAAGCATTATACAGTTATTGAACAACTACGACAGTCTGTTAGGATTAAATACTGCATTATATTTTAATTAAAAACTACGAAGCTCAGTGTCAGTGGGCACCACACATATATTTTACTGTTCATTTCATTTTGCTGCCTAACCAATATATGCTGTGTGATGGAGGACACAATTCAATAAACATTGTAATTTCTCTAGCTGTTTAGCACATGAAGTTGTAACATATGGCACTGTACTACAGGGCGAGCACTACACTTGCTCCCCACTTTCATTTCCAGTAGCTAGTGCTTCACACTATTTCCATTTTTAGTGGATGTTGTGAAGTGGTAAATAGAATTAGGAATAAACGGTCAGTTTTCAGAATGGAGAGAGGTAAATAGTGGTGTCCCCAGGGCTCTGTACTGGGACCAGTGTTGTTCAACATATTCATAAATGATCTGGAAAAAAGGGGTAAACAGTGAGGTGGCAAAATTTGCAGATGATACAAAATTACTCAGGATAGTTAAGTCCAAAGCAGACTGCAGAAAGTTACAAAGGGATCTCACAAAACTGGGTGATTGGGCAACAAAATGGCAGATGAAATTCAATGTTGATAAATGCAATGTAATGCACGTTGGAAAACATAATCCCAACCATGCATACAAAATGATGGGTTTAAATTAGCTATTACCACTCAAGAAAGAGATCTTGAGACCCATGCTTACACAATGGGAAAAAACGGTTTCTCAAAACCCATTGCTAGAACTCTGGCACAGAGGCAACTGAAGGAGTCAGACAAAGATTTGACCACATTTTCAATTTGAGTGATTGACAAAAGAAAATTAAAATCTCCACCAACGCAGTAAATCCTACAAGAATCCTAATTTTTCTAGGAATGTCACCACTGCAAGATCTGGCCCAAAAAGGAAATCTGATCTAGCACCTCTCCTCAAGATATTTTAACCCTCAGTCACTTTTTCAAGCCATCCTCCTTATTAGAAGGAATATAATAATTTCAGTCAGTATAGGAACACTTGTGTCCAGTCACAACTAATCAACAAAGCTTAAATTTTGAGGGAGGCATTTTCAAAAGCAATCAGCACTGGCCTACCTCTGCTACCACTGAGGTCATGGGTTGGACTCCCATTCATTTCAGTAGAAGCACATTTAGACCAGTGCTTAGTGCCTGGAAAATTCCAGCCTAAGTCTGACTATCAACAGAAAACTGCTCACCATCCATCCATAAAGCTAAGAAAAGAAAAGTTCAGAAAACAAGTGTCAAATCATAGCAACAAATACATTTGAGGGAATGATGACCTTGTCTTAGATGTCCACAAGTGAATACAAAGAGACTACAGTTCATTCGGTAAATGAATGAATTCGGGGTTGTGAATTAGTGCCTCAACTCTAAAAGGGTCAAAATGAAGAAAGGGACTAAGCTGATCATCCTAATAACGAAAGAGTCCAAGTTTCCAACTAAGCAGTAATACCTCATCTACGCTGCTGAATTCAAACTGATCCTGAGCATTAATATTTCATACAGACTATTTAGTACAAAACCGAAAGCATAAAACTAGTTTTGACAGATCAAATTCTTTCTAATCATTTTTAACACTGGAGAAATAATAATAAGAATTACATCTTCATTTTTTTAGTTTGGACCTTACAGTATTAAAGAAAATGGTTTTTGTGTTAATGAAGAACTGCAGAAGAGTGCTCTTATTTTCTCATTCAAAAATGGAGATTACTATACATGAGCTATTAGCAGTGTTGACTAGTGGTTAGGATGGCATTCACTTATTTGCTAATGTACAAAAACACAGGGGAAGACATACATCTTGCGCCAAGAACCTTACAGTGCTTTATTAGGCTATGTGAATTATGACTCAGGTTCTGCGTAATAAACCCTTGAATCTCTAAGAAGCATCCTATGTCCAGAGCCAGCTGCTAACTTTGTAATCAGTATAGTCCTTTACTGAGCACAGCAGCAATTCCTAAATAGCTTTAAAAATTTCACACAGGAAAGGACTGTTGAAACAAGAAACTAGAGAAGGGATATTTGAAAACCTTGGCTAAAGTTCACAGAGATGTCAAGTATCTCTGTTTTTTGGTTCCCACTTTAACAGTTCCTGATTTCCCAAGGGTAGATGCTCACCAATTTAAGAAAATCAGGCTCCTTCATAGTGATTCAATATTGGATACTCAAAAACAGAGACACCCAAAAACACGAGTCATCTCCAAAATCTTGGCCATTAGCTTTCAAATTCACATTGCAGCTGCTGTGGAGTTGATGGTGTATTTGCCCAGTAGCACAGTAATTCAATTTTTTAATTTTTTAAGTCTATTTACAGTTAGAGGAAGGAAGCAGCCAAATCAGGTAAACCACAATAATACCTACAGCAGGCTGACAGAAATGAGGAAAAAGGGAGAAGGGGACTATAAAAAAGCTACATCAGATGGATGGAGTGGGAAAGAAAGACTAGACTGGAATATTGCTTTTTATGAATCAGATACTATATTAAATAATATGACCCCATAACAAGCATGATTTACAGTTGTAACTTCATCTCTGTGCTCTGCTGAAATTAACAAACCACTTGAGCCACCAGTGTCATCTGTGCCCCTTAATGGTACTGTATCCTTATTATGTACAATTGGAGGAGGTACATTATTCCTTAGACCTCCCATATGAAAAGCCCTCATAGTACTAATAGTATACTCATTAGAAATGCTTTCCCAATCATAAACAGCTGTGACATACATTTAAAGTGAAACTCTGGACTATTTTTACATTAAGTGCTATATATTGGTGAAATCTGTTGATTTCTTTTTCTTTACAATATTGATCCCACGATATCAGAGAGACAAGGTGGATGAGGTAATATCTTTTATTGGATCAACTTCCATTGGTGAAAGAGACAAGCCTTCCAGCTTACACAGGGCTGTTCTTCAGGTCTGGGCCTGAAGAAGAGCTCTGTGTAGCTCAAAAGCTGGTCCCTTTCACCAACTGAAGTTGGTCCAATAAAAGATTCACCTTGTGTCTTTGATTTCTTTTTCCGTCATTTATAAGATTTGATTCTCAGTACAATATAATTTGTCAAATGTCACACTGAACAGATGCAATTAAAAGAACAATTTAATCACCATCTGATCCAACCAGCTACCCTATTTGAGGCAGAGACTCAGTGGTTTTGCATCTTTCTCAGCATAGCAGCCAGATGAAAAAGCTGAAGATTCTGATCACTTCTTCCAAACGCACAGACCCATCAGACACGACAGGATTACACCCGATGCTGTTAGATTCATGTACATGTTACAGCCCACCTAGCACGCATTATGTAGGATGAAAGAACATGAAACTTTTAATGAAGTTATTGAGGCCAACATTTTCAAATTTGGATGGCTGAACGTAAACACTGGCATCCATATTAAGAAACCTAATGATGTATCCTGGTTTTCAGTGGTGCTGAGCATGGGTTTAGGTGCCTAACATTTGACATTCCAGTTTGTAAATATGTTGCTCTTTGTATCTAAAAATATGTATAGTGCAATATTTAATAGATGTAACAAAAATAATAATAATTGTATATACTACGCAAAAGTATTTGACACTTTTCTCAGACATGTAAGAAGAAAGATATTTCCCCCAAAGAGCTTAGAATAAGGATTTGTTGACCACTGCCCTGACTTTATCATCCTGTCTCATGTTTTGTCTGTGATTTTATGCTTGCTAGAGGTAAAATGACATTATAGGAGTCTAAGATTTACAGGGGTATATTGATTATTAGCTTGGAACATACATCGGGGGGGAGAACAGGTGAACATAAGTAAATGGGTTATTAAGCTTGCTATAGTTAAGGGCCTCTTATACTATGTTAACCTTGTGGGAGTAGCTATACTAAAGGCTGAAGTGGAGCTGAAATGAGAGAGACCTGCGGAGATAATCCCGGGTCAGATATTCTACACTCTCATTCTGAAAGACAAACAAGTGACCATAAGAGGGTACAGTACACCATAGAATTCCACAAGCAGGGAGTTTTGCGGTAGCTTTGGCAATTAGGTTGCAACGTATTTACATATAGGAATTATAGGAGCTTTCTGATGGGCTCCACTTACTTTCCCTTCTATCTCTGTTTCCAGTGGTCTCTCTAAGTTGTAAGTATGCAGAATGTAGGAAACTACTTTACTGGACTTCTTATTTTTATACAAACTGATTTCCTATGATTTCAGTAATAGTTATCTGTATCAAATAAGGTTTCTCTGTAAGGTTTCACCGAATTCCATCTTCTCAATTATCTAAGTAGCCATGTAGGGAAAGCACATGTCATCTCTGACAAGTGCCTGGTGCACCCCAATAAATTATCTTATAATAATCAGTCAGTGCCTTTCTTTATGAGGATTTGTTTGTTATGAGGCATTGATAACTATGTACTTCATTAACTGTTGGCATCCTGGATGATGTAGGCAAATTGGAGGGCACGCAACGTACAGTAGAACCTCACAGTTATGAACACGTGACGAATTAGAGGAGCCCCCAACCTTGCCCCCCAGCCCTGAACTCCAACCGGGCTGCCTACAGACCCCAGACAGGAGACGCTAGATGCAGGTGCTTGGAAGGGCTGGGGGCGGTACAGCCGTGCCGGGGAAGCTGCCGGCATGGGGCCGATGCTCCTCCTGTGTCTTTCTAGTATGGCGTACTGGCTATAAATAGCTTACTGGTACGGCGTACCGTACCGTACTGCCCTACTTGCACCACTTCCTCTGACCACCACTTCCTGCTCATGGGGTGGGTGCGGTTTCAGCTGCATGCCCTGCTGCTGCTGGCCACCGTCTCTTCACAGTGTGGAGTGCGAGTGTGCCGACAAGTTGCGGTGCCTCTCACTCTGCAGCACACACCGCACAGCAAGGAGGTGCTGGCCAGCAGAAGCAGGTTACACAGCCGCCACCATGCTAACCCTGCGGGCAGGGGGCAACTGCAGATGGATTTCTGGCATGGAGTCTGGGAAGCCCCCACCAGACTAAGCCCCAGGATGGAGCAGCACCACTGACACAAATTGATGGGGTCAGGTTTGGGTCTGAAAACAACTCAACACTCTTGGGCTCAAGTCAGGTCAGGCTTTAAAATTTGGCCTAAGCAAAATTCTAAACTAAACCACTGCAGGGAGTGTTGTAATGTGCTGCTAATATAGGCCAGCGGTAAATTACTACTGCCTAGGAGCAAGGGGGAAATGGGAGAAATTGTGACTCAGGGCGAGTCTACACTACAGCACTGCATCTACCACAGAGGGATTGACAAAGACTCCAAAGTAGAAGGGAGGAGGGTGGGTTGTGGAGCTCCCATAGGGACATACATCTCTAAGAACCATTGTTACTGCACAAGGTGAATAACTTCTTCTTCAAGTAGTGTCCCTATGGGTGCTCCACTGCAGGTGACTCCCGAGTAGTATCCCTTCTGGAGGGCTGGAATTTTGGATTTGGGTCAGTAACAGACGACAGTACTGTGGAGCCAAAATGGCATCAGAGGCGGAGTCCAGGTGATCGCCAAATGTTCTGCAAAAGTGTGGACTAACACTCAAGTCACTGCTCTACAGATCTCTGAGATAGGGACATTCTTGAAGAAGGCGACAGATGACGAAATGGACCTTGTGGAGTGTTTACGAATTGTATCTGGAGTGGTTAAATTGCAAACTTGGTAACGCTGTATGATGCAGTTTGAGACCCACTTGGAGACTCGATGGGCATGTAGGCAGGCAAGGCCATCCCTTCCTGATGCGTCCTTGCTGTCACGCACCGGTAAAGGTGATCTCAAGAAAAGGGGGGAAATTAGCTGTGCCTAGAATTCATGCCCTCAGGCCAGGCAGAGCAGTAAGGCAGTCAATGAGCCCCCGACCCTCAGTCAGGGCAGGGCAGCAAACACCTACAAGGCTTTAACAAGGGTAAGCGCCCACACAGCCTAGGATCTCAGGTAAGGGTGAGCACCACCAGAGTCTAGGGGCTCAGGTAGGGGTGAGCACCAGCAGAGTCTAACATCCCAACTTGATAGACAGTAGGGTACCACAGTCCTCCTGGCCTAAGATGGGGGTGCTGCCACCCCAAGGGTGGGGTGGCAGGGAGTAGGGGAATGTGGGCCTGCCCGACTCCAGTGTATCCCAGCCCATGGCCCTATTAGTGGCAGACCTAGTATCAGGCCAATACTCAACCAGACTGTCATCTGCTTTCCCTGGTCTACTTCCTATATCCCCAGGGTTTGATACCTATACATTATAGTTGTCCTCCATCTCCCTGGGGTATGGGAGACGGAGGACAGTGTCAGTGTCTTGGTCGGCTAGCAGTCCTGGGAGCTCTGGCCAGTCCTCAGGAGGCAGCCCTGGCAGCTCTTCTGCAGGCTCCAAGAGCAGGCAGGATGCGTCTGTCTCCCCATGCGGCTCCAACCCCGCTGAGTTGCAGGGCCAGTCTTTTATACTTCCTCTTCCTGTTCCACCCTTCTGCTTCCAGCGGGCTGGGTGTGGCCTTGCTAGCTCTGCCCAGCCGGCAGCAGGTTGTGGTCCCTCCCTGTCAATCTCTGACAGAGGCCGTGCACGCCTCCTCACGGCAGCTGATATTGCTGAGCCCTTGGATCTTTCCGCAATGGAGAGGAAATGTGGTAGGGAGTAAGCAGCTGAGTAGTCCTGCTGACTTCTTCCTTCCTGTGCCCAAAGTCCAGCTAGCCTAAGTAGAGACACAAGGTGGATCTCACAGTACAAACTTGCAGGGCTTGTCTACTCAAACACTAAGTGAATGGGCAGCTGGAGTGTAAATCTACCAGTTGCTAGCCTGCAGCGTACTAAGTGTCCATGTGGACTCTGCTGCTAC
This sequence comes from Lepidochelys kempii, assembly GCF_965140285.1. Taxonomy (NCBI): domain Eukaryota; kingdom Metazoa; phylum Chordata; order Testudines; family Cheloniidae; genus Lepidochelys; species Lepidochelys kempii. Next base: position 21,646,392 of record NC_136380.1, read on the forward strand.
ATATTAGAAATTTCATAGTGTGCTTTGACCTACTCCCATTTCAGTGTGGGGACGATCAAAGCACACTTCAAAACTTCTCATGCAGGGTAGATTTACACATCAAGCTAGGTTTCAGAGTAGCAGCCGCGTTAGTCTGTATTTGCGAAAAGAAAAGGAGTACTTGTGGCACCTTAGAGACTAAACAATTTATTTGAGCATAAGCTTTCGTGAGTTACAGAGTGAGCTGTAGCTCACAAAAGCTTATGCTCAAAGAAATTGGTTAGTCTCTCAGGTGCCACTAGTGCTCCTTTTCTTCTTACATCAAGCTAAGTTTCAGAGTAGCAGCCGTGTTAGTCTGTATCTACAAAAAGAAAAGGAGTACTTGTGGCACCTTAGAGACTATTTGATGCTCAAATAAATTTGTTAGTCTCTAAGGTACCACAAGTACTCCTTTACATCAAGCTAGGCATCTCCTGAAATCTAGAGTGTGTAATATAGCCTCCTGGTTGTCTCGGTAAGACCTGGAGTAAAAGGTTGGAAGATGAATCAATTGGTTCATGTGAAATGGGGAGGTTACCTTCTGAATGAATTTTGGATGTGGCCTGAGTGTTAGTTTATCCCAAAAGAATACCATCTACGGGGGGACGTACCATCAGAGCTACCATTTCACCTATTCTCCTAGCTGAGGTGATCGCGATCATAGAATCATAGAATATCAGGGTTGGAAGGGACCCCAGAAGGTCATCTAGTCCAACCCCCTGCTTGAAGCAGGACCAATTCCCAGTTAAATCATCCCAGCCAGGGCTTTGTCAAGCCTGACCTTAAAAACCTCTAAGGAAGGAGATTCTACCACCTCCCTAGGTAACGCATTCCAGTGTTTCACCACCCTCTTAGTGAAAAAGATTTTCCTAATATCCAATCTAAACCTCCCCCACTGCAACTTGATCAGGAAGGCCGTTTTCATTGAGAGGTATGTAAGCGAACAGTTGGTCATGGTTTTGAAGGGAGGCCTTGTCAGTCCTTTCAGTACCACATTTAGGTCTCATGTGGAAGTAGGAAGTTGAGGTTGTGGGAAGAGGTTTACAAAACCCCTAAGGAACCATTTAGTGGTTGGGTGTGCCAGCACTGAGTATCCCTCTGCTGATTGGTGGAAGGCTGTTATAGCTGCTAGGTGGACTCAGAGAGCTTAGAGATAGCCCTGATCTTTTTAGGGCCAGTGCACAGTCTAAGATATGTGAAAGAGTTGCAGATGTCAGGAGATTTGTTGGGAAGTACACCAAATCCGAAGTACGTTGTGTCAAGGACTTTCTAATGTGTAATAATACCTTTTGCATCTCTGTTGAACAAGAACTTTCTAAGTGTTTGAACCAAGCAAGAGTCATGCCTTGATGCAGAGAATCACCAAGTTGGGATGTAGAGTAAGTCCTCTGTTCTGCAAGAGGAGGCATAGGGTGACTGGGAGAGGGATTGGCAGGCACATCACAAGCTGTGGCAGATGAGGGTACCAGGTCTGTCTCGGCCAAGCAGGAGCGATCAGAATGGCGTGTGTCCCATCTCTTTTTATTTTCAGCAGGACTTTCGATAATAAGGGGAAAGGAGGAAAGGCTAAAAGAAGGTCCCCATCCCAGGGGAAGAGGAGAGCATCACTTAAGGAGTGTTGTCCTATTCTCAATATGGAGCAGTAGAGTGGATATTTCTTGTTCAGGTAAGTGGTGAACAAGTCCATAGTCAGTGTCCCCCATCACCTGAATAGACTGTGAAGTACTACTGAGTGTGGTCGGGTCGGAATTTGTGACTGAGACTGTCCTCTGTAGAGTTTTGTGTGCCCGAGAGATAGGCTGCAGACAATTTCATGTTGTGGGCGATACACCAGTTCCATAGCCTCATCACCTTTGCACAGAAGGAGAGTTACCTAGCTACCCCTGTCAATTTATGTAGTACATGCAGGCTACATTGTTTGTTAGTACTCTCATGTGTGATCCTTTCATCAGTGGGAGGAAGTGGGTGCAGGCATACCTGACTACCTTTAGCTCAAGGAGGTTGATGTAGCAGTTCGGGGGGGAGTGGTCCATCGGGACCTCGACTAACATATCAGAATTGGTGATTGGACATGGATGGCTCGGATGAAGAAGATTGCGGGCCAGATGGTTTATGCCTCAAAAGTTTAGTTTCCTTCCTCTGAGGCTTGTAGTAGTGTTGGGCCAGGTATTGGGAGGTATGTGGCTTATGCTGTGGCTGTGGACTAAGTTTCCTCTTCTGTACTGGTGTGTAGATACCCAGCGACTGGAGAGTGGCCCGAGAATCCTTCAAGGTGTGAAGAGAGGCATCGCTCTTTTCCCAAAGAGCTTAGTGCCCTCCAAGGGAAGATCTTCAATGGTCGACTGTACCTCCTTCGGGAAACCCAAGAGATGGAGTCAAGATGTGTACTGCATCACCAACACGATGGAGATGGACCTAGCCACAGTGTCAGCTGCGTTGAGGGCAGATTGTAGCATTGTCTTTGCTACTAGCTGTCCTTCCTGAATAATGGCCTTGCATTGGTCATAATGCAACTCGGGCAGCTGCTCAATAAAGTTGTTCAGTTTTGAGTAATTTCCGTAGTCATATTTCACCTTGATGACTTGGTAGCTGGCAATTCAAAACTGAAGTGTGGCGGAGGAGTGTGCCTTCCTCCCAAAAAGGTCCACACGCTTCCAGTCCCTGTCATAGGAAGTGGACTGCATGTGATGTTGTAGGCCATAGGAGTTAACAGTATCCATCACAATGGGAGGAGAAGAGGAATTCAGTCTCCCTTGCTGGGACGTAGTATTTTTCCCCACCCACTTGCAGGTAGGTGCCACCAATGCTGGGGTCTGCCAGATGGTTTTTGCCACGTCTAGAATGGTCTTGTTAATAGGTAGGGAATCTTTGAGGAAGTGGGGTGAGTGGAGTATGTCAAAGAGATGATGGTGGGTGTCCTTGACCTCTTCTAATGGTATTTGGAGGGTGCCCACCAATCTCTTTGGAAGAGGAGAAAGTTGTCCGCCAGAGACAGTGGGGGATACATAACAGCCTCATCCAGGGAAGAGGAGGAAATAGTCCTCAGGGTCACTTCTTCCTCAGAGCTGCCCTCCTGTTCCTCCACAATTTCTTGCGGAGGTTCTGAAGCCTGGGATGCCCTGGTCGAAAGGATATGCCTCGAGGGCTCTTGAGTGGGGAAACTAAAGTATTTTTCATCTTATTATTTTTTAAGGGGAAAAAATAAGAAAAGAGAAAAAAAATACCTCTAGAACTATGACTAAGAACTAGGAGGCTAATTAACTACAGAAATGCAAATTGAAAATAATATTCCTAACGGACTGCGAATAGCTCCTTCTCTAGCCAACGGGTGGCTGAGAAGGAACTGAGGGTGCAGCATCAGGAGAGACATGCATGTGCACGTCTAATGGACACTGCTACCAAAGTTCTACGATCAGCAGTGCAGGGATGCAAGCACACCTACAGTGGAGCACCCATATGGATGCTATTTGAAGAAGAAACTCACAGTTACAAACACCAAAGTTATGAACTGACCAGTCAACCACACATCTCATTTGGAGCCGGAAGTAACCAATCAGGCAGGAGAGACAAAAAAAAAATAAGCAAATAGTCTACAGTACAGTACCATGTTAAATGTAAACTATTAAAAGAAATAAAGGGAAAGTTTTTAAAAAAGATTTGACAAGGGAAGGAAACTGTTTCTGTGCTTGTTTCTTTTAAATTAAGATGGCTAAAAGCAGCATTTTTCTTCTGCATAGTAAAGATTCAAAGCTGTATTAAGTCAATGTTGAGTTCTACTTTTGAAAGAACAGCCATAACATTTTGTTTAGAATTACGAATATTTCAGTTACAAATAACCTCCAATTCCTCAGGTGTTCATAACTGTGAGGTTCCACTGTACTTTGGGTGCCCTCCAATTTGCCTACAGCACCCAGGATGCCAGCAATTAATGAGGTACATAGTTATCAATGCCTCATAAAGAAAGTGACTCTTACCCCCCACCTTACTCTTTGACATGATGCAATTACACAAAGGCTCTCTTGTGTCCCCCACAGCACTGCAATGTCATATCTAATTTACTGTTCACTATTAAGTCCATTAATGGCTATTAGCAAGGATGGGTAAGGAATGGTGCCCCTAGCCTCTGTTTGTTAGACGGTGGAGATGATGGCAGGAGAGAGATCACTTGATCATTACCTGTTAGGTTCACTCCCTCTGGGACACCTGGCATTGGCCACTGTCGGCAGACAGGATACTGGGCTGGATGAACCTTTGGTCTGACCCAGTCTGGCCATTGTTATGTTCTTATCACTCAATGTACATATATCAATATTTGCAATGCCCAATTTTACGTCAATATTTTTCTATCTAAAAAGGTTATGTTTGGAATAATATGTGTAGCACGGAGTTAACCTTTGATTTTAACATTTCTAGCAAAACAGATTCACATCCTAACAACATGAAACATTTGCAGTTTGCAAATATAGACTTAGAGAGACACAGCACAAGGAGCCTCACCACAATGGCAATCCTTGTGTCTTCCTGAAGGAAAGGATTATTCAAGTTTAGCACCAGTCCAGCTACTCTGCTTCCAGAGGGGTCATAGAAGGAATAAGAGTTATGGCCCAGCAGAGGAGGGTGAACCCACATTATTATGATATGTCATTACAATAGTGCCTGGAGGCCCCTTCTGAGATGAGGGCCCCATTGTGTAAACACGTAGTAAGAGAGTCTATGCCCTGAAGAGTTTACAGATTAAATACACAAATTGTTGGAAGGGATGTAGGTCCAGTACCAGGAACAGAACTCAGGACTCTTGACCCCCAGTTTAGTACCCTCTCCACTGGACCACACTGTCTCACATAGCACACAACTGGTATTGTGGCTGTGCTTATTCTACACTCGAAGGGGCATGGACTATGGTTTACTGTCACCATAGTTGAGTCTTTACAGCAGGGATGATCATTCAGTATGATCGACAGGGATTTAGTTAGCACAGTTTCCATTAACAAGTATTGCATGACAAATGCCATGCACTGATCACACTACACTAAACTACATTAGATCAATAACTGATATTTTCCAGAGCTGTGCATTACTTAATCAAACCCATAAGCAAGTAAAGGCACTTGGTTTCCAGTTCCATTATGACTTATATCCTTGCATCTAAATACCTCTCCAGTTAATTGCCGGCAAACTCAGGCCGAGTTTCAAGCAAATCTGGGCCATTATAGTTTCAGATGGAAACCAGGCAAATCTGAATGGTTACAGTTCAAAGCTAAACTCAGAAGCACAAAAGGAAGAAGATTTGCACAAAACCCTCTGTGATCCCAAAACATCAAACAGCAGGCTGTTCAAATAAATGCCAGCTGCATTATTTGATAATGGTCTAAATACACAGAAATGCTTTCCTATTGCCTAAAGAGAAAGCCTTGTCTATGTATAGTCTATCAGAGTGAGGCATTAAAACAAGTATAATTTTTATGGGATTGCTGGGGCAAAGATCCCGGATTATTGATTAAAGAGAGAGACTTGTTGCTGCTTCTGTATCTTCTCAAAATGAAAGCTGTAGAAGTAAACGATTTACTATTCAATATTCTGAAATGCTGTCAACCAGGCCAGGAAAATGTCTATCCTGACCCTGACAAATAAATATGGGTCTGAACTTCATAAAGTCTAATGACCAGAATGTATAGTTTGGTTTAATCTTTATCAATAGCCAATTTCTGATCACCAGTGTAGTCCATGATAGGGTAAATAAGAATACATGATTATAAATAGATTGCTGACCAGCCAACAAAAGGTAGAATTTGCTGGAGAGGCCCTGCATTTTCAGCTGGTTTGCAATTACTGTTCTTTCTGTGGGGAGTTAATCTCAATTTCCAAATCTTACTGAGAGCTACATTTTCTCACAACTAGGGTTACTACTAGGGAGTTGGGTGGTTTAAAGCATAAAGCATGATGTTTTCCTCAAGGAACAAGAGACCAATTCCATCTTAAGGTCCAAAAAAGTAAATGTTGTAAGTGATTTTTAGCTCAGTAGTTTCTAACAGTAGGCTTGCCACACAGAATTTCTTAAAATACATCCGATGAAGTGAGCTGTAGCTCACGAAAGCTTATGCTCAAATAAATTGGTTAGTCTCTAAGGTGGCACAAGTACTCCTTTTCTTTTTGTGAATACAGACTAACAGGGCTGTTACTCTGAAACCTTAAAATAATGGATTGATAGTCCTTTTACAAAAGTGATTACTCAATACTTAACACAGGTTGGCTTTGCTTTTTTTCTCTTAAGGGATGCTTGAAGAGTAACTTAGAGAATGTTTTGCTTTTCTAACCTGCTTTGCTCCTAAAGTTGCTTTCGGTCAGTGAAAAAAGAATTCATAGACCAATGTACAAAATATTACACTATGCCTATTAGTGGTGTAGAGATGAAAAGAGAAATAACTATCAATAGTACTCAATTAATGGGTACTCACAAAACCAGTTACAAAGGTTTATAACGCATCTTAATGCGAAGAGAAGTAGATCCAGATAATTCTGCTCATGGGATTCATTGCATTGCCTTTTCCTTGTCCAGAAGAAAACATTTGCTGATACTGAAAATCAATTAAGGCAACTTAAACATCAATAAAAGCTTTTTGATACCAAATTCTTAGTACCCAGCTAAGTATCCAATTTAGTACACAACTATTTTATGTGCTTTGAGATTCTATACCACTATAATTTACATAAAGGAAAAACAGCCAACAGAATACTAGCTTTCCATATGGTTTCTTGGCTAAATACACTAGACTAAATTGAACTAACTTCCTTCTCTCTGCAGATACAGTAATTAACTCTCAGATGTGTACCAAAATGGTGCACATTAACTCCAATCATCCAGGCAAGGCAGTTAAAATAGGATACTCTTAGCATTAATGCAAGCGGTTTATTAAGGTGGAAAGAATGATCGTAACAAAAGGTGCATTAGATTATTACCACTTAAAATAAATGAGAAACTGCATCCTCAATATTACATGTACTCACTAATTACCTTCTGCTCTAATACTATGTTCACTGACACTTGTGTGGTACCTTCTGATTAACATTATCTGGCTTATTTGTGTGTATATTGTCTTTAGGCATGATATTTTTGGGTGTGTATTGAATGCTTGTCCTTTTCTCCAGAAGGACTCGGGACAGATGCACCCCTCAAGAGGGTGAGGGCCATGCATACTGTGACTGGGTTGGGCCAGATGGCTACAGGAGAGTAATAGAAGGCAGACATATTAGCCCCAGGCTAAGTAGGTCCCTTTTCCCTGGGTAAGGTAACAGGGAAGGTTCCAGAACAATCAGGAACCTTCTGGAGACAATTAATTAGATTAGAACACTGGCAGCCAATCAAGAAGCTGTTAGAATCAATTAAGGAAGGCTAATCAGGGCACCTGGGTTTTAAAAAGGAGCTCACTTCAGTTTGTGGTGTGTGTGTGAGGAGCTGGGAGCAAGAGGCACTAGGAGCTGAGAGTGAGAACATGGATTGTTGGAGAACTGAGGTGTACAAGCATTATCAGACACCAGGAGGAAGGTCCTATGGTGAGGATAAAGAAGGTGTTAGGAGGAGGCCATGGGGAAGTAGCCCAGGGAGTTGTAGCTGTCGCACAGCTGTTCCAGGAGGCACTCTAGACAGCTGCATTCCACAGGGCCCTGGCCTGGAACCCGGAGTAGAGGGCAGGCCCGGGTTCCCCCCAAATCCTCCAAACTCCTGGTCAGACACAGGAGGAGTCGACCTGGACTGTGAGTTCAGAAAAACGGCCAAGCTGAGGGCTGCTGTGAAGCTCCAAGGCAAGCAAATCCACAAATAAGCGCAAGACCCACCAAGGCAGAGGAGGAACTTTGTCACAATACATATATAAAAAAGGTGAAATGGAAAGGAACTTACTTGCTGCCATTGATGTCAATGGAAATAAGAATGGGCCCACTGGGGATGTATGTGAGGGAGGTAGGTAATAAGAAGGATAAACATGGAATTTCTCAACGTACATCCTTGAGTAATACAAGCAGGCAAAAACAAACCAGAAATAACACACACCACACACAAGAAAACCACACAAATGAGCTGAATAATGTTAATCAGAAAATAGACCAGAGGTACCAATGAACATACTGTCAAAGTGCAAAGTGAATGGCAAATGAATGCAGTATCTTAGGATGTGCTGTTTCTAATCTCTTGTAGGTGGTAGTAAACATTTATGCACCTTTTGCCTTCAATGGAAATGGTGGGCACTCAGCACACATTCATAAGACACATTCAATATTTTGCAGGATAAGGCTCTGTCAAGGTTCCTCCCCCACTCTGAACTCTAGGGTACAGATGTGGGGACTTGCATGAAAAACCTCCTAAGCTTATCTTTACCAGCTTAGGTCAAAACTTCCCCAAGGTACAAAATATTCCACCCGTCGTCCTTGGATTGGCTGCTACCACCACCAAACTAATACTGGTTACTGGGGAAGAGCTGTTTGGACGCGTCTTTCCCCCCAAAATACTTCCCAAAACCTTGCACCCCACTTCCTGGACAAGGTTTGGTAAAAAGCCTCACCAATTTGCCTAGGTGACTACAGACCCAGACCCTTGGATCTTAAGAACAATGAACAATCCTCCCAACACTTGCACCCCCCCTTTTCTGGGAAATGTTGGATAAAAAGCCTCACCAATTTGCATAGGTGACCACAGACCCAAACTCTTGGATCTGAGAACAATGAAAAAGCATTCAGTTTTCTTACAAGAAGACTTTTAATAAAAATAGTAGTAAATAGAAATAAAGAAATCCCCCCTGTAAAATCAGGATGGTAGATATCTTACAGGGTAATTAGATTCAAAACATAGAGAACCCCTCTAGGCAAAACCTTAAGTTACAAAAAAGACACACAGACAGAAATAGTTATTCTATTCAGCACAGTTCTTTTCTCAGCCATTTAAAGAAATCATAATCTAACACGTACCTAACTAGATTACTTACTAAAAGTTCTAAGACTCCATTCCTGGTCTATCCCTGGCCAAGACGACTACAGACAGACACAGACCCTTTGTTTCTCTCCCTCCTCCCAGCTTTTGAAAGTATCTTGTCTCCTCATTGGTCATTTTGGTCAGGTGCCAGCGAGGTTACCTTTAGCTTCTTAACCCTTTACAGGTGAGAGGAGCTTTCCCCTGGCCAGGAGGGATTTCAAAGGGGTTTACCCTTCCCTTTATATTTATGACAGGCTCTAAAATGGAGGATACAGTTAAAGCAGGTAGGACAGCATTGACAATGGTTGTTAATCTTCATGTTTCTGGGTGTAAGAGGCTTTCTACCTGGGGTCAGGAATAAATACATCCCTGTGGTACAGCATTGCAGTACCCTCCAGTTACATTAGCTATTTATTTTCCTTTCCTCTAGATACCATACTAGGAAGAATACTAGACTAGATAGATCATTATGTGTGGCATTATGGCAATCCTTATGTCCCTACACAAGATTAGGCCGAGACAGTACTCATTTAAAGAAACTCATTACATTCAATTTTTGAAGAGAAAGCATTTTATTGGAGTCTTTGCTGGTCATTAAAGTGAACAGTTTAGTTATAAACCCAATGGGATAAATCTACTGAGTAATACTGTATTAGAGTTATGGACGGAGGGAGGGAGAGAAGCTGGGTTTAAAAGTTTTTAAGAATCAGTGGTGCTACAAATGCTTGAGTGAGGTGATGAACAGCTAATTTGTAACACTTCTGGGAATCAATATAATGCTGTTAGTCCATTTAATAGGATAAACCCTGGGAACACAGCAAAAGGAGTCTGAGTTTTCATTCATCAGAACTTTTCAGACTTTTCTTCCAGCTTGTCAACCATGTCTTATAATTGGGATCCTCTCAGGGATACATCTTCCTGGAAGATTTTTATTTTATTTATTTCTTTAAATACATTTGATTTAATGTGATAAGTCAGGCTTCTGGTCTCCTCTCTTTTGGGCAAAGTGCTTTACCTTTATTAGGATCAAACCTCCCCTTGCTACCTGCAGCTGAAAATGTACTCATCTCTTCATGAATCTTTGCACTTTGGTTCTGTTCCCCGTGTGCCTGTTGCACCTCGAATGAGGAGCTACCAACAAATATAATCACAGCTGAATTTATACCAAGAAAATATCCTCTTCTCAACAAGGGCCATTAACAGATTTCAATTCTCATGAAGCAGCCCCAAAGGGAAGAGTCACGCAAAAGAGATCTATTTGAAGATGGGACTACTGTGTTAACACTTCCTAGACTATCATCATAGCCTCCTGCGTCAATTTTGCACATTTTATTTTTGTGGATGAAGCAGTTCCACAGCAAATCTGTGAGTGCTCTCCAATCAAATCATACCGAACACTTCATAGATAATACATTTATGAATCGTTTGTGATGCAAAAACTGATGGCAGCTGTAAAGATGTGCCCAACAGTTTGGATGCTCATCCAAGTTTTCAAATCGTGCACCTGCGAGACTGGCAGGAAATATTCTGACAACAGGTTTGTGTTATAATTCCAGTTGGTATCTGATTTGTTTGTCCCTACTATTTATGAAAATCCACTATTACAATAACATTGTGTTTAAATAACCTTATTCTCAAGCAATAGAGGCCTGCAAACAGAACAAGTCTGGGTAAATAGAGAGACAAGAAACCCAAAGGACAAGTCAGTCATCAATTGCTTCTTCTGGGTATAAAATGCTGATTCTTGTACCAAGTTAAGTGGTACAGTTTGATTGCCTATTTCCTCATGGCCCAACAACAGGTTTTGAGACATTGCAGATATCGGAGGCATCTAATCTAGTTTTAATTTTCTGCAATACACAGATGTGCAATAATCTGCCTCCGACATTAGGGTCTTATCCTGATCTCTTACAGTTAGCGATTGGATTAAGTTCTGAAGCACGAGGCTTCATAGCCCTTCCAAATTTTTTCTTAGCACTAATTATAACGGCTCTGGATGTTCTGGTTATCCATATAAAGGACCGTTCCGATTTTAATCTTGCTAAATTCTTGTGTTTTAGCCCTTTATCCAGACTCAAAATAAATAACGAGGCTTCTGCTGCTTCCCTCTGGAAATTATTCTGCCGTCCAATGACATTGTCTTGATTTTTTTTTTTTCTTCAAAATGCAGACAGTGTAACGGAAGCCTAGGTTTCTTCTCATGCACAGGCTGTGCTGCAATGCGAGTTTGGAAGACTTCTTCTTAAATTGTGTTTTATTTGTAGCTCTTTTTAATAAGCAAGTTTGAAACTTACCAGCTCCACCACCGACTTTTTTGTTTGACCATGGACAAGGCACTTAATCTCTATGTATCGGAGTTCTCCAACTGTAAAAATTTGGATACTAGCAATTCCCTACTTCACAGGCATGGTGTGAAGATGAATACAAAGGCTGTCAACTAATCGCAATTAGTGCCTGCAATTAACTGAAACCACAATTAACGTGTTAATTGCAATGGAGAGGCAGGCATCACCTGCCAAGGGACCTGACAGTGTCCGGCCAGGCGCAGTAACACAAGCCGCCACTGGAGGGCCAGAAGAGACAAGAAGAGGTTCTCATCCCGGCTCCGGTGGAGAGGTAGGGATCCTGACCCCTCCACACCATGCCCCATTGCCACTGGCTAGCCACTTGCTCCCAGAACCAATATCCTTTCTCTCCCCTCCTTCCCATGCCATACCACATTGTTCCCAGCTAGCCACTTGCTCCCGGGACCAACCCCCTGCCCCACTGCCTCCTGTCAGCCACCCATTCCAAGGACTGACAGCCCTTCCTCCCTTTGCCATACCCCATTGTTTCCAGCCAGCCACTTGCTCCCGGGACCGACCCCCCTGTGCCATGCCACATTGCCTCCAGCCAGCCACTTGCTCCCAAGACTGACAGCAGCCCCCTCCCCAGCATGCCCCATTGCCCCTGGCCAGCCACTCACTCTGGGGACTACCCCCACCCTCTTTGGCTCCATACCCCAATGCCTTCCAGCTGGCCCCTTGCTCCAGGGGGTAGCCCATAGAGAACAGGGGCCTGGCGAGCTCAGCCGCTTTGCACCAGCCTCTCCTCCCCACCACATGCGGAGTCCCGAAGGTAAAATCCACCCTCCCTTGCAAACAAGAGCTCACTCAGCTGAAGGGAACCCACCTAGCTCAGTAAAAGGAGTTTAATAGCACTGTTTAACAGTGCAATTAAAACCGCAATTAATTGCGATTAATTTTTTTAAATCACTTGGCAGCCCTAATAAATACTTTAAGAGAGTATGAATCACAGAATCATAGGATCACAGAATATCAGGGTTGGAAGGGACCTAAGGAGGTCATCTAGTTCAACCCCCTGCTCAAAGCAGGACCAATCCCCAACTAAATCATCCCAGCCAGGGCTTTGTCAAGCCTGACCTTAAAAACCTTTAAGGAAGGAGATTCCACCACCTCCCTAGGTAACGCATTCCAGTGTTTCACCACCCTCCTAGTGAAAAAGTTTTTCCTAATATCCAACCTAAACCTCCCCCACTGCAACTTGAGACCATTACTCCTTGTTCTGTCATCTGCTACCACTTAGAACAGTCTAGATCCATCCTCTTTGGAACCCCTTTCAGGTAGTTGAAAGCAGCTATCAAATCCCCCCTCATTCTTCTCTTCCGCAGACTAAACAATCCCAGTTCCCTCAGCCTCTCCTCATAAGTCATGTGTTCCAGTCCCCTAATCATTTTTGTTGCCCTCCGCTGAACGTTTTCCAATTTTTCCACATCCTTCTTGTAGTGTGGGGCCCAAAACTGGACAGAGTACTCCAGACGAGGCCTCACCAATGTCGACTAGAGGGGAACGATCACGTCCCTCAATCTGCTGATAATGCCCCTACTTATACATCCCAAAATGCCATGAATCACTCAGAAACCTTAGTACTTAGGTCATTAAAGCACCTAACTTGGAAAGAAAATGACACTAATCTGTACTATTCACCACATTAATGGGTGACCGTTTAGGAACACTTGGCATATCTGTTTAATTGCATAATGGCTGCAGTTCTATTGGTTGATACCAATTTAGTTGTATTTTTTCATAGTTTTTAACCCACCAGTTTCTGTCTCTTGAAAAGATACCCAACAACTGTTGCAATGCAGAAATAGTACACTTGGTCAGTTAAAACCTCAAAGAGTGACTTCAGAGAAATGGTTAACTTTCAATCAGAAAAACTGTGGCAGGTTTTATACAGGTATCTTTAAAACATTCATGCTAACCCTTATGAAAAGGTCTGTTTTTCTCTACTGCTGATTATTAAGAGCTAAGTTTCTGTATAGCAGTAATATGTTCGTAGGTTTATTATCTAACAGTATTTCATGCTGCTTGGATTGTAGGCCAAGAGCAAACAGATTTACTCACTAGATCATGTGAGGAACCCAGCCACAAAGTGCTGCTGTAGATTTGAATTTATGACATCATATTGCAAGAAACAATACATTTGGAATACTGCATAGCAGAGAATGCAAAATATCACCATACCAACCCTGTTGTGCAGAGCATATTGGTATTTCATTGCCAACCCTGGATTGGAAAAACCTAGGTAGATTATGGCCCCAATTAATGGGTTGCCAACTTTTTTAAAAACTGGCACAATCAGGATGCTTTCACTATGTTATTAACCAACTGTAGAATGAAACTAAATATTTCCCATGTCATACTGTTTAAATACGAATATGTAGTACTACAGTAAATGAAACAATGAATTCACACTACTGTAGCTCTTTTGGGTAATGTTGATTGCTAATTTGGCTCCTGATTTACTGAAGTCTGAGTATCACTGGTCTTAACCAAAGAGGAACCCACGGAACCACCTGTGGGAGGTGTCTACATGAAAGTATGCATTTTTCATGTTGAGAGCTGCGAACCACATGCCCTCTTCTAAGGAGGAAATTATTGATGCCGAAGAGATTATTTGGAATTTTAGCTTTTGGATGAGTATGTTTAGTCAACATAAATCGAGAAACTTGACCAGATAGCTTCCGTGAATAACTTCCAGTACCCATTTGTTGCTAGTTAGGGCCCTTCAGTTGCAGGCAAGTTGAGTAAGGCAGCCTCCAAAAGGAAACTCTTTGGCTGAAGATTAGACTGAGATGTGGTAGTGGATGTTGCCGGGGCTGTGTTCCTGGACCTATAAATCCTCTGTCTTTCACATGATCATTACTGATTATGTTGATAATAAAAGGGCTGAGGAGATGGTCTCACTCTCTACCTCTGTTTGTGATGTTTTGTCTTGGAGGCAGGGGGCGGGGGAAGATGTCCAGAGAGCAAAAAGTTGTCCTCAAACCTTTGAGGGAGTGTAGAGATTTTTCTGTCGTCTCGTGGATCAGACTGATCATATCAAAGGCTCGATCCTGGCTAGTACTCTGCAACTCATTAGGGAAACCTGAGGATTGTAACAAGAATTTCGCCTCATAACAATGGCTGTAGACATTCCTCTGGACTCCTGGGTGTGCAGCATCCACCAGGGCCTGGAAGGAAATTCTGGCCACCAATCTGCCCTTGTCAATGATGGCCTGGAAGTGGCTCTATCCTCTTCTGGGAGTTTGCCCTTAAAATCTAAAATCTTGGTATAACTGTTAAAATCATGTGCCTAAGAGACTCTCCCTTAATCTCATGGGAAGCCCTCTCTTTAGGCTGAGCAATCTTAGCCTCTGATCCTGAGCTCGTGTTTGGAGGGCAACTGCTTGCTTGCTTGATGCAGCTGATATATAGGGGGGCAGTCCCCGGCCCAGATCTGACTGGGATCATTGGCCTTCTCTATCAGGCGTTTCTTAAGTCTCAGTTCCCAACCGTCATGAGTTCTGGGGGGAAAGGAGTGGCAGATGCTGCACTTGGCTGAGATGTGAGCCTCATCTGGGCAGCAGAGGCAGCACTGATGTTCACCACTCACAGAAAAGCAGCAAACAGTTTTTGAATCTTGGAACCCTGGGCATAATCCCAGCCTTTCTGGGGGATGGGGGAATTCACCAGGATGGGGGGGAAAGGGCAAAACAACAATCTTAGAACACTATGCTACAATAATACTAAACCAAAACTATTTCAAAGATATTTACAGCAATGATGCAGTAAAAAAGGAGCTGAGGACACTGAAGATTCTGACTCATACCATGTGGCAGTAAGAAGGAATTGGGGAGGCGTCAGCCTGCACTGCCCTTTATGTCGATGGTTCAGCACATGTGGAGAGTTATGGGGCATATGCACGGACCAACAGACACTGCTTGCAAGAAAATTCCACTTTGAATTCACAATTTTAGTTAATTCAGATTAATTTTTCTGAGGGTCTGTGATGGGGCGTCCACCACACACTGGCCTATAAAGGGTTAATGGAGCCCTAGGAAGGCTGTGCAAAAAGCAGCCAATAGGAGAGGGGCTGCGAGGAGCAGCCAATAAAGGCTTGGCAGACCCATATAAAAAGGGCTGCAGGGCAGAGCCGCTTCAGTTGCTCCCTGGTGCTCAAGAATGGAGGACTGGCTGCTTTGAAGGAGAAGGAGAGATAGCACCTGGGACAGAGCAGTGCTGGGCAGGATCAGGGGAGTGAGAGCGAGCTTCTGGCCGGCTGATAGAGCCTACACACTGAGGCCCTGAGATAAGGCAGAGACGTGCGGAAGTGGCCCAAGGAAGTAGACTGAGAAGTTGGAAGGGACGCAGCAAGTGGCAGCCATCTATAGGGTCCCCTGGCTGGGACCTGGAGTAGTGGGTGGGCCCAGGTCCCCGGTCCCCAACCCCAGCTGCTGTGGAAGTGGTCATACAATTGGCTCCAGCTCCACTGAAGGAAGTGGCTGGACAACAGACTGCAGTTCCCCCGGAAGGGGGGAGCACAGAATGTGGCACACCCAGAGGTTGTCCTGTGGGTTATGTGGGTCCTGGGGCACAAGTGACGGCAGCAAGACACCACCAGAAGAAGGTGCACTGGTTAGCAGAGTTAACCCCCGGGACAGCCAGCAGGAAGCTCCACAGCGGTTAGTTGAACCCTGTCACAGTGCCCCTGTGTAGACAAGCCTGTAGGCTGCTAAATCACTTAGGCTTCCCAATGCTGAGTGGAGCAACACCTAAATACATTTAAAAATCTGTACTTACGTGACACATGAAATATGTAGCTAATTCAGAACTGAAAGTAGGTAATCAGAATCCCAGGTCCACGCTTTAATAAAAAGATCATCCTTACTCTTCTCACGTGTACTCTGTTATTGAGATGGAATCTTAAACAGGTTTATTCCCAACTCTTCATTTTAGTATTTATTTTTGTATTGTTACAATGCCTAAAAGCCCCAGTAACAGACCAGGACCCCATCATGCTAGGCACTGTACAAACACAGAACAAAAAGATGGTCCCTGCCCCAAACAGCTTACAAGCTAAATAACCCCGGTATTTGTATTGCAGTAGCACCTAAAGGTGCTACATAAACTCACAGGAAATCAGAGTAACAGCCGTGTTAGTCTGTATTCGCAAAAAGAAAAGGATGCATACCGTGGAAACTACAGCAGACTTTATATACACACAGAGAATATGAAACAATACCTCCTCCCACCCCACTGTCCTGCTGGTAATAGCTTATCTGAAGTGATCATCAGGTTGGGCCATTTCCAGCAAAAATCCAGGTTTTCTCACCCTCCACCCCCCACACAAATTCACTCTCCTGCTGGTGATAGCCCATCCAAAGTGACAACTCTTTACACAATGTGCATGATAATCAAGTTGGGCCATTTCCTGCACAAATCCAGGTTCTCTCACCCCCTCACCCCCCTCCCAAAAACCACACACAAACTCACTATCCTGCTGGCAATAGCTCATCCAAAGTGACCATTCTCCCTACAATGTGCATGATAATCAAGGTGGGCCATTTCCAGCACAAATCCAGGTTTTCTCACACACACCCCCCCACCCCCATACACACACAAACTCACTCTCCTGCTGGCAATAGCTCATCCAAAGTGACCATTCTCCCTACAGTGTGCATGATAATCAAGGTGGGCCATTTCCAGCACAAATCCAGGTTTTCTCACACACACCCCCACCCCCATACACACACAAACTCACTCTCCTGCTGATAATAGCTCATCCAAACTGACCACTCTCCAAGTTTAAATCCAAGTTAAACCAGAACATGGGGGGGGGGGGGGTAGGAAAAAACAAGAGGAAATAGGCTACCTTGCATAATGACTTAGCCACTCCCAGTCTCTATTTAAGCCTAAATTAATAGTATCCAATTTGCAAATGAATTCCAATTCAGCAGTTTCTCGGTTTCAGGTTGCAGGGCTGTCTGTAGGCAAGGACTGGCCTGTCTCCCAAGATTTGTGAGAGTGTTGGGTCATCCTTTAGGATAGGTTGTAGATCCTTAATAATGCGTTGGAGGGGTTTTAGTTGGGGGCTGAAGGTGACGGCTAGTGGCGTTCTGTTATTTTCTTTGTTAGGCCTGTCCTGTAGTAGGTAGCTTCTGGGAACTCTTCTGGCTCTATCAATCTGTTTCTTTACTTCTGCAGGTGGGTATTGTAGTTGTAAGAAAGCTTGACAGAGATCTTGTAGGTGTTTGTCTCTGTCTGAGGGGTTGGAGCAAATGCGGTTGTATCGCAGAGCTTGGCTGTAGACGATGGATCGTGTGGTGTGGTCAGGGTGAAAGCTGGAGGCATGCAGGTAGGAATAGCGATCAGTAGGTTTCCGGTATAGGGTGGTGTTCCTTGCCTACAGACAGCCCCGCAACCTGAAGCAAATACTCACCAACAACCACATACCACACAACAGAACCACTAACCCAGGAACTTATCCTTGCAACAAAGCCTGTTGCCAATTGTGCCCACATATCTATTCAGGGGACACCATCACAGGGCCTAATAACATCAGCCACACTATCAGAGGCTCATTCACCTGCACATCCACCAATGTGATATATGCCATCATGTGCCAGCAATGCCCCTCTGCCATGTACATTGGTCAAACTGGACAGTCTCTACGTAAAAGAATAAATGGACACAAATCAGATGTCAAGAATTATAACATTCATAAACCAGTCGGAGAACACTTCAATCTCTCTGGTCACGCAATCACAGACATGAAGGTCACTATCTTAAAACAAAAAAACTTCAAATCCAGACTCCAGCGAGAAACTGCTGAATTGGAATTCATTTGCAAATTGGATACTATTAATTTAGGCTTAAATAGAGACTGGGAGTGGCTAAGTCATTATGCAAGGTAGCCTATTTCCTCTTGTTTTTTCCTACCCCCCCCCCCGATGTTCTGGTTTAACTTGGATTTAAACTTGGAGAGTGGTCAGTTTGGATGAGCTATTACCAGCAGGAGAGTGAGTTTGTGTGTGTATGGGGGTGGGGGTGTGTGTGAGAAAACCTGGATTTGTGCTGGAAATGGCCCACCTTGATTATCATGCACATTGTAGGGAGAATGGTCACTTTGGATGAGCTATTGCCAGCAGGATAGTGAGTTTGTGTGTGTATGGGGGTGAGGGGGGGTGTGTGAGAAAACCTGGATTTGTGCTGGAAATGGCCCACCTTGATTATCATGCACATTGTAGGGAGAATGGTCACTTTGGATGAGCTATTGCCAGCAGGATAGTGAGTTTGTGTGTGGTTTTTGGGAGGGGGGTGAGGGGTGAGAGAACCTGGATTTGTGCAGGAAATGGCCCAACTTGATTATCATGCACATTGTGTAAAGAGTTGTCACTTTGGATGGGCTATCACCAGCAGGAGAGTGAATTTGTGTGGGGGGTGGAGGGTGAGAAAACCTGGATTTGTGCTGGAAATGGCCCAACCTGATGATCACTTTAGATAAGCTATTACCAGCAGGACAGTGGGGTGGGAGGAGGTATTGTTTCATATTCTCTGTGTGTATATAAAGTCTGCTGCAGTTTCCACGGTATGCATCCGATGAAGTGAGCTGTAGCTCACGAAAGCTCATGCTCAAATAAATTGGTTAGTCTCTAAGGTGCCACAAGTACTCCTTTTCTTCTCACAGGAAATGACGACCTGAAGAGCTCAATCTAAACGGAGGCAGGATGCAACAAATGAGTGTGAAAAATGAGAAGTGGGGAGAGAGTATTAGAATAATGAAGATCAGATAAGACTGGTACATAGGCTGGCTATTGCACGATGTGCAGTTCCCTGATCATTCCAAGCATCTCACTGTATGCATGTGTGTTTGCCCTTTTTATGTTAAAAGTAAAACCAGCTATTGCCAGCAGATACCCAACCAAACCATGTTTGATTGGCTGATTTCTTGTAGCAACAGTAGGGATTGAAGAGAGATTTGAAGGAGGGGAGGATATATTTGAAGGTAATATGGACCCTGGGAATACCTAGGATTCCAGAGTTCATTCTGTATTAATACCTATAGCATATTACTACGTATAGTACTGCACACATACTTTCTAAACTAATAGTTTATTACACAGTAGCAAAATTTTCTATAAATTGGTTTTATGGAGAACATCCCTACTCATTGACTGACCAGATTAACACTTAAATTCAGAAAAAAAACAACCCACTTTCACATGGTTTGATTTACAAGAGACTTTGTTAGAAAGACCCTGTGCTGAAAGCATCGTGTTCACCCTTTAGACACCATAGAAAACACATACTTAATCTCCTTGAGACAAACACTGCCCTTTGTTACAAGTGGATTTAAGGTTAGTAACTTTTAGGCCAAGTACTAGACAAGTTCTGTTATTTCACATTTGCAACACAGACTTCTAAAAATCTCTTTGACCCAATGATTAAGACCTACATAAGGGACTTGTGATTTTGGGTGTCTCAATATTTGACTGCCCAATTTGTGACACCTTGAAGAGACCTTGATTTTCAGAGGATGGATGCTCAAGCACTTTCTGAGGATCAGGCTCCTTTAAGATGTCTCAAATTGCACACCCAAAAACTAAGGCATCCAGAAATCATCAGTTACTTTTGAAAATTTAAGCCTAAATCTCTTTTTTTCTCCAAAACCACTGCTTTGTTTGCTTATAGTAACTAAGTTATCCGTGGATACAGTTTTGAAGAGTACTTATAAAGAGGACTTTGGCCTGAATACATTTTCCCTGATTAAATATCTATCATAAGTTCCAGGCAACATTAAACACAATTTGTATTCAACTTTTTGATTATGTTCATTCTCAATATTTTGAGTTTGGCAAACTCTCCTGTCATAACATAGCCACCTGAGGGAATACAACATTTCAGATACTGAGTCAGAATTTGGCTTGGAGGGGTAATTAGTCTTTGTTACCTCTCAAATCACAAACAGAGCGGAAATAAATGTATGGCATCAACCCTAACTCCTACAACTTACGGTGAAGTCTTGGTCACTTTTCAGCTCTGAAGTAAAAAAACGCTAGGTTAGGCTATAGCATATGATACATAACATGTGAAACACTGAAAGCATCATTCCTAGAGATACAAACACTGCCTGTATACCCCCTCAGCTCTTGACTACCAACATTATATTGAGGTAGCATATATCTCCCACAGTACGATGTTGCAGAGGTGAAAGCCAGGTTAAAGACAAGTGCAAGACTTAGAAGGGGGAGCTTTACAGCGAGGTGGAGATGACAAAACAACTTTAGTGATGCTCATGCAATCCAGTAAAGGAAGTGAGGTAGAAACACATGCAGTACCTTGTGATCTCAGAGTCAGGGAGCAGGCCTATGTGGTAGTGGGGATAGGGAGCTGTAAGAAGGAAGCTTTTGTCACACTCGACAGGGGAATAGTGCCTAGGAGAAGGTGCTTTATCACACAGTTTGTTCACAGTGCTGTAAACAGGTTCAGGAGGCCTGGTGGTACAGAGACAAGAGTAAAAAATTAGATGTGTAGTAATGTGCAAGAACATACAGATTATGCAACGATCCGAATGTAAAAGCATGCAACAAAAACCTATCAAATTTTCAGCAGAACTTTTGGACAGTACAATGTGCTGTTAAGTCAGAAATTAGAACTTGATTAAACAGTGTCATTGCATACAAGACTGTTGTATAGAAGGATGAAGGTAATATACTTGTACCATAAAATTGTCTCATTTTCTGTGGCTCTGACTGAAAGGGCCACGTCCTACCTTCTGAAGCTCACTGATGTATTTTCCCAATGGATCTGTTCTTTATACATATCAAAAAACAACACACACACACACAACTTTCTGTCCCCCATCAGTAAAGTGTTGCATCCATACCCACTATGGTAGAAGAAAGTATGTGGGCCCAAGTCTATTATTCAGCAAAATATACTTATCTTCTTTTCCTTAAATTTACAGATGAATCACAATTTTTGACTGAAAACACCACACCCATGGACTTCAGAAGGTGAGAGCTTCCAGATGGAACTATGGTCAACATGTGTCAACACAGGTCACCTTTGACACATACAGACACACACATCATAATGTGCTGTTAAGCAAGGTATACAGTTATTGTGATGACCTATGTGTACTGTATTCAGACTCAATAACAGTGTGGCTTGAACTGTCAAAACCACTAAATTAATGACAACATCCTTTGAAGCTAGTATGTCATCAAGAGCCTGATCCTGCAACTACGAAGTCTCAGAACAGTGATGAAATTTACTATGTACATGCTACAACCATGTAGGCACAGGGTATGAAGGTTGCCCAGAGGGACAGCTGTCCTAGTGGAAGCATTCACACTTGGGGGAAGGCAACACTTCCGCTGCTCCTATGGAACATCTGCCAGTCAAGGTTCCACTGGAGCTTGCCAGCAAAGGACTCTCAGAAAATGCACGGATTCAGTGCATCCACGCGTGCCTTGGCTCTTCTCCCTGCTCCACTTTGTGGGCTCCACTAGTCAGCTATTGGCCTGCTGACAGAATGGTGATTGCAGGAGGCTTGTATACTAAACCCAGACTCTGAGAATACAACAAACTGCTCAGTGCTTTTATCCCAGGTTCTGCCAGCAGACCCACTGTATGAAACATTAATACCTGACCTATACAGAGTAAAGTATGGGAGCCCTAAAACTGAATAGTGAAACTTTTTAAAGAAACCTCTTGAAGTCATCAACAAACGCTGCAGACTCAAAAACTTGCTAATGAAGTTTCCAGTTCTTCTTGTAAAACCATGAAGCACTTACAGCATGATTCTTTTGCCATTATTTTGCATAGGTACCAGAATCTCAGGATAGCAGTGTATGCTCTGTTATAAAATCCCATTTGCAGAGCTCTCTACATCATAGTTATATCACTCGCAAAATCTTGGCAATTTACACAGAACAGAATTCCACTTTCCCCTTGGTTTTCAGGGGATTGCTATTTTCTTATTACAAATATTTGGTTTACTCAATATGAAAAATTACTTTCTAAACAAATCCGCATTTGAGTTGAGTACTCTTATGCCAAGTTTAGCCCAATGAAAAATTTACAATGGTAATTTAAAATGGAAGGAGATAAAATACTTAAACAGCAAATTTGGCAGTTATGAAAATTATCAAACATTTAGTCTATCCCAGTGTTTCTCAAACTTTTGTACTGGCGACTCCTTTCACACAGCAAACCTATGAGTGCGACCCCCCCTTATAAATTAAAACCCCTTTTTTTCTATTTAACACTATTATAAACGCTGGAGATCATGCAGGGTTAAAGTGTCAGGTGGAGGCTGACAGCTTGCGACCCCCCCATGTAATAACCTTGTGACGATCCCCAGTTCGAGAATCCCTGTTCTATCTCTTTGGAAACGTTCTTAAGGAAACAAAGGGTTTTTATGCTCTATATGTTTCACAAAAAGTTTTCTGGGTGGGTATTTTAATTCACCTACTACATTAATTACTGTACTGTCTGAAATAGTAATAATCCAGAGATAGCACATCTGATATTTTGGTGTCATTTTAGATCATCATACAGCCTTCCATTCCTTCAAAACTGATTTTTTTTGCAGGGCAATATATTCTAAAAAAGCACAAATATCCAATTCATACAGTGTGTAATACTGATTATGAAGGGATTGTGCTTCTGGAAGAGAAAGGTGACACGGAACCAGAGTTCCCTGTGACTTAAAACACCAACATAGTCATGATCAAGTTGGTGACTGAATAAAACAACTGAGAACTTGTAAATTCTCATCTTCACTTCAAGTAATAGATGAAGCAGGAGTGCTACTGTTTCGGGACACCTGACTGGAATATATATGTATAGCATTAATGATTTATTTCCAGAAATAACTTTATGCCTGACCTTCCAGCCAGAGATAAGTTTAAATGTAACATGCAAAAGAAACAAACATACACAAGTCTTGTGAATACATTGTAATAATCTAATTACACTGAAATCATAGAAGTAGGTGACCATCACTTCTTTTTTTGGGTCAAACATCATGCCATGCAGACAAGGAGGAGAGGTGTGGTGAATGCTATGTTACTCGATAGTAGCAAACCATTACAGTAAAGCACAGTGAAGATAAACATTCAGTGCAAGTCCATCTACCTAAACACATAAATTACACTCATCACCAGATATGTGAACGAACACAGTCACTCCCATACAGCCCTATAGAAATGAGTCCCATCTTGTAAACCAAGCAATTTAAAATGTTAGTATTCTTCACTCTGACAAAGTCTCCTAAGTCTCACTGGACTGGCAGCATAGCAGAAAACTGGAATTTGCTTTAATGAACATTTTCAAATAAATGTAACACTATTAAAAATGCTCAGTTCACAGCACTGGAATATTAAGTCCTTTATTTACAGGTTTAACACAAACAGTGACACTGAGTAGGCCCACAATATTCCACTAATAATCCTGACTTGGAGACACAAGTTTTACGGGCAGAAGGGGAGTTCCGTTTCCTTGCCCCTTCAATTCTTGTCCACCCTACTGAGCATAAATCAGGACATCAGTTAATTCACTGTGATGTCCTCTATTAACTGACCTGAGACTATCATAACCACCATCGAATGGTAGAGCCTTGTAGTTACAGGAACCTAGGTTGAACTGGTTATCTAGATCCCATGGTATCATTCAGACTTGTCATTTTTGAACATTAATAACATTACAATTGCATAACTCGGCCCTAGCTGCATGATATTTGCTTTGAAAGGACTAGTGCAAGAACTTAGAAGAAAAGTCATACTAATGGGTCAGGGTTCTGAATGTGCCAGTCTAGACTTATATTTACACCAACATATCCCAAGTAAATAAAAATTAAGGGTTAAAAACAGAACATTAAACTTAGGATAAATTAGGGGTCTATAATGCAAATTAGATACATTAAAATATGTCACTGTGCAGATAAACAAGCACATGAGGACATCGTAATGCAGGGGTACTCAACAGGTGGATCACAGGCCAAATCTGAACCACCAGGTGCTTTTGAACAGTCCCCAAAATCTTTTTATTTATTTTTATCATTATTGTTATTATTTTTTTATTATTTTCTCTGGAGTCTGGACCTTGATTATAACTTGACCAAGAAATTTGGATCTTGACAAAAAATAACTGATTACCCCTGTCCTGATGTCGTCTTCTTCTAGACCAGTAGCTCTCAAACTTTTTATATTATGAACCATTTCCCGTGACAGACATCCTCTTATCTTATCTCCTGATCCAACATCTTTCCTGTGACACTTATAATATGAAGAAAAAAGTAATATTAGGAGAATTAAGGAGACTACTTACACCTACACTGAATGGTTCTTCTAACACAGGTAAGCATTTGTTAGCTTCCCTAGCCCCTAGTACTATTTCACAAGGGTTAATCAGTCACTGTTAATTTAACGTTGTAGACCTCTCTTCTCCAATCCTATGACAGGGAGACAGACTGTCATCTGTTGTAGGATGCAGGTAAGGGAACATACAATAAGATGGCTTTTTAGAACTGGTTTGCAATGTGCCACTCTGTAAAATAAAGTCAAGGAAGTTTAACTGTTCTTCCAGAATAAAAAAAAATAGAGAGGCAGATTGAAAACAAAGACTTATGAAGCATTTTCATAAAATGAGTTTAAGTATGTGCCGTGATTTATTCAAAAGTATTAGCAAAACATACAAGATGGATGTACACTTGATCGTGATTAACACAAATACAACACAATTTTTATACTACTGAATAAATAAACTACATGAGGAAAGCAAAAACCAAACATTATGAGATACATTTTCATCAAAGATTTACAACCTATCCTGAAAAATGATCCCTCACTCTCACAGATCTTAGGAGACAGACCAGTCCTCGCTTACATACAGCCCCCCAACCTGAAGCAAATACTCTCCAGCGACCACACACCAAAAACACTAACCCAGAAACCTATCCTTGCAATAAAGCCTGATGCCAACTCTGTCCACATATTTATTCAAGTGACACCATCATGGGACCTAATCACATTAGCCCCGCCATCAGTGGCTCGTTCACCTGCACATCTACCAATGTGATATATGCCATCATGTGCCAGCAATGCCCCTCTGCCATGTACATTGGCCAAACCGGACAATCTCTATGCAAAAGAATAAATGGACACAAATCTGACATCAGGAATCATAACATTCAAAAACCGGTAGGAGAACGCTTCAACCTCTCTGGCTACTCAGTAAAAGATTTAAGGGTTGCAATTTTGCAACAGAAAAGCTTCAAAAACAGACTCCAACGAGAAACTGCTGAGCTTGAATTAATATGCAAACTAGATACCATTAACTTGGGTTTGAACAGAGACTGGGAGTGGCTCAGTCTTACACATGTGGAATCTATTTCCACATGTTAAGTATCCTCACACCTTCTTGTCAGCTGTCTAAATGGGCCATCTTGATTATCACTGCAAAAGTTTTTTTTCTCCTGCTGGTAATAGCTCATCTTAATTAATTAGCCTCTTACAGTTTGTATGGCAACTTCCACCTTCTCTGTATGTATTGTGGCAAAATACCTTGTTCGCCTCAGTAGGCTCAGTCCTTTTTAGCTTTGGAGACTCAGGTTTGGGGCAAGGCAAATCATTATAGGTGGCACAGGGTCCTGCTACTCCTCTCCTCAGTCAGTCCCTTGTGCTTGTTTTCCTTTCCTTCTGGGGAGCAAGTGCAGCCTCCCTACTGGGAAGGTCTGGTGTCTTGCTGCAAACAGCCTACTGGCAACTTCCCTGCTCCTCTCACTCCCTCACTCTCCCCCTCGTACCACCCAGGGGAGGGTTTAAAAAGGTCCCAAGTAGTTGGAGTCAGCTGCACCTAATTGGTTCCCTAGCAACCCCTTTTCCAGCTGAACTTTATTGCCCCATGGTTCTCTCTCCTCAGTGGATAGGGAGGGGCCTTTTAATCCCCTGGGACTAATTACTACCCCCCTTTTGTAGTTGTTTGTCCTGGGTTTACCACATATTCCTCCCCTCCTCCCCCCCGCCCAACACTATGGGGCTGGGCTACTTGGGTCGGCAAACAGTGCACTCTCGACAGGCCATCCGCATTGCCATGTTGGATTCCAGACCTACGTTGTACTCTGAAGTGGAAGGGTTGAAGCGACAGGAACCATCTCGTCACTCTGGCATTTTTGTCTTTATTTTGGTGCATCCACTGCAGAGGGGCATGGTCCGTGACAAGGATAAACCTCTGTCCAGTAGATAGTAGCGGAGGCTTTCTACGGCCCATTTTACCGCCAGGCATTCTTTTTCGACAACGGCGTATTTCCGTTCCCTAGGCAGTAGCTTCCTACTGAGGAAGAGGACAGGGTGTTCGTCATCCCCGACCATTTGTGAAAGTACTGCCCCCAACCCTACATCAGAGGTGTCGGTTTGTAGGATAAACTCCTTCCCCGAGTCTGGGGCCACAAGTATGGGGTCAGTGCAGAGGGCTGTCTGTAGATCTGAAAAAGCATCTTCAGCCGCGGTCATCCATCTTACTGTGTCTGGGCCCCGAGCTTTCGTTAGGTCCGTTAATGGGCATGCCCTGGTGGCAAAGTAGGGAATGAACTGTCTATAGTACCCCACTAGTCCCAGGAATGCCCTGACCTGTTTTTTTCAGAGTGGTCGGGGCCACTTCTGCATAGCTTCTAACTTGTTGAGTTGGGGCCTCCCCACGCCCCTCCCCACTATATACCCGAGGTATTTGGCTTCAGCCAGCCCGAGCGAACAGTTGGAGGGGTTTGCCATCAGCCCTGCCTTCCTCAGAGTATCCAGCACTGCCTCCACCTTCTCCAAGTGTGTCTCCCAGTTGGGGCTATATATGATAACGTTGTCGAGATAGACTGCTGCGTACTTGCCATGTGGTCGCAACAGTTTTTCCATGAGCCTTTGGAAAGTAGCGGGCGCCCCATGCAATCCAAATGGGAGGACAGTGTACTGATATAGTCCCTCTGGAGTTGCAAAGGCCGTCTTCTCTTTGTCGGCCTTGGCCAGGGGGATCTGCCAACAGCCTTTGGTCAGGTCAAGGGTAGACATAAACCGTGCTTTTCCCAATCTGTCAATTAGCTCATCTATCCGGGGTATAGGGTACACATCAAACTGGGACACCTCATTCAGCTTTCGGAAGTCATTGCAGAACCTCACGCTGCCATCCGGCTTAGGCACTAAAACCACTGGACTTGACCATTGGCTCTGAGATTCTTCAATGACTCCTAAAGGCCAGCATTTTCCTGACCTCTGTCCTGATCTCCTCTCTTTTGGCCTCCAGGAATCGGTATGGCTTGACGTTCACCTTCACTCCAGGCTCTGTGAGGATGTGATGGTGAACCTCAGTAGTCCTGCCTGGCTTTTCTGAGAACACATCCTGGTTGCATTTAATCAGGCTGATCACTTCAGATCATTGCTCTGGAGTCAACTCCAGGGATATTCCCACTTGGTCGGGTTGGTTGCTTTTAGGGGATGATGCCCCTAGTGCAACCACATGTGCTTCTCTATCCTGACGTGGTTTCAGCAGGTTTATATGGTAGATCTGTTCCAGCTTCCAGCGACCCGGCTGTCGGACCTTATAGTCGACTTCTCCTATGGCTTCTATTAATCTCATATGGCCCCTGCCACCTGGCCAAGAGCTTGCTCTCTGCTGTGGGTATGAGCATCATTACCCGGTCTCCCACCTGGAACTTCCACGTCATTGCTTGGCGATTGTAGTATGTCCGTTGGGCCCCTTGGGCCTTCTCAATCTTATCTTCGAAAACTCATGGCGATCAGGGGAAGTCCCAGACGACTGGAAAAAGGCTCATGTAGTGCCCATCTTTAAAAAAGGGAAGAAGGAGGATCCTGGGAACTACAGGCCAGTCAGCCTCACCTCAATCCCCGGAAAAATCATGGAGCAGGTCCTCAAGGAATCAATCCTGAAGCACTTACATGAGAGGAAAGTGATCAGGAACAGTCAGCATGGATTCACCAAGGGAAGGTCATGCCTGACTAATCTAAGTGCTTTCTATGATGAGATTACTGGTTCTGTGGATGAAGGGAAAGCAGTGGATGTATTGTTTCTTGACTTTAGCAAAGCTTTTGACACGGTTTCCCACAGTATTCTTGTCAGCCAGTTAAAGAAGAATGGGCTGGATGGATGCACTACAAGATGGGTAGAAAGTTGGCTAGATTGTCGGGCTCAATGGGTAGTGATCAATGGCTCCATGTCTAGATGGCAGCCGGTATCAAGTGGAGTGCCCCAAGGGTCAGTCCTGGGGCCGGTTTTGATCAATATCTTCATAAATGATCTGGAGGATGGTGTGGATTGCACTCTCAGCAAATTTGCAGATGATACTAAACTAGGAGGAGTGGTAGATACGGTGGCAGGTAGGGATAGGATACAGAGGGACCCAGACAAATTGGAGGATTGGGCCAAAACAAATCTGATGAGGTTCAACAAGGATAAGTGCAGGGTCCTGCACTTAGGATGGAAGAATCCAATGCACTGCTACAGACTAGAGACAGAATGGCTAGGCAGCAGTTCTGCGGAAAAGGACCTAGGGGTGACAGTGGACGAGAAGCTGGATATGAGTCAGCAGTGTGCCCTTGTTGCCAAGAAGGCCAATGGCATTTTGGGATGTATAAGTAGGGGCATAGCCAGCAGATCGAGGGACATGATCATTCCCCTCTATTCGACATTGGTGAGGCCTCATCTGGAGTACTGTGTCCAGTTTTGGGCCCCACACTACAAGAAGGATGTGGAAAAATTGGAGAGAGTCCAGCGAAGGGCAACAGAGATGATTAGGGGTCTGGAACACATGACTTATGAGGAGAGGCTGAGGGAACTGGGTTTGTTTAGTCTGCAGAAGAGAAGAATGAGGAGGGATTTGATAGCTGCTTTCAACTACCTGAGAGGTGGTTCCAAAGAGGATGGTTCTAGACTATTCTCAGGACAAGGAGTAATGGTCTCAAGTTGCAGTGCGCGAGGTTTAGGTTGGATATTAGGAAAAACTTTTTCACTCGGAGGGTGGTGAAACACTGGAATGCGTTACCTAGGGAGGTGGTAGAATCTCCTTCCTTAGAAGTTTTTAAGGTCAGGCTTGACAAAGCCCTGGCTTGGATGATTTAATTGGGGATTGGTCCTGCTTTGAGCAGGGCGTTGAACTAAATGACCTCCTGAGGTCCTTTCCAACCCTGATATTCTATGATTCTATGATTCTCCAGGTGTTTGCGCACAAGAGGGGCAGCTTGGGCTATCCTGTCTTTCATTTGCAATACATGTTCAACGATGTTTCTCCGTGTTCGGCTGTTCTTCCCAGCCCTCTTTGGCCATGTCCAATATGCCCCTGGGTTGGCGACCATATAACAGCTCGAATGGGGAGAATCCAGTGGAAGCTTGGGGAACCTTGTTAGGATATAGATATTCAGGCCTGTCTGTAAAGGCCTATACTCTAAGAATTTAGGTGTATTCCTATCACTTGGCTAGTTAGAGGTATAAAAGAAAGAATCAAAATCACTGTCTGCCAGTGTAAGGGCCTTCTCTTACTGTGACAGTCTGAGGCCCTGTTCTTAGGCTAAGGCCTTTGGCTAAGCGACAGAGGCAGCCATAAGCTGGGAAGTGAATGGTCACATCCTCACATTCCAAACTAGTCACATTGAAATAAGGTGCTATTGGGCTGTTAGGGATTTAATCCTGTCCTTATAGTGCCTATCACCTCCAGAGAAAGGGAAGTGCCTAGAAGCTGTAAAAGGAAATTGAGGTTGATAGTTTTCTGTCTGGTAAGAACTCACTTATCAATAGACACAGCTGGGAAACTCTTATGTCTTTACAGATGTAGTTGTGAAATCCTCACTTCTGTATTGTTTTGTCATTATAGTTCCCACTTTGCTATTGTTTATTGGCATGGTCTCTGTCTGGTTCTGTGATTGCTTCTGTCTGCTGCATAATTAATTTTGCTGGGTGTAAACTAATTAAGGTGGTGGGATATAATTGGTTAGCTAATCCATGTTAGGATTGGTTAGTTAAATTTTAGTAGAATGATTGGTTAAGGTATAGCTAAGAATATTACTATATAAATTAGGGGCAAACAGGAAGTAAGTTGGGATTCGAAAATAAGGAAAAAAGGAACTTGTATTTAAGCTTGCTGGAAGTTCACCCCAATAAACATCGAATTGTTTGCACCTTCGGACTTCGGGTATTGTTGCTCTCTGTTCATGCGAGAAGGACCAGGGAAGTGAGTGGGTGAAGGAATAAGCCCCCTAACAAACCTCCCGTACAGCAAACAGCAAGTAAGGCAGCAGGGTGTCCAGTCTTTCCCATCGCGACTAGCCACTTTCCGTAGCATGTTCTTCAATGTTCTATTGAAGCATTCAACAAGACCATCAGTCTGGGGATGATAGACTGATGTCCTGAGGGTCCGTATATGGAGCATTGTACATAGGTCCTTCATTAACTTAGACACAAAAAGGGGGTCCCTTGGTCCGTCAGGATCTCTTTAGGTATCCCTACTCTGGAAAAAATCTGGACTAATTCTTTGGCTATGGTCTTGGACATGGTGTTCCGTGGGGGTAAGGCCTCGGGATATTGGGTGGCATAATCTAGTACTACCAGAATGTACTGATGACCCTGGGCTGACTTCTCCAGTGGCCCTACTAGATCCATAGCTATTCGCTCGAATGGGATTTCAATAATTGGTAGAGGTACCAAAGGGGCCCTTAGG
Organism: Lepidochelys kempii; assembly: GCF_965140285.1. NCBI lineage: Eukaryota > Metazoa > Chordata > Testudines > Cheloniidae > Lepidochelys > Lepidochelys kempii. The sequence goes on from NC_136380.1 coordinate 21,677,416, forward strand.
TGTGGTCTGGGCCCATGTAACTGACATTCTGGACAGGAGGTACAATATCGCTGGACAGCCGCATAAATGCCGGGCCAAAAAAACCTCTGCAGAATCCGATCAAGGGTCTTATCTACCCCTAGATGGCCCCCAAACAGATGGCTGTGAGCTAGATCCATCACACCCCTCTTATGTTTCTGCGGGACCAAGAGTTGTTCTACGACTTGCTCTTGGGACCTGGACTACTCTGTATAGCAGATCACCCTTAATCACATAATATGGCCCTTGACTCATCCCTCCACGGGGACCCCGTTTACCTCAACTACTTCTTTACAAATATTGCTGTGTATTGGCTCATTGGCCTGATCCTGACCAAAATTCCCGAGTGAGGTCCCCATTTGTCCAAACTCAGGGGGATCTACCTCTGTCTCCCCCTCGGGGAAAACCCCCGGGGAATAAGGCCGGCTATTGGGTTGTTGATCTCCTGCCCCGCCCCGCTGTCCGTTGAGCCACCTCTTTCCCCTACAAGCGTAGATTTCTGGTACTGGGTCAAGATCCTCGTTCCCCTCCTTTTATCCGCCCTCCGTTCCCTCCGAGTCTTCCGGGGCTTTCCCGGCGGGGAGAACAAATCCTGGCCAAATTCATGGAAGGCCGGGGGGGAGGGAAGGTTATCTATCTGGGCCACCACCGGGGTCCCGGGTTCATTATTTTCTTCCACCTTCTCCCCAGGGAGCAGGCTATCAAACCCCGGGAAGTCTCGTCCGATAAGGACTGGGTAGGGGAGTTTCAGAACTACTCCCACAGTCACCTTAGTGGGGTTTCCAAGAACTTCTGTTTTTACAGGGATGGTCGGGTAATAACTGACATCCCCATGCACACAGGATATTCCTGAGCATTTGGCCCAGGATAGTTGGTCCTGCCCGACCAGCTTTCCCGAGACCAGCATGATTGCACTTCCCGAGTCTACTAACGCGGTGGTCTCTATACCATTCATCTTAACGGGTCCAGCGTATCTATGAGGGACCATCGCAACCCCTACTAGACTTATTAGAACACAAGGTCCCCCTTTATCTCCCAGTTCACATTGCATGGGCTCTTCTAGATTTGGGCATTGGGCAGCGATATGCCCCAATTTGCCACATGCATAACATCGGTACCCTGCTCGGGCAGCCCCCGATTTTTCAGGCTACTGGGCTTTATCCCCTGAGCCTCTCCCCCCCCCGTCCTCAAGTCTCCCCGGGACCTCTGGCTGCTCTTCAGCTTCCTTCCTCCCCTCCATAGTCTGGCCTGGTGCTAGGGCAAACCGGGGCTTTGGCGCAGAGACTTGTCTCCGATTCTGGCGCCTTCCTTCCCCGGTGGATCCGTGAAAGTTCTTGGGCTGCTAGGTGTCTCTCTATGAGGGCAACTAGTTCATCATAGGAGGAGGGATCGTTTTGGCGGACCCACCCCCGTATGTCCGGCAGCAACCTCCTCATGTACCTGTCCAACACGAGGATTTCCACCATCTTCTCCGGCCCATGGATCTCAGGTCGGAGCCACTTCCGGGCAAGTTGGATTAAATCAAATAGCTGGGACCTCGGTGGTTTGCTGTCCCAGAATTTCCACTCATGGAAGTGCTGGGCCCGTATGGCTGACATCACACCTGACCTTCCCAGGAATTCCACCTTCAGCTGAGAGTAATCCATAGCTGTCCCTGTGGTTATGTCGAAATAGGCCTTCTGGGGCTCCCCACACAGAAATGGAGCCAGGATACCTGCCCACTGGTCTTGGGGCCAGGCCTCCCGCAGTGCCATCCTCTCGAAGGCAAGGAGATATGGTTTGGTTTGTCTCCTGTTGGACGCGTACTGACTCTTGCTGGGCAAGCATCTGCACCCTGGTAGCCTCTTGTTGGGCAGCAGTGGCCTGTACCAATGCCTTCACTACATCCTCCATTTTTTTGTGTGTGTGATTCACCCTGCCCTGAGATGGCTTGCCACAGAGCCTTACTCACTCACCACATCCCACTTCTCACACCATGTGTGGCAAAATACCTTGTTCGCCTCAGTAGGCTCAGTCCTTTTTAGCTTTGGAGACTCAGGTTTGGGGCAAGGCGAATCCTTATAGGTGGCACAGGGTCCTGCTACTCCTCTCCTTAGTCAGTCCCTTGTGCTTGTTTTCCTTCCCTTCTGGGGAGCGAGTGCAGCCTCCCTACTGGGAAGGTCTAGTGTCTTGCTGCAAACAGCCTACTGGCAACTTCCCTGCTCCTCTCACTCCCTCACTCTCCCCCTCCTACCACCCAGGGGAGGGTTCAAAAAGGTCCCAAGTAGTTGGAGTCAGCTGCACCTAATTGGTTCCCTAGCAACCCCTTTTCCAGCTGAACTTTATTGCCCCATGGTTCTCTCTCCTCAGTGGATAGGGTGGGGCCTTTTAATCCCCTGGGACTAATTACTACCCTCCTTTTGTAGCTGTTTGTCCTGGGTTTACCACAGCATATATATCTTCTTACTATATGTTTCATTCTGTGCTTCCAATGAAGTGGGCTGTAGCCCACGAAAGCTTATGGTCTAATAAATTTGTTAGTCTCTAAGGTGCCACAGGTACTCCTGTTCTTTTTGCAGATACCGACTAACTCGGCTGCTACCCAAACCTTTTGCTCTCAGTGTGGACAGAACTGCCATTTATGTTAAGGAGAGGTTACTCACTTTGTGTATTAATTGGGGTTCTTTGAGGTGTATTTCCCTGTGGGTGCTCCACTTCAGGTGCTCCTGCATTCTGCACCTTTGATCAAAGTATTTTGGTAGTGGTGCCTGTTGGGTCTGCACGTGCCCTCCACACATCCTTGTGCCCTGCACCAAGACTATATGGGGCTGTGTGGGTGAACTGCCCTCAGTTCCGTCTCCATCAAAGTTCTGCAAGGCAGACTGAAGTAAAGTGGAAGGAGGACAGTGGAGCACCCTGAGCGGGACACATCTTGAAGAACTCCAGTTACTGCACAAGGTGAGTAACTGCTCCTTCTTTGAAATGTGTCCCTGTGGGTGCTTCACTTCAGGTAACTCCCAAGTAGTATCCCCCTAAGGGAGCGGGAGGTTTGGAACAGAGTCCAAAGCAGAAAAGAGAATTGCATTGCCTACAGCAGCATCTGATCTAGCCACAGGCACCAATGCATAATGACTGGAAAACTTATGAACAGAGGACCAAGTTGCTACTCTCAAGATGTCTGCAATTGGTACATCTTTCAGTGAGGCTATAGAAGTAGATACTGATTTTTTGGAATGTGCTATCACCCTGGAAGGGGGTTGAACAAGAGTTCAGTTGTAACAGTTCCTAATATATCTGGAGATCCACTTTGATAACCTCTGTTTTGAAACAGCTGAACACTTGTTTCTGTCTACAAAAGATTCAAATAGCCTAGGAGATCTTTTAAATGGTTTGGTCCTCTCTAGATAAAGGGCTAATGTCCTCCTGGCAATTAGGGTATGAAATATGGCTTCTTTAGTAGTTGGGTGTGGTTTTGAGGGGGAAAATGGAAGATAAATGGTTTGATTAATAAGAAATTCTGAGGACGACTTAGGTAAAAATCTTGGATTGATCCGTAGTGATACTTTCTCTCTGGTGAATACTGCAAATGGGGGGGGGGGTCAGCCATTAAAATCCCCACTTCTCCAACCCTTTGTGCAGAAGTGATAGCTACAGGGAAGGCTGTCTTCATAGATAAATCTAATAAAGAAAACGTAGCTAGTAGCTCAAAAGGAATTCAGGACTAAGTTGAGGTCCCAGCTAGGAATGGGATCTCTGATTTTGGGGCAGAGATTCGAAAAACCTCTTAGAAATCTTGTTGTAGTTGAGTAAGCAAAGAGTGAAAAATCCATTCTGGCTGTGTGAAAAGCTGTTATTGCTGCTAAGTATATCCTAATGCAATTCACAGAAAGACCCAATGTTTTCAGTTCCAACAGGTAATCCAATATCCTGGGAAGAAGAGAGTGAGTCAGCTAAATCTGATGACTGTTGCACCAAAGATAATAGCTTTTCTATTTCTGGAGGTAAGTATTTCTTGTGGAGTCTTTTCTACCATCTAATAAGATGTGTTGTACCTCTCCTGAATAGGATACCTCGACTCCCGAGAACCCACCAAGAAACCATGCTTGAAGTCTCAGAATCTGCGGGCTGGGGTGAAGTGTTTGACCAGCATCCTGAGTCATTAGGCGAGGAATGAATAGAAACTCGCATGGAGGGTGAAAAGTGAGTCTGATTAGATAGAGATACCAAACTTGTCTTGGCCATGTTGACACAATCAATATGACCCTGTTCCGATCTTGTTTGATCTTGTTGAGAACCTTTAACATTAACGGCATCTGAAAGTTTGAAGAGATGTATATGTCAAGTCTTTAAAGAGCTTGCAATCTTCAAAGGGGAGGTCTTCGGAGGTACTCTGGACCTTTCTTGGGATGCCCAACAGCTTCAGCCAAGAAGCTCTCCTCATGACCACTGTAGTGGATATAGACCATGCTGCTATATCTGCAACGTCCAAGGAGGCCTGGAGCAATGTGCAATGGCTTTATGTACATCACAATGTTCATCTAGTAAGTGCTCAATAAACACATTTAATTTGTTGTAATTCAGATAGTGGTATTTTGCCATGAGCATGATTTGCTATTCTGAACCAAAAAGTGTGGTTGAAGAATAAGGTTGGGGACCAAAAACATCTAGTCTGTTGGGGTCCTTACTTTCCAGGGTGGACTTTGAGCTATTTTGTCTGTCTCGTTCATGAATGGCCTCCACTACTAGGAAATTATGGAAAGTGTTACTGTAATTGAAATAGCTATGTACAATTGTTATTGGTAATTTAGCATAATGGCAGACATAATTAAACTAACTCGCTTTCTTGAAATTTTCAGACCTAAATCTTGATGTTATATAACGCTATTTAAGAATTAAAAAATAGCTGCTTTAATATTGTTACTATTTTTACTGAATTCAATGTTGTGCTCGTAAGAGCCCTTTAAACAGAAGATGGTAAATGTTTGGGAGTGTGGTAGCTCAGAGAACTGTCTGGAGGAAGTTTATGTAGTGCAACAAGAACACCTCACACATACTCACCTCTCCCCTCACCCTCACCCTCACCCCACCCCCGTAAGATCTTATGAAGGATATCAAGATGCAAATATCTCATAACAAGAGCAAATGCATTGAGCTATCATATCAACTAAAGCAGGGCTCTATTTACAGAATCTCAACCCCTCTGTGAATGTTTTACATATCTCTTTGAGCTGCCATGGTCCCCATACCAATCCATTTGATACTCCACTAACAATGCCTCCACACTCTGAACAACAGCCATTATTGAGAATTATAGCACCAGAAGGAAAATATAACCCTTAATGCAGCTCTACTCTGGAAAATGACTATGGTAAATTGGCACCTTCTTGTTCAACATATTGGCTCAACAAGATTGAGTTTTCAAAGTAATATCTGTTTACTTTAGTGACAAACTTTCTTTATATTTTTACTTTTACTCCACTCAGCAGATCTGAGGAGCCAACTAAGCTGACAAGGGGTTATAGTGGTAGGATTCTTCATTCTTGTACAGGAGCAACAGAATTGTTTATCAAACTGAACCAACTACACCTGCACAAATTCACCTAAAACAGTCTGCCTGCACTGGTGTCACTGAAGGCATAATTTGGAATGTGAATCTTTATGACGTGTGAGATTAAAAAGAATTCATTTTAGCTCTTAAAACGCATTGAGTTTGCAGGCTTACAGACAGGAAATACCACATTCAGTCTGACAGAAAATAAACATGCCACCCTACAATGCTATTTGCACAGTCATTTTTCTGAATAGAAATGCACTTTGATTATGATGGAGTCTCCTGTCCATGTTGACATAAAAGATTCAGCAAACAAACACATATATGCAAGAACTGCAAACACTGATACATGTGGGACAGACGAGATTACCCATCAACATCACAGGCTGCTGTATCCTTGCTTTTGTCATGTTCACAGATTTCACATAAGGTGCTAATGACTTGCTTCAAAGTGGTTCTTGATGACATGACAAATCTGCCATCATCTTGCTTCCCAGTTGGTGACGTCAACTGGACATGCTTTCACATTTGAGACTTCAGTGTGTCTTTATATCATTTGTACTGGCCACCATGAGAAAAAAAGCTTTACTTTAGCTCACCATAAAATATGGCCTTGGGTATTCTCGAGTGGGCGATGCTCATGAGATGCTCAGATCAATGCAGCTAAGCTTTTATGAGCATGCTTTGAATGCCAGATACCTGACAATAATTAAGAATTTTGATATTGGGAATCCTGTCCCTCCAACTGATACTGTAACTATACCAGAGACAGCACATATGGACCAATCAATATGGTGGCAATTTGTTGTTCACATCTCACAATCATACAGAAGCATTGTAAGCATGACCCCCCTCAACAGACATTTAGTTTAGTGCTTATTTTGATGCCTCTATTTTTCTAAAGTGGTGTGAGAGCATTCCAGATGCAGAGCTGGTTTTAGCTTTGTGATCGGTAATCTCATCCTCATTTGTGGCATTCTGTGACAGTTCACTCCTGAGGCAGCAAAACTTCAAGGACTTGAGAGGTGCACTTTTGATCTGAACTGGGAAGACATGCCTATCCCCTGGCACAGGTTTCTTTAGGTTGATTGTAAAACCAAAATGATTGCATGAGCAAAGCGGTCAGTTATAAATTGAACGTCATCAATCGAGTGAGAAGCCAGTGCACAATCATTAGCAATCAAAAGTTCCTTAATGAGTAAATCTGCCACTTTCATGTGAACATTGAAGTGTTGCAGATGGAACAAAATCCCATCAGTGTGGAACTGGATAAATACTCCTCTGTCAATGTCATGAAATGCATCCCTAAGCATAGCTCCAAAAAAGGATGCAAAAGAGCATGGGAGCCAGTCTTGTTTATTGCCATTGGTCACCAGAAAGGAGTCAGATATCTCACCATTTTCCAACACACTGACCCTCGTCCCATCATAAAAGGACCAAATGACAGAACTAAACTTTGCAGGGCATCCAAACGTGAACAAACATTTCCAGAGACCCTTGTGACTTAGAGTCAAAAGCTTTAGCGAAGTTGATGAAGACTGCTGTTTTGTTGCTGGCACTTTTCCTGAAGCTGAGGGGTTGTGAAAGTCATGTCTATAGTGCTCTGTCCAGATTAAAATCCACATTCAGATGATCACATTTTAAAATCAGATGTGAATGTAAATATTTTAATTATATTCAATTTATTATTTGTATTATTGTAGTGCCTAGGACCCCCATTCATGGACCACAATGACTCCATTTTGGTAGGCACTATAAAAACACAAAGACACTCCTGCCTTATTTAAGTATAAGACAAGAAACCACATACAGATATGGACAGATCAGTGAGAGGAATTCAAGGAATCAATGAGAGAATACTGGTCAGCATGATAGCAACTGGTCTCAGCACACCAACAGACTAGCCATTTGTATTTAAGTTCACTAAAACAGACTAATAAAGTAACACTATCTAAATAGGTTGCTAACAAGTCTGAAATTAACTTTTAACTTCACCTTTAGAATACATCACCATAAAGAAGTCAACACCAATTTAATCCAAATAAGTTCAAGAATTTTCCAAGTGTAATAAGTGGTGGTTGGTATACATTATCTATCTTCTGCCCTCTTTCAATTCCTTACATTTGATCCACTAGCAACACAACATAGAGTACATCTGTCATAAATATAAAGGGAAGGGTAAACCCCTTTGAAATCCCTCCTGGCCAGGGGTAAGCTCCTCTCACCTGTAAAGGGTTAAGAAGCTAAAGGTAACCTCGCTGGCACCTGACCAAAATGACCAATGAGGAGACAAGATACTTTCAAAAGCTGGGAGGAGGGAGAGAAACAAAGGGTCTGTGTGTCTGTCTTATACTGGTTTCTGCCGGGGATAGACCAGGAATGGAGTCTTAGAACTTTTAGTAAGTAATCTAGCTAGGCATGTGTTAGATTATGATTTCTTTAAATGGCTGAGAAAAGAATTGTGCTGAATAGAATAACTAATTCTGTCTGTGTATCTTTTTTGTAACTTAAGGTTTTGCCTAGAGGGGTTCTCTATGTTTTTGAATCTAATTACCCTGTAAGATATCTACCATCCTGATTTTACAGGGGGCATTTCTTTATTTCTATTTACTTCTATTTTTATTAAAAGTCTTCTTGTAAGAAAACTGAATGCTTTTTCATTGTTCTCAGATCCAAGGGTTTGGGTCTGTGGTCACCTATGCAAATTGGTGAGGCTTTTTATCCAACATTTCCCAGAAAAGGGGGGGTGCAAGTGTTGGGAGGATTGTTCATTGTTCTTAAGATCCAAGGGTCTGGGTCTGTAGTCACCTAGGCAAATTGGTGAGGCTTTTTACCAAACCTTGTCCAGGAAGTGGGGTGCAAGGTTTTGGGAAGTATTTTGGGGGGAAAGACGCGTCCAAACAGCTCTTCCCCAGTAACCAGTATTAGTTTGGTGGTGGTAGCGGCCAATCCAAGGACAACGGGTGGAATATTTTGTACCTTGGGGAAGTTTTGACCTAAGCTGGTAAAGATAAGCTTAGGAGGTTTTTCATGCAAGTCCCCACATCTGTACCCTAGAGTTCAGAGTGGGGGAGGAACCTTGACAACATCAATTTAAAGTTTGTGTATTAGGAATTGGATACATTGAAATTTGTGTTTATTTCAGTTTAAAAAAAAAGAGAAAACTGGTAAAGAGAGTTAGAGAAATAGAAAAGGAAAATACAAAAATAGTACATTATGCTAGTTTTTCCGGAAAAACTCCTACAATAGTTTGTCAGCTTTCCTAATATAACCTCCTATTTTCATGAGTCTATAATTTTACCATAGTTGCAAACATATGCTTAAGGGAGAAGCAATGTTTTAGTGCTTTGTGGAATACATGGAATGCCTCACTCCTGTTAACAAGACCATTTAAACACTTTTTTTGCATTTAGATTCCTTCCAGTTTTCCAAAGAGATACTTTATGCACATTGATAAACTGCATAATTACCCAGAGACTCTGGGTATATTTATTCTGCCATGTATATTTTTCTGTGCTTCAATCAACATTATCTACACTGTAGGGAGAAAGCTTAGTGATCTACGCATCAGGTTTTAAACATCTAAACTCCAACCACATGTTCAAATCCCATCAATGCTGATTCCGCCCTTAATCCTTAGAAGGTAGAAAAAGTGGTAATTGTGCCATATGAGTGTGTTTCAAATGAGATCTTAAAAAACAAGTTTAATCAGTTCTGCACGTAAAAGCAGAGGTCTATGCTAGCATCCTGGCCAGAATTTTCTATTCCAACACAAATTATTGTCAATGATCATTTGAAGACAGGGAAGATAGTGGTTGTGATTCAGAAGTCAGAAGGAACTAAGAGGAATGGTACAGCGTACAGCTTCTAATTTTGTGCACCTAAACTCACTAGTCTCAGATACTATTTGCCAGCTAATACATTATGGATTACAAAGAAAACAGTAATTGAAAACAATAGTCTTATTGTTGTGGAAAAAATAAGAATTCCTATGGTCTCATTGACTCATAGACTTTAAGGTCAGAAAGGACCATCATGATCATCTAATTATAGAATCACAGAACTGGACGGGACCTCGAGAGGTCATCTAGTCCAGTCCCCTACACTCATGGCAGGACTAAGTATACCTAGACCATCCCTGACAGGTGTTTGTCTGCTCTTAAAACTCTCCAATGATGGAGACTCCCCAACCTCCCTAGGCAATTCATTCCAGTGCTTAACCACTCTGACAGTTAGGAAGTTTTTCCTAATGTCCAACCTAAACCTCCCTTCCTACAATTTAAGCCCATTGCTTCTTTTTAAGGTTAAGAAAAACAAATTTTTCTTCCTCCTCCTTGTAACAACCTTTGACATACTTGAAAACTGTTATATCCCCTCTCAGTCTTCTCTTCGCCAGACTAAACAAACTCAATTTTTTCAATCTTCCCTCATAGGTCATGTTTTCTGGACCTTTAAACATTTTTGTTGCTCTCCTCTGGACTTCCACCAATTTGTCCACATCCTTCCTGAAATGTGGCACCCAGAACTGGACACACTATTCCAGTTGAGGCCTAATCACCGTGGAGTAGAGCGGAAGAATTACTTCTCGTGTCTTGCTTACAACACTCCTGATCCTACATCCCAGAATGATGTTCAGATTTTTTGCAACAGCGTTACGCTGTTGACTCATATTTAGCTTGTGGTCCACTATGATGCCTAGATCCCTTTCCGCAGTACTCCTTCCTAAGCAGTCTTATCACATCTTGTATGAATGTAACTGATTGTTCCTTCCTAAGTGGAGTACTCTGCATTTGTCCTTACTGAATTTAATCCTATTTACTTCAGACCATTTCTCCAGTTTGTCCAGATCATTTTGAATTATAATCCTACCCTCCTTTTTCTTGTTACTCTTTATGTCTCTAGCTAGTTTGTTCTCGTTTTGTGCCTTGGCCTTTCTAATTTTGTCCCTACATGCTTGTGTTATTTGTTTTTATTCATCCTTTTTAATTTGACTTAGTTTCCACTTTTTATAGGATTCTTTTTTGATTTTTAGATCATTGAGGATCTCCTGGTTAAGCCAGGATGGTCTTTTGCCATACTTCCTATCTTTCCTATGCAGTGGGATAGTTTGCTCTTGTGCCCTTAAAAATGTCTCTTTGAAAAACTGCCAACTGTCTTCTATTGTTTTTCCCCTTTGACTTGCTTCCCATGAGATCTTACCTACCAACTCCCTGAGTTTGCTAAAGTCTTTATTCTTGAAATCCATTGTCTTTGTTTTGCTGTTCTCCCTCCTACCATTCCTTAGAAACATGAACTCTATCATTTCATGATCACTTTCACCCAAGCTGCCTTCCACTTTCAAATTCTCAACCAGTTCCTCCCTCTTTGTCAAAATCAAATCTAGAACAACCTCTCCCCTAGTAGCTGTCTTCACCTTCTGAAATAAAAAATTGTCTCCAATACTTTCCAAGAACTTACTGGATAATCTGACCTCCTGCACATTGCAGGCCACAGAACCTCACGCACCCACTCCTGTAATACAGTAACTCAGCCAGAGGTTAGGGGTGAAGTCCTCAAATAATGATATAAAGACTCCAAGTTACAGAGAATCCATCGCTTACACTAGTTTAAACCTGCAAGTGACCCGTGACCCATGCAGCAGAGGAAGGTAAAAAACCCTCAGAGTCTTGCCAGTCTGACCCCGAGGAAAATTCCTTCCTGACCCCAAATATGGTGATCAGTTAGACCCTGAGTATGTGAACAAGACCCAATAGCTAGACACGTGGGAAAGAATTCTCTGTAGTAACTCGGAGACTCCACATCTAGTGTCCCATCACCAGCCATTGGAGATATTTGCTGCTAGCAGTCGCAGATCAACTATATGTCATTGTAGGCAGTCTCATATACCATCCCCATAAACTTGTCTTATTATGATATTCAAAATAGGAGCCTAAAGTTCTAAAGCCTGATTTTGTCAGAAGAGCTGAACATCCAGCAGCTTCCTTTGAACTCAAGGGAAACTGTAAAAGTCTAATATATGAAAAATCAGATATATCAAGGCAACCATTTCTGAAAATCTTGGCTTACATTTTTAATACAATGTAAATTATTTTGGAACACTGAGGGTTTGACTCCTTGAAAATAGCTGAATATCCATTTTAATTTGGAGAGAGGCGGTAATTCATGTTTAACAATTACGAATTGAAATAATTTGGGTTTGGCATATTAAATCCCAGGACAAAGAAACAATTCACTAGTTTAAGATCATTCTTGAGCTTCAAACATATGAAATCCTGTAAAACGGTTATATAATAAACGTCATGCTTCATTTAAATAACTGACTTCTAAGATACTGTTAAGAAATATGAGCTGTCATTTTTTGGTAAAATACAGACTGTATCATAATTCACATGCACGTGGGGCTGAATTAAAGTTGCAAAGACAACCTTAATTCTGGCATTTCCTATCTTTTCAATGCTTGACTTGAGAGCCTTAATAATGTTCTTTTAACACAGAGTTTTTGTGTGTATTTTCTGAGATATTTAAAAAGAAAATTGAAACAACAGAAATTTCATCATGTGGCATCATATTAACACCCACCTGGGCCATTAGCAGGGTTGGAATCTTTACATCCATCGCACAAATCTCTGTCACTTGAATTAGCAAAGTAACTGATAGCGACAGTAGTACTAGTTGTCATCCTCTATGTGAATCAGCACTAGAGGGGAATGGGAGACACACTTTTTCCGTTGGTTTCACAGCAATCTGCTGACAGCAGAGGAATGGTGAGACTCAGGAATTATGGGTTCCATTCCAGGCTCTGGAGGGGAGTATGTCTAGAGGGCACAGACTTCTGCCAATATCTACCAAGCTTGATCCCTTCTGCCCTGGCCCTGGCCTGTCTCTTCCCCACTCCTGGCTCCTTGTGCCAGACTCAATCTCCTTGTCCAGCTAGTCATAGGCTTCCTGCTCTCATTTCCAGTGTCTGGTCCCACCTAGATGGGGAGCAGCTGGGCAGCAACAATTACAGGGAAAGTCCAGGTTCACCCCTGTAACTCTGGGACTGAGGATGCTCATTTACTCTGTGGGGATGGTGCATGTGCAGGCAGGTCAGTACTGGGAGCTGCGAGAGGCATGAGCATGCTCAGTAAGGGCAGATTATTCAGAGATTATAACTGTTAAACTGAACTAGTCTCTCCTGAGCATGTGCAAATTGCAAATTTGGGTGGCTTTTCACAGGAATGACAAGAGGCATATCCTTGAAACAAAGGCCACCCTCTTGCCAAATTTAAAGTCCTTGTAGTCCAAAGTACGGGAGCACTAGTCTTGTCAATCACCATAACGTTTTTAACACAGGCAAAACGATACATTTCACCTTTCAGCCATTCTCAGAAATGGCTGAACTGTTTTAGGTGAAATTAAAAAAACAAAATAAAACAAAACAAAAAAACAGCTAGATGCAGAAACCTAGCATGGAAAATTTCTACCCGAGCTGTTAAAGTTTGACTCAGTTAGAATAAACTCATAATCTGGTTTTATAATTGGAAGCGTCAGGCAACCTTAATAATAGGCAGTGCTACCAGCCCCGCCTATATTTAGAGTGATACATAGTTTACCCATGTATTTGGGAGAGGTGATATGCTGTGTTTTAGACAAAGTGGTGCTTCAGACTATCCTACCCTGGTTCTTCAAAGGGACTGATTATGCATCATATTTTTTTATAACTGTATCAGCTCAATTCTATTTATTTTTTATTCATCATATTGCAAGACCAGGTCAAAAAGATGTTATAGAATTCATTAAATGAAAACACTGTCTACATTACACATTGATCTGATTCACCTAGGAAATATGAATTTTGATTCTGCTTCTTCAAGAATAATGCTAATAGGAAGTACAGCTAACTCCCTTCAGCGATATATACCCTTTAAAAACATGTGCAGTGTTTTTTCAATAGATGGGCCAAGTCAACTCATTCAAGATCCCTGAGGAAGAGTTTGCAGATTCTCTTTACCGAAATCCTCAAGTCTTTTTTCCTGCTTTATTTTTGTGCTCTACTAAAGACCACAACATTGTCAGAAAATGGTTATACGACAGATTTTATACTATACATTTAGTGATCATATTTTAATTATGAACAATCAAACCTGTGCATTAAAACAGCATTCAAGTTGATTCTACAAGACAGTTTGATAAATTATGTCTTGTAGCTTATGTAAGGAAACAAGAAATGGCTGTGCAATGCCACTCTCAATAAAGAGAAAAATTCCCTGGAGCCTTCAGTGTAATGTTCCCTCTCCCCCGGCTCCCAAACCAGCATTCTCCGCTTAACAAAGATGTTATTGAACAAAGCTACATATAAAAAGAAATCAAACATGCATTTCACAGCAAAACAGGCAACTCAGATGGCTTTTTTCATGAATTTTTAATATCTAGCCACAGCTAAGCGTTAAAGTGAATTTTACGTCAGCTGTAGCACAGCAGCTTGACACACTGGTTTTCAGACGTTAAAAAGAAGGTAAAACACAACACAAGAGTCCTTTATTTTTCTGGACTCTTCTGCCCATCTCTCTTATTAAAGGCAGGAAAAGTGAACATCTGAGAACTATGGAATTTATTAGAAGGTACATTCAATTTTCTAAAAATAGGGAGCCAGATGTCTGCGAGAGAGCAAACAGTGATTTTCAGTTCCCTCAAAGTAATTGATGACCCAAAAAAAAAAAAATTAGGGCCAGATTGTGTCTTTTCTTTAGCTTAATGGAAGCATTTTTAAAGAACAACATATCTGCACAATATTAAAGATTGTATTGGTAGTTATAGTTACTGGCATGTGTCTTATTTACTTCTGGTCACATAGTCCACTAGCGTGAAATTGTGTTATTTTATTAATATCTAAAAATGTGACAACGATACCATAAAGGACAAAATATGCAGGAAGAGAACTGCAAAGTCACCATTGCTGGCACTATTTAATATTTAGTGTCCAACAAGAATATGTGTAAAAAATAAAATTGTGCCTTAATTGGTGCCATTTTGGATCATGCTACCGTACAAAACTAAACAAAGCACAGAAAAAGGAAAACATTCAACATCATTACACTGGTGCCTCAAGGTGACCTTTGCTCTTGCTTTATTCACATTGCATTAAAATATACAACAGAAATATTATGACAATGAAAAAGTGAAAGAAAAGAAACAGTTACTTACTGTAACCGTGGTTCTTCAAGATCTGATGCAGACATGTATTCCACTTAGGTGTTTGCACACCCAGTGCACCAGAGCCAGAGAAATTTGACTAGCAGTACCCATAGAGGGGCGGCACTCATGCCTGTTGGCCATACCGCACCCCTGGCTACATGAGACAGTGCTCCCCTCAGTTCCTTCTCATGGAACACCCAGAAATGAGACTCTGATGCAGAGGGGATGGAAGGTGGGTCATGGAATACATTTCTGCATCACATCTCGAAGAAGAACAGTTATAGTAAATAACTGTTTCGTCCTCTTTGAGTTGATTCAACTGTGTATTTCACTTAGGTGATTGACAAGCAGTAACCACACAAGAGGTGTGGCTTGGAGTCTACCTAAACAAGGACTGCAGGACCGCTCTACCAAAGCTTGCATCAACCCTGGAAGATGCAGTTATGGCGTAATGGTTTGTGAACGTATGTATCGACAACCATGTAGGAGCCCTGCACATGTCCAATATAGGAAGGTGACTGAGGAACACTATGCATTTTGCATGCACCCTCATTGAATTAGCTCACATCCACTGAGGAGGCATAGCTGCATATGAAACAGCTTCAGTCTTAATGCAGGATGTTATCCAGACCACTTGACCCTTCATGTGATCTGCATATTACACAAACAAATGAGGTGAAGCATGAAAAGGTTTAGTTCTATCCAGAAAAATAGCTAGGAACTGCTTGATATCTAACGTCTGGAGATGCTGCTCTTCTGGAGTTGAAAACAGCTCAGGAAAGTACACAGGTAAACATACCACCTCGTTCAAATTAAACCAAGAAACCACTTTAGACAAAAATTTTGGATACAGTCATAAAGTCACTTTGTCTTTGGAGAACTGTGTGTAAGGAGATTCTGCCATTAGAGCCTGTGAATCACACACTCTCCTTGAAGATGTTATCACTACCAGGAATGCAGTTTTCCGAAGTGAGCAGAAAGAGACAAGATGCCTGGGGCTTGATCTGAGGTCCTATTAAGGCCACTAGCACTGAGTTAGGATCCTACAGAGGAACTGGCTCTTGGACCAGAGGATGTAGACAAAGGAGTGATTTTAAGAATCTTGCTATCATGGCACTGGAGAAGATTGATCTTCCCTGAACAGGGGGATGAAATGCTGATATCACCTCCAGATGCACTTTCAATGAACTAAACAGAAGCCCCAATGACTGAAGGTGCAGCAGGTACTCCAAAATGTCCTGGATAGAGGCCAGGGTAGGCAGGCTAATGATCACATGAAAATCACTTCAATTTAGCTGAACAGGGCATCCTAGTGGAGGGTTTGCGTCAAGGAGGATTTGTTGGACAGCTGCCAAACACTGCTCTTCCTCCTCATTCAGCCATGCAGCAGCCACGCTGTGAGATGCAGAGAGCTGAGTGAATGATGCAAGGTGTGGCCTTGGTTCTGAGTGAGTAAGCTGGGATGGGGAGGAAGCGGTAGGGCAGGCTGAATAGATAGTGTGAGAAGGTTGGAGAGCCAGCACTATCTCAGCCATGCTGGGGCCATGAGAATGAGCTTGGCCCGATACACCTTGAGCTTCAGGATGACCTGAGGGATGACTGGGATCAGGGGAAAGCTGTACAGGAGAGCTGACTGCCAGCAGAGGTGGAAAGCGTCAGACAGTGAGCCTGGTCTGAAGCCCCCTTCAAGAGCAGAACAGATGACATTTCCTGATGTCCCTTGTTGCAAACAGGTCGATTGTCGGGACGCCCCAAGCTGTGAAGATGACCTGGAGGACATCTGTCTTCATGGGCCACTCATGGAAAAAATACCTGCTGAGATGGTCCACAAGATGATTCTGAACCCAGGCAAGTGAATGGCTATCAGAGTAATAGTCTCCTCAATGCAGAACTGTCACAGTATGATCACCTCTCAGCAGAGCAAGATAGAGTGCCCCCTAACCCATCAGGGAGGTGTCAGTAATCACCAGCTTGGCTGGTGAGGACCAGACAAAGGGGACACCTTGGAAAATATTCTCTGGATGCAACCACCACTGTAAGGAGTCCAGGAACAGTGGAGGAAAACAAACCAGGTGTGTACACCCCCCCAAGGATCACAGGATAGCCCTGAAGACCTAGAAGGAGAGTAGCATCTTGCCATTTTTGTCTGAGAACAGTGTTTGTAAAAGGCAAATCCTCAGTGGCTTGTTGGACATTAGGGGCAATGCCCAAATTCTGCAGCCAGGAAGCTCTCCTCATGATGACTGTGGAAGCCATCACTCTGGCTGAGGTGTCCATGATGTCTAACACAGACAAATGCCCAAAATTCCTCTTGCAAGACCTTGAGCAGCTGGTCTACAAACTTTGATGTAGCTGTTCAGTTAAAAAAAATGTTACTTGGACAGCAGGCTTGCTGGTTAGCAATTCACATCTACAAGGAAGAAGAACTGTAAATCTTCCTGCCTCTGAGGATCCATTCATTTACCGTCCCTATCCTTGAGGACTTAAACCTGCCCCACCAAGCTCTGTTGTTCACCGCAGTTACAACTAGAGAATTTGGGCCTGGATGGGAGAAAAACCCCTCAGATCCCATATGGAAATGAAATAGTACTTTTCCATGTGCTTAGCCACAGGCGCTATCGAAGCCAGTGTGCTCCAAAGGGCCTTAGCCAGTTTGAGAAGTACATCATCGATAGGGAGGGCGACTCTCCCAGGGTCTGATGAAAGACTTCCATTAGGAAACTTCCAGACCAGCTCTAATTATGAGCACTGTACAACAGTATCCAAGTTCACATACTGTTGCCCATCACAGTAGCATCTGAGTGCTAACAATTATTCTAAAAAAAAAGGCAACATTATCTTCTTCCTTTCTAGCAGGTAAGAGTAAATGCTTGATTAGCATTAAGATATTTTTGTTTGATTGGTTCTGTCACACTCATGAACCTCTCCCTACCGGATGACAGTTTTATGGTTCCAATGAAATATGCTTGTCATGGCAGGTCACTGCTGCAGACAGAAAGCCAATCTCTCAGGTTACTAGTGCCAATATAAAAGAGGGCTTTGGTGCCAGACCTAAACTGAACACTATTCACTCGGGATCCAATACAGAGAGAACAACAGTGGGGTTCTCTAATCACGGCAACCCTTGCTGCTCAGCAGACAAGCTGATTTGTTTTGTACCAGTTATTGCATTTCCCAAATAGTACAAAATGCAGGTTGCTGCAAACATCTCACTCCAGTCCCTTTTTCCAGGGTGAGATACTTCCCTCTTAGATATGAGCTGTAGTTATCAAGCATGGAGGTGATGATTGAGCAGATCATCATGGATAGGTCTGCATTCAATAGGATGGGGTGTAACCTTCTGGACAGATGGAATGGAGAAAAGCATGGGACATTCTTTGAATCCCTCCCCATCCCGCCTATAGCTTCAACTGTTTAAATGCCTCCTCACTCACACTCTGGCTTTTCTCCTCTTTCCGGATTCCTTTCTTGCATCCCCCGTGGCCTCCTAGCCTCCCTAACTCATTACTTGCTCTCTTTGTGGATTCTTTACCTTACTCAATGCCCTCCTTAGTGCAGCTACCCTCCCCAGGCACAAGGATGCTGAAATCAATGCTGTTATACCAGGGCTGAATCTGGCCCCATATATTGCATTGCCAAGAACTAGGTATGCAGGATTCCTTGTTACAATATCACTTTCTTTAAATACACAGGCAGCTAGAAATGATGTAAACGGTATTGATCCAGGGAAAGCTTTGATCCAGAATTTGATGAAATACATCTTTTAACTGTTAACTAAAAATATTTAATTGGATGGAAGAAACTCCTATACGAAAACAACTCATTGGGTTAAATTCATCTTTGGTGAAACTCCTACAGTAGACTGAAAGAGGCAGGGAGTTCTCAGCACACTCAGCCAAGGAAAAGAGAGAACTGCAGGAAGCTGTTCCTTTATCCAAGCTAGGGGGAGGAGGTGTGTTTCTCCCACACTTTAACCCTTTGTTAAAAACAAATGCCATGAAGCCCTTTGAATACACCTGCCACACAAGTGATGTAGCTGAAGGGACCTTAGAGACATACAAGAGCAAACACACAACGAAAGCAAACAGAAGTTGGGGGCTTGAAGCAGGAATTACTGGATTGAGGTTATTATCCTGTGGTGTGCAGGTCAGTCATAATTGTCCCATCTAGCCTGAAAAGCTATGAAACTATGAAAATAGAAGAATATTGAAGGAAACAAGTACAATTTTCATTCTGTCATACTATACAGTATAATGAGAACTCATTTCATATACTTCATCTCTGTAGTAGCTTTAAAAAGAGGATGGCAGGGTGAGCAATGTTCTAACCACCCTTCAAATAAGAATGAAATATAAATTGTCTCAGCAGCAACACTTAGCTGAAATACAGGATATAAAGAAAGGACGCCCCCCCCACCATCTGCTTCAAAACCAACTCAACGGTAAAGCTCTGCTGTCTCATTTCCACATAATAAGGTCAGTCCATTTATTGCACCAAATACTCCATTGTTGTTATTTACCATAGGATCATAGAAAGGTAGAGCCGGAAGGGCCCTTGAGAAGTCATCTCGTCCAGTCCCGTGTTGAGGCCAGACCAAGTAAACCTAGACCATCCCTGACAGGTGTTTGTCTAACCTGTTCTTAAAAACCTCCAAAGATGGAGGTTCTACCACCTAGGAAGGTGGTAGAATCTCCTTCCTTAGAGGTTTTTAAGGTCAGGCTTGACAAAGCCCTGGCTGGGATGATTTAACTGGGAATTGGTCCTGCTTCGAGCAGGGGGTTGGACTAGATGACCTTCTGGGGTCCCTTCCAACCCTGATATTCTATGATTCTATGGAGATTCCACAACCTTCCTTTGAAGACTATTCCAGTGCTTAACTATCCTTATGGTTAGAAAGTTTTTCCTAATCTCCACCTAAATCTCCCTTGCTGAAGATTAAGCTCATTACTTCTTGTCTTGCCTTCAATGAACATGGAGAACAATCAATCACCATCCTCTTTATAACAGCCTCTACATAATTACAATTTGATTGTTTAGTAATTTGTTCCAGTATCTTTCCAGGTATCAAAGTTAGGCTGACTGGTCAACAGTTCCCCTTTTTAAAGATAGATACTATATTTGCCCTTCTTCATTCCTCTGGGACCTCACCTGTCCTCCACGAATCCCCAAACATTATCGCTAATGGTTCCGAGATTGCTTTGGCTAGTTCTTTAAGTACCCCAGGATGAATTTCATCAGGCCCTGCCGACTTGAATACAACTAACTTATTTAATATTGTTGAACCCATTCTTTATTTTAGCTTGTGTTTCTTCCCCCTTGTTGTTAATATGCATTGCAGTCATTACCAAAGGCAATATATAAAGAAAGATATCTGACCTGGTATAATCATCCTCTACAAGCATGTGCTTTGGAATCGGTGAGTATCTTCCTGGTGAGATAGGAGCCAAAGA
Organism: Lepidochelys kempii; assembly: GCF_965140285.1. Lineage (NCBI taxonomy): Eukaryota > Metazoa > Chordata > Testudines > Cheloniidae > Lepidochelys > Lepidochelys kempii. The sequence goes on from NC_136380.1 coordinate 21,697,591, forward strand.
CGCCTTGTACTCTAAAGTGCCATTGTTGCCAGTGAGTATATGGTTTTCCATTGGTGGAGAATAAGCTGATGATTAAAATAAGGAACTGTAGTGAGTGACATTTGCATTTGGTTGATGTGATAGTATTGTTTTCATTTAATCACCAATAATGTGTTTGGTGCTGTACAAGACACAAAACACAGACAGTTCCTGCCTCAAAGAGTGTAAAATCTAAACAAGGCAGTGAAGGGAATGAATGGCTAGGATTTTGTTTACTCATTCACTTTGTGTGGAGATTAAGGAAGGAGAGGATCTTTGGGAGGGATTTGGATGAGAAGGGGATGGCTTTGGAGACAGAGAGCAGGAAGGCATTTAATGAATAAGTGCATGAATGCAAAAAGGAATGGAGATAGTTGTAGGAGATAAGTAGATGAGAGGGACATTAAGTCTTATACCATCATTTTTAGAGTGCCAGAAGCAATATAATAAGAGACCCAGTTTAGAGAAAAAAATTAGGGGGAAACAACAGGTTACAATTTAGGACAGGGATTATTCAAAGGACCCTAGAAGAGTTGGGATCCCAAATCCCACTAAACTGAATTTTCAGTGCCAATTTAGATTGCATCATAATTTAGATCCCAGGAAAAGCTGTTAAGAAGAGTGAAAGCTAATATAGATATGATACATGCTAATGATTAACAAAGACAGTACTATGCTGTTTGCTTGTATTTTGCTTTGGGTCTCAAAACAATGGTGCTGGCTGGAAATATGTAATAATGGCTGTGATCAAATCTCTAATCCATGTAATCATAGGAAAGGAAATACTAAGGAGGAAAAACAAAGACATGCTTTTGCACTGATTGATGATTAATTTCCTTTTGAAATGGAAGTGTTTAAACTTTCTAGTCATAGGTTCAATCCATTCTTCAGATGGTGAATTATTAAATATTTTAAGACCAAATGCTTCTATAAGGAAAGGCCATTCCTTGCTAAGAGACAAACAAACTTGTATGTTGTGACAAAGCTCTGTCCTTGTCTCTGTGGCTCCCGCGTTTCCTGGCAGATTTCACTAGCCTCAGAGGCTCACCATGACCCTCCATGTAGCCCTTCTCTCTCTAGAGGCAAGGGTCACAGCCTACTGAGCCATTTTCATCATAAGCCAGCAAGGGAGGTGAGGAGAAGCTATCCTCCCTTGCACAGTCTCTGTTGTCTCCCAGGCTCAGTGATTAATCACGGGGCAATGGGGGGAGCCCGGGCCCTCCCTCTACTCTGGGCTGCAGCCCAGGGACCCCAATAGTATCAGCTATGGTATCTGACTTTTTAGAAACAGGACACATACAATTCCCTGGGCCACATGCCCACAGCAGCCCCCCACTTCCACAAGATCCACTTCACCCTTACCTCACGGCCTCCTTCCTTGTACCTGATATGGTTTGTACTGCTCAGTCTCTCCAACAGCATGGCTTCCTCCTACAGCTCTTGACACACCCTCACCTGACTAACTGGGAGGTTTTTAACTAGTTTCAGCAATCCCCTGATTGGCTTCAGGTGTCCCAATCAACCTAGCTGTCCTCCCTGCCTTCTGGAAAGATCTTAATTGGCCCCAGGTGTCTTAATTGACCTGGAGCAGCTGCCATTTGCTTATCCTTATGCTAATAGGGATTTGTTTAGCTTGTGGCTAATATATCTGTCTCCGACTACTTTACTATAGCATCTGGCCTTGCCCCGTCACAATGCACCCATCAATTACTGAAAGTTTTTTCAAGCTTTTTCCCTCACTGAAATTTCTGATCACTAATAATAATATCTAGCTCTTAGATAGCACTTTTCATCAGTAGATCTCAAAGCATTTTTACAAAGGAGATCAGTATCATTATCCTCATTTTACAGATGGGGAAACGGAGGCACAGAGCAGTGATGTGACATCCCCAAGGTAACCCAGCAGGTCAGTGGCACAGCTAGGAATGAAAACCAGGTCTCCCAAGGCCTACTCCAGTACTCTATCCATTAGGCAACACTGCCTCCCTAATCTTGTTCAACAGCATGCGCTGCTTCACTATTTTTGAAATACTATTTTGGAAGACCAGATAATCCAAAGAATTAGTAAGGTGCTAGAGAGCCTTTTTTACTCCTTAGTCACTGGTAAGAAATCAGCCCAGATTAGCAGTTAACAAATATCATCACCATCTGTTGGCTGATTAGTAGCGTCTGCTAAATAAACAGGTCCAACTGGTCTAGGTCCAATTCAGTGTAATATATAGATGTGCATGTTACAAAACCACCAATGCAGTTATCACCCTTTTATGGGCCATGTGAGTAGAAAGAGCCATGTTTAGCTGGGCATGCCAAATCAGAATTAAGGGACAATGATGCAGAAGTGCCTAATCTCTGACTTTTACTGGGAACTTTTGTCTTTCCATCCCTTTGCTGGCTCCATGGCCTCTGGTGACAATTGCATTTTTGGCAGCTTGCCAGCATGAGCTGGGGTCAGTTGCTGAGACTCCCTACTCTCCTTATTTTGCAAGCCAATCAGACTGCTTCCTGGCTCATCTCGAGAGAGAGACTCAGAGGGAGCTTAAAGCAGGGAGCATTTACTGACTAATTGGCAAACGGAGGGAATCTGCAGCAGGCCAGCAAGACACACCACAGTGGCATGGATTAGTCCTGCCTGCTGGGAGAAGGGAAGCTAAGCAGAGGAGCCTGGAGCCTCAGCGACAAGGTGCCACCCCAAAGAATGGGGTACTGGGGAGGGGAGAACTACACGCACATTAAGAAGAGATGTACTGAGTGCAAGGGGAAGCATTGCCACACTGTTGGGTAGAGAAGCAGAGGATGGATATAAATAAGGGAGCGGATGGATAGGGAACAGGGGGCATTAGTATCCTGATGTATGGGGATGTAACTGATAGAATTGGATGGCAATTATGTAGCAATTTTTGGAGGGCAATTTTATGCTGTATGCAAATATTGTGTAAATTACAACTCCATTGAATGCAAATATCTTGTCAATTTTCCTCAAGCTTTTTGTTTGGTAAACCCATGTAGGCAGGTCGTCTGCTGCCTGTGTTGTACCTGTCTTGTGAACTGAGCACTCCTCTCTCCACATTTGTTAATCCAAGATTTATCAAAATATTATATTTACATAAAAATATTTTCCCCTTAGTTGTTACAAAAGATACAGTGTACCTGCTTAAAATTCAAAAATAGCATGTTGGAATAAGTTTGGTGGCACGGTTATCTTGTTACTTTTTGCAGCACAAGTCCAGAATTATTATTTCAAATATAACAGATCATGATAGTATCATATTTAATGAACAGTTCCATTTTTCAGCCTTCCAAGGCCTTGTAAAAGCTTCGCTGATGTACTGATATTTGTCTAGATTTGAAAAGTCAAAATAATCACTTAAAGCATGATATCACATATGAAATAATATGCAATGAGACACTTACAGTGAGTAATATCTGGTGGGCCATAAGGGTCAGTCATGTAAATGGTAGTGGGCTTTCCAACTTTCAGATAAACTACATCCGATGTGTTCTTCAATATTGCTACTGCCTCTTCATGAGTTACTTCTTCTAAACTGTAATTATTTACCTTAAAGGAGAAATTAGACAGATGAGTAAGGCTGGATAGATACAGAAGAAATATCCATATTATATGTACAGTTATCAATGATGGATTAAGAATTGTAGACAAAAGGTGCTGCAGATTATAGAATAGTAATGTTATTATACAATAAAGAAGAAAAATCAGATTAAGGTTTTATTTAGCAGCATTGGCAATCCCCAAGCTGCAGTACCATAGCTCAGTGTAAATATGCCATTGTATCTGCTCCAGTACGACACTATTACCAGGTCATCATTAGCAGAAACATAACAAGAAACTGAAATAGCTGCATAGCAAACTGTGCACCAGAGGATGCAGGGGATATGTATACATCATAGCAGCCACTTGAGATATTGATTATCAGCATCTGGTTGTTGGCAGTAAAAGCCCAAATCACATTCTTATTAGTTACTTGGATACTTGATGATGTTGCACCCATGCACTAGTTCCTAATGGGACCTCATAAGTGAGTGACACCCTAAAATCTCTTTGCCCATTAACTTAAATGGATAGTTGAAAAGTTAAGCAGGGGAGGAAGGGAGACAAAAATAAGAGACTACTTTGGAGAGGTGGGGAGTGAACAGTGGCAGCTGTGGAACTGGGAAGGGAAGGTTTAAAGGTAAAAAATGTGACCATTTTCTGGAGCTGTAGGTAGAAAGACACTGAAATAGTGAGAGGGTAGGTGATTAAAGACACAAGGTGTGGGCTTGATGCAGATAGTATATCAGGTGCACCAGGGCATTGCAAAGAAGAGTATAGACAAGGTGGGGCAGGGAATTGTGTCAATAGGAGGTGCTAATCTAGATTACTCCTCCAGAAAAACTTTATGCAGGAGAAAAGATCTTGTACATTTTGAGGCATGAGGGCTCTACTGCATAAAGGTACTTCCTATGTATATTCTTGTACAAGGGAAATGAGATATATTATTAACAATGAATCATGTTTATTACAGTAGTGCCTACAGACTAGCCAAGGATGGGGCCTCACTGTGCTAGACATATACACAACACAGATTAGTAGACAGTCCCTGTCCTGAAGAGCTTACAATCTACACTGACAAGACGGCCACAGGCTAATGGGAAAGGGGCAAGGATAGGGATATAGATTCATATTGATACAGATTTCATGCAAATAACTGGTATGCAGAAGTGACTGATATTAAATCTCTCTTGCTTATTTATATACTTTAAAAGGGGGATTCAAACCGTGAAAATTCAACTTTTGACTAATCTATGTAAGCACTGTTCCTGACACAGCTACCCTCTTGTTTCCCTTTCCCCTCATCCTCTGTTACATACCTTTCTGTTTTGTCTCAATTCAGATAGTAAATTTTTAGGGGGCAAATCCTAAAACCATCATGAAATTGATTAGAAAGATTCCATAAGGTGGGGTATGTTTTTATTTTCAGGTATGCATGATGAGACAAGTGCCATGTTTGTATTAATTGAAGGTTGTAACATTGGGACTCAGAGAAACCATAAAGAAAATAAATTCAGCAGTCAAGACAAGTGAGATAAAGCTACAAATGAGAGTTTCACTAAGCAAACTTGTTGGGGGAAGCAAAACATGAAGAAATGGTCAGAACTATGAAGGACATGCAGATTGCCACTTGCAAAAAATAAGCGGTCACAAATATTTGCAATACTTTTGTTTATGCTCGTAACAAATACGTGGAAAATATACATTTTGTCCTCTCTAACTACAGGACTCTTCAGAAGGGATGCTTAGAACACTGATTAACAGTGCTTGAAGAATAAAGAAAAGGTTAAACAAGACTGAAATCAGCCAACATCCCATCCATTAGGACAAAAACTATGTCTACACTACGAACTAAGGGTGAGATTCCCAGCTCACATACAAACACTCGTACCAGCTCAATGAGAGCTAGCACACGTATAAATAGTAATGTAGCCGCAGTAAGACAGGCAGTAAATACATACCCATGAGGTTCAGGTGGGTACACTACTGTTTATACTAGCTCTAATCAAACTAGCACAAATACATGTATGTGAGCGGGGAATCACTCACCTAGTTCATAGTGTAGACATAGCCGAAGTCTCCCAGCAGCACACGCTGTCCCTAAGAGGCATCTATACAAAATGTACTACACAGAAAATTGGAAAACAGTCCTTTTAAAGTGCTTAAAATTTATTCAGCTCTATCCATTATGTATTTGGCACAGGCCATAATAAGTTTTTCATTCAATATGTAGACTAATAGCCTCTTTCAGATTGGAGAAAAGCTTCTGTTCTCCATTGCAGAATCATGAAATCCCAAGAGCCGTGTGGCCTCTTGCTATGCCTACCGGGTAAGATCATAGATCAAACTAAAAGGGACTCCATTTCAATCCCGGCAGTCTTTTCTTGCATTAAACAGCTCTGGCCCTGTCTGAGACAAAGATTTATCATGATATCAAATATGTCCCATTAGTGTGTACTGCACTGGAAACTGCTTATTTTTTCTGTCAAGTTCTTAGCTGCTATCTCAGATCTTTTTCTCCCACAGAAGTGCAGTACTCCCAGTATCTAAGATAATTGGACCGGGGGGAAAAGTGTGTTGCCCTTCTGCCAACTGGTAGCAGACTTTCAGGGCCTGCTAGGTCAGTTTCCTGTCTGGAGCAGAAATTGGTGCTGCTGAGTCAGGTATTTTCATAGTGCACTGTATTTCTACAAAATGCAGATAAGTTTTATTTCCTTTCACAGGGATGATAACACATAGCACACAGGCAACTCCCTCTTGCAGAAACCTCAGCTCAGGTATCTGTGCCCTGCTGTAAAGGAAGTTACCTTGTGCTTCTGTCTCTCTCTCTAGGGCCTCATGGCTTATATTCTGTGCTCCTGCTTCTCCTGTTTCAGCCCCTTCACTTTTCATCTAGAAAAACCCTAGTTAAAGGTCGCTCACAAACACCATATGACTTGGAAAGATGGGCTTGAGCATCTACCTTCCTTTTGTGCAGCGGCTTTGTAATACAAAAGATGCTTGGATGGGTCTAATGACCTAGAGCAGGGGTGAGCAAACTACAGCCCTCGGGCTGGATCTGGCCCACGAGCCATTTTAAGCCAGCCCGTGAGTTCCCACTGGGGCGCCGGGTTGGGGGCCGCACCACGCGGCTGGGCCCTGCTCCAGCACTTAAGCTGGGGCGCCGGGTTGGGGGCCGCACCACGCGGCTAGGCCCCACTCCGGCGCTCAAGCTGGGGCACTGGGTCGGGGGCAACACCATGTGGCTGAGACCCGCTCCAGCGCTCCAACCCCCTCAATCCCAGTGCTGAGCACCCTCCTGCACCCCAAACCTCTCATCCCCAGCCCCACCCCATCGGGTATGTGTGAAATGTTGGCACACTGTCAAGAAGGATGAGTTAGTAGTTTTCAGTTCAGCATATAGTGTTATGTTGGCAGGCAAGCAAATGTAATCTAGGGTCAAGTAAAGGTCACTTTACTGAGGTCACTTCAACACTGCAGGGAGAGGTCAGTCAGTAGGGTTGCCAACTTAGTAATATTTCAAAACCAAAGGAGTACTTGTGGCACCTTAGAGACTAACCAATTTATTTGAGCATAAGCTTTCGTGAGCTACAGCTCACTTCATCGGATGCACGAAAGCTTATGCTCAAATAAATTGCTTAGTCTCTAAGGTGCCACAAGTCCTCCTTTTCTTTTTGCGAATACAGACTAACATGGCTGCTACTCTGAAACCTGTCATTTAAAAACCAGACACTCCAGCAGGAGGGCCGGAACCTCCCCTGCCCCGCCTCTCACACACACCCCAAGGTCCCACTCCTGCCCTGCCTATTCTCTCCAAAGTCCTTCCCCCTCCCCACTTAGGCCCTGCCCTGCCTCTTTCCCCTGAGGCCCCACCTCCAGCCACTCCTCTTCCCCCTTCACCCCGAGCATGCTTTTCTCCACCCACTCACCCTCCTCGCCTGGGTCAGGAGGGACTTTCCTGTGGAGCCAGGGCTGTGAGCTGCAGCCGCCTGACACAAGTAAGAGGCAGTCCTGGCTAAGTAGGGGCTCGTGCGGGTGATGACCCGGTGCCTCCCTGCCTTCCACCCCGCAGTAACTGGACATTGGGTGTCCAGTCAGAAGATCTGGCTGGACCGTGTCAGGACCCCTTTTTTGACAGACTTTCTGGTCAAAAACCAGGCACCTGGCTGCCCTATCAGTCAGGCATGTTAGTCCAAAACTAGGTGAGGGTCACCAGACCACAACAGCAAATAGACCATAATACTATGTAACAACTTTGATTGATAGCCATATTTAGCAGTTCTGATTGGACTATAAGAATAGATCAATCAGAAAGGATATAAATTTGACTGGAGGAAAAGGAAGGCTTGAAAGAATAGCCAATCAAAAGAGCTCAAAAACTGTATGAAAGACAGAGAGTCAGTAGGCAAAATTTAGAAAGTTAGGAGCAGAAGAAGAAGGAGAAGTCAGAAGAAATCAGAAGAAGCAACCACAGTGTGACAGCAGAAAAGGACCGTGACAGAACAGACGGAGAGAAAACTATGGAGGGTAAGCACGCTAGCTATAGTGTAAAATATAGATATAAATAGGATTAATGAATATATGTCTGTATGTTTGGGTTAATAAAAATGTGTCTGTGTTGTGAATGTTACATTGTTTTATATGTATAAAGTTTAAGATTGCTGTCAACACCAGCAGGAGACTGACCACTGCAAACAGAACACAGCCATTTAATATTGGGCTAACTATATGTTTATAGTTTGGGTACTTTTAGGCTGTATCCAAGGATTGTTTATGTTTTTGCTTTATGTTTAGACTTATTGTATAGGGAAAATTGCTTTTACACTAAATAAAAAAAAATACCGTGTTTCGGAAGAATATGCCCTGGGTGTCAATCAATTATATCGGAAGGCTGTATTCATGTCCTCCCAAGGGTAGCAAGTCTAAACTGTACTGGGAAGTTGTTCCTAAAAGTATTTCCCACAAAACCCCAGCAATTTCTCTAGGGTGGACCCCTTTCACCTTGCAAAAACAGGTAAATGGGTCACCCAAAGGGAACTTCTGGTAAACCCAGGAAGGGGCAATATGTGAGCTATTCTGGGGGTACTTTGGGTCTGTTTGGGGGGTAACAAGACAAGCAACCCAGGAGACTGAGGAGCAATTCCAGGTTAGGCTATCAAGAGCCAGCCTAATTTTCCATTGGACTCCAGATCAGAGAGCCTCAGGATGACTCTATCCAAGGGGTGAAGACACTGTAGGAAATCCCAAGTCTATTTATTTTATTTGTGACTCTGAATTTTATGCTGGACAATGATTTACATAATTGCATCACCCACTAAAGAACTTCTTCTCAACTCACATTCTGCCTAGGCAGGTGCTGGGAGGGAGCTGAATGGTTTGGGCCCATTGTAAATGTTAGGAGGTGAAGGGTTTAAGTAATTGCTGCTATTTTGTTATTCTAGTTACAGTACTATTTTCCCTTATTCCTTTTCCTTTGTTCCCTGTATTGTTATTTTGGGGATTGTGATAATTGTTTTATTCCTTGTATATTGGACTACACTTCTAGTACATTATTTGGTAGTAAACGTTTTCCCAAAGGACAACACACATTGTATTGCACTAGGAGGAGTCCCCCTTGGGTGGAGGTATCGTGCGCCAAGATAAAGAACCCAGGACCTATACCCCTGGGGTGATGGGGCAGAAGCTTCTCCAAGCAGCAGGCAACAGGGAGAAGGCTTAAGCTACCCATCAGACTCAGGTTACACAAAGAAACCAGAAAGGCTGAAAATGGATTATGAAAGAAGGAACAAGACGGCAGGCTCAAACCACAGATCCAATGACAGAAGATGGAATAAAATGGCAAAAAAGGAAGGGAATAAAGGAAGCCTACAAGCCTAATCAAAGACGACAACAGTGATGGGAGACATAATACTTAAATAAAGTTGCACAGGAGGTATGTAGGAAGAAATTCCACTTTACATTTAACAAACAGTGCAACATTCCTTCTGCACAGCCTCATTCTTTCAAATGTAATGAAGGGGACTGTTTAATTTGGAAATTTTCAGGTTCATCTTGAAAAATGTGAGGCACTCAGCACTAGCTATAGTAAAAGTTTTGGTTCCTCCTGTTGATCTTACAATCACCCTAGAAAATCACTATCAGGAAAGTCAGAAAAGAGTAAGTGGAGACAAAATAAGAGTGCCAGAGGAACATACTTGTTTTATTTATTTTTCCCTTTTTAAGAGATAATTGTTCTTTTTCATCTATTGACTTAGGTTTATTGAGATTTGATAGGGTTGTACTTATGGAGATAGAGGGAGATGATTCGGATCCTGGTGGTTACGTCTGCCTTTGTGTAAATACTTTTCAGGTTATTTTCTCCAGGAAGTGGAATTTGTTGAAGTGAAATCTTGAGCATTTTCCTGTGAATATCTGTGAACTGTTGGATGTAATTGGCCTATTGCCACTGATGAATGTGCATGTCCTTTTTAAAGCGCAACATGATTTAAAGAGCTCTACAAAGAGAAAGAAGGGTTTTTTTTATGCAGAAGTAGTAAAATTGGTTTTAAGTAAGTAAGTTTGTTTGGGTTAATTGCCTCTGCAGTACCCCATTAACTGTTTAGTTAATTGGACCAAAGCTGGTGCTCACTGTGTGTAGAGAGGAGCGTTTGACTGACTGATTGTGTTTAAATGGCATTTCATACTCTTTTATTCCCTTTCACTTTACTTTGCTTAGTTTATCAGTGGCTATGAGCCTAAGGGACTAGGGTTTGAAACAGAGGGGAGTTTGGCTGTTTGCAAGTACTTCAAGAGTTGGTGCTTTAGGTGAGGTGTACATTACAGGCCTATATCAGTATAACGATGACACTCAGAGGTGTGAAAAATTTGCACCCCTGAGCGATGTAGTTATACGAACCTAACACCCCGTGTAGACAGCGCTGCGTCAATGGGAGAGTTTTTCCTGTCGACGTAGCTATTGCCTCTTGGGGAGGTGGATTCACTATGCCAATGGAAGAAGCTCTCCCATCGGTGTAAGAGCTTCTTACTTAAGCACTACAGCGGTGCAGCTGTGCGGATGCAGCGTTTTAAGTTTGGACTTGCCCTCAGAGACTAACAGGGAAATAAAGAAATTGAACTGACAGATATGAGGCCATATATGCACATATAATGCAACACTTAAAAATGGATGGCACAACCTGAGTCTAAGGCAAACTCCATATTGGTTTTAATAGGGATTATTTTTAAATGACAACTTGATATAGCCCTTACAAGTGAAAATCTTAAACTAGGAATAGGAAGGACATATGGGGATGGTGCATCGTAATATGGGTGGCCTGGATAATGAGAAAGGCAAAAGTAAAAAACGTAGTGAGTAAAGGAGGTGGACTACATTGTTCCACTGGAGGGCACTGGTGGCTACCAGCAAGCATGTCTTGGCCAGTGAGCAATCACAGACCTCACTGAAGTTAATGGGCGTGATAGCTACCTTTCATTCAGTTTAGATGAGGGAGCAGTTATATGCCCCTTTGGTTAGAGATACCTAAAAGAATAGAAGCTACTGAGCCCAAGGGACTGGACCTCAAAGGAAGACCTGAGCAAGAACTATCTCTGGGAGAATAAAAGAGGTTTCCCTGGGACTGACTGCAAACACGGGGACTGGGCATTGAATGGTGGAGCTGTGTATGTGAGAGATGCAGACAAGACCAAAAAGGCAGCAGAAAGCCAAAAAGCAGTGAGTGTGGCTCTGGTAAGTAGCCGAGGGAGAGTGCTTCTTGTGGGCACAGGACTGTCTGGAAAGCAGGCTTGGATTTCTGGACAAGGGGACAATCTCCTGTTATTTGTTACTTCTGCGTTCAGGGAAGATGTGGACAAATTGGAGAAAATCCAGAGAAGAGCAACAAAAATGATTAAAGGTCTACAAAACATGACTTATGAGGGAAGATTGAAAAAATGGGGTTTGTTTAGTCTGGAGAAGAGAAGACTGAGAGGGGATATGATAACAGTTTTCAAGTACATAAAAGGTTGTTACAAGGAGGAGGGGAAAAATTGTTCTTTCTAACCTCTGAGGATAGGACAAGAAGCAATGGCTTAAATTGTAGAAAGGGAGGTTTAGGTTGGATATTAGGAAAAACTTCCTAACTGTCAGAGTGGTTAAGCACTGGAATAAATTGCCTCGGGAGGTTGTGGAATCTCCATCATTGGGGATTTTTAAGAGTAGGTTGGACAAACACCTGTCAGGGATGGTCTAGATAATACTTAGTCCTGCCTTGAGTGCAAGGGACTGGACTAGGTGACTTCTCGAGGTCCCTTCCAGTTCTATGATTCTATGAAACAGGACTTTGTGTATATTCTTAGTAAGTAAACAGGACTGCACCACAGAAATACCTGATTTGTACAATCAATTACTCCTCCTAATGCAAACAACCCATCATGGCCCCAAATATTGGGTAACCGCTCAGGCTGAGGGGCAACAAAATATTGGGTATGGTCCAAACTTATATTCTTCCTAAATCACAACACAAAACTAAAAGTTAAACTGCAACCTAAGTGTTCTCCCCAAGCTTGGAGTTCTTTGGGTTTCCCCTGAAGGATACCTGGGTCTTAGCCCTTAAGCCTGGTCTATACATAGATTTTGTACCATTATAACTATTATGGTGAGGGGTGTACTTTTTATTTTATTTTACTGAAATACTTACACTAGTAGACCCCTAGTGTTGATGAGGTTATAGCTATACAAAATTATCTTATTCCATCGAGAGGGAGGGGGACTGGATGATCTACCAGCTCCTTTCCTTTGCTAACTTCTGTCATTTTAAGAACATTGAAAAATAGGACTGGCCCCAGGGCAATGAAGGGATTTTTCACTTTATACTAGAACTTTGTTATAAACTTTTCTAGAACATCTGACCTGGCATTACCAAGTAACCAAATGTAGGGAGTAAAACATTTACTGTAACAGCAGTGGGTACATATACTTTGCTGTGAGTTAAAAGAATACCAAACTAATTAATCTCTTTGGCTCATCTTCATAAAAATGAGTTGGGTTTTCCAATACAACTGAAGCCTCAAACATATACATTCAAAGAAAAATATCAAAAATTAATAGTATTACTTGAAGTTAATTATTCAACCGGATTTAACCACTACCACACCTCCACAGCAAAAATCCCCATTTGAAACAGATTTCCACTGCTTCAAATATAGTTCCAGTTTGTCATTCTCACCATAAGAAGTCTGTCTCCAACTTGCAACCTTCCATCTTTTTGTGCTGCTCCTCCATCAATAATCTTAGTAACATAAATGCTGTTGTCTCCAGCGATGTGTTGGTTTCCCACCCCTCCTGCAATACTGAAGCCCAGACCTGGAAAAGAAAGGGGAGGAATGCTCGTTAGCAATGCCAATCATACTATTAAAGAATGCAAGGGCAATATGTATTTCCATTAACCTCCTGGAAAGTTATTTTTACTAATAGCAAATAGTATATGAGGAAACTTGCGGGGTATGTGCATCTTTACATTGCACTGCCAATATTTCCGTGGAGATCAGTCACAGATACAGGTTAAGAACATACTGCCATATTGAATCAAGACCAGTAGCATGGACCAGCATTCACATCACTCTCCCCATCAGTATCTGTCCTAGCCCAGGGAAGCTAATGATCCAACCACCAGACCAATTTTGGTAATGAATCCTGGTCATGTGCCACCTGAGGTACGTTGTGCATACGCTAAGACGACGACCAGTGGTCCATCTAAACCAGTATCTTGTATCTGACAGTGGCCAGTACCACCAAGTGCAACAAACCCTATGCTAGGGAAAGTGTTTTTCCTGGCCATAAATACAGTTTGGATTATGCTGTGAATCATGGGGTTTTATCTCTTCAAAACTGTTGTGTGTCTTACACACACACACACACACAAATAAAACTCTCAATATTCTTGTTGTCCCTACTAACAGCTTGATATCAGGGATGGGGAGAGAGAGAAGGAGAGATCCCTTGTAGAATGTATAAGTTGTTCAGTAACCACAGTGAAAAGCACAGAATAGTTTAGGTAAGGACAGATGGAGAATGCAGTCCTTTGGATTTAATTCTGCTTTGCATAATTATTAGCACTCAGCTGTTATGGGTGCATGAAAGATTAGACTGATGTACCTTGACGAACAGGTAACTTCTGTTTAGTAACCTGTAAAATTCCCAGATGAAGAACCACACAAAAGATCTCAAAGCTCTGGAGTGATGTCAATAGTGCATTGTAATATGATTAAGAAATGATAATGCAAACTACAGAAAATATATAGAACAGGAAGGGAAAATAAACAGACTTCAGAAACTAGAGGCTTTACCCTTTACCTATATTCTCCCTATTACTGCTACACACACATATCACTTCTTTCATTAGTACTAAAATTTTATCTCCCATTTTGCAAAAGTGTATGGCAATACCTGTCTATGGTATCTTATTTTCATAAAAATCTATTATAGACTCCCCCAAAAATTCATAACAATTGTTTGCTTTTTCCTACAGTCATATGTCTAATGAGACCTTCCGGCTGAACAAGTAAGTCTTTACTGACACTTACTATAAGGTTAGATTCGGAGACAACCCAAGTGTAACTATTTCTGCAACAAAGAAAACAAATGCAATTATCTCTGATTTTTATATCACTAATTTTATTTTTAAAATGTATTGTAATCAGTGGTTATAGAAACAAACATGTTATTGATGACTAGAACTTCGTCTGGAGAGATGCAGTAGAAAAAGATTTGCTCCCTATAACTTGGCAGTTTACGATTTTCACCAGCCTTATTGCTTGTGCAATAAAACTCACTGATGTTACAGTTAATAACAAAAGGCTTTGTCATCTACATGACTGAAGAGATGAAGTTTTATAATGAATTACATCTGTTGACAAAGAAACTACGGGTTTCCTCTCACAGTATCCTTGGAGAAACGTGCTGTCAGATAATGTAATAGGCTAATTAATGGAGACTTGCAAAATGATAAATTACAACGAGAAACCTCTGGAATAATATCTGAAATCCAATGAACTTTAAATGAATTAATTAAGACAGTTGTTAATAATACATGTAGAATTAATTTAGAATAGCGGGACGATTAAAATAACGTTTTATCTAATTTCTTAATACTCTTGTAGTTATGTCCTATTGTTAAGACAACAATGAGATCAATTCTGGGGGAAAAATTACATGATTTGCTTAGTCCTCAATCATTTCTTTATCACCTGGAGACACAATGAAGGGGAGAAAAGGATGTCCTCTTTAAGAAAACTTCAATGGCAAAAGCTCCAGGACTTTGGCCCAAAACATCTACACTTGGGCTACTGCCTCCTTTGATGACTTATTTATTACACACTGGGTGAAAAAATCCAACACCTGGTGACAAAAGGATCTGGTACTAAAACCCAGGTTTACAGAGCCAGGGACAGCTGATGTTCCCACAGTGCCATGGGGAGCATTGTGGCAAGTAGGCACAGCAGGAAGTACCATCCAAGAAACCCAGAGTGTCAGTACCCCACAGCCCTCTGATTGGCCAAGCACCCTATTTAACCCTGGAGGGTGCCCCAAGAAGTTGTGTGGGCAATCACACAGACTTTGGGCCCACTGCAACTCCAGACCTCACCTCATCCTCTGATCCCAGCCTGACTCTGACCTTGACTCTTGCCTCCTGACTCCAGTCCGATACTACCTCTAATCTTGAGTCTCTGGCTGCAGCTTGGCTGTGACCCGGACTCTTGTTTCCTGATTCCACTGGTACTACCTGTAATCTCTGGTCTCAGACCCCAGCCTGATTTGACCCTGGCTCTAGCGATTCCTCCAACCCCTGCTCACAAACTACTGTCCCTTATGTGTGACCCACAGCCCAACTGTGACCACTAGGCCAGACTGCCTATGCCCTGGCCCATTACGGGTATACATTTTTATGACAATGTAATAAAGTTTTCAAGAATATTATTCCAGAATGAGGATAGCAGGCAGAGCAATTTAGTTGATAGGACAGCAGACTGGGAGGCAGGAATGGTGTCCCTAGCCTCTGTTTGCCAGAAGCTGGGAATGAGTGACAGGGGATGGATCATTTGACGATTACCTGTTCTGTTCATTCCCTCTGGGGCACCTGGCACTGGCCACTGTCGCAAGACAGGATACTGGACTAGATGGACCTTTGGTCTAACCCAATAGGGCCATTCTTATGAGTTAGGAGACCTGGGTTCTATTCTCAATCCTGCCACTGAGGTCTTCTGTATGACCTTGGGACCTTCTGTTTTCTCTCTTCACCCCTTGGTGATCCTAAAATGTAAGCTTTTCGAAGCAAGGTCCGTCTCCAGGTGTCTGTACCATGTCTAGCACAGAGGGGCCTTTAGGCACTACCATAACACAAATGAAATGACGGTCTTCTCTATTTTCAGTTGTTTGCTTTTTTTGGTCAGAAACCTGAGAGAAAGCTGATACCAAAAATTGTCGTCTGTCTATATTGTAGATGGGATGCATGTCATAATTTGTAAATTGAAAAAAAAAATACCCCTCAAAAACTTTTCTTCCGTCTTGATTGCACAAAGTGAAATTAGTGAACGTGACCCTGATCCTGCGACTGCATCCACACGGAGCCCCACTGACTTTAGTATGTCCCAGTATAGGAGCAGGACTTTGTACGTGCCATTTTCAGTAGACACATCACCTACCTTCAAAGCAGATCAAAGCCACTGAGTATGTGATATTATATAGTACGTCCTTTGTTTTCCTCCACTGTGGTCTGCAATATTTTGGTCAATTTTAGTTGGTGGGTTTAGTGTGATGGTGGGATGGTGTTGGTGGCCTGTGGTGACCTATATGATGTAGGGGTCCCTCCTGGCCTTAACCCTATTATTCTATGATTGAGAGACTAATCCTGTGCAGGTTCTTACTGAATCATTCATCCCCCAAATCCACGGGAGCTGCGGAAGCTCAGCATACTGTAGGATCAGTAAGATGTCACCAGTACATTTACAAGGTGTTGCAGGAATGTATGCATCTCCCATGCATTTTCAAAGGCAGAGCTGCATAACCTATGAAACCAGTGTGAAGCTGCCTATAAGATTGCACAGTCCAATGGACAGCACAGTACTATGTATACTGAGACTGCCTTTGGGACCCACAAATCCAAGAGCCAGCCTTGAGGATGAATGAATATGGAAGAGCAGAAAGAGAGACAAGAAGGAACAAGCATCCTAAAGAAAATACAGACAATTAAGGAAAGAAAAGAAAGAAAATGGTACAAAATGACTAGACTATTCAGTATAGGTCACCTGTGATGTAATGGTCTAAATTAGATAACCTAATGACCTCTGCTGGCCTTCAAATATAATAATCTAGACATGGAAGAAGAGACAAGGGGATGATAAAATGAAGGAAGAAAATATTGGCAATAACTTTTAAGTTAGTGAAGTGAATTTAATGTATTTCTGTTGCTTTATTTTATTATTTCCCCAACAGACATTTTATATCTCAAAGTTTGGGGGACGTAAGAACGGCCATACTGGGTCAGACCAAAGGTCCATCTAGCCCAGTATCCTGTCTTCCGACAGTGGCCAATACCAGGTGCCCCAGAGGGAATGAACAGAACAGGTAATTATCAAGTGATTGGGATGTTTATGATAGTTTGAGCTACTGTAAAAATTCACATAGGTTGTTAATAAATACAGTTGTTTTAAGTTACTGGAATATACTGAATACGATTTTAAAAATCCATTGGTTTCTACTGCTTTTATAACCTTTCAAAAATATTTTAATTTCATTTTTTAGTTTAAAACATTATATTTAAATGTAGACTCTCCCCATCTCCCTCAATCTCAGAGGTGGGGAGACTTTCTATAGGCCAGCATGGGAAAGAAAACCCTTGGGGTCACTTCAAATATTGCCTCCCCCTTGTTTCTCCCATCCTTGTGGGCATTTATTCTCTGCACGGCTTGACAGGTGCCTTTAGCACACTTACTTATTCAAAAGGAGGTCCAGTTCCCCGATAAACTGCAGCTGGACTCAGAGTAGGAGAAGACATGTCCTAGAGAAGGTGGAGAATGGAACTGGGACTCCTAATGTCTGGCAAGGAGATAACCCCCTCTGCCCAAACCATATGAGGGGAGGACAGTGGGGACCCAGTAATGTGCTAGAACCAGGTTAATGGTGCAGAAGGTGACAAGCTAAAAGCAGCCCCTGACCCCTGGGTGATGGAGAGTTGTGGAGCTGAAGGCAGTGCACCTCCCCCATGTGGTATGGAAGGAAGGATGACCTGCGCTGGACAAGTTATTGCCAGATAATTCCCACATGTGCAACTTAATAGAGTTGCAGCCTAGTTAAATCAAGTTTCTAATGTCCTGTCTTTCTTCCTGCAATGTCGGAGACAATGATTAATTTCAAGAAAGCCAAGATAGCGACAGTATTTGTATGAAAGCCAAGCAATTCAAAGTCAATGTTTATGCCACCACTTTTTTTGAGGGGGGAAAGGGGACAGGAGGTTTGGGGTTGCACAGTGGTTTGGGGTTTAAAACAAATTGTGAACCAGACATGAAAGTTGGAACCAAACTGAGTTAGCAATAATGATCTGTAAAAGCAACTGTCAGAGAAAACAACAGCTGCAAGTCTGGGGAAAGATATCTGGACAGAAGTGACAGGACAAAATGATATACAGAGATTGTGCAGCATGAGCAAGTGACAGCCCGTAAATTTGACATCACTCATATCCTTTTTTTTTGGTGCTCTAAATTGATAACCATGTAAATCAATTTCTGTCTAAAGGAAAACCTTCATGACAACCTTATAAGAGCTTAGCAGGCAATATCTAGCAAATGTAAGTTTAATTGATAATATCACAAAAACTGTTTACAGAACTGAGATCAGAAAGCTAACCCCTTAACCTTGAACATTTCCAATTTGTAAATAATTTGAGTGTGCGGAGTAAATGCTGTCATTAAAAGCGACTAATAATTTTAATACATCCTCTAGTTTTAGTTAAGCCAGCATTTACATGTATTTTGTATTATGTGTTGCATGAATGCAATGTTTGGATACATGTTTTAAGTCTGTCAGTATGTGTTAGCAAAAATACACTGTGTTTATACTTAGGATTCATAATAAACCTTGGGAACACTGGGGGCATTCGTATTGGTTGCTTAATGTTGTTTTATTAATCATAGACATTTTTAATGTGATAACCTGCTTGTCCCTATATAATATAGAAAATAAGGGTGGTGATAGGGAATATAGGTCATTTGTTCCTCATGGTGGGAGTATTGCATGCTGCTGTACCTCATTGCAGTGGCGTCCAGACCCAGGAGGAAGTGGCTCCTTAGAACCAGTGAACAGTGGGCGGGGGGCAGGAAGGGGGCAGAAATAAGGCCTAGCAAAAGTTTGAGTCATAGATGGAAGCCTTCCTGGGTTGAAGGAATCAGGAGCAGCTAGCTTAGTTAAGATCAGAAATGCCACACCCATCATTGGGTGAGGAACTTGATGGGGCCAGCAGTGAAATGGGGACAGTCCCACTAGCAAGGGTAATAGGTAGCTCCTCCCCCTGGGAGTCTCTGGCACCATTGGGCCGCTGGGGGAGAGGGGTGCTGATTGGCCGGCATTCCCCAGCTGCCAGGATTTTAGCCCAGCACAGGGCTCTATGGAGCCTCTTTCGGCTCCATTCCAGAAGCCCACCCTGCCACCCAAACTAGGAATGGGAACTTGGCCTAACAGACATTGTGGATCTAGCCAATCGTCTTTTTAGGGGGTCCTCTGCCAATGGAAGAAGGGCATGGGCCAATTGGCAGAGGACCAGGGAGTTTTTTGCCTTCCTTGCAGCACCTTCAAGCCACAGTGGGTTGAGTAGGAATGTGCTTAGAACCTAACTAAGGTATGGGGTGGAGTTGTTTGTTTGTTGCAATTTATGGCCTGTTTCTAGTGAGGTTAGCAGAATAAAATCAATCATCCCAGAGGCAAAAGACCTGGGATTTTGATGTTGGGCCTTGGCCTCATGTGATGGGGTGAGACCTTGTGGCCTTCATGGTCCGAGGTCAGACCTTGTGGCCCTTGCAGGCCAAAGTCCCCATCCTGCTGCACCCTCTGTCCCCTTCACATTGGGTGAGGTGGAGTGGTGGGGGAGGGTGCTACCACTCAGAGAGAGCTGAGTCCTGGGGGTAGGATGAGGAGAGTCTACCCCGCATTATGGGTTATATTGTAAGGAGCCCTCTAGCCCCCACACTGGAACCAATTAAATGCCTGGTATAGGAAAGTATGGATGATGGCTGGGTAGTGCCCTCCCCGTATGCAAGTTTAATAAAAGTTGCGGCCTGCTGCTTAATTCTATGCATCTGTCCTCATATTGCTGCTGTGTCCACATAAACTAGAGCTGAGCAAACAACTGATTTTCCAGTTTGGTGGCAGCTGAGGAAAAAACAAACCAAATTCAGTTTGGATTGAACCAAATCTGAAAAAATTCAGAATTTTGTGGGAACTGAAAAAAGTCTATTGCAGAGGGAGGGATTTCAACCTGGGTCTCCCACATCCCAGGTGACTCCCTTAACTACTAGGGTAACTATTATAAAAGAGGACAGAGCAGGAGCAGCAGCACCACCACCACCTTTACCCCTCCACCTCTTGCAGCCATTTTGTGAATAGCTTAAACCAGTGGTTTTCAATCTTTTTTCATTTGTGGACCCCTAAAAAATGTTGAGTAGAGGTGCAGACCCTTTTGGAAATCTTAGATATAATCTGTGGACTCCCAGGGGTCCGTGGACCACAGGTTGAAAACCACTGGCTTAAACTATTCATGTCAAATTTGTGAATAGTTTGGGGTCAACTGAAGCTTCATTTTTCAGCAAATAAATCATTTGTTTGGAAAATAAAACTGCCCAGCTCTACCCAGAATCTGAAAATACAACAGACCTACTCTCATGAAAAAGGGAAGAGAGTGATTTTCTGATAAGAAACCTGGACACTGAGTTCTGGAAACTTAAGTGCAGCCCTGTTAATTTACCATTAAGGCCCCAAATCACAAGCACAGCAGAGAGAACCTGTTAGTGTAGGGCGAAGACTGTCTTGGTAAGCGGTGCATTTCTTGTTCCATCTCTTCCCCTAGTCCTCTGAGCTTCTGTTTTTCTGATGTAAAGTGCAGAGACTGCAGTGTGCTGCCTCCCCGAAAGAAAGACTGAGGAGAGTGGAGTGGAAAATGGTAGAGCCTAACGTTACCAAATTGAGAGTATTTTCATTGGCTGTTATATGCTTGATCTGCATAGGAGGAGGGATTATACCTCCATTTTGAAGCTGTGAAACTGGACCTGACAGTGAAATAAGCTAACATAATCAAAAAGTAACAAACATTCCAAGGTCAGGGTCCAATCCAGCTCAGGTTGTAGAGCCTAGCTTCCCACAATCATTCTCCCTCATCTGTCTCAAAAGCAACCACCCTCATACCCCTCCCCAGGAGTAGCTTTAAAAGGAAAAAAGGAAACTGAGATGGAGTTAATCCCCTTTGGATCAGAGATGAGGTAATGCTCCTGTACCCAGCTCCCAAAGCATTGCTAAGAATATGCTCGTATAAGAATGTCCTCTGCAAAATCACTCTAAGCTTACAGAATTTAATCATTCTATATTCATTTGCTCTTTCTGAAAGGAAAAGTTATAACAGTCATACATCAATTAAGTTGTCAATGCTAGTGTGATGTATTCTTCTAAGATGGGCTTCTAGTTCATCAAATTCCACTTAACTTAGGAAAGGAACACAGGTAAATTAACACAAGATAATTTGATTGATACCCTTTGACTGATTAGATTTGACAGATAGCACAGTTATGGAAGCAACAAAAATAACAAGAGCCACAGAGACATGGCTAATTCTTAACAGGGTGCTGCAGAAAAAGAATTCCTCAGTTACTACTCTCCTTGACCCTTTAGTTCCAGCACCAATGACCACCTTTCTCCATGTTGCTGTGAAGAGAGAAGTGCCATGCAGAAGACTGCTCATGCTTAAAGGCACATTAATGGTGCTGGGTGGGGCTTGTTAGGCTTGCAATTACTATATTTCTTCTGTCTACATTATTGACGTATATGATGCTTTAACGGTTACCTCAACTATTTCAGCCTGTGGAGTTTGCTTATGAAAAAATGAACTAAATTACAAAATTAATTCAATTTTAAAAATAAATTAAAGTCTATGTAGGTTCTGTGGTCTTACAAAGGGCAGTGTAGGGACAGATTCTGCTTCTAGTACTCTCTCTAATTTCCACACCAGCCTTCCCTTGACCATTTGAGAGGGCTCTTTGTGAAAGTGACAATTGGACAATATGGCAATAGCCTGGGAAAGTATAACTGAAAAACATCTAATTGATCCCATCATTATGTTTCTTTCTCGTGGGTTTTTTTTGTGAACTCAAAATTATTAAGCATCTTCTTTAGTGTCTGACATTTATACAACATATGTAATAGTCTGCATTTATTTCTCAATTTCAGGCAGAGTAAGGCAGATGTACAATGTTTGTAGGTGAAAAGGATACCCTTTGAAATTACCATTATATAGAAAAAATGATAGTTGAACTTTATAATAGTTGAAGATATTAGTCTACTAATGTCTTCAACTATTATACAGTTCTACATTTCCTTTGCTCTTGGCCATAGAATCTACGGAGATCAAGAGATAGATTGTCTATACCTTTCCCTGCTGCTGATCCAACACAGATGCTTGCCAGAGTTTAGACCCAGAATGTTCTGAAACTTCAAGCTTTGTGCTGGCCAGTATATACAGCAACACTAGTTGGAACCATTGGGTGTGGCTAGACAGGTTATGGGAGAGGCTGTCGCTATGGCCATTTTTGCAGCTGTAGCTGGGCAGCAGACGCAGTGCACAAAGCACTTTGTAAAGGATTAACAAGGAGTGCTCTACAACCCAGATTCTTCTCCTTGAGGCCATCAGTTGGCGTCAAGCTTGAGCAGAGATAATGACTCTGGTCAGAGCTCCTTAATCCCACATTTTTATAGGTAAATTGAATGGAAATAAGTATCGGGGGTAGCCGTGTTAGTCTGTATCTTCAAAAACAACAAGGAGTCTGGTGGTCCTTTAAAGACTAACAGATTTATTTGGGCATAAGCTTTTGTGGGTAAAAAAACAGTTCTTCCGATGCATGAAGTGAAAATTACAGTTGCAGGCATTATATAATGACACATGAAGAGAAGGGAGAATGGAAATAACAAAGACTCTTATTATAACCACGGAATCCCACAATTCCTTTTTCGCAGAGCCACCTTTCAGAAGACAGCCAGATATTAGCTATAACTCCTATCAGGTGAACAATATAATATTTTCCACCTCATACCTTCCTTTCATTTTTTGATCCAAAACATTCAACAATATAATCATTAATTAATGATGTAGGGTTCTGCAGGGCTCCCTCTTATCACTCCTCTTATTTAATGAGTGCATGAGGCTGCTGTCAGGACTGTTTAGGAGACATGGGTTGAAATGTATTTAGTTGGCTGATGATCCACAGCTTTATTTTTTGACCTCACTAGAGCTGCAGTTGCATTACTTCGGGTCTGAAAGAGGGCGAACCGGCTGAGCAGCTAAGACTGTGATGACATCTGTGGTTGAGTAAGCACCCGGAAGAGATGGAAGGATAATGATTGAGGGGGTTTGCCATCTGGGATCAATCTGATTGGATTCCCACCTGCTATTAGAACATCCAGTGGTAGCTACAATGAAGTCAGCCCTTCTCCATTTCAGATGCAGACTGTGAATTGTTACCCATGCCTTCATCACCTCAAGATCAGACTCCTGCACTGCCTAGGGTTGCCAGTATTGGTTGGATGTATTCCTGGAGATTTCATCACATGACAAGAAAAGGAGTACTTGTGGCACCTTAGAGACTAACCAATTTATTAGAGCATAAGCTTTCGTGAGCTACAGCTCACTTCCTCAGATGCATATCGTGGAAACTGCAGCAGGCTTTATATATACACAGAGAATATGAAACAATACCTATTCCCACCCCACTGTCCTGCTGGTAATTATTAATCTTTAATTTCTGGAGGCTCCAGGCCAATCCTGGAGGGTTGGCAACCCTAGCAATGTCCTCTGCCTGAGGCCACATCTTTTATTTGTGCTCCTTGATAAGTGGTGTTTCTTCCTTTGAGAGCTGTAGCATGTCCTATGTGGATCAGAGGTAGACAAATGACACACACTAACCAGTGTGTTATGTACTTCTCGACACAAGAAGCTCATCCTAAGTATCCGAGGCCCATGACAGTTCAAATCCTATGTGACAAGATTTCTGGATATTTCTGGGCAGCGTTTCTAGCTGAGTTTCTCTGCTCTGCAATCTGCATGTGTGTACAAACATCTCAAACAAGCCCATTCCTTCTCCTCATTGCTTCTCTCCCTGCCTCTGGATGTAAAAATCAAATGCTGCAGTAGAATGCATGTGGGTTAGCCAGAAAGGAATTTACTCCTAGCAGAGATTTATTTGCCTTTTGGAGTAGAATAAATGTTTGCATTTGATTTAAATGCCCCCCATAGGATTTGGGAGGAAGCACTATGACACAAATACTGACATATCTTCAAATATAGTAGCAGGAATCTCTATAGTAAACAATAAGAATATAGATACGGCAGATAATGTGTAGTGTTTGCATTATCTCAATAAAGGCTAATCTTTTTGTGATCCTGATAAAGGGCCTGAAAATACATTGTCACATTATTCTGCCTAAAAAGTAAATGTTCAACACCCATAAATCAAACTTCTTATCTGCTCTTTTGCCTTCAATTTTGCAGTTAAGACTTTTAAAGAATATTTCCTATTACGGATTTTTACAGGCACATACTTATCACAAAACATCATAGAAGGATAGATTCCCTTTGGATACAGTTTAAGGGATGGGATGCAGAGAATTTTAAGACAAGCATGAAATTTCTCATTAAATGTTGTACATTCTCTATAATTTATGTGTCTAAATAGATTTGAAGATAAAATACAATTTTGTATTCTCTTTTGAGCTACTCAGTCATTTTAAAGCATATTTTAAAACCCTTGTGGCTATAAACAGGAAAGCAGTGTTCCTAATTATTCACAATTAGCTGATTTTTAAACGGAAGCTAATTAATGACAACTTGCTTCTCACTAAAAACCGTACATCAAAACATACTGTTATATTTCCACTAGCACAAATACTATGAAGAGAGAAAATCATTTAATGTCTGACTTGTATTGTTACTCTGAGTCATGGCAAATATTTGAGGCAATGTAGCACGATATCATATCATACTGATCCTACACGTTTCACATGAAAAAGCTAAATTATTGAAAAAGAAGATACCTACAAGATCAACCACATAAGAATAAATTAATAGCCAGTTAGGGCCTGATTCTTTGAAAGTTGAGGCCTAAAGTTTCATGTAGATTTTTCCCTTTAAATTTGTGTGCCTGTATTAGTTATTAAAATGGCTCTATAAATTCCAACAAATAGTTTACGTAGTTCTAAGCAGTCACTGGCCAATAACAAGTAAATGTAGTGCTTGCTTTTTAGTCATTATAATCACTGAATAATTTTATCTTTATAACTAATACATAAGGAAAGAGTGAGTTACTTGTGTTTAATAATAATTACATAAAATCAATACATTTTCTTGAGAATTTAAAGCAACAGAAGTATTTATTCATATAGTAAAGAGAATATATTTAGGTCCAGATTTCTTGCCCTGCACTTAATCAAGCAGAAATGATTCCAGTCTTGAAAAAACATCCATTGGGAGATAGACAGGAGAAGTGCCACATTCACTGACTCATGTAGCCTGCCTGGTGGAATGCTCCCCTTCCCACAGATATAACATGGCTTCAGGTGGACTCGAGTTATTTGGCAATGCTTCTTTTTGATTTCCTGGGGATCTATGGGGTTTGGAGTTGAACCTGCAGGTGTCAATGGAAGAGGAAACCCTCCCAACCTGCCTCACACCCCCAAACAAATCTAAAAGCTGAGTAGTTCCTCCACACCACTCCCTGTATCACTGGACCCTAAATAATCTAATAACTTAATATTGTTTTTACTAAGTAATTAAATTACTTAAGCCCAAATACTACAATGGGCTCTATTCATGAAACTAGGCCACTTTCCATCCACATGGAGCCCCAGTGAAGTCAGGTATAGGGGCCCTCCCATGCTGAACCTCCTCAGGATTGGGGCTGTGGTGACCTTGTATAAGTAACTAGTCATACAATTAGGAAGTAAAACCAACAAAAAACAGTTGAGTTACTTGGTATTTAATTGCTACAGTTTACCTTAAATTATTACACCTTATTTCAATTACTTACAGAATGGACACAGTATTTACCACTCCTACGAACTGAAAGTAGCAGGGTTTCATCTTGCAAACATGTGCATCAGTGGTCGCAGGATCAAGCATAGTTTTAATATGCTACTTTTTTTTTTTTTTCCTGATAACACTCACAAACCATGTTAAACACTCCCACAGACTCTGGCAAATCTGTTTGTACAGACTGAAGAACATCCCCGGAGCACAAAATCCTGACTCACAGGAAGACAATATCTATTTGTGATTTATTTTTTAAAAAATTATTTGCTGTATAACACAGTAGCAGAGATTAGTAAGATGATTTATATTTCTAACTTGTTTACTGTGAGGTCACTTCTTCTTAAATTGAGATTAAGTTCTATTAAAATATTTAATGATCTGTTACCAGTTAAATGGAGGCAGAAAGAGCAATCTATCACTCTGCAATCTGCTTAACTACCACAAATGATTCTGTCAGGGAGAGAGCCATCAGTTACTTTTGTTCCTCATCTATCTGATGAAAGCATTTTAGCACTGATCCCCTTACTCCAGTTGCAAAGTAGAATCTATCTGAATGGAAATATTTTCTTGAACTGCCTGATTACATTTAAACTTGAACATACAAACTGAAATCAGACTTTACCTTGTAAATGGTCTTATCTATTCACAACTGATTCATGAATAACTTGCCATTCATTTTGTTACTTTTGCCTTATAAGAGAGTGAGACATGGATTAAATGAGTGTTTTTGTATTGGAAGACTATGAAATCTCCACGGTTACAAATTACATATCACCTGTTGGCAATGTTCTGAATAAGGAATGGAGATAAAAACACGATTGTATTGACTGAGTTACAGCATGAACATTACACTCTGAAAACACTGGTTCAGGAACAACATGTTCTTGGTTGGGTTCTTTCCTCTGCATTTCCATGCAGCTGTACTTCAGCCCCTCAGTATACTGACAACAAGCAGGCTCATCTGCAATGCTCTACGAGATAAAGTGAAACAAAAATGCTACACACAACAACAATATAGAAGCTACCAGGGCTCCTCACTAAGCTAATGGTGGTTCTCTCTTTTTCTATTAACATCACTCTGAGTGTTTTGTCAGGGAGAAGTATTATAGTTCCCCAAAGTATTTAAAGAAAGAGGAATCTGGAGGGGCCCATATTTGAAATCTGCAGACAAGAATATCAGACCTTTCAAGACATGTCCTGAAGCACATAAGCTTATCTGAGAACCAATGCCTTATCCATGTTGAGAACAGGACAGTGCTCACTACAATAATATTTAAACATGGTTGTTTCAGGAATAGTTATATAGCAAGCTTTCTTTGATCAATGTGGTTTCCCTGGACATTATCATCAGGGCTTTTGGGACATCTGTGTTAAGACCCCACTATTAATCTTCCTAGGTAGTTTATAGCAGGAGTTCTCAACCCCGGCTCAGTACCCAAAATTGGGTTTCAGAATATTTCAAAGGGTCACATGGCAGCTCCTGTGGCTCCTCCCACAGGACTCGCTGGCCTCGTCTCCCTGCTCCAGGCACGGCAATCGCTGGGGTCCAAGCACCACTCATAATGGCGGGAGTCTGGATAGGCCAAATTTGAGTGAGTGGCACAGCAACTGCATGAACCAGGTCACAACCCCACTCACAAAAATTTGGTCCAGTCAGAGGGGTGGGGCCAAAACTGAGCAGTGCTGCAACCACAGAGCCGAAAGCCAAGCCCTGCCAGCCCCACAGCACAAGAGCTGCAGGAGCCGCCACTGTGGGGTGAATGCTGGGCAGGACCCAACCGCAATGGGGGGCAGAAGCTGACCAAAACCACCCCAGGGCCTGCACCCCCAGACTATTTACTGTGTTGCGACAATCTGATGGAAAGTCCCTGTTAATAACTGTCTGGGGAACCATACTAGAATTCAATGAGCATGGACAGTGCCTCAGTATTCGGAAGCCAATGTAACTACACCTCATAGTATTGTTGATGGAAGGAAAGACTATGTAAGGCAGAGGGTGAATGCTGGGGCAACCCGATTATCTGAAATCTCTATGGCTACCTCAAACCTTGAAACTGTTAGGCATTTATTTAATCCAGGGCTCTGACCCAATGGACTCAGTAAGTCAAGACTTCAAAGCCTGCAAGCCCATGATCTTATTTATAGGAAAACAGCTTCCTGAGATCAGGACACAAGTGCTGGGTACAAAGTAGAGATTCAGCGTTAAAGGTCGTTAGTGCTGATTCTGAGTGAAGGCATGCTGTCTAAAGTGCAGTAGCTGAGGCCTAGAGTTAAAGCGTGAAGTCCAGTAGAGTCACATA
Source organism: Lepidochelys kempii (assembly GCF_965140285.1). NCBI lineage: Eukaryota > Metazoa > Chordata > Testudines > Cheloniidae > Lepidochelys > Lepidochelys kempii. The sequence goes on from NC_136380.1 coordinate 21,725,766, forward strand.
GTCTTTGCAAGGACAGCCAGCTGTCTGTCCAAACTAGGTGTCTCTGAGGGATATGATCCTGTTTTTGATAACAGAGAATTTCAGAAAACAGGTAGGTCCTACTGGATGTGAATTACCATCAACCTGTGCTGAGGCAGTACTTTGTTCACACATTCATTAACATTTACAGATGTAGGGAAGATTCTATTGTAATAATGCCTCCTATTTCTCCTAGACAGAAATAAAGCAAACAGAAGGCAACCAAAATACAAAATTACTGTCAAGGGCAAGCAAAGGAAATTGTTTATATTTAATCTCTTGTAGTCACAGAAGTTATTTCCACAATTTTGTATGGCTTGGCTATTTTTCTTTTTTCTATTCAATGTTTGTCTTTCATGCTTTTTGGGCAAGGGCAATTTGTATCATTATCTACAAAAAGCATCCCTCATTTCAACAGTCTCTGGGTGATCACAGTGCATAAACAAATTATGGCTACTATGGCTATTCCATGACATTACTGTGTGGGTAGCACTTGCAACTGTAGAATTTTAAGTATCTTTTCAAGCACAGGAGAAACGATTTGTAAGATGCTAGCTCAGACATTTGGTGATTTTTAGCAGGCATAACTACTACTCCTAGTACCTATACACTATGGATAAATTTCATATCTGCCATATTACCTACTGTTGATAATCAATTGTCAATAATCAATAACCAATTGATAAAATTAACTGTGATTATATATTTAGTGAGAGGGTGTAGTGGGATTTACAAACCCCATACTGAGCATAGGCAGAAGGGAGAGGAGAGTCTTCACTGCTTACATGCAGTCAGACTGCCAAACCCCCACAGAACCGCCACTTTTGGAGGCATGTACCCACAGGTGAGACGAATAAAGAAAACAAGCCCAGCTATAAAGGAGGGAACAGGGAAAGGGAGGTAGAAAGGTCTGGGATAACAGAGGGGCAATGGCCTTATGTCAGGATGCTTCTAAGAAACTGACAAGGAAATAAAAGAAGACTGCAAGTCCTGGAAGTTAAGGGCTGATGGATTCAATTTAGGTTAAGAGTTTATGGACTGGTCTAACTGTAAGTGAATTGAAGAGAAAGTTGGAACCCCTAGAGAGACTGCACCAAGAACAGTTAACAGAGAGATTTTCTTGAGTGTGGATTTGTTTAAAAATAACAAACTATGGCTAAATCAGCTTTGTTTGGGTTTAATTTAGCCAAGACAGCTCATACACAGACAGGAATACAGTTACTACATTGCTAAGATGTTTCCTACAACTCACAATATGCTAGAGGTCACTGCTCGGTAAAATTCCACTCTTTAAAATTGCTCAGACAAGTTTGTTAGTCTCTAAGGTGCCACAAGTACTCCTTTTCTTTCCTTAAAATTAGCTACATTTATCCTTCATCCTTTTTCACTCCATCCATATCCCCTTGAATTTTTTGGGGTGGGAGTAATGGAGTGTCCACCCCACACAAGACAGAGCAGGCCAAGTGAGCTTAATTAACCTGATTGGCTGTTTCTGGGGGAGACTGGGGATTGAAGAACTGATACATAATGGAGACCAGCTGAGAAGGAACAGCAGGGTCTGGTATAAAGCCAGGAAATTGGCAGAAGAAAGGGGCTGAAGGGGAAACAGGCTGCAGTCACTCTCTGGGATTAGGGAGGTGTGTTTGAGGCTGTGGAGTTCAGTAGTCTGCAGTTACTCCCTGGGAGGAGGTAGTGTGAGCTGGTACATCCATTTGTTCTGTTAAACTCATAGCACATTTTTGTGGACAGCAAAACAACAACAAATAATTCGCAGCAACAACAAACTGACCTCGTAATTCCAACTACCATTTGCCAAAGAAAAGCTTTCAGAAATATCATAAGGAAATTGGCTCCTTTGCTTAGGCAAAGGATGTGTACACTGTTCATGGATTCCTAAGAATTCCTTGCCATTATGTCCGACTTTATCATCCTCTTTCACTCTTGAGATCCTGCACTACAACCATCACCTCCACTCAAGGTGAGGGACTGGAGAGAACTAATTGTACAATCCATAAAAGCTGCTCCTTAACTGGCCACACAGATCATGGTTGAAATATCATAAATATCAGTTAATGTCTATGTGACACAGCAAACCTCCCTCCCCCCACCCCTCGCCCGCCCAGAGGCTCTGCCTCTGTACTGGTCCCAAAGTTGCTATTCACCTCAGGAGTGATAGGCTAAAGGTAAGGGGATCAAGTCTTCCACTTCGCTTTTTTAACATAGTTTTCAACTCATGCTAAAATGTACTGTACCAAGAAAGGATTTATATTATATTGCAGGTTGTCTGAAAAGTAACAAACTCCTTCATGTAGAGAAAAAGGAGCCTCCTTGCCACCAGCATAAGAGAGAATTTCTGGCATGAAAAGATCTTAAGGGAGCCTCTCTGCAGCGGAAGGCAAGTAAATGGACAAGAGACCCTCCCCCCAAAGTCATGGTTTACCAGCTGGCAGGTGTGAGAGTACTCTAGACCATCTGAATGATTGCCCTTGTGGAAACAATAGACTGAAATGACAGCTGCTAAAGGAATTCCCTTAAAATAGCAGGTGCATCTAAAGCACATCTGTTAAATAAAGAAAGGCTGCAAACTCCGTGAATAATTAACATAGAAGTTAAAAAAAAATAAAGGAAAAGCAACATTCCAAAGTTGTTGGGCAAACTGGATCTAAACCAATGAGAAATGGGCCCAAATTTAAAAAAAAGATGCAAATCGCCCACTTCGTAGCTCGGAACCATCTATACAAAATTCCCCGTAGGAGCTATAATCTCATTTTCATTGAAACTTGCTGCAATTACAAACGAAGCTTCACAATAGTTAAGATGCAGCAGGAGTGACCAAGCCATTAGAGGAACCTGGGTACAGCAAGGAGAATGTTCAGAATAAATGCAAATGGTCCCCACCACATCATTTTGGTAGCTGAATTTTAACTGAATCAACTATTCCTCTCATACATCCCCAAAACCCATTTACTCTGTCTTTCTCCTTGTTTCAGACAGCAGAAGCCAAGCAAAATAATGATGTTCACAATCTATTTTTTTTAAAATAGGTTGCTAAATAGTATTTCAATCACCACCCCACTTGTATTTTTAAAAAATTGGGTCTCCCACGTTGCAGAAGGGTGCTCTAGCCATTGGGATATGCTGGTGTGACGAAGTGGGACTATTCTTAAAGTTTTCTCTGAATATTGTGGGGGTGCCTCAGTTTCCCCTATGCAGTTCTTAAGTATCTAGGTAGTGGGATAAGGGTGTATGATTGTTGCAGAGCCCTAGAGGACAGCTGTGTGCAGGGGTCTGGACACAGAGAATGGCCGACACCCTGTTTCCTAGCAACTGATGTCCTGGCCCTTCTCCCCTGCAAGGTGAGAGCTAAAGGGTTGAAGACAAAGATCAGGTGACCTCCTGGCCCGGAAAAGGGACAAAGCCCAGAGGAGGAGGAGCTGAAGAGCATTTCAGTTTGGGACTGGCTGGGGACATGGAGTGAAGTGCAGACGGGACTGTCTAGCTCACTGCCCCCCAAAATGGACCCGGCTGAGGGGTCCTGTTCTCTGTACCTACAAGCTCTGTGTTAGACCGTGTTCCTGTCATCTAATAAACCTCTGTTTTACTGGCTGGCTGAGAGTCCCGTCTGACTGCGAAGTTGGGGTGCAGGACCCTCTGGCTTCCCCAGGACCCCACCGGGGCGGACTCGCTGGGGAAGCACACGGAGGGGCAGAGGATGCTGAATGTTCTGAGGTCAGACCCAGGAAGGTGGAAGCTGTGTGAGCGGTGTGTCCTGGAGACAGTCTGCTCATAGAGAGGAGACCTCACCAGAGTCCTGCCTGGCTTCATAGGGAGCAGTTCCAGAGCATCGCCCAGGGACTCTGTGACAGCTGGTATGGGGATTTTTCAGTCTCTCCTGTTGAAGCTGTTCCACTTCGTATAACTAATAAAATAGTCATTGGAGCAAGGACTAGAGTCTCCCACACCCTAGCTGATTGTCCTAATCACCAGATTGAGAGTCATTTGCTTTCCAATGACTATTAACTGTCATTTATCGTAACAAAAACAGCATTCTACCTACAAAATATCTGGTACATATCCCAGAACAGATGGATTTTAGGAAGGAGGGAAGTTTAAAAAAGGAAGAAAGGTTGGTGATGATAATTGAAGAAATTGTTCCACGCATGTGAGAGATGAAAACTCAGAGTTTGAAGGGGGCAAAGGAGACTTTTTTTTGTTTGTTGTTTTGCTTTGTGGGTTTTTTTTCATGATACAGACAAAGGTATCACAGATGCAGCAAAGGTATTAAGTATGACCCCACCATTTGGAAATTGGCCTTTCCTGCATCTCACATTCACAAGCCTAAAGCCATGTCCATGCTACAAACTTTGTTCAAGGCAAGTTAGGTTGGCATAAAATCATTGCAGTTAGTATATTCCTTGTGCACATGCATACTTGGCTCCCTCCATCAGCATTGTGTTTAGTCACTAGGCGGTCTTGTATTGATGCAGTGTGGTGCACCATGGATAGGTTATCCCAGTGTGCAACTTGCCATCATCCTGCATGCTGTCTTTTGGGAAAACTTGGAAATACATGGGAGGAAAGAAATGAACCATACAGAGATGAATGGGAGCAAAGGGTCAAATTCCCATCATGCAACTTTATCCATCACATACTGTTATCAATTTCCTATCATTTTTGCACCTTTTTTTTTAAATCCCAGAAACCTACATGGCACTTCTCACCCTCCGCCATTTCTGTCGTAAGCATGGAGGCCACACTACTGCATGGAGCTCCACTCTACTGTCACGAGGGCTGCAAACACAGGATGAAAAATCGTCCAGTATTTGCAGAGCTGCAGGAAGAACCACAACAACCGGGGACATGGTGGTTTTTTGGTGGAGAACAGATTGCTGTGGGACACAGCAAAAACCAATTCCAGGTTTTCATCTGTTTTTATTAAAACTATTTGTTTTAAAAGCTTCTTTTGCTTCCAATCTGATCTTCAAATTTTTCTTTCCCCATCCTGCTGCCTTCTGCTCTGTTGCAGGCACAATTCATTAAGTTGAATAGCGTTCTGCTGGGTCTGCATCTTCAGTAAGTGTTTCTGCAGCAGTTTAGTAACGATCTTAATGTTCATGGTTGTATTTTTACAGCCATCTCGACTGGCTATTAAAAGACTTGAAAATTGCTACTGCTCCACTTCAGAAATACTTACAATGATGAGGATGCAGAGAGTGCTGTAATTTCAGTAGAGACCTCATGCTTCATGAATGACTTATAAAAAGGGATAGTTATAATTTATTGGGAGAGCAGATGCCACTTTAGAATATTATTCCAGGAAGTTAATAACTGTGGGGAGAATGATTAAGAATTAGGTGACTTTTTAAAAATATTACCATAGATCAGACTTTGCTGCACAGGTTTTTCATCGTTAGCATATAAGTATTGTAATGACCAGTATAGACAGCACCACCATCAACAGGGCGTGTTATATCTTTATCTTAGTGATAACTTGTTGTCTTGCATGTTATGTTAGGGAGGAGGGAGAATTACGAGGAAATTAAGTCCTGCCTTTGGTGCTGGAATTGTTACTCGCAGTGTCCCAATAAATCATTTGAATTTTATAAGTCAGTATTACAATATGGTCTCTACTGCCTTATTCTACTGCAAAATGAAAACAACAGGAGAACAACACTTGATAGGTTTGCCACTTGTATTTCAAAAATCATCCTGATGTCAAAGGAAGATTCTGAAACCAACAGGACATCCACAGTCCATTAAATAACGTGTGAAAACACATTTAGGACACACAGCTTTGTTGCAAGCAGGAACAACTTCACTGAAGTCAACTGATTAACAATTGCTTACAGGCAGGGTTGAATTTGGCCAAATATAATGACATTTGGATTTAATCACCACACTCTGTTTGCATAATGCCATACAATCACTATGTTCTGATGGCAAAGACACACTGAAGAGACAGCTTTAAGTCTCTTTCCCCCCTGAGAAAAATGCTAGGGTGTTGGAATGTAGCAAATATTGCAGCTATTTCATATTCTCATATCAAAACCATTACCCTTTGCAAAAGTATTGTACAGGATTCTGTGTTTGACAAAGATGAAGCAATGCAGAGCATGACACTTATTCTTGGGATGCATGTTGTTTACTGAAGAACCAAAGCAGCACATCTACCCTTTAGGACCGTAACCGCAATGGGCAGGTTTACCTTCCACTCAGCCAAGCAACGCTATTCCTATGGGATGGTAAAGCAATAATCTAGAAAACCTTCACACTCTCAAAAAAGCTTATTTTCTTCGAACCACTTGACTGCTATTGTAATAAGCTGAGTAGTAGGCCTGCTTCACTTCTCCACTGCAAACAGAAAATAGTCAGCCACAGGCTAGAGTGTCAGAGCAAAGGTGTCCTCTATAATCAAAAAGCTATTTTCCTTTGAAATCACAGTAAACAAGTGTTAGTTTTCTTTATAGAATGGAATGAGGTACCTCCCTACTCTTTGAAAATTGGGAAGTATTTCACATCTGACAGTCTGGGCAGGTCTGTTGTAAGACTTTGGTGCCCAAAGGAGATAAGTGGACTAATGCATTTTTTGTGTCCATAAGATACCGCATAATGAAGAGAATAGGAGTAAGTTTGTATCAACAGTCAAACTAGAGGATATGATTTTAAGTCTGAGGAAAACAAACACCCATTTTTTCATGGTCTGTGTGCATAAAACATCCTCACTATATTTTCCACTTTATGCATCCGATGAAGTGAGCTGTAGCTCATGAAAGCTTATGCTCAAATAAATTGGTTAGTCTCCAAGGTGCCACAAGTCCTCCTTTTCTTTTTGCGAATAAAGACTAACACGGCTGCTACTCTGAAACCTGACAAAAGGAACATATATCACCCACCTCTTCCCCCCCCCCCCCGAACTATTCACTAGGAACAATAATGTATTAAAATAACAAAAACTACAACTAGTTCTATTAAAGAAAAGGAGTACTTGTGGCACCTTAGAGACTAACAAGTACTCCTTTTCTTTTTGTGAATACAGACTAACATGGCTGCTACTCTGAAACCTTCTATTAAAGAGACTCTCAATTTAGGGATATCAATTCAGTGCCGCTGGCAGAAACTAACCTACACTGATAGGCATGGTTTCTTGCAAGATAGAAAAGTCGAATGTGAGAAGTCATGCCTATCAGTGAAGTATAGTTCTAGGCAATGGTGCTGAATCGATATCCTAAAACTGGGACATTCTGTAATGTGACTAGCTGGAGCATTTGTTCTTGCTTGTATTAAATTGGGATCCATTAAAGTAATGAAATTCTACAGCCAAATGTTGTAGCTGTATGCCTTATGTAGCATTTCTTTTCAGTTCCAATTGTGATAGGTTTTATAAGACAAAGAAATAAGGGAAGGTGGCTGCCACATTCCCTGGCCTGGGGTTAATCCCAATCTCCCCTCTAAATAGGTGATGACTCATGCTATTGTTCTTTGACGAGTGGTTAGGGAAGGTTTGCCAGCCTCTCAATTGTTGCACAGCTCTTGCTTCCACCATGCTCTCTGTATTATGTCCAGAGACTACAGGAAAGGAGCAGGGAAGAGAAGGCAGGAGTTAATTCACAGGAGGAGAGGGAAAGCTGAGGAGACGTTTCTAATCCCATCTTTGGGCATGAATTGGATCATGAATTTATTTTTATACTGAAATGTAAGGATGATGCCCTCAGGCTACACAACAATTTACAAATGTGACCAAGAATGAGTTCTGGGAAGAAGCAGAGCTGGCCAAACAGAGTCATCAGGTGTCTGTTTTTTGACCATTAAAGGTCCAGTCAGTGGCGCATCAGGGTTAAGGGAGGCTCTTTGCCTGCCGTGGCTCCGCACGGCTCCTGGAAGCAGCAGCATGTCCCCCCTTCCTGCTCCTATGCACAGGGGCAGCCAGGGGTCTCTGTATGCTCCCCTGCCCCAAGCGCCGGCCCTGCAGCTCCCATTTGCCGGAAACCACCTGGATTCTGCACCCCTGACCCCCACCCCTCTGCCCCAGCCCTGATCCCCCTCCTGCCCTCCAAACCCCTCAGTCCCAGCCCGGAGCAGCCTCCTGCACCCCAAACCCCTCATGCCCAGCCCCATTCCAGAGGCTGCACCCCCAGCTGGTGCCCTCACCTCCTCCCAGCCCCCTGAGTCAGCCCAGTGAAAATGAGAGTGATGGTGGGAAGAGCAAGCAACGGGGGTGGGAAGGAGTGAGTGGAGGCGTGGCCTTGGATAAGGGGTGTGGCCTCGGAGGAGTGGGGCAGGGAGTGAGGCAAGGGTGTTAGGTTTTGTGTGAGTAGAAAGTTGGCAACCCTATGGCCAAAGCTGGTTAAGTCAGAATGGTTGGCAGCTCCTTAGCTGACTACTAAGCATAATGCTACAATGAAATGATTCTTCTTGTAATTCATCCCCAAATATCAATTATTTTAGTTTATTTTTTATGGTAAAAATACACAGCAGTAGGAGGACTAGAAAACGTTTATCGGTTTTAAGCAGTATAACCAATTAACCATATATATCAGTGGTGGGCAACCAGCAGCCAGTGGGCCGCATATGGCCCATCAAGGTAATCCGCTGGCGAGCCACAAGACACTTTGTTTATAGCTCCCATTAAGCCGCGGTTCTCTGTTCCCGGCCAATGGGAGCTGCGGGGAGCGGTGGCCAGCATGTCCCTATGGCTCATGCCGCTTCCTGCAGCTCCCATTGTCCAGGAACAGAGAACCGCGACCACTGGGAATTGCGGGCAGCCATGCCTGTGGATGGTCAATGTAAACAAACTATCTTGCGGCCTGCCAGCAGATTACCCTGACGGGCCGCGTGCAGCCCATGGGCTACAGGTCACCCACCACTGATATATACAGATGACAAAAATTACAGCAGCTATTAATGTTGATCTTATAACTACACATTTTAGACATCTCTGATGTGTGTTTGGGCCAATATTGTCAAAAGCAGTCACTACTTTTGAGTACTTACTGACACATTATGAACCACTTAAAATAAAAACATTTGTATTTCTGGAGTCTCAGTTCAGTGCGTTACTCATAAGACTCAAATCCCAATCCTCCTTATGTATGATCAGGAATTTAGGGTTTTGTTCAAAACTGCAAAAACTCTATTGTTCCAAACGATTTCAACAAAACAATGTAAATCTTGTTTTCAAACTGAAATTCAAAGCAAATTTTAGAGGGTGCAAATCATCACAAATCAGAACTAAGTACCTTTTTGTACAACGCCCTCCAAACTAAAACTGCTAAGGGTTGCCAACCTGCATTCAATGCCCAATACTACTGAACCTACAACTGCAAGAAAAATGACTTTGAACAGGAAATAACTATGAGGTAATGGTGTTGACATTTTCATAGTGATCACTGTATCTGCTGCTCTCTGAAGTACAGTGACAGTACCCTTTAAATCTGACTTGGTAGTTAAAAATGACAGGATTTCTTTTTTAACTTACATTTACAAAAACAAAAAGGCCCAATCCTGCAGGACTTCTGGAAACAAAAATTTAAATGAAGTCAGTGGGAGCTGTGTCTTAGTCAAGGCTGCAAAAATAGGCTCATTCCACAGTGATACTACACTTTCTTCACACCAAAGGGACTCTCAACAATTTTCTACAGTATGCTGTGAACTCTGAGCACAAGCAATCTGCAAACTACAAAACAAATCTTAGAAAAGGATAGCAACACTGAATGTAATTCCATACAGCCCTTCATTTACGCAGAAATATATTTAGGAGAGACAGTACTACAACAGAAAGATCCTAAACCATCTAAGAATTTTTTTTACAATGCAAATCTATCTCAAATGCATCATCCAGAGCATATGCACTAAAAGAAGCAAATAGCCCCAAGGGAACAGGAAGGACAATGTGTTCAATTCTCTGTGGTCTTCTGTTCATTCCAAGTGGAAGACCACTTAAAATGGGTCATACTAGTTTAACAGATCATCCAGAAAGAATTCTGGAAAGAAAAAAAATACTGAAGGCACATTTATGTGGAAGTCTACAGAAAAAAGAAGGGTACGACTGTCTAGTTAGAGAGTGGATCCATACCACATATACCATACACAAGTAAAACAAAACAACAAGTATAGTGTGACTTCAAAAGAAAGTTTGTAAAATCTCATTGTTTAGAGATAACAAATGAAAATGGATGTATTTTCTAGCAAGCAACACAGCATGAGTCACATGAGGGAAAATTAATCAACAAATAGCGATCAAAGACCAAAGGAGACAGGCAACAGAGAGAGTAACATACATTCCCAGCATCTACACATAGGAAAAGAAAGGAGAATACTGCAGTAGCACATCGCCATATGGAGGGTGTGGGGGGAGAAATCTGATACATAAAGATGCAGTGGCCTAAACTACCTGGAATAGCAACACCTCTATATCATGGGTAAAAGGAAGAGAAAGCAAAGGAATTAAATACCATTTTTGAAAGAGAATTTGATCTATCAAATATCAAGTTTCCTCAGTGCAAGTTAGTGTTTTGGACAGCACAACCACCAAGGTCAAGAATTTACCATAATAGAACTTCACTAATTTGCAGTGAAGATTCACTGTGGATTCTTAGATATTGTGAATTAATAAATAATTTCAAAACATATAAACAAAAGGTTTGTTTAGAAGGAATTAAGGTTGGTTAAGTGTGACATCCCCCTGCAAATGCAAACTGTTCAAAGCAAGGAAGTGCAAAGTTATGGGACACCTCTTAAGCATACCCCAGTAGTCCTTTAAAGATGCATTGTTCTGCAGTTAGCCTGGGTGATCAGCACCTGGGTGAACAACCATACTGTGAAACCCATTACTATGACCTCACTCGTGCAATGCCCTCCTGTTGTGTGTGTTGCTAGGACTTCTGGAGGCACATGGTAGGTTCCATGTGCAGCAGTAAGATGAGCTGTTCTTTCTCAAAAAGAAAAGGAGGACTTGTGGCACCTTTGAGACTAACAAATATATTTGAGCATAAGCTTTCGTGATGCATCCGATGAAGTGAGCTGTAGCTCACGAAAGCTTATGCTCAAATAAATCTGTTAGTCTCTACGGTGCCACAAGTACTCCTTTTCTTTTTGCGAATACAGACTAACATGGCTGCTACTCTGAAACCTGTTCTTTCTCAGGGCATTGTGGGAGAACTTTTCGGTCCTTCTGAGTACATGGGGGAATTGTGGGAAAGCACTGGAGGACTATTAGCCTGCTACCTCAGGGCAAAGGGGGCCAGTTACCAGCCGAAATAAAAGCAGAACTGGGAACTGCTTTCATTGTGAGTAAAAGGTTTTTGTGTGTGGAAAGCAGAGGGGCCAGAGCAACACCTGGATAAGAACCTCGGCTATCTCTGTAGTGAAGACATATCCTTATACTGATGGTGACCGCCTCTGCATAGTCTCGTTAATATTTTTTCCATCTCCAACAGCAACATAAACATATTAACGTCCCTCAGACTACAATGGGAAAGCTTAAAGAGCACCTCGGCAACCACAGCAACCATTCAGCATTGACACACATACAGGTTAAGCGTGTATCACAGTCGTAGCACTTCTCAATCCACTGCACATGCTGCGCAGCGAGGCAGCAGTGACAGCAGGAGTGGGGCAGGCAGCTGTCATGTCAACGACGGGAGTAGGAGGCAGCCGGGGACAGATCCTGTGCCCGGCCCATGGGGCGCAGGAAGCCCCCACCAAGCTGAGCCCCAACGAGGAGGTCGCAGTGGTGGCACAGGTTCAGGAAGAAATGTTGGGTCGAGTCTGAAAATGACTCGACACTCTTCGGGTTGGGTCAGCTGTGATCAGCTTGGGATCGAGCCTTGGTCAGGATTTAAAATTAGGTCCAAGCAGGCCTGTACTCATTAAGAAAAATAAAGGCGTACAATTAAATGTTTTTATTGATCAAATTCAACCACAATGGGGAAAAAATTCCATTATCAGAGCCAACAGGAAGGAGTAATAGACCTAGACTTTAGCCTACTGTGATCCTTACTTCCAGCGGGTCTGCACCTTTCTAAGACAGTGACTCAGAGGACAACTGGCAGGCTATATTTTCAACATTCTGCCAGTGCCAATTAGAGTACCTCCTGGCCAGTTAATGTTATCTGCTCATAGATGGTGGGGGGAATTAACCCTATTTCTCTACTTTTCTATACCATATATTAAAAGTTGAGATTCAGGTATTTAGCTCAAATGTTTATCTACAAAATTTCCTATCTTCAGTTTTATTGAGATTTTTAAGCCAATGTAAAATTTCCAGAAGGAGGTATGCCCTTGTACTCCAGTTCACTAGTAAAAAGAAGGCCATTATTCTATTATCTTATACTTAATTAAGCTCTTTGGGGGTCTATCCTGTGTTTGTACAGAATCTAGCTCAAGGGAGACCTGATTCATGACTTGAGCTCCACTCCAATAATAAATAGTATCAATGGTGAATTAAAATACAAGAGCAGAGGCTCAAGTCACCAGAATTTCCAGATGGCATTATCAGTTGTGTTTTACATTTGTTTCTTATTTGCTATTTTTAATCTGCCATTTCTCCTCCCAGGTTTCCTGCTCTCATCTGTTTTTCATTATCTAAGCATCTTTTCTGCAGCTGTGTTATCTTCAAAATGTCTCATTTGCTATGAAAGTGAGGTCAGGAGTTTATTATGCTCCTGAAAATTTGTTTGAAAAACAAACAAAAATACATGATCCTGCCCTGCTATCATTACTGAAACTAATATTTTCTGTTTTTAAATTGGCTTTCTTTCTAGTGTATGATGGAAGGGCTTAAGCTATCAATCAAAACCCATGTTATATATGCTCTGACACCATGTCTATGTATAACAAGGCTACCAACTGTCAGCTTAACAATGGTAGAATTCTACTATCCATAAATAAAAGATTCTCTAAGTTACTGTTTTATCTGATTTAAAGGTTCTGTAAAGAAAGGTATCAAAGTATGTTGGCAAATGGGTCTAGGAACAACAGCTTCAGCAAGAACTTGTCGCAAGGTTAATATCATTAGATAGCCATTTGGCCTATGTGTGATCACATCACTTGAGAAAAGTGCTACTTGTGCTATGTTTGCTAATATCAGGCAAGATCATTGTGTGTACCATAGTTTAAAAGGTTTTGTAGGGAAAAAATGAAAATGGTACATTTGCCTTTTTTGCAGTTTTCTACATTTTAAATTTATAAAGAGAGAAGCAAACCTTTAATGCCCTGGCTGAAACAGTGGTTTCCATCGATGACACTATGAGTAGGTCTACACTACAATAAAACACCCTCAGCTGGCCTTGTCAGTTGACTTGGGCTGTTGGGCTATAAAATTGCAGTGTAGACATTCACGCTTGGGCAGGAGCCCAGGTTCTGGAACCCTGCAAATTTCTCCATGAAAAAGGCTAACTTGAATAAAGCTCTTCTCCTCTTTCACCTTAACATGACTTTCTCTGGGGGACTTTTCCATAAGTAAATACAATATTCTGAAGTAGTTCTGCTTGCAGTACTCCCACTCGGGCAGTGGGAGCTATGCCTGCAAAACAAGAACAGAATAATAAGAGCCACTGAAGATAAGAAATCTACAGTGAGAACTGGAGAGGAGAAATATGCTCTCAATATTTCTGAGTTTTCTCATCTGAAAAAGTGGTAGGTTTTAAAAAAATTACGCACAAGAGTAAGTCTCCATGCAGGGTCCCAGAGCTGGTGCTCCAGCAGAAGCCCAGATGTCTACCCTGTAATTTTATAGCCCCACAGCCTGAGCCCCGCAAGCACGAGTCAGCTGACTTGAGCCAGCCACGGGTGTTTTATTGCAGTGTAGACACATCCTGTGTGTCACAGTGGAATTTTACTCATCGCTTATTTTTTATAAGCTAATTGAAACTAATGAACTTAGTGCTTCATAGGGATCCCTCTCTGTGTACAACCATGCTAATTACACAACTCAACCTGCCTTTCCCATAACAGCCTAAGTAATATGGTACTCTCTACCTCCCCAAAACTGATTTGTTACTATATGCAGATGCAACAGAAACTTTCAGTGACAATAAAGCAATGTGTGTGTTGCTAGGCATATGATAGGATTTTATACGCTCTGCATTTTTAAATTTCTTGGACCCTGCTGTCTCCTGGAGGCAACTGTTATTCCATGTTCTGTTCAAATACAGCCTGCTACAGAGAAGCACCTTGCTCCTTTCCTTGTTTTGTGGCTCTCTTGATCAAAAACTAATTCAGACTGAAAGTACATGTTGCACTTTGTGTATGGAAAAAGTAGGCAATAAGACCTTCATAGAGTGAACCAAAGAGGAGCATCTATTGTTAAATTCTTACATTTGCATCATAGTAAACAACTAACAGACTGGGATAATATACATATAGCATGCCTGGATATCAGAAAGAGTAAGGCTGCAGTCAGGGGCATCGTGGGCTTGCCTAATCTGATCCTTTAAAACCTGAAATAAAAATCAAGTTAAACTTCTATCCCTGATCAAGCACACAACGATTGTTTTGTTGTCAACAAAATATAAATTGTACAGAATGATCAAATAGCAAAGATTCCTGAAAACCCCAGAGATCCATAAAATGTCTTAATTTCAGAAAGCTTTACTCAATTATAAATAAATAGGTTTATATATTATAATTCTTGAACAGACAGGACACGAGGGAGAATGCTGCTAAAGTTTGTAATTCATTCTTCATAAAAAATAATCAGTTTGTTGTAAGGTCTCACAGAAAGCTATTTTACATGTAAAATTACAAAGGCTGACCAAGTACCATTTTAGACAAAGTGCTTAAATTTATGCACACTTGTTTCCTTGATACAAACACTATGGTGTATACAGCTGTGACACTGATTATTAAAAAATATCCATTCTCATGGTCATTATTTTTGTTATGTTTCCACACAGGAAAGAAAACAAATACTTTCAATTTAGGGATAGAATTTTCAAAACCATCTAAATCCCCAAGGAGCCTAATCCTATTGACTGTCAATCAGAAATAGACATTGTGTGGGCACATTGAATGTATCTGCTCTGTAACAGGCTGTAGCAACTGAGAAGAAACTGGTTGCTGAGGTCTAGACGCAGGGAGAGTACTGAAACAGACCAATAGGAAATGCACTTGCACAGCACTTCATAAATAGCTGGTCTTTCATTTCCAATAATAGTATGTTGCTAAACTTGTGTATTTGATTTATGTATTAGGGACAATTTTCTAACATATGATAAAGAAAAGATTCTGTAATGATCAGGCTTTTAAAATTCTCTCTCTCTCTCCGTACAGGCAGTCTCAGACTTATGACACAATTGGTTCCTGAAAATTGCGTCGTAAATCGAAACGTCGTAACTCAGAACCACAATCCCCTCCACTGAGGGACCGATCATAAAGTCGAAACCAATTGACATAAGTCGAATCAGGGTGTCAATTCAGAAGCGTTGTAAATGCTGTTTGTCGTAAGTTGAACGTCAAAGTTGAGGACTGCCTGTATATTTATCAGAAGATAGCTCATGGACATTCTAAATAATATTTTCAAAAAGGGGTGTGGCAAACTTCTGAATGCACACAGAGTTTTGTGTAACTACATAGGTATGGACCTGTTGGAAAATTTGGACCTATCATGTTAATTAAATGATTAAAGGTTTTAAAAGCATACCTTTTTAAGTCTGAGCTTCTTAAGTCTATCTGTTTAGCTTAAGAAAGAAGGTTCAGGGATGACTTGATCATGTTCTAGAAGGACCTATACGGGGAACAAATTTAGCAGACAAATATATAACACAATCCAATGGCTGGAAGTTGAAGCTAATTAATAGGTAATTAACCACTGGAACAATTTGCAAGGGTTGTGGTGGATTCTCCATCACTGGCAATTTTTAAATCAAGATTGCATGTTTTTCTAAAAGATATGCTCTAGGAATTACTTTGAGGAAGTTCCATGGCTGGTGTTGTACAGGAGGTCAGACTGGTCTTGGAATTTTGAGAAAAGGTTAAACGGTCCAGAGGTATCCTCACTCGTCTCTTTTGCAAATAGTCAAATTGAAGGGTTACATGGCTTCTTGATATATGTGGCATACACTTAACTGTTTTGAATTTATAATATATTTGCAATATGCTGGCTTCCATTCTGCCCTCTATATGAGACACAGAAACCCACATCTGATGCAAAATCATCAACTTACGTGCCAACCATCCCTAGTTAGATTAACTTTTGTAATACATTTAAATCCCTCCAAAAAATTTCTCCAAGTCCTTTGTACTTCAGTTGAAAATAAATGCATGTATTTTCCCTCTACAAATTTCCTTATCCTTATCTTATAGCTTTCAAACACTGACAAGTATGAGCCATTGCACATGCAAGTACAGGAACTGATCATTCAGTGTAGGGGATGCTGCGGAGGGCAGGACTAAGTTTTGTGAGGTGCATTCTCAGCAAAGTAGGTAATGAAGTCAGCAGTATATTGACGCAAAGATACAAAAGGAGCATTTATAAACATCTTTGCTACAATAAGTTTGGCATCAGAACAGCCTTCTTGTCTGAAAACTAACAGTTTTTCCTTGTTGAAAATAAGATAAATGACTATAAATCTCTTTGGGTATATAAATACTAAATGGTTTCTATGGTTTATAGCAATGATAGGAAAGAGTAATTCACAGACAAACTACTTTCAGTGTGAATGGACAGAGTGTAGTGCCATGGATAGATGTTAGCACTCAAGCCTACAAGACAAGATCCTTAGATTCTATTCCCAGCTTTAGAACTAACGTGCTGTGTGGCCTCTTATAATTTCTATGTCCTTCAGTTTACTCATCTGTACAAGGGACATAACAGAGGTACACAGCTACCTCACAAGGTCTGACTAATTGTTGATATAAGACTTTGAAATAATCAATTAAAATTGCTACTATATGAAAATACTAATTTAAAAAAATGTAACCAGCATATATAAATTATTTTCCTCCTCTTTTCCTTCTTTCTCTATAGTACATATGAAGCATACAAGCATATCACTTACAGCTCAAACTATAAAGCATAAAGACTTATTTTTTCCAAGAGCTGATTATTTACTTTAATTTTTTCAACCTGCTTTTCAGCTAACTTACTTTCAATAATGCTAAAATGGAAATTTAAGAGACACCTAGTTTAATACAATTCAATAACTGGAGTATATGTCTGCAGTAAATTTCATATTTATTAACTAGAACTATCAAATCAATACTTGAAAAACTAAGAGGTAAAAAGTTCATTTGTCGTAAAAGCTTTTTTATATTGACTCTGTTCTGTAACAAACGTAAAACAAAATTGTTCTAGGCACACAACCAAAATGAAAATCTTGCAAGAATTTTTTTAAATAAAGTGCTAACATCTCATTTCCATTTCCACAATGCAGCCACAGGTATAGTAAAACAAAATTATTTCTTACTGTCTCATCAAAAGCTTAAAGGATATGTTATGTTTAGTTTCTTTAGGTTACTCAAGATAACAGTTACACTGCATATTTGTTTAATTCAAAATTCTTTAAAACACTGCTTCCTGTACTGTTCCAATTTAACATGTACATAGAAAGTCTCCCAGCACAGACTGTTTTGCATTTGAAAGTCAATTTTGTATTATAACATTCTGGATTCTTAGGGCTAAATTCTTCCCTCAGATGCACATTTAAATGTACCTTACTGTTTGGTGAACCATGTAGTGTTGAAGTCCAAGTATCAAATGCTTGTGATAGTCCTAATATACAGGTACTTATAATATGCAGGATTTTTGCTATTTTTCACAGTACATTACAAAATATCTCAGTAAACAAATAAAATCCAGTACTACTGTCATACCAGCTTCCAGAAACATGAACTCTTTAAAGATGAGATGAGACCTAATGAAAGCCAGTGAAAAATCACTTTATTTCCAAATGAGTATGTCAGACTTTGGTTCACCTGACTCATTCATTATTACTAAAGACATCTATATAAAAAGAAACAGTCATGGAGCCATATGGTCTGATGGAAAATCTCCACTGAAATGATTGGAGCTACCCTAGAAATGAATTAGGTCCCTTATTGATTAAGGGCTTGGCTACACTTGTGAGTTAGAGCACATTAAAGCAGCCCCGGGCGCCCTAGCTCACTCCCTGTCCACACTGGCAAGGCACATAGAGCGCTCTGACTCCATGGCTAGAGTGCTCCTGGTATTCCACCTCAGCAAGAAGATTAACGCTTGTTGCGTAGTGGCTGAAACACCCTGGTGTCAGAGTGAACGAGGTGTTGCATTACTGCGCTCTGAGCAGCCTCTGGAAACATCCCATAATCCCCTTAAGTCAAGTGGCCACTCTTCTCATTGTTTTTCACTTGCCTAGGAATGCGGATATGCCCTTTGAAAGCTCCGTTTCTGACAGCCGGCTCCGAGACAAAGCAAGCCATTACTGTGGAATGTTGTGTGTGAGAGAGAGAGGCGGGGAGGAGGGGGCAGTCTGCTGCTGTCTGAACTTACAAGACATGCTTTCAGCCCCCCAGAAACCCACTCTCTCTCTCCCCACATACACAACACACTCCCTGTCACACTCCACCCCCAACCCCATTTGAAAAGCATGTTGCAGTCAATTGCATGCTGGGATAGCTGCCCATAATGCACCACTCCCAATGCCGCTGCAAGTGCTGCAAATGTGGCCATGCCAATGCGCTTGAAGCTTTCAGTGTGGACAGATTGCAGAGCTTTCCGTACTGCGCTCTGCAAGGCTGGTTTAACTCAAAGCACTCTACATCTGCAAGTGTAGCCATACCCTAAGAGTTCATTGGTATCTGCTGCCTATTCCCCTCCCCCACCCCCCACCCCCCCACTGAAAGTAACAGTTCTTTTTGTGGTATTATTAGCTACGGAAAATAAGGTAGTTTCAAAAAGCAGCTTTTCTGGTGGGAATAAGCATTAGGATCAAATGAGCTCTTAAGAAAGAAAGGTCTTGTTTTCATGAAAATACCTTTAGTAAGAAGAAAGGGGGAAAGAGTAATGATGAAAGTTTTATATATGAGCAGTACTGCTTCTAAGAAATATTTTATTTTCAGGTTTTCTGTGAGATCCTGCAATTTACACTGAAGTCTTCACAATGTCCAGAGGGCTCCTTCACCAGCCAGAGGGTTTAGATAGTGAAGACAAAACGATTTAAGCCTGGGTGCAGGGAGCTTTTATCCTACATTTCCATGGCAACTTGATGAGGAGAAAAATAGCCTATTATGCAAGGACAACTGAGCTATCTTGCTAGGACAGTCTGTTTTATCTTTTATTCTTTCAACAGTAGCTTTGGGAGAGAGAAACCTAGGGGAAACCCTGGAAGGAGAAGTTGGGGGATAGTCATATGGCCTTTTCAACAAAGGGGAATTGGAGAAGACCATATCCAACAGCATCCTAAATGAAAGGCAGATGCTGGAGCTGGGGAGAAGGTTTGGAACAAGGAGGGCTACCTGACAGCTCACTGGCTGACACTTCTGCTGTCCTTCTTTTGCAAGCCCTGAGCTCTCTCTGCAATCATTACCATCTAAAACAGGCCAGCTGCCCGAATTCCCTCTATACTGAATATTAGATTCCAGTGCTCTCATCAACAGCTGCAGGGAAAACAGGCAACTGAACTCAGACAGGTTTCAGAGTAGCAGCCATGTTAGTCTGTATCCTCAAAAAGAAAAAGAGGTCTTGTGGCATCTTAGAGACTGACCAATTTATTTGAGCATAAGCTTTCGTGAGCTACAGCTTACTTCATTGGATGCAACCGGTTGCATCCAATGAAATGAGCTGTAGCTCACGAAAGCTTATGCTCAAATACATTTGTCAGTCTCTAAAGTGCCACAAGTCCTCCTGTTCTTTTTGTGAACTCAAACAGTGGCAGTCCAAAACCATTTCATTTCCGCTCTCAATATACACCAGCGCGGCCAGATTCCAAAAGGTCAGGCTGAGGTGCCCGTTACACTTGGATGAAGAGCTTAGTTATGCAGCCAGAACGAAATGTCAAAACGTCTTTTACATATTTACCTTTCGGGCCTTTGAACAACTTGATTTCTACAACCGTCTCCAGAATAGGTCTCCTTCGACGAACATACAATCGCACAATAGAGCCAGCCTCTTTTAGTGCCTCTACGGCTTTGCTGTGAGAGACCTCTGATACATCAGCCTCATTCACCCGCAAGATGCAATCATTGACCCTGCAAGGAAAGAAAAAACAGATTTAGAGAATGTTGCATTTGTTATTTTGAAATTGAGCAGAATGTGCTTCATCAGAACTATTATCAAATGAACACAGGTTAATAGGTATGTTTGTCAGGCCACAGATTTAGTGTGATGCATTTCACTGATTAACAGTGGGAAAATGGCACACCTGGCCCACTGAAATGGCACACCTGATTGTATTTGCCATCCTGTCTGATCATTTAGAGAGATGAACTGCTGCTACCTAGTATAAGCGCTTTGGGGAAACTACTGTCTTTTCTCTGTATTTGTACACCTCGTACAATGTGGGGCCTGGTCCATGACTAGCACTCCCAAGTGCTAGAGCAAAACAAATGAAGAACAAACTTCTTCTCTGGCTCAAGGTAGGCCACTTCCCAGCTCTATTCTAACAAGGAAGTCTTACGTTAATGTAATTTTATTAAAGAGCTCATGCTCTGTTATCAGCACTATGCTTATTCTTAAGGAAATCAGCTATTTAAATATACACAAGGCAATCACTTTTGCTTCATTCAAATACCTCCTTAAAACGTTTTTCATCAGCAAGGCCCACCAGTGATATCACTTACATTAAAAAATGCTATCACGCTTTGTAGTGAGGCGGTGTGGCCTCCCTCTGAGACTGAGGGGGAGAAACCACGCTCCAACCCCTGATGGGTGGAGCCAGGCAAGCAATGCCAGAAGCAGAGGGGCACAGGAGGTTTAAAAAATGGGCCATGCAGCTCATTTATGCAAGAGCTGGGGAAGAAAGCCCACTGCCGAGCCCTGCAGTCAAGATAGAGCTCTACAGTGCTGAAAACCCAGAGGAGGAGCCAGGACTGCCAACTGACCAGTACCCGGGGGAGCTACTGGGACTGCCACTGGTGATATACCCTGGGGAGATGGAGGAACCCCAGGAGATGGAGGTACACTTCAAAGGGGTAGTAGGAAGTAGCCAAGGGACCCCAGACATTAGTCTGATTGTGTTACCAGAGTCTAAGTCAGTGTGTTTCAGTGGGATCCCCGCTAACCCAGTGGCAGAACCCTCAGGTTCCTGTCAGGGCCCTGGGCTGGAACCCGGTGGAGAAGGGTGGGCCTGGGTCCTTCTACCCCCTGCTGCTGCCAGCCCCCCACCCTGGGGTGACAGCCTACCCACCCTAGGCTGGATGGCATGTGTTTGCTATTTGCTCAGCCCCTGCTCCGAGGGCCAGAGCTCCTAAACTGCTTGTTGCTCAGCCCTTGCCCAAATTAAACTATTGTACCAATGTCTCATTGTCAAAAAATAAACATGTAAACTTAACATTTGGAACCAATCCTTCCTCTGTCATCCCCATGTCACAATTCAGGGCAACTACACTTGTATTCCCCCTATGTGTTCCCATGAGGGAACCCACTATAGGCTCCCAGCTCCTTAGCCATCACTTCTCTTGGATGGAGACCAATGTCTCTCTCCCTCCCAATTGAGTTTTTTTTTTCCAGGATCCACAGTTTCCTACCTACACTGTGATATCCCTAACAAGCCAGACTGCCTAAACACACCAGCATCTGCACTTTGCTTTCACTTTGAACAGCTGTAATAGGCAGCCGTTATAAACAACCACAGAGCACTTTATAAGCAATCACATTTATTCTTAAGGTGAAAGCATTACAGAGAAAACATTAAAAACAATAAAAGGCCCTACACAAAAGCTAATAAGCTTACCAAACATCACACCTCAACAAGGGCTCTTGTAGGAATCAGTCCTTCAAACCCCACAAAGGGTTTTTCCTGTGGCTACAAGCTCATAACAGGCATGGCAGAACCAGAACCACCATCAATAGCTTAGTCTTTTCTTTATAGTATTTGGGGCTTTGATCTTGGCCTTATGTAACAGATGGTCAGCAGACAAAGGGACACTCCTCAGGGCCCACTTCAAAAGGCAGGGTTTTTGCATAATCTGGGTTGGGGTATGTGTGTTCACCTCCCCCTAGATATATCCTAAGAAATCCACTTCACACCTATTATTCCAAAAGTCCATGCTTGTCTGACACATTGTTCAATATTGTCTTTTGATCATCCATCCTCACAACAACATATAATCTTTGTGTTTAATACAATGGACCCTAAAGGTATTTAAACTTAATTCAGTAAGTTCTTCTAACGATTGCAGGCAGCTGCCATTTCTGTCACACCTCACCCCACAGTTTTGTTGCCCTTCACTGGTCATTGGGTGCAATTAGATTGTATGTGCTTTCGGGCATGCAGCTTGTGCAACATACAGCTACTGAGAGTTATCTAACCTCATTTTACGTGCTGAAGATATACATAAATAATAACACGCAAGAAACAAAACTAACTGAAATGACAGTACTCAAAGAAAATAAAGAAAGCAGATAATATGCCAGTATACTAAATGCTTTTATATATGAAACTTCACTCTGGGCACATGGTATTCCTTTAAAGCAATACGCCTGTGCAACAGGATATCCTATCACAGACTCAAGAGTTCTAGTGTGCTGAGGGGAATATAAAGTCATACCCAAAGCATAAATGAATTCCAGGGAATTATTTAGACTAATTCTGACAGAGTAGAAATTTTGTGTTCTACAAGATTGTTACAAAAAGCCTTGGAAACCAAAGATACATTGTGTTGTCAAGTTTTCAGAGAAAAGAAGAGATACAGAAGAAAACTTCGAAGTTTCAACTGGTACAACTAGGAAACAAGATAAACAATTAAAAGTCTCCTTATAAAGAGTTATGTATCTAAAATAGTATACATACAATTTTAGGTTGCACTAACAGAGGCACAGCATGCAAGTCATAGGAGGTGATATTACTGCTCTATTTGGCACTAGGGAGGCCTCAGCCGGAATACTGTGTCCAATGTTGGTCACCAATGTATACAAAGGATATAGAGAAAATGGAAAGGATCCAGAGGTAAGCAACAAAAATGATCAAAGGGATGGAATGCAAGCCATACGAGCAAAGGCTGAAGGAACTGGGTATGTTTCACAGAATCATAGAAGATTAGCTCAAAGCAGGACCAACCCCAACTAAATCATCCCAGCTAGGGCTTTCTCAAGCTGGACCTTAAAAACCTCTAAGGATGGAGATTCCACCATCTCCCTAGGTAACCCACTCCAGTGCTTCACCACCCTCCTAGTGGAATAGTGTTTCCTAATATCCAACCTAGACCTCCCCCACTGCAACTTGAGACCATTGCTCCTTGTTCTGTCATCTGCTACCACTGAGAACAGCCAAGCTCCATCCTCTTTGGAACCCCCTCTTCAGGTAGTTGAAGGCTGCTATCAAATCCCCCCTCACTCTTCTCTTCTGCAGACTAAATAAGACCAGTTCCCTCAGCCTCTCCTCATAAGTCATGTGCCCCAACCCCCTAATCATTGTTGTTGCCCTCCACTGCACTCTCTCCAATTTATCCACATCCCTTCTGTAGTGGGGGGGCCCAAAACTGAATGCAATACTCTAGATGTGGCCTCACCAGTGCCGAATAGAGGGGAATATTCACTTCCCTCCATCTGCAGGCAATGCTCCTACTAATTTTAGCCCAATATGCCATTGGCCTTCTTGGCAACAAGATCACACTGTTGCCTCATATCCAGCTTCTCGTCCACTGTAATCCCGAGGTCCTTTTTTGCAGAACTGCCACTTAGCCAGTCAGTCCCCAGCCTGTAGCACAGCATGGGATTCCTCCTTGCTAAGTGCAGGACTCTGCACTTGTCCTTGTTGAACCTCATCAGATTTCTTTTGGACCAATCCTCCAATTTGTCTAGGTCACTCTGGACCCTATCCTTGCCCTCCAGCATATCTACCTCTCCCCTGAGCTTAGTGTCAACCACAAACTTACTGAGGGTCCAATCCATCCTATCGTCCAGATCATTAATGAAGTTGTTGAACAAAACCAGCCCCAAAACTGACTCCTGGGGCACTCCGCTTGATACCAGCTGCCAACTAGACATGAAGCCGTTGGACACTACCAGTTGAACCCAACAATCTAGCCAGCTTTCTATCCACCTTATGGTCCATTCATCCAGCCCATACTTCTTTAACTTGTTTGCAAACATACTGTGAGAGACCATATCAAAAGCTTTGCTAAAGTCAAGGTATTTCATGTCCACCACTTTCCCCGTATCCACAGAGCCAGTTATCTCATCACAGAAGGCAATCAGGTTGGTCAGGCAAGACTTGCCCTGGGTGAATCCATGTTGACTGTTCCTGATCACCTTCCTCTCCTCCAAGTGCTTCAAAATGGATTCCTTGAGGACCTGCTCCATGATTTTTCCAGGGACTGAGCTGAGGCTGACTAATCTGTAGTTTCCCGAATTCTCCTTCTTCCCTTTTTTTAAAGATGGGCCCTATATTTGCCTTTTTCCAATAATTCAAAACCTCCCCCGGTCACCATGAATTTTCAAAGATAATGGCCAATGCTCTGCAATCATATCAGCCAAATCCCTCAGCACCCTCGGATGCATTGCATCCGGCCCCATGGATGTGTGCATGTGCAGCTTTTCTAAATAGTCCTTAACCTGTTCTTTCACCACTGAGCGCTGCTCACCTCCTCCCCATGCTGTGCCACCAGTGCAGCAGTCTGACAGCTGACCTTGTCTGTGAAGACCGAGGCAAAAAAAAAAAAAAAGCACTGAGTACTTCAGCTTTTTCCACATCCTCTGTCACTAGGTTGCCTCCCCCAGTGAGTAAGGGTCCCACACTTTCCCTGACCTGTATAGTTCGGAAAAGAGGAGATTAAGGGGGGATATGAGAGTAGACTTCAGATACTTGAAAGGCTGTCATAAAAAAGATGGAGAAAAGTTGTTCTCACTTGCCACAGAGGGCAGGACAAGAGGCAATGGGTTCAAAATATAGCATAGCAGATTTCAGTGCTTAATTTGTGCCAGGGCCATGAAAGTAAAAAATTGCTTGAGCCCTGGAATCTAATCGCTTGGGCTCTGGTACCCCTTTAATTACAAACTAAGTACTGGCAGATTTAATCTATATCTCAAGAAAAACTTCCTAACTGTAAGAACAGTAGGACAATGAACCAGACTGCCTCAGGAAGTTGTGGAAGCTCCTTCACTAGAGGTTTTCAAAAGGAGGCTGGATAGCCATCTGTCTTGGATGGTTTAGACACAACACATCCTGCATCTTGGCAGAAGGTTAGACTAGATGTATCTTTCGGTTTCTTCTAACCCTATAATTCTATGATCTAGAGAGATTCCAGTTTTCATTCAACAGTTGGATTTGCTGCTTTGCTTTAATGCCAGACATATTAGTCTCCCAATTGTATAATTGTGTCTTCTGTGGCTTGGGGCTGTCAAATTAACAGGTGCTCTAATTTAAATTACTTTTTTTTTTATTTTAAATTGGTCATGAATACACTTTGTCATTGCTTTTTGCTTAGATGTAGGGTAACTACTGAGCTGCTTCTGCATCTTTTCTGATTTAACATTGTCATTATATTTGCAGTACATCTGTCTGTACCATGTCTTCTGAAAATATTTTATCTTATTTATTAGACGACTGGTGAAAAAGAAAAAAATATATTCTTAAAAAAGGGGGTGGGGGGAGTTACAAGTTATTCTACTCTATAAGCCTGCATGTTGCAAATGTTTCCATTAGTATAGTGAATGCCCTAATAACTGTTGGCTATTCTGTGGTGGTTCTGTCTCAATCTCTCCTGCTGGAGTTTTTCTACTGTGGATAAATAAATACTTATTGAAGCAAGGAGTTGAACCTGGGTCTCCCACATCCTAAGAGAGTCACTTGCTTTCTCTCTGCACCAATGAATATTCAATTATGGAAACAAAGTGGAACAGCTCCAACAGGAGAACTG
Organism: Lepidochelys kempii; assembly: GCF_965140285.1. NCBI lineage: Eukaryota > Metazoa > Chordata > Testudines > Cheloniidae > Lepidochelys > Lepidochelys kempii. The sequence goes on from NC_136380.1 coordinate 21,751,776, forward strand.
AATTTATGTCCCTGTAGTTAGGGCATTCACCCAGGACATGCAAGAATGATAGAGCATAGACTAAAAGTGAGTCTCCCATCTTCCAGGTGACTGCTGTAACCACTAAGCTACAGAGGCAGTCCATCTCTCTTGCCTGATGAATATTTAATAATTTATATAAAATGGAACAACAACAGGAGATAGACTAAGAGAGCCTTGCCAGCATAGTCTGGTGGTTAGTGCATTCCCCTAGGATGTATGAGATCCCAACTCCCTGTTCTGCCATTTTCCTAGATCCCAGGTGAGTGCCCTCACTTCTTACTGGGAGCAGAGAGGGGTGTGTGCACATTTCTTCAGGATGTTTTTTGACTGTATGAATGTCATGAGATGGTTAGCTAATGTTCTACTTCCTGAAATTCACTAAGATCATTATGCTGTTAAAAAAATTAAACATTACCTAACTCCCCTTAAAATTAAACAAGTTTATGGTACAGGGATAGGCAATTGCTGTTGAGAACATAATGAAAAAAGAGGATTTCTCCATATATAGTGGATATGCCCCCAAACTAAGACATCTTGGAAAGCCACTGGAGACTCCATAAGGGAGATAACATGGTGTCAGCTGTCAGGTAACTACTTAGTATTTTTATTAAATTGTCCTGAAAACTCTGTGTCTTCTAAAAGCCATAAAGAACTGATCACTCATCTCCTAGTTGCTGTGAGAATTACTATAGCAAAGTGGTGGAAAAGGAGTGACTCCTCTAGATCTATTGACTGCTATTAAAAAGTATGGGAAATTCTGGTATCAGAAAAAATAACTCATCATGTCAGAGTTTTACAGGGGAAAAGGAAAAAAAAGATGACTTAGAAAGCTGGTGGACCTTTTTGGAATTTGCTGGAAGAGGGCCATTGCTTGCCACCAAACCTGACAGTTTGAGAACTTTCTTTGAATGCTAAGGAAGGCAGAGAAACCCTTTCAACAATAGTCAAAATTAAACTCAAAACTGAGATATTAAAATAAGGAAAAGAGATAGAAAGAAAAAGGAGAAAAGCTTAATATTGCACAGAGTTTTGATAAAACAACTCACAAACAGGTTAAGCATGAATATGTAAGAAAAACAGATGATTGGTCCTAAACATCAGATAGTGAAAGACTCTATCAACTGACAAGATAGAAGAGGAAGAGGAAGCGGAGAAAATGATCAATCACAATATGTGATCAGTATCATAAGGCTCAAGAAAGTGATTAGTAGCAGGTCTCTTTAATACAGTTTAGAGACTCCATACGTCACTTTATAACTGTGTATTTGTGTGATACTAAGTTTACCTCTATGTTGTAAAGACAAGTTTATGAGATTTCTGTTATGAAAGAATAGATGTTAAATAAAATAAAAATATGAACATAACACTGAATGTGTTTTCAAACACTGGCAATTTATGGAGGCTGGAAGATAAAAAGAAGCAACTAAATCACAAATGAGATGAGCAGAGGATATGATAGAGAAGTGTGAAAGTTGAAACACCACCACACAACATGGAATAGATGTTCTTTTAATATCTTTTTAATCAAATTTTTACAGAAGATTTTTCAGGGCCAATGCTTTGGATATTTGTGTGTACACGAACACACAAATGGGATGGGAGTTTGCTAGGATGACAAATACTTTTTATCATTTATGATTGTGTAGTATCTAGCACAATGAAGCCCAACCTACTTGTAGCCTTTAGATTCTACAGCTATATAAACGTTAACAACAACAACAAGCAGCACCTTAGCAAAAATTTGGTTAGTTTCAATTTGCAAGTATGGTATACAGAGTCCAGGATGTTGAGCTTTAACTCTGATTATTTAGAGTCACAATTAATGTCAGTCATCGTGAATTGGTCTCCAAAGTATTCTCCCAGCCTTACTGAAATGTTCATATTACTCATGACCATACAGGAAATCTGTACGGCACAAAGCTAAAACCTTCCTACATGCCTTTATGTGGCTATGCATTTTATAGATGTGAAGGTCAAAGTACGAGGCAGAGTATACATATTGAGCCAACAATGAATATACAACCTAATCTAAGACAGGAACACACAGGTCCAACCGAACAAAATAAGGTCATAGAGTTTGAGATCAAGACCTACACTAATTCCACACAAAAATTCCAGTTTGGAAGGAATTGTTCAAAAAGTCATTCCTTGTTTCCACAACAAGACATCATAGACAAATTACTGAACATTAAGGTTGTTTCCTAATACACGATATTTTAAACTATTACTGCCACAGTTATAGAAGAGGGAAATAATTCTCTCTTTTATGATACTTCCTCAATAAACACCAGTTCATAAAGTTATTGTTTTTCAGAAGTACTGACCTAGAAAGAAAGCAAAAGTGAATCTTTTCCCTAAATTATTGCTAATATTCTTTTACAATAATGAATTCATAAGAAATTCTAGACAAAAGAATATTTGAGAGTTCTTAAACATGTATAACTTTAATTACTAAGACCTAACAATCTAACAGCACAAGCTACAGATTCAAGAAGCTTCTGCCAAAATTATTCTCTAAAGAGAAGATTTTTTTTCAGTAAAAGCAATGCACAATTAGAAATATTTCAGAGACTGCAGGCACCATGGATTCATGCAGAACAATAGCAGATGGTCTTTAAAAATATGTTCTCATAATTCAGAAGATAATATGCCTCACTGTTAAATACCCTGAATATAAGATATCTTTTTGGCACTACAGTTTCCTTGAAGAGAGAATGCCCCAGCTTTTTTCCTCCTAGATCTCAATTCAACAAAGCATTTAAGTATGTGCTTAACAACAAGGAGCCCCCCCACCTCCAGCTTTGAAAGTATCTTGTCTCCTCATTGGTCATTTTGGTCAGGTGCCAGCAAGGTTATCCTAGCTTCTTAACCCTTTACAGGTGAAAGGGTTTTTCCTCTGGCCAGGAGGGATTTTAAAGGTATTTACCCTTCCCTTTATATTTATGACAACTACTCTGGCTCAAAATGGGCAGTGTGGAGCACCAAAAGACAGAGCCCACGAGGCCAAGATTAGAACACCCCAAAGCAACCAACAATACAAGGGGAAGTGTTTTACCAGAGCTTAAATGAACCTCTGCTGGGCTCTATAGAATAGGGAGGTCTCAAAGAGTCACAACAGACCACAAATACTAGCATCAACACATTGCCGCGCTGAAGTCTGGGTGTTGGTCAGGCCTGCTTCAGACAAGTACAGTTAGTGTGGTTCCCACTGCAATGCAGTCAGCATTTAATGGAGAGCCTCATAGTGATCTTTTTCTGAATTGGAATTGATACAGACTATTTATTCTTTAGTCAAAGCGTAAAAATCAATACAATATTACTATTATCTAAGGGAGAAATATTGTGTAAATCATTAACTACTAGATAGGAAACAATTCATACTGGTCACAACCACTAAAAACACAGCCTTTATCACATTTTTAAATTATTCTATGTTTTAATTCTTTTGCAACCAGATACATTTAAATTTCTCACTCTCAACTTATCATTAGGTTGATGGTTTCATTCTTCTAATGCTCTCCAGAGCACAATTTAAGAATAACATGAGACTGAAGATTAGGGGACTCATTTTACACTCTCACTTTAAAATCATACCACATTTTTTGCAAGTGCTTCTGGAAATATATTGAGATTGATAACATACACAAATATAAACAACTCTCATGAAAATAAATCTCCAATATAAATGATCCAGGACTGGCCAGTCTGGCCACCTGAGGCAGAAGCATGTAGGAGATAAATGAATGGGACTGAATGATTTAATTATTCTCTTTCTTAAGTAACCCAACAAAATTTCAAAAAGTTACTGTACTTTGCTCAATTTTTTGTGGGGGACACGTGCGGCAATAGGTATAATGAGGGTAGGGTATATTAGATCCTTTCTAAACTCTGCTTGGGTAGCTGCATACTCTTGTATTCTGGGGTATTTACATTACACTGTCTAGGGAAAAATGTAATTCTTGGTTTCAATATGCAAGTGTTTTTCTCTCTCTCTTTTTTTTTTTAAAACACAAGCAAAACCTTACTGACCTCAAGGAAGAATGAGGAGTAATGCAGGGATGTAGCCTAAAACCCCTCTCAACATACATCTCTGACTTACCAACTCTATAGTGTAGCCCTCAAAACCACACTCCTGCTGAAGTATATAGAGGTACAGACGCGGGCTATATGCTTATGCCTTGGACATGTTGTCTGCCTAGATACAGATATGGCCCCAGTAAACATATTATCTGAGCCACCAACAGAATCTACATTTGCTAGACACATGCTCCAACACATAGAACTGATTCCCATTTACACTAAGGCCCTTGTATACTGCTCTGGAAATATAAAGTGGACTTAAAACAGGGGGGAGAAAAATACATCTATATCCATGTTAGAGCCATCTTTCACTGCCAGAGTAATTTAAAGGGGCTTTAGTGTAAATGAGAATCAGCCCCAAGCTGAGAAGTTTTGGAATTCATTTACCATATTTGGTTTCGTCTGTCAGCTGAAGTGAAAGAATACCAAGAGCATATCACAATATGTTTGGTGAATGTGTCACCCAAAAAACTAGCCCACTGGTTGCACATTTTTTAATGAAGGTCAAAGTCACCCCATAGAAGAATTTGTGGGTTAAATGTGCTTGCTAAAAATTGGGCATTTGCTAACATGGACAAAATGATTCAGGACATGACAAACTTGTATGCCAAATTCACTGAAAGTCTGCAAGCTGCTGATAAATCAGGGTGGTGAGATTGATATAAATAAGTGAATAGATATTGCTAGAACACATAAAATATCAGAAACCCAGATGCTAAACAGAAGGCAGTTTATGAAGTAGCAAATCCAGTCCAAGCTTTCTAACAATTTAAAAAACAGAACAGATTGTTCTCCCAAGACAACTGAATAATTAGGATTATAAACAGAGTAGTGTATGCCTGTAGACACTTTGAAATCTTCCCTCATGATCTGGATTTTTTTTTTTTTTGGGTGGTGTGACTAACTTAATACAACATAATATTTAGAGGGGAAAAGTGATCTTGTGGTTCAGGTACTGGAGTGGGACTTAATTCCCTGCTCTTTCACAGACTTCGTGTGTCCTTGGCCAAATCACCTAGAATTTTTGTACCCCAGTTCCCAAGCTGTAAAATGTAGGATTAAAACAGTCCCCTTCTCTCACCTTTTGTCTTATTTATTTAAATTGTAAGATCTCAAGGGCAGGGGGTTGTCTTTTACTCTGTTTGTTCTGTGCCCAGCCCAATGGGGCTCAAACTCAGTTGAGACCATTAGGTGCTATTGCAATACAAATAAATAAATAATAATGGTTCTTCTCTGGGGAGCATTCACCCTTGTCAGAATTTTCTGGAAGCTGAGGTTACCAGTTGGCAAAACATTTCTCCCTGCACCCACAGACTGAGATGAATTTCCATGAAGCTTGCAGGGGAATGTAAAGCTTCCCCACATCTAGACACCTCAAATGTGGAATTGAGGATGGTGACCCAGTACTGGTTTAGCTAGAAGGAAAGCGGGGTCACTTGGTCCCTACAACTGACTGCACTTTGCTTTTGGTCTGTGCTGTGGTCATTGTATCCTGTCCTGGGACTGGCCATCTGCTGATGAGCTTCCCTTTGCTCTCTTGGGTCAGGTCAAAGGTCCCTGAGGTCAAATGGGCAGAAGGGGACTGCTACACAATGAACCAGGCTCCCTTTGCACTACTGCAGCACGCTGTTCACTGTTCTGGTTCCCCACACCACCACAGCTGCAGGATCCGCAACAGAAGCCCTGTGTCACCAAAAGGGAAGCAGCTGAATGGGGCTGCGTAAGATGTTGGGATGCACATAGGAGAACTTCTTCTGGGCACCAGAAGCCTAGTACTCTGGTAGGGGACAGAACTACCTGCTCATTGTAGTCAGCAGCAGGCAAGACTTCAGACTGGTGGGCCCCTTGAAGGAATAATCTTAATCTTAATGGGACTTACAGGCAAAAAATAGAATAGGCACCTTATATGTGGAATTAAAGCTATGCTTTCCTTCCAGAATATAGGTAAACACCAATTATCCAGATCTCTCAAGGGACATACTGGAATTCTGATTTCTGGGGAGATTTCTGAATTTGGACAAGCCACAATTTGATGCAGCTTGGATAATGTGAATTTACCTGTATATACCTTAACCACTTCTTTGATTGAATAATCTATTATGGTGGAAGCTTGCTGGAATCTGAGACTGATGTAACATGGTTATGCAGCTTTCATAGGAAGTTACCAGTTCGTTGCCTATTGCTATTATTGCATTTGCTTATTGATATTTTTAACAGTATACTTGTTCTTACCCCCCCCCAATATTTCAATCATATCTGTCAGTTACATACAGCATTTGTGACTTTAATTTTCTACTTATTATTTGTAAGATGGAAACAGCAACACATTGTACTATATAATTAGGAATGGAAAAACCCCTGCAGCTCCTTAACTGTGACAAGAAAATAAATCCAGAAATTATAACGTATTCCTGTTCATACAGCACAATGCAGGATGTGTCAGCATTTCTCTTCTTTTTAGAGGTTTTAAATTCAGCTGTAAAACTTCACTCTAGGCACCGAGTTAACAGACAAAGCCTCAACAGGAGAGCAATTTCTTTCAATTTTAAAACAACTTTGATCATTTTTTAATTCTAGCCTGGCTCGAAGAGCTTCCTAGAATAAAGCTAGGGTTACCCTCCTATTAACCTTCTGAGCAACAATCCATAGATGATGTGACACAAAAATTGCAAGTTCATCAAGTTTTAGCCTTGTAGGTTTGTCTTCATACTTATTATTCTGCATTTATGTGATAATGTTTACGTACCAATTGTTTGTCTCAGGATGTCCATTATAGTGCTATATTGAATGGTGAGTCTTGCATCGAAAGACTCCACAGACTTAATAAACGCAAATGAATGTACCAAGCACTTTCTTTCAGCCTCAACCAAAGGAGTAATCAAGTCCTTTTATGCAGTAAAAGCAGCTGCGGACAATGTGGGCTATTGCTTGAAACTCTAGTCTGCATGGCAGGTGAGAGATAAGCTGTGTGACTTAGGGGTTTCCCTGCTTGCTAATTCTGGGGGTAGGATATTGGTTTCAGGCTGGGTCTGGAGGAAGAAAGACAGGAGAAAGAGTGTGATTCTCAGAGGAAGTTGAGAGACAGGGCTTCTTAAGCCCAGAGCTCACTGGAATGGCAGACTCAGGGATTTCTGAGGAAGGAAATTGCCTACAGCTGTTTGTTTGTACACGTTACAGTGAGACAGGCTTCTGTATGCTTTCTTTTGTAAATAAACAATATTACTTGACTCATATCACCATTTGCTCTTCCTAACAGAAATAATCCTGCCAGGCTGTGAATTCTGGCTAACCCATCAAGCCAAAGCAGCAGCAACAGAACTGGTCTTTATGCTGTCTGGTCTTTATGGACTATGACATACATCTCTGTATAAGGCTAGTTTCAGTACATGAGGGAAAGGCACATTCTAATGATGGCCTGAATGCAGGAAGGAGTTAGAAGCTCCTTCAGTCTGTGATGCTGCTACTGCCTGTGCCCCAGGAAAAGTCCCTGGGATCTGTCTATCCTAGTTTTCCTGTCTGTGAAGAGAGCTTCTCAGGGATGTTTGGAAGATTAATATTTATCAAGCATTCTTTGTAAAATATTAATTGATGGTACACCAGTATGGTAAAAGTAATTGCTCCCTGTTACTTTTGTACACTTCAATATATATTTGGGGTTTTAAAATCCTTTCAGGCCTGATCCTGTGAGGCAATGGGTTCTTATGAGGTGCTGAAGTTGGCACCTTTTGAGAGACTCTCATAGGAGAGGGACCCTTAGGAAATTTTTTTTTTTAAGGAAAAACTTAATTTTTAAAAATGGCCACTTTTGTACTCCTGACTTTTTGAAATTTACTCATGTTTAATGTATTATTTGCACTTGCATGCTTTTAAATTATTCATTTCAAAAATTTGGCAAGCAATTAGTCTGAACCGTTCTCTAACTGATTTTGATACTCATCATTTTAGCTGAAATCTGAACCTTTGAGTGATTAATGTTTCAAAACTACTAATCTACATACACAATAACCTGTCATTTGTATTTCTATCCAAGCTATATAACTTTCAGATGTTTCTTAATACAGCTATATGACATTAAGTATGTTACTTATTTAGGATTATTTAAACGGCATTCATCCTGAACTCTTAGGTGCAGGCTACCAATATCCTCTAGATTAAGACAGCTGAAAATTCCATACAAACCTGAGTAGTTCTCCCCAACAGCCGTACATTCGTGGGTGAAAATCCAACCTCCCTCCGACTCACTTCAGTGCCTACACTGCAGGATCCTTGTTAATTGTTGCTTTTTTTTTAATGAAAATTCCTCACCACTCCCTTCCCTAAATATGAGCCCAGGAAAGCAGAAGTGCCTTGCACCAAAAAGGATTTCAGGCTCTAGCAGATAAGAACAGGGGAAACTTTAAGGTCTTCACAGAGGAAGTCCTGCCATCCATAACCTCCTGTTTAAATCAAGGAAATATCAAGATCAGACAATTCTTCTGATATCACCGGACACAGTAACACATGTGGAGGGAAGCAAACTCTCCCAAACCATATAGTGCTTCATAGAATGACTTTGCCTTGTTCAAAAAACCATTAGATAAGTTCATGGAAGATAGGTCCATCAACAACTATTAGCCAAGATTGTCAGGGATGCAACCCCATGCTTCAGGTATTCCTAAACCTTTGACTGCTGGAAGCTGGGACTATATGACAGGGGGATGGGTCACTTGATAAATTGCCCTGTTCTGTTCATTCTCTCTGAAGCATCTGGCACCGGTCACAGTTGGAAGACAGGATGTGGGGCTGGATGGACCATTGGTCTGACCCAGTATGGCCGTTCTTATGTTCTTGTTAAGTATATATTAAGAATCTGATATGATCATCAACTAATATACTAGTATGGATCATTATGATACATACAGAGGTACATATTGTACATGTTTTTATAATCTTTCATGTCACTTTATTCTTTTTTTAAAAATCCCCCCAATAGACAAAGAACGCTTAATATATACCATTATGTCCAAGAAATGTTATGGCTGTAACACACATACAAAAGTACAGTTAATATTGCCACTTTAAAGATAAATTCTTCCCTTTGTTAGATCCACTAGTGCAAATGCCAAATCAAAGAACTTTTACTACCTATGAAATGTAAATCTGGGCTTATAAATCCTGAGTCTCCTGCCTCCTAAATCAAGAGTAATTGTGTTTAAATTAGTGGAGTTAAGCCAGGGTAGAACATGTGTAAGTATGAGGAGAATCAGGTCTAAAGATTTTCTGGACAGGAGTGTGGACACTGGACAAATACATGGTCACTCATCTACCCATTCCCAGCCTTTTAAAATTAAGTATTCATTATTATTATTTTATTATTTATTAATGCTGCTATAATACCCAAGATATGCTGAACACATTCCAAACACAGAACACAACACAGTCCCAGCCCCAAAAAGCTCACAGTTGAGAAAGTAGAAACACAGACAAAGCATGAGTGAAAGGGATATGGCAGCCAAGCAACATGATCAGGATGGTGACTAGCACTCAGGCTGGCCTGGTCCACGTCACTCTAATGAAGATCTGTTTAAATAATTGTTTTAGGTTACAAAACTCTGCACAATTTCTGTGAACTTGTGTACTTATCTGTAGTCATTTTATTTCCACCTCTTCAGGTGCAGATGACAATCCCTGTTCCCTCTGCAACCAATGCAGGGGCAGTTCCCAATCCCATTTTGTCTGTAAAATGAACTGCTCCCTTTCTCCATTTCTCTTCAGCTTCACTCTCTATAACCCTCCCCACCCTCTTTTCCATTTCCCTTGTCTGTCCTCTAACTCCCCCTCCTCCAGCTCCCATCTCTCTCTCCCATCTATGCTTCTTCGCCCATCCCCTTGCCCTAAAATACAGGAACTCATCAAGTCTCTCTCCCTTCTTGGCCCCTAGCACATTCACTCCCTGCACAGGTATTGGGTCAGGGGGAGTCTTATATAGATGGCTTTGGCAGCCAGAGGAGACAACAGCTGGCCAGGAAGAACACCTCTGTTCACAAAAAACACCCCTCACCTCTAGCCCAAAGGCTAGAGGGGTGCTCTGGGGACCTAGAAAGAAGAGCAGAAGGATTAGGTAGCTGTGGCAGGAAGGGGTTGGGATAAACGGACCAATTAGCAGTGGTGAGATGGAAAACGAGAAAAAAGAAATCCTGTTAAGTATGAGCTGTGTGAACATGGTGCTAAGGGACTGTGAAGCTCCTCCTAGCTGCTGCTGCTGCTGCTGGTAGAGGGTGGGGAAAGGACTAAAGTGCTCTGGGTAAATCTCTCTGGGTGTGGTACAGGGCAGAGAGGGTTGGAAGGCCCTGACTTACCCCCTTTGCCTTCAGATGCATCTGCTGCTAGCTGCTTTGAGGAAGGAAATTCAAGGATATTAGGGGTTGCAAAGTCCTCCCCCCAGTTCCTTGCGGCTGCTGCTGTTACTCCCTGTGCAGAGGGAATGGCCTCAGGGCCTAGTATCTTGGTCTGGTTTCTCTGCGTATGTCTACACTGCAATTAGACACCCGCGGCTGGCCTCTGCCAGCTGACTTGGGCTCCAGGGACAGGGCTGTTTAACTATGGTGTAGATGTTGCAACTCAGGCTGCAGCCCAAGGTCTGGGACCCTCCCACTCACAGGGTCCTAGAGCCCGAGCTCCAGAACAAGCCTGGAAGTCTACCTTGCAATTAAACAGCCCCGCAGCCCAAGCCCAAGTCAGCTGACGCGGACCAGCCGTGGGTTTTTAATTGCAGTACAGACATACCCTCTGGGTCCATCTGAGGGAGGGAAAGGAAACTTGTCTTTGATAAGGATGTGTTGCAGCTACCAGATGTAACACAGGCTCCTTAGATAAAATCCTTCCAACTAGGATATCTGAAACACATACATGTTTGTGCAGGAAAACCAGTTTCAACAGAAAACCCAGAAAGCTATTGTGCACTTGTGGTATATTTACAAGCATCTTTAATCTTTGGGCTCTCAAAGTGCTTTGCAAACACTAAGGAAGCAAGCTGCACAACAGCCCCACAAGGCACAGGAGATGATGATCACTATACCCATTTTACAATGGGGAAACTTAAGCACAGAGGAATGAAAGTCTTGCCAAAGAGCATGTAGCAAGCTGAGGACGGAACTACGAGTACTGCACCAATGTAGAAAATATTCCCTTCAGTGGTGGATTGATCAAGGCAAGATATTCCAAACTAATAAATACAATAAAAAGGACAAAGATTGGGTTTGTCTGTACTCAACTCTGTCATCTCAAGTGCATCAACAATAGGTTGTATACTTAAACTGAGCAGCAGGGCCCACTGCTTCTAGAACCATGCAAATTAGTGAACTAAAAAGCTTTGCTTTTGGTGTATGACATGGCAGACTAGCAAGCAGCATGTCAGAGCAAAAGGGAACTATGTGTGACATGATTTTCATATCAATGACTTTTATGCCATGTTTCACTAAATTTCAACACACCCCCCCGCCCTCTAACATTTACAGTAAATATGGAAGAAAACTGGGTGAAGGAATTGGTAATAGCAAAAGTTGGTTCTGTTTGGCTTCGCTGAACTCCCCAAGTTCAGACACTTGTCTGAACAGACACTTGTCCAAACCACAGATGAGATTTCTGATAGCAGGAGCAATAATACAGAAACCACCTATCTCTTAGTATTTTGGCACTTCCACTTCTGGTTAGACCTGGGAAGTAACAAAGTGACTAAAAATAAAAACCTTTTTTAAAAGAGAATTTTGTCTCGCAAAAAGGGATTTGTTTTGGTTTGAACTTTGAATGAAGACTCAAGTTAAACCAAACTATCATTCTCATACTTGGTGGAAAGTGGGAAAAAATGGAAAGGATGCCAAGCGTTCTGAAGACCCTGAGAGGGAAACAGCACTACGACTGTTTTATATGGTACCAGATGTGTAATATTTTTCACTAACAATAGTCTCTGTAAAGACCTGCTGATTTCCCAGCTACATAATCAAGGAAGCCTTTTCCCCCCACACAAGTGATTATTGAGCTATTTAATACTTGTAATTGCAATAGCAGTGCACAGAAATGCTGATGAAACATCAATTTGGGTTTGGCATTATAGCACCATTCTGCTGTTGCAGCAATCTCAGACTATTATTGTAATTTGCAGGGAGATGGTACTAAACACATGTTGCTGAGATAGGTGTGTTAACCCCTTCAGTACTATTGGATGAAATAGATAAATAGGGTATAATGTGCCTATAATGTGTCTGAACTCCAAATTATGTTGATGTGTTTAATTGTGGTGAAGAAGCAGTGGTAGAAATTGGCAGAGAACGTCTTTGAAAGTTATGGAGGGTGAAGAGGTAGTGATCTTTTAATGTAACCCTTTCCTTTATATAACATTCCTGTGACTTTTTCTTCTTTTTTTTTAAATATACCTTCGTTATTTGTAACAAGCCTTTGAAATTCAGCAGTGAGAAAGCCCTCTGACTAGAGAAATGCCTTTTTTTTTTTTCTGGTCCCATGAAATTTTAGTCTGATTTAGCTGGAATTAAACTGTTTTAAAAAAAATCATTATTTCCCTTCTCTCACTTGCATCACTCAGTGAAATTTTTCAGCCTGCCAAAATAAAAACTGAACATAAACATCTGGGCTCATGCCACCATCAAATTCACACTGAACTGGGAGCTAGATGTGATCAGACCTTTTCTTGACATTGAACCCATAATGTTTCAGATTGAGGCAAAATTTTCAGTGGGAAGGCTGCTTGGGTCCAGGGCATACTCACCAGTCACTTCTGACTGGACAGAGAGACACAAATCAAAAATTTGATGTTTCTAATCTGAAAATGGATGTTTCAACACAATTCCTTTTCATGAAAACGTTCTATAGCTTTTCTTTGTTTTTGTTTCAATGCAGAACAAAAAAAATCTAAAAAGTTGTGAAACAGAATTGTCATACTCCAGCCAGCTCTTCTGGGAACTTTGGGAAGCTACCAAAGCTGTAATGGGGTCGGATGATGTGTGAAGACAGCTAAGCTAGCCTTCTCCTTTGACAACAGCCCCCAGGTCTGACACATTGCCTCTGCATCTCATCCTCTGCTCTGGTGGCAGATGGGATAGGAGACAGTGGGTAGATATGCCAGTTTACAATGTAAAAGAAAACCCCAAAGTTTAGTTCAGCTCAAATCCCTGTCCACAGAGGTTTTCTTTATTAACATAAGGAAAATTCAAAACAAAAGCAAAGCAACTCAGAGCCCTTGGTAAAAAACCACCAGAGGCTTGCGCTGTTTCCAGCAACACACCCTTCCTTACAGCTGCTGCAACTGCTTCCCTGCAATTTTACAGTCTCCCAGCCCCACCCTGCCCACAGATCAACCACTGGATAGGCAGGGAGCCAGAGTTCTCCTTGTAACCAACCCCTTATGCGCTGGTTCCTAGGGGAGAGGGGAAGAGAAAGATTAGCCAGGATCTTCCTAACCACACCTAGATTGACCACATGGCACCTGGGGCCCATCTCCCCGTTAGCAGTAAAAAATGGATCAGGAGCCCTCACCTCCCAGGGGGTGAGGAAAAGCCAAGCCAGGTTCTGTATAACCCCCTCCAGTCTAAAGCTAGTTGGAATTTTTCTGTCAATGATTTTCCATAAAATGAAGTTTGCAAAAAAATTTTATTTTGCAAAAAAAAAATAATAATAATTTTTCTGGGGGGAAATTCTAAATTAAATATTTTATTTTGAGTTGATTTGACCCAAATTGGAATATTTTATTTTTTTAAATTGACCCACATTATTTTATTTTTAATCCACTCAACACAGCATTAACTATATTTCTCTATCAGTACCTTGGCTTGTGGGAGTCGCAGTTTAAATCCCCATAGTCTCCCATGGACTGGATTCCCTGGAGGACTATATATCCCACAATGCAAAGCAGGTCTAAGCCAGTAGTCTGATGACTCTGGCTGCATTACTGGAGGTGGTGTCCAGCCAGGGAGCCTGGCCCATAGGGGAGAACTGGGTCACCATATTCCCAAACAACAGTTTTCATAAAGCAATGTACCACTATTGGAAAATCCAGTTTAATATTGAACTGACTCAAAATTAAGTATTTGGGGACAGTTCAATAAACTAAAATGAAATATTTTTATTTTGAAATGTCAAAATGTTTAATTTCAATCAAAAATGTAAATATTTAGACATTTCCAAATCAATTTTTTTTTGGAATTTCTATTCCATAAAGAAACAATGACATTTCCATTTCAGGATGAAAACAAATGTTGAAATGTCAGCATTTCCAAAGGACTGGAAAATGAAATCAATACCTCTAGGAGTTGACACTAGATAGCTACAACACAAAGGATTAGGAATAGGGTTGCCAACTTTCTAACAACACAAAACCAAATACCCTTGACACCCCCCGCCCCACCCCTTCCCAGAGGCCCCACTCCTGCCCCGCCCTCCACTCACTCCATCCCCCTTCCCTCCCTCCATTGCTTGCTCTCCCCAACCCTCACTCACCTTCACTGGGCTGGGGCAGGGGGTTGGGGTGTAGGAGGGGGTGAGGGCTCCAGCTGGGGATGTGAGGTTTGGAGTGCAGGAGGGGGCTCTGCACTGGAGCTGAGGGATTCAGAGTCAGGGAGTGGGTTCAGGGCTGGGGCAGGTGGCTGGGGTACAGGGTGCAGACTGTGGGAGGCCGTTTGGGTGAGGGAGGGAGCTCAGAGCTGGGTTTTGGGTGCGGGCTCTGGGAGAGAATTCTGACCTGGGGCAGGGGTTTGGGAGGGGGTTTGGGCTCCAGCTAGGCGGTGCTTACCTCAGGCAGCTTTCGGTCAGTGCCACAGCGGGGCTAAGGCAGGTTCCCTGCCTGCCCTGGCTCCACGTGACTCCCGGAAGCGGCTGGCATGTCTGGCTCCTAGGCACTGGGGTAGCCAGGTGACTCTCCGCAATGCATGCTGCCGACGCCCACAGGCACTGCCCCCCGCAGCTCCCATTGGAAGTGGCTCCCAGCCAATGGGAGCTGCAGAGCCAGCAATCGGGGTGGAAGCAGCACACAGAGCTTCCCTAATTGCCCCTGTGCCTAGGCCACAGGGACATGCCAGCTGCTTCCAGGGGCCGCATGTAGCCAGGGCAAGCAGGGAGCCTGTTTCAGCCCTGCTGCACCTCTGACGAGAGCCACCAGGGTCCCTTTTAAACCAGGCGTTCCAGTCAAAAACTGGACGCCTGGTAACCCTAATTTGGAATGACAGTGGGTTAATGACAGATATCAAACCTGATCAAGGCCCCATTTAAGTCAATGGAAAGCCTCCCATTGACTTTAATAGGAACTGGATCAAACCCATATTGTGGCACATAGTTGGCACTGGAATGTTAAGCAAAAGATGTGAGTTTTACAGATGGGAGAACAGAAATACAGACAAGGCTTGAGATGGGCAAAACTGTATAGCTCAGGATAAGAAGCTCTAACTCTATATGGAAAGAGAGGAAGCCAGTGGAGGGATCCAGTGTGGGAAGCGTGATGTGATTAGAATAGCAGAGAGGAAAACTGTTTACCTACAGTATTTTACATGGACCAGGGAGAGGAAGAGGGGATAATTCTGAATGTTTAAGTCTCAGTGAGTGCAGTTATAAGCTTATATTAAAGCAACGTTTGAAATGATATAATGCATAGATCTTAGGGAGTATGGAGCCTCTTTAGTTTGTGCTTATTATACACAGCTAATTTATGGTACATTCAATTTTTCCCAGGTCTGGTCCTTATGAACTTGAAAACTCTTCCTAAGCTGGATCAGTAGAAGATATATTTTCTTTAACGGCAGCATAAAAAAATACACACAGATATCTAAAATGATCAAAGTTAATGAGCTCATAAACTTCCTAACACAAACCACGCTAGAGCAGTCAATAATTCATGCTCTAATTTATGGACATCTGCAGAACAAGCATGTTTTGTTTAATGGGGTGAATGTCTCCTGATTAACTTACTACTAAATTATGTACTGAACTAATGGCATTGTCAGAGGTCTGTAAATAGTGCAGATATGAATCAATGTATTGCAGCAGTACTGTAATTATTAGTAATGTCTTGGGAAGGCTTTATGCCATAACATATTAAATATTGGTATTGATGTCCTAAATTCAAGACCAAAACTTACATAACCAACAGAGAATGAGAGAAAGAAACACTTGACAGATGTGTAGTCACGTTGCTTAACGCACTACTGGAAGGCACTCAGATACTATAGTGATGAGCATGGTATATAGAATAAAACAGAACAGTGATTGAGGCACTGTAGTTCACAAAGTGTGTTCTCTCTTTTCTTATGCTTTGATCAGTGACAGAGATGAAGCATGGCCACGAGCCCCAGTTCATTTGGAGACTCTCTCAACTCGTTACTGAAAAACTTGTATATTACTTGAAATAACTCTCCTTAGGGCTCTACATTGCCCCCAAATACTTGTCTAGTAATTGAACAAACTATCACCCAGTGGTGAATCCAATATTGAAAATGGACATTACTAAAAAGCAACTGGTTATTCTATGACCATGCTGTAGAAGGAGGTATTACATTTCATGCTTTTAATTCAATTTAAGTCTTCAAGCTTTGATCCCACTGGAATCAGTTCCAGCCCTTCCCGTGGTCTATTTCAAGTCAAATATAAGCACATGTTAAGATTCCTTTCCAATTGGATATAATTCTTTCCCTAAAACAGTTTTGTATTTCTCTTTCATATTATTAAATATATTTGCATGAAAATAGGGTCTTAATTTCTTCAGAGTTCCTTTTCTTCTACAGCTTATCCATAGGTAAAATTATAATCCTCCAACACACACCAGTGGTTTGCCTAAGAAGTGTACAGAGAACACAGACATTGTTTTCTTAAACCCTTTGCTATTTGACAGCCAGCTGAGCCAAAGGGGGCACAAGACTGGAAGTCAGGGGGACCTGGGTTCTGTTCCCAGGTCTACCACTGATTTGTTCTCTGACTTTGGTAAGTCATTTCAGTTCTTGTTTCCTGTCTTTATAATGATGTTTTCCCACATCAAAGTGCTTTAAGATCTAGGGTAGAAAACCAGCCTGGCTACATTTTATTATGATTCCACAGCAACTCAACTTACATAGAAGTCTTTGATGATCCCCTAACCTAGCTCCCCTGCACAGGCAGCAGTTATAACACATCTGTCAGAGCTCCATGGGCACAGGACAATATATACAGCACTCAACTGCCTCGGGGGAAGAATGCTTGTGGAGGGAGTGGGGAAATGTGGCTAGGGCACCTGGTAGCACACGCAAAGGGCATACTGTAGGAAGTATATGCTACATCTTTTCAAAAGACATATCAGCATCCATTGGACCTCACCTGGAATGTACCTCTAGGTATCACCACTTCCTTCTCTCTGACTCTGTCCCACCACCAACCTAGTACAGCTCAGGCTTTAATTACAACCCAAACCATTTATATTATCTAATCCATATTCCTTCAAATAAACTCATGTTAAGTTGTGTAGTACTACTGTCATAAATATAAAGGGAAGGGTAAACCCCTTTAAAATCCCTCCTGACCAGAGGAAAAATCCTCTCACCAGTAAAGGGTTAAGAAGCTAAAGGTAACCTCGCTGGCACCTGACCAAAATGACCAATGAGGAGACAAGATACTTTCAAAAGCTGGGAGGAGGGAGAGAAACAAAGGGTCTGTGTCTGTCTATATGCTGCTTTTGCCGGGGATAGACCAGGAATGGAGTCTTAGAACTTTTAGTAAGTAATCTAGCTAGGTATGTGTTAGATTATGATTTCTTTAAATGGCTGAGAAAAGAATTGTGCTGAATAGAATAACTATTTCTGTCTGTGTGTCTTTTTTGTAACTTAAGGTTTTGCCTGGAGAGATTCTCTATGTTTTGAATCTAATTACCCTGTAAGGTATCTACCATCCTGATTTTACAGGGGTGATTCTTTTACTTCTATTTACTTCTATTTCTATTAAAAAGTCTTCTTGTAAGAAAACTGAATGCTTTTTCATTGTTCTCAGATCCAAGGGTTTGGGTCTGTGGTCACCTATGCAAATTGGTGAGGATTTTTACCAAACCTTTCCTAGGAAGTGGGGTGCAAGGGTTGGGAGGATTTTCGGGGGAAAGACATGTCCAAACTACGTTTCCCAGTAAACCCAGTTAGAGTTTGGTGGTGGCAGTGGATATTCCAAGGACAAAGGATAAAATTAATTTGTACCTTGGGGAAGTTTTAACCTAAGCTGGTAAAAGTAAGCTTAGGAGGTTTTCATGCAGGTCCCCACATCTGTACCCTAGAGTTCAGAGTGGGGGAGGAACCTTGACAACAACTAACAGTCAGCATTCAAAAATCATGAATAAGACCCCCAAAATCATGAGACTAGCTTAAAAAAATCTTAAGAGTTTTTAAAATAATACATTTGGCGTTCTCTTTTTGGCTTCCTGGGTTTTAACCCATTATATGGTTCACATTTTCAAGCCTTTCTTGGCAAACATGAGGGCTTGAATATTCTCTTCTCTCTTAAATGAAAGCTGAGATTCTCAGGTAGCCAAATCACCCCTGCAGCTGGGGTTTTAAGAAAAATATCAAATAGCACAAGACTGGCAACACAATTGTGGAAGTTGGCAAAAATAAGCAGAAGGGTTATTTTTTATATATATTTTATTTTTTATGTTTTTATTTTAGATCAGTTTTGGTCCATCACTACTGAAAACAAATTTACGCTTTATCTTTAGTTCATGTGTGTATTTTTATTACTGTTAAAAGAGTTCTCAACTCCTATTCTGCACAGCTCAGTCACAATGTGGGGTGGGGAGTGGGGACTTAGCTCAGTTTATGATTTACACTAATGAACTGCTTTTCAGTATTCCTTTTCTGAGGCCTTTGCTGATTAAGTCATGTCAATGCACTGGGTTGCTGGGTCTGTAATCTGGTCACCACAGTTTTCACATACAACAATGAGTTTGTTAAATATTGATTGCTTGTGTAAAGCAGGAATCTCAATTACCATAGACTGAGTGAGTCATTAAAAAGATCTGTAGTAATAGTAAATTAAGCTCCTTTTTTCATCCAGGCAACCAAATTGACTGCGGTATTTTTTTTCTTTTTTTTTTCTTTGTGACAAAAGAACATAAGGGGGAAAGAAAAGGTCACTCAACCATAAGTTATTGAAAATTCTATTTCTTCAAGTACACAGTCTAAACTCAGGACTTCTGTAGCAATATTGCAATGAAGTATTTGCCTTGTAAGTGTAACACTGCTATCTACTGGATGGAAGAAGAACTTCACTGTGGGTCACAAATGACTAATGGCGATTTCTCCCTTAAATTCAAGGGTCAGGACCTGTGCTTCTAGCTTCTCAAGCAGAATGTTCTGTTCCTGTGGTTGCCAGGAAGTTCTGAAGAGCCACAATGCCTAGCACAGTGGCAATAATTAAGTGTTAGTGGCTGTTTTGTTTTTTTACAATAGTTATAAAGGTACAATAAGATCATAAGAATACAATTCAACCTGAAATTAACAAGTTCCCCCTATCAGAGGAAATATAAAGAACTGAGGTCTTTTCTTTCTGGACATTGTTAAACACTCCACGGCTTTCGTAAGATTAGGTGCTCTTCCCAATGCCCTTAGGCAAAATATCCTCTGCACCAGAGGCTGCAGCGTGTGTCTTGCACTGCTTGACTGCTACCCTCAACTCCAGAGACAGCTACATTTCAGTGGTGGTGAATGCAAAAATAGTAGTGGTAAAATATTTGGGATTTTCCCAGGAAAAAAGCACTATGTTAACTGATTATTCCATTAAAATGAATATAATATAAAATGGCTGCTTATTTTTAAAAGACATGTTTCCATTGGGATAAGGGCACTAGAATAGTACAAAGCTAAATTGAGCACTGTACACGGTCATTAAAATGGTGTCCCGGTATATATATAAAAAAAAAACAAAACCAGTCACCTTGGGCCCAGTCCTGCAAACAGTTACATTTGTACTTAATTTTACATATGCAGGTAGTCCCACTGAAGTCCATAGGACTAATCGCATACATAGAGGTAAACAAGGTTCGGACAAGTTTGCAGGATCATTTGCTGTAAATTGGAGGTCACTTTCAAAATCCCACCATCCGGTGGTCTTTATTCAAATCAATCAAGAACAAAATTGATTACACTTAAAAAAAATAGTGCAAGTGACTTTTGGGGTTTAAGAACAGATAGCAAATTGAGCTCCCTATGTACACAATCAACTCTGCTATATAATCTAAAAAACCTGGAGGCAGAATCTGGGGTAGATATGGACAAAAGGCAAATATTTCATTCTCTATCCATGATCACAAACTCCTGCTCAGAGTTTTCTAAACTGTTTTTCTGTTGGGTACCTGGCACATGGTCATCATTGTTGGCTGTTCCTGCATGTTGTTTTTGTTTTGTTTCTGCAGAGAGGGTGCAATTGATAAACACACTGCTATGTAAAATGTCAGTACCAAAAAGGACAGTTGAGATGACCGTGGGACAACTCATCCCTTCAATGACATATCAGCAATGGTCGCTAACATTCCGGAATGTCCAAGTTACAGTGAGATTACTGCTACAGTTCAGACAGAAAAACAGAATTATGCCTTGAAAGGACAGGAGGATTCTGAGGATGGGACAAAAAGCTCCCAGGAAATCTTTAATGAAATAACTCTTAGGTCTTCATACAAGATGGACAGAATCTGCATCATTCACTAGCACTGTAATGCTGAGCAGAGTAGAGGAATATGAACAGCAGGTGATAAATCAGGAATCCTCTTACACAAGTAAAAGCAATAGTTCAAATTCTAAGTGGTAGTGTGAAAACTAGAGCTGTGGAATAAAAGAAATATTCCCACCTCGACTCCCTCCCCAAGAACCTGGAGAATATGGAGTATATGTGAAAACAAATCTGTGGCATTGTGCCCAGATTTTTGCAGTTGAAAACTTGCTTCTTCATGTGAAGTTTCTCTGCCACTTCACTATACAAAAATTAAATTATAGCAAACTATATTAAAAACAAGACAAGATAATGGTGCAGTATGCATGTGAGAGCCTGGAAGGTGAATACAAATTATTATAGATTATGAAATTATAAAAGAGTTTGTTGGGAACTGATGTGGGAAACAACCAAGGAGCTCTGGGCAACTTGCTGAAGTCTAATTAGGAAGCTACGGAGGAGCCTTGAAAAATCTGTATCAGCATTCCTACTACTGAATGTTCCTCTAAAACTGCTCAGGTTTTTACAGATTTTACATAAAGCCAATTTCAATGGAAATTCTTTCCTCCTCCTTCCAAACCACAGAAGCCTAGGTAAATATGTGCAAGCCTCAAAAATCATTCTCAGTGAGGAAGGACAGAGTTTTACTGAAAGCAGCACACTTGCCTGCCCTTCAGATTAAATTGCAACTACAGTTGCATCTAGATAATTTGCACTAATGATGGCAGACCCATTGTGAATGAGTGAAGCTTTCAAATTAGTGAGAAACACAACACCAATAGCACTTTTATCATTTTTAAAAAAACTATAGTTCAATTTGAACTATTTATTTCACAACATGCTAGAAATATTATGTAGTATATTTTATAAAAAAAATTATTTAAGTCTTACTAACTCACTATATCTCTAGTATTAAACCTTTGCTGAGCTGCAGAGAAATACTGCCAATTTTGTTTTTAATATGGATTAAGAGCTGCACTAGTATTCTGCCTTTTGTGGATTTAAAATGTCTCTAAGTATTTTACAACACAACAATTACTAAGAAATCATGAGTTGAGTCCATGGTCATTAATTAACGAAGCAGTGAGTTACTAAATACTTGTTTTCAAATGGCAGTACTTTGTTTAAAGCAAAATTTTAGTGAATCTGTCCATTACAATGGCTTAAATAGCTAAAACAGTCTGTTAAAATAGTTAAACATCTTCACTAGTAGATCTGTTTGGAAATTCAACCGCTAATATATAAATTCTGTTTGGATTTCTTACTATTTCTGGTGAGGTAGTGTCTAGAGGTGAAGGCCCCAATCATGCTGGGCACTATAACGAGTATCTTGAGTGCCTATTATCATGATTCCAAGTGCCAATGTCTGCTTGTGCTCCCGCCTGCCGGTTCCTTATATCCACTCATTGTCTGCCCTCTTACATGTAACTTGTAAGCTCTTCAGGACCAGGACGGTCTATGTTATGTTTGTGCAATGCCTAGCACAATGGCCCCAAAGCGCTACCATATTACAAATAATTAACGGCAAGAAGAAGCAGTAATAGTGCTGAACATAGCTACTTATATGACAAAAGAAATATCCAAAAGCTGCTTCCCGTGGTTCTATTTTATTAGTAGGAAAAGACTTTGGAAAAAAGATGCATCCTACCATATGTTTTGAATGTAGTGTGGTTTAGGCTCATTTGATCTCCTTTGGCAAGGAATTCTTACAACTCAGACCCTACCACTCAGAACGCTATAGCTACACAGCCTGAGAATTTTATCCTGGGCCTTTCCAGCTACATTTTCCCTCTGATGCATTAGAAGTCTTAAGGCGTGGTTTGCCATCTTTCCAGACTACTGTACTCCTTTCAAGAGTCTGATTTGTCTTGCATTCCCACAAGTTTCACCTCACTTAAACTACTTGCTTACTTACAACATCAGACATAAAAATACAGAAGTGTCACAGCATACTATTACTTTAAAATTGCTGACTTTCTCATTTTTACCATATAATTATAAAATAAATTGACTGGAATATAAATATTGTACTCTAATTTCATAGTACAGTATATAGAGCAGCATAGAACAAGTCATTGCCTGTAGGAAATGTTAGTTTGTACTGACTTTGTAGTGCTTTTTATGTAGCCTGTTGTAAAATTAGTCAAATATCTGAATGACTTGATGTACCCCCTGGAAGACCTCTGCATACCCCCAGGGGTAAGCATACCCCTGGCTGAGAACAGGATATCTACACTGCAATTAAACATCCAGGGCTGGTCTGTGCTAGCTGATTTGGACTGGCAGGGCTTGGGCTGCGGGGCTGTTTAATTGCAGTGTAGACTTCTGAGCTCAGACTGCAGCTCGGGCTCTAGGACCCTGCAAAGTGGAAGGGTCCCAGAGCTTGGGCTGTAGCCCAAGCCCAGAAATCTATACTGCAATTAAACAGCCTCGCAATCTGAGCCCCACAAGCCCAAGTCTGCAGGCATGGGCCAGAGACAGGTTTTTAATTGCAATGTAGACATACGATTCGTGGCTGGCAGATGGTGAGGCATTCATGGAGATAACTGAACACCTTGCAGATTAGGACTAGGACTTTGAATTCAGTCCATAAATGAATGGAAAGCACAAGCACTGGGATGGCGTGTTCATTTTGTCCGTTGTTGCTTAAAGAGGTACACTGCTATATGTTGCTGCTTCCATGTGGCTGCAGCATTCACCGCAAGAGCAATAGCAATAACCTAGCCTGGAGGTGGCAACAGAATACATCACTGTGGTTAGGTCCTCATCTGAGAAGAAAGGCCATCTGAAAATGGAAGAAAGCATACCTCACCGCTGCAGCCAAGGAACGGTAAGGAGTCCCCAAAGGGGAGTGTAAAGGGTAGCTACAGACAGCTGGTTGTGGATCCGAAATTTAGTGCTGCCCAGCTATGACAAGTCAGGGCTGTGCAGGGAAAGACTTAACCTATGCCACTGGAATAAGGTTCCTCAAGTGTGTACGTGTAAGGATTAGGCATGGCAGAGCTCCACACTGGTATGCCCCTGTCCTGCCCACACAGTGCTCTCTCAAACCAGGTGGGATGGCTAATGCAGAGAAAGAGACAGAGCTACCTCTGGCAGCTTTAGGCCAGCAGGGAATTCCCCTGCACAGAGGAAATTCTTCAGTAACCTTCTCTGGCCACTTTATACTGCTTGTTCAGGCATAGCAAAGAGAAGAATTCAGCCCCATGTGTCTGTCTTCTGTGAAACACCTAGCACACATTTGAGCATTATAAAATAATTAATAATGGTACATTTAGTTTCCAAATGCATGTCATGTAGTAAGTTTTTACCTGAGTCTTCCATCCTCTGCTGCAGCTCCTCCTGGTATAATCTTAGTAATAAATATCCCAGGATCGTCCCCAATATGAGGGTTGTCTGTTCCTCCAGCAATACTGAACCCCAGTCCAGAATTACCCTGGGAAAAGAAAAACAAAAAACTTATCCGCTGCTAGAATCCCTCAGAACTTAGCTGCTGTGTGCGAGTGGCGTCTCCTTGCTTCTCAAAGGTGTCTTTTTTTTTACTTAGCAGTGCCATACTTCCAGGTGTATATGAGTCAGCCAGAAAAAATTCGCTGTCAGCTAAAACAAGGCAGGCTAGAAAAGTACACGAAGAGTTGCCAAAATCAATGGAAAAACTCACGTAGACTTCTGCAGAAGCAAGATCAAGCTTAAATGTAATAATTAAAGATAAAATTTTCAAAGGCACCTAAGAGACTTCAGAGACCAAGACTCAGTGACATTCAATGAGACTTGCGCTCCTACACCAGTTAGGAGTCTTTGAAAATTTTAACCTGAATGCTTTAATTTCCAGTAAAGCAGCCTAAGAAACAACAGCATCACTACATAAACTGAAACTCTGAATAAAACGGTGGACGCCCTATGCACCTCAGGATGCGGGAGAAGAAAAAAATTAAAATATATTATTTTCTGCTGAAAAGCAACTACTACTCATATCCCAAAAAAATTTTAAATGAGCAATTTTTGGCACACACATTTTCTGCATATTTAAAACAGCAAATGAATTATTTGGAGTAGCCATTGGAATGTATCAGGTAAACAGTCCTTTATTATTACATGTATCTATACCTGCACACACCCACAACCTAGTGTGCCAACCTCCTCTCAATTGCCAGCAATTTTAGAACCTCTTTGAGAATTATGTACTGATTGTTATTGTTTTCAAGTTTAAAATAGTTGTGGTCATAGACATTCTTTTGAAGAGCAATGATATATAAACCTGTGCCCTTTTAGCCTCCCCTCATCTGAGGAATCCAGGCAACTTTACACACATGCATTCAGGCTTACAACAGCCCTATTAGCTACTGCAGATAAATGTACAATTTGTTCACCAAGTGTATGGGGTAAAATATGTTCAATATGCTTATTTTAAACACTTTTCTGATTTTATTCTGCCTACCAGACTTCTGGGGTTTGTTATCGCCAGTGCTGCTTGTAGACACAGATAACTGGCTGCTTCAATCTGAGTGAGGAGAGAGAACTGCTCATCAAACCCACCCAAAACTCTATTTCTGTTATCACATCTCAATTTCTTCTCCTTAAAATGCATTTCAGTTAGGTGGTCAGGAATGAGGTGCACTGGCAGAGCTTTGTGGGGAAGCTTATACATCACTTGCGTACAACATGCCAAGTTCTAGCCAGTGCTAACACTCTCACAAATCTTGGGAGACAGGCCAGTCCTTGCCTACAGACAGCCCCCCAACCTGAAGCAAATACTCACCAACAACCACATACCACACAACAGAACCACTAACCCAGGAACTTATCCTTGCAACAAAGCCCGTTGCCAATTGTGCCCACATATCTATTCAGGGGACACCATCACAGGGCCTAATAACATCAGCCACACTATCAGAGGCTCGTTCACCTGCACATCCACCAATGTGATATATGCCATCATGTGCCAGCAATGCCCCTCTACCATGTACATTGGTCAAACTGGACAGTCTCTACGTAAAAGAATAAATGGACACAAATCAGATGTCAAGAATTATAACATTCATAAACCAGTCAGAGAACACTTCAATCTCTCTGGTCACGCAATCACAGACATGAAGGTCGCTATCTTAAAACAAAAAAACTTCAAATCCAGACTCCAGCGAGAAACTGCTGAATTGGAATTCATTTGCAAATTGGATACTATTAATTTAGGCTTAAATAGAGACTGGGAGTGGCTAAGTCATTATGCAAGGTAGCCTATTTCCTCTTGTTTTTTCCTATCCCCCCCCCACCAGATGTTCTGGTTTAACTTGGATTTAAACTTGGAGAGTGGTCAGTTTGGATGAGCTATTACCAGCAGGAGAGTGAGTTTGTGTGTGTATGGGGGGGGGGGGGGGATGTGAGAAAACCTGGATTTGTGCTGGAAATGGCCCACCTTAATTATGCACATTGTAGGGAGAATGGTCACTTTGGATGAGCTATTACCAGCAGGATAGTGAGTTTGTGTGTGTGGTTTTTGGGAGGGGGGTGAGGGGGTGAGAGAACCTGGATTTGTGCAGGAAATGGCCCAACTTGATTATCATGCACATTGTGTAAAGAGTTGTCACTTTGGATGGGCTATCACCAGCAGGAGAGTGAATTTGTGTGGGGGGGTGGAGGGTGAGAAAACCTGGATTTGTGCTGGAAATGGCCCACCTGATGATCACTTTAGATAAGCTATTACTAGCAGGACAGTGGGGTGGGAGGAGGTATTTTTTCATATCCTCTGTGTATAAATAAAGTCTGCTGCAGTTTCCACGGCATGCATCCGATGAAGTGAGCTGTAGCTCACGAAAGCTCATGCTCAAATAAATTGGTTAGTCTCTAAGGTGCCACAAGTACTCCTTTTCTTTCAGTGTTTCACAGTCATTATTATTTCTTAAGAGATTTGAATGCAATCTGCAAGCCCAGTGCAAATATGTGGTCCTGAATAATTGTTCAATATTGGACTAAATAATAGACAAAAAGGATTTTGGGATATACATATTGTAATACTATTCAGCTAGCTGTAATATTGGAAATGGAACATTTTACAGATATTCTACAAGGGGTTACTAAGCCTTTCTAAAATGGCATGATAAACCCATGATTTAGCCTTTTATCCATTAAGATCAGGTCCAGCTCATTTCACTTTCCATATATTTTATAATATGCGTGATCACACAATGTAGACAACACAGGCTCCCTCTTTGATAATACTTTAAGATACTTTCCCTAAGAGTTTTCCTAACAACATACTGTCAGTGAATGTCCTGATGAATCTTCAAAGTAAAGATGTCATGGAGATCACAGAGGGCCCTTAGACCACTCATTTTTGAAATATGGCCACTCCAGTTTAGATGCAGCATCACCGCAGGTGCCTTAAAGCACCGCTAAAACAGAAAGTAAGCTTTGCTTTTCTGTCAAGTGTCCGGTCGAATTTTTAAGAAGAGCTTAGCATCCGTGGCATCCCGTGGTTCTCAGTAGATTTAATCTTAATCGCTAAAACCTACTCTCAAGAAAAAAGAAAGCGGGCTTGTCAAGGAAGCATGAGAAAGGAATTTTTAGCTGGATCTGCAGCACAAGTGGATACAGTATAAGGTAACACCATGCTTGAAGAGCTTTTTTCAAATAAAGCTTGCTTGTTATGTGGGGTATGCCTAACTGTCACAGCTCGTCACCAAAAGTTCATTGAAATTCTCAGCAGGAAATTATTTTGAAAAGGTTTCACACTTTCAGTGCACTCTCCCTCCTGCCCCGCCCTTTCCCATCTTAGCCACATTAACTTCTCAGCTTTAATAACTATAACAATGCTCACTGTAAGTAATGATATGGTAAACTGCTGCAGGCTTTCCAAGTGAATCACTGCCAGCCCCTGACATTTATCCATAGATGTATGTCAGCTGTATTGCAAGACTATTCTGATTCTGCCTCTTGGAGCAACCTTTGAAAAGAATAGGGCAGCACCCCTTCCTAGCACTTTCAGATCCAGAAAATTGCTAGTAATTAATCTGGTCACAATCCTTGACCTGATCAACAGGATCAGCAAGCTGTCAGACTAGCTTGCTATATCTCTATATACGTTCCTACACATGAAAGTAAATTGGGAAAAGCAAGTGGCCTAGTACAGTAATTTCTTCTTTGTGGTTCTCAAATGAATACTGTAATCTGTGTTGCCAACCTAGAGAGAAATTTTCTCTCTGCACAGGACCTTGCCCATTTCTACCAAGAGAAAACTGACAAAATAAGACGTGACCTTCTCCCTCCCCTCAGCTTGCCTTCCCTTCCCCCACTTTCCCTTCTATAACTCTCTCCTTCTACCTAGTCAGATGCAAAAGTTTCTCATCTGCTCTCCTCCTCTAACCCCTCCACTTCTCCCAGTTATTGCATCCCACTCTTCTCTGTCTCTTTCCCCTCACAATACAAGCATGCTTTAGTCTCTCCCATCTTAAAAAAACCCCTCCCTTCATCCGACTTGCCTCTTTAACTACCGCCCCATCTCCTTTTCATCTCTAAACTCATTGAACAAGCTGTTTACAATCACTGTTCATAGCGCCTCTCCTCCAATTTCACCCAGACCCTCTCCAGTACATCTTCCACCCTTGGAATTTCAGTGAAATCACTCTTGTCGAAGTCTCTAATGACCTCTTTCTAGCCAAAGTTCAGAACCAATACTCCATCTTCATCCTCCTTGACCTATCAGCTGTCGACGGTGTGCCTCTTTCTGAAATCTTGTCCTCCCTTGGCTTCTGTGACTCTGTCTTCTCCTGGTTTTCCTCCAATTGCTATAATTGCTCCTTCAACATGGCTTTTGGAGGATCCTCCTCCTCCTCCTCCTCTCCACCAGTTTTCTGTGGGGGCTCATCAGGGTTCTGCCCTGGTTCCCTGTCTCTTCTCATTCTATACTTTATATGCTGGTAATCGCATCTGCAACCACATGTTCAACTACCATCTTTATGAGGGCAACTCATAAGATTTACCTCTCTACTCCAGACCTGTCTCCTTCTGTCCAAATTAAAATCTCAGCCTGTTTCTCTGACATCTCCTTGTGGATGTGTAGTTGCAAGCTCAAGCTCAACATGACCAAAACACAGCTTCTAATCTCTCTCCTTCCTGCTACCTTCTCTTTTTGTCACTGTGGACACCACCCCCATTCTACCTGTCATTAAGGCCTGTAATCTCAGTGTCATCTTCAGCATGGACCTCTCTCTACGTCTTCACATCCAGGCTATAGCTAACTGTTACCAATTCTTTCTGCATAATCTCTCTTTCCTATCCATCCACATAGGTAAAACTCTCATCCAGGCTTTCCATCACCTCAAACCTCAATTACAACAATACCCTTTTCTCTGGCCTTGCCAAATGCAGTCTTGCTCCGCTCAGATCCATTTATAGAATCATAGAATATCAGGGTTGGAAGGGACCTCAGGAGGTCATCTAGTCCAATCCCCTGCTCAGAACATTCAAAATGTTGCTACAAAGATCATTTTCCTAATTTATCACTTTGCCCGTGTCACTCCTCTCTTTGCATCCCTCTATTGGCTCCCACTTCCCTATCACGTGAAACATAAGCTACCTGTCTTCACTTTCAAGATCCGTCATGGTCTATCCCTATACCCTGCATATTTTCTCTTATTTAATATGGAGATGTTGCTCATTTTTTAAATTTTCAAACAATCCCTTTATTTCCCCCATGTTGCCCCTCACATTTCAGAGGAGCTCCCTTAAGCATCTGCAGAGCTACCTCATTATCCTCCTTCAAACTCTCCTTTGCTGTGATGCCTGTATAAAACTTGACAACTGTTAAGCTGCTGGTGTGCTGACATCGCAACCTATCATGTGGGCCATATCGTTTCACTGTTTCCTTGTACTCCCCCCACATCTGACTGTCTTAATCCATCTGTTGCCTCTTGTCTTACACTTAGATTCTTCTGGATTTGTACAGAACATTCTTTGGGTTTTTTTGTCTTTTTATTTAGTTTTGTTCTTTTGTCTTTTTGTTCTGGATTTTTACAGTGCCTACCACAGTGGGGTCCTAGTCTATGACAAGCACTCCTAGGCAAGATAAATAATACATATGAGTTAGCAGCATCTTGAACAGCTAAGAAATGATTTATAAATCATTAGCCAAAAATACACTAAGCCTTAATAAACCTGTACTGTATCTTTACAGAAGACTAGTTATTTCTAAAACTTTCTCAATTAAATAACAATGCCCACATACCAAACAATAATGCCCAAGCAAAGAATGCCTATATGCCAATTTTAATAGGGAACTATCTGAACTCAACTGGAGGGTTAAATCTTTTAATTGTTTCTCTGGGTATCAAGCACTCAAAAAGGTGAAAAAGTAAGGGGGCAAGGGAAATAATCTAAGAAATCCTCTAGGTCTTATTCTCCTCACCTCAGACACTAAGGGTACAGATACACTGCACCCTCTTTCCAGTGGTATGTAGAGAACATACACTGCAAACTCCACTAGTACATCTATAAATAGCAGTGTAGATGGTGAGGTACTGCTGAGGTGAGAAGAGTAAAGACACACCTGAACCCCTAAGGTATTTACCTTACATGGTTCTCTACATTCCCAAGCAGTGCCTCCCCCATCTCCCCCTGCCTCCCCACTACTGGACTTTCCCTGATGCAGGGAAAGGCTCCAGCAGCAGGGAAAAGCTATACACCACAGTGTTGACACAGCCTCGTTTTTGTTGCAGTGTATAGCTACATATACCCTACCCGACACTGCCAGTGGTGTGTAGTGTAGACATGGCCTAAGACAAAAGAAAAAATATATATGTTGTCAAGGTTCCTCCCCCACTCTGAACTCTAGGGTACAGATGTGGGGACCTGCATGAAAACCTCCTAAGCTTACTTTTACCAGCTTAGGTTAAAACTTCCCCAAGGTACAAATTAATTTTATCCTTTGTCCTTGGAATATCCACTGCCACCACCAAACTCTAACTGGGTTTACTGGGAAACGTAGTTTGGACACGTCTTTCCCCCCAAAATCCTCCCAACCCTTGCACCCCACTTCCTGGGGAAGGTTTGGTAAAAATCCTCACCAATTTGCATAGGTGACCACAGACCCAAACCCTTGGATCTGAGAACAATGAAAAAGCATTCCGTTTTCTTACAAGACGACTTTTAATGGAAGTAGAAGTAAATAGAAATAAAGGAATCACCTCTGTAAAATCAGGATGGTAGATACCTTACAGGATAATTAGATTCAAAACATAGAGAATCCCTCTAGGCAAAACCTTAAGTTACAAAAAAGACACACAGACAGGAATAGTCATTCTGTTCAGCACAATTCTTTTCTCAGCCATTTAAAGAAATCATAATCTAACACATACCTAGCTAGATTACTTACTAAAGTTCTAAGACTCTATTCCTGGTCTATCCCCAGCAAAAAAAACCAGCGTACTGACAGACACAGACCCTTTGTTTCTCTCCCTCCTCACAGCTTTTGAAAGTATCTTGTCTCCTCATTGGTCATTTTGGTCAGGTGCCAGCGAGGTTACCTTTAGCTTCTTAACCCTTTACAGGTGAGAGGAGCTTTCCTCTGGCCAGGAGGGATTTTAAAGGGGTTTACCCTTCCCTTTATATTTATGACACATGCACACCTACTGCCTGAGAGAAATACGCATATATTGCATGCAGGATCTCTAAACAAATCAGGAACTAGCTAAAACCGTGGACTTTTAATTAAGATTAACTTTAAGCTTTGCTATTTTATTTTGTATGTCTGGCTAAAACAGACTAGAACTCTTACTCTCCCAGTTCCTCTGCATCTTTATCTTAGCAATTTTTACCCTACTTTCCACCTTTATGTTTGTAAGCCTGCTATAAATTAAACCTCTCCTTCTAAGTCCACTGTTACGCTAATTACACAAGCCCTTCTTCCATTATTTTTATCACATATACCAGTTTAGGACCCAATTCTATAAATACTTTGGGTAGATGAGTAGCTTTACTCACATGTATGGAGAAGGGTTTGTTGAAAATTTTCCATCAAAACTGCTTGTCAATGGAAAAATTGAGATTTTGATAAAATTCGTCTTTTCATTAAATTATCTATTTTCTGTGGACATTTTCAACTTTTAGTTGAAAAACTGAACACATAAATCCCCAAAGATATTTGGTTTTAATTCATGCTTCATGGGAGTTGCAGTTCAAATGTTTCATGCCCACATCCTCTGTGGGCCAAGTTCCTCAACAAGACTACGTTTCCCGTGGTACATGCGTGGCTCATCAAAAAGGGAAATTAAGGGGCCTCACGGGAAATGCAGACCAGCAAGGAAGCTAGGCCCATAGAGAAGAATGGAGGCATGAGGTGTCTGAACTATAACTCCCAGGAGACACCACAGCAGCATTTTCAAATAGAGATCTTTGATTTTCAGACTGAAATGTTCAGCTGAAAATTTTCAGTTTTCAATTTTTTACACCAAAATTCAAAATTTTCTGCATGATAAACGAACATTCTGACCAGCTTCAGACCAGGCCTATTGACTTCAAGGGAACTATTCTTCTGAATGAATATATATGGCTTTAAGACCTTAATCTTGACGACTCCTTTTATGTCCCATAAATTCTTATTGGTCCTAAAATACTGACAGCTATCTTAACACTTTCCATCTGTCCAAATGCTCAGTTATTACTACTTGATTCCTGGCCCTTCCTATAAAAAGGCTGCAGATGGAATTAGCACCTATGATATTTTTTCTAATTATTTGCTAATTTTCCCACCTCTTTATCCTAAGACTCAGAAACCTTCCCTTAAGTCACACATACACCACACAATAATGGGAGCTACACTGTACTGTTTCAACAAACACTCACATTAGGACTTTCTTTCTTCTAACAAACACTAAAAGACAATATTTAGGATGGGTATAAGATGGTGGGAAGATTCAGAAGCCAAGGGAAGGGGAAAAAACCTCCAAGCATAAGGCGTTTTAAGGCCCTTTCCTCAGGGCTTGTTTTATTATCCACAAAAATATCACACAACAAAAACAAATCAACCAAAAAAACGCTTGGCAATAATTTCCAGAGACTTTCCCTTCTTTAGCCAGCTGAGAGGGGAGAGAGCACATCCTTCCTCTTAGTTACCCTTTTACCCAGTTTTGACTTTATTTTATATTCTTCTATGAGCAGTCATGTAACAGGCAGGAACCCCTTTATAGGCTGCAGCATCTTTACCTTGTCACTGTGGGATTTTCCAAAGCGCTCAGCCCTAGATTAACTGTTCCCATTGAAGTCAATGTTGAGCACTTCTGAAGTTATTTTTCGAGTGCTCGAGCTGTACAGCATAGAATGGAAGACACCATCCATGCCCCAAGAAGTTTCCAGTCTAACTATTATCCTTGCTGTTTCCTCATTTGTCCAGTATAGATAACTAGCTAAAAGCTTTTACAATCCATTTTTGTTACTATGTCCCATTTAGTTACATTTTCTGGTTGAGAGCTCCTTATTTCTGGGAACCTGAATCCCTGTGGTATCAAGCCATTCAGTGTTTATCGGAATACCAAGATAATAAAGCCGGCAGAAAGGACCACAGCCCAGTGGAACTGCACATCGGAGTGGAGCCAGCTTCTCTCCAGGCAAGAGCCAGAAACTCTGTATTTCACAGCACCAAATAGGTATTTTGCACATTCTTATTAGATTTCTTACTACAGTGACAGTCAGTAAGACAACAGCAGGACTAGAAGTGGTCGACTTTTCTGTAAGAGGGAAGATGTAGAGGTATGCGTATAGAAGATTAAAATTTAGAAATGCTCCCTCATAAGGGACAGTATTATGAACATAGGAATTTGGAGATGTGCTCTGAAGGCAGGGGTTGGGAACACCACATAGCTGTGTGCAGCAGCTCACTACAGAAGCTCTCCAGTTTATTTATTAAAGTTTTATTCCTCTCTCATTCACTGGTTTGATATTTAATGAACCCCAAGATCATTACAGTTCCTTGGCCATCTCCCGTTCTAACACTAACCTGTTTTAACCTGCTTAGTATGTGTACGACGATGGGATCACAGATGCAAATCATTCCTGCAGATGAGTTTTGAATATGTATATAAATATCCTCTCATATACACCATTTTTCTTTTATTATGTTTTGCTCAGAGTTCAAGTTTTAAAAACCTGAATAAAGCTGCCTCCTTTTCCTCTAACTCAGAGAGCAAAACTATTTGCCTATTTATCAGTAGGCTCTTGAAGTCTTTTGTACTTTCAACTCTACTCAAGAGTAACATAATTCATGAAATTCTCACTCCTCCCACGTCAGCTGGCGGGTTCCCAGAGTTGGAGTTTTCAGAGTCTGTAGTTATATTATTATGCTCCATATGGTGCATATTTCCATCTGTCACTGTGCCATTTGTTGTTTTCAAACCCCTTATCAGATTCAGAACATTCACTAGGTAACCACAATTCACAAGATGACAAGAACTTTAATGTTTCTTCTCACTTGCTACCTACAGGCGGGGTTTGAACTCGCAGCCCTGTCTGGGGGAAGTACATGACTCCAGCAGGGAGATTTTTAAAATAGCATGAGGGATTGTTTTTCTTTATTACACATGCAAAAAATGAGAATGTAAACAGCATGTCTAAAAGAATGAACTAAGCCAGCCACCAAAATAAAGTAATCCTTCAGAATGGTGCAAAATGCCAGTTCACTCACTGTTAGGTTCTGGCAGTATCCAGACCCAGTCTATGCAAGAGAACTCCCTTCAGATCTGGTTTCCAAGCCCAAACAAAAAGTTCCCAGCACATTCTAGCAGCTTTTATAGTTACAGAAATCACATAATTCCCCCCTTTAAAAGGGGCTGCACCTTTTATTTCCACTAATACAATGCAGAAGGAAAGGAACAACAAAGAAAAAACCCTTAGACTGTAAGGCTCCAGAGAATGGATGTTGCTAGTTAAGAATACTCCGCTCAACAAGAACAGTACCACCATCCCTCTACCTCCCCCACACCACAGTCACTGTTCTGAGCTGTGACAACCAAATATGGATGTTTTCCACCTCAATATGCCTCCCTGCTAGGTACTAGCATCCTCCAGGTTACTCTCTGTCTGAGAAAATAATATCCATTATATGTCTTGCAGAAAAATAAGAACAGGGGGAATATGCTACAAAACATGCTGGCTAATGTTTAATTAGAAAGAAAGGAAGATGGAAGGAAATGTTAGAAAAGGACACAGCAAAACACAGATTAATGTTCCTCAGAAAAGGGGGGCAGGAAAGCACTACCCTCTCCATTAAGTCTTCTTAGCACCTTGGGAAAAGGAAAGTTAGAGTTCAGAACAACCTCTCCCTGTAGATAGGCATGTTTGTGCCACTCAGGGCCTGCACTGGATTTTTCCATTTGGCCCCAAGGGCCTTCACAATTCCTATGACCACACTACCAAGTATGAGTAAAACAGACCAAGGTAGGGGAAGCAACCACCTAGAAACATAATATCTGGCCATAACTGACCATGAAAATACTTTCACAAGGATTGGAGGAACCGTGCCAGTCAGTCCATAGATCTGTACTGGCTACATTTGAAAGCTTAATATTATTTTTGTTAAAGAGTTCGCAATGCTGTTACCTGCAAATGCTGAAGAGGCTGATATATGTAGGGTGACCAGACAACAACTGTGAAAACACAGGACAGGGGGTAGGAGGTACTAGACGCCTATATAAGAAAAAGTCACAAATAAAAGGGACTGTATAAAAACAGGACATCTGGTTACCCTAGATATATGCCATGGTGTTTGTATCTGGTGCACAATGTCATGGGTTTAAAGTTATCCACATGGTACACCAGAACTCACGGAAGATTGGCAGTAACCCTGGGGGATTTTTATCTTCCTCTGCAGCATGGGGTATTAGTTATTTACAGGTTTAAACTAGTGTAAATGGTGAATTCTCTGTAACTAAGTCTTTAAACCATGATTTGAGGAATTCCGTAACTCAGCCAGAGGTTAGGGGTCTATTACAGGAGCGGGTAGGTAAAGTTCTGTGGCCTGCAATGTGCAGGATGTCAGACTAGATGATCATTCTAGATGTCAGACTAGATGGTCTTTTCTTGACCTGCTGCTCACAAACCGGGAAGAATTAGCAGGGGAAGCGAAAGTGGATGGGAATTCGGGAGGCAGTGACCATGAGTTGGTTGAGTTCAGGATCCTGACACAGGGAAGAAAGGTAAGCAGCAGGATACGGACCCTGGACTTCAGGAAAGCAGACTTCGACTCCCTCAGGGAACGGATGGGTAGGATCCCCTGGGGGACTAACATGAAGGGGAAAGGAGTCCAGGAGAGCTGGCTGTATTTCAAGGAATCCCTGTTGAGGTTACAGGGACAAACCATCCCAATGTGTCGAAAGAATAGTAAATATGGCAGGCGACCAGCTTGGCTTAACAGTGAAATCCTAGCGGATCTTAAACATAAAAAAGAAGCTTACAAGAAGTGGAAGGTTGGACATATGACCAGGGAAGAGTATAAAAATATTGCTCGGGCATGTAGGAATGAAATCAGGAAGGCCAAATCACACCTGGAGCTGCAGCTAGCGAGAGATGTCAAGAGTAACAAGAAGGGTTTCTTCAGGTATGTTGGCAACAAGAAGAAAGCCAAGGAAAGTGTGGGCCCCTTAATGAATGAGGGAGGCAACCTAGTGACAGAGGATGTGGAAAAAGCTAATGTTACTCAATGCTTTTTTTGCCTCTGTCTTCACTAACAAGGTCAGCTCCCAGACTGCTGCGCTGGGCATCACAACATGGGGAATAGATGGCCAGCCCTCTGTGGAGAAAGAGGTGGTTAGAGACTATTTAGAAAAGCTGGATGTGCACAAGTCCATGGGTCCGGACGAGTTGCATCCGAGAGTGCTAAAGGAATTGGCGGCTGTGATTGCAGAGCCATTGGCCATTATCTTTGAAAACTCGTGGCGAACGGGGGAAGTCCCGGATGACTGGAAAAAGGCTAATGTAGTGCCAATCTTTAAAAAAGGGAAGGAGGAGGATCCTGGGAACTACAGGCCAGTCAGCCTCACCTCAGTCCCCGGAAAGATCATGGAGCAGATCCTCAAAGAATCAATCCTGAAGCACTTACATGAGAGGAAAGTGATCAGGAACAGTCAGCATGGATTCACCAAGGGAAGGTCATGCCTGACTAATCTAATCGCCTTCTATGATGAGACTGGTTCTGTGGATGAAGGGAAAGCAGTGGATGTATTGTATCTTGACTTTAGCAAAGCTTTTGACACGGTCTCCCACAGTATTCTTGTCAGCAAGTTAAAGAAGTATGGGCTGGATGAATGCACTATAAGGTGGGTAGAAAGTTGGCTAGATTGTCGGGCTCAACGGGTAGTGATCAATGGCTGCATGTCTAGTTGGCAGCCGGTGTCAAGTGGAGTGCCCCAGGGGTCGGTCCTGGGGCCGGTTTTGTTCAATATCTTCATAAATGATCTGGAGGATGGTGTGGATTGCACTCTCAGCAAATTTGCGGATGATACTAAACTGGGAGGAGTGGTAGATACGCTGGAGGGCAGGGATAGGATACAGAGGGACCTAGACAAATTGGAGGATTGGGCCAAAACAAATCTGATGAGGTTCAACAAGGATAAGTGCAGGGTCCTGCACTTAGGACGGAAGAACCCAATGCACAGCTACAGACTAGGCACCGAATGGCTAGGCAGCAGTTCTGTGGAAAAGGACCTAGGGGTGACAGTGGACGAGAAGCTGGATATGAGTCAGCAGTGTGCCCTTGTTGCCAAGAAGGCCAATGGCATTTTGGGATGTATAAGTAGGGGCATAGCAAGCAGATCGAGGGACGTGATCGTCCCCCTCTATTCGACATTGGTGAGGCCTCATCTGGAGTACTGTGTCCAGTTTTGGGCCCCACACTACAAGAAGGATGTGGATAAATTGGAGAGAGTCCAGCGAAGGGCAACAAAAATGATTAGGGGTCTGGAACACATGACTTATGAGGAGAGTCTGAGGGAAAAGGGATTGTTTAGTCTGCAGAAGAGAAGAATGAGGGGGGATTTGATAGCTGCTTTCAACTACCTGAGAGGTTCCAGAGAGGATGGTTCTAGACCATTCTCAGTGGTAGAAGAGGACAGGACAAGGGGTAATGGTCTCAAGTTGCAGTGGGGGAGGTTTAGGTTGGATATTAGGAAAAACTTTTTCACTAGGAGGGTGGTGAAACACTGGAATGCGTTACCTAGGGAGGTGGTAGAATCTCCTTCCTTAGAAGTTTTTAAGGTCAGGCTTGACAAAGCCCTGGCTGGGATGATTTAATTGGGGATTGGTCCTGCTTTGAGCGGGGGGTTGGACTAGATGACCTCCTGAGGTCCCTTCCAACCCTGATATTCTATGATTCTATGATCATGATGGTCCCTCTGACCTTAAAGTCTACGAGTCTGAGGACAGTGGCAAAACACCCACTGGCTTCAATATGGTCAAGATTTCATCCATAATCATACCCTGTGCCAACACTTCAGTGCAAAGAGGGAAAGCTCCATTGATAGAATATACTTTCCATACAAAAGACAATCTTTCTTTAACTCCTTTCCTTTGTAGTAAGGGCAAGTCAGCTGTCTTGCTGACTACAACATTAAATATTATGGAATACATGATGCAGCTCTTCTCTATTTTACATTTTCTTAATCAGTATTTCTAAGCTGATTTTATATTTTAAATGTACTCTTAAACCTTCATAAAGAAATATTCCAAATTACTTCCAAATTCCAAATTTAACTCACTGAAACAAAGACATTATTTTAAATTAATCAGTCACAGAGGTTTAGAATGTTCATAACAATGTTCATTGCTTTTAGGAAATTTACTTTGTGTGATCTCCATAACAATAGACATGTTTATGAAATGTCACCAACTTTAAAAAATATGTTTCCAAAGATTTTAGGCATAACAAAGGATTTTATATCTTACTAAGGTACTGATTTTGCTGGACGGTTCTCTTAAAACTAATTAATCAGATAGTCAGAAGTAAAGAAAGGGAAACTCTTTGTCCAGTGGAAGGAAAGGGGTGTTGTCAAGGGGTGTTGTCCTTTTCAGGGACCTCTTCAATAGGGGACGGGCGGAGGCAGGGAAGGGAGAAAGGGATGGACAGAAAGGACAGGAAGACTTTGGGAGCAAGTTTTTTTTTTACTATAGTAATTAAAATGTATATTTTAGATAAGGGTGGTCTTTTGAAGGATTTATTAAAAAAAACCTATATGTCTGAAGATCCAAGCATTTAAGGCTAAAGATGATTGTGCATCTAAAAATCTATGCAAGGATTTTTTAGAGATGTGATTTTATAATCTTCACCAACACACTAATTAAATATTTTTAAAGCAAATTTTAAACTAAGGTCCTGTAGACTGACATGTTCTGAGTAAATATTACAGTAATGCACAACTGTTTTTGTCAGTAAATTCAGAAACTGACAGTATATACCTGGGGGTTGGCAAATGCCTGTTAAATGGCTTCATTACCCCTTGAATGGCTCTTTAACAGTTTCAGTGTTGTGCTAATAGGCCTGGCAGGCTGGAAGGGTTTTTCACTTTTAATATTACTAGATCCCCTCCCGAGGAAGACTCGGAGCCTGCAGGAAGGGTGAGAACAGGGATAGGAAAGTCGGGTAGGTGGACACTAAGATGCAGTGGTGCCCCAAATTTTCAGGTGCCCTACGCAGCTGCCTATGTTGTGTATGCCTAAGGATGGTCCTGATCCGCACAGTTGCTATTTCCATAGTCACAATGCATTCACTTCCTTCTTCCCAAAGGGGATCTTTGGAGCACCTAGTCTAAACAGAGTTGGAAAAAAAAAAGAAAAGCATTTGAAAGACTCTTGGGATCTTTAAGTTCAAACACAAAATCCTAAAGGAAGATGATTGAATATTCCTGCTGTTACATTTATGTAGTTTGCCATCATCCTGTTTGTGTAGCTGTTCAGCATGCCGAACTTGGTAGAATAGGTAGTCTATGAAATTCCCTAGCACTTTACATTTCACTATAAATTAGTTGAGGCTCCCACAATATTTTTTACTTTTTTTTATCTGAAACAAGGTGTGTGAAATTTTTCTCCCCAACAGTTATGCTCAGCAGTACATCAGCTCTCAGTAAAACCTAAACAGTAAATGAAATGCGTTTGTTACTGTCCATATTGTCTTTTGTAAATACATATCAGAACCTCTTGATTTTTCCGGCCTTTGAGCCAGCCCCACCTTTTTGCTATTAATAAGTTTTAATCTAAAAGCCCATTTTATTTCACTTATGTAGGAGACCCAACTGTCATGACAGAAAGTTTTCAAACTCTGTTGTCAGCCTATTAGGAAGAGAAGTGGGGTTCACAAGCATTGAAAATGCAGCTTCAAATGTTATATAGCTATTTTACATTATATTTAATCACTTTACACAAAAGATATCCAGTCTATCACATGTATGTTTGCAAATGAGTGCATGAAGATTTCATCACTTGGCTTGCATGAAACTTAACTACAGAGTCCAGAGTGACCTAGACAAAGTGAAGGATTGGGCCAAAAGAAATCTCATGAGGTTCAACAAGGACAAAGTGCAGAGTCCTGCACTTAGCAAGGAAGAATCCCATGCAGTGCTACAGGCTGGGGACTGACTGGCTAAGTGGCAGTTCTGCAAAAAAGGACCTGGGGGTGACAGTGGACGAGAAGCTGGATATGAGGCAACAGTGTGATCTTGTTGCCAAGAAGGCCAATGGCATATTGGGCTGCATTAGTAGGAGCATTGCCTGCAGATGGAGGGAAGTGAATATTCCCCTCTATTCGGCACTGGTGAGGCCACATCTAGAGTATTGCATCCAGTTTTGGGCCCCCCACTACAGAAAGGATGCGGATAAATTGGAGAGAGTGCAGCGGAGAGCAACAAAAATGATTAGGGTGCAGGGGCACATGACTTATGAGGAGAGCCTGAGGGAACTGGTCTTATTTAGTCTGCAGAAGAGAAGAGTGAGGGGGGATTTGATAGCAGCCTTCAACTACCTGAAGAGGGGGTTCCAAAGAGGATGGAGCTCGGCTGTTCTCAGTGGTGGCAGATGACAGAACAAGGAGCAATGGTCTCAAGTTGCAGTGGGGGAGGTCTAAGTTGGATATTAGGAAACACTATTTCACTAGACGGGTGGTGAAGCACTGGAATGGGTTACCTAGGTAGGTGGTGGAATCTCCATCCTTAGGGGTTTTTAAGGCCCTGCTTGACAAAGCCCTGGCTGGAATGATTTAGTTGAGGTTGGTCCTGTTTTGAGCAGAGCTAGATGACCTCCTGAGGTCTCTTCTAACCCTAATCTTCTATGATTCTATTAAACATACCCAGCGTACAACTACCTGAAGGGGGGTTCCAAAGAGGATGGAGCTCGGCTGTTCTCAGTGGTGGCAGATGACAGAATGAGGAGTAATGGTCTCAAGTTGCAGTGCGGGAGGTCTAGGTTGGATATTAGGAAAAACTATTTCACTAGGAGAGTGGTGAAGCACTGGAATGGATTACGTAGGAAGGTGGTGGAATCTCCATTCTTAGAGGTTTCTAAGGCCCGGCTTGACAAAGCCCTGGCTGGGGTGATTTAGTTGGGGTTGGTCCTGCTTTGAGTTAGATGACCTCCAACCATAATCTTCTATGATTCTATGAGTGCATATGGTGATATTGACGTTTACCAACATTTTCTGATAAAACTCTAATCCTTCCAAGTTTATGTATATCTATTAGAGAACGCAGAGTAAGATTCACCATTTCCTTGTATTTATATAAATACAAATGGTTATAAGACAGAATCATTCTGGTCTGGCACAATTTTGCACCCACTGTGCATAGATATAAATGAATATATAATGTGCAGAGCAACTATGGTGACCAGACATCCCAATAAAATCGGGACTGTCCTGATTTTTAGTTGTTTGTCTTGCATCCCGATCAATGTACGGTTGGGACGCCATTTGTCCCAATATTGCGGCTTTGGCCACTCCAGCTTTTTTTTTTTTTTTTTTTTCCTTCGGCAACTCGGCTCCAGCCCCTTTTTAAAATTTTTTTTTACTTCCCCCATGTGTCCCGATATTTTGTCCATTTCATCTGGTCACCTTAAGAGCAACAGTGAGTTGGACCCCTCTAACCAGATCCACAAAGATACTTGGGCACACTGTAGGCACCTGGACGCCTATCCTTTGCTAGACCCCAGAGAAATTCATGTACTGGGGAAGACCGATGTGAATCACCTAACTCTCATGCAGGGCCTGATCCAGTAGCCATGCTTAGAGGATGTCTGCTAGATCAGATCCCATTCAAATCTGGC
Organism: Lepidochelys kempii; assembly: GCF_965140285.1. Lineage (NCBI taxonomy): Eukaryota > Metazoa > Chordata > Testudines > Cheloniidae > Lepidochelys > Lepidochelys kempii. The sequence goes on from NC_136380.1 coordinate 21,793,854, forward strand.
CAGAGGAGGAAGAGAAGGTGGCAGCGGTTGTGCCACTCAACTTACCACTTTTAGCCTGGTGGCTAAAGCAGTCATCTGGGATGTGGGAAACCTGGGTTCAATTTCCCCCTCTGCCTGAGGGGAAGAAAGGATTTGAACAGGGATTTCTCACCTCTCAAGTGTGCTCTAACCATTGAACCATCTCATGTGGGTCTCCCTCAGTCTCTCCTGTTGAATCTGTTCCACTGTATGTATATAAATACATAAAGTGTCACTGGGCTGGGGAAGAGCAAGAAAGAAAGAAAGACTCTATAGCCAGGTGGTTAGATCATGGAGGTGGGAGGCCTGTGGTCCAGTCCCCCTGCTCCAACGACTCATTTATCCAAAGTGGAATAGTAAAATTCCCATTAACTTCAATAGGAGCACTAAGGCGACAAATGAACACTTTTGAAAATCTCATCCTATTTCTTTACTATGATTGAATCAGGCCTTGTTTCCTTAAACAAACATTAGCACAATATTTTTCACACAGCTTTGCTCCCTAAGCCCTTGTCTCTGGATTCATTTTAGGAGTCCACCTCAAGGATACACCCAACCTACGCTTTGGCGTCCCCTGTTAACAACAACAGGACTATTCTTCTGTGTTACTAGAATGCTTTCCACATCTGTCATTCAGAAAGGAAAAAAATCATGAAGAAGCAGCCTATCAGCATAGGCTAGAGAACATTCCGTGTGTACTGCAGTGAGGTAAGTGGTTTAAAATTCTGCTCGTAAAATACAGTCACAGAAAAACAAACAGCAACCCCCTCATAGCAGTATCTCTTTTTCAACTATCGGTTTCCTTGGACAGTCCGAGCTACCCTCAGGGAAGGAATTGAAAAGGGACTTTCATCCACTCCATCTGCTTTCAGGAGCACAGAAAAACATCATCTGCAGATATCCCTGACAGTAAAACCTTCTCCTCTTTATTTTGCCACCTCCATCCATCTTAGGCACTACATAGCCTCCTTACTGTAGTATCACAGTGTCCCCCAATTGTAATGTATTTATACTCACAACAACCCTAGGAGGTAAGGAAGTACGACCATCCCTTTTTTGCAGGGGAATTGAGGTTCAGTAACTTACCCCCTAGGTTACACAGGAAGTCTCAGATAGAGGGAATTGAACCAGGGTCTTCAGAATTCCAGGCTACCACTCGACCAGCCTTCCTCACACAAAATAACATAATACTTTGCCAATGTAATAATTAGAGAAGGAGCATGTACTCCTTTGCCACCACTGTAACATGTCTCAACGCTGCAGGACACACCCAAACTAGGAATTATTTGGGGAGTTTGTGGTTGACATCTTCTTGTCTTTTCCCAAGATTTCTTCTTGGGATCCACTGCAAATACAGTAGGAATTAGCCATTAATATTAAATAACATCAGACAGTAAGCTTCTGATGGACTTACACTATTGTACGTGTAGCAGCCCGAAGTACAGGACTGGGAGGAATTTTAACGCATTGCTGTTTTCATATTCCTATTCAACCCACAAGCATGATTATTTCAATCGTAAAACATTTCTTCATTCCCATATCTAATTGTAAAAATGTGCAAACTTACCCTAGAGCCAAATATATTTTAATGCATGGCCCACTTTTTCCCTACATTTTTTTTATAATGACAACAAGGTGTAAAATCCATAGAGTCTGTTCTGCATAGCAATTTTATTTTGCATGCTCATATACGTTTTTATGTAGGTTTATTACTTACCAGTATGTTTCATGAATTCAACAAAAAAGCTAGGGTATTTGCTGTCATCTGGGACAGACAGTGTAAAACAAAAGCATACCAATTTTCTTTTTATTTAAACAATATGGTTGGCATTAGGATTTATAATTGGTGGAATACTATTCCAGTACAAAAATATCTGTAAAGTAATTTGGAATTCCTCAAATGGTGTCACCATAACCAAACTGACTGACTAGGTATTAGAAGGAAATTTAAGTCAACTCTCCAGGACTTCAGAGCACACAGGCAAGCTGACATCAGAAATGACCACAATTTATGTGTAGCAAGATTGAAGATTAAATTGAAAAAAAAAAAACCCACAAAAAAAGCACCAAGAAAATTGACAGCAGAAGGCTAACAGACAAGACATTGTAGCAGCAATTTCAAAGTAATTGGGAAAATGTTGAAAGCTTGTGGTGATACCACTGATGAAATCACTGAACTTTTCAATGAAATACAGGACCAGAAAAAGCCTCCAATACAATGGAAAAATGGCATTACAATCAAAATACCAAAGAAAGCAAATGCACTATCTGGCAAGGTGTTACACTCCATTCACTGACAAGCAAAGTATTCTGTAGTATCATAAACAAAGTAGTTACCCCTGACTGAAATAGGACAATTCTGCCTCGTAGCAACTTTTGAGGTTTTGAAATTTGTTTTAGTTTCACATTAAAACAAATCCAAAACCTTTTGAACAATTTTGCAAAAATAGAATTGTGTTGAAACCTCCATTTTCAGATCAATACATGTGCCTGTGGGAGACCCAGCTTCAGAGAAGAGTTTTTCATGCCAGATCGCTCTGATTCAGGCAAAGCAAAGACTTGAACCTTGTATCTCATCTCCCAGGCCATTGCCCTAATCACCAGGCTATAGCTCATGAGTCTCTCACCTTTTAGACAAAAGCATCATCGGAACTGAAATGTCACCACAAAACGTTTTGGCTTTGACAGAATATGTAATTCACTGAAATTTCATTTAGTCTAAAATGTACCCTTCTGGATCCCTGAGTTTCTCCCTGTGATCTTCACTCCTGTCCCTGTTTTTTTTTCATTTGTTGTCTCCCAAAATCATTTGAGACCTGATTCCAGTAGCACCTTCCCTTAAGCCTGGGAGGCTTTAGCTGTGGGCCTTTGCCCACCCTTCCCCAGAGCCTCAATAGGTAAAATGGTCCAACCAGCTCTAAAAGCTTTTGAGGCAAAAGCTAAGGGTAGAGCAGGCTGGATTTTGACCTGAAAGATCCTGTGGTGATCAGAATTTCACCTTCAGAATAGCCATCGAAAAGAGCACTGAATGGCAAAAACAATTCCTCGTAAACTTCATAGATTTTAAGGATGTATTTAAACAATCTTCCAACAAGATTCACTCTGAAATATCTCGAAATGTTATTGTATACCAGTATGAATAATTAACTTCATCAAGGCTTTATATCAAGTACAGCTTGCACAGTTAAAATGAACACAAACTTGAGTGAATGATTTAACCTAGATGCTGGTGTCATCCAAGGATTCATTCTCTGACCTCTCCTGTTTGGCACTGCCACTGAATTCATCAAGAGAAAATAAAATGTAGACATTATGAGAAAAAGTACAGAAACAACACAGGCATCGCAAGGCTAAATTACAGTATACTGGAAGATTTAGATTTTGTTAAATAACAAACTCATCCTGAATACCCCCAGGCTGATGCTGTGCATTTTAGGAGGTCTTGGTACAAATTGAAACCCTCCAGTACTGGAGATAACAAATCGGGCAGCACAGCATCACCTGGTGATGAGGAGGACAATGGAGTGCAAGGTTTTGTGGTATCCCCGTCTGACATTACCCGGGGCAAAGGTTGCTCCAGCACAGCGGGAGTCCCCTTATCTGTGGCCTCAGAACTGGGGGATCCAACGGGGAGGTGTTGTAGTAGCCAGGCAAGGTACTAACAAACTTCAACAGGACTTTATTTTTTAAAGTAGAAACCTCTTTTCCAAGCTGCTGCTGCACCCTCAGTAGCTCTCCCTCAGCCCCTTCAACTCCTCCCCCTTCCTTCCTGTTTCCTGTCCTTTCAGACTCCCAACAGCCAGTGCTCCCAATTCTAATAATTACAAGCAACATCTAAACACCATGTTCTCTCCTCTCTTAAGAAACTCTCCCAATTACAATAAACATTGTTGTTCTAACCACAGGAACAAATAGGAAACAAGGAACTATACTGTTGACAGAAATATTACACTAAAAACACTATAGATACTACATAACATCATCTCTAGTCCAGACAGGTGGTTGCCTGGGTCTGACAGGCCATCTCTCAAACCCCAGTTCCAGTGCAATGTCTTGTTGTGTTGATACTATAGTGAAGTCATCCAGTGCAGAGTGGGTGTTGGCATAATCTCCTCTTGGTGCATAGGCAGGTGCAAGATAAGCAGCATTCCACACCTGCCCATCAGAAAGTCGATAGGTGTAAGATCCCTTCCTTCTCTATGAAACTTTGGTTCCTTAGCACCCCGCCGCTTGTCTGTGAAAGCCTTATACTTTGCTTGGTTCTGTTCAACTATTTTCTCACATCATCTTTGGTTGGGGCCTCAGGTCGTGCCTTTAACAATCCAACAATGTTCAGTTTAGTATTCATCCGTTTCCGATGCAGTAACTCTGTGGGTGATCTTTGTGTTGTGGCATGTCATATAGCCCGGTATGCTTGCAAGAAATCAGTAATGAAGGTTATCCACAATTGCCCTTCCAGTTTATCCATTTGCAAACTCTCTTTCAAACTTCTGTTAAACCATTCGATTTCCCCATTGGCTTGAGGGTAGTATGGGGATGACCTTCTGTGTAAAATGTTCCTCTCTGCTAGAAAAGTTTCAAACTCCAGGGAAGTAAATTGGCTACCATTATCTGAAACCAGTTCTTTGGGGTTACCTTCCCTGCTAAAAACTGAAGAGAGGAACTCAATTACTGTAGCAGAAGAGATTTGCGATGTAAACGCTACCTCAGGCCGTTTACTGAAATAGTTTAAGGTGATGCCATAATGACAGTCACTTGGAGCAGTATCAAAGGGTCCTAAATGTCAATTGCCACTTTTTCCCATGCAGATTCAGGAAGAGGAACAGGCTGTAATGGAGGGCTACATGTCACTGCTGTCTTATCATGCATTTGGCAAGTGACACAGGATTTTATGAGTGCTTCAGTTTGAGAGTCTATCCCTGGCCACCAATTACAGAACCTGTAGTCGTTGTTTGGTTCTGACAATTCCTTGATAAGTATCATGTGCTAGCTGTAGGAGTTTTGACTGTAATTCTTCTGGCACAAGAAGCCAGTGTGTACCTCGTAGCACACAGCCATCAAGCAAAGAAAGTTCATCCCAAACTCTAAAATAAGGCAGCAAAACTGGGTCAAGGTTTTTAGGGTTACTGGGCCATCTCTTTGTAAGAAATTCCCGTAGTTTTTGTTGAATTGGACACGCTGAACAAGCAGTTTGAAATTGTTCTCTTGTAACTGCAGTAAGAGCGCGTGTAATAGGCGCAACTACTACATCATCATCCTCCGGTGGACCATCTGGTGAAGGCAGAGGCAGAGGAGAAAGGCAATCAGCGACCACATTTTGGTTTCCAGGCTTATATTCCAGTTCATAATTGAAAGAGTAGTCTTGCAGACCATCTAGCAATATGATATCCTGCTCTTCCCAGTCCTTTCATGGTGAGCAACGTCGTCAAAGGGCTGTGGTCTGTGTGCAACTTGAACGTGTGGCCCTACTACATTCACTTTTGGTACAAAAAAGTTCTTTAATGCAGTGAGTGCAGTCTCATATTTATCGTCTGCAAGGGGAAAAATATAAAATATATGGTGCCCTTCTGCTCCAAGGCAGTGGATTAGCAGAGCACGCTTTCTTACTTCAGAAATCTCTGTAGCACTGATTGCAAGCAGATAAATCTCAAACATATGGATCCAGGCAGTAAAAGCAATTGGAGGCTCACCTGGGCTTTGCAGAAAGGGTGCAGGTGGGTTCAGAGGCAGAAGATCCATCCTCGTTGCCAAAATGTTGTCGTAGCCAGGCAAGGTACTAACAAACTTCAACAGGACTTTATTTTTTAAAGTAGAAAAACCTCTTTTCCAAGCTGCTGCTTCAACTCCTCCCCCCTCCTTCCTGTTTCCTGTCCTTTCAGACTCCCAACACCCAGTGCTCCCAATTCTAATAATTACAAGCAACATCTAAACACCACAGGAGGCTACCGGAGGCCCAGGTAATCTTGCCCTGAAGAGGACAGATGACTACAATTTAGACAAACAAGGGACTTTTCAGGGATTCCAAGGAGGCTACCATGAATAGGGAGACAGCATCAGTGGTCAGTAGGAGGTAGGCCAGGAACCCTTGTCTCTGCTGTCTGCATGGTACTGATCCTGGTGCCAACTAGGACTTCCTCTGTGTTTCAATGACCTATTAACCTGATAACATGATGGGAAGAGGAAGGGAGATGCCTCTGACCTCAATTTTGAAGACCCTTCTAATTAGTCTAATGGTGCCGGGGGAGCTATTCTTGATGGGGCCACTACTTGCCCTGCAACTTGTCAGTTTGATACAAATTAAAGAAGAGACATTGGCCCTGTGGATGCTGGTACCGGCATCACACGGTCATTTAGTCCTGGACAGGCATCGGGACCAACAGTAAAGCTGATACTGGGTCCACAGACACAGACTGCATCATAAGTGGTCTCCTAAAGATCCTGTCTGCATTAGCAACCCTCTTGGTGCTGAGCAAGAAGTCAACTGCATCCCTCCATCTTGGATAAGCTGCAGTGAGGGCAATGGTAGGTCTGTCATCTACCTAAGGACACTGTAGATGATGCCACTGCAGTCACATGTTCCCAGATAAGTGGTGAGTCAAGAACAGAAAGTCATGGCAAATCTTCTGCTACTTGATACGTGGTCAGTGTGGAAACCTACAATGCCACCTGCATCAGCAGCTCAGGTGATACATTAAATCAGCACATTCCCTGGCCACCTCCCCAGAACAGTCAGCTCTTACCCTTTTCCGGGCTAACGTCAGCCCACAAGTGGGGTCACTTTCTGCTACCACCACCTCACGTCAGAATGTGAGATGTGTGGCACCAAGACTGTCTCTTGTTGTGCATTTTTCCAGCACGAATCTGGAATTCACAAGGAGCGGTGGATGAGGTCAGGTATGCTGAAACAATCTGTATAGTTCTGAGAGCCACTGAACCAAACTGTGAACTTTATATATGATAGAAACCACTTCAAACCAAGGGCTGCGGTAGCACCCACACTCCAGCACCTATGGATGTGGTTAGTGGAGGAATGCTTGAGCAGCAACCAGGAGGAAAAGATGGGGAAAGCACTAGGAATGAGGTGTCAGAGATAAGGGGGGGAGTGTTTGGTTGACTGGAACAGGAGGCTGGGGAAGGTGGGACTGGAGCAGGGGCAGCTGAGGATAGTTAGGCAGCAGAAGCTGAACAGGGCAACCGGCTGACAAGCAGCTTCCAATGAGTGATAGCCATTCACATCAGAACCTTGAAGGGCTATCAGAAGTGGCACAGCCATTCGGTCTGAGCACAGAGTTGGCCCACCTTTAAAGTCATCTGCTTCTTGTTATAATGCTTCTTGGTAACAACTCAGTATCTTTTCTCTTGCTTGTGAAACTCTATGTGCCTTCATACTACCTTCCCATTCCCTTTCTACATTGTCTCTTTTCTTATGATCCGTGGAGCCATTTGCTACTTCAGTGCTTTCGCTCTTCATTATTTCCCCTGCTTTCTACTCAATTTGTTCCATCTTCCTAAATATGTTTATACAGTTCATCACTGCATTTATTCATTTCCTCTCTCACCCTTTCTCTCCCCCTAACCCTCCTAAACTAGTGCTGTCATTGCTCTTTTTTGGTTCTCTTATGCTGACTGAACTTGACTTTAATGTATTCTAGCTTTCTTCTTGTGTCAAAATAATGTAAGAAACTGCATTTTGTGACTAATTAAATAAGCAAGAAATGTAAAGGAGCATAACATTGGGTCTAGTTAATCAGTTTTTGACACAGCTGGTTAAACCAGGACCTATGCAAAAAGCTGTGTTGAAGCAGTTTGGGTTTAACAAACATCTCAGTTGGTTTCCAATGAAAACATCTACATTTCCTTTTCTAACTTTCAGGCCAAATTCTGTCCTCATTTATATCTATGCAGTCCCATTGATTCAGTGAAGATATAAGGAAGAAGAGCAGGTGTGTAGGGGGTTCAGATATTGACAGTTCAATTTGGAAAAGAAGATTGAAAATTCTTTTATCTGTTACAGCTGTTATTTCTATACACACTTACAAATATTTGTCTGTAAAATGTCCTTGGGGAAAAAAACACCCACATTCTTTCCCCGGTGTCGCTGCATTGAGCAGCATGCAAGAGTGACAAAGGCAGGTCAGGGAAGGAGAGAGTGCTCGTCCATGGATGAGAAGGATGGGTTTAGAGAAGTGGTGGGAAGCACTGGGATGAACTGATCAGCTGAAGAGGAAGAATGAGGCCGGGGGATGGGGGTTGACTTTCTTCAGGAGAGGTCTCTGAGAGAGGGGGACAGACCACCTTTCAGTGGGGAGGGGAGAGGCAAGAGTGAAGAAGAGTTTAGTTCTCAGTGCTCAAGTGGTCTGCCGTGGCACTTCTTTAAGATAAGAAAGAGAGAAACATCTATGGAGTGCCTAGCAAAATGGAACCCCAGTCCTCAGTTCCTCTGGGAACTATTATAATGTACATATTAAATCAGTAATAATAATAATATAGTCAGCTCTAACTGACCCCCTCGTCAGCAGAAGAGCCAAGGCATGAACAAGCCTGGATACTGAACTATGTTCTCTCATCTAGACATGGTCTCTTCATGCCAGGGTTGGGGCACACTGATGAGACAATGCAGAGAAGCTTGCACTACTTTGACAGCTCTATTGAAGACTTCAGTGTTTATGGCTGCTTACCAAGCCACCATCAGCAGCATTTAAATCACTGTAAAACACCCCAACAATATTTTGGATCCCAAGAAGGAGGAAGCAGAGGGTGGAAAAGCTAAAAGGAAGGACTGCTTTTCTATTTAATTGATGCCAAAGGAGAGAGAGATTCTCCATCACACCACATCAGCGTAAGACATTTCACAATACATGCTTCTAAATGTTAATCCACCAAACTAAACCACACCCCTGCTCCTGACTTCAATAGATTTTTTTGCCTGCTCATCAACTCTTTTGATCAGGCCAAAATAACCAAGGTCAGTTGATCTTTATGAAGCAGTCTATGTTAAGAAGAGGGAGCCGAACAATGTTTCCCCATCCCCATCCAATGAGGCTCTGAATGTTGGCTGAGTGCCTTTTTGGGCTGTGGTGTGTAGAAAGACACAGTTGGGGGAATGAAGAAACCACAGCCTTGAAAGTGAAGATGACTTTGTTTGGACTTTGATACCAACTGAGAAAGCTGGGCTTTTATTATTGGTTGTGGTATTTAACACCTTGGGAAGAGGGTTTAGGTTTAGCAATTCAATACTTTGCTAGTATTAAAGTTTGTGATATTCAACCACATTTTATGCCATTTATCATTAAATATCTATACTCCAGAAGCAGGTTTGGGGCATGATCATTATCAGGGGATCCCCTTGTGCTAGACTGTGTATAAATATATAGGAAGATATGGTCCCCCCTGGAGCTTACAGTTTTAGTCCCTGATCCTGCACTAACCCCTACACCTAAACTCATTGCAGCATTGAGGTCTAAGACAACAAGCAGCATATGAAGGAAGGGACACAGTCAAATCTGCTAAAACATGTACGTACATGAAAACAAAATTTTTACATGTAGCTATCATTTTAAAGAAAGTAAATGCCAACCAACCTCCTCTGCTCCATAAACCATAATTAATTTAGCACCATTTAATATTTCTGCTACCACACTTTTACTGGTTGTTTTTAAAGGTCCATGAAATATGCATGATCTAAAGTTGCTAATTGGAAAGTGGAAGCTTTTCTTTGATTACTTATTCCTTTCCTGAACTAATTCTAATTAACTGAGGGCTCAGTAGTGGACCTCAGACCTGTTCCCTCTGGTCTGAGTTAGAGTTTTCAGGGGAGTTGTTTGTTTTTTTCATTTCATGAAGGGCTCAATTTGCTGCCACACATACACTGAGTAGGATTTGCTTATCATCATTATTTATTGCATATATTGTGGTAGTGCTTAGGAGCCCCAGTCATGCGTGAGGTGCTGTGCAAACAGAACAAAAAGACTCCAAACGCTTGCAGTGTAACTATAAAAGAAGAGAAAAACGGTAGACACAGACAGACAGATGGGGGAGCATAAGGAAACAATGACACAGTGCTGGTCATCATGACAGGCAGCATTCTCAGTGCACCAGATGCTTAACTGTAGTTCATTTTCTGTAGCATCATGGCAAAAGCAAGTTCGAAAGAGGGATCTGAATGACAAAAAAAAAAAAAAAGAAGGGAGTTTAACTTGAAGAACTTGGCTGTGAGTACTTGGCTAGTTCTCTATGCCCTGGTCTACACTAGGACTTTAGGACGAATTTAGCAGCGTTAAAATCGATGTAAACCTGCACCCGTCCACACGATGAAGCCCTTTTTTTCGACTTAAAGGGCTCTTAAAATCGATTTTCTTACTCCACCCCTGACAAGTGGATTAAAGTGGATTAGCGCTTAAATCGGCCTTGCTGGGTTGAATTTGGGGTACTGTGGACACAATTCGATGGTATTGGCCTCCGGGAGCTATCCCAGAGTGCTCCATTGTGACCGCTCTGGACAGCACTCTCAACTCAGATGCACTGGCCAGGTAGACAGGAAAAGGTCCGCGAACTTTTGAATCTCATTTCCTGTTTGGCCAGCGTGGCAAGCTGCAGGTGACCATCAGCAGAGGTGACCATGATGGAGTCCCAGAATCGCAAAAGAGCTCCAGCATGGACCGAACGGGAGGTACAGGATCTGATCGCTGTATGGGGAGAGGAATCCGTGCTATCAGAACTCCGTTCCAGTTTTCGAAATGCCAAAACCTTTGTCAAAATTTCCCAGGGCATGAAGGACAGAGGCCATAACAGGAACCCGAAGCAGTGCCGCGTGAAACTTAAGGAGCTGAGGCAAGCCTACCAGAAAACCAGAGAGGCGGACGGCCGCTCCGGGTCAGAGCCCCAAACATGCCATTTCTATGATGAGCTGCATGCCATTTTAGGGGGTTCAGCCACCACTACCCCAGCCGTGTTGTTTGACTCCTTCAATGGAGATGGAGGCAACATTGAAGCAGGTTTTGGGGACGAAGAAGATGATGATGAGGTTGTAGATAGCTCACAGCAAGCAAGCGGAGAAACCGGTTTTCCCCAACAGCCAGGAACTGTTTCTCACCCTGGACCTGGAGCCAGTACCCCCTGAACCCACCCAAGGCTGCCTCCTGGACCCGGCAGGCGGAGAAGGGACCTCTGGTGAGTGTACCTTTTAAAATAATATACATGTTTTAAAAGCAAGCATGTGAAAGGATTAATTTGCCCTGGCATTTGTGGTTCTCCTGGATGTACTCCCAAAGCCTTTGCAAAAGGTTTCTGGGGAGGGCAGCCTTATTGCGTCCTCCATGGTAGGACACTTTACCACTCCAGGCCAGTAGCACGTACTCGGGAATCATTGTACAGCAAAGCATTGCAGTGTATGTTTGTTGGCGTTCAAACAACATCCATTCTTTATCTCTCTGTGTTATCCTCAGGAGAGTGATATCATTCATGGTCACCTGGTTGAAATAGGGTGCTTTTCTTCAGGGGACACTCAGAGGTGCCCGTTCCTGCTGCGTTGTTTGCCTGTGGCTGAACAGAAATGTTCCCCGCTGTTAGCCACGGGGAGGGTTGAGGGGGTAGCCACGCGGTGGGGGGAGGCAAAATGCGACCTTGTAACGAAAGCACATGTGCTATGTATGTAATGTTAACAGCAAGGTTTACCCTGAAAGAGTGTAGCCATTGTTTTATAAAATGTGTCTTTTTAAATACCGCTGTCCCTTTTTTTTTCTCCACCAGCTGCATGTGTTTCAATGATCACAGGATCTTCTCCTTCCCAGAGGCTAGTGAAGATTAGAAAGAAAAAAAATGCACTCGTGATGAAATGTTCTCTGAGCTCATGCTGTCCTCCCGCACTGACCGAGCACAGACGAATGCGTGGAGGCAAATAATGTCAGAGTGCAGGAAAGTACAAAATGGCCGGGAGGAGAGGTGGCGGGCTGAAGAGAGTAAGTGGCGGGCTGAAGACAGGGCTGAAGCTCAAATGTGGCGGCAGCATGATGAGAGGAGGCAGGATTCAATGCTGAGGCTGCTGGAGGATCAAACCAATATGCTCCTGTGTATGGTTGAGCTGCAGCAAAGGCAGCTGGAGCACAGACTGCCACTACAGCCCCTGTGTAACCAACCGCCCTTCTCCCCAAGTTCCATAGCCTCCTCACTCAGATGCCCAAGAACGCGGTGGGGGGGCCTCCGGCCAACCAGCCACTCCACCACAGAGGATTGCCCAAAAAACAGAAGGCTGGCATTTAATAAATTTTAAAGTTGTAAACTTTTAAAGTGCTGTGTGGCATTTTCCTTCCCTCCTCCACCACCCCTCCTGGGCTACCTTGGTAGTCATCCCCCTATTTGTGTGATGAATGAATAAAGAATGCATGAACATGAAGCAATAATGACTTTATTGCCTCTGCAAGCGGTGATCGAAGGGAGGAGGGGAGGGTGGTTAGCTCACAGGGAAGTAGAGTGAACCAAGGGGCGGGGGGTTTCACCAAGGAGAAACAAACAGAACGTTCACACCGTAGCCTGGCCAGTCATGAAACTGGTTTTCAAAGCTTCTCTGATGCGTGCCGCGCCCTCCTGTGCTCTTCTAACCACCCTGGTGTCTGGCTGCGCGTAACCAGCAGCCAGGCGATTTGCCTCAACCTCCCACCCCGCCATAAACGTCTCCCCCTTACTCTCACAGATATTGTGGAGCGCACAGCAAGCAGTAATAACAGTGGGAATATTGGTTTCGCTGAGGTCTAAGCGAGTCAGTAAACTGCGCCAGCGCGCCTTTAAACGTCCAAATGCACATTCTACCACCATTCTGCACTTGCTCAGCCTGTAGTTGAACAGCTCCTGACTATTGTCCAGGCTGCCTATGTACAGCTTCATGAGCCATGGCATTAAGGGATAGGCTGGGTCCCCAAGGATAACTATAGGCATTTCAACATCCCCAACGGTTATTTTCTGGTCTGGGAATAAAGTCCCTTCCTGCAGCTTTTGAAACAGACCAGAGTTCCTGAAGATGCGAGCGTCATGTACCTTTCCCGGCCATCCCACATTGATGTTGGTGAAATGTCTCTTGTGATCCACCAGAGCTTGCAGCACTATTGAAAAGTACCCCTTGCGGTTTATGTACTCGCCGGCTTGGTGCTCCGGTGCCAAGATAGGGATATGGGTTCCGTCTATGGCCCCACCACAGTTAGGGAATCCCATTGCAGCAAAGCCATCCATTATGATCTGCACATTTCCCAGGGTCACTAGCCTTGATATCAGCAGATCTTTGATTGCGTGGGCTATTTGCATCACAGCAGCCCCCACAGTAGATTTGCCCACTCCAAATTGATTCCCAACTGACCGGTAGCTGTCTGGCGTTGCAAGCTTCCACATGGCTATCGCCACTCGCTTCTCAACTGTGAGGGCTGCTCTCATCTTGGTATTCATGCTCTTCAGGGCAGGGGAAAGCAAGTCACAAAGTTCCATGAAAGTGCCCTTATGCATGCGAAAGTTTCGCAGCCACTGGGAATTATCCCAGACCTGCAACACTATGCAGTCCCACCAGTCTGTGCTTGTTTCCTGAGCCCAGAATCGGCGTTCCACCGCATGAACCTGCCCCATTAGCACCATGATGCATGCATTGGCAGGGCCCATGCTTTCAGAGAAATCTGTGTCCATGTCCTGATCACTCACGGGACCGCGCTGACGTTGCCTCCTCGCCCGGTATCGCTCTGCCAGGTTCTGGTGCTGCATATACTGCTGGATAATGCGTGTGGTGTTTAATGTGCTCCTAATTGCCAAAGTGAGCTGAGCGGCCTCCATGCTTGCCTTGGTATGGCGTCCGCACAGAAAAAAGGCGCGGAACGATTGTCTGCCTTTGCTCTGACGGAGGGAGGGGCGACTGACGACATGGCTTACAAGGTTGGCTTACAGGGAATTAAAATCAACAAAGGGGGTGGCTTTACATCAAGGAGTATTTCAGGCAGGACTTCATGGAGGGTTCCAATAAGAAATGGTGCACCTAAATAATTGTTATTGGAACAAGCAGGTTGGTCTGGCCTCTGATTGATACATGGCTAGATTTACCTTGCTGCACCTTCTCTGTGAGTGACTGCAGTGTGACCTAGAGGAATGAGTCCCCTGGGGGGAGGGGGGGAAGCAAATGAGTACAAAACAAATCTGGTCTATTTCTTGTTTTGATCCACTCCATCTATCTTTTACATGTTTGGCTGGCAGCAGACGGTGCAGGAGGACTGCAAGCCATCCACATTTCATGGCTGCCCGGCAGAAGATGGTACAATAGGACTGCTAGCAATCCGTATCGCCTGCCTGCTCACCATAAGATGGTTCAATAGGACTGACTGCAGGACTAAAGAGAATGACCTGGTCAAGTCACTTCTAATGTAGTCCCTGCACCCATGTCTGCCCAGGTGCTCCTGGCCGATGTGGCCAGGAGCGCCTCGGACATGACGATGACGGCTACCAGTCCTACTATATCGTCTGCTGCCCCAAGGCAATGGGTTGCTGCTGCTGTGTAGCAATGCAGTACCACGTCTGCCAGCACCCAGGAGACATACGGTGACGGTGAGCTGAGTGGGCTCCATGCTTGCCGTGGTATGGTGTCTACACAGGTAACTCAAGAAAAAAGGCGCGAAACGATTGTCTGCTGGTGCTTTCACGGAGGGAGGGAGGAAACGGGGGCCTGACGATATGTACCCAGAACCACCCGCAACAATGTTTTAGCCCCATCAGGCATTGGGATCTCAACTCAGAATTCCAATGGGCAGCGGAGACTGCGGGAACTGTGGGATAGCTACCCACAGTGCAACACTCCGGAAGTCGACGCTTGCCTCAGTACTGTGGAAGCACTCCGCCGAGTTAATGCACTTAATGCACTTAGAGCATTTTCTGTGGGGGCACACACACTCGAATATATAAGAACAATTTCTAAAAAACCGACTTCTATAAATTCAATCTAATGTCGTAGTGTAGACATACCCTAAGTCTTTTGCAAATGAAATCAGAGCATCAGGTGTTGAATTGTTGTAATTCTTATTTAAGACAGTATTTTATATTATTTAATGTGAGCTTTCCTTGTGCATGTGTAAACATTTCATAATAACTTGAAATCTCGTAATGAAAAAGTCTTAGGCCAGCTCCTCAGCTTATATAAATTAGCATAGCTTTGCCGATGTAAGTGGAGCCATGACACTTTACACAAGCTGGAAACTGGCTTTTTTTCCTTTTCTATTCCCCCTGCCATGTTTGTTTGTTTGTTTGAATTCCTGAACCTGGGCCTGTTAGGATATAGATATTCAGGCCTGCCTGTAAAGGCCTGTACTTTAAGAATTTAGGTGTATTCTTATCACTTGGCTAGTTAGAGGTATAAAAGAAAGAATCAAAATCACTGTCTGCCAATGTAAGGTCCTTCTCTTACTGTGACAGTCTGGGGCCCTGTTCTTAGGCTAAGGCCTTTGGCTAAGCAGCAGAGGCAGCCATAAGCTGGGAAGCGAACGGTCACATCCTCACATTCCAAACTAGTCACATTGAAATAAGGTGCTATTGGGCTGTTAGGCACTATCAGGACAGGATTGTATGCCTATCAGCTCCAGAGAAAGGGAAGTGCCTAGAAAATGTAAAAGAAAACTTAGTTTGATAGCATCCTGTCTGGCAAGAACTCACTTATCAATACTGGGATGTGAAATCCTCACTTCTGTATTGTCTTGCCATTATAGTTCCCACTTTGCTATTGTTTGTCTGTATAATCTCTGTCTGGTTGTGTGATTGTTCCTGTCTGCTGTATAATTAATTTTGCTGGGTGTAAACTAATTAAGGTGGTGGGATATAATTGGTTACATAATCATGTTACAATATGTTAGGATTGGTTAGTTAAATTTTAGTAGAATGATTGGTTAAGGTATAGCTAAGAATATTACTATATAAATTAGGGGCAAACAGGAAGTAAGTTGGGATTCGGAAATAAGTAAGTTTCGGAAATAAGGAAAAGGAACTTGTATTTAAGCTTGCTGGAAGTTCACCCCAATAAACATCGAATTGTTTGCACCTTTGGACTTCGGGTATTGTTGCTCTCTGTTCATGTGAGAAGGACCAGGGAAGTGGGAGAGTGAAGGAATAAGCTCTCTAACAGGGCCCAGCACCTGAATTCTGACTTGTTATCACACATACATAGTTTGGTTGGGGATCAATTAGAGAGAGGAAACATTCAGCTTTAAGAACCGCTGAAGAAGCCTCCAGACTCCAGGGCATCCCAAGCAAGCCATTAGAAGAATTTTACACTTAACGGTAATAAATAATGAGGTGATAACTTCTGAGACAGAGATATTCAAAGAAATCAAAGGGAATTAGGTGCCTGCAGCCTACTAAAATGCAGTTGGGTATGGGCACCCAACTCCCTAAAACTCCTTTGAAAATCTCAGCAATAATAATTATGCATATTCTTTTATATAGCACCTATAATATATAGGATCCTTGTGGAAGATGAGACAGCAAATTGAGGAAGGACGAGCACACATATAATCATAGATGAACACAGAAATAAGATGTCACAAAGGGAAAAAAATATATGCATAAAAAGAGGATTTAGCCAGGACAAAGACACAGTTCTGTGGCACTTTATGGTGGACAAAGAGAGGTATGAAATCTCCATTTGAAATAAACAAGGAATGGTTAGAGAGGCAGGATTCAAATCAGCAGAGTTCAGGAGGCACCAGCTTCTTGCTTGAAGTACTGAGAGGGGTAGAATGATTGATAGCATAGATTGATTAGTTCTCTCACTCACTGTGTGTGGGCACACATGTTACTGGATTTTCTAAATATAGCAAAACTTCCATAAATGAAGAGTAAAACAAACAATCCATTAATTTTATATCCAGTGACAAACGCTAGACAGAGAAAGCCTCTACTACGGATCTCCTCCTCCAATCCAGACAAGGGCATTTTGTTTTCATATTTTTTACTAGTTTTACAACCCCACTCCAGGGATAATTCTTCTGCTCTCAAGCCCATCAGCCTTTGTTTAATGAGATCAGAAGGCCCAATTCTGCCATCCTTACTCCATGAGTATTGCCATTTCAATCAGAGGGACTAATTGTGCAGTAAAGTACTACTCAACATGAGCAGAAGTAGCAAAATCAGACCCAGAGTGTATTTTATGAAATACTGAAAACTAAATTTAAACATACTCAGGAATTCTTGAACCTAACTACATTATTCGAATAAGCTTAACCATGAACTCACTGGTTATAACATTATTTGTATTGCAGTAGCACCTAGAGAATCCAATCATAGACCAAGACCCTGTTGCACTAGGCACCATACAAACAATACAAGAAGGCAGTCCCAAGGAACTTACAATCCATATATAAATTGTTTCTGGGCAACCTGCACTGTAATGTAGCTTTAAAGCTAGATTGTGCCAGTAGGCACCGTCCTGAGCAAGGGGTGGTAAATTAGCTCAACCATGCCAGCAGTAGCCCCAGGAAGCATTGTGCATCAGACATATTCCCTCCATGCATCCCTCTTGCTCCTATACCACTGGCAAAATACCATCATCCCAACAGTTTAGCTGCACTGGACAGCACAATGGAAGGCCGAGCCAGCACTCCACCTATTTTTGTACACCTGCTCCAGGAGACAGGGAGAGTGGTAACCCAAGGCCGGTAGCCTGAAGATGGACGAACAGGATAGTTCTCATTTCCCTATATATTTCCCGATATATTAATTAAATCCATGGTTCACGCTGCATGCCATTGAAGATTTACACTGTAGAGTGGCTCTGTCTCTCTGTGTAGTTAGGTTTTTACACCACCCCATCAGAGTGGTATCTGAGCACTAGTATTCTGAGGTATTATTATAGCAGAGGCTATAGCAACAACCATAGTTAAGGTTGCAAAAGGATTTATTTGCTCTCCCTGAGTTTCTTACCCAACATTTCAACATTTTTTCCTCCTGGGCTGAAATTTTGTAGGTTTGGTCTCCGTCTGCTGGTGATTTTTTCCCCCTGAACGTTTGAGCAAAATGTATTCAGATTTTTTTTTTCAGATCAAAGTGAATAAAAACAACCAACCATCAAAAAAAACCCATGTTTACTCCATTTTGAAAAAAAAGTTGCAACCCCTGCAGGGGTTCTTTGAATAAAGCTTTAGTTGATACGGAAAAAAACAAACTTTTACAATGACAAGTGTGTGAGGCTGCCCACTCCTTATCAGCTACAAATATGTTATATTGGAAACAGTTGAAAATACCTTTGTGAAAACAAAAATAAACTCACTGGACCAAATTTTGCCCATTGTCTTTGACATCAGTGTGCTTTCATCCTGGTGCATAGCATTCACGAAACACATGAAATACATGTAAACAATGCTATTGTCTGGGTTGGAGGGATATCTCTGCAAGGAATACACTCTTCCGTATGAGGAGAGAGTAATAAAATTGGGACGTTTCAGCATGTAAAAGAGACAACTAAGGGGGATATGATAGAGGTCTATAAAGTTATGACTGGTAAGTAAATAAGGAAGTGTTATTTACTCCTCCTCCTAACACATGAACTAGGGGTCACCAAATGAAATCAATAGGCAGCAGGTTTAAAACAATGCACACACTTTCTTCACACAATGCACAGTCAACCTGTGGAACTCTTTGCCAGAGGATGTTGTGAAGGCCAAGACTACAACAGGGTTCAAAAAAGAAGTAGATAAATTTATGGAGCATGGGTCCATCAATGGCTATTACTGAGGGTGGGCAGAGATCGTGTCCCTAGCCTCTGTTTGCCAGCAGCTGGGAATGGGTGACAGGGAATGGATCACTTGGTGATGACCTGTTCTGGTCATTCCCTGTGGGCAGCTGGCATTGGCCACTGTTGGAAGACAGATTACTGGGCTAGATGGACCTCTCATCTGATCCAGTATGGCTGTTCTTATGTTCATTCATGATTGTATAGACCTCTGTCATATCCCCCCTTATTCATCTCTTTCCTAAACTGAACAATCCCCGCCTTTTTAATCTCTCCTCGTATCAAAACTGTTCTATGCCCCGAATCATCTTTGTTGCCCTACTCTATCCCTTTTCCAATTCTAGAATACTTTTTTTGAGACCGGGTGACCAGAACCCCATGCAGTATTCAAGGTGTGGGGGTACCATGGATTTATATAATGGCATTTTATTATCTATCCCTTTTCTAATGGATCTTAAGATTCTGTTAGCTTGGACTGGATTGCAGATTTTGTTAATCTTTTTACTTGTTTGTATTTCTGGAATTCAGCGACATTTACATGCTCACCCTCAGAGAGAGAGACAATCAATCCAAATCACTCTCCTCTCATTAAGGGCCTGATCCAAAGCCCACTAAACCCACTGAAAACGCCCATTGACTGCACTGAGTTTGGGATCAGGCTTATCCAAGTGCCTGAAGCAAGGTCATGGTGTTGCTTACTATTTCCTCTGCTGGTTTGAATCCTGCTCTCTAATTATTCCTTTGTAGTTTCTGGTGGATGCTTTTTCATTTTCCCCTTCATCCATTATCCCCTTCATTCATTTTCCCCTTCATCCAAATGATGCCATTTCTCTTCTGGATCACTATGACGAAGTGCAAGAAATTGGAGTGCTACCTTCCCGTTTGTCTTTTTTCTTACATTTTCAGGCTGTAGAGGCCCCCTTCTTGCTGTCTGTTGAGCCATGGTTCTACAATGGAGGTCAGTAAAAGTCACATACACTTGACCTTCCTTCCTAGTAATGGCAGAAGCCACTTGTTTTGCTTGATATGAGGGGATTGTACACAGGTGCAACACAGGCAGAATCTGGCCCACTCATAGATTTAACAATAGATGTGTTATTTATTTGCCATAGGAAACAGCAGCACTGTTTTTCTATAATGCACTGCATGAAAAAACTATCCCCAAATGCTTTACAGGGTAAGTGATACATTCACAGAGATAAACAACAACAGAGGGGTAAAGCAAGGGAGAAATAGTAAGTAGGACTTAAAAATTTTGTCTGTACTTTGACACCAGAACAAAATAATTAGAGCAGTTCCTCCACATGCTTAAATTTGCATACAGCTGTAAATTACACACGACAGATGTAAACCGGATTAACATCCAGTTTCCTCTCTCAGGATCCCAGGAAAGATGCACGACTTTCTCAACTAATTCATTATTTTAATAACCCTCTGATTTAAGGGTGACTTACTTTTCCAGTCAATCAACGTTGCCTGTGTTTAATGTCTTCAAACATGTTTCCCAGCAGCAGTACAAGAAATTCAGACTTTACCCCGAAGCTTAGAGATGCTCTTTCAAAAACCACAGGGAAGATTTATAAAATCAGCTGCTGTTTCTGCAGCACTCTCCTTAAATTGATGTTGACATCACTCTTACCACCAATCAATTAGACAACAAACAGCTAATGATTGGCTTTTACAAAGCACAGTTCTAAACTCTAAAATGTTTTACGATGGCAATATGCTGCCCTTTTTATTACATTACTCTTACATATGCCTTTCTTGGAGCACTTTTGTTTTGAAGTATATGTAAGGGTTATACATACACAGTTTTCAGTGATGTAACGATTGTGACCTTCAAATCTCTGAAATACTTTACAGGACATTTTTTAAAGTATCTGCTGTTGCAGGAAAAGGATGGATCAGTTGTTTGTTACTAAGAACTCAATTTCCCACAGCATTTTGGATACCACCAAAAACTCTGACAAATAATCTGAGAAAAATTCACCCAGATGTGCTCAGGTTTGAAATCTAAAACGTGAAAGCAACCCAAAACCATCTGTTAAAATTTCCATTGAACACTCTCCAGCTGGGGTACTAATCTAATGTCTCAGCTATAATGCAGATGTAGGTTCGGGTTTCAAACCAAAAGCACAAAAAGCAAACAGATCAGGACTTGAGAATTCAGCCACCCTACACAGAATCCTGGATGGCAAAGTCAACAAAATCTTTGGGGCTTTAAGGGGCAGCACTTTAAAGAGAGCGGGTCTGAAGGTAATAGCACTAGCTCGGGACTTGAGAGATCCACATTCATGTATATACCTGTCCCACCACAAACTAACCATGTGTCTCAGTTTCACCCCAGTCCTGACTGTGCATCTTTCTTTCCCATCCTCTCGGCTTGGAACACCCTCTGTCTTCCAGCACATCAATCACTTGGCCTCTCCTCTGCATCTTTCCCTATAAGTCACTTCTTCCATTTTGTCTTTCAATACTAAACTCATTTCCAGGAATGTCTGTGCCCACACTTTCAAGGAATTATTTATCCTTTCTATTGCATATCTCTACATTTGACTACAAATTCCGTGCAGGGAACATGCCTTAAGAATTTGTAAAGCATGTTGTATACCTATAGCACAATACGAATAATAATAATAATAATCTGGGAGATCCATAATAGGCAATATACCTAAACTCACTGTTTGCATGCCCCAGGGTAACATTCATTGAGACTTCTTTTTCCATTTCTAGTGATTAAACTAAATCTAAGGGAGATAAAAGATACCTCTTCAAAAGTCTGTTTTCTCTCAAGTGGAGACCCTAAAGAACTTGTTTCTCAGCTGTTATTTTTCTTGAGGGTTTATTTTTTCCTGATTACGTTGAACATAGTCTTATCTTCTTTTTCTGCAATCCTTCCCCCTCCATTTTATATACAAAATAAAATCTGGTACCACCACCTGTCATTATTCTCCCAGAAACTTTAAAGTCCCAATAAAATTGCATCACCCATGTAGGACTCATGCTTTATTTGAAAAACAATTGTTTCCAAGGAAGATTTACTATAGATCATATTATATACCAAACATTAAGCAATTTTACCTTCGTTTGCTACCTTGATGTTCCACATCATAACTGATTTTATGTTCACTATTTAAAAAGGTAGCATTTGACAACAGTCATTACATTATAGAATATGAGATGCCATGGCAATTCCGTATTCACAAAACAGGTATCTCTCATACCACTATACATTAACTTTTGGAAAATGTCGTTGTAGTGGGGCAGCTGCCCCACTCCTGCAGAACAGGGGTTGAAAGCAGCTCTGGAGAGGGCTACGGCTGGGAAAAGCTAGGCTAATTGGGGAAGCAGCCACAGCTGGGGCCAACCAAATCAGGGCCCAGCTGGCCCTATAAAAGAGCTCCAGGGCCAGAAGGCAGAGGAGTCTCTCTCTAGCAGTGGAGAGAGAAGGACCTAGCTGCCTGGGAGCAAGGTACCTGAAGTAGGGCAGTGCTCGGGAAGGGCAAAGGGAGCTAGGGAGCTCCAGCCTGGTAAACCCCAGGCTGCAGGCCTCGTTGAAGGCCTACAAAAGGTACTGGGGCTGCAGAGGGGCAGCCCGAGGATAGGCAAAGGCAGCAGGCCCTAAACCCTTGCCAATGATGAGTGGCCATTACAGACTGCAGTCTGCCCCAATGAGCGGGGGCTAGCTGATGACTGCCAGTAGCCACTGAAGCAATGTGGATTTAGAGGGTTGGGGGTTCCCCTGGCAGGGGAGACCCAGAGCGTGGGGGTACTGCTGGGGCAGAACCTTGAGGTAAAGGGCACCAGGGTCCGGGAGGGACTTGGGGCCAGCGGCAGGCGAGATACCGGCCAACACAGGGCGCTCTGGAGCTGGACATGAGCTAATTCCCAGGACAACCAGCAGGAGGTGCCACAGCGGTGGGTCTCGCTCTGCTACAGTTGTCTTTTTAAACAATGCCTAAGTAGATTAATTTTGGCACACGGATGACTGAGAAGCAGATTCATAGATTATAAAGACAGAAAGGACCACCTAGTTTGACCTTCTGTATAACTAGGGCCCTACCAAATTCACAGTCCATTCTGGTGAATTTCATGATCATAGGATTTTAAAAATCATAAATGCCATGATTTCAGTTATTTAAATCTGCATTTTCATGCTATTGTAATTGTAGTGTCCTACCCAAAAAAGAAGTGGGGGGGGGTCGCAAGGTTATTGTAGGGGGGCTGCAGTACTGATGTCCTTACTTCTGTGCTGGTGGTGGCGTTACCTTCAGTGCTGGGGGGCCTGAAGATGGTGGCTGCTGGTTGGGAGCATTGCTGATTTTCTATCATTATAGTTTTTTAATGAAAATGTTGCATTCTACATCAAACTTGTAATCTCATTTTTTTTTAAAAAAAGATATCAAATTAATTTGATAGGATCTATTTTCCATAAATCTGTGTTGATTAGCATTAATAATATCTCACATGCACCTTTTACATATTGGAACATTAGCTTTCCTCCAGTCCTCTGGAACTTCCCTAGGGTTCCAAGACTTATTAAAAATTGACGGTAATGATCCAGAGAATTCCTTTGCCAGTTCTTTTAAAAATCCTGCATGCAAGTAAAGCCAAGATCCTGCCTAACTGTGGTAATTAAAGATCCAATTGGATCTTGCACAAAATAGTAGAATTAGCCTCCATGTCCTCATTAAATTCAAATTTAAGTGATTTCCTTCCACCTGGTTAAATTTGCCTTGTAGTTCCAATTGCATATTGGTCTTCTTTGAATACTGGTCTTCTTCAGTCCTTGTCTATGTTAGAGCTACAGTTGTTGGAGGTGAACTGGTGATAACGACAGACATTTGGGGAGGAAAGCCAAATCAGCTGGGAGAAAGAATTTAATCAGAAAAATGTGAATGACAACTGGGACTGGTTTCAGAACACATTAATAGATGCTCCAAAAGCCACAATTCCATCAGGAAGAAGGCCATATTGGTTAAAAAACCAACCTGGTATGGAGGGGAAGTGAAAACAGATACACAAAAATATAACAAATGAAATTGATAGTATATTAATCAGAAGCTAGTAATTGTTGAAAATTGATATGGGAAGCAAAGTAAGGTAAGGGAGAGAGAGGGGAAATAAGTTCTTTTAAGTTTATTACAAACAAAAAGAATCCTAAATGGTACTTGTCCATTATTAGATAGAAATGGTAGAATTATCAATAATAATGCAGAAAAAGCAGAAGTGTTCAATACATTTTTCTGTTCTAGTCATATCATAGGACAGCACCCTTTCCCTTCCACTAGTTTCTTAGGAGAATGGTAAACAGGAGATATTAAAGTAAGACATTTCTAAATGAGCAGGTCCAAATAACTTGCATCCAAGAGTTTTAAAAGAGCTGACTGAGGAGCGCACTGGACCATTAATGCTGATTTTCAGTAAGTCCTTGTACACCAGAAAAGTTCCAGAAGACTGGAAGAAAGCTAATCTTCCAGAAGAAAGCTAATCTTCTACCAATATTTTACTAGTGTAAATGCAATGATCCAAGTAATTATAGGCCTGTCAGTCTGACATCGATCAGGGGCAAGATAAGTGAGTGGCTGACACAGGACTCAATTAATAAAGAATTAGGGAAGGGCAATAAAATTAATGTCAGTCAGTATGGGTGATGGAAAATGGATCCTGTCAAACTTACTTTATCTTTTTTTGAGAGAGATAAGAAGTTTGGTTGATAAAGTTAATATTATTGCTGCAATAAACATAGACTTCTGTCAAGTCACATGTCTTACATCACCTGACAATTTGATTAAGAAACTAGAAAGCCATAAAATTAACATGGCACATATTTAATGGCTGAAAAGTTGGCTAACTGAGAGGTCTCAACATATAATTGTAAACAAAGTATCATTAAACATGTGTTTTAAGTGGGGTCCTGCAGGGATTGAGTCTTGGCCGAATGATATTTTAAATTTTTATTATTGATTTGGAAGAAAACAAACTTTGCAGGTGATACAAAAACTGTAAGCATAGTAAATAGAGTACAGGTCACTGATACAGAGCAATTTGTATCACTTGAATAAGCTAGGCACAAGCAACCAATGTTTATTTTAATATGACAGTGTATACATGTAGGAACAAAGAATATAGGCCATACTTACAGGATGGGGGACGCTATTCTGGGAAGCAGTGACTCTGAAAACGATTTGGGCATCATGGATAATCAGATGACTATGAGCTCCCAGGGCAGCACTGTGGCCAAAAGGGCTAATGCGATCCTGGGAGGCATAAACAGGGGAATCTCAAGAGAAGAAGTTAATTAAACCTTTGTATTTGACACTAGTGCCACCACTATTGGAATACTGTGTCCAGTTCTGGTGTCCACAATTCAAGAAGGATGTTGATAAATTGGAGATGGTTCAGAGAAGAGCTATGAGAATGAATAAATAATTAGACAAGATCTCTTAAGTGATAGGCTTAGGGTTGGCAACTTTCTGAATGCAGAAAACTGAACACCCTTGCCCCAGCCCCTGCCCCACCCCTTCTCTGAGGCCCTGCCCATACGCTATCCCTTCTCTGAGGACCTGCACCCTGCTCACTCCATCCCCACTCCTTCAGTTGCTCATTCTCGCCCGACCTCTTGCTCATTTTCACTGGGATGGGCAGAGGGTTGGGGTGTGGGATGGAGTGAGGCCTCTGGCTGGAAGTGCGGACTCTGGGCGGGGGCAGGGACTTGGGGGGGTGAGGGCTCCGCCTGGGGGTTCTGGGGTGGGGCTGGGGATGAGAGCTCTGGGCTGGGACTGAGGGGTTCGGAGTGCGGGGTCTGGGAGGGAGTTTGGGTCTGGGAGAGGGCTCAGGGCTGGGATGGAGGAGGGAGTTCGGGGTGCAGGCTCTGGGCAGCACTTACCTCAGACGGCTCCTGGAAGTGGACAGCATTTCCTTCCAGCTCCTAGGTGGAGGCGCAGCCAGGTCGCTCTGCATGCTGCCCCCATCCACAGATACTACCCCCACAGCTCCCATTGGCCATAGTTCCCAGCCAATGGGAGCTTCGGAACCAGTGCTTGGGGCAGATGCAATACATGGAGCCCCCATGGCTGCACCTCTGCCTGGGAGCCAGAGGGAAATGCCAGCCACTTCTGGGAGCCACGCAGAGCCAGGCATTCTGCTTTAGCCTGCTGACCAGACTTTTAACAGCCCAGTCAGCAGTGCTGACCAGAGCTGTCAGGATCCCTTTTCAACTGAGCATTCCGGTTGAAAACAGGATGCCTGGCAACCCTAGATAGGCTCAAGGAGCTCAATCTATTTAGCTTAAAAAATAGAAGGTTAAGTGGTGACTTGATTACAGTCTATAAATACCTACATGGTTTGAGGATGCACAGGTTCTGAACGTGGGCCCATGGGCCACTGCCACATCCATGCCACCATCCGATGGCTCTATTAGGGACAGGAGAATTGGAAGCTCTGAGGCCTTACAGTCCACTGAAGATACCACCCCACAGGGACCTGATTGGAGGAGCTCTGGAGTCCTCGATTGTGCCAGACTATTTAAGCCAGAAAGAGACAAAGGAAGTTGTCTGTGTAACAAGGTGGATCCTGGCTGCTACAGACCCTGCTCTCCGCTACCTGACTCCTGGCCTAGTCCTAGGTGCATGACTTTAACCTTGTCCTCTTTCTAGCTCCTGCCCTTGGCCTTATTCCAGTCCCTGAATCCTGTTGCCATGGTTTCTGCCTGCCCTGGCTCCGACCCTAGACTGCGGCTCTTTGGCTCCCAACTCAGCGCTGACCTTTGGCTCCTGTTTAGGGTGACCAGATGTCCCAATTTTACAGGGACAATCCCGATATTTGGGGCTTCTTCTTATATAGGCTCCTATTACCCCCCACCCCATCCCAATTTTTCACACTTGCTGTCTGGTCACCCTACTCCTGTTTCCTGTCTGACCATGGCTCCAACTTCCAGCTCGGACTCCTAGTCTCAGACTTGCACGTTGCCCTCTGGCTCCTGAACACCATCCTGACAACCAGGCCAGACTGCCATGTCCTAGTAGCTGGTATCATTCTTGCACAGATCCTCACACATGGAGAGCAAATATGTAATAGTGGGCTTTTCAATCTAGCTGAGAAAGGTATAACATGATCAAACAGATGGAAACTGAAGCTAGACAAATTCAGACTAGAAATAAGGTGTACATTTTTAACAGTGACAGTAATTAACTACTGGAACAACTTTCCAAGGGTCATGGTGGATTCTCCATCTCTGAAAATTTTTAAGTCAGGATTGATTTTTTTTAAGTGATACGCTCTAGGAGTTATGCTGGGGAAGTTCTAAGGCCTGTGTTGTACAGAAGGTCAGTCTATATGATCACAGAGGTCCACTCTAGCCTTGGAATCTATAATATAGACGCTTTTTAAAAAACAAAAACTGTGGAGCAAGGAGAAGCCAAGCCTTGGGACAGCTGGCTGCTACTAGGAGTAACAGTATGGCCTCCTAAAGGTGGCTGTTACTCCACGTGCAGTGCCAATGAAATCAAAGAGGAGAGTGGCCATGGACAGGGACTCAGGAGAACTGTATTCTATTTCCCACTCTATCTCTGACCTGCTGGCTGACCTTGGGCAAAACACTTTGCCTCTTTGTGCCCCAATTTCCTTATCTGTAAAATGGGGATAATGATACTTGCCTATTTTGGAGATGTACAAATGAAAAATATTATATACTATTATTATCATTAGGGCCCTACCAAATTCACGGTCCATTTTGGTAAATTTCACGGTCATAGGATTTCAAAAATCTTAAATTTCACGGTTTCAGATATTTAAATCTGCAATTTTATGGTGTTGTAACTGTGGGGGTCCTGACCCAAAAAGGGATTTTTAGGGGAGTTGCAAGGCTATTATAGGAGTTCACAGTATTGCCACCCTTACTACTGCACTGCTACTGGCAGCTAGAGAGTGGTGACTGCTGGCTGTGAGGCCAGCTCTGAAGGGAGCAGCGCAGAAGTGAAGGTGGCATGGCATGGTATTGTCACCCTTACTTCTATGCCAGCACCAGAGGTAGGTCTGACCCAGCCCTGGGAGTGGCCAATGCAGAGGAAAAGGAAGTCCTGTCCCTCCACAGCCTGGCCAAGACTAGCAGCTAGAGCCTGGCGCATGGTAGGAGCCTCTGGCCAGGGTGCCCCAAACCCTGCTCCTCCCCAATGCTCAGAAGTTAAAGGGGCCTTGGGCTGGCTGTGTGTGTGTGTGG
Organism: Lepidochelys kempii; assembly: GCF_965140285.1. Classification (NCBI taxonomy): domain Eukaryota; kingdom Metazoa; phylum Chordata; order Testudines; family Cheloniidae; genus Lepidochelys; species Lepidochelys kempii. Next base: position 21,821,828 of record NC_136380.1, read on the forward strand.
CAGGAGCAACCACAGTGCCCAACCATACGGCTGGCCCTACACCCCCAAAAAAATGATACCCCCCCATACCATGCCACCCTCACTTCTGCGCTGCTGCTGCTGGCGGCACTGCCTTCATCCAGCAGCCTTCATCCAGCAGCCACTGCTCTCCGGCCACCCAGCTCTGAAGGCAGCGCAGAAGTAAGGGTGGCTATATTGCAACCCCCCTACAATATTTGGTGGCTATATTGCAATACAATACAAAAGGGTGGCTATATTGCAACCCCCCTACAATACACGGGGGAGACTATATTTCACGGTCCGTGACACTTTTCATGGCTGTGAATTTGGTAGGGCCCTAATTATCATCAAAATCAATGGGATTATTTGCAGTGTAAGGTACTATTCGACAAGGGGCGAAGATGACAGAACCTGTCCTCCATGAGTCAATTTTAGCTATTTTATCTTCCTCTTTAATTTTACCCAAACCAGTGGCAATCTACACACTACTACAACTACCAAGCAACTAAATTCACAAAATGGTTAACAAAAAGAACAGGAGGACTTGTGGCACCTTAGAGACTAACCAATTTATCTGAGCATGAGCTTTTCTGAGCTACCTTCTGCCCCTCCACCCCCACGAACATGATACAGTTCTGTGGTGACCTAGAAACTCCTTCTGCCCCTCCACCCCCACGAACATGATACAGTTCTGTGGTGACCTAGAAGCTCCTTCTGCCCCTCCACCCCCACGAACATGATACAGTTCTGTGGTGACCTAGAAACTGTAGCTCACGAAAGCTTATGCTCAAATAAATTGGTTAGTCTCTAAGGTGCCACAAGTACTCCTTTTCTTTTTGCGAATACAGACTAACACGGCTGTTACTCTGAAAAATGGTTAACAGGAGCTCTTGTTTATTGCTTTGGTGAAGGACTGTATTTTGTGCTGCGTGTGATCACCAGCAGCATCATTTGAAAATGGACTAGCCTCAATACAGGGTTCATATAGCGGAGTCAGAATTCACTATTTGTATGTGTCACATCGCACCACATGAGGTGACCTTTGAGCCAGGCCAGAAACTTGCCAGCTATGATACTTCCTAGTGTGAAGTGGTATCTAGTAATATAACATGCATGCATGGCATGCAATTGCTCTTAATTTAGTTATATAACCCCCAGCACACCAATGAAATTGTGTGAACCAAAGTAAGAGGGCATTGGTCCACAGGGCTCATTATACCATCTCAAGCAGCAGACCATTTGCTTTCAGTATTACAGGTCTGGACAGCTGTTCCTGTAAAAATACAGTACCAAAAACCATACTGGATCAAATCTCTCTCACTGTTATGAAGAGAAATAACTTTCTTCTCTTTTTTTTCCCCCACCCAGAGCCTGAAAAAAGGAGGCTGAAAGAGGGTGTGCTAAGGGCAAGAAAGATGATCTACGGATTGTGTCAAATGGCACTGCAGAAGAGCAGAAAATAATGGAGGTGCTACATCCTGGCAGTGGATTACACTTTTTTAAAAATTGTGATATATCAGCACATTGTGATGCACAACCACATTTGCAGAGCATGATATAGTGAGGGGATTATTTTTTCTCCCTCTGTGATGCCATTCACTGCTGAAGTAGCTCTCCCTCTCTTCAAGGTGGAGTACCACTAATTTATGCACTGAAATCAATTGCGAGTTAATAACAGAAATGGAAGCCAATCTTTCTATAATACAAAAAGTTATTTTCCCTTGAAAGACAAATACAATATTTCAAAGTTACTTTTAGAAAGGTCACCCTAGAAAAAGGCCATCCTTGCTTAGAATGAGAGTCATCTATTGTATTAGTAAATTAATGTTTTTTTTCCTTAATATTATATTATTATTATATTAATGTCTGTTGGGGAGCCAAGTGAATTCTGCACACACATCTTCTAAGAATAATGCTCCTCAATAAGTCTTACTTAATTTTTGTAAGGTTCTTCCCCACCCTACTAAAAAGAAGTTCCGAAAGATGCATCTTGTTCAATAGTCAGGATCCCAGGCATCAAAAGGAATGCATTCCTTTGTTATTTCTTCTTATCAAAGCACTCCCTGGCAGTAATGCTGCAGTAGCTTTTTTAGAACTGGTAAATTCATTTGGGAACATACAACATCTAGTTATAAAGACTGGTGCTTTCACCTCCATTTAGTACTGGCTGGTACTGTTTGATTTAAAATGTTATTGGGCAGGCAACTCCATGTTTGCTGAGAGATGCCTTTGGATTCCTTCCTGTTTATCAGCTTCTTATATAGACTTAAAAGAGCAGAACTGAGCAGAGTCTGATGCTCATATATTACTTTCTGAAAATCTGGACAAGTATCAGGGGGTTCTGGGAACACCACCATGTCCACATTAAACTCTGATACCAGGGCCTTGATCTGATGAACTAATCTGAATGGTAGGACCTTTAGACCAATAAGGACCTTCACCGGGGCTACACATGGGGGCAGAAGTCTGCTGCCATGGATCAACTTGCAGGATTAGGTCTAAAACTCCAAGACAATCCCCACTTAAACAGGTGTTTTAATTATTTTGAAGATTAAAATGATCTGCTATGCATTTAAAACATTCCTTTTGAAAACTGGATGCTCTCTGTCAGTCTAAGCATTCATGTGCCTATCAGCCAGAGAATGCCAATAAATCAAGTGTTCTATTCTGAAAAGTTACATCCCAAGTAAAGGCAATTTTCATGTGAAAAAAACAGAGTGGAGGAATTATTCACTAAAGCTATCTGGTGTATACTAGAGGGTGACTGAGTAAGGAAGAGAGAATGAGATAGATAGCATCTGAAAAATAAATGTCAATTTAAAATTGAATAAAACAGAAAAATGTGGAAAATTCCAGTGCAAGACTTCAAGCAGCACATAGGCATCTGTAAATTATATGAAACAACTTTTGTGTAATAGATAACTCAAAGTTTCAGAATTATAGAGATAAACTTAAAGAATATTTTTCACTGTACTAAGCACAGGCAGGTTTTTCTTTGATATTACAAACAAAAACATTATTCTTCTCCATTTTCTTTACTGGTGAATATTTATTATGACCAATGTGTGGAGAATTTTCATGCTACTTTTGAGTTTTACTCTTATGTCACCTTCACGGTGCTGTCTGGGGTATTGATAGACTATGTAATCCTTTCCCACACATTTCTTTGTACAAACCCCTCTGCGAGACTTCAGTGCAGCAAGAGAATTGTGCTAAGTGAGTTATTGCACAAGTACTTCTGTATTTTGCGCCTCTCAGAATGAGATGGCCCAGTATGCTTCGTGACTCAACTCTGGTGAGTTAACAGTGGCCCTACTAGCAGAGATAATGAAGGACATCGTTTTTTAGCGGCAAAGAGTCTTCTTTGCCGCTTTTACAGATCCAGACTAACAGGGCTACCCCTCTAATAATTTTTTAGGTATCAGAAGTAGCAGTTGTTAGAGCAGGGCAATGGAAATCATGATTTCCAGGTTCTACTCCCAGTTCTGCTCCTGACTTTCTGAGAGATCATGGCCGGGTCATAACCTCTAGACGCCTCCTTAAACTCCGCCTATAAAATGGGTATAATACTTAAGATATCACTAAGAGTCATTGTGAGGCTAAGTGTGTTAATGTTTGCAAACAACTTTGAGGTCCCTGGATTACAGGTGTTGCAGACATGCAAAGTACTTATTCCTACATAACTTTCTGCACGTGAGACTGAAACAATCCATGATCTTTAATTTAAAATTATTTATCAGATTCCTCCAAACAAACAGGTTTCTTCCTGTTCACAGCAGCCTTGAAAACTTCAAAAGGATTAATAAAATACTAAAATACCTTAGCACTTTTATGCTGTATAAACCTGATATACTATTTTAATATAGAGAAATGTTTACAGTGATTTAAAATCTCAGCATTAGTCTCTGGATACCAGATTTCCACATAAAAATAAACTCCTTTCTATACCCTACCCCCTAATCTACTACAGTGCAGCTCATCCGCAGCATAAATATCCCCCACTATTTCAGTCAGACTAGCTGACTCACTAAATTTCACCACAAAAAATACAGATGCCGCTATATACAATTTATGCAAGTTATTAAAAGTATTGAGGATATTTTGTCATAAAAATAGATGAAAAAGCAGTAATTCACAGCATTAAAAAGATCTGTTGCTCTAGAGAGCTCTAAAACCTCAAATGTGAACTAAAATATAGGTTTTTCTAACATGACATATTAACTTGTGTGTATGTGGGAGGGGACACTCATGTCTCTAGGAAGTGACTGAGATAAACTACTCCTTTGAGGGGCACTATGTGACATGCCGCTGGATAGCAGTGATAAATCCAAGGAGCTACAGCTTTCTCACTTGGCACAGCTGTTGTCCATGCAGAGTCATTAAGGCATTTAAATTTAAATGTAAGCCTTTAAAGTAACAATATGAAAATAAAGTTTTCTTTGACAGCTGCTGAAAGGGAGCTAAATATGAGATATTTTTTCAGGTTCTCTTTTCCCCAGTCCTCGAGTCGCTATAAAATCTTAACTGTTAAAATGTTTTTCCTAGCAGTCCCTTGGCACTTGCCTTTTTCTCCTTACCCAACAATGCTGAGTTTTTGTTTTTCAGACTGACAGAGGGCCCTAGAGTCCTCTAACCACCCAGTTTGGGAAAGAATGCAACCACTTTTCAGCTGTAAAGATGCTAAAATAGTGGCCAAGTCTTCCTTGTAAGTAGATACTAGATGCAAAGCCATTAGCTAGGATTTGCCATGCATTGCATAAACTTCGCCCATCTGGAAGGACTCGTACTAAAACCGTCTATATTATGCCCATTCTAGGAGGGAATATATTCATGCGGTTGGTCAGGAGTCCTGGGCTCTGCTCCAGCTTTGCAGTAGGATTTTGGGCAAGTTATCTAATTTCTTCCTCACCTCACTCCCAATTTATTAATTTCTAACAACAATAGCACTAACAATCTATTTCATATGTCAAGAGGGATTTGAGGCTTACTCCAAGCCAGTATTTAGCCTCCCATGCCAGCAATCCAAAATGAGACAAGAATGTGGAACAATTCAGTTTCAAACTCCAGATGTTGTATGTGGAGCAAGAAAGCAAATAGACCAATGGCCACAGCCCCCTTTCTTCTCTGCAGTAGCTCCAACTCTCATGCCCCAAGCTATTCCACCTTTCAGACACTTACATTCCAAAGGGACAGGTGCTATAGAAGTATCCAGAGTTAGCGAGACAGACTCCCAGAAAAAAGACGCCCCTCTCCAACAAGCAGTTATTTCAGTGTGACAGCTGCTGTCTCACAGGATAAGAATGAAGAGCAAGATTTTCAAGTGACTAGTTACTGTGGGTGCCCAACTTGGGACTGGACTTGGATGGATGTTCAGCCCTTTTTTCAAGCCAGGCATTTTCAAGGTGTCTCAAGTTTGGCAACTAAAAACTGAGGCATCCAAAATCACTAGTCACGTCTGAAAATCTTGGCCAGACTATGTTAGTGTCATGGTAGCGGGACTGGCAGGAAGCCCTGAATAGCAGGTTCCTTCAGCTTCTCATCCCATCAGTACCCTTCCTCTGTGAGGTGCAGTTGTTACTGGGAAGGCAGTTGACCTGCATAGCACCCAAGACTGTGGCAAGGACTTGTAAGGACAAGTATCACAGGCTGATTGCACTTGCACAAATAAGACTTGACTAGCATTTTATTTTCTTTAGCTGACGATTCAGTTCTACACACAGATAATGCTCATTCTTGTGTAGGTAAGCTATGCAGGGCCACTCTCTCTCTTCTTTAAAACACCCTTAGGTCACTACCCTGCCACAAGCCAGCAGGCAGGAAGGACTGGGTTTGTTTATTACAGTAACTGTAGTCTGAGTTTGCCAAGAAGAGATACCATTTGCTTTCACTAAGGAAGCATGTTAGGCCAGGTAAAGAAATGGCATTTAAAAAAAGCTAATCAGAAAGCTCGGAAAAGCGGGTGGTATCCACAACAAAAATGCACTTGAAGAAACAGAGAGAACAACAGCATGCATTGGGCAGAGCAACATGATTACTTGGGGGACGCTAATTTTAGAAGTTTTTTTTTTTAAACCATTATGTTTTGTCAGACCATTCTACTGTCAATCATCAGGTGCTGACTTATGCACCCTGCACTTCTCAAGGGAATCCACTGCACACTGTTTTACAGTATGAGCTTTGTAAAGATCTGATGGTCTATCTTAAAAACACATTTCTACCATTCTAGCTGTTCCTGGATAACTCCCTCAAGGCTGTCATTTACTTGCTGTGAACTGCAGAGGACTGCACCCTCCCCATTGCAACGCCTTCTGACCCCTTCTCAATATTGAAGTCATAACATGCTGCTGCCTGAACAATACACAAATATGGCTGGTGTCTAGAGGCTTTAAAAAAAAAAAGCCTTAGACTTCGACGCTCACTTTCCAGACATAGCTCCCAGCTGACACCACATAAATACAAGAAAGACTCCTGCCAAAATTCAGACTGTAAATAAAATTTTTACTTTAGCAGCTCATATAGGCTACACAAACCAGATAGGATTCTGTGCACTGTACAATGGAACACATTCCAATTTCTATTGCTCTTCAATATTCTATGGAATGCATTTGGAAACTTCCTGGCTTCCACCAGGGAAGTCAGTGCGGAAAACAGCATCATTAAATGAATGATTCCTATTCGTGCACCTGTTGGACACAGGAGAGAAAAACACAGACCTCATGTAGACTCCTTACTACATCAGAAGCAGATGAGAATGAATTTGCAGTTGTTCTTTTTTAGATAGGATCGATTGTTTGTGAATCTTTGACCCTAAAATTTACTTAAGTTCAAAAGGTTCAACCTCCAGTTGACTATGTGACGCTGGAAGACCAGGTGCAAGCTCATGCCAGAGCCGCAACCAATACACTTGTGTATTACTATAGCTCAAAGTGATTGTTGAATATATTTGGCATTTAAACTTCATGAAAACTAGTGGGATGTACAGGCATTGTTTTCACTTATCTGTATCCCGTTATAATGTAGTAGCAAACATTTACATCGTGTGTACCCCTGTAACTAAATAACTCATCCATTGAGAAAGAAGCCTGGTGGAATGCAAACGAAGAACTTTAATAGCAAAGTGCTGATTTCAAAGCAAGTGATCATTGTGTGTGATGATGGGAGGTCAAAGACTCCAAATGCATTCCTCACTCCATCATCAAAGGAAAGGCCATGTGGGCAGTGACACTGTCAGTTTGTTTTCTGTGAGAAGAAGTGATAAGTATGGATTCAAGGAAGGATCCTGAATCTCTAGACTATTTGGACTCTTACAGGGAAGTGTATGAAATGCAAAGCGGAGATCCCCAGAGACAACCTGGGCACCCTGAAAAGACTTTTGAAAAACTGGCAATTTATTACATCACTTTGGCATTACAGAATGTGGCTCATCTGTGCATTTATTGTATCTGCTTTAACCTCTCAATAACTCTCATTTCCTTTTCTTAGCTAATAAACCTTTTAGTTAGTTTACTCTAGAATTAGTTACCAGCCTTGTCTTTGGTGTAAGATATAGAGTACCAATTGATCTGGAGCAAGTGAAAGGTCTCTTGGGACTGGGAGCAACCTGATGCGACGTGCTTTTGGTATAGGTTTCTTTTTACCACAAGTCCAGTTTGTCTGGGTGGCAAGATAGACTGAAGCATCTAAGGGGACTGTCTTTGACTCTATGGTAAGACTGGCATAGTGATCCAGGAGTTCAAATTTGTTACTGGCTTGGTGAAATCTAATTATAGAACATACCACCATCTTGGGGTGTCTGCCCTGTTTTCTGACAGTCTGACCTGAGGAAGGCACTCTCAGTTGTGAGCCACTCCACATAGCATGACAAACTAGACACCTGAATTCTGGGGAGCTCTGGAAATCCAACCCTGTCCAGGTTCCTCCAGCAAGAATGCCCACATCCCCTCGGAGCTGGAAAATAAGAACCAAAACCACTTTCTGCTGAAACATGAATGCTGACCTCTGGAAGTGCAACTGAAATGCAACATCTTTTACAGTCTCTCTTATAATTAAGTGAGGCAGATTTTCAACCTCTCTGGAGGAAGTCAAGATGCAGACACTAAACAGAACACGTCAGAATGATCTGACAAAGGTCTCTCTCTAATGGATTTTTCCATCAAAGTATTTTCTTGACTGAAAATACAGTTTATGCAAAATCCAAATTTTCCACTGGAAAACTGAATTTCCCAACAGTTTTTGATTTTCCATTTAAGTGGGGCCAACCCAAATCAAAATATTATTGTTCATTGAACTACATCAAAATGTTTCATTTCAGCAAGACTCAACATTGAACTGCATCCACCTGAACTGCTGTAGTGCCTCATGGGAGTTACAGTTCTGGTGCATCATGAGCCCATTCTTCTCTGTGGGCTGGTTTTCCTGACTGGACCACATCTCCCAGAATGCACCAGTCTTCCACTTGGTTGAACCATTGTGGGACATCATGGGAGATTAAGAGAACTTCCAGGCAGCATCACGGCACTCAGAGAGACACATTTCAATGTTGTATCAAGTAAAAAACTGAAATATTTCAATATTTCCAAATCTTTTTCCAAATTTTAAGCTCCACAAAAAAATTAGCTATTTTGACTTCTCATACTGATTTGGGATGAAAAGAAAATGTCAAAATATTGGAATATCCTACAGGATGGAACTACCAATTTTTTCAAAATCAACTCTACTAGTAACTAAGTGAATTTCTTTTTAGCAAACTCATAAGAATGGACCAACTAAACCAGAAAAAAAAATGAAGACGTTCTCAATCCAAACCCTGAACTGGCCATGAACTATTTTAAAGGTTTATCTAACTCCTCCCTGCCTTTCTCCAACCCTCTTCACAGTCCCTTTCTGATATTTGCTGATATGCTAGCAAAATCCATCATAATTTCCTCAGCAGGTCTGGTATTCATTGCCTTATCAGTTACCAGTCGGGGGAAAATCTTATTGTCCAGAAACCTGGGACAAATAGAAGTGCTATCTAGGCAAATAAAAGTGTCGGGTTTTCTGCCAGCCAGCTGAGGGTAGGTTGAGTGATGTTAGGCACTATCTTACAGATTTGCCAGGTAGAAGGGGAGGGCAGCTGAAGAGGATGTGGAGCAAATAACTCAGCTGCTTGAGGGATAGCAATGAGGTAGGGGCTAAGCAGAACAATAGAAATGAGTTTCTCCTCAGAGAGCAGGGTGTGTAAAGAGGAGGACCTAAGCAGAGAAAAGTGAGCTATAAGTTAGAGGGGAAGGGGTTAGTCCTAGCTTATATCAGCCACAGAAGTAATGTCTTGCAAGAAGAGGATAGGGCCAGGGAGAAGTGCATGACTGTATCATTGTAATGTGTTGCCTACTAGTGGGATGGACTGGGCTGATGGTGACTAGGCAAGGGAGAGGTTGGGTCTGGGTTAGGAAAGCATAAATTAGCAGAGATCCCTTTCTCCATGCTGCTCACTCTCATGACTATATCATTAGTTGCACAATATCTGGTGTTATTCTTACAGTTTCAACTCCTGTAGTCACGTGATTACATGAGAAACTTGACTTTCAAAGTTAGTTCCTAGCCTCGCTGGTTGCACAGAAATGCTGGAAAACATGACCCCTAAACGCTCAAAAACCAGAAGCCAAGTTCAAAAAATTCATTCGATTTAACAAAAAATAATGCATTTGGGGTTTGACTTGTAATTTTCGAATGCTCAATCCTGCCCTCTTTGCCCAATAACTAGGAGACTCCAACTTGAATTGGCGGAGAGAATTCCTCACAGGCAGAGGGAAGAGCTCCAAGTTTATCAGCCACATACACACAGAAGAGATGGTGCCTCCAAGCATGGGTGCAATATCCTATTGGGAATTCCTGCAATTTGAACTTTCACAGTAGTGTCCAGTGGCTAGTCTGGGCTTTGTCTCTGCACTAAGGCCACCCATCCTGCCCATTATCTTTGGCTTATGTTTAGCCCCCTGCCTAGTAGGCATCTGATGCATTTTACAGCCCTGAAATAACGGAGGCCTAACTCCACTGCACTAATGCAAGTCATTCTACACAGCATTTCCTTTTTACGGTGTATTTTTATGACTGAAGATAGAGGAAAGTAATGGCTTATTTTGGGGAATACTAAGCGTGCTTTTGGGCACTGAAGTTTGATTGCAACCTGCCAAGCGCTATACTACTGCTGGATCTGTATTTTATGTCCATAAATTAGTATAGAAAAATCAAATGATCTCTAAGGTGGTTGAAGCATTTAAACGTGTAACTTTTTTGCACATTTGTCTGATATCTATTAATGTAATTTTGCTATATCAGTATGCACTAGAAGAATTATATATATATAGACTGTGGGACAGATTCAAGGTGCAGCTGAGGAAGGAGTATTGCACAAAGGTACAAAGGAGAACGTATTTCTGTGGCTGGCTCCACACTCGGAGTTCCTGCACTTCCTGCCCTAGCCCAGGTCTCTAAAGGAGGGGAATCTGCCAGAGTCTGACGCCTAGATATACAAGACTCCCCAGCAGTGCGTGGGAGGACACTGCTGTTCCCAATTCTTATACTACTATTGTGACTGCGCCCCACTCTTCAGTTCTGTGGTTTCCACAGCATAACTATTCTCGCAATTTTAATTACAAGTCTCATAATATTTGGTATTTTTCTTAAAGTCCCAGCTCTTGGAATCCTGTGATTATGTGAGAATCTCAGCTTTCATTTACAACCAACCAACCAAAGCAGTAAGTTTGTGACGCTCATGGTTACTATGGTGACCAGATGTCCTGATTTTATAGGGACAATCCTGATATTTGGGGGGTTTTCTTACATAGGTGCCTATTACGCCCCACCCCTGTCCTGATTTTTCCCACTTGCTAGCTGATCACCCTAATTGTTATAGAGAAAAGTTTGATAATATCACCCAAATGCAATTTAAAACCTAAAAGCCAGAAGGCAAATAAAAACAAGAAAAAATATCATAATTTGGGGGAGAATTCACAGATTCCAAGGCCAGAAGGGACTATTGTGATCAACTAGTCTCACTCCTTGTGAAACACAGGCCACAGAACTTCCCCAATATAATTTCTAGAGCATAACTTTCAGAGAAACAGCCAATCTTGATTTTAAAATGGTCAGTCATTGAGAATTCACCATGGTGCTTGGTAAAGTTATTCCAGTGATTAATTACTCTATTAAGTATTTATGCCTGACTTACGATTTTTTCAACACTCCGAGAGAGAGTATTGCCAACGCCATGTCCCTATAGACTTTTCTCACAATCAATATTGCAACCAACTGGTCAACCACAAAAGAGTGCAACTTTGGCACTGCCAAGCTTATGGAATCTGGGCAATGCTCTGCAATGCAATCAGTGCCTAATCTCTGTTTCTTTAGTTGTTACAATTAACAAAGCGGGGAAAAGCACAGCTGTCCCAAGGGACAGCAATCCATTTTATTTTTGTCTGGTAATCCTACATTATTTTGTAGCTACAATTCAGGGATGCATGAGCTAGCTGGCAATTGCAAGTTTTAGGAATGTATCATAAGTGAAGTAAATAACTGATGAGATCTAAATTACGGTAGCTCAGATATCTGCACTGAGAAGGGAAGCTTATTATGTACTGTTTGCTACTGATGTACTATAGTTTTTGTATTTCCAAACCACTGGCCTAACATATTTTTGCAGCTTTGCCATTAAATGGAGACAATTTTCCAATCTAATTTCTAGGGCTCTTTATAGAAGAAAATGGATAATTAATGTGAAGTATTTATCACCTCTTCTGAAAGTACTGTCACTGTAACATAAATGGATAACAGCCATTTAAAGGCAATAACTTGTATTTTATCTCTCTCACAAAAACAGATGCAGATCCTTTATCATTCCTATTTCTGAGAATAGCACTGATAAGTGTGACTGAACATTTCAAGTAGTAAGAACAAGTAGCCACAGAATCTGCTGCTCCAAGTGCCTTCCCACAGGAACTATAACTGTGTGTGTAAATGCTTACACAACAACATTTAAAATATAACAGGAATAATTATCTACGTTAGCACTGGCAAAAACCACACTGGTTTCTGTACTATGTAAGCTGATAACTTTACACATCTATTAAAAATTAAAATACTACCCAGGAGGCATGTGTTCTGTTCAGTGACCTTTGAAAACTCTAATCTAATAAATAGCTAGAGATGCCCAAATAGTTTGAGAAACCATAGATAAAAATGCCTATAACTATTACACATTATATTGTGATGATACACAGAGAGTGACTCTTCCTGTGCTTTGCTTTAAAGTGTATAGGAAAACTTATCAATACAGATTTAAACTCGTGTCCCTTAAAAGTGTAAGGGTTATGATATTCATGCTCCTAGATAATTAAAGGTACAGTGTGCAGAAGTAGTGCAATGAGTCATTTACTCTCAGGGCTTGTCTATACAGGGAGTTTAACCATCAGCTTTTTATGTGTGCCAGGTAATGCATAGTACCAGTAATAGTGTGCACATGGGATGGTGTGACCTCTGCCAATGAGCATCACTGTGTATACGTAGCAGCTGTTTGTGGCAAACTGAGGTCATGGCAAAACCTCTAAGGAAGGAGATTCTACCACCTCCCTAGGTAACGCATTCCAGTGTTTCACCACCCTCTTAGTGAAAAAGTTTTTCCTAATATCCAATCTAAACCTCCCCCACTGCAACTTGAGACCATTACTCCTCGTTCTGTCATCTGCTACCATTGAGAACAGTCTAGTAGCAGATGACAGAACGAGGAGTAATGGTCTTCAGCAGCTATGGAACTGGGACACAGATGAGGAAGAAGAGGAAGACACCAAGCAAGTGATGGTGGAGGTCCAGTTCCTGAAGCAGCTTCATAGCTTGTAGAATAGTTTCTGGGCTTAGGAAAACCAGTGTGGATTGGTGGAAAAAGGTTGTTCTGCAGACCTGGGATGACCAGCAGCCGTGAGAGAATTTCAGGATGGGGAAGGCAGTCTTTCTGAAGATATGTGCTGAACTAACCCTAGAGATACAATGGCAGTGTACCAACATACAATGCCACATACCCACGGACAAGCAGGTCCCAACTGCCACCTGGAAGCTGGCTATCCCTGAATGCTACTGGTCTGTAGTGAACCAATTTGGTGTGGTGAGATTGACTGTTGGGCCACTGTCATTCAGATGTGTAGTGCTACGGAAAAGATGCTGTTGCACCAGGTTATACAGCTCATTAATGCTCTGGTGGTTATTGATGGCTTGGCACACAAACTGTATTGGGGAAACTGATGGGATCTGCGTGCCTTTCCCCGCCCCTTCACCCCTCTCCCCCCAATTAGAGCTCAGAATTCATAAACAGAAAGGGGTATTTCTCCACAGTGCTTGAAGAGCTTGTCGACCATCAGGGCAGGTTTACAGACAAATGTTGGGTGGTTTGGAAGGATCCACGGTGCTAGGTTCTTTCAGAACTCAACTCTTTTTAATGTCATGGAGAAAAGACTGTTTTCTTCCAGGAACACTAGGGACAGTAATGGTGTGGAGATTGCTCCAGTTATCTTCAGAAACCCAGATTATCCTCTGCTGCTAAGTAGTGTGCAGCTTCCGTTGTTATGAAGCCATTCAAAAGCTACTTGGGCTGAAGGCAGGGACTTTTAACTGCCACCTCAGTTGTTGCAGAATGGTAGTGGTGTGTACATTTGAAAGGGAGATGGCACTGTTTGTGGAATAGGTTGTAAGCAGCAGAAGAAAGTGTCCCAAAGATTATAGCAGCATGTTGTATTTTGCACAATATTTGTCAGAGCCAGGGAGAACCCTTAGCAGCGGGTGAGAGGCTTAGGTACAGAGACTTGCTCAGAGGTTCGGACAGTCAGCAAGGCCTCCAATAAAAAATTCCAACAGCCAGGGCAATATCATTGGGGATGCCTATTGCTCTTATTTTGAGTCTCATACCTGAAATTGTGCAGCTGTATATCCAGCTATTTATCTGTGTGTGTATGGGGGGGGAGGTTGGAAATATTTTGTGCAAATCAGTGTTGTTTATGGGCAGTGGAAGTGCAATGTTGAGGCAATTCCTATTTTATTTTATGTCTTTGCCTATATGTGCTTGTAAAACCTTATAGATAAGCGCAAAGTTCATTATTTTCCATGTAAAAACGAACTCCTTATGAATGAATTTTTCAACATTTGTATTACTGAACAATCTATTATGTAATGAACAGAAATGAACCTTTAACTGAAACACGAATGAAACAATATATTAAAAACAATCTAACTACAAAGAACCCTGTCATTAAACTGGATGTGAAACAAACCAACAAAGTGCAAGAGTGCGGTGCACAACACAACACAAAATTGCAGGTGAATATGCATCTTGGGCTCTACCAGTTCTTGTGCCTGGGACGTCTGGTGTGGAGTGACGAGGCTCGAATTACCAGGGGTGATAGAGGACTCAAAAGAGCTCGGGGTCCAGGTTCCAGTGTTCTCAGTGCCCTAAGCTAGGGTCTCTGATAATGGCCTCTGGGAGCCCTGCTGCAGGGGGCAGGGGGTACAGTTGGGAAAAGTTTCCACTAACCTGTATTGCCCAGGGGCTGCATATATTGTTTTACAGCCCTGCATTACCTGCTGCCCTATAGTAACATACGCTGCAACAAAGCATTTTGGCTTTGTACTGCCTCCAGGAGTTGCTTCTGCATCTCCCTATCTTTTTCCATACTATGTTTGGCCACAGTAATGCTTTCCCTAGCAACTGCCACGCTGTACTTGGTCACTACAACAACCTCCCTGGAGAGCGTCTTATCTGATTCCTTCTTTGTCCTCAAAAAAAAAAAAAAAAACCCCTCAACCTCTCCACACCTTTGAGGGAGGACTCTGCAATGTCTATGAACATTTCATCATGAGTTTTCATTTTTTTCTCCCCGACAGGTTTGCCAGCCACTGTCTTGATAAAAGATCCCATCCTTGATGTTCTGGCTGGTACAGGAGCCGTGTATGTGGGAGTAGTAAAAACATTCATAAACAGCTATTGTGCATTTTCTAAAAAAGCTGTGACAGCACCGTGATATACATATACCGTGATACTGAAGTTAACATGTTTCTGGCTTTACCTCCTCAAGATTCTTCCCAGCCTTGGGGGAATCTTAGAGATGGTGAGCAATACACGTGGAGGTGGGTGACTAGAAGGCACAGAATGGCTTTGTTTAAAAAAAGCAAAGGGCAGGCCAGGAAGATATGCTACGAGGTTATTCACCAGGATTGTCCCCCCAAATTGCTGCAGGAGTGGAAGGGAGCCATAAGCAATACTGATGGAAAATGACTGTGCAGCTATGACTCAATTTCTGGACAAAAACCAAGCTGGAACTAGTGTCCCAGCATGTCGGGCATTGCCCTCAGGGCTCGGAGCATGGCAATTTTGGCTTCTCCCTCCTGCATACATGGGTGAAAGTGCAGAGAAAAAACAGGATTCTGCAATGTTTGCCTGAAGCAGTCACTGTTACCATTCTTTCTTCATGTAAACCCGCAAAAAAACCTCAGCAGAGAGCTGTACCTGGCTTGCAAGGTCCAGGCCTGAAATATCCATATCTACCTCTCAGAAAGTGAGAACAGTAACCAAATTGCCTTTTCTGTAACCGCTGTCTCTGTATACTTTTGCCTTTCACACAAAATAATGTTTTCATTATGTGAATCTTGCATGGAAGTGAATAGGGTAGAGGCCATGGCAGACATCTGGAGCCGGCGAATGGGGTTTTGGAGCGGGGGGATTTTCACCAGATAGGACAGCTGAAGGAAGGGGAAAGAAAAATAGCTACGTGAGCAAATGCCTTCTCCAGAGTGAGCCTAAAAAAGATCAGTAGTCTGGGCTTTAGCATGAGATGTAGGGCAACTGCACCACTGAAGTAACCATCATTTTGGAAAGGTACACAGTGGAGGGGGGAAGCAAATGGACAGCGTGGGGCAATGGAGGGAGAGAGGCTGGAATGTTAGGTCACAACCGCCTACAATGGTTGTAGCCATGGACACCTGGGACTGAAGTTAGCATGGCAGTACAGCACAATAAATCAAACCTTAAATTTCAGCCTCCTCGGCACCTGTGTCATGTGTACACAAATGTTTTCAAACCAAATTAACTTGACTTAGTCCCCATGTAGACAAGCCCTTACTAGCTATTTAAGAATAGTTGGGTTTCCATAGTCGCAGCCCTGTTAGTCTGTATCTGCAAAAAGAAAAGGAGTACTTGTGGCACCTTATTGTCATATTTTGATCAATCAGGCCTTGCTTTCCATTATTTTATATAGAAAATAGCCTATTTATACTAGTTTAAAGATAATTAAAAGAGGTCTGTAGTCTACTTCTGCAGTCTAAAAAAAGTTATGTAACCAGCAACCAAACACGCCACTGAGGCTAGGAAGACCGGATACCAAGTGATTCCTAAATCTGGACGTTTTCCAATGCTATGTTTCAATTGCACAGCTAACAATACAAGGTTTCAGTTCTAATACCACACACAGTTAATATTGATAAGAAATAAGTCTGTACAAATATTGTCCATGCTTTTACACATACACATTTATACATACAGGACCCTGCTTTTACACAGTATCAGAGGGGTAGCTGTGTTACTCTGTATCCACAAAAACAAGGGAGGAGTCCGGTGGCACCTTAAAGACTAACAGATTTATTTGGGCATAAGCTTTTGTGGGCAAAAAAATCCACTTCTTCAGATCTTAAACCCAAATAAATCTGTTAGTCTTCAAGGTGCCACTGGACTCCTTGTTGTTTTTGTTTTTACACAGTTACTACAACATTAACATTTGAAAGGCTGTTAATTATCTCTCTATAAAGCGCTTATCTGTGCTAAATTTCTTCTTTCCTCATGAACACACAAGTCAGTCAAGGAGGCTAAAAGTGAGGAAAGCTTTCCATACTTCCAGCTTGCAAAGTACAAAGAAAATAATCTCTGCACCCAGATGTTCCATCACCTGATGGTCTTTTCCTAGTACTCAGACCTCAACACCATGTAATAGTTATGAATAGGAAAAGTGTTCTGGATCCTGACATGCAAACATGTGAAAGGCTGACACTGCTGAAGTTCTTATATTTACAATCTATTGGACAAATCCTGAAGTCCTCACTTAAAATGGAAAATGTTATCTGACTAAGGAATTTAGAATTTGACCTTTCATGATATTATTTCATCATAATTTAATTTGTGCTACAGAAAATCAAATTTTCACTGGCTTCTATAATACAAAAAACAATTCATACTTACCCTCTCCAATGTAATTTCTTCAAATTCATATTCGATTTCTGTTCCATTGACCTAAGAAAGCATGTAACAGAAAATCCATTAGCAGTGCATTGAAGGTAATTAGGCAATAAACCACATATTTTACTCTTGAATATATACACTTATGTCCCATTACTTTGTGGGAATACAGCTTTTCGAAATAGAAGTCCTGGTCCTGCAAGCCTTCCACACACAAACACTTGATTTGCCTCCCATTAAAGTCACTGGGAAAACTGACATTGACTTGACTCGTGCAGGATTAAGGCCAGAAAGCCCAGTTGAAATCAATGGTAGTTCTGGACATGGCAGACCTGAAAGACGGGTTGCTGAGATACATCATTTGAGTTTGCTTATTACGATTCTACTTTGTGGACTTGACACAAATATTTAAATTTCCAAGCTGTACAATTTCATGGGAATGCATCTCTAGAAGCTCTTCCCACAAATGGCAGAAGGATTATTAATTATTCACTGCCTTACAAGCTCAAATACACTATGCAATAATATTGACTGCCAGATGAGAAATTAATTGTTCTTACTGGAAAAATAATTCACTGATAAACCCACTGAAATACAGCATCTTGTTTACAACACTAAACTAGGGCAAAAACATGACAGAAGATCCTTACAATGGACACATGAATTACAAAAAAAACATTAACATGCCAATTCATTTCCTCAATTTAATTTGAATCTCAAAACAAATTAAATTGTACAAAATGCAAAAGTACCAAGAATGGGATGTGCCAGGCAAGAAATTATTCAATAAAATGGATGTTACTAGTTGAAGTAGTGGACTAGGACATGGATTTTCTCTCCTTGTGCAAGCCCACTTAACCTCTCTTCCTCATCTGTTAAATGGAGATAATACCCTGAAGAGACGTCCTCTGGTTGTGCAGATTAATCAAGTTTAGTTAAGTGAAAATTGCTCACTTTCTCATTTTCACCATATAATTATAAAATACATCGATTGGAATATTTTACTTACATTTCAGTGTATAGTATACAGAAGTCATTGTCTGTATGAAATTTTAGTTTATACTGACTTCAAAAGTTTTTATGTAGCCTGTTATAAAACGAGGCAAATAGCTAGATGAGTTGATGTCCCTCCTGGAAGACTTCTGCATATCCCTGTTTGAGAACCACTCTTCTAATGTATGTAGGTATTTCTAATGTGAACATTGCTATCAGGTTCATAAGTCAACCAAACAAAACCTTATGCTTTACTATAAAATATTTCACTTGGTTTAATTTACTTTCATTAAAAGAATGCATATTGGCCTCAGAATTATGCAACAATCTCAGGTATCAATTTTATTTTTTGTAAAGATGTAGATATGTTTTCACCTGTGATCCAAGCTTTGGTAAATCCTGAATGCAATAATATAGATTTACAACCCCAGAACCCTCCCCCACCCTCCCCCCCAAAAACATGACACTAACCAAAAAAAATCCCAAATCAAAACAAAAAGGGGAAAGTTTTTAAGGTCAGGCTTGACAAAGCCCTGGCTGGGATGATTTAATTGGGGATTGGTCCTGCTTTGAGCAGGGGGTTGGACTAGATGACCTCCTGAGGTCCCTTCCAACCCTGGTATTCTATGATTCTATGATTCTCTCTATCAGTGTTATAGAGGGCGAAAATTTATGAGTTTAACCTGTATAAGCTTTATAAAGGGTAAAACGGATTTATTTGGGGTTTGGACCCCATTGGGAACTGGACATCTGGTGGTGGAGACAGGAACACTTCTTAAGCTGTTTTCAGTTAAGCCCTCAGCTTTTGTGGGACGTTGTTCAGACCTGGGTCTGGGTTTGTACCAGGCAAGCATGTCTGGCTCAAACCAGGCATGGTTCTGGAGTCCCAAGCTGGCAGGGAAAATGGATTAGAAGTAGTCTCAGCACATCAGCTGGCAGTTCCCAAGGGGGTTTCTGTGATCCAACAGATGCAAGGATTTTATTTGGCTTTAGATGGGGTTTGATGTAAGATGACTACTGATTTGCACACATGTGAACTGGCTGTGGTGAGTGTGCACTAGGTTTGTAAGTGTGAAGACTGTTGTGGTCTGTATTGCATGAATTAGGTTAGAAACCAACTGCTTTCTTCCTGTGTACAGAGTGTGTGTGTGTGTGTGTGTATAATATATATATTTTTAAAATAATTCCTAGAGCTGTGATTCACGACCATTAATGTGGAATTAAAGTTTAGAGATCTATCAAACTATGGCAGAAAGCCCTAATGTCAAAGTATAGTCTTTTTTCCTAAAGCCTCAAGGTTTAGAAAGCCAACATTTGAACAACACACTATAACCTTCAAATATCAGATATTCATAAACATATCTCCAACTTCTGTTTTGCTGCTGAAAATGAATTGCTAAGACTAAAAAAATGAAAATGTAATGGACAAATTCTCTAGGTGGTTCTGAATAGAGCAAAACTAGACAAGTCATGGCATATCAAAGGAAAACAAGAACTAGTATATCAGAGTAGCACAGATGAATGACTCTTGGTCAGATAACTTCCAAAATGCACACACCATCATGGAGGTAATTCCAATGAAATGCAAGCACAAGACCATGTGAGCTAATATAGTATGTTAGTGCATGCACATATGTTCACGGAGTGTCACAGACCCAAAGATTTTGGTCAGACATCCATAAAATATTCAATATTGTGTATAATTACAAACCTATTATTATTATTAAATAGTATTCATTTATATTATAGCAGTGCTGAAAGGCCTCAGTCAGGATTGGGTCCTTCTGGTACGGGATGCTGCACAATCACAGAAAGTCCCTGTCCCATAGAGCTTACACTCTAAGAAATGCACCTTAATTTATCAAATAAAGATATTCATACAGTTTATAAAAAACAGGAGCATTATCAGGCTGTTTCACAAGAGAAAACCCTATACTTTTCAGGTGCCTACAGTCTATAAATGTGATTAGCTCACCACTCTGTGCATCTGAGGTGTAAGTTACTGTAAGTAATTTTAGGTCCAGCCCTTCTTATGGTTGCAGCACAAGAGAGGAAAGTCAAGAGTCAACGCTAAGTTTCACAGCTTGACAACACTCATATATTTGAAGCCCTAGTTATTATTGGGGGATTTTTCCCAAATGCTTGGCCAGAACATGTTTAGTTTTGGTCAAGAGATATGTGGTAGAACAACTGACTGGAAACCATCACTAGGGTGACCAGATGTCCTGATTTTATAGGGACAGTCCCAGTATTTGGGGCTTTGTCTTATATAGGTGCCTACTACCCCCCCCCACCCTCTGTCCCGATTTTTCACACTTGCTATTCACCCTAACCGTCACTTAAGGGACATTACCAACAGTGCCTTAGAACTGATATAACTTGACATTCTAACAAGCAAACAGGCCAAAGAAAGCCACCTCTTACTCTGAGGTGAGCATGAGAGAAGGAGGAACAAACAGGTCAGAGGGCGTAATTATACACAATGGCTTAGACGTGGATAAATGTTGTCAAGCGTTTGACATTTAGCCCAAGCTATCTCACTCCATGAGGATATGTAATTGACCTAGCTTCTTTCCTCAAAAGGTGGTTAGTTTGGGTGCTTTAAGGGGAGTTTTGCTATTTATGAAGGGGACTAAATTAAAGTAACCTGTTAATGTTGGATGAATTATTTACTTATCAGAAATTAGCTGTGTTTTTAGAAGATAATGCTACATTTCTAACTCAATGAGAATGATATTGTGCCCAAGCTTCAAAGTACCCAGGATTCAAAGTACTCAGAAATGTTTTGTGCAGATAAATTCATAATAGCACACTGGTACATTTATTGCATTTCTGTAATGGCAAAAATCTCCTAGTCTTGTGCTTTATTATATTAGATGAGGCATGTTTATAATCACCCAGAGATGCTCTGCTTATCTTTTTTTTGACTGATAAATTAAAATACTGTATCACTGGGATGATAAAATATAAGGATTTGATCATGCTAGTATTGTGGATAAAAAGGCATATGAAAAAGGTGATATCAAAAACATGCTCTTGGAATTTTATAAAGTGATATAGATATCTTGAGACTGTTACCCTTATGATTTGCCTTCATCCTTCTATTAATATTGACATAAATCAAAGCTTCTTATTATGTTTAGTTTTATTTTCCAGAGGGCCGTGTTTTGGCTAAAGCATGAGCGGAGTTTTGCTAAAAATTAATGTTCAGTTTTATGATAGCTGAAAAACGTCAAACTGATTATCTGGTGCCACAAGTACTCCTTTTCTTTTTGCGAATACAGACTAACACGGCTGTTACTCTGAAACCTATCTGGAGTGAGGAGTACTTCTATCTGCTTTTATTAGCAATTACCTATTACCAATCAGAAAACTAGTCCCCTACACCAACTAGGTCCCAATTTTCATCTACACTGATTCTGTTTCTTTTGACTGCATGGTCTTAGTAGTTGTCTTTGCACCACATTCTTTATACCCTACAAGACTGCCAAATTCATGTTACAGAAGTGATCATAGGGCACATTTGTTCTTTAAGAATTTTCATTTTGCTGCGTAATCTTTTTGAATTTCACAGTTCTAGCTGGCAGTATCAGATATTTTTACATACTTTTGGGAATGAAAATTTAAAAGTCCTTCATGATTTCTGCAATCAAATCAATGGGGTCAAAAATATTCCTTCAGTCATCCTTTATCTTTGGCTGCAGTCCTTCATTAATCTTCAGAACTACTTTACAGTTGGCAAGAAATGTGCTAATCTCTTTTCATCATTTTTTTTGTTTTGTTAAGTAAAGTGTCTTTGCCTCTATCCACAAACATATAGAAAATAGTCTACTAAATTCTTTGGTAATTTTATCAAGGACAACAATCAGTTTTCAAATATGATTCTGCTTTTTCCAAGTACCATAGAGAGCTTGCCAGAAAACTGTCAGATCAATCCTCATTTTCAAAGAGAGACTGAGTGCATTTTTATGTGGTTCCTATCCAAGATTCCAGGCATTTCTTTTTAATCTCAGCTTGTAACATTCCACATCCTTCCCCCCCAATATTTCCTTTAGGAAACAAAGAGGCAATTTGTTAACCCCCTTGAAGGAAAGAATAAATGACATATGTTAAGGCATTTCATGCCTGTAAAACCACAAGACAAGCTGTTATATAAAGATATAGGTGTGGAGGAGAATAAAAAAACCCCAAGGAAATACCCGCTGTATGGTTCTTAAAAATATATATATACATGGCACCAAGTGTAGGGCTCTCACAGGCTTCAACACCACAAATGCCTCTACCTGGTAACTGCAATCATCAACTCCACTGCCTCTGCCAAGTTAAAGAAAACGGATACTTGTGCATTCAACAGAAGGCTACAGTACACACAGCAACAAGCCTTTTCATCACATTCCAATTATGGAAGAGATCACTTTGACCTCATTGCAAAGTTAGCAGGGTTCACAGAAGTTCCACCTGTTAGTCAACAATCAAATAGTTTGCTGCTGCAGGGTCATTAACAACAAACTGTATGCTGCTCATGTGACTTCCTCCTTGCTATGTCAAATGGGAGAAAGTTAAGGCCTTTTATTCAGTTGATCATTCTTTCTTCCTCACATGCTGCTTCTCTCTGTTTCTGCAACCCTATGCAGCCCACCTCTTCTCTCTGGAAACCTCATCCATTCACAAAATGATTGGTACAACCCCTATACAGTGGATTCTCAGTTCCCTCTCTTTCCCCAACCACTCTCCCTTTACCAATTTGCACATCTCCAAATGTCTCCAACATCTCCTCCTGGATGCTCTGCTGCAATCTCAAACTCATTCTTACCAAAACAAAATCTATTTTTCTTCTTAGTCCTCATGCAGCACCTTTTCTTTGCACCCTCCACAACTCCCCATTGCTCAGTTTCACAACTTCTGTATCTTCTTTGACTTTTCATTCCTTTTCACATCATGTCAGGACTTATGTCCTGCTTCATCCTCCTCAATATCCCCCTAATCCTCATTTTTCTCATTCTCCATCAAATCACGAGTGTTGATCAATTCCTGCTCTGATTACAAGATTCTTCACCTTTCTGAGCTGCCTGCATCTCACTACTTCTTCTCTATCCAATACCACCAATAACACCATCTTCTCTCATAGCTCTCCTTAAATTATTGCAACTGCATCACCTCCCCACCTTGCATTCCTTCACTAACTTAATTTCACCAGAAACCTAACCCAATCTTTGAATATCTTTATTCTCATTTCATCGTAGTCTTTCCATTGTCCACACTCCTCACAATCCCCTTTCCTTTGACTACTTTCATTCTCAGTTTTGCTCCTTCTTTTATGCTGTCTCCTCTGACTGGACAAGTTTCTTACTCCCTGCATGAAGACTGCACTATCATTCAGATTACTCCCATGCAACTCCTTCCAGGTACCCTTGCTACCTTAGCCTGCTCACCAGTACTCTCTCCACTTTGTCCACTATTACACTGGGTTTTGTCTTGTCTTCATTGTCTATATTGTATGGATTGTAAGCCACTCTGGAGGATGTGTATTTCTTTATGTTTGTAAAGCACAATTAAATATACATAATGATGATGAAGAATTTAAACTCACAGTCTCACCATGACTACATCCATAAGAGCTTCCTCTACAACCCATAAGCATGTAGTCACATTTTATCTAGCTGAATGAAACAACATAGGAACTCACAACATAGTCTATTACACAGGCTTATGCTGTTGAAACATCACTTAATGCATTTTGCTTGATGATTTCCTGACATCCCTATATCTTAAAGTTCTTCTGTAGGATATCTTTAACTTACTTACTAATGGTCACTGCTGACTACTAAAACACACACTGATCACTACATTTTCTCAAATGGAACAGACACCGATTTGTTTCCACAATCATGTCATTCCGTTCACACACAGCAGCCATTTCCAGAAGTACATTCAGCAGAACTGGGTACTAGTTTTCTTTCAATGACATTTGGCCTTGGAAAAGTATTCAGAACTTTCGCAGTAAAAAGGAAAGCAAGTCTCAAGTAAATGACTTTGTAGGTGTTCAATATCACCAGGTTCTTTTGTGTGCCATTCATTGCATTTACTAGACAGCTTCATAACAGTTTTCACTCTGTTATATACTTCTGATATTGTTGATGCCCCAACGTAAGATTAAGCATAAACTTTCAGTATGTCAAGATCCATCACAATCTTAGAGCACTATCCATCAGTTTTTCAATTTCTATACACATACATTTCTGGAAGAACATCAGTACTTTAAGATCACAATTTATGTACAAAATAGTCAACGGGAGTTGCTACTGTTTCAATGACCTTGCTTCATCAACTAAGAGTGCAAAGTTGATGTGTCCTTGGACTTATTTGGCTATTCTTTTCCAAATGGTAAATGCTATTTGTCATTCAGAGATTAGTAATTTTCTTTGGAATTACAATGTTTAAAAGCCAGAGAATAATTTAAAAACAAAACCACAACAACTGAGTTTATTAAAAGAGATAAGCACCTGGTCAAGGTGGAGTCTACTCTACATTTACAAATAAATCCACCCCATATCAACTGACAAAACCTTAAACCAATGAAAGCAGACAGATGTATTACACTGAAAATGTACCAAAGCTTAGAAACTACAACTTGATGTGGTATCTCTCATAACGATAAAACGAGTAGTCATCATGAACCTTGCACCTTGGACAAACGCACGTCTTCATATAACATGAACCAGTCCCAAACTCAAACATCTTTTTTATTTTAAGTAAGATTATCTAGTCTCCTGCCCCTTGTTATACTACAAAATTCCCAGTAGGAAGCATATTAAAACCCTGAGACTAACTGTATAAAACACCGGCACTCAGGGCATTGAAAAAAGAGAGATGCCAAGGGAAAAGTTTCCCGCATACAGTCCCTATCTAAGTTTTTAAAACTCTGCCCCTAGTAACTGAGTGGCTTTAAAACCTTTCCCATTTTGCCATAGATAAGGTTATCTGTATAAAGATTAATGCAATGCAGATTCTAGGGTTACATTATTGAGGTATGTGAGGCCACTGAGAACTTGAGCAACTCACCCCCTTGAGCAACTCACAACATCCTTATCTCAATTTCGCCTTCTAATGGGAACACTACCACTTAATGACCATGTTCACAGGGGTGCTATGCAGATTAATGACTGTAAAGCATCTTGAAGCTGTAACATTTTTTACATGTGCCTAATATTATTATTGTAGCTCAACAGGTTTGACCAACACACTGTTAAAACCTCTCATCACTCATGTTACTCTTTAATGAAAGCGAAAGCCTTAGCAGGCCTGCTAGCAAGCAGACTAAAGAATTGTGGACAAGAAATTAAGCTTCAAGCATTCAGTAATAACTCAGTCAAAAACAAAATAAATAATCACCTCAAAATAAAAACAGTGCAACTAGAAAGCAAAAAAAATATATAAACCTGGAATATGTTTGGGTAATTTACATTCTGGCATTGGGATTATGAACAAACTGTCATTTGTGTAGAGAAACTTCTGCTAAACTTACCTGTACAGACTTACAAACAAAACTCAAAAAGAAAAGGAGTACTTGTGACACCTTAGAGACTAACAAATTTTTTTGAGCATAAGCTTTCGTGAGCCACAGCTCACCTCATCAGATGCATTCAGTGGAAAATACAGTGGGGAGATTTATATACATAGAGAACATGAAACAATGGGTGTTACCATACATACATACATACAACAGTGATCACTTAAGGTGAGCTATTACCAGCAGGAGAGTGGGCGGGGGGGGGGAGAGGCGGGAAACCTTTTGTAGTGATAATCAAGGTGGGCCATTTCCAGTAGTTGACAAGAATGTCTGAGGAACAGTGGGGGGTGGGAGGCAGAACAAACAAGGGGAAATAGTTTTATTTTGTGTAATGACCCATCCACTCTCAGTCTCTATTCAAGCTTAAGTTAATTGTATCCAGTTTGCAAATTAATTCCAATTCAGCAGTCTCTCGTTGGAGTCTGTTTTTGAAGTTTTTTTGTTGAAGAATTGCCACTTTTAGGTCTGAAATTGAGTGACCAGGGAGGTTGAAGTGTTCTCTGACTGGTTTTTGAATGTTATAATTCTTGACGTCTGATTTGTGTCCATTTATTCTTTTACGTAGAGACTGTCCAGTTTGCCCAATGTACAGCAGAGGGGCATTGCTGGCACATGATGGCATATATCACATTGGTAGATGTGCAGGTGAACGAGCCTCTGATAGTGTGGCTGATGTGATTAGGCCCTATGATGGTGTCCCATGAATAGATATTGGACACAGTTGGCAACAGTCCCAAATTCAAACACCTTTTGAGTTAAATGCATAGCATGCTTCCTCAAAGGAAGATTGTGTTATTATATAAAAAGAAAGGCAACAAATGTTCTAAGAATGTTTTTCATGTACAAACATCTACTGTGACGCATGGCTAGAAAGGGTTAAACATCCTGCAAAATAAATAACCCACAGAAGACATGTGGGGAGACAATGTTTGTGTTTTTGTGTATTTACATATATATGAGTAGAGTGGACAGTTGTAATCAACAGTCCCTGTCAATGCTATATTCTGATAATTCAGAGGTCAAAAGAACATCCTATCATGTAAATGAATTGTAAACATGAGATATCTCAGTATTCATCTCTCTTTGAAATGTACTGTGAATGGTGGAGGAACAAGCAACCATGTTAATTCATATAGCTAAGTACCAGTGATGGACCTCCTTCAAAGTCATCCTAATTACCTTTTGTTCCCTGAGGAATTCCAACTTGTTAAAAGACATGAAATTGTATAAAAGATACTTGGGTCCTGATTCTGTCATCTCAGATCTGCTTAGACTTCATCAGGGGAAGTTTGAGTTGCAAGACTGAGGTCCCAGTTATGCTGGTACACCCTGGACATGAGATTTGGACTATGACCTATGAACTGAATTCTGAAGGAACTCTTTGCAACCACAAAGCAATATACATACAGCACTCATGTCTGTATGTATATCGATCTTTTAACCCCTCTCTTTCTCTCGTTTTTTAATAACTTTTAGTTTAGTTAATAAGAATTGGCTGTAGTGTGTGTTTGGGTAAGATCTGAAACATTCATTAACCTGGGAGGTAATGTGTCCAATCCTTTGGGATTGGAAGAACCTTTTCTTTTATATGATAAAATAAGATTTACAGACATTTTCCTCATATTCATGTGGGTACCTGGATGGAGGCCTGAGGCTGGATCACTTTAAGGGAACTGTGTTGTTTGGATTTCTGAGTAACCAGTAAGGTAATAAAGAAGCTATTTTATGCTGGCTTGGTAAATCTAAGAATTGGAATATCCACCAGCTTTATGGGGATTGTCTGCCCCATTCTTTGAAGTTTACCTTCATTGAATGATCACAGCTGGCTCCCCACTAGACCCAGTCACACAACAGAGAAATAACACTTAGGAAACGTTTAGCATGGTAGTATGCAACACATTTTTTATCATTTAAAGTACTGTATTGTCTCTTATCAGAAGCATAAAATGGTTCTGCATATGACATCAACTATCTTTGGTGTCTTCTCTAAGGGTGTCTGAATATTAAGATTCATTATTTCCATATCTAACCTGTAAAATGAAAGGTACCAGAGATATGGGCAACATTCTGCTTCTGTCTGGAGGATCCTGATTTGTAAAACCATTCCAGGTAATTTCATATTAACGTGAGCTGTTGTAATAATTGAGGCCTTGTAGGCCTTCTTTAATTATTAGCTTAACTGGTGAAAAGTGAGTATCGGTTCATGATTTGTTACAATGACTTGTTATATAAAATTGTTTCAGAAAAGATGTGAGAAGGAGACAGAAAGATTGAATTAAATTTAAACAGATAGGGTCTACTATACCACACAAAGACCATGTTAAGATTATGACTGTTAAACAAGTGGCATAGCGGATCAGAAACCAATTCATCAAAATTGGTGTGTTGGAAATTAGGTCTCATTAATGGATAAAACATCGAGAGAATGGATTATTCCATCCATTGTCTTTTCGGGACCCTTAAAAAAAAAAGAGAGACTTTGGGAAAAGAGAAAAAAATTTTACCCTCACCACAGCTCTAGCAGAAGGATTGTTGGTATGATACCAGAACTTGATATTGCAGTGGGGATGCCTGATTATCATCACTGCACCAGCAAGGACTCCAAACTGACAAATGTTGAGATTCTACTGTTTTCTTCTCCCTCATGTGCTCCTTTCTGCGCCCCCATCTTCCTCTAGTCCTATCTCTCTCTCCGATTTTCACCTGATCCTGAACAACTGTACTGCACAGTGCTCCCATGTGAGATGAGATGGCCCATCCAGTTCTTCTTGGCCTGAAGAGGACCAGTGAAGGAGAGGGACCTAACTAAACCGAACAGATAATGTCCCTGACTGGGAGATGAACCAGGGTCCAGAGCAACAGCTGTTGTAGTCGACCTACAAACTTAAAGCATCCATCCATGACTGATCAGCCACCCTGCATCCTGAGAACATAAACAAAAGCTGTGTTTCCCCCATCTTTAATATCCTCCAAAAAAGGACTCTGATAGGTTTTGATTACGTTTGTTTGGCAAAAACAATCAATTTCAATGCTCTTGACCTCACTATGATTCTTTTCCTTTTCTGTGTTTCAATCAATACATTTCTAACTCTTGGCATGAATTTTATAGTGTGTTTGCCATGGTACTAAGCAGGCTGAAGTCTCTATACATCAACCCACAAATATCATTAAACCAGCATTAAATAATGTTAATACCTTTAGCTCTTTGGGCCCATATATTCCATCTAAATATATACAACAGGTTTTCAAGGTCATTTTTGGTTCTTCTGTAAATATTATTCTGTCATAAAATGTCCTAAAGACCCCAGGGCTATTACACTGATTTTCCTGAATAGAGATTGAGCCCCATTGTACCTAACAAGAAAAAAGTCTCTGCCCCCAAAGAATTTTCAGTTCATACAGAAAAAAAACAGACAAGGAGGTCAGAGAAAGGAGTAAAATTCCACAATTAACAGATGGATTACTGAGACATGGAAATATAAAGGCTCCAGCCCTGCAACTGGCTCCACATGGTTGGATCCATGCACCTGCCCAAAGCCACAATGACTTCAGAATTGGTATTTCAGAAAAAAGTGTGCTTATGTTATAATATTTAGTTAGATTTATTTTTAGCACTCATCTTAGACTGTGGGTGCTTTACAGTAAAACAAGAATTCATACATGCACATTACAACTAAAGGACGTTACCATGTCAAAGGCCAAAATACAAAGTCACGACTAAAGTTGGGAAAGGTTTAGTTAACTTTATTTTACACCTCTGTACTTCTGATTTTCATCACAAACAAGATAGTTGATGAAAACAGGAAGTGCAGAAGTGTACAATACTGAAGCCGAACAAGCCCTCAAAGTTAAGCAAAATTATCTAGATAGAGAGATATATACAACATATTGATTTCAGTGGGTCTCTGTGCAGAGATAAGGATTTACAGAAATAGATCAGATTGCAAGACAGATGCCCATTTGAGCCCTAAAGCCAAATCCAACTCGCCTTATTTATGAGAGTAATCCCATTGAAATCATGAATATTGTGGGCAGACTTTGGTCTCCAATTTGGAAGCAAACTGGACACATTTCAACAATGTGAGCAGGACACATGAATTCAAGCTTTCTATAGATGCTAGTCTAAATGGATATGCAAATATCTGACAATGGTACAAGGTACTTTAACATAAAAATGCTTGAGTTTAAATAAGAAAATATTTCTCTGTCTCTATCATGTTTACACAATGCCAAAAACAGGTTGTTATAAAGACCAGGAAGCCCATATCTTCACTTTCTTCAATGCGGAAAGTTGACCAGAAAAAGATTAGTAAGACTTATTCTGACTTAGCATTTGAGCAAATGTATATATACAAAAAAACCCACAGTGCCTCGGAAAGGGATATAGAAATAAAATAGTATCTAGAGCAGCAACAGTAAATTATGTTTGTCTTCCCCTAGGAGAACTAACCGAGACAGGCCATATGGATTTTATCTTGTGCGGAGAATGAGAAAGCACTATCAAAACAGCATTAGTCTGCTTCCACTATAGGGTAAGATCATGAGGAGCATGAAAATACAAAAAACCCTTAAATTACAGGGATTAACTTCTCTTCTGTACCTTTCTTGCCAAATTGTAACTCAGTACCTCTGACGCAAACCCAGAGTAGCTATGCTTACTTCTTGTTTCAGTAACCACAGTTTAAATACACAGTAACTCAACCGAACTGAGACTCAAACATCTGTTCAACACTAATTTTGTTCTGATCACATTATTGCCCAATAAAACTGAGTGTAGAATGAAGCAAAACATAACACTTTAGTAGAAACAAAAAGGGAAGTTTTCTGTTCAGCTGAAGCGGAGCACAATGTGTCAGTCAGGAAGGAAGAAAAGATGCTTGGTTCCAAGAGAACCACAGATATTATCATCTTGACACATGATGAATTATAGGAATAAAACCTGGGAAGCAGGTTGAGCATATTAGCATAGGATACACAAACAGTACACCTCAATGGCAGTTTCTCATTATTAGCCATCTCCACTAACTGCCAAATTACCATATGCAGGCTGCTTGGAATTCTATTAGTTTCAAATAGAGTCAATCTACTGTAGAAAATTCAGATCAGTTATTCATGAAACTCAGATAACTGGTATAACCATGAAGGCTCTTCTTTCTCTATATGATTTCCTATGTGCAGATCTAGGCTGCCTGAACACTGATTAAAAGTATCATTTACCATCTAGGCTGACAGGAGCACTGATTCATCATTTTACTGAAATAGGTAGCAAGCCTTTTCAGAGTACAATAAAACACTCCAAAGATCAGTCAAGTTGGTCACAAGTAGAACCAACGAGCTTCCCAAAGTTCGAAGGGCAGATTTTCAGCTGGGGTAAACTGTTCGCTGTCAGATTATGTACTCTCAGGGGAGAAACTGCTTTCCCACTGCTAAACTTTTCAAGTTGCACTTTATAAAGTGAAACATAAATCAGTTGCCACTGCAGAAGGGGAAAAAAAAGAGTCCTTCAATCAGTTAGAATATACCTATACTTTGAAGTGATGGAGTCCTCAAAAATTAAATTCTTCCATTTCTAAGAATGTGTAAGAGCAGGACTTTTCACTTCTATTCCTAGCCACCATTAGCTTGCTGTGCAACACTAGACAATAGTTTTCTCTGTGTTCCTCAGTTTACCATATGCAAATAGATGTAATACTCCTGACAAAAAAGTGCATTAACCATTGTGTGCAAAGTGCATTGAGATCCTCAGAAATAAGGTCCTGTAGAAGGGCAGTTTCTTCTTTCCTAGGCCATGTCTACACTGCCACTTACGTTGGCAAAACTTACGTCGCTCAGGGGTGTGAAAAAACCACACTCCTGAGCGACATAAGTTTCACCGGCATAAGTGGTAGTGTGCACAGTGCCATGCTGGTGAGAGAGTTTCTCCAGCTGACAGAGCTATGCCACTTGTGGAGATGATTTTATTATGTTGACAGGAGAGCTCTCTCCCATCGGCATAGAATGTCTGTATGATCGATCTTACAGCGGCATAGCTGCACCGGTACAGCTGTGCTGCTGTAAGTTTGCTAGCGTAGACATGGCCTTCAACTGATAAGACAATGATGTCTGAACTGACGCCTCTTATGCTGCCAATATTCTAGTCTCAAAGTTAAAGATTCAGCAGGTGAGGGGTAGGGTGGGGATCTCGGTTCAGAAAGGACTCAGCAGATGGAGGCCTCCAGTTTGTCCTTCCAAAACAAGAGAGCAGCACTCTAGCGCTTCTGTTTTTCCCCTCTCTTTGGTCCAAGCCAACATGAGGAAAGAAAAGTCCTGCGTTTCAGCAATGCTCTAGACCTTCTCCATGTTGTTCCCCACTCTATACTCTGAGCTGTTCGGTAGGTGCCGCTCTTGCTTCAATGAGCCCCATCTATACTCCCTTGTGGTCCAGCTAGTGTCACTCTAGCATCTGGTACACCACTCTATCATCCTGAAGGTCCAATGAGCCTCACTACACAGGTGTTGTGCGTCACTCACACTGCTGTCACTTGCTGCTGAGGCCCATGGAAGCTCTCAACTCCACTCTGGTCATCTCTCCAGCCCCACCATATACCTGGCCTGGAGCCTGTATGGTGCAGGTGGGTACCACCCGCCACCCTCCCACCTTGATTACCACCCCCGCCCACCCCTGGACTCTGGCGTGCCCCCCTCTCCCACACCCTCACACTGCCTGGGGCTTCCTGAGCCTGCAGGAGCAGCTGCAGTCAGTGCTGGGGGGGAGGCACCCCTGCAGCGACTATCTCAAACATGACAGAATTACCAACTTGAGATCATTTCTGCCAGGCTCCAGTACTTGAAACTTTAGTATGACATTGCTGCCTTTGAAATATAGTGAACAGCTCTTTCCAAAACCACATTAAAACCAAGTATATAACTAAAGTAATGATTTACCTGCACTTACTATAACCATCTGCTATGTTACCAAATTCAATTAAGAACAACAATCATATGACAGAGGCATTTAAAAGAAAGTTATAGCCTGGGCAAACTCAATCCATGTGTACTCCAGGAGTGCCATCCATCTTTATATTATATGCTTGTCAATTACACATTTAATACATGAGGAATAAAAACCTGAACAAACATATAGAAATGACAGAAAACAAATGTATTTGGTGGGCTGAGAGTGCAGATGTGTTGCATATTCTCTCATTATATGGTCCCTATTTGCAACTGGACACTTTGGATCCACTGATCTTAAGAGACCCATGCAGAGCCCTGTAATACTAACAACATACTTCTTGTTCAGCCATCAAAAGTGGACATGATATCAGAAAATGGCCCAAAGTAGCAGCAAAAAACCCCTCATCCAAACTCCCATGAACTTATGTCAGATCCAGGTGTGAACTTCTAGGCTGCCTCTAATCTCCAGTAGGCTGAACAAAATCCCAAACACAGATTTCTTCTATTCCAAATGTTGTAGCTCACGCTAACCAGCACATTAAATAGAATAAAGTTCTTCTGGATGTATTAAACCTGAAATGTAATAGAAAAATATGAACCTGACTCTCCTCAAGACCGGTGAATAACTGCTGATTGGGACAGTGTCTTGCTTAGTCCCCTGAAGTACGTCGTAGGCCAAAGCCTAAAAGCATGACACATCACATATGCATGTCCTGTACTGTGGTTTATTTGGAATAGAAGGGCAACTCTCATTTTTTATGAACTATGCTCTTTTGCAGTTCAGTAAGCTACTCTTCCACCTGAGTGTTAATGGCAATCTCTCTGTTGAGCATCTGAAGAAGGCGTTTCTTGACTGATTCTGAAGGCTGGGGTTATTCATTAATAATTTAAGATGGAAAACACCGCATTTTTTCAGAATAAAAAGAGTCAGGGCACAGGTTACACATGCCTAGGAGATGCTGCACTTGATACATTAACAAGATGCTGATTTTTATACTGAAGGCCAGATTCATTTTTAGTTTTGTGGGGGAGGGGATGTTTTGTTTTTTTAATTTAGTACTTAGAGTTTTATGTGTAGAGAAAATTTAAAAAGTGAAAAGTAGCACAATTCCCTTATGAAGTACTAATTTTCTATACTACAGAACTGTATTGAGTGTGATTTATAATGAAATTCAGTAATTAGTACAACCTCATGCTACACCCTTTGTGTGAGCGCATGCATGGTGTTTCCAGTACGTATGGTTTTATCTTGAGTCTTGTATTTGGGTGTATTCTCCTAAAGCCACAGTTCCTGGAATCACATGATTAAGGGAAAATTCCAGCTTTAATTTATTTATTTTAACTAGACGTTTCTAGCTCTCCTAGAAGCAGCTGTTTGAAAACAGAGGGATAGAATTTAAGGCCTGAAGTGTCTACCAGATCATCTAGTCTGATTTCCTGTGCAACACAGGCCACCAGTGCCACCCAGCACCCACACACTAAAGCCTTAATTAGGTCAGATTATTACAGCCCACAGGAGACTAGACTATTATATGCCACAGGCAGAGAATGGGAGGGACCGAGGTGCACCAGTGCCGAAGACCCCTGCAGTGGCAGGAAATTGATTAAGTGAGACAATCCTAGCAAGTGACATGCACTCAATGCTTCAGAGGAATGTGAAAACTTCCCAAGGTCACTGCCAATATGACCCGAGGGAAAATTCCTTCCTGATCCCACATCTGATGATCAATTAGACCCTGATCTTGAGAGCAAGAACCAGCCAGCCAAGCACCTGGGAAAGAGAATGCTTCATGCCACCTCAGAACAGCAGCCCACCCCTTCCAGTATTCCATCTCCAGCTGTGGCCATCTCTGATGCTTCAGAGAAAGGAGACAAAAAGACAATTCAGAGTACAGTGGCGGGGGGAAAAATCCCTGCCTGATCCCTACAGGCTCCAAGCCACAAGAAAACAAACAAAGAGCTCCCCCCCGCCCGCCATTTTTTTTGTTTGTTTTAAATCTCATGGTTTCTGTCGTAAATATAAAGGGAAGGGTAATCACCTTTAAAATCCCTCCTGGCCAGAGGAAAACTCCTCTCACCTGTAAAGGGTTAAGAAGCTAAAGGTAACCTCGCTGTCACCTGACCAAAATGACCAATGAGGAGACAAGATACTTTCAAAAGCTGGGAGGAGGGAGAGAAACAAAGGGTCTGGGTCTGTCTGTGTGATGCTTTTGCCGGGGACAGAACAGGAATGGAGTCTTAGAACTTAGTAAGTAATCTAGCTAGGTATGTGTTAGATTATGATTTCTTTAAATGGCTGAGAAAATAGCTGTGCTGAATAGAATGAATATTCGTGTCTGTGTCTTTTTTGTAACTTAAGGTTTTGCCTAGAGGGATACTCTATGTTTTGAATCTAATTACCCTGTAAGGTATCTACCATCCTGATTTTACAGAGGTGATTCTTTTTTACGTCTATTAAAAGTCTTCTTGTAAGGAAACTGAATGCTTTTTTCATTGTTCTAAGATCCAAGGGTTTGGGTCTGTGGTCACCTATGCAAATCGGTGAGGATTTTTACCAAACCTTCCCCAGGAAGTGGGGTGCAAGGGTTGGGAGGATTTTGGGGGGAAAGAGGTTTCCAAACTACGTTTGCTCAGGAACCCAGATAAAGTTTGGTGATGGCAGTGGATGTTCAAGGGCAAAGGGTAAAATAGTTTGTACCTTGGGGAAGTTTTAACCTAAGCTGGTACAAGTAAGCTTAGGAGGTTTTCATGCAGGTCCCCACATCTGTACCCTAGAGTTCAGAGTGGGGAAGGAACCTTGACAGTTTCTAAATCAGTCTAGTGATTTGGGCAAGGGCTGAGGAGTTTTTGTACACTTGGCCCCAGCAGTATGTTGCATAGTTGGCCCCAACCCTGCAAATACTTATGACTGTGCTGCTTACAATTAAGAACATTTGCAGGACTGGGCCTTAATTGTAATCACATCTGGAAAAAGGCTTTATCAAAAGGGAATAGGGGGAGTCTTATGTTTTGATTGGAGTACAGTCAGGCTCAGGGTTAATCTGAACTCCTCTACTAAGGGGATCTCCATCTGTACCCTCTCTACCCCCCAGTGTCTGTTGACTGAATTCTCTCCCACAGCACTACTCTGGGGGAGCACCGGGCCCTAGCTTTGAAACATACAAGGGCATACTCATTCCTGCGGAAACTAAAATAGGCCCCCAAAATGTAATTTAGAATTTGCAATTTAATGATTAGCCAGATATTTTGTTAAACATTTTCCTTGGTTAATGGTATGTGCTTAGGACACACATTTATTGAGGGAGAGATGTTCAAAAGTACATAAGAGCACAAACCTTATAGAAAAAAAAAATCAATGGGGCATATGGATACTTTAGAAAATCAATTTGTTGGATACTTAGAAAATCTCCCCTTTAATGTGCTATATTTTAAAAGAAAGAAGTATGACATTCACTGGTAGCAAGGTAGAAAAAACAACAGGCATCAGAGAACTAAAATAAATTTGAGTCAGAAATTCCTTTCTGTATTTTTGTTTTCCTTTTTTCGTTTTTATATCCCTATTATGCTCTTAACATTATTCTAAAAACAGGGAGTTCCATCAAGATCATGACAACTGGAATGAAGGCCAAAAATTGCATCCCTTTAACATATTGTTTTCAAGGTTATTAAGTCCACAATCATGTGAACACTCATTTCCAGGATTGAGGCCTAAATCAATAAAAACATTTGGAGGCAGTACTAGATCAGCAAAGCAGAGAATTCTGTATTGAACTAGTGTGTGACTGCCTGCATTTGAATTTCAGAAGTTTAAGGTTAACTATAAGCTGACTGTCCTTCTACTCATGCCAGACTCCAAGGGGAAGTTTGTTCAAAGTATTTATCCTCTGAGGATCAAAAAGTGCTTTAAACTGAGATTAACTAAATCCATCCTCTAAATATTCTTGTGAGGTGGATAAGTGGTATATAGAAATCACTTCAGCCACCGATGAAAGGTAGCTACCTCTGTGGTAGAACACAGCAGCTATTTAGCAGAGCACAAAAAGACTACACCACAACAGAAGGGCCAAAAACCATCTTATTAACGGACGCCATGCCATGCTTTGGGAAATTCCAGATCAGAACCTTTTAGCTCAGGATTTTAATGCTCCAATTACCTAAATCTCTATATGTTTGCTTAAAAGTGGTATGCATGCATCATAAAGTTCATGTTCATTAGTTATAAAGTGCCATACAGAACATGGCACTTCACAAAAATATATTAAGCCTGCATCCTTGCACCAAAAGAGCTTACCATCTGGGGCTAGCTTGTAATTGAGCGAGTAACAGGCAGCATGCAGCTGTACTGACCCATGATGAGCCCTGAGTGGCACTAAGTGGGACTCAGATTCTCATTGCTTTCTTGCCCACAAAGTTGGAGGGAAATCATTTACTGCAGCCTTTGAAAGGGTGCAACTCCCCCCCCCACACACACACTTTCGTGCTTTCTCAGATCTCCTGGCTGGTGGGGAGGAGAGCCAAAACATCACCCAATCCTCACACCTCTATGTCCCCTCCTCACCCATTTGCTCCATGTGGGTAGGAAGGAGACAGCAATATGATGGGAAGCTATATGGGAAGAAAGAAAAGACTATAGGCCAGGACACATGCTTCTAGCGCTTAATATTTTAACTGATTAAAAATAATATCAATACATCTAAGTGGATTTAGCCCAACAAGAAACATATAAGAAAGGGAAAGAAGCTAAAGATTACATTCAATCCTCAGATAAATATGTGAGGCTCCCCCTGATTTCAGTGAATGATGTATGAGTTTATCCTGGATTAGGTTAGAACTAGCCATTTAGAACCTATACAAATTCTTAAAAGAACTAAATGAGGATTACTCTGCATCAGGGAAACTGAGGTGACTCACACAGTTTTAAATGAATGCTTCCTATTATAAAAAGGAACTAAAATTTATAGCCAAAGAATACAGAATGAACAAACTCCTACCTATGTTTAATTTTGCTTAAGCTACTGCAGAAGAATTCATTTTGTACCATAAATGTCTCCTATCAAATTAATTCCCACAACCGAAGCTTGGCAAACCAAAGGTTTTCAAGTCACTGAACCGAGAAACAAAGCTAATTAACTAGTCCCTTTATAAAAAGAAAAGGAGTACTTGTGGCACCTTAGAGACTAACCAATTTATTTGAGCATGAGCTTTCGTGAGCTACAGCTCACTTCATCAGATGTTTACCGTGGAAACTGCAGCAGACTTTATATACACACAGAAATCATGAAACAATACCTCCTCCCACCCCACTGTCCTGCTGGTAATAGCTTATCTAAAGTGATCAACAGGTGGGCCATTTCCAGCACAAATCCAGGTTTTCTCACCCTCCACCCCCCCACACAAATTCACTCTCCTGCTGGTGCTAGCCCATCCAAAGTGACAACTCTTTACATAATCAAGTCGGGCTATTTCCTGCATAGATCAAGGTTTTCTCACATCCCCCCCACCCCCATACACACACAAACTCACTCTCCTGCTGGTAATAGCTCATCTAAACTGACCATTCTCCAGGTTTAAATCCAAGTTAAACCAGAACATCTGGGGGGGGGGGTAGGAAAAAACAAGAGGAAACAGGCTACCTTGCATAATGACTTAGCCACTCCCAGTCTCTATTTAAGCCTAAATTAATAGTATCCAATTTGCAAATGAATTCCAATTCAGCAGTTTCTCGCTGGAGTCTGGATTTGAAGTTTTTTTGTTTTAAGATAGCGACCTTCATGTCTGTGATTGCGTGACCAGAGAGATTGAAGTGTTCTCCGACTGGTTTATGAATGTTATAATTCTTGACATCTGATTTGTGTCCATTTATTCTTTTACGTAGAGACTGTCCAGTTTGACCAATGTACATGGCAGAGGGGCATTGCTGGCACATGATGGCATAGATCACATTGGTGGATGTGCAGGTGAACGAGCCTCTGATAGTGTGGCTGATGTTATTAGGCCCTGTGATGGTGTCCCCTGAATAGATATGTGGGCACAATTGGCAACGGGCTTTGTTGCAAGGATAAGTTCCTGGGTTAGTGGTTCTGTTGTGTGGTATGTGGTTGTTGGTGAGTATTTGCTTCAGGTTGCGGGGCTGTCTGTAGGCAAGGACTGGCCTGTCTCCCAAGACTTGTGAGAGTGTTGGGTCATCCTTTAGGATAGGTTGTAGATCCTTAATAATGCGTTGGAGGGGTTTTAGTTGGGGGCTGAAGGTGACGGCTAGTGGCGTTCTGTTATTTTCTTTGTTAGGCCTGTCCTGTAGTAGGTAACTTCTGGGAACTCTTCTGGCTCTATCAATCTGTTTCTTTACTTCTGCAGGTGGGTATTGTAGTTGTAAGAAAGCTTGACAGAGATCTTGTAGGTGTTTGTCTCTGTCTGAGGGGTTGGAGCAAATGCGGTTCCGCACAGACACACCCCTGGAACCCCGACCTGGGATATTCTATCTACTACCCAAGATCCATAAACCTGGAAATCCTGGGCGCCCCATCATCTCAGGCATTGGCACCCTGACAGCAGGATTGTCTGGCTATGTAGACTCCCTCCTCAGGCCCTACGCTACCAGCACTCCCAGCTACCTTCGAGACACCACTGACTTCCTGAGGAAACTTCAATCCATCGGTGATCTTCCTGATAACACCATCCTGGCTACTATGGATGTAGAAGCCCTCTACACCAACATTCCACACAAAGATGGACTACAAGCCGTCAAGAACACTATCCCCGATAATGTCACGGCTAACCTGGTGGCTGAACTTTGTGACTTTGTCCTTACCCATAACTATTTCACATTTGGGGACAATGTATACCTTCAGATCAGCGGCACTGCTATGGGTACCCGCATGGCCCCACAGTATGCCAACATTTTTATGGCTGATTTAGAACAACGCTTCCTCAGCTCTCGTCCCCTAAAGCCCCTACTCTACTTGCGCTATATTGATGACATCTTCATCATCTGGACCCATGGAAAAGAAGCCCTTGAGGAATTCCACCATGATTTCAACAATTTCCATCCCACCACCAACCTCAGCCTGGTCCAGTCCACACAAGAGATCCACTTCCTGGACACTACAGTGCTAATAAACAATGGCCACATAAACACCACCCTATACCGTAAACCTACTGACCGCTATTCCTACCTGCATGCCTCCAGCTTTCACCCTGACCACACCACACGATCCATCGTCTACAGCCAAGCTCTGCGATACAACCGCATTTGCTCCAACCCCTCAGACAGAGACAAACACCTACAAGATCTCTGTCAAGCTTTCTTACAACTACAATACCCACCTGCAGAAGTAAAGAAACAGATTGATAGAGCCAGAAGAGTTCCCAGAAGTTACCTACTACAGGACAGGCCTAACAAAGAAAATAACAGAACGCCACTAGCCGTCACCTTCAGCCCCCAACTAAAACCCCTCCAACGCATTATTAAGGATCTACAACCTATCCTAAAGGATGACCCAACACTCTCACAAGTCTTGGGAGACAGGCCAGTCCTTGCCTACAGACAGCCCCGCAACCTGAAGCAAATACTCACCAACAACCACATACCACACAACAGAACCACTAACCCAGGAACTTATCCTTGCAACAAAGCCCGTTGCCAATTGTGCCCACATATCTATTCAGGGGACACCATCACAGGGCCTAATAACATCAGCCACACTATCAGAGGCTCGTTCACCTGCACATCCACCAATGTGATCTATGCCATCATGTGCCAGCAATGCCCCTCTGCCATGTACATTGGTCAAACTGGACAGTCTCTACGTAAAAGAATAAATGGACACAAATCAGATGTCAAGAATTATAACATTCATAAACCAGTCGGAGAACACTTCAATCTCTCTGGTCACGCAATCAGAATGGTCAGTTTAGATGAGCTATTACCAGCAGGAGAGTGAGTTTGTGTGTGTATGGGGGTGGGGGGGATGTGAGAAAACCTTGATCTATGCAGGAAATAGCCCGACTTGATTATGTAAAGAGTTGTCACTTTGGATGGGCTAGCACCAGCAGGAGAGTGAATTTGTGGGGGGGGTGGAGGGTGAGAAAACCTGGATTTGTGCTGGAAATGGCCCACCTGTTGATCACTTTAGATAAGCTATTACCAGCAGGACAGTGGGGTGGGAGGAGGTATTGTTTCATGATTTCTGTGTGTATATAAAGTCTGCTGCAGTTTCCACGGTAAACATCTGATGAAGTGAGCTGTAGCTCACGAAAGCTCATGCTCAAATAAATTGGTTAGTCTCTAAGGTGCCACAAGTACTCCTTTTCTTTTTGCGAATACAGACTAACACGGCTGTTCCTCTGAAACTAGTCCCTTTATGATTTCCTGCAGGCTGGAACTAGAAAGAAGAATGTAAGTATGGTATAATAGAATAGAGGGCCCTTCCCTTCCCTTCCCTCTGTTCAAAGAAAGGCAGATTGACAAAAACAATCTGCCACATGATGAAAATTTTTTCAAGTTGCCTAGCTGAAAAGGGTTTAACAAGGCACAGATCAATGTCAACAGCACCAAAAGTTTTAATTAATCAATATCTTCCTGATATGAGAGAGAGAAATCAGGGCCTACAGAGTGCATACAAAACACACAAGAAAAGGAAAAGTGATCTTTGGTGAACCACCAAAAACTTGAGACTGCCCTAAAGGTATGTGCAAAAATAACGAGGAGTACTTGTGGCACCTTAGAGACTAATCAATTTATTTCGGCATAAGCTTTCGTGGGCTAAAACCACTTCATCAGACACATGCAGTGGAAAATACAGTAGGAAGATATATATATATACACACACACACACACACACACACAGAGAACATGAAAAAATGGGGGTTGCCATACCAACTCTAATGAGACTAATCAATTAAGGTGGGCTATTATCAGCAGGAAAAAAAAAAACCTTTTGTAGTGATAATCAGGATGGCCCATTTCAAACAGTTGACAAGAAGGTGCGAGTAACAGTAGGGGGAAATTAGCATGGGGAAATAGTTTTTAGTTTGTGCAATGACCCATCCACTCCCAGGCTTTATTCAAGCTTAATTTAATGGCAAAGGGGCATTGCTGGCACATAATGGCATATATCACATTGGTAGATGTGCAGGTGAACAAGCCCCTGATGGCATGACTAATGTGATTAAGTCCTAGGATGGTGTCACTTGAATAAATATGTGGACAGAGTTGGCATTGGGCTTTGTTGCAAGGATAGGTTTCCTGGGTTAGTTTTTTTGTTGTGTCGTGAGTGGTTGCTGGTAAGTATTTGCTTCAGGTTGGGAGGCTGGCTGTAAGCGAGGACTGGTCTGTCTCCCAAGATCTGTGAGAGTGAGGGATCATTTTCCAGGATAGGTTGTAGATCTTTGATGATGCGCTGGAGAGGTTTTAGATGGGGGCTGAAGGTGACGGCTAGTGGCGTTCTGTTATTTTCTTTGTTGGGCCTGTCCTGTAGTACTGGGTACTCTTCTGCCTCTATCAATCTGTTTTTTCACTTCAGCAGGTGGGTATTGTAGTTTTAAGAATGCTTGATAGAGATCTTGTAGGTGTTTGTCTCTGTCTGAGGGATTGGAGCAAATGTGGTTGTATCTTAGAGTTTGGCTATAGACAATGGATCGTGTGGTGTGTCCTGGATGGAAGCTGGAGACATGTAGGTAAGTATAGCGGTCAGTAGGTTTCCGATATAGGGTGGAGTTTATGTGACCATCGCTTAATAGCACCGTAGTGTCCAGGAAGTGGATCTCTTGTGCGGACTGGTCCAGGCTGAGGTTGATGGTGGGATGGAAATTGTTGAAATCATTGTGGAATTCCTCAAGGGCTTCTTTTCCATGGGTCCAGATGATGAAGATGTCATCAATGTAGCACAAGTAGAGTAGGGGCATTATG
This sequence comes from Lepidochelys kempii, assembly GCF_965140285.1. NCBI lineage: Eukaryota > Metazoa > Chordata > Testudines > Cheloniidae > Lepidochelys > Lepidochelys kempii. The sequence goes on from NC_136380.1 coordinate 21,864,482, forward strand.
GGACGAGAGCTGAGCAAGCATTGTTCTAAGTCCGCCATAAAAATGTTGGCATACTGTGGGGGCATGCAGGTGCCCATAGCAGTGCCACTGACTTGAAGATATAGATTGTCCCCAAATGTGAAATAGTTGTGGGTGAGGACAAAGTCAGAAAGATCAGCCACCAGGTTTACTGTGACATTATCTGGGATACTGTTCCTGATGGCTTGAAGTCCATCTTTGTGTGGAATGTTGGTGTAGAGGGCTTCTACATCCATAGTGGCCAGGATGGTGTTTTCTGGAAGATCATCAATGGATTGTAGTTTCCTCAGGAAGTCAGTCGTGTCTCGAAGATAGCTAGGAGTGCTGGTAGTGTAGGGCCTGAGGAGAGAGTCTACAGAGCCAGACAATCCTGATATCAGGGTGCCAATGCCTGAGATGATGGGGCGTCCAGGACTTCAATGTTTATGGATTTGGGAAGCAGATAGAATACCCCTGGCTGGGATTCTAGGGGTGTGTCTGTGCAGATTTGTTCCTGTGCTTTTTCAGGGAGTTTCTTGAGCAGATGGTGTAGTTTCTTTTGGTAACCCTCAGCGGGATCAGAGGGTAATGGCCTGTGGAATGTGGTGTTAGAATGTGTCATCTGTCAATAACCCTCTCCCTTTATTTGAACAAAATAGGGCAGGTTTTCTGAAAGAAGTTGGTTGCAGTATGTAATGGAGTATATACACCTCACACTGGAAAAAAAAAAGGGGTTAAGAAGCTGCTCTGGGCCCAGGCAGTCCCACCCCTCTCCACCTGGTACATCTTAAAAAAGGACGCAGAGTAGCTCAGTGGCAGGCAGGCAAACAGGGGAGGTGAGGTGATCTAATCTAATCTATGCTCTGAACTGCTCGGAAGGAGCACTACAGGAGCTCTTGCTGCTTGAGCAGTGGAGACACTGATCTGACCAAGCCTGCAAAAGAGAGACTGGAGACCCCAAGACCCCGACCTAGTGGGGAAGCCCTTGCTGACTTCTGAAGATGTCCACATTAGTTTGACTCCGTATGTGTACCCCTAAAGGGGCAGGCTTAACTGTGTGACCTGGCCAGAGGGCTGAGTTGCTAAAAGAACAGACCATTGCATGGCTGACCAATAGTCAGAAAGGGGAATACCCAGGAGGAAGACAACCTACCACAACCCAGCCTGACCGCTAGGCATCACTGCTGGTGAATGTTCCCTTTCACAGTGTAGTTAGCATAATTAAGAAAGAAGGACACTGTTACAGATGCTTTACACAGACAACTAGGGAGAAAGTCTCCATGCCCAATGAGCTAACAACTCAATGGAGGTAATGAGCAGGCTGGGATGAACAAGAAAAATGGTTTGAACATGCAGTGATATTCAGCATGTGAGTTGTTAGACACTAGTATGGGTTGAAATATACACAGATCATTTTCATAAAAATATTCAAAATCATTTTAATTTCAAACTGCTTGAAATGGAGCCATTTCTAGAATTTTAAGAAAATCCGTTAAAGGAAATTGATTTTTTTTAAATTCCTAAAGTAAATTTAATCAAATTGCTATTCACATGTTGTTTAGCTTAGATTTCAGTAAATGAAAAGTTTCAACTACTATTTTAGTAACAGTTTTATGATATTTTGAATAAAATATTTTAAAAGGCACAATTTTTGTGATAAATGAAATTTTTTCAACAATGTTGGTAAATTTTCATGAAAATTTGCCTTTAAAATAACTACTATTTTTGGATGAAAAATCTTCTGCTCAACATTTTTTGACGAGCATCATCAGTTAAATATGGCTTTCTTGTTGCTTTTTAATTATATTTTATCGTTTCATTGTGGAATGGCAGCTGCCACAAGAAGTGTATTTTAGGGAGAAGAGGGTAAGGGTGTAGCAGACTAGGCCAGAGCGTGAGGGACAAATTGCAGTAGGATGGTCCAGGGGTTAGATCACAAGACTAGAATCTGGGAAACATTGATTCAATTCCCTGATTCTTCACCTGTGTGATCTTATCCCAGTCACTTAGAGCCAGATTTACAAAGATATTTAGATGCAGAGTAGGATTTTCAAAAGTGCCGTAGTCACTTAGGAGCCTAAATCCCAATGACTTTCAATGGGAATTAGGCAATTAACTTCCTTAGGTGCTTTTGTAAGTCCCATTAGATACCAATCCTTAGGAATCTAAATATTTTTGTAAATCTGGCCCTTAGTCTTTCTGCGTCAGTTCCCCATCTGTAAAATGGGAATAAGAGAACAGCCCTGCCTCACAGGGGTGTTGTAAGGATAAATACATTTAAAACTGTGGGGTGCTCACTGTGCAGGGGATCTTAAATATCTAGACAGATATACGTGAAGGTTGAGAGAGCAGAAAAGAAGCAACCATGGAGATGGGAGCGGGTGAAGGCTATGAATATGGAGGTTAATCATGTAACTTTGGCAAAATGCTAAGATTGGGGAGCACACTGAACATCTGTGCTCATAAAATGAGGGTGTGGCCTGGCTGGAGCCACGAAGAGTTAACACAGGCACTGCACAATCTGCCCTCCCCAGCCATGCCTTCGCGTCTGCCCCTACAGTTTCATTAGCCAGCCTATTAATCAATTGGCAGAGTTGCCAGTTTGGGATGTACTGGCTTCAACACGATGGATGGTAAATGATCCTTAGGGCTAGACTAAAATCAAAATAATCTTTACTTGTCATTTTTCATATAAGAACTCCAAACAGAAAAAGCTGATTTTTTTCTTCTATTACACTGAAACACAATGGTTTCAACAAATCAAAGCGCAGGGAGCCTGTCGCGTTCCTACCTCGCAGCAGTAATGTTTAAAATCCATCCAAATACGTGAGCCCATTTATTCTGATCTGCTAACGCTGCAGTGGTTTCAGCTGTGAAACACAATGCAAATCCTTGCATCCTGATTCATTACTGTACTCAGGCTCACTAGACATATATTCTCATAGCTTCCCCATCTCTAGAACAGAGGTATTAATTCACCATACAAGACTGATTTCAGATGTTTTTTATTTAGTCACCCTTTGGAGATTCCTGTTCCACACATCTCCAGACCATGGAGGCAGGCATAGGGTAGGCCAGACAGCTAACATGGCAGCGCTGGAGAGAGCAGGAGGCAGGGGATGTTGGGTGCCTGCAGGGGGTGCTAAGGAAGGGGCACCCACAGTTCACTCTCCCCCTCGCCCCTATACACATTCCTGTCAGGAACAAGAAACTGGTACCCAGATGCCCCCACTTCTTACCCACTGCCAAGCCCCGTGAGACCATTTGCAGCTGCTGGGCAGGCTTAAGCCTCCTCCGTCCCGCTGCTTTCTGACAGTGTGAGGCGAACCTGCAGTGACTCCTTCCCCCTCCTGCCAAGCCTGGTGGCCCCACAGAGCACGTTCACAGGTGCCCCAAGGCTGCCTGCCTGACCCAAACTTGAGCAAAGCCCCTCCACGAACCTCTGCAAGATTTGCAGTCAGGTTATGACAGCAGTCTCCTGACCATGTCACCAGGCAGGGCCTGCAGGATGGAGCTGACTGAGAAGGACCTCTGCTCTATGCTGCTCGCTGCCCCACCAAAACCTCGTCACCACCCCCCAGGGAGGCATGCCCCACAGCTGGAAAACCAATCATTTAATACATTAATATTTGTAAAGTGTTTTAAGATCCACACTCAATTACTAATGTGGCGGCTGATTCCGAAACAGATAGAGGCAGGACTTAAATTCAGCTGAAGCCGTCCAGAGCGGAGGTCCAGTAAATATTTTCAAACTCACGGGAGCCCTGGCACACCCGTCCCCAACCAACTGGGGTAAAGCTCTGAGACTTCCTGCCCCGAATGGGGGGAGAGCATGGTGGGCTCAAAGAAAATCTCTGATAATTTAAGCCCTGGATAGAGGTCATCACAGAAGCATTATTCTATGCCAGTAACTACTGAGGGATGCTTTCGTTTAACTTGGAAGTAACCCCAGTCAGAGCTACTGAACAATCTTGGCTTTTGGCCTATGAGCGTATCAACTGTGATCACAGTTATTACTGAGTTAGTAGAAAGTATCTTCAAGTTACCACCTAATTAACTCATTGTACCATCTCGTCCACTCTACATCTCTTTCGAAAACTATTGTGGATTTGACAAGAAAAAGTGTGCTAGAATTAGACGTTATGGTTTTGTATAAAGAAAAACAAATATTTTATGTTCTAAATGTGTATTTACAGCATGGACGACATGGAAAAGAATGAAGTCTGTCTATCTCGCAAGGACTGAGTGAAAGGGAATGATTATTTTGTAAAAGACTTCTCAATCGCATTTTGGAGCTGATATTATTAGATCCTGTGCATTTGTTCATTTTCAGAGTATTATTTTTATTATCTTGGTCTTTCTTCCTCTCTTTCATTAGTTCTTCACCCATATTCACATCAGACATTCACAGCATACATTCCAAATGTCAGATCATTACTCTTTCATACTCCCAAATTCTAGTAAAATATCCTTCAGTGAAACAACACTCTGAGTTACACGGACATTGGTAAAATCAACATATGGCTAATATTTTTATTAAAGGTTATGGTTCCTCTGGCATAAACAATATGTTTTAAATAATGAAAGACAATGTAGTTTATAACAAGTTTTTTTAAAAAAAACAATGCAACATGAAAGTAAAAATTTAGTTGAAGGTTTCACTCCTATTTTATTGATCAAGAGTTAGTAGTCAGGTTCATGTATGAGGCGAATGCAAATACTATACTAAAGGCAGCTTCAAGTGGAATCCATTGGTGAGTGTCCTTTATTGCCTCTTATTATACATAAAGGTCTGAAAGTTTCTGATCTTTACATTTTTCTTTCCTTGCCTTTTCCTCCTTGATATCAAGTCTTGGTTTTCCTGGTTATGTTGTAGATAAAAACTCAGAGATGTGTATTGAGAGTTGCTTAAATCCTTAGAAAGAAAAGGAGTACTTGTGGCACCTTAGAGACTAACCAATTTATTTGAGCATAAGCTTTCATTAGCTACAGCTCACTTCATCGGATGCATCCAGTGGAAAATACAGTGGGGAGATTTATATACACAGAGAACATGAAACAATGGGTGTTCCAATACACACAGTGTATCTTTGTGAAAAAAGTAGCTATTTAAGTATTTTAGCATAATTCTCATGTTCCTTATTATTGGAAACAGAATTGCCAAGCAGCATAACAGCAAGTCTAGAGCACTACAGAACCCTTAAAAGTAGGGGACAACGAGCAATATAATACTTAAAGTGAAGACAATATAAAACTCCACAGATCACAATAAAATGGGTCTGCAACATTTTGGGTGACATCCAAGAACATGGTACAAAAAAACCCAGGAGTACTTGTGGCACCTTAGAGACTAACAAATGTATTAGAGCATAAGCTTTCGTGGGCTACAGCCCACTTCATCGGATGCATTGAATGGAACATATAGTAAGAAGATTATATATATATACACATACACACACACACATACAGAGAAGGTGGAATTTGCCATACAAACTGTCAGAGGCTAATTCATTAAGATGAGCTATTATCAGCAGGAGAAAAAAACTTTTGTAGTGATAATCAAGATGGCCCATTTAGACAGTTGACAAGAAGATGTGAGGATACTTAACTTAGGGAAATAGATTCAATGTGTAATGACCCAGCCACTCCCAGTCTCTATTCAAACCCAAGTTAATGGTATCTACTTTGCATATTAATCCAAGCTCAGCAGTTTCTCGCTGGAGTCTGTTTTTGAAGCTTTTCTGTTGCAGAATTGCCACCCTTAAGTCTTTTATGGAGTGGCCAGAGAGGTTGAAGTGTTCTCCTACTGGTTTTTGAATGTTATGATTCCTGATGTCAGATTTGTGTCCATTTATTCTTTTGCGTAGAGACTGTCCCGTTTGGCCAATGTACATGGCAGAGGGGCATTGCTGGCACATGATGGCATATATCACATTGGTAGATGTGCAGGTGAACGAGCCCCTGATGGTGTGGCTAATGTGATTAGGTCCTATGATGGTGTCACTTGAATAAAGAGTTGGCATTGGGCTTTGTTGCAAGGATAGGTTTCCTGGGTTACTGTTTGTGTTGTGTGGTGTGTGGTTACTGGTGAGTATTTGCTTCAGGTTGGGAGGCCATCTGTAAGTGAGAACTGGTCTGTCTCCCAAGATCTGTGAGAGTGAGGGATCATTTTCCAGGATAGGTTATAGATCTTTGATGATGCTCTGGAGAGGTTTTAGTTGGGGGCTGAAGGTGACAGCTAGTGGCGTTATTTTCTTTGTTGGGCCTGTCCTGTAGTAGGTGACTTCTGGGTACTCTTCTGCCTCTGTCAATCTATTTTTTTCACTTCAGCAGGTGGGTATTGTAGTTGTAAGAATGCTTGATAGAGATCTTGTAGGTGTTTGTCTCTGTCTGAAGGATTGGAGCAAATGTGGTTGTATCTTAGAGTTTGGCTATAGACAATGGATCATGTGGTGTGTCCTGGATGGAAGCTGGAGGCATGTAGGTAAGTATTGCGGTCAGGAGGTTTCCGGTATAGGGTGGTGTTTATGTGACCATCGCTTATTAGCACAGTAGTGTCCAGGAAATGGACCGCTTGTGTGGATTGGTCTAGGCTGAGGTTGATGGTGGGATGAAAATTGTTGAAATCCTGGTGGAATTCCTCAAGGGCTTCTTTTCCATGGGTCCAGATGATGAAGATGTCATCAGTGTAGCGCAAGTAGAGTAGGGGCATTATGGGACGAGAGCTGAGCAAGCATTGTTCTAAGTCCGCCATAAAAATGTTGGCATACTGTGGGGCCATGCGGGTACCCATAGCAATGCCGCTGACTTGAAGGTATAGATTGTCCCCAAATGTGAAATAGTTGTGGTTGAGGACAAAGTCACAAAGGTCAGCCACCAGCCATGACATTATTGGGGGATACTGTTCCTGATGGCTTGTAGTCCATCTTTGTGTGGAATGTTGGTGTAGAGGGCTTCTACATCCATAGTGGCCAGGATGGGGTTTTCTGGAAGTTCACCGATGGTACAAACATCAAGGTGCTGAGTTTTCTCATAGTGTGGATTTGCATACCTATGTCTTTACTGGTACCTACCCACAAATGATCCCTAGGTGTTTGAGTCATTTTCACGAGAAAACCTTAGGAAGACTGTGAACTTGTAGGAATAGCATTATACATCTGAAAATACCAATTATCTACTAGTGCAATTCCAAAATTATAGGTGCTTGGGCAGGTATAAAACATCATCAAAGTTATTATTTATTTGTATTACCATAACACCTAGGATCCTTAGTCCTGAGGTGCCTACACTGTACAAACATAGAAGGTGCCTACACTGTACAAACAAAATATGGACCAGTTTCAGAGTAGCAGCCGTGTTAGTCTGTATTCGCAAAAAGAAAAGGAGTACTTGTGGCACCGTAGAGACTAACCAATTAATTTGAGCATAAGCTTTCGTGAGCTGTAGATCACGAAAGCTTATGCTCAAATAAATTGGTTAAAACATGGACCCTGCACCAAAGAGACAATAGATACATGCAGACAGACTGGAAGGGGGAGGGGTTACAAGGAAACAATAAGACAATATTGGTCAGCATCACCCAAAGATTTGGATTTAAATTTATATGGAGGGCCTCCAAGAGGAAGAGATTAAATATTTTTATGTTTTGGTCAACAAATATCTTAACTGAAAGAAAACATAGCTCATGTATCTGAATGATAAAACTGGTATTAAAAGAATTAATCTTAAAGCTTCTGAAATCTGCTTATGGCAAAACTGCCACATCTCCTACCACCTCCTGAACACTGGTCGTATCAAATTCCTCAAAATTCCTTTCATGTTCCACAGTAATTGTTACAAGAAAAGTTCATTCCCTGTCAGGCACATGCATTTCATCACCCTCCGAGAATACACTGCCATAAACAGTTTGAGAGAGGAAAAAGCATCATTTGCAACATTTTCTTTTTTTACAGTGACAATAAGGAAGCTATAAAAAGAACCTAGCTGTGTTTCAGGGCAAATATGCTTTAGAGGGATATTATCACATCTCCTGGAGATTTCTTTCCCTCTATCAATCATTGTTATGATGGGTAAAAAGACAAAGTCTGCTTCTGGTCAGCTCATTAGTTCTTATTGCCCTGAGAAATAATTCTGATATAAAAAAAGAAAAGACAAGGAAAGTGTTCCTGTGCACTTTGGGTCTGATCCAAAGCCCACTGGAGCCTTCCCATTGATTCCAAAAGCATCAGATCAGGCCTTTAGAAGTGTTACAGCTCAATGAAACAAAAGTAATAGAAATATACTTTTATTAAGGTTTTGGGTATGACCAAATTCTCTGTAAAAATCAGGAGGTAGTACAAAAAATCAGTGTGGACATGTAACAACATACTATCGAGCGGGGGACAAAGGCATTTTGGAATAAACAGTTTATTTATTAAACTACTCATACGTGTAAGTATTTGAAGAATTTGGGCCCTAAATTGTTTTTTCCTTACTACTTTTTCCAGCATCTTACACAGTAGGGTCCTGATCGTTTTAGGGGAGACTCTACATGCTATAAAAGGCCAGAATTTATACTAAGTTACAAATGGCCAACAAGAAATAGCAACAGTGTTGGTGTTTAAACTTTGTAATGTTGCATTAGGCACAAAGGCTCTAATTCATCAAGTCACATAAAAACATGCCTATTAACACGGGCACTACTCACAAACTTAAAGTGAGGCATGTGCTTAAGTAACTTCTTGAATTAGAGCCAAAATGGGAGAATCTTTAGGCATGTCCTTTATCATCAGTCATTATCCTACATGATCTTCACTTTCTGCCAAGAGCCCTCAACGTCCCCCCACCCCCCACAGCCCAACCCCCTGACCCATCCTCATTCACCCCAAATCCCTCATCCCTGGCCCCACACCAGAGCCCATAACCCCTCCCACATCCCAACCCCCTGCCTCAGCCCAGAGTCCCCTCCCATACTCTGAACCCCTCAGCTCCACCCCGCCCAGTCTGGAGCCCCCTCCTGCACCCTGAACGCCTCATTTCTTGCCCTACCCCGGAGCCCGCACCCTTACCCCAACTCCCTGAGCCCGCTCGGTGAAAATGAGCGGGTGAGTGAGGCTGGGGAGAGCGAGCGACAGAGGAAGGGCGGGATGGAGTGAGTGGGGGCAAGGCCTCGGAGAAGGGGTGGGGCAGAGAGCTGGGCAAAGGTGTTCGGTTTTGTACAAGTAGAGTTGGCAACCCTAGCTCAAGTGGAGCAGAGGCGGCAGGTAACAAAGAGTGAGTGAGGCTAGGAGGGAGTCTGGGGAGGTAGCAAACTGTGAGGGGGAAATTTTTTGCCCAGACAGTTAACATTTGCCACACTTAAAAGGAGCTGAAAAGAGGGTCTATAATGGGAAGTATTGGGCAATCTTAATAGTAGGCCATCCTATGAGCCCTCCCTATAATTAATATTCATAGACAATGAAGAATTTCTAAACTGTTGCCCATTTAAGGTTTGGGGATTTATTTGTTTTGTGCTTTGTTTATAATTACCAAGTTCATTAACAGCTGCTTTTCTAACATGAATGATAGTTTGATGTTAAGATGTACCTATCGAGTCACAGATGTCTGAACAAAGTTCATATATTAGAGTTATAACTATAATGTATAGGTCCTTGCTGTAAGTATCATAGAATCATAGAATATCAGGGTTGGAAGGGACCTCAGGAGGTCATCTAGTCCAACCCCCTGCTCAAAACAGGGCCAATCCCCAATTAAATCATCCCAGCCAGGGCTTTGTCAAGCCTGACCTTAAAAACTTCTAAGGAAGGAGATTCTACCACCTCCCTAGGTAACGCATTCCAGTGTTTCACCACCCTCCCAGTGAAAAAGTTTTTCCTAATATCCAACCTAAACCTCCCCGACTGCAACTTCAGACCATTACTCCTTTTCCCGTCCTCTTCTACCACTGAGAATAGTCTAGAACCCTCCTCTCTGGAACCACCTCTCAGGTAGTTGAAAGCTGCTATCAAATCCCCCCTCATTCTTCTCTTCTGCAGACTAAACAATCCCAGTTCCCTCAGCCTATCCTCATAACTCATGTGTTCCAGAACCCTAATCATTTTTGTTGCCTTTCGCTGGACTCTCTCCAATTTATCCACATCCTTCTTGTAGTGTGGGGCCTAAAAGTGGACACAGTACTCCAGATGAGGCCTCACCAATGTCGAATAGAGGGGAACGATCACGTCCCTCGATCTGCTCGCTATGCCCCTACTTATACATCCCAAAATGCCATTGGCCTTCTTGGCAACAAGGGCACACTGCTGACTCATATCCAGCTTCTCGTCCACTGTCACCCCTAGGTCCTTTTCCACAGAACTGCTGCCTAGCCATTCGGTCCCTAGTCTGTAGCTGTGCATTGGGTTCTTCCGTCCTAAGTGCAGGACCATGCACTTATCCTTACTGAACCTCATCAGATTTCTTTTGGCCCAATCCTCCAATTTGTCTAGGTCCCTCTGTATCCTATCCCTGCCCTCCAGCGTATCTACCAATCCTCCCAGTTTAGTATCATCCGCAAATTTGCTGAGAGTGCAATCCACACCATCCTCCAGATCATTTATGAAGATATTGAACAAAACCGGTCCAAGGACTGACTCCTGGGGCACTCCACTTGACACCGGCTGCCAACTAGAAATGCAGCCATTGTTCACTACCCGTTGAGCCCGACAATCTAGCCAACTTTCTACCCGCCTTATAGTGCATTCATCCAGCCCGTACTTCTTTAACTTGCTGACAAGAATACTGTGGGAGACAGTGTCAAAAGCTTTGCTAAAATCAAGAAACAATATATCCACTGCTTTCCCTTCATCCACAGAACCAGTAATCTCATCAGAGAAGGCGATTAGATTAGTCAGGCGTGACCTTCCCTTGGTGAATCCATGCTGACTGTTCCTGATCACTTTCCTCTCATATAAGTGCTTCAGGATTGATTCCTTGAGGACCTGCTCCATGATTTTTCCAGGGACTGAGGTGAGGCTGACTGGCCTGTAGTTCCCAGGATCATCCTTCTTCCCTTTTTAAAAGATTGGCACTACATTAGCCTTTTTCCAGCCATCTGGGACTTCCCCCGTTCGTCACGAGTTTTCAAAGATAATGGTCAATGGCTCTGCAATCACAGCTGCCAATTCATTTAGCGCTCTCGGATGCAACTCGTCTGGCCCCATGGACTTGTGCACGTCCAGCTTTTCTAAATAGTCCCTAACCACCTCTTTCTCCACAGAGGGCTGGCCATCTACTCCCCATGTTGTGATGCCCAGCGCAGAAGTCTGGGAGTTGTCCTTGTTAGTGAAGACAGAGGCAAAAAAAGCACTGAGCACATTAGCTTTTTCCACATCCTCTGTCACTAGGTTGCCTCCCTCATTCAGTAAGGGGCCCACACTTTCCTTGGCTTTCTTCTTGTTGCCAACATACCTGAAGAAACCCTTCTTGTTACTCTTGACATCTCTGGCTAGCTGCAGCTCCAGGTGTGATTTGGCCCTGCTGATTTCATTCCTACATGCCCGAGCAATATTTTTATACTCTTCCCTGGTCATATGTCCAACCTTCCACTTCTTGTAAGCTTCTTTTTTATGTTTAAGATCCGCTAGGATTTCACCGTTAAGCCAAGCTGGTCGCCTGCCATATTTACTATTCTTTTCACTCATCGGGATGGTTTGTCCCTGTAACCTCAACAGGGATTCCTTGAAATACAGCCAGCTCTCCTGGACTCCTTTCCCCTTCATGTTAGTCCCCCAGAGGATCCTACCCATCCGTTCCCTGAGGGAGTCGAAGTCTGCTTTCCTGAAGTCCAGGGTCCGTATCCTGCTGCTTACCTTTCTTCCCTGTGTCAGGATCCTGAACTCAACCAACTCATGGTCACTGCCTTCCAGATTCCCGTCCACTTTTGCTTCCCCCACTAATTCTTCCCTGTTTATGAGCAGCAGGTCAAGAAAAGCTCTCCCCCTAGTTGGCTCGTCTAGCACTTGCACCAGGAAATTGTCCCCTACGCTTTCCAAAAACTTCCTGGATTGTCTGTGCACTGCTGTATTGCTCTCCCAGCAGATATCAGGAAGATTAAAGTCACCCATGAGAACCAGGGCGTGCGATCTAGTAGCTTCTGTGAGTTGCCGGAAGAAAGCCTCATCCACCTCATCCCCCTGGTCCAGTGGTCTATAGCAGACTCCCACCACTATATCACTCTTGTTGCTCACACTTCTAAACTTAATCCAGAGACACTCAGGTTTTTCTGCAGTTTCGTACCAGAGCTCTGAGTAGTCATACTGCTCCCTTACATACAGGGTTACTCCCCCACCTTTTCTGCCCTGCCTGTCCTTCCTGAACAGTTTATAACCATCCATGACAGTACTCCAGTCATGTGAGTTATCCCACCAAGTAGATGCGTCAAAAAGTACTGCTAGTATGCTGGTACTGAATTTCAGATGAATTCAGATTTGAATGACATTTTGTAATTTTGAATAAGCAACTGCAAAAATAAAACAAGCAAAGACATTATATAGCTGCATGCTATATGCTATTAGGATTTCCATTCAAGTGCAAGAAATACAAACGATGGTATATTCAAAAGTTGGATAACACTAATATTTGGAAAGGTGAAATGAAGAACTGTAAAAACTTTGCAAAATTTTACCCACAAAGTAATTCTGGCCCCTTTGCTCTCCTGTAATAAGTACTCTGGAATTACAGCATAACTGCAAGACAACTTTAGGTTTCTGAACTAGTCCCAGTGTGACGAACACGTTTTTTAATTGAAAAAATAAAATGTCCAAGAAGGTCAAGTTTTGAACTCCTCTGGGTTAATACAGCCCTTATTTTCGAAAGTGGAAAAAAGTGGATCAGAAATAGGACGTTAACTAATAAGTTAGGACAAAACCAGAACAATCCTTCAGTGTAGCCACTTTGAAATTTGCTTGTATTTTCTTTACTTGCACACATTGCACAATGTATTTTGGTTTTATTATTTTGTGTTTTTGTGTTCTGCACTCTCCTTCATTATAGTTTGGTTCTGCATATAGAGCTGAAAGCATGTGTTGCCACTGCTCATTTTTAAATATTCCCTGTAGAGTTGAGTGTGAGGATATTGTTTGCATGGGTGGATATAGCGTGCAGGTACCAGCTTTGTACTGAAAATTGATTCCAGTCTGAGAGACTTATACAGTAAGAACTCACTTTGTAAGTAGTTAGATCCTGGAAAAATGCATTTGTTGTGGTACAGTTCTTTCTGGAATCTGAGCCTATCACCACTGTCGTTTGTTAACACACAGTAACCTCTGAAAAGCTCTTCATAAAAGGGTAAGGATAAACACTGAGCATTAATTTGTCTATTTTAAAAAAATAAAATTACATTCCTATTAGTTAAAAGTTAAACTAGTATTACTTATCTGACAGCAATGCCCAGCACATGCCAAGTGCTATACAGAAACACCCTAAAATGCTTCCAATCTAAAAAAAGACATACAGATAAACAGATGAAGGGTTGAGACAAGGTGTTCCCCCTCCATCTGATACTAGAAATTCAGACACAGACTTCTCTTATATAGCTGGAAATTTCTTCAGAAAAAAAAATCCCAAATCAAAACAAAAAACTCTTGGTATTAGTAATATTTGGTGATCTACAAATAAAACAGGTTTTACAGCTGCACTGGGAAAAGGGAAAGTCACAATAAATCCACAATATTTTTCAAAAGAAAGTTAGTTTTGATTTGTTAAAACTTTGTTGCATAGAAAAATTAGGTATGTGAATTACTACTTTGCACTGTATGTCACCGGACTTTATTGCCTTCCCTAATTTCTACAACTGGGAAAGAATTAAACCACACAATCCATTTAATATTTAAAAAAAATAAATACAATATATTTAAATAAACATTCTGTGCAGACCTTTGACTAATGTTTTGTGTATCTGATAAGTAGTGAAGAGAATTTTACGGGGGGGTGGGGGGGTGGAATGGAGGGGGGAATCAAGATAGACCAAGCTGTAAGTTCAACTGTTTACAAAAAGAGGAAACAAAATGCTATACTTACATAGGGAATTGTGTCCAAGGTGTCTGTGTTGACTATTATAGGGGCGGGACTAGCCTGAGAGAAAAAGAAAGGGGGGGAAACAAATTTAAATACTTTAAACTATTGAATATTAAAAACCACAGTAACATGAAATTCAGAGCTAGCACCCCTACCTCCCAGTGAATTCACAAGGAACAATGGTGTGAGCCTTGGGTATCACTGAATTAATTGGTATTTGAGGTCAGTAGGAGGTACTCAGTACCTTGCAGGATTGTACCCAAAGAGCCTGATCTAAAGTACACTAAGTCAATAGGAATCTTTCCATTAACGTCAATGGTCTTTGGATTAGGATCTAACTGCACAAGTAGTAAACATCTACTGGTTACTATTGTATGAAATAGGGAGTTTGGGGGTCTCAGGGCTCTATGTAAACATGAGTTTATTTGTTTCAACTCCCATTGTGTACACACTCCAAGTCTTGCATCTGAACAAAATTAATTTAACGTTAATGACAGAACCCAGAAGCAGGCAAGTTTCAAGCAGTTTCAAGTCTCACTCGAAGCACTGAGCACAGCTCTACTATCAAGTACCTTTCTTTAGCCTAGCATTTCACAGCCCAAGAAGCAGCCACCCTACGCCTCCCACGTCAAAAAAAAAAAAAAAAAAAGGGTATTGATGCAGTAATTCAAGTGCTTTCCTGTAACCACACTGTTTCTAACCTTTCAATTTCATGATGTAAGAGAATAACTTCCATCTAAAGAGAAACTATAGGTTATATGCAACCACATTTAACATTTGCTAAAATTATTTCCAGTTATACAATTGTCCAATCACAGGGAATACACTGAGAACAAAACACACATATTTTGGTACTCTAAAGTAGGTGCAATTCAGCTGATGACCTGTCTTCATCTATTACAGTATTGTACGATTTGATATTAAAAACCACATTCTAAATTTCTGAAACTAGGCATTCTCTGTGCCTACCTTTCATGCAGTTATCCTCACTGGTGCTCAGTAGCTTTAGTTAGCTTAAACGAATATATACAAGTTTCAGAATCTTTTTCATTTAGACTGTTATAATTTCAGTTATAGGCCATGCAGGAAAGATTTATAATGTGTAACTGCTGCATTTAAAAATACAGACCTTCCATATCTACCTGCAACTTCACTTTAGCTTTCATGAATGTTCAGCTCAATACTGAGTATCAATTCTTTTGTCTATATTATAAATAGAAAAAAAAAAAGATGGTTTTCGAGATAATACTGCTGTTTCTGTCAACCTTTACATTTCATTGAAATCCTGGTTTTACTTCTCCATATTGATTAACCTTAACATCAGATAGTCAGGGCAAAATAAATCTAGGATAGTTCCCTCAGCTCTTTTATTATTTACAATCTCCAGAATTTAAATGCCTTGTCATTCCCTAATCAAGCAATATTTGTTAAGCTACTGGAATCAATCAGCAGCCCATATTTTTCTCATCACTTTCCCACTCTTGCAGGTAACTCAGGCCCTAATTACAAAAAAATCCAGCAATGTATTCATTTTTCAGACAGTACTTTTAAGAAGTTTCTCAGCAGGAAAACAATGCAAGTGATGAAGAAGCATAGGGACATTATAAAATAAGATTAGTTAAAGACTTGTAATTTCTTTGGAGAACTCCTCAACTGCACCGTAATCATGCAACCTGAAATGACAATGGAACATGTCCATCAATAAAGAACTTGCTTGGCCCTGTTTTAGGAACTCAGACTTCTGTTGACAGGTGAACAAACTGTTGAAAGATAAGGTATGCCTGCACAATGCAAAACAAATACTTTCCAGATAAGTCAAGAGCCTGATATCTGAGAGCATTTTAGGTGAAAGGACTCCTGGAATTTTCCATGGTTGGCAAGTGATAAGTGATAGATCTAAAACCAAAAGACTCCAAAGTCGGGGGATGATTTCTTTGTTGGGGTCTGTTCCTCTTCTTATTTTTCACTCCAAGTTGCAGGTCCAATGGGTATCAAGCCACCTGGGCCTCAAAACATGGGGATTCTTGTGTTTTGATAATGTACCCTTAGCTATCTGGGACATGGTCCTGCCTGCTCATTGCACACTTCCTTCACTGAAACTGCTATTAGGAGGAGAACTTTACCTTTCAAAATGACCATGCCTCCAGTGTTTTCTAGCAGACAGGGGTCGAGACAAGGAAACAAAAGATGTGTGGTTCTATTCCCAATTCTGCCACTTGACTTCCTGTGACACCTTGGACAAGTCACCTAACTGCTCTGCCTTGGTTTCCTAAGTTGTCAAATGGATCTTGTGATTCTTATTTGCCTTTGAAAAAGATGTTGAGATCAGCGGATGACAAGCAGTAGATAAGTGCTAAGAACTAGTATATTTTAATAATGAACCGTTAGTCCTGGAGTTTCAAAAATGCACTTATTCTACCGGCAACCTCCTGCTCAGCAGGATGAACTCCACTCATGAGTTAATATAAATATAATATAAAGAAGGGACTCCTTTAGGACAGATGGTTCCAGGACTCTAGGTACTGGATTTTAGAGATAGTGACAGAGAAGCATATTGAATCGACAGAAAAGCATATTGAATTGAGCACCACCCCAGGCAGATAGGAACTTGGCGCCTATGTCCCAGCCCCTCCACCCCCCTATGGACAGCACTGGCTGGGGTCACACCAAAATGCAGCCCCATGGTTTAGGGCAGTGGTTCTCAAACTTTTGTATTGGTGACCCCTTTTACACAGCAAGCCTCTGAGTGCAACTCCCCCCCCCACTTATGAATTAAAAACTCCCATTTTTTTTAACACTATTATAAATGCTGAAGTGAAGTGTGGTTTACTTCACAGTGGAGGCTGACAGCTTACAACCCCCCATGTAATAACCTTGTGACTCCCTGAGGGGTCACGACCCCCAGTTTGAGAACCCCTGGTTTAGGGTCTATTTCATCGAAAGATGTGGAAAGGAGACCATCACTAAATACAGTAACTCTAAATCTAGAGATGCTATTGTCCTGACAATACCTATAAGTGAATTGATCCGTGGTCTGCTATGCATATCCAATTTTGTCAAGTTGAGATGGTTTGTTTAGGCTTAGCAAGGTACTGATATCTTCACGGACAATGATGAGCAAGACCCTAGAACTATCCGAGATCTATCCTGTATATTCTTTCCAATTTCTTATGCCTCAGCCTTCAGCATCTTGGCAATCTACTGTGACATGACTGTTACAAATCTGGACACAGGAGAAAGATCTGGGACTGATGGCTCCTACCCATTTGCTTTTAAAACCATCAATATTTCTTATTCTGATCCACTTTCAACACTGACAAGATCTACTGAAGTGTTTCATCTCTCACTCCTCTTCCCACATGCCCATGGATGTCATTCTTCATTAAAATTTTCTGACTGTGGTAGCCCAGCACACAAACAGATTTGATATCTGATTCAATGAGTATATAATGTCTTCAAAGTAAACTAGTGCAAGATTTCTAATGGCGAGTAGTAACACGTGTAACATCCAGAAATGCTTTAATGTCCTTTGTGTTCAGAAAATCATGGTTTCTTTGTTCCTGATAGAACTTACTGGGTCCAAGAATTCATTGAAAGACGAAGAAAAGAGGCTTAGCTTTTGCTTTCTTTTCTCACTCTCTCAACTACTTTTCAGAGGATGCTATTTGTTATAATAGTAGCGTATTGTGTTCCAGACAAACTACTTAAATGGAGAAAACTAGTGATTAAGGATACAGAAACATCAACACAGGCAACAGTGGCAGCAAACGCAAGGTATTCTGTAGGAGAGGCACCAGCCAGGGTGACATTCAAAATGTGCAAGAATAAAAGCTGAAGGAACTTTTTCTGTTTCATTGTTACAGGACAGATCTCCCGCGATCCACAAAACAGCACCATGTGAAGGAATTTACTAAGGCTAGCGTCTGAGTTCTCATGAATAATTCTAGTTAGACTCATAAAGTGTCTATAAGTGATCCATCCAAGAAGTTATTTTCACCCATGAAACAAACAAAAGATTATAAATATGTTTTCCACACAACCAGTCAAAGCGCTTTACTACCAGTCAAAGCGCTTGCTACCACAAATAGTCCCATGGAATGCTTACTCTATGAGCAATTCACAGGAGTAAAAATGGTATAATGATAGTAATAAGCACTATGCCTGATTAGATGGCTTTTGAAGTACTGGACTCAAAAATTGATAGTGGAACTGGGACTAAGATAATGATACTGTGATAGATAGAGTTTTTTAATTTCTCGGTTTCTGAGTAGGTTTAGTTGTTTTTTAAACAGAGAGCTGACTATTTGAACAAGAAGTTTAAGTCATATTTAAGGACTCATGTACTCCAAAGCAAGCTGGCCTTGGTGAGACTGGATATTCTGGGAAGCTTCATTTTACCATTTACATTTTCTCTCTTTCGGTCTGTCTCTCTATCTTTATATTAGTAATACATAAGAGCACTAGTCCCTACATTTATTTTACATTGTCCATGCATAGTCAATTTCCAGTATGTTGCAGCGTTTTGTGTGAACAATGCATACATTTAACAGAGAAGAAAGATGATATTTCTGGCAACTGGATATAGGACAAGTGAATACACAAATGAATACAATCATCGTCATTAGGTCTCAGAGCCAACACAACGGGGATGAATGGGACACTTTACACTTCTCAGTTTTATTGTTTCAGGCTGTTTGAAGCCTCAGAAATGTTACCCGCTCAATTTAGGGCACCTCACCTATACCCTAGCCAGGGCTCAAGGTGTGACCAGGTCAGTTCAGGCACCCTCACCCTTTCCCTACCAAACACCCGGAGTTTCATCCAAAACTGGTTTAATATGAGGGCGGTTGAACAGGTCTCAGGCCTACAGAAAGACAACACTGCATTAGTTTTAACTCAGTTCACTTTTTCAAGGTTTTTCTCAGAACTAGAAGAGCTAAAATACGTGCTTACACTCGCAGAGAAAGGGTGCAAGCAACCACATGCACAGATTGAGAATTATTTGTGTGTGCGTGCATTGACACACACACACACACGCTTCTAATTTAAATATACAGATCAAGACTCCAGAATCTCAACTTTCAGTCTAAAATATATATTGAGATTAACCTGACCATTTACCACAGAACTGTGCTCCAGAATTCTATGAGGCCACAAAGTCACACAATACATAGTTGCTTAGTCTTATGCACCTCTGCATTTCATGAAACTCATTTTCCATCAAGTTTTGACACTATGTTTTAAAAAATCAATTTGTTTTATATGAAACTGATAAACTAAAGACAGAGACAGAGCTCCCTTGAACAACTAAAGAGTAACTTCACAGCAAATAGTTCTCCCTTCTATATATAGATGTGAAACAGAAAAAAAGTCACTTGTTATATTGCTATCAGACAGTCACTGGCAGAGTAGAAGAAAAGTGCCTCAAGAAAGCCTCAAGGCCTTTCCTTATCAAACGTAAGGAAATGTAACATATAATGCAGCTGCCATATAAACCCATTACAAGTTAAACTAAATAATGTATCTCAAAGTTATTACAGAATGTGTATATTTGGACTTTATTTCCACTTTTAATTTAAAAAAAAAATAGAATTTTCCAATTTTTATAAAAAGCTATTAGCGGTGATATTATCTATCAAGAATAAATTTGGATCTAGGCAGAAACTGACATCTCCATCCGGATCAGCAAGATGCCAATGGGAATTGTTTCTCAAATAAACCCAAACCAAACCAATCTAATCTATTATATACTCTTCTGATATTGCTTGACAGTGGCTTAAATTAGCAATGATTAACATAATAGCAGTAACTTTATATCCAATATCTGATTCAGTGAAGAACATAATAATGTCAAAAGAGTAAGTGCTGAAGAATAGGAGATATAATTATGATAGGTCTATAATTCTGCTCAAGATAAACAACAATAAGATTTTAGTTGACTAACTGCTGGCATCTCAGCTTTCTAGGCACACAGAAGAGTAGGTCCATTTGCCTTAAGCTAGGGAACTAAAATGAAACCTGGTAGTGAGAATCACACAGGTTTCTGACCACTGGATCTCAGCTGGCTAGTGTGAGAGAAATTGTTCAACTGTCTCACACTAGAGCCTCAATTTACTAAAGCATTCCTAGGCCATGGTCCTGCATAATTAGGGACCTATTCAGGAAGGATGCTTAAACACATGCTTGACTTTGAATGCATGCTCAAGTTGGTTTGAAAAATCAATGGCACTTAAACATGGATGGTTAAACTTAAGCACCTGTTTAGTTGCTTTCTTGAATCCAGGAAACTGAGTCCCAACATCTACAGAGTAGGAATCCATGCTGTCATAAATATAAAGGGAAGGCTAACCACTTTTAAATCCCTCCAGGCCAGAGGAAAAAACCCTTTCACCTGTAAAGGGTTAAGAAGCTAAAGATAACCTTGCTGGTACCTGACCAAAATGACCCATGAGGAGACAAGATACCTTCAAAGCTGGGGCGGGGGGAGACAGGGGGGACAAAGGGTTCTCTCTGTCTGTGTGTTGCTTTTGCCCGGACCAGAGCAGAAATGCAGGTTAGAACTCCTGAAAGGGCTAATAAGCAATCTAGTTAGATATGTGTTAGACTCTGTTTTGTTTAAATGGCTGATAAAATAAGTTGTGCTGAATAGAATGTATATTCCTTGTTTTGTGTCTTTTTGTAACTTAAGGTTTTGCCTAGAGGGATTCTCTATGTTTTGAATCTGATTACCCTGTAAAGGTATTTACCATCCTGATTTTACAGAGGTGATTCTTTTACTTTTTCTTCAAGTAAAATTCTTCTTTTAAGAACCTGATTGCTTTTTCATTGTTCTTAAGATCCAAGGTTTGGGTCTGTGTTCACCTATGCAAATTGGTGAGGATTTTTATCAAGCCTTCCCCAGGAAAGGGGGTGTAGGGTTTGGGTGGATTTTGGTGGGGGGGAAAGACGTTTCCAAGCGGACTCTTTCCCTGTTATATATGTATTAGACGCTTGGTGGTGGCAGCAATAAAGTCCAAGGGCAAAAGGTAAAATAGTTTGTACCTTAGGGAAGTTATAACCTAAGCTGGTAAAAATAAGTTTAGGGGGGTTTTCATGCAGGTTCCCTAGAGTTCAGAGTGGGGAAGGAACCTTGACACATGCAATATGATTTCTTTAGAGATGTATCACATCAAAATCTTGACACCTGATAACAAAGTTGAAGTTTTCATGTAGTTTATAAAAATTTTAATACAAGATGATGCATGCTGGAAAAAATCTGATTTGGCACTGCAAATATTCAAGTGGCAAAAAATCCCTACTGGAAGAAGTTATCTAAATATCAACAAAGTAATCCAAACTGACAATTCCATTGATATGTTTAAAAAGGTGTATTTTAAGCATTTTATTTAATTGTTTCCATAACTTTTATTATTTGTTCAGGCAATAGAAAGGTATTTTACAAAATAGTACACCAAATTAATATACAATAGCGACACTTATTGTATATTAAAAGTATGTTTGTCTAACATACTTTTTCATTGCATAAACAATAAAAATAATAGCCCTTTCTTTAACAGTTTTTTAGCTTTTGCATCAGCTAAAATAATGCCTTGTGATTTCCAGGGCATGTTTACACTGCAGCTGGTAGCATGGCTCCCAGCGAGGGTAGACGGACTTGCAATAGCTTCAGGGCCGAATAAACACACAGGCAAACTAGGCACATAACTAGGGCCCAAATTCATATGGGGGGCAATTTTAAAAAAATCTATTTGAATTTGCATACAAACTGAAAGAACTTCACGCACTCAAATGAATGGCATTGTGACCTGGGCACAGGGTCACACCACCTCTCACTCAAATTTAGTCCAGCCGCCTCTCCAGCTTCCCAGACAACCCCTGAGTCAAGACTAGTTTCACTCAAGCTAACATGCTAAAATTAGTGGTGTGGACGTTGCGGCTCTAAATGAGACTTGGGCTAGTCACCCAAGTCCACCCAATCCTCTGAGTCTGAGCTCAGGTGGCTAGCCCAAGTCTCTGCTGGAGCCATACATGTCCATACTGCTATTTGTATATGTTAGCTCAAGCAATCCTAGAGTGAGTCTCGCTACCCACGCTGGAAGGCATGGTGCCATCTGCTGTGTAAATGTATCATGAGGCTTTTAAATGGTGAAAGGCCCATAGAGTGGCTTCTCCACTGGTTGTTATAGGCGCCAGAATTGAGCTGGGCAAGTCAAACCCCCACCGCACACTCACAAAGTATATTTTCTGTAGGATGCCAATGGACAATGCCTTGAAGATTTGATAATACTTTGGATATGCTTATATATATAAATATATAAAATATATGCATTTTACGTTCACTTGCTGAAAACTGCAAAGTTCTTAACAAAAACAATTAGAGGAATAATTCAAAAGATATTTCCAAATCTGTGCACCACCACTGTAAGATAGCAAATTATGTCATATAGGGTGAAATTCATAGGAGAAATAATTAAAGCACCCTCATATCTTAAATTAATACAGAGTGATAAAAAATATATCAAAATATAAGAGCTAACTTATCTTCTACTGCATCATCACTGCTAAATAACTCACAATTTTGAATATCTTCAAGTTTTATGTTTGTTCTAATGCACCCCTTCTAGAATATGTAATTGCTTGATACCTGGAACAGATGCGAAACCTCTTGGGTGAAAATCACAGTCTAACTGAAGTCATTAAGAAAATTCAAATGGACTTCAATGGAGCCAGGATTTCATCCATGTTTCTACTCTGTATGGGTTTTCTTTTATTTCAGTCTACCTTTTATGTTCTTGTTAAATAAGTCTTCTCTATTACAGTGCAAATGTTTTGTTTTCACTGATTCAGTGGAAATGATATCAAAGTTATAAACAAAAAAAATCCATGACAAATCATCTCATTTTTAATTTATTCAGTATGCATCTGGATCAAATAGAAATGCATTAATCAGCCTTGCAGTGAATGAAGATAAAAACTCTGCTTCTGACTGAAGGAACCCCTCGCCCACAAATCATTCTATTCATGTCATCTCTTCAAAATCAAAGGCTGCATTGCCCATGACATTACTTTTTGCTGGTAATCTTTAAAAGTAATGGTGTACTAGACTTTCAAAGCAATAACCCAACGTGCTATTTTGCTGTATTTTCCACAGCCTGAAGTACCTGAAGATTAAGTGTCACCTTTATTCCTTTACTAACAGGAATTTCATGGGAATGAAAAAAAAAATAAGAATTAGACTAAAATCAAGGTTGAACAACAAACAAAAGGAAATTCAAATTTAAAAGTGAAATAGGCAAATGAGTTGGACAGAATTAGGATCTATTATAGGGGATTTATTACAATATAATAGAATTCCAAAGGATAAAACACATCTGCTTTCAGTATCCAATCAGTTACATTATACTTCATACACAGCAAACCAGAAATAATATAATAACTGAACAAGTGCCAGTTAGAGCTGACTTGTACTTGGCAATAGTGCAAGCTTTAGAGAGTGGGGCTTATTTCCAGTCAACATAAGTGGTGCAACATCTGAGAAAGCAGATTTGGGAGAAGAAATAAGATTGCAGAAGAAGGTGGTAGACTTTAGAAAGGAGAGAGTTTCACCAAGGTTTCCAGGCAAAAGAATGAGTAGTATGTAGCCAACATCAGTATTAAGTAAGGCGGCGAGTTTGTCACAGAGGTCAAGGATTCCATGACCTTCTGGGACCTCCATGACTTCTGCAGCAGCTGGCCCAGGGGCTGCCTGAGCAGGCAGCCCCTGGGCCAGCTGCACCAGCTGCTGCTGTGGCAGTGTCAGGCCACCGCACCCCCTCCCGCAGCAGGAGTGTGGGTGTGGGAAGGGGCTCAGGGCTGGGGTGCAGGAGGTGGTGAGAATTCAGGGCAGTGCTTAGTTCGGGGGGGGCTCTCCAGAAGTGGCGAGCTGTCCCTCCTTCAGCTCCTAGGCAGAGGCATGGCCAGACAGCTTTGTGCGCTGCCTCCGCCCACAGGCACTGCCCTCGCAGCTCCCATTGGCCATGGTTCCCGGCCAATGGGAGCTGCGGAGCCAGCACTCTGACAGAGGCAACACACAGAGCTGCCTAGGAGCTGAGGGAGGAACATGTCGCTGCTTCAGGGGACTTGAGCAGAATCAGTTAGGGACCCTACCAGCCCCGCCAACCCCTCCTCCCCAGCACCAGCGGGAGTCCCAGGTACTCCCCCCAGAGCAACCGCGATGCCCCCGGACCACTCGCCCCCCCCACCCCCGCCCACCAGCAGCACGCCCGGACTGCCCTCCACCCCCCCAAGGCTTAGTCAGGGGTATATAGTACAAGTCACATATAGTACAAGGACAGATCACGGACCGTGAACTTTTGTTTACTGCCCGTGACCTGTGTCTGACTTTTACAAAAAATATCTGTGACTAAAACATAGCCTTAGTAATAAGTCAGTACTGGACAGCCAGCAGGAGAAAAGCCAGGGGATGTACTGTCCATAGGAAAGGTCATATTAACTCCTTCTTCTGGTTAATGGTATAGGTGTAAAGCTATTTTGCCATATGCCTTTCACTTAACCTCCTGAACGTTTATTTAAGTCATAATAATAGGCAACAGGTGAAATTATTAAGCATGGTTTTTAAATATCTACTACAGACTCAAAGTCAAGCTGCCCTGGACTGTAGCAAATAGAAAGTATTTTAATTTTTATGTCAGTAAAAATAACCAACCAAGTTGTTAATTATCTCAGCTCACTTACAAATCCACAACATCCTGTTTGGCAGGTCTAAAAGTATAAATGAGCTCAGCTAAACTCAACTTTCTGGATCACATACATCACCACACACCATAATTATTTTCTTCAAATATTTTGGAGAGCAATGTAATGTGAACTATTGCCTTTCTACCAGAACACAGTGTTCTGCAGGTTGTTTCTGGGGACAGTGAGCAGCCAGAAAGAGAAGACTTTGTGAAGAATTTTTGACAATTCAATAATATCCTCAGGATAAACAACCAGGCTGTACTTTCTACTACAAGATCTTAACAATATAGGCAATGTGGTTTTGGTTTTGAACAAAGCAAATCTACAGCTAGAAGGGGAAAAAAGATACAGCGTGAAGAATATCTATGATAATTCCAGTAAGAGGAGTGGCACCCTTTTCTTAAGTTATTAATACTGATGTAGAACCACATCAGTACGCAGCACACAGGAAACTCAAATAACTTGAGGGAGCTCCATTTCCTCTTTCATATCTGAAGGCCCGTGTAGCACACTATTGAACATAAAGGTTATTCAGAGCTTGTCTCACCAATTTAGTAAGTGATATGTGAAAAAAGAAATCATGAGTTCTTATTCCCATCACATAACAATGAAACTCGGATTGACTAAAATGAATGTTATAACCTTCCATTAACAACTGGAAGAAAATTACTGTGAATCAATGTAACTAGAGCCAGCATTTCTTTTGACAATGTAAACACACACACCACATCATATATTATGATGAAGCTTTTACATACTAGTTATCAAATTCTTCAGCTGTGACATCTAAGCTTAAAATGTTACATATTTAAGGGCAACACTAGCCCTGATGGGAAACTAGCCTGATGGAAAATTGCATAATTGTCTGGTTTCTGGAATGAATTAAGAAGGAGTGTTTACCCAGATTAAAGAATCCAATCAATTTTAAATAATCTGGATTTACCACTTCACTATTTGTCTAAATCTTTGAGACAATCTGAAAATATAAAATGTAACATTCAAACTGGGCATATCGATGAAGTTTGGAGTAAACAATCAACCCCCTTCACAGGATTTGTGGAAGTGACAAAGATTAAAAATTAATGGTGAGAAGTCATTTATAGCTCAGTTTGGAGGGATCGGAGTTTTGAATTAAGCAACTGACCTGGTCAGAGAAACTGCTTAGGAAAGCCTAAGCTAAATCCCTAGACTCTGCAAAATGAATTCAGGACATTTGGATTCTATTCCTAGCTTTGCCATTGACTCCTTTAGGTAAGTATAAATCCAGCAAAGTTTGTGAGACACTGAGATAATCTGGGGATGAGGCCCATAGAAAAGCCTACAAGTAAAGTGTGAAAGAAGATATTCTGTCCTGTTTTAGATAAAAAACAGATCACCAGTAACTATAGACTTTGTGTAAATACATCTGTTGGTTATATTTAAAAGGTCAGTGTATTCTTTTTTTAGAGACCCATTTTTGGAGCCAAACCATGACAATACATTTATACAAATTGGATGTCTAAAAGAACAATTGGCTTCTACTGTAAGGGGAAACAATTACACGTGAGGAACAAGACTGGCTTTGACACATCTTTAGCTGGATCTCTGTAATAGTTTAGCAAATCCAATTGTGTAAAAACCAACATTATTTTCTTTGGAAGCCTTGCTCGATGTCCTTGACAAAAGGAGAGGTTACCCACATTGTGCAGATGTATCCCTGTGGGTGCTTCACTTTAGGTGATTTCTGATCAGTACCCTGTTAAAGGAATGGGAGTTCAATAGAGCAGAGCAGAGTTCAATAGAGAAGAGAAGACTGCATTGCCTATAGCAGCATCTGATATTACAATAAAAGTGTGGACAGATGATAGAAGTTTTGTTGTAATGGATCTTAAATACATCCAGAGAAGCATTTTGCTAACCTCTGTTTCGAAACTGCCAAACTCTAGTTTCTGTTCAAAATGGGTACAAATATTCCTGACATTGAGGGTGTGAAATATGACTTCATGAGTAGCTTTGGGGGGAAAATCAGAAGATGAATGGTTTGATTAACATGAAATTCTGAGGACAATTTAGGTAAAAATCTTGGATGGGTCTGTAGCAATACTTTCTCTCTGGTGAATACTGTAAATGGGGGTGGGTGTCTTCCATTAAAGCCCCCAATTCTCCAACTCTTCGGGCAGAAGTGATAGCTACCAGGAAGGTGGACTCCATAGATAAATCTAACAACGAACACATAGCTACTGACTCAAAATGATGTTTCATAAGGCAATTAAGGATTAGGTTGAGGTCCCAGGTAGGAGTAGCATGTCTGATTTGTGGGAAGAGATTCAAACAAACCTTTTAGGAATCTTGCTATTGTTGGAAGGGCAAAGAGCAAAAAATCCCCTGTGCATGTGTGAAAAGCTGTTATTGCCAAGAGCATACTTCAATGGTTTCACAGAAAGACACGATGTTTTCAATTCCAACGGGTAAACCAATGCCCTGGGAAGAGGAGAGTGAGTCAGCAAAATCCAAAAATTATTACACCAAAGATAACATTTTTCCATTTCTGAAGGTAAGTATTTCTTGTGGAGTCTCTTCTACTATTTAATAATACATGCTGTACCTCAGATGAAGAGAATACCTCTATTCCAAAGAGCCATTGATGAACCAAGTTTGGAGCCTCTGAATCTGCAGTGTGGGGTACTCTAGATGACTGAGAGAGTCTTAAAGCTCCTCCACACTCATTAACAGCTGACTCCGGAGATTCTAGCAGGCCATTAATGTACCTAAATTATTGTGGTACCAACGGTATCAAAGACCGGGTTGAGCAAGAACCTGTGGAGGACTGCTTTGGTACCAATGGAGCTGGTACTGAACGTCTGGCATAGGAGCAAGTTGACTTCAATTCCATCGGTACTATAGGTAGCTGAGCAGGCTTTGGTACCATTGACTTCCATGCTATCGATACCAAATACTGTTGAGGGACAGGCTTAAATATTTTTCACCAGAGCCTCTACTACTCTTGGTATGGGTACCTGAACTCGGGACTGAGTCTGTCTTAGACAATGGGCTCCTCTTCACCTTTGCAGTACCAGCATCACTCGGAGCCTGCATGGAACTCTCCTTGGGACCAGAGGTCTCTGTAATCATCTTTTGCATCAGTGACCGACATTTTCTTGTAGATTTACTCCTTACCTCTTCTGCATAGAGGCAGATATCAACACTATGTAAATTGGCGGCGGGGGGGGGGGCGCAATGGCTTCAGCCTCTGGATCTGAAGCTGGTCATAAAGCTTCTTCCATCATCAAGAATGGGAATGAAAACCACCTGTTACATAGAGAGGTAATTCTTCTTTCATAAAGGTTTCCCTTTGCTTTCTCTCACAAAATGAAATCTGCTGTAGAGGACTTGAAAATATGAACATCTGTGAGAATGTGATCAAATGCGGCAGTTTATCTTACTTTGTTCAAAGATGCAGCAATTTAGCAATTCTCACCTGCACCTCCCAAAATAACTACATGATGGTAAAATGAATAAAATAATTCAGGATGCAGAGCCAGTCAATGGCTTATTTCGAATGACACAAAAAAGCACCAGGAAATCACTAAAAACTACATTTACAATAAGTAAAGGTGTGACTTCAGCACACAAAGGTGAAGCAATTCAGAATTAAGTGGCTACTCAAGCCTTTCAGTCCACCTCAAATTCAGAAGTACATTTTTTGGCTGAGGAGATGCTACTCACATTGTTGCAGTATCTTTACCTCTAAATAACACTGGGGAGAACATAGATGGCTTGTGGGTGTTTGCACACACCCTCACCCATAAACAAAAATTTAAAATAAATTTTGATTATTGAAGTATTTTATAGGTATGTAGATTTCAAGGCCAGAAGGGAAATGACATCCTTCAAGACATAGTCCACAGACTTTCACCCAGTAGTCCCTGAATCCAGCTGGATAATTGTGTGTCTTTAAGAAAGACAACCAATCTTGATTTCAAAATTTCAGGTGAGAGAATGTTTTCATTCACATGTTCCAATGGTTACTTACCCTCATTGTTTAAAAAATGTGCAACTTCTATCTAATTTGAATAAGCAAGCTTCAATGTCTAGTCACTGGATTTTGTTATGGCCTAATCTGTTAAATTAAAGAGAATGCACAGCCAAAATGCAAAATTTGTATATGCCAACTGTATTAATTGCCCTGAATAGACCGACTTCTTTTTCAATAGTTCTCATTTGGCAAAACTGCTAAAATCTAGAACTGTAGAATCCTGGAGCCAAATAGAAGAGCAAAGCGAACAGGATGAGTTTGGCTGATGAAGGGAATAGTGGTCATGTAATACATTTAGACTTCTGTAAGGCTTTTGAGTTGGTACTGCGCAACATTGTGATTATAAAATTAACTTGGCAGACATTAAATGGATTAAAAATTAGCTAACTGATAGGTCTCAAAATGTAACTGTAAACAGTGAATCATTATCAAGTGAGCCTATTCTCAGTGGGTCCCATAGAGATCAGTCCTTGGCCCTACACTATATAACATTTTTATCAATGAGGTGGAAGAAAACAAAATCAGTAATAAGGTTTGCAGATGACAAAAACACTGTGGGAGCGGTAAATAACAAAGAGGACAGGTCACTGATTCAGAGCATCTAGATCATTTGTTAAACTGGGCACAAGTGAACAATGTGGCTAAATGTGAATATATACAAGTGGAAACTAATAATGTAGGCCTTACTTCCAGAATGGGGGACTGTATCCTGGAAAATAGTGACTCTGAAAAAGATTTGATGGTCATGGTGGATAATCAGGTGAACATGAACTCCCAATGTGACAATGCAGCCAAAAGAGCTATTGTGATCCTTTGATGCATAAGGAGGGGAATCTCAAGTAAGAGTAGAGAAGTTATTTTACCTCCTGTATACTGCACTGGTGCAACTGCTGCTGGACCACTGTGTCCATTTCTGGTGCCCAAATTCAAGAATTCGGCTGATAAACTGGAGAGAATTAAGAGAGGAACCAGGAAAATAATTAAAGGATTAGAAAGCCTGCCTTATAATGAGAAACTCCAGGAGCTCAACTTCTTTAGCTTAACAAAGAGAATGTTAAGGGATGACTTGATTACAGCCTTTAAGTACCCACACGGGGAACTTCAATCTAGCAGAGAAAGATATAACATGATCCAATGGATGGCATTTGAAGCCAGACAGATTCAGACTGGAAATAAGGTGTACATGTTCAACTATGAGTATCAGCCACTGGAAGAAGTGGGGGGAGGCTCTACCTTGTTATCAAAATATTTGGGTCATCATCATCACTATTAATATTAGCTCTAATATATACATTTATCCACAAATCTCAAACCATAGAATTGATATAATATGGCAGGGTGTATTTAGGGCTAAGTAAGACTCAACACTACAAATGCAGTGCACCAGAGATCTGTATTAATGGCCCCATAAAATCGCCTGAATTGTGTCTTGTTACTTAAGTAAGGAAAACACCACTGGCCATTATAAATCAGAGAAGAGCAAACAAACATGATAAAGGGGCTTAGAAGGATTGATGATCTTTCCTCATAAAAGTAGTAGTACCGGGACCTGTCAATAAGCTCCACTAAATGCTGATTAATAGGCTGGAGGAAACAGGATAGGATAACCATCAGCAAATATCTGAAGAGAATAAATGCCTAGGTGGTGAGAATGTGTTTAGTGTGGCACGTTCATTCGTCTTCATTAGAAAAGTAATTTGTGACCAGATATTTAACACAATTCATATAAACAATGATGGGGGAGGAACACAAACCAAAATAGAGCAAGAACATGTTAAAGAATATTTAGGTATGTTAGATGTATTCAAATCAGCCGGGCCTGATGAAATTCATCCTGGGATACTCAAGGAACTATCTGAAACAATCTTGAAACAGTTCGCTATTATCTTTGAGAGCCCATGAAGGACAGGTGAGGTCCCAGAGGATTTGAGAAGGGCAAACCTACTACCTTCCTTTAAAAGGGGGAACAAAGAGGACCCAGGGAATTATAGACCAGTCATCCTAGCTTCAATATCTGATACTGGAAAGATACTGGAACAAATTATTAAGCAATCAATTTATAAACACCTTGAACATAATAGCATAAAAAGTAATAACCAACACAGATTTGTCAAGAAAAAATCATGCCAAACCAACCTAATTTCCTTCTTTGATTTTAATAAGGCTTTTGAACACAGAACAACGTGCCATTTTCATAAGCAAACTAGGGAGATGTGATCTAGATGGAATAACTATACAGTAGGTGCATAACTGGCTGAAAGACCATACCAAAAAGAATAGTTATCCATGGCTCACTGTCAAATTGGGTGTGGGGGAATGTATCTAGTAGGGTCCTGCAGCGGTCTGTCCTGGGTCCAGTACTACTTAATATTTTCATTAATTACTTGGATAATGGAGTGGAGAGTATGCTTATAAAATCTGCGGATGACACCCAGCTGGGAGGAGTTGTAAGCATTTTGGAGGACAGGATTAGAATTCAAAATGACCTTGACAAAATGGAGAATTGGTCTGAAATGAACAAGATGAAATTCAATAAACACAAGTTCAAAGTACTACACTCAGGAAGGAAAAAAATAAATGTGCAACTACAAAATGGGAATAACTGGCTAGGCCATAGTACTGCTGCAAAATATCTGGGGGTTATAGTGGATCACAAACGGAATATGAGCCAACAACGTGATGAAGTTGCAAAAAAGGCTAACATAATTCTGGAATGTATTAACAGGAATGTTGTATGTAAGACACTGGAGATAACTGTCTCACTCTACTTGGCACGGCTGAGGCCTCAACTCAAGAACTGTGTCTTGTTCTGGGTGCCACACTAAGAAAGATGTGGACAAATTGGACAGCGTTCAGAGGATAGCTACAGAAATGACAAAAGGTTTAGAAATCCTGACCTGTGAGGACAGATAAAATAACTGTTCCGTTCATGCTCAGTCTTGAGAAAAGAAATCTGCAGGAAGAACCTGATAGTCTTTAAATATGTTAAGACCTGTTACACAGAGAACAGTGATCAATTGTTCTCCATGTCCGTTGAAGATAGGACAAGTAATAATAGGCTTAATCTGAAACAAGGGAGATTTAGGTTGGATATTGAGAAAATCTTTCTAACTAAAGGATAGCTAAGCACTGGAATAGGCTTCAAAGAGAGGTTATGGAATCTAAGTACTGAGGAGATGAAATTCAGCAAAGAAAAATATGGGCTAAAAAAGTCAAGGTAAATAAGGCATGCATTTTTAACGGTAAGGTTGATTAACCATTGAAATAATCTACCAAGGAAAGTTCTGGATTCTCAATTGCTTGAGGTCTTCAAACCCAGACTGGATGCTTGTCTGGGGTGCAGTCTGGGAGCCATGGGAACCACGGCACCCCTCTCCAACACACAGCTGGGTTGGGGACACAACCACCCTTACTCAGGGCCTATCATTACCCAACATGACAGCAAGTGGTGCCACTCACCCAAACTTGAGTGCCAACAGCAGACACCAGCCAGTTTCCGAGCTTGCCAGGCACACACCCCTCTCTGGAGTACAAACCCAGAATTATACTGTCTTGCACTGCACAGGGATTTGCACAGTATATATAGTCATTAATATGTCCGTCCCTCCAGCAGTATGCACAAATATGCACAATAGCTTGTGTTAAACCAAGCTGACATTTTCTCCAGCCACTTCAGTCAAAATCACACTGGTTTAGAATAAAACAGACAAGTTTATTAACTGCAAAAGGATAGATTTTAAGTGATTATAAGTGATAGCAAACAGATCAAAGCTGATTACCTAGTAAATAAACAAAACGGCAAACTAAGCCTAAAATACCAGAAAAATAGGATATGAATTAGCAAATTCTCACCCTGGCTGATGATACAAGGAGGCTTGCAGATTCTTAAGGGACAAGCTGTATTTGCTTTGCAACTTGGGATCCCCACCCCCCATTCCAAGTCCTTTTTCGTTTGGAGCTTCTATCAGGTGTTGAATTGTGGCGGAGTGAAGAACAACAGATGATGTCACTCCCTGCCTTATATAGCTTTAGCATATGGTGGGAACCCTTTGTTCCAAAAACAGTTCCCAGCGCAGTTTGTGGTAAAATACAAGCACCCAAAATGGAGCCCAGAGTCATGTGGTGCTCACATGCAGAGTCATAGCAGCCATTATCCATAGGCTGTCAGAAGTGTTCTCAGGAAGGTTCATCAGGTGCGGGATAAGCTCATAAGGTCTATTGTTTTCGCTAATGGCACATTACCTGGGCCCTTCACAACCAGCTATTTAGACTGGAAGCATCTTGCCTAGTGGGTCTCACCCAGGTGTGACTTCATGCAAATACAGCTACAGAGTCAATATTTATAATTTCAGACACAAAAATGATACATGCTGTCAAGGTTCCTCCCCCACTCTGAACTCTAGGGTACAGATGTGGGGACCTGCATGAAAATCTCCTAAGCTTACTTTTACCAGCTTAGGTTAAAACTTTCCCAAGGTACAAATTAATTTTATCCTTTGTCCTTGGAATATCCACTGCCACCACCAAACTAACTGGGTTTACTGGGAAACGTAGTTTGGACACATCTTTCCCCCCAAAATCCTCCCAACCCTTGCACCCCACTTCCTGGGAAAGGTTTGGTAAAAATCCTCACCAATTTGCATAGGTGACAACAGACCCAAACCCTTGGATCTGAGAACAATGAAAAAGCATTCAGTTTTCTTACAAGAAGACTTTTAATAGAAGTAGAAGTAAATAGAAGCAAAGGAAAATCAGGATGGTAAAATCAGGATGGTAGATACCTTACAGGGTAATTAGATTCAAAACATAGAGAATCCCTCTAGGCAAAACCTTAAGTTACAAAAAAGACACACAGACAGAAATAGTTATTCTATTCAGCACAGTTCTTTTCTCAGCCATTTAAAGAAATCATAATCTAACACATACCTAGCTAGATTACTTACTAAAAGTTCTAAGACTCCATTCCTGGTCTATCCCCGGCAGAAACCAGCATATAGACAGACACACAGACCCTTTGTTTCTCTCCCTCCTCCCAGCTTTTGAAAGTATCTTGTCTCCTCATTGGTCATTTTGGTCAGGTGCCAGCGAGGTTACCTTTAGCTTCTTAACCCTTTACAGGTGAGAGGATTTTTCCTCTGGCCAGGAGGGATTTTAAAGGGGTTTACCTTTCCCTTTATATTTATGACACACACATACAAATAGGATCATCATATTCAGCAAATCATAACTTTTCCAATGACACCTTACATAGCCCATCTTGTACAAAATGCATCATAATTAGCTATAATCATATAATAATAATTTCACTATGACGAATATGGGGTGCAGTGTCACAGATGCCTTTCAGGAAGATGCATTTTAGTCAAACAAGTTATTGGACTCAATACAGTGGGTAACTGGGTGAATTGCTGTGGTCAGACGAGGTGTTCTAATGGTCTCTTCTGGCCCTAAAAATCTATAAAAGAATCTCTGAAAAACCTCAGGTGATCCTTACAAAATTATACTTGCCCACTCTCCAAGAGTGAGTTTTGTCCGTTTTAAATTAAGGAGTAAAACAGCATTTTGAAAAAAATCTCATGGCAAAGGCAGGTAAATAAATGTTGTGTCAAAGTACATTTGTGTGACAGTTTTGCAAGACTGTAATGTAATCTCTAAAAAGTAGCAGAGGTAGTCCTATTGCCTGAGACACTTAAAATAAGCCTGAACTAAACACTAGGAAGTAGACCGTATAGAACATTCGCAGACTGATAGATAGACTTAGTGACCTAAAAGGTCTTCTGCATTTTTAAGTTATAGAATTCTGTCATTCTAGAACAGTACTCATTTCAATTATAAAAAGATGCAGATGGGCTAAGTAAAAACTGATAATCTAAAACTGAATTAAAGAAGAGATTAAGCAAATTCTTAACAGAGAATACAGAATGAATTATTTAGACACAAATGGCAAAAAATATTTACTAACAAAGTAATGAGGAAAAGAAACAAATCAAGAGTCTGAAAGATGACTCTTCCAAGTGTTCTTATAGATAGAAGGTTATTATAGAGCGCTTTCATGTAAAAGACTATCTTGCAGTTACAGGACATCACTGATGTGAGAGTCTACTGACTACTGCATAAAACACAAAAGCCAGAAGTGCTCTGTAATCTATAGTTCTAACCAGACAATGAAGGCAAGACTCAAGATTTTGCAAAATCTGTGGATTTACCATACACATGTGAATGTGTGATATGAAAGCCATTTAAAGCTGCTGAATAAAACAACCTTACATACACACACACAAACCTGGAGAGACCAAAACACACTGAGGAACTTAGAGAAACTTCAAATGTTGCAATAACCTTTGATACATTTACATGATCCCCAAATCACAAAGGAAAATTAAATGGTTCTTAACTTCAAGGCAGCATCCTACTAACATATGTCAAGAATGTCTCTCCTGGGTGTCCCTGTCTGAAATGATGGCATTTGGGGTTATAAAAAATAGATCCACAAAGAGACTTTCAGAAGCAAGCTTTTTTTTTTTGTTCCTAACAAGAAGGGCCTACTGGGTAAAACATGGGAATTATGGGCTGTATTCTTGGGTCTGCCATAGTGCTTGGCTGGGAATATAGGGAGGGCAGCAGAGGGGGTGGGGAATTTGAATGGCTGGAGCCAGTGAGGAGTAGGAGGCCGAGAACATAGGAAATACTGATGTTAAGGGAAGACAGCATCTGCAGGGAAAGCAAATGGAACAAGGGGGAAATCAACAGTCTACGAGACTAAAGACACTCCACTCTTCCCGTGGTGGTAGCACTTTGACACACAAAAGGAGGTCTGTCAAATACAGCATAAGCCAACTGCCCTCTTAAACACGAGAGTCCAAGTTGCAGTGGGGGAGGTTTAGGTTGGATATTAGGAAAAACTTTTTCACTAGGAGGATGGGGAAACACTGGAATGCGTTGCCTAGGGAGGTGGTGGAATCTCCTTCCTTAGAAGTTTTTAAGGTCAGGCTTGACAAAGCCCTGGCTGGGATGATTTAATTGGGGATGGGTCCTGCTTTTGAGCAGGGGGTTGGACTAGATGACCTACTGAGGTCCCTTCCAACCCTGATATTCTATGATTCTATGATTCCAAGTGTGTTCTGTTATCAGTCCATCAACTTTCCAAGCACCTAATATGCTCACCTGTTAATTCAACTCAGCACTCAACTGATGTAGTTAGTAGTTATGCACATCTGCAGGATGCTGCTCAAATATCTCTCTCAATAGTTATGAGCTCTGCATCTTGACCTTTTGCACATATTATAGCACATTTGAAAGCCACCCTGTCAAACTTAAGTTTCAGGAAAATGAATACATGGGAAGAAAAGGGCATGGTGTCTCACTCTGTCTCCAACATTCTTTATGCAGCCCATCAGAAAATATCATCCCTGTATCTGCTGCCCCATATGGAAAAACAAATATTTCCACTATACTTGATGTTTGTGTAGAAACAAAAAATATTTTAAAATATAGTTGTGACATAAAACAGTACCATATCCTAATGTGTTCAGTATGACCTACTAAATGAATATGATTTTTTATATATATATATAGAAATATATATATACATACACACACACACTCACCATACACCATATTTAACTCCAGATTATAATATGTGCCTTTGTGACAATAACACCTCTCCCATGCAAACCTCTGGGAAAAGTAGTCACATTTAAGAGAATCCACCCTTGTTTCCAAGTAGTCCTCAGTTTAAAGCCTCAGGGAGAATTAAATATCAGTCATAACATATACAGTATGTTTTCTCCCCAAGAAGTCATCAACTCTTCTTGAAAGACTTCCTGTCCACTCACCCACTTCATTTCATATGGAACAAGATCATCCAGATGAAATGTAGCCAGAATCCTCAGTCCCACTGAACAGGACAGAATTTACCCATCCCAAAAAGAAGCTCATCAACAAGTTTAATCAACAGTCAATATTCTGCAGAATTTATAGACTCTTTGGTATAAAAACATGCAGCAGTTTTGAGATACAGAGGTACAATTTTCCTTACCAGGACAAAAGAATGATGTGACTCTCGTTCACGTTTCTTAAGGGAAGAAACTGTTTTCAAGAAGAAGAGGTAACTGCCTGACTGCAGCATACCGAAAGCTTGTAGTATTGGTGCAGAGGTGAGAGGGACTTGCGAAAAAAAGGACTTTATATGTGTTACATAAACTCCTTAATTAGATCTGTGACACAAATTGCTTTCTTAGGAATACAAAGTTAATCAGAATGCCTCATTGGAAGGATAACCGAGCAAGATTAGAGCTGAGACAGATGTTTTGCTTTAGGATAATCAGAAAACTGCCTTCTTGAATGTTGCTCTGCTATTAAAGACTGAAAATAAAATGTGTGAAAATAAAAGTGCCCTTTCTATATATTATGACTGGGATTTTGACAAGCACCTTAGGGTCCCTACTCCCTCCAGATATCAATGACATTTGAGTACCCAACTCCCTTAGGCTCCTTTGAAAAGCCAACCCGAAATATACTTGTAGGGGGAGGGAAAACAAAAAATACAGAGAAATGATACATGACAAACTGTCACAAGGACTTTTGGTGACCAACCATGAGAATAAAGCTAAAGAGGTTTGTTTAATGAGACTCAAAGCCAAGACAAATTTACTCCACGACCCAGAGGGTAGGGATATAGGATTTCTGTCTCAACGGTCTCTCCCCGCTGCCCCCCGAAGGACACTGCAATGTTCTCTCTTGTCACCCTCTTTTCCCCATACAAAGGGTGGCCCTTGGGGAAGACATTGAGGTACCATGGGATGCAACGAGACACTGCAAAGACAATACTATTCCACACTTCTATTTCACCAGACCTGGCTGTGCATTTAAGTAACTAGTTCACACAGGATTAAATCCAGGCCCCAGTGAAGCCAATGGTAAAATTCCCATTCATTTCAATAGGGCCAGTATTTCACCTAGAGCGTCTTGCTGGGAGCAGGGTTTGGCTGAGGGTAGGCTGGCTGCTCACACGATCCCCAGCAAGACTAACACTGTATGGGTGTTCCAGGAACTGACCTTTCCCTTGGTTGCCTTTTGTTAATCAGATTTGAACCTCGGAGGGTATCACAGTCCCTGGGGTACAATCCAGACCAGTGAAGGGTTGTGTCACTGCCTGCCCTATAAACCTTAGGTGCCTCACAATGGTTTGCAATTGTAGCTCCCAACTGTGCCGCTCACAAACAGCCTACCAGCATGCAGATCACACCCTAAGTGTCTGTGTGTGTGCTGGACAGTTCAGGTTCAGCCACTCTAACCCCAGCAGACTGTCTACAGCCCCACTCTTGCTTTCACCAGCCTTGGTTACTACTAGCAGGGTGACCCCAACACTCCCATGCCCAGATTTCCCCCAAAATATGTGTTCTGCAGTGTCCAGTCCTCTCCTGGACAGTTTAGCTATTAAAGTTCATGGCTCCTTACAGGAGCCAATATTCAACAGTTTGTTACTTTAACTGGAGTCACCAAGCAGTTCAAATTTTAAACACAGCACTGGATTGATTGGTTTAGATTAAAAATTAAAAAAAAAAGATGATTAACAAAATAAGATGGAATTTTAAGTAAATTCAAGTATGAGAAAATTAGAAATGGTTATAAGTAAATAAAAGTGAAAACATCTCAAAGTCTAAAACTTAATCTAGCAATTTTCAGTTCAAGGCTTTGTTTAAGATGGACTTTCTCACCCACAGACTACCAACAAAATGGTGACTGTTCCAAAGGTGCTTGTGCCTTTGTCTTCTTAATTGAAACAGATAGTTTAGGGGTCTCTTCTCCTGTCTTTTACAGTCCAGTGAACCTCTGAAGTGGATTCTTCTGAGGGTTACCCTTCAAAGTAAAGTTTATTCAAGCAGTCAAGGCAGCAACATGGAGTCTGGTGGTAAAGGAGGCTGCATGTTTTCTTTCCCCACTAGTGTTCGTTAAAATGCAAATTGTTCTGTTTCCTGCACTCTTCTCCCTGTTGTCGGGGACCCTGTTTACTACTTATATGTAAACTGAGGTAAAACACATTCCTTTGTTTAACAACCTTTGCCTAGGCAGGGCTGTCTGGTTTTGAACATGTGCTAGTAACATCATACAGGGGAAACTCACAACTTTACATCATGTTGCTATACACATTTCACCATGATATTATTGACCAGTGAGTTATTAGAGTTCAACTGATACCTCACAAGGCACATTTTGTACAAAATGTTTGTACAAAAGTTATTACAATAGTGTGTAAGGTGTACAAAAGTTATTACAATAGTGTGTAGGGTGTGAACCCAGGGGTCCTTTTGGTCACAGAGGATCCCTGGCTACTTTGGGACCACCAGTGTGGCCAAGACATCTGCAGATACTATGCCCTTCCATTCCCTATCCTTTACTCCCAGCACCTTACTCCTACTATTCTGCATCTGATTAATGGCTGTGTTTCTATCACATTGATGAGCAGCCAGTCACTGATGGACCTGAATGCTTCTATAATACAAGTGTGTGCAATGGAAACAGGAAGCAAGACAGAAATTTCAGTTTTAATGTGTGCAGAGCTGAAGGGAATGATCCTTTTGGCTCCCAGATCTCCTCACCTCGCATAAAAACAGAACTGTACAGAGAGGTGGGAAGTCATCTGTGTAGTCATCTTTCTCCCTTAACTACTGGTGCAAATTAATATTTGGGTCCACACACCCCTGGTCAAAATATTCCACAAATCCTTTAACCCTAACCAAAATCCTCCCTCTTCTGTTTAGTCCTAATCTGCTCCAGGTTACAGCTCAAGGAAATAGCATATTGTCTAAAGTTAGAACAACTAGTGATCAAATACTTGCATAGGTTCATAGGAATATAAGAATTGCTATATCAGATAGGCTCATCTAGTCTGGTATCCCGTCTCTTAAAGTGAGTAGTTCCAGCTGCTTCAAAGGAAGGTGGAAGAATTAGTGGATACTTATAGAATAACCTGCCCATACGGGAAGTTTCTTCTCCACTCAATCAGTAAGTAGTTGGCTTATGTTCTGAAGCATGATGGTTTAAAACCTCCATTTTGAAAACAGTTACAGCTAAGGTAGCTACATAAAGCATGGCTACTGGCTTTCTCTTTTGTCCGATTATTTTTGTTCAACATACAGCGGTTCCACTTAGAATACATTTTAGTAGAAGAGTTATTTGCCCAACAACATGACCTTCAAAGACCAGATTTTATAAAATATATGAAAGTCTGACATACACCTCACAACAGCACAGACAAGGAAGCCATATACAAACGCAGGTCTGAGTTTTAAAACTAATCTCAAAGACTCCAAAACAATGGGCAGATCAAAAGGACAATTTGCTACTTTCAATTCCACTCTAAATACGACTGAAACAGACAAGCCACGGACCATAAAACATAAATGGCAAGCAGAATATCTGAGTACCATAGATGCCTGGGTGTATATTCTTCAAAATTCACACCACTGGCTCCTCCAAACTTTCATGAGGAGAACGCCAATGGAAAGTAATCATACACTTCTTCTACTCTCCAATAACTACCAAGTAAAGGAACTAAAACAGCTCTAACCTCTGGTGGCAAGGATTTGAGCAAAGAGGTCACCACATATATTTTATGCTGTTCAGTGATGTAACCATTTTGGTCATACATACAGAATACGAGCATACAGAAAAGCTTTGACTTGTGATAAAAACGTGCTTATTTTGTACCAGGAGATTGCCCTTCTCAAAAAGGAAACTCTTGCTTATACATTGAATATAAACACCTGCATACTTACCCATGTACAGCAGCTCTGCAGCAAATCCATATATAAGTTTACATAACCATTGCTGTTCCATGAAAAAATACTGCACCAATTTCCTATGACTCAATATTCGTATTTGTACATAAAATCATACCAATGTGCTGTATATCTCTGTTTGTTTTGTACGTATGTTTACCTGACTGCAATAGTACATGCTGCAAAAGCAAACAATACAACAAGAAGGATTACTTGTTATAATTCAATGTCACATGTCCATTAGGTGTGAAACTTCGCCAGTCTCCAACACAGTATTTGATAAATTACTTAACTGGTACTTCATTCTTGTACCTTTCATCTGATGGATTACTGCTTCTCTGTGAAATATTAAAATGTCATTCAAGTGTAATTTTAAAAGTTCTGGGGGCTAATAACTTCCATAAGGCCTTCTTGAAACAAGTTTAATAGGCTTTTTTAAAAAACTGATATATTAAAATAGAAGACTGAAATTAATTGAATAGTTTCAAATGGTAAAATATATTAATAATGTAATAATTAGATTTTGAATGGTTTAAAAACAGTTATGGGAACTCAAAGTCCAAAATATGAAAAAATCTTTATTAAAATTGAAATGGGGAGGAAGTGTGGCTTAGTGGTTTCAGTACATTACTGGGAGCCAAGAAGTCCTGTATTCCAATTTAGGCTTTGCTAAAACTCACAGTGTCTCAGATTCTCCATCTGAAAACCAGGATCAGCAATAGCTCCTGCATCACAAGTGTTGAGAAGATTAGCTAGCGGGTGGAAAGCAGTTTGAAACCTTAAAGCATTATACAAGTCCAAAGTGAAAGTACAAAACTTCAGCAAGAATCTCCGTGCAATCTTACAACAGGTTCAGATCAGCTCAAAACCTATTTCACTCTAATATTTCCCATTAATGCAGCAACACTGAAAGGTCAGTTGCTACAGCCATTAAAATATTTTTCATGGGTTTGTAACTCTACTAGTTTCAATTTAAGATACAGAGGATGGAAACCTGTGTGCAAGCAGTCAGCAGAAATGTAATTCCCCCCCACACCCTTATAAACAGCAGTTTTAATAGGTTTTATAGTTTCAAGACAGAGGAAAGTAGAAACAAAGTTGGAGGTAGTTTATATGCATTTTGACATGCTCTATTTTGCAAACAGTTTGATTTTTTAAAATCATTTTCTGGGCACTAAAATGATAGCAAATTTGTTTAGGATGTTAATTTTTTTTAAAGTGTTTTTTAAAGTATTTATTTTATACAGCAACCAAAGGAACAACTACATCCAATAAAAACCTTCTAATCCATTCATCTAACATCAGAGAAAAATGAATCACTACAGTCCCAATTCAGCAAGACGCTTAAGAAAGTACCTAACCATAAGCATGTGATTATTCACAGGGAAATCAGGCTCCATTAATTTCACAAGGACGACTAACATGCTTAAGTACCTTGCTGAACAGGGGTCCAATCCCTTTTAATTTTTCCTTCATACCACTAAGGCTGCTTACAGGAATTGCTGATCTGCATTTACTGCACCCGTGACTGAAATCTCCATTTTGATGCACTGTTTCTGCAGCAGGTATCGCAGGTCAGAAAACTTTGCATACGCAACTGGCATAATAAAAATGAACAAACAATAATATAACCAGGAGTTACCAATTTAACAATCTGATAAAAAGAAAATGCAGTGCTGCTTACGAAGCTCCATGTATCACTCTCCAACTCTCAGGTTCAGCATATGGAAGATGAACACTAATTTACTCTAATAATATATTTGTCATAGAAGGCAGATAGTTGCTCAATATACTGAGCACAGAAGCCATGCAAGATTTAACAGTACAAAAATCTTGGCCCCTTCAGGGTACTTCACAGTGAGTTTATGCATCTCGATCTTTCGTAAGTAAAGTAAGCATAGAGAGAACACAAGCAAATCCATTCAATGACTGATTGCAGACATAAGGAAGCCTGCCATATTGCGTACTTTCAGAGTTGTGCCAGGCATGCACATTTCATTTTGCATCTTGAAGATGACCATATTGACGCAAATTAAAGTGAACAATCAACATCATTTTGATGGCTTCAGCCCTCCATGATGCAGCTGCCAACCCTCTTTGGAATTGCTCCCCTTGGCAGTCCTTTGGAACACAACTGAAACCTAGGAACGTTCAAGGTGTGCTATAGGCCAGTTTACAGATCCAGATGGGATATTATTATTCCCTCCAACCCCCCAAATTTTTTTTGCTGAAAGCAATTTGTTTTTTTAATTTTGGGACAAAAATTTCTGCAAATTAAAAAAAAAATGTATATGGCAATTGAAAACTTCTTTTGGGTTTTCATTTTTTCAAGAAACACCAAAATTATATTTAATTAAACCTCATTTTTTCACAAAAAAGTATGCAAAATTTTTCATTGAAAAAACTACACACATCTCTACTCATTTCTTTTGTTTAGCCTCTCACTTGTTTTGCTCTTAGCTTTTATGGTTTGCATTTTCTTCTCGTTTCCATTGATTGATACCCAAACGGCTAAGGTTGATCCTTCAGTGCAGCCAGTATCTTGTCAGTACAGCTCATCCTTAAACTGAAAGGAGGTGCACAATTTCCCCCAGATCTAGCAAAACCAACCAGTGCAAATATGCACACTCTGCAACAATTAACTAACAAGCACAGAGCTTACTACAGTACCATGACGAATCCCACTGATTTCAAAGGGATAACTACACGCTGTGTAAGTGTTTGCAGGATCAGGCCCATAATGCAAAGGGGAGGCCAGCTAGGAATCCTGAAGGTATGTCTGAAACAGCTCCTCTAGAGAGAGCACCAATAGCAAGGGCCCATGGAGGCTCTGAGGGGAGTACAGTCTCTGGAAATATATTCATTTGGCTGAATGATCAAAGAGGAGTACAAAATGTAGCTAAAATCAGAGTGGTTCAACAATCCGTAGTCAGTGTGGCCTACCTGATTAAATTCAGGCCTAAGAATCTGGAATTCTAGAAGCTTGCCGCTGACTTCCTGTGTGACCTAAGAAGTCACTAAAATACTTGACTAGTCATTGGGCCAGACTGAAAGAGAGAGACAGAGACCCATGCTCAAATCTTTTCCCTCCATCAGGCAAAGGGGGAAATTAAATCTGGGTCTCCACATCTCAAGTGAGCGCTGTAATCACTGCAATAAAAGTTATAAGGAAGCGGCTGCCACCACCTCCTCCTCATGAAGTGTTTTGTTTTATGCTTATTAATTAGTTGTATTTCATTAGCCACTAGGATCAGGTCCCCATTGTGATAGGTGGCTGTACAGACAAGTAACAAAGAAAACACTAGCAGCCCAAGGGAGCTCACAAAATGTCAGATGGGATACAACAAGTGGATGACACAGACAAATGGGGCAAGGGCGGGTAAGGAGGATGAGATAGGCAATAAGGCAAACAGAGTCTAAAAGAGAAGCAGGCAGACATTTTATATACGCTTCCAAAAGTGGAAACGAAACAATTGGAGCTTCCATATTCAGCCCTAAATATTGGGGAAAAACCAAGCAGAATTTTTTTCAATGCGCTTTTTGTTTGATGTCTTTTCTTCCCCTGCTGTCAAACACAGACTAATGTTTTAACAGGTAATCAAGAATCATTCTTTAAGTTTTCACTTTTGACAAGTGCACCCAAAAGCCCAGGTGTCTAACCTGGCAGTCCTGTTTCCCTTCCCATTCCACTGTTTCGTCAGCTTTGCTGAACCCTCAGGACCGGAGGCAATGTGATGAAACAGAAACTAGCAGACTGTACATTAAAGATGCTTGCACCCTAGGACAGTCCCAGGAAGAGAACTACAAGGAAAAGGACTCCTCTCTGGAAGCGAGCTGAAGATGATAAAGGAAGACACAGCAATGCTTCTACGGATTTGGCATACATGCTAATTTATGTGACAGAAGAGCTACAAGATAAAATGCTGTAAAACAATGGGATGCTTCAAAAATAGAGTGCGAGAGACTACTTGCTCTTTAGCAATCCCAAAAGCAAAATCTTCCCTTAGAAAGACTTTTGGTGAAGTGATCATAAGATGGCCTTTTGGTCAGACAAGGCCGTTGAAGCTACTAGAAAACACAAGGACCCAGGAGTTAGGTGTTTGAAGCAAGGGTGCATTTTTTGTTTGTTTTTTTGAATGCCACATGTTTGATCATTCAGCAGAAACATTACCATGATTCAGCATTTTCTTCTTCGGCTGATTCATGCCTTTCTGTTTCTCAGTATTATTAATGTAATGTTTCACTTATTGGCATTCAAAGTTTGGTTAATAGTCAGCAACTGATGATAGAAATCACAATAGTTAGCATCCTGCCTAGAGGTTTGATCACATAGTGATCCCAATTTTGGCCCAGATTATTTTGAGTGTAAAGTTTCCGTTTCAAGGACTGCATTGATATATTAT
The DNA here is from genome assembly GCF_965140285.1 of Lepidochelys kempii. Lineage (NCBI taxonomy): Eukaryota > Metazoa > Chordata > Testudines > Cheloniidae > Lepidochelys > Lepidochelys kempii. The sequence continues at coordinate 21,909,448 of NC_136380.1, forward strand.
AGGGGACTTAATTCACCCCAGGGGAAACTCCACCGTAAGCCAACAGATTTTATTGATCAGCAGGAAAACTGAACAGATGAGAGTCAGTTTTACTCTGTTGATAGTTGGGAAAGCAATGAGAAATTACAGACAGAACAGAGTTGTCTGCAGAGTCACAAACACAGCACTGAAATGGTCCATCACATAATCAGTACATATAACACCTTACAGAAAAATATTTTATAATTTTTTATAAAATGTAACAATTGGCACTTTTCTACACATCCTTATTTCTGCATAGACTATCTCCTTTTCTTTTATTTCAAAGGATTCATCCAAATAAGGGAGAAAAACAAATTATTACCAGTGATTGTAGTAGCCTCTGTGTGCTTAGTTTTTTGTTTTGAGAGTATTCGTTCGGTTGGTTTTTGTTTTTTTTTAAAAAGGCCACAATTTTCAAAAATGTTTAGTGATTATGGGCACCTCAATTCTGGGGTACCTAATCTGGGTAAGTTCTAAGTACTCTCTGAACATCAGGTACCTTAATGATGTATGAAGTTAGGCATCCAAAAACAGATGTCTAAAATCAGAGCCTGTTTTGATCAGGATGGCCAGTCATTCATTTACCAGCAAGGCTCTAAACAGCAGAAAACTTAGCTTCATCATGCTAATCAGAGATTTGTGAGAAGCAGACTCCGAAAAAATGAACGAGTGGGCACGGAGCAGGTAAGGCTGTCAATAATGCAATATAAAATACAGTGATATTATCCAACATGGAAGTCTCTCTTTCTCGCACATACACACACGTCACATGGTAGTCAATAGCAAAACTGATATTGACTTCAGTGGAACAAGGATTTTACCCAGACATTTCACACTTACTCCAGCTATATAGTTTGTCTGTGCTTTCCATGTTTGTTAGCTCTCTTCTTAGTGTGTAAGAACTAGCGCTGAGAAATTTACCAGACTCCTTCTGAGGCACCTGGCATGGTAGAACCAGGGTTTCTGTTTATAGTGACATTGCTAAATAGTTAGCCTCTTTTTTTTTTTAAATCAAGTTGTTTAAAATCACTTAGGTTATGCTCAAATATTTTAGAACAATTTTTTAAATGAACTCCTTATCCCAGCAATTTTTTAAAATAATGTTTCTGGTCACGTAGGGGCCAGTTGACCCCTTACTAATACTCTGAGGGTTGGTTTGGTTCATGTCACCCCATGCCAGGAGGGGCAGGGCCAAGAAGTCAGGATCCTGCAACTGACAGGGCCTCTGGCCAATCAGAGAGCTCAAGACCAGGGCCAGTAGGAAGTAGCCAGCACCCCAAGCCAGTCTGATTGGCCTGGCTGCCTGGTCCATCAGTTTGACCAGCTTTTAATCTATGTCATGTGTGCCATATTAATTTTATATCAGTCTAGATTTTTAATCAAAATGTCATAGAGTACCAGGTCACAAGCCTCACAGAAGTCTAAGTATATTACAACAACACTATTACCTTTATCAACCAAACTTGTAATCTCATTAAAAAAATATCCTGTTAGTTTGATAGGGCAAGTTGGGCAAGTGTTCAGAATACAGCAGTAGGCTTACTCAGCAAGACAGGCATCTGAAAATACTTCAGAGCTCTGTTCTGTTCATGTCATTGCCTTCCCATTGAATAAGCTGGTTAAATTCAAGGTTTCAGTAGTCTCTCTCTTCAAAGTCTTCCATTGGGTTGGACCAATATACCATCAAGACCACTACTCTGCCTAATTGCAACCTTCCATAAAAGCGGTGTTCCAGTAGAACATTGGAACAATAGATGCTCAATAACAAAACATATGAGTGTAAGAAACTGAGTTTTCACAGGGAACATGGAATGTGGTTCCAGAAGAGTAAACAGGGGGTCTGTGAATCTGAGCATTTTCAGAGGAAATCAGGGTATATCTACACTATGAAATTAGGTTGATTTTATAGAAATTAATTTTATACAGTCGATTGTGTATGTCCACACTAAGCGCATTAAGTCAGCAGAGTGCGTCCTCACTACCATGGCTAGCATCAACTTACGGAGCAGTGCACTGTGGGTAGCTATCCCACAGTTCCCGCAGTCTCCGCCACCCATTGGAATTCTGGGTTAAGCTCCCAATGCCTGATGGGGCAAAAACATTGTCGCAAGTGGTTTTGGGTACATGTAGTCAGTCGCCCCTCCCTCCGTGAAAGCAATGGCAGACAATCATTTCGCACCTTTTTTCCGTGCGGACACCATACCAGGGCAAGCATGGAGCCCACTCAGCTCAGCTCAGCATCACCACTGCTGTTGTGTCCTGGGTGCTGCTGTAAGCAGACCATGCAGTACGACTGCTAACTGTCATCATCCACCGCTTCCGCTGCAACTCTGCTCTCCTACTCTTGTAAATGAGCTCAGTCTCAATAGCAAATTTTTCCATGTTGTCATCCACCATTTCCACTGCAACTCTGCTCTCCTGGTGCCATGAATCCACCTCACAGGTCCTCTCATCGTTCTGTATAAATATCTATTCTTGTGGCACCCGTCGTCATCCACTGCTTCTGCTGCAACTCTGCCCTCCTGCAGACGCCATACCTCAGCAAGCATGGAGCCCGCTCAGCTCACTGCTGCTGTCAGCATTGTAAACACCTCGCACATTATCCTGGAGTATATGCAGGACTGGGCTAAGAGATGCCAGCACGAGGACGATTTTGATGAGGACATGGACACAGACATTCCTGAAAGCCCGGGCTGTGGCAATTGGGACATCATGGTGGCAGTCAGGCTTGTTGACACAGTGGAACGCTGATTCTGGGCCCAGCAAACAAGCACAGACTGGTGGGACCGTATAGTGTTGCAGGTATGGGATGATTCCCAGTGGCTGCAAAACTTTTGCATGAGTAAGGCCACTTTCTTGGAACTCTGAGTTGCTTTCCCCCACCCTGAAGCGCAGGAATATCAAGATGAGAGCTGCCCTGACAGTTGAGAAGCGACTGGTGATAGCCCTGTGGAAGCTTGCTATGCCTGACTGCTACCGGTCAGTCGGGAATCAATTTGGAGTGGACAAATCTACTGTGGGGGCTGCTGTGATCCAAATAGCCAATGCAATCATTGACGTTCTGTTCTCAAGTGTAGTGACTCTGGGAAACGTGCAGGTCATAGTGGATGGCTTTGCTGCAATGGGTTTCCTTGACTGTGGTGGGGCCATAGACGGAACGCATATCCCTATCTTGGCACCGGACCACCTTGCCAACCAGTACGTAAACTGCAAGGGGTACTTCTCAATGGTGCTGCAAGCACTAGTGGATCACAAGGGACGTTTCACCGACATCAACGTGGGATGGCTGGGAAAGGTGCATGACGCTCGCATCTTTAGGAACTCTGAGCTGTTCAAGCAGCTGCAAGAATGGACTTACTTCCCAGACCAGAAAATTACTTTTGGGGATGTTGAAATGCCAACAGTTATCTTTGGGGACCCAGCCTACCCCTTGCTCCCATGGCTCATGAAGCCATACACACGCAGCCGGGACAGTAATAAGGAGCAGTTCAACTATAAGCTGAGCAAGTGCAGAATGGTGGTAGAATGTGCCTTTGGATGATTAAAAGCTCGCTGGTGCTGTTTGCTGACTAGGTCAGACCTCAGCACAACCAACATTCCCATTGTTATTGCTGCTTGCTGTGTGCTCCATATCTGTGAGAGCAAGGGTGAGATGTTTATGGCAGGGTGGGAGGTTGAGGCAAATTGCCTGGCATCCAATTTTGAGCAGACAGACACCAGGGCGATTAGAGAGCATAGCAACATGTGCTGTGCATCAGAGAGGCTTTGAAAACCAGTTTCATGACTGGCCAGGCTTCGGTGTGACAGTTGTGTGTATTTCTCCTTGATGCAAACCCGCCCCCTTTGTTGATTTTAATTCCCTGTAAGCCAACCACCTTCCCCACTTCGAAATAAAGTAACTATTGTTTTGAAACCATGCATTCTTTCTTTATTAATTAAAAAAAAAGGGAGATAACTGACAAGATAGCCCGGGTGGGGGAGGAGGGAAGGAGAAGGCCACATTGCTTATTGTAGCCACAAATCATACTGTTTGAATGACAGCCTTCTGTTGCTTGGTCCATCCTCTGGAGTGGAGTGGCTGGGTGCTCAGAGCCTCCCCCGCCCGTTCTTGGGCATTTGGGTGAGGAGGAGATGGAACTTGGGGAGGAGGTCAGGCGGTCATACAGTGGATGCAGTGGGAATCTGTGCTCTTGTTGGCTTTCCTGCAGCTGCATCAGACACTTCATCATGTCCGTTTGCTCCCCCATTAGCCTTAGCATCTCCTCCTGCCTCTGCTCTTCGTGCTCACTTAATGCTTTCCTAGCCTCTAACACTGAATGCCTCCATGCATTCAGCTGTGCCCTATCAGTGCAGGAGAACTGCATGAGCTCGAAAAACACCAGTGATTAATTTACCCTTATTGTTAATAATGTACACCTTATTTCCAGTATGAATTTGTCTAGCTTCGACTTCCAGCCAATGGATTATACCTTTTTCTGTTAAACTGAAGAGCCCACTCTTAAATATTTGGTACCCATGTAGGTACTTATAGACTGTAATCAAGTCACATCTTATCCTGCTCTTCGATAAGCTAAATAGATGGAACAATTTGAGTCTGTCCTATAAGGCACATTTTCTAATCCTTTAATCATTCTCATGGCTCTTCTCTGAACCCTGTCCAATTTATCAACATCCTTCTTTAATTGTGGGCACCAGAACTGGACATAGTATTCCAGTAGCAATTGCACCAGAGCCAAATACAGAGGTAAAATAACCTCTCTACTCCTACTAGAGATTCCCCTGTTTATGAATCCAAGGACTGCATTAGCCTTTTTAAAAAACAGTATTGCATTGGGAGCTCATGTTTAGCTGATTATCCACCACAACCCCTGAATCTTTTTCAGAATCACTGCTTCCCAGGATAGAGTCCTGCATCCTGTAAATATGGCGTACATTCTTTGTTTCTATATGTATACATTTACCATATTAAAATGCATATTGTTCACTTGCACCCAAATTTATCAAGGAATCATTGAACTGTCCTCGCCATTATTTACCACCTTCCCAAACTGTGGGTCATCTGCAGACTTTATGAGTGATGATTTTTGTTTTCTTTTAGATCATAAAGAAAAATGTTTAATAGTGTAGTGCCAAAAACCAATCCCTGTGGGACCTCACTAGAAACACACCAATTCAATGAGGAGTCCCATTCAAAATTATATTTTAAGACCATCAGTTAGCTAGCTTTTAATCCATTTAATGTCTCCCATGTTAATTTTATATCTTTCTAGTTTTTTTTTTAATCAAAATGTTGTCCAGTACCAAGTCAAATGCCTTATAGAACTATAAGAATATTACATCAACACATTCGCTTTTATCAACCAAACTTGTAATCTCTTCAAAGAACGATATCAAGTTAGTTTGAGAGGATCTATTTTCCATAAAGACATGTTGACTGGCATTAATTATATTACTCTCTGTAATTATAGTACCCTCAAAACATTTTTTTTATTGAATCCTGTATCAACCTCTCCATTATCTTGCCATTTATTAATGTCAGACTGATAGGCCTTGTCAAGGTTCCTCCCTCACTCTGAACTCTAGGGTACAGATGTGGGGACCTGCATGAAAACCTCCTAAGCTTACTTTTAACAGCTTAGGTTAAAACTTCCCCAAGGTACAAATTAATTTTATCCTTTGTCCTTGGAATATCCACTGCCACCACCAAACTAACTAGGTTTACTGGGAAACGTAGTTTGGACACGTCTTTCCCCCCAAAATCCTCCCAACCCTTGCACCCCACTTCCTGGGAAAGGTTTGGTAAAAATCCTCACCAATTTCCATAGGTGACCACAGACCCAAACCCTTGGATCTTAGAACAATGAGAAAGCATTCAGTTTTCTTACAAGAAGACTTTTAATAGAAGTAAAGGAATCACCTCTGTAAAATCAGGATGGTAGATACCTTACAGGATAATTAGATTCAAAACATAGAGAACCCCTCTAGGCAAAACCTTAAGTTACAAAAAAGACACACAGACAGAGATAGTCATTCTATTCAGCATAACTCTTCTCAGTCATATAAAGAAATCATAATCTAACACATACCTAGCTAGATTACTTACTAAAAGTTCTAAGACTCCATTCCTGTTCTATCCCCGGCAAAAGCAGCATACAGACAGACACAGACGCTTTGTTTTTTCTCCCTGCTCCCAGCTTTTGAAAGTATCTTGTCTCCTCACTGGTCATTTTGGTCAGGTGCCAACGAGGTTACCTTTAGCTTCTTAACCCTTTACAGGTGACAGAATTTTTCCTCTGGCCAGGAGGGATTTTAAAGGGGTTTACCCTTCCGTTTATACTTATGACAGGCCTATAATTACCCAGATCATCCCTTTACTGTTTTTAAATATTGGCACAACATTAGAGTTCTTCCAGTCTTCTGGAACTTTCCTGGTACTCCAAAACTTATTGAAAAATCAACATTAATTGTCTAGTGAGCTCCTCAGACAGCTCTTCTAAAATTCTTGGATGCAAGTTATCTGGAGCAGCCACTTTAAAAATGTCTAACTTTAATAGCTGCTGTTTAACATCCTTCTGAGATACAAGTGGAATGGAAAGTGATATGAATTCCCCAATACAGAACAGAAATATTTATTGAACATATACCTTTTCTGCATTATTACTGAAAATTCTACATTTCCATCTAGTAATGCAGTGATACCATTCTTTTTGTTCTCAATACACTTAAAAAAACCCCTTCTTATTGACCATAACTCTGCTGGCTATAGATTTCTTCTTGTGTCCCTTTGCTTCCCTTAAGAATTTTCTACATTTCTTAGCTTCTTATTTAAATTGATAAGAAAGCACTCCTTTTCACTAGAAGAAGAGCCAGTAACTCTTGGAAAACACCCTCTGGCTTAGTAACACTAATGGTAGTTCAAACCTGGGTTTAGCATTAGCTCCTGAATAATTTTAGTTTCACATGGTTTCTAAAATTAAGTGAATTTTGGTGATTTCAAATAAGTCTGTTTGAGATTAGGGAGTTTTCAGCCCAAAATTCAATGCAAAACCAAGAGAAAATGCTCACAGAAAATCTAGTGAAGCAAAACTTCTGAGGTTAGCACAAAAAAATTCACTGAAGGGCCACTCATTGCATTTCTCTGAACTAGAGAAGGTACTGGAAAAGGTAAGATAGATCTCTATACATTTTATTCCTCATTTATCATTTCAGGTCCCATTTGAATCCTTGACATATTCTAAAAGCTGTCAAATGTATCTTTAAAGAACCAAGGACCTGACATTATGTTGGTTATTGCAATGCTAACTGGGGAACCTCTGAGGTGCTAGGTGCTTTCAACTCCATCTAAAGTCAGTGGTCACCTCCTAGTGACCTACATGGAAAGGCAAGGGTGCTCAGCACCTCACGGGAAGCGCTCTTCCCCTAAACAATTACTTCTTACAGTTGATGTAATTTTATCGAGACTGAAGTTTAGATTCCTGTTATTTCTCCTTACATTTTAAAAATATCGTCCCCCAATACATTATATACAAGAATTGAACTTAAACATTTTCTTTTTATTCTAATTATGCTCTTTATATTTCTCATTGTATTTTCATTGTGAAGTATCATCACTGCAAACATGGCTTTACTGCTGCTAAACAAAAAGGGACTAAGCCTTCTTCAAAAAGAGATTGAATGAGATTGTTTTCCGGATCAAAGGACAGTGTGGTAAGTGAGTACCTCAAAGACACCTACAGTTTTTAACCTGCACCTTTAAACTAGTGGCAATTTAAAAGGTACCCATGAAAGAACCAATAGCTCTGAAACCTTTCTCTGATTAGTCAGTCAATTGCTGTACACTGAATCTCTTATCCGTATGTAATGCAGCTAATATTCAGAAAGCATCCATATTAGGAATGATACCCCTCCTACCAGCTTTTTACAACAGTTACAAACAGTATTACCATCTCAACACTGGTCAAAAAGCAAGCCTTCCCAGGATATATCTACACAGCAGAGAAAAACCTGCAGCTGGCCAGTGTAAGCGGACTTGGGCTCATGTGGCTATTTCACTGCTGTGTAGACTTCTGGACTTGGACTGGAGCCTGGGTTCTAGGACCATGTGAGGTGGGAGGATCCAAGTGCTCAGGATCCAGCCCAAGCCTGGAATTCTACATAGCAATGAAACAGTCCCGCAACCCAAGCCCCAGCTGCAGGTGTCTAGTTGCTATGTAGACATACCCCCAGTGTGTTTACATACACTTCCTCCTCGTCTCACTGTCTCCACAATGCCCACTTTACACAGAGGAAACAAAAGTAAAGAGATTATTATTTGAACGAGAAAGGGTGGGATGGTCAGAGGAAACTGATTGTCCGGAAAGAGTATGATACAAAGGATCAATAAAATCCTGTCAGGAAGTAACCATATCAATCTGTTTCCATTGCATGTAGGCACAGAACATTACCTTGCCCTAGAATTTGTTGCTAACAAGCATGAAGATGACTACAGGTAAATACTAGTGAGGACACTTTGTTAAACACAACAAAGACAAAAAGGTGCGTTCAAAGAATAAGAATGTGTGCTACATGAAGTTTAAAATATACAATTCAAAAGTAGAAAGACCTGTTTGTGCAAAACTTGAAATGGGTTATTTTATTTTATCTTCATATAATGGTGTTGAAAATATGCAAGTATACTTTTGTATTGTGCATTGCATACAACTGTATAACAGTAAAGCACATATACTGGTGAGATCTTTTAAGTGTGACCAATACGGTACCTTTTAAAAATTACAGTAAGAACACACAGCATTACTGTTCCCTTTGCATATTCTATGTCTTACATTGCCTACAAAACTGGTTACTAGTATGAGATAGTTTTTTCTTTCAACTTTTTTCCATTTTAGAAAAAACACATTAAGGAACATAATTTCTGCCTCACTGAAACAGTGTTGTTTTTTTTTTAAATTCAATATTTTTCTGCAAAATAAGGGCACTAACTAGTGATATTGCTTTTTCGTTTTTTTCATGTTGGCTTATTTTGTATGTAACATTCATATAAATTTGGTACATGATTCATGAGAAGAATTTATAATATATTTTTAGAATAGTGTGTATTATTGGTCAAGTCAAAAAAATCCAAAAGCAAAAATCTTAACCCTTCAATATAAAATTAGTTTAAATCTAAAATAGAGCGTGTTTACTTGCAGCAAACAATGCATCACTTTTCTGGATCATGAGGAAGATAAAGTATAGCCCCACTGTCAGAAGACCCAGTGCCTTATTGGTTTCCTGTTCTGTGAAAAACATTAAAACCATTTCCATCAGAGAATTGATTTATTCTCCAAACAGAGCATGTCTTCGTTTGATGTGTTTTAAGGACAGACAGACTACACTGCAAGCTTTACCCAATAACTACTAGAATATTTCAGTTTACTATTACACCCTGATTTTTAAAAAAATATTACACCCTGGTTAAATAAAAAAATCCACTATTTTAGAAAATGAGTGTGTTTGGTGTTAGTGTAATACAAGAGCTTTTGAATGAGATTAAAATGTCTGATTCAGTCATGAAAATGCATGCATCGGTGGACAAAGCATTAACGCTTTTTAATATTAACAACCATATGAATGTCACTGAATTTCATTTTACAGTGCTTTGTTTTCTTGGGAGCAATTATAACTAAGAATAATTACACAAGTAACTACAAATTCTGGACACTAGTATATTTTAAACTTGAAATAAAACTACTTTGCTATTTGAAAAATTAAATCAGTACAAAAATGAAAGCTAAAGTCAGTTACTTCATACATACTTAAATTTCAAATAGATCTTGCGGGGGGGGGGAGGGTTAGAGAAAAATCAGTCATACCTTCCATCTTTATTTTTAAGCATTAATTATTTTCTCTATTTAAAAACCATATGATTATTTAGCTTGAGAAAGCAAATTAAAACAAACTCTCCAAAGAAGCATGCACAATACAATACTTGTGAAGCCACGGGGTGGCTAAAACAGATCATACTTCTAAACAAACATAATAGGAAGTTTAGAGAAGTTGTATTTATAAATACAAAGCAGTATGAAAAGGAAACTCTTCCCAGAGAACCCCAAGGATTACAAAGACCATATAGAAGCAGAATTCAAATGACAGACATTATAAACTGACACACTGCCCTTGCATAAAATCTTCCTGAAGGCATCATTAAACAATAATCAAGACCCAGCGTGAAAAGTTGCCAACAATAGCAAATCCTATTTTTTTGTTGTTTGAGAGTCTTCTAACCCATTTAGATTTACAAGAATAGGCTCACCTGTACTGGGTTGCACCAGCCATGGGGACAGGTGCACTCTGACCACCACTCCCCTGTGGTCCCCTTTGTCTTAGCCAGAGTTTTATGGGGGCTCTTCCGCACACTGTCCCACAAAGTAATACACTTACTCCTGTTGTGGGTCAGACCCACGGGTCCTGAAGAGGGCACAGTCTGAGAATTATAATAGAGACCCTGGGGGTTCTGTTGCCAACCACAGGCGCAGTGGGCATCCCTCATCAATGAAGGCAAACTTCTGCCAGCATCCATCCCATCAGACCCCCTGCAGCAGCTGTGTTGCTTAGTAAGATATGCATTCATGTTGTACTGATGTCTAGTGTTTCCCTTGGCCAGCTTTGATAAAAGCTTTTCTCTTCTTAGCAGATGTAAAGTCCTTTTTTTGTGTGGACCCTTCAGTATCTTTGACAGCTGCTATAAGCAGTGCATCGTGGGAGCACAGAGAGCAGAGCTGCACAGCATTATCTGCTGGCTGGTAGCTCTTTGTCAATAGATGACTCAACTCACAGAGCAACTTGACAGCATCCCTGCTTCAGGCAGAAGCAATCAATGCTCCACACAGCTGGGATACAAGGCTGTACACTGTGTTACAAACCCATTTCTGGATGACAAACCGTAGTGGAAAAATACCCTTGCAATTTTCATTCTAATTTAGCACTTTCCTAGCCTATGCTGGCAACACGCAGGCATGTACTGAAGCAGATATACATGTAAGCTTTACCAGCAGGATGCTTTCCTCTGGAAACAGTAAAAATAAGAGTAAATAACCAAAGTCTATTGAAAAAAATATACCTTTCCAAAGAATGAAAAACAGACATAAGACTATTTTTCTGCCTTCCTAAAAAGATCATAACAACAAAATTCCATCAGTAGAGGACACAGATAATGAGTTCAGGAAGATTATTGTCTACACTAAAAGTTGAACTATAAGATACATTCTATACTGTATATAAACACATAAGAAAACTACACTGAGATTAAAATACAAAATTAAAGGTCTTGACTTGAAGCTTTTAGGAAAGATTTAATAAATGGGCATGCGTATCCTTAGCAGCACATATATCTGGGAAAGATCTCTGTAATCCTAATTAAATGTTGGGGGTGAGGGAGGAGTAGAGGAGGGAAAGTTATTTCCTTCATTGCTTGTGAATGCCTTTCGGATGCACAATAAGGCATTTTAAACGAATTATTGAGTTTTGCTTACTGAAATGGTTTCATCACCTCACATTATGTTGTACCCTGCTTTGTAAGTATTCTGAGCTTAATCATCTTCTCACTTATAGCAGTTTAAATAAGAAAAAACTCCACTGAAGTCAGAGGAGTTAAACATCAGGAGATCTGGGGTAAAATTTTCAAAAGGGCCCAGAGGAATTAGAAGCCAAAGTCCAGTTTCAAAAAATCACATAGTCACTTAGGAGTCACTTTTGAAAATGGGTCTTAGGGGCTTTAGAAAATTTTACCCTAGGCCTTTATCTCAACATTTTTTTTTCCATCACCAAAGAACCAATTTTTTTAAAATCACAAATACTGAACTGTGTCATGGAATGCCTTTAAATTGAGAGGGTTTTAGAATTCTACATTAGTCTCTCACTATAAGAAATTATATGTACCCAGTTCATAAATGACGTGAATATTTTAGCATTTCAAAGGCTACCATAAATTCAAATATAAGACCATGATGACTCTATCAAAGTATTTTAACTGAGAAAAGAATCACAGTACCAAATCATTTAAAAAAACAGTTTGATGCAGTAATTTTCACTATTGCCCAATTATTAACCTCAGTCTCTCAAAGACTAGACCCTTGTAAAGGACATTTTGATTTAGCTAGGCAGGGAGTCTTCACTAAAAATCGGTACCACTGTTGTTTAAGTAGAAAAAATATTTTATCTGCATAGTGACTCAAAATGCTGTTTAAGGGGATGGCGTCTGAGTGCCACCTGTTTAAATCATCAATAGTGGCAACTTTTTCCGAGTCACAACATATGACAAATCTATTTGGGTACTAAGTGTGTCCCCTGAGAAAAGGTATAAGGTTGCTTAGAGCCCTTTGTACATAGCTTACCGAAAGTCTTGATTTGACACTCTTATGCACAAAAGTAGACTCAATGGACAAGATCCTCAACTGGTATAAACTGGCATAGCTCCATTGATCTCCGTTTATACTCATGTGCGTAAAGTACATGCGCATGGTTGGAGTTTAAGCAGTGATTCTCTCCTATGGCTTTTTGAGGGCCAGCATGCAGCTCTTTCAGTCAGCAGATCAGAAAAGCACTGCTCACAGAACAAGTGGAGAGTGACAATCACAAACAACCCCTGCACTGAGAAAACAAGAAGCACCCCACTAGAGTGGAGTAAAGACAAAGATGAAAGGTTTGCACTCTCACAGATTAGTGAGCAGCCATCTACATCCCCAGAGACTAACAGAGAAGGGAGGAAATCACACTCTCTTCCTAGCAGCCAGAGTGGAGGAAAATGAGGACATACTCTAGAGGGAAGTCACACTCACCATAATGGAATCATGGTATGAAATCCTGAGACAGCATGTGATGAAGCTGAGACTCTAACAGAATGTCTCCATCTCATGATATCACAACATGGATGTCCTACTGTACTTATTTTGGGGTGCTCTGTTTCTCCATTCAATGATTAAGTCTATCTATATTAGATACTTATATGGCCCCCATTACTGTAATAGCTGAGCAGGTCACATTCTTTAATTTCTCTTCACCACATCACTGACAGGTAGGAAAGTGCTCTCTTTCCCATTTTTCAGATGGGGTACTGAGGCATAGAGATGCTAGGTGATTTCTCCAAGCTCACACAGGAAAATCTGTGGCAGAGCTGGGAATTGAACCCAGGTCTTCCAAGTATACCACTGGACCATCCATCCTCGCACTTAACTCTGAAGTGCTCCAGCGTTGGAATATTACGGCCTGAAGGACTAACTGGTCCCTGCTGAGGAGATCCAGACACAGATGAAGATGTCCAACCAGGAGTGAGACAATGAGAAAGGATTCATATAATCTGCTTCCAATGTGGCTCTCACTGCGCAGAGGCAGCTTTCAAGATTTCCACTCAGGACACGTGATCAGCTTTCAGTCAATAGCTTTATTAGGTTCAAATGTGTATTGTTAGTTCAGAATGTTCTGTTCCACAGTCTGCTATCATCACTCTTTAGTGTTAATTTTTTCAGAAATCCATACTCGGAATAACACTTTTTGCAGTAAACATATGTCCACAACAGAAGATCAGGAAGACCCATGAGGTTACCTAAGGTGATTTTTCCACAATGGAACATTCCAAACACTATTTTCTCCCAAATTCACTTATATCATAAGAAGGTCTAAGTTGAGACGGACGCTTTGCTACATTTACTATAACCAAATAGACTGCAAGGGAGAGCAGCAGGAGTTGCAGAATTGTGTGGCATCTATGTCAAAACAGGCATATATCATACACCTGGCTATAACTTACCAGCTAGGTAGTGCCGTCCCCTGCTGCATGCTTGTGACAAGCTGCAGCGGAAAAAATGTGAGAGACATGCTTCACTGACAGTCATGCCACACACAATGCTAATCATCCCTCTGACATTTTGGATGAACAATTGTATTCAGCTGTGTTCTCAGACCCATTTTTGTTCCTCTCTGAGGTCTGAAATTGCAAGAGGAGCAGACACATTTTTGCAGGTACAATTTAGGCCACTTATTACTTGATAAACTAGTAAGTTCTTCATTTGCTGGGACTAAGTATCCTACTGCATTTCCAAATTGCCTATGTAAAACCTGAGGCCTGTGTTTAAAAACCTGGCCCAAACAGGTATGCAGGGTAAATACTGGCAAGTCTAAAGGGAATATAAAAAAAGATTCTAAATATCTTTAGGTAGTTTTTACTCATGCATGGAAAGTAAAAGGTATTCAAGATGTCCAAAACATCTGCATTCCTCCAGTGCTCAAGGATAACTAATAGGGTGACTGGGTGTCCAGTTTTCGATCGGCACACCCGGTCGAAAAGGGATCCTGGCCGCTCCGGTCAGCGGTTGATTGTCCAGTTGGCGGTGCCACGCAGCAGGTCTGGCAGGCTCCCTGCTAGCCACCGCACCATATGGCTCCTGGGAAACAGCCGGCATGTCCCCCCTTCGGCTCCTATGTGGAGATGCGGCCAGATGCGCACCACACCATCCACAGGTGCCGCCCCCACAGCACCCATTGGCTACGGTTCCCAGCCAATGGACGCTGCGGGGGCGGCATATGGGGCAGAGGCAGCATGCAGAGGCCTCTGGCTGCCCCTATAGCATCAGCTGTAATTGAACCATAATATTAACTATGGGATGATATGCATTTTTGAATTAGCGCACTGTTCAAGTACATATGTCCTACTATTACGCTGATTTAATAAAATCAACTGGTGTACAGAACAAACCTGGATATCATGCATTATGTGTGCTGAACTGTGTTTGATCCAATACTGATTACATGGAAAACATAATTGATTTGGTTTTAAAGACGTTAAGGCGGTGTAATAAATGGATTGAAAACGTTTAGTTGATAGTATACTTATAATTGGTCTATACCAACTCTGCACACGAAACAAAAATAAACATTGAGAAGAATTTGCTTTGTGGAAAACAAAAAATTAATAGTTTTGAAAGGGAAGCTTGAAGCATGGGTGAAGATGATTTAGATGTAAGAAAAGATTTTCCCCTCCAACCAAGAATGCATCATTATGTAACCATAAAAAATACACAGTGAAAGAACAGTAATAAATGCAAGATAGACCATAGCTTGAAATAATATTTACAAGTTATTCTGGCCCTACAGCTTCTAAAAATATTTTGATAGAAAAATAACAAGAGAAGTAATCAACGTGAGATCATGCCAGTTCAAGACAGTCAAACTTACTTTTTCTTTTTTCTAAAGGAAGCACAGTCTAAGTAAAGAGGGAGACCAGAAGAACGGTTTCTGAATAAAGCACTAGACAGACTCAAGTGACCTGGGCTCAATTCTTAGACTTCCTATGTGACCTTGGGCAAATCTCTTCATCTTTGTCTCTCATTCCCCCCCATTTATAAAATGGAGACAATGCTTCCTTTAAGCAAGATCTCCCATAGCACAAGTGATACAGACTTGTTGCTTTGGAGCAAAAGGACTGGGGCTCTCCTCCAGCCCTGCCTTCCTCACGTGTGAGAGAGACACAGGACTACAGCCACTTTTGCTTTCGAAGTACAGCCTGGCAGAAAATTAGTTCACAGCAAATATTCTCTCAAATCCCCAAAACAAATCTTTACTCTTACTGAAAGTTCTGTGGCACCCTCTGTGTTGTCCCAGAGCTGATGGACCTCAGGTTTTGAAGGTCTCAAAGAACTATTTCAAATTTAGCCCTTTGCATGCCTTGCATCCCTGCATGCCCAAGGTCACTGCTTCCTAAGGGCAGCTGCCGGAGGCACAGCACACACATGCTCATTCACAAGCTGTATGTCACATGCCCTAAGGTTAAGCATAATGAATGATAATTTAGAAGACATTATGAAAGAACAAAAACAAAAATAGAGGAGTTATTACATCTATGGAACAAAGAAAGCTCTCAACTAGGATGATTATGTTAAAGTCAATTATATCAAATCAAGGCAGCCTATGGTGCAGAACAGAGCATTAGGTTTACCAATTTCATGTAAACAAATATCGGAGAATCATAGAAGTTAGTAGGGAAAATACTTCTTAGATCATCTATCAATGCAGGAATGTCCCCTACAGTACTTGTAGACTTCAGGTCAGCAAAGGCTATTGGTATTACGCAGTTCATAAATTCAGCCCTCGGGGGAGAGAGACTGCTTTGTTTTATTGCTTTAGTTTGTTCAAGGTTAGACAACTAGAATCACACAAATTAGAGATCCTAAAGGCCTATTAGGCCATGCTCCTGCCAATGCCAACTGTTCCATTCAATCTCTCCCCTAGCTTTGTCTATTTTATGATTCGCAGCAGTGCAAAACCGCTGTGACATCTGAACACTTCCAATGTTAATTAGATTAGCAATATCTAAATCCCTACCAGACTTCATGGACTCGGTCTCTGTTCCCTTTTGTAGGTGTACAAAGCTCTGCCTGGGAATGGTAGACTTACTTGCAGAGAAGGTGGGAAGGATGTTGGGTGATTATTGAAAAGGTCATGATGATTTTGGTGGGAAAGTTTTATCAAAGTCAACTCTTGCAGACTTTCCTAATTGATGACTCTGGATTCATCTGATTTTCTCTGGAATTCTGTTTCACAGTCAGACGCTTTCAACAGAGAATAGCTGCTCTCTTTACTACTGCTTTTCATTCAGGGCTTTGTGATCATCATCCCAGTGTTAAGGGAGACAAATTGGTGGCCCAGAAAAATGCCTAGATCACTGCCGGTAACTGGAATATCGATTATCATGCTCATTGCCACAAGCAGCTATAAGTCCTTTGTAGCAGCCTTAGCATAACTCTGCAAGGCGGGGGGCTGGGGGGAGGGACGGACGGACACACACACACCCCACGAGGATTGAACATGATCTTGACCATCCTGTTAGGCTTTTCTTTTAAACTGCTTAAGTATGCATTTTAAAAAACTAGAAGTCTAGCTATATTTGACTGCTTGTACGTAGAATCAGAGCTGCACAACTAATGGCTTGAAATTGCTTGCTTAAGAGTTTTGGGGTTTACATGGTTTATTTTTTATTTTTTTTTATTGACATGTTACAGTAACACAAGCATAAAAATGGTAAAAACTCTTGAGTTGAGTGGGCTTATTCGGTGAACTCATTTTAAGAGCCCCAGTGGCAGATGGAAGGCTAGCTACCAGAAATCGATTGCTGACCACTCAAAGACCACTCCAGACTCTCTTGGCAGTTTATAAGTTGAGATGCAGACTCTAACGTAGCTGTTTGAAGATTATGACCAAGGTCCTAAACTGGCAGCGGAAGCAGACTTGAAGCCAGTAGAGGAACTGAAACACAGACCTGATGTGCTCACAAACAGCTTAAAACCATTGCTGGGTCTTGCACCAGCTGGAATGGAATGGAACCTTTGCATTGTTTTCACATTTAGCTTCCTACCTACCTGAGTGACCAACTTTCTCCCCAAGCCATGACACCACACTTAAATTCAGAGGGGCTCAAGATACCCAAAAAGGGGCTGTGACAGACAAGGCACTGTCTGTAATAATTTATGAATACTGAATAGCGACTTGGTAATTGCAATGATTATTATATGAATAAACTGATTTACTTAAATAGCAGGCTGTAAGGAAAATAAGCAGGAAGAATAGTTCAAGATATGTCATCCTTCACATCCCTTGAGGGTTGTTACAGGACAATGGCAGAGCCATTGACTCTGAGGTGTGTGGCTTGACCTCCTGTGGAGCCTATCGAACTGGTTTGACAAGCAGAAACAAAAGCCCAGAAACTGACAAAAACAAACTCTGACTGGATAAAAAGAGACTCTCTTTCTAGTGCTGAGATAGTCACTGGGGAGCTATTCACGGACACAATCCTGCTGAGGTGTATGAAGAAATTAGGCCTTCCTACATCACTATTAGGGGGAAATTAGGCCTTCAGGTAAGACAGACATGTAGATGGTTTTAAAATCCTCTCTCTCTCTCTAAATGCTTTGTTCCTACTTTTAAAATGTTAAAAAAAAGTATTTTGATTTTAGGAAGGCTGCTTGGTCACTATATTTCCCATTGGCCATAGAGTCCAAAGGGAAGAACCACAGATGATGACCCAGTTGGACTAGCTGGGTAAGCACAGTTGATAAACAGGGTACCAAAGCCCAGGGCCTAGGTTACAACTGGGAGAATCATGTGATTTTACCCAAGGATAAGTAAAGGCAGAAGACCATGACATGAGAAATGCATTCAGAGGGACTAGAAAGGCAACAGAAATGCAGCTAGCCCTACAACTGTGACAGAGGCTTCTGGTAGGGTGTTCTCTGCTAGGGGTTCATGGCTTTGGAATTTAACCCCCCTACATTTAATACAAAACAAACAAAATATTGTGAGCTTCAAGTCAGTCATACTATACAGCTCATCCCTCATCCCCCACCCCAGGCTTAAAAATGGGTAGGTGATCCACCTTTGACTTCCCCTCCCGGCTTGTGGTAGTTGGCAATAAGAAGCCTGCATTAGTCCACAAAAACAGTACCACATGCTAGTAGCCAGCTTCAGTCTTCCCCCACTCCCTGCACTTAAAATAGCAAGTAAGTATGGCAACTTTAATATGATGAATGTGATGAGGCTTATCCCCCATGGTTCTGGCCGCAGAGGGCATTGTTAGGCCCTATAAGTAGGCTGAGGGAGCTCAGTTGTGGGAGAGACTGCCAAGGAGACAGGTCTCTCTGGTGGAGAGAAGCCTTGGGATAGGGTTTTACAGAAAGGAAACAATGGAGGAAGAGCACTAAAGGAGCCGATTGGGCTCCTGTCAGGGAAGCTCTGAGGAAAGCAAACAAGGGCACTACAGTTGAGACTGAGAGGGGTGGAAGGGCTATTAGCTTGAAGATTTGTTTGAGATTTCATTTGGATTTGTTTGTGTTACCCCAGAAGGGGTTTAGATGGTTATGTGACTTGCCTGGAAGGCCAAGCCACAGAATGCCCAGAGGGAGAGTCAACAGAAGACAAAGGCTGGAATAGGCCATTGCAGGGCCAAGGGAGAAGCTGATAGGGGTGTCAGAGACAAGGATCCCATGCAACACTGGGACTGGAGATGAGGGGGCACCCCTGAAGTGACTGTAACCCTTCTGCCCGTCAGAGTTGGCAGCAACAAGGGCCTGGTTCAATATCTAGGGGATCCATTCCAATAACACAATGCAAACCAGCTCAAGCCCCCACTCAGTGACCTGGGACAGATATATACCACCCCTGCTGGGCGCCTCCAAGAGGCAATACTTCTCCTCTCGCAAGCACCTAGTCTGAGTGTAGCAAAAAGCCTTTTAATAACAGAGAGAAACAATGTGGCATTATGTTGGGGAAACACCACCAACATGATTCATAACACAACCCATGAGCAAAAAATCCACCCCAAGCAAATTGGGGCATGCCCTTTCCCTTTTGTTCTTGAGTCCAGCAACCCCAAATCACCCGAAGTCCCAAAAGTCCAATGACCCAAAAGTCTCTGTCCCTGGTCAGGGCAGCCCCAGAGTTCAAAAGTTTATCTACAGAGCTTTACCTCCCAACCTGGGTGGAGATGGGGGTGGAGGTAAGAGGCACCTTACATGATCTGAAGCTGAGCGCCCCACAGCTCCATAGGCCTTCGCTCCGCTCCGTCAGCCACCCCACGAACTGCTTTGCTCAGCTCTGCAGCCCACACGCAACTCCCGCTGTCCCATGAACTGCTCTGCGTCCCACCAGCAGCTCCTGCCATCCTATGAACTGCTCCACCAGCCTAGCTACAAGGCACTCCAGCCGTCCCACAAACTGCTCCACAATATATCTTCAGGCTCCCCCGCTACTTAACACAACGCTCAGTGATTTCAGCTCTTAGTCAGTTCAGCTCTTTGGTGAAGTTAGCTTGTAGGAGGGGAGCCTCAGTGCTGGTGCACCATTAGCCCAAAGTGAGCTCAGCAGCCTGTAACTAGACTTCTAATGAAATCAAAATTAGCTCTGATATTCCACAGTGGAAAGAGGAGGAAGTGAAATTAGCATGTAAGGCCCTCACCAAGGGGCCCATGCCACCAAGTATTAATACTTGTCCCCAGCCTCTCTCCAGTCACAGAGTTTTGGAACCCATGACCCTTGCCTAGTGAGTGCTACTTAGTTGATGGGAAGTCCCTCCATCATAACAAAAGCTCAAGTACAGTTCCAAGCACAGTTCCCATAATCAGGGTAATAACAATTTATTCTTCCTGCCCCAATAACAGAGACACTGGGGATCCCACAGCAGCCAAAGTGATCATTTGGGCAGCTATGGCCTCATTCTAGGCGGGGTGGGTGTGCCTATGCAAATGACATCGGCTCCTGAAGTTGTTTTCCACAACTTGCCACACCTCACCACCAGATGTCAGGGTGGAGCTCATCCTGACACTGCTTACATGACAACACACTGTAACAATGAAGCTTTGCAGGAAATGGTGCCTGCTGTATTCATTTGTACTTTACATAACCAACATTTTCTCTTTCAAAGTAAGGAAATTCAATACTCTTCCTGTTTCTCTTTTGCTATGCTCCAGTAAACTGACGCTATAATTTTAAAAAGACTCCATAACCAACTCATCTCCAATATGTGTCTTATAACTTCTCTCTTCTATTACAGACACAGTAAGAGACCTTTCTTCCCAACACTGTCAGATTCAAACCAACGTCAATCACCTGGAGCCTCTAGGAGTTGGAAGATTAGAAGCTACCAATGGTTTCTTTATCACTTAAGATTTGAATTATGCTACTACTAATAATGCATTAACTGTGCAAGGACTCCAGTAATACGAAAGTTCAAGATAAAATAATTGCACTTGTAACATCTTAATAAATAGTAGAGCCTCACAGCAAAAGCTAATGTGTGTGTTCAGGATTTCGTCACAAAGTAGCTAGTACTTGAATAGTTTATATTCACTGCTGCTTAGCCTACTAATATTGTGTGTGTGTGCGTATTTTGTGACAAAGTTCCTCCTCTACCTTGGTGGGTCCTGCGCTTATTGGCAGATTTGCTTGCCTCAGAGATTCACAGCAGCCCTCAGTTTGGCCACTTTTACTAGTGGCTCAAACCTGCCGTTTACTCAGCTAACCTCATCACTGGCCAGCATGGGGAAAAGGAAGGAGAACATTCCCCACAGCCTCTGCTGGTCCATCTAGTGGGTCAGGGGACAGGTCAGGGACCTTCCCCTCTGGTGGGACCCACAGTCCAGGTCAACTCCTCCTGTATCCAATAGGGAGTTGGGCGGATGGGGGGGAACCTGGGCCCGCCCTCTACTCCGGGTTCCAGCCCAGGGCCCTGTGGATCACAGCTGTCTATAGTGTTTTGTGTAACACCTGCATGACAGCTACAACTCCCTCCCCATGGCCTCCTCCCAACACGTACTTTATCCTCACCACAGGACCTTCCTCCAGATGCCAGGTAGTGTTTGTACTCCTTAGTCCTCCACTAGTATGCCTTCTCACACTCAGCTTCTTGCGCCTCTTGCTCCCAGCTCCTCACACTTCCACCACAAACTGAAGTGAGCTCCTTTTTAAACCCCAGGTGCCCTGATTAGCCTGCCTGTCTCAAGTGATTCTAGCAGCTTCTTGATTGGCTGCAGGTGTTCTAATCAGCCTGTCTGCCTTAATTGTTTCCAGAAAGTTCCTGATTGTTCTGGAACCTTCCGTTACTTTACCCAAGGAAAAGGGACCTACTTAACCTGGGACTAATATCTGCCTTCTATCATTCTCCTGTAGCCATCTGGCCTGACCCTGTCACTATATCTATCTATCTATCTATATTATAATTACACACATACACCCCCCACCGGCATCAGGAGCAGTGAACATCCTGGTGTCAGAGATATTCTGCTGTCAATTTTTAATTTTAATACGTATTATTTAATGTAATGTGTAGTAAAATAAAATCTGTTCCAACAACATAATCCCTTATAAGAGACAATGAATCTCTTTCTGCTGAGATAGGACCAAACTGAAACCATTTATGTGAAACCTTTCTACATTCCTGAACTTTGAGAGATTGAAGTAAAATGAGATGCTGAGCACTTTGGTTTGAGTTTTGCAAAGGATACAGAGGAAGTTTGCAAAATCAAACTCATGATGACTTTGGTGATTTAATCTAACACTAGAACTTGGAAACTATTAAGGATCCCAATTATAAGGCCTGATTCTGCAGTTTTCTCTTCAGTAGGAATTTTGCCCAAGTAAGATCTGCAAAGATCAGGCATAAGGTTCTCTTTCCCTTTGCTACTATATTGTTCAATGTAACTTATAGCCTAGGGGCTCACATACAGAGATGCTCATTGTCAACAGTCACCTAAGATTCATACCTGTATTTAGAACAACGCTTAATTATCTCATTGTTCAGTTAGAAAAACAAAATATTATTTACTATGACTGATACTTTGGTCCTGAAAGATTCAGTCAGGATGGGTCTCTCTTCTGAGAATAATCTAACCCATAATTATATAAAATACATTCCCACTGATATTTGTGGTGCAAATTAATTTTCTATTTTACTGATGGTATGGAATTAATTCGATCACACTGTGCTAAGATAGATGTGCTGCAACATAAAGGAATAGGGCAGCATATTACAGTCAGGCTTTTATTCCAATGTTCACAACCCAGAAGCAGATACAGGATACAAATTAGCCTCGCCAAGCAATCTCTTTTAGGTGTAGTGCCCATTAGAACACTACTTCCAGCAGATGTACTTGAAAATAAAACTCAGATGGCAACTACCTGGTCCAAAGTAATTAACATGGTAAAATGTTGTTTCTTCTCTAGGGAAGCTATTTGTTTTATGCACATACCACCACAGCATTTTTTAACATAATTTGGCACAGTTCTGTTGCTGTCTTATTGCTCGCTGATTGTGAGCTGGAGATGTGACCGTGGAGCACGTTCATTCTCAGTAACCTCCTTCTTGGTCCTTATGAAAAACAGCCTTCTAAAAGATCTCTTGGATAACTTTCAGAGGGAAAGAAAGAGGAATATTGTTTTAGACAGAATCCCATGGGAGCTGGAATCTCTGAATGACACAGTAACCCAAGAAGTGATGTCTTACTGAGAGAATCCTGAACCAGCAGATTCACTCTTGCATGTTTGAAATAGGATCTGAATCGATTGGTTCTTTGCTAAAGTGCTACTGTAGTTCCAAATGAGGCAGGAGGCTGAAAGGATTGTCCAGATATAAATGTCCTGGCATAATATTTGTAGTGGAACCATCTGTAAGTCACATAAGGGTTGGTTATATTTTACATGCCAAGAGGGAAAGTAGCTGAAGCAAGGAAGGCAGGATGCATACTTGATGACTTATATACACAACAGGACTCTGCACATTAGCTTAATCCATTCTGGGGGGAAAAGGTTATATGATTAAAGTTATTTTGTCTCTTAGCTTAAAGCAGCTCTGGAATACTGAAGAAAGAGGGTGTAAATTGATGTCAGCAAAGTTTAAACAGGAAAGAATGCAGGGTTGTTTTTTTTTTTAAAAGGCTAATTAACAATGTTACAAAGAGATATTGAACATTCTCCACCACTCTGATTCCCCCCTCCCCCAAAGATATGCTCTAGTTCAGTGGTTCTCAACCCACAGCCTGTGGGCCACATGTGGCCCACTTGGCACACAGCTGTGGCCCAGCTCAACTGTGTGATAAAGGCCCGCCCGCATGCCGGGTTCCCAGCTGCCTGGCACAGTCGGGGCACTGGGCTGCCCTGCATGGTGGGAAACCAGGGCAGCCTCGTGGTGGGGTCCATGGCAGCCAGCCGGCCCCGCACAGCAAGGGTCAGGGCTGCTGCTGCCCTGCCACCCAGTTTGTGCGGCCCAGGTAACACATTGCGAATCGCATATGCGGCCCACAATCTGTAATTAGTTGAGAACCACTGCTCTAGTTCAACCACAAGTTATTGAGCTCAGTGCAGGAATTACTGAGTGAAATTTGATTATTTGCATAACAAGTGAAATTAGAGGATCATAATGGTCTCTTCTAGCCTTAACAATGTATCAGGTCACACAGAGGTCTTGGATACTAGGGATATCTCTGTTGGGGGGAACAAAGGGAGACTGCAATGATGGCTATCTAGAGATTCTATGCTGTATCGGGGGAGGGACAAAAGGAAAACAAAGTTTCCCAATGGTAAAACCACTTGCAAGAGACACTGATGGAGAGCAAAAGAGGATACAAAAGCTCTCCTCCATGGAGACAGAGAAGGAAGATGTTATAAGTTCAGCAATAGCTTTCAGTGTAAAAAGGAGGAAGCC
Organism: Lepidochelys kempii; assembly: GCF_965140285.1. NCBI lineage: Eukaryota > Metazoa > Chordata > Testudines > Cheloniidae > Lepidochelys > Lepidochelys kempii. The sequence continues at coordinate 21,933,686 of NC_136380.1, forward strand.
TGTCTCAATTAAACTGAACTGGACTAGAATACCCGTGAATTAAATGACTTCTATCCAGAGCAGCAGTTCCAACAGAGGAGGAAGTACAGCGTGCAACAGAAACAAAAGTTGTGCTAAGAATGTTGGTGATCATTGCTGTTTTGTTTTCTAAACTGTGATGATGAACAGAACCAGAAGATGATTTCAAAGTAAAAAAGTCTGGAAATCCCAAATCAGAGAAGCAGAAGCAATCGTCTTTTGATTTCTAGCCCACATTTAGAACTATAATCTGCATTCATAATGGATATGTCAAAACACAGAAAAGAATGATCCAAAAGTCGTACACTGAAAAAGATTATAATTTAAGAGATTTTTGAAATGAGACAGCTTTTTTATTTTTACAATAAAGATGGAGGAGACTTATTAATGGGGGAGGCCACCCAGCCCCTGCCAGTTCAGCGTAGTTTCCTGCAGTATATTAATCAGCGTTTTGCCCATTTTAGTTACAACTATCCCAAATGATCTGGCTTCTAGCATTTCTCTTGAAAGGCTATTGCACTGTCAAATAAATGTTACCATAGGGCTGGCAACTTTCAAATTTTTCAAAACCAGACACTACAGGCCCCCCATCGCTTGTTCGCTCCCCCCCTTCCCTGGGACTCACCTTCCGAGCCGGGCTGATAGGAGCTGACGTGGAACTTGCCTGCCTGCCCCATCAGGACATGGCAGGACAGAAGGAGGCAGTCCCCAGAATGAGGGGCAGGGTCTATGGGGCACAGCAGGGTGGAGGGGGTCAGTCCCCAGAGTGAGGGGTCGGAGAGATCCAGTGCCCCAGGAGTCTGAGAAGGTGGGGCGGGCCATCCTGGGTGATGAGCCAGGCCGCTGGCCCCGCTCCTCAAATGCCACACACTGTCAGGATCTCTCCCCCAGGTGGCGCCAGTAACTACCTCTCTGCTGGACCAGAAGCCAGTTCCTCAGATTAAGCTTCTCTCCACCAGTTGAGCTCCTCCAGCAGCAGTTGCTCTTCCTGGCCTCCTGGTGGCGGAGGCCGATTGCAACTACTGCGTTAGTCAGACTTTTGGTGTCCAGTCAGCAATACTGACCAAACACTGCACAAACAGTACTGACCAAACACCCGGCAACCCAATCTTACTGTGAGAAAGTTTTTTCTCATTTTCACTCTCAATTTTCCTTTCGTTGGTTTCATTCAATTATTTCTAGTTACTTTGCCAAGTACTTCTTTACATCATTCATTCCCCTCCTGGATAATTATAGCCTTCAGATGAGATTGTATTTACACAGCCTCCTGTACTTCTCCTCCCCCACTTTGTCACGGTTTAAGCAAGCAACATGTATTTGGTTCTTTAAATAGTTACTCGTAAATTAATCCCTTTGACTATTTTTGTTGCTGTTCTCTACATTTCCTCCAGTATAACAAAGATAACAGACAGGCATTAAGGTGTTATACTCAGCCCTCAACTTAAATACCTGCATTCTTCTAGATAATCAACTATCTACAGGACAAGTTATAAAAGCATGCAAAGCATTTAGTTAAGGACCAACTATTGACATTTTAGGTTATTGACAGGCTGGAGTATTCCTCCACATAAGCATAACACCCATTAGAGCACAGCATCTAAACACTGAAGAAATCATGCATGGAAGAAGAGAATAAAATTGACTGATTTGAAACTAAGTAAGATTACAATGTATTGCATTAATTTATAAATCCAAAATGTAGAAGATGGCCTAATCAAACCAAATTATTTTTATTCCCCAGGGTCTTAGTGTGACAAGCTCACACCTAAAGGATGTACCATTTGTGGACTAGGGTATAGTGCTTCGTGATTGTGAGAGTTACAGTGGAACAAGCATTAAATGTACAACAAAGTAATGTTACTTTCTAAAAGAAAAATAACCAGCAATATTGATAATCTATCATGAAAGTCTGTTGTTCATAAGTACTACTTCCATCACAAAACATTTACAGCACCATTTATTGTTTTGCTGTTCTGCTTTCAGAATTGCCAGATACTAAAAAAAAAAGTATATTGTTTAATACTTCCAAATCAATATTTTTACTTCAATTCTTTGTATGTTATACCATAAAATTGATCGAGTAAAAGTTACTTTCATTTACTATACTGCACATTTCACAAATTCTTGTTTGGGTTATTACATATGTATTTGAAGACAGACACCAGCTACACAGCATTGACAGTGATTATCCATAATACATCTTAATCTCCTGATACATCACAATTTTAATAAAGTCTCCACAATACATCAAGATACCAGATATAGGAGTATATCTAGTGTCACACAAACACAAAACATGTTCACCTGCTATCAGTAAGCATTAGATAGTGATTCCAAAAACTAGCTCCATCAATGGCAATCTCCAAACCTAACAAAGATAAATTCCAGCCCCAATCCTGCAGCCACTTACAAATGTAAACAGTCTCACTGCACTCATAGGACTCTCATACATAAAGTTACCCATGTGCGTGTTGCAGAACAGGTGCTATTGCCCCTTCTCAAGGCATCAAAGTCCTATTTTGCTACTAGTGCCACCCCTCTGCCAAGCAGTGGCAGATACCCAGGACCCAGTCAGTTTCTCAGTAAAGGAGAAATTAATGATGTGGAGTCTGGACATATTTTAAGTGAAACTTTTTTTTATTTAAACATACACATCAGTCCTGAAACACGACAGTCAAACTGCATGCAGAGAAAAATGCAGTCTCAAGCCCAGCACCAGTATCTGCTCCCAGGCAGCAACTCTACCTTCACAATTGATTGAGAAACCAAGGCAGAGAACTCCTATTGCTTGCACAGCTCTCTCTAGCCAGAACCTTGTATAATCTAAAACCAACATCAGGACAAGCATTTCTTCCAGGACTAAAATTTACTGGTATGCCAAGGTAAAGAACTTGGAAGGTTACATGTAATAGTGCCACCTGGTGACAGCTGCTATAACACAAGTCGAACTGCAATTTCTTACACATTTCTAGTTTTAACAACTTAATTGTATACTAAGGATAACGACAGATCCACATTTTACAAACCAGTTTTGATGAGAATATACTGCACTTTCAGATTACTAAAATAGTCTTGAAATATCACCAGGTCAAGCTACAAGATCATATTGTATCAAGACAGAGTATGATCTTATGGTAGAAACAGGGAACTTGTTCAAGGCTCTTTGTCATACACAGATGCAATCCCAGCACCAGTGGGTTTACATCCTAGTAACAATACTATCATTTTTATTTCTGTTATATTGTTATTTTTTGTTTTGTACTGTGTTTTCCAAAGCACTTTGCAATATGAATTAAATAGAATCATAGGACTGGAAGGGACCTCGAAAAGTCATCTAGTCCAGTCCCCTGCACTCATGGCAGGACTATTATCCAGACCATTCTGACAGGTGTTTGTCTAACCTGCTCTTAAAAATCTCCAACGATGAAGATTCCACAACCTCCCTAGGCGATTTATTCCAGTGCTTAACCACCCTGACAGTTTGGAAGTTTTTCCTAATGTCCAACCTAAACCTCCCTTGCTGCAATTTAAGCCCATTGCTTCTTGTCCTATTCTCAGAGGTTAATCATAGAACATCAGGGTTGGAAGGGACCTCAGGAGGTCATCTAGTCCAACCCCCTGCTCAAAGTAGGCCCAATCCCCAACTAAATCATCCCAGCCAGGGCTTTGTCAAGCCTGACCTTAAAAACTTCTAAGGAAGGAGATTTCACCACCTCCCTAGGTAATGCATTCCAGTGTTTCACCAACCTCCTAGTGAAATAGTTTTTCCTAATATCCAACCTAAACCTCCCCCACTGCAACTTGAGACCATTACTCCTCGTTCTGTCATCTGCTAGCACTGAGAACAGTCTAGATCCATCCTCTTTGGAACCCCCTTTCAGGTAGTTGAAAGCAGCTATCAAATCCCACCTCATTCTTCTCTTCCTCAGACTAAACAATCCCAGTTCCCTCAGCCTCTCCTCATAAGTCATGTGTTCCAGCCCCCTAGAGATTTTTTGTTGCCCTCCGCTGGATGTTTTCCAATTTTTCCAAATCCTTCTTGTAATGTGGGGCCCAAAACTGGACACAATACTCCAGATGAGGCCTCACCAGTGTCGAATAGAGGGGAACGATCACGTCCCTCGATCTGCTGGCAATACCCCTACTTATACAGCCCAAAATGCCATTGGCCTTCTTGGCAACAAGGGCACACTGATTCAGATCCAGCTTCTCATCCACTGTAACCCCTAGGTCCTTTTCCGCAGAACTGCTGCCTAGACATTCGGTCCCTAATCTGTAGCGGTGCATGGGATTCTTCCGTCCTAAGTGCAGGACTCTGCACTTGTCCTTGTTGAACCTCATCAGATTTCTTTTGGCCCAATCCTCCAATTTGTCTAGGGCCCTCTGTAGCCTATCCCTACCCTCCAGCGTATCTACCTCTCCTCCCAGTTTAGTGTCATCCACAAACTTGCTGAGGGTGCAATCCACACCATCCTCCAGATTATTAATGAAGCTATTGAACAAAACCGGCCCCAGGACCGACTCTTGGGGCACTCCGCTTGATACCAGCTGCCAACTAGACATGGAGCCGTTGATCACTACCCGTTGAGCCCGACAATCTAGCCAGCTTTCTACCCACCTTATAGTCCTTTCATCCAGCCCATATTTCTTTAACTTGCTGGCAAGAATACTGTGGGAGACGTGCCAAAAGCTTTGCTAAAGTCAAGGAACAACACATCCACTGCTTTCCCCTCATCCACAGAGCCAGTTATCTCGTTATAGAAGGCAATTAGATTAGTCAGGCATGACTTGCCCTTGGTGAATCCATGCTGACTCTTCCTGATCACTTTCCTCTCCTCTAACTGCTTCAGAATGGATTCCTTGAGGACCTGCTCCATGATTTTTCCAGGGACTGAGGTGAGGCTGACCGGCCTGTAGTTCGCCGGATCCTCCTCCTTCCCTTTTTTAAAGATGGGCACTACATTAGCCTTTTTCCAGTCGTCCGGGACCTCCCCCGATCGCCATGAGTTTTCAAAGAAAATGGCCAATGGCTCTGCAAATGATATCCGCCAACTCCTTTAGCACTCTCGGATGCAGCGCACCCAGCCCCACGGACTTGTGCTCATCTAGCTTTCCTAAATTGTCTCAAACCACTTCTTTCTTCACAGAGGGCTGGTCACCTCCTCCCCATCCTGTGCTGCCCAGTGCAGCAGTTTGGGAGCTGACCTTGCTCGTGAAGACAGAGGCAAAAAAAGCATCGAGTACATTAGCTTTTTCCACATCCTCGGTCACTAGGTTGCCTCCCTCATTCAGTAAGGGGCCCACACTTTTCTTGGCTTTCTTGTTGTTGCTAACATACCTGAAGAAACCCTTCTTGTTACTCTTAACATCTCTTGCTAGCTGCAACTCCAGGTGTGATTTGGCCTTCCTGATTTCACTCCTGCATGCCCGAGCAATATTTTTATACTCTTCCCTGGTCATTTGTCCAATCTTCCACTTCTTGTAAGTTTCTTTTTTGTGTTTAAGATCAGCAAGGATTTCACTGTTAAGCCAAGCTGGTCTCCTGCCATATTTACTATTCTTTCTACACATCGGGATGGTTTGTCCCTGTAACCTCAATAAGGATTCTTTAAAATACAGCTCACTTCATCGGATGCATACTGTATGCATCCGATGAAGTGAGCTGTAGCTCACGAAAGCTTATGCTCAAATAAATCGGTTAGTCTCTAAGGTGCTACAAGTACTCCTTTTCTTTTTGCGAATACAGACTAACACGGCTGTTACTCTGAAACCTTTAAAATACAGCCAGCTCTCCTGGACTCCTTTCCCCCTCATGTTATTCTCCCAGGGGATCCTGCCCATTAGTTCCCTGAGGTTGTCAAAGTCTGCTTTTCTGAAGTCCAGGATTCATATTCTGCTGCTCTCCTTTCTTCCTTGTGTCAGGATCCTGAACTTGACCATCTCATGGTCACTGCCTCCCAGGTTCCCATCCACTTTTGCTTCCCCTGCTAATTCTTCCCGGTTTGTGAGCAGCAGGTCAAGAAGATCTCTGCCCCTAGTTGGTTCCTCCAGCACTTGCACCAGGAAATTGTCCCCTACTCTTTCCAAAAACCTCCTGGATTGTCTGTGCACCGCTGTATTGCTCTCCCAGCAGATAGTCTCCCATGAGAACCAGGGCCTGCGATCTAGTAACTTCTGTTTGTTGCCAGAAGAAAGCCTCGTCCACCTCATCCCCCTGATCCAGTGGTCTATAGCAGACTCCCACCACAACATCACTCTTGTTGCTCACGCTTCTAAACTTAATCCAGAGACACTCAGGTTTTTCTGCAGTTTCATACCGGAGCTCTGAGCAGTCATACTGCTCTCTTACATACAATGAACCTCCCGCACCTTTTCTGCCCTGCCTGTCCTTCCTGAACAGTTTATATCCATCCATGACAGGACTCCAGTCATGTGAGTTATCCCACCAAGTCTCCTGTTATTCCAATCACATCATAATTCCTTGACTGTGCCAGGACTTCCAGTTCTCCCTGCTTGTTTCCCAGGCTTCTTGCATTTGTGTTTAGGCACTTGAGATAACTTGCTGTTTGTCCTGCTTTCTTAGTATGAGGCAGAAGCCCTCCCCTTTCGCGTTGTCCGGCTTGTGCTTCCTCCCAGTATCCAGCTTCCCCACTTACCTCAGCGCTTTGGTCTCCTTCCCCCGGTGAACCTAGTTTAAAGCCCTCCTCACTAGGTTAGCCAGCCTGCTTTCGAAGATGCTCTTCCCTCTCTTTGTAAGGTGGAGCCCGTCTCTGCCTCGCACTCCTACTTCTTGGAACACCATTCCATGGTCAAAGAATCCAAAGCCTTCTCTCCGACACTACCTGCGTAGCCATTCGTTGACTTCCACGATTCGACGGTCTCTACCCAGGCCTTTTCCTTCTGCGGGGAGGATGGAAGAAAACACCACTTGCGCCTCAAACTCCTTTATCCTTCTTCCCAGAGCCACGTAGTTAAGATAAAACACTTTTTCTTCCTCCTCCTTGTAACAACCTTTTACATACTTGAAAACTGTTATCATGTCCCCTTTCTGTCTTCTCTTTTCCAGACTAAACAAACCCAGTTTTTTCCAATCTTTCCTCATAGGTCATGTTTTCCAGACCTTTAATTATTTTTGTTGCTCCTCTCTGGACTTTCTCCAGTTTGTCCACATCTTTCCTGAAATGTGGCACTCAGAACTGGATTCAATACTCCAGTTGAGGCCTAATCAGCGTGGAGTAGAGCGGAAGAATTACTTCTCGTGTCTTGCTTACAACACTCCTGCTAATACATCCCAGAATTATGTTTGCTTTTTTTTGCAAGTGTTACACTGTTGACTCATATTTAGTTTCTGGGTCACTATGACCCTCGAATCCCTTTCCATAGTACTCTTTCCTAGGCAGTCATTCCCCATTTTGAATGTGTGCAACTGATTGTTCCTTCCTAATGGAGTACTTTGCATTTGTCCTGATTTAATTTCATTTTATTTACTTCAGACCATTTCTCCAGTTTGTCCAGATCATTTTGAATTATAATCCTACCCTCCAAAGCACTCACCACCTCTCCCAGATTGGAATCATCCGCACTACAAGCACTTCATTGGGTTTGACATCTTTCTTCAAGCGCTATCCAGAAAACAAGTCTTTTTATCCAGCAAAGGAGCCAAATTTTAATAGGGTGTAAATCCAGCATAACTCCACCATAGTCACTAAGTGGCCCTACAATTCCAAGAATCACAACCTCCATCTTTCAGAATTATTGATTTTAATAATAGGGCAACTAAATTATGTACAGTATGCAGTCTCCCATTAGATAATCCATATTACATTGCTAACCTTAAAGAAAATAGGTTTTTAAAAAAGCATTTTATCTTCTTCAAACAATTACATTTCTTTGAATTGTCAAGTAACTGTGATGGAGGAAAAATATTAGTCTTATTTCTTAACTGCTAGTGAGTTGCCTTTTCACACAATATTGTAGCCTACTGATTACCTCGATATTAGGAATTGGACTTAACTTTTGTAAGTGGAAGAGTTAATTGAGATATTTGAAACACAAAAATTCGAAGTTATCAAGGGTTATGTTAAATATTGCTGTTTAGAGGCCTCCCCCCAGAGAGCAGAAATCTGTGCAGTCAATGGAGAGAGTAACTTACAGTAACCATTTTATTGTTAATATTTTCCCCAGAGTATTAATAGCCCATTTTGCTGTATGATGTAATTCAGTTACTGAGCAATAAGAGTCATGGTTTCCACAACAGAGATTGAAGGGATCAGGACTTGAGATAAAAGATGAATCAGATGGGACAAACATAATAATAAAATAGTGTAGAGGTGGCAAAATCAATTCTCTTTTCTTCTCACTATATAAGAACAGGGAGACAATGAAACTAAAAGGTAGCAATTTTAAAACTGATAAAAGGAAACTCTCTTCCACAATGAATAATTAACTTATGGAACTCATTGCCATTAGATACCACTGAGGCTAGTAATTTAGCAGAATTTTTAAGAAGTAGATATTTATATGGAGAACTGTTGGATATAGGTTCTTCCCCCACCCCTTTTAAAAAATAAGAAGAAAGGATATTAACCTCTTGATTCAGGGCATAAGACAAACGCTAACAACCACTAGGAAGAAAATTCTATGGACAGATAATTGAAAAATTATACAATATGCAGTTTTGATGCCTTCTGTCTGAAGCATCTGGTATTAGTCATGTCACAGACAGCTATTCTAAAATGCCACAAACTTTTTTTTAATAAAACTTCAGTCACACAAATTTCAAGGTGTTCACAAGTAATTTTTGAACACTAATGCAGGTCTGAAGTCCCTGCTGGTTTTTTTTTTCTGCTTTTTCACCTACCATATTTGAATCAAAAATGGGTTTTTAACCTCGTAATGCATGCTTAGTTTGTGATAGTCACGTCTGTGGCAAAATACTCATTCCTAAGTACATATGCAATGATATCTTAAAAAGCCCTGTATCAGGTACCTGAATCTGGGATGTTTAAGAAAAAGCTCTTAAACACACTGATCACAACAGGAAAAAAGGAGCATGCAACTATTCTGCAGCTCTTGATTTGCATCAGTATCAGAGTCCCTGTGTATGCTGACTGGATGGAATCAAGGTAACAAGCTGTAAATTACAGATGTAATAAAAAACCTGTCCTGGGCACAGAGAGCAAATAATGCTTTGCACCAAAAATGCACCAAAAATTCTCAAATACAAAAATCCTAACATGTATTTTCAGATATTTCTCCCTCCACCATATTTCTTTTTTCTGCTCTTTAGTCAGCTAATCTCTGCCCTTCTCCTGAGACTTAAGTATTCCTTACATAAGCATACAGTTAATAAAAAAAGCCAGTGATCTTTCCTGCCCTCCATCCTACCTCACACTCCACACTTCAAAAGAAAAATTTTAACGTAGAAATATTTTTCAGCTTTCTAAACCTTTTAAACAATTTTCTATAACTAGATTAAAAAAAATTACATAATTGAGCATTTGTTGCTTCTTTCACAGTAGCATTCTGAAATAGATATGTGGTCATGTGCCATGAACCCTTAGATCTTACATGAGAGCACAACAAAGGCACTCACCAACCCTAGGCAAGATCATTAAATCTTCTACTCACCAGAGAAAGTCTCTGTTTCAGCCAAAATTAAGTAGAAAATTTTCAATTAAATGAAAAAGTCAAAAAATAACAAACATTTGTGTCTACATCATTCTCTGCCCCTTGGTCTCAGATGGTTTCTCTCTATAGCATGCTTTCACAGTCTTTGGTTTTATCCTGGAGCTTCTGACAGCTTGCCAGCCATCTTCCATGTACTTACAAATTCTGCTGGCAAAGAATCATAGAATATCAGGGTTGGAAGGGACCTCAGGAGGTCATCTAGTCCAACCCCCTGCTCAAAAGCAGGACCCATCCCCAACTAAATCATCCCAGCCAGGGCTTTGTCAAGCCTGACCTTAAAAACTTCTAAGGAAGGAGATTCCACCACCTCCCTAGGCAACGCATTCCAGTGTTTCACCACCTTCCTAGTGAAAAAGTTTTTCCTAATATCCAACCTAAACCTCCCCCACTGCAACTTGAGACCATTACTCCTTGTCCTGTCCTCTTCCACCACTGAGAATAGTCTAGAACCATCCTCTCTGGAACCACCTCTCAGGTAGTTGAAAGCAGCTATCAAATCCCCCCTCATTCTTCTCTTCCGCAGACTAAACAATCCCAGTTCCCTCAGCCTCTCCTCATAAGTCATGTGTTCCAGACCCCTAATCATTTTTGTTGCCCTTCGCTGGACTCTTTTCAATTTAACCACATCCTTCTTGTAGCGTGGGGCCCAAAACTGGACACAGTACTCCAGATGAGGCCTCACCAATGTCAAATAGAGGGGGATGATCACGTCCCTCGATCTGCTCGCTATGCCCCTACTTATACATCCCAAAATGCCATTGGCCTTCTTGGCAACAAGGGCACACTGCTGACTCATATCCCGCTTCTCGTCCACTGTCACCCCTAGGTCCTTTTCCGCAGAACTGCTGCCTAGCCATTCGGTCCCTAGTCTGTAGCTGTGCATTGGGTTCTTCCGTCCTAAGTGCAGGACCCTGCACTTATCCTTATTGAACCTCATCAGATTTCTTTTGGCCCAATCCTCCAATTTGTCTAGGTCCCTCTGTATCCTATCCCTGCCCTCCAGCATATCTACCACTCCTCCCAGTTTAGTATCATCCACAAATTTGCTGAGAGTGCAATCCACACCATCCTCCAGATCATTTATGAAGATATTGAACAAAACCGGCCCCAGGACCGACCCCTGGGGCACTCCACTTGACACCGACTGCCAACTAGACATGGAGCCATTGATCACTACCCGTTGAGCCCAACAATCTAGCCAACTTTCTACCCACCTTATAGTGCATTCATCCAGCCCATACTTCTTTAACTTGCTGACAAGAATACTGTGGGAGACAGTGTCAAAAGCTTTGCTAAAGTCAAGATACAATACATCCACTGCTTTCCCTTCATCCACAGAACCAGTAATCTCATCATAGAAGGCGATTAGATTAGTCAGGCATGACCTTCCCTTGGTGAATCCATGCTGACTGTTCCTGATCACTTTCCTCTCATGTAAGTGCTTCAGGATTGATTCTTTGAGGACCTGCTCCATGATTTTTCTGGGGACTGAGGTGAGGCTGACTGGCCTGTAGTTCCCAGGATCCTCCTTCTTCCCATTTTTAAAGATTGGCACTACATTAGCCTTTTTCCAGTCATCCGGGACTTCCCCCGTTTGCCACGAGTTTTCAAAGATAATGGCCAATGGCTCTGCAATCACAGCCGCCAGTTCCTTTAGCACTCTCTGTCAAGGTTCCTCCCCCACTCTGAACTCTAGGGTACAGATGTGGGGACCTGCATGAAAAACCTCCTAAGCTTATCTTTACCAGCTTAGGTCAAAACTTCCCCAAGGTACAAAATATTCCACCCGTTGTCCTTGGACTGGCCGCTACCACCACCAAACTAATACTGGTTACTGGGGAAGAGCTGTTTGGACGCGTCCTTCCCCCCAAAATACTTCCCCAAAACCTTGCACCCCACTTCCTGGACAAGGTTTGGTAAAAAGCCTCACTAATTTGCCTAGGTGACTACAGACCCAGACTCTTGGATCTTAAGAACAATGAAAAAGCATTCAGTTTTTTACAAGAAGACTTTTAATAAAAAATAGAAGTAAATAGAAATAAAGAAATCCCCCCTGTAAAATCAGGATGGTAGATATCTTACAGGGTAATTAGATTCAAAAACATAGAGAACCCCTCTAGGCAAAACATTAAGTTACAAAAAAGATACACAGACAGAAATAGTTATTCTATTCAGCACAATTCTTTTCTCAGCCATTTAAAGAAATCATAATCTAACACATACCTAGCTAGATTACTTACTAAAAGTTCTAAGACTCCATTCCTGGTCTATCCCCGGCAAAGACCAGCATATAGACAGACACAGACCCTTTTTTCTCTCCCTCCTCCCAGCTTTTGAAAGTATCTTGTCTCCTCATTGGTCATTTTGGTCAGGTGCCAGCGAGGTTACCTTTAGCTTCTTAACCCTTTACAGGTGAGAGGAGCTTTCCCCTGGCCAGGAGGGATTTCAAAGGGGTTTACCCTTCCCTTTATATTTATGACACTCTCGGATGCAACTCGTCCGGCCCCATGGACTTGTTCACGTCCAGCTTTTCTAAATAGTCCCTAACCACCTCTTTCTCCACAGAGGGCTGGCCATCTATTCCCAATGTTGTGATGCGCAGCGCAGCAGTCTGGGAGCTGACCTTGTTCATGAAGACAGAGGCAAAAAAAAAAGATTAAGATCTTGTCTGGATAAGTATTTTTTAAACAAATGAGGATTTCTTAATGGTTTGATCACATGACACAGATAGTGGTCCATTAATTTTATACATTTCATGCAAGCAATTTACAAGCCACATGGAAGAAGCACACAATTCCATATAAGGTATCAGGACAGCAGCAAAGCACTGAATATGAACTATTCCTTAACTCCTCTCCCAACCGTCTGGTATAATTTTGAGTATATACATTTATTAAATAATTATTTCCCCTCTTGGAAGGTTGAATACATACATCCTTATTAATTTTGTCCTTTTTCATTTGATAAATGGATATGAAAAACCAGGACAAGGGCAAGGTAGTGCAGATTTCCCCTAGCCACCAGTGTGCCTCAGTTTTGAGAGCAAACATCTGAAAGGAGATGTTTCTTTCGCCTCTCCACTGAGATAGCCAGCAAGGGTACTAGTAAATGTCAGATGTGGCAGGGGTTAAAAGTGGTGGATTCCCATCCAATAGAAAATGGATTGAGATGTACAATTCATTACACATATGCCATGAATGATGCCTGCATTATATTCATATTTGATCAAATAAAACAGAGATGAAAAACTCCACAATCCCCACTCTCTCAACATAGCTGTTTTTATTTTGCTATAACTGTATCTCATTGGGCTAAAGAAGGAGAATCCCAAGAAAAATAAACCAAATAGTAAGATAAAGAAAAACATTGCTAATACTAAAGATTTTTAGATCTTGATGCTTGTTTGCAACAGAAATATAAAACCACCCACCTACCAGTAAGACAATTAAAAACTTCACTGTTCTTTGCAGAAGACACCATGTTGGGTGGGGCTGCTAGGACTTTGGTGGATGCAATAAGAATTCATAGATATTTAGGTCAGAAGGGACCATTATGATCATCTAGTCTGACCTCCTGCACAACGCAGGCCACAGAATTTCACCCACCACTGCAAAACAACCTTGACAAATTGAAACATTTGTCTGAAATCAACAAGATGAATTTCAATAAGGACAAATGCAAAATACTTAGGAAGGAATAACTGGCTAGGCAGTAGGATCCAGTGGTTATAGTAGATCACATATTGAATGAGAGACAACAACGTGATGCAGTTGCAAACAAGGCTAATACTCTGGTGTGTATTTATCAGGGTGTTGTATATAAGACTGGGGAGGAAATTGTCCTGCTGTACTCGCCACTAGCGAGGCCTGAGATAGAGTACCATGTCCAGTTCTGGGCACTACCATTTTAAGGAAGACGTGAACAAATTGGAGAGAGTCAAGAGGAGTGCTCCAAAAATGATTGGAAAAGTTGACCTATAAGGAAAGTTTAGAAAAACCGGGCATGTTTAGTCCTGAGAAAAGAAGACTAAGGGTGGAACTGATAACAGTCTTCAAACATGTGAAGGAATGTTATAAAAAAATGGTGATCAATTGTTCTTCATGTCTGCTGAAGGTAGGACAAAAAGCAACAGGCTTAATCTGCAGCAAGGGAGACTTAGGTTAGGTATTAAGAAAACCTTTTAAGTACAAAGAAAAGTTAAGCACTAGAATAGGCTTCCAAGACAGATTGTGGAATCCCCATCACTGGAGGTTTTTAAGAACTGCTTAGGTGAACACCTGTCAAGGATGATCTAGGTATTCTTGGTCCAGCCTTCGTGCAAGGGGTTGGACTAGATCACCTCTCGAGATCACTTTCAGCCCTACATTTCTATGGTTCTGATTTTGGCAACTGGAAAATTCAGCTATTTTAAGGATACACAATAATCGAACTCTCTCTCTCTCTAGGATATTAAGGCCCTATCTTTTTAAAGAAATGCAAAGAGGAGACACCTTATACCTCTGGAGATTTCTACTTACGCCAGTGTGACTCAAATGGCACCCCATACTGCCGCTTTCTCCTTGTCCTCCATGAAGCCTGGGAGCTAGCAGTTCACATAGACCATTTATTCACAGGTCTGAGATATAAATCAATTTCATTTTATAATTAATAGTTGCTAGATCTAGATCTGGTTGCTAAAAATTTATTTCTTTTTTTAAAAAGATATAGTATAATGTGTCTTTATTTGAGTACCTACTTTTGACTAGGCCTTCCCACCTAGATTATAAACTACTTCAGATTGTGTCCTTGATGAAATATTGAGCAGATACGAACTTTGTGGTGCTGAAAATTAAGATTTTGACATATAAGTAATTATATATTAACAAGTACAATAAAACTTGATATTCAGCAAAGTATGAAGCAAGCATATAGATTTTTATATATTATGAACATCTTAATCAAAAATATTTTGAAATCTCTCTGGCTTGATCATGAATTTCTAAAGTATGACATCTTTTCCTTTGAAACTAATGCTCAAAATAGGGTGTGAATGCAGACATCTAGGGAATCAGTATTCATTACATATAAATACTAGTTTTCACCGAACTCAGCTGCAAGCAGATCAGATTGTTCTTTTCTGTGTGTGATTTGTCTGAATGATACCGCCAGGTCCTCCCCACAGGGATACAAATAACTCCTTTTCACTTCAATGGGAGTTACTGATTTCTTACATTGGAAAAAAATGAGCTTCATTATTGTTCACCTCTGCATAAACAAACAGAAATGTAATGATTTTTCACATGGTCTTTTCAGCCAGACATGAATCAGATTCCCCATGTGCCTCTCACGCAGGTTTATAAAAAATGTTAGATGGATTCGTACAATACAAACTACTGAGGTGATGTAAGAAAACTTTAGCTAAACTATAGATGGCATTAAAGTCACAAAACTCAAGGAAACTAAGAAGTCACACTTTTGAAAATCAATGACATTTTGCGAGTATATGAGAAATCCTAATCACAATTCATTTACCATAGTGATTGTTTGAATTATACACATCCGCACATACACAAACGCAGTCATATTTCCCCTTGGTATATACAGTAGGTGAATGACAATCTCAGCCATTAAGAGGTAAATTATTTCCTACAGCCAAGCTCTGAATGCTTAATATTTTATTGCATTGTCACAGCTCATATAGCTGCTGATATGACAGTAACTGCCACTGAAAACACTAAAAAACTTCCTCAAGTCCAGCACTGTCATTTTCAATTATTACAGATAAATTCCCAAGCTTAGAGATATATAACTGCAGATTGGTACATATTATGCAATATAGTAATACTTGAAATATTTGTTCCTCTCCTATATAACTTTACTCCCCTTTTCTTATTTCATAGAATCATAGAATATCAGGGTTGGAAGGGACCTCAGGAGGTCATCTAGTCCAACCCCCTGCTCAAAAGCAGGACCCATCCCCAATTAAATCATCCCAGCCAAGGCTTTGTCCTCAAAGAATCAATCCTGAAGCACTTACATGAGAGGAAAGTGATCAGGAACAGTCAGCATGGATTCACCAAGGGAAGGTCATGCCTGACTAATCTAATCGCCTTCTATGATGAGATTACTGGTTCTGTGGATGAAGGGAAAGCAGTGGATGTATTGTATCTTGACTTTAGCAAAGCTTTTGACACGGTCTCCCACAGTATTCTTGTCAGCAAGTTAAAGAAGTATGGGCTGGATGAATGCACTATAAGGTGGGTAGAAAGTTGGCTAGATGGTCGGGCTCAACGGGTAGTGATCAATGGCTCCTCGTCTAGTTGGCAGCCGGTGTCAAGTGGAGTGCCCCAGGGGTCGGTCCTGGGGCTGGTTTTGTTCAATATCTTCATAAATGATCTGGAGGATGGTGTGGATTGCACTCTCAGCAAATTTGCGGATGATACTAAACTGGGAGGAGTGGTAGATATGCTGGAGGGCAGGGATAGGATACAGAGGGACCTAGACAAATTGGAGGATTGGGCCAAAACAAATCTGATGAGGTTCAATAAGGATAAGTGCAGAGTCCTGCACTTAGGACGGAAGAACCCAATGCACAGCTACAGACTAGGCACCGAATGGCTAGGCAGCAGTTCTGCGGAAAAGGACCTAGGGGCGACAGTGGACGAGAAGCTGGATATGAGTCAGCAGTGTGCCCTTGTTGCCAAGAAGGCGAATGGCAAAACTATCTAGATCCTGTTTTCTGCTTTCATCTAGCTCCCTAATCACCTTAACATAATTCTGCATTCCCAAAATAAACAATTTTATTGTGTCATTTTCTGGCCATTTGCTTATTATGACATCAATATTAGACAATAGAAAGAGGTGGTGCATTGGAGCATTGTCAGCAGATCGAGGGAAGTGATTATTCCCCTCTATTCGGCACTGGTGAGCCCACATCTGGAGCATTGCATCTAGTTTTGTGCCCCCCACTACAGAAAGGATGTGGACAAATTGGAGAGAGTCCAGAGGTGGGCAGGAAAATTATTAGGGGGCTGGGGCACATGACTCAGGAGGAGAGGCTGAGGGAACTGGGGTTATTTAGTCTTCAGAAGAGAAAAGTGAGGGGGATTTGAAAGCAGCCTTCAACTACCTGAAGGGGGGTTCCAAAGAGGATGGAGCTAGGCTGTTCTCAGTGGTGGCAGATGACAGAACAAGAAGGGGAGGTGGTCTAGGTTGGTTATTAGGAAATACTATTTCACTAGGAGGGTGGTGAAGCACTGGAATGGGTTACCTAGGTAGGTGGTGGAATCTTCATCCTTAGAAGTTTTTAAGGTCAGGCTTGACAAAGCCCTGGCTGGGATGATTTAGTTGCGGTTGGTCCTGCTTTGAGCAGGGGATTGGACTAGATGACCTCCTGAGGTCTCTTCCAACCCTAATCTTTTATGATTCAATGATTTAGCAGACACCACCGTAACTGATGTTATACAGTAACTCCTCGCTTAACGTCTTAGTTATGTTCCTGAAAAATGCTACTTTAAGCAAAATGATGTTAAGCCAATCCAATTTCTCCATAAGAATTAATGTAAATAGGAGAGGTTAAGTTCCAGGGAAAAAAATTTTGCCAGACAATAATATTATTTATGAAACTGTTACTTATAGAATCATAGAATATCAGGGTTGGAAGGGACCTCAGGAGGTCATCTAGTCCAACCCCCTGCTCAAAAGCAGGACCTATCCCCAACTAAATCATCCCAGCCAGGGCTTTGTCAAGCCTGACCTTAAAAACTTCTAAGGAAGGAGATTCCACCACCTGCCTAAGCAACACATTCCAGTGTTTCACCACACCTCCTAGTGAAAAAGTTTTTCCCAATATCCAACCTAAACCTCCCCCACTGCAACTTGAGACCATTACTCCTTGTCCTGTCCTCTTCCACCACTGAGAATAGTCTGGAACCATCCTCTCTGGAACTACCTCTCAGGTAGTTGAAAGCAGCTATCAAATCCCCCCATTCTTCTCTTCTGCAGACTAAACAATCCCAGTTCCCTCAGCCTCTCCTCATAACTCATGTGTTCCAGACCCCTAATCATTTTTGTTGCCCTTCGCTGGACTCTCTCCAATTTATCCACATCCTTCTTGTAGTGTGGGGCCCAAAACTGGACACAGTACTCCAGATGAGGCCTCACCAATGTCGAATAGAGGGGAACGATCACGTCCCTCGATCTGCTCGCTATGCCCCTACTTATACATCCCAAAATGCCATTGGCCTTCTTGGCAACAAGGGCACACTGCTGGCTCATATCCAGCTTCTCGTCCACTGTCACCCCTAGGTCCTTTTCCGCAGAACTGCTGCCTAGCCATTCGGTCCCTAGTCTGTAGTTGTGCATTGGGTTCTTCCGTCCTAAGTGCAGGACCCTGCATGTGTGTGTATGTTTAAACAAACCATTTAATACTGTACACAAAAAGAAAAGGCGTACTTGTGGCACCTTCGAGACTAACCAATTTATTTGAGCATAAGCTTTCATGAGCTACAGCTCACTTCATCGGATGCATACTGTGGAAACTGCAGAAGACATTATATACACAGAGACCATGAAACAATACCTCCTCCCACCCCACTCTCCTGCTGGTAATAGCTGGAAATGGCCCACCTTGATTATCATACACATTGTAAAGAGAGTGGTCACTTTGGATGGGCTATTACCAGCAGGAGAGTGAGTTTGGGGGGGGGGGGCGGAGGGTGAGAAAACCTGGATTTGTGCTGGAAATGGCCCAGCTTGATTATCATACACATTGTAAGGAGAGTGATCACTTTAGATAAGCTATTATTAGCAGGACAGTGGGGTGGGAGGAGGTATTGTTTCATGGTCTCCGTGTATATAATGTCTTCTGCAGTTTCCACAGTATGCATCCGATGAAGTGAGCTGTAGCTCATGAAAGCTTATGCTCAAATAAATTGGTTAGTCTCTAAGGTGCCACAAGTACTCCTTTTCTTTTTGCGAATACAGACTAACACGGCTGTTACTCTAAAACCTGTTAATACTGTACACAGAAATTATGATTGTGAAGCTTGGTTAAGGTGGTGAAGTCAGAGGGTGAGATAGTTCCCAGGGAATGCCTGACTGCTAAATGATGAACTAGCAATTGGCTGAGGCCTCAAGGGTGAACACGTTGTTAATGTAGCCTCACACTCTACAAGGCAGCAGGACTGGAGGGAGGAGACACAGCATGGCAGAGAGACAGAGACACACACACTCTGTGTGTGTCTCTGTCTATGAGAGAGAGAGTGAGAGAAAGAGAGAGAGACGTGCATTGCCCCTTTAAGTATGCTGACCCCACTCTAAGTACACTGCCTTTTAAAGTAGATCCACAAATTGAGACAAGCAGCTGCTGCCAGCAAGCTCCCTCCGTCCTGAACCCTGTCGTGCCCCCCACCCAGGCTCTATGGAGACAGGGTAAAGGAGCGGGGGGGGGGGTCAGGAGCTGGGGAAGGGAGGGGGACACCCTGACATTAGCACCCCTCTTCCCACCCCCTGCACAGCAAGCAGGCGGCTCCCGGGAGCAGCTCCAAGGCAGACGCCAGGAGCAGCACATGGCAGTGGGGGAGGAACAGCTGAACTGCCCACAATTGATAGCCTGCTGGGCGGCTGCTGCACAGGGAACTTAGGGGAGCTGACAGGGGGCTGCCGGTTCACCCTGGTTCCAAGCCCCCACCCGCTCGCTCCAATGGGCTGCTCTTCCTGCAAGCAGTGGACAAAGTAGGCAGCTGCCAAACAACGTTATAAGGGAGCATTGCACAACTTTAAACGAGCATGTTCCCTAATTGATCAGCGACATAACAGCGAAACAACGTTAACCAGGAGGACATTAAGTGAGGAATTACTGTATCTCTCCTTCCGTTGTAACTTGTAGACTATACTGTTTCAAGAATGTTCTGTTAAGGAGAAAAAACATCCATAATGACAATACCTCATTTTGTTTTATTATAGTCATACTGTGTAGTTTTTGTTGATGTTAGCAAGGGTTTCCAAACAAAGGATTGTATTTCATATACCGAGTGTTCATTTTCAGGTTAAAAACAGCGAATCTCAATGAAAACCCAACCAAAGCAAAGAAAAAATGATAATTTTTGTTCTGAATACACTGAATATTTTTGTAGCATTAAACACCGCTTGCAGAGAGGGCAAAAGGGCAACAAAGTCACTGGGAGTTAATACCTGGTAGCTCTAGGCTTCATTCGAAGGGTACAAATCTTCCAGATAAGACAAAGAAAACATTTTTAAAACCAGTGAGAAAAATAAATATTTAACTCTTTAAAAAGTCCAGTGGGAGGGGGGAACCACACTGAAAACCCCTAATAATCAATTAATGCTTTGCATAGTTACTCAAACATGGCATTTGAAACTGAAGTGCTCAGTCTGTGTCCTCAGCACTGAGGATTACTTGTTATCCCACAGTCAGTGACTATAAAATTCAAATGGAAAATCTTACCTCCTGCAGGATACACACTTACATCACAAAAGTTTTCCTCTCATATCTCACAAGCAAGTCTTTATGTAAAACAAACATAGGAGCACCTCAAATTGAAGGCTTCTCTTAGAACTGTTTTGCTGTTTCTCATTAATTGTTAACATCTAATGCGGGAATTATCTTTTAACCCTTCTTATTCCAGGCAATCAATTTTAGCAGATAATTACTTTGAAGCATTTTAAGATTTGCATGAAATGTATTTACATTTAAATTAACCTGATTTAAATGCAAATCTGGATTATTTGTTTAGTATTATATGCCATTAGAAAAAAATCCCTAATTAATTACATTCAGGCTCATATGCATTTCTAGAGGGGAAACGCTGTCTTGAAGTAGTTTTAAAATATGATGGGATAACTCAATGTTGTTACTTTTTCAGTCATTTTTCTTTCTACAGTAAAAGCATTATTCAAACATGGGTAAATGATTTATGAATTGTTTCATATGATAAAAAGCATTAGAAGCTTTGGATAATAGCATTGTTCACTTAAAAAAAAACAACAAAAAACAACAAAACCGCATCCTTGCCATGATCCTATTTTAAAAGTGATTTAAATTCAGAGGATTTCTCTTTTTTTTTTTAAAAAAAAAATTCTCTTGTGCTTCTTTCCATTTTTCCTCTCAGTTTTAAATTGCTTTAGCATTTTTCTGTGATATAACATTTTGAGAAGATGCTGAGGAATATTCTAGTCATGGAAATATCAAACCAAACACTGCCATTTGGCACACACTAGATGATTCACTCCCCTATCCTTTAATTTCATCTTACATAGGAGTATCAAGCCTTATATACTTCATATTGACAGAAGAACAGATTCTTATTTAAATTGAAGCCTTTTCTGCACATTTGCTTTAAAATCAAACACTGAACTCAATGGTTTTTAAAAAAAGGTACTATTTATAGTCTCTGGGAGGACAGCATAATCTTTCTTCACATTGGGTGTTATATACATTGGGTGTTATATAGCAAGGTTCAGCCCTGTTCTTTCATTAAGGTCAGAGGTGAAAGTAAGCCGGTACTGTCTGGGATGGCATACTGGCAAGGCTTCCCCAGGTGGCAAATTTAAAGGCCCTGGGGCAGTAGCAGCGGTCGGAGCCCTTTAAATTGCTGCCCCAGCCCTGCTGCCGGAGCCCCGGGGTAGCGGTGGCAGCCACGAGCCCCCAGGGCTCCATCTGCAATTTATAGGGCCTGGGGCTCTGCTGTGGTAGCAGTGGCTGGGAGCCCCTGGCCCTTTAAATCACTGCTGGAGTCCCTGGCTGCCGCTGCTACCCAGGGCTCCAGCAGCAGGGCTCAGGTGGCTATTTAAAGGGCCTGGGGCTCCACTGTGATTTAAAGGGGCAGTGCTTTAAAGGCCCCACCTCTTCTCGTTGAGACCACGCCCCCCTGCTTGGGACTCTGGCATACCGGTAAATCCTTTCCGTTTCTTTCACCCCTGGTTAAAGTTTAGGAGCAGTCAGCATTAGCAGTAATTTGAGAAAGGCCAAAACCAAAAACACCAGATCTCAATACCCCAGTCTTTGGTGAAGTTTGTATCAGGATCAGAATCACAAGACTTGCACCATCTCCGGATTTTAAAGATCACCACCAATGCCTTGAAACGCCACTATAATGCGAGATTAAGTCTTGGTCCCATAGAAGTAAACTGACTCCTACAGGACCAGAATTTAACCCTCAGTGCATACATTCTACCTCAGATTTGGTGTTTCTAGCCACACCACTGAGGAGGTAGTTTGCATTGTACTGGTGGTTTATTCAGATCCATCTGTTGTTATCTGCATAGGGCAGTAGATATATCGATTACCACATTGAAAACTAGCTTGTATCTTAAGTTACCAAAAAAAAAAAAAGGGGGGGGGGGGTTATAAAGATCCAGATGTATATGTTTAGCTGATTATTGTAAATACCAGTTATCTATAATGGTTTTTTCAGAGTTGGGGTGGGGAGCTGTGGGGATGGAAAGAGGTTGGGAGAGGGGAAGAAAAGAAATTAAAAAAAAAAAAAAGCTTAAAATCGGTTTTCTCAATGCCTTTGCAGCATAGATGGAATTTGGGGGGGGGGGGAGGGGGAGGTGGCAGAAAGGTTTTATGAGTTATATATTCCCTTGGTTAGTGTTAGGTCTTTGGTTGTTCATTAGACATTCTAATAATTGATCCTTTCTGTTACTAAACAGACCAACTCACTAGGAACTTGATCCATCTCCTGCTGAAATAATTAGATCCCATGGACTTCAATGGGAGCTGAAATGAACCCTATCCCATATAAAATGTCATTTGTGCAGACCATTTTGCCTGTGGTAACAAGTAAATATAATTAAATACAAGGGATTAAGTTTCAGTACTGGTGGTGATAGTATTATCCTATATTTCCTTGTACTCCCTTTTGGACACTGATGGTAGAGTGCTTTTTCTGAATTAGCTGGAGGTACAACTCCTCCTCTCTGAATTTTTGCCACATTCTGTTTGGCCGGAATAGCACAATTCAGAAAAGATACAGTTCTCAGTTTTATATTAAGCTATCAATTTCCATGAAAAAAATCAGTAAATGTTCCTAAATTTTAGAAAAAACATTGAGATCCAACTGAGGGTATGCAATAGAATACCAGGATGAATATATTAGTTTATTTTGGAAGAGATTGTTAAAGGCAGCTATTGACTTTCAGATTTTTAAAAGGAGATATTGACTTGTGCTTCTAAATCACTTTTAAAAAAATCTCTGCCATTATGTATTTTTGTGCAGGAACTTTGCAGAGTTGAAGGTACAGCTGTGGAACAAAGAGAACTCCAAGGTGTTCTTGCATGTTTTTTTTAATCCATGTTTTTGCTGTGGCTCAAGGATTAGTTTGTAGTGACCTTATTAAGTATGCAGCTCCTCTAGAATATATAATTAATAATTCATGTGATTTGATCTGTTTTGATTTTTGAGTTCTTAACTTCTTCTCTTCAACTCCTGAATATTTACTGAGCGCTTACAGATAGTTCTATGCAGCTCATGAGACCAGGCAAACTGAAGCAAATGTTACACTAAATTTCTTCATTTTAAGCTGGTAAAGTTGAATTGAGTGGACTAATATCTGTATAGCAAGTTAGCTCAAGTTTAATAGTTAACTCCATATAACTCATGGTATTTTTACACAGTCTTGGTCCCTTTTCACATTCATTATTTTTCGTGGATTCCAAGGCCAGAAGGGGCCACTGTTATCACCTAGCTGACCACCTGTATAACACAGCCCACAGGACTTCCCCAGAATAAGCACAATACAGTTGAATTCAGAAACAAAAAATGTAAGAATAGAGAGAGAACCCAACAGCCAAACACAACTAACAGCCATATGGTAATAAGAAAAAAGTATGTCACAAGGAGAAACTCCATAGTCATCAGGCAAACCACTCCAGACATAAAAGAATCAGTCCCAATCTCGTAAGAACAATTGGAAACAAAACAGAAAATCAGGAGACAAAAAAGCAATGAAGTGGGGCCCAGAAAACAGTCAATACAGGCCAAATGAAATAGACATGCAGCATACATTAGTGGCAGCCCCCGAAATATGCCAGGTAAGCTCCTCGTGATCCAGGGACGTGTTGGCGCCAACTGGCATAGGGCACGGGGGGAGCATCAGGGTTACAGGGATCCCATGGGTCTCGTCTCTACATACTGGTTCACCAAATGTACTGAAAGCCTGTGTCACACAGGTCCTCATAACCACTGTGAAATGTCTATATGGATAATACTTAAGGAGTTATTTCTCTATACTGAAAATTATGTCATTAAGTTCTGTGCCTTGGGGCTGGTCAGCAAAAGGTGAGAAACAGTTTTCTTTCAGGGAAGAGATATTAATCTATCTGCCTTGCTACATGTAATTTGAGTATTGTATGGTTCACAATTGATGCCCCATTTACAGTCTGAGCCAACCAGTAACAAAGGGATTGAGAGAACTGCCAGAGGGGAAATTTACACAAAGAAATAAACCAGTAGGAGGTGAGAGGATAGCTGAGTCTCTATGTCTCAATCTGTGTTTGCTGCCTTTGCTGAGACAGCAGACAAGGAGGCCTAAACTTTGTTTGGAGAGGGTGAAGGACAACTGAAGACTCCGTATACTGCCAGAATCGTTCTGCCACAAACTTTTCAACTACACTTCCCAGAAAAGGAAGTTTGGACAGAGATCAACTGCCAGCAGTTGAATATTAAAAGAAGTGGCTACCTTCAGCAGAAGTCCTACAATAGCTTCTTTAAGGAGGCTGGTACTTTGTCCTTTTACCTCCAGTCCTAAAAAGAGGTGTGGGCTAACTCAGCCAACAATGGACCCAATACTTTCCCAAAGGCCCCAACTAGACCAAAAGAACAGGGGTCTAATGCAGTGGTTCCCAAACTGGGGTGGGACATGGAGGAACATTCGGGGGGTGGGGGGGAGAGACATGGCGGGGCCTGGGCTAGCCCACGCAGGGCCTGGGCCGGCCCACATGGGGGCAAGGTGGATGCACCACCCAGCTCCGCTCTGCCCCCAGCCGCAGCTCCGCTGTGCCACACGCTGCTCCACCCCAGCCCAGCTACTATCCCAGCCCCGCCTCCACTCTGCCCTCAACCCAACTCTGCCCTCATTCCCGCTCCACCCCCAGGCCAGCTCCACCTCTAGCCCCAACTCCTCCCCTATCCCCAGTTCTGACCCCAGCTCCTCTGCTGGGGAAGCACTGGCTGTGCAGTAATGGAGGGGGAGGGTGCGGACAGATTCCAGGTAGAGGGGACGCGTGACAGGAAAAGTTTGGACACCATCGGTCTAATGCAGGGGTGGCCAACCTGCGGCTCTTCAGAAGTTAATATTCGACTCCTTGTCTAGGCACCGACTCCAGGGCTGGAGCTACAGGCGCCAACTTTCCACTGTGCCGGGGGTGCTGACTGCTCAACCCCTGGCTCTGCCACAGGCCCTGCCCCCACTCCACCCCTTCCCGCCTCCTCCCCTGAGCCTGCTGTGCCCTTGCTCCTCCCCCCTTGTCCCCAGAGCCTCCTGCACGCCAAAAAACAGCTGATCGGGAGGTGCTGATTGGTGGGGCTGCAGGTGAGCGGGGGCGCTGGAGCTGATGGGGGGCTGCTGATATGTACATTGGTAAATTCTGGCTCCTTCTCAGGCTCAGGTTGGCCACCCCTTGTCTAATGTCTCCATGAACTTAGTGACTGATGCTGGCTAAAACTGAAGGAGACCTAGAATCTATCTCCCTTGAGACACTGTCTACTTCACAGCTAAATCTGTATAGGAATGATTTTTATGTAGAAGATATGATGAACTGGGGGAAAATTTGGTTTATAATTTTAGGAGCATTATGTATGACCTGGCTCCCCTGTTCAAATTTTATATTGCAGCCTGACTGAATGCATGGAGTTAAATCAAAGGAGGCTGTAAATGGGGAGTTAAGGAACCCAGGAAAACAAAAGACAAAGACACAAATATGTTACCATCAGGTACAGAGCTTCAAAGGCGTTTAGCTAACAATGGCTGGACCAGTCAGTGGTGGGAGTATTCACCCAGTTGGCTCTATCCAAGCTAAGCTTGGGATCAAAGGAAACTTAATCCCTCAAAGCCTCTGGCAAAATTGGAGGGTGTTTTGTTTTTTTTTTGGGGGGGGGGGGGGCGAGGGGGAACAGTTAGCTGAGAGGGGCTGGCTAGGATGTCTCAGTGAATAAGATGAGTCTTACAGAGACATAGAAAAGATAGGGTCCAGGCAGGTTCTCCCAAGTGAGAGATGGGGAATAAGCCAGATCCTGCCTGAGTTGTGGATAGAAAGACTAAATTTAGGTAAGGGAATATGCATGTAGATCTCTGTTGTTTTTAAATCCATTTCTTTAAGAGCTGTGTAACCTTTTGGGCAAATGTAAGTTACACTTTTTTTTTTTGTCTCTCTCTGTAAATGGATGCTGTCACACACACCCCCCCCAAAGGGAAACCCTTGCTGGGTCCAGTTGGACCTGCTGAATTAGACACGGTTGGTAGCAGGGGGTAATCACATCCTGGTCTGAGAGTTGGTGGAGGACACAATTCCAACCCCAGAAGTACTAAAGGCTGAAGCCTGACACTCAGAGAGGCCCCATAAAGTAACAGCGGAGCAGCTTACTCAGGAACATATTGAAAGATCTCCTGCATTAAGGTACTCTGTAACCAAGCAGAGAGCCAGGATTAGGTTCTCCACTACTTGGAGCAGTTCTGCTGTTCAAGGCTTTGCAGATATGTGGGAGGAGAAAAAGCCTCTCTCATTGCCTAAGATTTCAAAAAATACAGTGCCTAAGACTTCAGAAATTCAATGCATAACAAAATGTCTGAATCAGCATGATTTTCTTTAGCTGTACTTTAGGGGTGTTGTCTACACAGCAGAGAAAAATCTGTGACTGACCCATACCAGCCTCCCACCTCATAGGGTCCTAGACTTCAGGCTCCAGCCCGAGCCTGGAAGTCTACACAGGAATGAAATAGCCCCGCAGACTGGGCTCCACGAGCCCGAGTCAGCTGGCACAGGCCCAGAGGTGAAGTAAGCCGGTACAGTCCGGTACGGCGTACCAGCAAGAGCCAGTATGCCGTGCCGGACTGGACCGGCTTCCCCAGGCTGGAGCTTTAAAGGGTCCGGGGCTCCGGCTGCTGCGGGGAGCCCCGGGCCTTTTAAAGCGCGCCCTAGAGACCCACTGCCAGAGCCCCGGGGTAGCAGCAGCAGGGCTCCGGTGGTGATTTAAAGGGCCCGGAGCTCCACTGCGGTAGTGGCAGCCGGCGCCCAGGGCCCTTTAAATCGCCCCTGAGCTCCCAGATGCCTCTGCAGCTGGTAGCTCCAAGGGTGATTAAAAGGCCTCGGGGCTCCCAGCTGCAGCCAGAGCCCTGGGTCCTTTAAATCTTGATTTAAAGGGCCCAGGTATTTAAAGGCCTCGCCTCGTCCGATTGAGGCCCCGCCTCTTCTGGTCAACGCCACGCCCCCTGCTCAGGACTCCAGAGTACTGGTAAGTTACTTTAAGTTACTTTTACCCCTGCACAGGCCAGAGACAAGGGTCTAGCTGCTGTGTAGACACACCGATGTTTCACATCCCACTTTATTCATTTCAAGTAATCTGTGAACCATGGTGACTTACAGAGTGAAACTGGGTGAGGAAAAGAACCACTGAGGAGTGCAAAGCGGCATTATGAAGTCCTACCAGGCCAATGGTAGGGCGGTCTGTGGTTTGCATTTTCCCGTCAGACACCTGGAAACACAGCGGTTTCATCCATCTCAAAGAGCAGATCAAAATAGTTCCATTACCCTTCCAGGAATGGTGTGCTCTAGCTCCAACTAGAGGAGATAATCAAACCATGGCAAAGGCATGATCTCCACTGCCCCAATCTCCAATCCAGATCCAGATTGCTCTCTGCTTGTGGACAAGGGTTCTGTGAAGTGCCATCTGGGACAGCCCTATCACGGTCATGACAGCTAGAGTGTGCGTAGGTGGCAGTCCCTAAACTCCCTAAACTGCTGCAGTCATTATAGTCTGCAAAACTCACTCCAGGCAGTAGGTGGCATCATGGTGAGACAGGGAGCAGTAGTTTGCCACAAAAAAAAAAAAAAAAGAAAAGAAAAAAAAAGAGCATGACACCAGAGAGACTAAGAACCACCAGATTTATGTGGCAGCATTTTCAGAGCCATACCTAGAGAAGAGGAAATGCCAAGTGAACTAGGTATGGGGGTCACATGTGGTGGAATAAGAGCAAAAAGGAACTAATTTTGTTTTTAAAACAACAAGACATTGTTTTGTGCCCACAATAATGCCTCATTATTTGCCAAGTTCTCTGTCCCACTGTGAATTGCATATTTTACCTGCCCGCCCCAAACACTGTAAAAGTCCCCAACGGCTATAACCTTGTGCTTCTGATTAGTGAAATTATTTAAACTACTTGGGAGGATTGTTCCAGGATTTTGCCAGGGAGCTTCCACAAAGATTGAGCATAATTTGGACAAAAGTTTCTTACAAACATGACCCTTCATGATAGACAGTTTTCCTTATGTTCTGCTTTTACCCTGATCATGGTAAAGGCAGCAAGACACTAGCAGTTGTCTGCCCTGTTTACAAATTGTTTTAAATACAATTGGTTACATCGCGGCTAGTGCAGTTAAAAAATGCTGTGTTCTACACATGCTTTAAATCATTATTGAAGGGGCTGTGACCTTCAGCATGTGCACGGCTAAAAGCTTCCATCTGTAAGACAATGGAGTCAATTGGTTATTTTCTGAAATTATGAACTCGGAGAAGAATATACAAATAGGAACAGATGACAACATTGTGATCTGTAAAACCTTACGTTTAGATGAGCAAAAGAACAATTATAGTAGATTGCTTTAAAGATCAAGTTACCTGGAAGGGTGAAAAAAAATAAGAAAACCCCCTAAAAACCCCAAGCCTCTAAAAATGTAAACTCCCACACTTCAGCTCTGTGCAGTTCCACTCCCCTTTAATGTTCTCCTTCGTCAGCAAGAGTCCCAACTCAAACTTGTTTCACAGCTATCGCATGGCTGCAATTAATTAAGTCATCCGAAGTGCAATGCATAGACCTTGACATTTTGAACACAGTATGGCTAATACTTGATCCTGAGCTTTCTTGTTACATTAATTGCAGCAGCTCTAGAAACCACAAGATGGCACATTCATTGTTCGCTGCTTGTTACAGTAAAACAAAAGATCATGTAACATAGTCAGATAAGCAACTGCAGCTTTATTTTATTTATGCCTAGTATCGCCTCGATTACTGAGCCCTCTCCTCTGCGAAGAGTTCTGTAACATTTAGTAGTTCACTGCTGTAACTCCTAGATCTCAAATTTCAGAAGGAAGATATTCAGCCTCCCACATGTGGCGCCAGGGCATCACCTCCACCTCCAAAGAGCATACATGTAAGAGTCTTGAAATAATGACTACTGCACAGTATGCCAACATTTTTATGGCGGACTTAGAACAACGCCTCCTCAGCTCTCGTCCCCTAACGCCCCTACTCTACTTGCGCTACATTGATGACATCATCATCATCTGGACCCATGGAAAAGAAGCCCTTGAGGAATTCCACCATGATTTCAACAATTTCCATCCCCCCATCAACCTCAGCCTGGACCAGTCCACACAAGAGATCCACTTCCTGGACACTATGGTGCTAATAGGCGATGGTCACAAACACCACCCTATACCGGAAACCTAATGACCGCTTGTCATAAATATAAAGGGAAGGGTAAACCCCTTTGAAATCCCTCCTGGCCAGGGGAAAGCTCCTCTCACCTGAAAAGGGTTAAGAAGCTAAAGGTAACCTCGCTGGCACCTGACCAAAATGACCAATGAGGAGACAAGATACTTTCAAAAGCTGGGAGGAGGGAGAGAAACAAAGGGTCTGTGTCTGTCTATATGCTGGTCTTTGCCGGGGATAGACCAGGAATGGAGTCTTAGAACTTTTAGTAAGTAATCTAGCTAGGTATGTGTTAGATTATGATTTCTTTAAATGGCTGAGAAAAGAATTGTGCTGAATAGAATAACTATTTCTGTCTGTGTATCTTTTTTGTAACTTAAGGTTTTGCCTAGAGGGGTTCTCTATGTTTTTGAATCTAATTACCCTGTAAGATATCTACCATCCTGATTTTACAGGGGGGATTTCTTTATTTCTATTTACTTCTATTTTTATTAAAAGTCTTCTTGTAAGAAAACTGAATGCTTTTTCATTGTTCTCAGATCCAAGGGTTTGGGTCTGTGGTCACCTATGCAAATTGGTGAGGCTTTTTATCCAACATTTCCCAGGAAAGGGGGGGTGCAAGTGTTGGGAGGATTGTTCATTGTTCTTAAGATCCAAGGGTCTGGGTCTGTAGTCACCTAGGCAAATTGGTGAGGCTTTTTACCAAAACTTGTCCAGGAAGTGGGGTGCAAGGTTTTGGGAAGTATTTTGGGGGGAAGGACGTGTCCAAACAGCTCTTCCCCAGTAACCAGTATTAGTTTGGTGGTGGTAGCGGCCAGTCCAAGGACAACGGGTGGAATATTTTGTACCTTGGGGAAGTTTTGCCCTAAGCTGGTAAAGATAAGCTTAGGAGGTTTTTCATGCAGGTCCCCACATCTGTACCCTAGAGTTCAGAGTGGGGGAGGAACCTTGACACCGCTATTCCTACCTACATGCCTCCAGCTTTCACCCAGACCACACCACACGATCCATTGTCTACAGCCAAGCTCTACGATACAACCACATTTGCTCCAACCCCTCAGACAGAGAAACACCTACAAGATCTCTATCAAGCGTTCTTACAACTACAATACCCACTTGCTGAAGTGAAGAAACAGACTGACAGAGGCAGAAGAGTATCCAGAAGTCAGCTACTACAGGACAGGCCCAACAAAGAAAATAACAGAACGTCACTAGCCGTCACCTTCAGCCCCCAACTAAAACCTCTCCAACACATCATCAAGGATCTACAATCTATCTTGAAGGATGACCCGTCACTCTCACAGATCTTGGGAGACAGGCCAGTCCTTGCCTACAGACAGCCCCCCAACCTGAAGCAAATACTCACCAGCAACCACACACCACACAACAGAACCACTAACTCAGGAACCTATCCTTGCAACAAAGCCCGTTGCCAACATCTTTTCAGGGGACACCATCGTAGGGCCTAATCACATCAGCCACACCATCAGAGGCTTGTTCACCTGCACATCTACCAATGTGATATATGCCATCATGTACCAGCAATGTCCCTCTGCCATGTACACTGGTCAAACAGGACAGTCTACGTAAAAGAATAAATGGACACCAATCAGACGTCAAGAATTATAACATTCAAAAACCAGTTGAAGAACACTTCAATCTCTCTGGTCACTCGATTACAGACCTAAAAGTGGCAACAAAAAAACATCAAAAACAGACTCCAAGGAGAGACTGCTGAATTGGAATTAATTTTCAAATTGGATATAATTAACTTAGGCTTGAATAGAGACTGGGAGTGGTTGAGTCATTACACGAAGTAAAACTATTTCCCCTTGTTTATTCCTCCCCCCCACTGTTCCTCAGACGTTCTTGTTAACTCCTGGAAATGTGCTGGAAATGGCCCACCTTGATTATCACTTCAAAAGGTTTTCTCTCCCCGCACCCCACTCTCCTGCTGGTAATAGCTCATCTTAAGTGATCACTCTCCTTACAATGTATATTTTTTCATGGTCTGTGTGTATATATAAATTCTCTTCACTGTACTTTCCACTTTATGCATCCGATGAAGTGAGCTGTAGCTCACGAAAGCTTATGCTCAAATAAATTGGTTAGTCTCTAAGGTGCCACAAGTACTCCTTTTCTTTTTGCGAATACAGACTAACACGGCTGCTACTCTGAAACCTGTGATCCTACGATGTAACAGGCAAAGCATTTCCAGTAGAGATAGAGAAAAGTTTTAATGCCATTGTACAAGGCACTGGTAAAACCTCATTTAGAATATTGTGTATAGTTCTGGTCACCCATTGTTAAAAAAATTACTTTCAACTGGAATAGATGTAGAGAAGTGCTAATAGGATGATGAGGGAATGGAAGACGTATCTTATGAGAGGTGATCTGGCTTGTTTAATCTAGCAAAAAGAAGGCTGAGGGGGATATGATTACTCCCCGTAAATACCTCAGGGGGGTAAATACCAGGGAGGGTGAAAATATATTTAAGCTAAAGGACTATGGATATGAACTGAGCATCAACAAATTCAGGCTGGAAATGAGAAGATTTCTAAACATCACAGGCAGGGCCAGATTAAGGCAGGGGCTTTAGCCCAGGGCCCTGACTCAAGGGGGCCCTGCAAAAATGAATCACAGGCAGCGATTTCCGGGCTGCTAAAAGGGGTGCTCAGGCAGGTTGCCTGCATGCCATGGCCCCAAGCTGCTTCCAGAAGCAGCTGACTGCGGGCACATCTCTGCAGCCCCTGGCGGAGATGGGGAAGGCAGCTCCATGTGCTGCCCCTGCCCCCAGCACAGTCCCATTGACTGGGAACCGCTTGCTGGAGATTTCACAGTTATGAATGGAACTGTGCAACCTGGAAAAATCCCAGTCAGGAAGTAGAAAGACATGCTTCTGAGCCTAAGAGAGGTCGCAGCTGAGGAGTCAGAAGCTTGAGAGTGGATACCCTTGTTGGACCATGGAGGGGAAATACAGGTGCAGTTGCCTGAACTGTGACATCTTCCAGTAGGAGTTGTGGGGGCAAACAACTTAATTAGTTTTAAAAGAGAGCTGGACAAATGTATGAGCACAATTGTATGATGGGTTTCCTTATGATGGTGGAGGGAAGGACCAGCAGTCCTTGTGCTACTTTCCATTTATGTCTTCTGTTCCTAAATGCTCATGCTTCAGGGTTTCAGTTGGCCACCTGCAGGGGTCAGGAAGGGATGTTTTTCCACCTGCGTATTCTGGTTTTGTTACTCTGTAACAGTAATACTTTGGTCTAATTTTGGTTGTTGGGATTAGTGTGTGGTTGATAGATGATGCTGGTGGCCTGTGATATACAGGAGGTCAGACCAGATGATCTGGAGATCCTTTTTGGCCTTAAATTGTCTGAGGTAACATGAGCACCTTAGGAGAAAATACCCCAGTGCTGGATACATCCTGTACTGGCCCCTAAATCATGGATTTAAAACTTCCTCCATGGTGAAGCTGCATGATGGGCTTGAGGGGGCTCTGCACTGAACACTGGGCCTTGAAGACAGGAACCAATTAGTCAGCTTTGCAGAAGCACACCACTTAGCCTGAGTCAGTTCTGATTAGAAGAAAGGAGTTCTTAAATGCGAAGGTGTGGGCAAATAACTTGCATTTTGTACCTTATTATAAAACAAACAACTATCAATTATTTATTACCATGTTATGCCTAAAGATTTATTGCTACTTTCTACATCCGCTACCAGAGAGTCAGTGTTGTTTACACATTAAAACTGCAACAGAAATTAGTTTATTTGTTTAAACCAATTTTAATTATTTGTCCTCTACTATAAAAAAAAGTAATTAACTTGTATTCCTAAAAAATGGGTTATTTTTCCAGGCAAAAAAGGAGATGGTCAGTGATCAAGGGAAGGAAAAGGTGTTCAAATAGTTTTTAAAAGGGTTTAGCTATATTAATAGGATGGGACTGAGTTATTGCTGAATTAGCTGGGCCTTTACGGCAGACTTGAGGCCTGAGATGCCTTAACTCCCACACCTTTATTCTTAAAAAAAAAAATCCAAAACTGGAATTATGATTTAGAAAGGATGATAAATATCTTACATATATAGAGAGCCTTTCACCTTAAAGAATCCCAACATGTTTTCAAAACAGAATAATCTAGATATAGGGCTCAAAGGGACCTCAAGAGACCATTCAGTCCCACCTCCTAAATTGAGGCAGGACCAGCTAAACCTTGACATCCTTGACTGGTGTTTGTCCAACCTGTTCTTAGAATCTTCCAGTGATGGGGATTCTACCTTTGGAAGCCTGTTAAAGAATTTAACGATCCTTATTTTACACAGGTTTTCCTAATATCTAACCCAAATCTCCCTTGTTGCAGATTAAGCCCATTACTTCTTGTCCAATTTAAAGTAGATATGGAGAAGAATTGGTCACCATCCTCTTTGTAACAGACATTAACATATTTGAAGACTAATCAGGTCCCCTCTCAGGCTTCTTTTATTAAAACTAAACAGGCCCAGTTTTGTTTTGTTTTTTAACTTCCCTCATAGGTCAGGTTTTCTAAACCTTTTATCATTTTTGTTGCTGTTCTCTGGACTCTCTCCAATTTGTCTACATATTTCTTAAAGTGTGGCACCTAGAATTGGACATAGTACTCCACCTGAAAGCAGGACAATTACCTCCGGTGTCTTACATATGGCATTCCTGTTAATACACCCCAGAATGACATTAGCATTTTTTCAACTGCCTCACAATGCTGACAGATATTCAATTTGTGATCCACTATAACCCCAAGCCCTTTTCACCAGTACTACCACCTAAGAACATAAGAATGGCCTACTGGGTCAGACCAAAGCTCCATCTAGCCCAGTATCCTCTCTACCGACAGTGGCCAAGCCAGTTATTCTCCATTTTGTAGCTGTACATTGGGGGTTTTTTTCCCCTTCCTAAGTTTAGTACTTTGCACTCGTCTTTATTGAATTTCATCTTGTTGATTTCAGACCAATTCTCCAATTTGTCAAGATAGTTTTGAATTCTAATCCTGTCTTCCAAAGTGCTAACAATTCCTCCCAGCTTGGTGTCATCTGCAGATTTTATCAGCATACTCTCCACTCCATTATCTAAGTCATTAATGAAAATATTGACTAGTACAAAACCTAAGACAAACCCCTGTGTGACCACAGTAGATATGTCCATCCAGTTTGACAGAGAACCACAGATACTACTCTTTTTAGGTACAGTATTTCAGCCATTTGTGGGCCCACTTTACAGTAATTTAATCTAGACCACATTTCCCTAGTTTGCTTATGGGAATGTCATGTGGGACTATGTCAAAAGCCTTCCTAAAAATCAAGATATATCACCTCTATGGCTCCCCACAGCCCCCATCCACTAGGCAGTAACCCTGTCAAAGAAAGACGTTAGGTTGGTTTGGCATGATTTGTTCTATAACTTATAACCCTATTATCTTATAGGTACCCTTACAAATTGATTGTATAATACACATATAATATACACCTGTATATGTGGCATGTAATAAAAGGGAATAAGTGGAAGTGAGTGAGATGACCTCATGCTCCTGAAAACGAAGGACAGTTTTCAGGGCCTTTGCATCAGTTTTTAAAGACTCAAAGTTTTGTCCTATTTTTGTAACCCCCTGAACTCTAGTCACCAACCAGCGAGCTGGTGAAATCGAAGCATGGTTGACTCAAGGACTGCCCCTCACCAGACCTATCACATTGCCATGTCCTTCCCAATGAAACCTCCGCGTGATCCTTTTATCTATACCCAGCGTAAGTCCCCTCCACCTCCAATTGCCAAAACCCTCCTAAGCAATCCTTACTGACATCCCCACCAACATTATATGCCTCTGCAAGCTGCTTCCACTATTACAATTGTCCCAGTTTCTTACAGTTTCTTACAGGTGAGAAAAGGTACCATAAAAATATGGAAGCAATTAGCAGATCTCCTTCTGCCACAGTTCAGACTAAACTTCAATATCTGCAAAGATTAGCCTAACATATTCATTATACAACCCAAATATCTCTCCCTACATTTGAAAGGCTAAATTCTAGTTTAATTAGGAACAAGGAATGTCATTATGAAATTTAAATATAAATGAATCCCCTACTAAGTGAGCTAGCAAAGCCATTCTCCAGTTTCCTCCATAGAAATAAATACATTGATTGGCAACATTTTATTTCTAGGTTTTAAACCCAACAGCACAACTTAATTTTATATGGTGCTTAACTACCATAGGATAATAGGAGTCTTAGACAGCCAGTATCTAATTCCAATCACGGCCACCTTGTCTTTCTTTCTGCTTATTTACATCACTGTGTTTGTGTTACTTCACATCTGCTGGCAGCCACAGTCGTCAACATCCATTTCCATGTTACATGGTAAGAAAGGCTGGTGAGTGTGTTTGCGGGGGAGGAGCAGGGGTGTCTACCTAGACAGATTTAGAATGAATCATGATCCTTAGTCAAAGAACCTAGGCCTGTGTCCTGGACACCCAAATGCAGCCTCGTAAAGCCAATTATTGGCAGCGTGACAGAGCTGCCTCCAGTGCCTGTTGATGGAGGAGCAAGTATGAGCAGTAAGGAAGAATACTATTTTTATGGTCTCAGGTTCTTTGCTTTTGAAGCCCCCCCCTCACTTTGGGACTTGGAAAAAAAAAACAGAAGGGAAGATGAATATATACAGCAGGAGAGGAGTGAGGTGCAGAGGACTCTCTCAAGGGTTAGTCACGGACATGAAATATTTATGCAGTGGAAGAGTTTTATGCAGAAGTTTCCTTTCCCTTTCTGATTAGAATAAAATCAATTTTGTATTCAGTTCAGGTCTTTAATAAATGTGAAAAACAGAAACCTAAAAGCAGCACTGCTGTTCAATAAACTGTAATACAGGGAAAGAAAGGTCCAATATTTCAGGCTGCTTTCAACCATTTACCGACATACTGTGCTGCAAAACAGTATAATTCTGTGTATATGATGTCTTGCAAAGTATGTTTCATGCAACAAACTGCAAATAAACAATGCAAAGGAAAATTGCTTACAAAATTTCATCTCTGGAAAAATATCATCCTGCACGAGTCTCACCACTGGGTCTCAGCTCAATAGCATGAGTGGAACTCCCCAAGATGCAAAAGGACTACCCCTAATAGTAGCGATAGTGGCTTCGGGTGCTAGAAAAACCAGCAAAGTATAAAAGCCACTAACACATGTAGCATGCTCACTGAACAAGTCAAAACCACTGCTAGCAGAGAAGTGACAGTATCTCAGGAAAGCTTTTCATTAGTTTGTCCAGGAGTCCACTGAGATCCCTCAACACATGGGACTGTAACGTGGGTTTGAAAACCATCATACCCTGAACAAGCCTGATGAGGGGCTGTGGAGAGCAACAGAGGATAGTTGTCAAATAGACTAAGAAATAGTCATCCTTTAAGTTGGGCTCAAAAATGAATGTGATGGGCAACAGTCTTAGCATAAGCCAGTCAGGCCTCTTAATCGAGGGTTTGGGGAGGCAGGGATGTCAGTCCACCTACTCAGAGACATCATGCCTTAGGCAGACAGGGATGGAGCAGGGTGCCCTAGCAATGAGTATCTTGGCCATCTGCAGTAGAGAGGAGAAGGAAACCCATCAAGGCCAGTATGGGGCTATCGCCATTTATTTTGCTAGGGCCCTGGTTACCAAAATAACTGATAAACAGACAGGCCTGAGCCTTCTACAGAGGAAAGCATGATCTATCCTGGGTGTCATGACCAGAAGGACATCAAACTTACATCACTAGAGTGGCAAAGAGGTCTGCCTCTAATCTCCACTTTCAGAAGATGATCTGACTCAACACTCTTAGGTCCAAGGAGTTTCAGAGATACATGTGTGTGCCTGCAATCACATTTCCGTCCACTAAGCAAATCGCAAGTACAAATGTAGAGCAGCTGTTCACAACCAGGGGTACACATACCCCTGGGGGTACGCAAAGGTCTTCCACGGGGTACATCAACTCATTTAAGATATTTGCCTACTTTTACAACAGGCTACAAAAAAAGCACTAATGAAGTCAATACAAACTAAAATTGCATACAATGACTTGTTTATACTGCTCTATATGCTATAGTCTGAAATGTACATACGATATTTATATTCCAAATCAATTTATTTTATAATTATATGGTAAAAATTAGAAAGTAAGCATTTTTTCAGTGTGCTAGGACACTTTTGTATTTTTATGTCTGATTTTGTAAGCAAGTAGTTTTTAAGTGAGGTGAAACTTGAGGTTACACAAGACAAATCAGACTGCTGAAAGGGGTACAGTACTCTGGAAATGTTGAGACACACTGGCATAGAATCTGCTGGCCTGACTGACTAAAGTGCATCCAGTTTGAGGGTCTCCAGTGTGTTCAGGACCGTATGTTCTTGTTCAGCAGTTTCTGATGGACACAATTGTCTGGACAACATGAGCCACAAGGACTGAGCATTCCAGTATTGGTACAGGTTGGCCCGTGGACTTCCAGAGTGGCATCAGAAATCAGTCAAATGACGAAGATTAGGAAACACATTCAGCGTTTAAGTCCAAAAGGGACCATTAAATAATCTAGTCTGACCACATATATATCACAGACTATTAAATTTCACCCAGTTACCCCTGTATTGAGTCCAATAATCTGTGAATAGCTAAAGCATAACTTCCAGAAAAACATCCAGCCTTGATCTGAAGACATCAAGGGATGGAGATTTCACCACTTCCCATCATAGTTTGTTCCAGTGGTTAATCACCCTCACTGTTAAAAAGTTTGTACCTTATTTCTAATTTGAATGTGTCTGTCTTTAACTTCTAGTCATTAGCTTTTGTTATGCCTTTCTCTGCTAGATAAAACGTCCTTTAATACAGGGTATTTTCTCCTCATGCAGGTACTTAAACACTAATTAATTCACTTCTCAATCTTGTTTTTGATAAACTAAACAGATTGACCTTTTTCTTTCTCACTGTAAGTCATTTTTCCAACTCAAAACCATTTTGGTGGCTCTGTTCTCCACCCTCGCCAATGTTTTCAGTATCCCTTTTAAAATGTGGAGACCAGAACGGTATGCAGTATTCTGGTATCAGTCCCAGAAATGCCATATACAGAGGTGAAACCATCTCCCTACACCTACTCACTAGTACTCTATTTATTCATCCTGGGATCTCATTAGTCCTTTTTACCACAGTATCCGACTAGCAGCTCATGTTCAGTTGCTTGTCCACCATGATCCCTAAATCCTTTTCAGGAGTCGCTGCTTTCCATGATATAACATAACTGTGCATTTGGCTGTATTAAAATATTTTGTTTGAAGAGTCCCAGCTTACCACATGATCTTGATCGCTCTGTGTGTCCGCACCCCCTGACAGGTATCCTAACTAAAAAAAGCAGGGAGTGTAAGTCTACAGTCAAGCCTTCCATGAAGAATGAGGTAATAATGTTCTTTATAAAGAGCACTGAGATCCACTGATGAGAATGAGCTATGTATCAGACATAGGTATTATTAGAAGGAAGACATGGGATATTATTTTCCTTTTTGCCTCTCTCTCTTCCTCCACCACCCCTTTCAGGGTCTCCAGGCAAGACAAATCAAATGATGATACAGTTTGTGTGAAACTTGCTCGACTTAAGTGGGGCAGAAATTTGACAACGTGAGTTTGTTCTTCACTAATTATACCAAGATCTGGCCTTTACCTTACAACAGTGAAGTTGAGGAAATGTAGTGTTGGTGATTTCTCTCCTCCAACCCCCCCACCCCGCCCCATTTAAACCAAACTTGAAATTTAACATCACCTTATTGAATAAATGTAATTGTTGACTTTCCATAAGAACATAAAAATACCCATCCTGGGTTGGACCAATGGTCCATCTAGCCCAGTATACTGTCTTCCGACAGTGGCCAGTGCCAGATGCTTCAGAGGCAATGAACAAAACAGGGCAATTACTGAATGATCCATCCGGTCATCCAGTCCCAGCTTCTTGGAGTCAGAGATTTAAGAACACTCATAGGATAGGGTTGTGCCCCGATCAGTCTCAGCTAAAAGATAGTGATGGACCTACCCTCCATGAATTTATCTATTTTTTTAACCCAGTTGCACTTTTGGCCTTCACAATATTCCATGGCAACAAGTTCCACAGATTGACTGTGTTGTGTGAAGGGGTAAATAATACTTCCCTATTAAATTTTCTCCATACTATTCATGCTTTTATACACCTCTATCATACCCGATTTAGTCATTTCTTTTCTAAGCTTAACAGTGCCAGTCTTTTTAATCTCTCCTCATATGGAAGCTATTCCCTACCCTTAATCATTTTTGTTGCCCTTCCCTATACCTTTTCCAATTCTAATATACATTTTTTGAGATGGAGAGAGCAAAACTGCACATTGTATTGAAGGTGTGGTCACACCATGGATTTATATAGCGGCACTATGATTTTTTTTTTTTTTTTTTTTTTTACTTTTTATCCCTTTCCTAAATTATTTTTAACATCTTTAGCTTTTTGTTTGACTGCCGCTGCATACCGAGCAGATGTTTGCGGAGAACTATCCACATCTTCTGTTACCAGCTCCACTTCCCCATTGAGCAGTAGACCCACACTGTCCTCGATCTTTCTTTTTTTCTCCAACCTATTTGAAGAACCCTTTCTGTTGCGCTAACATTTCATTCTTTGCCTTGGCTTTCCTGATTTTGTCCCTATATGCTTGTGCTATTCCCATGTATATTTCCTTTGATCTGCCCCTCCTTTCATTTCCTGTATCTATCCCTTTTGGTTTTTAGATAGCAAAAAAGCTCCTTGTGCAGCCATATTGGCCTCCTGTGGCTCTCCTTATCTTCTCTCTGCATCAAAATAGCTTGATGTTGAGCCTCTAGTATTACATCTTTTAAGAACTATCAGCCCCCTTCAACTCCTTTTCTTCCTAATTGATCTTTCCATGGGACCTTGCCTACTATTTCTCAGTTAGTTGCAATTTGCCTTTCTGAAGTCCAGTGTCCTTGTTTTGCTGTTCTCATGTCCTCCTTTCTTTAGGATCTTGAATTCTATCAGATCATGATCACTTCCTCCCAAGTTCCTGACCACCTTCAGGTTCACAACTAATTAATCCCTGTTGGTCAAAACCAGATCCAAAATGAATGACCCCCTCGTTGTTTCCTCAACTTTCTGAATCAGAAAGCTGTCCCCTACATATGCTAAGAATTTGCAGGACATATTATATTTTGCTGCAATAATCTTCCAACAGATATCAGGGAAGTTCAAATCCCCCATTAATACTAGCTCAAGTATTACCGGCTTGTTGAATGACTCATTCACATCCTCTTCCTGATTTGGTGGTCTATGACAGACCCTCACCAAAGCATCATTACTTTTCTTTTCCCATGTTATCCTCACCCAGAGATTCTCAGTGGGTTGGTCTCTTCCCCTCGGACCTCGAAGCAAGTGTCTACATTCTTGATGTACAGTGCAATACCTCCTCCTTTTCCCCCATACCTATCCTTTCAGAATAAGCTATATCCCTTAATGCTGGTACTCCAATCATGGAAGTTATCCCACCAAGTCTCTGTGATGCCAATTATAATATTTTTCATATACCATGACTTCCTGCTTGTTCCCCGTACTCCTTGCATTTGAACACAGGCATCAAAGATATTTTGCGGACTACCTCATTGCTTTTCTTTTTGCCTTTTTAATGCAGTTGTGATTTCTAGACTGTTCTCTAGAAATTAGCCCCTTCCCCTTATCTTCATTACTTGAGCCTAGTTGCACATTGGCTGGATTTTTATCAACATCCCCCATAAGGAGAGCTTTACGCTAGGCCCTATCAGGTTAGCCAGACAAAGTGCAAAGCTTATCTTTCCAGTATTTGATAGATGGATCCTAGCACAGCAATCCTCTTTTCTGGAACATCAGCTCGTTGTCGAAGATGCCAAAGCCTCCTTGCTGACACCACCTGTGTAGCCATGCATTTACTTCCACGATTCAGTGGTTCCTACTGGGCCTTTTCCTTCAACAGGGAGGATGAATGAGCCCAGCACTTTTTCCCCCCAACTCTTTTATCCTTCTTCCCAGAGCCACAGTCTGCAGTGATCCGCTCAAGGTCATTCTTAGCAGTATCGTTGGTGCCCACATGGAAAGTAGGAAGGGGTAGCAGTCCGAGGGCTGGATGAGTCTCGGCAGACTCTCAGTCACATCCTGAATTCTAGTTCCTGGCAAGCAACACACTTCTCGGGATTCCCAGTCTGGATGAAAATGCTTTTGGGTCCGCTGCTTAAGGGAGAAGATGAGCTGGTAATGGAAGTTGATAGGAAGGCAAAGCTGCTCAGTGCCTACTTTGTTTTAGTCTTCTCACAGAAAACAACATGTGACCGGGCGACTAGCAAAGTTACCACAGAGAATATAGGGAAAGGGATGCAGATCTGAATAAGTAAAAATACACATCAGAGATCTTCTGACCAATCTGAATGAATTAAAATCAATGGGGCCGGATTCTATTCACCCAATGGTACTAAAGGAATTAGCGGAACAAATCTCAGAGCCACTGGTAATAATATTTACAACTCATGGATGATAGGAGAGGTCCCAGAAGACTGGAGAAGGCCTAATGTACTGCCCATCTTTTAAAAGGAGGAGCGGGGAAACTATAGACCAGTCATCCTGACTTCAGTACCCGGGAAGCTACTATAGCAATGTATAAAACATTCAATTTGTGAATACCTGGAAGATGAAGGGGTAATCACTAGCAGCCAAGAAGAAGTCGTGCCAAACCAGCTTCATTTTCTTCTGTGTCAGGGTAACTGATTTGGTGGATGGGGGAATGTGGTGGACATAATATACCCAGACTTCAGCAAGGCTTTTGACACAGTTCCACATGACATTCTGATAAAGTAAGCTGTAAAAATGCGAGCTTGACAGAACTACCATTAAGTGGATACATAATTGGTTAAACAATTGCAAACAAAGAGTAACTATTAATGGAATGATGTTGGATTGGAGGGAGGTCTCAAGTGGGATTGCAAAGGGAGCTGTTCTAGGTCCAGCATTGTTTAACATCTTTATGAATTACCTGGATGCCGGTATAGAGAGCATACCAACAAAGCTGGTGGGGGATGCCAATACTCTGGAGGATAGAGTGAACATTTAGAGGGATCTTGAGAAATTAGAGAATTGAGCTATAGACAACAAAATGAAATTCAACAAAGACAAATGTAAGGTGCTACACTTCAGGAGGAAAAACCAAATGAACAAATACAATGTGCGGGAAACTGGCTTGGCAGCAGCACTGCTGAGAAGGGTCTGGGAATTGTTGTGGATCACAGCCTCAACATAAGTCAGAAATGCAATGCTGTTGCCAAAAAAAAAAAAAAGGCAAACACAATTTTAGTTTGCATTCTAAGAGGGGGATCTGATCAGGGCCAGCTCCAGGCACCAGCTTTCTAAGCAGGTACTTGGGGCGGCATTTAGAATGGGGAGCCAGTCCTTGTCCTGCGGCGGCAATTCGGCGGCGACTGCTTGGGGCTGCAAAATTGGTAGAGCCGCCCCTGGATATGATAGCAGTCTTCAAATCAGCTTGAAAAGCTACCACAAAAAAGACGGAGAAAAGTTGTTCTCTTTTCCCAGAGAGGACAGGATAACAGGCAATGGGTTCAAACTACAGCATAGCATATTTAGATTAAATCTGAGGAAAAACATCCTAACTGTAAAACCAGTACATTCGGTGGTACAACAGAACAGACTGCCTCAGGAGGTTGTGGAAGCTTCTTTCACTGGCAGTTTTCAAAAGGAGGCTGGATAGCCATCTGTCTTGGTTGGTTTAGACACAGCAAACCCTGCATCTTGGCAGGGGTTTGACTAGACGACACTTGCAGTCCCTTCTAATCCTATGGTTCTAATAATAACGCCAAGATTTAATTGAGACCCCATCGTTTTGTATGTATAGTGGTGATTATGTTTTCCAATGTACATTACTTTGGATTTATCAATATTGGATTTCATCTGCCATTTTGTTGCCCAGTCACTCAGTTTTGTGAGATCCCTTTGTAACGCTTCACAGTCAGCTTTGGACTTAATTTCCGTCAGTAATTTTGTATCTGCAAATTTTGCCACATCACAATTTACCCCTTTTTTCTAGGTTCCAGTGCAGACCCTTGTGGGACTCCACTTTTAACCTCTGTCCATTTTGAAAACTGATCACTTATTCCGACACTATGTTTCTTATCTTTTAACCACCTACTGATCCATGAGAGGACCTTCCCTTTTTATTCTATGACAGTTTACTTTGCTTAAGACCCTTTGTTCTAGGAGCTCAACAAAGACTTCAAGTCCAAGGGCACTATATCATCTGGATTGCCCTTGTCAACATTTTTGTTGACACCATCAAAGAATTCTAATATAGTGGTGAGGCACACTCTTCCTTTGCAAAAGCTGTGTTGACTCTTCCCCAACTTACTGGGTTCATCTCATAATTCTATTTTCCTACATTTTCAAGCAAATTGTCTGGTACTAAATTTAGGCTTATTGGCCTCCAATTGCCAAGATCACTTCTGGAGCCTCCAGTCATCTGCTACAAAGGCTAATTTAAGTGATAGGTTGCATACCACAGTTAACAGTTACACAATTTCATACCTGAGTTCCTTCAGAACTCTTGGGTGCATACCATCTGCTCCCGGTGACTTATTACTCTTTAATTTATCAATCTGTTCCAAAATTTCCTCTATTGACACCTCAATCTGGGACAGTTCCTCAGATTTGTCACCTAAAAAGAATGGCTCAGGTATGGGAAATTCCCTCATATCCTCTGCAATGAAGACTGATGTAAAGAATTAATTGAGCTTCTCTGCAATGACCTCCTCTTCCTTAAGTACTC
Source organism: Lepidochelys kempii (assembly GCF_965140285.1). Taxonomy (NCBI): domain Eukaryota; kingdom Metazoa; phylum Chordata; order Testudines; family Cheloniidae; genus Lepidochelys; species Lepidochelys kempii. Next base: position 21,977,911 of record NC_136380.1, read on the forward strand.
CGTTAGCACTTCCATTGCCCAGTGGCTCTACTGATTATTTGGCAGGCTTCCTGCTTCTCATGTACTTAAAATAATTGTTAATTTTTGTGTATTTAGCTAGTTGCTCCTCAAATTCTTTTTTGGCCTTCGTAATTATACTTTTACACTTAACTTGCCAGAGTTTATGCTCCTTTCTATTTTCCTCAGTAGGATTTGACTTTCAATGTTTAAAGAACACCTTTTTGCTTCTAATGGTCTCTCTTACTCTGCTATTTAGCCATGGTGGCTTTTTTTTTTCTTTCTTGATTTGGGGTAGACAGTTTCCATGCAGCCTGCAGGCATTTCACTCTTCCATCCCAACCTAAGGTTACAACATGTGCAGTAGTATATGGAACAGCATATTCCCACTCATGTCAGTTCTAGGGCTACTTTGTCCTTTTTCTTCTTCTGAACTAAATATGAATTAGAAATTTGTTATGTAAAATAAATAAACAATATGATACCTAATAAATTACATGAATCATTTAAGTCATATCACAGTACAGAAGTCTGCAACCATATCATCACACATTTTCTGTATGTCTCAACAGGACATAAAACATAAAATTCTATTGTATCTGTTATTAAATATAATAAAATGTCCCATTGAGACCATATAGAAATTATATATTCATCCATTTGAACATGTTTGCAAGGAGCTTTTGCTAAAAGCAAGTAAAAAAACTTGGCAATACAAATCCACAGTTCAATGCATGAATTTCCCTACTTTAAGTATGAAAACATTATACAACTCTCCATTTTAAATTTGCACAGTAGTTGCCATCCTTGGATAATTTTCATCCCTCTTGGCATACATTAATGATAATAAGATTACAGCATTACATACTTGTTTTATCATAATCCAATATAAACATTTATATTTTATGGAATATTAAAATATAATCCTATGAGATAAATATAATTCCATCAGATAAAATAGGCTTAGAATCAGTCTGACAGAGAAAGAAGCAGCAGAATGAAGATAAAAAGTACCAGCAAGAGGATTTTCTTTGATTGTGCTACTTAAATGATCAAAAAGGAGTATAGTGTGGTATGTTTTATAAGTGATTATTTAAAATATGAACATAAGAAGCATTATTTCAGGTAATCCTCTATCAGAGCCTGCACAGCATTTAAAATATGTATTTAAAAATGATCACTTCTGAAAATAACTGATTTGTGAATGATTATGACTAACCATTCACTATTCTGAATCCAGTCACAGCTACCAGAGATACAATTTAATCATTCTTCAAAGAAGCTTTAAAGTCTTTTGGACTGTTTAGTTTTAAAACTTTTAAAATGCAAAGTTAAGTAAGTAGAAATCCTTTGATGATGACAAGCTATTATTATATTCACAAATTAATTATTTACCTATAAATGTGAAATTTGGGTGGGAATAAAATGTTAATTCCTCAAACAGGTAACATTAACCATCTGAAACTATACCTAATTCCTCAAAATAATCTAATTTTTCTCCACATTTTATCTATCTGATTTCCACATATTCATGGTTTTAACACAAATATACATACACATGGAACTACACACATCATCTTGTATTAATTTTCACAGTGCACATTATAATTATCCTAAAATTGTATTTTTAAGATTATGGGTGAAATCCCAGCACCATGGAATTCAATAGAAGTTTTGCCAAGGATTCACTGGGGCCAGGAATTCACTGTATGAATCATATTAAAATGAATTGCAACTCTTATTTCATCTTTCAACCTTTTAATCACATCCGTTTAATCTAATTTGGGGAGCTGGCTAAAAACGGTGTTTTATTAAACTCAGTGAAAAACAGAATGCTCACGTACCTTGTAGTGTGATTCAAAACCTATTAACTATTATTAGCATTTTGCTGCTATTGCTACTCAAAATATTTAATTTTTCAATTTTTTTCCAATAAAATATGTAGAACTTAACTAACTCACACAACCCCCACATCTGCATTTTAAATAAGAGACTTTCCTCTTTCTTCAGCAAGGAATTAGAGTGCCTACATGAGATGTTGTATCACAAAGAAGGTTTCATTATTTTTACAAAACATACTAAAGAACATTTGCTGATGTTTTTAAAACATCAGTTAGAACTAATCGATATTTAAATAGGAATAAAGTACATTTTGAAATTTGTTTACTTTATTCCGTTTGTTCATTTACTTGATAATCTGAAACTTAATTATTCATAATGCATCTCCCAGTCATTAGAGCAAATCAGCAAAGACTTCTGGTGTGCATATGTTATTGATATCATGTGCTTAAATAAACACATAGGTTCACTGGTTATATTTAACTTTAGCCTCCTTTCAATATTACTGAAGATAGCCCTGACCAACACATTACCTGAAAACAATTCAAACTAGTTTTGTGCTTCTTCAGAATGCGTTCTTCCAAACTCTGTCGCCATTTGAATACCGTAAGAAGAGATGGCCACTTGATTTGGCTAGAGTCTTGTTTTTTTCCTTTCTGTCCATCCAAAGAACACCTTTTCTGGTAATGTGGACGCAAACTCTCATGGGACATAGCTCCAACATTAGGTACACTTCCTCTGTGGTTCAACAAGGCTGAATTATTTACCACTATATAGTTCATTTCCCTCCCCGCACCGGTGTCTTCAGAATGTCTGTATTTTCAGTCCTCTACTACAACATAGAAAAAGGAGCAAAAATATATTTTTCTTTAAAACTTTTGCCTTCATATCTTTATGAAACACTATTTTGTTTTTCAGTATACTGTAACATGCCTTTGCTTAGCAGTCAGCTGTATCCTGAGAAGTGATTTGTGTATAAATTAAGTTATTTGTGGTAATTCAATTAGTAGTGTCAGGTTAACCACAAACAGATTTTATTCTGCATTCATCATGAAATCAATCATAGTTGTCCTTTGAGTCAGCTGGCAGCCTCAGAAAGGATCATACTTCTTTATCAACAACTTTGAAGCCGGTAGCAGGCCTCCGACTTTTATCCTCTGTGCTGTGCCTCTCCTATTGTAATAACGCTACCTTTTCTATTTTACAGTTCCCAAAAGCAGATCGTACCAGTGCAGCCATGCAGCATGAACACATAATGGAAAACCACTCCACTGACATATAGTCAATTTAGCCAATCCAGATGCAGTATCCTTATGAAAGAAAAAAGATCTCTCGGAACATAATTTGCAGAACCACATAATTAAATGCCAGGGGGCTATGAATTCTGCTGGATGGTCTGAACTAGATTTTTTTGTTTTAATCACTCATGCAGGACTGAGCCCATGCAAGGGCACACATACCTCTTTTCACAAAAACAGAAGCTAAAGCCAATAACAAAGATACAACTTTGGGAAGCCTGTCTGCGCAACCCCGCACCCCAAACAAGTGGCCATATTGGAAATGGGAAAGTTCCGTACAACTTTTGCACTCCAATTTAATTTTGTAGAGCAATCCAAGCTGACACATTCATCAGTAAACTAAAGAGGTTTTCTACATTACTACAAGAAGAGGAAACTAACTGGTTTTAGACGTGACTCTCATAGTACTGAGTGGGTTAATCTTAACTGTAAATCCATCATATAAATGGAACTGATAGTGTTGTGGGCTTATCATCTGCCTATAACACTATCAGCTTCCTTTATACAATGGATTTATAGTTAAGATTAACCCAGCCTACTACTGGGAGCTGTCATTCCTCTGGAAGATGAGGAATAATGCACAATGTGACTGTGGACACTAGTCACAAACTATGGACCACATTGTAAATCAGTGCCCACTTCAATCATTTGCAGTGGGGTTTCAGATTTACACCAAGTACCTCTGAAGCTACTCATAGGCTCACTAATCTGGTTATTTGAACATTGAAAATCATCTCCCCTGCCACATAAAATTAATATTACAGGCATATTAATTTAAATATATTTTACAGTACCCTACAAAATAGTTTCACTGTGCAGTTCCATATGGACACTATGGAATACAGTAGCTTTAAAAGGAAGCATCCTAGGAGTTGTCCAACTTTTCTTGAAGATGATCCCATTGTGATCTTACACCATGGGACGGACATGTTTGTTCTTGATAATGCACTTCCCAGGTCCAGCGCATCAGCTGAGACATGAGAGAGGGGGCACTCACGCAAACGAAGGCAAATTATAATCTCCTTCCTTCCCTCCTTCAGGAAAGGATACCTTTAACCTCTGGGTAACTTTGAGCAGCTCAGAGACAACTTCTGAGAAAGAGCAAGGGAAGGTCCCTAAATACAGAACTGATGAAAAAGGAAAATTAAACTTTAAGCTCTTTGAACAGCAAAAATGTCCTTTAAAGTGTTTGCACAAGCTCAATAGAGCCCTTTGGACACTATTGCAACACAAATAAATAAGGACACCAAAATTATCGCCATCTACAAGTAACGCTTTAAAAATAAACTCTTAACATTTTAATATGATGACTCAAAACAAAGTATTCCCAGAAAAGTGAGAAATCTGAAAATTTAGAGATTAGATTGAAGATGGGTTCCAAAAGCACTGGGAGACAAACTATGGCCCATCTCTGCAATCTAAACCGGTTATCAATTCATTCCTCAACAGCTGGACAGCCAGGAAAATATGGTTATATTATGTGCTTAAATCCATGTATGTAACATAACTTTGAAAGCAGCTAAATTAGTAACAATTGTCTTAAAAGGCTTGGAGACACAGGTGGGTGCCATCGCACTGGCTGAGACAAGGTTACTTTTGAGGCCATGAAGGAGAATTTAAAGACCTTACAACTCACAGCAAGACAGAGTATTTACCTATCAAACCTCTTGATTCCAATGTTGTGTTCTGCATTCTCACTGAGCTCTTGATTTCCATCTACGCAACACTACCCAATTTGGGGATGCCACCTTCAAAGTATCAACATAACAAACCAACCTTTTCATGAGTGCATCTACTGCATTTATGATTATTGTAAAGCAATAAGGCATATATAATCACCAGGTACAGTACCCACAACTAAAGGGAATAGGGCAGAGGTACGAATTCACCATTACAACTGGTAGAAATTTACTGGATTTCTAAATTTCAGTTAAACTTGTCATAATTTCTTTCATGAAAATACCCATAACTTTTCAATAAAATAGTGACATTTTCAGAAATTAAAAAATAATTTTCTTTAGAAATATTCCCACTGCGTTTTGTACTGATTTTTTGACCAGCTCTAATTAGCATTTACTTTGCGGTCCCTCTATGTGATGGTCCAGCGCTTAAATTTTTGTCTCAGACCCCCCCCTACCCCCCGCACCTTGCCTAGGACCCTGACCGCCTTGCATACCGGTAAGTCCTTTAAGTTACTTTTGCCCCGGCCGTAAGCCTGCCATTCAGCTAAATGCTCCACAAACGCACACTCTGCCTTCTTAAATTTTGTGACGCACAGCGCTGCACGTAAGTGCAATTATTATTGCATATTTTAACTATGACTCCACAAATCCATGCTGAAGAACTTAAATGGCCATATTCTGTTCTCAGTTACCCCTTGTGCAAGCTCACAGGCACAGGTGTAATAAGGCAGTTTCCTTCCACATGTGCATCCTAAACAAGCTCATAATGTGCACTCAGGGGAAAATACAGAGAAATTACAGAAAATGGGTGTACCTTCTGGATGCTGTTCTTCAAGTGAAAACTAAGTAACTAGCCCAAACTTGGGACTGTGCGCCGTATAATACAGGATGATGCTAAAATCCTCAGTGTGAAAAAGGATTTTTGCAGATTTTCTTAGTCATATTTGTACTTGCTGGTTTATATATTTATCATTTTTATCTCATGTCAAATATGTGGTATCATTACTTCAATAAATAACACTTAACATTTACATAATACTTTGAAGACATTATACAAACACTAATTCATCCTTACAACATCCTGTAAGGTAGAAAGGTGTTATTTCCATTTTTTCAATGGGCAAATTGAGGCATACAAATGAAGTTAACTGCTGCCAATAGAAGACCCAGGATTAGAACTCAGGACTTCAAAACTGCCAACTCTATACCTTTACTTTAATGCCATCTCCGGTTATGACTGCATCCGATGAAGTGAGCTGTAGCTCACGAAAGCTTATGCTCAAATAAATGTGTTAGTCTCTAAGGTGCCACAGGTACTCCTTTTCTGTTATGACTGGTGACCTCATACCTATGTGATTTTGCTATATAAACATTTTAAGTGCATTAAATGATCTTTTTGAGAAGTTTCCTCTAGTGCTCATCATGGTCATAAATAAGCATTTATATTACTTACAATATAATTAAAAAGAAAAGGAGTACTTGTGGCACCTTAGAGACTAACATATTTATTTGAGCATAAGCTTTCGTGAGCTACAGCTCACTTCATCGGATGCATACTGTGGAAAATACAGAAGATGTTTTTATACACACAGACCATGAAAAAATGGGTGTTTATCACTACAAAAGGTTTTCTCTCCCCCCACCCCACTCTCCTGCTGGTAATAGCTTATCTAAAGTAATCACTCTCCTTACAATGTGTATGATAATCAAGGTGGGCCATTTCCAGCACAAATCCAGGTTTGCTTCCCCCCCCCCATCACCTTCAAATCAGCGGCACTGCTATGGGTACCCGCATGGCCGCACAGTATGCCGACATTTTTATGGCTGGTTTAGAACAACGCTTCCTCAGCTCTCGTCCCCTAACGCCCCTACTCTACTTGCGCTATATTGATGACATCTTCATCATCTGGACCCATGGAAAAGAAGTCCTTGAGGAATTCCACCAGGATTTCAACTATTTCCATCCCACCATCAACCTCAGCCTGGTCCAGTCCACACAAGAGATCCACTTCCTGGACACTACAGTGCTAATAAATGATGGTCACATAAACACCACCCTATACCAGAAACCTACTGACCGCTATTCCTACCTACATGCCTCCAGCTTTCACCCTGACCACACCACACAATCCATTGTCTACAGCCAAGCTCTGCGATACAACCACATTTGCTCCAACCCCTCAGACAGAGACAAACACCTACAAGATCTCTATCAAGCTTTCTTACAACTACAATACCCACCTGTGGAAGTGAAGAAACAGATTGATAGAGCCAGAAGAGTTTCCAGAAGTCACCTACTACAGGACAGGCCTAACAAAGAAAATAACAGAACGCCACTAGCTGTCACCTTCAGCCCCCAACTAAAACCTCTCCAACGCATTATCAAGGATCTACAACATATCCTGAAGGACGACCCAACACTCTCACAAATCTTGGGAGACAGGCCAGTCCTTGCCTACAGACAGCCCCACAACCTGAAGCAAATACTCACCACCAACCACATACCACACAACAGAACCACTAGCCCAGGAACCTATCCTTGCAACAAAGCCCGTTGCCAACTGTGCCCACATATCTATTCAGGGGACACCATCACAGGGACTAATAACATCAGCCACATTATCAGAGGCTCGTTCACCTGCACATCTACCAATGTGATATATGCCATCATGTGCCAGCAATGCCCCTCTGCCATGTACATTGGGCAAACTGGACAGTCTCTACATAAAATAATAAATGGACACAAATCAGATGTCAAGAATTATAACATTCATAAACCAGTCGGAAAACACTTCAATCTCTCTGGTCACTCGATTTCTGATCTCAAAGTGACTATCCTTCAACAAAAAAATTTCAAAAACAGACTCCAGCAAGAGACTGCTGAATTGGAATTAATTTTCAAATTGGATACAATTAGCTTAGGCTTGAATAGAGACTGGGAATGGTTGATTCATTATAAAAAGTAACCTATTTCCCCTTGTGTATTCCTTCCCCTCCCCACTCCCACTGTTCCTCAGACGTCCTTGTTAAACCCTGGATTTATGCTGGAAATGGCCTACCTTGATTATCATACACATTGTAAGGAGAGTGATCACTTTAGATAAGCTATTACCAACAGGAGAGTTGGGGGGCGGGGAACCTGGATTTGTGTTGGAAATGGCCCACCTTGTTTATCATACACATTGTAAGGAGAGTGATCACTTTAGATAAGCTATTACAAGCAGGAGAGTGGGGTAGGGGGAGAGAAAACCTTTTGTAGTGATAAACACCCATTTTTTCATGGTCTGTGTATATAAAAACATCTTCTGTATTTTCCACAGTATGCATCTGATGAAGTGAGCTGTAGCTCACGAAAGCTTATGCTCAAATAAATTGGTTAGTCTCTAAGGTGCCACAAGTACTCCTTTTCTTTTTGCGAATACAGACTAACATGGCTGTTACTCTGAAACCTGTCAATATAATTAAAATCACTCTTTCATATCAGTTCAATTTACCCACAATCTAAGCATTTGTATTCTTGACAGCCCTTCTGTTTACAACAGTTAACAGACTTTAAAAGGTGGTAGGACAGCCAGTTTTATCTTTTGAATAATTTCACACTTCTGTTGTTGTTTAAAATCAGTTAAGGAGCTGTGAAATATAATCAACACCATTTTGATAACCGATTTCTTTTGTGTTTTGTAGAATCAGAAAATTAACACATAGCTCATCAGTACCCGTCAAATCAGGCCTCAAAGTTCCTTTGACTTATAACAAATTGCTAAAAAAGTAATCTCAAATAAAACTTTTCTTCTATACTCTGAACCAGAAAATCTGGATTCTATTTTCAGCTCAATACATTTTATAGATTTAAGACTCTGCTCAGTTTCACACATCTGTAAGAAGGGAATAATATTTACACAGCTTTGAAATCTACAAATGAACAGCATTATAGAGGTTCTAAGTATTATTATAAATAGATTCACTTCTAATTTACAAAACAGAATTGTCATGAATAATCATTTGTAGAAAATTATGGAATGATAAATGCTGAAACTACAGATAGGCAGGTATGCTGGTAGTTTGATATGAATCTAGATCATATTTGGGCTACAGTTTGAGTTACAGTCTGAATCAGGACTATTTGGGTTTGGATATAATGGTGCCATAATATTTTCATAGCTGCTTTCATGAGATTGCATCTGTTTTAGACTAATATCTCATGAGAACAAATGTTCTGGCTAGATTTAATCCAGGAAATTGTCCTGTTCATATTTCAAGTCAGACTAGAATTATATGGACAAATTCTAACCCAGAGATTCAAATCTGACACCCCAACCAAAATTCTAATGGGTTCATCATCTGAGGTTCCATTTTTAGCTGAAACTTCCATATTTAAGGCTGACTATAAACTATATGTCATGCTACATTTGCATATACCATAGACCTATGTGTTAAATATGATGCATTGTTTTTCATATAACTAAGTGACATAATGATCTTTGAATGGCACATAAGCCGCAGGCATGATATAAATCTCAGTCACAAAGTTGCTTTTAATTCAATTAAGTTTAAAAATTATTACTACATGCACTTGCTCACTGGAATGATACCATCTTAGGCTGTGGTTTTATTATACCTCATGAGCTACTCAGGCTTGTGTCTGGTTAATATGACTAGTACTTGGAGAGGAGATCTCAAAAGGTAAAACATAGCTATGTCAAGAAGTGTAGTCAATAAATCAGGAGGTGTCATTCTTTCATCAACTCAGTACACTTTAGGGGGAGAGCCCTGGCTGGAAAAATCATGTTTCAAATGCGATGTAAAATAAAATAATAATAAAGAGGTTTTGCTTTTGCAGCCATCAGTGGTCCACTGCCATTTTCCACTATAACAGAGCTAGCTCTGGCATCTTGGCCAAGTGACTTTATACAGGGAGCACAAAATATACTATGTCATAGGAATTTGGGATCTGATCCTGTATGGCAATCCCTAAAGTCCACCTAGCCCACTAGGCACCTATGGCATAATCTGCCCCCCACATTAGGTCTCATCCAGATCCCTAATAGCTATAGATTATTTTAAACCCTGAATCATGAGGTTTTCCCACTGCAGTTTAAACTGGCTACAGTATACTTCCTCACTTCCTGTCCAGGATAGTGGTATAGTGATGCTGGGCACTGGTGAACAATTGTTCCAGCTGTTCCATCCCATCATGGCTGTGGTTCAAATGATAAATGAGCCTTTTTAGTCATACCTTTTAGAATCCTTTGAGATTAAAGCTACTATATAAAGATATTACTATTGTTTGCTGTGTATTCTTTGACAGAAAGTATGTATGTACACAAAAGTACTACTCAGACTTACAGATAATCTGGAAAAAGGAATAGAAATTTTAGCTTTATTTAGTAATAATTAACAATGACAAAATCAGGTACAAATGCAGCTTTGTACCTGACTAAAAATTTTGTTTTATGTTCCTTGGCAACTGGATATCAAACTCCTTTAATGTATTATGACTTTTCTGTTACAATGTAAAGCAAAATCTCATTGTTGCCGCTTCCCAGAAGTGCCCAGGGCTGTGAGGCACCTCGCTACCACCTGCCTTTAGAATGAGGAAGCCCTGTCTGTGCCTGACTGTGGGTCAGCTCCCTGACTCCACAAACAGGCAGTACAAGCACTCCCCTCTAGGCTTGTGCAGGCCAGCCACACACACACACACACACACAGCTTTTCTTCCTTCTCTCCCTCTGGTACACTCCAAATCCTGAGACTGCCGACAGTCTCCATGGACTGTCAAGCCCCTGTTCCACCAGAAACTCATGATGGTCACAGATTTGCTGCTTCCAAAGAAACGGTACGTGCCAGTTTATCAGGTCCACCTTAGATCACCACTCTGATTGCCACACAGAACTTAGATATGCTTAGAGTGAAAACAAGTAAAAGTTTATTGAAAAGAGTACAGAGATTCAAGCAAGTAGACGTATTGGAAAGTAATGGTTACATATAAAATAAAATCATGACATGCATTCTAGAACCTAGACTTACTTCACTAGATACTTCCAAGTCTTACAGAGCAATGGTCAACCAAAGTCCTCTCAACATTTTACCAGCACACGTGACTGTGACCCACCATTCATAATACACACATGCTGTTAGCTTTTCTCTTCAGTGAAGGACATAGGGTGCACCTCTACATTCCCAGATTTATCCCAACAGTACAGTCTTTACTTGTAAACAGGATCCCCTCCTACTGTTTATTTCTTCCTGTAAATTTCCTCTCTTGATGATTTTGCAATCTCTTGATTAGAATTTTGCTCAGTATACAAACAGGCCTCAATTGAGAGACAGATAATGCCCAGTCTACTCATGACCAGAGAGAGAGGGATAATGCTCTATTACCTCCTGCTAGAAAAGAACCTGTCCAAGATATGTCACCTCTTAGTTACCTGCCTAACGAACAATTATCAGTACAGACCTGTAACTCCTTGAACACTGTCTGAACATAGATTTCAAAGAGATTAGGACCACTAATGGGCTATGACTCTCAGTAAAGAACTCACATTCCACCCTTTAGTGAATTATTGTGTGTATATCAGACCAGGGGATCCCTTTAAAACTCTATGAACTCCCTATGCCCTCTGCCAGTTGGCACCAATAGGTTTCTAGGTCACAATAATATACCTCTGCAGTTCAGACATATAGAAAGTATGGCTTGTGCATTTTTGTTGCATTGCTATTGTACAAGTTATATGTACACACATGTTTGAAAGTGGTAAGGTAATAATGAAAACTGCAAGACAGAGTTTGCTTCTCTTTGCACAATCGCTGCTAAAATCAACTCTTAATAGGGAGGGATTTATTGGTCACACTATGAAGATCTGAAAAGAGATGAGGATGACAATTTTCAACTCTTCGTATATTTACTGTCCTAAATCCATTTTAAGGATTTAGGGCATTGCAGACCAATACAAGTGACATCTAAGCAAAGATGGAGAAAAGAGATCATTCACATGTGGAAAATGGATGTCTATGTAACAGATCAAAACGAAAATTTAGATTAAGGGCTTTGCCCATCCTACTGTATTTCCAAGTTCCCTTCTTTGTGATAACTTTTTTCCAGCACATCCAGCAATAGATTATCCTTTAAAAAAGTATATGAAAGGATGCAAGGTAAACACTACAATATGATGCATGAGGGAGCAATAGCAGAAGATGATTAAACCTAACCAACACTAAAGCCACACAATAGTTTAGGACAAAGGTCCAAACTGACAAGTCAGAGGAACTAAGAAAAGTCAACCTTCACTGATTGAAAAACTGTAGTCTGCCCCTCTCACCTGAAGACCCAAAACAAAAACCAGTATTCAATATATTCTGTATACCAAACAGATCATATATAATCTACAGAAGGAAATCGAACCTCTGTCAGTATAAGGGAGAGTCGAGACAAATGTGCTAGACTTGCCAAAGTATCAAACCACATAATTATCTAGAGTAGATAATTATGAACTGGACATGGTCATAGCTGTCCCATATGCAAGATTGAGAACTGCTGTTCTAGGGCCATACAGCCTAAAATCTTAATGCATTTAGACAAACTTAGTCTAACAGTTTCTCCTTATATTTATTCTTTTATATAAAACAGATTAAAATCTGATTAGTCTGATATTCAGAGCGGTAGAGACAGTTATACAATAGAACAGCTGCACGTTTATTCAGAGCTTTGTATTTTTCTCTCTCTGAGGAAGGCTGTTTGCAGCTTTTGTTTTTTCAGTTCAAAGAATGTTGTGGGTTGGTGTTTGTTGTTTTGTGCCTCTGCCAACCTTTCCACAGGTTCTTTTACTGTTTGATTATATGAAGAGACAAAGGCATCAAAGAGAACTTCCCAAAGGAGGCTTTGAATTCCTCCTTCTGAGCCGTTGTACCCTGCATCGTTTTGTCATGCAGCAACAGAAGAAAAGGCTTGATTCAGGGACTGTCAGAATCCATGCACATACACTCCGGAAATCTGTGGAGTAAAGTTATAATTCTTGGGGGATGATCTCAACTGTATGTTCAGGGTTTTAGCCATGAAACTCTTATTAATATTAATAGTAGCAGCATACCTAAACCCTGCGCATCAAGTTGATACTACAGCCGTGTCTGCAAAGCTAAATTATCTCTTAAATGAACCCATGACTTGGATGAAAAATGCAGATGAAAGAAATAAAGTCTCAAATTGCATGATGTTCAATGTTCAGAAATGTACTGGACTTGCTTAAATTAGTTGAATCAGAGGGCCATATCCTGCTCTGTTACACCAGTGTACATACAGTCAATGAAGTCAATGGATTTACGCTAGCATAACAGAGCAGAATTTGGCCCATGAAGTGTAGTTTAGGTTTCTACATACATCTGGTAAAATTGATGCATTTTGCCCATTTCTAACCCAAGATTTGACACTAGCTGCTAATAGAAAATGCAAATAGCTTTTGCAGATGGTTGCGCTCCTTCCTCTTATTAATTATATTCACATTACAAATTATTTGCACTACTGAAGCATGGTAGAGCCCAACTACAAACATGGGGCCCATTGTGCTAGGCACTGTACAAACATATAGTATGTGTGTCCCTCCATTAACGAGTTCACAGTCTAAATAACCAAGACTGTCCAAGGGAGAAAAGGGAAACAAAGACATGAAATGACTTCCAAAAGTCACAGAGCAGGTCAGTGGCAGAACTGGGAATGAAGTCCAGATCTCCTCATTTCAGTCCAGAGCCTTGTTCACTGGCCCGTGATGCCTCTGTGAAGCTAGAATTAGGGGTTTTGATTAATAAAATTTTGGACAAACTGAAACACATGCTTTATTACATGGTAAAAAAATCTTTTTCTCTGATAAAGGGGGCAACGGGCATGCGTTATTTGTCCATTACTGACCACATATACATATATAATTCAGAACTAGGCTTGTCAATCACAGTTAACTCATGTGATTAACGCAACAAAATTAATTGTGATTTAAAATATCAATCGTGATTAATCACCGTTTTAATCACACAGTTAAACAATAGAATACCAATTGAAATTTTTTAAATTTATTAAATTAACATAGAATACAAAGTGTACAGTGCTCATTTGTATTATTTTTATTACAAATATTTGCACTGTAAAAATAACAAAAGAAATAGTATTTTTCAATTCACCTCATACAAGTACTGTAGTGCAATCTCTTTACCATGAAAGTCCTATTTACAATGTATTTTTTGTTACATAACTGAAACAATGTAAAACAAAATGTAAAACTTTAGATCCTACAAATCCACTCAGTCCTACTTCTTGTTCAGCCAATCGATAAGACGAACAAGTTTGTATACATTTATGGGAGATAATGCTACTTGTTTCTTATTTACAATGTCACCTGAAAGTGAGAACAGATGTTTGCATGGCAGTTTTGTAGCTGGCATTGCGAAGCATTCACATACCAGATATGCTAAACATTCGTATGCCCCTTCATGCTTCAGCCACCATTCCAGAGGACATGCTTCCATGTTGATGCTTGCTAGAAAAGTAATGCCTTAATTAAATTTGTGACTGAACTCCTTGGGAGAGAATTGTATGTCTCTTGCTCTGTTTTACCCGCATTCTGCCATATATTTCATGATATAGCAGTCTCGGATGATGCCCCAGCACATGCTGTTGTTTTAAGAAAACTTTCACTGCAGAGTAGACAAAACGCAAAGAAGGTACCAATGTGATATTTCTAAAGATAGGTGCAGTACTTGACCCAAGGTTTAAGAATCTGAAGTGCCTTCCAAAATCTGAGAGAGACAAGGTGTGGAGCATGCTTTCAGAAGTCTTAAAAGAGCAACACTTCAATGCGGAAACTACAGAATCCAAACCACCAAAAAAAGAAAAATCAACCTTCTGCTGGTGGCATCTGACTCAGATGATGAAAATGAACATGCGTTGGTCCACGTTGCTTTGGAGCATTATCTATCAGAACCTGTCACCAGCATGGACACATGTCCTCTGGAATGGTGGCTGAAGCATGAAGGGACATATGAATCTTTAGTGCATCTGGCATATACATATCTTGCGACACCAGTTATAACAGTGCCATGTGAATGCCTGTTCTCACTTTCAAGTGACATTGTAAACAAGAAGTGAGCAGCATTATCTCCTGAAAATGTAAACAAACTTGTTTGTCTGAGCAATTGACTGAACAAGAAGTAGGACTGAGTGGACTTGTAGGCTCTAAAGTTTTACATTGTTTCATTTTGAATGCAATTTTGTACATAATTCTACATTTGTAAGTTCAACTTTCAAGATAAAGAGATTGAAAAATGCTATTTCTTTTGTTTTTTACAATGCAAACATTTGTAATAAAAATAAATATAAAGTGAGCACTGTACACTTTGTATTCTGTGTTGTAATTGAAATCAATATTTGAAAATGTAGAAAACATCCACAAATATTTAAATAAATGGTATTCTATTATTGTTTAACACTGCAATTAATCACTTGATTAATCATGATTAATTTTTTAATCGCGTGACAGCCCTATTCAGGGCCCATTATCTCAAGACAAGCTGACTGTGTACATCTAAGGCAGACTTTGGCCTTTTATGCATTATTTCCTATTGAGTCATCCTAATTCAATATTTCCCTTTCCTCTATATGCTCAGGAAACTACAGAAACTGGAATATGTTGGTAAGGTACAAGGGGATGTCTACTGCATTCCTGGAAGAACTCAGAAGTCCTCCACAGAATCTGACTTTAAGGCCATGTGACCACATCTTCCTAGCTAAAGATGGGACAATATTTCCATTATAATTCTAGCTAGTGAGTGGGGGATTCATTGTGGAGTGACAAATTTAAAGCATTCACATTATATGCTACCTAATATTAATTTACGGGGGGTACATTAACCACTATTTTGGCTTATTAAAGACCCAGCATAAATTTATTACAAAATACATTTTTCAATGTTTATGCAAACAATACTAGTCAAAATTCTTCATATACATTTACAGTTAAAAAGACGCTGCAGTTAGTTTGTAGGGACGAAAATCAAATGAATGTCTAATTAAAATCTAACTAGATCATATTCATAATAATGAAAGTCTCTTTTAGGACATTTATATAATGAACTGATCTTTCTTGCGCTTCTTATAGCATGTCCCAAAGCACATACAGAGAGCAAATCTGTATTGGTGCAATGCTTCAAGTAGATAGCTAGGGGATGAAATAGCGGTAATATCATTGTGACTTTATTGATAATGGGATCCTCTGTAAAAATAACTCAAGTAAGGGACTCTGGTAACTCTGGGCGATAACTTCCTGTAAACTTCAGAAGTACTTTAGATGATATTCTAAGATACACACAGGTTTTATTTCAAAGTAGGATCCTAAAATTTTTCTTTAATAACTACATATATGAATACAAAGTGCAATCTGACATTTCAGAAATGGGTGTATGTAATCCTAGAGGTCAGTTTAGATAAGATAGTGGGGCAATTATCCTGAGTAAGCTTCCTCTGTTATCCCAGCACCACATCACTGAAAACTGCAGACACAATATTTGTTGTGATGTTTCATTAAGTACTCTGCTGCTGTCAGTGTAGAGTGAAGTCTGAAAGCAAGAAAAATCTTCCCTCCTCAAAAAAAGTTCAACCCATTTTATATTGTAAAGATAAGGGAAAATAAAAATGATCCAATTCAGATTATAAACCCTAAGCAAAGAATACAACAAAACATTTAATAGATGTAGACTCATCCACAGGAAAGAGGAGGATGGTCTCAGCAGATGACATCTCAGCTACCAAAGGAGTAGAATACATAAAATGAAATATTGAAAAATGCAAGAGATTTTTCGTACCTCATCCTACAGTTCATATAACATGATTGGGATGCGCCGCCAATTACTGGCCTGGTTTCCCCTTCACTGGGCAATGGAAGTTACTTGACCCCATTAATGGTGAAAAATCATCACTACACCTTTAATAGCATTGACTATACATCCTCAGATAGTGGGAAGGAGAGAGAAAGAAGGGGAGACTGGGGAAGGATTTCAGGTCAGGATGATATCTATGGCATTGTAGCCTTGAGTTGATGTTATAAGTGTTGGTGGAGCCATGCTGGGGCTATTAGAATAAGGTGAGTGGAATCTTGATTTTGCACAGGACTTTGTGCAGGAGCTGACCTGGAGGGAAGGCATACAGCAGCCTTTAGACAAGGGTCGAAGGAAAGCATCCATCAGTGAACCCGGCCTGCGACCTACTCAGGAACAAAAAAAAAAAAAAAAGGACATTTTTTGATTTTCTCTTGCAGCAAAATAGGTGCACTTCAGGGGTCCCTGCCCCCTCCCCCACAGCTGGAAAATGGACTTGGACACATCAGGGTGAAAACACCACTTGAGGTGACCTGTGAATGACCTGCTCAGGTGGTCTGCCAAAGTATTATAAACTCCTGGAAGGTAAGCAGCTTTCAGGTTGATAGAAATGGATAGAACAGGACTGCTGCAATAAATTCCATTCTGTGAACAGGAGTCAGGACAGATTTCTCTGTATTGATTAAGAGCCCAAATGTGCCAAAAGTGAACTATAATGGCCATGCTAGAGAGTACCCGAGACTGGCCTCTCAGTCGCCAGGCCTCTTGGAAAGGAAATACATCGACTCCCACCCTTCACAGGATTGCCACTACTACAGCCATGCATTTTGTGAATATGCGAGAGATTGCTAGCAGGCTGAAAGGCAGTAGTGTGAATTGGTAATGAGATCTATTGACCATGAATCTGAGAAACTTTTGGTGGCTTTGGTGATTCGCCACATGAAAATAAGCATCTTTTAAAGTCAAGAGCAGCTACCAGTCCCCAGGATCACAGGAAGAGATAATAAGCACTAGACTAGCCATTCAGAATTTTGTTTTCTTTGGAAACTTTTTTTAGCTGCCTTAGGTCTAAAATAGGCCTGAGACCCCTCCACTCTCTCTTTACCTTCAGGGTTAGAAAGTATTGGGAATAAAATCCCATCCCTCCGAACGATATGGGAATTTCCTATATGCCCCCCCGAGGAGAGACTGGAACTCCTGAAGTGGCACACACTTGTGAGAGGGGTCCTTGAAGAGGGATGGGGAAAGGGGGTGGGAGGGACAGAAAAAAACTGAGGGGTGTATCCCAGTTCCACTAAGCTTAGTATCCACTGACCTGTGGTAATGTGGGACCAAGCACTTAGGAAGTGGGACAGGTGGTTGGCAAAAATTGGGGTGGAGAAAGATGTTATTTTGGGAAATGGCAGACTGCTCTTGATCAACTGGCCAAAATGGCTGTTAAGAAGAGCCAGTTTGCCTAGATGAGCTGGCAGCTGCAGAGAATGGGGGAAGAGGAGGGCACTGTTCCCCTTAACTATAATTTGCAAAAGCTAAGACTATTACCTGGATGTTATGAGTGAATAATGTTCTCATTGAAGTCCATCCCAGCTTGCCTTTTTTTATTTATTTATTTTTTTAAAATTACACTATGGAATCTCAGCCTGGATAAACAGAGGAAGAGAGGCCATGGTGTAACTTCTCGTTCAAAGGACAGACAAGGTCATATTTAATGATTTGTGTGAC
Source organism: Lepidochelys kempii (assembly GCF_965140285.1). Taxonomy (NCBI): domain Eukaryota; kingdom Metazoa; phylum Chordata; order Testudines; family Cheloniidae; genus Lepidochelys; species Lepidochelys kempii. Next base: position 21,996,302 of record NC_136380.1, read on the forward strand.
ACTTACGATGTGGAAACAAATTAGTATTTGAGACATCTAAAAGTTGTGACTAACTGACCCAACAGACAGTTTCTAAAATAAATGATATTTGTCACTATGTATTAAGTCCACACTTTATTAAGTCCCTCAGACCCAAATCCTGCTGATGAAGGGATTCCATAACCCTCCTTTATGGGGTTGAGCAGCCATCAGGTTTTGACTCTGCAGGAGCTTCTGTTTTTATCTGTGCTCTGTAAGGCCTCATTTCAGCCTTGCCTGTCATGTGATTTTGCATATTTTCTTCACCTAGGGAGGCAAAGTGTGTCAGAGGCGGGGCTGGACAGACCCATCACCACTGAATGGGCCCGTCACATTGTGAGGACAGAGAATTCATTGAATAACCAACAGGAGCTTAACTGTAATACTGGTATAATTTATCTATACTGGTGCACTTAACACGATGCACAAAGATGCGGGGGAGGGGGGTGAGTATAAACTTGACTATGGGCTGTTACAGATCTATTTTTATCATTCAAATAAGTTTAAAAAAATAGAAAACACCTTACACATGGGAATGACTGCTACATAAGGTGAAGTAGAATTTTTCTTCCCACTTTTTAATGTCCTCCCAGGATCAAAAAAATGCCGATTCCAAAACTTTAGACAAAGAGTCGAGTACGAACATTAATTAATATTAAACACTTGTTTTGGTGCTACCAACAACACTGCTATTTGTGCTGATTTTTTTTTATGAATAAACACACAAATGTTTCCATGGTACTGCAGTATCTTAGCTGCCTAAGGAATAACTGTAAAGAGGCATCAGCCTGCCTGCTAAAGAGTAGGAGAGGCAGTTATAGGAGCAAGCAGTAAAATTATGACAAACCTAATTATACCCAATAGGTCACTCATATCAAACATACTAATAGGTGAAGTAGATTTTGCACTTGATATCATCTACTTCATTATTAATTATCTTAAAAGTAATTAGTTTGATTTCTGAATGGACGAAGAAATGCTGAGTGATAGAACTGTCATTGTTTTATTTTGGATTTAAACAAAACCCCTCTGCATTCACAAACTATGGACTTAGAATGAAAAGCAGTATCCTACCCTCTTGAATAAAAAATGTCCACTGCACTTGGCTATTCAAGTTAACACCTGTTCAACTGCGGTTCTCATTTTCTGCCACAGCAGTTGCAATGGTTTTTCCTTTTACTGATTTAGGAGACTAGGGAAATGCACCACATAAATTGCAAGCTTATGGCTCACTCCTCTGGAGACCTGGGCACACATCCCTATGGATCAGCAGAAAGACCTAATGTTGTATAATTTAGGAAGGACAAATTTTGAGGCACACAGACATCTGCCTTCATATCAGCCATTAGAACCAAGCTCTTTCCAAAAGATATAAAACTTGTGAAGTAGGCATTCATCCAACCATATATTCTAGGACAGCATGTTTTTCAGTGTATAATATTTCCACTGGTTTCTTTTGGAAGCAGGTTGTGCTGTGGGTGGAATTTTCATATTACTTGAGGCCACTGGTAAATATCAGCAATGTTCAACCCAGAGCTGTGTCTATTCTGTGAACAGTCTCTACTTATATGTTTATGTTGATCATGTCAGTCTGGTTAGATAGTCCCAGATGAGGAGGCATCCCTGCTATTTCTTTATTGGACAGGCAGTGAAATAAGCCTGAATAGTATATTTGATAAGCATTATGCAGTACAGTATTTGGCTGAACAATACCACCTTTATGCCTCTTACCAACCATACGTATGAGCAGAAAAAAGTTATATAAACGTATCTTCCTCTATATTATATAAAATATATAACATTAAATATATATGTAAAACACAATGTATTGTATATGAAATATAGATGTACATTCACACACAGTATATAGGACTGTGTAGGACGTATTATTCCTTGACTTTAGCAAAGCTTTTGACACCATCTCCCACAGTATTCTTGCCAGCAAGTTAAAGTAGTATGGGCTGGATGAATGGACTATAAGGTGGATAGAAAGCTGGCTAGATCGTCAGGCTCACCGGGTAGTGATCAATGGCTCCATGTCTAGTTGGCAGCCGGTATAAAGTGGAGCACCCCAAGGGTCGGTCCTGCGGCCAGTTTTGTTCAATATCTTCATTAATGATCTGGAAGATGGTGTGGATTGCACCCTCAGCAAGTCTGCAGATGACACTAAACTGGGAGGAGAGGTAGATACGCTGGAGGGTAGGGATAGGATACAGAGGGCCCTAGACAAATTAGAGGATTGGGCCAAAAGAAATCTGATGAGGTTCAACATGGACAAGTGCAGAGTCCTGCACTTAGGATGGAAGAATCCCATGCACCGCTACAGACTAGGGACCGAATGGCTAGGCGGCAGCTCTGCAGAAAACGACCTAGGGGTTACAGTGAACGAGAAGCTGGATATGAGTCAACAATGTGCCCTTGTTGCCAAGAAGGCCAATGGCATTTTGGGATGTATAAGTAGGGGCATTGCCAGCAGATCGAGGGACATGATCATTCCCCTCTAGTCGACACTGGTGAGGCCTCAATGTCCTATGTCCAGTTTTGGCCCCACACTACAAGAAGGATGTGGAAAAATTGGAAAGTGTCCAGCGGAGGGCAACAAAAATAATTAGGGGACTGGAACACATGACTTATGAGGAGAGGCTGAGGGAACTGGGATTGTTTAGTCTGAGGAAAAGAAGAATGAGGGGGGGTTTGATAGCTGCTTTCAACTACCTGAAAGGGGGTTCCAAAGAGGATGGATCTAGACTGTTCTCAGTGGTAGCAGATGACAGAACAAGGAGTAATGGTCTCAAGTTGCAGGGGAGGTTTAGGTTGGATATTTTCACGAGGAGGTGGTGAAGCATTGGAATGCGTTACCTAGGGAGGTTTCAGAGTAACAGCCGTGTTAGTCTGTATTCGCAAAAAGAAAAGGAGTACTTGTGGCACCTTAGAGATTAACCAATTTATTTGAGCATAAGCTTTCGTGAGCTACAGCTCACTTCATCGGATGCATACTGTGGAAAATACAGAAGATGTTCTTATAAAATACAAACCATGAAAAAATGGGTGTTTACCACTACAAAAGGTTTTCTCTCCCCCCACCCCACTCTCCTGCTGGTAACAGCTTATCTAAAGTGATCACTCTCCTTACAATGTGTATGATAATCAAGTTGGGCCATTTCCAGAAGTGGTGGAATCTCCTTCCTTTGAGGTTTTAAGTTCAGGCTTGACAAAGCCCTGGCTGGGATGATTTAGTTGGGGATTGGTCCTGCTTTGAGCAGGGGATTCGACTAGATGACCTCCTGAGTTCCCTTCCAACCCTGATATTATAGGATTCTATGATCTCTTACACACCCACTCACCCACCTCATTACTATCATTATTTGCACAGCAGCATGTCTACAGACACCAATCAAGCATCCATATCCCATTAGCTAGCTGCTTTACGGACATCATGTCCACCCCTAAAGAGCTCACAATCTAGTTTATAATGCATCAAGTAGATGAGGTAATGGGAGTCGGGGAGGACTAGGTAACAGCAATACAAACAACTTACTTGGAATAAAACAGGCATGTCCTATCTCACCACCTACCTTGCAAATAAATTTAATATCCAGACTAATGAATGACCATTTATTGTATTCTCTTCAGGAAACTTTATGCACAAAAGTATGTACATTGTGAATATGATTTCTAACACTTTACTTCAATGTAGCTGGTTAAACAGTTTCTGGCAAAGTGAAAGGCATGCTCTACGGGCCAAGGAATCCTGTAACACCATCTCCATTTTCTATCAGCAATCTTCCTTCCACTTTGTATTACAGAATCACAGAAGTGTAGGACTGGCAGGGACCTCAAGAGATCATCTAGTTTCTTCCTCTGCACTCAGGGTAGGACTAAGTAATAGCTAGACCAATCCTGGCAGGTGTTTGTCTAATCCGTTCTTCAAAACTTCTGATGACAGAGATTCCACAACCTCCCTAGGCAATTTGTTCCAGTGCTTAACTACCCTGACAGTTAGGAAGGTTTTACTAATGTCTACTCTAAACCTCCCTTGCTGAAAGGGTGTTTTAAAACTACTCAAAACCATTTTTCTGACTCAGTGCTTTTTATTATTGGATGCATGGCAATGCAGGTTTCAGAATTAAATTACTGGCCAACAAAATCTCTCGTGTATTCTTATATATCAGTCATGCTGTGTTATGTAGCCATCTGATATAATTGCCAGAGAAATATCAGCCCCTTTAATGGCTGTTAATAGGCTTCACTGCATTATTAATAGAGTGTCACAGGTGTGCTCTATTCGGTTCTACACAGGTTCTTATACTACACTCATTACTGTAGTATCTGAGTGCCTTCCAGTAGGACATTAAGGGGCATAAGTAACATTTTCTGATGATTGGTTCTCTTTCTTTCTCTGATTTTCTTCCTAGGGGGAGAATTGTGTGTGCAGTGGAGTATTTTGTTTTGGTAGGTTTTGTAGTTGTTTCTTATATGCATGTGCACTTTGTGTATGTTGATATTTCCCAAGGAGAACAGACTGAGTTGACTACCTCTTGTTTTATAAAGTTAATTGGTATTTATATTTAAGTCCCATATCAGGGGGGATTATGATGCAGGGTTGACAGGAGAATTTTATTTTAACAAGGAGCTTGAATAAGTAAAGAAGCTGAATGGGATTTGAATACTCTTACAGGCATTCTGTTAATGATTTAGATTAGAATCTTAACCAGCTTTCATAGTGAAAATCCACACAAAAGAACCCAAGTCTTCCATTCATTTGAAACAACATTACTATTTGCTAGTCAATACTATTATTCAGATTCATTCAGGTTCCTGTTTATTTTAAATTGTTGTGACTCAGGAATTGGGTAATTTTATATTTGAACAGGCTTTCTAGGAAACAGAGTCTAATTCCCTGTAGGTGCTTAAAACTATGTAAGAATACACAGCATGATCACAGAGATGGAAAATGTAGTGAGTGGTTGATTGGTCATATGATATTCTTTGAACAAAGACAAAAAAGTATGAAAGCTTTTAAAAAGTAGCTCTGTTCAGAGTGACAGCATGAAAACTGACAATCTTACTATCTGGTTATTCATGTGTTTATTTTTGCCTCAATGCACACATATAATGAAAATGCACATTAAGGAAAGGTGCCCATTTGTAAAATACAATATGTTTCGTTTTACGTATTAAAAGTACCTAACTTAAATGAAACTAATTTAGCTTTCACAGCTAGAATATCACCAGGTTGTATATTCCTAACATACTACATTGTATACTATCATTACTTCTGAACATTGCTTCAGGAAGATTAGGCCTTGGAGGCGGCCACTGGATACTGTCAATATGACTGCAGTATTTGTTATGTGTTATACTATTTAGTGCACTCAAAACCGTGCTAGGGGTCTCCCAATACAGACAAAAGGCACAAGTCCTGCCGTGAGGATCTAGCAGCCTAGTTTCAGACATTATACAACAAGGTGGAGAAGTTAACATGCCAAAGAGAGGGAAGGCAAGGGCCGCCTCAACAAGACTGAGAACTCAGTTAAGGCTGATGCATGGCATGATGTAGAAAAAGGTTTGTGGTTTGCTTGTTTCATCAGAAATATAGACAGATGTAGGTACAGTTGAAAGCCAAAATTAGATGGGATACACCCTGTGCAGCTTATAACTTATGGATGCAGTATGCTTGCTTTTTATTTATTTAAGTGCTGCATTCCAACCCTCAGACTGTCTCTTAGGTTCACTCAACAGGATATTACATATGACCAAGATTTTCAGAACAGTCCAATAATCTTGGTTGCCTCAATTTCTGGATATCCAAAAGAGTGGCTTAACAAGGACCCAGAGGGCCCTAGTGCAAGAACAGGTTAAGGGCCCCATTCCCGATTCCACTCCCACCTCCTTACCCCACACCTCCCACTCATCCAATGACCCACCAACCATTTGTCCCTAACCCTTCACCCACCACCCCCACGACTTTGCTGGCCACTTACAGGTGATTTTTCAGCAGCCATCCCACCGCTCCACTTACTCCTATTGCCCACCCTGCACTTACACAGTATAGAACAAAATTTGAGTGATGAGTGGGGTTGCAATCTGGTGAACGGAGGCACAGGACTACTCAGGTTTGGCTCAGCCTCCCTTCTGTGTACCAGGGGAAGAGCCGGAGTGCTGCTCCCCCTGGTTTGGTCCCCATAATCTCATGGGTCCAGGTGTAACTGCACCACTTGCACCATTGTATCTATGGTACTGACTTAAGGTGACACATTAATGGGGCTCAACACCTTCTGAAAAAAAAAATCAAACGCCTATGAGGTGTCTCCAAAAATGGAGGCATCCAAAAAAAAAATCACAAATCAAATCATTTTTGAAAATCTTGGCCTACATTATTAGAGTTTCTTCATGGGTTGTGTGTGACACCTGCTTACAACGTGGTAGTGCCCAAATGATGTCCAATCAGAGTTCTTTCTTGACTGGGCAGATGGACCAAACAACATGGTCAAACCTACTTAGATAAAGGCAGTGCAAGTGTAGACACTGCATTAGTTGTGTCAACCCTAACGGTCCTCCAGCACTGTCCCACAAGGCCCCTGTCCTTGTGACTGACTGCTCTGGTCACAATTTTGACGTCTACCGAGCAGGGGTCACTGAGACCAGAAGCTCACTTCCCACCCCTTTAAAATACCAGATGTGCTTTTGATATGCCTTTTCATGATTGCACACCTTGATGAGCACACCAAGCAGCTCAGATACCTCAGAGGGGAGCCTCCTGCTGTGAATTGCTAAGGGAGGGAGCCAGGGGGCGAGAGGAATGCATCGAGGGACTCAAACTATGTCCTGAGCCAGAAATGGTTTGAAACTATGCTGCGTTACACCCATCCTGACAGGCAAGTGCAGATGAGCCTGTTGATGAAGGAGAGGGGAGTGAGGGAAAGTGTGTACATCAATTATTCCTTACGGTTAATTTTTTTTTGCTTTTCCATTCCCTGAAATCTCATCTCTCCCCGCACTTACCCTTCACCCCATTTAAAAATTATGCCTATCCCATCTATAAGTTGAGAGAACCCAGGTATTGACTTATGATTGCTTTACTGGTAAAGTGCTAGAAAATAAAACATTAAGGAATACATTCAAAAAAGTGTAGTATGGCAGTCCGATTATACAATCCATAGCAGATCAGTGTCCTGTGCTTGGCCAGTGGTAGAACAGAGGTGGAGTCGGCATCCGCTTTTCATTTCTTTGGCTTGTTGGGCTACGCTGGACATGAGGGGCATGTGGGGCACTTTGTTTTCCTGAATAAGGATGTCCCTTTTAGCCTCCTGAGAGATCTCATGAAATGTTCATGGTGATATTCTGCAATCCTGTCCCAAAGATTTCTAGGGATGGTAGCCTAGTTTCTTCTACAACAATAGGAGACTGTCCCACAGCACTTCACAATGACTTTAGTTGGACCATTGCAACAAACAGACTAGTGGCATATGGGCCCAGGCAGCTTCGGGACACCAGTAGCAGCTGGGTTCTCTGCGCCTGTCATCCTCAGGAGTCAGGTATCAGCCAAAATCACCACTGCCTGTGAAAAGTGTGCCAATATTCCCCGCTCATGTACCCATTCCCATTCCCCATACTCAGGGAAGGGCATTCAGCATTTATAACTTCCTTGCAACATAACACCCTCCGCCTCCCCCCTAGGCTGTCCTTGCCACAGGCTGAGCGGCAAAACAGTGCTGTAGCACCAGTGCTAACGTATCCATTAGAATTTCTTATTAAAGGTATTTACAGAATAAGATAAGAGTTCTGATACTTAATCTTTTTCTTTCTGTTGTGACTGCAAATCTCATGGGTATACTGTCTTTTTGAAACAGCAGCTTCTTGTGTGGGTGGCCTTCAGGGGTGTGCCTTCCCTACCTGCTGAATATCTGACCCTGATCAGGAGGAGAAAGACGAGAACCAGGGAAGAGAAGTTCTGTGAGATTGAAGGATGGCCTCCAAGCCTGGTGTTCATGATTCGAGAGACAATCTGAACATGACCACAGAAACTGACAAAGAGTGGCTGCTGCAGAAGAGGCAAAAAGATCGAGAAATGCAGCAGAAAATGCAGCAGGACACCATGGGTTTCCTCATGCAACAAACTCAGATGCTGCAGAACACTGCTGTCATATATGCCCAAAGACTCAGGACTCCGCAGCCTTTCCAATCCCAGGAGAAAACTCCATCGTTGCTGCTCTCTACACCCCTGAACATACCAGGTAGCAGCATGGTGTACATCCTTACTACTACCCACTCCACACCAGATACCAAAGAGAATAGCTACACATACACTGACCTGTGAAAGCCACAGTTGGTGTATACATAGCCACAACTTACTACATTGTAATAAATTTTAGATGCATTGACGTAAATGCTCGCTGTTTACTTCTACTTTTACTTAGGATTTTCAACTACGGTTCACTTTATTACAGTGTCAGTAAAAGTAACCTTGTTTGTCCTTTAAATTCTTTACCTGTTTCTTTGCACACAATAAAGTTCTGTTTTTGGAAACTTAGAGTATCTTTATTACACTAAGCATGACAGAATTCAAAGTGGGAGGCAAAGACTTACCCGTATTTAATCTCAGTAAGTACATGAGAGGCTCTATTTCATAAAAAGCATCAGACACCCCTACTGTGGCTGACTATTAAAATGGTCTTTTAAGACTGCCTTCATACACATAGCTCCATGGTTGGCTCTTCTAATTGCCCTTGTGTCTGGCTGTTCAATTAGACAGCCTGTCCACCTTGCCCTCAACCCTAGCAACAGTTTTTCCTCCTTTGCCGCTGTGACACTGAGCCAGAAAGGGTTAAGCAACCAGCAGGCTAAATGAAACAAATTCAACCTTAAAGACATAATAGAAAAGTATATAGATGGTAATTAGGGCTATTCCTTATAAATGGCTAACAAGCCATGTTAGATAGATGAGAGCTTCGAAATAAAAACTTGTATTCTTAGAGAATTAGAGGTAAATACTAATTGTATTTATATGTGTTTGCCTATATCTTGTTAGATGTTAACCATGTAACCAGATTAGCCAATTCCTTTTCAGCTCTTAATTATATGATATTAAGCTTGCAGATGGTTCAGTTAACCTTAAGATCAAAGATGTAAGATATTGCAGGAATAATATTACTTACATTGTCTTCAGTTTAAATGGTCTGTGCCATAATGGAATGCCTTGATAGTTTGAGTGGATAATTGCCTTATGTTAATTAATACTACTAGTTTAGTGGTATATACATGGAAAATAGAATTTACTCCCAAATCATAATGTATATTACCCATTCTTCATCCAGTGAATGCCTGCTGTGTTAACTACTGTCAAGAGGCTAACACAGCCTGCCAGAGATCTATAAAAGAACTCTAGGGTGCCAATCCTGTTATCTCAAGTCTGCTTGAACCCTATCGGGGAGGTTTCGAGTCACAAGACTAAGGTCTTCAGCTCCAGTCTGGATTACCCTGATATTTGACATGAACTGCCTATTTGGATTATAACCCGATGAACTGATTCTGAGAGAACTTTTTGCAATTCAGCAGCTTACCATCTACTATGAAACTGACCTAAGAACTTTATTTATATCTGTATATATAATGATAGTTTAACCACAATACACTCTCTCTCTTTTCTTTTTTATAATAAATCTTAGTTTAGTTAACAAGAATTGTCTGTAAATATGTAGTTGGGTAAGATCTGAAATATTCATTGACTTGGTGGGTAATGTGTCCGATCCCTTGGGATTGGTAGAACTTTATGTATGGTGAATAAGATCTTAAATAATCCTCACTATATCTGACTTGGCGGTCTGGGTGGGAGCCCTAGGCTATTTTGCTTTAAGGGAGATGTGTTTTTAGCTTCTGGGTAACCAGTAAGTTATTGTAGAAGATGATTTGTTGCTGGCTTAGTGAACCTAATTATCAGAATAACCACCAGGTTTTGGGATTGTCTGCTGCATTCTTTGGGGTTTGCCCTGATTGAGCAATCTTAGTTTGCCCCCCTACATCCTCCACCAGTGACCATAGTCACAGCCATAGTATGCATCACACAACATGCAGCTATAACCATTGTTTTTTCTCTCTGCATCCAATCTAGTGAGCAAACAGCACCAGCATCCCTTCAATCTACCAAAAGCACATCCAACAGGCATTATGCACCTGCTGAGCCAGTAATTGAATCTTTGGTGGTGTCAAGGTCATCAAATGCAAAGATTTATGGGCCAGGGGAGCAAGGGGTAGGCTGGGTACCCCCAGAATCACCACTGCCTTTACAACAGCACCAATGGTCATCCACCAGTTGGGGAAGAAAGTCCCTGCTTACAGTTTTTTTTGAAAAGTCCTGTGTCCTTAAAGATGCAAATATCATGCACCTTCCCTGACCAGCCCACTGATTGGGATATCAGTGAAGCCTCCAAGGTGATCCACTAGCCTTGCATAACCATGGAAATATATCCCTTTCTGTTTATGTATTCACTGGCAAGGTAGACTGGTGCCAGAATAGGGATGTGTGTGCTGTCTATTGCCCCTCTGCAGTTTGTGAACCCATTGCTGTAAATCCATCTGCTATTTCCTGTACATTACCAAGAGTCACTGTCCTGTGTAGCAGAAGACACTTAATTGCCTTACACACTTGGATGACAACAGCGCAGCCTGCTGTGAATTTTCCAACTCCAAACTGATTGGCCACTGTCCAATAGCAATCCAGCATTACAAGCATCCAAAACGTGACCACCACTCGTTTCTCCATTGTCAATGCACCTTTCATTTGAGTGTCCCTGCCCTGAAGATTGGGTGAGCTCAGCACATAGATCCAGGAACATGATGTTTTGTATTTGATAGTTCTGCAGCCACTGCTCATCATCCCAAACCTGCACTCACACACAATCCCACAAATCAGTGCTCATTTCTCAGTTCTAGACATGACAATTCACCCAGTGGAGAGGCCTCGTGAACACCAGCTGTAATCTGGTTTTTCTTTTCCTTGCTATGTCCATCAGCAGCCAGTTATCATGCTTGAACATCTCCACATCTTCCTCATCAAAATCCCAGTTGTAGCAGTATTTGGTCAAGCTCTATAAATACAGGAGAATCACGTGTCTTATATTAGCAATTCTCATGAGAGTTGTGCTGAGCTCATGCTTCTATCAGAGATGGTGGAAACCAAAAAGCACCACGTGGGACTAAGGGTGTTTTTTAAAAAAAGACATGAAAATTATGGGATGTGGAAAGTATGGAATGGAAAAAGTGGAATGGTGGGAACTTGACACCTAGTTCCCAGAAATCCCTAAGTGAATTGCTGGTTTACAAAATACTGCAAAAATCTCCCATAAGACACTATGCCAGATGGCGACACAGAGCACATTGTGATACCTACCCATGGTGCACCACATTTTACATTGACAACCATTCCTGGTGAGTACTTGTAGCACTGATGCAAGCACCAAGCGTGCACACGCTAGCTTGACATACAAACTATGGTGACTGTACCATCGTAACTTGCATTGACCAAATTTTATAGTGTAGACACAGCCTAAGTTTGCAGTGGCTTGCCATGGTCAAAGAAATATAGAACACGTAAGAAATAAAAAAATATTTTCATAGGGTGATAGTTCATATGACATCTGTGACACTGGCAGACCAGACTCCAAGTCTTGCCCAGGCTACAGGTATTAGCTAAGAATTGACAAACTCATAGCTGGAGACCAGACCAGTTGATCTGTATGTTAGTTTTGCTCAAAATAGGTATTAGCATTATAAGAATATATTTATTTTTAGACTCAGTGAACCGTTTGTAAATTGCTGCATGCATTAATCTCACTTGTAATGTCTGTATTCCATGCTATAAGAAAATATACAAGTATTGCTTTACAAAACTTTGAAAATGTTTGCTCTGAACTTGTGAACCCAAGCATGGGAATTGTCCCCCGTTCCCATTCAGAAGAACTATCAAAATCAGATGGGCCATCAAGTAAAATTGTAACACAAAGGATGACCTATCACACCCCTGGAAAAGTATATGCAGAAGGCCTCATCCCATCGCTTTGAATTCTGGAAGAGGGAAATAAAAAACAGTTGATATGAAGATTTTTCATCTCTTTGCTGTTTGAACTCTCCCAGGGCCAGAGAAACCAAACTGAAGATAGAGATCCCCAGGGATTATCTCCCCGCGCCACCCTGAAACACATTTGTAAAGATCTGTCACTTCAAACTCTGGTCATTTTTAGGATTTAGATAACTCATTTGTGTGTATATGTTTTCTTGCTTTAACCTGTAAATAACTTTCTTATTTCTCTTTCCTAGTTAACAAACCTTTAGATAGTTTATTACAGGATTGGCTACAGGCATTGTCTTCAGTGTAAGCTCTAGGATGCCAACTGATCTGGGGTAAGTGACTGGTCTCTTGGGACTGGAAGCAACCTGAATAGTGTGTTATTTTTGGTGTAAAAGACCATTTATTACTAAATCCAGTTTGTCTGGATGTCAAGATAGATTGGAGAATCTAAGGGAATTGTCTGTGACTCCAAAGTAAGACTGTCATAGAGATCCAGGAGTTCAAATTTGTTACCGGCTTGGTAAAATCTAATGAAACCTAATTTGGGGTATCTGCCCTGTTTTTGACAGTCTACCCTAAGGCAGGCACTCATGGTTGTAGGCCACTCCAGATAACGTGACAACAACATCCTTCCATTCATTTTGTGAAATATTCCAAGTGTTCTAAATGTGGTTTTTGTTCTGATATGGAATGAAAACGAGACCTCTGTAAAAGTATTTGTGAACAGGGAGCGAGAAAGAAAGAGACCCACCCTAACTATAGCCCAGTGGGTTAGGACCCTGGCCTTGCACATAGCAATCCACATCCCATGCTAGTGCCCTTGCCACCAGATCATAGTTGGGGGTGGGTCTCTTTCTCTCTCCTCATCCTGTATCCAAGAAATCTTCTTGATGAAAATTTAGTCAAAACAGGTATGTTTCCGTAAAACATTTTGGTTTCAACAACAACAAAAGAGGGCATTTTTGACAGAAAACAGTTTCATCGAAAATATTTTCACCATGTATTTTGTTACTGTTTTTGTATATGGTCATGGTGAGGAAAAAAACAAAAACAGTACTTTCATCAGTTGGTCTCAAACCATAAGTTTAACTATAATATAATTAAGATTTGGCTTTATTGAAGATTAGACTCATACACTGAGGAAGTCAAAAGGGAACAATCAAGAACACCACCTCCCCCAAAGTCAAGAACTTGGTACTGCTACTGAGAATTATATCTTTTGCATCCTGGGATTTTGATGCCTTAATCTATGATGGAATGTTGTTTAATTATGTATTTCACTATGCATAACAAATGTAAATGACATACCCCATTATTCATAATTATATTAATATATGTATTTTTCTCTCTTTAGGACTCTGAGACCTCCTTTTGAGTCATTATAATCTTTTGGGGAAAACAAGTATGCGTGAGTAATGAATCAGTAATGCTGACTCTACATTTTGCAAAATATTGAAGTCTAGTTTTATGGCAAGATTTCATTAGCAAGTGTTTTATCTGAATATGCATAATGAAGAGAGGTTTGCAAACTGCATAGAACATGTATCCAAAAACCTGAACCATGCTGTTTATTCTTATCTTAATTTTCCACGTTTCCAACTTCCACCTTGATATCCTTCAGTGCAAGATGCCATCACCTTCACCAACATCCCTAATGAGCTCCTCCTAGCTAAATCTAAGGAGAACTTTTCCCAGATACTCGTTCTGCCTTCATTTTTTCTCAGCTTCAATGTACCAACAGTCTCCCTCCTACCTTGCATCCTTTCAATGTCTCCTTCAATGGCTTGCTGTTCTTGCCTCTTCCATTTGTTCACATTCCTCAAAGACTATAAAAAGAAAAGGAGTACAGTGGAAAATACACGCATCCGATGAAGTGAGCTGTAGCTCACGAAAGCTTATGCTCAAATAAATTGGTTAGTCTCTAAGGTGCCACAAGTACTCCTTTTCTTTTTGCGGATACAGACTAACACAGCTGCTACTCTGAAATCACTCAAGGACTATGTTCTCTCTCTCTCTCTCTCACTTTATCCTGTCTCATGCCATGTTGGTAATTTCCACATCTATCTCTTAGCACATTTTATCCAGTTAGCATGAATAGCCTCCTTCTGGATGTCCTGCTATCATCTAAAACACTATTATAACATGAACTCCTGACCCGTATTCCTAAACGGTGGCCTCCCCCTGGTGTTGTTCTTTGCCTTAAAGCAATGACAGCTGATATTTAACAAATATTTTTAAGTATTACATAAACCGAAGTCAGGGTCTGCTGTAAACTGCAAACTGCCACAGTCTGATCTGCCCCTTGCAGTCCAAAGTCATGCCTTCCAAAATGGAGGATGAGCTCTGGACCCTGCAGCCAAACCCCACATCCTTACACAACTGGACCAACTCCACCCGCAGCACCTTTTTCTACCCCTTTAGACTACTCTACTGTCATTTCAAACACCCAGATCAGCCATCTTTGAGTCACCTGACTCTCCTCTCCCTCTTCCCCCACAACCAGTCTCATACAATCCTAGCACAAAGTTCAACCTATTCTGTCACTACTGTTAAAAGCTCATCCACATGCTGGTTTTCTCCCCTTGATTACTGAAGCTACACAGTGTCTCTGCACATCACCTCTCCTCCCACTCTGTCCAGGATACCTGGGGAACCTTATGCAGTGGCCTGTACTCTAAGTTGGCCCAAATATCCAAAATAATACCCAGCCTGTTACATAACATTGATTAGGAAAGTCAGCAAAAGTTTGGAGACAAATAGACTAGTACAAACTGGAAGAGTAAGCTAAATGAACAGTAGGAAGGGATCTTCAGGGTTCCTGGTGAAGTCAGAGCTTTGCATAACGGAATGGTTCATTTTAAGAGGATGAGTTTGCCACCCCTTCTGGGCGGGAAGGGTATCACTGAAACATACAATGGGACAGATGAACAGAAAGAAATGAGATTTATCATCATGGCTGCCACCCCTGCCTCCTGGTACTCCAGGATCTGCCATGTTACCACTGGTCTTCCAGCATCTTTATGTTGAAAAAGGCATCCTGACTAGACCAGGCCATAGAGAGGGAACAAGAAATTTCCTGAACAGCAGTCATGGTTTTAGAGTTGCCAACCCTCCTAAATTGTCCTGCAGTCTCCAGAAATTAAAGACAAATCTTGAAAGATTATGTCATGTGATGAAACCTCCAGGAATATGTCCAATCAAAATTGGCAACCCTACATGGTTTGCAACGGTAGAAAGGAATGAAAGTATGCTCAGAAGGCCATCCAGATTATATTCCAGTCTTGGCACTGGTTCCAATAGCGGTCACACTTAATTTTTCAAGACGTTTCAAGATGTTTACTAGTTTATGAAAATCTCTAAGCCCAGAAGGGACAGTTATGATCATCTAGTCTGACCTGCATAACACAGGCCATAGAATTGGATCCAGCTATTCCTGCACCAGCTTTTATTTGATCTAGATCAGCACATCTTTTAGAAAGATATCCAGTTTTGATTTGCTTTGATTTGCCCTCCATATAACTGGGAAAGCCATAAGAACTGGGAAAGTATTTCAGAAGGGTAGACATTTTTAAGGGTGCCCAACATCAAGCCTTTTTTTGTTTTGACCTTGAATATGCTGAAGGAATATCCCAAGATTTACGATGTCGATTAGATTTTTAGCAGTTCCTAAGCAATATCTGCTTAACTACCTTTGCTGTGGCAGCTCTTTTTATTTTAGTGAAATTTTATGCAAAAGAGCATTTTACAGAAACTGATTTAATGTTCTCTGTGCATTTTTTATATACAAACTTAATTTAAAAAGCTTTTTCATACTAACAAATATTGTCCCAAGCAGAGATTACATTTAATAAATATGCTTATTATTTTCCTTAACAAAAGCAATGTTTAAAGAGTGTAGGTAATCCCATTACATGGTACTCCAATTATACAATCCTGTTTTTCTAACCCTCCTGCAAATAAGCGGCTACCTCACCTCAGTTTCCAATTATGTATATTAAGGCCTTCCAAAACCACCCTCATTATTACACACAGCATGTTTGGCTCTATCAGTGAAGATACTTTAATTAGGGAAGAATCAAATGCATTTTCAAGTCCAAGATAATCACAAGAAAAGTTAATTATGTCAATTAAAATAATCTTCCCTCCACTCAGCTGATATAACCTATTTCTATAGAGACACCAGGGGCCAGATTCCAATCTTTGTTATATCACTAACTCCACTTAATTCAGTGTAACTGAGGGTATGTCTGCACTGCAGTGTAAGCCCAGGGTTCGAAATCAGGCCCAAGGCTAACCTCCCTTCTGTCTATCAAAAATTGCGCAAACCCAGGGCTCAGACCCAGGGTCCCAGCACACCACCCCTCCACCCCCGAGATGGAGGGTCTGAGCCCGACTCAAGCCGGGACCCAGGGTTTGAGCCCTATTGCTTTGCAGCATAGATACAGCCCCACTGGACTCATGCTCTGGGAGTCCACCAAAAGTCTCCCACAATCCCATCAGCCCACTTTCTTTGTCCTCTGAATAGTCAAGTTTGGTGGATGTTCAAGTTTTCCTACACTGCACCATGAACAAAGGGCTAGAAAGGCCACATTTTGGGAGGGCGCTAGGAAGCCTGGGATATGGGTGGTTCAACTCAGTCTGCATAACGCAGTGTAGATGCTGGAGCCCTAAGGTTAAACAATTCCAAAATGAGGGGCTACAAATGAGTTTAGACATTCAAACTCTGTGTTAATAAACCCAGGGTCTGCTACCCCTGGATTCACATTGCAGCATAGACATACCCTCAAGGCATGTCTACATTTGAGCTGTGCGATTCCTAGGTTGCATAGATGTACCTGTGCTAGCAGTGTTCAAGCTAGCGCCTAAAAATGGCAAATGCTTGGGGTAGCCACCCCATCTACACTCTTCCCTGCCCCCTATTTTTGCAAACTCAACCACAGCTAGTGTGAGTATATCTACGGGAGCTGGGAAGCACACCTGCAAGCTCAACTGTAGACGGACCCTGAGATCAGAATTGGGGCCTGTGTGTTTGTGATAGAGCCAAACCTTAATTTTAATTAGCAACAGCAAAGACAGTTAAACATGTTACATCTCCAGAATTCACCAAAAGCTAGAAAGCCATCATTAAAATATTCTATCCTGTGGTAAAGAACTCTACAACAAATGGGAAAAACAAACACTTAATAATCCAGTTACTAAACTTCTTTGCTTTCTATAATTCACATCTCTTTAATGGCTTGTAGAAACCTGATAATTTGCTCTTAATACTGTTAACTTTCATTGCCATATCATAAAAGTGTATTGCAGGTCATAAGACATTTGCAAGCTTGAGATGAAAATATTTCTCATTCAGTGTTTCCAATTTTTCTGATGCCCCACCTCCTGCCCCCCTGCCTCCAATCAGTGCCTGATTCTTGATTTCCAGTACAGCTGGGATCACTGCCAAAGATGTTTATTTCAATTTTATCTCCAGTCCAGAATTTAATTCTGTCTTAGCCTGTATTAAATCAGTTAAAATCTAAATCTTCATTATTAATTTACTAGAAACAATACAGCACCTTGTAAAACATTTATGCAGCAGTAAATGAAGAGCCCACTTTCCAGGGATCACATGACATGCCTAATTTACTTCACAACTAAATATTTAATTACTAATTTTAGCAAAGCTGAAAGTGCTCTGTTGAAATTAAATCCTTTTCCTAATGACAAAAGGCTTAATTGCATTGTATGCAGTGAGGGGAAATTTTTAAAAGGAGCAGTAGGAAACACTCTCCTGTTTGCATGTTCTTCCTTACCAGAGAAGCAAAGGACCGAGTACTTCGCAACATGTGGCATCAGTTGTGTAATTTGGCCTGCTACTTACTGATACCTAACTCCCCAGAGTAATTTTAAAGAGAATAGGTTTGAAATGCCTATCTAAACTGCTAAGGAACTACTGCATGTGTAGGACAGAAGAAAAGTGAAGGTTTTCAAGAAAAGTCTTAGGTTTAGGGTATGTCTACACTTCAAAGAGGACTACAGTAACTCCTCACTTAACGTTGTAGATATGTTCTTGAAAAACACGACTTTAAGCGAAACGATGGTAAGTGACTCCAATTTCCCCATAAGAATTAACATAAATAGGGCGGGTTAGGTTCCAGGGAATTTTTTTTTTGCCAGACAACATAAATAAATATATATATACACACACACACACACAGTATAAGTTTTAAACAAACAATGAGGGTGGGATATTTCCCAGGGAACGCCTTACTGCTAAATGATGAACTAGCAACTGGCTGAGGCCTCAAGGGTTAACACATTGTTGTTAATGTAGCCTCACACTGTACAAGGCAGCACGAATGGAGGGAGGGGAGACAGCATGGCAGACAGAAACAGAGACACACACCGTATGTGTGTGTGTGTGTGTGTGTGTGTGTGTGTGTGTGTGTGTGTGTGAGAGAGACGTGCATTGCCCCTTTAACTTAACAAGGCAGTGTACTTAAGGGTGGGGTCAGCATACTTAATCAGCAAGCTGAGACTGCAGCTGCTGCCAGGAAGCTTCCTCCGTTCTGAGCCCTGTCGTGTGTCTCCCCTGCTCTGTGGAGATGGGGTAAGCGGGGTGCAGGAGTAGGCAAGAGGGGGTCACTCTGACTTTAGCCCCCCTCTCACTCCCGCCCCCACACAGCAAGCAGGAGGCTCCTGGGAGCAGCTCCAAGGCAGAGGGCAGGAGCAGCACAGGGCGGTGCGGGGAGGGACAGCTGAACTGCTGGCAATTGATAGCCTGCTGGGCAGCTGCTGCACAGGGAATTTAGGGGAGTGGGGAGCTGATGGAGGGCTGCCAGTTCACCCTGGTTCCAAGCCCCCACCAGCTAGTTCCAAAGGGCTGCTCTTCCTGCAAGCAGTGGACAAAGCAGGAGGCTGCCAAATGACATTATAAGGGAGCATTGCACAACTTTAAACGAGCTTGTTCCCTAATTGATCAGCAACGTAACAACTTTAACCAGAACGATTTAAGTGAGGAGTTACTGTACAATACTGTGAACTCGGGACCTTCAATTTCACATCCAGAGCACCCACACAGGAGAGTTACAGTGCAGTATTTTGGTGCAAACTGGTATTCACACCCACTTAGTCCAAAATGCAGGGCCGTGTAGACATGGCCTTAGTGTCTTTTTAATAGTGGAGAGGTACTCTTGAGAAGGAGTATATCCTGCACTTGCGGTGGGATGGTCTCCATTAAGCAGGTTTCCTCCCCGCCCAACTCTCTAATTAGGATAGTTTTATATTTTAACTGGCAGATATTTTTATTTAGGCGTGTGTGACATTTATGGTTCTAAGGTATAGCACCGCAGCATTCAAATCACTTTTGAACATGATTCTTAGGCACTGTGAAAGTTTTACCCACCAGTAGGGTGGGTAGATCATCTCCTCAAGGGAAACAGTTTCCAAAAGCAGACTAGAAAACATTCATGCAATTCTGGGGGAAAGAAAGATTTGCAGAGGTCAAATAAACCTTATCCATCAATAATTTCTGTCTTTTTTGAACTATTTAGCCAAAGTACAGTGAAAAGCACAAAACATTTTTCCTCACCATCAAACTTGTGTATTATTTCTATACAGTTAATGTTTGTTGAGCCCCCACTATTGTGAAAAAAGAAATCCAGTCCCTGCCCCAAAGAGCTAACAATCTAGAAAGATTATAGAGTACAGACCAAATATTAGCAAAAATTTTAGCATCTGAATCATAGAATCCTATAATATCAGGGTTGGAAGGGACCTCAGGAGGTCATCTAGTCCAACCCCCTGCTCAAAGCAGGACCAATCCCCAATTTTTGCCCCAGATCCCTAAATGGCCCCCTCAAGGATTGAACTCACAACCCTGGGTTTAGCAGGCCAATGCTCAAACCACTGAGCTATCCCTCCCTCCCCACTGTGTCTTCATTATCCTATCTCAGGGTAATTGTCTTAAGCAGATTTTCCATAGCTTTAGAGACACTGACAATTTTTATATTATTTCAGTACAAAACAGCATCTGGAAGTGTTTATTTTTTTCCTTTTTCAGAAGATCTCTGCTTTTCATTTAGAGTCATTAACGATGTGACCTTGCCCCATCTCCCAAGTGCCTGTCAAGGTAGTAGTGACCAGGGGGTTTTGTTAATTGATGTCCAAACCTGTGTGTTGCATAACAAAAGCTAAATTCCAACTTTTGAGGGGATTGTTTTACATCCACACCTGTCCATAAAGTAGGAGAACCCGTGAATGAAAGGTAGATTGCAATATACTAGCTGGCTGAAGGACTGGTACTGGAGCATATCCCATGCAGGTCAGCTGTTCAAATCCAGCAAAGGCTGATAGTGACAAAGTTATTGCATTGGTGGACTGTGGGAAAGGAGCATGGTCATAGACCAGTTAACACTGCATAGGTGTCCAGTTTACACAAAGAGCTACCTAAAGTAGCATTACAGTAGAACCTCAGAGTTACAAACACCTCAGGAATGGAGGTTGTTCATAACACTGATCAAAACGTTATGGCTGTTCTTTCAAAAGTTTACAACTGAACATTGACTTAATACAGCTTTGAAACTTTATTACGCAGAAGAAGAATTCTGCTTTTAACCATCTTAATTTAAAGGAAACACGCACAGAAACAGTTTCCTTCCCTTGTCAAATCTTTTTCTTAAACTTTCCTTTATGTTTTTTAGCAGTTTATGTTTAACACAGTAGTGTACTATATTTGCTTTTTCTCCCCCTCTGCTGCTGCCTGATTGCATACTTTGGGTTCCAAATGGGAAGTGTGGTTGACTGGTCAGTACGTAACTCTAGTATTCGTAACTCTGAGGTTCTACTGTACCCAGTCTCCTTATTGGTAGTCTCGGAAGAGGAGCCAAAGCCTACACATGATCTGGAGAGCATTTTCCCTATACCTAGAGGACATCACTCCAGAACAAGATTGAGACAAAGAATGGAGGGGAAGCTAGCTGAGCTGTTTCTTCAGTTATATGTGATCTATGGTCAAGAAGACAACTTGATGTCTGCAGAGGTGTCAAGCTAATGTTTCACATGAACACTTAGGACTGGTCTTCACTAGGAAAAGTGGTTTGTTACCACATTAGCTAAACCAACGAAGAGTCCGGTGGCACTTTAAAGACTAACAGATTTATTTGGGCATAAGCTTTCGTGGGCAAAAAACCCACTTCTTCAGATGCATGGAGTGAAACTTACAGATGCAGGCATAAATATACTGACACATCAAGAGAAGGAAGTTTCCTTACAAGTGGAGAACCAGTGCTGACTGGGCCAATTCAATCTGGGTGGATGTGGTCCACTCCCAATAATTGATGAGGAGGTGTCAATACCAAGAGAGGGAAAATTGCTTTTGTGGTGAGCCAACCACTCCCAGTCCCTATTCAAGCCTAAATTAATGGTGTTAAATTTGCAAATGAATTGTAGCTCTGCAGTTTCTCTTTGTGCCTGCATTATTATAAAAGTTACCTACAGAGAGTCATTGAGATCACAATAAGCTCAATTCTAATTTTCACCAAGTCCTTTTTTACACCTCTCTGGCAGTGCACAGGGACCCCAGATTAGACGCAAATTACATTTACAACCACCACTGTCAGGGTGGTGTCAAAGGGCTTTTGTATAAATGAGAATCAGGCCCAATATCATTTATTTAGAAACTACAGTTAGAATTCTCATATCAGTTTCTCAGAAAGCTTTGACTCCATTAGACAGTGTTTCTTGTCGATATATTAACCTGATCTATATCTACATACATATTAGAGATGCCAAGTGTAATTCAGAACCCAAGTCAAACAAGTATTTTATTATGCTATATTTTGCATTGCTTATGGAAGACTCAGAAGAACAATTGAAGCCAAAGATATTCACATTTGTGTATTGCACAAGCCATTTTCATAATATACTTGCAGATTGCAGAAATATACAAAAAAAACCCAAATTTCAATAAATAATGGGAAACATTTGAATTAAACATTATAGTCACAATGCTACACACCGGGATTTAACTGAACTTGATATAGCTATCAACTAAGCAGGAAAAAATCCTATTAAATTCCAAATACAGTTCATTATACCATATTTTAGAAGGTGATAACCATAAACAAATTATTTATAGAATACAAAGAGAAAATTATTTTTCTTCCTTTTAGAAAAACAGTCTCCTGTAGTTGGTGGTAATAAAGCTGGTTATTCATTAGAAATGCATCCAGACTGACTCTATTCAAGTCACAGCGTGAGCACACAAAGTAGCAATTAATGTAGGTACTGGTGTGGAAGTGGTTTTCCAAATGCCATTCTGTTTCTTTTTGTTTTGTTTTTATGTGACTGAGGTGAAAGTTAAGTTGAAAAATTACAACTACTATTTCTGAAAGTTTCATAACACTAAGCTATCTTATAAGATATCAAGGAAGTGACCACCTTGATTATAAATTAAAAAGCATGGTTGTATATTATACACAAATATGAGTTTGCAGAGCAGTCTTGGTGGCACAGTGGAAATGCAATGCATTACCATATGAAGCATCCAGCTAGGATCAATTGCCAAAGCCAGTCCTCTAGACCCATTAGAGTAGGGCAGAGCTGGAACTCCAGTCCACAGCAAGGGCGTGCCAGTAGTTGCTTAACAAAAACTTCTTTAGCCAGTGAAGGAGAAATACAGATTGACTTTAACAAGAATCTCCTTTACTACTCCTCAGTTGGGAGGACAGTGGCTATGAAGGGGAGCCCCTTGCAGGTGGAAACAGAGCAACACATGGAGTGACCCACTCAGGGAAGCACATACACACACAAAAACTCCTTCTAAAAAAAGCTAAATTCATAAGGGAATAAATGATTGCACAGGGATTAACTTCAAGAAGTGGATGCATAATAAATTATTTGTGATTTACTCTTGTATTTTTTGAGGACTATTTGGATTCATTTTATTATGATTGTAACTCACCTCTACCTAAGAGGGGTCTCCCACCAGTATGTATTAGTAATCATATACACTGCCTTATAGACAATTAAAAAAAAAACACAAGTTTAGTTGCCATGTGGATCTGAATTATATCTCAATACAAGGAAAAAACACTTATAATTAAGGCCAAACCACCACCACACCCAACTCCAATCCGGAATCAAACTTAATCCCCTACTAATGCTATTGTGCTAAAGCAACAGGCACACTGATGAGCGAACACAGATTTGGGGACAATTTATACCTTCAAGTCAGTGGCACCGCTATGGGTACCCGCATGGCCCCACAACATACCAACATCTTTATGGATGACTTAAAGCAACGCTTGCTCAGCTCTCGTCCCATAGCACCCCTACTCTACTTGCACTACATTGATGGCATTTTCCTCATATGGACCCACGGGAAGGCGGCCCTTGAAGAGTTCCACCTAGATTTCCACAATTTCCACCCCACCATCAACCTCAGCCTGGACCATTCCACACAAGAGATCCACTTCCTGGGCACTACAGTGCAAATAAGTGATGGTCACATAAACACCACCCTATACCAGAAACCTACTGACCGCTATACTTACCTACGTGCCTCCAGCTTGCATCCAGGACATATCACACGATCCATTGTCTACAGCCAAGCCCTAAGATACAACCGAATTTGCTCCAATCCCTCTGACAGAGGCAAACACCTACAAGATCTTTATCAAGCATTCTTAAAACTGCAATACCCACCTGGGGAAGTGAGGAAACTGACTGACAGAGCAAGACGTGTACCCAGAAATCACCAACTACAAGACAGGCCCCACAAGGAAAATACAGAACACCACTGGCCATCACATATAGCCCCCAGCTAAAACCTCTCCAGCCATTATCAATGATCTAGAACCTATCCTGGAAAACGATCCCTCACTCTCACAGACCTTGGGAGACAGGCCAGTCCTCGCTTACAGACAGTACCCCAACCTGAAGCAAATACTCACCAGCAACTACACACCACACCACAGAAACACTAACCCAGGAATCAATCCCTGTAGCAAACCTCGTTGCCTACTCTGTCCCCATATCTACTCTAGTGACACCATCAGAAGACCCAACCACATCAGCCACACCATCAGAGGTTCATTCACCTGCATATCTACTAATGTTATATATATCATAGAACCATAGAATCATAGAATATCAGGGTTGGAAGGGACCTCAGGAGGTCACCTAGTCCAACCCCCTGCTCAAAGCAGGACCAATTCCCAGTTAAATCATCCCAGCCAGGGCTTTGTCAAGCCTGACCTTAAAAACTTCTGAGGAAGGAGATTCTACCACCTCACTAGGTAACGCATTCCAGTGTTTCACCACCCTCATAGTGAAAAAGTTTTTCCTAATATCCAACCAAAACCTCCCCCACTGCAACTTGAGACCATTACTCCTTGTCCTGTCCTCTTCTACCACTGAGAATAGTCTAGAACCATCCTCTCTGGAACCACCTCTCAGGTAGTTGAAAGCAGCTATCAAATCCCCCCTCATTCTTCTCTTCTGCAGGCTAAACAATCCCAGTTCCCTCAGCCTCTCCTCATAACTCATGTGTTCCAGACCCCTAATCATTTTTGTTGCCCTTCGCTGGACTCTCTCCAATTTATCCACATCCTTCTTGTAGTGTGGGGCCCAAAACTGGACACAGTACTCCAGATGAGGCCTCACCAATGTTGAATAGAGGGGGATGATCACGTCCCTCGATCTGCTTGCTATGCCCCTACTTATACATCCCAAAATGCCATTGGCCTTCTTGGCAACAAGGGCACACTGCTGACTCATATCCAGCTTCTCGTCCACTGTCACCCCTAGGTCCTTTTCCGCAGAACTGTTGCCCAGCCATTCGGTCCCTAGTCTGTAGCTGTGCATTGGGTTCTTCCGTCCTAAGTGCAGGACCCTGCACTTATCCTTATTGATCCTCATCAGATTTCTTTTGGCCCAATCCTCCAATTTGTCTAGGTCCCTCTGTATCCTATCCCTGCCCTCCAGCGTCATCATGTGCCAGCAATGCCCTTCTGCCATGTACATTGGTCAGACCGGACAGTCCCTACGTAAAAGAATAAATGGACACAAATTGGACATCAGGAATGGTAACACACAAAAGCCAGTGGGAGAACACTTCAATCTTCCGGGACATTCTATAACAGATTTGAAAGTAGCTATACTTGAGCAAAAAACTTCAGAAACAGACTTCAAAGAGAAACAGCAGAACTAAAATTCATTTGCAAATTGAACACCATTAATTTGGGCTTGAGTAGGGACTGGGAGTGGCTGGCTCATTACAGAAGCAGCTTTGCCTCTCCTGGAATTGACACCTCCTCATCTATTGTTGGGAGTGGACCTCATCCACCCTGATCAAATTGGCCCTGTTAACACTGGTTCTCCACTTCTGAGATAACTCCCTTCTCTTCATGTGTCGGTATATTTATGTCTGCATCTGTAACTTTCACTCCATGCATCTGAAGAAATGGGTTTTTTACCCACGAAAGCTTATGCTCAAATAAATCTGTTAGTCTTTAAGGTGCCACCGGACTCCTTGTTGTTTTTGTGGATACAGACTAACACGGCTACCCCCTGATACTTGACACAGGAGTATTAACACCCTTTTCAAATGGAAAATTATTTGCACAAATCCTTTTGTAAGGAGATGGGAGCATCTCCCCAAATCCATAAAATACAATGCATGCAAAGAACATTTAAAAGGCTGTTCCAGTGGAATGTGATAAAGCTGGTATCTGCTCTTGTAAGAAGTACTAAAGGTGACATGTTTCAGAGTGGTAGCCGTGTTCGTCTGTATCAGCAAAAATAACGAGGAGTCCTTGTGGCATCTCAGAGACTAACAAAGTTATTTTGGCATAAAGTTTCATGGGTTGGAATCTACTTCATCAGATGCATGGAGTGAAAATACAGGAGCAGGTATAAATATATGAAAGAATGGGGGTTGCTTTACCAAGTGTGAGATCAGTCGAATGAGATAAATCAATTAACAGCAGGATACAAAGGGAGGAAAAATAACTTTTGAAGTGGTAAGAGAGTGGCCCATTACAGACAGTTGACAAGAAGGTGTAAGTAACAGTAGGGAGAAATTAGTATTGGGGAAATTAAGTTCAGGTTTTGTAATGACCCAACCACTCCCAGTCTCTGTTCAGGCCTAATCTGATGGTATTCAGTTTGCAAATTAATTCCAATTCTGCAGTGACTCCAACGTGAAGCTGCAGAACTGGAATTAATTTGCAAAGGTGACATGAATCAGTATGGCAATTTTCCCTTCCCCTAACTCCAGGTGTTCACTCATGAGTGAGTTACAATTTGTTTCCTGGTCTTCTTTACAAGAGCACAACTGCATTCTTTCCCTTCCTCAAGGCTGGTGGAAATTATGCAAGATATCCTTTAGTGAAGAGGTTTTAAAACAGGGAGGTGGATTTGTTACAAGGATAAAACGTTATATAGGAGGTTGACTGCAACCAAGTAGAAAACATGTTTTGCCTTTAACCAGGGCTGGATTAATTCTCCTGTGGGCCTGGGGCTATTAGATTTTATGGGGCCCCTGGGAGTTTGGAGTTGGGGAGTGAGAAGGGGTGAGCTCTGACCAGGGATGGGACAGCAGGAGGTTTGGGGTGTGGTCTCTAGGTGGGAGTTGTGGTGCAGGAGGGGGGTCTGGGCTGGGGTAGGTGTGCAGGAGGATGTGCAGCATGTAGGTTCTGGCCAAGAGGCACTTGCCTTAGCCCTGCTGTGCCGCCACCCAAGATAGGATTTCTGCCTGCCCTGGCTCCGTGCTGATCTGCTTCCCGAGGTGGCCGGCATGTCTGGACCATAGGCAGAGGGGTCAGGCCGCTCTGCATGGTGCACGCTGCCTGTGCCCACAGGTGTTGCCCCCGCAGCTCCCATTGGCCATGGTACCCAGCCAATGGGAGCTGCAGAGCTGGTGCTGGGGGTGGAGGCAGCGTGCAGAGATTCCCTGAATGCCCCTCACATAGGGGCCACAGCGGCAAATCAGCGAGCCAGTGCTCGCAGCTCCAGCCCTGGGGGGGTTGGGGTACTGAGGCTCGGGGACCGGTGTCTGGGCCACGGCACAAAGACTTGGCATGGGCTGGATGAAAAGAAGCAGCAGGCCGCATCCAGCCTGCGGGGCCCCACTTTGCCCGAGGCCCTGGACTGCAGCCCCTAAAGCCCCTGCATTAATCCGGCCCTGTCTTTAGCGCAAAGTTCTAAAGAAAGGCACTGGTGTTCTGTGGGTTCTATTGCTCCTTTGGAACCCCAGTGAAATCATCTGGGCAAAAAACATTTTCCCCACCCTACAAAGATTCTCCCCCGGCCCCCCCATTCGGCACTAGGGCAAACACAAGCCGTTCCACAGTTTTTCACAAAAACTAGAGCGAAAGAGAGAGTGAGCAACTTTAGAATAGCCAACAGTTAAGGCACCCACCTGGGATGTAGGAGACCCAGATTCAAATTCCTGCTTTGAATGAGGCATGTACCAGCCCTGACTACTGGTAATTTTTGGAGAGAGGGGGGCCTCTCCCTCTGGTTTTTAATAGAAGTTCCATCCTGGACCCAAGAAATTTTCTTGATAAAAATTTAATCAAAACTGATCCTTTCCCATACCAAATTATGTTTTGGACAAATCAGAATTTTTTTTAAACCAGAAAAGCTTAGTTACAAAATTATAATCAGCTTTACTGAGGACCGAGCAACTACTGGAAGGTCCAGGTTAGCAAAATGTACAAGCAGAGTAACTAAATATTGAAGAGAGATAATACTAATTAGAGATAAGAGAACCTATGTCCTAAGTTGATGTTTTATTAATTTTGTTCATCTGAATTGTTTTCCACATTTCTCGTGTGTATGGTTTCTGTGCTTTTGTTGTGAGTAAATACTGGTATGAATTAATCTCTCTCACTTATCTCAAGTTAGCTAGCTGGAGAGCTGCTTGTAAATAAAAAAGGGTTTAAGGGAAGATACATTGCCCTAATTTGGCCTACTGTTAAGGCAAGTTGCATTAAAAATAAAGGTACAGGAGAGAGATTAAGGATATACACTCTGCCATGAAGAATCAGTTGATAAAGGTAATAGAATAGCACTGATGTAATATACTTAGACTACTGTAAGGCATTTCACTTGGTACCACATGACATTTCGATTTAAAAAACCTATAAAGATCTAAAATTAACATGGCACACATTAAATGGAGTCAAAGCTGGATATCTGATAGATCTCAAAATGTAACTGTAAATGGAGAATTGAGCTATGTTTTTAATGGAGTCCTACAGGGATCCGTCCTTGGCCCTACACCATTTAATATTTTATTAATGACCTGAACGAAAACAAAATCATCCCTTGCAAAGTTTGCCGAGGACACAAAAATGGAAGGAGTGGCAAATAATGAAGACAGTTTCACTGATACAGAGCAATGCAGATTACTTTGTAAGCTAGGCGCGAGCAAACAATGTGCATTTTAATACAGCTAAATGTAAACGTGTATATCTAGGAACAAAGAATGTAGGCCATCCTTAGAAGCAGCGACTCTGAAAGAAGATTTGGTGGTGTGACACTCTGGCCAAAAGGGCGAATACAATGTTTGGATGCAGAAATAGCGCATTGGTGTAACCCCTGCTGGAATACTGTGTCCAGTTCTGGTGCCCACAATTCAAGAAGGATGTTGATAAACCGGAGGAGGTTCATAGCAGAGCCACAAGAATGATTAAAGGATTAGAAAAGATGCCTTACAGGGATAGGCTCAAAAAGCTCAATAAATCTAGCTTAACAAAGAGAAAGCTAAGGGGTGACTTGATTACAGTCCAAGTACCTACACAGGGAACATTTAATAGTGGGAGCGTCAATCTAGCAGAGAAAGGTGTAATACAATCCAATAGCTGGAAGCTGAAGCTAGACAAATTCAGAATGGAACTAAGACATTCATTTTTAAGCGTGAATAATTAACCATTGGGACAATTACCAAATGCTGTAGTGCACCATTGGCAATTTTTAAATCACATACTAAGATGGTCTCTACTTCAAAAGGAATTATTTTGGGGAACTTCTATGCCCTGGGTGATACAGAAAGTCAGACTACATGATCAAAATGGTCCCTTCTTGCCTTGGAATCTGTGAATCACTATTTAGTCACACCACTGATTGTATTCTATAAACATTTCCAAAGACTGCTAGTGCATTTCTAGAGAATTGCATTAATTACACACTCCAGCTTTATCAGCCTTTTTTAAGGAAATATTTTTTCTGTCATTTTGTAAATACCTACATGTTTTGTTTTTGTAGCCAATCCTTAACCTCCAAAAAAGCAAAAGTACAACCAGTACCAAATACATCATCATACTTCAATACCAAGGTCCTGATCCAAAGCCCATGGAAGTCAACTAGAAGGCACTCATTGCCCAAGATGTGCTTTGGATCACGTTCTAAGTGCCTTACTTAAAACTAGAGTTGTCAATTAATCACAGTTAACTCAAGCGATTAAAGCAAAACAAATTAACTAGATTAAAAATAATCGGTTGTGATGAATCACGAGTTTTAATTGCACTGTTAAACACCAATTTAAATTTAAACACCAACTATTAAAAATACCAATTTAAATTTATTATAAATATTTTTGGATTTCCCCCCCCACTTTATGCTGCTTTACCTGGTGAGGGTCGTGGCGGAAGCACGAACATTAGGGAGGACAAGACCTCCCTTTCCTCCACAACAGGTTCCAGCTCCTCCTGGGGGATTCCCTAGCATTCCCAGGCCAATCAGGAGATATAATCCCTCCAGCATGTCCTGGGTTGGCCTCGGGGCCTCCTCCCCATGGGATGTGCCTGGTAGAGTTCCAACAGAAGCTCCTTATCAGGTGCCTGAAGCATCTCAGCTGGCTCCTCTCGAGCCAAGGAATAGGGGCTCTACTCTGAGGCTCTCCTGCATTGCTGAGTCCCTCACCCTGTCTCGGAGAGTAAGCCCAGCCACCTTGTGAAGAAACCTTATTTCCACTGCTTGTATCTGCAATCTAGTCCTTTTGGTCATTACCCAAAGTTCATGACCATAGGTGAGGATGGGGACGTAGATTGACGTATAAATCGAGAGCTTCATCGAAGAACTCGACTCCCGCTTCACCACCACGGATTGGTACTGCGCCCACATCACTGCTGCCGCCGCACCAATCCACCAGTCAATCTCACGCCCCCACTTACCATCATTTGTGAAAAAGACCCCTAGATACTTGAACTCTTCCACTAAAGGCAGCTGCTCCCCGCCTCACCTAGAGAGAGCAGTCCACTTTCTTTCAGGAGAGGAGCATGACCTCCGATTTGGAGGTGCTGATTCTCAGCCCAGGTACAGTGCTCACTTTATATTATTTTCTTTTACAAATATTTGTACTATAAAAAGATAAAGAAATGATAATTTTCAATTTGCCTCATACAAGTACTATAGTGCAATCTCTTTTTCATGAAAGTGCAACTTATAAATATTTTTTTACATAACTGCACTCAAAAACAATGTAAAATTTTAGAGTTTACAATTCCATTCAGTCCTACTTCTTGTTCAGCCAATTGCTAAGACAAACAAGTTTGCTTACATTTACGGGAGATAATGCTGCCCACTTGTTATTTACAAGATCTCCTGAGAGTGAGAACAGGCCTTCACATTTGCACTATTGTAACTGGCATTGCAAGGAATTTACATGCCAGATATACTAAACATTTGTATTCATACTTCGACCACCTTTCCAGAGGAGATGCTTCCATGCTGAATTTAAATTGGTATTCAATTATTGATTAAAACGGTGATTAACCACAACTATTTTTTAATCTCGCGATTAATCATTTGACAGCCCTACTTAAAACCTTTTACTTCAATGGGAATTCATAATGTTCAAAATCTGAACATATTTCATTTTTATTTATAATTCCACCACTCATTATGTAGCTGTTTTCTTGAGAAATTCTAAATCTGACGATATCTGCATTTTATATACGTTTATATAACATCTGCTCTGTCTTCGTGATATTATGAAGCATTCTCATGAAGTGGCTCATATTGTGAACTACAGGAGAGAGGTTCTTAGAATTGCAAAGGCAATAAATAAGAGCACTTCAACATTAGAAAAACAAGAAGTACAAGTCATTTGAAACAAATATACTTTTTTCTTTACTGCCTTTTTGTGAAAATTCATCACTTTATGTACACATTTAAGAGAATAATAGATTTTTTGATTTGGTGGGTGAACTGAAAAACCAGAAAAATATTTGGTTAGTTTCTAACAAATTGATTTTTTAATTATTTTTTCCTCACCAAAATAAAAATCCCAGAAAAATTTAGACTGTGTCCATTTGAAATGACATTTTCCACCAGCAATGTCAATTTGAATCAATATTTCATTTCTAAAACGTTATTCTGAATCAATGTTTTCTTTTGAAATTGTCATTTTGAAATGAAATGTTGCCATTTTTTGTTTTGAAAATGTTGAAATCAAACGTTTCAACATTTAAGTCTTTGTGGATTTTTTAGTTTAGTTTTTTCAGCCAAAACTGTACACTGAAATCAATCCAAACAGTTTTGGTGCCCCAAAAGTTGATTTTTGGCAAACGTACTATTAAAAGAAATTTCACTGGAATTATTGCTATAATAAAGTGGCCCCACACAAAGTAATTTTCTTTTAAAACAAAATATAGTATGACAATCAGAGTATCTTCCACTCCACTGTGTGCTGATCTTTAGTTTTCGTCTTAAATCAAATGGATTAATTGCTCAGTTACCTTTCTGCACCACTTCCAGTCATTTGCAATACTTATTTTTACAGCTTAACCACATGAAGTTAACATCTCTTGATTTTTGCTTGATTGCAGTTTAATGAGAAAAATTCAAATTATCAATCAAAGGACTTGTCTACATGGTAGGGTAACATGCTCTATGGGGATGTGATGCACTATGGGGGGTGTGATTTCCAAAGTGCACTAACATACTGCACATTAATTAATTGGTCTCCGTAGAACCTGCTGGTACACACTAAAAGTTCCGTATGTAGTACTGTTTCAAACACAATTATTTGAAAGCGAACCAGCAGTACATCCTCAAAGTACTTTACCATCTTTAATTACACAAGTCTCACAGGCAAGACCAATTGTCTTAAGTAACCTTTTCTCAATATTGGCAGTCTTCCCTCTTAACTATATAACGATTTCATAGTAGCACTAGTAGTAGTAATGTAGTATCAAGAAGTCCCCACCACGCTAGGTGCTGTACATACATAAAACTCAGTCCATGTCCAAAGGAGTTTATAGACTAAAAAAATACAATTAATTATTACAATTTTTCAAAATGCCTCTCTTTATCGAAGAGAAAATTGGAACATTTTTAAGGGAAGCTAGTGGAGGTAGACAAGGATTATCCCGTTTTTTACTCATGGAGAAACTGAGGCTCAGAAAGGTTAAGCCTGACATCTGAAATGTCAGACAGAGACCATTACAGAGACCAGTTCTCCCAGTTTCTAGTGCCTGGACTTAGACGACAAACCATTATCTTTTTTCTGCATACATTTGCTGGTAAAATCTTTGGTTTTAGATTATTATATTGAACGGCTCGTTACTAAAAGTATAGCTAATTTAAATGGTGCGTGCGCACAGAAAAATATCAACTCTGTTTTCAGGTAAAAATATTTGAACAAGGCAAAATGAGCTAATAGTTATATTGATTATTCAATTGAGCAGCGCCAATAACATAAACCTTACCAAAAAAAAGTCAGACGCTTTTTTCATTTACTTATTGTCCGTCACGTTTTCAAATAATTTTTTCCCTGCTACCAAATTACTGGACTGCAGATGTCAGTGTTTATCAGTTTCCGATCATCGCTAGCGTGCAAGAGGAAAACCTACATGCCATACTAGGCCGTGGATTTCCTCCTGCCACTGGTACATCATGGTGATTTATGAAAGGAGTTCTAAGTCACTGGAAGCACTGCGTATGGAATGAAGCCTGAAGGATGAATCCTATCCACGGCAATAATCAAGACAAAAATAAAGATGAATGAAATCTGAGCACAAGCATGGTTCTGTATTTTGGTTCCTAGGAAATTCCAGTAGAGAACGTACTGGCCCAGAGCTCATGTAAACATTTCCGCACAAAACTCTCAAACATGAATACCATTGAACCCAGTAGGGTTCACAACTGCCTGATAGAAGTCCTTATAGAACTGAATAGGGATTAACCCAACAGGTTTCTACAAAAGCTATTCTATAAATGACTTAAGAATCTAATAGGTAGTGATAGGTTTACTATATTTGAATATTATTTTAAACTAAGCAATAGAATTCTATAGCAGGAATGCCATTTTCTATTAAATTCAATTGTACTTTTCCATAGAGGTTCAATAAGATTAAAAAAGAAAAAGTACACACACTTGTTTTATATAATGCATTCTAGACCAGCTTTAAAACTTCTGAATCGTGTCTCTGTCCAATGGATACTTAATCCCTCAGCTACCATTTTGGGGTACGGGAGGGTGAAGGCTCCCATGGGAGGAGGTAGTCAAGGCTTACTTGTTGGTTTTATTTCTCACTCTCCCTCCCACAAACAAAACACACCTAGCACAGGAGTTTATATGGTACCACAGATGGTTGCTTTAGTGAGAGTAACAAAAAAATGATAAATCCCACATTAAAAAATGGAATTTGTGAGCACCCCCATAAGAATGAGTAAAAAATGATCACATGACTAGGATTTCGAGATAATTTTCTAGGATGTTGATGTTTAAGGTACAATCTGCCATAGCTTTGGTGCTGTGCATTTTTGCCACCTGGAATCTTGGAAAGAGAGGGCAGTCTCCCCCCAGAATCATAAAAACAGTTTACTTCTGGTTATCACTTGCTCCAGGTAAAGAGCGTTTTCAGCTACCAATGAATTCAGATGAAGGAGGATTGTGCATGCTGGGTCTGTGATTATATTACAAAGAAATGCCAAAGAAATAATAAAGAAACCTTTTTATGAATCCTTTTACTACATCAAAGAAAAAAGAAAGCAAGGGAGCCATCACATGAGAGTAATGAAGGCAACTTTACCGCTGTACAGTTCAATCGGTTGTCCCCAACCTAATGCTCAGAGTTCTAATTTTGGTGAAATCATCCCATTTTAAAAATGGTGTCTATCATTCTGTTAATTCACCACAAAGATGGACTACAGATCTTATAAATAAATACCTTCTATGAATCAAAATGGAAGACTTATTCCCAGTGCTCCTAACTGTAAATTCTAACACATTTTTAAGTTTTGTTCTTCAGGGAAAGATGACAGAGGCATCTTCGATATGAGGACTTACAGAAAACAGCTGGTTAAACAGTCACACATTTTATAAAAAATGATCTTATGACAGATGTAAAAACAGAGTAAAAAAATAATGCTAGAAACCAATGACTAATGGATACAATGTTAGCCATTTATTTTTAATATAGCTACTTCCTATTTAAATAGGAGGGATTCAAGCTGCAATACAGCATTTCAACAAGTATCATGAAATAAAATCCTCAATAATTTTAACACTTAGCATATTCCGTTCTGATTGGTGCCATATTAGATAAATATATACAAGCAGCAAAAAGCAGTCGTCGTTTCAAACCCTAATGTAGTCATAAAAATAATGCAGCACAGCAACAAGTTTACTGGAGTGTTCCCTGAACCAGATGTACAGCTGTTTATTTTTTCAAATGAAGACTTTGGAAATGATTCTCTCTTCAGCATTTAAACAAACTGACAAGCACAGAAACATGAATCAAGAATGTTTGCATGAAATCACATAAATAGTGATAGGTCATTTTCAGTTTATTAAAAAACCCAATCAGATCTACTACAGTATGTAGCAGGCATCTTACATGAGAGGCAAGGCTAATATTCCCACCAAGAACATACCTTCTCTATTTTTGCTTTCCTGGCATTATGCACAAACCTGCGTCCCAGCTTCTTGGCATACCAAATAGAGGCAAACATTGTAGTGATTGTTCAGATTTCAGTCTGGATATGCAGCACAATAAACTTCCACCAGAGCTCAAATACAAGTCTAATGATGGTAAAGGTCTCACTACTACGCTGTTGCTTTCTCAGCTCCTCTCATAGTGGTTTCTGAAAAACCCTGTATGGCCAGTCTGCAGGTGTATTTACATACTGCCAGCAGGAGGTCCAGGGTGAGGCATCTTTGCATCCAGCTCACATCCAGTCGGCTAAGTGCCTGTCTGCAGTTCTTTAGCACTGTCACCACAAACTACATGTGTGTCAGTATGAAAGGAAGCTGCAGTAAACTAGTGTAGCAGACAGCTCACCTCCTGCTTCTTGTGTTCTGAAATTTAACTCTTTGATTCTTTTTCATTTGCTAGTATGCACTGACAGGAACAACAGTTTCAATGCAAGATACACAGTACCACAGGTTAATCAAAAGGGGCAGAAGTGCTGATAGAATAGGAATGCATATTCATTATTAGATGAAGGAACAGGTGTTTTACATGGCCAAATGCAATTAAAATATGAAAGAGAAATGAGTGAACTGATTCACTGATCACACTGTTGTAAGTTGTATATATTTCTCTCCGGTTTTTCAGTTGACAAGTTAAAAAAACATAACATCCATTCAATTTATTTCCTGATACCAAATGTAGCTTTAAGAGATGTAAGACTCACTTGAGGATCTTTGCTATGTGAACTCATTCATTATGAAACAAGAAACTGACATTCTTAAATTTGCTCTTTAAGTTCTGCCTTATCTCAGCTTTGTTTGCTCCTCTTCCTTTAATCACTAGTTATTTTACATGGAGCGGTGAAATGCTTACAAATGCTTATTTTTTTACACAAAAACAACAATCTGCTGCTTTCCTTTTGCCACATACCTCGGTTTTAACCCTTCCATTTGCTTTGCTGTTAAATTCTCTGTTAAGCATTAGGCAGAAATATATCCTTTTTGGCTGCAGATTTAAGAAAAACAACCAGATGTTCTTCCCAGCCAAGGGCAGTTTTCAAGCCATAAACTTACAGGGTTTCCAGCAGGGCTTCACATTTGATATTAATTAGCATCATAGGACAAATCCCAGCCCAGGCTCTCCCCGTCCCAAGGCTATAGAAGTGCTAAGAAGTAACAGAACCATGCAGGGGTAGAATTTGTGGAGCCCACACCCAGGAATTACTTCTGCCCCGCCATGAGGGTTGGGACAATTCACGATTAGCAGTGACTGGCTAGTAAGCCGACTGTTAAATCGTTCCAGTAGCTACTGCACTCCTTGGAATTAATGCACAAGAGCTTCCATGGAGATGGACCTAGTAAAGCTTCAGGGCCTAAGAGTTTGGGAAGGAAAGGATTCCTCCCCAGTTTAAGACTCCCACACACAGCCCAGCCACATGCTGGTGTCCACACCAACTCCCTGCGCCTCAGTTTTCTCACCTGTAAAATGGAAATAGTGATACAGACTCCTCTGTAAAGTGCATAGAAATTTTCACAAAAAACTGTTTTTGGCAAAAAATTCAGGTTTCTTGGGAGGTTTTTTTTTTTTATGCAAACCTGAAAGATTCTAACTAAAATTTTAGTGTCTGGTGAAATCTTTGGGAAACTTTTTTTTTACACTGCCAACCAATTCTAATTAATTTAATTAATACCTAGTTAATCCGGTCAGTCCTAACATTACAAGCCAGGTCATCAGAAAGATTGGGCAAAAACTGGCATATCTGGAGTGAGGATGTTGAAAGGGAGTTACCAGTCCCATAGTACCGTTCTCCTCTCCCCGCCACCCGCTGGACTCTAAAGAAAGGATAGTTGAATCTCCAAGGTGCAAAGACTGATTAGATTCCAGTGCTGGGTTTACAATGGCATGATGCCCACACTCAGAAGGGGCCCTATCGCCCAGACAGTGACCCTGTGTCTCCGCACTCCACCTCGAGACCCTGCCCCACTCAGCTTCTTCCCCCAAGGCCTCGCCTGCTGCTTGTTCCTCTCTGCCCCCTCGCCCACTTCCCCTCTCACTCTTCTCCACCCCCTTCCCCCCATGTGAGCTGTGGGCAGAGTCTAGGGAGAGAGAGGCAAAGTGGGGGCGCGGCCACAGGCCAGGTACTAGGGCTCACAAAAAAGATTAATTCAGCCCTGATTACATCAACTTATAATCGGGGTGTGCTACACAATGCAACTTGGCATCACAGGAGGAGGGGGGTATGCAGAGTGACCCAGCTTCAGGGGGTATACATTGTGAGGTGAATCCTCCTGGAAAGGATTGTTAACCTTCATCAAAAGAACAATGCCCTGGAAGAGTCTGCAGAAAACTGAAGACCTCATATTTAAAAAGGAGTAGCCACGGATCAGAAAAATAGAAGGAAGAAAAAGTAATGTCACTCTGATGCTTTTTAACCAACACTATAAATTTTCATGCAAATTATAATCCTACTTGCATATATACACATATACTGGAACATTACTCCCCCACCAAGTTTTAGACACCAAAAAAGTATGCTTTGAAATTGCTTGAGTACTATTCCATGTGAATGTATTTCTTCATCTTTTTTAGAGAGAGAGGCAGAAAGAAAGCCACTATTTATATAGAATTTACAGTATTATTCTTCTGTATGCACAGCTGCTTATAGCCAGTCAACAGAGGAAATCCAAGTTCAAAGACAAATCTTATTTTCATGCCTTACTGCTGGCTTCATTAGTGGCATTACTGATCTGTTATTCACAAAAATATGAAGTAAACAAAAGCCAAAATTGCAAAGCCCCATTGAAAGGAAAAGAAAATTGTTCACTTAATGAAGAAAAACAAGGCAGCATAGTAGAGAGATCATTTCCTCCATCGACCCAAAAAATTAGACACAGGAGGGTAAAAGAAATGGAAGAATTATAAATGTATTTCTAAAACTCAAAACCACATATATCCCAAAAGGTATACTAAAAGAAATGGCCAGATTATAAACCATTTCATTACAGTTCCTTCATAAACTAAGCATTCAGAAATAGTCAAAAGTGGGCTTAATGGGATTTGTACCTCTCGATTTTTTTTTAATTTTTTTTTTTTACTGTAACTATAACAAAGCCTTGTTTTACAGAGAAGTTACAAGCTGTACTGCTTTAGAAAACTGGAGCTCCCAGCTGTGGTCTGTTCACAGGAGGAATAAGTACTATAGGTTGATCAGTGAAATGCTGTGTTCAAGGACAGACAGGTGGATGTGATTGTGTAAGACTACAATTGCCAATACGAGATAATCAGTTAAGAGCAAATTTTACAAGGGGCTTCTTGCTGGGAATGAGTGGGTGCTTTCAATCAAATGTTCACATGTATACCATATATTAAATAGGATTCTCAGGATTATGTGAGCAGAGTTAGTCTGTAGACAAATCTGTGGATGCACAAACAAAATGAAGTGGTTGATTGCTGCCTCTGATAAAATCCTATTATTCTCATGACATCACCTGTAGTATGAAATAAATGGCAAGTGATGCTCAAAGTATTGAAATAGACAATTATTTCAAACACCTTGCTATTTGTTGATATACTTCATTTTTGACTGACAGCCTCTTTTTTCATTTTTAATAGTTCCATTGTACTTAAACAGCACATATAAAGCAGTGCAGCTTAGCTCGAGACAGGGCATTCATCTTCACTTGTTAAGGGATGCACAAGTGGTGATGTCATCCCCACTGTGGTGAATATACATGTCATCTCTATAGTAAGTGTGTGCGCACGCAGTGTAGAAAATAGCCTCTTGCGCTCCTGCCAGCGTGTGTTTATTCAAACACACACAATAGACAAAATGTATATACATCACAGATGAAGTTGATAATTAAAAATAAAGTTTAGCCATATAATAAAGCAATTTCTATAATAATATTAAAACAGCCATATTAGGAAAAGGTTAGCCATTTAGGGCCTGGACAGATCCTGAGCATCTGCTACTCCCAATGAAGCTTTAATTCCCATTCACAAGTTAAAGGAGATACAATTAGGGCTAGTATAGTAACCCCAGCCCTGGGTTTATCAATTCACATCAGGCAGAGCAGGGTGTGAGGAGAAAGAGAGGAAGAGAACAAACCAGGAGATTTCAGAAATGGATTGGACTGATCGTATTCAACCATCAGTTTTCCCTCCTTGAGAATGCTATTGTTCCAGCTGATCTTCCAATACAACAACATCATGTTGTGAAGGGTTATGAAAAGCTGTACTAGTCAGCGCACCTAGAAGTGCTTGTGCCACTTATTTTGAGAGCCCAGCTCCTAGATGCCTACCTCACACAAAGGCCAGTGTAGACAGCAGCTCTGGAGAGCATTTTCAGAGTCTGGTTTCATTGCTATATACAGGGTTCTTACAGGATGACCTCTCCTCCTTTCTATTATAAACAGCATTTTTTCCTAGACATGCCCAAAGTGACTATGTCTGCCTCAGCAACTGCAAAAACCCACTCTGCCTTATCTACAAAGATTCTAAATTCCTCATGATCAGAAAGATAGAACAATGATTAATAATGATACTTTGCACATCTGTAAAGTCTTTCACTAGAGGAGCTCAATAGTTTCATGAACAAATTAAACTTTATCACTGTCAGATTGGTATTTTATAGATGGGGGAAATGAAATTGTTTACAGGTTACATGATTCATCACAGGTGATGTAGCAAGTCAGTAGCAGAGTCAGGAATAGACCCCAGGAGTTCTGATTTACAGTTACTTGTTCTAACAAAAATGAAAGAGGAGGTATGACAAAGTGGGGTTTTCCCCCTTGTTATGTTGTACGTGAGTCTTACTGTTTTGCATGAATACTGTGCGTACCTCAGTTTCCCTGCGTATTGAACCAAAGCATAGACAGTGGGAATAATGGTGTGTCACTTTTGCTGAGGCCCTCGAGGACAGGGGAGGCTGCCCAGCTGCCTGCATATAAGCAATGGACAGTGCCCTTCGTAACCTGAGAATCAGGAAGGGGATGTGACCAGGTGACATTTTGCCCAGGAAGCAAGACAAAGACCAGGAGGAGGGGCAACGGGCATGTCGGGGGATGGGCAGTGGGGTCCAGTTCAGTCTCCTGTTTGGGACCCAGAGGAGGGAGTCCAGGGGCTCCACACCCTGGATCCCCTCAAGATGGGCTTTGCTGGAAATTCCCGATTTCTGTGCTAACAAATTCTGTTCTACACTGTGTTCCTGTCAACTAATAAACCCTTCTGTTTTACACGCTGACTGCGAGTCACTGCTGAATGCAGAATTGGGGTGCAGGGCCCGTCTGGCTTCCCCAAGGTCCCATCCAGGTGGACCCGCTGCGGGAAGTACATGGTGAGAACAGGGATGCTGAATGTTCCAAGGTCTGACCCAGGAAGGCTATAGCTGAGGAGGCTTTTTGCCCTGGACAGCGTGCCCTGAGGGGAGTCACGCTACCCCAGAGTCCTAGCTGGCTTCATACAGAGCTGTTCCAGAGCACTGGGCCTGTGACTCCGTGACAGAAGGAGAAGGGAAAACAGATGAAAGGAACGTTGGAGCAAGAAACTGGAAAGCAATAAAGATGAAATGGTGGATGCTGAGGAAGGCAGTGGCCCATTTTCTTCTTTTCTTTTTCATTTTCCTGGCGCTAACTCCTATAGCCCTTCTCTTGTGCCGGGTCACTTTGCTCTAGAGATTCTCGCCTCTGAAACTCAACTACAACAAAGGGTCATAGAATCATAGAATATCAGGGTTGGAAGGGACCCCAGAAGATCATCTAGTCCAACCCTCTGCTCGAAGCAGGACCAATTCCCAGTTAAATCATCCCAGCCAGGGCTTTGTCAAGCCTGACCTTAAAAACCTCTAAGGAAGGAGATTCTACCACCTCCCTAGGTAACACATTCCAGTGTTTCACCACCCTCATAGTGAAAAAGTTTTTCCTAATATCCAATCTAAACCTCCCCCACTGCAACTTGAGACCATTACTCCTCGTTCTGTCATCTGCTACCATTGAGAACAGTCTAGAGCCATCCTCTTTGGAACCCCCTTTCAGGTAGTTGAAAGCAGCTATCAAATCCCCCCTCATTCTTCTCTTCTGCAGACTAAACAATCCCAGCTCCCTCAGCCTCTCCTCATAAGTCATGTGTTCTAGACCCCTAATCATTTTTGTTGCCCTTCGCTGGACTCTCTCCAATTTATCCACATCCTTCTTGTAGTGTGGGGCCCAAAACTGGACACAGTACTCCAGATGAGGCCTCACCAATGTCGAATAGAGGGGAACGATCACGTCCCTCGATCTGCTCGCTATGCCCCTACTTATACATCCCAAAATGCCATTAGCCTTCTTGGCAACAAGGGCACACTGCTGACTCATATCCAGCTTCTCATCCACTGTCACTCCTA
Organism: Lepidochelys kempii; assembly: GCF_965140285.1. Taxonomy (NCBI): domain Eukaryota; kingdom Metazoa; phylum Chordata; order Testudines; family Cheloniidae; genus Lepidochelys; species Lepidochelys kempii. The sequence continues at coordinate 22,037,679 of NC_136380.1, forward strand.
GGTCCTTTTCCGCAGAACTGCTGCCTAGCCATTCGACCCCTAGTCTGTAGCGGTGCATTGGATTCTTCCGTCCTAAGTGCAGGACCCTGCACTTATCCTTATTGAACCTCATCAGATTTCTTTTGGCCCAATCCTCCAATTTGTCTAGGTCCTTCTGTATCCTATCCCTCCCCTCCAGCATATCTACCACTCCTCCCAGTTTAGTATCATCTGCAAATTTGCTGAGAGTGCAATCTACACCATCCTCCAGATCATCCTGGCACTAATGTAACCCTTAAATTATGGGCTGCTACTGCTTGCAATTTGATGTACTGGTACTATGCAGCATAATAGTATAAGAGAACAAGGAAAGTTTTAAACTTAGCCAGTTCTCTCTCCTTTCCTCTTTTATTTTGTTAAGCCTTGGAGTGGAGACAAACTTAACTATGGTACTTAATTTTGATTTTAGAAATTGATTTTCCACTCTAAAATCTGCTGGTGCTTGGGAAACTCTAGCGAGCCACACAATTAACATTGCAAACTTTAGCAACCTTTTACAAAAACAGAAAACCCAACAACTTTAGTAACGCCAGTTTTGCTCTTACCTTTGCCTATGGTTCAGCGTAAGTTTGTCAAAAGTACGCAAATAACTTCAAAAATTTCTATCAGAGAAACTTGTTAAAGTTTCTCTCAGCAGTTAAAGTAAACAGTACAAAATAAAAGTGGCACTGAAAAACCCTAAATTTACCATTAAACTGCTCACATTCTTGCAACAAATGAAAGTAAGGAGTATACTGTTAACATCAGACTTGTATTTGTATGGTGAAATAATAAAAAATAATAAATATAATAAAACCCCCACACTTTATCCTTGAGGAGGGAAAGAGAAAGAATAAACCACACATGACAAATGCTAGTCGCATATGTTGCTAGGGCACTTCTTGGAAAGTACTCAGACACAATGGTGATGAATGCCATGTATAAATGAACAGAATGCAATTAATTTCAGTGAAAGGAGGCTCATACTCTTACCATCTATGTATCTATGTTAGGACGTATATGGCCCCCATCACTGAAATATCAGAATGCCTCACAATCTTTGACATATTTATCCTCACAACAACCCTGTGAGTTAATGCAGTGACCGCTTTGGCTAGCCACCTGAATATATACTGGGGGGTGGGGGTCAGGCAGGACAGTATACGGGCAACTAGCCCATATGTCCGTGGTGCTACTGTCAAAACGTGAAGGTAATTGTAGAGACTCTGATCAAATCGGTGTGTAGTGGGGCAGCTGCCCCACACAGGAGGGAAGAGTTAAAGCAGGCCAGAGGGAACCTGCGCAGTTAGAGGAGGGCTCACTAAGCGAGCCAATTGGGAGGTGGCTTGTTGCAGCGGCCAATCAGGGCCAGCAGGGGCCATTTATAACGACTTCTCAACAGAGCAGAGAGAGTCTCTCCTTGGCCTGCTAGGGAGAAGGACTGGCTGCCTAGGAGCACTGTGGCTAGAGCTGTGCTGGGCAGGGTAGCAGAGCAGAAGGAGCTTCCGGCTCCAGACCGAGGCCCTGGAGGAAGGGCAGATAAGGTGCTAGGGCTGCCTCCACTTGCCCTGAGGGAAGTGACCAACACAGACTGCAGTTTGCCCCTGGAGCAAGGGATTAGGCTGGTAACCGTAGCAAGCCACTGAGGCAAGTGGCTGGACTATCGACTGCTGGTTACCCAAAAGAGGGGGAGACAGCTGAGCGGGACACAGCCGGAGGGCTTTGCTCCAGAAGAGGACGCCATGGCCCGGGGAGTGACGCGGGTCACAGAGTGGTGGAGACAGAAAAGCGGGAGTAACTGCGAGCGAGACACCACTGGAGGAGGGTGCCCTGCGGAAGGACTTGAGCTAATTCTAGAATGGCCAACAGGAGGCGCCAGGGTGGTGAGTCTCACACCATTACATGGTGGAATAGGGGCCAGTGTAATTGCCATAAAAATCAGTTTGTACCTCTTTACCAAGCCACCTTCCTCGCCTCATTTGAACCCTTCCTAACAAAGCTACAACTGCACTGCATACAACTTTGCTCTGTCATCCATGAGAAGAAAGTCAATCGAACAGAACCATCACTGGTCAAAGAACCCCAAGATTTTTTTGGTGGCTGAAATTGTCAGGTTATTTATCAAGCTTTCTTCATCATAAAATCAGAACATTTGACCAGCTCTAATGCTCACTGGCAGTCTAAATTGTATGGGTCATCAGCCTTCACCTGGGCTCCAAGCCTTTGGAATTTTAAAAAACTCTCTGCTCTGTGATGGTATTTCCAGGCAATAGTTTACTTTTTATTTCTAAATTTCACAGATGAGCAATCCACCTTCATCCCTTTGCCAAATCAGCTATTGTCACTCCAGACACTTCAACATTCCTCTCACATGGCATTTATGTGCTAAAATGGAAACAGTGGAATGACCTCGCTACCCTTGAAACCGGTGGAAAAGCCCCTAACAAAGGAGGGAAGAGTATCATAAAAGCAGGTAATTGGTCCTTGTTTCCCTACCACCCCGGCAATATCGTAGTAGCTTTTCACTTTCCATGTGTAGCTGTTGCCGAAGCAGAATGCAAAACAGATAAGGGACAGTTTGACCCTGGCTGGACACATTTTGAATTAAAAACGCTTGGCTTGCCATGATCAATCTTTTGCTCTTCACACAGGACTGTGCCAGGATAAACAGCTCCACAAAGCGTGGTAACATGTTAGCCCCTTAATCTGGATGGGTCTTGGGAAGGAGGTGGAAAGGAACTCTGCTTTCTGCAGTGGGTTGAACTAAAGGTGCTATCTCCTTGCTTCAGTTTCACAGAATCAGGCAGAAAGTAATGTGACAAAACCACACTCCTAAATGGTTCCGAGGTGACATGGGAATACCTATACAGCATACAAGAATAATCACCTGCAGTAATTAATAATAATAATCATCACCTGCAAGGCTGCCTTCAGAACCATTTAAAAAGAATGATTCTCAATGTCATTGTGGGCCAACAAGAAATGCAAGCTTAAGGGAAGGCAAGGTCCAGTTGCTCTACCACCTAATATGACAGACAAAATTGTCCACTGGTTAATAGAAAAATTCTCTTATTTCACCAAATCGGACTGGGCAGAGATCAGAGAAAACATTTCTCAACATCTGAGACAATGAACTGCTAATCTGACACTCCCTCAGTGCCAGCATAGAGGCTCTTCCAGTGTTGCAAACTCTGCAATTTTATCACTAGTCTCATGGAACTTCATGTTATTTCAGAAAAGGCAGCTGCCAAAATCAAGCGATAGGACAAAGATTGCAGTTTTCATATTAAAAAAAAAGTTTCTAGCCCTCAAAGCTGATGGGAAAAGCTTGAAAAACATGACTTGTGTCACCTAAAGCCTCAGAAGCCAAATAAAAAGAAAACATAACTTATTCCTGTTTCGGTTTTTTAAAGTCACCAAGTTTGAAGTCAATTCCTGCTTTGTTGGGGTCTGACTCATGAGTTTGAGCATATGGAGATGACAATATTGCTCTGCCCTGACCAATGCTGGAAGCCCAAGAACAGTGGGTTATCACAGCCATGATCAAAAATAAAAAGTGTTAGTTTCATAATATGCAAATTAGCAAACATGGTGACCTTCAGGACTAGGTGGATGTTCTAGTCTTTCAATGGTGTTTGAAGGTGAAAACTCAGATCAAGGACATATATCACCTTTGCAGATGCCACCTACACATCAGCTGTGAGAAAAGTCACCACCTCTCATCTTTTGTTTTAGTAGCAGGTAACATGGAACAAAGGAGCCCTGGTTCATTCTGCTGGATTCAGAGTTAGAGCTATGAATGGATTTGCTGTATTAGTTAGGGGTTAAATCTTAAAAGTGACAGATTATGTGCAGCAATTGCATGAGCATACATGGTTAAGTGGGTGCATAAGATGCCTCTCACCCATTCTTTCATGGCTGAGCAAGGGTCTCCCAGATAGCGTGGACAGATTTCTCCTGTGCTCTTTGGAGTACTAGCCTCTCCACACCATCACATAATCCAACAAACACACCAAAGGGAATGATTTGCTCCACCTTAATGGACAAAGCAGATTACTCATCCACCATGCACAGTAAGCAGCCCTAGAAGAGATTGTCTCCCTGGGGAGATGGTAGACTCCGAAAAGGTAAGAATTTCACTGGGGATTGGAAACTCCTGTATCAATGAGATTATTCTCTTCCAAGAGGGAGTTCCCCCTGCCATCCGGAAGCAGACTTTGGAGACAGGAGACAGCATGGTAACAGAAAGGGGCAAGAGCAGCTGATTCCTCCTCTGTACAAACATAGTAGTGTGACCCTGAAGAGCTATCACCCATAACATTCTGGCCACCTAACAATTTCCTATATTTCCCCAACTCTTCCCACAGTACTGAACAGGCTACATTGTTTTCACGACTCAGGCTGCAGGAGACCTACTCACTGGATATTGCTTCAACCCCTTCACTTGTACCTCCAGCTTATTTGTGTTTTTGAATTCACTGTTTCAAGAGTCTGGAGCAGCTTTTGCACGCTCCTGGTTGCTTCTGCAAATATGGTCTAGGAACTCAAACCAATGCCCCAAACCTGCCTCTTGAAATACTGACAACTTGTGAATGTTCATACTTCACTTTTAAAAATCCCCTATAAAAATAAGCAATTCAACCAACTGATTGCATACTAAGTTACTCTACTGTAAGAGTATTGAGTAGGATCTTTTATGAAAGTTTGTAAAGCACAGAACTGAATACTCATGAGCTGTATAAAAGTTATGGTTATGAATGCATGTATATGTATGTAAGCAGATTCTGAATGAACTTTCCCCTAACATCCAGTGTTGAGCTGGGGAAACGGACTTCAGGAGCTGATTTCCTTTGCCTGGACACACCCACCTGCCTAGGTGCTCACCATGATGGAATTGCTTGCCCAAATGATCACCGGTGGCTGGTGTTGGATCCCCAATCTCCTGGTTATTGGGGCAGGAGTAATAAAGGGTTGTTATCCTTGTTGTGTGAACACAGGGCAGCAGAACTGTACCTGGCATACCCTCCACTAACAGCTGAAATCTCTGAGAGCTGAAGTGGGTGGCCCTGAAGACATCTTGGTGAGTGGCCAGCGGGGTGGCTGTTCGAGAGGCGTGGTGAGTGGGCAGCCAGGTGGCTGGTAGAGAGGGCCAGAGCAGAGCTCAGCAGAGAGGCATGGCAATCGGCCGTTGGGGCAACAAGCAAGTGCCCGAGCAGCAGAGAGTGTAAGATGCCTCCTTGCCCACCCCCTCCTTCTACCCAGGATAGGAGATGAACCTCTGAACTCTGGGCTGCACTGGCCAAGGACAGCAACTGTGTCCAGAGTACAAAGAAGTGATGAGCACATTAAAGCGACTTTTGGGTTGCTGGACTTAAGAACCTGAGAGGAAAAGGACACTGCCCAACTTACTTGGGGGTGGGTCTTTTGTTCATGGTTTATGTTTATGAACCCTAGTGTTTACCCAAATTAATGCTGAGTTACTTCCCTCCTTTTATAAAAAGTTTTTGCTACACTCATACCCTGTGCTTGCAAGGGGAGAAGTATTGCCTCTTAGAGGCACCCACAGATGGTGGGTAATTGTCCCCGGTCACTGGGTGGGGGCTCGAGCCAGTTTTGTGTTGTATTGTTGAAAAGGAACTCCTAGATATTGAACCCTTGTTGCTGCTGGCTCCAAGTGGCAGAACGGTTATATATATATATATATAGAGAGAGAGAGAGAGAGAGAGAGAGAGATATATATAGACAGTATCTCACAACATGGTGATCAAGCAGGGAGGGGGCTCAATCAGACAATAGTGGCTTCAGAACCATTGTCCCACCCAGGAAAAAAAGTCAATGAGAAACCATCAAAGCAAATAGGAACAGTTTGAAACGGAAAAGAAAATTACAGCCTTTGACAACTAAGAAACAAGGGCCTTTTCCCCACCTTGAATACCTGTAGTGACTAAAGAACAAAACAAAAAGCCAGCAAACCCTTTTAAAATGGAAGAGGTTTGAAATGAAATCCTTGGACAAACTGAAGGACAGCCTGCAGGTAGGAAGTTGTGCATGAAATCCTGGATCCTCCCAGTAGCTAGTGGGCACATGGGGAAATTGTTCAAAGGCAATAGGTAACTTGTATTAGAAAAGGGAGTTTATCCAATATGAAATGTAAAGCCTAAGGTTGAGTTTTTGTTTATTTTCTGTGTAATCTGTAGATGTTTACTTCCCTTACTACTTCATCTTTGAATCTGTAGTTTTTGTACTGAATACGTATTTTGTTTATTTTTACCCCAAGCAGGTCTCTGCTGTAGAAAGTGTGAGGACTGTGTGCACCAAAGTGAACTGATAACTGGGGTGGGGGCGCTGGTTTCATGCTTTCAGTAATGCTGAACCAGAGGGGTCCAAATGTCTGGTAACTAAGAACACAAGGAGGAAGGATTTGGGGAGACTCAGGATTGGAAGGGCTCTTGGTGTCATTCTGGAAGAAATAACTAGGCTGATGAGAGCAAGGGAAGGACCTTATGCTTGTGCTGGCAAGTGGCATCAGGGATTTGAACCACAGGCACTAAGGCACCCCAAGATTACATCCCAAGGGCTGACAGAACCCCATACTGGTCTGGGTAGTCGACAAAACGTCACAGGCACCCATAGGGCTCATTTGTATCCATGAGGCCTTTTGAAAAGTACAGTTCTAAGAACTAGTCCAACCCACAGCCATAGCAGAATCTTTAACACGTTGGGATCACAACTCGGGCGCTGTGTCCCACACCTGCTAACCATGCTGCCTCTTACAGTACTTTTACAAAAAAAATCAACATCAGCCACATTATTCACTGGTACTGGTTATTTGCAAGGTAAGATAAGCAGATGGTACAATCTTTAAGCCTCAGTTTCAACTTGATGAGGACTAAAAACCCTCTGTGATTAGCTCTTCCAGTATGAAGCGAAAATCACTATTAAAGCATAAGATACAACATGACATTCTTTACATAAAGCATTACTGTTAGCGTGCTTCTAGGAAACGGCTCAAAAATGAAACGTGTTGTCCTCATGTATTTCTGTCCTTCATGTGGAAAAGGGCAGATTAATTCATTGGCTCCAGCCCACCCACTGTTGGCATAGCGCACATCAAGGTATGGCTGTCATGAAGAAACAGCGTATGCTAAGTCTTATGTTTCTCTTCACCCTTTGTGAGCGGGCACTGAACATTAGACAGCATACCAGTAGGAGTTGTGTCTCCAGCTGTTTCGTGAAGAAGGCACACAATCTGTTTCGGTCTCCATCGCCTTCACTTTTAATACCTGTAGGAGTGCCTCATCTCATTCACTGAAGACAAAAGGTTTCATTTTCAATTAGATCTGTGCTGGAGGTGGAGGAGAAATAACAAGGCATACTAAATCACCGGCACAAACAGCTGAGAAATAGAGAAAAATACAATACTACGAATATATAAAAAACAAACACACACAAACTGATCTACTTTCATAGCAGCAGGTCCAAAATTATACAAAGGCTCATTCCATCTCAAGTCCAAGATAATAAAATGAGTTATAACCCATTTTCACTAAACTCTGGGCTTCATAAAAGAAGGTCATTTCTCCATAATACTTCTCCACACATAGTAGACTAAATGTAAGGGAGAGTGCATCTGATTTATGGTAATATTAAAAAGCATGGTCCACTTGGCTTATGTACATTGATAAGCTCTTGTAAAAGCAACCAAGTACACCCTCAAAACATTATGGAATATTACATAAAAACAAACGGTCTTTACCCATGTGTCTTCCTTGTGTCTAATTTTAAATTATGATGATATAAATAAAATATGATTCTAAACTACCACCATAATGAACTATAACCAAGTTTAAAGTTACACATTAAGAACATTTGGATCTTATTACCATAAGATTTGTAGCTGATTGATTCTATATGCCAAACTCATCCCTGGGGCAATTCCACTGAAGTGAACATAGCTACATGAGAGATGAATTCAGCCTTAATGTTTTTAGGATATTTCACTTAAAAAACTCCTTATGGCTAAACTCCTATTGCATTTAATGGGAGTTTTTCCTGAAGAAGAAATTCAGAATTTATCTCACAATCAAGTGAGAATGTATGCTCTTTTAAAGCAGGAGCTGTCTCCCTCTCAGTGTTTTGGAAGTGCATAGCAGAAGTTTGGATGTTATTAAAAATAATAAAAGACTGCAAGGCTGTGGAAGCAGGGAGCTTGTCCACTACATATTCCGTAAAGCACTAAGCATGCTGGGAATTTTTTTAAAAAGATGCCTAAGTATCTTGGGCAAGTCAGGAAAATTATACCTGTCATCAGCACCCATCAAAATGAAAGCAATTCAAAGCACACACATAGGGTTAATTAGCTAGTTCTTAGAAGTTAATTAATTAACTTGTGAACAACAACAACAGGTCCCAACAACTTGATTCATACAACTATAATCTGTTTTTAAAAAAAATCCTAAAATATTTGAGAACATTTCCAAAAAAGATATCATTTTCACTTATCAGGCTTGTGATAACATGTGTAAATATTTTTGAAATGCCCCACAGGTCAGAGAAAATACAAATTGACAAATAGAAAAGCTCCAAACTGGTTTATAAAATAAATAGTGACTAGCATTTAAAACACTTAACTGAAATCTAATCCTACACAGATGAAGCAGAGAGGTTATGCAAGAACTAGCAATTTATTCTTTGCTCAGCAGCCAGGATAGGGCACTGCTTTAATAATCCACACTACAATAATTCTTTTTGCATGAAGTTTTACATTTCATATTTTAATTGTGATTAAACAATTTCTGCTTTGTTTTATGAAGTATATTAGTATTATTTAACAGCATTTTAATTCTTCCACAGAGATGGAAGAATGATTCCAAATAGTTGAAACATATTCTGTATCAATATTTTATGCTGTACTGGAGTAGAGTGGAACATTATCCATTCAGGGTTTGAACTGCAAAAAATTCAATAAGTGCATAACTTTAATTAGACTGCAGCTGAGCAGAACTGCTCATCTGGCCTGCTTAACAGCTGGTCCAAATCTCTTGAGTAAGGGGCAGAGTCTCACAGAAACATTTTATGAGGCCACGCACTGAGAAATACAGGATTTTATTATAAAGGCAGACAGGCTGTTGAATATATTTCCAATTCATGAAGAAAATTTGGTGCTTAAGTGGCCAGTATGCCATAAAGTGGGAACATGCTTAGATAGCATATTCTTCCTCTTATTGTCCTCACAATCGGGATCAGCAGCTCTTGTTCTTAGTCTCTAAGCATTCTTGTCAAGTGCATCTTCCAAGCTGACACCACCTTCATGTCCTCCTTCAGCATCTTGAACCATGTTTTTCTAGGTCTTCCTTGTGGTCTTTATCCCACCATGGCTACTAGCTCTTGTACTCTCTGGCCAATATACTGCACATCTCATGGTCTCACATGGCTACGCCATCTCAGTCAACACTCCCTCAGCTTTCCCATGATGGGAGCTACCTGCATTATTGCTTGTATTGTTTCATTGTATAGCCTATCAGCTCTTGTCTTACCCAGCTTCCACCTGAGCATTCTTCATGTCAATAGCGTGAAGTAGTAGTTCTTCTCTCTTCCTCATTGGCCAGCATTCCAACCCATAAGTTGTGGCTGGCCCAATCATGATCTTATACACTTGGCTTTTTAATTGGCTTATTGTATTCTTAGAGCAGAGAATTCCTGTCAACTCTCTCCATTTATACCAAGTGCTCTTCATGTCACTCCCAACAGCCGTGTTCACATTCCCATCATGGCAAAACACTGAACCAAAATATTTAAATTGTTGCACAGACTAACTCTATACCATCTAGTTTTAATAGCATCTCATTGTCTCTTTCAATGAAGCATTGCAAGTATTCCTTCAGCATATTGATTTATGCTTATATATATTTATAAAAACAGCCTCACATGTGGATCTTATGACAAGTTTGCAATAAATTTTATCTGGCATTCCTCAGAAATGAATACTTATACATAAAAGTATGAAGGAAATAGAAGCATAAAGCAGCTGAGCTGGCCTAGAGCAGCAGCCTGCCGCCAAGCCAGTTTTACAGATGCTGGCAAGGTGACAAGGGAAATGTGAGTGGTAAAGAAAGCGCCAAAGGTTGGGGTGTGTCAGACATGCAGTTGTGACTCACATTATTATTGCAATTACTGCACAAGATGGAAGGTCACAACCTTTTGCATAATATTACTGGATAAAGTGTCCAATATGCCAGGTGCAAACTTGGAAAATCACTTAAGTCACTTCATAATGAGCTCAAAAGTCTGAAGCTTTCCAAGTCGCACATTTCTGAAGGCCACAGATGCTGATTCTGTAGCACACTTACTTAAAATGCAACTACCACAGCAGCTCAAAACATGAACAAAAAGTTTTACAGGAGAAAAGTTGTTATACAGCTACCTAGAAAGTGGTGAGTACTTAAAAATTAAACAAAACCACTGTATCCTCCATACCAGCGGTCGGCAGCCTTTCAGAAGTGGTGTGCCAAGTCTTCATTTATTCACTCTAATTTAAGGTTTCGCGTTCCAGTAAAATATTTTAACGTTTTCAGAACATCTCTTTCTATAAGTCCATAATATATAACTAAACTATTGTTGTATATAAAGTAAATAAGGTTTTTAAAAATGTTTAAGAAACTTTATTTAAAATTAAATTAAAATGCAGAGCCCCCTGGACCAGTGGCCAGGACCCGGGCAGTGCGAGTGTCACTGAAAATCAGTGTGTGGGCCGCCTTCAGCACGCATGCCGTAGGTTGCCTACCCCTGCTCTATACCTATACATCATGCACACAGCTGGACTATACAGAAACAGGCTTGTGTTACTGCGGTGCCACCTCTCTCGCCACCAGCCTGCAGTTGTTAGTTCCCATGCCTGTTGTATTTTAACAATCTTAGGGTTGGTCTACACTACAGGCTTATGTCAGTGTAACTATGTCATATGTCACTCGGGTGTGGGAAATCCCAGCCTAACTCCATGTGAAGACAGTGCTACATTGATGGGAGGGCTTTTCCCATTGACATAGCTATTGCTAGGGTGACCAGACGTTCCGATAGAATTGGGAGACTGTCCCAATTTTTAGTTGTTTGTCCGGCGTCCCGATATTTTGCTTCGGCGGCACTCTGGCTTTTTTGTTTTGGCGCATGGGGCAGCAAAAAACCTAGAGCCAGCCCTGATGGCGGTTGGGCCTGTGACTGCCCTGCCCCGTGTCCCGATATTTTGTTCTTGTCATCTGGTCACCCTAGCTGTTGCCTCTCGGGGAGGTCAAGTACTTACGCCAATGGGAGAAGCGCTCCTGTCGGCGTAGACAACATCTTCACGAAGCAGTGTGGCTGCCCCACAGCAGTGATGTGTGTGTAGACAAGCCCTTAGTTAAAGACCGGGCTTTGGGGCTGGTGTAGTATTTTATTATGTACTAAGCACTACAGACAATGAGCCTCTGATCTGATTGGGGGCTTCCAAGTGCTACTGCTGCATGAATAATCAGCACCAACCTGTCTACATCCAGACCACCAACATGTTGTGAACTGTGTGTGCTTTCTGCCTGCCTCTCCCTATCTACAATAGGAGGAGTTCTGTCTTTAGTGGGCGTGCTCCATTGCAAGGTGGGTTTGCTGCCTCAGACACAAGAACCAGCTTCCCAGACAGTCTTCTCAACAGGAGGTTACCTGGAGGAGGTTTACAGCTACCTCCCCACCCGTCCTTGCAAAGTTAAATCTGATCAGCATAGAAACTGAACGTGCCAGGAGCAGTGGCGGATTAAAGCATGGGCTCGTGAAGCCCATGCCCAGGGGCCCCGGCCAATTTGGGGGCCCCTGCAGGGGTGCCAGAACCTGTATAGAAGTGAGGAGATGGCCACCAGCACTGTGGTCCTGCCACCTGCTCCTCCTCTCCCTCCCCCACCCCCAGATCCCACCGCCCTGCTCCTCCTCTTCCGCTGCAGTCACACCCCCTGGCCAGGTCAGAAGCCAGGCTATGGTAACGTGACCATATTCTTCCTCCCCTCCCCCGACAGAGCTGGCCTGAGCCACCTCCACCCCACCTCCTGCGCAGAGCCGGCCTGAGCCCCTGCCACCCCTACGCAAAGCTGGCCTGAGCTGCTCTTATCTGCTGCATGGGGATGGCCCGAGCCCTGCCACTTTCCCCGCCACAAGCCCCTTTTGGGGGAAACTGGGCATTTGTCCAGTTTGCTCTTGCCAACTGATGATTGCCAAAAAAGTCAGTCAGGACTGGGGCAGGGCTTAAAAAAGGGGACTGTCTGGGCCAGTATGAGTCTCTGATCACCCTAGGTTGTGGTAAGAGCCACCCAGGGAACCCGGGCTGCTGTGGGGAACCCTGGACCTTCCACCTGCCTTTGGTGGGGTGCCAGGGTGCCCGAAAGCAGTCTCCGACCCATGTCCCGGCCCCCCAGGGCTCCCCACACTGGTTCGGACTCCCTAGGCAGCTCTTACCACAGCCTGGCTCTGACTTGGCCAGGGAGTGGGGCCCTGCAATACAGTAGCACACAAACCAAGTTGCGGTCTATAATTACAGGTGCAAGATCTTTTCAGAAGAATTTGTAAACTTGTTAGATACAACAATACACCGTACAATTTACATTATTAAATCCTAGACCAAGCTCGTTTTTATTTTAGAGTATTCAATCTCATCCAGTATACCCTGTATTTTAAAACAAATGTTTGTAATGCATTAGTTCAACCAAACACCTTTTAGGCATCCACCACTCACACTGATCCTTTATGGAAAAAGTCCTATACAATGCAAAAGAAAAATGCTGACCTGTGTTTTTCAAAATCCTATAGAAATAAACAGGTAAGCACATCCCATTTACAGAATTCAATAGAATCGTCCTATAGAAATATCATTACTCTTAAACTGTATATAATCATATTGATTTCATCTTTATTAATGCCTATAGGACTTTTCCATGACTACGAGAGTTCAGAAGAACATTTGATTTAATAGAGAGACTTTTGCTTCACTATCAGTCACTCGAAACACATTCAGCTAGCTTTGTACTTTTCCAAAATAGAGACAGAAATGCTTGTTTTCCTATTCAAATGCCACAGACACTCAGCCAAGTAGAGAAAAAGCAGGGATTCATCTAGTCCAGAGGTTCTCAATCTGCGTCCTGTGGGTTGCTTGCAGCCTAATCAGCACAGAGCTGTGGCTCATGTCATATCCTCAGGGCCATACAGGTAGTATTGGATGCAACCCACATAAGACATTGTGGGCCACATATGCGGTAAATAGGTGGAGAGCCACCATTCTAGTCCATTGGACAACGGATACATTTTGGTATATATATTTTTAAACAGTGTAAGTATTTACCTATATTTGCCTTAAGTTTTTTTATGCAATATCTATGCCAACAACATTATGTAACATTCTGTTGTGTTTCACAATAAGTCTCCGGGAGAGAAAGCTCTTCCTGTTCCTGGCCTTGCCTAGAAAACATGCTCCATCCCTGTCAGTGAAGCAAGTTATGTCCTAGGTACTGTACTTCATTTGTTAGCTTCAGTTGTTGGCTACAAGATTAATCACACACTCAGAGATAGTGCTTTACAATACTCAGTTTTGACCCATTTAAAGTTAGTCTCTGGTCATGATGTTCAGGAATTTAAGTTCCACAAAAACTCAGGGACTTAAACATTCACCATTTTTCCTCTGCTTCATACAATTCTGAGTGATTTAAAAAGATGGAACATTATCATCCATTTCCCGTCAGGGACAGAGAACCCGTGTAAAGATGAATGTGCTGCCAGGCTCCTCTAATGTCTCCAAATGTATCATTTTAAAATTTCATAAGATTTTTCCCCACTAAGCTGAATAATGCCTATAGTGCTTTCTCTTGTATATCGCAAGCAAAAATATCTTAGAAAATACTAACGCCAAGGATACACTTAACATTTCCAACGTTAAGATTTCACACTAGAGTGCTTCAGTCATAGAACTCAAATAAGTAATCTTCAAGCAGAGTCACTGCAGCATCATTCCTGTAAAACTACATTTTTCTGCTATATTAGCCTGCCCTACAGTAAGCAATACAGAGAAAGGTCAGGACACTAATGGAACTTGTGCTATTCAGTGATCACTCAATACAGTACTAGCAAGAGATTTCTTTATTCTGTGTCTGGTTCCAACTGGCCATGCCAAACAAGAGCTTCACAATGCCCTGTCCAGATTCTGTCTGGGAAGGTCAGCTCTTAAATCCACAGTCCTCAATCCCACATTTTCCCTTCCAAGCCAAAACTGAACACTTAGAAAACCAACAATAACACAATTAAAAATACTTGTATCCCATTTAATGACTAAACTTGCTAACAATGTTCTATTTGTCTTTGAGGTGACCTGTCCTCTCATTTGCACCTGCAAGGCTTCCTTGGAACATCAGTACTACAGCTATCGTGTTGGTCCATATACTAGATGGAAATGATAGAACTGTCAATAATAATGCAGAAAAGGCAAAAGTGTTTCTGTTCTGTGTCTGGGGGAAAACAGATAATATAGTCATAGTGTACAACACACTTTTCATTCCACTAGTATCTCTTGAGGATGTTAAACAGCAGCTACTAAAGTTAGACATTTTGAAAATCAGCAGATAACTTATATCCAAGAGTTTTCCCATGACTGTTGATTCTCAATAAATTTTGGAACACTAGGCAAGTTCTAGGAGACTGGAAGAAAACTAATGTGCCAATATTTAAAAAGAGTAAACAGGATGAACTCAAGTAGTTATAGGCACATCAGTCTGACGTTGATCCTGGGCAAGACAACGGAGTGGCTAATACAGGATTCAATTAATAAAGAATTAAAGGAGGGTAATGTAATTAATGCCATTCAACAGAGGTGTATGGAAAATAGATTCTGTCAAACTAATGATTTTTTTATGAGACTGCAAGTTTGGTTAATAAAAATACTAGTGATGACGTAATATACTTAGGCTTCTGAGAAGCATTTTACTTGGTATCACATGACATTTTGATTTTTATATCTTTCTAGATTTTTTAAAATTAACATGGTGCACATTAAATGCATTAAAAGTTAGAATACTGATAAGTCTCCAAATGTAACCATTATCAGAGAATCATCATAGAATGTGTGCGTTTCCAGTAGTGTTCTGCAGGGGTTCTTGGCCCTATGCTATTAAACATTTTTATTAATGACCTGGAAGAAAACAAACCCACCACTGATAAAGTTTACAGAAGACCCAAAAATTGGGAGTGTGGCAAATAATGAAGAGGACAGGTCACTGATACAGAGCAATCTGGATCACCTGGTAAACTGGGCACAAGGGGAACAACATGCATTTTAATATGGCTAAATTTAAAGCGATACATACAGGAACAAAGTAGGCAGGCCATACGTACAGGATGTGGGACTCTATTCTGGGAAGCAGCCACTCTGAAAATGATTCAGGGGTCACGATGTATCAGCTGAACATGGGCTCCCAGTGCAATGCTGTGGGCAAAAGAGCTAACACAATCCTTGGATGAAGAAATAGGGGAATCTTGAGTAGGAGTAGATAAGTTATTTTACCTATATGGCTCTGGTGCGACCACTGCTGGAGTACTGTGTCAAGTTTTAGTGTCCAAAATTCAAGAAAGATATTGATAAACTGGAGAGGGCTCAGAGAAGAGCCACAAGAACAATTAAAGTATTAAAAAATATGCCTTATACTGATTGAGCTCTTTGAGTTCTATCTGTTTAGCTTAACCAAGAGAAGGTTAAGGGGTGACTTGATTACAGTCTATCAATACCAAATATTTGATAAGTCTCTTCAATCCAGCAGAGAAAGGTATAACCTCATCCAATGGCTGGATGTTGAAACTAGACAAACTCATACTGGAAATAAGTGCTAAATTTTTAACAATCAGAGTAACTAACCATAGGAACAACTTACCAACAGTCATGGCAGCTGCTTATCTGAAACCTTCTTGGGGAAAATGGCAGAGAAAGCACTTTTTCTCCCCTCTTTCTGGGATTTGGAGAAAGCATCACCTATTTTTTCCATAGTGCATGTCTGTCTCGGGCGACAACCTCATTTGACCGCAACCACGACGTCTTCACCCACCACTGCTGTTTGCAGACATTGTTTCCCATCAGAGTCGCACAGCAACATTTTTCATGAAGCAGTGACAGCTCTCATGACCCCAAATCATATTGACATTTTTGTTTTGCCTTATGCACCTCTTCATACATCTGCTAGACCCCAGTGACTCCAACATTAATTTCTAACAGTGAATGCATTCTTGTTCTCAATTTTATGTTGAGTAAGATATCAGAAAGTGACAACCCATTCTTCATTGGTGCCATTCTGTAATTTAACATTCCTAAACATGGCTCAAGAGTCTGACTCTGAATCCTTTTTCAATCGGCACTTTATTATTTTGACATTGTTTTCCATCAACACATTGCACTGGGGATAATGAGGACTAGCAGTTACATGTCTAAAATTATACTTCTCTGCAAACTTCTATCCCACGCCCATTAAACTGGGCTCATTGTTAGCCATCAATATGTCAGGCATACCTTTAGTTTTATCTCTAGTAAGGCTATCTCAGGGAAGTGAGAATTACAGTCTAGACCAAGTACATAGTTTTTCTTCCAGCCAACATAGACAAGTCTATGCCTGCTCTGTTCCAGGGGACCAAATTTTTCCTGTGTTACCAACACAGACTCTTTTGTTTGCCTTGGCCTATATTTTTGGCATATGTTGTTCATTTGAGGCCAATATAAAACCATCTCTGGCCCTTCTCTGATTTTTCAAGCCCTACATGTTAACATTTTTTTTTCTGTACACCTTAGAATGCAGTATCCTAGGGCCTTTGAAGGGACTTCCATCTAGGACTGAGAGATCCCCCTTACATTGATAACAGGGGCTGGAAACATGCCATCCTGGCCATCCTATCCTAGTACCCTGTAGAACATAATTAAGTCTCTCACTCTGACCAGTAGCTCTGGCAGTCGCAGTTCACATTTCATCTGAGACCTGAAAAGGGTGTCCCCCCACCCCTTTCTTTTTTAAAATTCAGACTGACGTGCAAAAATCCAACCGTGGATTTTGCTCTACTGCACATTTGTCAAATGTATTTTCTTAATTTCTTTTTACTCCTGGTCCCATGCAGCGTTCAGTGATTACTCAGGGTTAAATACTTGCAAGATCTCTCTTTATTCTGCGTCCAGTTCCAAGTGGCTGGGAATAAGAAGAGTTTCAGTATCCTGCCCAAACTCTGTCTGGGAAGCTCAATCCAGAAAGTGACAGTTGCCAATATCATAGAACTTAATTACATTAAGAAAAGGCAAATAAGTATGGCATACTTTGTCATATTCCTGGAAGAAGAGTGTCTGTAAGGGCACTGAAGCAATTAAGTCAACTGCTGCCACACAGGCATTTACATCTCTGAATTGAAATAAAGCATAAGCTAGATCTGAAAGGGGGAAAAAGCCTACTATGCATTAATACTAGAAGCAGGCTCAGTTTGAAGCTGTGTACTAACTCCAAAAATCAGTGAAAGGTTTGACAGGGAAAAATGTATTAGTATCATAGCTCGATCCAAGTTTCAAGGGCAGAATTGAAAGCATACTTCCAAACACAAAAACTGTTCCCACTTCCCAGACAGCATGTTCTCATAAAAAAAAAGTTTGTGGTCCTTTAATTTATATCTCAAAAATTAAGGCACAACAGGGTGGGGGAAGTGGAGAAGTGCTCTTGATCTAATTTTTAGGTCAGCCTGGGCAAAAACAACCAGCAAGAGCTGGTTGGCTCACTTGCAATCACAAAACCAAATAGCTATGTCAAACAATGTACTGCAAATTCATCTTCAGAGCACACTGCATGCCGACAATTGCTGTACTAATGATAGGTACTTGGAAGGCAATCCATTAAAGTCCACAGCACACTTGGAAAGCATTTTTCCCCTTCTTGCCGCTCTTCAAATATAGTTCCTCTCAAGGTTTCCCCACATATTCACCTCTTCATTAAAGGCCTGATACTTCCACAGACTACAAAAGGTTCTGTATCTTTATGTAATTCAATGGGTTTTGGATGAGGTGCTATGTTGATAGGTTAACAGCACGGTGCTATAATGGGAGCTGCACACCTATTGACTGCCTTCTGGTGGCGGGGTGTGGAACTGCAGTCCATTTCTGCCCTGGCATCCCGGCCAAGGGGGTGGAGAGTGGCAGGGAGCAGGGCAGCCATGGCTTGGCCCTCTGGCCAAATCATGAAGTCCAAATGAACGCCTTTGGGGGTAGTAAAGGGTCTAATAAATGAACTGTTCCTTTTTGCTTGCTAGAGTCATCAGTTCCAGCTCTGGATCCTTTAAATTCAGCCCTTTGTTTGGGCTCGCAAATAAACCCTGTTTCCTTCTTGGAGTTTATGCCAACCTGGCTGGTAGGGGAATCCGGGCCCACCCAGCTAGTCATTTGGGTGACCAGCACACAACTGGCTCTGCAGAGTAAGGCAGTTCATCAGTCCTCAACACAATTTCTATGTGCATCTTCATGAGTATTCGTAGATAACCAATTTTGCGATTCCTACTCATTTGTATTAGGAGCAAGTCTGTTCTTCATTTCTTGAAGAGTAGCTATAGGAGCAATCTTCTGACACACTATTTTATTTGGAGAGCCACATTCAAATTTACATCAGAAAAATACACGTTTTTAAATCTACCACCTTTTCTCTCATTTACAACTCTTAGAATGGCTGCAGGAAGCTAAACAAGGCCATCCCAACAATATCTGGCAGCTGACTCTGGGACAGCTAGGATTCTATTAAAGATAAGTTCCGTAGAAAAATCTATCAATGATGTTTTTAAATGCTGCTTACCTTCTCTAACATCTCAGATCTGTTACTTATAATTGTTACAAGTGCTTTAGTTAGGGATGAAAAGAAAGCAATATAGCAGAACACAAAGCTACTAGCAGTAGCAGTGTGGCCTAGCAGACAGAAGCACTAATATGAGACTCTGGTAACCTGGTTTTGCCTCCTATCTCTGCCACTAGTTTGTTGGGTGGCTGACCTTGGGCAAGCATCATCCTTCCCTGTGACTCACTTTCCCAACCTGTAAAATAGAGAAAATCCTTTGTAAAGTGTTTTGAGATATCTGGATGAAAAGGCACTATATAAGAGTGAAGCACTATTACATTATAATAAAAAAGGTAGGATTAAATACAGTACCTTCTCTCTAAGCTATTTTTGAAAAAAGTAAAAGCACACCTATTTTTATTTCTAGGAGTATTTTTAAAAATTTCTCCTTCAAATTTCTTTTTTTCCAAACACTTTTTCTTCTCAGAGAAGGAAATCAAGAGAGGAGACTCATTTCCTCCTCATAGCAGGCGCTCTCTTGATCCTTTCTCTCCGTATTAATCCAAACTAAGGAAAAGGACACAGACATCAGGTAGAATCAGTGAGTTCTGCTCCTGCAATTCTGCAGCATTTAACACAGTTCTAAAGCAAGACTCTTGCTTCCAATATGTTTTGTAATTGCACCATACTGCGACCTACACTAACGGAACAGTTATCCTATATACAGCACCAAAAACCAAAAATTTTGGAGGTTACAATTAAGAGCGACTATAAAGTAGTTCTCAACAAGAAAAGAAAAAGAAAAGAAAAGGAAAAGAAAAGGAAAAGAAAATCTAAGTCAGAAATAAGAACCACAAGAAACAGAACGCATAAATGTGAAGCAAAATGAAAAGAAGAGCTCTCTCAAGGTGTCTCAAAGTTCCAAAGTAAATCTGGCACTGAAAAGATACAAGACACTGAAAAAGCTGGCTTAGTCACATCCTACAGAGGGTTTTTTGGTTTGTTTTAAGAGCATCAGTTCTGAGACAATCAAAAACATGCACAGGAACTTGGACTAAGTTCTTCAGCTAAGTAGTCAGTCATTCAGGACAAATGTTGATTCCCCACCCCATGCATGGATAACAAAAGATTATTTTTATGTTTTGATTATGAATTTAGTATGCTCCATCCTCTGTATCCATCTGTACTGAAATGTTACAGGTGACAAAATCTTACCTCAGCTTCAATATGTAATAAACGTGGAGGTGTTTAATTCTTATTACTATTCTATCTGGAACGGTTACTAGTATGGTGTTTCTGTACCATATATGGCAGTGGGTATTTCACCCTAGGTGGTCTGACTAGGTAGCTGAGCCTGTCCACCTAGGAAGAGGGAGTAGATCCTGTCTAGTAATCACCAAGCTGCTTACACTTAAAGGATATTGAGAGACCACACCAAAGTGAGTAACCTTAATGGCTTTAGTTCATCTTACGGAGTACCAAAGCCAACTTGAGCAGGGTGGGTCAGATTGAGTCATACCAACACTTAGGAGAATCTAGGCTTCCTAGGAAAACACACATTTGTTCTGCGCATTTCCAGTAACTGGAGGGGAGGGGAGAGCCTATCTAGCTCAGTTTGTAGTGAAGCCTAAGAGGCAAAACTAACTATCTGTACAGACTGCTCTTTTAAAATCTCCACCCACCCCATGCTTTGTTCCAACTTGTCATAAATATAAAGGGAAGGGTAAACCCCTTTGAAATCCCTCCTGGCCAGGAGAAAGCTCCTCTCACCTGTAAAGGGTTAAGAAGCTAAAGGTAACCTCGCTGGCACCTGACCAAAATGACCAATGAGGAGACAAAATACTTTCAAAAGCTGGGAGGAGGGAGAGAAACAAAGGGTCTGTGTCTGTCTGTAGTCGTCTTGGCCGGGGACAGAACAGGAATGGAGTCTTAGAACTTTTAGTAAGTAATCTAGCTAGGTATGTGTTAGATTATGATTTCTTTAAATGGCTGAGAAAAGAATTGTGCTGAATAGAATAACTATTTCTGTCTGTGTATCTTTTTTGTAACTTAAGGTTTTGCCTAGAGGGGTTCTCTATGTTTTTGAATCTAATTACCCTGTAAGATATCTACCATCCTGATTTTACAGGGGGGATTTCTTTATTTCTATTTACTTCTATTTTTTATTAAAAGTCTTCTTGTAAAACACTGAATGCTTTTTCATTGTTCTCAGATCCAAGGGTTTGGGTCTGTGGTCACCTATGCAAATTGGTGAGGCTTTTTATCCAACATTTCCCAGGAAAGGGGGGGTGCAAGTGTTGGGAGGATTGTTCATTGTTCTTAAGATCCAAGGGTCTGGGTCTGTAGTCACCTAAGCAAATTGGTGAGGCTTTTTACCAAACCTTGTCCAGGAAGTGGGGTGCAAGGTTTTGGGAAGTATTTTGGGGGGAAGGACGCGTCCAAACAGCTCTTCCCCAGTAACCAGTATTAGTTTGGTGGTGGTAGCGGCCAGTCCAAGGATAACGGATGTAATATTTTGTACCTTGGGGAAGTTTTGACCTAAGCTGGTAAAGATAAGCTTAGGAGGTTTTTCATGCAGGTCCCCACATCTGTACCCTAGAGTTCAGAGTGGGGGAGGAACCGTGACACAACTATTAAATAAAAATACTTCCCCCTCCTCTCCCACAAGAAGGCCATTGGTCAATCTCAGTGGTTCCCAAAGGGAGGAAATGCAGGTGTCTAAAATCTAATTAGACTTCACAGGGTGATAAGTAATTGGTAAACACCAGGGAGTGAACTCAAGTCCTAGTCTGAGAGTGGAAGAATTGCAATATTCCACCTGAGATAGGTAAAGGCAAGAGGCCCAAGAGAGGTGGCCGTACTCAGAAGGTATGTCTACGCTGCCATTAGACACCTGTGGCTGGCCTTTGCCATCTGACTAGGGCTTGCAGGGCTCAGGCTAAGGGGCTGTTTAATTGCTGTATAAATATTTGGGCTCAAGCCCAAGTCCTGGGACCCTCCCACCAGGCCACAGCCTGAGCCCAAATATCTATACTGCAATTAAATAACGCCTTTGCCCGAGCCCGCAGGCACGGGCCAGCTGCGGGTTTTTAATTGCAGTGTAGCCATGCCCAGAGAGACCTGAAAGGGTGAAGAGGTGCAGCTAGCCCCGGGACATTATGTATCTTCAAGGACAGGGGAACTGGCCCATTTCTTCCCCTTCCATTGGGTCCCTCTTTCCCCCAACTTTTTGCAGAACTAGGTTTCCAGATTTAGGGATGTTTTTATTTACTCCAGCCTAAATTCAGCAATTTGTTCCGACCAAAGTTCTTCTCACCCCTGAAGCTCATTAACAGACCCTGGCCCTACAAAAATGTATAGGACTACTCACAGTGCATAAGTTTTTGTAAGGTCAAGGCCTAAGTGTGTGATCAGTCCAGGAAGTGCTAGATGAATGTTCCCTAGTTGCAAGTCATCAGAATTAGAGAAACATTTGAAGATAATCTCTGGAGTACACAACAGATTTTCAGGACAAACTCTTAGTCTCAACCTTTTTTCTTTGCCCCATTACGCATTACATTTCCCACAGGTTTAAGAAATAGGGTTACCCTGGTTTTCAGGATCATAGCCCTAAATGCAGGGATAGATTTAGGAATTTGGGGAGGACAGTAAGAGGATACTTTAATCCCCTCTCACATTTATGAATGTGGGGGGCAGAAGGAGATTGGGGGGCAGAGGCTGGTGCCAGCCAAAGTTTACGTCACAGGAGGAGAAATGGAGCCCAGCTGCTTTGTGTGGAAATTTTGGCATAGCAGCCAACATTATTTATAATGTTTCAAGGAGCTGTTTCAGAATCAGATGGTGCTTCAAGTCTTTCACCCGACAGAGGGTCACATGCACATTGCAGTGAATTTTAGATTATTTTCTGGGTGGTTTTTTTTTGTTTGTTTTTAAAGAGAGGGAGATTTTTTTTAAAACCTTTGAGAGCCACAGTAGCCAATTAACATTAACATATGTGATCAGGATAGCCATCATACCTTTCCTCCAGATTTACCAAGCAATAAAATAGAAGAACTTAAACGCATTACATTTACCAGTCTAAAATCAGAGTCTATTCTTCCTCTCCCTACCTTCTTTAATCCTTTTTTTCCTCTTTCAATGTTTGACACATTCAAGGGATCTCTCTATTACTCTCATTTCTGTCTGTTTAATTGACCCCTTCTGCCTTTCAAAAACAGCATCTCTCTTCCAGGCATCCTCACTTTTTCATCCTTGCCTGTGAGAAGGTCACTGCCACACACTGAGGAATAAGGAGGTGCTAACCCATTAAAAACAGGTTGGAGGGAGAGAATGCCAAAAATTGGTTTAAAATAGATTCTGTATTTCCTTCAGGCACAAAGCACTTGTTTAGGATTCAAACTGTCTAGTTCCTTCCTTGGCAAGACTCAAATACATTCTGCCTTGCAGGAAAGGAATGAGGAAGAGGGGTCCCAGTCCCGACTGGCAGGATGAAAAAACAAACAAACATCTGATCTGACTCTCCTTTTTGCTGAGGAGGAGAGAAAAGGTGAAATTTCGGTGAGGGCAACATACACAGCAACAAAGCACATTCAGAATGCTTGGAGGTCTTTTTGTAAAAAGGCAGATATGTTTGTACAAGAAACTGAGGAACGGTACAACAAGACTGGTTTCAGAGTAACAGCCGTGTTAGTCTGTATTCGCAAAAAGAAAAGGAGTACTTGTGGCACCCTAGAGACTAACCAATTTATTTGAGCATGCTCAAATAAATTGGTTAGTCTCTAGGGTGCCACAAGTACTCCTTTTCTTTTTACAACAAGACTGGCATCCGTAGCCATGTAGAAAAGGTGCAGCCACCCAAAGGAAATAGGTGTTGATATTTAAGGTGTCGTCAAGCATGTAGTCAGAAACTTTTTCTCAGAAATGTAATGTCGAATCTGATTTTCACCTTGCTACATAATGAAGACATAAGGACTACTTGTATCAACTGCATTAACTTCAGAAGTAAATTGCAGAGGTAAAATGATTGCCGAATATTATAGCTGCATTCATTATTTTAGCTATACAGAATAATCAGACAAAAAACCCGTCAGACTTAAGAATAATAATGCTGGGATAAGAAATTTTTGTGAAGGGTTTCTGAGTATATAATATATAACCAACCATTTCACTCCATAATAAATAATTTGAATTTTAACAAGAATTTTTAATGGACCCTCTGGATCTTAGCCTGTGATTTAATCTACCACGTTGCTAAGGCAACCAATGATTATTGCTGTTGGGCAAAATTCATAGAATTGTTAATCAATCTTAATCTAGATCCTTGACATCCGTGGTTATTTGTTCCCCAAGGCAATTACAATGCTTGAGAGAAAAAGTTAAAAATCTTTAAATTCCAAATTAACCAATCATATGACAGCATTAGTAGCTCAGAATACTCTGTTCAGGACTGTGTCTCCCCCAAAGGTTCAAGGTCTGAGAAGCCTCTAATCTAGCTGCCTTTTCTAATGTGCCTGGCCCTCTGACACTTCTGGGGGATATTTATGTGATGCAAGGTTGCCACTGCCACTCTGTAATGTGAGTTTGGGGTTTTTTTTGGTTGGTTATGGGTTGGTTTGTTTGCGGTTTTTTTGGGGGGGGGGGCACATGGCGGAGGAGGTGACAATGGAGTTCAGATTTATATTTGACATAAGAATAGCCTACTGGGTCAGACCAAAGGTCCATCCAGCCCAGTATCCTGCCTACCGACAGTGGCCAATGCCAGGTGTCCCAGAGGGAGTGAACCTAACAGGTAATGATCAAGTGATCTCTCTCCTGCCATCCATCTCCACCCTCTGACAAACAGGCTAGGGACACCATTTCTTACCCATCCTGGCTAATAGCCATTAATGGACTTAACCTCCATGAATTTATCAGATTCTCTTTTAAACCCTGTTATAATCCTACCCTTCACAACCTCCTCAGGCAAGGAGTTCCACAGGTTGACACTGTGCTGAGTGCAGAAGAACTTTCTTTTAAACCTACTGCCCATTAATTTCATTTGGTGGCCCGTAATTCTTATATTATGGGAACAAGTAAATAACTTTTCCTTATTCATTTTCTCCACACCGCTCATGATTTTATATACCTCTATCAGATCCCCCCCTTAGTCTCTTCTTTTCCAAACTGAAAAGTCCTAGCCTCTTTAATCTCTCTTCATATGAGACCCATTCCAAACCCCTAATCATTTTAGTTGCCCTTTTCTGAACCTTTTCTAATGCCAGTATATCTTTTTTGAGATGAGGAGACCACATCTGTATGCAGTATTCAAGATGTGGGCGTATCATGGATTTATACAAGGGCAATAAGATATTCTCTGTCATATTCTCTATCCCTTTTTTTAAATGATTCCTAACATCCAGTTTGCTTTTTTGACTGCCGCTGCACACTGTGTGGACCTCTTCAAAGAACTATGCATGATGACTCCAAGATCTTTCTCCTGACTAGCTATAGCTAAATTAGCCCCCATCAGATGTATAGTTGGGGTTATTTTTTCCAGTGTGCATTACTTTACATTTATCTACATTAAATTTAATTTGCCATTTTGTTGCCCAATCACTTAGTTTTGGGAAATCTTTTTGAACTTCTTCACAGTCTGCTTTGGTCTTAACTATCTTGAGCAGTTTAGTATCATCTGCAAACTTTGCCACCTCACTGTTTACCCCTGTCTACAGATCATTTATGAATAAGTTGAATAGGATTGGTCCTAGGACTGACCCGTGGGGAGCACCACCACTAGTTACCCCTCTCCTTTCTGAAAATTTACCATTTATTCCTACCCTTTGTTCCCTGTCTTTTAACCAGTTCTCAATCCATGAAAGGATCCTCCCTCTAATCCCATGACAACTTAATTTACGTAAGAGCCTTTGGTGAGGGAACTTGTCAAAGGCTTTCTGGAAATCTAAGTAAACTATGTCCACTGGATCCCACTTGTCCACATGTTTGTTGACCCCCTCAAAGAACTTTAATAGATTAGTAAGACATGATTTCCTTTTATAGAAAACCATGCCGACTTTTGTGCAACAATTTATGTTTTTCTATATCTCTGACAATTTTATTCTTTACTATTGTTTCAACTAATTTGCCCGGTGCTGACTTTAGACTGAACTGTCTGTAATTGCCAGGATTACCTGTAGAGCCCTTCTTAAATATTGGCATTACATTAGCTATCTTCCTGTCAGTGGGTACAGTAGCTGATTTAAAGGACAAGTTATAAATCATAGTTAATATTTTCGTAATTTCTCATTTGAGTTCTTTCAGAACTCTTGGGTGAATGCCATCTGGTCATGGTGACTTGTTACTGTTAAGTTTCTCAATTAATTCCAAAACCTCCTCTAGACAATTCCTCAGATTTGTCACCTACAAAAGACAGCTCAGGTTTGGGAATCTCCCTAACAGCCTCAGCTGTGAAGACTGTAGCAAAGAATTCATTTAGTTTCTCCATGACGACTTTATCATCTTTAAGTGCTCCTTTTGTATCTCAACACTTTTAGTGGTATATCAAGTTTAATGACTAGGGAGGCTGTTTGATGTAGTAGTAGGAGCATGGGCCCAGGAGCCAGGCTCTAATGTAACCTTGGCTTTTACATTGTTTACTTCTGTGGTACTGAGCAAGTCACTTAATCTTTTTGTGCTTGATCCAAACCTCTGCTTCATCTAGGTAACAGGGGTGGGGGGCACAATATTAGATTTACCTACCTCAAGGATATTGTGAGGATTAGCTAGTTAGCAATTTGTGTCTTTAAAGCACTTTATTGACTCTAAATATTATTACTAGCCTGTGCAAAGGAGGTTCAATTTATCTTACTTCTATAGTGTGCCAGAAAATAAATTTTCTGTAGTTACTCAATGGAAGAAATCCAAAAATATAAGCTGTGGCAGAGCTCCGACCTTGTCCCCGTGGGTCCCACACTTCTAGGCAGTTTATGCTAGCCTCAGAGGCTCACTGCAATCCTCCACATAGCCCTTTTCTCTCTGGGGCCAGGGTACAGTTTACTGAGCCCTTTTCATCATAAGCCAGCAAGGAGGTTGGTGAGAGAACTCTCACAGTCTCTGTTGCTCCTACAGGCTTATTCCAGAACAGTTTAGCCTCCTGTCCTGACAGGGGCCTGTCTTCCCCTCCCAGGAGATGTTTCTGTAGTGGCAGGTTGGGGGGAAACCAGGCCCGCCCTCTACCCCAGGTTCCAGCCCAGGGACCCTAATGGTAGCAGCTGTTGGCAGCCAACCTTTCACTGCCAGAGTTGCTACATTTCCCTGGACCACTTCCCCACAGCTCTCCCACTTCTCTCTTCTTCAGCCTTATCTTAGGGCTCCCTTACCGATGGCTTGAGGGTGTCTTCATTAACCAGCCCTTCAACCATACTTCCTTTCATAGAATCATAGAATATCAGGGTTGGAAGGGACCCCAGAAGGTCATCTAGTCCAACCCCCTGCTCAAAGCAGGACCAATTCCCAGTTAAATCATCCCAGCCAGGGCTTTGTCAAGCCTGACCTTAAAAACCTCTAAGGAAGGAGATTCTACCACCTCCTTTCCTCTGGCTCTCCTCAGCCTGACTGGAGTGAGCCCTTTTATAGTATCAAAAGGGCCTTAGTTAGAGTCAGGTGTTCACATTACCTTAATGGCCTCACCTAACTCTTTGCAGGCTAATTGGAGTCAGGTGTTCTCATTAGCCTGGAACAGCCCTTGGTCTGGTCAGTCAGAGAACAGAAAACTGCTAATCCAGTGGCCAGTATATCCGCCTTCTACTACTTTGTTGCACCCAACTGGCCTGGGTCTATTACAAAGCACACAGTAATGGGCCTATCCTTTTAACTCTTACTCACACTGTTGTTCCTTGCTCAACTGGAATTAGGTATCTGAATAAAGGTTTACAGAATTGGGCCCCACTTGTCTTCTTTCAACCACAAATGGATTCTTTCACATGGATTTTACACCATATTTGCTCAAGAGGACATCTCCATATAGCACAGGGGTCTGATTTTCAAAGAAGCCTGAGAAAATTAGGAATTAAACTCCCAAGAGGCCTCCTTTGACAATCCCACCCCTTCTCCCCCGACTCTTACAGTGCCCTCTCTTCACTTTGCATCCTTCAACCAAGTAAATATAAAATATTACTTGGAAAAACCCAATTTCCAAAAAGAGAACAATGACCAGAGACTTACTCAGGTTATACTGGAAAGGCTGACTGCTGAGTTTCCAGTTTAATTTATAGCAAGTGGATCAAAGGACCAAAATTTGCTGTCAGGTGCATGTTCCAGTAACATCCAATCAAGCTGCCCACTCAACAGAGGAGCTGCATGAATACAGTAGGGGCAGAATTTTCCTTTGGAAATGGTGCAGATAATAAACCACACTTCTACTGGTCCCTTGCACTTCCAAAAATAAGAAATATACAAATGTTCTCTTTTACTCACATATTCATGGATCAGTAACTGGTTAAAAGACAGCAAACAAAGGATAGGAATGAGCAGTCCAGTCTTCAGAATGTAGAGAGGTAAATAGCAGGTTATCCCAGGGATCCCGTTCAACTTATTCATAAGTAAGGCTGCGATTCTTTCCTGGAGGTGGAGAAAGTCATGGATTACGTGACTTTCCATGACCTCTGTGACTTCTGTAGCGGCTAGTGCGGCTGACTTCAGGGCCACCCGAGCAACTGGCCCCAAGGGACCACTGCTTGGGGGCCCCCATGGCCAACCTCACTGGCTGCTGCTGGAGCAACCCAGGCCCCGCTGCTTGCGAGGCCCAGGGCCAGCTGGTTCCGGGAACCACCCAACCAGCAGCCAGTGCAGTTGGTCCCACAGATCGCCCAAGCAGCAGTCCTGGAGGCGGCCCCAGAGCCATTTGCACTGGCCGCTGCTCGGATGGCCCCAGGCAGCTGGCTCTGGGGACCACTGGAACAGTGGCCAGCGTGGTTGGCTGTGGGGAGCACCCAAGAAGTAGTCCTGGGTGTGTCCTGTGGACCACGCAAGCAGCAGCGGTCCCGGGGTGACTGTAGCACAGGGCCAAGGTGCCCAAAAGCTGTCCAGAGAGCGGTCCCCGGGAGCATTGGCTGGGGAGCAGTCAACCCCCAGCACAAGAGTAGGGCCCCCAAAATAGAGATTTAGTCAGGGATATTTTTGGTAAACGTCATGGACAGGTCATGGGCTATGAATTTTTATTTATTGCCCATGACCTGTCCACGACTTTTACAAAAAATACCTGTGACGAAACCTTAGCCTTATTCATAAGTGATCTGGAAAAAGGGGTAAACAGTGAGGTGGCAATGTTTGCAGATGATAAAAAATTATTCAAGATAGTTAAGTCCAAAGCAGCCTGAGAAGAGCTACAAAGGGATCTCACAAAACTGGGTGACTGGGCAACAAAATGGCAGATGAAATTTATGGTTGATAAATGCGAAGTAATGCACACTGGAAAACATAATCCCAACTATACACACAAAATGATGGGGTCTCAATTAACTGTTAGCACTCAAGAAAGATGTTGGAGTCATTGTGGTTAGTTCCCTGAAAACATCCACTCAATATGCAGCGGCAGTCATAAAAAGTGAACAATGTTAGAAACTGTAAGGAAAGGCATAGAAAATAAGACTGTATCATAAATATAAATCCATGCTACATCCACACTTTGAATACTACATGTAGTTCTGGTCGCCCCATCTCAAAGGAGAGATGAGGAATGGAAAAGGTAGAGAAAAGGGCAACAAAAAATATTAAGGGTATGGAACAGCTTCCATATGAGGAGAGGTTAAGAAATCTAAGACTGTTCAGCTCAGAAAAGAGACCAGTAACGTAAGGATATGCTAGAGGTCTATAAAATCATGACTGGTGTGGAGAAAGTGAAGAACGAGGTGTTATTTACCCTTCCCATAACACAAGAACCAGGAGTCACCTGATGAAATTAATAGTTTAAAACTAATATAAGGAAGTACTTCCAGACACACAACGCACAGTCCATCTGTGGAACTTTTTGCAAGGAGATGTGAATGCCAAAACTATAACTGGATTCAAAAAAGCGTTAAATAAGCTCATGAAGGAAAGGTCCATCGATGGCTGTTAGCCACCCCCAGGCTTTAGATGTCCCTAAATCAGACAGATGCTGGAACTGGACAATAGGGGATGCATGACTTGAACAGAACAGGGTAATTATCATTTCCTTTGAAGCATCTGGCATGGGCTACATGGACCATTGGTCTGGCCATTCTTATGTTCTTATCATGACAGAGACTATTCACCCATAAATTAAACTACCCCTAATATCCCAGTCTATTATTTAATATTTATATAGCACCACAAATATGGTACCTTACGGAAACAGGAAATTGCACTACTTGTAATTAAGGCCCCGCTGTTGCAAAGATTTATACGTGTGCTTTAAATTACCCACTATGGGGCTAGTCCCGCTGATGGCAATGTGACCACTTACAGTACATAACGTTAAGCACAGGCAGCAATTTTTGCAGCACTGAGGCCTACACGAGATAGCCACAAGAACAGAGGATGAAATCCAACAAAGGGAAAAGAAATGGAAGAGATGAACAAGGGTTACAATAAATAAATAATGCTTGGCATCCTCTCTAAGTGAAGTTTTAAAGGGGAGACTAAAGGCAGGGGAGAAGTAGGCAGCATTGGATTAGCATGCAACATAGTATTTTTTTCCTTCTTGCTTCCTCACTTGCTCTCATATTTTAATCTATACAAGGATTTTTTTCCATATCCACTAAGCTTGTAAATTCTTTATCTAGTCAAGTCTTGGTCTCTCTTCAGTCTATTTTTTTTTTATTTGTATACTTACTTTCCCTTTGGGTGTTATCTCTGGCTCTCCCTTATAACCTTCCAGTAGTTACTCCGTTAAAATGTATTTTCAAAATTTCTCCCATAAGATATATGTCTAGCTGCTTTCGCTGAAGAAAACATGGATGGCATTACAATGAAGAGAAAACCATGTATAATTTAAAAGAAGTAGGAATGAGAGATTTCCACATTGCTTTATTTTTAAATAAATAAAAATCAACAACCCTGCCCCCCAAAATACTCCAAAATGTTTAGACTCTGTTGAAAAATAAAAAGTTAGGACTGTCACTGGCCTTTGAATCTTCCTGGGCAAGTGACCAGTGAGATAAAGTGTTTTGAATCTCTCCCCCCGCCCCACCTATCTCAAAAAGGAAAGTCAACTCGTGCATCCAACTGAAAGTTATGACATTCTGGAAAATCTGAATAGTTTAAATGCAGTGATGTCATATACATAATGCATCAACTTAAGGAGGATGCTTAAAGAGATACAGCTGGAATATAAAAAGGTACTTCATCCTTTTTTCAAATCAGTTATACTCCTGGTGTCAAACAATCTTTAAAGGAACCTTAACTATAATCCTCAAGTCTTTTCAGCATGACAGTCTAACTTCAAACATTTTCTTCCAGCTCTTGTCTATGCAAAATAAAAGGTAGCTAAACAAAACGACACTCTATGCACAGTTAATTCTCCTGTGCCATAACCATTTTGTTCTTAACCAAAAAAACCATCTGTACAGTGCTCTTAGAAGGTTTTCTGTTTACATCTACTGCTTAATTTAAAAGGCCATTTAATTCATGCCATTTTGTGAACTATTCCAGATAACGGACGATAATATGCCATTGACAGTAGGCAGAATTCCCCATTGACTTTAATTGGGGTTCTGTCTAAAGAGCAACAGCATGACATGCCAAATGACATTTACACACACATGCACAGTTATAAAAGGTTTGGTTTTGATGCTTTCATTCTTTTTATTTCATAATCCCCTGTTCCCCTATCGAAAAGGGCTATTCTTTCCTACTGGACAAAGCTTATGTTTTGCCTAGAAGATTATTCTCAAATCAAGGTCTCACTCCCTGCTGAGAGAGATCCCACTACAATACTGGGGATATAAATGTAGTGAGAGTCCAGCACCTCCGATAAAGTTTGTTTAAAGAACATCCAAGTGACCTAGGAGCTTAAATCCCATTTTTCAAAAGTGACTGGGACACTTAGAATAGGGGTAAAATTTTCAAAAAGCACCTAAATGACTTAAGTGCTTTTGAAATTTTTATCCATAGTCTAATGTCTACATGCTCTGTAATTAACAACAAAGGTAGATTACAAACCACTAAAAAGTCCACAATTGTCTTTACCAATAAATCTAACATCAAACAGGAAAATTTACTTGACAGATGCAAAACTAAAAGTAGAGCCCACTTTTAAGCCTAGGCAACAGAAACTTGTAGATTTGTTGTAAGGCACTGTAAATATAATTTTAAGAGACCGTTGAATGTAGCCCACAATTTTTGGTTAGCAAAGTGAACATAAGACCTGAAGGCATTAATTATAGAGTTCTGATTCAGGCTCTGGTGGAGATTATTACCAGGTCGAATTGCAGAAAAAACCCGTCACAAAGAACTACATCTAGGAAAGAAAGTGTTGAATGAGGTGGCCACAACGGAAGCTAGAACTGCATTATTATCATCATTATTATACTCAACATATATTTTAGCCAACATTTTCAAAAGTGAATAGTGGTTTTTGGGTGTTAACATGAGACACCTGAAGGGCGCTATTTTTTTCCCAAGGGGGTGGGTGGCCAGCACTTTGAGAAAGTCAGACCAGACCCCTCTAAAATGCCTTGAGTACCTGAAGATTGAGCCATCACAGAACACCCACAACACATTACTTTTGAAAATCTTGACTGTCATGTTTTATACCTGTAAATATTAAAGTGCTTTCTGAAGCTGGGTAAGCAGTATTATCTCCCTTTTACAGATGGAGGAACTGAAATTACGTGACCTGCTCAAGGTCACACAGCTACTCATTGACAGAGCCAGGAATAAACCCTCCTTGACTCCGATCCATGCATTGTCCTCTGTGCTACGCACTGGAAAGAGGCACATGCCAGATTGGTTATACAGTATTGGAAAAGCCAGGCATACCTATGGTGATTTGACATTAGCATAATGTCAAAAAAACAGATTTCAGCCTCAGTGCAAAAGGAAGGTTTCAGAGTACCAGTCCTTTTGTTGTTGTTGTTATGGGTCTCAAACATTTGGCAAATAACTCAACATACCATGCCAAGAATGGAATAGTATTGTAATATTTAGTCAAAGTCAGTCATACATCAGTCAGTCACCATTACGCTAAAGAGCTTGCTCTTCTAGGACACATAGTGCTCAAACTTGGAACCCGAATCCCTGAAGTCCAAGGTGGGAAGCTAATCTTCATTGTACATCTACGTAAATCAAGATAAAGATTGCTCCAACTATTGGGTCAGCTGTATCAATTTCTTGAAAGTACTCAGCTACCTTGTCAGATACTAAAATACTACAACTTATAGTCTGTTGTCTTGCCACTATCATTTCTGACAAACTTCCATGTGTGGATTGTTTGCCTTTCTAGGTATGGATTTTGTTTCTACCCAGAAATTTAAAATCTGGGGAGATTAATTAGCTTTTTCCTCATCTACTCTTTGTACCACCACTTAAAATCATTCATAGGAGAGACTACAAAAACAAAGGAAGGAGTTCATACAAAAGGTAAAGATAGTGAGTGAAGCTATTATAGCAGGCATTAAGAACAGTCCGTTTCAGTGAACCAACAAGCAGGAGTCATCATCTTGCAGAATCAACTCTGAGCAGAGGAGTTGGAAGGAGTTGGAGGAGTTGCATGTACTAATATTTGAAAGGAGAAATGCATATAATTTGATTTCTCTTATAGCAGTGACTAAAGAAATGAGAAGGAATTTCTAGATGTGTATTGACTAGTACAATCCTAATGAAGTGATAGTAGTAAACAAGTCCTGCTGCTGATTGAGGACATTGTAATGTACCTTACACTGGACTTACAGGATGCTTGTCACCAGCTTTTATTACATGAAGTTAGCAGAGAACCAGACTGCATTCATTAGCAGGAAAGTTTATTTTGTTTCCGCTGATTCCCACATTGTCTCAGTAGCATGTGATATAGGAGACACTAATAAGGATGCAGTGGCAACATTAGGCTCCTGCTATCGAAGCTATCACAAGAGGCCCAGAAGTGGTGAGGGGCCTGAAAGAGCTCTCCATTTGGCCTGCCGGGCGTCCGCTGTTCCATCCTGCTTCCTGCCAGGGGCTCTGGTGTAATGACAGTCCTACTACCTGCACTCCCCTTCCCAGTCCCGGCTGCTGTGTTCACATGCTGACCACCCCTGTGTGGCTTGGAGGACGCTCTGCAGCTGAGAGGGAAAGGGGCCACCTGGAAGTCAGGGAACACAAGGTCCAGAGCTGCCAGGAGCCCAAGGCCAGATTGAGTGGGGTAGCAGGGCCACCTTTATGGCCGAGCACTCAGCAGGGAACAGGAAGGAACAGTTGATGTCTGGTGGGCCAAACAGAAATCTCTTACTGGCAGCTCCATCCCTGTGCTCCCCTGCCAGGCAGCCCCTTTCCCTCCCTTGCAGGGCACCCTCCCAGCCAGCAAGTGCCAGTGCCAGGCCTGGGAGGGGATGGGGCTCAGAGGCAGGTCAGCCCTGTGATGTTGCAGACTGGGACCTGGCAGGGAAGTGCAGGGGCTGACCTGTCAGGGGCTGCCCAGACAACAGAGCACCACCTGGGAACAAGAGTGGGGGTGTAAGGTTACAAACTGCTACCATTACAATTCGCCACCAATAGCAGTTGCTAACATCTAGATTTTTTTTTTTTTTTGCTTGCACATCACAATTTGCTGCTTCTGCCTTTCCCCATCCTCTGATCCAGGCAATAGCAAATGGTGATGGTTGGGGCCATTCCTGTCACAATTTACTATTTTAAAATTTGGACATGAATACAATTATTTCTGTAATTTGGGAAAGCATTCTACAGAGTTAAATTGCAGGGCTATTGCATATAAATGAAGGTACCTGAATGAACGCATTTGTTTTTTCTTTATTAGTCTCTTTCCATTGTAGACTAGAAACTGAATGGCCTATAGTAAACAAACTGAATAAACACAAGACACTGAAACTAGTGTAAAGCATTGTAAACACTATTTGAAATACTTTTGAATACATTTTAAACAAACTATTAAGCAGAAAATCTACCATTGTTCTTAAACAGACTCACTCTGCCCTTCCACCATTGTCACGGTTACACACATTGATGCAGCTGTGAAAAAGGCTAATATCTTTCTGGGGTGTATTAACAGTTCTGGACACCACAATTTAAGAAAGATGTGGACAAACTGTAAAGAGTCCAGAGGAGAGAAACAAAAAATGAGAAAAGGTTTAAAAAAACCTGACCTATGGGTAAAAGTTAAAAAACTGGGCATGTTTAGTCTAGATAAAAGATGACTGAGGGGAGACCAGATAAAAGTCTTCAAACATGTTAAGGTTTGTTATAAAGAGGACTGATCAATTGTTCTCCGTGTCCATTGAAGGCAGCAGCAGAAGTAATGAGCTTAGGTTAGATATTAGGAAAAAAATCCTAACTATAAGGGCTGATAAACTCCGGAATAGGCTCACATGGGAGGTTGTGGAACCCCCATCACTGGAGGTTTTCAAGAACAGGTTGGACAAACACCTGTCAGGGATGGTCTAGCTTTAGTTCGTCCTGACTCAGTGCAAGGAGCTGGAGTTGGATGTTTCTGAGGTCCCTTCCAGCCCTAAATTTCTACAATTCTATAATGTGGCCATAATATGTAACATACATGCATACTTGACTTCTTCAGATCTCCATAAGAATGTCAGCATCCTCCTTTTCAACACATTTTTCAGGGATGGTTTTGCTGACATGTGCATGCTCTTGCATTAATCAGATACTGATGTCACAGGGCTGTCTTCAACAAATATAATTATAAGATTTCCCCCTCTTGAGCTCCGATTAGCTAAATTATAAGGGGAGTAAACAAGGAGCGACCTACCAAGTGGCTTGCCAAAAATGAAAACATTGTACACAGCTTCAGAAACAAATACAGAGCATGTCTAGTAACTGCCACACACTATTTATGGATGGTTCTGGATCTGATAATCCGACCTGCACTCTCCATCATCATGATCTATTAGGTGAGCTGAAAATATTTTGTTGCAGCTTATCATAGTATATCCTCACATCTTTGTGGATATTGCAGTAATTACTCCTGGGGGAATTCTGCACACAATATTTTAAAATTCTGCAAAATTCTGCACATTTTGTGTGTCAAAAACACCACAATATAACCACACCAGTTTCAATTATTTTTGGTCATTTATTTCAAAATACCTGTCAGCAAGTATGTCTGTAACAATACAGACAACAAAAAAGATTCAGGAAATGCTCTTTGACAAATAAGTTCCGTACTAGGCATATTAATACAGAACTCTGAGTAATAATTCATTTAAAGTACAGTACAGAACCATGTTTCCCACACTCCTCAGAAGCAGTGCAAAGGCTTGGGGGAGTCGGGGGTAATGGAGGAGCTGAGGAAGATGGAAGTAAATTACTGGGAAGAAGCCTGGGTGTGAACTTGGAGGGCTGTTGGGTATGAATAAGAAAAATATGAAACAGATTTTTGGGGGGGGGGAGGGGGAGAGGAAGGGATTCCCAAATGCAGACCCTGGCTGACCCCTAGCTTCTCCCATTCAGTCAGGCACATCTGCCCCTCTCCGCACGTGTTCCTGCATCCCCATATGTCCTTCCACCCCTGTCCACATGTGTCCCTCCACCCCCACTCAGACACCCACTCCCCCATACCCATATGGCCCTGCACCCCCTCGTCCCCATGTGTCTCGGTGCCCCCACTTAGCCACCCTCTGTAGCTCTGCACTCCCTCCCCCATCACCATGTGGCCCTGCACCTTCACTCCCATTCAGCCCCGGCCCCAGTCTGTCCTCCCCCACTAGCCCTTATGAGCCCAGCTGACCCCCCGGCACACCACACTGTCTGTTTCCCCATAGCCCCCGTCTCCTGACCTGGCCTGACAGGCGCTGTGAAAAAGGCAGGCTCTTTCTCTTCCCTAGCTGTCTGGGAGGGCTGCTGTGGTCTATTGCTACAGCACCGTCTGGTGGGCAAAAAGGGGAACTGTAGCAGTTATTTTCTGTTGGGAGTTGTTGCTGCTCTTCTTGCACCACAGTGCCCTCTGGTGGGCAAAATGCAGAACTGCAGCAACATTTTGGCAGAAGCTTTTTTCCAACAAAATTTTTTAACAAAAATTAAAATATGTTTGACTCATTAATTATGCACATGTGCAGCAGCACTGAGTTCCCCAAGGAGTAAGTAATGGACTCATTAATATTACCATCATATTGTAAGGAAGGTACAAATACAGCACTGTTGTGTTGTGTTTACAAATTAAATTTTCCTCTGAGCACATACTTAGTGCAAAATAAAGTTTATATCATGTGTGGTTAGCGAACAGGTAGAGGCTGAGATGAAAAAGTAATCTTTACAGTTAAAGCACCCAAAACATGGATCTATTGTTTAATTTTATGAGACAAGAGAGCCACTGCTTTATCTGCGTTTCTTATAGAAGGGAACACAGGACAGCTGGGCCAACACCCTCTGGGTGCACAGCAGGATTTACCATAACACTATCAACCCTTCATTCTCTTGCTCACCTGAACAGTGCAAGACAGAAAGAAGGAGCAAGAGCCCCTAAAATTTTAACCTTAAACCATTTATTGAAATTGTGTCAGGCCAAAATATACACATGTGAAATATTGCCATGGCTTTTTTACTGGAAAAGGTAAGGTTAGGGCTCCATTACTTCACCCTCTCTCTTTGGACATAAAAGAAAAATAAAAACAAATGGGAGATACACCTGGACTATACAATATTTTAAAATGTTTCAAGACAGGTCAAAGACTTGATGATTAATAGTGTGTTGGGATAGGACTCCTGCAATCTTATATGATTGCTCAACTGCCGTCATCTAAATTAAGCAGCTTTACTTTAGAATGAAAGCATCCACTCCAGAGTTTAAGGCGCTGTAATGTATGACACCTTTAGGGTCACACCATCTAGACAAGCCCTTAATAAAGGAAGGTAATTGGGGAAATTGAGAGTGCAGTGACAAGATACCCGTGTATCCACACTACACACTATTGTAATAATCCTCGTATAAAATATGCCTGGTGAAGCAGCATTTGAAAACTCATAATTTGCTGGTCAGTATTGTCCTGATAAAATAGCCACATTGTATGTGAAGTTAAGATTCCACTGTATGGCGTTAACAACACATGTGGCAAACTGAGTCAGCATTATAGTCTGTCCTCAGTGCTATGAAAATGTGTTTTTACCATGGGATAAAAAACACGCTTTAGTTATCCCCCTACAAAAACCACAGTGGAAACAAGGCACTCTAGTTTCACCAAAAGGCAATCATCGCAAGGAGTAAGGATAATCCATCTTAAAAAAATTCTTGAATTTGACAATACAGAACAGTAACCTTGTCAGAATGAAGAGCGGCACTGGAATATATCACAAAATATGTAGCATACATAAGGTTATGAAATTAAAATATGCAATTAGAAGTATAAACAATTCAGTTGAAAAATCAACATTTATGTATGCAACAAATGAACCGTTCAATTCAGTGTTTGCAGGATAGGGAATTACTTCTAGAAATAAGGATTTTTAATAAGTTTTCAATCACAAAGTGGTGGGGTGGGAGAAATCACATGTTACTTCAAGTCCAAAACAGTATTGACTGTTATAGTAATGTACCACTGTTTTCAGTATATAGATTCTTTGGAAGAGGTAAAAAAAAAAGTATTAAACTAGTGTGCCCTGAAGGGTCAAACAAAAAGGTAAATTAAAAGAACCCAAAATGTATGTATGTATTCATAGTATACCCATATTTAGTAAAAATTATGGTAGAAATGTACCTTTGAGAAGGATTTCATAGAGGATTGTATAGTGCCCTTGGGGCAGATTTTTAAAGGTATTTAGGCACCTAGTGGGATTTTCAAAAGCATCTAGATGCTTTCAACCTTTAAAAATGTGGTGTGTCGTGACTATTTGGGAACCAAATGTTGCACACAAGTGGTGATGTGAAAAAAAACAAGGGTGCTGGACAATGGCAAAACAACAGTTTACAAAGGCAATCCCCTTTGGTGGATTAAAGGAAAACTGACAAGTTTTGACATCAACCCAGGAAATCAGTCAGCCTTGACATCATATGATCCTAAGAAATAAAGATGCATATAAAAAAAGGAAAAATAGAATTAAAAACCAATGTCACAGTACAAAGCAGGAAGTGCTATATTAGAAACACTACAATATCACTGATAAAGCTACGAGCAACTATTAATATTTTAAATAATTATGGCTATTAAAAATATCAATTAAAGAGTAAATGACATCCATCTCCACAGTGTTAACAAAGGTAATTGAAATGTTAAGAGAAAGAAACCTTTAAAAAAGTAAATAATTTAAAGGAGTGAAACTCCATTTACAGTGAATTGCAAGAACAAGGCAGCCCAGTTCAGGAACTCAGAGCAGCTGATAAGACAAATTTGTCGACAGCGATGTGGCTTAATAACGACACAAACTGATAAGAGATGATTTTAAATATGGACAATAATAATTTTTGGAGGAGGGGGTAAAAATTATATTTCTCTGAATCATGTCTCCTTTAGCAGCTCAAAAACACAATATCACAGAGCTGGAAATCTGACCATGTCCAGGCCTTTAAGAGTACAGCACTGTGAAGCAGGAGCTAAGATGCATCATTCTGCAAAGGGAAAAAAGCCCCCTTTCCCCCCAACACCGTTTTGTGCAGCCAGTGCAGATGGCTTACCCCATTTGTGGTAACTTTTACCCCCTATTCCCCTCCCTATCCCAGGGATATCCCTTCTACCACTGTCCAGGAGTGACTCAACCCTGTTCTCAACCCCAGCTCCTACCCCCTATCCCTGATTTTTCCTCAGTCCCTATCTTTCCCCTGCCTCCACCTGTTGACCATCCTGTCCATTGAATTCAGCCTCCTGCACAGACTCTGCCCATCCCTCCCCTCTGCTTTGCTCCCTTTAACTCCCATGAACAGCAGGGAGCATATTGTCATCCCAAGTAAGGACAGAGTCAGGGCAGCAGCTTCAGCAGATGTTACTGAGCATCCTCAATTCATATGAGCATGTTCAATATCAGCAAAGCAGCAAATTCTGATGGGCATCAGTTTATAACATTACACCCCTGACACAAGTAGGGGGAGGCAGAAACAGTATGGGCTCTGGGTGGTTAGTCACTCCCTTCTTCCTTCAGCCTCTTCCAGCTCTCCCTACCCCCATCTTCCTCCAAGTCCCAGGTAGGGGCCCCGGCATTGAGCTTTGAAGGGAGGCCCCCATGGGACAACCACCACCACTGCAAGGATGCCCTGCATACAAACATCTGTCAGTAACTTCATCAGTTAAAATAAGTTTTGTTAACACTGTATTGAGATCTCACAATTAAAATCAAGAGTCAGAAAATTCAAGAAGTTAAGGTTCAAGTTGCACAATCATACATAGCAGATTCTAGTATTTTTTCCTCTGAATATATGTGCAGTTTTACATAGCGACATAAAATATGTACCATAAAGATAACTAAAGAAGTGTACAACATGGGAGCAAATTAAAAATAATGAAGACAATGCACTCAAACTCCCTGGCAAACAAAGCACCAGCCTCAGTGTTGCCAACTCTTGTGACACTGGATGTTTTTCTTAAAGGGCCAGTTGTTGGAAGTATGCAATTATGTGAGGGTTGTTTTTGTTTTTTTAACTAAAGAGTACATTTCCAGCCCTCATGGTTACAGACAAAAGACAGAAAACAGGACCTGAGTGCACCCTAAAGGCTTTGAAAAGAAGAGACAAACGTTTTTCAACTTCTGATTATTTTAGAGAGACCGATTCATGTCTTTTGAATGGTTGGGGTTGGTAACACTGCTTTTGGAATCTGCCATCAGGATGTTCTGTTCCTGCTCCACCAGATTCCATGAGTCTCCACACATCCTGCTGTCCCTGTTCTGTCAAAGGCCAGGGAAGGAGACCTAGCGACAGCTAGAGATTTCTCCTGGCCACCATCCAGGAATCGAACATGGATTATAACTCCCTGCCCCTCTTACTGCACCATTAAGACAGGGCCATGCTTTTGTGCAGTTTTTATGTCCTGTTTTATTCATCTCTCTAAACAGAACTGATTTTTCACATACTCTCTATTCGTATGAAATTTTTCCTTGTATTTTAGGTACCCAACTCTGAACTGCTTCTCTTTTTGGCTATATTTTTATTTTAAACTTTGTTATCCCTCAACAAAGATATAGCCTAGAACCACACCTAGTATTCCAGGAGAGAGCATAACATTGGGTTATATAGTGACATTAGAATATTTTCAGGGTTGTTTTTTTTTTAAATCCCTCTTCTTGTCCATCCTACCATTTTCTTGGTGCCTTTCAATCACTGCTGCATGGACTGAGCTGTCCACAAAGGTGCTGAGGTTGGTTTGTTTTTTTTGTTTTGTTTTTTCCTCACTCTCACACGCACGCGCGCACACACCCCCCCCCGAGTTAATATGTGTATGAGTAGTTCAAGTTATTCCTTCTGATGTACATTACTGTGCATTCATCAACATTGAATTTCATCTGCTGCCATGCGACCCATTCTCCTAGCTCTGTTAGATCTCAATGACGTTCCTTACAGCATTCTCTTCATTAACTTAAATCATTTTGTGTCATTGCAACTTTTGCCATCTGCCTATTTTCCAAGTAATTAATAAATATACTGGACATAGCTGCCCCTAGACCTGAATGTAGGACAGAACTTTAAGTACATGCTTAACTTTAAGCACATGGATAGCCTTTTACTGGATCAAGGTCTTAGTATGGAACCTGTTAACCTTCTGCAACGTTGCAAACTAGTCATTTATTTCTGGTCTCTTAGCCAGGTTCTAACCGTTGACAGTATTTTATCTCTATTTCTTTTCTTGAATAACTTATGAAAGTGAGACTTATTAAAAGCCTTTGACAAAGTCCAAATAAATTACACCACCTTTGTTCCCCATTTTCCACTATTATTCATACTTTCTAAGATTCTAATATGTTAGAAGGAATGTGGTTTTCCTTTACAGAAGCTGTGCTAGTTTGTCCTTATATCAAGTACCTCTAGTTAAAATGTACCTAGTAATGCAATAAAGACATACTGGTATGTAACTCGTAGAACATGCCTAGTGCTTCTTGTAAAGACAGATAAATATTTGTTGCCATCCAGTCGTATTAGACCGCAGATTTTGGTTAAACTACCTCATTAGAATGAAGTGGCTGAGTAGCTAAGTTACCTGACAGTTTGGGACTAGTGGTATCTACACTGTTCTGGTTTTATAAATACGCAGTGATTATAAAAGAAAACACACACCATCCAGACATCTTAGGCGTTGACACTGTAAAAATTTTGGCATGTGCTGCACATGCATGGGAGCAGTCCCATTGACTCTAACGGGGCTAGTCAAATGTATAAAGTTAGGCGTGTGTGTAAGTATTTACTAGACTGGGGGCTTTGATAGTGAGCTCTGCAGGAAAGGAAATGTCTTGCACTCTCTCTCTCTCTCTTTTTTTTTTTTTTGGTTAATAAAGGTGCCACATAGCTTTGATTAATTAAATGACTCAGTAACAACAACTGTAATGGAATGCTGAACTGTATTAGACAA
Organism: Lepidochelys kempii; assembly: GCF_965140285.1. Lineage (NCBI taxonomy): Eukaryota > Metazoa > Chordata > Testudines > Cheloniidae > Lepidochelys > Lepidochelys kempii. The sequence continues at coordinate 22,080,169 of NC_136380.1, forward strand.
TGTCACCTAAATGTAAGGGGACTGTTGCCCCCTTACTAACATTCAGTGGGGGTGTTTTAGTTGCTAGCTCCCAGTACTAAAAAGAGGGAAGGGTCGATGGGGAATCAGGACCCTGAGACTGACAACCCCCAGGATGAGTAATGTAATGAAACCGATAAAACATGTTAAGCTAAGCAGAGCTTTTTAAAAGGCAAAAGGTGTTCAAAGTAGTGAACACCAGAGACTTCTGATTTTGATTGAGTAAATGGACCAGGCTAAAGTTTTTACTTTTTTTTTTAAACCTATAAGCCCAGATAACAATGGGGAGAGGCCAATGCTCCAGGTGAGCCTGAATGACAGGGCGGGCAGGCTAATCAGGGAGCCAGAGGCCAGGGAGGTCCCGTCCTCCGTGTGAGCTGGAATTGCTTGGGTCAGACAGAGTGGGGTCGAGCTAAGGAGAAAGGGGCCGAAGCTAAGCTGGGGAGCAGAGCTGTGCCAGATCCAGAGGGACCAGACCCTGTCCTGGGAGCAGAGCTGCAGCCCCAAAGCCAGAGGCACAACCCAGAGAGAGCAGACCTGTCCTGGGAGCAGAGCTGCAGCAACCAGAGCCAGAGGGGCCAGAGAAGCAGCCCAGGGAGCTGAAGGCAACAGCAACGCTGAGACAGAGTAGTGGAGCTGGGGCTGGAGCAGTCTGGAGCTGGGTTCGGTGAGCAGCTGGGGAGACCGAGGGGGACCCTGGGCAGCAGGCCCAGCACAGGGAGATGCCTCAGCCAAGAGGCTCTGCAGGCCAGGCTTGGCTCGTAACCCTGACAGGGCGGGGGTGACACTGGGAAGAAGGGTCCTATCGCTTAGAGCCTGAGAGCGTGTGGCCACCACCAGAGCAAGTGTCCAACCCACAGCTCCCTACAGCACAGCCAGGGCCTGAGGAGGCGGCCTGGGACTTACAAGGAACAGACTGAACTGCCCGGACATTCCAGAGACACTGTTTGTGATGTTTGTGCTGAGGGAACTGGGATTGTTTAGTCTGCAGAAGAGAAGAATGAGGGGGGATTTGATAGCTGCTTTCAACTACCTGAGAGATGGTTCCAAAGTGGATGGTTCTAGACTATTCTCAGTGGCAGAAGATGACAGAACAAGGAGTAATGGTCTCAAGTTGCAGTGGGGGAGGTTTAGGTTGGATATTAGGAAAAACTTTTTTCACTAGGAGGGTGGTGAGACACTGGAATGGGTTACCTAGGGAGGTGTTAGAATCTCCTTCCTTAGAAGTTTTTAAGGTCAGGCTTGACAAAGCTCTGGCTGGGATGATTTAATTGGGGATTGGTCCTGCTTTGAGCAGGGGGTTGGACTAGATGACCTTCTGAGGTCCCTTCCAACCCTGATATTCTATGATTCTATGTTCCCTGCCACAGAGTGGGTTGATGCGTTTCCTTTAACCTTTCCCATTTTTCCTTATTCTTTTTAAAATTAATTGTTGATTAAATAACTTGCATTTGCTTTAACTTGTATGTAATGGTCAGTGGGTCAGAGAAGTGCCCAGTGCAGAGAGAGTACCCCGGAGTGGGGACACCCTAGCCCCTGTCCTAGGTGACCACAGCAGGGTTGGGGTTCGAGCCCCAAAAGAATCCTGGGCCCAGGCTTGTTGGGGTTACGAGGACTCTGCCAGACAGGAGAGTGGAAGGGGAGTCCACAAGGGCAGGGAGGCCACTGGGTAAAGGAAGTGGGAGCGAGGACTCAGATCCTTTCGCTAGCCCACTTCACCGGGGTAGTGCAGAAGCCAGGAAAGTTCCCCACAATAGCGGGACTATTCCCCCGCTTACATAAAGGCAGAATAGTGTGTAAACTACTTAGCCAGACCTGGCAGGCCATGAAAAGATCTTATCCTGCACATATCTGGTGTGAATAAGCAAGCTCTGTGACCAGTCCACATCTGGATGACATGGAGTCAGACGTTAACTAAGAACAGAAACAGAAGGAAAAAAAACCAAACAACAAAGTTTGCAGGATGTCATCAACATGTCACTCTCCAACGCCCCAGAGAACTGCAGCTTTGACAAACCTTCACATTGGACAGACTGGAAGCAGTATATTGCAAGATGTCAAATTGCAAACAAACTCCACAAGCAAACTAGAGATAAAGGTATCTTCTTTAATTTATGCTATGAGGAAGCAAGCAAAGCATATCTTTAAATCCTTTGACTTTACTGAAGACAGTCACAAAGATGACTATGAAAGGGTTCTGAATATACTTGATGCATATTTTATACCTCAGAAATGTGGTTTATGAAAGAGCATGTTTTCACCAGAGAATTCAACAACCAGTGGAAAATGCTGAATGTTTTATAAGAGCACTGCATATACTGGCTGAAAATCTGATTTTGGGAATGCAAAACATGAAAATATCAGAGAGAGGCTAGTTATTGGGTTAAGAGATAAAAACCTTTCACAGCAGTTCCTGTTTAAAAATATATATATATATATAAATAAAGGCCTTAACCCTAACCATAGCAATTCAAATAACAAAGCAGTCTCAGCTGGTGAGACCACAAAACCAAGAGCAATTTGTCAAATCTGAAAAGAAAAAGAAAAAGAACTAGCTTAGAAGCTGTTAACAGATGCAGCATGAGTGCCATTACCATAAGACGCCTCAGGCAAGGAGAGAGAACTCCCATGTGAGAGGGACAAATTCCAGCCTACATGCACAAGGCGTGGAAAAAGTCATATCCCAAGACATGATGGCTGTCCAACCAGAGGCACACTGTGTCATACCTACATGAAATATGGACATTTTGCAGTTGTTTGCCACATTTAAGCGGTCAGGGAGTTGACTCATATTTCAGACAATCAAGACTCAAGAGCCATTGTTTCTGGGATCTTTCACTTGTGATGACACAGAACCTGCCTGGAGAGTGAAACTGAATATTCTTGGCAAGACTATTGACTTTAAAATTGACCCAGGACCTGACCTCCTAGTTATCTTAGGGCTTCTCTACACTTACAGAGCCACAGCAGTGCAGCTGTGCTTAGTGAAGACGTTTTTGAAGTGGTTCTCCTGTCAGCGTAGGGACTCCACCTCCCTAAGCTCTGGTCTACACTACAGGGTTAGCTCAAATTTTGCCGCATTAGGTCAATTTTATAATGAATGCGTCTACACAACCAACCCCGTTCCGTCGACCTAAAGAGCTCTTAAAATCGACTTCTGTACTCCTCCCCAGTGAGGGGAGTAGCGCTAAAATCAACCTTGCTGGGTCGAATTTGGTAGTGTGGATGCAAATGGACGTTATTGGCCTCTGGGAGCTATCCCAGAGTGCTCCAATGGGACCACTTTGGACAGCACTTGGAACTCCGATGCACTAGCCAGGTACACAGGAAAAGCCCCGGGAACTTTTGAATTTCATTTACTGTTTGGTCAGCGCGGGGAGCCCAGCAGCACAGGTGACCATGCAGTCCCCCCAGAATTGCAAACAAGCTCCAGCATGGGGCGAACGGGAGAAACTGGATCTGATTGCTGTATGGGGAGAAGAATCTGTGAAGGCAGAACTCCGATCAAAAAGAAGAAATGCTAATATATATGCCAAAATCGCACAGGGCATGATGGACAGAGGCTACAACAGGGACACACAGCAGTGCCACGTGAAAGTCAAGGAGCTCAGTCAAGCCTACCAAAAGACAAAGGAGACAAAACAGTTGCTCTGGGTCAGAGCCCCATACATGCCACATCTACGATCAGCTGCATGGCATTCTAGGGGGGCACTACCCCACCACTGTCCATGGACACCTGCAAGGGGGGAGTCTCACGCAACACGGGGGAGGAGGAGAATGCACAGCAGGCAAGCGGTGAATCCATTCTCCCCGGCAGCCAGGACCTTTTCATCACCCTGGAGCCAATACCCTCCCAAGGCGGGATCCCCAACCCTTAAGGCGGAGAAGGCACCTCTGGTGAGTGCACATTTGTAACTACAGTACAGGGTTTAAAAGCAATAGTGTTTAATGTTTGATTTTCCCTGAAGACTTGGGATGCACTCATGGCCAGTACAGCTACTGGAAAAGTCTGTTAACATGTCTGGGGATGGAGCGGGAATCCTCCAGGGACATCTCCATGAAGCTCTCCTGGAGGTACTCTGAAAGCCTTTGCAGAAGGTTTCTGGGGAGGGCTGCCTTATTTCGTCCTCCACGGTAGGACACTTTACCACGCCAAGCCAGTAGCAAGTAGTCTGGAATCATTGCAGCACAAAGCATAGCAGCGAATGGTCCTGGGTTTTGGTCACATTCAAGCAACATTCGGTCTTTATCTTTCTGTGTTAGCCTCAGGAGAATGATATCATTCATGGTCACCTGATTGAAATAGGGGAATTTTTGTAAGGGAACAGTAAAAGGACCCCATTCATGCTGGGCTGTTTGTGCTTGGCTAAAAGGGATCATCCCAAATAGCCATGTGGAGGGATGGCGGGAGGTGCATGCTGCACATCCACCCGAAAACCGCAGCCCCTCCTTTTAAATGGCAAACCCAACCGGCATTGTTTGCTATAGGGAAAGGAGGACGCTGCAGTTTGAAAACATTTCCACATGTTATGAAGGCGTTAGAAGCCAAACCTGTGTATCCTTTGACTTACAATGGCTGCCTGGACACCGAATTCTGTTGCCCAGCCGTGTGTGATGTGTCACCATACTAGCAGGTGCTCAATATAAAAGGCAAAATGTGACCTTGTACCTAAAGCACATGTGCTGTCTGCTATGAATTGCTTGATTCACTGTGAAGGAGTCTCCCTTTTGTTCTCAGAAATGTATCATCTTAAATTTTACTCTCCCTTTTTATCTCCCCCCAGGTGCAAATATTTCTAGGCTTCCCCTATCATCTCCGCCCTTGAGGTTATCGCAGATTAGAAGGTGGAAAAAACGCACTCACAAGGACATGTTTTTCCGAGCTCATGCAGTCCTCCCACACTGATAGGGCACTGCTGAATGCATGGAGGCATTCAGTAGCAGAGGCCAGGAAAGCATTAAGTGAGTGTGATGAGAAGTGGCAGGATGCAATGCTGAGGCTAATTGGGGAGCAAACAGACATGCTCAGGCATTTGGTGGAGCTGCAAGGAAAGCCAACAAGAGCACAGACCGCTGCTGCATCCACTGTACAACCGCCTGCCCTCCTCCCCAAGTTCTATATCCTCCTCACTCAGACGCCCAAGAACGCGGGGAGGGAGGCTCTGGGCACCCAGCCACTTCACTCCAGAGGATGGCCCAAGCAACAGAAGGCGGTCATTCAAACAGTTTTGATTTGTAGTGTGGCTACAATAAGCAACGTGCCCTTGTCTTTCCCTCCTCCCGCATCCCACCCAGGCTACCTTATCGGTTATCTCCCTTTTTTTTTTTTAATTAAGAAAGAATGCATGGTTTCAAAACAATAGTGACTTTATTCCTTTGCCGGCTGTGATCGAAGGGGGGAGGGTAGTTGGCTTAAAGGGAATTAAAATCAACAAAGGGGGCGGGTTTGCATCAAGGAGAAATACACACAACTGTCACACTGTAGCCTGACCAGTCATTAAACTGATTTTCAAAGCCTCTCTGATGTGCAGCGTGCCTACCTGTGCTCTTCTAATCGCCCTGGTGTCAGGCTGTTCAAAATTGGCAGCCAGACGATTTCCCTCAACCTCCCACCCTGCCATAAACATCTCCCTCTTACTCTCACAGATATTGTGGAGCGCACAGCAAGCAGCAATAACAATGGGAATATTGGTTGTGCTGAGGTCTGACCTAGTCAGTAAACAGCGCCAGCGAGCTTTTAAACGTCCAAAGGCACATTCTACCACCATTCTGCACTTGCTCAGCCTATAGTTGAACTGCTCCTTACTACTGTCCAAGCTGCCTGTGTATGGCTTCATGAGCCATGGGAACAAGGGGTAGGCTGAGTCTCCAAGGGTAACTATTGGCATTTCAACATCCCCAACAGTAATTTTCTGGTCTGGGAAGTAAGTCCCTTCTGATCCACTAGTGCTTGCAGCACCATTGAGAAGTACCCCTTGCAGTTTATGTACTGGTTGGCAAGGTGGTGCCAAGACAGGGATATGTGTTCCATCTATCGCCCCACCACAGTTAGGGAAACCCATTGCAGCAAAGCGATCCACTATGACCTGCACATTTCCCAGAGTCACTACCTCTGATAGGAGAATGCCAGGGATTGCATTGGCTGCTTGAATCACAGCAGTCCCCACAGTAGATTTGCCCACTCCAAATTGATTCCCGACTGACCGGTAGCAGTCAGGCGTTGCAAGCTTCCACAAGGCTATCGCCACTTGCTTCTCAACTGTCAGGGCAGCTCTCATCTTGGTATTCTTGCGCTTCAGGGCGGGGGAAAGCAACTCACAGAGTTCCAGGAAAGTGGCCTTACTCATGCGAAAGTTTCGCAGTCACTGGGAATCATCCCATACCTGCAACACTACGTGGTCCCACCAGTCTGTGCTTGTTTGCCGGGCCCAGAATCGGTGTTCCACTGTATCAACCAGCCCCACTGCCGCCATGATGTTCCAATTGCCACATCCCGTGCTTTCAGGAACATCTGTGTCCATGTCCTCCTCACAATCGTTGTCGTGCTGCTGTCTTTTAGCCAGGTTCTGCAGATACTGTAGTATAATGTGTGAAGTGTTTACAATGCTCGCAACAGCAGCGGTGAGCTCCATGCTTGCCGTGTTATGGCGTCTGCATGGGTAACAGAGGAAAAAGGGCGTGAAATGATTGTCTACAGTTGCTTTCACGGAGGGAGGGAGGAAAGGGAGACTGACGACATGTACCCAAAACCACCCACGACAATGTTTTTGCCCCATCAGGCATTGGGAGCTTAACCCACAATTCCAGTGAGCAGTGGAGACTACAAGAACTGTGGGATAGCTTCCCACAGTGCACCGCTCTGTGAGTCGATGCTAGCCATGGTAGTGAGGACACACTCCGCCAACTTAATGCGCTTAGTGGGGACATACATAATCGACTTCTGTAAAATTGACCTAATTTCATAGTATAGACATACCCTTAGAGGCAGTAGCTATGTCTATGAGAGAAGCCCTCATGTTAACATAGCATTGTCTACACCACGGATTAGGCTAGTATAATTACATCACTTCACATCCCTGAGCCATGTAGTTATACTGACATATGTTTGTAGTGTAGACCAGTAGTTCTCAACCAGGGGTATGCATACCCCTTGGGTTACACAGAGATCTTTCTGGGGGTACATCAACTCATCTAGGTATTTGCTTAGTTTTATTGGCTACATAAAAAGTAATAGCAAAGTCAGTACAAACTAAAATTTCATACAGACAATAATTTGTTTATACTGCTCTATATACTATACACTGAAATGTAAGTACAATATTTATATTCCAATTATTTTCTGATTATATGGTAAAAATGAGAAAGTAAGCAATTTTTCAATAAGAGTGTACTGTGACACTTTTGTATTTTTAGGTCTGATTTTGTGAGCAAATAGTTTTTAAGTCAGGTTAAACTTGGGGATATAAAGACAAATCAGACACCTGAAAGGGGTACAGTACTCTGGGAAGGTTGAGAGCCACTGGTGTAGACCAAACCTCAGAAGGGACTTGCAGTCACCTTCAACCGCTCCAGAGCTGAAGTCACCTGATATAGCTCTGAATAGTCCTGGAGGTATTCAGAACTGTATGGGCCAGTTCACCACAGAAACAACTTACAAAGACAGAAGCTATGTATTCAGAATGCATGGGATCAAATGATCAAAGACCAACAACGTTCTCAGCCAGTGTGGCAGCCATGATGGGCCTAGTTAGGATATAGATATTCAGGCCTGTCTGTAAAGACCTATACTCTAAGAATTTAGGTGTATTCTTATCACTTGGCTAGTTATAAAAGTGTAAAAGAAAGAATCAAAATCACTGTCTGCCGGTGTAAGGTCCTTCTCTTACTGTGACAGTCTGAGGCCCTGTTCTTAGGCTAAGATCTCTGGCTAAGCAACAGAGGCAGCCATAAGCTGGGAAGCAACCGGTCACATCCTCACTTTCCAACCTAGTCACATTGAAAGAAGGTGCTATTGGGCTGTTAGGAATACAATCCTGTCCTGGTAATGCCTATCGCCTCCAGAGAAAGGGAAGTGCCTGGAAAATGTACAAGGAAACTTAGTTTGATAGCATCCTGTCTGGCAAGAACTCACTTATCAATAGCGGGGATGTGAAATCCTCACTTCTGTATTGTTTTGTCATTATAGTTCCCACTTTGCTATTGTTTGTCTGTATAATCTCTGTCTGGTTCTGTGATAGTTCCTGTCTGCTGTATAATTAATTTTGCTGGGTGTAAACTAATTAAGGTGGTGGGATATAATTGGTTACATAATCATGTTACAATATGTTAGGAATCAGTTAATTTTCAGTAAAATGATTGGTTAAGGTATAACTAAGCAGAACTCAAGTTTTACTATATAATCTGCACTGAGTCAGGAAGTGGGTGTGGGTGTGTGGGGGGGAGGGGAAATGGGAACAGGGAATGGGGGTGGGGAAATTGGAATCATGTTTAGCTAAGGGCAGGAATGGGAACAGGGCCACAGGTAAGGCTCTGTGGTGTCAGAGCTGGGAAGGGGGACACTAAGGAAGGAAACTGGAATCATGCTTGCTGGAAGTTTACCCCAATAAACATTAAATTGTTTGCACCTTTGGACTTTGGGTATTGTTGCTCTCTGTTCATGCGAGAAGGACCAGGGAAGTAAGTGGGTGAAGGAATAAGTCCCCTAACAGGCCTAATGAGAAAGGTGGGAGAACTTGGAGGATTTGATAATAATGGACTTTTGAAAGGCGATCCAGTACAAATCAACCCAGGAGATGATGCTGAACCATATAGTGTGCAAAACACTCCTACAAGAAGAAAAGGAGTACTTGTGGCACCTTAGAGACTAACCAATTTATTTGAGCATGAGCTTTCGTGAGCTACAGCTGAAGTGAGCTGTAGCTCACGAAAGCTCATGCTCAAATAAATTGGTTAGTCTCTAAGGTGCCACAAGTACTCCTTTTCTTTTTGAGAATACAGACTAACACGGCTGTTACTCTGAAACTCCTACAAGAGAGACCCTACAAGAGACTAGCTGCAGATTTATGCAAATTCAGAGGACATCATTATCTGGTCATAGTAGACTGTTTTTCCAAGTACTGTATATAGGAATAAAGACTTGAAAGTGCAGTGTTATTGAAAAACTGAAGTGCACTTTTGGTCAGTTCGGTATTCCAAAACAACTCATGATGGACAATGGAGCAGAATTCACTACAGGAGAATTAAGATCATTCCAAGTGAAATACGATTTTGATCATATTACTAGCAGCCCACATTACCCACAAGTGAATGGAGAGTCAGAGAGTTGTACAGACATCCAAGAAAACCCTACAGCAGGAAGATCCATGCCTCGCTCTTCTGAGTTACAGATCAGCAGCAGCAGCAGCTACTGGATATAGTCCAAAACATCTCCTTAAAGGAAGACAACCTAGAACTACTGTTCCAACTTTGGAAAAGAACCCATCTCCAAAGTGCCCAGACATGGAAAGTGTAGCCAAAGAAGATAAAAAGGTTGAAAGCACTTATGAATACCTATACAACAGGCATTACTCAGCTAGAGAACTGCTGGGCCTAGAGCCTGCTGACTGTTATTAAGTCAAATTGGATGAAGAAAAAAAGGATGGATGGCTCCAGCTCTCATAAAGAAAAAGAATTCAGCACCCAGATCATGTAATCAAAACAACAGTGGAGAGTTCAACATAAACGGTCAACATCTACATTGTGTTCTTCAGAAAGCACAGTCAACAGAGCAAACTCAAGAGATGGCAGATGCAGAACAAGATAACTCTGACTATTTTTAAATCAAGATTGGATGTTGTTCTTCTAAAAGATCTACTCTAGGAATCATTCTGGGAAAGGTCTATGGTCTGTTATACAGGAGATAAGACTAAATCAGTGGTTTTCAAAGTTTGGGTAGCAGAATGCAAGGCACTGGGTCGCCTTGCTCAGCACCCAAGGACCCTGGCGGCCGGCCAGTAAAAACTATTAGTCCCTACCTGTTCTGACCCCGCACTGCACCCCGGAAGTGGACAGCAGCAGGTCCGGCTCATAGGCAGGGGAGCCACGGGGCTCTGTGCGCTGCCCCCACCCCGAAAACCAGCTCCACACCAGGGGGTGAGGGGGGGGTGCCTGTGGGTGAGAGTTGCCTAGGAGCTGGACCTGTTGGCCGCTTCCCGGGTGCAGGGCGGTCTGCAATGCCAGGACAGGCGGGAAAGCCTGCCTCTGCACCCCAGCTGCACTGCTGACCAAAAGCTGCCGGACGTAAGATCGCGCCCCAATCCCCTGCCCCAGCCCTGAGCTCCCTCCAGAATGCACCCTCTTCCTGCACCCCAACCCCTCATCCCTGGTCCCACCCCAAAGCCCGCACCCCCAGCCCAGAGCCCTGACCCCCTCCTACACCCTAACCCCAGACCGGAGCCCCCTCCTGCACCCGGAACCCCTCATTCCTAGCCCCACCCCCCACACCCCTCATCCCCAGCTCCACTGGGTTGCAGACATCAACAATTTTCTTCAACTGGGTCTCCAGAAAAATTTTTTGAAAACTCCTGGACTCGATCGTCACAATGGTCCCTACTGTCCTTGGAATCAATAAAACAATGACTCTATATTCAGATATCACTAATTCAACTACCAGAAACCCCAGCACCAGTAATAATGCTCACAGCTTTTAGATAAAATTCATTGCCATTACATTTGATTATCTTTTGTCACTTTTTATACAGTTTATATTTTACAATAAACACATTGTGCCAACCATTCTAATGATCCCAATGCACCCTAGGAATGGGGAGGGAACGGGGAAGAACTTGGCTGGAAAAATATGGTTGTAAAGCGTTCCCTTCCAAAGTAAGTAGAAAGTCACGTGGAGGAAGTCAGACAGTCTGGAAGAGATGGCAGATAGAGCACTGATCTAGGGAATGAAGATCTAACAACTAGATTATGAGGATTCTTTTGAATTCTGAATTTTAACCTCACAAATTCAGTCATATTGATTTTTCTTACTCTATCTAATGAAATATTTCTCATTTCATTAAAATGAGATTTTTTAATCATTGATTCAAATGCCACTACAGACCCAGAGATGCTGTGGGATGATAAAGCATGGCTTACATAATTACATTATATCTACCCTGCAACTGTCCTTCCTCTGTCATTGAACTACCTGCTAGCAGCTTGTTCAGTCACATTGCACCAGAATACCGAACCCAGCCACTACTCAGTAATAAAACAATACGAACATAAATTGCTGCAAGACAGCGTCATGCAGATGATGTTGAAAAGCCTACCTCCTGGAAGCTATAGCTACATTCACCAAGTCAGAGCAACACAAGTACAAAATTAAATCAATGCCATGAATTAATTATCACATTAGTTAAGCAATAGTACATTAGTCATGGATTTATGTTCTGCACTAAACAACCTAGTGATTCCTCTAGTTCAGAAGGGGGTGGATTCTTGGAGCTTTCTTCAATTTAACTCTGATTTCTTTTCAAAAGGTGTATATTACATTTTTATGTTACAGATGCAGAGGACCAGCACAGCCTTTGCGGAAAAGATCCTGTACAATTTAATATTATAACATTGCCTTTCTATAGGTTTTTTTAAAACCATCCTACAGAACTGAACAGAAAATCCTATCCCAGCTCATTGGAAAGTTCAAAATAATCTAGGAAAGAATGTAATTGGGGATGAGGTCTTATAAGGATTTAGGTTAATTTCTATCAAGCCCTATTATTTTTATCCCTACCAGATTCAATGGACCTTCTCTGTAAGCAAAGGAACTCTGCACCACTTTAAGCCCTGCATCGGGTTTGTAATGCACTTAGCACAATGTTAGCCATATTGATAAATGCACTACTGCAAAGTGTTCAGATACTGTGATGGTATGAGAACGTATAAACACAATACAATAAAAAAAAGGATGGTTGTCTGTTCTGCAGTAGAATGCCCTGGCCCCAGATAGGGCATGAACTTCACCTTCTCCCCCATCCTTCCATATAATGTCTGGTATTCTCCAAGTAATTCGAGGAAGTTAGGAGCCCATATCTCGTTGACAGGCACTGGACCCCCAACTCAATTAGGCTCCTTTATGTTCAGGTTTTTTGAAGAAGAAATGGATTTTGCCCTACATTCTCCTGGTCTTCAAAATGAATAAGTAAGTGTGGGGCGAGTTTCTTTACTATTTAAAGCTTAGGTTAAATTCTCTTTAACCACTCTTGATGTCATTCAAAACAGACAGCACACAAAGAGGGACAATTTGACACTTGGGGCTTATAGCTCTAATTTGTAAGTAATATTTCATAAGTCCACGCTTGTATCAATATACTCCAGCATATACCATTTGGAGGTTGATATTTCTATCAGTTTCTCCCATCCTAATCCTCTGCGAGAGAGCAAAAAATGGTTACTAGATGTGTGCAACCTGGTTCTGAATTCTAAGCTAAAATTGAGTAGAATTTAATTAGCATCTCACCTACTTAAAATCTTTCAGCAATGGCTCTGCTACAGCTGCAGCACTAAATTATGAGCAAGTTCTTCTTAATCGAATAACTCAGGTAAAAATAAAAATAATAAAAAAAAAAGGAGTACTTGTGGCACCTTAGAGACTAACCAATTTATTAGAGCATAAGCTTTCGTGAGCTACAGCTCACTTCATCAGATGCATATCGTGGAAACTGCAGCAGACTTTATATATACACAGAGAATATGAAACAATACCTCCTCCCACCCCACTGTCCTGCTGGTAATAGCTTATCTAATGGTTTCTTAGTTGCCAGAAAAATCTATATTGATATTGTTATAACTTTGCATTAAAAAAGATGAGCCTTGATCTCAATGCCTGCTGAGATACACACTCTAGTTTTATTCACCTTTAGTATTAACATACTGTCAGAAGAAATAAGTTTAAACAACAACATTGCAGATGTACCAAGTGATGGGGAAGGAGCAAGTAAAGAAGTAAGTCAAGGTCAGTTCCTCTGCCTGTGTAAATCAGCATAAATCCAATGGAGTAAGACCAATTTACAGCAGTTCAAGATGTGGCCCAGAAACTCAATCATTGATTCAGTTCATTGTGGTAAGACAGCAGGGCATCAAAGGATAGGGTGTCAAACTTTAATGCCCTGCTTTTGTTAATCTGTGACAAAGCATTTATATTACATTAGTCCTAAAAGTTATGGCAAGCTCTTAAATATATATCACTTAACCTGAATGACTATGTGCTGGTCATATATATATATATATATATATATATATATATATAAGTATTTAAGACATTCTGGGTTTGGCAGGTAAATCTGTATTTATTCTGCTCCTTTGTAACTATAGTATGAAAAAGACTCAGTTTTCTTGTGGGTCTCTTCAATAAAAGGTGTACTTCCCCTAAACATCTCCCCCGCTCCAGCATTCATTTGACTGACAGTCTGGAAACTACCAGCAGGTTAAGGACTAAAGGGAAACAAAAAGAATTTCAACATTCAGAATTTATAGTAGTATCAAATGTAGATTTGCCAATACTATCTCAGTCACATAATGGTCAAATATCAATAATTGTGGTTTGTACTTAGACAGCACCTTTCATTAGAGCAGCTCAAAACCCGTTATGAAGGAGGGGATTTTTACCCCTTTCTACACATTGGGCACTGGAAGCAGAGGGAAGTTATGTGATTTATCCCTGGTCACAAAGACCTCACCTAACACCTAACTTATGACACTGAACCACGGTGTCCATGAGTGTCAGAACTAAATCTGGCAGAACATGGTGGAGACAATGACAAGCTGTGTTCAACACAGTTTCAGCAGGATTTAAACCACAGCTGCTGAGAAAGGTGTTGAACACAGTTTGTCCACATCATTGTTTGCAGTTCAACTATGTTCTGCTCTGTTGCTGTGTGTGATGGGGTGTCTGCTCCACACTGGTGGAGAAAGGGTTAAAAACAGCCCTCGGAGGCTACACAGAAGACAGCTAATCAGCATGGGGCTGCAAGAAGCAGCCAATCAGGGCAGAGCAGGCCCATATATAAAGAGAGCTGCAGGGCAGAGGAGTCAGTTCCCTCTTGGGAGCCCAGGGAGAAAGGACTGGGTCCCTGAAGGGCTGAGGGAACCGCCAGCACCCTAGACAGAGCAAGGCCAGGCCAGGCCAGGCCAGGCCAGGCCAGGGAAGCGAGAGGGAGCTGACTGGCTGAAAGACTGAAGCCCGGATATAGGGGCAGAGAAGGTGCTAGGGGTATGGGGAAGTTGCCCAGGGAAACAGATGGTGGGGGTTGAAGGAGATGCAGTGCGTGGCTGCCGCCTAGAGGGTCCCTGGGTTGGGAACAGAGTAGCGGGAGGGCCCGGGTCTCCCCCTTCCCCTTTGCCCACACTTGCCACTGAGGGGAGTGGCTAGATCCTTGGGCTGCAGTCGGCCACGGAGATGAGTGGCTGGTAAGAGGACTCCTGCTCCCCTGGAAGAGAGGGGGGAACAGAATGGGGCACGGCCGGAGGGCTGTGTCCTGAAGAGGATGCTGCAATCCTTGAGGCAACGCAGATCCAGAGCAGAAGTGATGGCAGGCAAGACACCACTGGAGGAGGGCGCCCTGCAAAAAGAGCTAATTCCCAGAGTGACCACCAGAAGGCGCCACGGTGGTGAGGTGAGATCCACTGACAGAAATGGTTCAGTTTCATGGCATAAGTGAGGCCATCGTGACAAAGCAGGATTAAAATCTAGTCCTCTCAACTCCCAGTCCCTCTGCTTTAACCACAATGGTCTAAATTTTGAGAAGTGGCCACCTGTTTCGGGGTGCCCAACTTGATACACCTTGGACCTGATTTTCAGAAGGTCTTTCATGATGATCCCTATTAGCCAAGATTGATGTCTGCAGAACAAGCCTTGTCAGCAACTTATTCCACTCCTTTTCATTTGCCTTAATGGACACTGACATGTTGAGGATTCCTTAAGACTAGTAAGGCTCTTTAGAGAAGGAACTAAGGCTACATGCCATCAGCTATTCAATTTAAAATCCAAATTTACTTTTGAGGAGGAGAGACTTTCAGCCACAGCCTCTAATTCAGCTCAGATCTGCACAAGAAGTTTGCCAGCAAAATAGCAGGAGAGCACCAACAGCTTACAAGAACTGCTAGAAAGAACAGCAGCAGTTTAAGTCTTGAAATCAGAAGAGAATATGGTCTTCAAAGCCTGCTCACTGAAAATCCCACTACTAGTACACCACTCACTAATTTTGTAATTTTGGCCACTTCCCAATAATTAATATCACTTATCACCATTTACCCTCACTATGCGTTTTGGCTTTCTGCTTGTGATCAGATTACCTATTGATCAAAGACATGATTTCTGACGGACTTTAAAGTGGAAACTTGTTTGTGTGTTGAAAACAACATTACTGTCATCAGCCTTTCCACCTTAGTGCGATCAGTGATAAATGTTTTATTAAAATAATCATTAGAACTTGCTAATTGACTTAAGTTTGAAGTCACAAAGTCAACTACTGAGGACTTTTCAAATCCAAAGCAGAAGTACAGTATGTGTGTTCATTATAAACTATAGTGACAGCTAGGCCTTGAAAAGTTCACTCACAACAGGTAGGAAGCTTTCCTTGGCGAATGCCATTAATTTCTAGCTCTTACGGTTGTAAAAGACATCTTCCAAGCACAAACAAGAAAACCAGTGAAGTACTGTTTGCTTGAGTCTGCCAACGCCATTGCCTCTTCTGCTGCTCAGAGCTTCCATACGCAGCAGCAGAGTGAAAATGGACCCGTTTTCTAGGGTAAAGCTGGGAGACTGGAAAGAATCAGGTCTATTTTACTTTGTTGCAGCTTAGGTGAAAAAAGAGCAACAGGAGAGACAGGCACCGGAGAGACGAACAAAAACACGAAGGCTGTGGGAAGGGTAGAGTTGCTGAAATATCCTCTCGTATCAGCCAGAACGTGCAGGGATGGGTAAAGTACAGTTTTTCTGAATAACTACAACTCCTAACTCTGTGTGTCTGTCTTTGGCTAGTTGTGATTATTGGGTGGCTAGTAAACTTGCCAAGGTCTGTGTGTGGATCCACCAATGGCTGTGGGGCAGGGCAATGGAGAGGAGGGGTGAGGGGGAGTGTGGGGGACAGAAATGGGACATTGAAGTAGGGTGACCAGACAGCAAGTGTGAAAAATCAGGATGGGGGTGGGGGGGTTCATAGGAGCCTATATTAAAAAAAAGAAAGGACCCAGAAATCGTGACTGTCTATAAAATCGGGACATCTGGTCACCCTACATTGAAGACAATTTGGAAAAGAATGCATCATGATTTAAGAGAAAAAGAGTGGAATACAGTGGAGACAGGAAGAAAAAATAAAGTAAAATGTCAGGAAAGAGTAGAGCTAATCACATAATACGATGTTGGCAAAGATGTTATCAGATTAATTTCACCAGTATGTCAAATTTATGATAAATATTTTGTGATCCTCAACCAGCTCTATAGATGGTCAAATATTATTCAATAAATATACTACACGAATATCAGTGGAAGTCAAATATATAATTTACTATTCTACCAGCTCCAGCAATAAGTTAACTTTTTGAAGTGTTATTAAATGGACAGTTGATTGAATAATAAGGTCAAATATATACATTTTAAAGACCCCAACTACACAGAGAAACTGCCTAGTTTTTGAAACCTTTGTGAAACTCGCATCTTGAGAAGCATTTCAAGAAACACAACTGAGCTGCATCCACAATGGTCAGATAGAACAGAACAATAATGCCTGAAGCAATTATTTAGATGGGTTCTCAAATTCAGTTTTGAACACTGGCCAGCAAAAGGATCTCTTGTAGCTCAAGTGTAGATAGCTGTGCTTTTAAGAACTAAAGGATGAGAGTTGTAGCCCAAGCTCCGGATGGATTCATTACAACTGTATGATTAAAGTAAGCACCATGAAAAGTAGAAAGTTGATGAGGGAGTGCTTGGAAACAAAAGAGGAACTAACATAAATATTGAGCAGTCTATTGCTCAATTAAATGGTTCTTTACATATGGGAGGCAACTGTGTTGTGCCCCTCAGGAATCATAGGAATTCTAGTTTGTTATAGTTTGTTCTATCCTTTCTTCAAATTGTATTTTACATTGGGAATCAAAGAACATTTTTGACAGGTTTCAGAGTAACAGCCGTGTTAGTCTGTATTCGCAAAAAGAAAAGGAGTACTTGTGGCACCTTAGAGACTAACCAATTTATTTGAGCATGAGCTTTCGTCAGCTACAGCTCACTTCATCGGATGCATACCGTGGAAACTGCAGCAGACTTTATATACACACAGAGAATATGAAACAATACCTCCTCCCACCCCACTGTCCTGCTGGTAATAGCTTATCTAAAGTGATCATCAAGTTGGGCCATTTCCAGCACAAATCCAGGTTTTCTCACCCTCCACCCCCCCACACACAAATTCACTCTCCTGCTGGTGATAGCCCATCCAAAGTGACAACTCTCTACACAATGTGCATGATAATCAAGTTGGGCCATTTCCTGCACAAATCCAGGTTCTCTCACCCCCTCACCCCCCTCCCAAAAACCACACACACAAACTCACTATCCTGCTGGTAATAGCTCATCCAAAGTGACCACTCTCCCTACAATGTGCATGATAATCAAGGTGGGCCATTTCCAGCACAAATCCAGGTTTTCTCACCCCCCCACCCCCATACACACACAAACTCACTCTCCTGATGAACAGACTCTGAATATCCTTAAAAAGATAAATCAAATCTGACAAAACAAAGTAGCACAGCTAATTAATCCTAATAAATACAGTACCCAGAAGAACGAACAGTGAACAAATCTCCTGAAACTGTGTCTGTTTAAATCAATATCTGAAAAGATCTGTAATACTTGGAATACCCTTTATAAAATGAATAGTATCCATAACCTGAAAGTATTTTCCTCACAGCTGAAAATGAAAAATTCCTTTATCAATTCTTCAGGCAAATCTTACAACATATGATGGACTAGTAGTATTCTGAAACTGTCAGAATTTGCTTTGCTATTGCCCATCATAAACCATCATTTATTTTGCAGAAAAACCAGCTACAATTCCTGTGGTTTACCTTAAATTGCTGAGGTTTTGCCAATTAAATCATCCACTGACAGAAGCAATTTTATTAGGTTTCTTTTTAACTCTGTCAGAAGCTGGAAAGATAACAAGACACTGTCTGTACAACATAATTCATGCGAGACGCCATTATTCAATAATCCAGGACAAAAATCAAATGCATGAAATAGGGGACTACATCAGAAACAGTAATGGAAAATACCAGCTATTCCTCAGTAGGACAAGGACATCAAGATTTAGCACCACTTTCTATAGTGCTCTGTTCAGAGAATTAATAAAACAGGGTTTGCAAAACTTGGAAATACTCCTACCCACATTAAGCTAATTGAGTGAGAGAGGTTTTATACACCATACTATTGACTTGATTTACTAGCTAGCTGTTCATCTTGCCTTGAAACAAAATGTAAAACATTCCGAGCTACTTCTGTTCTCAAAAGCAAAATAAGCTTGAACCCATCTGTGGGGTGGGGGGGGTTAAATACAATTTGCTTGGATTTTTATATTTAAAAGACATAGGTCAAAGATATAGATAGATGATATACACATATCCCCAGTACAGTAGAAGATAAAGGAAAGGAGGTACATTGAAACTGGTAAAAAAAGAGTCTTTTATCCTATTTAATGAAGCAAAATACTGAATATTCAATGAAGGTGCATTAACAGATGCAGACTCCAAGATGTATGCAACCACAGCACTTTGTCAATGACTGTATATTAAAAAGAAAAGGAAAAACAAAATGCAGAGCTAGGAAGTTATCAGGACAGAGATCAAAGGCCTTATTATGGAGATCACCGCTACCCTGCTAATCCATCCTTGGACTAAAAATACCTCACACAGAGATAGATAATCACCTGTTGCCAGACTTTTGACTAAATTTGAGTGTGGGTAAAAAAAATGGACACCAGATTAAATCATATGCAGCCAATTTATTCATCCATGCATAAGAATGCAACCTTCCATGACAGGTGGGAGAGGGAACAAGAAGCCAAAGGCTCAAAGGGTGGACTCATGAGCCTGGAGAGGACCAGGTTAAGGTACCATTGGGGAACCGGGCCCTGGATCAGCAAAAAGAGTCTTTCAAGGCCTCTCAGGAACCTGATCGTCATCTCATGTGAGAATACAGAGCTACCCTGGATGCAGGGATGGAAGGCTGATATGGCTGCCAGGTGCACCTTGATCGAGGAAAAGGCGAGACCCTGGTCCTTCAAGTGAAACAGGTAATCCAGAATGGACTGCAGGGATGACTGGGTCGGGGAGATATTCTGCTTCGACGCTCAGCAGGAGAAACACTTCCACATTGCCAGGTAAGTCACTGTGGTGGAAGGCTTTCTGCTCTCCTAGAGAACCTGCTGTATCTGACTAAAGCAGGTTCATTCCTCTAGGTTCAGCTATGAGGTGGAGAGAGGCGAGGTTCGGGTGCAGGAGCCGACCGTGATCCTGGGAGAGTAGGTCCGGGCAGCTGGGAAGTGGCCACAGGGCTGCTACGGCCAGATCCATGAGCATGCCAAACCAATGCTGGCGTGACCATGCCAGGTCGATCATAATGACCCGTGCCTTGTCCCTCTTGATCTTCAAGAGAACGTTGCCGATGAGTGGAATTGGCAGGAAGGGGTACATCAGGTCTGCCAATGACGACAGAAGAGAGGCATCGGAAAGTGAGCCTCTGCCGAGACCTTGCAGAGAGCAGAACTGATGACACTTCCTGGTGGCAAACAGGTCCACTTGGGGAGCTCCCCACTTCTGGAAGAGCATCCTGATGACCTACAAGTGAAGGGACCACTTGTGGTGAGAGAAGAAGGACCTGCTGAGGTGATCCACCATCGTGTTCCTGATGCCAGGGAGGTGTGAGACTTGCAGGTGGATTGCATGCTGAATGCAGAAGTCCCATAGATGGAGGGCTTCTTGACACAGAGCCGATGAACAAGTTTCCCCCTGCCTGCTGACATAGAACATGGAGGCCGTGTTGTCCATCAACACCTGCACCACCCGACCAGACAGTTGCGGAATGAAGACACCACAAGCCAGGCAGATGGCTCTGAGTTCTCCGACATTTATACATAACGTGAGTTCCTCCCGAGACCATAATCCCTGATTCTGCAGTGCACCGAGATGCGCTCCCCAACCAAGGTCGGACACTTCTGAAATCAGGGAGACCATGGGTTGTGGGGTCATGAACGGCACACCTTCTTTTACCAGAGTTGGATCTGACCACCAGTGCAGGGAGGTAAGTACCTGCAGTGGGATCATGACAGTCTTGTCTAAATGATGTCTGGACATGCAGTAGACCAACACAAGCCACATCTGGAGTGATGCAGCCTGAGTCTCACATGATGGACAATTTACGTGCAAGCTGCCATGCGCCCCAATAGTCTGAGGCAGACCCGAGCTGTGGTGAGATGATGGGCCATTCAAATCTGCCATTGCCCTGAACCTGGTCTCCAGCAGGAATGCTCTGTCTTGGATAGAGTCAAGTACCGCTCCGACAAATTCTATCCTTTGAACCGGGATTAACTTTGATGTTTTTCATTTATCAACAGGCTTAGAACTTGTGAAGCACCCTGCAACTTCGACACTGCGCTGAACTTGGGACCTGGAGCGCCCCTTGATGAGCCAGTCATCAAGGTACAGGTAGATCTGGATACCTTGATGTCTGAGGTAGACCGCTACCACAGACATGCACTTTGTGAATACCCCTGGTACCGTTGCTAGACTAAAGGGGAGCACAGCGAATTGGTAGTGGGAGATCCCAACTACGAAATGTAGGAACCATCTGTGCCCCTGAAATATTGATATGTGAAAGTAAGCATCCTTCAGGTCGAGGGCGGTGTACCAGTCTCCAACATACCTTCCCTGGTTCCAGGAGGCCAGGCAGACCATGCAGAACTTCAATTTCTTGAGATACTTGTTGAAACCCCGCAGGTCAAGGACGGGGCATAGACCCCTTTGGCTATGGGATCAAAAAACAGCGAGAGTTAAACCCTTTCCCCTTAAGTGCAGAGGAACTTCCTCTACCGCTCCCACCTACAGAAAGTCCTGCACCTCCTGAGTAAGAAGATGCTTGTGAGAAGGGTCCCTGAAGGGGGATGGGGAGGTAGGGTAGAAGGGGAGGGGGGACAGAAATAAACTGGAGGGTATAACTCCCTGCGACTGTACTGAGGACTCACTTGTCCGATGTTATAGAGGCCCAGGCAGGGAGGAAGGGAGACAGGCAGTTGGAAAAAAAACAGGGATGTTGGATCCAGGACACAGGCTAGAAGGTCGCCCTTAAGCGCACCCTCAAAAATGCCTGTTTATTACCCAGTTTGGAAGTGGCTAGAGCTCAAGTGAGCTGAGGAGGCGGGCTAATGGCCACGCTGGTGCTCGTAGCCTCTGCCCTTCTTACAGAAGGGCTCTGAATGGGAAGGGCCCCAAACCTGTGGGACTGTTGTGGCTTGAACCGCTTCCTCGTGGGCGCCACGATGTACAGGCCCAGCGAGCATGAGGTGGCCTAGAGTCTTTTAGGCCATGCAACTTGCTGTCCGTCTATTCTGCGAACAGTGCCAAGCTGTCAAAGGGGAAGTCCTAGATGGATTGCTGAATCTCTGCCAACAAGCCTGAAAACTGCAACCAGGACGCCCGCCTCATTGAAATGGCTGACCAGGCTGACCATAGACCAGGCTGTGGAATCCGCCATATCTGAGGCCGCTTGGAGTGCTGCACTGGCTACTGCTCTGCCCTCCTCCAGAATAACCAGGAATTCCTTCCTTGGCTCCTCAGGTAGTGACTCCGCGAACTTGGCATGGACTGCCAGACGTTAAGCCAAGTAAGGCCTGATGGTTGGCAACTCTTAGCTGGAGGGTGGCTGCAGAATAAATCTTTCTATCGAAAAGATCCATCCTCTTCACCTCCTTATTCTTCGGGGTCTATCCCAGTTGGTCCTGTCTATCACCCTCATTGGCCATTGACACCATCAGTGAGCTTGGGGCAGGGTGTGTGTACAGGTATTCAAACCCCTTAGCAGGGACATAGTACTTCTGCTCTGCCTGCTTAAAGATGGGGTGGCAGGGAAGAGGCGGTTTGCCAAAGGGCTTTGATTAGTTTCACAACTCCCTCGTGTATTGGTAATGCCACCTTCGAGGGGGCTGCTGCACCAAACAGGGAGTCTGAGGGCTCTGCCAGCTCCTTGGCTTCCAGACCAAGGTTCAATGCAACACTCTTCAAAAGCTCGTGGTTGGCTTTTGCATCATCCGTGTGAGAGGGCCTTGCTAGTGTCTCGGCGGGTGAAGATGATGAGCAGGCAAGTAACGGTGGGCCTGGTAACTCCACTATCTCTGCCAGGGGAACCTCAGTTGGAGATGGCTGTCCCTGGGGAGCTCTCTCTGACTCCACTTCCAAGTCGGGGCGGGCAGGAGACTGTGGCTGAGCATCTTTCTGATGCTCCTAAGACTGACCGATGCCCCTGTGATGGTTGGGGAAATACTCAGGAGTTCCACAGGTGCCGGGGGTTGGCCATTGGCCCTGGGGCCATGCACCCCCTAGGGGCCTAGAAGGAAATGCCGATGCCCCTTGCGGGTGGCCTTGGCCCATAGGCAGGTCTTCCTCCTAGCTTTTAGAGCCTGAGGAGGGGGAGGCTTGCCAGGGGGACCAGGACGGGACTGATGTTGCCTGTCTACCCCATTCCAATCAGCTCCACAGCAGAGGTCTGTGGAGAGAGTCGTACCAGGATAATGTCTCTCGCTGCTGCGATTCCAGTGACCTGTGGCTGTGTTCGACAGATTGGCTATGGTACCCCAGTGATCCACGCCTCACACTATGAGAGTGGTGCCGCTCCATGAACCAGGAGCGAAAGGATCAACATCTTGGAGACCATAGATTCATAGATATTTAGGTCAGAAGGGACCATTATGATCATCTAGTCTGACCTCCTGCACAATGCAGGCCACAGAATTTCACCCACCACTCCTAAAAAAGACCTCACACCTATATCTGTGCTATTGAAGTCCTCAAATTGTAGTTTGAAGACCTCAAGGAGCAGAGAATCCTCCAGCAAGTGACCCGTGCCCCATGCTACAGAGGAAGGCGAAAAACCTCCAGGGCCTTCCAATCTGCCCTGGAGGAAAATTCCTTCCCGACCCCAAATATGGCGATCAGCTAAACCCTGAGCATATGGGCAAGATTCATCAGCCAGATACTACAGAAAATTCTTTCCCGGGTAACTTGGATCTTACCCCATCTAAAAACCCATCACAGGCCATTGGGCCTATTTACCATGAATATTTAATTACCAAAACCATGTTATCCCATCATACCATCTCCTCCATAAACTTATCGAGTTTAATCTTAAAGCAAGATAGATCTTTTGCCCCCACTACTTCCCTCGGAAGGCTATTCCAAAACTTCACTCCTCTGATGGTTAGAAACCTTCGTCTAATTTCTAATCTAAATTTCCTAGTGGCCAGTTTATATCCATTTGTTCTTGTGTCCACATTAGTATGGAGTTTAAATAATTCCTCTCCCTCTCTGGTATTTATCCCTCTGATATATTTATAGAGAGCAATCATATCTCCCCTCAACCTTCTTTTAGTTAGGCTAAACAAGCCAAGCTCCCTGAGTCTCCTTTCATAAGACAAGTTTTCCATTCCTCGGATCATCCTAGTAGCCCTTCTCTGTACCTGTTCCAGTTTGAATTCATCCTTCTTAAACATGGGAGACCAGAACTGCACACAGTATTCCAGGTGAGGTCTCACCAGTGCCTTATATAACGGTACTAAAACCTCCTTATCCCTACTGGAAATACCTCTCCTGATGCATCCCAAGACGACATTAGCTTTTTTCACAGCCATATCACATTGGCAGCTCATAGTCAACCTATGATCAACCAATACTCCAAGGTCCTTTTCCTCCTCCGTTACTTCTAGTTGATGCGTCCCTAGCTTATAACTAAAATTCTTGTTATTAATCCCTAAATGCATGACCTTACACTTCTCACTATTAAATTTCATCCTATTCCTATTACCATCAACATACCCATGGGGATCCATACTGGCAAACTGGAGACGGGACTCTGGGGACCAGCATACCAACCTTCTGGAATGGTGCCACGAGCCTGGAGACCGATTCGGATGCTCCAGGCATCAGGGCTCTGGGGACTGGTGATACGCCTCCAAAGGTCTGTGCCAGACAGCTGGCGATCAACGCCAGGATCCCGGTGAACACTGCCTAGAGACTGGGAACAACACTGGTGTCAAGGTTCCTCCCCCACTCTGAACTCTAGGGTACAGATGTGTGGACCTGCATGAAAAACCTCCTAAGCTTATCTTTACCAGCTTAGGTCAAAACTTCCCCAAGGTACAAAATATTCCACCCGTTGTCCGTGGATTGGCCGCTACCACCACCAAACTAATACTGGTTACTGGGGAAGAGCTGTTTGGACGCGTCTTTCCCCCCAAAATACTTCCCAAAACCTTGCACCCCACTTCCTGGACAAGGTTTGGTAAAAAGCCTCACCAATTTGCCTAGGTGACTACAGACCCAGACCCTTGGATCTTAAGAACAATGAACAATCCTCCCAACACTTGCACCCCCCCCCTTCCTGGGAAATGTTGGACAAAAAGCCTCACCAATTTGCATAGGTGACCACAGACCCAAACCCTTGGATCTGAGAACAATGAAAAAGCATTCAGTTTCTTACAAGACGACTTAATAAAAATAGAAGTAAATAGAAATAAAGAAATCCCCCCTGTAAAATCAGGATGGTAGATATCTTACAGGGTAATTAGATTCAAAAACATAGAGAACCCCTCTAGGCAAAACCTTAAGTTACAAAAAAGATACACAGACAGAAATAGTTATTCTATTCAGCACAATTCTTTTCTCAGCCATTTAAAGAAATCATAATCTAACACATACCTAGCTAGATTACTTACTAAAAGTTCTAAGACTCCATTCCTGGTCTACTCCCGGCAGAAACCAGCACATAGACAGACCCAGACCCTTTGTTTCTCTCCCTCCTCCCAGCTTTTGAAAGTATCTTGTCTCCTCATTGGTCATTTTGGTCAGGTGCCAGCGAGGTTACCTTTAGCTTCTTAACCCTTTACAGGTGAGAGGAGCTTTCCCCTGGCCAGGAGGGATTTCAAAGGGGTTTACCCTTCCCTTTACATTTATGACAACTGGGAACTCTGGCAGGTCAGCTGACCTGCATCCGGGGGCTGGTGGCGCTGTTCAGGTGAGTGCTGGCAGAACACCCTCTGCAGTGGGGAGTGGTGCTGCACTGACGGAGACCACTGTAAGGGACCCAGAGCAGGTTTCCCCTTAATGGGTGTCAGGGTTCCCTCCCCACTCTGAACTCTAGGGTACAGACGTGGGGACCCACATGAAAGACCCCTTAGCTTATTTCCACCAGGTTAGGTTAAAAACTCCCCAAGGCACAAATTCTCCCTTGTACCTTGGATTAGGTAACACTGCCACCACCACATGATTTAGACAAACTCAGGGAAAGGACCACTTGGAGTTCCTACTCCCCCTAATATCCCCCCCAAGCCGCCGCACCCCCTTTCCTGGGGAGGCTTGAGAATAAACAAGATGAGCACAGACCAACCTTGGGGTTTTTTAGGACACACACACAAAAAAACCCCAATCAGATTCTAAAAGAAACAGAACTTTATTATAAAGAAAAAAGGTAAAAGAAGCACCTCTGTAAAATTAGAATGGAAGATAATCTTACAGGGCAATCAGATTAAAAAACACAGAGGATTTCCCTCTGGGCCAAACTTTAAAGTTACAAAAAGAAAACCAGGAATACACCTTCCTCTCAGCACAGAAAAAAATCACAAGCCAAAACAAAAATAAGTTAACTCATTCCCTTGCTAGTACTTACTAATTCTAATGGAGTTGGATTGCTTGCTTCCTTGATCTGTGTCTGGCAAACACACAGAACAGACAGACTAAAACCTTCACCCCCCTGGATTTGAAAGCATCTTGTCCCCTTATTCATCCTTTTGGTCAGGTGTCAGCCAGGTTACCTGAGCTTCTTAACGCTTTACCGGTAAAAGGATTTTGTGCCTCTGGCCAAGAGGGATTTTATAGTATTGTATACAGGAAGGTTGTTACCCTTCCCTTTATATTTATGACACGGGGCACCTCAGTAGCTGGTGTGGATGGCATCAGAGGGGACAGATTGTCCTTAGTGGCCTGAAAGGCTTCCGGCATGGATGGCACTGTGAGGTGCCGAGTGCCTCCGCACTGCTCTCCGGGGTGGCAGGTGGGTCTTGAAGGGGGCTCGACAGCTCAGTAGGTTCTGGAGCCTGGCCACCAACCAGAGAGAAAGAGCTGCCCCTCGTGAATCCTAGCTCTTCTCTGGCTCTCTCCTTCCCTTTACGGGACACAGGAGAATGCCCTCTCCCAGCCTTTCTTTGCTTTTCAGCCGGTACCAAGGATGGGGATCGGCCCCGGTCTGAGGTCAGTGCCAGCGGCGAGCTCCACACCGAGGCTGCAGTGCTCGGAGCAGAGTCCGATCTTGTTGGCTCTGATGCCACTGTGAGGGTGCTCAAAGACCAATGTCCCGCTTCTTTTTCGTTCATGGCCTGAAGCTCTTACAGATGCGACGCTTGTCACTCATGTGGGTTTCCCCCAAGTACTTTAGACCGCTCTTATGGTGATCACTGACTGTCATAGGTTTCTTGCAGCAGTCACAAGGCTTGAAGCCTGGGGACCGGGGCATGGCCAGCCCTAGGCTAACTCCCATCAGGACTAACCAACTATTACTAACTCCAACACTAAGGGAACTATAAAACTAAACTATACAGAAAGAGTTCACAACTAGACACAGTTGAAAGAAGTAAGCTTGCTGAGGCAAGGACACATTCCAGTACGGTCACCAGTACACAGTAAGTAGGAACTGAGGGAGGGAGGAGCCAGCAGCGCCCCTTATAGCAGCACATACGAGTGCCACTCCAGAGGGCGCCAGAGACAATCCCCTATGTATACCGCTGAGGAAGAAACTTCCAGCACTGGTGCACGTGGCGAGCACACACACCTACAATGCAATTGACATGAGCAATCGCTCTAAGAAGAAAAATGAATTTCAATTTCCGTATGAATTTGAGATTCAGGGGAAAGAAATTAAATTTCAGATACCAAAGATGAATAATTAAGATTTAACTGTATCACCATCGAGTGAAGATACTGTTAACATGTGGCAGCTCAGCAAAGAAGATTTAAGCTGGACAGTAAGTCATCAACATATTTATGACATTTAGATCCAATAGAACATGTTACGAAGAGGCAGCTTAGACAGGGTCAAATTTTAAGCATGCAACGGTCCTAGAAGATTAGCAACATACACATAAAATAAATTTGTGCCAGAGTATATGCGGTGCTACGTAATTGTAATTTGCTATTGAAAATCAAAGAGGAAAAGCATGTGCCCCTGATAAATTTGATCATTTCTTCCATGCTACTTGTAAGAGGGAACATTCGTTAGCGTTACAAAAATTACAGCCCCAACTGCAGACTCAAATGCAAGCCTGCCTAGCTCGTTGGAGAGAATAAGAGGAATGTTTCCAGCTAAATGAAATTTTTTTCTATACTATTCTCTCCCTATATTTGCTACCAGAACTTCTCGTTCTGCAAGACATGACTTAATCATAAGACACTTAAATTGAAGTACTGTGATTAATGTACAAGAACTGTATCCATTTATCCAAACAACAGATTTTGAAGGGTGAAAATGAGCTCATATTCCAATTAAATGCTCTACAGCAGACAAAACTGACATCTGAATAAGAAATTAAGCAACTCCTGGGCATTTCTAGGCCACTTTCTGCCATAACTGTTAAAGTGATTTTGGGAAATGACCTGCAGCTACTAGGGTGAATGACAGGAGTGAAGCAATAGTTCAGTTACTTGTAAAAAGGCCCAGGATGACCACTGCCAATGACAGGGTGAATGACAGGAGTGAAGCAATAGTTCAGTTACTTGTAAAAAGGCCCAGGATGACCACTGCCAAGTGACCTCACCTCTTCCCTGGTGGTAGCAGCAGGCTCTAAGGAGCAAGGGATGAGAAGGCTGTTACCAGAGCCCTGTGCAGGACTATTTTTAATCCCACTCCTGTCCTACCCCAAAATAACCACTCTCACCTGCTCCCTCTATAAGGCAGCAGGTACTGCGGGACCTTCGGGATCCCAGTCCCACTGCAGGGCTCTACATTAGTTCTGTGCAGGGCTCTACCTGTTACCACCACAAAGGGAAAGTAGGCAGTGGAATTAGAGTCTGCTGCTACCAGACCATGTAGGAGGGAATTGACTCTTACTAGCAGTTGCAGCATCAAATCTCTTATCTGCAGCACTTCTTGAGAAGCACCTGGCCTGTCAATAGCTTGCTCCTGTTGCTCAAATTCACAATTACAGGCTCATTTCCTCTATCCCTGTTTTCAGGGCCCTCTAAATAACTATCAAAGTTGGATCTCTCAGTTCCCAAGCCACACAATTCTAGGACTGCTTCCAATCAGGGCCCCTTTTCCCTTTCTTCATTGCTACAACTGTCCCCGGGTTCTCTGTGCTCCATGTCTGTAGGCTGGACAATTTTGGTTGGACATATTCCTGGAGGTTTAATCACATTACAATCTTTAAGTAAAGATTAATCTTCAATTCCTGGAGACTCCAGGACAATCCTGAAGGGTTGGCTACCCAACAGTATGCCTGAAGACTGAAGACAGTACCTCACACCTGCACCAAAAATAAATAAACGTGCATTAAGGTTGTCGTTCCCCTCCTCTTCCAGCAAGTGAGACTGTCAAGGAAGAGACAGAAGGAGAGGGATTTGAACTTTTCTACAGAAAGGATCCTAGCACAGGGCTTGGATGCGGTCTTCTGCATCAAATGCCACCAGAAGGTGATGCTCAGCTCTTGCTTTAAAACAGGAAGCAAAGGGAAGGACTGGGAAAACCTGACATCTAAAATATGCATACAATTGATGAGATATAACAAAGATTTTCAGTTTATTTGTAATGAGCTACTCACATATTAAAAGCAAGGGAGATAGAAAAAACAAAAGCAGCCAATATGAAGAATTCAAAGCAGATTTAAGAACTCTCTCTCTCATTTAATGAACACTTATTAGATCTATTTCCTGGTGGAATAAAAAAAAAGGGAGGGGGGAGAGAGACATTTCAGTTAGAGAATGTATAGCTCTGGATACTAGATACAGTTGTGAAGTATGTTTTAGCCAAGAGATTTCTCAGCAAAGCATGGATCCAAAAGGTAACTATGTACAATAAATCTTTTACATACCATTCCTTACATTTCTATTAAGTAAGCACTTCCCACCCATATGCTGAAAACCTTCTCAATAACCGCTTACCGAAGGCCTGCTGTCCCAGACCAAAGGATTTCCAGCAAATTCCACCATCTAGTGTCAAATGAAGAAAACTACAAGATGAGGATTTTTGAGCAAGACCCTTTTCATTTTCCATTTTTCTAATACAAGCTAGGGAATCAACACAATTTACTAAACCCAGTGTAATACAAAAATCATTTCAGTAATATCAATATAGAAAAGTGGCCTGTTCACAGTGAATGAGGCAAAGCAAGCGTTTTGTGGAAGCTCCTTTAAGCTTCTACATTATAACGGAATTAAAGTTGCTCAGGCAATCTTAAACATTGTCCTTTTCTTACTATTGAGGGATTCACTGTGCCTTCTTAGCACTCTTAACACAGCTTTTTAGCTGAATATATTAATAGCATTGCATAGGTGAACAATACACTCTACAGGCAAAGATAAGAGCCAAGTCCATGTTAAAAATCTGAAGTTAAACTAGAGTCACAAAGAAATGAGAGAGAACAATGATAAACAGTGGAAGTAAACTGAACTCCTTGAAGGTGCATTTTCCTTGTAAAGAGTAGACAATAAAAGCTGTTCACATCATGGATTTCTTATTGCTTTGGCAGTATTCTTAAAATAATTATTAAACTATATACCCAAAAACATAATAAGCATTGTTAAACGTAAAGGAAGCACCTTTAAATAGACAGAGCTACTGGGCTGTGCAAAAGCTATGACTTTTCAACATACTGTTTGTATTGCCCTTTTCTATTTTCTTCCAACACGTATTATGTCCCAGCTCATGCAAACTAGACCCTAGATACTTGAATGATACCCAACTGAAGGGTGGAGAGCATCAGTGTCTCACACCCTATCCAAGTTCCAATACAGCCTCCATCACACTTGACAACAGTGTTTTAGGGGGACAGATTTTCAAAAGGGCTCAAGGCCAAAATTTCCAAGCGTTCAGCACTTAAAATTGGGACCAGATTTTCAAACAGAACTTTGTTTCCATTTAGTCACCTAAATAAGGGACAGCTTTTCAGATGTGCACAGCAGCCACTATTGGGACACTTCTGGCCCAGATCTGGCCACTTATTTTGGTGCCAAAATTATAGCTGAGCTCTTTTGAGTATCTGGCATCAAGCGCACAGAGGCTCAATACTAAATGTCGAGCTCAAACAAACCACATAGGGATATTTCAGCAAGAGGCAATTTTCAGCTCGTAGAACCATGGCAGATTTCCTCCCCGAAAGAACAACAAAAGTTATGTGTGCAAAGAAGAGGCTTCTTCCTTCTCCAAACTCATTCCATCCAGCTTATCAAAAAAATCGACATATAAAGTTTAAAATAAGGCCTGATTCCATGATAACAAAATCCAGTTTCTTGCATTCACCACAGAATGAGATCTGCTATGTACTTCACATACATCATTCATGATTCTCCATTCAAAAGAAAATAAGCTGTGCAAATCATTCTATCACTTTAAAGACATGTTTTATTTGAAAGATTTATTTGACCAGAGGCAGTCAAATCATTCTGGGGCCACAGACCCCACTGTGAAATCCCAATTAGAGAATGATTTAAAGACTATTCAAATATTTAACTCTTTATCTAGCAACCCACCATAGTGCCTGGGCTTCATGCATTCCACTTGGATTGCTTGTCAGATGTAAATCCCTTCTCCCCACCTGGTCGAGGGAAACTTGTGGTTGTGAAACTTGTGATTCTTTTACGTGTTTCTCCTTTGCACCAAGTATTCTGACCTGCATTCACAAAACTGGGTCAGGGCAGATCAAATTTTCCAGTGAAAACATCTCTCAGTGGGATTTTCTGACAGATTTATGCAAGTGCAATTGTCAGCAGTTTCTTGCTCCTGACACAGCAATAGACAGGCTGTATTAAGACCCCCAGTACTTGGAATTCTACTTGGTAAGGAAATATTTCAACATTTCCACCACTTATGAGAGAGAAAACGTACATTTATACTATAGTCACATCTACACCTCCAGACCTTTATAAAGGGATATTTACTGCCTCTCTGGAAGTGCATGTAACCCACTTCAGGTCCCTCTCCATGCCAATCCAAAAAGGGTATGAGTTGTTACAGTCCCCTGCTACAGAGTATTGACAGTTCATGCTTTTAGATTTGGAGGTCCCTAGTTCATCAGCCAAGATGACACCTGTCACACACATACTGGTTGAAAACACATGGATCTCAATCTCAGGTTGAAAGAGGGAGTGCTCCATCACATTTAGTCAGTCTCACCAGAAATAAGTGATACACTGTATATGCTGCATCTTTGAGAACCAGGCGAGGGTGGAGGGAAGAGAAAGAAGAGCACATCCTGGAAGAAATCATGAAACTCAATTAATCTGAATACAGAAAACTTGTAGCCCAGGAGTAGAGAGTACAGTAAGAGCTACTCTGCTTAGCTTTTCCTTGTGCAGATGATGCTACTCCTGCATTCAGGTCCCAACAGGAGAAGAGGCTTTTGAATAGGCTTTCAAGTCAGTGCTGAGGAACAACACTCAGTGCAAGAAGCAGTCAGACATTCCTGTCAAAGAACCAGAGTACTATGGGTCCATGACTTACTCTGCCCTTCCATACCCTTCCTACACTTAAGGGGATGACGCAGGTTGACACAGGCAGGGAAAGTGGAGCCAATGTTTAGAAGCCAGCAAAAGAAAACAGCAAGAGACATATGCAGATGTACATGAATAAGTGAGAAGCTGGGGAAAGAGTCTAAAGGAGAGACTCCATAGTGAGGAGCAGCCCTGAGAGGACAGAGTCAGAGACCCTTAAACAGGATTATAGGAGACTTGCAGTTGACACGAGTGTACAAGCAGTTTCGCATAGCCCCTCTCCTTCCTGCACTCCCTTTGTGTAGCAAGCGCTTTCCACTACCACAGTAGGAACTGGGCTGAGAGGCTTTAAAGGGCAGCTCCACAGATCTGGAACTACTCTCCTCCTCCACCCACCTCACAGCACTGAACTTGCCTACCACAATCACCACATTAGCAGCCCTGGGTCAGGTGACCTTACAGGGAAGTTTCCATCTCCAAGGTAAATAAAGGCGGTCTCTTTGCCTTGTCTACAAGAGGTCATCTTCTTTCCTTAAACAAAAATAGCCATCCCTGATACTGTAAAGGCCAGAACTCCTCACCTCACAACTCACCCCCAGGGTACTAAAAACTGTTGTGTCTGTGTTCTCTACACAGCTTCAAGGATGGGAGGAAACCACAGAGACAGTCAGGCAACGGATCCCCAGAAATTTATTCAATGGTATGTGCAGTCAATCCCTACGGAGCCACTGGTCCCATCAAATCCATGCCATGCTCAGCCCCCACCTTCCAGCCCAGCTTGCTCAGGTGCAGTATCGCCTCTCTTCCCTCAGAGAGAGACAGGCTGCTGGAAGAGGGGTGAGGCCAGGAATGCTCCCAAGAGGGAACTCTGATGCAGGGCTAGTCCCACAGCAGTGTTGATGTGGGGGCATGGAGGAGCCAAAATCAGAGCTGTGAATGAGTGTCATTGTGACCTGGTGCATCGGGGGGAGAGCACGCAATCCCACTCACTGAATTTTGGCTGCACCCCACTCCTGTCACAATGGATGGCTGGCAGGGCCAAATCTAAGTGGAGTGGGGCAGCCAGCGCTGTCCTCCTTGCCACTGTCTGTGGTATGCACAGCGCACAACGTGCATACTGCTGCGGGTGCCAATGCAGTCAGGCTCTAAATAAACCTGTGTTTACGATGGACACATTAACATAAAAGGCCTAGCTACATATTGCTACACTGTTAGCACTGGCAATATAAGACAGAGACCCACTAGAGGGCTTCTGAAGTATTTAATAGGGATACTACTTAATTCCTATACACAACAAAAACTAAAAGCAGTACCTTCAGCAGGCCAGAGGCATGAAGATGGGTTCACAAAGCCAATCTATGAAGGAAAGGTGCTTCACCTGCCTGAACCCCACCTACACACATCTTAAAATAGCCTCTTACTCGCCACCGTACTGTAATCACTGCTTGGCCCTCCCTCCCTTCCATAATCCGAACACAGTATCATGGAGGTCATTTGTCACCTGTAAACTGCTAAAGTCATCACCTGTACCAAATCCACCAGAACATCAACACCTCTAACTAAGGAGCCTACCATCTTTCTTTTCTCTTCCTAGTCCTAACAGAGAGTAATAACCACTAGGAAAGCAACTATATTCATCAACCTAACAAGTATTGGGGAAGTTTTACAAACATTTTAAAGCTTGCACCACATTTTTTTTTTTAAACAGAAACTACATCTTTTCATCTCTTAGCATACAGTGTGTGTCATATGGGATTCTTTTGGGATGACAAAGAAAAATAAGTCAACTCCCTCATACAGATGAGCAGCTTTTGCATTGCTAGGGGACCCAAATGAACCTGATAAAGCATCTCCATATTTTTTATATGTCTGACACGTATCGCAAAGCATGCAATGACAAAGACATGGATAGCAACAAGTGCTGCAGCAATAAAAATTTGATCTGTGGCAAACAAATTCTTCCTTCATGGAAAAGTGTACATGGAACTTGCCACCAGGCTTAGGATAAGAAGCAAAACAGTACTTCATCAATGGTTATACAGTTACAATGCTTACTGTACCTTGGGAGAAAGTTTGTCATGCCAAAACAACAATGCCAGAACTTGCTATTTTGGAAAATGTCATCCCCTTTTATATAAAAAAGAGAAGGTTTGCTTGTCATTACACATTTTCCCCCCAAGCTCTCTCAAATCTAATATAAAGCTGTGCCAGCAAAGCAATAACCTTTTACTCTACAATATCCACCAAGCTTTAAAGACATGCCACAAAACAATCAAACTTCATTTCAAATAGCAACTTGCCCATTGGACAAAGGATCTTTCTCCAGAACTATGGGACAAGTGATCTCACCTGTTTTAAGGCCAAAGCCATAATGAATATTCATCTTACCTTCAAAGGAGAGATGTGTGATTGCAGGACGTATCCATGGACATTTTCTATCTGAGATAAGTTCTTTTCTGACACATGAACAAGTTCTGGTCCTCTCACTTCATGGGTTAAACGAGGTAAGGTATGATCATGCAGGGCATCCTCATCTTGATAGCGATACTTCTAGGATAAAAACCAAGAACAATAAGCAGCTGTGAAAACACCACACATGTATTAATATAGTTATAGATCACTAGTCAATATTAGCTCCCCAACCTCCACCCAATCAGTAACCCATGAGAAACAACCTGTTTCCAAGCAATTCACCAAAAAAGGGGCAGGTAAGGTAGTAAACTGCACTGATGCATGAGACTTTTACCTTCAAAGATTTGATTTGAAATCCCTTCAGGGGCCATAGGGGAAAGAGAAACCTGTTGGTCTTATCCTAGTCTCTAATTAACATTGGTCCACATCCCCAAACCCTCAGAATAATATTATATTACACTACTGTAACATTTTCCATCAGAAGATCTGAAAATGCTTTCGAAACATGAGGTAGGCTCACAACAGTCTTTTTGGGCAGGAAATTGGGGTGGTGTATAACTAGTCCCCATATTACAAATGGGGAAATCATGGGACAGAAGGGTTAAATGACTTCTCCAAAGTGAGACAAACATTGTAAAGTTTGGCCAGACTATTTGGCACTATTTTCTTTCAGTCAGGGCTTAGGGGAGAGCTACAGGGCTTCTTGAAATCTTTGGCACAAAGTGGATGGAGGTGGTGCTATTGTGAAATTTTGCTTTCAGCTAAGAGATCAGTAATTCTGTAACACACAAAATCAATTTTTTTTTAAAAATATATAACTACTTGGACCTACTGACCTTCTCACAAAGTCAGATGTAAGACCAGAAAACTAAGCATGTCATAACTTCACAAGAGTTTTGGCACTGGAGGAAGATTTTGTTGAAAACCCCCTTTTCTCCATTTCCCATTTGGAATTCAAACCTCACTTTTATTTTAAAATTGTGATATACAATAGTAAAGTTATGTCAATTCAAGAAAGACATTAAAAATCAGATGCGATGAACCGCCCCCCACAATCCACTGTAAGGTGAGTTCAGGTGTGTGCTGTTGGTGTACACACTGTTCCAAAAGTTTACAGTTCAGAAACTCTCATTCTGGCATAAACCGATTATTTACAAAATATACAACGGGCAAGAATTGGTCTCTGTTCCCTCTGTGGGGTATGTCTGCAACACTTTATACACACACCCACACACACACCACACTTACTTTCCATATACTGCAGTTATGGAACATACACAGTAACTGGCACCATGCAAATCATTTTGGCAAAAAGCCATCAATCTAATAGACAGTATTCCAACCAATGCCATAAGCCATGGCACACAGACAACTGAAACCCCAAGCAATCCATTATCCTCTACTAATTCTAATGCACCCCTTTTAAGGAACGCGTCCAGCCACACTGATGCCATAAATATACTGAGCAATTTGCTTAAACAAAACTTTGAGAAACAGCTGCATAATCCAAGAGTCATCTCATCTCCTTTGCTACTTTGAGGCCTCTCTATGACTAGATTCAGCTAGCCCTGATCCTCCCTCTCCTCGCTGCACTTCTTTCTTGTACCTCTTCTCAACCCTGGGCTGATGGGGACCAGCTGAGTTCTTACCCCACCTAGGCCACCAGCCTGATCAAATAATTACCCCAATCAGCTTCTATTGGGCCACTAACTAGCACGTGAGTGACCAGAGTGTAGGCTCACCTACTCACTCCCTGCACACAGTCAGACCTAAACAAAATACCAAGAATAATTAAGGGAAACAGATGTAGGGTAAAACTTTCAAAAGCAACGAAGGGATTAAGCTCCTAAGTCCCATTTTCTAAAGTGAATCAAGAGCCTAAGTCCCTTAGGTGCTTTGAAAACTTTACCCTATAACTGCATATTAACCATTAGCATGCAGAAGATCCTGCATATTCAGCCTCCATAAATTAATAAGAAAGTATCCCATACACTTCTGTACCATCCTTTTCCTTCTGCCCTCCCCACAAGCCTTGCCCCTTCCAAATTCTTCACAAAGTGTTGCAACTAGAACATTCTTCATGTGGCTATTTCACTCCCATTTTGAGCCTGCATCACTGCTATCACATGAGAACCAGTAAAGAGCTGGGAACACATTGAACTTGGAGTCTTCACGAGAACTGCTTTTTACTGCTGGTTCCCAGCGTAAACATCATGTCATGAGTGCAAGCCAGTGATACAGGAGGGTTTCTGGGAAAGTGGTGGAGCAGATTGAGGTGCCAGGGAACACCACGCAAGAGTTCCAACTCTCCTGCCCGCAGCCAGAGATGCTCATTCCTTTCTAGCATTGTGCCCTTCAGTGGGCCTGCAATTTCCGTGGAAAACAGCTAGTTCCCTGGAAACTGGCCTTTTCTCAAAGGGTTAATTCAAGTTTCTGGAAGGAAAACCAATGCACAGAAATGCTGCTCCCAGTTTGACAAAAGAACAGGTGGATGGCTTATGATAATTAAATTACAAATCAGTGCCTGCTGCTTGCAGGGTATTGTATGCTGCCAGCTAGCATCAGATATTTAAAATCCCATGTAATTACCTATAATGGAGGAGTGGAGTGTGCTGCTGTGAATTTAATGTGAACTTGCTCTTTTTAATAACTGATCATTCCTGTTACAATGTGAGATTATTACTATAAAATGGCACTGCCCCCTCACTTTACTCCAGCAGGGAGGGGTTTTTGTTTTGAAGTTCTGTTTGCAGGGGAAGTGTCGGCTGAACAGAAGGCAGGTCCTGACCCAGCACAGAGTATTGGTTAAAACCTCGCAGTTGGACACAAGCCAGTTCTGATGCAAAACAAGGAGAAAGATAGGGAGACATCCACTTGACAAGTTACTGTCTATGTGGAAATACTGTAAATTTTCATACTCTATTCATTGACCTTACATTACCCTGACAGTCCGATAGGGAATAAAGCTGGTTGGAAACATTATGTATTAATGGAAAAAGCATTTGCTGCAAAATTTTCACAAGTTCAAAAAAAGATTTTGCCCTTTTTTGGATTTGGAAAAATCTAAACATTTTATTTTGGGTCCTGAACTGCCATGGTAGTAGTTGGAGTGCACTGTGTCTCCATTCCTCACTTCTCCAGCATCTCCCATGATGCACCGTGGTCTCCGCTCTGACTGAAGCAATAGCGTACATCATCAAAGTCACACAGACAATATATCACAGGAGCTGTAGTCAGACAGGGACTCAAACTACAACTCCCATGAGGCACCACAACAGCTGTTGGGGGGTAGGGCGGGGCAGCCAAGCTTAATGTATACTGAAGCCAAAACTAAAACATTTCAATTTGGGAATGTCAAAATGAAATATTTCAACATTTCTCAATCAGAATTTTTCAGAAGTTTTTTTCTTCCACAGAACAAATATATTTCAATGTTTCCTCCCAATCTGGGATGAAGACACCATTTGAAATATCTGAATTTCACACAGGAATTTTATGCAGGATGGAAATTGAGTAAGGAATAAGGTTTCTCAGCTATATTAAATTCCCATACAGTAACCACAGCTGATGAACTGTTAAGAGTAAGAGAAAGGTATCAAAGCATAGCACGGAAAGCTGTGACTATATTCGCTAGTGGTAAACACACACTTCAGTGCTTCCTATCATGTAGTTCCATCTCTGGGCGGCATGACATGCTATGGCCAAGAGAAGGGCTAAGTAATACTACTTGTTTTAGTCAGAGACCAATAGCATTTAATCTAATGCTAGTTACTCATCAACTCACTGCCACTTGAAACAACTACAGATGCAAGCAACTTTATTGAGTGTACAATTCAACGGAAAGACTTATTCAAAGTGAAAAACACTTCTGCCTTGTTAAAAACAACCATGTAGACAAATGCTAGGAAGAATAATTAGTGCTGGCATAACACTGGAGTGAGGCGAATCATGTGTTCCATGAATATTCATTTGAGTTTTTAAATGAAATCCTTACAGCCATGCTCGTCCTACTTTTGCGTTCTCTTTTTGAGTTTTTACGAGCACAATTGTTCACAGGGAATTAATTCCAGTGTCAGATGTGAGCATACTGAGAAACCAAACTTTACATTTGCACACACACACACACACGTATTGGTACTGGAAGTGTTTCTTCACGCATCCAATCAGGGAACAGAAATAATATATTATTCATTCAACCAATTGCAACTGAGCAAGACAGCTTGACTTCTGAGTATCTATAAGTAAACAGGAAAAAAAATAAACTGGAAGAAATCACATCTGCTTGTCAAGAATGTGGGAGCAGGTTAACAAACTGAAATAATCGAACAATTATATCTATTGTGAATAGAGGCGGGTGGGAACTTTGACACAATGTTTTTTTTGTTGGAAAATGTTTGGTTTTTCTGTGGGACAGCTTCTTCAGGTTCAGGATGGAATGCCTGCTCAAAATGAGTGAGAAATACCCACCCCAGAATATCCAGAAGCCCGAGTATTAAGGCCCTCACCTGTGATGTAGGAGACACAGGGAACTGAACCTCCCACATGAATGCCCAAACCAAAAGGCTAAAGTCTCTCTCTTTGGCTCCATGCATATGAATTTATATGAAGTGGAAAAGCTCCATGAGACTGACTTTGAAGCCTGGTGGTGACAGCACTCACCTAGGAGGTTGGAGACCAAGATTCGAGACCTTGACCTGTTTGATTCAGAGCAGGGACTTGAACACGAGTGCCCTAACCACAGGCTATTCTGGAGTGCCCCTCTTATTTTTCATGAAAAACTTCAAAAGGTCTCAATGGCAAAATCTTGAAAATTTGTATGGAATAGGAAAACTATTTCCTGCCCAGCTCTAATTGTGAATGACTTGCTGTCTTGTCTATCTAGTGTATTTTTAATGGGCCTGTCACCTTAGTATTGCAATATCTTTCATCCAAAAATCGAAGAACTTTTACAAACATTAGTCAAGTCTGACTACACCTTGTTAAAATGGATATTCAGGAGTGAGAAAATTAGGCTTAGAGAAATTCAGCCCAAGGTCACATGTTGAATCAATTAATAACCCAAGAGGCTAATTCCTTATCTGCTGTTCTAACCACTAGCAAAGCAATCACAGTGAAATGCA
Source organism: Lepidochelys kempii (assembly GCF_965140285.1). Lineage (NCBI taxonomy): Eukaryota > Metazoa > Chordata > Testudines > Cheloniidae > Lepidochelys > Lepidochelys kempii. The sequence continues at coordinate 22,119,702 of NC_136380.1, forward strand.
AAGGAAATGAAATATATAATTAGTTTCCGTTGAATGCTCTTAATTTTAATTGATTTGTTTTTTTTGACAAGGGTTCTAAAAAATAGTAAACTGGGCAGGAATTAGGTTCTCTCGTATCCCTGTTCAGTACTTGGCACAATTTTGATCTCTCAGTGTGTAAATTATAACCAGTAACAATGTTCCTTTTGGGGAGTGAGAAATAGAGATACTGGTTCCTAATTAAGTTAAATTCTTGTCGTCCACAAAATCTTCCTGTTAGACTCTTTGAAGAAGGGAACCCATGACACTGAGCAGCAGCATGTGCAGTTTTCCTATGCAGTGCAGCAAAACAAATTATAATTTTTCAGGAAAAGAAACATCAGTGGATTGGTGTGTTTATTTTTAATATTAAAACAGTAAGGCAGTTTTAGGGATCATGTATCCATTTAATAAAAAGAAAACAAAAAACCAACCAACCAAAAAAAACCTGTGGTTTTACAGCATATTTCCAGTCAGCTTCTTGAGCCTGAAGGGCAGAATGATAAAATTGCCATTAGCCTAACTATTGGTGTATGCAGTGTTGTTGTAGCCTTGTTGGCCCCAGGACATTAGAGACACAAAGGTAGATGAGGTAGTATCCTTTACTGGATCAGCTTCTGTTGGTGAGAGAAAGAAGCTTTAGAACTTACAGAGAGCTCTTCTTCAAAGGTCTGGGAAACACACTCATTGTGTCACAGCTAAACACAAGGTAGAACAGATTGTTTAGTATAAATAGTTAACACATATTTCAAGGTATGCAGTGTTCCCAGACCTGAAAAAGAGCTCTTTATAGCTGAAAATCATGTCTCTCTCACCAACAGAATTTGGTCCAGTAAACAATATTACATTACTCACCTTGTCACACTGGATTTTTGGCTTATTACAACAATCTATAACCCACTAACTTCTCCCTCCTCTCCCCATTATTATTCCCCCTTTTACTGGACAGGTATTAATGGACCACTTCACCTTGAGTGGGCCCTTGAAATGTGTTAAGTACTTATGTGGAGCAATTTGCTCCACCCTGTATTTAGGTGACAGCTTGAGTACATTTCCCAGACCTGAAGAAAAAGTCTATGTACTCTCAGAAGCTTGTCTCTTACTAACAAAAGTGGTCCCAATACAAAATACTAGCTCATTCACCTGGTCTCTCTATGGTGAGAAGTACCAGGGGGTAGCCGTGTTGGTCTGTAACCACAAAAACAACAAGGAGTCCGGTGGCACCTTAAAGACGAACAGATTTATTTGCGCATAAGCTTTTGTGGGTAAAAACCCCACTTCTTCAGATGCATGGAGTGAAAATTACAGATGCAGACATAAATATATTGACACATGAAGAGAAGGGAGTTACCTCACAAGTGGAGAACCAGTGGTGATGGTGAACCACGAAAGCTGATGATCAAATAAATCTGTTCGTCTTTAAAGTGCCACCGGACTCCTTGTTGTTCTTGTCTCTAGTTAGCCTAACTACACTTTCCTTTAGTATGTGGCTGCAATTACACCTTTAGCTCACAAGATGGCACAATAACCCTCAAGTTAACAGATGCTCACATCCAAATGATTATATGAAAAGCATTTGGGGAAAAAAAGTGAGTAGCTAGTAAAGGTCAAACCTTCAGTTGATTTTTACTGTGAACGAACCTGATAGATATGCTCACAGCATTTTTATTTATTTAAGATGCTGCTATTAAGAATACTGCAGTGCTTACAGGAATCCTATTCAAAGCTGGCATCTGGAGGAACTGCGACAATTTGTACAAGTACAAAATATTATGACTCAGTAGGAACCTATTGATTTATCAGGGATTACTAAATTCGAATGCTATACATCAGCAGACCTGAGAATGATGCTGAACCCTGCATTTCTCAAGGAATTCTAAGTCCTAATTAAAACTGTCTGCCTGCTAATAGGTACCAGGAAGTATTCAGCGTCATATGCTGCATCACATTTTGGACCCACTAACTGCCTCTATTTAGCCCTCTAGAGGTTCTAATTACCATTCAATAATTTTAAGTAGATTTTTAGTTTCGGACTTCAAGCATCAATATAACAAGAGAGGGGATTTGAAAGGGTGGTTTTTTGGCATGAAAGAGTGAGTGTTGCTATTGATTAGGGAAAAAAAATCAATATTTTTAAAATGTCCAGTAATATTAATTATTGTTTATCTACAATATTACAAAACCCAAGCATTCAAAAACCATGAGTCAGGCCTTAAACCAGTGGACTTACTTAAAAGTAACAAGATTTTAAAGAATTATCTTTAATATTAAATACAACGCTATATTATAGTTTCCCCAACTTGACAATGGTGAGGACTTACCACTAACTTGTTCTGCACATTTACACACAAGCCTAGGTAGATAGTGTGTAATCTAGCCCAGGTTTCACCAGCATGCAACACCTGAACCTCTCTGTTGGAATAAATTGAAAAGTCCCCCTCCGCTCCCCTCATTGCTGACCACAGTATTTAACAGACTTAAAACAAACAAAACAAAACCAAACCTAATACACAGGAACCTCCCTACCTACTGTGCTTTGTTCACAGTCACCCAGCTGCACCAAGTGAGGGAAAAAGGCAGCTTTTCCAGACACTTGGGCCTGTGACCTTGCTATAGGCTCTACAGCTTAATTCTATACCTTTTCAGCCCTCTTCGGGAACTATGTCAGCAGATTATACACCTCCTGTTGGTTAATTGACAGATTAACAATGGTCACAATCATACTTAACTCCTGCCTAAGTTTTGCCCAGCAGTGCATACAGAAGTGGTGGGTTTTATTTCTGGCAAACTGCTTGAGCACAGAGTGCTATAAATGCCAGGTACTGACAAAACTGAGAACAGCCCTGTTATCCTTAAATAGAGGGGGAGGCAGGAGCAGAGAAGTAGGGTATCAAGGATAGGAGCCAGGGTGGAGATAAAGGCAGAGACAGTCAGAGGCAGACTGGAGGCACAAGTGCAGAACCATCAGAGTACATTCCCCTCCAAAACCTGGAGTTGAATCTGGAGCACAGTCTACAATCCTCTGCTGCCAGCAAATAGCTGTGAAACACTACTGAAGTAAGCAGCTCATATCTAGGGCCCTACCAAATTCACAGTCCATTTTGATCAATTTCATGGCCATAGGATTTAAAAAAAACATATCTATTCAGGGGACAACATCATAGGGCCTAATCACATCAGCCACACTATCAGAGGCTTGTTAACTTGCACATCTACCAATGTGATATATGCCATCATGTGCCAGGAATGCCCCTCTGCCATGTACATTGGTCAAACTGGACAGTCTCTGCGTAAAAGAATAGATGGACACAAATCAGATGTCAAGAATTATAACATTCATAAACCAGTTGGAAAACACTTCAATCTCTCTGGTCACTCGATTACAGACATAAAAGTCGCAAAATTACAACAAAAAAACTTCAAAAACAGACTCCAACGAGAGACTGCTGAACTGGAATTAATTTGCAAACTGGATACAATTACCTTAGGCTTGAATAGAGACTGGGAGTGGATGGGTCATTACACAAAGTAAAACTATTTCCCCATGTTTATCCCCACCCTCCCACCCCTCACTGTTCCTCAGACGTTCTTGTCAACTGCTGGAAATGGCCCACCTTGATTATCACTACAAAAGGTTCCCCCCTTGCCCCCCCCGCTCTCCTGCTGGTAATAGCTCACCTTAAGCAATCACTCTGGTTACAGTGTGTATGGTAACACCCATTGTTTCATGTTCTCAATGTATATAAATCTCCCCACTGTATTTTCCACGGTATGCATCCCATGAAGTGACCTGTAGCTCACGAAAGCTCATGCTCAAATAAATTGGTTAGTCTCTAAGGTGCCACAAGTCCTCCTTTTCTTTTTGCGAATACAGACTAACACGGCTGCTACTCTGAAACCTGTCATGAATTTCATGATTTCAGCTATTTAAATCTGAAATTTCACAGTGTTGTAACTGTAGGGGTCCTGACCCAAAAAGGAGTTGGGGGGGGGTTTGCAGTACTGCTACCATTACTTCTCCGCTGCTGCTGGTGGCGGCACTGCCTTCAGAGCGGGGGAGCTGGAGAGCGGCGGCTGCTGGCCGGGAGCCCAGCTCTGGAGGCAGAGCCGCCGCCAGCAGCAGCGCAGAAGGACGGATGGCATGGCATGGGATTGCCTCCCTTACTTCTGCGCCGCTGCCTGCAAAGCTGGGCCCCTCAGTCCGCAGCCGCCACTCTCCAGCCACCCCGCTCTGAAGGCAGCAGCACAGAAGTAAGGGTGGCATGGTATGGTATGGTATGGTATGGTATGGCCACTCTTACTTCTGTGCTGCTGCTGGCAGGGCGCTTCCTTCACAGCTGGGTGCCAGGCAACAGCCGCCATTCTCTGGCTGCCCAGCTCTGAAGTCAATGCAGAAGTAAAGGGGGCAATACAGTGACCCCCCGTAACGCCCTTCAGGGTCAGGACCACCAATTTGAGAAAGGCTGGTCTCCCCCATGAAATCTGTATAGTATAGGGTAAAAGCACGCAAAAGACCAGATTTCATGGTCCATGACATGTTTTTCATGGCCGCGAATTTGGATGGGCCTTACTCATATCCCTCTAGTGACTGGTCCACACAGAGGCTAACAGCCTACCTGTCAAGGTTCCTTCCCCACTCTGAACTCTAGGGTACAGATGTGGGGACCTGCATGAAAACCTCCTAAGCTTACTTTTACCAGCTTAGGTTAAAACTTCCCCAAGGTACAAACTATTTTAGCCTTTGCCCTTGGACTTCCACTACCACCACCAAACATTTATCTGGGTTTATTTTTATTTGGAAAGTGTTGTTTGGAAACATATTTCCCCTAAAAATCCTCCCAACCCTTGCACCCCACTTCCTGGGGAAGGTTTGGTAAAAATCCTCACCAATTTGCATAGGTGACCACAGACCCAAACCCTTGGATCTTAAGAACAATGAAAAAGCATTCAGTTTCTGAAAAGAAGGATTTTAATAGAAGTAAAAAGTAAAAAAGAATCACCTCTGTAAAATCAGGATGGTAAATACCTTACAGGGTAATTAGATTCAAAACAGAGAATCCCTCTAGGCAAAACCTTAAGTTACAAAAAGACACACAGACAGGAATATCCATTCTATTCAGCACAGCTTAATTTCTCAGCCATTTAAAGAAATCATAATCCAACGCATACCTAGCTAGATTATTTACTAAATTCTAAGACTCCATTCCTGTTCTGTCCCCGGCAAAAGCATCACACAGACAGACTCTTTGTCTCTCCCTCCTCCCAGCTTTTGAAAGTATCTTGTCTCCTCATTGGTCATTTTGGTCAGGTGCCAGCGAGGTTACCTTTAGCTTCTGAACCCTTTACAGGTGAGAGGATTTTTCCTCTGGCCAGGAGGGATTTTAAAGGGGTTTACCCTTCCCTTTATACTTATGACACTACCACAGCTATCAGTTACTTCATTAGCTCCAGTGGATCTAAGGATTGCTGATGATCCAAGTTGGGTGTCAGTATGGTTCCACATGATAGAATTTCCTTTTCTTCTGATGTTTTATTTTAGATTAGGAAATTACATCCACAAGATCTATTAAAAGAACATTAAGATTTCAAAGTCAAGTGCTCAGAAATTAGGAAACTATTTTTTTCATAGGACCCTACCTCATTCAGGGCCCAGGATGGACAGTGCTGCAGAGGTTAATCAGGACTTTGTACTGAAGGAGGCTTGTATGGAGTATCCCCGCTTCATTTGTTGCACAAGTTGGAAAGTGTGTAGTGAATGATATAGAGGGTTGCCGGGAGGGTGAGTGAAGGATGTGCTCCTCGGTTTCTAGGTGCCCAACTGGAGACTCTAGAGTCTGACTTGCAGTCGTACTGAAACCTCACAGCTGCCGCTGAAGTCAATGGGAGCTGTACTTTGAACATATAAAGTGCTAGATAAAGGCTAAGTGCTCTGTAAAATTAGGCCCTAAGTGTCTCAAGTTGGGCAACCAAAAATTAATGGACACTTGACCTTAATTGTGCTATGCGTCCGTTTTACATATGTAAGAGGGGGATAAAAATACCCCCTCATCTCCCAGGGGTGCTGCAAAAATAGAATCATAGAATCATAGAATATCAGGGTTGGAAGGGACCCCAGAAGGTCATCTAGTCCAACCCCCTGCTCAAAGCAGGACCAATTCCCAGTTAAATCATCCCAGCCAGGGCTTTGTCAAGCCTGACCTTAAAAACCTCTAAGGAAGGAGATTCTACCACCTCCCTAGGTAACGCATTCCAGTGTCTCACCACCCTCTTAGTGAAAAAGTTTTTCCTAATATCCAATCTAAACCTCCCCCACTGCAACTTGAGACCATTACTCCTCGTGAAATAAATTCATTAAAGTCAGTGAAGCAGTCAGATACTATAGTGAGGAGCACTACAGAAGAGCCTCATGGAAAATTAATAATTCTGTATTCTGACCTGGGTTTAAATAGTGCACTTTAAATAAGGCCTAATGGGGCCACACATTGAATGTGGAGAATGAAAAGAAATAAGAACTAACTCCCCATTCATTGAATAAGCCTGAGTTCCTGTGGAAAAGACAGTAGTGATCACATAATTAGAGATTACCATAATGCATACACACAAGGGGGGCCATATTAATGTTGCCCCGGCAACGTTAATTAAGACCCTTTTGTGTGCTTGACTTAGCAACCTTAACATTTTAATATAGTATTTTCAATGAAATGCATGCACGTGTACACACACACACACACACACTTAAATGACACTCATTTGTTAAAACTCTGAAATTCAGTCATTATCCCTATATCTATTTCAATGTTTATGAAAGACTGGCACTCCATACAAACTAACACAAGTGAACTATCATGTGCATAAATTAGAAAAATAATCTATCCATTGCCACTCTGGTGAATCCAGGCCATTATCTCTGAAGTTAACAAATTATTTTACTGCAGAACCAATCTTCATCTCTGCTGGAAAAGTTATTACAAGCTCCAGATATGTATATTTTCCACTACTTATCAAACCCCTGTCTCAAAGGCTATGAATTTTAACAGCCACCTTACAAACAGAAGGAATTAATACATTTTAAGGTAATGCACGATGGGCTGGGACGCACATTGATCTCTGTGGGAACCACCGGTATTTGGAACCTCTGAAAGATAAGCCTGAATTATCTGAAGCTGGGCACTCAAAAATAAAAAAAATTAGAAGAGGCCCCCAAAACTAGGGACTACTTTTGAAAAATGTTGATTTGAACCCTTCTGTACCCAAGATTATCCTTCTGTAAAATGAAATTGTGTCCTGGTGGCCTGCATCTCTAAGAAATTGGATTAAATAATTTAAAGCAGAGCTGCAGCAAGGGGGCAAAATAGGTAGTCACCAGATTCCAGAAAGCAAACAAGCAGCAAGGTAGTTCAGGTACAAGGGACTAAATGTCATAGTCAGCCAGTAAGCATATCCCTATTTAGAAACCAGGTCTCTTGTGGTCTTTCCATGGGAAATTTGTTGCTTTGTGGAGGAAGGGCAAGGGGGGTTTGCACTCAAACCTGGAGCTCCCTCCTATACCCCAAACCCCTCATCCACAGCCCCAGCCCAGAGCCAGAACCCCCAGCCCAGAGCCAGAACCCCCTCCCACACCCCAACTCCCTGCCTCAACCCACAGCCCCTTCCCACAGTCCAAATCCCTTGGCCCCACCCCGCCCCAGCCCAGCCTGGAACCCCATCCTGCACCCTAAATCCCTCATCCCCAGCCCCACCCCAGAGTCCGCACCACAAGCCCCTGCCCCAGCCCAGTGAAAGTGAGTGAGGGTGGGATAGAGCAAGACAGAACAAGAATCAATGGTCTCAAGTTGCAGGGAGGGAGGTCTACGTTGGATATTAACAGAAGTACTTGTGGCATCTTACAGACTAACAAATTTATTTGAGCATAAGCTTTCAGTCTCTAAGGTGCCACAAGTCCTCCTGTTCTTTTTGCAGATACAGACTAACACGGCTGCTTCTCTGAAACCTGTTGGATATTCTATTTCACCAGGAGGGTGGTGAAGCACTGGAATGGGTTACCTAGGGAGGTGGTAGAATCTCCATCCTTAGAGGTTTTTAAGGCCCGGCTTGACAAAGCCCATGCTGGGATGATTTAGTTGGTGTTGGTCCTGCTTTGAGCAGATGATTGGATTAGATGACCTCCTGAGGTCTCTTCCAACCCTAATCTTGTATGATTCTAAGCCACCGGGAGAGGGGGAATGTAGTAAGCGGGGGCCGGGCCTCGGGGAAGGGACAGGGCTACGGTGTTCAGTTTTGTGCGATTAGAAAGTTGGCAATCCTATCACTAGATAGACACAAAGGAACAGAGTTCTTGAGAGATGAGAAAGATGACCCCTACAACCAAAGGAGCATTGAAGACTCTGGGAACTGAACATGGGTGAGAAGCCTGCTTAGGCAAAGATCTTTCCCCTAGGAAGACAAGAGAAGCCAGCCTCTTTTACTTCTGTGTAAAGTCCTGACTGAGGGAAAGTCAGCCATGGCTTGGAAGAAGGAAGATTGTTCAAGATAGTTTTCCTCACCAAAGCCTGTACTTTGCTAGATTATGTTTTAGACTTTTATTTGCTGGTCACCCTTTTTAACTTAATTCTATGTATATTTTGTTGATTTACAGTAAAAAAAAAAATTAACTCAGTGCTTTGTTTGAAGGGTGTATTTGCCCCACTTACATTGTTAAACTCTAATCTACTTTTCTCTCTTTAAAGGAGCAACAGACATTATTTCTCTGAGTGGTGCAGGTGAGGGCTGGACACATTAGGGCACAAAGCTTTGGAGAAATTCAGGCTGGTGAAAGCCAGAGTTGGGCTGTAGCCAGGGTGCTGGGGTCAGAAGTACTGAACCAGGGTTGTCAGTGGTTCTCATCCTTTCCAGACTACTGTACCTCTTTCAGTAGTCTGATTTATCTTGTGTACCTTCCAGTTTCTCCTCACTTAAAAACTATTTGCATACAAAAATCAGACATAAAAATACAAAAGTGTCACAGCACACTATTACTGAAAAATTTCTTACTTTCTCATTTTTAACATATAAATTATAAAATAAATCAATTGGAATATAAATATAATACTTATATTTCAGTGTATAGTATATTGAGCAGTTTAAACAAGTTGTGGCCTTTTAGTTTCTACTGACTTTGCTAGTGCTTTTTATGTAGCCTGCTGTAAAACCCTAGGCAAACATCTTGATGAGTTGATGTATCCCCTGGAAGATCTTGGCGTGCCCTCACAGAGAACCACAGACCCTTGTTGTGACCTGTATGCTTTTAGCTGGCTATAAGCATCCCAGGCTGGCAGCTACAGTAGCAAAGCACTGCAATGTACTCAGGGCTGCAGGGCAAGTGGTGACCTTACCCCTTACTGCTCTGAATTGATCCCCCAGAACATGACAGACTCAAATTCAAATCCCTGCTCTACATCATACAGAGGGGAAATTTGAACTCAGGACTCCCACATCTAGGGAAACGAGCTGAAGTTTTTCAGGATGTGTCCACTATCACCACCTCCTCCTCCTCTTTGTCTTTCACCAAAAAAATTGACAAGCACATAACGCCTTGAGACGGTTCATAGCTGTGAATTGAATGTGGAGGGAAATGCCTCCATCTGGCCCAGTTTAGATGCCTATAGCCCTTTGAGGGGCAGGGTTTAGGCCACCCCCCTCTCCTTGGCTTCCCTATTAGCTAGATTAAGCAGCTCTCCACTCAGCATGCTGGCTTTTTTGAATCCCATTTTAGGAACCTCCTCCACTGTATAGAGTATATGCACTTTCTGGTCCCCTTTATGATGTTTAAAGTTGGGCATTTAAGAGCCCTAGTCACTTTTGAAAGAGTCGGCTTGTACCTCATAATGGACAAAACTGTCGTGATCCAAGTTGACTTCAGCCTTCGACCTGTGATCTCAGATAGGTCTAGAGTTTCATCTGTCTTATGTTCCCTTTCTTGTTCAACTGCACAGAACTTTGTTCCTTTTTATTGTAATATGCAAAAAAGACTGAAAAAATATCTGTCCTTACTAGGTTGATCTGAACATACAAAGCTATACTTACATCTTTGCAGTAAGTCTAGCTTAATTACAGGCTGTCAAGGTTCCTTCCCCACTCTGAACTCTAAGGTACACATGTGGGGACCTGCATGAAAGACCCCCTAAGCTTATTCTTACCAGCTTAGGTTAAAAACTTCCTCAAGGTACAAAGTTTGCCTTGTCCTTGAACCCTATGCTGCCACCACCAAGCGTGTTAAACAAAGAACAGGGAAAGAGCTCACTTGGAGACGTCTTCCCCCAAAATTATCCCCCCAAGCCCTAACACCCCCTTTCCTGGGGAAGGCTTGATAAAAACCCTCACCAATTTGTACAGGTGAACTCAGACCCAAACCCTTGGATCTTAAGAACAATGAAAAAGCAATCAGGTTCTTAAAAGAAGACTTTTAATTGAAGAAAAAATAAAAGAATCACCTCTGTAAAATCAGGATGGTAAATACCTTACAGGGTAATCAGATTCAAAACATAGAGAATCTTAAGTTACAAAAAGACACAAAAGCAGGAGTATACATTCCATTCAGCACAGCTATTTTACCAGCCATTAAACAAAAGAACTCTAACGCATTTCTAGCTGGATTCCTTACTAACTTTTTAAAGGAGTTCTGAGCTGCATTCCTGATCTGTTCCCGGCAAAAGCATCACACAGACAGACAGACCCTTTGTTCCCCCACTCCAGCTTTGAAAGTATCTTGTCTCCTCATTGGTCATTTTGGTCAGGCGCCAGCGAGGTTATCTTCGCTTCTTAACCCTTTACAGGTGAAAGGGTTTTGCCTCTGGCCAGGAGGGATTTTATAGCACTGTGGACAGAAAGGTGATTACCCTTCCCTTTATATTTATAACACAGGCTAACAAGGACAATGTACTTCCATTCACTTTGTAGCTTTGTAGAAGAGATACAGACTAATACCTTCTCTAATCTCATTCCACTTTCAGCTGAGGTAAATAAATTTCTTGTAAAGAGGACCATGAACAGCATTATAAAATGCATATTACTTCAGTCTCAAGAACAGCTTTACAGGAAGGTTGTACAGACACCTGCCTTCCTGCCTAACAGTGTCATAGTATGCTTCCTGTTTTTCTTAATTATTGAAAATGAGGACAAAGCAAAACTCATCCTGGGTAAAATTAGATTTAGCCCAGATCATAAGGCAGGCATGAGACACCGTTCACTTTGAAAAACAAACATTAAAACAAAACAAAACAAAAAAAACGAACCCTGCCAGCAAATAGTTTAGTAACGGCACTGTAGTTTTAATTTTTTATTATTGTTTAGAAAGGTTTTTGTAGTTCAGTGCTACAGCTGGACTAATTATTTATATCACCAATTTCAAGAGACCATATACACACACACACACACACAGAGTGGGCCAAATCTTCAGCTGATGTCAATCCAACAGGAGATATAACCTAGTTTATTGTTAAAAAAAAACATATGGGATTCTTCATTTTTCGTTCTTGCTTAGTTCTAGGAAAAGTGTCAAACTGACAGCCTAAAGACCTGAGTCTTCTGATTATTTACGGAATAGATGCAGTAACTATGCAAGCTTCTCCACTTTCTCCTCACATACATTCCTAAACTTTGTTCCATAAAAACCACCTCTGTTGCATAAGGGTAGTTAAGTCTTCACGTTCAGTCAGTCCTTGACATCTTTGCTGAGAACGAGTTGTCATCCTTGTCATCAGACTATTGTTGGGGAAAAACTGCCCAGTGGGAACTCAACTGAGAGCCACAACCCATATGACAGATGGTTATGCCTTTTGCTCCCTGCTGACCTAAGGTACATTTGAACCACTGATCTAAAAGTCAAAGGTTCAATATGGCATTACCAGTTCCAAACCATTCATTCCCATTGAAAACATTTTTACTATTAATGGAACTTCAATACATGAGCATAATTCCCAAAAACATTAAGTATGGTGTGAATGCATCTACACATATATACATATATGCTGCTTCTACTGTATTTGTCTACTTTCAATCTATTAACTAAGCAAACAGACATTTTAGCTCACAAGAGGCACTTCTGTTTATACAGCCAAAGATTATATATTTTATTCCAAGTGCTACATGATTAAGCCTTAGGGACAACTATGCTGCTTGTATGTGTGTTCCCACAGTGTGTTACGAAGAGACATCTGTATTTTTAAAACCTAGTGATTATCCAGGTGGTGCTCAGTTAGCCTGGTTCTTCTCAGTTCCCAAGAGAATGAATACATCTAATTTCCCTTGCTACAGTACAAAATATTAGGCTGAAAGCTGAACATACTGGTACTCAAATCTCTTAGTTATCACTAATATTCTGTCCCTAAGCTTCCATGCCCTCATGGACCTTTTTCTGCATTACTTATTTATTAAAACTTTGGCCTTTTATAAAAGCTTTTAACAAGATCATCAAAAGGTTGCAGCAGGCAGTGGGTCGCAGAGTCTCCTTTAGAGCTAAATAATTATTATGTGACGTTGTAAAGTTTTCTGAAAAGTTTAGTGTGACATCTCACTTTTCTGAGGACAGTCCCTGATTTTAAAAGTGAAATAGTTGGGAATCTGCTAACTTAACTAGGCTGTCAAGTGATTAAAAAAAAATCAATCATGATTAATTGCACATTTAAAATATCAATCGCGATTAATCCCATTGTTAAACAATAACAGAATACCATTTATTTAAATATTTTTGGATGTTTTGAAATATATTGATTTCAATCACAACACTGAATACAAAGTTTACAGTGCTTACTTTATATTTTTTTGATTACAAGTATTTGCACTGTAAAAAAAAACAGTATTTTTCAATTCACCTAATACAAGTACTGTAGTGCAATCTCTTTCTCATGAAAGTTGAACTTACAAATGTAGAATTATGTACAAAAAAAATCCCTGCATTCAAAAATAAAACAATGTAAAACTGTAGAGCCTGCAAGTCCACTCAGTCCTACTTCTTGTTCAGCCAATCACACAGACAAACAAGTTTATTTACATTTGCAGGAGAGAATGCTGCTCACTTCTTGTTTACAATGTGACCTGAAAGTGAGAACGGGTGTTCAAATGGCACTGTTGTAGCCAGCATCACAAGATATTTACATGCCAGGTGTGCTAAAGATTCATATGTCCCTTCATGCTTCAAACACCATTTCAGGGGACATGTGTCCATGCTGATGATGTGTTCTGCTTGATAACCATCCAAAGCAGTGCAGACTGATGCACGTTCATTTTCATCCTCTGGTTCACACGCCCACCAGCAGAAGGTTGACTTTCTTTTTTGGTGGTTCAGGTTCTGTAGTTTCCGCATCGAAGTATTGCTCTTTTAAGACTTCTGAAATCATGCTCCACACCTCGTCCCTCTCAGATTTTGGAAGGCACTTCAGATTCTTAAACCTTGGGTCGCGTACTGTAGCTATCTTTAGAAGTCTAACATTGGTACCTTTTTAGCGTTTTGTCAAATCTGCAGTGAAAGTGTTCTTAAATCAGACATATGCTGGGTCATCATCCAAGATTGCTATAACATGAAATATATGGCAGAACGCACGTAAAACAGAACAGGGGACATGCATTAATTAAATCTGTGACGGAGAGAATTGTATTATTTTTTAACGAGTGTCATCAGCATGGAAATGTGTCCTCTGGAATGGTGGCCGAAGCATGAAGGGGCATACGAATGTTTAGCATATTTAGCACATAAATACCTTACAATGCCAGCTACAAAAGTGCCATGCAAATGTCTGTTCTCACTTTCTGGTGACATTGTAAAGAAGAGGGCAGCATTATCTCCTGTAAATGTAAACAAATGTGTTTGTCTTAGTACCTGGCTGAACAAGAAGTAGGACCGAGTGGACTTGTAGGCTCTGAAGTGTTACATTCTTTTGTTTTTGAGTGCAGTTATCTACATTTGTAAATTGCACTTTCATGATAAAGTGATTGGATTATGGTACTTGTATGCGGTGAATTGAAAAATACTATTTCTTTTATCATTTTTACAGTGCAAATATTTGTAATAAAAATAATATACACTGATTTCAATAACACAGAATATATATGAAAAGATAGAAAAACATCCAAAATATTTAAAACATTTCAATTGGTATTTTATTGTTTAACAGTGTGATTAAAACTGCGATTGATCGCAATAATTTTTTTTAATCGCAATTTTTTTTTTAGTTAATCGTGTGAGTTAACTGATTTAACACATTCTCTTCTTGAGCTTCACAAGAAAGGAAGTGTTATAGCTCCAATGCAAGCATTTCTCCTCCAGTTTTTCTTTGATTGTTCATATAACAAAATATTACAAATGGTTCTTCCTCTGTCAGATCATGAATCAACAAGGCATTGCAGTACATGAAATCAACTGAGGTCAACGGGACAACTCACAAGCTTACAGTTATTCATGTCCTTAAGTACCTTGATGAATCAAGGCCGTACAGCTCAAGTCAATAGCATTTTAATAACGGCTTACCAAAATTCTGAAGCGCTTTAATTACTGTACTAGTTGTGTGAAAATTTGCAATCCTCAAATTTCCCAGTGCCCACTATCTTTTATATATCTGTGCTGCTAATGCACAAGCGTTCACCATTCACACTAGTATTAAGGCTAGATGTTTGCCTTTTCAAACCCCTCTGCAAAGATTTTGACAGATCTGCATGCTATCAAGGGAGACCTGGCTATAGGAAGTTTGAACATTTGTGCCTCAGAAATACGTTGCCAGAGTACAACAGCGAGAGCTACGTCTAAAAGTGACCAATCAAGTATTGTGGACTCATTTGAGACACCTTGTTCTAGCTTTAACACACTTCATATTTCCTAGAAATGCCTTTATGTAAAATGACAGGTTTCGGAGTAGCAGCCGTGTTAGTCTGTATCCACTAAAAGAAAAGGACTACTTGTTAGTCTCTAAGGTGCCATAAGTACTCCTTTTCTTTTATGTAAAATGGTGACTGAGCCTCTTCTCAGCTGAGAACAGAATCCACATAACCTATGTTTACAGTCTGTGTCCACAGAACAGGGCACCTCTTTTGCATATCTCCTGAAATTTCATGCTTGCGAGATAACATCAAGTCAATTTTCAGACACTTCTTGGTTTATTCATTTTGAAAGGAGCTTCTTATCTTTTGAAATTTCACACTGCAATCTGAGGGAAATGGGTATAATATTGCCTAAAAACGTGAAAACTTAAGCAAGATTTTATCTAACAGATAAAAAACACAATATTTATATCTTGTAATATATTAATTCAATTCATATGGGTCACATATCCACATCACATCCAAGAGCTAAACTTGAAATTTGTATTACTTGCTTATAGCCAGAAAAAAAGTAGTCAGACAAATTCAATTGATTATGTCAGAAAAGGCTAAAGAGCAAAAGCTATTCCACCTGAAGTCTGCACTATGTACTTATATTGCTGCCAACCAAAGGGTATCAGAGGGCATTACAAAATTATGTGGGAAAGCTTGCAATTTTGAAATTTGCTTCCATTTCAAATTGGAATGAAAAGAAAAAGTTCGGAATTTCTCACTAAATGAAATTTTTAAAAACATTCTTATCAAAATATTTCATTTCAATTTCAACTTTATGTTCTACAATAATAAAAATAAAATAAGTAAAACAAATACATAATTGCTACACAAAATAGTTTACGCCCGATGGAGAAATCATTGGATTCCCCCTGCCTCAAAATAAAATCATGGCAAAACTGACAAATGCCCACAGAATGCCTTGATTTCACTGAATAAGCAATTTCCAGGGGAGAACTGGAATTTCCATTGGAAAATTAAATTATTGACCAACTCTAAAGATTACATTAAAATGCCCAACTTATATACATACCTTTTGCCTTCTCTTGCTCTTTACAAGACCAAGTAGAAATGCTAGGAATTTCACTTAACATTACAAAACTTTTCACTTAGATTTCCTCCAATCCAGCTATTTCAGATGTTTGCATATTGCTTCCCCCTCCTCCCATTCCACCTACTTTTAATCAAACTAGATCCTCTTTAGGAGTCAGAAGTCCTAGATAAAGGTAATATGTATATTTGGTCCGGAGTTACTAGAGGGATAGTATGAATGGATCATCCATTACAGCACAGAGGATGACAGCTGAGCTAAATGAAACTGGTATTGACCCAGATAAAGGTTTGCAAATTTGGAGTTTCTAGTTTAGGTGCACTCCAAACTCAATGTGAAACTCACTCAAAGCCACTGGGTGTCTACCAATTTTACACCAAAACCACATGACTTTTATACAAATCAGGTTCAGCCTACACCGGGCCCAGCCCAATTTGCAAAAAGAGTTATTTTAATGACCCTATTAATAAACCTGGTTTAGAATTTGTAATAATGAAAAAAAAAAAAAGCAACTGGGTTGTGTGTGATTTTGCTTTCATAATAAAATGTTTTGGACAGCTTCTAATTTCCAGTCTCTTAACGGTAGATTCCAGAGAACCACAGTGCAGTTGGGAGAGTAGAATTTGTGTTTCTGTTTGTGGCTCATCTAGGTATTTCTTCTCATTTTACATATATAAAATATTTTAATACATTCTTTTTTCAATATTCACTTTAAAAGGGAAGGAGTCATTCTAAGATGTCCTAAGGAAATAAAACTGTTGGGAGGACTGGGGGCTTTTTAAAAAAAATGATAACCTTTAAAAGCCAAGAACAAAACTACATTATGTCCAGATTTATCTACTGAATGTCCTCCACAGCCTTGTTAGTTCAACACAGAACCAAGTTTTAACTAACCTTTACAAATTTATTCTATCCTCTCTGAAAAGCTCATGATACTCTTCTGCTTTACTGACGGTGTCTCATAATGGATCATCCTTTTACATCAGAAACACACACCATGGATTCCATAGATTACACCATCACCTCTGGTACTTGAGGGCACGTTCTGGGATACCTCATGAGGGAGAGGGTCCCAAAGGTTGGGCTCAAACCCAAGTCTGAATGGCTACAATGTAGTTTTATAGCCCTGCAGCCCAAGCCCAAGTCAGCTGATGCCATCCAGCCACAGCTGTTTTATTGCAATGTAGACATATCCACTGTAGCCAAGAGTTTAGCCAGCACTCATCACAGGATTCTGGTCTATATACTATGCTCGTCATGGTAATATCTGAGCATGTTCTAGTAACAAGTATTTCTTATTCCATCCTTGGAAGCAGCAGTTACTGGTCACTCTCCAGAACAGGCTACTGGGATAGATGGAACACTAGTCCGACCTAGTATGCCAATTCCTATGTTCTGAAGGGCAAAAGGATTTTACAGAGGGCCTAAATCTTTTTACGAGGTTAGTTAAAACCTCCAAGTGTTCCCCAACAGCCTGGTGAGAAGGGATATTTTAAAACTATATGGAATTTTTTTTATGCTCTTCTGTTCACCTTTAAAACCTCCTCTCAAATTTTTGAAAACACTTCATTCTAAGGTGAGATGTACAGGTTTAAAAATTAATTGTCGGCATTCATTCTTTTGTAGGATGATTTGCAGGTGATAACACTGTAAGAATTTAATTAGGCAACATGACATACTGTAAGGGTTATAAAAAACTTATTCCATCCACCAGGCCTGTTGAATGAGGGGCTAACAAACTAAAGGAGCTGAAAGCTGTTCAGAACTGATGGGGTTTGCATCTCATAGAAACCTGTTCTCATAGGCCAAGTAGATACATATGCTGCCACAAGAAATAGGGCACTTTGTACAATTCACCAGTAAGACCCAAACAAAGTTATTTTATCAAATGCCAATGAAGATAATGTGCCCCAAAGAACAGGACTGTCCTCAAAATGTACAGTATCACTGAATACACTGGACTTTCGTTCTCAGTAGAACTTATGTTCTGAACCCACTTAGGCACTTTTGAAAACTCCACCCTTAGAGCTCACAGGAACAAACATAAAAAGAAAAGGAGTACTTGTGGCACCTTAGAGACTAACAAATTTATTTGAGCATAAGCTTTCATGAGCTACAGCTCACTTCATTGGATGCATTGAATGGAAAATACAGTGGGGAGATTTATACACACAGAGAACATGAAACAATGGGTGTACTATACACACTGTAACCAGAGCCATCACTTAAGGTGAGCTATTACCAGCAGGAGTGCAGGGGAAAAAAAACCTTTTGTAGTGATAATCAAGGTGGGCCATTTCGAGCAGTTAACAAGAACGTCGGAGGAACGGGGGGGGGGGGAAATAAACGTGGGGAAATAGTTTTACTTTGTGTAATGACCCATCCACTCCCAGTCTCTATTCAAGCCTAAGTTAATTGTATCCAGTTTGCAAATTAATTCCAATTCAGCAGTCGCTCATTGGAGTCTGTTTTTGAAGTTTTTTTGTTGAAGAATTGCCACTTTTAGGTCTGTAATCAAGTGACCAAAGAGATTGAAGTGTTCTCCGACTGGTTTTTGAATGTAATAATTCTTGACATCTGATTTTTGTCCAACCCCTCAGACAGAGACAAACACCTACAAGATCTCTATCAAGCATTCTTACAACTAAAATACCCACCTGCTGAAGTGAAGAAACAGATTGACAGAGCCAGAAGAGTACCCAGAAGCTACCTCCTACAGGACAGGCCCAACAAAGAAAATAACAGAACGCCTCTAGCCATCACCTTCAGCCCCCAGCTAAAACCTCTCCAACGCATCAGCAAGGATCTACAACCTATCCTGAAGGACAACCCATCACTCTCACAGATCTTGGGAGACATGCCAGCCCTTGCTTACAGACAATCCCCCAACCTGAAGCAAATACTCACCAGCAACCACACACCAGAACCACTAACCCAGAAACCTATCCTTGCAACAAAGCCCGTTGCCAACTGTGTCCACATATCTATTCAGGGGACACCATCATAGGGCCTAATCACATCAGCCACACTATCAGAGGCTCGTTCACCTGCACATCTACCAATGTGATATATGCCATCATGGTGCCAGCAATACCCCTGTGCCATGTACATTGGTCAAACTGGACAGTATCTACGTAAAAGAATAAATGGACACAAATCAGACGTCAAGAATTATAACATTCAAAAACCAGTCGGAAAATACTTCAATCTCTTTGGTCACTCGATTACAGACCTAAAAGTGGCAATTCTTCAACAAAAAAAACTTCAAAAACAGACTCCAACGAGCGACTGCTGAATTGGAATTAATTTGCAAACTGGATACAATTAACTTAGGCTTGAATAGAGACTGGGAGTGGATGGATCATTACGCAAAGTAAAACTATTCCCCCTCCTCCCCCCCACTGTTCCTCAGACGTTCTTGTTAATTGCTCGAAATGGCCCACCTTGATTATCACTACAAAAGGTTTTTTTCCCCCGGCTCTCCTGCTGGTAATAGCTCACCTTAAGTGATCACTCTGGTTACAGTGTGTATGGCAACACCCATTGTTTCATGTTCTTTATGTATATAAATCTCCCCACTGTATTTTCCACTCAATGCATCCAATGAAGTGAGCTGTAGCTCATGAAAGCTTATGCTCAAATAAATTTGTTAGTCTCTAAGGTGTCACTAGTCCTCCTGTTCTATTTGCGGATACACACTAACACGGCTACTACTCTGAAACGAACAAACACGAGACTAACTGACTATTTGTAAAAATGATCAACACACAAGTGGAGAAAAGTTGCTTGCTCTTGCTGTGAGTGAAAGATATTCACATCACCTTTGTTAACACTCACCATTTAATTGACCACTACTTCATTTTGCCCTGCTGGAGCCAGTCAGTCTCCTGATAAGAAGCTCCAGCCTTCATGAGAGATATCCCATCCAGCTCAAGGGAAATACCCTTCTGATTGGCTGTGCTCACCCAGGAAGTGGGGAAGTAGAGACGGCCTGTTGTAAGAGGCACACAGAATTCTGCCTCCACCCCTCAGGGGCCAAGAAAGTTTTTTGGTAGGAGAAGGAGCAACCAATGGTATTGTCCCAAGAGGAAGGAGAAAAAGAAAGAGGCTAATGGCTCAGGGGGACTCCGCTTCCTCTTCCTCTGTGGTTAACAATGGGTCAGTCTGCTCTCTCCTTTCCAACCCCTCTTCATCTCTGCGACACCAAGCCAAGAAAGGGCAAGTGAGTTTTGAAGAATCGCTTGAGCTACACCCTTCCCAAACCTCAAGGAAGATGGAGATCCCATTGCAGCTGCCCCCCCCCCCCAGGCCTGGGAGGGGTAGGATCAAGAACCCTAGAGCTGTAGGAGGATCAGAGTTGCACTGAAGAGCAAGGGGAAGAAGTGCTGGAGAGGAAGGGGGCACAAAATTCACTAATTAGAATTTTGGGGCTTAGGGAGAAACTGGAAGCGCCATACCATCAGGCAGCCAGCGAGATCTCCTGCATTGAGGGTCAAAAGTCATCATGCTTCATGAATTTGGGAGAGTCGGTAACCTTCTACGCAACACATGCTGGGGATTAGGAAAGGGAGTTAAGAAAAAAAAAAACACCACACCAAAAAATCAAACTGAAATAAAATGTGGTCTTAAATATCTTTCTTTTAGTGTCTGCCTCATGATTTTTGAGCTTTTGGGCATGGCAGTACTTCATGCACTTAAGTATTTAGGGTCTGCTGCTACAAAGACACCCTAAAAGGGAGAGGGGAAGAGAGGAGGAGGGGGGACAACAGGATTGGAAAAATCTCAGTACCATACCCAGAAGCAAGAAACACGGTAAGAAAGCCAGGCCATTACACCTGAATATTCTTGGTGCTGGGATCCAACCCCAGAGTGGGCAGATAGGCGTCATAAATAGGATTTGATCAAGTTAAATAATACTGGCATGTATATCTACCAGCATACTAAGCTCCCACCTCTGAGCAAAATTTTATAGCCATGAGTTACAAAATCTTACTAATGGTTGTTTATAATGGAACCAGTGGCACTTTATTTATATGATATACACCTCTACCCCGATATAACGCAATAAGATTTTTTGGCTCCCGAGGACCACATTATATCCGGGTAGAAGGATTAGCGTGTACAAAGAAATAATGAGCTTTGAAATTTTACTAGGAAAGGTATTTTTATTCCTTTAGGATAAAAATGTTTGTAAACTTGCTAACTAAATCATTTTTGTTCGTGGGGCAGAGGGTCTCGGGCGGGGTGTGGGAGGAAGGCAGGAGCCAAGCAAAGTGGTGGCAGCAGCAAAACTGCCCAGCCCGGTGGACCACACAGCACCCCCTGGCCAGGGCGCAGGAGACGCGGAGCTGGGGCCGCAGCACAGACCACTCCCTCCAGCCGCAGGCACCCGGGCTGGGGCATGAACTTCCAGCCATGAGCCCCCCCCGGATCGCTGCAGCCTTGCTGAGCCCCTGCACGTCTGAATCGACTCCTGTTCCCCTTCCCCCCATGGCCCCATTATCCAACCCCTGGGCCCCGGCCTGGCAGCCTTAGCACATCGCTCACAGTAGCTTGTGGGAGCCAGACACGCTGATGCGCCAATCCGCCAAAGCACGCAGCCCCGCCTCCCAGAGTACTGCTTTACCGCGTTATATCCGAATTCACGTTATATCGACCGTGTTATATCAGGGTAGAGGTGTATATAAAATATATCAATACACATCATCATAAAAGGCTTTAAATTATGCCAGTGAATGCAACTATTAGTCTGAAAAGAAAAGTAATTGGGGATGTCAGCTGTAATTTTTCTATCTTTCTTAGGGATTCATAGTCTCCCTGGGCAGAAAAAAAATAATAAATTGTCATAGAAAAAAAAAAGGTTTCAAAAGACATTTTCCTGTTCTTCATAATGAAGAGAAATACTGGCATTTGAAAATCTAATGCACACAATATCTGGCTACAAACTAGCTGAGTGCAAGGATAATGACCCAATGCTCTCATTTTACTGGTAAAGCTGCATATTTTACTTTACAATGAAAAATCCCCTGAACAATTCATTTCTTTCATATGAGACAGTTTGGTAATGAAACTGTGAATTACTGAAAGCATAAACACTGACAATTTAATAAACAGAACTCTTTATGTGAAAGTTAATATTATAAACTAGAGTTTATCTTTACTTTACTATACCTCAGCACCCACAGTTCTGCTATTAAAACCTACGCTACATAAATTTACTGAAAATTTCTCCAGGATACAGATATTTGAATGAAGCTAACATGTCCACAGACGTCACAAACTGTAACAGGATAGACATTCTAATTACTTCATGTGCACAAGTTATATCAAGCTGTTTACTCCTGGGGGCATTCTGCGCCAAAAAAATTAAAAATTCTGTGCACAATATTTTAAAATTCTGCAAATTTCGTCAAAACAACACTACATAATCACTCCAGTTTCAATTATTTAGGTAATTTATTTCAAATACTTGTCAGCAAGTATGCCTGTAACAATACAGACACACAAAAATTCCCCCAGGAGTAGAGAGTTAAAGAAACCCCTATAACAACCCAGTTCCTGTTTTTCTGCCCCCTTTTCCCCGCCCTGCCCCAGAGCCCAGCAGGGGGGCAAGACACCCAAAACCCCTATCCCGCTTTGAGCCCAGCAGCAGCCCTGCCCCAGCCAACACACCCAAACCCCCTTCCTCCCAGAGCCCAGACTTCACCACTGAAGATTGAAACTGAGAATTTTTTTCATATGTGGCCATAAATGCAAAATACATTGCTGGCTACAGAATAGGAAGCCGTCACTAGCCATGGATGGGTAAGTGTCTCCCATGATTAAAATCCATTTGTGACTTTGTGCATTTTCTTTATATAACTTATGGAACTTTTCTCCCATGGTAAGCACATGACAAAATGTGAAAAGCAAAGTTCCACAAGCATGAAATCTAAAAGCAAAACTGCCAAAGGACATCAGGCTCCAGCAAAACCTCCCTGTGTAGCATTACACCTCCATTACACAAAATAAACCCACAGCCTCCATTTACATTCTCCAGGCCACCTTCCCCTTCTGTTATTCTGCTGCCCTCACACCTTCTTCTCAGAAAATCGAAGGGAATAGGGGTATTCTGCAGGTTGTAAAAGCTTGGCTCTGGTGAACCAAGGTGGAAAGTGGATTTTAAAGCCACAGGCCTCCTATTAAGGAAGGCCTGCTGCAAGATCCCTCTGATTATATCAGGAACAATGCTAGCTAATGCAAGCACCTCAGGTGACTGCATTTATCTTAAGTAAGGACTTTTATGGACTCTATTGCCCTAGCACCTCAACACCTCACAATCCATTTTCATGTATTTATCCTCAACAGAAGTATTATATCCCCATTGTACAGATGGGGGACCACGGCAGAGACTAAGTGACTTGCCCAAGGTCACACAGGAAGCCTATGGCAGGGCAAGGAATTGAACATGGGTCTTCTCAAGTCCTAGGCTAGTGCCCTAACCACTGAGCGACCTCCTTTTTGTCTCATGCCCACATGAGGAGAGAGGTGGTAGTTCAAGTAGTCAAGACACCACCACTCAGATGCCCAGGACCCAAGCCTTCAGAACACAAATGAATGTAGTCACATTGCACTAGATACCCTTTCTAAATTGGGTGGCGGGGGGGGGGGGCGGAGGAAGCATTACAAGAAACAGAAGATACAATGGTGAGGAGCGCCCTAGAAATTCCAAGGCACAAAACTGTCTGTCTGTACAATTTTAAAGGCTCCAGGATTGCACTGTTGCACACAGTACTTGTTCTGCACTTGTTTTCCATCAGAAACATACTTCCTGTCTCAGAATGGGTTCTCATTCATCCTTAGGTGAAAATAGCTTAACTGTTTGAAGTCCATCATTAACAATTATAAACTGCTTGGTATTTCTAGTGAAAGTGAATGTGTATTGTGTGCACAAGCGTGCGGGGGAGGGAGATTGTTTTAAGTGTCAGGTTGGTTTTTTTATTTTAAACTATATCATTGTGTTGGAGAAGCTGGTTAGTTATCCCCTTGTTGTGGGGTTGCCACTTTCTACTCACACAGAACTGAACACCCTTGCCCTGCCCTCTACCCCGCCCTCCTCCGAGGCCCCACCACCCACTTACTCCATCCCCTCTCATCGTTCACTCTCTCCACCCTCACTCACTCATTTTCACCAGGCTAGCTCAGAGGGTTGGGGTTCGGGAGGGGGTGAGGGCTCCGGCTGGGGGTGCGGCTCTGGAGTGGGGCCGGGGATGAGGGGTTTGTGATGTAGGAGGAAGCTCCGGGCTGGGGGGGCGGAGTTGAAGGGTTCAGAGTATGGGAGGGGGCTCTGGGCTGAGGCAGGGGGTTGAGGTGTTGGAGGGGGTACAGGCTCTGGGTGCACCTTCTGGAGTGGGGCCAGCAACAAGGAGTTCAGGGTGCAGGATGGGGGGACTGAGTTAGGGCTGATGGTTCAGAGTGCAGGAGGGGGCTCTGGGCTGGGGTCCAGGGGAGGGGTGATGAGAGCTCTGGCTGTGGGTGCAGGCTCCGGGGTAGGCCTGGGGTGTAAGAGGGTGGTCTGGGCTGGGACTCAGAGGTTCAGAGGGGGATTGGGGCTGGGTCGGGGGATTGGGGTGCGGAAAGGGGTCCAGGCTCCAACTGGGGTAGGGGCTAGAGATGAGGGTTTTGGAGTGCAGGAGGGTGCTCTGGGCTGGGACCAAGAGGTTCAGAGGGTGAGAGGGGGATCAGGCTCCGGGTGGTGCTTACCTCATGCAGCTCCCAGAAGTAGTGGTATGTCCCCGCTCTGGCTCCTAAGCGGAGGCGCAGCCAGGCAGCTCTGCGCGTTGCCCCATCCACGGGGCCACCCCTGCAGCTCCCATTAGCCGCAGTTCCCA
Source organism: Lepidochelys kempii (assembly GCF_965140285.1). Taxonomy (NCBI): domain Eukaryota; kingdom Metazoa; phylum Chordata; order Testudines; family Cheloniidae; genus Lepidochelys; species Lepidochelys kempii. Next base: position 22,144,479 of record NC_136380.1, read on the forward strand.
GCCAATGGGAGCTGTTGAACTGGCACTTGGGGCAGGGGCAGCACACCCAAGCTGCCCTTATGGAGCCTGCCCCACTGTGAGGCTGATTGGACTTTTAATGATCCGCTCAGCGGTGCTGACTGGAGCCACCAGGGTCCCTTGTAAACCAGGTGTTCCGTTGAAAACCAGACACCTGGAAATCCTATCTTGTCGGTTTAAAATACATACTGTCCCCAGAAAACAATCTTATATACCTGACTTTATGATTAAAAACTGAATTCAAATTGGGTGAAGGATAAAAAATAAAAAAATACAGTGAGAGCAAAAACGTCTCAATGTGTTGGGCCTAATTCTTTTTATACCACTCTGGCAGTGCAAAGGAATTTTAAAGTGTGTCTGCATTTACATCCAATTTAACACCCCTTTACACTGCCATACCTGCATATAGCAGCCTTTGTATAAATGAGACTCAGGGCAACTCTATAGTAAATAAGAGACAAACATTTTTTTTTCTACTAAAGGTTCCTAAAATACCTGCCAGAGAATAAAGTCGGTTCTCTAATGGAGGCGTTTCATACAACTGACTCTGCGAGCAATTCATCAGACATTTACTTGTCCTGTCATTCAAGGCCCTTCATGGCCTATCATCTCTCATTAATTATCAAGATGTTGACTCACACCTCTGATCAGCCGATGATGCCAGTCTCCATCACCAACTTGTTATTTTTTTTTTTTAAAGTTAACACATGCTTTCTCCCATGCTGCCTCTGATGCTTGGGAGGAGCTCCTTCTGAACATCGGCACATATACGTCATTACCTCCTTCAGAACCCTCCTTAAAATTCCCCTTACCATGATGCCTACAAAAGGAGGCAAGAAGAATGACAAGTTAGGCTCCTGGTGTGCAGAGACCACTGCCTATCAGCCTAACCAATATAGTCTCATTGTTTCCTTGTACTCCTCCATCTCTCCATATCCATCTATTGTCTCTTGTCTTATACTTAAATAAGATTCTCTGAGAGTCGGGACGGCCTTTTCGCTTTGTGTTTGTATAGCACCTAGCACAATGGGGCCTTAATCTACCATGACTATGACTTCTAAGTAATACAAAACCAATAATACCTGGATACATTTTCTTTTTCACTGGACATAAAAACCTGCCTCAAGATCTGAGTTTAATAATGCATAAAACTCAAACAGCATCTTCTCCCAGCCATTTGCAGGAATCAGGAATACACAATTTGGAAGGGGAGGGAAAAACAGCAGTAATATTTTTTCACCACTAGAGGTCAATAGCACCAATTTTCACAGTATAACCAGAGGCAATTCACAATAAAACCACAAAGCAATAGAATACATGTACTGTACATCTATTGCTCCTGTGAAATGCTGATAAACTATGCTGGACCAAGGAGCTTAAAAAGGAATACATGATTCAACCCTATATTTAGAAGTAGACTTCAGCCGCTGCACATGCACACAGCATAGCCAAGACTCATGATTTTTACTGAGAGTCTCACTAGATTTGGTGTTTTACTTAAAGCCTGACCTTCTGGATCCAGCTTATTACCTGAAAAATCTCAACTTTCATTAAAAATGAAAGTACATTTCTGCACCTCCTGGTTGCAGAGAAGAGCTTCGATACATGAATCTGAAATGCTCTGACACCGGATGGCAAATAAAAAGAATCTGAAATTGATTATATCCTGTATCTTGGGATTTTGAAGCCAAATCTCACGGATTTTTGAACACTGAGGATAGGCAAAAAATGTTTTTTATTGTTTTTTCACTACAGATTCAGTATCATAAATCAGCACTACTCAGTAACAATGACATAGATTTAATTGTTTTCTCTACGGGTAGTGTTCAGGGCTTCACATTACAAAATGGATGCAATATTTCAATTTTGTAGCATAATTTTGTTAAGTTTTAGTGTTAATCATTGAGCTTTAACTGGGAACTTTCTTCCCGCTATTGCCAATTTAGATTAGGTCAATAATTTTTCACATATTGTAGATCACTAGCTTATGTAGCTAGAGAATACTAGAGTGATGTGACTTTTTCTGCACAACACCAACATAATTAGAAATGTATTTGCATCTGAACTTGCAAGAAAAGGTTATTTTTATTGTGTTGGTTTCACTTAATGTTGAGAGGTGTGATCAGGCAATTTTGGAGGATTACTCAGGAACATGGCTGAGTCAAAATCGGGGCTCAGTTTGTCAGAGACTTATTATTGAACATAATATCTCCCTTTCAAGTTAATGAGACATAAGCACTTCTGACCGGATCCAAATTCCACTCAAGTGAATGAAAAGTCTTGTATTCCACTGATTTCATTAGGCTTTAGATCCAGACCTCACATCTGGTATGCGGGACTGGGCTTGTAAATTGCAGTTTTAAAATAAACCTGAATCCCTGTATTATTTACCTGTACATCACTGTTAAAACGGGAAGAAGAGGCATACACAACAGCTTTTTTCATCTGTCAGTGCATATGGCAACAGTTTATCTGGTCCTGAAGCCATCAGCCCTCAGAAAGCATCCTGTACTACATGCAGCAGTGGGTATACCAAGTAACACAAGTTACATGCACTTGTCATAGTTACCTTCCACTAAACTACACTGACTCCCAATAGATTAGCATCTCAAGTTCAAGGTATCAGTGTTCATCTTCAAGATGCTTAATGGCCTGGGCCGGAGATACTGAAAAGGTCACCTAAACCTGTGAGATAACACCTATGGTCAAGAACTCTGCTCTTTGGCATAATGGATTGGTCTACCACATGCCAATTTGCACAGCAGACAGAGCTTTTCGGGGGAGGAGGGAGGAAAGCCTGTTTAACCATAAACTTCTGCAGAATCTAACATCTACTTCAAATCTTTTGCAAAAAGAAAAGGAGGACTTGTGGCACCTTAGAGACTAACCAATTTGAGCATAAGCTTTCGTGAGCTACAGCTCCACTGAAGGCATCCGATGAAGTGATCTGTAGCTCACGAAAGCTTATGCTCAAATAAATTGGTTAGTCTCTAAGGTGCCACAAGTACTCCTTTTCCTTTTGCGAATACAGACTAACACGGCTGCTACTCTGAAACCTTTCAAATCCTTCCACACTTCCTACCTTACCCTTGCGAATATAAACATATAGCACAACAAACAGAAATAAAGATATAAAAAGCCATCTGCAGGTTTCCCCTAGTAACAGGAAGAAGGAAAGAAATGCAAACGGATGCTAGTAACATTGTTTAATGCACTACTGGAAGGCACTAGATATCAGAGTGATAGGTACTTGGGAAGAATAAAGCTGTTTACATATGAATTCAAAAGTTAAGTGAAACAAGTAACAGCAAACTCCTTTTAGGGGAATACTCTCTTTACATCATGGCAGGGAATGTTGTAGATTTGACTTTATTAAAAAATGAAGGACTTTCCCCCTATTTTATCATACATGAATTAATGCATGAATTTAGTGACTAAGTGATGGCAGATTAACTACTTTGTTATTTTACATAATTGCTGCACACAGGTAATCACTATGCATCATGCCCTAGAGATAATTAGGATGGTGTTTGCTGTTGGCATGTCACGCTGGGAGTCTCAGCAATGCATTTTCACAACACCATGGATTTCTTATGGCGGGAGAACAAAATATAAAGAATTTACCAAGGCAATAAATTCTTCCTCAGACATATTAATTAGAGAATGGAAACTCCAGTCTAGTGTCAATTCTTCCCCCCCCTTTCCGTGGCCAAGCTATGATGAGTAAATTCATTGGGTTTAAGAATAGATTATCTGTTTTAATGGATGGTGTTAAGAAGCTCTAAAATACGTTCCTGGAGTTACAGAATCACTGTAACTAGAGTTCAGTTAACAACAACATGGCCAGTGGCCCAAACAGTGTCCTTAGATGAATGTGCACAGCTGCCACAGAGTTCAGTGGGAACCAAGGGCACAATTTAGCTCACTGATTTTTACCCTCAGTGACATGAACTTCATACCCTATGTGTAAGGCAACTGTTGCCCCCTTACTAACATTCAGTGGGGGTGTTTTGGTTTTCTAGCTCCCAGTACTAAAAAGGGGGAAGGGTCGATGGGGAATCAGGACCCTGAGACTGACAGCCCCCAGGAACAATGGGGAGAAGCCAATGCTCCAGGTCAGCCTGAATGACAGGGCGAGCAAGCTAATCAGGGAGTCAGGAGGCCAGGGAGGTCCTGTCCTCCGTGTGATCTGGATTTGCCTGGGTCAGACAGAGTGGGGCCGAGCTAAGGAGAAAGCAGGGGCCCAAGCTGAGCTTGGGAGCAGAACTGTGCCAGATCCAGAGGGACCAGAAAAGCAGCCCAGAGAGAGCAGACCCTGTCCTGGGAGCAAAGCTGCAGCCCCAAAGCCAGAGGCACAGCCCAGAGAGAGCAGACGTGCCCTGGGAGCAGAGCTGCAGCAACCAGAGCCAGAGGGGCCAGAGAAGTAGCCCAGGGAGCTGGAGGCAGAGCAGCAGCGCAGACAGAGTGGTGGAGCTGGGGCTGGAGCAGTCCAGAGCTGGGTGCGGTGAGCAGCTGGGGAGAGCGAGGGGGACCCTGGGCAGCAGGCCTAGCACAGGGAGACGCCTCAGCCAAGGGGCTCTGCAGGCCAGGCTTGGATCGTAACCCCGACAGGGCGGGGGCGACACTGGGAAGAAGGGTCCTACCACTTAGAGCCTGAGAGCGTGTGGCCACCACCAGAGCAAGTGTCCAATCCACAGCATCCCTGAAGCACAGCCAAGGCCTGAGAAGAAGGCCTGGGACTTAAAGGAACAGACTGTGAACTGCCCGGACGTTCCAGAGACACTGTTTGTGATGTTCCCTGTCACTGAGTGGGGTGATGTGTTTCCTTTAACCTTTCCCATTATTCCTTATTCTTTTTAAAATTAATTGTTGATTAAATAACTTGTATATAATGGTCAGTGGGTCAGAGAAGTGCCCAGTGCAGAGAGAGTACCCCGGAGTGGGGACACCCTAGCCCCTGTCCTAGGTGACCACAGCAGGGTTGGGGGTCGAGCCCCCCAGGAATCCTGGGCCCAGCCTTGTTGGGGTTACGAGGACTCTGCCAGACAGGAGAGTGGAAGGGGAGTCCTCAAGGGCAGGGAGACCACTGGGTAAAGGAAGTGGGAGCGAGGACTCAGATCCTTTCGCTAGCCCACTTTACCGGGGTAGTGCAGAAGCCAGGAAAGTTCCCCACAAGAGCGGGACTATTCCCCTGCTTACATATGCACCGGGCACTGGACATTTGTGTATGCACATGATTAGAGGAACAAATGCACAATCTTTCAGCTATAATCATTTTGAGGACCATGCAAAGACTGTGAAATTTTGGTTTAAAGTTTCCTTGCATTTGAAGAGATCAGAAGGCAGCCTTCTGTTAGAGATTTTACAGTGGAAGCTGACATGCTAAAACTTACTGCACCAAATCCTAATTTATACAGCGTTTCCTCACCCTCTGCAATGCAAATTTGTCATTGCTAGGTGGGAACTGTTTCCACAGATATTTCTATTTAATTTCCTGTAAATTGCATAAAACTGTTTAGATAGCATATAGGTTTTGACACAAAGTTAACAAGAGCCACTAAACAAATTAAAGGCTCAAAAATTCCATCCCCAACACATCCTGATGTGTCGAGATAAGTTAAAGACATCTGGAGGTTTATCAGGTAAGTTAGAGATGAAAAGGACCTATTGGGTCATCTAGTCCATCCTCCCAATGCAAGGTGGTTTTCTATATTTTGTAGTGCTTGAATGTATATGATAGTTTTCAGACACTTCTACAATATTTAATAGCTGATTTTCAATGTACTGACCAAAATGTTATCCCCCCAAAAAAAGAATAAAGCAAGCTATGCAAAGCCCCCTCCTGGATTTAGGAGGTTCCCTTCTGCTCTTGGATACACCAGTATTTTTTATAACAACTTCACTGAAATCAATAGAGATACTACGCTGTACAACCAAAGCAATTGGGACCATGAATTTGAGCTATGATCTATCAATGGCAAACACGTCAAGCATTTTTACATGTTTAAATGCTTTCTCCCCCACCCATTTCATCTAGTTTAGGGGATGTAGTTGCACTATAATGTTTGGAGTATCAAGCTGACTTAGATTCAATCCAGGAAAGACCAAGGCAGTATTGGTAGGGCAGGGGGAAGTAACCAGAGGCTGTGACACACTGCTCAACTTCTTCCTTTGAATTATCATGGTCTCTTCTATTATGCAGATCTCTCATATTCTGCTCTCTATCCTTGATTCCATTAGAATTCTTTATTTTCAGCACCCAAACTCCCAGAAGTTGGAAAAATGACCTGCTAAAACTTAGTTACATCAATGAACAAAGAAACAAACTGAAAATCAACAGTAAAATATCCTTTACATTATCAAAGTAATGAAAATAGAAATAACTGCAAGTATCTTCCCCACCAGCCCTGAGATTCAGGGCAAATAAACTGGAGAATGAGCCACAAAGGCAAATAATCTTTTTCTCATTCTCCAGTTTGTTCTGCTCTTAACAGTGGCAGGCACAGAAGCCCTGGATGTATACTATGAATTCCATGATGATGATTGTGGGGAGGAGAGAGAAAGCTTTGCAGAAATATTGTTTAAGTATCACTGTGTAAGTTACTTATGAAAGATACATGTCCAGGATAAGAACACAAAATGAAGATGACGACGACAAGAGAGGAGTATGTCACGTACTTAAAGAGTCAGTCCTGCGAAAACAGAATATTAAAAGTCTCATTATAAGCCAGATTGTCCTGGGGTGGAACAATAAAGAAAGGTTGTCAGCGGTTACTAAGGGGGATAGATCTAACACGAGAAAGGACAATATGGCCTGGTCTACACTAAAAGTTAGGTCAAAGGAAGCAGCCTTAAGTCGACCTGTTAATGTATATGTCTACACTACTGGGTCCTTTACACCAGCCTAAGTTGCCTCTAATGTTGACTTCTGTAATCCACTTCTGTGAGAAGCATAGCACTTAGTTCAATTTTCATAGGTTAACTGCGAGGTAGTGCAAATGCAGTGTTGTGTAATTTGACTTAATTGGCCTCCAGCTGGTGTCCCACAATGCTAATCTGTGACCACTCTGGAGATCATTCTCAACTGCTGCAACACTGCAGCCAGGTACACAGGAAACAGCCCCTCCCCTGCCAAAGCCCTGGGAAATTTTGATTTCCCATTTCCTGTTTGATCAGCATTTGGAGCTTGCCATTTTGAGCACAGCTGATCACGGAGACTACACGCCCCAAACACACTCCAGCCTGATCTGCACAGGATCTCATTGCTGTGTGGGGAGAAGAGTCTGTGCAGGCAGAGGTCCAATCCAGCAGCAGAAATGCTGACATCTATGCAAAGATTGCTCATGGAATGGGGAGAAGGGCTACACGAGGGGGACACACAGCAGTGCCATGTGAAAATAAAAACTTCGCCAAGCGTAGTAGAAGGCAAGGGAGGCGAACCGTTGTTTTGGTGCTGAACCCGACACACGCTGGATCTACGAGCTGCATGCGATTCTCGGGGGTGACCCTACCAGCACACCCACAAGCAACATGGACACCTTACAGGTGTGCGTCTAGGGACAACAAGGAGGATGATAATGGTGGATGAGGAGGGAGGAGGAGAATGGGAGACAAGGGAGTGGTGGATCGATTCTCCCCGAGAGCCAGGAAATATTTTTAATCCTGGAGCCCTGCGGGTCGCAGGACATCACAGTGGCTGACCGTGATGCTGGGGAAGGCACCCCTGGTGAGTATACAGTTACAATCAAAGTCCCATTAAACTTCAGCAGGCACACAAGCATTGAGCGGTATTGCATGTTGACTGAAGAAAAAGCGAGGTCCTATGGTTCTCTGCTTACAAGAGGCCGCTCCAGCTATGCAGAGGGTGGCCCCCGGAAAAGACCGTTTATGTGGAGTGGGATAGCCTGGGAATCTCCATGGATATCTCTAGGAAACTTTCATGGAGGTACTCTGCAATCCTTTGCGGAAGGTTTCTGGGCAGCGCAGTCTTATTTCTTCCATCATGGTAGGACACTTTCCCACACAACTCCTGAACGAATTCAGCTGGCTTCATTGCGGTACACAGCATAAGGACTGGGTCTATACTCAGACGCTTTCAGAATCTCCTTCCTTTCCACCTCTGATACCCAGAGGAGACTGATATCACATAGGGTCGCCTAGGGGAAACAGGGGGAGTTCTCAATAGAACTGCTCTTACATGAGAGGAAAAAAAAAAGGCATGTAGACCCACCCCACCCCCTCACTTTACAGATTGCCAAACCACGTGGCCGCTAATGTGCCTTTACTGTGCTCAGCATGGGTCGGACAGTAGTTTAAAGTGGCTGATAGGGGACTGCGGCTCCACATGAGAGATTCTGCAATTTGGGAGTGAAAACGTTCCCCTCCCACCCCCGTTTGTAAACAGCTTCCCGTGGTGCTATGGGGAAGGATCACTGTTCAAATAGCTATTTCTGCTCCCAACATGAGGCTGCCATAAACTTCATTAAAAGTGCAGTCACCCATGACCCTGGGGAGGATGGGGGGCTACTCTCCATGGCTGGAGCAGCAAAATGGCACAGTAAATGGTTACAGATCCTGATTATGCTATGGCTTGCACCTAGTGTAATAAGGTGGCGTTTTTTTAAACGAAAAACAGCCTTGCTGTAGAAACATGTTATTAATGTACAATGGCTCCTTTATTTTTCCCCCATGACTGACAGCTGGAAATGTGTCCGTCGGCGTGTCATCAACACCTGAAAGCAGACGTTTGCTGACTAGGAGGAGGAGAAAGAGAACGCGGGAGGACATGTTCACCGAGATAATGAACGCCTCCAGGACAGCTGACACAGGGATGAGAGCATGGAGGATTTCACTGTCTGAGAAGTTAGACATGAACATGGAGAACAGGAAAGCTTCCAATGAGCGAGAGCGTGTGGCGCAGGATGAGATGCTTTGGATTATGAGGGACCAAGTAGACATGTTAAGGCATCTGGCTGAACTGCAGGAACAGAAGCAGGAGGGTAGAGTCCCTCTGCGGACCCTGTTGGACAGCCAGCCAGCATTGCCTGGGCCAGAATCACCCTCCCCAAAGCGTTCCATGAGAGGAGGGCAAAACGTCCATTATCCTTTTCACTTAACTCAGGGGGACGGTACAAGGAACAGAAGGTGCCCATTCACAGATCTTTGATGGTCTGGAATGTGGTGTTACGTTACACAGCTGAAAATGTTTCTCCCATTCCAACTTTACAACCCCTTTTCCCCCAAGGCTACCTTTTTGTCCTGTTCTCCCTCTTAACTTGTTTGTTAAATAAAGTAAATGGATTCAAGAAATAAATGTTCTTTATTGACAAGAAGCAGTGGGCTTGGGTCGGGGGTGGCTTTACAGGAGCAGCGATACAAGCCAGGTGAAGGTTTGGGAATGCACAATGCAGACAAGTAGCTCACATTACTGCGACTCATTATTGAAATGGCTTTTCAAAGCCTCGTAGGTATACAGCACCCCTTGCTGCACTCTTCTTATTGCCCTGGAGTCTGGCTGCTCAAAAATGGCTGCTATGCGATCTGTCTCAACTGCCACCCTGCAGAAAATTCTCCCTTCCCCCCCACCCCCACAGATATTATGGAGCACACAGCAGGCAGCTACAACCATGAGGAGGCAGCTATTACTCATTAAGGTCCAACCTTGTTAGTAGACTTCTCCAGAGCCCTTTCAAATGACCAAAAGCACATTCAACCACCATTCTTCACTTGCTGAGCCTATAGTTGGACCGGTCCTTACTGCTGTCCAGACAGCCGGTGTATGGCTTCGTGAGCCAGAGGTAGGCTGGGTCCCCCAGGATAACTATAGGCAACTCAACATCGTCCTTGTTAATTTTGTGGTCTGGAAAGAAAGTCCCGGATTGCAGCTTTTTGAACAGACCCAAGTTCCTAAAGATGCACACGTCATGAACCTTTCCCGACCATCCTACACTGATGTCGGTGAAACGCCCCCTGTGATCCACCTACGCTTGCAACACCATTGAAAATATCCCTCTCAGTTTATGTACTCTTTGGTAAGGTGGTCTGATGCCAAGATGGGGATATGCATGCCATCTATCCCCCCCCCCCACAATTAGGGAACCCCATGGTGGCAAAACCATCTACAATGTCCTGTACATTTCTAAGACTCACTACCCTTTATAGCAGAAGTCGATTAATGGCCCTGCATACTTGGAGCGCAGCAGCTCCCACAGTTGATTTATTGACTCCAAATTGATTCCTCACTGACCGGTAACTGTCTGGCATTGCAAGCTTCCAAATAGTGATCACCACTTGCTTCTCCACTGTCAGAGCAGCTCTCAATTTTGTGTTGCTGAACTGCAGGGTAGGGGAAAGCTCTGCAAAAAATTTCTGGAAGGTGGCCTTCCACTTTCGAAAGTTCTGCAGCCACTGTTCATCACCCGCTATCTGCAAAATGATACGGTCCCACCAGGCAGTGTTTGTTTCACGGGACCAGAAACAGCACTCAGTGTGCAGCTGCTCTGTGACTGCCAGCAACTGTGAATTGCTTTTTTTTCCAATGGCTTGCAGCAGGGCTTCTTGCAAGACATTGCTACGTTCCGTGCAACGGACCTTACTTCAGCTCTGGAAATAATGCAGAAGGCGTGAGGTGTTTGAGATGCTCACAGTCAGAGTGTACAACTGAGCAGGCTCCATGCTTCTGGCGTTATGGGGTACAGGTGGCTGGTTTGTGAGGGAGGGAGCACAGTGCATCATGGGATGCCAACATAATGTTCCCATTCTCCCCTGTGGCAATGTTTTGGTCTCATGAGACATTGCACAAACTTCCCAAAACACACTGTGGCAAGTTGTACTTTGGGATAGCTACGATGCACTGCTTTGTGGATTGATGCAGGCGCTGCTAATGTGGAAGCACTCCATTGAGACAATGAGCATGGTGTGGCCACGCACAATCAACTTAATTCAGAGGCTCAAGGTCGAATTAGATAAAGTCGACTTAATTTTGTAGTGTAGACACGCCCATATGATTTTGCCAAGCAGCAGAACAGGCACAAATAAAAGAAACCTAGAGAAAGTACTCAGTCCTCTGCTTTTTCCCTATGTCTAAACCAGCAAGGAAAAGGTTCACAGAAATTCAAATTGGCCAAGGACAGCAGAAAACAATGCCAGTGATGTGCCAACCAGGATGAGCATAGGAAGTGCCTAGCATTCAGGCAAATATGTAGAAACTGTAGTAAACCCCATCATTATACTAAAATGTGCAGAATAATGCACACATTAAGTGCAAAAGGGGATCTCTTGAGTGATGAGGAAGAGCTGTTAAGGACAATAACGGAGAAGGTTGAAAACTCAAAAGATTGGCTATTTAAAATGTGCACAAATGGCATGTGTGCCATATGTTGGGGCACCATTAAAAGCAACTAAATATCAAGGCCCCAAAATTGAGACACCCTGCCCCCTAAACAATGCACTAACAGGAAAATTTCTAATGAAGTTTCTTTGTAAAGATTCACAAACAAAACTGAACTTTGAATGAAAAGCCCATATTTAAAGAGGATAAGAAATGCCGACATTAAAGAATCATCACGTTTTCCATAACTCCCCATCCCCTTTCTAATCAATTAAGGGTAATACAGAACAACATATACTGATTTAGAACATTGAAATATAAAATGAAGAATTGTTAATGGTAAGATTAAGAGATTTGATAATTACAAATCATTAAAAATATAGCTATGTATAGGGAAAAAGAATATAGACGAGGTAATATTTAGGCCAAGTCCTTGGTGGTGTAAATGTGGTTTTGCCAATTCTCCTTTTACATAAAATTGCTAATCTGCTTAAAATAATATTGCTGACAGAACAAAGGTAACATGTTGGACGATAGAAAAGGAGTACTTGTGGCACCTTAGAGACTATCCTTTTCTTTTTGCGAATACAGACTAACACGGCTGTTACTCTGAAACATGTTGGAAGATGAAAGAAAGATACACAAACACATAATGACAAATTTTAAAAAAACAAATCCTTTTCTGGGAAATCCTAGGGAAGGGTGACAAAACATGACCCAGAAACTGCAAAACCCAGAAACTGCAGGAAAACTACAGAAGTTTGGTAATTGAAGCTTGCATGTATAATGTATGGGTTACCTAAAATCCAAAGAGTTGATGTGCTCAAACCCAATTAGCTAAAGATTACTTAATCTGTAATGTAGAAATGTATAAGAGACCTAAGAACATGAGCCCAAACTGGAGAAACACCGATCCAGAAACTGAAGAATCAAACCAAGGAATTAAAGAAGGCAGTGACTACCATGGAAGGTGTAGGAATTTCCCAGTGCCCCCGAATGTGGTAACTTGGGGCTCATTTACCAATTCAATTTTATCTGTTATTTGTCTAGCATAAATGTATGTCCAGATATTAAGTGACAATAATTGTCTGAAATTTTATTAATAAAAGCAAAAATTCATTAAGTCTAAATTTGGGAGGGGGATTTATGATTCAGTTTCCCAACTTTTACTCCCAATGCCATACCAGATAGGCTCTTGGTCACAACTAAATAATAAACAGAAAATGAAAGATGTAAGGAGCATGTAAAAGTGGAAGAGTCAGAAGTGTCTTAAAAGATTTTACTAAAGGAACAGTTCCAGGGCTGACAGAGTGCACGCTGGCAATTATAAAAGGAAAACGATAAAACAAGAGTTTGTGGCGGCACACAGAGGCAAGCAAACAGTCTTGAGCCTAGACACATGTGAAGTTCTTGGTCTCATGAAGAGAATATATGCCACAAGAAGACAGACAACCTAGAAACAGATATGAAAGAATTAATAGCCTCACATGAAGATGTGGTCACAGAAATGGGTGCCTCCCAGTAACATACAAGACACGGTTAGGAAAAAGATGCAGAAACTCTAGTACATGCTAGCTACACAAAAAGCTCCACAAGCCTTAGGAAAGAGGACAAAAGAAAAGGCTGCAAAACATGACAGCAAATGGTATCATTTGAACAACAGAAGAACCAACAGACTGGTTTCAACCAGTAATTGTAGAGGGGCGGGAAAGGACGGGGACTACAGCTGTCCACAGACCCTAAGGAGCTGTAGAAAAAAAACCAAAAACAAACAAAAAAACAAACAAAGAACACTTCCACTCTCCCACAATAAGTGAACTGTTATCGGAGATGGCAGAACCCAAATTCTTCAGCAAATTAGATGAATCAGTTGGATTTTGAATCTAGATCCCCTGGGACACTGGGAACTCCAGATTCTATGCTTTCAAACACATCATTTGGCAGATATCACTTCCTAAGGCTACCTTTCAGAATATGTTCAGTTCTGGAAGTATTTCACTATACAGTGAGCCAGGTGCTAGAGTCTAGCAGCCATGAAAGTGTAAACGGATTAAATAATAATTTGGGGACAACACTGCCCCTGAATGGGAACAATTGCAGAGAGTACAGGAAACTGAAATCTAAAAATCTTAAACAGAATAAGATCAAATGTCAGTTTCAAACAACAAGAGAAAAGAACATACCGGGGAGAGAGACTGACCTCCAAGGGAATCTTGCCTGTTGCATCAAATATTCAGACAATACTGAACATACTGAAACCGGAAGATAAAAATGGAATTCAAAGGCTACTGCACATACAGAACTATGTCAAATTTATACATAAACTGTACAGCTCACACAACTCACTGAAAGGCATCTCTGCCACATGGTCACCAAATGGCCATAGTTACCAGAGCTTGAGAGAATTCAGTGATTTAAAAACACAATCCAATATCAGTTCCAATGCTGCAATTTTTTGACCCACTGAAAGTCAAACTCGGCACAGACGCCTCGAATGGGGGACTGGAAGTAGAACTAATACAGAGTCATGGAACTGATTGGTTGCCAGTCCTGTATGCATCTAGGGTATTACAGCTGCAGAGAAGATTTACATATGAATTGAAGAGAGACACACTAGGCCTGTTGTATGGATATACAAGTTTTCATGACTTTTTTCATGGTTGTAGTTTCAAAGCAGAAACTGATCACAAACCACTGAGTACATTACAAAAAAGGGACTTGGACAAGCACTACCAAAAATACAGAAACTATTTTTGAAAATACAGAAGTATGATGTGACCTTCTACCATGAAAGCTACCTCATAATGGCAGACACACTCAAGAGCATACACTCCACCTGACTACAAAGCCTGATGATCTGAAATGAGCATTAAAGTTTCATGTGAATGTGGGGAAAAAGGAGAGCCACATGCTGTATCTCTAGGCATATGGGATGAATTGGAGACAAATAGCTGAAGATGAAATGCTGCAAACAAAGTGATACCAGCAATAAATAAAGGAAGGGGGGAAACCCAAACATTTCCCACCTGCATATTCCCACCATTAAAAAAAAAAAAAAAGAGCTTTCCGTGATCTTAGGACTGCTCTTGAAGAGATCACAGATTGTGGCTCCCACAGTGATGAGAAGAAAAGTGTTGAATAAATACACAAAGAGCACCTGGAAAAAGCCAAATCAAAAAGGAGAGCTAGAAAAGATGTATTCTGGCCACAGATGAATAGCGACACTGAAGAAATAGCGAGCTGGTGTGGAATGTATCAAAAATAGAGATTCTCAGCTAAAAGAGCCAATGGTAACTCATGAACTTGAAATTCCATGGGACAAAGTTAGAATTGACATGTTCCACTTGGGAAGATATGATCACCTCATTATAATGAACTACTTTACCACTTTCCAAAACGTCATCACACTTTAAGATGACAACTGTTGCTTCTATGGTAAGCATATTAAATCTGCATTTGTACATCATGGAATTCCAAGAACAGTGATAGCGGATAACAGATCACAGTTCAAGAACAGGGAAATCTTGGACTTTGCTAAAAATGTACAACTTTCCACGTAAAACAAGTAGTCCCAGATATCCTAAAACCAATGGATTAGCTGAACGCAGAGTAAGTATAGCGAAGGAATTGCTCTCGAGTAGTTATTTTTCTTCTGTATTTGGCTCGTGTGACCACTCCTGGAATATTGTGTCCAAGTCTGGGGTCCACAGATTAAGTAGGATGTTGATAAATTGGAGAGGGTTCAGAGAAGAGCCACAAGAATGATTAAAGGATTAGAAAAATATGCCTTATAGTGACAAGGATTTAGCTTAGCTATTTAGCTTAGCCAAGAGAAGATTAAGGAGTGCTTGATTACAGTCTAGAAGTACCTCCATGAGGCACATATATTTAATAATGGGCTCCTCAGTTTAGGAGAGAAAGTTTTAACATGATCCAATGGCTTGAAGTTGAAGATATACAAATTCAGACTGGAAATAAACGTATATTTTTTAAAAAATTCACGTGAATTGAAGAAAAGAACTGAAGAGTAATAAATGTAATTGAAAAGAAGGACTTGTGGCACCTTAGAGACTAACAAATTTATTTGAGCATAAGCTTTCGTGAGCTACAGCTCACTTCATCGGATGCATGCAGTGGAAAATACAGTGGGGAGATACACAGAGAACACGAAACAATGGGTGTTACCATACACACTGTAATGAGAGTGATCAGGTAAGGTGAGGCTGAGGTTGATGG
Source organism: Lepidochelys kempii (assembly GCF_965140285.1). Classification (NCBI taxonomy): domain Eukaryota; kingdom Metazoa; phylum Chordata; order Testudines; family Cheloniidae; genus Lepidochelys; species Lepidochelys kempii. The sequence continues at coordinate 22,160,062 of NC_136380.1, forward strand.
TGGGATGGAAATTGTTGAAATCCTGGCGTTGTTCTAAGTTAGCCATAAAAAGATATACTTTGTCCTCACCCATAACTATTTCACATTTGGGGACAATGTATACCTTCAAATCAGCGGCACTGCTATGGGTACCCGCATGGCCCCACAGCATGCCAACATTTTTATGGCGGACTTAGAACACCACTTCTTCAGCTCTCGTCCCCTAATGCCCCTACTCTACTTGCACTACATTGATGACCTCTTCACCTTCTGGACCCATGGAAAAGAATCCCTTGAGGAATTCCACCAGGATTTCAACAATTTCTGTCCCACCATCAACCTCAGTCTGGACCAGTCCACAAAACAGATTCACTTCCTGGACACTACGGTGCTAAGAAGCGATGGTCACATAACCACCACCCTATACTGGAAACCTACTGACCGCTATTCCTACCTACATGCCTCCAGCTTTCATCCAGATCACACCACACAATCCACTGTCTACAGCCAAGCTCTACAATACAACCACATTTGCTCCAACCCCTGAGATAGAGGCAAACACCTACAAGATCTCTATCAAGCGTTCTTACAACTACAATACCCACCTGCTGAAGTGAAGAAACAGATTGACAGAGCCAGAAGAGCACCCAGAAGTTACCTCCTACAGGACAGGCCCAACAAAGAAAATAACAGAATGCCTCTAGCCGTCACCTTCAGCCGCCAACTAAAACCTCTCCAGCGCATCATCAAGGATCTACAACCTATCCTGAAGGACGACCCATCACTCTCAGATCTTGGGAGACAGGCCAGTCCTTGCTTACAGACAGCCCCCCAACCTGAAGCAAATACTCACCAGCAACCACACAACAGAACCACTAACCCAAGAACCTATCCTTGCAATAAAGCCCGTTGCCAACTGTGTCCACATATCTATTCAGGGGACACCATCATAGGGCCTAATCACATCAGCCACACCATCAGAGGCTCGTTCACCTGCACATCTACCAATGTGATATATGCCATCATGTGCCAGCAATGCCCCTCTGCTATGTGCATTGGTCAAACTGGACAGTCTCTACGTAAAAGAATAAATGGACACAAATCAGACGTCAAGAATTATAACATTCAAAAACCAGTCGGAGAACACTTCAATCTCTCTGGTCACTCGATTACAGACCTAAAAGTGGCTATTCTTCAACAAAAAACAAACAAACAAACAAAAAAACTTCCAAAACAGACTCCAACAAGAGACTGCTGAATTGGAATTAATTTGCAAACTGGACACCATTAACTTAGGCTTGAATAAAGACTGGGAGTGGATGTGTCATTACACAAAGTAAAACTATTTCCCCATGTTTATTTTCTTCCTCCCACACACACACACACACACACAGTTCCTCACACATTCTTGTCAACTGCTGGAAATGGCCCACCTTGATTATCACTACAAAAGGTTTTTTTTTCCCTCCCTCTCCTGCTGGTAATAGCTCACCTTACCTGATCACTCTGGTTACAGTGTGTATGGTAACACCCATTGTTTCATGTTCTCTGTGTATATAAAATCTCCCCACTGTATTTTCCACTAAATGCATCCGATGAAGTGAGCTGTAGCTCACGAAAGCTTATACTCAAATAAATTTGTTAGTCTCTAAGGTGCCACAAGTCCTCCTTTTCTTTTTGCGGATTCAGACTAACACAGCTGCTGCTCTGAAATGTAATTGAGTATATATTTCTGTTACTGTGACAGAATTGAAGTACGTTTTGCACGCAATATTGCTGTGATGTGGCAAGTTACATTTAATATAATTAAAATATTTATTATATTTGCTCTGAGTAGGTTGTTCAGCACACATACCTGATCTTCCAAAGCACTGAGCAGTGAAATTCAGCAGGTGCTAAAATTATATGGAGGCCATGTGATATAAAACTAAGACAACTAGAAGGATTGCTAAGGGGAACATTGCACTACTTGGAACAATATAATTAGGACTAGTATTAGAAACTTTATTGCATCATTGATATCACTAATATTTTCCATTATAACAAGTATTGCAGCTATAGGTACCTACAAAATCCCTTTTCTTACTATGGATTTTCAGATTTATTATTTTCTGATTTTGTTTTTTTCCCCATTTAAAAAAAAAACTCCATCTCCTCCGGCCCCAGGGCCACAGCCAGGGAGACATCTTTACTTTGTGTGTGTAGTGCTGGATTCTGTGTTATTGTTTTGATTCTGCAATTCCATCCGTGTTTTTATTAACACGGATTTCATAGGGCCCTATCTTTAGCTGAATAAATCTATGTCAATAATTCCATAAGTCAGTACTCAAGCTTAAAATTTTCAAGGTTTGAGAACTTGCCTGTAAAAATGTTGCCTTTGGCTGAGGGTTTGCAGGGAATCTTTCAGCAAAAAGATATTTCTTCCAAAAAGTTTTCTACAAAAAAGGAGTTGGCTCAATCCTAGTTCCCTGTGCCTCGCTGAATTCATTCAGCACAAGGTCATGCTATGTGCAAAGTACATTCCAGGACTGAGCAGTTAAATTCTCACTTAATTTTACTTCTTGCATAATCATTCCTATAAAGGGATCAACGTTTCAGCCAAGGGCTACTTTTTTCCAAGGCTGTTTAAGCAATGATGGGGCAGGGTATAAGCAATCTTGAAAAAGGCTATTTCTGACTTAAAATGATTATCCAGTGTTCTAATGCCTATGTTAGTAACTTCTCTTCATTTACCTCACTGTGTGCTAGGTTTGATCTAATTTGAATGTTAACTCGGATATCAATTGTTCACTCTATTATTTCCCAGGTGTGTGTCTGGCGAGACCCACCAGATACACACCTGGGAAATAATTCACTGTAGTAACTCAGAGTCCTCCCCATCTAGTGTCCCATCTCCAGCCATTGGAAATATTTGCTACTAGCAGTCATAGATGGGCAACATGCCATTGTAAGTAATCTCATCATATCATCCCCTCCATAAAATTACTCCAGAGGGAATTCTGTGCCACTGTACATGTGGAGAATTAATGTCCCCTGCAAATTTCTTTTTTTTTTTTTTTGCAGTGAAGCAAAAAGACTTTTTGATGAGAAAGCAAATAGAAGCCACAAGAACGGTCAGATGACCCTCCCCTGCAGTATGTTTCAGGTGCCCAGGGCACCCGGCAGAGAGGTAAATCACTGTGGGGCAGGGGACGGGACTGAGGAAGACCCAGCTTGGGTTAGCTCAGCTGCTAGGCCTGGCTGGGCTGGGGAGGACAGGTTTTCCTCTTCCCCGGCACAGTATCCAGGACTGTGTCAGACCCCACCACAAATTTTTCCCCTAGATGTAGGAAGCTCTGCAACCCCCGTCTCCCCATCACTCCTCAGCTGCAGGGGGAGCGATTACTGTACAGGGATCTGCTCTCCCATCCACCCAACCACTGTGCATCCAGACCCCCCTCATACCCAGACCCTCCAGTCAAGCCTCAGCCCCCCCAGCACCCAGAAACCTCCCTCCTGATAAGCCACACTCGCCCTGCACCTGGACCACCCCAATGAGCCACCTGTAGCCGGATCCCCACCTTACTGAGCCCCAAGCAGCTGCACCTGGATTCCCACCCCACTGAGCTCCACTCACCCACCATCTGGACCTAAGTTTCCTGTTCAATGCCACGCAGGCGGTCAGAGAACCCACTTGGCTGGGACTTGACGCAGCTGGGAGAGAGGTACCTCTCTCCCAGCCTCAACCTAGCCCGGACCCTAACCTGATGCAGCCGGGAGATTGGCAGCCCTTCCCCGGTCCAAACTCAGCCCCAGAACCCTCTAACAAGCCCCTGTATATCCAGATTCCCCCCCATACCCAGATCCCTCACTAAGTTGCCCGCATCCAGATTGCTCCCCACACAATCCTCTCAACCCACACCTGGATCCCCCCCACACTAAGCTCCTCCACACTTGGATCCTGCCTTGCTGAGCCTGCCTGCCCACACCCGGTACAGCTGGCATAGAGGGGCAGGGCTGGGGGATGTTTCTGGGTCACGCCCAGTCCTTGTGCTTTGTCAGGGTTGGGTGCTGTCTCCCCGCCAAGTCCATATCCCGGGGGGCAGGGGGGAACTGCACAGTAATCCCCCACCTCTGTGCAGCTAGTGGCCTGTGCTCCCCAATGCCATGCTGGAGTGTGCACATTGATTTGACAAATAAAATTTGCATAACTTAAAAATATTGCGTGTAGAATTTAATTTTTTGGTGTAGAGTACCCTCAGGAGTAATAAAATTTATCAAGCTTAATCTTGAAGCCAGTTAGTTTTTTTGCCCCCATTGCTCCCATCAGGAAGCTGTTCCAGAACTTCACCCCTCTGATGGTTAGACACTTTCATTTACTTTCAAGTCTCAATTTGTAAATGGACACTTTATATTCATTTGTTCTTGGTCCAACACTGGTGAGTAAATAACTCCTCTCCCTCCCTGCTCTTTAACCCTTTCATGATTTATGATTGCTCTCTCACTCTCTCTCCCCTCACCCTTCATTTGGTTAGACTAACCAAGCCACGCTCCCCAAGTCTCCTCTCATAAGGTAAGTTTCTCCACTTCTCTCATCATCCTAGTTCCACTTCTCTGCACTTGTTCCAGTTTGAATTCATCCTTCATAAACATGGGATACCAGAATTGCAATAAATATACTGGAAGAAGCAGCTTTGTTTGATTTAACACAATGTGCTAGGTTTGATCTAATTTGACTATTAACATTGACATCAAATTGTTCACTATACAGCCCATCACTATCTCTCCCCCCTCCCCCCAATGTATCTAGCCATCAGCAAATTGATATAGTTCCATTAAGTTGTCTCGAGAACTATTCTAATTTAGAATCAAAACTAAGTTTTCCAAATAATTATTGCTTCCATCAAAGTTAAATATCTAGAGAGATCTATATTTATAGCACCCACTATCCAGGTCTAGGTTCTTCTGGATCCTGCCACCCACTCAGCAAGGTGTAACTTCCTTATTTTCTTCCCATAAGCATTTATTTAGTGGGGCCTCCATCAGTACACACCCAATAGATTCTGCAAGCTTCACTAACCCCAAAACACACCCTGAGCTACAGGCTCATCTTCTGAAAGCAAAGAAAGGTCAGAAATAGAAGCAAACCAAACCCCCAGATCCAACTACTCCCCAAAACTTTGGGGGAACCAAGCTTCAAATCTAGATTTAATAAGTGGGTCTGTTCTCTCTCTGGCTATATCAGATTTTTGATTCTATATCAGAATTTTCACACTGTGCTTTAACTCTCTGCAATGTGACAATGTTTCATTTAAAAAGAAAACCAGTGTAGCCGTTCGTATTGGGTGAATTTCACTCCCATAGAAAGGGCTGCAGAAGCCCATCAACCACTCAAAAAAGGCCATAACTGGGACATGGACCTTGTGCTCAGCCCTCTGAGGGGTGGGAAGAATGGGGGTGGGGTGGGGAGTTCACCCAACCTGCCCTGGAAAATGGGAAGTCTGCTTTCCCTTTTTAATTTAGGCTAGGGAGTTAGGAGAAAACTAGTGAAAGATTAAATTTGGAGCATGACAAGTATAACAACGTAACCATAAAGAATTTTCCCTTCTTTGGAAAAGCACCACACCACACATCGGTGAAGTGTATAACCACTTACAGGCTAAACAGAACAGAAAACATGGCACTCCAAAATTAAGAGCAAAGTTAGTTTGTTTAAAGGTCATTATTAACACTGAGAATTCCAAAGCTCGACATGCGGTCAACAGGTTTTATGATCAAAAATGTTCCACCCCCTCACCGGGCTCCCCCAAAGTTTTCAAACTATTATAAAACTTTGAGCTATGGAAAAAAACCATCTGAGTTTGCATTATCCTATTAGTATCAAGTCACTTATGGAATTCCATTAGAGCTGTGTTAGGGAAAAATGGGGCAAGTGGCTTTATTAACCAAATAAAACCTTTGTTTGTTTAAAACATTTTCTATTTTATCTCCCATAGGGTATCATAACAAGATATGAAAATGAAACTGCCAAATAAGCCACATATTAAAAGAACCACTTAGTGGTCTTCTAAAACTGTCTCAAAGGCTCCAGCAGGGATTTATTATTAATGTGTCACAAACAACTGAATGTGGGACAAAGTTCTACATTGTGGCTCCCAGTTTTTCAAGAAATGTTTACCTTCTCCTTACTCCTTTGGGCACATCATATATGATCCTTAAATGAATGGATTTTTGCAAGTTTCCTTTTATAAATTTACTTCTTATGCTATTTTTACAAGCATTATCAATTTTATAAGGGGAACAGTGCCAATAGTTAACAGGAAGGATGACAGGCTAACTCCAAACAATGCTAGTAACAGTGTTTGGAGTCTGAACCAGATTCTGATTTCATTTATGCCACTTTTATACTAGTTGTCTGCACTGAGTTCAGTGGAATCACCCTTGTGTGTGTAACGAGATCAGAACCAGCCTGTCAGTCAGATGTTGAGAGATCTTGCTTTCAGAGTAGCCTAGCCAGGGCCGGCTTGGGGCGGCATTGAGAATAGGTGGTTGTCTGTGTCCCGCGGCAGCAATTCAGCGGCAGCTCCCCCACTGTTCCAGGGGCAGCAAAATTGGTAGAGCCGCCCCTGAGCCTAGCACTGTTTACTTGATAATGAGGATTACTAATTGTGTCCTGAATTGGCCAGGAAGCGACACTGACATTAGTTTGCCCAGTTCTCTGACATGTACACGGAGTGATTGACTCATGCCAGCCAGTTGCCTCAGACTGAAGAGAAGTTTCCTTGTGGTGACATACAATTCCACCCACACACTTCACATACCAGGCACTGAAAAGGCATAAACAAAAAAGTGTTTACGAAGTCTACGTTAGTGGAATCTGTTTAGAAGCTTTAAAAATACAGCTTTTGAATGGCTAAAAGGTAGGAAAAATAGTCAGACGATTATCCAGTACTGTGAGGCGACAAAGGGTATTCAGCAGAGTTGGTCGGGACTTTTTCAATAAAACTCCTGCAGAGCAAGTCTCTCACATTCCAGGTGGATGCCCAGGCACCCACCAGGCTTCGAGCTCTTCTAAAGAGGGTGTGCCTTGACATCTTTCACTTTTTTGTGTGAAAAATTTGGCAAAGGTCTTGGTTTTGTTCTGCCTTATAACAAAAATAAATGTTAAAAAATTCAATATTTTTCACAAAATGTAGTTCTTGTTTTCCAGCCAGAACCTAGTATTCAGCACCTCCATTCACTGCTTACAGCTTGGCTTTGGAAGAAAGGGATTTTCATAGAACTTAACTCTACTGTCAACATTCTGTGATGCAAAAGAATAACTGCGCTTTCCATCATACTATTCTCAATGTATTAGTTGCTTTCCTGTGCATTGTATTTTATAGAAATTACAGTATTTTCCAGCATGACTTGATGGGATTTTTTGTTTATTACATAGACTTCATTTCTCTTATCAAGAAAACAAAAAAGTTATTTTAATTACATTTGATAGACTGGAATAAAAGCTGTTTAGATGTATTGATTTGACCACACTGTTCCTAATATCTATGAAAAATAAAGGGGGGGGGGAGGAGAAAAAAAAATTACAACAGACTCTCTCTAAACTTCCATTGAAGAGGTCAGCTCACATCCTAAACTATACTGAGGAAAAAGTGACTGATTTACGGTTTGAAAAACTCTGTAAGGTGATATACGACTGCAAAAGCATTATTTATGTCCTCACCAGAAGACAGAGAGCAGGAAGCCTTGCTATTTGGATTGTTTTTAATAAGGCATATATTTCAAACCTGAAAAGATAAAGATGGCTTGTCTAGAGAATTTTCATCTAGCCATAACAGCATCCTATGAAAAAAGCATTATGTAGGATAGAGAATAATTTGGAGTGGTACAGAATATTCCTAAAATGTGTAAGGAAAAGTCATGGCATTTCATTAACAAAGCTTTAGGACGGCTGAGAATTTGACTTCAGTGGGAAGTACGCTTGTGTAACAGAGGATAAAATGTGGACTTTAAAACAACTTTAGCTCCTCCAAAAATTACTGCCTATACAAATCAAATTACTGAACACTTTACAGATTATGCATAACAATTCTCTGAATCCTTCTGTCATAACCATACAGCTAAGGGTAGCCTAGAATTCCTCCTTACCTGTAAGGGGTTAAGAAGCTCAAATAACCTGGCTGGCACCGGACCAAAAGGACCAATGGGGAAAGAAGATACTTTCAAATCAGGGGGGGGAAGGGGGTTTGTTTTCCTGCGTTCTCTTGGGAAGCAGAGAAGCATCAGGTCAGAAAACTCTTTCTCCTATAAACCATCCTAAAAGTCTCTCATATTACAAATTGAGAGTAAAAGCCAGGCAAGGCGTGTTAGATTATCTTTTGTTCTGCTTGTGAATTTTTCCTTTGCTGGAGGGAGGTTTATTCCTGTTTTTTGTAACTTTGAAACTAAGCCTAGAGGAAGTTCTGCTGTGTTTTTGAATCTTTTGTTACACTGTAAAGTTATTTTCCATCCTGATTTTACAGAGGTGGTTTTTACCTTTTTTTTAAATAAAATCCTTTTTTAAGAACCTGACTGATTTCTCTATTGTCCTAAGACCCAGGGGTTTAGGTCTGTGATCACTTTGTAACCAATTGATTAGGATATTATTCTTAAGCCTCCCTAGGAAATGGGGTGAAAGGCGTGGGTGAATATTTTGGGGGAATAGGAACTCCAAGTGGTCCTTTCCCTGATGCTTTGTTAAATCACTTAGTGGTGGCAGTGTACCCTCCAAGGGCAACGAATTTGTGCCTTGGGGAAGTTTTTACCTAAACTGGTAGAAATAATCTTAGGGATTCTTTCATGCGGGTCCCCAAATCTGTACCCTAGAGTACAGAGTGGGGAGGGAACCCTGACACCTTCCAAGAATATTCTGAGCACTTTACAAACAATACAACCTCTCAGAGATATATTATTACACCCATTGTAGAAATTAAAGCCCATGCTCTTTCCACATGACCTTAAGAATTCTTAAAGTCAAATTTATTTTTCCACCATGTGTTTTGTTCTTTTAATTCTTGGCATTTTTCTCAGTTTCAATAATGAATTTCCCAGTTTCCAGTACTTTCACAGTGCTCCAAGAATGTTTAAATGTAAAAAACCCTAACATAATTCATTCATTTTTTAAAAATTTATATTCAAACTACATTTCTACTAGTAGGTTTTATAAAAATCAAAATCTTTTTGGTCTAAGCTACCTACCAGTGTCCCTTTTAATTTTCATAAGGAAAAGAAAAATGTTCTAGAAGCTTTAAAATAGTGCCTATTAAATATTCTCCAGTGCAAGAAAAGAATTCAAGCGAGAGGAACCTGCACTAGGCTCATAATTAACAGGTCTTCTGTAAGGGACTGCGGAAGACTTTGTTACGGCCTAGCTAGGGAACTTCCGCTTTCTCGAGGCCACCTGGTCACTGTAGGACATGGAGGACCACCTCTAACCCGTTTCGGCCGGTTCTATCTGCCCTGCAGGGCCCTGTGCCAGGTAGCGGAAAGCCCCTGTTGGGAAGTACCTTATTATATATACACATGAGCTGATTTTGTGTACTGCTTATTAGGGCTCGCTGTGTACCCCTTTGTCGGACTCCGTCCCAGGCAAAGCTCTGGTGTGCTGGGTTCTCCGCCTCCGTGACATCAACGCTGGGAGTCCCCATTGCGGGTGTGTCGCTAACCTTCAATAAAGCCAATAACTCGCTGCTTAGCTGTGTGGGTCTTGTTTTCTCAGAGTACCTCTGCCGGCCTGCGGTGTTTCGAACACCTCGGCCCAGAACATCTTCCTTCCACCATATCAAATTTTCTACATCACCTATTTAAGAGCAGCTCTTCTAAAATATGTGACAAAGCGTACCTTTAGCTAGAAAAGTCCCCCTCATGTGAGGTGTCTCTTACAAATTAACTTACTTGGTACAACATTTTTTAAAGTGGAGGACCAGTTATACCCCCAGTTTCACTGTAGAAATCCAGAATAACTATACGCTGATTTTGCTGAGAGCAGAATTGGGCTCCAAACTTAAAGGTCATCCAGTGAAATCCTGAACTGACTGAAGTCAATGGGAATTGAATTCAATGAGTCTAGGATTTCACTCTGAAGCATGTTTATTTGGTGTGCAATCAGCCAAGGACTAAGACTTGGTCCACATGACAATTAGTAGCACCAATCTCCAATAGTTTGGCCTTGCCTGTTCCTGATCTTTGCTCGGTCTCCTTTCCCAAGCCAAAGTCTGCTGCCCAATCATTACCAACAGCTCCTAGCCATTCTACTGGGGCCACCACTGCAGCAGTTCGTATTTAAAGATGTTGTTATACAACATCTGTGGGTTCAGCTCCAGCTGCTACAGTCTCAAGTTCAACAGAGTTACCTCTGCCTGGTTTAGCTCTAGATAGAGCTCATAGGACACATGAAACCATAGGGAAGTAACCCATAAGATACAATACCTTGTTCTTGTGATTGTATCAACTTCATTAAAAGTTACCAGCAAAATTATGACTATCACAGCATATACCAATCCCAGGTATATCCATATACCATAGTTATAGCTACAGACATACTCACAACCTCCTAGATTCTGTTAGGGTCTGATGAGTCTCATGGATTGATCATTAGTAGAGGGATGGTTCCTGTTGGAGTTTTCCCGTAGGAAGCTCAATTTTCCAAATCTGGGCACCCTCTTTTTATAATGTGAATTTTTTTTTTTTTTTTTTTTTTTTTACTATACCTACATTTTGCACATGTACATGAAAGTGTTAGCCCTCTTTTTCCTTATTGGTCTGGTGTTCCCAAGAAACTTGAGGTCTCCATTTTCTATAGGTTGTGTATAACTCCTTTTATTCTCATTAGCATTAACACACAATCTGTATCCGGTGGTTAAGTCACATGTTAGAGACAAATATGCTTTTAGAGCGCTTTAATCGTCTGGCTAATTATTTTGCCATTTGATCCCTTGGTACATCTTTTCTCATAATGCTGTGACATTGGGTTATTCTTCAGTCACTAATCTGTTAAGTCTTTGCAGCTTCTTAATTCAAAGGTCACAATCGTGTTTGGAAAACAAACACACACACACACCACCCTTCTCTGGCACTTGAACATGTGTCTTTTGCATATTAGTCACCCCTTTAATATTTAATAAAACATCTTCAGAAACAGGATATACCAGTAATGGAAAATAAGATCAGTTGTGTCATACGCATGAAATGAAGGTACATTAGATCATCCTAGCAATACGAAGATTGAAGCCATCAGAAACAAAGGTCATATTTCACCAGGTATGGAAGCCAGTGAATCATTGACACCTGGTGTTCTAGGAAAACTCTCTGTTGTGGATTAGCCTAGAAGCATGGTATTACTGAGCATTTTGGATCAATATTTAGTACGTTTTGTTTGATATTTGACTTTATTACTGACTGCTTTAATTACAAGGCTGCTTAAACTGCTAGAAAGGTGGGAGCAAAAAGCCTCCAAATGTCAGATGCAATCCTGGGGGCAGGGGGCGGGGGACAAATGAACAAACAAATTTGATTACATACACTAGGCATCTCAAAAGTTTGGGTTTTTTTGTTTTTTGGTTTTTTTACACACAAAGAACCAGTAGAGTAAGGACCATATTAGGCAACACAACCACCATTACACTCATTTTAAAAGTTTACACTCAAATCTTTCTGCACTGTAATCCATTTTACGGGACAGCATGATGGCTTAGTGACCAGGCTATCCTCTACTCTAATCTCCATGTCTCAGATGGGCAGTAGAAACCTTGGTTCAACTTTTCATCCTCAAGAGAAATTTGAGCAGGTGATTTTTTTTTTAAATAGCAAAATAAAACTTTACTACAATAATTATGCTTTGATCTGTCTTTCAAGCACAATAAAATCTCCTTCACCTCTAAATCTCTATTCAGACATCTTTAAACCTGTGAAGAATAATACTTTTTAGATACCGCTGAAAGATTAATACCTATTCTCATAGGTAACATCTGCAAGCTGATCTTAAACTTTAAATAGGTTTGCCAACTTTCTAATGGCACAAAACCAAACTCCCTAGCCCCTTTCCTTCCCCAACCCCCCCTCCCCCTCGCTCACTACATTCCCCCTCCATGGGGTGGGGCCTGGGATGAAGGGTTTGGGGTGCAGGAGGGAGGGCTCAGGGCTGGGGCAGGGGTTTACCTTGGGCAGCTCCCAGTCAGTGGCACAGCAGGGCTAAGGCAGGTTCCCTGCCTGTCCCGGCACTGCGCTTTGCCCCACCCCGGAAGTGGCCAGCAGGTCCAAGTCCTAGGGGGAGGAGCCAGGAGGCTCCGCATGCTGCTCTCACCCTTAGGCACCGCCCTCCCACCCCAACTCCCATTGGCCGGGAACTGGCCACTGGGAGTACATAGCTGTTTCTCGGGGTGGGGGCAGTGAGCAGAGCCCTGTGCCGCCCCTCTCCCGCACCTAGGAGCTGGCCACTTTCAGGGGGCAGCACAGTGCCAGGACAGGTAAGGACTAGCCTGCCTTAACCCTGCAGCACCACTGACCAGACTTGTAATGGCCGTAGTCACCCTAAATCTAAAGGCTGCAACTGAAATCCAGTGAACCTCTTAAGAATTTACTTAAGATACAATATGCTCTGTAAAGGTCATGTATCAACTGTATCAACGCATGTGATCCAAATTTGGAAACAGAAGAGAATCTTTAGAAGACATGGATTTCTAATTGAACAAAAAAAATTAAGAAAAGGAGGTTATAAGTGCTTGTCCTAGCTTTTTATAGCAAATAGATCCTGTCAAACCCCATTTCATTCTTTGATGAAACTACAAGTTTGGTTAATAAAGGAAACTGCACAGATATAGCATATTTACTCCTAAAAGGCATTGGATTTAGTACTGCATGATATTGTGATTAAAAATTAACACTACACAATATCAATAAAACACGTATTAAATTATTTAAGAACTGGCTAACTGACAGATCTCAAAAAAGTAGTTAATAGGTAACTTTCACCTAATGGGTCTTTTCCATAGGGATCAGTACAAGGATGGAGGCTACTAAACGTTTTCATCAATGATCTGGACATAAACATAAAATCACTGTTGATAAAGTTTATGGATAACAGATCAATTGAATAGATCCACTTTACCAGACAAAATGCAGAATTATGCAGCTAGTTAATAAAGAAAGTAGGCCTACCCACAGAATAGGGGATTGTATCCCCGAAAGCAGCAACTCTGAAAAAGGATTTAGGGGTCATGGTGGGGGACAAGCCAAGCAACTGAACACAAGCTCCTAGTGTGATGTTATGGCAAAAAAGGCTAATGCAATTCTTCAAGAGTAATGAGTAGGGGTAGGGAAATGATTTTACCTCTCTATACATCAGTGAAACTAATGTGGGAATACTGCCCACAGTTCCGGTGTCCACATTTTAAAGAGGATGTGGAAAAACTGGAGAGGGTACAGAAAAGAGCCACAAAATGTGGTCCGAGGGCTGGAGAAAAATGCTTTACAGGGAGAGACATGAGTTTGGCTTACCAAAAAGAAGATTCAGAGGTGACAATCACAGGGTGAAGTACGTTCATGGGGGAAAATACTGCCTACTCAAGGGCTCTAATCTAGTGAAGAAAGGCATAAGAACCACCTATGGCTGACAGCTGAAGGCGGACAAATTTAAATAAGACATTTTTATTATAAATATATTTAAATAAAATTAAAAAAAAAACAGTGAGGGTGATTAAACACTGGAACAACCATGTCTTGAAGTTTTTGAATCAAGACCAGATGCCTTTCTAGAAAATATGCTTTAATCAAAACACAATTTACTGGGCTCACTACAGGAAGTAGTAGCTGGGAGAAACTCAATGGCTTATCATATATAGAAGTTCAGACTAGATGATCTAATAGTTCCTTCTGTCTTTAAGCTCTGTGAAACTATGAGCTTGATTTCTCGGTGTTCCTCCAGATGGAAAGTAAGGATGAAAAGAATATGCATGCATGTATGGAGGTTGGTTTGTACTACAGCTACAAGATATAGTGGCAGCCTACAGCTGAATTTAGGTATGTACTTATTCTTTTTCAAAATTGCTTCAATAAACTCCCTGATGAAATGTCATCATAGTAACAGAGGGCAAAGTGCTAAGAGAACAAACACATTTCAAAGACTTACTGTGAGGAAAGAAGAGGATTTAAGGGATGTTCCAGATATCACTAAGAGTGAAGCAACCATCCATAACTAGGAAGGAACTTTTGTACAGAGAGATTAAATACCACAGTGTGTGTGTGTGGGGGGGGGGGACTAACAAGAACAGCCACCTGTAATAGGATGACATCTGAATGTATGAGCTATGTAGTTAGGACTTCTCAGGGCTTTAGGAAAAGTTATGGAAGAGAAAAAAAATCCTTTCAAATCACAGCTTCTTCCGTTTGTCTCATGTTGCCCAGTCCAGATTTATACACTGACCCCATTCATCTTTGAAACAATTTGAACTGTAAAAGAGTAGGTGGCAGTGTAGTTACTATGACCTCTTTAGAACATCCCTCTGGCAAGTCAAGTCCTAGGAGTGTCATGGAGCTCTTCTAGACATTGGGCCCTACACTGTCCTCATGGCCCCGTTTCCTCTCAGTGTCAGAATAACTTAAGGAGTAGAGTGGAAGCTTCACAAGTTTTGAGTTGTTTCCTTTAGATTCTTCTGCTGAAAGTTACAGAGTGTCCCACAGTGAAGAGGCGAATGTTCCACCACTATGAATGGCTCATCCCTGAGGGTGGGGGAAGATATGCTGCAGGCAAGGGATTTCCACACAAGGTGGAAATCTCTGCCTCTGCTCTTCTGCACGTCCTATCCCAACCTTGCTGCAGCGGTACCCTGGGCAGCACTACTACTGGCTACACCCAAGTTACCTTCCAGGGGGAAAAGAGAGTTCAAATCTTAAAAGGTGGCAACGCAGGCAGTCTGCCAGCAGTGAGCTCTTCTCCACAGGGCTTTAAAGAGTTATATGGCTAAATCCCATGCAACTCCTTGAAAACTCAGGGAATTTATGGGGACGTGAACACATTTGTTTCTAATAGCAATTTAAACAGTCCACCACACTGGTCCTGACTTTGTTATCACTTATGATACTGCAGATCAGATAATTACTCAGGTCAATAGAGCTGTGTCAGTGTAAAGTGAAAGAAGAATGAAGCTGTAGGTTTTCACTAGTGTATTTATTTAAAAGCTTGGGCCAATTTACACCCAGAAAGTTAGGCACTTCAATCTATATTTAAGTGGCTTCATATTCAGAAGTGCTCAGCACTCACAAATCTCATTGGCGTCACATGACCTGTAGTGGGACAAATCTATCCGTAGTGTCCCTGTTGGCATATAGATGACACTGCTCTATTGAAGAGTATATTGCATTGAAAATGTTCACACAACACCACTATATGCCCCAACTTTTATGATTCCTGGGACTTCCCTCTTGGTTTTCTCTGATTGAAAGACACCAAAAACACTTCAGGAAGAGTTAGAGGTACAGTTTATTCCCATGAGAAGCTGTTTTCCCCCAAAGCTTTTCCCTTCTGCAGTGCCAATATTCTTTGGATAGGTGTAAAGTAAACACTAATCCTATTTCAGCAGCCTTTTTGAAACTCCATATGAGAATTATATAATGATGTAACCTCACAGAATTGGGGTATACAGTCATTCTAAGTAAAGCTGAAGAGAATTTCCCGTAAGCTTTCCTTACTTAAAAGCTTTGGAAAGCAGTTTTCTAGCTAGCAAGTACAGATCTTTTTAATCTGAAACAATACTTCA
Organism: Lepidochelys kempii; assembly: GCF_965140285.1. NCBI lineage: Eukaryota > Metazoa > Chordata > Testudines > Cheloniidae > Lepidochelys > Lepidochelys kempii. Next base: position 22,175,811 of record NC_136380.1, read on the forward strand.
GCTGCGGTAATCATGTCAGTAGTCTTGTTGATTGCACTGATTTTAATCCCTTACTTGGCCACTGGAATGCTATAACTAAGGGCTAATGCTTCATCTTTTTTTTTATAAACTTATTTAAGAGCATCTTTCTTTTTGTTATACATTGAGTACATTTTCTATAGCTTATTAGAACAACCTGTAACCCACCAACCCTGCTTTTTGTCCTATAAATACAGAGGTGTTAGCAGGCCATTTCACTGTGAATGGTCCTTAGAATAGGTGGTAACTAGTTATGCAAAACCATCTGTTCGATCTTGCATTTAGCTGTGATACTAGACCTGAAAAAGAGCTCTGTGTAGCTCAAAAACTTGTGTGTCTCACCCACAGAAGTTGGTCAAATAAAAGATATAATCTTACCCACCTTGTCTCTCTAATATTCTGGGACTGACATGGCTACAACAACACTGCAAACTCTGAGATTCAGTCATGCAACTGTTACTGAAATTAACGGGAGGTGTATGTTGCTGGATGCTTGTACAGGACTTTGAATGTATATATCACGTGTGTTGCTCCGAAATTTAAAAAAGGATCTCATCATACTTTTGAATGGCTGAGAGGTCACCAAAAATGGAGCAGAAAGAAGCAATGTTCTCCTGTCATATCTCAAAGCTAAGAAGGATTAAGCCTGGTCCAGGTTACCCAAAGGAACTCCTAGGGAGCCTTACAGGAACAGTGCAGGGAGCAGTGATCATGATTCAGTAGGTGGAACTCTTCCAAGTCCGTAACAAAGCAATGCCCCAAGTTGGTATTAACTGCACTGCGGGAGAAATAGGGTAAAAAGGCATGCTTCTGGACACCTGCGCTGAAAAGCTCCATGGTATTCTTCCTGTAAAGCTAGAACTGGCATTTTTAATTTCAGTGTTCCAACCAATTCCAGTTAAGGATTTACACTTCCTCAAACTAAGTTTTGCAGGCATTCTCTTCCGCAGTTCCCCCCCAGCCCCGTCTCATCATGAACTTTGTTTTTAAATAATAGTTCCATTCAATCCCAGACTGACCTTAGGTGCAACTCTATACCTCCTCGCCTGTTACTGGTCTTGGTTCTAATGCTATGCCCATTACTGAAGAGTTGTCAGACTTAATAAGTTTAAAGTGCTTGGAAGCAGCCGGAGGACAGTTGGGGGGGTTTCATAGGGAGGTTTAAATACTTGCATTTTAATAGACATTACTAATAAAATTGATATTATAATGAGTTTATATCATGGCATTCACTACATTAATAAATTACTCAAATCCTCAAACATTAACAAAAAACAGTTTCTGACATTTTCCCATATTGTGATGGGATGATTACCATTTTGCCAGCCAGTTTAGGCAAGTGACTAAAAATAGAGTATTAAAAGCTTTTGTATTTATTGTATAAGTTGTGGTTTCTGAAAATTTGAGTCTGTAAAGACAACATACATTGTAAACATCACAGGGTTCATCCTATTCAGTGTCTGTGCTTTCAAAGACAAACTATTCAACACAGCAGAAGAGAAAAAACTCTGAACACACACACACTAGCATGAATTGTTAATCTCATATCTGAGATTTAAATAGTCTTCTACATCACCTAAGATACTTTTAATCAGTTCAACCAGAGGAATTTAAGAGTCTTATGCTAATCGGCAAAATGAATCTTCAATTAAGTAGTTATTGTCCATTGGTAACCAAGAGAAACCAACTTTTTATTTATAGTGTATCAAATCACTTATTTGAGATCTTTTCCTGATTATCATACACCACTTCTTGTAATTGTGTGCCATGTAAAACCTCTGCAGTTCTTAGATCAGTGTTAATATTCACTAGCTTATACAAGTTCAGTGTACACACACACACAAAACCTGAAAAGCAAACTGAAAATAAGTAGAGTTCAGAGTAATTTTGTCTGTAAACAGCTAGATGATAAAGCTGAATCAGCAAATAGAAAGCAAATAAAAAAAGATTTGGACAAATTAAGTTTATGGGCTAATAAGAAGCTCCAGTAGAGAGAAGTGTATGCCAATTACTCAAGATAGTTAAGTCCAAAGCTGACTGCAAAGAGTTACAGTTACAAAGAGAAAAGGAGTACTTGTGGCACCTTAGAGACTAACCAATTTATTTGAGCATGAGCTTTCGTGAGCTACAGCTCACTTCATCAGATGTTTACCGTGGAAACTGCAGCAGACTTTATATACACACAGAAATCATGAAACAATACCTCCTCCCACCCCACTGTCCTGCTGGTAATAGCTTATCTAAAGTGATCAACAGGTGGGACATTTCCAGCACAAATCCAGGTTTTCTCACCCTCCACCCCCCCACACAAATTCACTCTCCTGCTGGTGCTAGCCCATCCAAAGTGACAACTCTTTAGTCACTTTGGATGGGCTAGCACCAGCAGGAGAGTGAATTTGTGTGGGGGGGTGGAGGGTGAGAAAACCTGGATTTGTGCTGGAAATGTCCCACCTGTTGATCACTTTAGATAAGCTATTACCAGCAGGACAGTGGGGTGGGAGGAGGTATTGTTTCATGATTTCTGTGTGTATATAAAGTCTGCTGCAGTTTCCACGGTAAACATCTGATGAAGTGAGCTGTAGCTCACGAAAGCTCATGCTCAAATAAATTGGTTAGTCTCTAAGGTGCCACAAGTACTCCTTTTCTTTTTGCGAATACAGACTAACACGGCTGTTCCTCTGAAACCAGTTACAAAGAGATCTCACAAACTAGGTGACTGGGAAACAAAACGGCAGATGAAGTATGTTGATGAGTGCATAGTAATGCACATTGGAAAACATAATCCCAGCTAAACGTACAAAATCATAGGGTCTAAATTAGCTGTTAACCACTCAAGAAAAAGTGATCTTGGAGACAGCATGGTAGTTGTCTGAAAACACCTGCTCAGTCTGCAGCTGCAGTCAAAGCAGCTAACAGACTATTAGGGACCATTAGGAGACGGATAGATAATAAGACGGAAGAATATCATAATGCCACTATATAAATCCATGGTACGCCCACTCCTCGACTACTGCGTGCGGTTCTGGTCGCCACATTGATATGAAGGATTTTGAGCTGCTCTATTTTGTTTCTTAAGCACAGCACTGAGAACATTGCTTTGCCACCATTAACTGAAAACAGGGAAAGTACAGAAATAAAAGTAACTAAATTGATAAGAAATGCGGGGGGGCAACAGTAGACCTTATTAAGAGGCATAAGTTAACAAATCAGTATATATTAAAAGAAATAAGGTGATGGTTTACAGTTTAAAAGTTGGTAATTTAAGTGTGTGTACAATATAGGCATACAGCCAACAGTGAAATGTGTTTCAAGAAGTTTAACCTATGACCAGTGTGCTGTTGGGCACAGTGTGGACTGAGGTCAGGAAAAGCGTCACGTTGATACTGTTGGGAGGGGCAGACAGGCATGCTTAGTCCAAAACCAGGTAAGAGTTGCCATCCCATAATAGTAAACAGAAAACTAGTTGTACAACAGCTTTCATTGACAGCCAGATTTAGGAGTTATGATCGGTCTGTAAGTATGGACCACTCAGACAGGGTCCGAAGATAATTGGAGGATAGGTAGGCTAATGATTTGATTGAACTGAAAAATAAACCAAACAGCCAAAAACTGTATATAGAGGCAGAGAGCAAGCAGGCAAAAGTCAGCCAAGTCAATGGCAGGAGTAGGAGGAGAACCAGAAGAAAATCAGAAGCAACCGCAGGCTGACAGCAGCAGCAACACTGCTGGGACAGAGCAGAACAGGCTCCTAGGACAGACCCGAGGGAATAAAAACTCCAGAGGGTAAGCATGCTAGCTACAGTACAGGATATAGAATAGAAATAGGGGTAACGAATGTGTATGCTTGGGACAATAAAGATGAGTGCCTGTGGTGTGTGTTTATATTACGATGTATAAAGTTTAGAGTTTGTTAAGATTGCTGTCCGTGTCCTGCATATGACTGATCACCATGTGCAGAACGTGATCGGTTAAGCCATTCCAACTGTATGACATTACGGTCTTGGGTACTTTAATTTGCATACCTGTGCTAAGGGATTTCGGTTTAGGTTTTTAAATTTAGGTTTTAATTAATTGTATTAGGAAAGGCTAGTTACACTAAATAAAGGAAATATTTGTTTTGGAAAAAGTATTGCCTGGGTATCAGTGCTTTGAGGAGAGGGCTCTATCCGTGTCCTCCCAGGAGTGAGCAGATCTAGTCTGTTCTGGGGAGTTCCTTGAAAGGTATAGGGAAGATCCTTGGTAAACTCTGGCAATTCTACTAGGGCGGGCCCCCTCCTTTCACCTTGCAGGAGCAGATTAATAGGTCAACATCTTGGGAACCCAGAAGTAAGCAATATGAGGGCTACTCTGAGATCCCCATGTCTGTTTTTGGGGAAACCTCACCAAAAAGATATGAGAATTGGAAAAAAGTACAGAGAAGGATAACCAAAATAATTAGGGGTATGTAACAGCTTCCATATAAGGAGATATTTAAAAGACTGGGACTATTCATTTTAGGAAAGAGCTGATTAAGAGTGGTCATGATAGAGGTCTATAAATCATGAATGGTGTAGACAGAAAAAAAAAAGTGTTATTTACCCTTTCACAAGAACCAGGGGTCGCCCAATTAAATGAATACACAGCATCTTTAAAACATAAGGAAATACTTCTGCACACACCACACAGTAAGCCTGTGGAAGTGGTTGCTGGAGATGTGGAAGCCAAAACTGTAACTGGGCTCAAAAAAAAAGAATTAGATAAGTTCATGGAGAAAAGGTCCATCAATAGCATAGCAAACACTTAATTACTAAACATGGGACACATAAGTGAGATTATGTGCTATATGCATTCAAGTCCAAACATAAACACATTCTTATAAATGTAAGATCTATTTTAATTATGCTGACACAGTAAGACAAACTGGTTTCCAGCTATGCATTTGTCAGTGTTCAGAGAGGCCTAGGAGTCTTGGCCTAAGAGGTGCCTTGTCTGCCAGCGTCATAATAGTAACTACAGCCAAAAAAGGAAGAACTGTAAGGGATATAGATCAGGGAAAACAGCAAGGATGATTGTATATGATGCACTATACCATCTGGGGAATGTTTAGCAGAAGTGAAAGGCAAACAAGGACTTGAGGGAATGGATTTTTACAATTACACTGTATTACACATAATATAGCTGGTACAATAGAGAGACTTGTAGTTAAGGCTGAATGCCAACTTCCATTCCTACTGCACTGGGCAGCACAACATGTGGAGGAGGTGACCAGCCCTCTGTGGAGAAAGAAGTGGTTCGGGACTATTTAGAAAAGCTGGACGAGCACAAGTCCCTGGGGCCGGAGGCGCTGCATCCGAGAGTGCTAAAGGAGTTGGCGGATGTGATTGCAGATCCATTGGCCATTATCTTTGAAAACGCATGGCGATCGGGGGAGGTCCTGGACAACTGGAAAAAGGCTAATGTAGTGCCCATCTTTAAAAAAGAGAAGAAGGAGGATCCTGGGAACTACAGGCCAGTCAGCCTCACCTCAGTCCCTGGAAAAATCATGGAGCAGGTCCTCAAGGAATCAATCCTGAAGCACTTGCATGAAAGGAAAGTGATCAGGAACAGCCAGCATGGATTCACCAAGGGCAAGTCATGCCTGACTAATCTAATTGCCTTCTATGACGAGATAACTGGTTCTGTGGATGAGGGGAAAGCAGTGGACGTGTTGTTCCTTGACTTTAGCAAAGCTTTTGACACGGTCTCCCACAGTATTCTTGCCAGCAAGTTAAAGAAATATGGGCTGGATAAATGGACTATAAGGTGGATAGAAAGCTGGCTAGATTGTCGGGCTCAACGGGTAGTGATCAAGGGCTCCATGTCTAGTTGGCAGTCGGTATCAAGTGGAGTGCCCCAAGGGTCGGTCCTGGGGCCGGTTTTGTTCAATATCTTCATAAATGATTTGGAGGATGGTGTGGATTGCACTCTCAGCAAGTTTGCAGATGACACTAAACTGGGAGGAGAGGTAGATACGCTGGAGGGCAGGGATAGGATACAGAGGGCCCTAGACAAATTAGAGGATTGGGCCAGAAGAAATCTGATGAGGTTCAACAAGGACAAGTGCAGAGTCCTGCACTTAGGATGGAAGAATCCCATGCACCGCTACAGACTAGGGACCGAATGGCTAGGCAGCAGTTCTGCAGAAAAGGACCTAGGGGTTACAGTGGACGAGAAGCTGGATATGAGTCAACAGCGTGCCCTTGTTGCCAAGAAGGCCAATGGCATTTTGGGATGTATATGTAGGGGCATTGCCAGCAGATCGAGGGATGTGATCGTTCCCCTCTGGTCGACATTGGTGAGGCCTCATCTGAAGTACTGTGTCCAGTTTTGGGCCCCACACTACAGAAGGACTGTGGAAAAACTGGAAAGCGTCCAGCGGAGGGCAACAAAAATGATTAGGGGACTGGAACACATGACTTATGAGGAGAGGCTGAGGGAACTGGGATTGTTTAGTCTGCAGAAGAGAAGAATGAGGGGGGATTTGATAGCTGCTTTCAACTACCTGAAAGGGGGTTCCAAAGAGCATGGAGCTAGACTGTTCTCAGCAGTAGCAGATGACAGAACAAGGAGTAATGGTCTCAAGTTGCAGTGGGGGAGGTTTAGGTTGGATATTAGGAAAAACTTTTTCAGTAGGAGGGTGGTGAAGCACTGGAATGCGTTACCTAGGGAGGTGGTGGAATCTCCTTCCTTTGAGGTTTTTAAGGTCATCCTGGCTGGGATGATTTAGTTGGGGATTGGTCCTGCTTTGAGTAGGGGATTCAACTAGATGACCCCCTTCCAACACTGATATTCTATGATTCTGTCTCAACTTCCCTACTCTTTCAGTTATTTGGGACCTTCCCAGATTCCTTTTTGTAAGGAAGCCTTCCATGTTTGGTGGACAGAATGTGAAGAAAATACTCTTCCCAATAAGGTAAGACCATTCATAAAATGGACAAAGAAAAAAAAATCCAACTTTTGATGCATCTCTGAAATCCAGAGTTCCATTCAAGTGAGAAGGAGTTTGGTCTTATATTTGCAGGCTTCTTGGGTCAGAATTGCATTTCATTCTAGCCCCGTTCCATGGAATAATTCAGGAGGAACTCTATGGAGGAGATATTTGGAGGGAGGAAAACACAACCACTTCCCACAGATATTTTCCCAGTGGGTGTCTACATGGGGTATAGGATTTTAGAAGAAAGTCACAAGAAGAAGCAGCTTGAGATTCTGAGGCCACCACACATTTGTATGGAAGACCTTTGGCTTGGTCAGAACAAAAGCTGAATTTTGCTGCTACTAAAATATTGGGATTATGTAAAGTGTTTCCATAAAAGTAAGACCACTTTATCTAGCTACTTATTCCCAAGAGTGGAAATGAAAAACTTCAGATATATTATTTAAATAAAACTTAATTTAGACTAAAAAGGTCATTCTAATCCATCTTGCTGTGCATATTGCTATTTTAAGTAACCATATTTCCTGTTGCACAGATTATATGTGAGGGTATCATGGTTATCCTCTTCCTATTTGTTTTTGTCACTCATTGGCCACCCATTGGTGGTCTGAAACAAGATTATAGACTCTTCAGGGTTGCGAATACCCTTTGCTGTGTGTGTACACTGGTTCTCACAGTGAGGGCCTGAGCCTGGTTGGGGCCAACTGTAAAAAAAAAGGCAAGCAACTATTTAAAACGAAATATGAAGTTTAGTCTCAAACTTGGACCATTTAAATTAAAAACTTAAATTTAGAAGTGCCCACAGAGGTAGAGGAATTAATGGCGGGGGGTGGGGGGGAGTATAAGTAGTTCAAGCCAACAGACCATGAAGCTGTATCGTTCATTTAATCTTCAATCCTCACATTAAGATACATATTTATGTTTTTCATAAACTGCTCCTTGTATGTACAACAGCAGTCCGTTAGATCTAATAATTTCCTTGTCACCTTTGGAAGTGTTCATATGTGGTTATGAACTATTTTACTACCCACCGACAAAATTAAGATTTACTCATTCTGTTTATGCCATGAAAATCATAAAATATTTCCTACTATGCAAAGCCAAATGATCATACCAGATGAAGTTTCCCTTTTGATCCAAATCAAAGGAAAGACTGACATTAACATAGCAAGTGGAAATTGCCAATTAGCTGCTTATAAGAAGTTACAGTGCTGCTTCAATATCTCATCAGTTTGGTGGATCATATGAATATTTTCTTTCCAATGTTTTAATGGATACTAATGCAGGTGTTATTTCCTCATCAGAACTGAACACAAGGACACTTGCATTATCTGTACCTGACAGTGCATAGAGAGGCTTGACGCAGCCTTCTCCCCCATATGAGATGTCAAATCAAAGAGCATGCTATTTGTTGGATAACTATACGGCTACTGCAAAGATCTGTGAGACAGATCAGTCCTCGCTTACAGGCAGCCCCCCCAACCTGAGGCAAATACTCTCCAGCAACCACACACCACACAACAAAAACACTAACCCAGGAACCTATCTTTGCAACAAAGCCCGATGCCAACTGTGTCCACATATTTATTCAAGTGACACCATCCTAGGACCTAACCACATCAGCCACACTATCAGAGGCTCGTTCACCTGCACATCTACCAATGTGATATATGCCATCATGTGCCAGCAATACCCCTCTGCCATGTTCATTGGCCAAACTGGACAGTCTCTATGCAAAAGAATAAAAGAACACAAATCTGACATCAGAAATCCTAACATTCAAAAACCGGTAGGAGAACCCTTCAACCTCTCTGGCCACTCAGTAAAAGATTTAAGGGTGGCAATTTTGCAATAGAAAAGCTTCAAAAACAGACTCCAACGAGAAACTGCTGAGCTTGAATTAATATGCACACTAGATACCATTAACTTGGGTTTGAATAGAGACTGGGAGTGGCTGGGTCATTACACATATTGAATCTATTTCCCTAAATTAAGTATCCTCACACCTTCTTGTCAACTGTCTAAATGGCCCCAACTGCAAAAGTTGTTTTTCTGCTGCTGATAGCAGCTCATCTTAACTAATTAGTCTCTTACAGTTTGTATAGCAACTTCCACCTTCTCTGTGTGTATATATCTTCTTAATATATGTTCCACTCTATGCATCCGATGAAGTAGGCTGTAGCCAAGAAAGCTTATGCGCTAATAAATTGATTAGTCTCTAAGGTGCCACAAGTACTCCTGTTCTTTTTTCAGGCCCTACAGTGCCTTTTAACTGAGGCTGCTGCACTCTGATTGGCTGCTTCTCCACATCCATTCTAGGCAGGCCTGGGGGACCCACCGTCACTGCTCCTTTTCTGGGGCAGGGTGTGGTAGGACAGCAAGGCCTTCAGCAGAGGGCCTCAAAGGACCCAGTACCCCCCGCCCCCATCACAAACTCCATCATGACTACTTGGCTTTCCTTAATTACTTTATATTATCTCTATTACGGTGATTCTATAATAATGCCACATATTAGTTCAGATTGTTCTTTCAGCTAATTAAACAGTAAAGCACAAAAACATACAAAAGAAGTCGCAGAGAACAAATTTGTCTCAGTTGGAGTTAAGTGACATTTCAATTATTTTAGGTTTAGTGATGGAACTTGGAGGGCAGGAAAGCAGATTCTTCTTTGCCTTGCACTAGTGCAAAACGTTATAAAGCAATACCACCAGAGTCAGAAGGATATGGTTCTGCAGCTGCTTTGGACAGGTAGAAACAATGAATTATGCCTGGGGTGTTTAATGCTACACTATTTCTTTAAGATCCTTCTTTAAAGGATATGCACTGAACAGGGAACAGTAGAAGTACAGTATGCACTAGCTAAATATTGAAGTCGGTACTATGCTGAAGCAACTTTATGGAATGAACAATGTCAGTGTATTAATGCAAGATAAGAACAAGTGACCAGACTTAGAACTGGCCATCAATTTGAAGACCTTAATCTTTTTCTACAGAGTACATTATGAAATCTTTAAGCTTTGTGACAGAGACAACTAATTTTAAATGAGGGGCTTACAGATAAAATGGAACATCTGCAGCATTCAGCAACACTGCCCTGGTTCCAATTTAGTGCACATTGGTAGTATAAGTGCAAATTTTACAAAGAAACGTCCTAGTTATTTATAGTCTCCTGCCCATTCAATACTCAATGGCCCACAAAAATTATGGCTTTAATCTATGGATCATTCATGCATCTTCACACAAGTTAGCCACCTAGGCAGTCTGATTTTAAAAACAGGCTAAAGTTAAATTAAAATAAAATCATGGTCAGCAAGAGACATCACTTATCTAAAGTCTCAGAGATGCCCCTTGCTTAGCTTTATGATGAATGGGCAGGGTTGTGAAGTGTACAGAAATCCTACCAGCCTTTACGATGTCAAACAGTGAAGAAAAGTTGTTTCATTTTTAATCAGTAAAACGTCTGAAGTTGTCAGTGCCATCTTTTGTTTCCCCCATACATATAGATCTGATTTGACATGGCAAAATATTCCATTCGTTGTATCCCAACAAGAGGTGGGCAAAGTTTTTCAAAAAAACATTTTCTGTGAAAAATGCAGATTCAGCAACACTGAACCATTTCATGAATTTGAGTCAATTTTTTCAAAAATGGTTTTGGTCAAACTAAAAATTCAGAAGGGAGGGGACCCTAAACATTTTGTTTCAAAGTTTGTTTTTTGTCTTTTTGTATTTAGAAAAAAGTGTTTCAATTTAAAATGACTTGTTTCTAAATGTCCTTTCATTTTATTTTAAAAGTTAAACAACAAAAATGCTTCAAATCTAAAAACAATTTTTTTTTAGGGTACCAGTCCTTAAGAAGATAGCAGGTGTTTGCGTAGCTCTGATCCCAACACACATCACTGATGGTGTTGGGTACCTAAGTAGCTACTTATGTCACTATCACTCAGTTTTGTCCCTTATTTCATACTGCCTCCTATACTAAGGGAATCCCCACATGCCCCACAATCTCCTTGTACTCTTTTAAAAAAATGATGATTCCCCCAAACATCCCCCACAACCCACTTCTTTCATGAAACCTCCCCAGGTTGATGCTCATGGAGATTTCAGTCTTCTCCTCTCCCCTCTTGTTTTTTCCTACCCCCCCCCCCCCAGATGTTCTGGTTTAACTTGGATTTAAACCTGGAGAATGGTCAGTTTAGATGAGCTATTACCAGCAGGAGAGTGAGTTTGTGTGTGTATGGGGGTGGGGGGGATGTGAGAAAACCTTGATCTATGCAGGAAATAGCCCGACTTGATTATGTAAAGAGTTGTCACTTTGGATGGGCTAGCACCAGCAGGAGAGTGAATTTGTGTGGGGGGGTGGAGGGTGAGAAAACCTGGATTTGTGCTGGAAATGGCCCACCTGTTGATCACTTTAGATAAGCTATTACCAGCAGGACAGTGGGGTGGGAGGAGGTATTGTTTCATGATTTCTGTGTGTATATAAAGTCTGCTGCAGTTTCCACGGTAAACATCTGATGAAGTGAGCTGTAGCTCACGAAAGCTCATGCTCAAATAAATTGGTTAGTCTCTAAGGTGCCACAAGTCCTCCTTTTCTTTTTGCGAATACAGACTAACACGGCTGTTCCTCTGAAACCTGTACTGAGTAGCATATTTGTGTTACATTGTTAGTCCTTCAAGGCAGCAGCCCTGTCTTTGTGAGTTCTATACGGGGTGAAAGTAATTTACATTTCTTACCGGTAGGGGTTGTAACGCAAGCAACCCACCTCTCCTACACATTTAACTTCATGGATCCCTTTGCGTGACTGATATAGAAATTAAAAGCTAGCACCACCAATACTGTCTCTAATAAAAAACTTTAATATTGGAATAAAAGCCTGAAGAGTGAAAACTCACTGTCACTTTTCTCTCCTCCCTCCTCCTCTAGCCAGGCTACGGAAGGCAGCTAGGCTCGGTGCTTCACCCCCACCTCACACTCAGCTGTGGCCGCAGCTCCTCTCCAACTTGCGGCAGGGAGGAGGGGGACTGTCTGACGGAGAAGCCCAGGGCACCTGCATAACAGCTTAAACTCAGCACCGTCCGCGGTTTAACCCACAGGATATGGGGCCATTTCTGGCATCCTTGTTTATTTCACAGTTGTTGGTGTAAGCAAGGGGTGTTTTTTTCTACCCAGGATTAAATAAATACACTTAGAATTGGGGACCATTTCCGAGTTCAAGTCTCTCCCTCCCATTCAGAGGATGGACATGATACCCAAACTGCTTGCAGATCCTCATCAACAATTTTTTTTTTAAATGGAGAACATGGTGGGAAAATGTGTTATGACGATGGGGGCTTAATTTTGGCAAAGGAATTTTGCTAAAAGCAATGCAAGAATCACAGGGAAAGCAATTAGCCTGATAGACAAAACCACAAAGAGATCGGAGGGGAAACCTGGATATTTAGGGACATTATTGTGCTGTCTTTGAAAGAAAAAACTTCCATTCCATCCTATTTAGACATTGAATTAAATACCTGAAATGTTGTTAGGACATATGGGGGCAGTCTCAGCTCTTTCTGTTTTGCTTCAGTGTCCTGCAGAGGCTGAAATTGACATGTATCTTGTATATTTCATGAAGGCTATTCTAGTCGTTCTTCATTCACTTCTCCCTCACCCTACCACTAGCCACCCACTGATGTGCCCCCTGCACTCTTTTATGCTCCTGGAAGATTAAACAATCCTTGAGATTGGTGAACTTGCTAGGAAATGGGGAAGGTCTAGGCGGCGGGCACGGCACTGGCAGGCATGGTGCAGCGCAGCCCCTTCCCCTCTCCCCCTAGTTGGTTGTGATTTCTGCTTTGGTTACTCACTTCTTGGCGGACCCAGCCCAGCGCCTGGTCGGCGGCAGCTGCATTGTGACACATACACACTGACCTTGTGCAAGCAAGCGACCACCCATTCCAGAGACCAGGCGCACAGCCTGGGACTCTGGAATGGGGAGGGCACCGATGCCCTTTCGAGAGGTGGAAAACACCTCTGCTGTTAACACCTTGGGAACTTTTGCAAGAGGCAAGGTCTGGCTGGGCACCGCCAGAGCATTGTAGGGCCCAGCTTTTGGGTTGCTGCTTAAAGGTGTCCTGCCCCAGGGGGACTGTTGGTCCTACAGTGAAAAGCTAGCTTTTTTGAGAGATCCATCCATAGTGTGTGTGGGCGCACACACACACTATGGATCAGAGAGAGATATAGATCTGTCAAGAAAGACAAGAAGATTTAGTTTTCACAGGAAGACGTTCACATGGCTGTTCCAAACGTTAGCTTTTGAGTGCCTTACTGCCACACGGTAACCGCGTGTGCTTGCTTCTTATTGATCAAGTCTTGTCAGGCATGCAATTTACAGGAGGAGGACAGTCAGTGGTAACAAATACTGCCTAAGAAGATACCTGTTAGAGTCTGTTGAACGTGTATGTTTAAACGTAAAAGTGAGGAAATGGGGGATTGTCAGTCAAAAAGAACAGCAACAAATGAAGAAGCTGAAACTAGTCACCCTGGGGGGGGAGAGACGCTGACATGTCTACACCTTTGCAGAATGTCTGAGAAGTTACAAACTTGGCCTCTAGTGAAATATCCTTGTATGGAAAGAATAGAGAGAGACAGAACTGTCCTCCCTTCGCAAAAAAAATAAACGAACATAAGTAATCTGCAGCTCACAGGGAGGCTGAAAAAATTCAAGCCATGGCTAAAAAAAAAAAACAACCTCTTCTTAATCTATAGGAGTACTTGTGGCACTTTAGAGACTAACAAATTTATTTGAGCATAAGCTTTCGTGAGCTACTTGTAGCCACAAGTACTCTTTCTTTTTGTGGATACAGACTAACACGGCTGCTACTCTGAAACTCTTCTTAATCTGAATGCTAAAGGTGAAGGAGCATTTGAAAATACTGCTCATGTATTCCGAAAACAAATCGATCACTTAGTGACAACAAGAGCCTCATTGACCTACCGCAAATCAATGGAATTGAAAAGGGGAATTTGTTGCATAGTAGAATAGTTTGTGCAGACATATCCATTGAAATGAAAAAATTGTCAACAAAATCGACAATAAGTCAAAAATTACAGTACTTGTCGATGAATCAACTACTCTCGTTGGAAACTCGACTCTTTTTTTGAAAGTCAGTATAGATGGAATTATGAGACCACTTACGTTTCCTCTGCACTTGATTGAGCTGCAAAGAGCAACAGCAGCAGCCATTAAAGGGGAAATTTTAAAATGGTTATTGTGTTGTGGGTTCACTAAAGAACTATTATTGGAAGTGTTGATCAGCTTTTGTAATGATGGTATGTCAAATATAAAGGGAAGGGTAACCACCTTTAAATCCCTCCTGGCCAGAGGAAAAACCCTTTCACCTGTAAAAGGTTAAGAAGCTAAGATAACCTCACTGGCACCTGACCCAAAATGACCAATGAGGAGACAAGTTACTTTCAAAGCTGGAGGGACGGAGGGGGAAAGAAAGGGTCTGTCTTTCTGTGTGATGCTTTTGCCAGGAACAGATCAGGAATGCAGCTCAGAACTCCTGTAAAAAGTTAGTAAGTAATCTAGCTAGAAATGCGTTAGATTTCTTTTGTTTAATGGCTGGTAAAATAGCTGTGCTGAATGGAACGTATACTCCTGTTTTTGTGTCTTTTTGTAACTTAAGGTTTTGCCTAGAGGGATTCTCTATGTTTTGAATCTGATTACCCTGTAAAGTATTTACCATCCTGATTTTACAGAGGTGATTCTTTTACCTTTTCTCTAATTAAGAGTCTTCTTTTGAGAACCTGATTGCTTTTCATTGTTCTTAAGATCCAAGGGTTTGGGTCTGTGTTCACCTGTACAAATTGATGAGGATTTTTATCAAGCCTTCCCCAGAAAAGGGGGTGTAGGGTTTGGGGGGATATTTTGGGGGAAAGACATCTCCAAGTGGGCTCTTTGTTTAACACGCTTGGTGGTGGCAGCATAGGATTCAAGGACAAGGCAAAGTTTGTACCTTGAGGAAGTTTTTAACCTGAGCTGGTAAGAATAAGCTCAGGGGGTCTTTCATGCAGGTCCCCACATCTGTACCCTAGGAGTTCAGAGTGGGGAAGGAACCTGGACACGGTGCATATGTGATGTTAGGAGTCAAAGCTGGTGTTGGAAAACTACAACAAATGGACTTTCCTAATGTAATAGTATGGCATTGCCTCAACCATAGACTGGAACTTGCTGTTGATGAAGCTTTAGAAGTCACCAGATGTACAAATGACTACGGCTTTTTTGGATGCATTTTATTCCTTGTACAGTCAATCACCAAAAAAACTCCCGTGAACTGAGTACTCATGCCAATGAATTACACATTATACTTCCAAAAAATAGGCAAAGTGTTCACTTTAAGATGGGTGGCATCAACATGGAGAGCAGTCAGTGCAGTGTGGCAAACATACCCTGCTTTGGCAAAACACTTCAAGGCTGCCTCACAAGACCAGTTGAGAGTCAGATGTGAACGTCTTAAATTTCAAGGACTCTACTCAAAGCTGTGTTCTGTAAATTTTATCAGAAACCCCTCTTTAATGCTGGATGTGCTGACAGAACTGAAGACCATGTCTGAGATGTTACAAGAAAGACATGACCATTCCAAAAAGCAGACAACCTAATGAAAATAGAAAAGGAGTACTTGTGGCACCTTAGAGACTAACCAATTTATTTGAGCATGAGCTTTCGTGAGCTACAGCTCACTTCATCGGATGCATACCGTGGAAACTGCAGCAGACTTTATATACACACAGAGAATATGAAACAATACCTCCTCCCACGCCACTGTCCTGCTGGTAATAGCTTATCTAAAGTGATCAGGTTGGGCCATTTCCAGCACAAATCCAGGTTTTCTCACCCTCCACCCCCCCCACACAAATTCACTCTCCTGCTGGTGATAGCTCATCCAAAGTGACAACTTTTTACACAATGTGCATGATAATCAAGTTGGGCCATTTCCTGCACAAATCCAGGTTCTCTCACCCCCTCACCCCCCTCCCAAAAACCACACACACAAACTCACTATCCTGCTGGTAATAGCTCATCCAAAGTGACCACTCTCCCTACAATGTGCATGATAATCAAGGTGGGCCATTTCCTGCACAAATCCAGGTTCTCTCACACACCCCCCACCCCCATGATGAAAATGTACATCAAGAGAATCTGAAGTCTAAAAACAGACCCAGGAGTTCACTCTGAACAAGCTCAGAAGGCTGAACAATCCCTGATGTTCAAAAAGAGCAAACTAAGTGGCACTGTAAAAAGCCCCCAAATCAACTTCTCTCAATTCATACAAGCAGTCATTGACAACATGAGGACAAAACTATTCACAACTGCCTCAAACAAACTGATCAAAGCACACACAGAAAAGTTTTTACAATCAGAAGCCCTAAACAACAATTTGTCGGTTTTGAATCCTGAAAAATGGCAAGAGAATCCAGCAAATCCCCACTTTGGAGAAAAAGGAAATAAGAGCATTGACTGATCAACTGAGAATCAATCAACAGGAAACAAACTTGGGATTTGTGGAATTCAAGGCTTCTGGAGGGAAAATACATTCCTGGAAAACTTAAAAACCCTCATCCTTCCAGTGGACCCCCTTGCTACAAGCAATGCTGACTGCAAAAGGGGATTCAGTGCGATGAATGATATCATTACAGTGAAACAGATTAAACTTACCACTCGTCATGTGACAGACTTGCTGTTCATTTCTTGTGTGGGACCGCCTTATACTCAGTGGAATCCCATGCCATATGTGAAATTGTGGCTTGGAAAGGGCTAACGTGCAGCACATTCATCTCAAGGCATGGCATGACAACAGGAAGAGTAGTGAGATCAGCTGTATGGGCCAATGTGGGAGTTTCTATAAGGTTGCTCCAGTCCCTCCCATGGATACCCCTTTCTTGCCCCCACTCACATGTTCCACGCACCAAACTGGGGGCTGGGGTGGCTTTGCTGTGTGTTCCCCTTGGAACTGCAGCCCCGACCCACCATCCCCATCACTGTGTGTTGCTGCCACATGCTGCCACCGGACCTCTGTCTCCTTCCCTCCCTCCCGGGTGGCTCCTGTGCACGGCTCCCTCCCATAGCCTGGAAGAGCAGCAGCTGCTGAGGCTGGAAGTTTTCCTGGGAACACCATTAAGCAGCAACCTGAAAGCTGGATGCCCACAGACGCGCTGGTGCCGCCCAGTCAGACCTTGCCTCTTGCAGAAGTTCCCAAGGTGTTAGCCACGGAAATACTGTCTCCACCAACCCCTCAAAAGGGACGCCAGCACCCTCCCCACTCCAGAGTCCTGGGCTGCACGCCTGGAGAACGCACCCCGGTCACTGGAATGGGTGGCTGCTTGCTTGCACAAGGACAGCATGTATGTGTATGTGTCACAATGCAGCTGCCACCAACCAACCAGCCCTTGCTGGCTGCTGCCTGCAGAGAGTCAGCAGCTGCTGCTGTGCCCAGCGCTGGGCTGGGTATGCCAAGGAGTAAATAACCGAAGCAAAAACCACAGCCAGCCAACGGGAGGCGGGCAAGGGGCTGCGCTGTGCCATGCCTGCCAGTGTCCCACCTAGACTATTTCCTAGCAAGTTAACAGATCAAGGATTGTTTAAACTCTCAGGAGCATAGAAGGGTGCAGGGGGCACATCAATGGGTGGCTAGTGGCAGGGCAAAGAAGAAGTGAATGAAGGACAACTAGAATAGCCTTCATGAAATATACAAGGTACTTAGAGAAAATTGTCAATTTCAGCCTCTGCAGGACACTGAAACAAAACAGAAAGAGCTGAGATGCGCCCCTATCTCCTAACAATATTTCAGGTGTTTAATTCAATAGAGAAATAGGGTGGAATGGAAACATTTTTCTTTCAAAAGACAGCACAACTGTATCTTTAGGGAAATTATTTTCCCCTCCAATCTCTTTGTGGTTTTTTCTATCAGGCTAATTGCTTTCCCTGTGATTCTTGCGTTGCTTTAGCAAAATTCCTTTGCCAAAAATAAGCCCCCATCATCATAACACATCTTCCCTCAATGTTCTTCATTTTTTTTAATTAATATTTCAACGAGGATCTGCAAGCAGTTTGGGCACCATATCCATCCTCAGATGGGGACTGTAGCGAGGCAGTGTGGCTCCCCGCCACCCCGGAGAGGGTCAAGCCCCTCCAGACACCAGGGTGAGCAGAGCCAGGAAGCTCTCCGCCCGCTCCTCAGAGGGACAGGCGGAGACCCAGAAGTATAAAGGAGGGCCCTCAGAGCTCACAAGACGACCAGCTGCCAGGGAGGCAAAACGCAGCCAGCATAGCCCGCGACTGGGAAAACCTCGCGGCCCCAGGTCCACGCCAAGACTTGCCTGCCCTGCACCCGCCATCCAGGGGAGTTGCCCGGCCTGCCCTGCACCCACCATCCAGGGGAACCCATGGTGTTGAACCCCCCGGAGAGCACCGCCGTGACCCAGGTACCAGAAGGAGGAGTGTTAGGAAATAGCCCGGGGCAGCCGACCCTAGTCTGTCTATAACTCTGCCAGAACCCATGTCAGTGTGTTGCAATCAGGATCCCCATTGACCCAGCAGCGGGTCGTTTGCTGCTGCTAGGGCCCCGGGATGGGACGCAGTCGAGTGGGTGGGCCTGCATCCCCCCTGCCACCCGACTCGTGGGTGGCAGTCTCCCCCTCTTCCAGGTCCTTGGAGGCCTGGACTAATTCACATATGCTGTGTTGCTCAGCCCCTGCCTGAGGGCCCGAGCTACTGACTATTTGGTGCCCTGCCCTGGCTCAGGGCCCAGGCCTACGGTGCTCGTTCCAGTTACTGCAAGGGCTGCCGAGGGAGACTCCGGACAAATTCCCCAAAGTCAACTGTGTGTAGCGAGCTGGTGTGGCTCCCTGCCACCCCGGAGAGGGTTGAGCCCCAACTAGCTCCTTTACAGGGAGGGATAGACTGTAACTCGGAAATGGTCCCCAATTCAGAGTGCGTGTATTGGATCTAGGGCAGAAAAAACAACTGCCTGCCCCTTGGTCACACCAACAACTGTAAAATAAACAAGGATTTCAGAAATGGCCCCTAATCCGGAAGGTTGAACCGTGGACAGCGCTGAGTTTAAGCTGTTACGTGGGCACCCTGGGCTTCTCCGTCGGCCAGTCCCCATCCTGCCCGCCGCAAGCTGGAGAGGAGCCGCGGCCGCAGCTGAGTGGGAGGCGGGGGTGAAGCGCTGAGCCTAGCTGCCTTCTGCAGCCTGTCCAGAGGAGGAGAGAAACGTGACAGAGTGAGTTTTCACTTTTCAGACTTTTATTAGCAGAGTTTAAGCTGTTATGCAGCCAAAAGAGGTGAAAGTAAGCTGGTACAGAATGCTGCGGCCACTTTTTTACCGTTAGCCGTACCGGCCCACTTTCACCCCAGGTTCTATATATAGTGTCATATAAACGTCATGTTTCTTCATTAACAGTGAATGGTCCACTCAACTTTTGCTTGGAAAGCTACTACATGAGGGCCGAGAGTTCTATTTAGTTTCTTATCCAAAGATTAGCAGCTCAATTAATACACAATACACCATATCTTTATCCAGGATTTCATTTCTTTCTTGATGAGAATTTTTTTTAAATGCATAACTATGTAAATACATTCAACTTTGTAGAGCATTTCATAACTACAGGTTGTATGGAAAATATATATAAAATAGGGGGCAAATACCTCTGGCCTCAAATGAGATTATTCACATCAGTTAGGGTTTAAAGTAGTGGTCTCCAACCTTTTTATGCACAAGATAACTCTTTGAATTTAAATTAAATCCAGGATCTACCCCACCCCTTCCCCGAGGCCCTGCCCTGGTCATTCCATCTCCCCTCCCTACATCGCTCGCTCTTCCCCCACCCTCACTCACTTTCACCGGGATGGGGCAGGGCGTTGGGGTGCTGGAGGGGGTGCAGGTTCTGCGCTGGGGCCGAGGGGTTCAGAGTATGGGAAGGGGCTCCGGGCTGAGCCTGGGACTGGGGGTTGGGATGCAGGAGGGGTGCAAGCTCTGGGAGGGAGTTCGGGTGCAGGAGGGGGGCTACGGGCTGGGGCAGAGAGTGTTGGGATGCCAGAGGAGGTACTGGCTCAGGGAGGAAGCTCAAGTCTGGGGTGTGGGAGGGAGTTGAGGAGGAGATATGGGATGCTGGCTCCGGGAGGGAGCTCAGGACTGGGGATTGGGGTGTAGGCTCCCACTGAGTGGCGCTTCCCTTGGGTGGCTCCCGGTCGGCGGTGCACTGGGGCTAAGGCAGGCTCCCTCCCTGCCCTAAGCCCGCAACACTCCTGGAAGCGGCCAGCATGCCCCTACAGCCCCTGGAGGAGGGCATGTGGCTCTGTGCACTGTTCCTGCCAGTAAGCACCACCCCCTCAGCTTCCAATGGCTGGGAATGGGGAACTTCAGCCAATGGGAGCTGCGGGGGCGGTGCTCACAGGCAGGAGCAGCACCTAGAGCCACATGCCACCCTCCCCAGGTGCCACAGGGGCATGATAGCCACCTCCAGGAGTAGTGCGGGGTCAGGGTAGGCAGGGAGCTTGCCTTAGCCCTGCTGCACCACCAGACTTTTAGCAGCCAGAGATTGCTCAGAGGCCCAGGATCGACCAGTCGATCGTGATCTACCAGTTGGTGACCACTGGTTTAAAGTGATCGAGCCCCAAATCAGTCACAAATGCACAAACAAGTCAGCCCAGATCACATTTTCAAAAGCAACTTCCAAAAAGTCATGGACCACTTGTTTTATAAGTGTAATATTTTATACCACATAGGTTAACTGTCTCATTAAGTAAGATTTTCCACAGTCTAATCTAACTTTCAATGTAAGGCATGCAATTATTTATATTCACTGGTTTGTAAGTTTTTATTCGATCCTGTTTTGCTGCACCAAATGCAAGGAAATGCCACTTTCTACTTATGTTTAAGGTCCCCCTGTGTACTTCTAAAAAGATTTCCCAAAGTCCTGATAGAGTATAGGATCTTGTTCCACAACTGTGCATTATTTCAAGTTTTCCTTTGAAGGCTCTACTGGTATAAAAATCAACTGTTCATGCTTAGGTGACCTTCTGCACAAGTAATGCAGGCTCTTAGAACATTTTTAGTTTGTATTGATTATAAATTAAAGGATACACTGTGAATGCCCCTTTTCCCTCATTGTCATAGCTTGTGCATTCATGCCAATAGAAACGAAGCAGCCAGATTTTCAGGGCCTCACAGAGCATTCTTAGGAAGAGAAAACAGAGCCATATTTGGCTCTACAACACCTGGCTAATGAGTAAGCCATGCAGTGACTACTACTGTCAAGCACTTGGTTATTGAATACTTTGTGGGACTGAACCAGAATCACAACAAGCAGAGTCACATTTTATAGTCACAAGGGAACACATCTCCCCAGATTTGAAAATTCACAGAACAGTAAGAAAAGTGAAAGTGTTACCACTTAATTGTTTAAAAAGCACACACGCACACACACGCAAGGAAATGTATAGCCACCTAACATTACATCCCCTCCATGCCCCAGACACATACTCCTTTACCAGTTTGTTTCCTCTTCTCTCCCCAAACCCCAATCTCTTTCCCTGTATTTGGCACTCTACCTCCTCCCTATAATTTTGGGAGCAGAGTGTGCTCCAAGGGTTGCAGATTGCAAGTTACTTTTGTCAATGCTCCCATATTTTGGTTGTTTGCAGGCACTGAACTCCCGTGATATGAGTGAATGATAGTTATTGCCAAAAGTTTCAGTATGAGACCTTGGTTTACAATAGGATTTGTGAAGAACACTACATATTAACAGCAGTCAGCTGAAGAATTGGAACACAGTCTTCTGGCTTTCAGCTTAGTGCACCTTCTTCTAGCCTATAGGGCATTGTGAAAGGGAGGGTTTCTTTATACCCCTCTTTCCCCATTGTGTGAAGTCAGGAAATTATTGCATGAGTCCCTGCTGCTGGAGAAAAACTTGGGTTACTTTAAAATCATGAGAGTTAACAGTGAGAAGGAGGTTCCACTGTTCTGCCCCAGAGCTTCCTGCCTCCCAGAAGACAGAGCATATGCGTTCTCTCTGCCCTCCTTAGTCTTCCCCAGCCTCCATGGTTGATTCCTTCATCCCAATTAACAGTCCCAGTGCTTGCCTCTGTTACTGCTGCTTAGAGCTTTCCCAAGAATCAGGTCAATCTCATTCTGCTTTATGTGAGTTTCACTGCTCCCTATAGGATTCCCAATAGAAGCAGTGAGAACTGATAAGACAGTATTCTGGTAAACATCCACAAAGACACCTCATTATTGTCCTTCAAACCCTTCCTTAAAACTCTCCTTTACCATGATGCCTACAATAAAATCAATAGTTAGGCATCCTACTGACCTATATTGTCTCACAGCAATAGAATCATTGGACTGGAGGGGACCTTGAGATGTCATCTAGTCCAGTCCCCTGCACGTATGGCAGGACTAAGTATTACCTAGACCATCCCTGACAGGTGTTTGTATAATTTGCTCTTAAATCTCCAATGATGGAGATTCCACAACCTCCCTGGGCAATTTATTCCAGTGCTTAACCACCCTGACAGTTAGGAAGTTTTTCCTAATGTTCAACCTAAACTGCCCTTGCTGCAATTTAAGCCCATTGCTTCTTTTCCTATCCTCTACAATCTTAATTTTTCCTCCCACCTCTTCGTAACCTTTTATGTACTCAAACTGTTATGGCCCCTCTCGGTCTTCTTCTCCAGATTAAACAAACCCAATTTTTTCAATCTTCCCTCATAAGGTCAAGTTTTCCAGACCTTGAATCATTTGTGTTGCTCTTCTCTGGAATCTCTCCAGTTTGTCCACATCTTTCCTGAAATGTAGCACTCAGAACTGGACACAATACTCCAGTTGAGGCCTAATCAGCATGGAGTAGAGCGGAAGAATTGCTTCTCATGTCTTGCTTACAACACTCCCGCTAACATATCCCAGAATGATGTTTGCTTTTGTTGCAACAGTGTTACTCTGTTGACTCAACTTTTGCTTGTGATCCACTATGACCCCCAGATTCCTTTCTGCAGTATTAGGACGTCATTTTCCATGTGTGCAACTGATTGCTTCTTCCTAAGTGGAGTACCTTGAATTTGTCCTTATTTAATTTCATCCTATTTACTTCAGACCATTTCTCCAGTTTGTCCAGATCATTTTGAATTTTAATCCTATCCTCCAAAGCACTTGCAACCCTTCCCATCTTGGTATTGTTTGCACATGTTGTAAGTGTACTCTCTATGCCATTATCTAAATCACTGATGAAGGTATCACAGAACCACTCTCTGCAGGACCCCTCAGGGTATACCCTTCCAGTTTGACTGTGAACCACTGATAACTTACTCTCTAGGAATGGTCTTCCAACCAGTTATGCACCCACCTTATAGTAGCACCATCTAGGTTGTATTTTGCTAGTTTGTTTATGAGAAGGTCATGTGAGACAGTACCAAAAGCCTTACTAAAGTCAAGAAATATCACATCTACCGCTCCCCCGCTATCCACAAGGCTTGTTACCCTGTCAAAGAAAGCTATTAGGTTGTTCTTGACAAATCCATGGTGATTGTTACTTATTCACCTTATTATCTTCTAGGTCTTTGCAAACTGATTGCTTAATTATTTGCTCCATTGTCTGTCGGGGTATTGAAGTTAAGCTGACTGGTTTGTAATTCCTCTGGTTGTCCTTATTTCCCTTTTTTATAGATGGGTACTATATTAGCTCTCTTCCAGTCCTCTGGAATCTCTCCCATCTTCCATGACTTTTTGAAGATAATCACTAATGGCTCAGATCTCTCTTCAGTCAGCTCATTGAGTATTCTAGGATGTATTTCATCAGGCCCTAGTGACTTGAAGACACCTAGCTTTCTTTCCCTATTTTAGCCTCTGATTCTACCTCATTTTCTCTGGCATTCACTTTGTTAGATGTCCAATAGCTATTAACCTTTTTTGGTGAAAACTGAAACCACCACCCATTTATCTGTATCCACCTGTTGTCTCTCTTTTTATACTTACATTGTAAGCTCCTTGGGACAAGGAACATCTTTTCTTTTTTTCTTTTCTGGGATTCTGGCCCCTGACTAAATGTTCTTAAGTGATATAGTCATACAGCCACCTACCCACCCACCCTTGTATAGGCTTACACTGTTTACACGTGGAAGGTTTTCCTCTACAACCATAAGAAGTGGGGGGGGGGGGGGAGAAGCATTCTCCCCCACCCCTTTGCATGCAAGTGAGTGAATGGATTTTTCAAGATCTGGTGACTAGATCAAGACTGTGACAAAGGCCTAGTCTAGACTAGAAAAGGCTTGCTGGTATAGCTACAATCCGCAAAAACATTCCTGGTGTAGACGCAGCTTATACTGGCAAAAAGAATGCTTTTAGCTATTACAACTTATACCATTCCCCAAACAAAATTAGCTGTATGGACAACACACTTTTAACAGCATCTACACAAAAGCTTTTGCTAGCATAGAAAGGATTAGAAAAAAGTCATACCCCTTCTCAACATTACTATACTGACAAGCATTTTTACTGTAGATATGGCTTAAGGTGCACTAGAGGAAATTGAGGAATGGGGAGGAGTTGTTTAGGATGATCTGAGTAGATGTGGGATGAAACTGAGCAAAGGAAAAACTAGACTAAACAACAAGAAGAAATTTTTAATAGTGGTGTTTAGGAAGCTAAGGCTAGAATTTAAAAGTCTTAGTTCCTAAACAGTTAAGGTCCTAAATCTATGCTTTGCTCACCTAAATAGGGAGTGGCCCAACCAACCCGCTGCACCCATTAACTTCAATAGAATTTAACAGTGTTGTACAACTTCTGAAAGTACAGCCACTTATTTAGGTTCCTTAATATGAAGTTGGGAGCCTAATTTTAGGCACACTAATTTGTGTTGAGACCTAGGAACTCAAACCAAGAAGGATCTCCCTTTATAGAATTTCTAAACCAACCTAAAGAAAGCAGGAAACAAAGTGAGAAAAGAGTTTAATTAGCTTTCATGGTCAGTAGAAATTGCTATCCTCTCTTCTTATTGGAAGCTTCCAAAACAGTAGAATAGGCTTCCGAGAGAACTACGTGGTAGATACCCAACTATTTATGTGAATTATTTAAATCTGAACAGGGCACAGCACTTCAGAATGAAACAAAAACTGGGGGATTGGAGTCACTGACACAGATCTGGATCACTTGTTAAACTTAAACAAAAGCAAACAATATGCCTATTGTAAGTGGCTAAAAGTAAATGTATACATGTAGGCCATACTTACACAACAGAGGACAATCCTGGGAAGCAGCAACTCTGAAAAAGATTTGGGGGTCATGGTGGATAATCAGCTAAAGATAAAGTTCCCAAAGTAACACTGTGGTCAAAAGGGGATCATTGGATGCATAAACAGGGAAATCTTGAGTAGGAGTAGAGAGGTTATTTTATCTCTGTTTGGCACCAGTGCAACTGCTCCTGGAATAATGTGTCCCGGTCTGGTATCCACCATTCAAGATGGATGTTGATAAATAGGAGAGGATTCAGAGAAGGAGCCAGAAGAATGATTAAAGGTTTAGAAGACATGCCTTCACTATAGTAGTGATAGAATGAGCTCCTTGAGTCTGTTTAGTTTAACAAAAAGAAGGTTAAGAAGTGACTTGATTGATTTAAGTGCCTGTGTGGGGAAAAATATTTTAGAATTGACTCTTCAATCTAGCACAAAAAAGGTATTACATGATCCAATGGCTAGAAGCTGAAGGTAGACAAATTGAGACTGAAACCACCACAGAGCATCTGAGAGTGCTAAAGGAGTTGGCGGATGTGATTGCAGAGCCGTTGGCCATTATCTTTGAAAACTCATGGCAATCGGGGAAAGTCCCGGATGACTGGAAAAAGGCTAATGTAGTGTCCATCTTTCAAAAAGGGGAGGAGGATGATCCTGGGAACTACAGGCCAGTCAGCCTCACCTCAGTCCCTGGAAAAATCATGGAGCAGGTCCTCAAGGAATCAATTCTGAAGCACTTAGAGGAGAGGAAAGTGATCAGGAACAGTCAACATGGATTCACCAACGGCAAGTGTCATAAATATAAAGGGAAGGGTAAACCCCTTTGAAATCCCTCCTGGCCAGGGGAAAGCTCCTCTCACCTGTAAAGGGAAAAGAAGCTAAAGGTAACATCGCTGGCACCTGACCAAACTGACCAATGAGGAGACAAGATACTTTCAAAAGCTGGGAGGAGGGAGAGAAACAAAGGGTCTGTGTGTCTGTATATAGTCTGTCTATATGCTGGTTTCTGCCGGGGATAGTCCAGGAATGGAGTCTTAGAACTTTTAGTAAGTAATCTAGCTAGGTATGTGTTAGATTATGATTTCCTTAAATGACTGAGAAAAGAATTGTGCTGAATAGAATAACTATTTCTGTCTGTGTATCTTTTTTGTAACTTAAGGTTTTGCCTAGAGGGGTTCTCTATGTTTTTTTGAATCTAATTACTCTGTAAGATATCTACCATCCTGATTTTACAGGGGGCATTTCTTTATTTCTATTTACTTCTATTTTTTATTAAAAGTCTTCTTGTAAAAAACTGAATGCTTTTTCATTGTTCTCAGATCCAAGGGTCTGGGTCTGTAGTCACCTAGGCAAATTGGTGAGGCTTTTTACCAAACCTTGTCCAGGAAGTGGGGTGCAAGGTTTTGGGAAGTATTTTGGGGGGAAGGACGCGTCCAAACAGCTCTTCCCCAGTAACCAGTATTAGTTTGGTGGTGGTAGCAGCCAGTCCAAGGACAACGGGTGGAATATTTTGTACCTTGGGGAAGTTTTGCCCTAAGCTGGTAAAGATAAGCTTAGGAGGTTTTTCATGCAGGTCCCCACATCTGTACCCTAGAGTTCAGAATGGGGGAGGAATCTTGACAGCAAGTCATGCCTGACTAATCTAATTGCCTTCTGTGATGACATAACTGGTTCTGTAGATGAGGGAAAAGCAATGGACGTGTTGTTTCTTGACTTTAGCAAAGCTTTTGACACGGTCTCCCACAGTACTCTTGCCAGCAAGTTAAAGAAGTATGGGCTGGATGAATGGACTATAAGGTGGATAGAAAGCTGGCTAGATTGTCGGGCTCAACAGGTAGTGATCAATGGCTCCATGTCTAGTTGGCAGCCGGTATCAAGTGGAGTGCCCCAAGGGTCAGTCCTGGGGCCGGTTTTGTTCAATATCTTCATAAATGATTTGGAGGATGGTGTGGATTGCACCCTCTGCAAGTTTGCAGATGACACTAACCTGGGAGGAGAGGTAGATACGCTGGAGGGTAGGGACAGGATACAGAGGGCCCTAGACAAATTGGAGGATTGGGCCAGAAGAAATCTGATGAGGTTCAACAAGGACAAGTGCAGAGTCCTGCACTTAGGATGGAAGAATCCCATGCACCGCTACAGACTAGGAACCGAATATCTCGGCAGCAGTTCTGCAGAAAAAGGACCTAGGGGTTACAGTGGACGAGAAGCTGGATATGAGTCAACAGTGTGCCCTTGTTGCCAAGAAGGCCAATGGCATTTTGGGATGTATAAGTAGGGGCATTGCCAGCAGATCGAGGGACGTGACCATTCCCCTCTATTCGACATTGTGAGGCCTCATCTGGAGTACTGTGTCCAGTTTTGGGCCCCACACTGCAAGAAGGATGTGGAAAAATTGGAAAGAGTCCAGCGGAGGGCAACAAAAATGATTAGGGGACTGGAACACATGAGTTATGAGGAGAGGCTGAGGGAACTGGGGATGTTTAGTCTACGGAAGAGAAGAATGAGGGGGGATTTGATAGCTGCTTTCAACTACCTGAAAGGGGGTTCCAAAGAGGGTGGCTCTAGACTGTTCTCAGTGGTAGCAGATGACAGAACAAGAAGTAATGGTCTCAAGTTGCAGTGGGGGAGATTTAGGTTGGATATTAGGAAAAACTTTTTCATTAGGAGGGTGGTGAAACACTGGAATGCGTTACCTAGGGAGGTGGTGGAATCTCCTTCCTTAGAAGTTTTTAAGGTCAGGCTTGACAAAGCCCTGGCTGGGGTGATTTAATTGGGGATCAGTCCTGCTTTGAGCAGGGGGTTGGACTAGATGACCTCCTGAGGTCCCTTCCAACCCTGATATTCTATGATTCTATAGAGCGTCAGTAGCCATTGGAACAATTTAGCAAGGATCATAGTGGATTCTCCATCACTGGTAATTTTTAAAATCAAAATTGGACGTTTTTCTAAAAGATACACTAGGAATTGTTTTGGGGAAGTTCTAAGGCTTGTGCTATAGAAGAGGTCAGAATAAACGGTCACAATGGTGCCTTCTGGCCTTGGAATCTATGAAGCTAGAATGCACCGCATATATCTTGAATCTAAGATTTTATGAATCTAGAACCTTGGATGTTTTGTCATTTTTTTTTAAATAAAAGAAGGGGGGGGGAGTTTCCTCAGACACAGAAGATACATTACAACTTAGTGTGTGTGGAAGTTCTAAGTCAATTCATCCAGTGATGATTAATTAAAACCTGAAGCATTACTTAAGGTTTATGTAGAAATAAAGTCATGCACTCCTAGCCTAGGTGCATTACTTAGATATATATATAGGACAAAGCATAAAAAGTGCCTTCCCCCCTCAATTTAGACAATAGAATAACTGCTTTTGTTTCAGTCAGAGAGGAAATAAAGAGCATACTGCACATCAAAAGGTATGCTAATTTTGTGGCCTGAAGGATTCAACAATACTTTAATGTCTCAAATTAATTACTGAAATCTGTGCATAAAATTAGTTAAGTTCGGTGCAATCAGTACCCATTGTGAATAGTAAGTCTTAGCAAGCACACAAGTCACATCCAACAAGTATTATTTATTTTTATTGGTCCAAAATGGCCACAGAGAAAAATCCATCTGCCACATCAACAACTCAGATACCAAAGTTATGGGTGCAACATATGAATTCAAATATTCTAGACAGGACAGCTGTCTATCCTTCACTATTTAATTTGTCTTATAAAATTCCCCATGATGTGTCCTAGTTTTATATATGAAGTACAGATCAGGAAAGAAAAAAAAAGGGAGGATATAGATAAAATATGGCCGTAACTAATGAAATATTAAAAGCACCACACTCTACTGCACAAAAAGCATAACATTTAATATGAGCTTCTTTGAAAAAGTATCATTTCTCATGATCATGGTTGCCATGGGAAATATTCTAGTATGTTGTTTGAAAGAGTAATTCTATTAGTAGCTGGGAATCTCCTATAAATTGTGTGCCAGCAGTTCTAAAGAACCTTGGGCTATCCACAGGGAAGTGCACGTTTCTGACAAGATTAAAGAAAGTTCACAGAATTCAAAATTCACATTTGTGCTTCTCAAGTGATGAAGGTTTCCATGTACAACACACAAAGCAAAGAGAGGATAACCTAAGAGTCATAAGCAAAGTTTACAGTCTGGGACCGAATGAAGCAAAAATTCTATGCAATAGTTTTCAGGGGTAGCATGTTTAACACATAGAAAAGATGAACAGGTATTCTCTAAGCAACAACATACTCCAGGGGAAGATTATTTTGAGAAAGCTGAAACTAACCAACCTTAAACAGGAAATGGAATGAGTATACTTGTGCTTTCAGAGCTGAAAAAGGTAGACTAGCCATCCTGCCTGTCAAGCATGATCCTGATTTTTGGGGAGGGTGGGGGGATGGTCAGAAAAAGAAGCCCCATCAATTTTATTTTGATCAGGATTTTGTGCTGGGATGTAGTAAGGACACTTATTTCAGACCAGTTAAGGGAGATAATTTTTAGCAGCAGCATTTTGGATGGGTGGTGAGAAGAGACGGAAGGAAGAGAGGAGCTAGTTAGAGGTGAGAGCTCAGGATTGTGAATTAAGACTTCTGAGTTCTAGTCCCAGCTCAACTAGTTCATGATGATAATTTTGGACAAAAAAATTCAAAGCTTTTCCATTAAAAAAGTTTTAGGTGCCTCCATTTTTGGGTTCCTCAGCTTAGTTGGGCCTCATATTCAGAGGCGCCAAGCACCTACACCTTCCATTACAATCAGATGTTAATGCTCAACACCTGCTGAAATCATGGTCTACAAATCCTAGATGTCAACTTGGACACCAAAAATGGAGGCAAAGTGCCCTTTAGTTTCTCCGTCCAAGGTTAATTTCACACCAAAAAAGTGAAACATTTTGAGCCTACTGCAAACAAGAAGAGCAAAGATGGAAATGAAAGATTGTCAGACATTGTAAACCTGAGCACAGACTTGTGTCTAAGTATAAACATGAAAGAAAAAACAAAAACTGATGCTCAGGGACCCTTAGATGTCCAGCAGATAGCAAGTATCTTCATCATCCGTCATACTTAAAATAGTGCGAAGTATTAATATTGCCTTTCATCCAAGGTCATAAATATATAATACAAGTCTTAAACCCCCTGTGAGACAGACAAGTGATATACAATACACGGACTACTCCACCCGCACTGAAATGCAATTTTACTTTTTATCCGACACATCCAGCAACAAAGCTTCAAACACCATACTGAGGCATTGGCGGCTCAGTCCTGATTTGGGGACACCTGCTGAACAGTCACTAGTTTCTGCAGTGGTTAGGTATTCCTTGGTTGTCTCTCAGCCAACAACTGATCATGCTGGCTTGACCTTAGGCTGCCAGAGTTCACAAACTCAGGCACTTGCAGACAAACAGATCACGTACAACATTAAAAGGTTATGCCTTCAACAGTTGCTATTGTGTTAATCCAGCCTAGCAACCAGTCAGTGTTTTTCATTACTATTTTTATTTTTAAGATATGCTAAAAACCTGAACAGCATCTAGCACTGAAAAAGGGGGGAGGAGGGGAAGCCTACTTAAGGAAGTCGGGATTATTAAACCTGACTCAGTAAACAGCCAACCTTAAATCAGGTAAGAATGAAGTTATGTTTGTTTGTTTCTTTGTTCTCAAAAAGTCTGCTGATCTGGAATTGAACAAACTGATAAACTGTGCCTAGAAACCAAACCACTGTGTCAGGAGACGTACAGCCGATTCCCAGAAAAAAAAATCTTTGGATTATTTAGCGGGAAAAAAATCTAGTATGTAATCCAGATCTTACATGGGGGAGGAAAACAATTGCCTTGTTAAAATATGTAACTAAATATGTTTAAGAAAAAAAGATGAACCACTTATTAACATTTCAGCTTTCAACACCAATGGAAATATCTGGCAATTGCTTAGGAGAAGCTGCCTCTATTAGCAAGGTTTAAAGGTTGGGTCTCTCACAGAGTGATCCTGAAAGCCAACAGTGTGAGGAAGGTCTGCTTGTTTTGCAGGCTTCCCAAATACACAAGCTAATTGAGATAGCAAAGGTGGAAAAGGTAAACTGTCTATTAACAGACTCGTTAACCTAATAAAAAAAGGAATACTCTATTGCAAATCTCTACTCTAGAATGTACTATGTTCAACACAATTTAGGATACAGGGATTCTTTACATTCTCCTTGACACTTGCACCAAATCAGGAGTTACTTCTATAGCTTTCGATTTAGATCTGTATATCAGAGCAAGATTTGGCCCTTTGCCAAAGGAGGAAAGTAATTGTTAGATAAATTTCCTGGCTTCTGTGAAGGATAAATTCCATTTTCTCCATTCTCTCTGGCTCCAGCCAAGTACCCATAATAGCAGACTTTGATCAAACTGCCCAAGACCACAGATGTGTGTAGGAAAAAAAAAAGTCACAGCAGAGACTGGAAGTGGAACTAGATAAAGCTGCATTGCCAAGAGCTAAAATGTCTGAAATCAAAACACTCTCCTACTCCCCAAAGAAAAACAAAAGTACAGACATTTCTATAGACAGATTAAGAGACTGAAGTCATCATCATTCTAGAAAATAAAGTTGCATTCAGCTACTAGTTTTAACAGCAGTTTTTAGTGTAATGCTATTTAAAGTAACTGAACTAAAAATGTCCTAAATTTAAGTTTCTGTAATGGAAAGTGACAACTGACCCAACACTAGCAAGCACAATTATAATTAAACAGGAGACTTTTCTGACAAATGTCTGTGGGGCTTCCAGGGTGAGAGGAATAGGCCACAGCAACAATTAAAATCAGAGCAACCTCTTTTATTTCCATTCAGCGTTTAACCCCAGATCATTGTATTGCTGTACAAGAGCACGCAACCCAAACTGCATTATGGTCACAAGTACAGAGTTCAAGAAATAGAATTTAAAAATCACATCTGCAGCTCAAGTGCTCACTTTACCCCAACAAGCAAGGGACAGACTCATGAATACTGATGTTGCCACTGACTTTCTGGGTTTCCTTAGGCAAGTCTCAATCTTTCTGCCTCAATATTTTAAATATGGTTGTTGTTGGTTGCATGTATTCTCTCTGCTCTGGCCAAGTACCCAGTACAGCAGACTTTGATCAAACTGCCCAAGACCACAGACTTGGTTCAATGGCAAAGGCACTCGGCCAGGTTTATCGTTAACAAACCACGGTCCTAGTGCCCTAAACGTGCTACAGATACACTAAACAACATATGTATGGTCATTACAACAGACCAGCTCAATGAGCAGTGGGAATCTCTGATCCCCCGAGGCCAGACAAAATACCCCTTTGACTCCTCTTTTCTACACAGATACAAACAAGTTACATATTGGCCCTCTAAAGTGGTTCATTACCACTCTATACCTTGTACCTCTTGGTTTAATCAAATCATTTCCATCCATTATCCTGTCATGCTAACCTTATTTTTGGGAGGGGTCAATGTATTATTAAACTATCTTTGGGGAGTGTGTTTTTATACCATAACTTTGTATTAGGGTGTTCTGGTCCTACCCTTCTGGAATGTGTTCATATGAATACTTAGTGCCTAGTACTTCTTAGGAATGCTTGTTTTCACCAAGTTCATGGACTGGACAGTAAACCTGCAAGCAGGCATCTGCTTTCTAAAAGGGCTGACTTTTGCTCATAGCCTGATTCTTGCTGACTTTGCTTTATATCAGCAGGGCCTGACTTTAGTTCAGGCCTTATACCAGGCCCCATTATTTCAGGCGCTCTCTCTCTTTCTACTGCAGTAATAGACTGCACATGGGAAAACTGAGGATTAGCTGAAGATTAAAAACCAGTATGCTAAGTATTATATACGTTAGTTTTGCTTCCAATAGTACTGTACTGGAGACAACCTTTCTTGTTGGGTTACTTATGGCTTGTGACCATTTAGCTTTGGGGCTTGTGACATATCACAACATGGACTTCAGTATGAGGCAAAGCAACAGAAGTGTATCAAGGGCAGTTGTCCACTTCTGGGGTCGGGGGATGTAGGGAGTCAACTGCCATGGTCCCACAGACCATAAATAGGTCCCAGGTAGAACACACATACCCCAGTAAACACAGTACTGCAGACAGAGAAGGGAGCACAGGCCTACCTTTCCTCAAGGCAGGTCTACACTTAAAACACTGTATCAGCACAGCTGTTCCACTCTAGCACTTAAGTGAAAATATTCCTATGCCAACAAGAGAACTTCTCCCATCGGCATAGTTAGTCAACCCAAGAGGCAGTAGCTATGTTGATGGGAGAAGCTCCTGTTGCCATAATGCTGTCTACATAGGAGTTTAGGTTGGTATAACCATGATTTTTTCCACATCCCTGAGCGATGCAGTTCTTCCTATATAGGTCTGTAATGTAGACCTGGCCTCAGGGAGGCTCTGACATATAGCAAACTCTGGCTGGATCGTGGCCCCCGTCAGCCCTTCCTGCAGGGAGCTAGTATGAGAGTTCTTCTCTCCCTCCCAGCCTCCTGTCAACTGAGCCAGCTCTCTCCTTTTAACTGTCTCCTGCAAACCTGACAGCTCTTGCAAGTGAAGTGGACTGGTTGATCCCACAGCAGCTTATTAACCCTTCTCTGGTTATTGTGGGGTTATTAAACCCTATCAAACAGTAGTTGGCAGCTCTAAGGCATGTGTTCCAGCTAGGGAAATGGCATGCAGAAGTCAGTCATTTTAACAAAATTTGCACATTTGCACTTTTTAAATTGTATTTTTTTTAAATTAACCCTACAAAGGTATAGGCAATACCATGGTAAGGGTCTATTACTTGTGAATAGCAGTTGCAAGGATTTTAAGAGGACACCATAAACTTTAGAGGAACATTCAAGATTACATTCAAAATAGCTTTAAACAAACCCACCACCAAACTAAGATCTATTTCTACATCTGTATCTTTTGCTACCTTGTGAAAGGCATCAAGTTGTCAGTAGCACTTAGGTCAGGAAGTAGATTTATCCAGTCTCAAGCTTTTGTAATTCTACCCTTTACTTGCTGCATATCCTTGTAAAGGTTTGTACATCTAGAACTAGTAGGTAAAATCCTGGCCTCATTGAAGTCAATGGGAGTTTTGCAGCTGATTTTCAATGAGACCAGGATTTCACGCAGCATATGCAGCTGTGGGTTCAGCTGCATAACAGTTAACCGACCAGGTGATATCTTAGCAATATCTCCCAGACATCACTAGCACCAAAACACTAGGGGGCAAGCCTCCCAAACCGCCTCTTCCCCCAACCACCCCCCGCGCGCGCACACACACACACACACACACACACAACAGTACAGTACAGTACAACACAACAGTTCAGCAACACAGGCAGGGATAATTCTGTAAGATATGATAAAGAGTGAACAATAGGCTCTCTCTATCCATCCTGATGAGCTGGAGAAAGAATAAATAGATCTGTTAAAGTGTAATGC
This sequence comes from Lepidochelys kempii, assembly GCF_965140285.1. Classification (NCBI taxonomy): domain Eukaryota; kingdom Metazoa; phylum Chordata; order Testudines; family Cheloniidae; genus Lepidochelys; species Lepidochelys kempii. Next base: position 22,210,504 of record NC_136380.1, read on the forward strand.
GTCAAAAAAAAGAGCCATGTACAAATGGGAATAGAAATAATGGATGTTTTCCCTCCTATTTACAGTTATCAAAAGGGTAAACAGTCCATAAAATGTTGCAACACTGAATGCTTTATCGTGTGTCAAACTAATAAATATTTAAAATTACTTTGGATTGGTCAACACACTAATCATTGCTTTTATAACAAACACCAGAGCTGTTTCACACATGGGTATCTTCCCTTCCTCACTCCATGCAATAGTTCTATTATTTTAAATTAGGATTCTATTCTGAAAAGCAACTCGGTAAAACGATATTGTGGCATTTCATTTATATTTGTTCTATCAGTGATTTCCTTTATCACCTCTACTTGATCCTTTTGTTTATAAACTAAACAAACAAAAAATCCACAGCAGGTGTGTTCTTTACTGATCACTAGTGCTTGTCTTTTTATTTCTTTTTGGTTTGTTTCAAAAATGTTTTGAAATTCCCATTTCTCAGATTTTGAAATGGACCCATATTTTCTAAACTAAAACCAGACATTTTTGACTGAAAACTTGATTTTTGATACACAAGTGTCGATAACTGTAAGTAAAAGAAGTTGTAAGTTTAATGATTTTTAATATAGTTTTTTGCTTTTGAAAAAAGCATTTCTACCACTTCCAAATTACACCCTCTTATGCTTGTGCAATACATTCACCACAGTGGTTTTGCACATATGTAACCAACTGTTAAATTAGCTAGTAGGCAATTCTGTTGATGATACATAAGGACTAGAATGCAGCTCAATAGCCTCAGGGCTAATGGGTAAAAGCCATGATAAATTATATTAGTAAACAGTGGTGACATATTTATAGCAATGGGATCTGTCGATTTAAAGGTTCCATTTATATGTAGTCAATTTTTAAGGCTAGAATTGCACTTAAGTTCTCTGGTGGAGATTTCAAAGGATGTTAAAGAAGCTAGGTTCCCAACTACAATTGACTTTCATTCTAAAATGCCAGACTTTTTGAAGAATCTTTATTTTGGCATTGACTAGAAGAACAGAACCAAATTAAATAAGTTACTTTTGTATGGATAGGTCTTGTAACAGCATGGCACCTACCTCTCATGAGCACCCCTTCTGGTTGGGTGTGTCTGCAGTCTTTAACTAGTCCTGACCCAGATATCAGCCCGTACCCCCAGGGCTGCCCCCCTGGAGGCAATGGTTTTGCCCTCTTGGTCTACTCTGACCCCAGCTCTCCAGCTGGGCCACTTAAGTAGTTCAGTTCCCCTTCTGGGGGTTTATTGCTGTCCAGGTGTAAGCCAGTTCCCCAGTGGCCTATGGGGAGAGCGGGGGGGGGGGGGGACCTTGGCCCACCCACTACTCTGGGTCCCAGCCCAGGCACCCTAAGAATAGCAGCCAAGTGCCATCATGTCCCTTCACCTAAACTTTCAATTCCCTGGGCCACTTCCATGCAGCCCCAGCCTGCACTGATGCTTCACCCTTTCTTCAGGACTTCTTTTATGTTCAGACCCAGCAGCCAACCAGGAGCTCTCTCTCACTTGCCCAGTCCCTGCCATCACTGAGCTGTTCATGGTACTGCTGTTCTTTATGGCCAGCTAGGACCACTCCTTGCACTCCTCTGGCTCCAGCAAGGAGCTGATTATCTCTGGAAATGCAGCTTCTTTTATATGGCCCTCCTGGGCCCTGATTGGCTGCTTGGAGAACTCTTCTACTGCTCCTTTCCTAGAATGGTGTGGCAGGACATGGAGGCCTCCAGGAGGGGGCCTAGTCCACTCCATCACAGGGCCATAGAAAGTGAATTATACTATTTAATAAGTGGATGCAAGATGACAATACTGGCCTATCAGAGGTGAGAGTAGACATCTCAGAGATAATAGATAGGGAGGATATAGGTCATGAAGGGCCGTGAAAGTGAAGATACGATAGAGAAGGGGGAGCCAGTGGAGGGATGCAAACAGGGGTGACATGGTTAATGTAAATTAAGCCTTCTGAATGGGGTTGATCATTGACAATGTGTCACACTGTGCTCAACATCTCATTTGGGCTGCTACCACTAGAACTTTGAGTAGAGATATCACCATTAGAAGTATGAATGTTCTCCCATCCAATGCTCTGGGTGCATGCATAATAGTCAAGCAAAAACAGAGACTAATATTCAATAAATCAAAACCCACCCAGAGCCATCAGGTCACTCCATATGTAATATAATAAAATTAAAAAAAACACCAGCTCTTATATAGTGCTTTTCATGATCTCAAGGTGCTTTACACAAGGAAGAAAGCACCATTATCCACATTTTAAAGACAGAGAAACTGAGGCATAAAACTAACCCAAGGTGACCCCGCAGGCCTCCTCCCTGGGAACACTCTTCCTTCATCCTCCTCATAGTTAAAGAAGGGGACAATTAATCTGAAGGGTTCAAGCTACCTCTAATGGTGAGGGTATCACACAGAGAAACAGCATCTCTCTGACACAACCAAGACAAAATCCCTTTGTGGACTCCATAGGTTAAGACCAACATTTTCTAATTGCACTCAGAAATGAACTCAAGTCACACAATCCTGTGAGAAATATCCATTAATAAATTGGCCACATCACTCACTACCTACTGAAGTCTGCAAGTGGTCTCTCAAAATATAGTGCCATATAGAATGCAGGGTAGAATCCAATTTTAGATCACAGAGTGTATATCACCATCTGAAAAGCAAGTTGGCAAAATTTTCTGGATGAATACAGCACAAGTGATGAAAAGGAGTCTTGGTCACTCTTCATCTACCTGGATTAAATACAAAGGTAGGTACACTCTCCCAGCAGAGGGAGTAATACAACTCCACCATTTCATTCAGCTTGGTGGGAATAGGATGCTGCTGAGGTGCCTCAGCCATGGAGCAGTTGAGTCTCACTCAGCTCACCATCATCCAAGCCCTAATCCCAGCACAACACAGATTAACACAATCGAGTGATCCCACAGGATAAAATGAAGGACTGGGAAAACTGTGTTGTCAACATATTGGAGACATTGGGTCTCAGTGTCTCTCTCTCTCTCACACACACACACACACACACACACACGTACGTTTTGGAGAAGTGACTCCCTGCTACCTTGTGTCATCCCACATAAACAAAGCTAGTGATTTGTGTTCATCTTTACCTGAATAAATGACTGAGAATGGATTAGTATTGATTGGCTAATTTTATTTTTCAAATTTGATGTATGACAAGTATTAAAAAATTGGTTATGTGCACCTAAAAGAGAAACAAAGAGAGTGTGATAACAGAGAGAAAAAAAAAATGGTTTTCACCAGAGAAGAGAAATCTTTCATAAAGCTTTTCGGGAAAGCTGCTTAAGCAGCAGTTTTACAAAGAAAATAATTTATTCTAGGATTTCTTGATCACAACATTTGCCATATAATCTCTCCCTTGGTGCAACATTAAGCTGCTGAATCTGACCTGTCATTTACAAAAACACTGCATGTTCATGGTTGTGAAGATGACCTGGAAACCACAAACCATAAGCTGATTCATGTGGTCTACAGACTCAGGCAGACAACACCTCTGAGTTATTGCTGCAGTGCTAAGTGCCCTATCCTTCTCAATGTCTGTATTCACTCTGAAATACAAGGATGACCAGTTAAATAATCAACACAGCTAACTAGATCACTATTGATCACTGTAACAAATATCCATCTAATATGATCATCCAGCAATCTCAAACAACCTCCTTATGTACCAAAAATACCAACTACCCACCTAGCAAAACCTCTGGCGCTCCCCCTCTTCAACTTTCAAAAAAATGTAGCTATGCATTATCAAATTTCAGAATGTAGCTAAGCATTATCAACCTAAACATCTACATTGAAAACTCAAGTGTGGATGCATTAAAAAATTAACTTTAAATATATGAACATATGAAATCAGAAGCTATTGTAGTGATTGTATCATTCATTCAGTCCACTTGCTAATTTTTTTAAATTTTAAAGTAAAAGGTAAAAACAAATATGGAGAAACTTTTGTTGGAAATTCCCCCCCCCCCCCCAAATCAAATATCAATTTCAATAACATTTTTATTGGGAAGGTTTCTCAGGTTGAGGACGGCAGCTCTTGTCAGAGACAGAAAGATGTGGAAAACAAAAAATGTTGAAACTGAAATATTTTAAGAGAATTGTTGTTTTCCAGCCAGCCCTCCTATTTTAGTTAATATGAAGCTGTCGCAGAATTCCTAGTGTGGTGTAGAATCTAGTTCCCAGTTATATTGTCATCCATGCACCTTCGTAGCTATAGTCCTCTTCACTAACATGAGTGTTTTAATGAAGCTATGGAAAGTTTTGGGGGAAGGGAGAAAGGCATCATCATGTAGACGCTGTTTAGCTAATGGGTTGCTGCTTCATTTCCCCACCTATTTGTCAGTGTTTGGTGGCTATGCTCGCTGCTTTCACATGTGCTCCAAACCCTTCCACTGGAGGGAAAGGGTTCAGCATAGTCTTCCCTTCCAAACATATCTATAGTTATTTCAATCTTGAGAGGGTGGCAGCCAAAAACTTTTGCATGGAGTTCTCTCTATCCTTTAACTTTTCCAAGAGTATATACATAACTTCCACCAGGGTTCTTGTCCAGACCTGGTTTCTTAATTTACATGTTTGTATTTGGTTGTGTGGTCCTATGACATTTCTCAGATTTTGTTACTACCCTGGGAATTCATTCGGGCACACGGTCTTTCAATTATGTTGATATACATTAAGGTGCCCAGAGGCCTTCCAATATGAGTGCCTATAAAGTAAATATAAATGATATTATAGGATATTCAAAGTATATTGATTCTAAATATCATCTTTTTTCTTTAGGGAAAAAAAATCAAGCAAAATGGATTACAAAAATCAATATCACACTAAAAGATCTGCCAATCCCAAGTAACAATTAATAAATCAAGCTACAAAGAAGCAGTAAAAATATTCTCCAGATAGCTTATTTGGGGAGGGGGCAAACTATATTGTTTCACAACTTTTAAGAAGTACTCTAATTTCTCTTGCAATCTGTGACGCTGTTGAAATAGGAGACAGTTCATTTGTATTTAGTACTCATCGGCCTTTATTGTGTTGGGCTCTTTGCTACCCAGTGCAATTAAATTCAGGCTCCTGCTGGGATTGAGTCAGTGTCACTGCAGCAAACTCAAGAATCCTTGTCAGACAGAGAGGTGAACGAGCCATGCCAGAATAGGGAGAGCTATGGGAGGGGGAGGGAAAAGATGCGTGTGCAAAGAGCTTTAAATGCTATGCCTGTAGCTATGCAGTCTATAGTTTTTTAGCACATACAGTGCTTTATGTACTAAATAGTACATTTGCAAAGAGTTGCACTGGCTATAATCTATTTATCTCCCTTTTATTTTAGTGTTAACATCCCTGAGAGAGGTTTTGAAAATTCAGGAGAAATACAGTGTTGCTCTCTCATTTTCTACAACCATATACAACCCAAAACAAATGGTAATGATAGCCACGCTCTGCCAGTCATACAAAACTTGAATTCTGCATTAGGAAACTGTCCGGAAGCTTTAGAGGTCTTCAAGGGGTTGCACGCACAGAGGAATACAGCATGCAAACAGAATGAACACACACACACACGAAGTGCTACAGCTTGTGTCCATGTATGAAAAGGGTTTCAATGAGGCGCTGTACAAAACGTACAGCCTAGTTCTGACCTCAGAAAAGACCAAATCTGCAGTAACACCCTTGACTGTGGTGGAATTACTCTCAATCGTATCAGCGTAACTGGGAGTAGAACTCATTCTTGTGTGTACATAAATGGAAAAAACATGCAGGAGCATTAAGACAGTATGCAGGGTAGTTAAAACGAACCCAAGACTAAAAGATGGTGCAATAAGAGACCCTTCAGAAGTAAAACTAATCCCACTAAATTTTCTTGGGACTTAAGAGGAAGCATTCAATTGACATGCCAAAAAAGCAGGTGTGTGCTGTACCTTTCCTATTTTAAGTTCCTATTAGATCATTAATAGGTCCAAGGAAAGACTAACAGTGAAAAACAGTAAACTTAAATTTGATTAAATTTCACAGTGAAGGTACATGTTGCATTGGTTAGTGGGGGGTCCTTATTTAGAACCAATGGGTTCATGCATCACAAAGGAAAAGGAGGATAAACTGGCAGTCCTGAATGGGAAATGGAGGGTTTGATGTACAAAGCTCATTTGTGAGAGCACAGAACATTTAAGGACAGAGAAAGTGCTCTGTAGAGTGCTGTTTTCCTTTATTATTCTACACTGAAATTATTTGTTCAAACAAACGGTTATATCCAGAGTGAGAGAGAAATAGTGATTGTTCTCAGATTTACAAATCAGATCCTGCATTTTTGGTCATATTCCAAGCACAGATTTGCCTTTACAATATGCTTTGCTGCTCAAGTTAGACGTGCACAGCACCGTAACCCCTCTCCCCCGATTATATATTACAAAAAAGTTTACAAGTGTCTTTTGACAATGTAGATTTAGTTAAAAGCTCAACAAGACACTAAAACAGATTCTCCAAAGTTTTACTTAGTAATCTAAATATTTATAAAGGGACTTCAGTGTTTTAAATTAAATTGTATAAACACAAATAATAACGCTAACAAGCTGTGCTCACTCATATTTCCATTGCGATGTCAGCATTTACAAACAGCCCACAATTAGAATTACTACTTTAGTATCTAGGAACCCTAGTCAAGGTTTATACACAGCACAAGAGATGGTGATCCCTAGCACCGATTTCCCTACACCCCCCAAACTTCCCCCTCCCTGCCAATGGTCAACTAGTTACATGCCATGTTGCCAATTTAGTCATTTTCCAATGAGATCTAGTTTTGAAAAAAAATTTATCTGGAAAAAAATGCCATTTAGTTGTTGGTTGGAAATTTGATTTGAAATTGAAACATTAATACACACTTTAAAAACATATACATACACACGATAAAATAAATACTTGTACCTGAAAAACTAATAGCTTTGAAAAAGTATGAACTAAGACTAACTTCCTCACACAACTGTGTTTGTTATGACTATGTCAGCTCATTTGTTTCAGCAGCGTTGGCCGACCTAATAATTTCAAATTATGACTTGTAAGCAAGGTCTGAATGAGCTCTCCCTGACAGCTAGTGATGAGCTGGGAGTCAAAAGGCTTCAGAACCAGGCTATATTTACGTGAACACATCCACTTTGGCTAGATATCCAACAGACAAAGCTGTGTTGCCAAAGTGATCAGTTTCAGCTGGTGTTGGGCAGTGTTCCCTCTAATTTTTCCCACGCATGTGTGGAATGAATTTTATGTGCACCAATATGGAGGTGATGCGTAACACACCACCACCATATTGGTGCACATAAAATTCATGTTGTGGGAGTGGGCTGAGGAGTGCGGAGTGTGAGAGGGGGGCTCAGGGCTGGGGCAGAGGATTGGGGCTCCCCCACCGGCAGGTCCGTGCTGAGGGAGAGGTGCCTCTCCCCACTGCGGCCTTGAGCCCTTGCGTGCGCCTTAATAGGCAGCTGTGCAGCTTAGAGGGAACTTAAAAGTGATCTGTAACCTAACACCTATATTGAATTGCAGGGGGGGGGGAGGTAAATCCTTATTGTATGAGTAAAAGTACAGCAGAACTGTACTTCACCTGTACTGATAGAGGAGGGTCACCCTCAACTGAGCGGGATAAAGATGCCAGATCACAATGGAGAGAGAGAGAGAGAGAGTGGGGCAAGTGTTTTTGCCTGGTTGTGTAGGCTCGGCCTAAAAGTCACAAGCACCATTTGACCTGCCCTCTCCCGTTTAATGATAGAGCTAATTAAGCTCCACTGAGAGTCCTTGGACCACTAGAGCTGAAATCATGGATAATCAGGACTAAGGTCTTAGACCTCTGCTGTACAGTGTTTCCGTGGAAGAAACTGCCCAGCCTGCACTACAGATTCCCCTATTGAGAGCTGGGTGACACCTCAAGAGACCAACTCACAGGAGGTCATAACAGAGAGGTAGGTAGCAGCAGAAGTTGAAGGCACAGGCCATCATCAATGGAGCAGATGACGGAGCAGTGGAGTGAACGGTCGCACGATGATCAACAGCAGCTGGAGCAAGCAGCTGGTAGAAAGAGCATGGTGCCTTCTTCATTCCACCTCAGAATGAGAGGTGAACTCCCGATTAAGCACCTCTGAACTCTGGGTCTCCACTGACAAAGGAAAACTGTGAGTGGGGTGGGGTGGGGTGGAGGGGGAGAGGAAGGAGGGGCACTTGGGACTATGTTTTAGTGAGTTTTCTCTAGAATGCTAGATTTGTGACTGGGAAACATAGTAGGCCAAGATTTTTAAAATGCATTATTTGCCAGGTTTGTTATCTGGCATTGTCACGATCTCAAGAGGTCATTATCTCAGGGGAGTTTCTGACCTAAAAACATTACAATTAATTTTTCAAAAGTCAATTTAAATTGAATACATTTTTAAAAATTGATTTTTGTTTCAGAATTCTAAAATATTATCCTAACAAAACATTTAATATATTCATATCTGTTGTATATGTTGCAGGTCAAAGTGAAAATGGAGATAAAAACAATTTTTCTACTTCCCACTTGTACAATTGGTAAAAGTTGAGGAGCTTAGCTTGCTAGACTGATCAACAAAGCCAATGCTGACAAAATGTGAAAAAGGCTGCAAAACACCAAGTCTCTGGACCGCATCGACATACAGAAAGCCTTATAAGCCAGTCACTGTCAAAGCCAGTTTTAGAAGAACTTAAGGACACTATTAAGAATGCTGGAGACACAAAACAGTTTATGCATCAAACATACCTGTTTAAGCAAGAGATACCACAAACTGGAGGCCAATGTTAACCAATGAAAATGCACTTAACCATGAAGAAACCGCAAGAAACTCAACTGACTCATTAGAAGCATGGAGGTACAACAGTAAATGACTCCGCAGTTGAAAAAAAGAGAAGAACTGTCTCACCACATTAAAACCATTTTACACATGGCTTAGGAATGCACCAATGCAAATGGGTGGAAAGTCACTGCGTATGTTATCTTGATGTCAGTAGTAGGCCGGTAGATGCATTTCTAGATATCCTGGTTACAGAAGACACACCGGCTGCATCTGTAGATTGGACCCCAAATAGATGGCTGCTCACGTATTCAATGGAGCTGCAAACTTCTCTGAAGACATGTGGAGTACTAGCTTAGCTTCGGGGGGGGGGGGGGATGACACTACCCTAATCTCTCCTATGCAGAGGCCATCTACTCCAACTAGCAGTAGTATGAGCTGCACAATCTTCAAAATACATTTAAAAAGCCATAAATGTAATGTATTAATTCTACTCTTTTTTTCAGTAAGAGTCCAAAGAGATTGAAAGTCTTGGGAAAAAACAGAAGATACACTGGGACTGAAGTTCAAATTAGTCCAACCTCATGAGTGATCCTTGGCAGTTGTTTTAAAATTACTGCCACTGTTATTACTGGCTTTGGAAAGCATCTACCAAGATCGGATGGATCAAGTAGTGAGGCTGGTGGACCACTTTTCTACTATGTTCAGAGAAGACAAGCACTATTCTCTCTCGTATGTCTACTGTTGAAACCAGTTGGGTCATTAAACAATGCCACCCAGGCATCTCCTACAACAGTAGTAGTTCTTTGCCCAGCAATAGAAGCGACACTTGGATCAGAGAGATATTCACTGAAAACATACTGGAAGAAGCAAAGACTTCAGTCCAGAAATTTACTAATGAAGGCACTTGTATTTAATCCTTAAACGAACAGGACAAGTAGTGTTTGGTAAGCCAGCTGAAAAAGTACACATACTTGATTCTTACAAATCTACTATGATTTCTGGATTCTACTCAACCTCTACATAGCTTTTACAGATGCCTGTCTTATATAAACACCAACAGTTGAGTGGAGTGAGGCACTACCAGCAACAGGGCTGCCATGTGATGACAGAATAGATAATTTGAACACAGAGTGGAATATCATATGATGAATGAATGAAAGAAGATTTGACCTCAACTTCTTTATCACTAGTGGTTCAACCTGATCTTTGTGCTATGTTTTCTGGGATGAAAGAAGTAGGAATTTATCTGTTGCTACTTCAGTCACGGTAGCTCCTGTTGAGCATTCTTTTTCATCATTGAATAGAATTTTGTGTTCTGAAAGAAGTCGGCTTCTGTCCAGTCATGTGAATGAACATCTTAGTTGAAGGACTGGAAGTACCAGACATACAAGAAGCCACCAAAGATGAACACATTGAATTAGAGAAGTTCATTAACAGAGTTGTGCAGAATTAGAACAAAAAACCGAGAAGGATATAGGTGTAGTGCTTCAAAGACTTGAGTAGCCAACTTTAATTTGTGTAATGATTTTAAAGCATTAGTTAAATCTAATAAAATGGTCATGAAACATTTTTCAGTTTTTACTAAGGGGTCATACAGTCCACCTTTGTCCTTAGGATCTCACCCCTTGGCCCTTACTCCCCTGTCAATTCAAACACCTCTCCCCCCCTCCCCAATTTCAATTCTGGGGAAAACCCTGCCAAGGAGTTTACAATCCAAGTACAAGACAAGAGATCACAGATGGATACAGACAGACTGGGGAAGGAAACAGTGAGACAATGGTGGTCAGAACACTAGCAGCATTCCCACCACACCAATGGCACGTCTGTTATGTTTTTTTGTAGGTCTATGGCAAAGGAGTGTTTTAAGGAGTGATATGGAGGATGAAGCAGCTTTGTGGACGTTTATGGGGAGTACCTCCCAAATGGGAGAGGCAGCATGGAGAAAAAGTTAAAGGTGCATGTTTGAAAGCTTAATAAGTGGGAGATGGATTTGAGATACCAGTTTTCCATATATTTTGAATAACTTGCTACTCTGAAACTTGTTAACTAATGTGAACTGTAATAACAAAAACTGAGTTTATATTTATCTTCTGGTACATTACCTAATAAATCAATTATGATAATAAGTTTAATATATATATTTTTCTGTTTCCATTTTACAAAAGAATTAACACTTGGAATGGAAAACAAGACCAAACAACACACCCACACCCCTTTAGTTCACTGGTCCTGAATTGCATATTGAATTTCTTTTATTAGCAGACTTAAAAAACAAACAACAAAATCCACCACCCCTTCCTCATGGGAAGTCAGACAAAAGTCTCATAACACTATGCCCGTATCAACAGGTGTCATCAATGGCACAAGAACTGATACATGCTAATCCATTCAGAAATGTTTGTCATCCCTACAGTGATAGGTATAGATGTGAAGGGGTCCACTCACCAAAAGCGAGCCTCCTTGTGGCTTGGTCTGGGATTTACCTCTCACCCGGTCTGATGCCCTCTGCCAAAAGTAACTCATGCTGTGACCTCTCCCCCTCTCTTTGAGACTCAGCATGCTCTCTCTTCATATCTAGGGCCCTCCAGCCAGATCACTGTAAAGTTTCTTCCCCCTCCCCAACTTCTGGTGTAAAAAAGACCTAGGCCCCCTCCCATTCCAAGTCTATATCCAGTGCCACTTTCCCAGTGACAGGTAGGGGAACCCAAACCCTCCCACAAGTTCAAGCCCAGTGTCCTTCTGACTAGTAATCCAGGTCTGCTCAGTCTCAGTTGCTGTTTCCCTGGGCTCCTTCCTACTACACCTCTGTCTCCAGGTCTACCACCAGAGCTTCCTCCACTACCTGTGGCTAGTTCATCCCTCTAGACCTCTCATAAGACTCCCTACTTCAGGGCAGGACCCCAGGGCCTACTCTCCCCCTGGATCTCCTCTTTGTCCCTGGCAAACTCCCTTTCCCTATAAGGGGTGATAACAGGTCTCCTCCCTGCAGCTCTCTCCTGCTCTCACTTCTTGGTTTTACAATCCTAGCCCAGCTCCTCCCCCAGTTGGGCTTCATCTGCCATTAGACAATCAATCCCTGGTTCCCCTCCTAGTGCAACATCTACAGTTAATTGGCACCTCCTGGCCTAGAAATCCTGTGTCTTGGAAAGGGGTTAGACTAGGTAACTCTTGCAGTCCCTTCTAACCCTATGGTTCTATGTGGGATGGATACCCTATCACAATAGACATGGGGGAAACTGGACTTTTGGGTTTGCATTTAATTCCATAGGACAAGATCACTGCTGTCAAAAATTAGTATTGAGGAACTAAGTGTACTAATCAAGAATTTTAAGACAGAGTCTAATCCCTGTAACACTAGTGAAAAACTGGGGTAACTGTGCTGAAGTTAGTCTGGATTCACACCCATGTAATAGGAGGTCAGAACCTGGCCCCCTGAGAGCTATTGTAAGTCATTAGGAAGTACTAACCAATTGTACAGATTTTCTATTCAGTGGAAGATATTTTACTTTAATGAGAGTTCTTCATGTACTTAGATTTGCATCAGTTTCTACATTCTTTCTAGATTTATGAAAAATGAACTAATTTCGGGTATGTGTTACAGTTCAGTGTGCACGGATAGAAGTACTTTTACGGTTCAAGGAGCATCTCTTCTCATCCTTGAAATGTCTAAACCATGCAGGAGAAGCTTTTTTTCCCCCATTATTAAGTGACTGATATTTCAAACTGTATTTTTGTTAAAATGCTTGTGCAGCGTTCCAGTGGTGAACAAAATTGTTTGATGATCATAAAGCTTAACTAGTAAAATAAATTGGAGCTAGACAGAGAAAATAAGAGGAGATGCTGTGCCAGCTTCCAGACACACTAGACCCCAGCATCTTATTCCAGACTGGGATAATATTTACGAGTCCTTAAAAAGGACGGTCAAATCCAGTTCTGAACCAGGACTTAGCTACATTTGGGAGCTGTGGTAACTTCTGTGATCTTAAACACTGGCTTCTCACTCAGTTTCGACAGGGATTGTTGTCTTTAATATCACGTGAGTTACCACAGCTCCTCAGGGTCAGGTTCAAAACACAAAAGTAGTTTACCCAGTTTAGATAAATCCTCTGAGGATAAAGGTTAGTTCCCAAAGATATTGGGCCTGATTCTACATGGCCTTACCCCTTACACCTACACCTGTACAGAGCAGACTGAGTGCAAGGTGGGTGGAAAGTCTAATCAAATCAGAAAGGTAGCACTTTACACATCTTTTGTATAAATGTGAATAACTACAAGTAGAAGTCAGTGGAGAAATCAGTCGTTAGAGCATAAAAAAGTGCAATTCTCCTGGCCCCATCCCAATATTCCTCACATAAGAGCCCATTCTGTAGACACTACAGTATGTGAGTAATTTCATTAAATACCTGCCAGATCAGGCCAAAGTTTGGATATCTAAGACTCCCCTTTCCCACGCTCATCTATTTCCTGCTCTGATAATTGACAAACCCTCCACTCCCCCATCACATATTATATCACATAGATAATCTAGTTCAGTGGAGATGGACTGAGGAGCCCTGGGTTCCATTCCCAACTCTACAACAGATTTACTTTGTGACACTGAACAATTCATTTCTGGTGTGCGTTTGTTTCCCCTCCCATCACCACGTGTCTGCTTTGTCTAGTTAGACCAGGGGTGGGCAAACTTTTTGGGCAGAGGGCCACATTTGGGTGGGGAAATTGTATGCAGGGCCAGGGCAGGGGTGTGGTGTGCAGGAACGGGCTCAGGGCAAGGGATTGGGGCAGAGGAGGTGTGCAGAAGTAGTGCAGCAGGGGGCTCAGGGCAGGGAGTTGGGTGCAAGGTGCAGGCACGGGGCTTAGGGCTCTGGCCCGGCACTGCTTACGTAAAGTGGCTCCGGGGTGGCAGCAGTGCGCACCAGAGCCAGGACAGGCTCCCTGCCTGCCTGCCCTGGCCCCACGCCATGCTGCACCGCTCTAGGAAGTGGCCAGAACCATGTCCCTGTGCGGCCCCTGGGGGATGGGGGCAGGCCACAGGGCTCCGCACGCTGCCCTTGCCATGCCTCCAGGTACCTCCCCTGAAGCTCCCATTGGCCGCGGATCCCCGTTCCTGGCCAATGGGAGCTGCGGGGGGCGGTGCCTGGAGGCAAGAGCAATACACAGAGCCCTCTGTCCACCCCTGGGGCCCCAGGGATGTGGTGCAGACCGCTTCTGAGAGCGGTGCGGGGCCTGCGGCACCACAGGGGGCAATCCCGCGGGCCGGATCCAGCCTGTGGGCCATAGTTTGCCCACCCCTGAATTAGACTGTAATTTCTTAGTAAGAGAGAGTCCCTCCCCTATGTTTCTATATAGTACCTAGCACAATGGGGCTGTGATCTTGGTTTGATCTTTAACTGCTACCCGAATATGAAATTTCCAAAATATGCTAGGCTCACTACAATGGATTTTTTTCTGTTAACCTCGGTAGTGCCCATCAACAGATTTAGAGTCAGGTTGTCTACCTACAGGGAAAAGAGAAATCCATTTTTTTAATTCACTACTCCACAGTTGCTACTGAAAGAACTTTGACATTTCAAAGTCAGCATCATGTTATCACTGCAGGACCACACAGGAGAAAATAATGGAATGATAATACAACATCTTTTTTTCTACACCTAAGTTTTTAAGCCAAATAGGCTTGTAAGTGCTCCAGCTACAAAGTTCTTTACAAAGTGGAAACTAGATTTTGAATCAGAATCTTCAAATTTGCAAGTCAGTTAGCCAGTGGTAATGCTTAATGGCCCAATCCTGGAACTGTTAGCACTGGGCGTAGTAGTCACGAGGTCAATTTAAATGGGATTATTTATGGTAAGTACAAAGCCTACTATTTGTGAGATTCAGCCATACATATATTTACAGAGAAGAAGGATTGCAACTGGCGTCTGCTTCTGTTTCCCACTATATCCATCATCTTGATTTCTAGCCTTGCATTGGATTTCCACTCAGTGAAACAGACATTTGTTCACTGTTGCTAGTAAAATGTGTGAACTATAGCATAGCCATAGCCTTAAATGCAACAAAGTATTTTAGAAAGGCTACTATATCTAATGTCACTGGGTTGGGCCAGATGGCTATAGGAGAGTGACAGAAGGCAGATATATTAGCCCCAGGCTAAGTAGGTCCCTTTTCCATGGGTAAGGTAACAGGGAAGGTTCCAGAGCAATCAGGAACCTTCTGGAGACCATTAAGACAGGCTGATTAGAACACCTGCAGCCAATCAAGAAGCTGCTAGAATCAATTAAGGCAGGCTAATCAGGGCACCTGGGTTTTAAAAAGGAGCTCACTTCAGTTTGTGGTGTGCGTGTGAGGAGCTGGGAGCAAGAGGCACTAGGAGGCGAGAGTGAGAAGGCAGACTGTTGGAGGACTGAGGTGTACAAGCATCATCAGACACCAGGAGGAAGGTCCAATGGTGAGGATAAAGCAGATGTTGGGAGGAGGCCATGGGGAAGTAGCCCAGGGAGTTGCTGTCGCACAGCTGTTCCAGGAGGCACTCTAGACAGCTGCATTCCACAGGGCCCTGGGCTGGAACCCGGAGTAGAGGACGGACCCGGGTTCCCCCCAAATCCTGGTCAGACACAGGAGGAGATGACCTGGATTGTGGGTTCAGAAAAACGGCCAAGCTGAGGGCTGCCATGAAGCTCCAAGGCGAGGAAATCTGACAATAAGCACAAGACCCACCAAGGTAGAGCAGGAACTTTGTCACACTAAGTTAAAAGCAATAGATTCCATTTCATAGCATTTAATAGAGTTCAAGGCCAGAAGGGACCCAGATCATTTAGTCTGGCCTCCTGTATACCAGAGGCCACCAGCAAAGCTAGGAGTATAAAACCTCAATCCAACATCAAATATACAGATCATATTTCCACTCTCTTTACATCGATATGAACTGCCAAAGTGCTGAGTGCATACCTATGACTCCTTCAAAAAACAAACAAACAAAGCCACTTCTCAGAACCGCCATAAAAACATCATGTTGCAACATTTTCCCCCCACCTAACAATTTCCAGCAATTTTAGTTGGAAAACAGATGACTAATAGCTAGCCAGCATTTCAGCAATAGCCATCTTCCTTGGGCTTGAAGAACACATCTGCTTTTAAATTAACATTGCACAAATTATTTCGAAAGTATGTAATTGATGTTTATGCCTGTTTATTAAAAATGAAAGTGGGTGGGGGGGGACAATTTAAAAGCAATATCCTTTGTAGGCATCAATAATATATAAATAACTAATAAGGCATCACCAGAACAAGAGTGTTTCCAAGTTTTTTTTCCCCGTTACTGACATTGCTCCCCATCAGTTTCAGATACCAGTTTAAGGTCTTGATCCATTCTGAAGATTAGGACCAAACTTCAGCTACATCAAAGACTGGAGTTTGATCTATGAACCACCAAGACAGTTGCACTTCTCTGGGACCCCGACAATGCACATTACAAATCTCAGCAAAAATGCATGAGATGGGGACAAACCATTCCCAGCGGAGAATATACGCCACTCCATCTCAGCTATAAAACAAGCTTTCAGAGGAAATCAGGGGACCCCAGAGTCTAACCATCTTTTGGAAATGCTGCACAACCTTCTTTGAAAGGGACTTGCCACCACAGCAAGAATGGCACAACACTAACACCCTCATCTACCCAAACAAGAATTCCCCCCGCCCAACACACATTTGAAACAAACCAATCAACTCACCTGTCCCTCCCAAAGAAAGTTAAGATATATAAAAGTAAAAATAAAACAAAAAACACACACTCAAGTAAAGCCAGAGATGCCATTAAGTCCACAAGGGACTTTTCAATTAACAACTGTATTGCTTGCATCACAAAAAGACACTGTACAATATATTTCAATTCCTGTAACTGCAATGATTTGGCTGCCTTATCTATAAGAACCAATGTAGAGTAATTTACAATGCTAATCTACTGATCTTATGGTTTTATATTGGTACCAGTCACCAGAATATATGAGTGCTACTGATTTTTGCGGAAGACAATTGCATTCTATTGCTTACGCACACATTTACGAAGTAATCTGTTTTACTCCGTTTTATTAAATTAATTGAATGAGCTGGGATACAAAATGATGAGCCACTTTGACAAGCTACTGTTTTCCAGCCAGACCCCAATGTAAGCCCTTTAATTGTCTTAGGCAAGAACAACAAAACCCATTTAATTACTAGGTTAAAAATGTATGTAGAGCTATCTATTCCTTTCAGAATTTAATTCATTCTTATCACCTGCTTTAAAAAAAATTATTCAACAACACGTTGTTGTAAAGTCCAACGATGGTCTTTAAGATACAGATTGGCTGAATGGAACAAAAATTCAGAAGAACAGATGGGTTCAGCTACTGTTAAATTCAGAATGGTTTCCAAGAACATTTTGTATGTAGCAATAAATATCCACAGACACAGAGTTTCCCCAGTAGTTAAAAATTGAGAAACACACAAACTAAGTGAACACTTCCAAGCGTCTGCTCATTGAAGCATCCTACACACTAGCCATGTCTGCACCAGAAAAATTGCCTGTTGCTGACAATGGGTGTCAGCAATGGATGCAATTAAAGCCATGCTGAACACAATTTAACAAGTAGGCAGGTTTAAGCTGGGGTCTCTGAAAGAGTCCTGACAGGCTTGGTTCTAGGCTATGCCTCCAGGTAAATCACCATTTCTGCTGTACTGATTGCCGACAGCCATTGTCAGCAATGGATAATTATACTCTGTGTGTCATTGTACCCCATATTCTTCAGTGATGATATGATAATAGCATAATTATGATGTATTTCATGCAAGACAGGTCATGTAAGAGGTCATTGGAAAAGTTATGATTTGCTAAAGGATTATCCTATTTGTATGCATGTATCATTTTTCAGAGGGGTAACCGTGTTAGTCCGTATCCACAAAAACGAGGAGTCTGGTGGCACTTTAAAGACTAACCGATATATTTGGGCATAAGCTTTCATGGGTAAAAAGCCCACTTCTTCAGATAAGCTTTCGTGGGTAAAAAGGGTATCTGAAGAAGTGGGCTTTTTACCCACGAAAGCTTATGCCCAAATAAATCGGTTAGTCTTTAAGGTGCCACCAGACTCCTCACTTTTTTTTTTTTGGTATCTGAAAGTTATATACTGACTATGTATCATCTGTACTTCAAATGTAGTTACACCTGGGTAACGCCCACAAGACAAGATGCTTTCAGTCTAAACAGCTGGTTGGGAAGAGCCTATTGAAGGCAATGAGCCATTAGGGGAAACAATAGGCCTTCGATGAAGCTTATCTTCCACCTAGTGAGCCTTCCTGAGAACACTCCAGACAGTCTGTAAGTAATGGCTGCTATGACTATACAAGGACATATGTCCAGGACACGTCTCTGGACTCCATCTTGGGATGTCAGTATTTTTCTGGAAACCGGTCTGGGAACCAAGTTTTGAAACAAAGGGTTCCCGCAGTATGCTAAAGCTGAAAAAGACAGGGAGTGACATCATGTGTGGCTCTTCACTCCCCCACAAGAAGACTCCTGTAAACACCTGAGTAACAAAGACTGAACTGGGGGAAGTGGTAGACCCAGGCTAAAGGGATTTCTAGCCTGTCTATGAAAGACCTGGGGATTCCAAGCTGTAAAGCAAGTGCAGCTTGCCCTTTAAGAATCTGCAGCCTGCCTGTACCATCAGTTTGGACATGAATTAGCAGTTTCTCATCCTATCTAGTATATTAAGCTTAGGTTTGCATTTTTGTTTATTTACTAGGTAATCTGCTTTGATCTGTTTGATATCACTTAAAATGTATCTTTTTCAGTCAATAAATGTATTTTATGTTTTAATCTAAACCAGTGAGTTTAGAGTGAAGTGTCTGGAAATCTTAGCTCAAGAGGCAGGGGCTGTTGCATATTCCTCTCCACGTAGAGCGGGAAGCGAACTGGATAATAAATTCATGCTGGCTAGGGTTTGGACCAGGGCAGGATGTTACCGCTCGAGGGTCATAGGCTGGGAAGCTGGTGGTTATTTTGGGCTTTGGCCTTTCTACTGTTGGTTCATGCAGTGGCTGGTCAGAGAGCCTGCATATAACTGCAGGTGGGTGTGTCCCTACCTGTGTGAAGGCTGGTGGAAGTGTAGGACCAGGAGCGGGTCTGCAGCATGTCACAGCAGCACAGGGAGAGAGGGAGCGCAGGCTGGTAGGTCAGAGGGCTCAATGGTACCCAGTTACAGGTGGCACCCTGGGAAGAACCAGTCACGCTTGGGTAAACAAGACTATTGTGGGCCCTCACTATAGCGCTTCTGGTCAGCAGTGGCAAGAAGTGTAAGCTATGTTGGCAGGAGAGTGTCTTGTGCTGGTGTGGACAGCACGGAACTTGTGTCACTCGGGGGAGGGAGCTTTTTCACACCCTTGAGTGAGGTACATTAGATCACCTTAAGCAGTAGCATAGGCTTGCTCTAAGATTTGTGGCAGCCTCAGAAGCTCCTGACTTATGGCTCTGAGTTACTGAAATAAGTGTAGAGATCCCAAAGGCACAGGGTAGCAAGCAGCTGTCTAGAAAACTGACCCTGCTTCATTGTCTGGGATCCAAAAAGAATGG
This sequence comes from Lepidochelys kempii, assembly GCF_965140285.1. Taxonomy (NCBI): domain Eukaryota; kingdom Metazoa; phylum Chordata; order Testudines; family Cheloniidae; genus Lepidochelys; species Lepidochelys kempii. Next base: position 22,229,930 of record NC_136380.1, read on the forward strand.
CTAGGTTAAGTGGCAGAAAACACTAATGGCAAGTCTACACTACAAAATTAAGTTGATTTAAGTACATCAATGTACAGCCACTGCAGTAATTAAGTCAGTTTTGCAAGGCCACACTAGCTCCTTCTGTCAGCAGTGCGCGACCTCACCAGCAGCACTTGCACTGATTTAACTGGCAGCGTGCGGCACTGTTGATGATGGGAGGGGGGGAGGGATAGCTCAGTGGTTTGAGCATTGGCCTCCTAAACCCAGGGTTGTGAGTTCAATCCTTGAGGGGGCCATTTGGGATCTGGGACAAAAATTGGGGATTGGTCCTGCTTTGAGCAGGGGGTTGGACTAGACGAGCTCCTGAGGTCTCTTCTAACCCTGATATTCTATGATTTTATGGTGCCCTAACTATGGATGCATTCTGCTGACAGAGGAAGCAAGTGTGAACATGCAATACAGATTTTTATTATATCACTTTGAGTGTCAACATGTCACTACCCAGGAAAGCTGGACTTAGTGATAATTGGTTGCTATACACCAAAGATCAAAAGATTCTGTTTGCTTTCAGTACCAAGAGGTCAGTCACTTATCCAGGTCAATTTGTACCTCAGATCTCACACCAGAGACAACGTTTGTAGCCAATCCTATAGCAAAACAACTAGGAAAAAGAAATGGTTCCCAGAGATGAAAGAATTGTGGGAATCTGTCAGCACTGAATGTATTTTAGGGCTAACTGGGGTTGACCATTGAAATCCCTGCTTCTGTTTTGTCACTCCAGCCCTGTGAATCCAAACAGGGAAATAGATGAAATTTCAGAATTCAAGCTGATTGGACAAGCCCTTTTGCAGGTAGTCTTTTCCTGGGCGTGCAGGAGGCAATTAGCAAAGTCTTTGTATTGTGGTGTCCCACAATGGCCCATTTAGTTTTGATAGTCCTTCGTGATGAGCAAGAGGTAAGACCTTTCATAAGGATTTAGATTTTGTACTAGGTAGAGTTTTCTTCTTGTTTGTTGAGTTACACACTTCAGAATGAAATAGCAAAACACTTGAGTATTATCTTATAGCAGTGGTTCCCAAACTTGTTCCATTGCTGGTGGGCCAGGGCTGTTTGTTTACCTGCCGCGTCTGAAGATTCGGCCGATCGCGACTCCCAGTGGTCGCGGTTCGCTGCTCCAGGCCAATGGGAGCTGCTGGAAGCAGCATGGGCTGAGGGACATACTGGCCACCGCTTCCAGCTGCTCCCATTGGCCTGGAGCAGCGAACCCCCATCAGCCGAACCTGCTGACGCAGCAGGTAAACAAACTGGCAGAACAGGTGGCGGAACAAGTTTGGGAACCACTGTTTTATGGCATGGGACACAGACATTACAAATAGTATTAGTACATGTAGCAATTCACAAGTATTTCATAAAGTCTAAACACACTGATATAAATTCAATACCCATCTTAACCATACTAACACACAGCTGACTGGTTTCCATCAATGATTTTGTCAGTGCTCAGTTGAGGCATAAAAATCTTGACACAAGCTGGCACCTGGTTTCTCAGCATCACACTGGGTATTTTGGGCAGGGGAGTAAGGGGAGCACATGCTGGGAACAGCAAGTCCCTCAGGCACTGTGGAAGGACTCACTCCAGACAAGTTTGCCCTACTGCTTAGCTACTGGAATCGCACAAAAACAACAAGGAGTCCGGTGGCACCTTAAAGACTAAGATTTATTTGAGCATAAGCTTTTGTGGGTAAAAACCTCATTTCTTCAGATGCATGGAGTGAAAATTACAGATGCAGACAAATATGACACATAAAGAGAAGGGAGTTACCTCACAAGTGGAGAGCCAAGTGCTGACAGGGCCCATTCAATCAGAATGGATGTAGTCCACTCCCAACAATAGATGAGGAGGTGTGATCCCCAGCAGAAGTGCAATAGTTATCCAATCCCCTCCCAAAACTAAAAACCCAACTAACTGTTCAGCTCTGTCCAGGGTGAAATTAACTCTGCCACGTTAAGTGCTGGCACCAATAGGATATGGTGTAATTTAATATAACACAAAATAATAGCCTGTGTTTGAAAACAATTGGGCTTGTTTGAAAAATGATTGCCATATGTCAGCATATTGGTAGCTTGTGGAATTCATAACTGCAGGGTGTCAGTGGCACAAGCGTAGCTAGATCAATTCTATGACAAAAATCATGGGGTATTCAGAGTTCACAATTCAAGATTAACACACCACCAGTCAGACAGAAATTCACAACTCACACTGCAGTATACTATAGCTGTTACTGGGCTAGGGAAACAGCCAATATGAGGCCACTGCTGGAGACAAAATTCCTGGTCTGATGGACTAATTGTCTGATTTTAGTACATCAGGTCCAAAAGTCCGACTATGATCACGTTAATAAAAAGATCCCATTATACACACATATACACACACAAGATCCAGCCAGGGCAACCTTAACTCCAAGTTTTCTCGTTTCATAAAATTAAAATATCACGTACCTAATGTTACAATTAATTATATGCTAAAAGTAAATTAATGTGTTAAACTGAATTATAGTGCCTAAATAAATGCTACTTGATGGCTTCATGGTGTAGCCCAAATAAAATAAGTTAGGCCAAATTTTTCGAAGACTGGGTTCCTCCACTTAGACTCCTAAAAGCAGGTTTAGGCATCTAAATATAAATATTTTCGGAAGTGCGGACCCACAAATACCATCGATTTTAATAACTGAATGGGCATGGAGGATAGCCTCCTTTCATGCACAAAGGTTGATGGGCCTTGCAAGGATACTTTAACGTCATCATAGTCAATGCAGTTTACCAGTTTAGTAGGTAAAGGTGACTTTTGTTTCCAGTGCTGTCTACCTAACACCTTTTTCTAGTGCAAAATACACTTTAAAAAAATTGGTAACAAGCTTTCCTTCACATTTGAAAAAGTTCTTTATTTCCTCTAGAGATGCAGACCTTGTCAAGGACTCTGCATTCACAAATGCCACTTACAGTCTTTGGGGGGTAGTGGGGAAGAGAGGACTGTATGTATCATTGATCCAACTGCAACAACAGTGCTGAGCATGGTAGTTTTAAGTTTTATCTGATGGGCATTATAGTGTGCATTAGTATTGCTGACAGACCATGGGCTTTCTGAGGCAACGGACGTCCTTTAAACTCTTATCGGATAGGCCACTGCTGGTAGGGGACTTCATTTCGAGTGTTCCAATGTGCAGCACAGAAGAACCCCTCCCTAAAATGACACCATTTAACAAATGTTAAATTATAATTGTATAATTAGAACTCAACTGTTTGGGTTATGTAAGAGGTGCTGTGGGCGTATAGGCTTAGACTGAGATACAGTAATTAAATCATGCCTATTAGCATATTTCCCTTAAAGTGATAATCAGTCTTCTTATTTTTAGTAGTGGGGAAGAGGAAGGCTACAAACTGGGCGGGGGGGTGGGATGGGGAGGGGAGGGCGGAAGAGAGAGAAATCTTAAAAGGGCTCTTTGGAACTGTTAGAGCAAACCTACATTTGTTCTATTCCCACTACTGTCAATGACTGGGCTGTAATAATATTTTGCTCTTCCAGTAGATACCCTGGTTAATGCAGTTGTCAAAAGCTGCATCCCTGCACCCTGGTAATTCTGCTAATCAGTTTTCTAATGAGTTCAGAAAAAGCAATCGTTGGCAAGCATCAGTCACAAAAACTAAAAACTGGACCAGATAGTTGCATTAAAACAAACGATACTTTGCATGTATATTTAGTACCAGGCCACACAGTCAAAGCCAAAACTAAAATCTCTGACAGAGCAAAGAACAGAACACAGGTCTCCTAACTCCAACCCCATTCCAGTGCTTTAACCTCTCCTTGAGGAAATGGTTAATCTGGAATTTTATATAGGAAAGATTGGACGAGTCACACATCATTGCTTAAATCATTTTTGAAGGTAAAACAAAACAAATAAGACTTTACTAATAATAGGTTGAACACCACGATCAGCAGCTATATTGTTCCTGAGTATCCAATTGAGTCCTTGACAAATAGAGTGCATGCACATGGGGACAGGCTTCTTTGTCTGACACTGAAGGCAGATAGGAGACCATTGACTTTTCAGAATTTAAACAAAATTCACAGCTCTCTACAGAAGAGGATCCAATTAGTATAGAAAGGGCATACCAAATCCTCAGTAAAAAGAGCCTGTTCTACTTTCTCCTCCGCTTATGATTTCATTCCAAGCTTTCTAGTTTAAGGGATACAAAGAGAGATGTACAGTTTCTCAGGTGGAAAAGGGAAAAAAGTCACACAATGTAAGGTAAGCTAAGTTTCCCCCCCACTCTTTCCCCAGGTTTAGATCCCAGACCTGTAAGGAAGAATGTGACTCCTTTTTTCTACTTAAGTGAGCTATTTTGAGGAATTTGAACTGACACCAAGTATATACATCTCGTTTCTGGCATAACCAAAGTCTCTCTTAGTAAATGAAGTCCTGCTTCCTAGTGGTCTGTATTTAAAACTGTCACCAAATGAAGATTTGTGGATAAAAAGGTCCTTACTAGAGCTTCCCTCCTCAGGGTTTGTTTGCACTGAAGTGAGAGTAGAGAGGAAAACGGGGAGACCCCAGCTGGGACCTGAAGGTCAGCAATTCCAGTTTTGCCTCCCTATCTCAAAGGGATTCAGCCTCTGCCTTGTACATGCCAGACAAGACAACCCACCTACACTTTCAAGACAACCCACCTACACTTTTCCAATCTCAAGTGCTGTCACAGCTCAAGTCAGTGTTGCCCAAAATTTGGTAAAAGTCATCAATACTTCAAACAAAAAACAAAACACACACACACAAACATTCAAACAAGAGAAAAAAATACTGCAATCACCATGGTCTTCGGGGGGAAAAAAAAACAACAAAGAAATCCCCACACCTTGTGTCACTAGCATTTATCATGTTAGTATCATTTCTTGGTACTAAAGTGAGACCCTTTACATGGGATTGCATTTTAAATACCCCTTTAGCGTAGAAGCACATGTGCAAGTTGGGGACAGATACCAAATCACCATGTCATTAAGCAGTCAAGTGTGAACCAAGTAGCAAGCTGCTCAAGACTCCTATTTTCATCAGCTATGGAGACAAGGCAAAGAAGTTATCTGCAACCAAAACAATGATCAAAACAGCTGCAGTCAGTAGAACAAACTGCAAAAACACTATTCACCATCCAAGCAAGACTGGTCACTTCCATCTAGGAAGCAACTAAGTCAGGATAGCCGGCAAGACGAATATAGGCATATGTTTTCCTCTTACTCATTTCTACCTGCTGTAAATTTACTTGTCCAGGCAAAAGATGATGGTGGAGAAAATAACCTTTTACTGATAAGCAATATGAAGGTAAGTATTCTTTTTCTATTTGATAGAAATCTACAACTTTTCTCTTCTCCTTCTCAAGCTAGAGGGCAAATGAAAGGCATTTGAAAGAAAATTGTAACAAAAAGTTAGAGTTCAGTTTCTCGACTTCATCCCAACTTCCAGTGCTCAGCACTTCCACTATTTACTGAAAATAAGTAGAAAAGTACACTACGCCCCATCTTTTTACGCTCACCAGCTAATCAGTAAGTATTGTGATGGACATCTGAACTACCTTAATCCTCTAACCATCCTACTAACTTTTAAACACCATTAGATCTACATTGTTTGCGACGTCTGAAATTCTAGTACTTGAGAAGATATACATTAAGAGACATGGAAAGTATATCCATTCTGTAAGTAACAAAAAGGCATTTAAAAAGAGAGATGCCTGATTTTCAGTTAATGAAACCCAAACAAAGTTTTCTGATTTAATTTGATAACAAACTCTGATCTTTTTGACTACAAGAGAACTATTCTTCATCAGTCATTCCTCATCATTTAACTCTCTCCTTGGCAAGTTCTGTGCTGTTTTTCCAGTCCTTTAATCCAGCAAGACTCCCACAGAAATCAATGGAAGTTTCACAGGATTAAGGACAATGAAACGCAGTCTCTCCTCCCAGTCCTCAGCTCTCTGTTTGTTTTCATTTCAGGGAATATCAATTAAGTCAAGTTCTAGATCTTCTTAGAACAAACAAAAAAACCCAAAACTATCAGGCAAGACTAATTTGTTATAGAAGGGCTAGAAAACAAGTTTAGAATCATAGAATATCAGGGTTGGAAGGGACCCCAGAAGGTCATCTAGTCCAACCCCCTGCTCGAAGCAGGACCAATTCCCAGTTAAATCATCCCAGCCAGGGCTTTGTCAAGCCTGACCTTAAAAACCTCTAAGGAAGGAGATTCTACCACCTCCCTAGGTAACGCATTCCAGTGTTTCACCACCCTCTTAGTGAAAAAGTTTTTCCTAATATCCAATCTAAACCTCCCCCACTGCAACTTGAAACCATTACTCCTCGTTCTGTCATCTGCTACCATTGAGAACAATCTAGAGCCATCCTCTTTGGAACCCCCTTTCAGGTAGTTGAAAGCAGCTATCAAATCCCCCCTCATTCTTCTCTTCTGCAGACTAAACAATCCCAGTTCCCTCAGCCTCTCCTCAGAAGTCATGTGTTCCAGACCCCTAATCATTTTTGTTGCCCTTTGCTGGACTCTCTCCAATTTATCCACATCCTCCTTGTAGTGTGGGGCCCAAAACTGGACACAGTACTCCAGATGAGGCCTCACCAGTGTCGAATAGAGGGGAACGATCACGTCCCTCGATCTGCTCGCTATGCCCCTACTTATACATCCCAAAATGCCATTGGCCTTCTTGGCAACAAGGGCACACTGCTGACTCATATCCAGCTTCTCATCCACTGTCACCCCTAGGTCCTTTTCCGCAGAACTGCTGCCTAGCCATTCGACCCCTAGTCTGTAGCGGTGCATTGGATTCTTCCGTCCTAAGTGCAGGACCCTGCACTTATCCTTATTGAACCTCATCAGATTTCTTTTGGCCCAATCCTCCAATTTGTCTAGGTCCTTCTGTATCCTATCCCTCCCCTCCAGCGTATCTACCACTCCTCCCAGTTTAGTATCATCCGCAAATTTGCTGAGAGTGCAATCTACACCATCCTCCAGATCATTTATGAAGATATTGAACAAAACCGGCCCCAGGACCGACCCTTGGGGCACTCCACTTGATACCGGCTTCCAACTAGACATGGAGCCATTGATCACTACCCGTTGAACCCGACAATCTAGCCAGCTTTCTACCCACCTTATAGTGCATTCATCCAGCCCATACTTCCTTAACTTGCTGACAAGAATACTGTGGGAGACCGTGTCAAAAGCTTTGCTAAAGTCTAGAAACAATACATCCACTGCTTTCCCTTCATCCACAGAACCAGTAATCTCATCATAAAAGGCGATTAGATTAGTCAGGCATGACCTTCCCTTGGTGAATCCATGCTGGCTGTTTGTGTTTGTTTGTGTTATTGTTCAATCATACACCATCCAAGGTAATATTTGCCTTCTCAATCTTTATCCAGAAAGAAATTTCAGACCTTTCAAGATCCATAGGTGCTACACATGCCTATCAATATGTGGTATGCCTCATCTAGTGCATTAAATGCCTACGTGGGTGAAACCAGACGATCACTACACTCGTGAAAGTACTTATACAGAAAAATGCTAAAGAGACAAAAATGCCATATCACCTGTGGGCGAACACTTCACAAAGGAACCTTCTGACCTCAGTGCTCATCCTCAAACCTGTACAACACCTTCAAAAAGTAAGCCTGGAAGCTTAAATTCATAACTTTGCTAGACACTAAAAATCTAACCCACTTTTTTGGCCTACGCAGAGTTGTCCTTAACAGATTCTGGACTGGGCAAGGTTCTTTGTGCAGCCAACCAGCACTGCTGGGGCCTTCAAGATAATCCAAATTGCTGCAGCAGTGCAGATCAAACAACGATACACATTGTGAAGGAGTGCTCACTAACCAAATTCAGCGATGGGCTCTGCTAGCTCTACTTGGCCACTGAGAAAGCTATTGCTTGGCAAATATGCAAACACTAAATAAATAAATGGGCCACTTCACTTGGAATGGTCACTCACAGTGTGTGTCAACTGCTTACGTTAAACGTGTTCCACTTTGTATGTAGTTGACACTTTCAGTACCTTTTCCAGACCTGAAGAGCTTTGTGCAGCTCAAAAGCTAAGTTGGTCCAATAAGAGAGAGTACCTCACTTACCTGGTCTCACAAACTTGTCTGATGTTCCCAAATATCATGTTAAACCAACACTTCTATTGACTTCCCCCTTACCAACTTTTCTGTTTAAAATTACGCCATGATTTTCCTCATGTAAGTAACAGGGCAACACTGAGCCAAGCAATATCAGGTGCACTCTTTGTAATACTACTAGTTTTAACTTCTACAGGGCCTCGAATCACTAATTATCATAATGATAAAAATGTGAATATTGCCACCATACAGGTCAAGCGGGGAGTTTCATGTGGGTCTCCCACCCACATTCTGCTTCACCCAGGGACTAAGAGTGAGTCTGAAATGGGAAGCAGTAGCATGGAAGAAGGCATAAAGATTGGTGTGAGAAGGAAAATGAAGGGAGTAGTTAGGCAGAGCACATGAGCCGAGTAGAGGGAGCACTGGGAGGAAGATTAGCAGAATTATGTAGAGCCTTTAACTCCATTTGATAGATTGAGAATCAAATGCATGAAGGTGAAATCCTGGGTCCCTGGAATTCATTAGCAAAACTCCCATTAACTTCAGCATGGCCAGGATTTCACCCAATGGGACTTTCCCAAGTTCTCATAATGGATTAGTGGCAGACCTGGGAATGCCACCTAGAACTTTTAACGTCCATGCCTTTTCTCTAGACTACTCATTCTTCTATTTTAGATTGAAAGTTCGTCAGGCCAGGGACATCACTTTTTAAAGTTTGTTTTGCTGAGTGTATTGTTGGATATTAAATACATCAATATTATCTTGCAAACGCTCTTACACGTTTCAAACAGCAGTATGACAAAGCACGCTACGCAATTTTTAATGCACGGTAGCAAGGTCCAAGTGGTGACTTAGTGCGTACATGCTAGAGCTTGCCACACACTAGTTCTCTGTATAGAGAAGCCCTATGTTGCTCAGGAATGGAATCTATATTTCATAAAAATAAAACTGTTCAAGTTGTGTCAGAGTAATTCCCCAGTTAATTATTATCCCAAACTACTGTACATGGGAGATATTAGTACCATGTTATAAATAAATTATTTTGCCAATGACCAAGACCATGCTAAGCTTACAATCCAACTTCAGCCATGAGAAGGAAACTGGGAACAACAAGCAGTGCAGAGGGAATAGTGTAAAGATGGACAAGGGTAGCGGTTTTGTTTCTCGGTGGTGAACAATATACTCATAAGGCAAAGTGTCCCATGCTGCAGAGCCCTGAGATACCAGTCCTGCAGTTTACTATGCTTGGACAGACCAGTGGCTTCAATGGGGCTCCACACGGGTGGAGCAGTCCACCTACCTATTGTAAATTGCAGGATCTGGAGCTTAATGTGCAGTTCAAGTGGCACTCTACAGTGGACTGAAGGTTCCCTCTAATGAGCAGGCCCCTGATCCAGTCAGAAGTTGCGCAATGTAATTATTGGTTTAGTTCCTTGCGACAGGTGGATGTTCATGTGCGTCAACTGCCTGTCTGACGTGTCACTGAGTTATTTTTAAGCAAACTTCAAAATAAAAATAAATAAATAAAAAGAGGCCAAGCAGCAGAGTTCTGGAGTGTAGTTCTCCCCTTCAGCCAGGGCGTACAATATACTCGGACATAGTAGCACTACTTGCCCTGGTGCAGATAAAAGCCCATCAAGGCATTTTCACTTCAAACTCTTTTTCCAGGGGTTTATAATTCAACCATGACAATTAGCTGTGGGCAAAGATTGGCATGCAAGGGTTCAGGCCTAGAAGTAAGGGCTTTTAAAGAGCCCCAGAACAAGAGCTTTCAAGTTATATCTGTATTATATACACACTATTTGGAGGGAGGTTAGGGGAGAGATGCCTAGAGCTTGACATTTCCCACCCTAATCCCCACTGCAATGTACTCCTCCCATCCTAGTCGAGGTTTGTATTTTGTTTTTAAAAATTAAAACCAGCACCATTTTGTACTTACATTGCTCTTCTCAGTCAAAGTGCTGTACAAGCAATAACTATTAATCCTTACAACACCCCGTGAGGTAAGTATTAACAACCTAATTTCCCAGATAGAGATGGTAAGCAAGGCAGAATTTGCTCAAGGACACAAGAGCCAGGAACAGAACTCAGGAATTCCTGGCTTCCTGTCCTGTTTTGAGGCAACACTTCCACCCCCCCGCCCTTCATTAAGATTTATAAAAGGTGATTGTCATAAATATAAAGGGAAGGGTAAACCCCTTTAAAATCCCTCCTGGCCAGAGGAAAAATCCTCTCACCTGTAAAGGGTTAAGAAGCTAAAGGTAACCTCACTGGCACCTGACCAAAATGACCAATGAGGAGACAAGATACTTTCAAAAGCTAGGAGGAGGGAGAGAAACAAAGGGTCTATGTCTGTATGCATGCTGCTTTTGCTGGGGGTAGACCAGGAATGGAGTCTTAGAACTTTAGTAAGTAATCTAGCTAGGTATGTGTTAGATTATGATTTCTTTAAATGGCTGAGAAAAGAATTGTGCTGAATAGAATGACTATTTCTGTCTGTGTGTCTTTTTTGTAACTTAAGGTTTTGCCTAGAGGGGTTCTCTATGTTTTGAATCTAATTACCCTGTAAGGTATTTACCATCCTGATTTTACAGGGGTGATTCCTTTACTTCTATCTACTTCTATTAAAAGTCTTCTTGTAAGAAAACTGAATGCTTTTTCATTGTTCTCAGATCCAAGGGTTTGGGTCTGTGGTCACCTATGCAAATTGGTGAGGATTTTTAACCAAACCTTTCCCGGGAAGTGGGGTGCAAGGGTTGGGAGGATTTTGGGGGATATTCCAAGGACAAAGGATAAAGTTAATTTGTACTTTAGGGAAGTTTTAACCTAAGCTGGTAAAAGTAAGCTTAGGAGGTTTTCATGCAGGTCCCCACATCTGTACCCTAGAGTTCAGAGTGGGGGAGGAACCTTGACAGTGATTCATTTATAACAATGTTTAACATGGACCAGGGCATTCCTCTCTAAAAAAAATTTCTGGTATTTTAATACCAGATGACATTACCTCTCAAATAGTATATGTGCCATAATTATACATTTAAAAGCTTACAATATATACCAAGCATTTGTGGTAATAAGTTGAATATACAAGTCAGTCAGATGGTGGACAATTGCTCTTATTTTTTTTAAATAAAAGTCTAATTCACTGAACTTAAACCTATCTTTCCAAAAGAGTCTACATCTGATTAGCAGGCCCCACATGCTTCAACCAGTTAATAATTTAAGTGGGTACAACTTCACTGAGGTCAGTGAAGAGACTAGGGCCATTCTCTCATCATGCCAGAATGCAACCACCTGTTTATTATGTTTGTTTTTACAGGCTTTTGCTTTACGGAATTTAGCCTCACAGCACCTCAGTAAGACTACAAAGTATTGTTATCTTCATTTTACAGATGGGGAACAGGGCACTCCACTCGCTGCAAGTATGGCACCTCCTCCTCGCCACTCTGTGGATTAGCTCTGGGGTACGGCAGAGGGTTAGGGTGCTAGTGGGTGAGGTGTGTCCATTTGGGGGTGCAGGCTCTGGAGTGGGGTGCTCAGGGCTGGGGCTCAGGCTTACCTCTGGCATCTCCCAGTCAGCAGTGCAGCGGGGGGCAGGAGAAGGGGGTGGCAAAGGCAGGCTTCCTGCCTGTCTTGACTCCAGAAGTGGCCAGCAGGTCCAGCTCCTAGGCGGAGGCGCAGCAGGCAGCTCTGCGCATTGCCCTCACCCACAGGCAGTGCCCCCACAGTTCCCATTGGCCACGGTTTCTATCCGATGGGAGCGCAGAGCCAGTGCTTGTGGCAGCACATGGAGTTTCATGGCCCTCACACCTAGGAGCTGGACCTGCTGGCTGCTTATGGGGTGCAGCACAGAGCCAGGACAGGTAAGGACTAACCTGCCTTCACTCTTCACTCTGCACTTCCGACCAGACTTAACAGCATGGTTCTCTTTTTGAGAACTGGACACCTGGTCACCCTACCCTGCAGTCACATGCTGTTACTCTGCTTCTCTCTCACATCTGCAGTTCCTATCTCACTCCAGGAACCACAGATTCCTCTTCATTACTCAGCAGTCCAGTCAGGTCACTCAGCATCACCACCTTCTGGGGTATATCAAAAAGTCTTTCCTTCAGCAATGCTAGCAGTCTTCCCATTAACTGCCTCAGAGGGTACTCCTTCGTTTGCTAGTAGGGAAACCAGCCCTCTACTTCAGGTAGCCTGCCTGCCCTCTATGCCAGGTTTCAGTCCAGGGTCTCCCAAACCAGCAGTTGTGGGCTCTCTTTTCCCAGCCCTCATTGCTTCTTCCCTAGACTGCTTCCTACTCTTCTAACCCACCCTTCTCTGGGTGTAACAGCTCCAAACCCTGTTTACTCTTTCCAGGGAGTGACTGCTGACTCTCTGTTGCCTGCTCCCTGGCTTTATAGGCCCTGCATTTTCCTGCCCAGCTGAACGTGCTTGCAATCAATTCCCTGTTCCCTGGCTCTTCTTCCAGGTACAGCTAGTGGAGTTAATAGGCCTACCCAGCCACTTTGACCCCTTCCAATCCTGTGTGGTGCAGACACACTATCACAGAGAAATTAAATGGCTTGCTCAAGGTTACACAAGAGATCTAAGGTACAGACAGGAAAAGCACCCTCTTGCAATCTAGTCCAATGCTTTAACCACAAGACCATTCTCTCTCCCCATCATAGGCTGCAATTTTCCAAAGAGATCCGCAAGCAAGACTCTTTCTGCATAAAGAGAGCCACTAGAATCAACAGAAGTAAGGGCCTATACTTGTAAGTCTCTTTTTGCAAAATAGAGCCCATAATGAATATGTTAACTATACTTTGGTGCTGCACCAATATTTTATCTAATACTTAAATCTACAAAAGGAAATTGATATAATAAAAAGACATTTTTTAAAATATCCTCTACCATAAAATAAGTATTGTGAATACTATTTTGGGGAGTATAAAAACTACTTTTGTAGCTTCAGAAGAACATTATCCCATGAAAATTTTCTGTTTTGCTGACATTGTCATTTAAATATATATGAATTATAAAATCTTATGATGTAATTTTCATGTCATACTTGTACCTACATATGGTGTAATCTTAATATATTTAGTAATATCAAATAGTACTTCCAATAATTGCATTACATCAAGATATTGTATAAGTTTAAAAAAAAAAACTATTCAAGCAGAATTAAAGATCTGAGACAACAGCAAGAAAACATGCAAATTCCCATTTGAGGTGTATAGTAACTGATGTTTTAGGGTTTATCCCAGACCAGTGAGGGATTGTCTCACCACCATCCCTGCAGTTTTGGGTGCCTTCAATGCTATGCTGCTGTGACTCACAGCATGAACACCAACAGCCACATACAAGCTTGTAGGTCACAACCTGGCTTCCACCAGTTTTAGCTACTTTTTGCAGGGTGACCCCAACACCCTTCTAGTTCTGAATTTCCCCCAAACCATCTGCATAGTGACAATCTGCTGGGGTTCCCAGAAGTGTGAGTTACTGTGTTACTCTTCAGCCTCAGTGAGAGTTTTGCTATTACTAAGCTGTGTGACACACCAGCTTTTCTGCCTTGCCAGCAAACTCTTCAGGACTCTGCCAGTCCAAATGTTGCATTGCAGGTAACAGACAGTGAGCACCAACTACCAAATTCTCCAGACTCATCTCCCAGCCCTCTCCTGGAACATTCACAGCGTGTTGCTCCTTTAAAGAGGCAATATACTGCAGCTCATTAATCTAATTGGGGTTTGACAAAGCACACTTATTTCAATCTAAGTGTTTAACTAGTTTATAGTGAAAGTAAAACAAGTTTATTTAACAAGAGGACATAGGATTAAGGAATAAAGACAGTGTTGCAAGCAAACAAAAATAAAAATACACTTCTAAGACTAAAACTTTCAGCAAATTACCATCTGTCATAAATATAAAGGGAAGGGTAAACCCCTTTGAAATCCCTCCTGGCCAGGGGAAAGCTCCTCTCACCTGTAAAGGGTTAAGAAGCTAAAGGTAACCTCGCTGGCATCTGACCAAAATGATCAATGAGGAGACAAGATACTTTCAAAAGCTGGGAGGAGGGAGAGAAACAAAGGGTCTGTGTGTCTGTCTATATGCTGGTTTTCTGCCGGGGATAGACCAGGAATGGAGTCTTAGAACTTTTAGTAAGTAATCTAGCTAGGTATGCATTTGATTATGATTTCTTTAAATGGCTGAGAAAAGAATTGTGCTGAATAGAATGACTATTTCTGTCTGTGTGTCTTTTTCGTAACTTAAGGTTTTGCCTAGAGGGATTCTCTATGTTTTGAATCTGATTACCCTGTAAGGTACCTACCATCCTGATTTTACAGAGGTGATTCCTTTACTTCTATTTACTTCTATTTCTATTAAAAGTCTTCTTGTAAGAAAACTGAATGCTTTTTCATTGTTCTCAGATCCAAGGGTTTGGGTCTGTGGTCACCTATGCAAATTGGTGAGGCTTTTTACCAAACCTTGTCCAGGAAGTGGGGTGCAAGGTTTTGGGAAGTATTTAGGGGGGAAAGACGTTTCCAAACAGCTCTTCCCCAGTAACCAGTATTTGTTTGGTGGTGGTAGCGGCCAATCCAAGGACAAAGGGTGGAATATTTTGTACCTTGGGGAAGTTTTGACCTAAGCTGGTAAAGATAAGCTTAGGAGGTTTTTCATGCAGGTCCCCACATCTGTACCCTAGCGTTCAGAGTGGGGAAGGAACCTTGACACCATCTTTGCCTAAGCAGGTTTCCCACCTAAACTATTTTGTTGCTTTCCGGCTTGTTCTTCCCACAACCCCAATCAATATATTCATACAGGGAAGTTTTATTACCCAAGGTACAGTAACACCATCTACTAACCAGGTCACAGACAATGTTCACAAAGTTACTGCATCTCAGTAGTCTTAAATTATTATTTGCACTATCACAGCACCTAGGAATCCTAGTCATGGACCAGGACCCCTTTGTGCTAGGTGCTATACAAATATAAAACAAAGATAGATTGTAATCTCCCTGGGGCAGGAACTAAGCGTAAGACATGAGACAGACAGGAAAGTACAAGTAAACAATAAGACAACTGTGGTCAGGATGATAGACAGTGGTCTCTGCACACAGCAGTGTCACATTCCCCGTATCATTAACTGAACTATTCAAATGTTGATGGTTCCTCTGAACTGGGTTGGTGATTTTGTGAAAACAAAACTGCCTTTAGATTTCTGACCCTTCTTGTTTCTGCTTTGGCTGAAAGTAGCGTGAGAACAGCAGTTTGGCCTTGCTACATCCATTGCTAGCTAGAAGCAGGTAGGACAGTCAACTTTCCTAAAGTCACACAGGAATCCTGTGACAGAGTGGGACATAAAATCCAGGATTTCTCAAGTCCCAGTCAAGTGCCTTAACCACAAGATCATCTCTCCCCTCCTGTAAGTGAAAGATACAGGTGTTAATCCTCCACAGTATTAACATAATGGGTGCGAAAGGAAACAAAACTCTCTGCTGAACCGCAATAGATTTAGTTTGAATGCTACAGCATTTCTCATACAAACCCACACATTAATCCACTTCTACCTCTTAATGGAATCTTTGCATTTGTGAAAGGTCTGTCTAAACACCATGATTTTCTGAATTATTTTAAAATTAAGGGAAATAAGAACAAATACGTCTCTGTGAGAGATCACAGCAAGTCACTAACATTCTGCATCCCAAGAGAAACACAGAAGAGCAGTTGCCTGACAACTACTTGTGCATCCGTTAGAAAATTTATATTTAAGAGGTGCTGTACACTGAGTACTCCGCTCCCACTGACCCAACAGAATATGTGGGTGCTTAGCATTTTTATGGGGTTAGGGAGAATCAGATTCCATTGCTGAGACTGCCAATAAGTGTGCTGGCTATGATGGGAGGAACAAACAAATATATACGCTGGATCAGATCTGTGGTCCAGCCACTGCAGTCTCCTGTTTCTGACAGTGGCCAGCACCTGCTATCTTCAAAGGAAGGTGCAAGAAGTCCCAAAGGAGACAATTATGGAATAATCTTCCCACTGGAGAAGTTTGTCTCACTCTCATCAATTAGTAGTAACTAGAAATTCTACTAGCTCTACAGTATTAATTTTTAAAGGAAGATGCAAGCTTCTTAGCCTATGACATCTTTGACATTTCAGTCAAAATTTCTATAGTGCCTACTGCAGTGGCAGCTAGGTATTTAGTTAGGGAGATTTAAGAACAAAACCAATGGGGCTCATTGTGCTCTGAAGTTCCCTACCAAGTGGCTGCCAAAGAGTCACTTCTAAAAGCAAAAAGACATTTTTAGCTGAAAATGCTGCTGGCTACAGCATGTTCAAACCTAAGAATCATCCTCATGAACCTCACAGGCTATTGTGTCTGCTATGATGGAACATATGGTGAGAGATGGCCCCTCATGAAGCCACTTTCCAAACCGTTCTGAATTTTCCCCACACCTCCAAGTAATCACCAACGCAATGAGTTACAGCCAGAAGCAGAGACTCATGCACAGATGTGTGTTCTCAGGGGCCCACGCCACTCCAGAGGTGCCATTCAGCACTATCTAGAAGTGCCAGGTTGCCTTCAAAAGTAATGTTAAGTAACTAAGCATGGGGGGTGATAAAAGCTTGAATTATTTTGCAGAAGGCAAGATTGCCAACTCCAAGCGTTCAGAATCACAAGTTACCCTACAGGTGACGTTGATGGTACTACTTTGGCATAGGGTACTATGGTGCAATTCTTTCTTCCCAGTTCAATATTCCTTTTCTCCCCGCAAGTGGCCAAATGTCACCATTATTCATGAGGTCATGTTGACTTGCCTGTGGGTCACAGCAGGAGTATACGGGCATGCTTTAGAGTGGCTATTCCTTCCTTTGTGAACGTTCTCAAGAAGGTAGTGATTGGACACTGCTCCCCTCGAGGGCACTCTGATGTGGCATTCTACAGGGTTCTATCTGGTCATCCCTCTTGTTTACATGTACCCAGGATAGTGAGAAGAGATGGGCGGCAGTATTTTCAGTATGCGGATTACAGTTTGATACCTCCATTTCACCTGACCCAGCCAAAATAGTCAATGATTTTACTTGATGACTGGGTCATGGTTGAGAGCCAGCTCGTTTAGCTCAATCCAGACAAGACTGAATGTTAGATGGCTGAGGAAAGCAACCAGAAGCTATGGCATGAATTATATCTGTCCCTTTGGTTAAGGGACCTTTTCTACCATTTACTGGTCAGGTTCATGCTCTGGGGGGACTGGTGGGATTGTTACAAGAAGAGCAGCTAGCAGCAATGACAAGTCAGGTCAGCTTTTTACCATTTATGCACAGCCAGGAGGTTGCAGCTGTTGGATGCAGAACTTACAACCATCAGCCATGCTTTTCTCACCTCAAGATTAGATATTGCAAAGTAGTCTACATGGTGTTACATCTTAAAACAGCGTAGAAACTGAAGCAAGCACAAAAAACACATCTGCCCACTTTGTCTTCCCACAACCATATTAAACCAGTGCGCCATGATCCACATTGGCTTCATGTGGGTTTCTCAGTGAAGAATGAGGTGTTGTGTTTGCTCTTTAAGCCATTCATGGCTTAGGAGCTGAACAATTGTCTCTGCTTATATCGCACTACTATGGTTGAGATCAACAGAGGCACTCAAGCTGGAGCCCTATAGATATGACAAGAGGGCTGCTGGCAGGTTGTTTCCATGTGGGCCCCTTGACTTTGGAATTCACTCCCCACCCAGTCAGAGAGCCTGAGCCTGTTGACTTTCGGAGTGCACCATACAGGTCATCTTTTCCCTGCAGGCATTTGAAAGTGGGAGGAAATCCAGTGTTTACACTGCCTGGCTCATTTTATCTACCTTAAATTGTACCACTGCACTTAGGATATATTTTTAAGTTATGTGAGGGAATAGGCATCCCTTTTTACATTTCTGTAAGTTAATACCTCAGTCTGTATCCAATTGCCCTTACCTAAGAAAATTCAACAATACCTCATAGCAAGAGGTATAGCCAGCTGAGACTATTTGGGTTTATGAGTTAGCTTTCATGGATTCTACAGTAGAGAGAAAACTCTTTGCCTTCAGCATTGCTACTGCATAAGAATGTACAAATCCCCTGTGACACAGCTGATCATACTCAGTCTCCTGCCACGGGCAACCCAGCTTTCTCCCCTGCAACTACATCTGTTGCTGAGCAATTTTTTAAAACCATGCTGACCTAACAAAGTAGATATGTGGAAGCATTCAGGTACCACTCTGTGTATTATCCACTATGCATAACAATTATGTTCCACTGGACTCACTCTGATAGTCTAGGCAGTAAACTCCCTCAGAGCATTCTGGAACCTAATACGATCTATCAGTCTCCAATAGTGGACCACAGAAGCAGGTGTGATCATGAATATCTATTCTCACACCACCCCATTTCCAGTCGCAATCCAAAAATCAGAATTGAAATATGTTTACGAGTAAGAACTCATAAGCCACCTTGAATAGTCCCATGAGATTCCACAAATCAAACCTTTATTCAGTTATTTAAGGTTTACTTTTATTACCCATTATTATAACACTCTTGAGGTGCTAACATTAAAGAAAATGGCTTCTACCAAGAGAAGCTTGCAACTTGGGATTTACAGATTCATCAGCCCTGTGTTATTACACAAGTTTTATTTTTAGGTACTATCGAGGAAGGTATTTAAATATATTAGTGGTGTGGGGGGTTGCTACCAACCTCCTGATCAGGAAGAGGATTTTGAGTGCACAATGTTGTGGGAAATCAAAGGCCTCATTTGAGTTAGATTTGACTATTCATGTGCTTTAGTCTAGGGACATATGTAAATCTTTGCACAGAAACTGGCCAAATGTCCCATCAGGCAGTTGAAGAGAGTTGGGGCTTTTGCACCTTTGGAAGAGTGAGAGAGTTTGAGATTAGCTGGATATTTCTGCTTAGATGAGCAGTAGTGAAAAAAGAAATTCACAATCTATGACTGGACTCAACTGCTCTCCCAGAGAGCTGTAGGTAATAAATTTGCATGGGCAAGGGAGGAGCGGGGAGAGCTTTCTGCCATCCACAACTGTGCTATGGCCAGACACAAACTTGCCCTAAATAAAAAGGAAAGCATGATTCCTCAGAATTCCCACCAAACTCAGCTAATAAGAGGCCCATGTGCATCTTTTGCTGGAATTTCCAATACATTTTCTAAAAAGTTACACAGGAAAAAGTGAACAAGCAAAACATCACCTGTACATAAGAGTTAAGGGATGTAACTGAAATGACAATATAAGAAGTATCTCAAACAGAAATAATTTCTGGCATTCCACATAAGAACAAAATTAACAGATGTTAAGAGGCCTGAGGTAACAGTACATCCACATTAACTACTTATTAAAGACCCAGTTCAGCAAAGTACTGCAGCCTATATTTACAATTAAGCATGTGCTTAAGTCCCATTGACTTCAATGAGATTTAGGCATATGCTTCAGTGCTTTGCTGAATTGAGGCCTAAGCCATCTACTCTTCTGTGATAAACATCATTTGAACTGTAGGGGAATTAGGATCCTGTGATTAGGGTGCTACCCTAGGACTTGAGAGGCACAGGTAAGTTTATGGAGGGGATGGTATGACAAGATTGCCTACTTATGGCATGTAGCTAATCTGTGACAGCTAGCAGCAAATATCTCCAACAACTAGGGATGGGACACTAGATGGGGAGGGCTCTGAGATACTACATAGAATTCTTTCCTTGGTGTCTGGCTGGTGGGTCTTGGTCACACGCTCAGGGTCTAACTGATCACCATATTTGGAGTCGGGAAAGAATTTTCCCCTGAGAAAGACTGGCAGAGACCCTGCGGGTTATTTGCCTTCCTCTGAAACATGGGGCATGGTTTAAACTAGTGCAAATGGTGAATTCTCTGTAACTTGAAGTCTTTAAACCATGATTTGAGGACTTCAGTAACTCTCCAGAGATTAGGGTCATAGGAGTGGGTGGTGAGCTTCTGTGGCCTGCAATGTGCAGGAGGTGCGACTAGATAATCATGATGGTCCTTTCTGACCTTAAAGTCTATGAATCAATGAGATTCAGTCCCCTGCTCCATCAGATTGTATGTGAGAGACCATGGGAGTGAGGTACTTAGCCATTTTTGAAAATCCCTTTAGGTACCTGTATGCTTGTTTTAGCACCTAAATACCTTTAAAAATCGGTACAGTCTCTCTGTGCTTCAGTTCCCTGTCCATACAATGACTTTCCTACTTCACAGAAGCATTCTGAGGATAAATAAACTGAAGACTGAGGTGCACTCAGACACTGCACTCCAGGGGACAATATAAGTACTTAAGACACACAGAAGCTGTGCTGCCTTTCAAGTTACATTACTTTGAACCCTTCTTCATTTTGAAAGTAAGAGTCTGTAAGACTGGCCAAAAACAGGCCATGTACCAATTTCCATGAAAACAGGCTCAGAATTAAAGCTGTCCAGCATGCCACACAGATTATTCCATTCTCAGGAATATCCATGCAACATATGGTATAGGTAGGCCATTGCGCATGTGTTCTCAAAAAGGTACCAGCAGCCACACCCCACCCCATCCTTTCTCCAGAAAACTCCCCATGGCTCGTCCTGTTAGGAATCAGCAAACTGTAACATCACTGTGTTGGGGGTAGCAAGAAATGGGTTATGATGGTGCAGACCCAAAATTTCCTTTCTTACCCACCTCAAGACTTTGGTTCTAACTTAGTGTAAGGGAACTGTTAGCCCCTTACTAAAGTGCTTACTGGGGGGTTGGTTGGCTAGCTCCCAGTACCAAAAGAAAGGGGAAGGGTCGACGGGAAATCAGGACCCTGAGACAGTCCTCAGGGGCAATGGGGAGAGGCCAATGCTCCAGGTTAGCCTGATTGACAGGGCGGGCCAGCTAATGAGGGAGTCAAGAGGCCAGGGGTCCCATCCTCCATATAAGCTGGGGCTGCTTGGTCCAGAGTGGTGCTGAACTAAGAAGAGAGCAGCAGCAGGCAGAGGGGCTAAAGAAGCAGCTCAGGGAGCAGATCAATGCTGGGTGCAGAGCTGCAGCAACCAGAACCAGAGAGGCAGCTCAGGGTGCTGTGCTGGAGGCAAAGCAGCAGCAGCAGGGCAGAGTGGAGCTGAAGCTGGGGCACTCCAGAGCCAGCTGTGGTGAGCAGCTGGGTAGGGGTGCCAGGTGTCTGATTTTTGACTGGAACATCTGGTTGAAAAGGGACCCTGGTGGTTCCAGTCAGCACTGCTGACTGGGCTGCTAAAAGTGGCTAGCTCTGTGTGGCTCCTGGAAGCGGCCTTCATGTCCCTGAGGCTCCTAGGTGCAGGGGCAGCCAGGGGGGCTCTGCGCACTGCCCCTGCCCGCGTGCAGGCACTATCCCAAATGTCAGCTCCACGGCTCCCATTGTCCAGGAGCTGGAGAGACATGTTGCTGCTTCTGGGAGGCACCTGGGGTAAGTGCCGCCCAGAGCCTGCACCCCCAGCCCAGAGACCATACCCCCTCCCACATCCCAAACCCAGCCCAGCAAAAATGAGCAAGCGAGGGTGGGGGAGAGTGAGTGATGGAGAGAGTGGGGAATGGAGTGAGCTGGGGGACGGGGCCTCAGAGAAGAGGCAGGGCAAGGGTGTTCAGTTTTATGCAATCAGAAAGTTGGCAACCCTACAGCTGGGGAGTTGTGATGGGGGGCCTGGGCAGAGGTCACAGCGCAGGGAGATCCCATCAGTGAAGGGACCTTGCAGGCCAGACTTGGAGGGGGATCGTAACCCCAACGGGCGTAGAGGGCAATGCTGGGAAGAAGGGCCCTTCCACCCAGAGCCTGAAGACATGTGTCCACCACCAGCGCAAGTGTCCAGCTGGCAGCATGCCTGCAGCGCAGCCAGGGCCCAGGAGGGAGGCCTGACACATGTGAGAAACAGACTGTGAACTTCCCTTACATTCCAGAGACAGCTGTTTGTGATGATGTCCCCATGCCACAGAGTAGGGTTGTGTGTTTTCCTTTAACCTTTCTCATGTTTTAAAAACTGATTGCTGTTTAAGAAATTATATTTGTTGACCTAGATGCAATGATCAGTGGGTCAGGAAAGCGTCCAGAACCGAGAGAGTACCCTGCAGTTGGGACACCCTAACCTCCTTGGGGTTGAGCTCCCCAGGGATCCTGGGCCCAGCCTTGTTGGGATTGCGAGGACTCTGCCACATAAGAGTAGAAGCGGAGTCCGAAGTCAGGCAGGTCTCTGGGTAAAGGAAGTGGGAGTGAGGACTCAGATCCTTTCGCTAGCTAATTCCACCGGGGTAGTGTATAAGCCAGGAAAGTTCCCCACAATATAGTGAGACCATGCCCCTGCTTACATTAGGGCACAAAGCTATAAATAAAAAGTGTTAGGAACATTCCAGTTTTAAAAACTTTCACAGTCTTTCAGAGAGGAGATTTTTCTTTGTCTCTATTCAATATATATTTGCTATACTCTGATTTGTTATCTGACCTGTTTATTTTACAACATGGAGATATTTGTCTGAACTTTGAATTCCTTTTTGAAAGAACAGTATATAGTGGAGTACTGACTTATTTTTATGATGGTGAGATAATGGAAAACCATTTTTTTTCACCACACATACACAACTCGAGTCTGGGATTTTACCTTTTGTTGTAAATTGATTCATCGGGTGTTCCTGGAAGAGATCATCTTTTACATCACTAATGCTAGACTCTTCTGGAGCTACTCCAAATTTATGTAGTATAAGTGAACTCTTTTCCAAAAAAAAACAGATCCAGATGGGAATGGCAACAATCCATACCCTTAAATATAAAGGACTAGGAGTCTTTAAACCATGAGCCCAAAGCAAAGCTACTTGAAAAAGAAAAATAGCCTATGCCTAGAGGTGGGCTGGAGAACAAAAGGAGGGGGAGGAGCAGCTTTGGGGCAAAAAGAGGAAGGCGAGTCCTTACCCAAGGGAGAGGGTGAGGACTCCAGCTGGGGCCAATGATGAGGGGTTGGAGTGAGGAAGGGGGCTCAGGGGTGGGGCTGAGGGATTCGGAGTGTGGGAGGGGGCTCCCAGCTGGGGCAGGGCGTACGGGCTGTGGGCTTTCCCTTTAGTCCCCCTGCTCTTCTAGTCCTGATCCAATTAGATCTAGGAGAGAATGCAGACCATACACTTGAGCAAAATACAACAAACTTCTAACCATGCTCTTAAGCATTGACATGGTATGTCCTCTCTCAGGGACTATACCTGACATTTGTACAGAAACTGACCTTATGATCCAATAAGAGTTCTTTCATCTGATTACTATGTTCCTATCCTTATCAGACAGCTCAGTGAGATAGGCAGAAACTTATTTTAAATATAGTGACCCAGGAATAGCTGACGCTTGTGAAATAATCCAAACATTCCAAATATTAAATATGAGCCACCATTAAAACGGTACAATATGCCCAGAGAGCAGCAAAGTGGTCTGCTTTCATACATAGGGGATTTTACGGGGTCTTCGCAGTGATACAGAAAGTGGAGCCAGTGATAATGTGAAATATCTGTATGTCTACCACTGTACTACACACCGTCTGGTAACAGTGTCAAGTAAGTACAAATTTGACTTGTCTAGGGTGAGTTCAACACAAGTCATTACACTTAGGTTCTTTAGCATAATTCTTCATCATCATTCTTCAGCATCACCATCCTCTTCTCTCTCTCCCTCCCCCCAAGTTATTTCATTCATAATGTGATTTCTTAAAGTAAAAACACCACACTGTGACTAACGTAACAAGCCTGCAGCTCTAAACAAATAAAATTAATTTTATTCTCCTGCTTTGTAACAGAATCTGAAAATCATGAAAGAGCTTAAGTGCCTCAGAGAACATCCTTTGAAAATCATGCTTACGGGCTGGAATACAAATTGGATGCTGGTCCCTAGGCCATTGGCCTACCTTATTAGATTGGTGGCTTGCATTTAATTTCCCCTGACTAATAATTCACCTTTATTAAATTATAATTTAACACTCACAATCAGTTTTGAAGTTAAAATGAAAAAGAAACATTAATTGCTTTTATGAAGAAATTTGAAGAGGCTTATAAATTGTTAAACTGTCAACACTGTTCACATCATTAGTGGCCTCATGACACAGCAATTAAAATTAGAGCACCTTTGTATCTTTTCAGTTTTGTCTGGAATAAGAACAGGGTGATCATGGTTTTCCCATGGGCAACACCTTAAGTACCTAGAAAACATGTATGGAGGTAGAAAGGTAGACACACCAACACTGGTAAATGGTTATTATTAAGTTTTAAAAAACTATACTATGCTTCATACAGTATTCTTAATCTTTAGGTAATCTAGCTATCATTAACCTTTAGTTTACATTTAGAAATACTAGCTCGTCTGTATTATGACAGTATTCTATGGAGTTACTACCTAGTATTTCAGGATATTTTTTGGTATTTCATGGTAACTCCAAAGTAATGTTGTGTTGCTACTCTAAATGAGGTTTGAGGTTTGTTGCACTGGCATATTTCAATGGACACAGCTATTTATGAGAATTGAAAAATCCATGCAAGTGTAATCATCCTTGAACTGTGATCTTAACTCTTTTTAGTAGCACCAAGTAGTTATTTGATCACTGTACTTTTTAACAAACAGAACAGCTTTAAAATTATTTACGTGATTATTAATACAGACAGCTGTGCATAGGAACTGGCAAAAAATTCTGCACCTCCTACAATCTCATGGTGGATGCTCCAATGATCCAAGAACGAAACTTATTTTTTCCAAAGCTAATACGTCTTGTGTTAACAAGACATCTCTATTAAATTATTTTAGTAAAAGAATAATGAGCAAAAATGGGTACAAGAAAAATTTAAAATCAGAATTTTCTTTCAGGAAAAAATTAAAAACCCAACCCAACATCTTCTTTGCAAAATTAGAGGTGGGATTCCTTTATAGAGCCAAAAATGAACTTCTCTGGATTACTACGCCACCTTTTGACCGACTTTCTCTCTTAAATTTAATTGATTGTCCAGCCCCCCCAAAAAAACATTTATTTAAAATATGCATTTGTCACCTTCTGCAGACTTTTAAAGGTTTTATGGGCTTACTTTGTTTATTATACAGAAGTGCAGAGCTGCATACTTCATCATTTCTAGTCTCATTAGGAGCACCATCACCGATATCAATGAAAATAGTATATACATTTCTACTTAGTTCAGGGTTTCAGAATAACAGGTATACATTTCAAATGCAATGAATCTGGGCAAGTGAGAGATTATGATTTAGTTACCTTTGTTAGCCAAGTATATAATGAAGTCTAAAACAAATTCTATAGTCCAATTGTTTCTCCTATTGGAATCTGTCCTTGTACTATTATAGAAATAAAGGAAACCTTTTCTTACTCTGGATTTCCTATAACATCTGAAATGTATCAGAACTGTAAGCCCTACCATATAGCGAATATATTCCAATTTGCTTTGAATCTTACCTAGATCCCTATTCAGGCATTAAATAAAATAGCACAGAGAATCAAAGGAGTTACAGCATGCATTTAAATACATTAACCGTGTCCTACCTTGCATCCAAACATCAACGATAAAGTGTTGTTGGTGCATGCAACTTTGCAGTGGCAAATCATTGGTGTAAAGCAGTCAGGATTTTTAACAATAGGGCACATTCCTTTAGTGCTGCAGTAGTAGCAGCCTACTGAAAGATAAAAACAAGTAGCTGATACGGCACATGGAGTGGCAACATACGCTGCTCAACAGCTATCTTCTCTTGCTAGTCAGAAGCAGCCTGCTTGAATCTCTACCTGTGTCCCATTCAGCCATCCCCTTCTTTGTTGATGAATCAATGATGCAGCATTGATCATGAATCTCAGGGTTTCCCTTCCACTGGGAAATTAGTTTTACATTGAAGGGAAAAAATGGAAATGAGGGGGAATAGCAGGTGTGGCAGCATTAGCATGTAAAAGGATATAAACGCCTACTCATAACAATCACATAAGATTGTCATGCTAGCTCAAGTGGGCTGAAATTATTCCATCAGAAGAAAAATACTGCAGCTCCTGATTTGGTAAAAAGCCAGTGAGTTGCTGCAATACATAGTCATTGTGGGGAGGGGAAAAAACAAAACAAAACAAAAACAAACAAAAAATCTACTTATCGAAGGAGACACAATCTTCAGCCTTTATCAATATGCATTCCAATAAGGATTCCCTCTCCTCCAACCCCCAGAAAAAGGATCTATTGAATTGCAACTCCATAGAAGCTACGACCTTTGCTTTCTCCAAAACGATGAATCTCAGCATGAAACAAACTGTCCTCAAAGCTGAAAATCTCAGCTCCTGGAGTTTGCAATGGGAGAAAACGCTGTTACAAGTAGCATTTACCCAATCCTCGCCTGCCACATGGGAGCTTTCTCCAGGCACAAATTTGCAAATAGACAGTCTGATGGATTGCAGAAGACACTGAAAAAAAAAAATACATGAAGCTACATGGAAAACGAACCAGTATGAAGCTTAAAAAACCCAAACACCCCTTTAAACTCTGTTTGAAGTACTATACCTACAGATGAGGCAGCTATAATTCAATAATGTAACCTTTAAACATATTCTACACATTAGCCTCCAGTATGTCAGGAATTTAACCATTACAGTAGTTTAGGGGAACTATAATATTTTGGCTGCAGTAAGAGCAAGCAGGGGTCGTATTTCCACAATTTCAGTAGCAATGGATCAAAATGTATAATGAAGTATGTGGATGGTCAATCGGGTAGCTGTAATTTTTTAAACTTTGTGTTAAAAGTTGAATGAATAAAAGTGAAAATACAAAAAGCAAGAAGGAGAAAAAAAAAGGGGGGGGGGAAACGGCAGTTTAAACACTTTCACAGCTGACAGTGAAATAGTCCCAGCAGTTGTTTAAATAGTGACTTGACCTTTTGTAACTCATGAGGCACTGCTCATCACACTATGAGCTCTTTCTGATTAAATGAGAGCAGTTTGTCTCCCAGACAATTGTCAGTGTATTCTGAAGAGATGATTGGAATATTTTCTGCTAGGGACCAGAGCTAAAGTGAACACAGAATGTGCTTCACAACATTTTATAGAAACACTTATGGCAAATGAAAGTACAAATATGGATGTGCTTCAAAGAATTCTCAGAGTAAATATTAGAGAATTTGTAACTAGATTATATTTTAACTCTATATCTTTATGCTGACTGGAGGCCACAATGTAAAGGGAGCAGTACAATAACTAAAAATAAATAAGTACAGAACTGGATCTTTCCTATGTAATTTACCCCCCGCTTTCCAAAATCTGAAAGTTTAGGTGCAGATTTTTGATTGCCCAGAGCCCAGCAACACGCTTAAATCACTGCCATCAGCTGGAATACCAGTTGTTATGCTATTGCCAAAAGCAGCTAAAAGGAGGCCTTAGCACAACTAACAGACCAGGAGAGGAGAGTGAAGTGAGAATAACCTTGAGGAGTGAACATGACCCTGTGCCCTCCTGACTTGACCTATTTCTCCGAAGCATACGGTTTTGCAGGATGGAAAGTCTGGCAATAGTTTACTATTGCTATACAGTTGGTTAACTGATGGAAAGTTCCCCTGCCTGACTGATGGAAAATTCTCTGACAGGCTATAAATCCACTCCCTTAACTTAGCTTCTATTCAGCAGGGTTTTGGGTTTGTTTGTTTTTTTTTGTTTTGTTTTGTTTTTTGGATGAGCAAGCTATGTAATATTAACAAATTGGGTATGAAGAGGAAGAATATGAGCTCGGGGACATTTGAACGCTTGGACACCTCTCCAGTTCTCCTGCAGATGGAAGGCTGGCCATCGGACATCTATAGTTATCTACCTCTTCAAGACCCTGGGTAAATATGAATCTGAGGGGTGATTTGGGGTGCTCTGCTAACCAGTTGCAGATGTGTGCAAGTGCTGGAGATTAAATAAAGTAGAAGCTTTGAGTGAAAGCACTTTTGTTTGCCTGCTTGCATCAATTATCTATTGGCTGGATGGCAGTGTCCCCATTGATTTATTTCCTGAACACCATCTCACAAAGAGTAAAGTTACCAACAGTTTTGGGTTCAGCAAAACCTCAGGTAACAAAAGGATTTAGTTTCTTAAACAATATGGATTTTGGTTTTTAATACCCTGGATCACTAACTTTTCCTTTTAGAATTTTTCACCATTTATAAAATGATCATGATTTTATATAATAATATTTTACATTTATTAGTTTTGTTTCCTTAAGGATAGAACGGAGGTTACTCAGTTTGCATACAGGTATGCATTACAGTAGTATGTGTTAAAAGTGCTTAGATACAAAATTGATAAGAGAGACTGTATTATGAAGCAGCATGAATTGCTCCATAGTTAAAATTACAACCCAGTTCCCATATTAAGTCCTAATTTTTTTTTAAGGATTTTCTTGCAAAATGACAGATTCTAAAAGTTCACTGTCCTCAATTCACTCTGGTCATTGTTTGATTTCACACAGTCCTGAAATGTGTTTTATATGCCACATTAGATCACATGGGAGCTTATTATAGAGATGCTATTTGACTAAACATCAATAACCCATGCTCTGTTTGACCTATTATTCCAAAGTAACATAAAAGCAGGACTTCTTTCCAACTTGTCCTGATGGTTAGCATATGAAATATTGCTTGACCCTATTTAGAATACATGTTATGACAAATGCTCATAAAAATATATGAATCTTTGATCTATTTATTCCCAGCCTGGCTGTCTCATTATTAAACAGATTTTCTTTCAAGTCCTGTCTCTCTCATCACCAGCACCGGTGTAAATTTAGAAAAGTGTGGTTTCCATGACAATACATTCCATAGTTACAGCTAGCAGCCACTATCATTATTAAAAAAAAAAAAATCACACTGTTACCTGAAGGTGTGACACACTGCATTACTGGTCTGATAAGCACTAATCTGGCAATATTTTTAGGAGGAGACACTACTACAGAATTTCAGAAAATGATGCATTTGATTTAGCAGTCCTAATACCCACTCAGCTGAGACATTTAAGTGATCAGTCACGCTCTCAGTTCTTCCCAATAGTTATTTCTGTTTAGAAAGAACACATTGCATCTGCACCATTAAGTATTTTAAACATGACATCTCCATTTAAAATGGACCCACAATCACACAAACAAGATCTCCAATTAAGTTGCACAAAACCTCGTTAATATTGCCTGCATTTAATTTCAAATCAAAAGAGGGGGGGAGGTGAAAGAGAGGCCATTTATTGGTCTTTCAGGGGAATTTTGGATCTACTTGCTTAGGTTTGCAGTTCCAGGAGAGAAGACACACTGATTTGTTCAACTCCCCTCCCTGCTTAACGTTCCTCATCCTAAAAATGTAAGAGACTTCCAGCCAAAACAGATTTCACATGTGATTTTATTTAATATTAAGATGTTTCAAATAGTGATTGTCATAGGCTCCCACAAGACAAGAAATATTGCCCTTCACTCAATCTAATTGCTGTTTTAACTAACAGAAAAAAAAGTGTTATCTGCTGCCTGGTCATTTGGGAAAGTCACAGAGAAATATCCCCTAGCCTAATGAGAAGGAGGTTCATTCTAGTGGCAAATTGGAATAATAATTCACATCACAAATGGACAAGAAAATTTATTTCAATTATGTGACAACCACCCACAGCAAGTTGCCATACAAACATGACTGCTCAAAGTCCCTTCTCTATTTTTACTTTGTGTAGTACCCATCAGTGAAACAGAAGTAAATTGCTAATTGCTGGGAAAAGAATTTAAATCACAGAGTCAGATAGCAGGAGCAAGGTTTCTTGGGGGAAAAAAATGTACATCCATATACTCTTTGAAAAGATTAACAGAGGAACATATATTGCAGATGTTACCATACAACTAATAAATTCCCCATATCTGCTGCATTTTGCAATCCTCCTCTCTCCCAAAAAAATCCTATTTGCAACTCCTGCCACAATGAAGTGCACCTCTCTTATTGGCTATTATCACTCCCAGCTAGTCAGGATGTACAGCAGCTGTCAGATTGCTGAATAAGCATCCAGTGCCATTGTCTGAGCTTCTTCCCCAAGACAGTCATTACAGACATTCTTCTCCGCTTCAGGTCAACCCAAAATATTATTTGTGGAGGTGAAAAGAGTCCCCTCTTCCTGTTCCGGGTCTGTACACTACTGTGCTAGCAGCTGGGGGACTACTGCAGACAGCTAACAGAGATTCTTCTTTACCTATTTTAGATTTTAGAGCAAAAAATCCTTTGCCTCATGCTGTATGTGTGCAGTCTAGACTATGATTTGTGCACATACTGCCATGGAGTTATGTACCTCTTTTCTCCAATAAGATTTTATAATTAAGAGTTTCTTCTTGCCGCTTCCATCTTTCCCTTTTAAGTCACCATTTTCTGTCATTCTGTTCATTGTCAACAGATCCAGAAGTGACAGAAGGCAAGGACAAAACGTTCATTCTAGCAATGCAGAAAATGGGGTGTATATACTGCACATTAAGCATCAGTTAAGAG
Organism: Lepidochelys kempii; assembly: GCF_965140285.1. Lineage (NCBI taxonomy): Eukaryota > Metazoa > Chordata > Testudines > Cheloniidae > Lepidochelys > Lepidochelys kempii. The sequence continues at coordinate 22,260,582 of NC_136380.1, forward strand.
CACTACTGCAAAAGAAGATCAGGAGACTGAAAGATGAGATCATCGGACTGCGGGAAAGGATCACGGAAAGAGTGACTTTCTTCTAATGCTCAATCAGGAATTTTATTAGAATAAATAAAATCGCACCACCCACTTCACTGTTGGGCTTCTGTTTAGAACCTTCCCTGCCCCACCTCCTTGGCAAAGAATAAACATTCCCAGTCCTCCACGTATGGTCCACACAAGAGGCCATTCAGCATATAAAACCATGGGTGCTAGTGTTACCTAGCACCGTACAGCAAACTGCAGTCTGAAAATACAGATAGCGGAAAGCATGGATGCAATATTTTTAAAGAGTTGTGGAGGACAGTGGAAAAGAGGCAGCCAGAGAGAGCTAACAGTGGGTGGAGAAAGTGGAGGCCATCTGGTACCTATGAGAAAATGGATGCACGAGCTTGTGTTACAGTAACATTGGGAAAAAAATTATGCCAGTTTGGGCATTTGCAAGGAATAGTAATCCATGCCCTGTGTATCAGTCCATCCAGCTTGTAAAGTCCTCCTGCACTCCCAGTCCCCAGTGACAAGTCCCTGTACCTAATCCTTAACATTTTAGAAGATCATATCGAGCAAGAGGGCTTCCATGCTATGTCATACAGAGCCCTAGAAAAACCCAGGGCTAGTTCACAAAGCATTTCCAGGTATTCACCTTATTTGTACTGGGACATCAGTTTATTAAAAAAATTCTCCTATTGTCTTTAATGGGGAGTTCTACTTAGCAACTAATATCATAATATAAATCCTTATAATTTCCCTTGCTAAATTGCATTTCTTGTACTTCTACCTGCTTGCTCTAACCTAAATAATAATTCTAGCTCCTCGCTGCTTACACACATCAGTTCACAACAGACTGATACATTCAAGCTTTGGTCAAGCTACGCATTGTTATATTTTTAATCTGGTTACAGTTCAAGTTCACCAACCCCTTAATCATTTTTGTTGCTCTTTTCTAAATTCACTTTTGTCAAAGGGACCTCCCAAAAACTAAACGTGGCTCTAACAATAATTAAAAAGATGAAGTCTCCTCAAAGAGTCATATAGATTGAAAAAACAACAACGTAGTATAGCTCCCCCTATGACAAAGGCAACAGATGCTAAAGAAACTGGAAACAAAGTTGAAATAGCTTCTATTAAAAATGAAAATTGTGCAGCACTGTGACTTATGTTCATTAAGAGAAAGAAGCTGAGCAAAACTTTCCCAGTCTAACAGCATGAACTCTAGGCATGTCACTCTGGGCCTACGTTTTCAAAATAGCATCCCCCACTCACTGCGAAATAAAGAATTACTAGAGGGCATTGACGTCATAAAAGCTGGGAGTGGTGCTCAACACCTCTGAAAATCCAAAGGTGTCTCAAATTAAGTTTTGACAGTGTCTTGTCTCTGTTTTCCCAGCTGTTGAATGAAACATCACCTACCAAGTAGGTGAAATATTGGGTTCATATTGTGTTAAATTCCTGGCCCAGTTAATGAACAATGGCAATTCTCCCACTGAGTTCAGAAAAGCCAGGAGTTCACCCATTTTTTGTAAAGCCCTATGACTGCCTCATGTGTCAGGTGCTATAGAAGTACCTAGATTTATTATTTGTATATTAATCCTGTAAACAGGAAGGAAATGCAGGCTAGCATTCAAATGGCACAGCTGGAAGAAAACAGAGACCCCATGCAGGAAAAGATACAATGCCACCTGTGTAACATATCTGTAGCACTGCATAGCCCCAAATAGCATTTCCATTTCCCATGTATTTAAGCAAATGCGCTACAGTGCATAGTAAGGGCCCATTTCTGCAAACACATAGGTGAATAACTTCACACATGTAAATAATGGCCTTTCAGTCACTGGGATTACTCGTGAAGTTATGTACATGCTTAAGTGTTTGCAGGATTTAACTATTAGAAGAGTGACTTTTCTGGCATGGATTTAAATTTTGGGGAGGACAGCATATAACCATCTACCCCATAATCAGTACGTAGAAGGTAGCATTTTGTTGGTTAACAGAAGTGAGCACATAACAGATCATGCCGTAAAATTTTTGGAGTGAATGAAAAATTGCTGGAATTCTTCTTCCTCATGTTAAACCCAGCAAATGGGATCCACCCTATGAGTTATAGTGCTCTGTTCAATACCATATCCTCTAACATACCTTATGCTAACATGTCTTGCTTCATGATCTTCCACCACTACTTCATAGGTCAGCCTCTCTGTCTTCTTCCTTCAATCTTGATCTATCGGACTCTTACCTGCACAGTTCTCAGGACTGTGCTTTACCCAACCAAACTATCTACGTCTACACTCCGTCATTTTTTTCCATTTATGCGTGTTACTTTGAGCAAGTCTCAAACATTCCTCAAGAGGTCTTTCTTGCATACACCATTCATCCACATCAACATTCACATTTCTGTGGAACAGATCATTTGCTCATGTTACTGGAATTTGCTGAGGCAATTCCAACCAGTATTTAAAATAAAGTTTCGGAATTTAGCTTACAATACCTGGATTTGCCATACTTTCCCTTGGAAGTTAAATTCTAACTTTCAAGAAACACAGAACAAACAAAAAAAGAGTTCTAACTTCTTACTAAAGTTACACAGAAAACTGATGCTGTGCAAAGAGAGGCATGTGATGGTAACACTTTTCTTTGAGGTGCTAAACACATCTGAAAGGTTAAGTTAAAATAAATAAATAAACAATAGAAGCTCAAGAGAGACACATTGAGGGAGAAAACCAGATTTCACCGGGGCTGTTGTGCACAGTATCGTTAAAAACCCCAAAGCAATGAGTTTATTTATATCTTTCAGCCAGCTGCAAATGAAAAGAGAAACAAGAGAGAGAAAAGAAACCTATTTACTCAGACTAAGCATTCAGCACAAAAGGGATAAACAAGAGCATTACTACGAGTTTTCATAGCCATAAAACAACCCAATTTGTTTTGAAAATCCTTTATTAAAAGGGATGTTCTGCTATGCTTTTGTTGAAGATTTTTCACAACAAATTAAGCACAAGCAATAGGCCTTATCCTGCAAGCCTACATGACTAACTAAGCACAAGCCTTCATTCTGCCGAGACTTTAACTTTAACCACATGTGTAGTCCCACTGATTCAGTATGGCTCTTCATGAGCTTGCAGCAAAGCATGTGGAAAAATCTAGCTTTGATCCTGCAAATATTGCTCAGTTCTGGGAGTAGTTCCTTTGCCTTCTAGGTAATTGGACTACTCACAGTAGCAAGTACTGTATTCAGTAGTAGGCGTTTTAAAAATCAACCTAGTATTAGCACAATTAACAGATAGAATGTGTGACAGTTTGGAGAATATGCCTGTTAATTTATGAATTCCTCCTGTTTTATGAATGGCATTTTTAATGGTAGCCTTCAGTGTGGATTAGCAGGATCGTCCATGTTATAGCAGGACCAGACTAACTGGGGAAATTGAAAAAGGTCCATCAATAATTGAATAGATTTATTCTGGTAGGACAATGGGGTTACCACCAGTAGAGCCATTGACTTTTAAGAACTCTCTGCCCAGCAACCAATAAGGGGGTTGGGAGCCTGGAAAATCCCGACGGGGGGCTTCGGGAAAGAGAGAGAAAGGAAAGGTGTCTCAGACTGCTTTTAAAAGTAACATGGTCTCTAAGCAAGGGGACAATCCAAAGAAAGAGAAGACAGCTGGAGGAATGGGAACCAGCGGGGCTTTGCCTCCCCACAAAGGCTCTCAGGAGCAGTGAGGACTCTGAGTGCAGATTACCTCCAAGAGTTTATTGTTTTCCATAGATCTGTAACTCTCCTGTGCAAAGAGTAAAGTGTGTGCATGTTCAAGAAGTTCCTGAGCAAAACCCATCCTCCTTACTTTACCTGCCATATGTTCCCAAAGTGTGGGTGCCTTGGAATTACAGTTTAATTGAGGTGGACTCTGGGTGGGAGCATGCGTAAGGGACTGGGAGGCTCAGCATTTGGGTCTGGGACCTAGGGTGGTTGAACTGCAGAGTCCAATATCCCAAGGAAGGGTTATGGACAGGGAGTCTGTACTTGGGAGTGTGTCTGAGAGACCCAGGGCTACAGACAGCACCTGGACTCTGCCCAGATCCAGCTGGGTTTGGAAGCACATGAGATCCAAAGATGGAATCTGATTAACAGTCTGATAACTATCCCCTAGAAGACTCAACCAGGATTGCAACAGAGTAACAGAAACTAACAATTGTATTTTTAAAGCGTTAAGTCTGAAATACTGTTACAATCCAAGTTCTGATTTGGAAGTCTGGAGGAAAAACAAAACAAGAACAAACAAACTGTTCCTATGCATCCAACCTCTACTTTTCTAAGTCCATTTGCCGACGGCATTCTACACCGGACACCCAAAAGGCCAGGGACTCTAGCTCTCAGATGGTGTCCTGACAGGTTTGGGAATGGATACAGAGTATCCAAAACCATCCATTCTGCAGCTTGCATTTCTGCTGCAGGGACCAGTGAGGAACCACAACCAACCTCCCTTCACCTTTCATGGTGTGTACAACCATTATTTAAATATTAATGAAGACTCTGGGGGAAAGTACATAATGAAAGCAGAAGTGAAAATAAAATGATGATACATGTCAATTCATTTGAAACTTGCATTTTTTTTTTTTGGATTCTTGGAGAAATCATCAACTTTTACATAATACAATTTTTTTTAAAAAACCTTAAACCCTAATTTTTTTATTCCAAACTATCATTAAAGCAATAAATTGGAAGACACAGAAAAAGAAAAATAAGAGGTTTGAAAGTTGAACCGAAATCTTGCTTTACAGTGTCTAATCTCATTTGATTTAATGTAATCCAGTTAAAGTGCAGAAGCGGTAGCTCATCAATAATCATATATACAACCATTTCTTCGTTGAACCCAGATCTTTTATGATATGTGCAATTCAGGCTCCACAGAGGAGGATAAAATTATTGGTTTTCCCAGTAACATTTTTCACTGACAGGTTCTCACTGACATATATGGGGGGAAAGGGGAGACAGTGAGTTTGGATTTCTAAGGCACAATTATAGCTGTCTACGGATAAAAGTTCCCATTTCCAAAGGTTGCTATTAAAACCAGCCTTTTCCAGAAATAATATGCTAATAGACTGAGATTGATATAGGTTTTCCTTATATTAAGAACAGGAAATTCTACGCTTCTTCTGGCAAATGTTTTTTTTTTTTTTTTTTTTTAAAAACAACTTCTACTTTTTAATGACTTCTCAGATATGGTTCCAAAATTCATTTTCCACAAACCAAGAGAACTGCACTCACACAAATGTCAGTAGAAAGCAAATATAGAAGGATGTGGGAATGGCTGAATCTAAATTCTTTGGGAAGTTTTTCAACTAATGCTACTAAACCCTTAGAGAAAGCTTAACATGAAAGCAGCTGCTATGGGACTGTAGTAGCAGATTCTTCTAGCCTCTGCTGTTCCTTTAACAGCGAGGGAATTTCTAGAGAGAAAAGCTAATTGAATGAAGCTTCAGAAGCTTGTTAATGAGGCACTATTTGACTGAAAAGTGTCCATCTTTTCAAGGCCTGGCCTAGCGTCCCTGTCAACTTTTGCAAAAAACAAGACAAAAAGTTTTTTGTAAACTTCTACACAGCCTCCAGCCACAGGGAGGTGCCACCAGCCAGCTAACCAGTAAAACTGACAAAAGGCAAGCTGAGCAAAAATGCACCTGAAGGGCCCACTCCCACTAGACCAATCACTGTCTCAGTGAGTCCTCAAGTCAGTGGTCACCTGCACACAGTCTGAAGAGAAGAAATAGGAGGGTCAGCTTGGCAGAGGCATGGCCAATCTGTCTTCTCGCCCCAATTCCAGCTGCTCAAGTATTCCCAGGCACGTCTCCTTCCCACCAAAAAGCCATCCTTGCACGTGCACCACTGTAGCATGCCTAGTTTTTGAAGGAAAAACTGGTCATGTTACTCAGTAAAAGCTAACTGGCTAAGCTTTGGGGCTTTAAAATATAATGTAATGGGGCAACTTTTCCATACTCTAAACACATCCCCCCCTACACCCATGAGTTGATCGCTCCAACACCAAGAAGTTAAAAAGCAAACACCAAAAGAGTGAGGTTCGCAAGAACAGGACTAGATTCTGTGCTGAGAAGCACAAATCAAAAAGGTGCAGTCCCAGTGAAGGGGGGTGCAAAGTGTATTTCTGGGGTGCTGAGGCCTTAGTGTAAATTACAGTAACTGCTTCAAATTATGGTAGCCCCACCGAGTGCTGCTTAGGGGCTCGCTTGCACCACTTTCGACCCTGACACGCACACTTCTTCCTCATACTTCCTACCCTGGGGCTTGAGAGGGGAGAAGCAACAGGTTGATTACAACAGCCCTACTCTATTCCTGCGTTGGGGAATTGTCCACAAGCCCCTCCTAGCACCTTGACACCTCCAGAGCAGCGTACAATAGCAGAGAGGAGAATCTCTCCCAAAGTGCTTTATCCTTCTCCCTGCTGGCTCGGCAGCCACAGTTAAGCAACATACACTATTCCCAGAGCAATGATGGTATTGGTATTGATTGGTATTGGTAGAGCAATGATTGGTATTGGTGATGATGGTGTTAAAAAAAGTGTTAATTTCATCTCTATTTCATTAAAGCTGCCATCCCCCACCAAAAACCCCTTTGCAAAACTAATACACAAGAGGAATACCCCAAGTGTCTATTGGGATAACAAAATGGAACAAATTTAGACTCTGGAAAGTTACCGGAGTGCTCCATTTGCTACATCCCAGAAAAGACAAGGCTATTAATGCTTAAAAGGAGGGAAATTACTGGGGAAGGAGGAAAGAAAACCAATGCAACTAAAACTGGCCTCTGTGGTTTCTGGCTCAGAAAGTTCAGAAGGCTCTCTTGGACTAGTCCTACTCTTCCCTCTCTAGTGACAGGATACCACCTCCTTCCTGAGGGGAGATGGGAATGCTACCATAGTACCCATGGCAATCAGGCTCTTGGGAATGTCAGGGCACATTCTGATCACACTTACTCCAGTGTAAATCAGGAGTAACACCCTGGGAGTTATGCCAGGGTAAAACCTGGGTGAGTGAAATCAGAATCAGGCCCTGCACCAGGAGTCCCCCTACCCTCATAACAACTAAATGAAAATCAGTTAGCCAGAAGACAAGTTTTTTAGAGACCAGAGCCCTGAAGTTGTCAGACTCTTCCCTTGCTGAGAGCTGGGTTCTCAGAGTCAGCTAGAGCCAAGTAAGGAGAGGACCATAATTCTCAGTATGCCAGAATCCTTGATGTGATCACCATACAGGTGTGTGAAAGAGCAGCATTGTGTTAGTAGTAACTTACCTGAGGAGAGCTACCCTCATGCTTCTGCTGAATCTGCAGTGCTGCTGACCTGTCTGGAGAGAGCTTCCAGGAAAAACAAAAAAAGCAGGCAGTACAAAGTCTGCTCAGAGACTGTGCTGCAGCAGGAGCATCCATCTTAGATCCAGTGGAGGAAGAGATCTTGGACAAGCTCCCTTTTTAAAGCAACAGTGCTTCTACTGAGCATGGCGAGCAAAAATACTGCTGCTCTAACATAGCGCTATGTGAGGGCAAAGCCCTTTACTGTATTAACTAATTAATCCTCACAAAACCCCCTCCGGGCTCAGCAGGTAAGTACCATTACCCCCATTTTACAGCTGGGGAAACAGAGTGAGTGCGCTAACCTTTTAAAAAATGCCCAGGGATTTCTGGGTGCCCAACTTCAAAAACACACCTCTGGGTCTGATTGTCATGGGTGTAGACTAGCCTCAGCTCCAACTGACTTCAGCTGAGCAGAGCCCTCATAACTGCAATTGACGCCATGGGTGCGTCACACCCATGGTATTTCAAGCTGGAGAGCCTAAAACTGAGGCACCCAAAATCCTGGGTCACGTGAAATTTTTTGGCCTTAGTGACTTGCTCAAGGCCACACAGTGAATCGGAGCAAAAGCCATGATCGGTACTCAGCTCACAGTCCTTTGCTCAATCCATTGATTAGACAATGTCACCTCCCATTAGCTTCTCCATCGGCAGCTAGGGGATTGTTAGCAGGCCTTGAAGAAGGCAGAGCTGAGAGCCTTTACATCCAGCTTCCATTCTCCAAGGGCACATTCCTTGCTTAAACTGCAAGTACTGAAAGGCTGGTTAGAAGCATATACCAGTTGGTTTCATTGTATCATATATAATACCACCAAAGAGAATAGCACAGGTTTGATGACTGTGCCTTGATAGCGCAATAAGTGCTGCATGGGCAGATCCCTGAACCTGGATGAAGCTCCATTGACTTGCATAAGCTCCATGTGGGTGCAGAGGGTTGATCCATGAGGAGCCCACTACAGGATTGGGCCTCCATTCTGGCTGTATAACATAGGAAAATCATGCCATCATGTGCCAGCAATGCCCCTCTGCCATGTACATTGGCCAAACTGGACAGTCCCTATGTAAAAGAATAAATGGACACAAATTGGACATCAGGAATGGTAATACACAAAAGCCAGTGGGAGAACACTTCAATCTTCCTGGACATTCTATAACAGGTTTGAAAGTAGCTATACTTAAAAAAAAAAAAACTTCAAAAACAGACTTCAAGAGAGAAACAGCAAAACTAAAATTCATTTGCAAATTTAACACCATTAATTTGGTCTTGAATAGGGACTGGGAGTGGCTGGCTCATTACAGAAGCAGCTTTGCCTCTCCTGGAATTCACAACTCCTCATCTATTGTTGGGAGTGGACTACATCCATCCTGATTGAATTGGCCCTGTCAGCACTGGTTCTCCCCTTGTGAGGTAACTCCCTTCTCTTCATGTGTCAGTATATTTATGTCTGCATCTGTACTTTCACTCCACGCATCTGAAGAAGTGGGGTTTTTACCCATGAAAGCTTATGCTCAAATAAATCTGTTAGTCTTTAAGGTGCCACCATACTCCTTATAGTTAGGAAAAGGTTTTCTATGTATATCTAATGACAGGTTTCAGAGTAACAGCCGTGTTAGTCTGTATTCGCAAAAAGAAAAGGAGTACTTGTGGCACCTTAGAGACTAACCAATTTATTAGAGCATAAGCTTTCGTGAGCTACAGCTCACTTTCGAGCTGTAGCTCACGAAAGCTTATGCTCAAATAAATTGGTTAGTCTCTAAGGTGCCACAAGTACTCCTTTTCTTTTTATGTATATCTAATCTACAGAATATTTCTGCTATTTTGCAGATCTAAACCCAACATTGTTAACTCTGAGTGTGGTCAATCCATCAGGTGCGCATAAAACAGACCTCAGAGTTTGCCTCCTCCTTACATGACACTGCTGCAATTGCAATCAACTGAGGCACTTGAGGTAGAAAGGCAGATCTTTAAAGCTAGTTAGGCAAATAAATATGCAGCTAAATATGCAGCTAGGTGCCTTGCAAGATTTACAAAAGGGCCTGAGCACCTCACCCCCATTGGAATCAATGACAGGCATCTAATTAAGCATGACTGAAAATCCCACTAGGTGCTTATCACCATCTGTAGGGGTGGGATGCACAAAGGGACTTAGGGTTTGCAATGCTGAACATCCCAGTGCCTAACTTTTAGGTGCCTAGAAAATCACATAACACTGATCCACAAAGCAGAGTTAGGTGCCTAGGCTCCCTATGCAATGAACGAGGCGAGAAAGGTACCTTAGAATGTGATCCACAAAAGCCAGCACACCCTGAAAATCCTTTCTCCTGCTTTGGTGGGGGGGTAATTGAACCTGATCTCTCAGCTCCCCGATAAGAGCTCTAACCACTAGGCTATGGACAACCCCACTAGCTCCTCTAGCCAGATTTTGAATAGGACCCGATCCAGTAGGTGGCCTCTGAGCACACCCCAGTTTGTGAATTACTCTGGGGCATAGGTGACAGACAGGTACTAGTACACCTAGAGGGCACATGCCCAGAGGCAGAAACATTGGGCACGCAAGGAACTTTTACCCTGGAAACTTAGATGCTGAGTGAGTTTAGGTGCCTATGGGGTTTGGTGGAAATTCTGTGGATCACAGTGGATCCAAAACTGAGATTTAGGCACCTAAATCTGGGGTTTAGGCATCGAAGTACCTTTGGGGCTCTGGGCCTAAGTGCCTGCCTAGTTTTAGCAATCTGGCCCACGGACCCCAGGGGTAAACAAGATGATCTGATGGCAGAGTTTTCTCACAGACGGGCTCCTGAGGCAGGAATTCACATCACTTGCTGCTGGAGCAGAGTCTGAGCCCAGTTTTCCTTCAAGCCATGCTACCAGTCTCACCCACTTAATCACACAGGCTTTTGTCTTCCAGGATACTGGCTGTGTGAGACTTACAAGATCAGTACTCAGAGAGCGGAGGGAGGAGCAGTTTGAGTCCTTCAAGAAGTACTGTATCAATAATGTAAACACTGCAATTTAATTGATGTATTGTTTTTATTATACAAGCCCTGTGGGAGTTTGCTGACCAGAGTATTTTGTAAATTGAAAAAAAAAATTATAAACAGACATCCTAGCCCAGCCTGGCTTGCTGTGTGATAAAGGAGCCTGCATTATTTTATGTCTGTTTCACAAAGCAATTTTGCTGGCTGGATTGGCTCATTTGAGCTACACTAGCACTGGCAGGCTTCACTAGCCTCTTCCTCCACCTTAACTCTGATACAAAGCTCAGCGCTTTCTGTCGGGATTTCAGAGGTCACAATGTCTATTAAATGCATCACTTTAAAAGCTGCTTTTTTTTAACAGTAAAAGTCCCACCGCCTCTCACAGTGAGGGGCAGGGAACCTATCACTTAGCGTTAAAGGTTGGAGCACTTATTGTCCCCAGCTCTGCACGATGCAGGAAGCATGTTCTTTCTTTCTTTCTTATCCCACCTGCACATTGTATGGACCAAAACATCTATCAAATGTGTGTGGGACTGGGGAAACAGGTGGGATGGATCAGTGCTAACTAGACATATGATCCCATGAACATTATGCAAGTGAGTAATTTACACCTGTGAGTCATTATCTTGCCTATTTCCATATGCTCCTGTTCAGTCTGGGGGAAAAGGTCTTTCATTCACTAGAAGAAAATAATAGGTCTTAAATTTATGTTACATTCACACGCTGTTATAGGGCTCAGTGACTTGCCATGAAATTTGAGTCCTTTGAGGCATGCCCATAGTTGGACTTGGTGTGGAAAAGTGATCCTGTATCAAAACGATGTTTCATCAATGATCTGGAAAAAGAGGTAAACACCATGGTGGCAAAGTTTGCAGAGATACAAAATTACTCAAGACAGTTAAGTCCAAAGCTGACTGTGCAGAGTTACAAAGAGAACTCACAAAACTGAGTGACAGGACAACAAAATGGCAGATGAAATTCAGTGTTGATAAAAAAAATGATGGGGGTCTGAATTAGCTGTTACCACTCAAGAAAGAGATCTTGGAGTCATTGTGGACAGTTTTAGAGTAGCAGCCGTGTTAGTCTGTATATGCAAAAAGAACAGGAGTACTAAGGTGCCACAAGCACTCCTGTTCTTTTTGTGGATAGTTCTCTGCAAACTTCTATGCAATGTGCAGCAGCAGTCAAAAAACTAACAGAATGTTAGTAATCATTAGGAAAGGGATAGATAAGAAGACAGAAAATATAAAAATGCCACTATATAAATCCCTGGTACACCCACACCTTGAATACTGCTTCTGGTTGCCCAATCTCAAAAAAGATATATTAGCACTGGAAAAGGTGCTGTCAAAGGGCAACAAAAATTCTTAGGGGTATGAAACAGCTTCCATATGAGGAGAGATTTAAAAAGACTGGGACTGTGCAGTTTAGAAAAGAGATGACTCAGGAGGGCTACGACAGAGGTCTCTAAAAGCAGGAAGGTGTGGAGAAAGTGAATAAGGAAGAGAGTTATTTACCCCTTCATGTAACATAAGAACCAGGAGTCACTCAATTAAATTGCTGGGCAGCAGCTTTAAAACAAACAGAAGGAAGTACTTCTTCACACAACACACAGGAAACCTGTGGAACTCATGCCAGGAGATGTTGTCAAGGTCAAACGTATAACGGTTCAAAAATAATTAGATAAGTTCATGGAGGGCAGGTCCATCAATGGCTATTAGCCAAAATGGTCAGGGATGTAATCCCATGATCTGGGTGTCCCTAACCTCTGACTGCCAAAAGCTGGGACTGGATGACAAGGTATGGATCATTTGATAAATTGCCATGCTCCACTCATAGCCTCTGAAGCACTTGGCCACTGTCAGAAAACAGGATACCAGACTAGATGGACCATTGGTCTGACCCAGTATGGCCATCCTTGTGTTTTAAATGCCATGCCAGTGTAACCCACATACCTCCTGGGTATGGTGTTCTGTCCCCTTTAGTGGAACTGAGACCACTTCGAGATTAATAAGTCTTCTATAGCTTCAGCTAAGGGCTATGTGGCTTTTAGCTCATGCATTTTAGTTTCAGAGGTCAAAGGTTCAATCCCACCCGCTGATGACTGGGGTCTGTTGGTGTTACAAAAGCATTCCCTGAAAGTGGTATTGACTTAGATGAGGGCCCACCCATGCAGAGCTCTTTGTAGGATCGGGATTGTCACCAGTTCTTTATTTTTAGACCAAATTATTAATTAATTATTATTATTATTAATCAGTTGTTTTTAAATTGAATTCTAACTTGGCTCACTTTGGAACTTTGTCAAATATTACCTTTTCCTTCTTATTGCTAGGAGAAAGCCCCATCCGTCCCGCTTCGAGTAGTTTACTTTGTCAGCCAGAGTTGGGCCACCATTGGCTTCCACTGCTTCTAGTACAAATGGATGTGTGGAAGGAATGGGGGAGGGAGGAGAATATGCCCATAAACTCTAGATCGATCGATCGATTGGGGAGGAAGTGCAGCTCCCACCACCAGGGAAGTGAGGGGGATGGCAGCCAGTGTTTGTACAGCACCTAGCACAATGGGGCCCTGATGCACAACTGGGTATGATGAAGTGAAAAAACTGCCTGTTGGCACAAAAGGGGTTAAAGAAAACCTTTGGGCCCAGATAGCTGCACCCTATAATCGCTGCAGCCAATACCAGGCCTGGAGGGGAGAGTAAAAGAGCACCTGGCTCAGTTTGGGGCTGACTGGCAAAGAGGCAGGAGTTACCTGTCTCCCTGCGTGAGGGGAAGGGTCATTAGCCTGCTAGTCAAAGTAGCCACTAGGAAGTAAGCACCATCTCCCTGGCTAAAGGAGACTGGGGAAGAGACTTAGGAGCCCGTGGCCTAAGAGGTAAGCAGGTGATTGACACACAGAGACCTTGTGGGTCTTCAGCCCCGCCAAACTTCCGGCTGCTGTGCCCAGAAGAACCTGTGACTGCAACAGGATGCTACCCAGGGTCCAAGAGGGGTCTCTACTAGAAATGAGCCACCACAGCAACTTGATCTATAGGGGCCATGCTCCAAATTGAAGGGAAAATGGTAAGTAGCCTAGGGAAGTGGAAATAGACGCCCCACTGGGAGGTCCCCTACTCAGGGGTTGGTTCACACAGGCATAGGGGCTGGGACCTGGTGGAGTGGGAGGGCCTGGGCCCCGCCCCCCCTTGAAAACTAAGGCACCTTGACCAAGCAAGAGGTTGGATATCAAGCCCTCCCCCACTCCACAAGCCCCAGCTTGTAGGTATTATAATACAAATAAATACATAATAATAGAGCACTAGTTGTTTTTTCCTCCTCCACAGAGTTTCTGACCTGTCTTCATCTGACCTGGCCCTTCATCTACCATTGGGAAGAAACCTATTCTGGTTTCTTCCTCTTATCACGTGTTGTGTGAGTGACCATAGAATCATAGAATATCAGGTTTGGAAAGGACCTCAGGAGGTCATCTAGTCCAACCCCCTGCTCAAAGCAGGACCAATCCCCAACTAAATCATCCCAGCCAGGGCTTTGTCAAGCCTGACCTTAAAAACCTCTAAGGAAGGAGATTCCACCACCTCCCTAGGTAATGCATTGCAGTGTTTCACCACCCTCCTACTGAAAAAGTTTTTCCTAATATCCAACCTAAATCTCCCCCACTGCAACTTGAGACCATTGCTCCTTGTTCTGTCATCCGCTTCCACTGAGAACAGTCTAGATCCATCCTCTTTGGAACCCCCTTTCAGGTAGTTGAAAGCACCTAACAAATCCCCCCTCATTCTTCTCTTTTGCAGACTAAACAATCCCAGTTCCCTCACAGCCTCTCCTCATAAGTCATGTGTTCCAGTTCCCTAATTATTCTTGTTGCCCTCCGCTGGACGCTTTCCAATTTTTCCACAGCCCTTTTGTAGTGTGGGGCCCAAAACTGGACACAGTACTCCAGATGAGGCCTCACCAATGTCGACCAGAGGGGAACGATCACGTCCCTTGATCTGCTGGCAATGCCCCTACTTATACAGCCCAAAATACCATTGGCCTTCTTGGCAATAAGGGCACACTGTTGACTCATATCCAGCTTCTCATCCACTGTAACCCCTAGGTCCTTTTCTGCAGAACTGCTGCCTAGCCATTCGGTCCCTAGTCTGTAGTAGTGCATGGGATTCTTCCATCCTAAGTGCAGGACTCTGCACTTCTCCTTGTTGAACCTCATCAGATTTCTTTTGGCCCAATCCTCTAATTTGACCAAATTCCCTGCTCTAAACAGGGGCTGGGAAATGCAGACTTCTTTCCAGAGAGCCTGCTGGGGGGAAATTAGAACTGGATAGTTGGCCAGTAGCTGAGCAAGGAAGCATGGATGAGCATAGCTGCTAGGGGTTTTAGTGCCCCAGAAGTACATCCTTGCTCTGCACTGTCACCCTTTCACTTCTTGACCAAACCACCAACTAGTTTTCAGGCAATGAAGATGCTTCTCCTCCTGCTCAGGCAGCCAGATAGCCTCTTTCTTTCCTCTCCCGCCAGAGATAAGGGGCTGCTTTTTCTCTCCCACCCTCTCAAATATAGAGATGGTCTACATGTAAAGTTGGATTGATATAATTACATCAGTCAGAGATGCAAAAAACCACCCCCCTAGATGATGTAGCTATGTCAACCTAACCCGCAAAGTAGCTGCAGCTGTGGACGGAACAATGCTTCTGTCGACATAGCTACCATTGTTCAGGGGTTCCTACAGTGATGGAAAACCCCTTCCGTCGTTGTAGGCTGTGTCTACGCTATGGAGTATTGTTGGCACAGACATGGCAACATAGCTATGTCGGTATGGTTTCCATAGCGAAGACATACCTGAACATTTTATGACTCAGCAGGACATCTTCATGTAGCCTCCACTGCCCTTTGGGCCAGTAATAGCCCCATCTATTTGCTGATAATGTAGGGACCAGGAAAATTGTGGGAGAAGAGGTCAAACTCCCAAGGGACTCACACCAGTGCTCTGATCCTGGCACCATTTCCAAACTCCTGTCACAATGCAGAGACCCGGCAGAATGCCTGCTCCTTGCCTAGCAAAAACTCATCATTTATACCCTTAACAATTAATTAGATGTTAAATGGCTGTCAGGGATAATCTGCTTAGCCTTTAGCATCTGATTATCACTTTGCGGTGGAGACTGGACTAGACACTCAAGAGTGAAAATGCTTTAAGGTCTCAAACAGGAAAATATTTGTATACAATTAAGCAAAGTACTCCGTTATTGATATATTTTCAGGATTTTTGTGCCCTCTTTTTGCTGTATTATTATGGCAAAGATTATGAAATAGATGTTTATGAATAATTTTGAATGAAATATTGAAGGGATTCAAAATAGAAGGCTTTACCCAAAGTAGTCCCTAGTGCATCTGTACCCACAAGGATGTTATGGGAGCTACAACTGGTAAGTGTGATGGCTGACACCAGGGACCATCAGAACTGAAAACATATGTCTATACCACTTGTGTTAACGTCTCAAGTTCTCAAGCTACCACTAATAGACTCCTATCCTTTTTTGCATCAGGTACAGAGAGGGATACATAATGTACATTGACTAGTGGGTTTGTCTGGATGGAGACTCTCAGAATTTGTTTAGATTATGAAAAGTAGTTGAGGTTACGTCAAGATTAGCTAACATGTTAACTAGTCGAGGGTCAACCTCAACTAGCTAAATCAAGATAAAAGGTATTAACCTGACTCTTTACTAGCGTGTAGTTACATTATGGTTCCCAGACATCATCTAAACACAGTGTTGTCAACTCTTGGGATTTCTTTTATCATGACTCCTGTGATAATTTAATGTTTTTCTTGGGGCGCTGACTTCTGAAATCTGAGAATCTTATCTTTCATTTAAAAAAATGTTTAAGTTCCAACCAGAAACTGACCTGCTCCAATGCCCTAACCCCACTACTACTCAGAGTTTAATCCAGCATCCACAAGTCCCACCGACTTCAGTGTGCATTGGATCAAGGCCAAAAAGGGAGTCATAGAAAGAAGACTTGAAAGAATTTTTTTTTAAATCTATTTGTTTTTTACATTAAGGTTTCTTTGCACATGGGGCTATTCCAGAATAACTACATGTGTGAACACTCGTATTCCACAATTTAAGTGTCGACCATTGATGGAATTATTCCCAAATAACTCCTCATGTAGATAAGCCCTTAAAAATATCAGACATGTCCCATTTGGTTATTAAATGGGTGTTAACAAAAGCAGACTTAAGCTCTTCCAATTATTCAAGCGATGAGGCTTCTTCCAGTTCACTACAGAGACTATTCCACAGGGACAGACCCCTGTGTCCAGGTGGAGTAGCTCACTGCAAGATCGGGGCTTCATTCGCTGTTTGAATTACAACTCTATAAAATACCTCCCTTTTTGATGGCGTTTGAGTACTGACATAGGGTTACTGGTTTGTTTAACGACACATTCTTCAACTCTTTCCTCCTGTAATTCAGTTCAGCCAACCTCTTCATTATTATTGTCGCCCTTCTTTGAATTCTCTCCAGTTTATTAACATCTGTTTATGATCTCACCAGAGCGGTAAGCAAGCCAATTCACCTGCCTGCTCGGTGACAGGACACTCGTCTCAGAACTGCCAATCCCCAACATTCAAAAATCACAAGTCCGGTCCCTAAAACCGTGAGAATTTGTTTTAATAATGAATTTTGGGTTCTTTCTATTTGCCTTCTGATTAATGAGCCTCTAAGGCGCACTTGAGTGATAGTTTCAAGGGTTTTTTTTCTGCAATCCTGAGGGCTAGAAACTTACTTAAAAGAGAGACAGAGCGTACTGAGATTTTCATTAAATATCTTAATTCTAGTAGATGGGGTTTTAAGAAAAGGACCAAAATTTTGCAAGACTCATGATAAAATCATGAGACTTAGCATCACAGTGGTAATACCCCCACCCAGCTCTTAAATATCATTTTTCATCCATAGATCTCAAAGTGCTTTACAAAGGTCAGGATCATTATCCCCATGTGACCGAGTGCTTGGATGGACCACATTGAAAATGCTACACTTTGGGCGGACTGCAAGCAATAGGGCAGACAATTCCCCAAACCAGTGGTTTATTGTATAATTAGATTCACCAAGACAACAACAAAACAGCTTCTGTAAAACCACCCTGGTCACCAAGAAGCCAAGTACAGTCTCCTTTGAGCATTCCAGCCCTTGACTTCTATCCAGACAGCCAAGTCTAATATAGTAAGGGGTTACTGAAAACATGATTCACCATATATGAGGTTCACCAGGCCCAAAGGACTGGACACTGATTCCCAAGTCAATATGAGTCTCAGATCTTACCCAATTATCGCACTGATGCCAGTCCTTTAGTAACTAAAACTAAAGATTTTAATAATAAAAGGAAAAGAAAGAAAAGAGTTGCAAAGATTAAAAGATCAATATACATACAAATATGTGTAAAGTCCTTAGGTCAGTTTCATAGCAGAGATGGTGAGGCGGATGATTTAAAAAGTTTTTCTGGAGTAAATTGAAAGGGTTATAGTCCAACAGGCAGTCCAGGTGTAGTCTGTTCACGTCTTTCCATGCATTTTCCAGGTTATTCCAAATCATTATTTGGACGATCTCCATCTTATGACTTATATTTTCCCAGTTCAGAGTTTAAGCAGACTTGAGATGGCTGGATCAGGCCCAGGGTTTTCCTTTAGAGCTCCCTAGCAAGCTGGCAAGCCTCTTGTCACAGCAGGACCTCCCCTGAGGAAGCAGAGGCAGTGCAGATTCTTGCTTTAAAGCTAATCTTCTATTTCCTAGGCATACACAGGTAAACTGATTGCATTCATTCCCATAAGGCAATTAGCCAGTACATCATTATAACATAGATAGTTAAGCTGAAGACAATGTAAATAACATTATGAGTTTCCTGCATTATCTTACATCTTTGATCTTAAGGTTAACGGAACCATCTGCATGAATAATATCGGGCAATTAAGACATGAAAGGGAATTAGCATTTACAAACAAATCTAGTTACATTGTTAAACTGCAAACAAGATATAGGTTAGTGCAGACAAATACACTTAGCATCTACCCTTGATTTCTTTTACTACAAATAAATGGGTTAATGATTGCTGGTCTAGTACATCTCTTTGAAATTCACCTACAAGTTGATTGTCTTGATCACATTTCAATGCCTCTTGTTAAGTTGTTATGGGTCATAGCTAAGTTGACGAGTCTGTCAGTTTTCAGAGTGGTAGCCGGGTAGTGGATGGGTCATTACACAAAGTAAAAACTATTTCCCCATGCTAACTTTTCCACCTACTGTTACTCACACCTTCTTGTCAACTGTTTGAAATGGGCCATCCTGATTATCACTACAAAAGGTTTTTTTTCTCCTGCTGATAATAGCCCACCTTAATTAATTGGTCTCATTAGAGTTGGTCTCATTAGAGTTCTGTGTGTATATATATATATATATATATATATATATATATATATATATATATATATCTTCCTACTGTATTTTCCACTGCATGCATCTGATGAAGTGGTTTTTAGCCCATGAAAGCTTATGCCCAAATAAATGTGTTAGTCTCTAGGGTGCCACAAGTACTCCTTGGGTTTTTTTTCAGTCTGTCAGTATCACACTCCATTTTATAGATGGAGAAACGGAGACAAAGAGAGGTGAAATGACTTTCCCAAGGTCACTCTACAAGCCAGTAGCAGAGTCAAGAATAGAACATACATTTACAGAGTCCCAGGCTACTGCTTGATCCACTAGTCCTGTTGTTCTCGACCATTTTGAGAGCAGGACTCATTTGTAAATGTTTATGGTCTGTCACGATCCATTAAATAGTCTGGGGTGGAGGCCCTGGGGTGGTTTCAGTCAGAACCTGCCCCCCCACTGGGGAGGCTGAGTCCTGCCTGGCACTCACCCCACAGTGGTGGCTCCGGCAGCTTCTGTGCAGTAGGACTGGCTGGGCTTGGTTCTCCATTCTGGGCGTTGCAACCTTCGGGGATACAGCGCTGCTCAGATTTGGCTGCACTCCCCTGACTGGACCAAATTTGTGTAAGTGCAGTAGTGACCTGGCTCATGCAGTTGCAGAGTCACTCACTCAAATTTGGCCTTCCCACACTCCTGTCATCATAATGGCTGGGCTAAACATGAGTGGTGCTGGGACCCCAGAGGTTGCAGTGCTTGGAGCATGGAGGCAAGCTCAGTCAGCCGTGTGGGAGGAGCCACAGGAGCTGCCATGAGACCCTTTGAAACATTCTGGCAACTCAATTTTTGACCCATGGGTTGAAAAGCCCTGCACTAGAACACACTGATTCTCTTTTTATAGCCACCACTGAAGGCACTGATCATACAAACACTTATGCACATGCACAGGAATTTGTAGGATTGTGGTTTCCATTTTGTCTGGTTTTATCCATATCTCTTTCAGCATTATTGCTTTTCAGATTTCTCCCTTCTATTAAATATCTATTTCAGATTATTCCCCCAAACTTGCATTTCTCAAAGATGACTCTTGTTTTATTTTCTACCTATATTTCCATACAAGATCCCTTAATATTATTTCTAACTATTATTTACTGAGTGCCATTAGTATGTTCTGCACTGTACAATAAATAAAAAGACAATTCCTGGTACAAGGAGCTTATAATAAAAGTTGGACATTTAAAAAAAAAAGACTTAGGCCAGACAAAAGCAGTAGATATAATTAAAAAAAATTAAGTGGCATTTCTTTATTTATCTTTGAAAGTTACATCCCATGAGGAATTGGACAGATAATAAAATTCAGCTCTGAATTTAGTCAGCATTTTGTTTAATTCCCCTTCCAGATAGTTAATAAAACTGTTAGATCTTATTCCCTCAGTAAGAAACCTCTTTTCTGAACAAGTTGAATGTGAAATGATAGCCACAAACATCTGTTCATGCCTATTTTACTAAGCTCATAAAACCACAGTGTCCGCTTTAGACTACTCCATTTCCAGCCATAGGAAGGCGCTACGGTCACATAAATTTGTCAGAGATGTACTTGGACAGCTGTTTACCTGAAAATTATACTGTTCTCTCGAGTTAAGTCAGTTTACGTATTATTTTATAGTTTGAGCAAAGAATAAGCAAAGAAAATTTTGAAACATTAGTCCACAATTCACAGCCTTCTTCATTTATAAATATCTAGCAAGTCAAATATATTTTGCATGCAGTACTACAGGTGATTAAAAGAAATATCTATCTTCAGTTTAAGCCCACTCACTGCATCTTTATGTCTACCAACATACTCAAATAATTTAGCACACCAGAATCAATGTTGACAAAGAGCTTTTGTGCAGGTCCTCAGAGTTTAAAGATGTTCGTGGAGTCAAATATTCCTTCAATGCACAAGGGATATATACACTTAACTCCTTTTAGCTTTAAGGGGAGTTACCTGTGTATATACCCTAGACATCAATGAGAGATTAAAAAATAAATGGTATGTAGTCATCATGGGTAGTCATCTTCTACCTGCACCAAGCCCAGAGACAGGCTTTGTTGGGAACTAAGCAAGTGTTGAAAGGAGGGAAATCAACCCACAGCCAGAGGGAAGGTTGCAGGACCCTTCCCTGGCCACTTCCCTAACACCTATACTGGACTAATGACCAAGGTTCTTCTGTACCCGCAGTACAAGATGCCTTGCCACTGGAAGCCTCCATATGCTTATCTTCAACATTGCCCTCCATGCTGGCAAACCCCAACTCTGCCATGGGTACCACGAAGCTTGTGTGATGTGGAGCCACACAAGACATCTACTAATAGGAACATTTCATTTACAGTGAAGAAACGGAACAGAATTTTGTAGCTATTGGAGAATTGGGTCTAATATCATAACTACTGATCCATTATGTCTTTAGCAGCCAGGACTAGCCTCCTGGGTTCCACTCCAAATGCTCCAATCTGGCCCCTGACAGGGTGATAGTTATTGGTTAAAAGCTTACTCTATAGATCAGTGTTGCAAATGTGGCAACTTCACCTAGACCCAGTTCCTCATAGTGAGATACAGTCTGCAGGCAAAGGAGGGTTTAATATTGATTTCTACTGCCCTGATCTAGAGGAGAGAGTGCTGAATAAACTCCCCCAGGATGGAATTTATCCCTTACAAAAAGGCTGTCACTAGCTTCAGCGGCAAACGTTTCTAAGAGCTACCTGGCATCATAGACCATATTGTAATGTTATAGTACACACACACAAAAAGAAAAGGAGTACTTGTGGCACCTTATAGACTAACCAATTTATTTGAGCATAAGCTATCATGAGCTCCAGCTCACTTCATCGGATGCATACTGTTGAAAATACAGAGATGTTTTTATACACACAAACCATGAAAAAATGGGTGTTTATCATTTTTTCATGGTTTGTGTGTATAAAAACATCTCCTGTATTTTCCACAGTATGCATCCGATGAAGTGAGCTGGAGCTCACGAAAGCTTATGCTCAAATAAATTGGTTAGTCTATAAGGTGCCACAAGTACTCCTTTTCTTTTTGTGAATACAGACTAACATGGCTGTTACTCTGGAACCAGTACACACATAGTTTGCTTGTGTTAAGAAACTCTGAGAGTGCTAAAACATTATTTTTCTATAAAGAAGGGTAAAATCATATTTGACTAATGCACTGTAACTGCTACAATATGAAAGAACTACTGTGCCCTAACTTCCTTGGAATGAAGTCATTTATGGCAACCATTACCATATCTGATATGTTAAATTCGAACTCTGACCCATTTAAAAAAAATAAAAAACTGGAGATATTCAGAGATGTTTCCTGAGCCTGACAGAATCCATTTGCTACATTTAAAGTTGTCACTGAGTTCTAAATGTCATATGTATATTTGCCTGTTTGAACTGTCCCATTATAACATACAATTATGACTTATAAATTGGATTGATTAAATGCGATAATAGGTCATTTTTCTTCTTCCCCCAGAATTTTACGGAATAAATGAGCCATTCTAATCCCACTTTTAAAATGGATTTGAATCACCGCAAAGGGTGTGGGATTAACATAACAGTTTGGGAGAAATGAAATGGTCTGTTTACCTACACCACAGTTACAGAACGGGCAGCAGCAGCGCAAGCTTCTTCACCCCGCCAATGTGCCTCAGTGCTCACTGGTGGAGGTGAGGTTTGATTGTTAGGGGTAATTCATGCATTTTATCCATTTGCTCTATTGTCCCTTGGCTGAGCCTGCCAACAATGGAGACAGTCAGTACCAAAGGCTTTCTGTGATACAGACACTTCTCCACTAGATGCTGTATTATGTCCACCTACTGACTCCACATGCTGGCAGACTGCCTCAAGAATAGACCTTGAAAGACCAATTGTAGGGGTTAGCTCAGATGCTGTGGTGATGAGTAGGATATTCATTCCCTAGAGAGTTCAGGCATGCAAATTCAGTCTCCCTGTTTGAATCCATTCTTGACCTTTGCTATGATTTAGGTACATAGGCATTGCCATACTGGATCAGACCTGAGGAACATGTACTCTAACACTGGCCAGCCTCAGATGTTTCAGAGGAAGAGGGTAAGAATTCTGCAGTAGGCGGATGAGGGATAATCTGCTCCCCAGATTAGGTCTCATCCTAATCTCTAAATGTTAGAGACTGTCTTGAACCCTGAAGCATGAGGTCCATTGCATAGGAATCTAAATCCCATTAATTTGCATTGTTATCTGAATGCCTACTGTGTATGTGTACTTTGGTGCAGAAGTTAAAAGGTTTACTACTACGAAAAGCTTCATTTTCTTCTCTTGCCTAGGATGGTTTGAAGCAAAGACTCTGGTTTCTGTCTCCCATTCTGCGTGTGTGCAGTATAATTGGCTACCACCAGCCCCATAACAAAGCTCTTTCTGTGACCTTAATTATGGTCTCCCTAATGAAACTGAACACACCTGTGCAGACAGCACTGAAACCCCGTCTCCTAGCACCAAGGAGACAAACTTCTATCGCGGAGCTCGGGGAAGTTCTCCATTAGTAGTTAGCCATAGAAATTCCTGTGTGATCTTTTTAATCTGCAACCCACCAATGGAAGGTTACATGCGCTAACCCCTTACAGGGCTCATGCCTGAGCTACACACTCAACAGCGCTTGTGAGAGGAAGCGAAAGTGGCTGGCTCCTTTACACTGCTGTGACACAGTGGAAATAGCCTAGGGCTGGCTCACCACTCTGTGCACTTTTTAAATGCCCCTGTGCAGGCTCAAGTGGGACATAATTGGTTAGGACTGGGTGATTAACCAGTTAATGATCTCAGAGCGGTGACACCTCTCTTTCCCCTATGGTACCCTCTTAGCATAGGCTCAAGGGGGTATATCTAAGCTTGCGAGAAACCTTATAGGGATAGGACATAACGCTGTGTAAGAAAGACATAGTAAATAAAGTACAATGTGGTGAACTTACATAAGAATGGGTGAAGACTGCTTGCACAGAGGAATCCAGTGTGAGGGAGCATGCCCTGGGGCAATCCCCCCCTCGAATCCTTGACCAAACAGAGAGAGTCGCTGTAAATTGTACCAGCTGTGGCAGTCCCATGGAGACTCAAGGAAAGGGCAAGGTGCCATGTTCTCTGTAGTCCTGGCCCTGAGCTGCCCCTCCCGCAACCACATGCCCCCTATATATTGAGGGGGAAGCAAGTTAGGGTGGCTTTTTGCCAACTGATTATTCCTCTACACAAGATGACTTCCTGCTAGGGCATCTCTCTGATCACTGCTTTGGCAGCACAAAGTGGCTGGATGGTGGGGGGGAGGCAAGAAGCTGGCCCTTAGTAACTCATTCTGCTGTCACTGTAGTCAATGATAAAACTGACATCATTGACAGCAGGATTGAGCTAATAACTCCCACTGACATCAATAACAGTAGGAGTGGGCCCCAAAACTATCCACAGGAATTGTTAATAGGTTATAATTAAACATCATTATCTCTACACAGAGCCAGAGCCCAATATTTCAAAGATATTTAACTAAAAAGAAGTTTGTAAGAAGCTATTATTGAGCTAGAAAGAGAAACAAACATTAAAAGTCATAATTACAAGCTGGGGTGGTTTTTAAATCACCTGCACCTCAAACAAATTGACAAAGTTTCTTAAACTTTGCAGGAAGATTTTCTTTTGTTTTCTCAGAAATTTGAGGCACTTTTCAGGCCAAATTAATTTTCCAAGACAAAGTTATAGGGAGACTAAAATAGGGTTTTAGTAGAAACCACTAATTGATTATAGACAGGCATTCCAGAATACATGGGGTTGAAATTCTATATAGCAAGTCCTACTGTTTCTACAAAAAGATTAATGCCAAATTCTGCAGTGAATTATTTCTAGGACTTGTGGCATGTCAACTGATTGCAAAATCATTCTAAACCACATGGATTTCAAGAAGAAAAATAATCTCAAAATGCACCATATTATCAATACAGGGAAACCTAAATATTTGCCAACACTACTACCTTTAATTGTCTCAAAACCAGCATCATTTTTACTAACTTTTAAAATGTGCTTTGGAGGTGTAACAGAGGAATCCTGCTTGGTGTGCACCGGCTACAGAGAGCTACCATTCTCATTTCATAATCAAGGTGACAAAACTACACAAAGGCTCCTTTGTCACCTCACTTCTGGAATCTGAGATGTCACTGACACCTTTTTGCAGCCTATTCATTGGTGTGAGCAAAGACAGAAAACAATGGGAAAAACCAGTTGGCCCTGAGAGAAAGAAAAATGATTACCACTAGGAAAATGACAGGTTTCAGAGTAGCAGCCCTGTAACTCTGTATTCGCAAAAAGAAAAGGAGTACCTGTGGCACGTTAGAGACTAACATTTTTTAGTTTCTAAGGTGCCACAAGTACTCCTTTACTAGGAAAATGAAAACACTTAAAAGCCAGAAAGGTTAATATTTAAATCCAAATAGAAAATATAAAAGAAGTCACATAAAGAACACTTGTGGGCAGAAGTTAAAGGAAAACGCTCTATAAATAAGAACTAAACAAAATGAAAGGAGGTAGGGGCACTGCTAGGATGGCAGCTCTGCCGTGGACATGTGTTGTTCTCTTGCTGCTTTTATCACAGCAGCGGTAAAATCTGATAATTGGATAATTTGAACTTTTTATGGCTAAACCTGCTATCATTGAAGTCAATGGCAAAACTCTCATGGGAGGCAAAATTTCAGGGGGAGTAGAATCAGTTCCTTAGTTGAGAATATTAATGCTAATTCCACTACCAATGAGGATGGTGGGGAGAGACAGTTTCACTGTTGCGAGTCCACAATCACAAATGGAAAATAGGAGGCTTTTTTGCATCAGATGAGAAGAATAATAAAATCTGAGGCAAATTCTGCAGATTCAGTACCCAAAACCTCTTGTTCAATGCAATTCTATCTCCTCTCACAACTTCCCAGCAGTGAGCCCCCACCTTGCCCAGTGGTGGGAGCTTGTAGTAAATGGGAAAGCTAGCATTCAGAAATTATAGCATTTAAAAATATAAAAGACCTCTTAAAACTCCATTTATGTCAGTTTTTCATTAGGGCCAGCTCTAGGGGATAAAACTGAACCATGCTCTGAGTGCAATACTACTAACACCATCATTACTGGAAGAGGAGAAGATGATCTTACAACCACTCCCGCTTCTTGGTATCCCATGCCATGACCCCAAATAGCAGCACAGAGAGGGGCTTGTCCTTTGTTTAGCTGGTCAAAGATGCTCTTAAATGTCCTTCCTTACTACGTCTCAGACTGAGCTACAGCTAGCAGCCAGTGTCTCCACCTAAAGCCTGCTGCATCATGCTATTTAAACTTTTAAGGTCAGTGGAACTCCCTGGTTTCAATTGTACATTCTCTCCACCATTGTGATGGCAACTCACCAAAGACCCCCCCCTCCCCCACAGAGCACTGAGGTCAAAGGACTAGCTTGAGAACTACTGTGTTAAATGGTAATTGTGAATCATGGATCTAGACTGCTCTCAGTGGTACCAGATGACAGAACAAGGAGTAATGGTCTCAAGTTGCAGTGGGGGAGATTTAGGTTGCATATTAGGAAAAACTTTTTCCTTAGGAGGGTGGTGAAGCACTGGAATGGGTTACCTAGGGAAGTGGTGGAATCTTCTTCCTCAGAGGTTTTTAAGGTCAGGCTTGACAAAGCCCTGGCTGGGATGATTTAGTTGGGGATTGGTCCTGCTTTGAGCAGGGGGTTGGACTAGATGACCTCCTGAGGTCCCTTCCAACCCTGATATTCTATGATTCTATGACTTTGTTACTACTGATGTGGACCAGGTTTGGACCAATGAGAAGCCCAAATCCCATAACCCGTCTTCAAGGCCACTCAGTCTACTTGTTAGGGATTTTTGAGAGCTCCTTTAGATGGAATGGTCCCTGAACTGAGTCCATGAGCTAAATGAAAAGATAAATTAGAAAGACATGGTTAGAGATCCTACATTATTGCTGAGAGGTGAGACACCTGTTAGCCCTGCTTTCTCCCTCCAGCTACTGCTTCTGCTTCCCACATTCCCTGCCACCAACAAAACTTCCATCCCCATACTGATCCTACTGCCTCCTGAGAGCTTTGCCACCTACCTCCACTCTCCATTCTCTCCCACTAGCAACCCCCCACACCCTCCAGCTGCTCCCACATAACTAGCAGTCAAAAGGGGGATGCTTGCTAGACTGTTGATAATTCTTGTTGTTGCTTTTCAGCTCAGCCAGAGACTGGGCAGCTGCCAACATTAAACATGAAAAAGAAAAGAGCAAGCATAGTGGATATGGGGCAGCAGCTAGAAGTGCTGGGAATAAGTCCAGGCATCCTCCACTAGCTACATAGTTGAACTGGAGCCTTGAGGGAATCTTAAAGCCAGTAGTCCTAAAGGGGGACTGAATTACAATAATTGGTTTTTATTTCTTGAATGTAGAACTCTTGAAGTTGGGCCAAAGTTTCATACAACTTGAGTTCTTCAGTACTTCCATACAAGCACACAACTTGTAGGAAGCTTTAACTTCAAATGAATCTTGAAATCCTAAATGATGTGGAACTAGCAGATTTAAAGATGTATGCCTAATACTGGTATTACAATATAACATGTTTATAAGGATGTTTTAAAGATACTAATCCCCCATAAAACAAAAACTCAGCAACCTCTGTATAAAACAAGAATGTTTTCTGGTTTATGAGTAAATTAATTAAAGTGGAAACAAAGGGTTCAGTTTTTAAACTGGGGTACCTAAATGTAGGCACTAAGAATGGGCCTGCTCACTGACTTCAATGGCACTATTGATTTAAATATAAGTATGCGTGTCCGGGAGTGTTTGCAGGATCAGAGCCATCGTCACCTAATCACAGGTTTGGTCTGCTCTGAAAAATACAGTTAAAATACCTGTGTTGGTTGGGGTGTGAAAAACCAGACGCATCGATGTAGATGAAAAAATGTCTCCATTGAAATAGCTAACATTTTTCGGGGAGGTGCTGTTCCTACACTGACAGAAAAATCCCTTCCTTCAGTTAGGCTGAATCTACACTACGAGGTTATCCTGGCATAGCTATGCTGGTACAGTTATATACAAGATAGCTATGCCACCAGAGTCTCCGTAGTGTAGACACAGCTTTAGGCAGTCAAGTTGGAAAATTGGTCATTTTTTTCACTATCTCTATGTAGGCATGCAGACAATAAAACGAGAATGAAAGCTTAAGATCACACAATTGGATTGTCTGCCTATGGATATGACCCAATTAAAGTGTCCCTAAATATATTTGCCCATGAACTATACATAGTGAACATGATTCTCATTTACACTAAGAGATACATTGCTTTAGTAGTTGGAGAGGGTCTGAAAGTGGAATCAATTTACTAATGGAAATTGTGCCTCCAAAGCTCTTACCACATTGAATATCTCAGTCATAGTTCCTAGTGTTTCTTATTCCTTCCACAATTATACCTGCTCCTCATTTTGTATTTTATATCTAACCTCCTGTTTCACTCTTCTATTAAAGCAGCAGTAAAACATTTTTCCCATTTCTCTGACATTTCCAGAGCATGCCCTTTCTTAGATCATAATTTTGTCTCTTTCTTTTGATACAGTCTTTTGCAATGCTTGCCAATTTTTTAGCCTAGTTCCTGTGAATCCACCACAAACTTTCCTTCAGAAGTTACAGTTGGCAAAGGAATTTTTTAGTATACTGTAATATGTGTAATCTTAAACTTTAATATCACTTCCATCTGTCCTATGTGACTGTAATTAGAGTCTTAAAATGTGGCTACCTTTTTGCAGTGTTTTGAAATACTTTCTATGTTGTATATTGTTTAGTAATATCTTTACACAGTACCATTAATCTCTAAGGCCCAGGTACTATCAGGAGGATGAATGCCCTCAACTTTCATTAGAATTAGAAGAAGTTAAGGGCACTTATCTCTTAGTGGGAGGTGATCAGCACCTTGTAGGATCATTAACTCATCTATTGGGATAAACCTGATAGCTGCACAGTCACATGTAACTCTTCTCGTTTTTTATCCAAGACTAACTTCATGGTTATATGGGGATTTTGCAGAAGTCTTTACCATTAAAAATAGTAATGGCTGTGTTTTGCTGAACTCTCATGTATAATACTCAAAAGCAACAGAACAAAGAACCAAAGCATCATCTGACTTCAATTTTCTCCTTTGGGGTATGTCTACACTGCAGTTGGAAGCATGCGTCCCAGCCCAGGTAGACAGACTCCTGTTAGCTTTCCTCTAATTGCACATTAAAAACAACAGGGTGGACATTGCTCAGGGTAGCCCTCTGAGCTCGGACCCAGGAGGTCGGGTGAGCTTAGACTATTTTTACTGTGCTAGTTGGAGCAACGTTAGTGCCAGTTTGTCTGTCCCATCTGGGAGACACCCATTGAGTTGTTTCTCCAGTGATAAAGATTTTGCATGTATTAAAGGAATGAAAATGAAATAATGGACCTGTTTACTGAAAAATGTGAATGGTTATTAACACAAAGTAATGCAACCAGAGTTTGCAATGTCTAAAATGTATTTTAGACATTTATCAGCTTTGGATCTACTAGGCTGGATGGAATGTGACTTCAGATGATTCAGACCCATCCATTCTGAAAGAGAAGTACTAAGTATACTTCGTACTTCAAAGGGGAAATAAGCCTGGATGATGGGAACTTGAATGGCACAGAAGAAGGAGAGACTGGAAGGGATTGTATAGCATAATGATAAGTTAGGTAGATGTAAATCATCCAGCTCCTGAAACAGCTCACCCATAGCAAGTTACAAAAGTTAAGATTTTGTGGACTTTTTTTGGCATAAAAAGGCCCTTCCTCTGGCCATTGGTAATTGACACTCCCCAGGTAGGTAAGAGACTAGGATGCGGGCAGCATGCCTTTTGGAATTTTCACAACTGAGCCATGCTACCAGCAGGAGAGTGAGTTTGTGTGTGTATGGGGGTGGGGGGGATGTGAGAAAACCTGGATTTGTGCAGGAAATAGCCCAACTTGATTGTCATGCACATTGTGTAAAGAGTTGTCACTTTGGATGGGCTATCACCAGCAGGAGAGTGAATTTGTGTGGGGGGGTGGAGGGTGAGAAAACCTGGATTTGTGCTGGAAATGGCCCACCTGATGATCACTTTAGATAAGCTATTACCAGCAGGACAGTGGGGTGGGAGGAGGTATTGGTTCATATTCTCTGTGTATATATAAAGTCTGCTGCAGTTTCCACGATATGCATCTGATGAAGTGAGCTGTAGCTCACGAAAGCTTATGCTCTAATAAATTGGTTAGTCTCTAAGGTGCCACAAGTACTCCTTTTCATTATCCCCCAGACCATTCAGTGTGTGATTGGAAAGAATGCCTTATAATCAGCTACTCCTCCAACTACAAACCCCTCCTACATTTCTTCTCAAAGGTACTGCCATCATTTTAATGATGGAAGACCAAAGCAAGACCAAACAGAATTTATCTCCTAGAAGGAATCAGATTCCTTTGGACAGTGAGCTATAGTTTCAATGCATTTTGAAGGCCAATAAACACTAGACAAGCACTCTGAATGTTCTGGGTCCTTTTAGGGGAGATATAGGACAGTCTCTCTGTTCTTAAAACAAAATTTGAAGAGTAAACACCAGATAATCTTTCCTTTCAGGAAATGAGGTAACTGCTTATATTCAGGAAACTATCTGAAGTCCCTTTCGGGATTCTCCTTCTAAGGTTTCAGGGCAATGTGGGGAAGTATGCAACATCTATCCACAAGGAAAGAGTGGAACAAAAATTAAGAGGAAAATATCACTAAGCATCAAGATGGTAATAGAAATGGGAGCAATAAACAGCAAAGGTTTATAGAGGTTCACTGCTGCCTGAAAAAATGGATTACTTTTATGATAGGATGACAGATTTAAGGTATTGTACCTGGTCCCTACTTGAGTGTGCTGTGGAGGAGGGTTCAAGAAGACTTCTTTTCTCCTATGCCTCCTTTATGAGTGCCAGCACAATATAGTTTTGGTACACAGGGATTACAGATACTGTACACTTTAGGTGCATACTAGGCCCTAAGGGGGAAGGGAGATATGATAAGATGGAGCCATGGCTTCCTTTCCCCTCTTTAACACTAGCGTATGGAACAAGACAGGCACAAATAGGGGAATATACTGCACCCCACTGTAACCCTAGGCAACCCAGAATTCACACCCTACACACTGTTACAATGATATTTATGTAAAATATGCCTTGTGGGGTTCGTTTGAAAGCTAATAATACATTGGTCAATAATATCATTCTGAATGTATGTGAGTATGAAGTATATGGAATTATAGATACTTGCTGATATTATGCTTTAAAGTCTGTGACTACAAGGTATTTTAACCAGGCATGTCAGGGGGAGTTGATAAACAGGCTTTCTCCAGATAAAGGGAAAAGGACAGAACCTCAAACCAGGTGCAACCAAATTCAGTGGGCTATTCATTTGCATTGGTGGTTGCTGAAAGAAAACACTTACATTGTAAAATTGCAGCAGGAAGCATTACACAAGAACAGACACCAGGGGACATCTTAATCCAGATGGAGTTGCCTCCAAGAGGAGACAGGAGACTGAACCCTTGGGGATCAATTTGACCTTTGAAACAAAGGCAGGCTTTGAAAAATAAAG
This sequence comes from Lepidochelys kempii, assembly GCF_965140285.1. Lineage (NCBI taxonomy): Eukaryota > Metazoa > Chordata > Testudines > Cheloniidae > Lepidochelys > Lepidochelys kempii. Next base: position 22,292,066 of record NC_136380.1, read on the forward strand.
ACACCCAGAAAAACAAAGGCATCCTTCACCTGAGGAGATAAGGAAAACCTGTGCCTTTTACTCTTTGGGGATCCTGGCAAAGAGTTAGCCGGCTATTGGGGGGAAAGTAAGGAAACTACCTCCAGCAAAGACTGTAGCTTGTTAAGTTAGGTCTCAGCCATTAGAAAACTTATTTTTACTTTTGTTTGTTTGTACCTATTTCTATATTTATTCCATCGACTTGGTATCACTTAACCTATGGCATGTTGTTAATAAACTTGCTTTATTTTTATGATAAACCAACTCAGTGCTGTATTTGGAAGGAAAGGTGTGTTTACCCCAGTTAAGTTAATAAGCTGCAATGGATTGACTCTTTAAAAGAGCAGAAAACTTAATATCTTCTGTGAATGTTCAGTGATGGGGGCTGTGCATTGCAGAAGAACATCTCTGAGGAGCTTGGGGACTGGAGTTTGCTGGTTGTTACCTGGTAGGTAAGGCATGGGTAGGTAAGGCATGAGAGCCTTAAGGAGTTTGCTGGTGAGGAAGACAGATTGGGGTGGCTGGGAGCTGAGACACAGTCTAATCTCCAGCAAAGCTCACTCTTGCTGACGCAGAGAGGTAACACCGTGGCTCACAGCTCTGGGTGTCCCCAGCAGCATATTACACTGGTGAAAAAGAATATGCAGGGAGCACTCCCACCATACACCAGACAGCTTGGGGAGAAAGAAAAACTCCTCATGCTCCGCCTGAGGCACAATTCGGGATAATGCTTTAAAGGAGCAATTAGGTCTTTCGTGAACAAGAGGAACAAAGTAGATATACTTGGACTTTAGAACATTTAATACATCTCACAAAATCGTAAAGGGTGACTCAGCTCTAAAAAGCGGCTATGTACGTGTGGCACTGTTAGGGGGCTTATTCCTTCACCCACTTACTTCCCTGGTCCTTTTCACATGAACAGAGGGCAACAATACCCAAAGTCCAAAGGTGCAAACAATTCAATGTTTATTGGGGTGAACTTCCAGCAAGCATGATTCCAGTTTCCTTCCTTAGTGTCCCCCTTCCCAGCTCTGACACCACAGAGCCTTACACCTGTGTCCCTGTTCCCATTCCTGCCCTTAGCCAAACATGATTCCAATTTCCCCACTCCCATTCCCATTTCCCCCTTTAGCAAAACATGATTCAAATTTCCTTACCCCTGTTCCTATCTCCCCTCCCCACACCCACCCACCCACTTCCTGATTGTCTGCAGACTATATAGTAAAACTTGAGTTCCGCTTAGCTATACCTGAACCAATCATTTTCCTGAAATTTAACTAACCAATCCTAACGTATTGTAACATGACTATGTAACCAATTATATCCCACCACCTTAATTAGTTTACATTCAGCAAAATTAATTATACAGCAGACAGAAACAATCACAGAACCAGACAGAGATTATACAGACACACAACAGCAAAATGGGAACTATAATGACAAAACAATACAGAAGTGAGGATTTCACATCCCAGCTATTGATAAGTGAGTTCTTGCCAGACAGGATGCTATCAAACAAAGTTTCCTTTTACATTTTCTAGGCACTTCCCTTTCTCTGGAGGTGATAGGCATTATCAGGACAGGAGTGTATTCCTAACAGCCCAATAGCACCTTATTTCAATGTGACTACTTTGGAATGTGAGGATGTGACCGGTCGCTTCCCAGCTTATGGCTGCCTCTGCTGCTTAGCCAGAGGCCTTAGCCTAAAAACAGGGCATCAGACTGTAACAGTAAGAGAAGGACCTTACACTGGCAGACAGTGATTTTGATTCTTTCTTTTATACCTCTATAACTAGCCAAGTGATAAGAATACATCTAATCCTTCTTGTGCATCATCAGCAATATTTACCAACTCCCATTCAGTTCACATATGCAACCCTATTTCTTGCAGTGGGATTGCACAAGTGCCACTGAGGAACCTCTGTAATTATTGATGATCTGTGAGAAGGAAAGAACCCAGCTTAACACTCAGGGTCCAGACTGAGTTAGCAGGGCTGAAAATACACATTAGAAATTACACTGGTTTACTTGTAAACTAAGGGTATTTGATATGAAATACTGTGAGAAAGAAACATAGAACCTCAGTACCTGCACTTGAATTGAAACAATTATTTGAATAGGCTTAGAGAGAATAGTGTTGGACCAGTGGTGAGCTGGAGCCAGTTCGCACTGGTTCGCTAGAACCAGTTGTTAAATTTAGAAGCCCCTTTAGAACCGGTTGTTCTGCGAGGGACAACCGGTTCTAAAAGGGCTTCTAAATTTAACCTGCCAAAAGTGGCGCCTTAGGCGCAGACTCCATGGGCGCTCCAGCCCTGGAGCACCCAAGGGGAAAATTTAGTGGGTGCAGAGCACCCACTGGCAGCTCCCCGCCCCACCCCCGGCCCCAGCTCATCTCTGCTCTGCCTCCTCCCCGAACGTGCCGCCCCGCTCTGCTTCTCCGCCCCCCGAGGCTTCCCGCGAATCAGCTATTCACGCGGGAAGCTGGGGCGGGCTGAGAAGCAGGCCGCAGCTTCCCACTCAGGCCCAGGGAGACGGAGGTGAGCTGGGGCAGAGGGGTGCGAGGAGGGCCGCCCGCGCCACAGCAGGTAACCCGGGGGGGAGAACCACTCCCCGCCCCAGGTCACCTCTGCCACCCTCGGCCTTAGTGTGAAGCCGCCGCCTGCTTCTCAGCCCTCCCAGGCTTCCCGCCGAACAGCTGATTCGTGGGAAGCCAGGACGGAGGGGGGAGGGGAGACATGGAGAAGGAGAGTGGGGCGGCGCATTCGGGGAGGACGCGGAGGGGCGGGAGCTGGGGCTGGGTGCGGGGCAGGGAGCTGCTGGTGGGTGCTCTGCACCCACCAAATTTTCCCCATGGGTGCTCCAGCCCCGGAGCACCCACGCAGTCTGCACCTAAGGCGCCACTTTTGATGTGATCAGTGGGGGAGCGGCTGCTCCCCCTGCTCCCTACCTAGCTACACTCCCCTGCCCCTAGGAGTCAGAGGGACCTGCCGGATGCTTCCTGGGAGCTGCCCCAGGTAAACACCTCCGGGACTCCCCACATTGCGCCCCAGCAGGTGCCTCTGGCTCTTAGGGGTGGGGTGGGCACCCACTACGGTGGCCCACAAGACCCTCCTACCCGGTTCTGGGGGCAGTCAGGGGATAGGGGAGGGGGAGTGGATGGGGCAGGGGTCCGGAGTGGGGGGCGTCAAGGAACGTGGAGGGGTTGGATGGGGCAGTAGTCCCAGGGGGCAGGGGTGGGCAATGACCCCCTCATGGGGTGAGGAGGGAACCCGTTGTTAAGCTTTTGGCAGCTCATCACTGTGTTGGTCTATTACTGTTGTTCTTGTTATCTGCATTACTGTAGCACCGAGAGCTCCCAGCTGAAATTGGGGTCCCATTGTGCAAGACGCTCTACAAATACTAGACCAAGGGTGGTCAAACTGTGGCTCATCAGCCACATGCAGCTCTTTTGCAGTTAAAGTGCGGCTCATGGAGACACCCCCCCATATTCTTCCCCCTTCTCTGCCTATCAGACTGGGGGGAGAGCTCAGGGCTTCTGCCCTGCGGCAGGGTGGTGGGCTTAGGGACTCCTGCCAGAGATGACTATTACCTGCTGAGAGTCGGGGGGGGGCACAATTGAAAGGTTTGCCCCCCAAAAGCTTGAGTCATGCCCCCCAGGCATGCCCCCCTCTTACCCTCAGCAGCCCCCACCGTGTGTTGCTTCTGGCTTCTACCCGGTGGGGATGGAGGTCTCAGGGCTTCAGCAGGAGCGGGACTTCAGCCCGGAGCCTTGGCAGGAACCTCCCCCAGGGCTGAAACCCCGAGCTGTGGCAGATGCGCCCTGGCTGTCGAACTGCTGAAAATTGCCATTTGTGGCTTGGATGGTCTGTAAGTTTGGCCACCCCGAACTAGACAGTGCTCCCACAAATAGATAAAACAGAAGCACAGGTAGGTGAAGTAACTTGCTCAAGGCCACACAGTAGGTCAGTAGCAGAGTCAGGAATGGAACTCAGGTCTCCTGATTCCCACTCTAAGCATCAGACCACACTGTCATCATGTAAACTAAAAACTGGCTAAAAGATTGGAAACAACAGTTAATGATAAAAGGCAGGGTATAGAGTTGGGTGGAGGTGTCTAGTGGTATGCTGCAGGGGTAGGTGTTTGGACTGGTCTTATTTAACATCCTAATTAATGAACCTGGATGAGGGAATAAACAGCACACTTTCACAGTCGCTCATAAATTTGGAAGAAGTGAAAACACCAGTTAGAACAGAAAACTAATACAAATTGACTGAGACTGCAAACAATGGGCATTCACCTTGGAAATATGAAAGCTAATACCTCAGGGAAAAAAATCAAACACACCTATAGTCAGTGGGAGGGAAAAACCTGAGACGTATTGATCCTGAAAGAGACCTAGAGATGATAGCAGGCAACAAATTAGACTTACGAAGAAAGAGTAGGGAGAAGGGTAATATCAATGTCATCTTGGTGGACATGTCTCTACCACTCATGGCTCGTCCCATAAAGACTTCCTGTCAATAGTGTGTGTAAGCATGCTGAATCACAAGGCACGTAACACTCCAGAACTGGAGAAAATATTGGAAACTAGTCCCACAAGCTCAAGCAACAACCAGGAGAATATGGCTTCTTCAGAAACAGTGGCTGTTGCAGCTACCCATACTGTGGATATCAAGTATCCATTGGAATAGATGCTCTGTTTTGATGTTCACTCTGAGTTGGTATTCACCTTCCCTTCTATCCAAGTGACCAGAGGATGGGAAATGTCACTGGTTTCACCTTGGGCCCTTTTGATGAGGGCAGCCCATGTTTCCAATCTCAGCCCATGTTTCCAATCAAATTGGGCCCTGTAGGTGGGGCAAAATATGAATAGTTTCTGCCATTTTCTCCTTCTTTTCTTTCCATTACAGAAAAACCCAGGGTAAGAGCAGATACTGCTTTATGTACACTTCCTGGAGCAGGGATAGGCCTCTGGCTGTGAAGGTGGAGAAAGCAGGGACAAAAATCAAGAGGAGTGTAACAGACTAGCAGTGTTTTCCTGAAACAACCCACTTCAACAGCAAATGTTGACCCTGCCAGAAAAAGGTTTTATGGATTTTGCTGAGTGAGACAGGTAACTCAAAACCTCACTGGATGAGAGACAGGATATAGCTAGTGTATGGATGCAGCACTCCTCAGGGAGGAACTCTAGGAACAGCCAAGACTAGAGGGGGAAAGTTTACACTGCTCCATTATTTTACTGTTTCTTTTCTTTGTTAATAAAGCCAAACTTTAGGAAAGGGGAAACTTAGACCTTTACAGAGTGTGAACTGTGTTTTTAGAGCAAGTGACGAAAGAACCACGTCACTGGCATTACAACTGGTATAGGTAATAAAGGAAGTCAGAGTATACCCGATCAGCCCTGTAATGGTGAATCCAAAGGTGCAGAGATCATTGATACACGTAGGTGTATAGGAACAGGGTAGTATTCCTTTAAACAGCTACTGAATGCAAGGTACTCACAATCTGTTTAAAGGGATATTAACCTCTCTATATCTACAGCAAACATTCTTAAAACAAGTATAAAATTCTTGTTGGTAAGGCGTGATTAATAAAGAATTAAAGGAGAATAATATATAAAATCAATGCCAGTCAACATGGGTTTACAGAAAATAGATCCTGTCAGACTAACTTGATACATTGTTTTGGGGTGAGATTACAAGTTTGATTGATGAAGGTAATGGTGTTGATGTAATATATTTAAACTCCTAAAGGCTTTTGACTTGGTACTACATGACAGTTTGACTAAGAAACTATAGACTACAAAATTAATATGACACACATTAAATGGTTTAAAAGCTGGCTAACTGATAGGTCTCAACATGTAATTATAAACAGGGAATCACCATCCAAAAGGTGTGTTGCTGGCGGAGTCCTGCAGGGATCGGGTTTTGGCCCTACGCTATTTAACATCTTTATCAATGACCTGAAAGAAAACATAAGATCATTACTGATAAAGTTTGCGGATGACACCAAAATTAGGGGTGTTGGTAAATAATAAAGAGGACAGAGCTATCTGGATCACTTGGTAAACTGGGCGTAAGCAAACCATATGGATTTTAGTATTACTAAGTGTAAATGTATATATCTAGGAACAAAGAATGTAGGCCATACTTACAAGATGGGGGACTGTATCTTGGGAAGCAGTGACTCTATAAATGATTTGGAGGTCATGGTGGATAATCAGCTGAACAGAGTCTTCCAGTGCAACTCTGTGGCCCAAAGGGATAATATAATCCTTAGATGCTTGGATAAGAATCTCAACTAGGAGTAGGAAGGTCATTTTACCTCTGTATTTGGCACTGGTGCCACTGCTGCTGGAATAGCGTGTCCAGTTCTAGTGTCCACAATTCAAGAAGGATGTTGATAAACTGAAGAGATTTCAAAGAAGAGGCATGAGAATGATTGGAGGATTAGAAAACATGCCTTAGAGTGATAGACTCAAGGAGTTCAATCGATTTAGTTAAACAAAGAGAAGGTTAAGGTGTGACTTGATCATAGTTTATAAATGTGTACGTGGGGAACAAATATTTGATAATGGGCTCCTCAATCTAGCAGAGAAAAGTATAACAAGATCCAATAGCTGGAAGTTGAAGCTAGACAAATTCAGACTGGAAATAAGGCATACATTTTTCACAGAAGGGTAATTAGCCATTGGAACACCACAATTTACCAAGGGTTGTGGTGGATTCTCCATCACTGGCAATTTTAAAATCAGGAACGAATGTTTTTTTAAAAAAAAGATATGGTCTCGTTCAACAGGAATCATTGTGGGGAAGTTCTATGGCCTGTGTTATATAGAAGCTCAGACTAGATGATCTGGCCTTTGCATCTATGAAAGAGCCAAAAAGACGTGTCCACTTATTTATGATAAAAGCCTCTTATAATGTATTAAAATCATACATATTGAACATACATGCACATTTAATGTTTCATAATACAATACCAACTATATACTATTCCTAGATAAAAGTCCCATGCAGTTTACACTTCAAATTCCAGACCAAGCATTAAATAATAATGTTACTTTTATATTTTACAGCATTAGCTTCCCTGTGACTGGATCAGCAGCAGCAACAGCTGATAAAAGGTATAGAGGTTTTTACTGTTAAATTTTACTTTTCTACCACTAGATGGCAACTACTTAACTCTCTGACAGCATTGTAGAAAATATACAAAAAGCAAGTCCCACAAGTCTTTTCTAAACAGATTGCACTGGCACAGTTTCATAATATTTCTTTTCTAAATTTACCTAAAAGCTGGCTGATACTTGGCTCAACTCATGATGATATTAGCACAGAAAAACTTGCTAAAATACAGCACACAGTTTAAATCCAGGAACCACTTCATTCTAACAAATCACACAAGTAGGCCAGTAGTACGTACATAACCTTTTCAGCCTAACATCCCAACATATTACAAAAAAGTCAACAGGTCACAATCTATACTTTAGGGGCAGTTTCTCCATCTTGTTTCCTCCTTTCACGGTGCTCAGGTGGCGCACAGGGATCAGAAAATATCTACAAGTCTCCTCCAGAGGATTCCCTCACCATAGAGCATGTCCCCGTTTTTTCCCACAGGTTGGACAGCGCTGAGGTAGTACAACATGAACCCCCACCCCCCACTCTGTGTAAATATGCTGAGACAATGCTAAATATGTGGTAAAAGTACACAGCACCAACGTACCTTCAAAAGGCCTGTTTCCCTATCAGAAACGTGAGACACATCCTGCCTGAGACTTTGACAGAGACCTAGATCCTCAAGGGAACTTAGGCCTCTAACTCCCATTGGGCGTTAGGCACTGTGATGGGGTGCCTCCCCCGCACTGACCCTGAGAGGGTTAAAACCAGCCTAGGGAGGCTGAGCAGCAGGCAGCCAAAGGAGTGGCTTCAGTGGAAACGGCCAATTAGGGTGGCAGTTGCAAACAATTAGGGCGGCGACTGGACCAGCCAATCAGGGCCCAGCCGGCCCATATAAAAGGAAGCTACAGCCCACAGAAGCAAGTAGTCTGCTGCAGGAAGTCCTAGGGAGAAGACTAGCTTCCTCGAGGGCTACAGAGGGACCAGCACCTGGGGAAGAGCAGGTGCTAGTAAAGACTGGGGGAGCTAAGGAGAGCTCCTGACAGGCTGCCAGAACTTACAGCCTCGAGGCCCTGAGAAGAGGGCAAAGGAGCTGAAGCCAGAACCAGAGGCAGGCACAGAAGGAACTGAGGCTGTGGGGAAGTGGCCCAGGGAATACAGACAGTGGACTGGAAGGAAGAGGCAGCAGGAAGTTGCTATTTTCAGGGTCCCTGGGCTAGGGCCCAGAGTAGTGAGCGGCCTTGGCCCTTGTCCCCCACTAACCGCTGAAGGAATGGTCCTGCTGGGGACTGCCAACCTGCTGCGAGGAGTGGCTGGACTTTTGTCAGAGTTCCCCCAAAGGGGGGGAAAATGGCTGGCAACACGGCCGGCTGGCTGTGCCACAAAGCAGACGTCAACACAAAGGAGCTGAAACGGGTCTGCAGGCAGAGGTGAGGATGGGAGAGCTACCACCACCTCAGAGTGCACCTGTTAGGACTGAACTAATTCCTGAAACATCCAGCAGGAGGCACCAGTGTGGCAAGTTACCCTGTGACAGATACCTAAGCACCTCTGAGGATCTGGGCCAGTAAACCTAGTTCTACTTTCACTTATACTAGCGTTATTCAGGAGTAAATCCTCTGACTGTGATCGAGTTATGCTGTTTTAAGGACGATTAGAATCAAGCCTATTATTTTCAACTTTTCTTGAGCCAAATAATGTGAGATCCAAATAAGCTGTAGTCCTCCTGGTTGTGGTGATCTAATACACCAGAAAGGACTTGGAATAAAATCCATTCACACTTTATTGGTGATGTAAGTTTAATGGCTGTTTTGTTTTATTTTTTTTTTCTGTAAGATACAGGAATTCCAGCCCTGGTCTTCCTGATACTGCAATATTCGAGTGACTGCTGGAGGGGGAAATTTGCTGAGCTTTCCCAGAATTGGACTTTGGAGCAATGCTAAGGACATGTGTCTGAAAAGATTAAAGACTATTGGAGTAATCTAACTTCACAGGAAGATCCTTTGGGTTGGAAACTACTTAACAAGCTGTCTGATCAAGGTTAACATTTTCAAAGATTACTAGGGGATTTAGCCATTCATCACTTTTGAAATGAATGGGGAAGTTCAGCTTTGAAAATCTGCCTTACTAGGATTCCCCCCCTCCCGCCCCCCAAGATCTATGCTTTTTCCTGTTTTTTAGGAAGGAAGTAGGGCTTTGAAGACTGATTGTTTGGAGTCTACAATTCTGCTTGATGCAATGGGCCTCCCTGAAGCACATCTAAGTTTGTTTCTTCAGGGATGCCTTTCCCAACAGATAGCTATAAATATCCAATGCAGAATCAGCTGCTGTCTCTGCTACACCGCAGAAAACAAAAGCTAAGTTGTCCTCACTTTTTGCTGAACCATCTCTGGACTCTGATTAATAAGATTTTAAGTCTTTTGCCCTCAAGGATACCAAATGACAAACTCCCCCCGCCCCCGACCAGTTTTCTGTGCCTTCTCACAGATAGTTGCCCAAGGAGGATTGGTAATTAGATATGCATGTAGCAACCATAGGTGACTGATGCACTCTCTTGTCAGATAATCTCAATACTGGAACACCAAATTTTAGGCATTGTAGCCTTAATCAGCGGGTCCTCATTCAGGAGACTGGGTAAAATAGGCAATACTAAACTTTGTTGCAGTGTTGCCAGAGTGGAATAACGGTACAACCATGTGATTGAGATTAGTTGGAAGAGTAAAAACCACTAGTTCTACACGGGGCATCATTTCAAGAAACTCCATAATATCAATGCTGGAGTTGGTGGTGATCTTTAGGGTAAAGAGGCTTGGCTAGTATTCCTTCCAGAATGGGAATCATCTTCTGGGGGTGAGTCCATTGTCTTAGTCCATAGAGTCCTTGGAGATGTGTAGGGAATCTTTGACTTCTCAGTGTCCTCCAGAGTTCAGACTTCTAGTTACTCTTATTTCTCCTCACCTTCCTCAGGCAGCTAAGAAATCAGAGTTGGAGAATGCATCAATATAGTTAAAGCAGCTTAACATTAACTACCTAGATATAAATTAGTCCATACCATGAATGCCAAATAATTTTATATGACCCTATGAATTCACACACTGCAGATGAAAACAGCACATTTGGCACACCCAAAGGCAAGAAGGACACCATGGTGGGACTTAGCCCTGACACATCAATGCATGTTGCTCTGGTACCATTATCATAGCTCCTCGGTCCTGACATATAGGAATCTACAGATTTCTTTGGAGCTGTCAGTGGGCTGCTTTGGAACTATTAAATCACATCTGTGCTGAAGTGGGTGACATTGATGCAGCGTCTCAACTGCCAATTGGTTCAAAGTATCTTCAAGAACTCCTTCCTCCGCTTCTTTGTGTCAGATTTGGGCTACTTGATGGGAGGCCAGTGAAAAGACCAGGTTGTGATGGCTCCTCCAATATCATTAGATGTCTAACTACCAGACGGCATCAACAAAACCATTTTAGTATGAAACTGAGGAGGAGGAGAAATAGTGGTGGTGCCCAACTTACAATTTTTAGCTCAGTGGTTAGAGCACTAACCTGGAATGTGGGAGAGCCAGCTTCAATTCCCAGGTTTATGCTCTAACCACTGGACTACAGAGTCATTCTCATGCTCTCTATCTGGCCAATGACTATTTGAGTATTTATTCACAGTGGAACAGATGCTGGGACAGAGCGAGAGGGAGAGAGACAAACATAGAGTGTGAGAACAGCTCCACAGTCCAGCGGTAGGAGCACTCACGTTGGAGGAGATAGACCCTGGGCCCATTCCCCCTACTCCAATCACTCTTTCATTATTTAGCCACAGCTTCAACAAGAGAGATTAAGGAAACCCCACATCAGACTATCCCATAGCTCAGTGGCTAGTGCACTAACCTAAGAGCGGGGAGACCACCTGTTCAATCCTTTCAGTCCCTCAGGCAGAGGGGGGAAGTGAAGCAGTATCTCCTACCTCCCAGGTGAGTGCTCTAATCACCTGGCTAACAGTTACAAGACAATCACTTCTGCCCCCTTGAGTTTGAATGGGTCCCAATCTGGTAGGTGGCCTCTGGATCAGGCCCCACTTGTGTCTTCAGCAGATGGATGCCTGTCTTCCCATGGTTTGTGCATCACTCTGCGGCTGAAGTGGGAGGTAGGTGTCCAGATATCAAGAGTGAGGCAGCACTATACGTGCCCAGTGGCAAACACTGAGCTGCTGAGGAAACTTTCACTCTGAAAATTTAGGCACTGAGTTTAGATGCCTACAGCATTCAGCAGGAGTTTTGTGCATCACAGTGGCCTGAAACTGGTGCCTAAAACATGGGCTTAGATGCCACACTCCTTTTGTGCATCCAGGCCTAGCAGCCTAAGCTCCACTGACTTTCAATGAGACTTAAGTGCCTAGGACACTTTTGAAAATAGGACTTAGGCATTTTTACCCTTAGCCTTTCTGTTTTCTGCTTTGCTTCTCTCAGCTGTAAGGGCCAAAGAAGCAGCAAAACGGATAGAATTGTATGAAAAGCATATTAGTCGAGGGGTAGTCCTTTGAAGGAACAGAACAGTGGAAATGGGAAGTAAAAAAATTTGAGCCAAGCATCTGTTTTACTGAACTCAGGTACTGCATCTCCAGTCAGAAATTACTATAATGCAATAAAATAGTACAATCACAAACCCTACAATGTGATCACTTTAATGATGTCTGTAGGAACTTTATTGTATTTCTATATAAAAGCATTCAATATCTGTAATAACTGAACACAACCAATTAAAATAAGTATATAGTCAATAAATTGTAATACACCCTATAAAAGCATTATTAGAGGTACAGACGCAAACTGCCATGCACGATTTTATTTCTTCAATGTCTTATAATAGCCATCTGTTCCTTTTAAAAATTTAGTTACAATTTTGCTTATTGGACAAGTTTATTCTGATCTGAAAAAGAGTAAAGTTATTTGAAAATCGTTCTCTTTCCTTTATAAGTTTCATGAGGATAGATCATAATGCAAGAAAAAGATGGGGGGGGGGGAAGCAAACTTAGCATAGATATTCACACAAAGTACTGGACACCTGGTACTATTATCCAGTAAATTTTACTGCAATCCTACTAAAGTAATGGAACAAATATTCAGAGAACGTTTGTAATTCTCTAGGAGATAACAGAACCATGATAAATAAGCAGAAATGATTTATAAAGATAGAATCATGTTGTATTCTCTTACAAGGACCAGTCACTTGCTATCTGGGAAAAGGATGCCCAGGAAAGGGAAGCTTTCCCACTAGCTGGCTTTCCGGTGCTCTCCTACAGCTTCCTGATATTGAGGCAATCCCCTCCTTGCTTGGAGAGGACAGGGCTCATAACACTAATTCTTTTTCTAACCTACTTCCTGTGCTCTGCTGCCCTGCCACTGTAAACTATTCTCCTGCCTGGAGGTGAGAGAGCTCATAACACAAGATGGAGGTGATTTTGGTGGGAAAAGAGAAACACTTGAAAAACTTAGTGCAAGTCTACACTACAGTGCTACATCAGCGCAGCTGCATTGGTGCAGCTGTGCTGCCGTAGCATGTCTAGTGAAGACATAATTACTCCACCTCAGCAAGAAGAGTAAGCTATGGCAGCGGAAGAGCATCACCTGCCGACATAGCACCAGAGTGGACAGCGCGAAACTTGCGTCATTCAGGGGGAGGGGCTTTCACACCCCTCAGCAATGTAAGTTAGCTCAACTTAGCTGGTACAATAGATCTGCCCTTAGCAACTACCATCGGCTTGCTGTCCACTGAAAGGGTCTAGACACAGATTGTCAAAATGGTCTGCACCTAAGGACTCCTGGAGGAGTCCTTCCTGCTGCTGGACACATGGATAGGCTCCCCTTATCCCTCCCGCCTGCCCTGCAAGATGATCTACTGCTCATCTAGAGCTAGCTGAAAAATGTGCCCCACATCATCAGACACACTTGGGTGGAGTAATCCAGGTCTTTGTGACTTCAAATCTGGACTATTGCAACTCATTGTATCCATATGTGATCATTCTACCTCACCTCCTCAGCAACACCTAACTGCCCAGAAGACTTCAGCATGGTGCTCTTGCTAATTACTCTGAATCCCCGCAGAATACTGGGTCAGATTCAAGGTCCGGATGTTATTCTTCAATGCCCTCCATGGTACCTCCAAGATACCTCAGTGCTTGTCTCTATCATTGACACTGACAATTCTTAACAGTGAAGTGCTGTAAGAACTACAAAGTTGTCAACCTCAAAGGTGAAACTTACAGTGGGAGACAGGACTATCTTTGCACCAGGCCAACAGTTTGGAACTAATTAGTTGAGGAGACACAAATGGGCACAAGCCTAAAAATTAAAACTCACTTCCACAGTGTAATGTTCCCACATTGGCAATTATAAACAACAAAGAAGAGGGGAGGAAGAGGAGGAGGAAGAAATGAAGACAAAAAAGACAAGAGAGAGGAGGAAGAGAGGGCAAAGAGAAGGATTTTATTTTTAACAACAGCCCAAAGTTTCTCAGAGCATGTGAGGAGGAAAATTTAGATAACTGGCCTACTGAGATTTAAGAAATTATCTCTTGGGAGGTAACCAGATACTACAGTCATGGACAAAATCACCTCTCTGGCTAGCTTACTGCCTGTGCTCTCCCACTCTTGTCTTTCTATAAAAGATTCTTTATGTTGTCATATGAAAATGCTGTTTTTCTCTCTTCTTGGCAGCTGTCTTGGTGTTGGCTGGAGTAGAGGTGATTTTAAAGGGGGAAGCAATTTCAGGTTTATTGTACCTTTGGAGTGGTAATGCTATGATACTGATGTGAGGGTTTTATGAGGAGTCATTGTTTTGCTATTTGCTACATTTTATTATTACTGATGGAAGGTTTTCGTTTTCTCTCCCTCTCCATCCATGTGTAGCTTTTCAACCCACCATTTCAGACTCTGATTAGAGCTGGAATAGAGGATATAGCTACTACAGCCTGACAGGTTCCAATACATTCTTTTTTATTTTCTTTTTAATATTTCTCTTCTGTTTCATAGTAAACAACACAGTCTGTAATAGTAACGTTATAAATATGGAGAAGCATGAACCAATGTTTCTCAGTGAAGCCCTGTTAAATCAATTTTAGACTGACAGGATGCAATTTGGGTTTTAGTAAACTGCTTGATTCAGTGTCTCATGGAAACTTTCCTTCAAAATTAATATAAAGGGTCTTTTAAGTGAGCAGTATTACATAAAATTCAAACTGGCTAATGGATCACAAATTTACGATCATGATAAATGACAGTGTACAAGACTGGGGCTGAAAAGGTGGTGGGGTGTGGCTGGATTGGCATTAGGTTCAGTCTTATTAAACCCCTTTGTTAATTATATGGAAAAAGGGTTTAATGTATATCCATTAAATTAATAAGTTGGAGTTGCTGTGAAGCTAGCACATAACAAAGAGGGTTCTAGAGACATTGGAAATAAGATAATATTTAATTTAGAAAAAGGAAGACTAATGCACTGAGAAGGAAATCATTTGAAACACAGGTATAATTTCTCATAAGTAATTTCCATCTCTAATTTCCGTGACTCTATGATAATGAAACAAGCTGAATCAGATGATTTGTACATATACAACAATGACAGTTCAAACTAGTTAATTTAAATTATTTCAGATTATGTAACCATCAGAAGCATTAAAGGGCAATTGTGCATTTTTTCAACTGGTTGCAGACAATCCTTTCAAAAAGGGCTTTGATACAGGGGAATACCATTAACTAAACCTAATTGAAAAGATAGAAGCAGATGAAAGGAAAACAGATTTAATAAGTTTTTCTATCATGCTGCTTAATTACCAAGTGTTTAAACTACAGCTGAAATTTTGCCAGCCTGCTGTATAGTACCTTCTCCCCCACTCACTCCTGAAATAAAGTTGTTCTGGATCCTTTGACATCAGAATTATTTCAGTAACAGATTGGTATCCACCAAATTCTACACTTGGTTACAGACCCACGACTCCAAGTAAAGTCACTGGGAGCTGCATGAACTTGCCCCTATGCCTTTACTGCATATATAAAGTGCACAGCTTTGACTGCATGTGGCAGAATTTGTCCCTATGTCTTTACTACAGGGTTAAAATGAAGGGCTTCCCAGAGGTTTTTGGGAACGTGGGGCAAAATGTGATACTGAGGCTCCCAACCCCTAAAAAAAAATCAAGTGTGAAAAACTCTGAGAGGAGGCAGTGGGAGGTGGGGGGGTTTGGAGAGCAAGCAGCCCAGCTCTGTACTCACCCCACAGTGATGACTCGTGTGCCACGGGGCTGGGCCTTGGCCTGGTTCCCTGCTGTGAGCATTGCAACTTGGTACATGGGGTCTCACTGTTTGGTCATGATGGAGGGGTGGCCTGGTCAAACATGAGTGACATTGCAACCACGTGCACCAGGTCACAATGCCACTCGGTTTGGGGGCCCACTCAAACAGAGGGCTCAGGGCAAGCTGCCCCTTTTGCCCCCTCCTCTGGGGGCTGCTGCAGAAGGGGACATTCGTGTAAGGTGGAGTGAGCTTTATTCATATACAGATTTCTTCATTAATAATAAAGGAAACAAAAATACTGACCAAATTAATGTTTGCATCAGTATAACTTTGTCCAAGTTTTCCTTGGTGTGAAAATTCATCTTTTACATCCAAAGTTTCAAGATGCTGAAAAACTAGCACATAATTCAGAAGAAGGCACCTTATATTGTATTCCTGGCAAAACCTCTATCACACTGCTTCCTTATTATAAGAAAACAATGTCAACTCTAACATGTTCAGATCTGTGTGCATTTATTTTTATATTGCTGTCATGTAAATAAATTGTCCACATGGACAATCTGATAATTGGATTTTGGATGTTCACCAGTGAATTTCCTAAAATATTTCAATGCTCAGAAATATACTAAAAATTTGATCTTGTGCTTATTAAATTCAATGTTAACACCACAATTATATGACTGAGAATATATTCTCATCTCAACACGTTATTTCCCGCTGCACAGAATTGCAGACCTTGCACTGAAATTTCTCATGCTTTATTCTTAGCACAAAGTTCAGTTTTGCATAGAAAGTATGGTGAAATTCTGTTTGGCTGTTTCTGAGCTTCTGGAATGTCATCCTTAAAAGGGCTGTGTTTTTATTTTAGTTTTTCAGACACACCTTTTGGCTTCTGTTTAAAACTTCAGACTTGCCATGAATTTAAAATGTAGACTGGTGCCTTTGGCATGGTTTGAGAAATGTGATTTTGGAATAACAAAATCAAGGGGAAAAAATCTCACACTGGAATTTCCATTCATTCTTTTTAACAGCCACAAGAGGGTGCAATTCTAGATACATTAAATTCAAAAGAAACCAATTAAGAATGTCTGACAAGCCAATGTAAATTTTGGTGTTGATTCTTCCTGCACCCTGGCTATTCGTCCATCTTTTAATTTGATCCTCCCATGTTTATTTAAATGTATGATGGTTATATTCTCTCTCTCTCACTTTTTGCAGTTCAAATTTCTGCATGAGTGTGGGGAATGCACTTCACAGAACATGATGCCATGTGCAAATGTTGGTCCCGGCTCAATAAAGCACACAAATATGGTGCGACAGTTTGAGGACTCTCCCTGTGTACACATGATGAATTCTGATTCGTTTTATGAACTCTGTGTATAACTGTAACCCTTAGTGTCTATAGAATCACCCATCTGCTGATAAGGAAAAAATCACATATCATACCTCTCTTTGAAAGCAGCTACAGAACAATCAAAAGATTATTTAACACTGAATGAGTCTGCCCTGTAGAACAATGAATATGTTAAAGAGATTGGCAAAATCAGTTTCTCCCCAGGTTGTCTATGGGGGGGTGGGGAGGGTCTGAAACAATGAGAAGTGCACAGCAGAAAAGGAGAACAAAGAAAGATGTTAGAAGCCGTTGTTAAAAAGGCGTATGCAAACTCAGCAAGGGGGCAGCTGTTGACTGCCATACCTGAACAGACTTGCAGTCTGGGAGCATGTGTAATTCTGTGGACAAATTAATGATAGAAAGGTAAGGGAAGTATCCTTTGATTTGTAAAAATCTACGGAATCATAAATTTCAGTGGTGTCACTCTCTGAAATCCTTGTTTTTACTTTGATCTTGATCATTTTTAGGCATCAATGGGGAGATGAAGAGTACTCATTAGTAGCTGAATCTTTGGAGAATACCACTGTGGAGAACCTGGTTAAACACAAAGCTCAGTGGGTACCTTGTATGCTACGAGATGTACATTCATAAACTATATTTGACAAGGTTAGAGAGGAAGTACATTGAGCATCAGGAAAAAGTTGAAGATGCTGGGACAAGTGCCAGCTGTGGGCGAGACTCACCTTAAACCATGGCATATGTTTCAAGGAGAACACCTGCTTCTTCTGCAGTAAGCCAGAAGCCCCAAGTCATCCATTAAGGATAGTTTCAACATGTGAGACAGGTAAGAAACTGTATGAAGCAGTCACTCTTAGCAAAACCATGGAATAGAAAGTAAAGTAAAGTGGGTGCATTGAACCAAAAGACACCCATGCATAAGACATTGTGCATCCCATCAAGTACTATACCAAGAACATATGTAATGTGTTGCATCAAAAGTTAAAAGCAATAGAAACAAATACTGATTTTACTAGTGCAAACTATGCAACTCAGCTGGAGTTCACAAAAAAGCAAAATGCAAACTAAAGCCCATCTTGCACTGTCTTCCTAAATCAGCACTTACTGACATTATGACCAGTCCCTTATGTCAACAAAGGACTTTCAGTGTAGCAATAACAGATGGTATGGCTGAGGTACAAGCTCCTTGACAAACCAGAAACTGTTAATATGTGCTAAGATTTTACTGAACACTTCATTATGAAGCTACAGAGAAAACACTGGATCTTTGACGAAGTCCACCTTGTGTTTGACACGTATGCAGAGGAATCAATTAAAAATATTCCCAGGAAGAAGAGATTCCAAGGAATTGCACCTGTCCAATACAAAATCATTGACAGTACAAATATTACCACTGACACAAGGAAGAAGCTACTTTGCATGCCATCAATGCCGCTCAGAGAAGTGCTACTCAATACTGGATTTTTGCACAAGACACAGATGTTCTCGTGCTCTGTGTGAGATGGTACCTTAACTTCCATGAGAGTCTGTTTTTGTGCCTGCTATTGGAGAACAGAATCACTGTATAATCCTCAGAAATGTGTTCCTCTTGGACCATTTAAAGCTGCCGTGCTGCCAGGACCTTTCAGGGTGTGACACAACTGGAAGATTGGCTGGAAAGACCTTATTGGAAGGCATTTGATTCAGCCTCCGAAGATTCTACTCACTCTGAAGGTGATCAGAACAGCCGAGACAGTCACTTTTAAGGTCATAAATGCGTGGAAGGCATTCATATGCCAAGTTAACCATTTGAAGACCAACATTGTGACACTTGCAGAACTACATTGGTGGATGTTTTCCAAGAAGCAAACAGAGAAAAATTGCCACTGACAAGGGATGCATTTATACTTGCTATCAGCAGGGCAAATTATCAAGCAATGGAATGGCTCTTAGATGATCAAGTGCACCCAGAACTATTCTCTCCTATTGGGCATGGATGGGTCTTGCAGGATGGACTGATCACATCAGTTATGTGTGAAATACTTTGCTCTCCCAGTCAATCCTTCAATTAATCAAAAGCTGGTGTGCCAAGACCAGATGCTCAACACTCTGCAAATGCTTGGCCAGCAGCCTGCCTTGTACAGAGATGTGCGGATGAGGCTCAGGGTGACAACGCATCATGCGGTAGTACCCTACATGGAGACAAGACTGATGATGACTTGGTTCAATAAATGTTTTCTGTCCTATATGTCAAGGCTAACTTCCCTGGGATTACCACAGATCAATGCCTTTTTTATGTAAGCAATGCATCCCTGTATTAAGTATAATTTTAAAAAGTGGATTTTTAAACATTTTCTCGAATATATAGCCACATAATTGTTCTAGGTTTGTCACATTTGGTACCAGTGTGTTTATGAGAGAAAGGGCTTTTGAATGATACCAAACTCGAACCATTTCCGACAACACTGTATTATCAAAATTTCCACCAACTGGAGGACCTGGAGCTGAGAGGCGGGAGTTGGGGGCAGCGAGTCCCCCTGCCATGCCACAGAGGGTGACACCATTGAAATTATGATTCTGTAGATTTTTATGCATCAAATGACACCTCTTATCCTTCTATCATTAACCTGCCCACAGAATGAAATTTTACTACACTGTGCTCCCCGATAAGGAGAGTTTGTTGCAGGGACAGATAGAGAGACCCTAAAAGCAGAGCAGGAGGAGAAGAGGGACCCTCAGAACCAAAATCCAAAAGGCTCTTCATGTGGCGAGGAAGGAGGGGTTTGTATTTTTTGCATGAATCTGTAAATCCATTTTCTTTATGAATAAAGTGTGTGTTTAAAAAGGTACTTTGCAAAGCCTCCAACTTGGTTGCTGTCACTGGTCCTCAAGAGATTAAACTGTAACCCAGAGTAGTCCTGAGGTGGGAGCTCTGGAAAATGTGATTAAGCTATCAGAGAGACTTGGGGGCTCTGCACTGGTTTTGGGACAGCTGAATGGTAGGGTCCCATTTGCAAGAAGGGATACCAGACAGGGAGTCTACATCCCAGGTGTGAGCCTGAGAGGCCAGATCCAGTGCCTGAATGTTGCTCCAGGCTTGCAGGATCCAACACAGCAACCTAGTGAGCGTCCAGCAGGGGAAGATCAATCTGTTCTGAGACACATAGGCTTAAGTCCATGCCTATTCAGGAAAGCACTTAGACATGTGCTTAATTCACAGTATTCCCAACCGCAAGATATCAGAAACCATGTGTCAGACCTCAAAAAAAGAGTTTGGCCCCAAATTCCATGAGACTTAAAAAAAAAAAAAGATTGTGTTTTTTCACTGCCCCTGCCCAGCCCCAGTGTGTGTGTGACAATTAGTGTTGCCCACTCTTCCGAAGGTGTTGTGTAAGGTGATACTGCCTCCCCTGCTCAGAAATTAATCCTGCCCCCAACCTCCAAATCAATCCTGTGCCCCTAGTCTTCACATCAGTTCTGCCCCCATCATTTCAGCCCCACTTCACAGCCTCACCTCTGTTTGCCTTGGAAGGGGGCTCTAGCAGGGTTCTCTCCCCCCCTTCAAGAGTAGGTGTTGCTGGGGGCCAGGAGCAGAGGAACTGTCCTGGTCCCTTTGCTCACAGGAGGAAGGGAGGGAGAAAGAGCAGAATCACGGTCCCATCCCTATTGCTCAGAGTAAGAGGGGTGAGAGCTGCCCTGAGCTACTGGACTCTCTAGCTCCCTCCTCTCCTGCGAGAATGGCTTCAGGTTGCTGAGGGTGGGCAGGAGAGTGACAGAAGTCTTCCTACAGCAGCTATGATTGGTTGCTCAACTCCAGGAGGCAGGCAAAGCAGCCAATCAGAGGGGATTTTCCCCCCAGGTAGGACTCAAATTCACTAGCAAGATAGAGATTCTTGCATCATCACTATCCAGTCTAACCAAAATCCTGTTACTTGTGGGGGGAAAAAAATCACAAAAGTTGGCAACACTGAAGCTGGAGCATGTGCTTAAGTCCCATTGACTTCAAAGCAACTAAAACATGTGCCTACGTGCTTTCCTGGATAGGCAGATGTATCAGGGACTCACCGCATCCTCTGTCCAACCCTGCCTCATTTTCCCCCTTTCTAAGAAACAAAACTCCACAACTGGGGCTTCTGAAGAGCTCTCCTGTTCATAAATTGTATAGTCAATTGCTTGACTACACTTTGGTTCGTTATGAAATATACTCAAGATACCAAATAACCAATGTCAATCAGGTGTGTTAATATGGTACAGGAAAAAGGTTCAAAGAGCAGTCCTATGGGGCGATGTTATATTTACCTTACGCAGAAAATGTGGTCCCCAAAGTTACCTCCCAAAAGCCATCTTTTTATACCCTATTTGTTTACCACTACAAGGTACGATATATATCACCTGAAACTGGATTAAATTAATCAGCTTTTCACCTTGTTTGTTTCTGGTACCATGGCATATCCCTTTGTCTTTTGTTCTGAACTCATGCATTCCAGGTCATGATGCAGCATTATCCTTGTTCTGGGTGTATGCATTCTAGGTACTAAGGGATGTGAAAACACCGCCTAGGTTTGCGTGTTACCCCTTTTCTGTTCCCAAGAGGAAATAATCATATGTCCTGATACTGAGAGTTTTCCTGTCTACTCAACCCAAGGCTTACTTCAGCTAATGCAAGATGTTATGGAATACTTAGCATAACATTAAGAATTATAACAAAGGTACAGGCCTATATAATTGCTATACTAATGCTTATATGTGTGCTTAAATGCTCGGAATATGTATTGCGGGTAGTGTTAACAGCATAATAGATGTGTGCTAATCAACACTCTCCTTTAGGGGCTCTGGTTTATTAACACAAAATAACAGTTTAACTCAAAGCTAGACTCTCCCAGGCTTCTTCTCTTGGTTCACCAGTCCATTATATCCTTCCCATGCTCAGAGTCTATTTTGTCCCTCAGTCACTCCTCATTGCCTCTTAAGGTTTTTGCTCTTGCCCCTCACTGACTTTCCCCCAGCTGGCTGTGAGAGAGCTTCTTTCCCAGTCCACTCTAATCAGAGGTGAAAGTAACATTAAGCATTTACAGACATGGGGGCCCAGCTCCGGGCCCCAGAAGGGGCGGGGCCTCGAGTGGAAGAGGCAGGGCTGGGGGTCAGCCTCCCCCAGGCAGCCCATCTGCGCTGCCTGGCCTGTGGTAGCAACGGTGGCAGCCGGGAGCCCAGGGTCCTTTTAAATCACCGGCCCTGGGGCAGCTGCCCCTTTTGCCCCCTCCCTGTTGGTGGCCTGGGGGGGGGCAAAAGGGGCCACGACATTAAAGTGCTGCCACGGTAGCACTTTAACATTGGATGCGTTCGGGCCGGTACCGGTGGCCACTTCTTACCAGTACACCGTACCAGCCTACTTTCAACCCTGACTCTAATGCAGAATCCCTTCTGGATACCTCTGTAGATCTCAGCCCTACCTACCTTTGTATCAGGCCCCATATCTCTCTGTGAGGCCTTCTCTATGCATTCTCCAGCTCCCTCTTATAGGAAGCCCCACCCCCAGCTACCCTCACTTGATGTCTGATTACCTGACTCAACTACCAGCCTAAACCCATCATCTGGGAGGCAGATAATTAGGCAGAGGTGGAGCTGAGGCCAACTATGCTTAAAGGGCCAGCCCACCGTATGGCAATACGCTTTCTTGAATCAGGGCTGTTATCCTATGGTTGATCGCATATAACCACATTTTCCCTGAAGTACCTCACCTTGTAGCAGGCATTCAGCCTGGGGAGAAGGATAGGTTTGGGTAGAGTATAGGGTTGCCAGGTGTCTGGTTTTCGACTGGAATGTCTGGTCAAAAAGGGACCTTGGCAGTTCCGGTCAGCACTGCTGACAGGGCCATTAAATGTCCGGTTGGCGCTGCTGCGGGTCTAAGGCAAGCTAGTCCCTACCTGTCCTGGCACCGCGCTGTGCCTCGGAAGTGGCCAGCAGGTCCAGCTCCTAGGCGGGGGAGCCACGGGTCTTCGCATGCTGTCCCACCCTGAACACCAGCTCCGCACTCCCATTGGCCAGGAACCGCAAACAATGGGAGCTGGGGGGTGATGCCTGCAGGTCAGAGCAGCACATGGAGCCTTCTACTCCCCTTCCCCCCGCCTAGGAGCCGGACCTGCTGCTGGCCGCTTCTGGGTGCAACGCGGAGCCAGGACAGGCAGGGAGCCTGCCTTAACCCCGCTGTGCTGCTGACCAAGAGCTGCTCGAGGTAAGCCTAAGACCCAACCCCAAGCCCTCACCCCAAACCCAGAGCCCACTCCTGCACCCCAAACCCCTCATCTCCAGCCCCACCTCAGAGCCTGCATCCCCAGCCCAGAGCCCATACCCCCTATCACACCCCAGCCCCCTGCTTCAGCCCCCTCCCACACTCTGAATCCCTCACCTCCCACCCCCAGCCTGGAGCCCCCTCCTGTACCCCAAACCCCTCATCCCCAGCCCCACCCCAGAGCCCACACCCCCAGCTGGAGCCCTCACCCCCTCTGGCACCCCAATCCCCTGACCCAGCCCGGATCTCCTTCCTGCACCCTGAACCCTTCATTTCTGACCCCACCCCGGAGCCCACACCCAGTTAGAGCCTTCACCCTTCCCACACCCCAACCCGCTGCCCCAGCCCAGTGAAAGTGAGTGAGGGTGGGGGAGAGCGAGCCACCGAGGGAGAGGGAATGTAGTGAGCGCGGGGCGGGGCCTCAGGGAAGCGGTGAGGTTAGGGTGTTCGGTTTTGTGCGATTAGAAACTTGGCAACCCTAGCAGACTAACCATGAGGGTAGCCAAGCCAGAGGACATATGGCTGGTGTTTCACGTCACATTATTTTAGAGTTAACTTTTTGTTAAGACTCCAGCAGTGGTGATTTTTATTTTTACTCAATGTACTTTTATTTGGAGTCAGATGGGTTCTCCACCCATTTTCACCAATGTAAGTGTAGTTAATTCCATTTACACACACACACACAGGTGATAAGAAAATTGCTTTGTTAAGAAACAGTCCCCTTTGCTACAGGCACTACTGTGAGATAATTGACCATGATATGAGTTATGTGCCCCCATTCAAAAGCAAACAGCAGGAGCCAAGGTCAATTATCTTGCGTTCTTCTCAGAGTGAGGAGACCTATTGTGGCAATAGCTGCAGAAGGCACTGAAATAAAATAACTTTCTGTACTTTTAAATCACTGAACCTTTTCAAAAAAATGTTTGGGTTCTCACAGCTCTAATGCCACTAAAAAGAGAGAGAGAGAGAGAGAGAGAGAGAGAGAGAAACTATGGTAAGGTGGAGGTTTCTAATATGAGTTTGAGATAAATGCATAAAAATGTGGATAGAATTTCTCCAGTATTGTTCATATGCTACATTATGTACTGTTTGCGCAATTAACATGCAGGATTTCTATTGGTGACATTTTTAAAAGCTAATGTGATTTTAATTACACTAATTGTTTCACACAGAGCAGAATTTCCCAACCATTGCTGCTATAGGGTCCTTAGAAATGATAATGGTAGTTTTAGTGGCACATAGTATCCTTGTTCAAGTCTTTTCCTATAAATCATTGTGCGGTATTACTGCAAACAGTGCAATTCACATTTGTCTTCGAGCTTTTTAAAAATTTTCCCAGGTTCTCAGATTGTCTGTGTGCTGACCCCAGAAAGATGGCACTGCATGCGTTTTCTTCTGGAATGTTTTCTTCTTAAAAATAAATGTGTTAAGAAAGCTTAAATTCTGAAAATTGTTTAAGGTCTTAAAGAAACACTTTGGCTTGCTGCTTGCAGTCCATGGTCACAGGATATCTATGATAAAATTCAGGGCTGGCTCTAGGCACCAGCTAAGGAAGCTGGTGCCTGGGGCGGCAAATCAGAAGGGGCGGCCCTCCGGCCGTGCTTGGCGCGGCACTCCTTCCTCGGCAGCCCTTCGGCAACCCCTTATTCATTTTCCCTTCCTCGGCGGCCCTTCAGCAGCGACCCTTGGCTTTATTTTTTCTTCTTTGGTGGCTGCCTTTTTTTTTCTTTTTCTTTTGCTTGGGGCGGCAAAAAAGGTAGAGCCGGCCCTGATAATATTACAGTACCCATTTCACAAGAAAAATGGTAATAAGGAAAAACTTAACATAAATGAATAGAGTTTAATATATTTGGCTTCCTAGGATTTTTGTAAAGAAGCAACATGAATAAATCTCACCTCTAAAGGGCACAGGTATATTTCTTATAAGTACCCCGCTAATCTCTCTATGAAGTGTCTACTTCTTTAACTGTACTGTTAATTATCATAGAATTATAAAATCATAGAAATATAGAGTTGGAAGGCACCTAGAGAGGTCATCAAGTCCAGACCCTTGCACTGAGGCAGGGCCAAGTAAACATAGAGCATCCCTGACAGGTGTTTGTCTAACTCACTGGTTCTCAAACTTTTATATTGGTGACCCCTTTCACACAGCAAACCTTTAAGTGTGCCCCCCTCATAGATCAAAACCACTTTTTTTATATTTAATACTATTATAAATGCTGAAGGCAAAACTGGGTTTGGGGTGGAGGCTGACCACTCGTGATCCCCATGTAATAACCTCATGACCCTCTGAGGGGTCACTACTCCAAGTTTGAAAAACCCTGGTCTAACCTGTTCTTAAAAACCTCCAATGATGGGGATTCAACAGCATTCCTTGGAAGCCTATTCCAAAGCTTAACTACCCTTACAGTGAGAAAGTTATCCCTAATACCTAACTTAAATCTCCCTTGTCCAGATTAAGTCCATTACTTCTCCTACCTTCAGTGGACATTGAGAACAACTGTTCACCATCCTCTATGTAACAGCATAAACCCTCTGGCGAGAGGAATGGATATCTGTCATAATCCCCAACCAGTCCCTTGTCACTGACCCCACAATTTGCCCGCCTGGTTTTGATCTGTCCCGTCGCCAATGGTCCCTGTTGAACAGATTCCGGACCGGGCAGCCAACCAGCATCGCTTCATGACAGCCCTTTGTGCAGCTGCGGCGCAACACAAACGATGACGCACATTGTCGATGAATGCCTGCTGACTAGGTTCAGCCGTAGCCTAGAAGAACTGCATCACGCCACTGAAGATGCCATCGCTTGCCTAGATGACTATGCACACGCTAAAAAAAATAAATATGTAACAGCCCTTAACATATTTGAAGGCTGCTATCAAATCCCCCCCGCCCCCGTCTTCTTTCTGAAGTCTAACATGTGATGCTCTACAGGGGTACCCAGGGTTATGGGGCATCTCACCACTACCTGCCCGGAGCATGCACCACTCTCGTCTGTCCGTGAACCCAAAGGCCTCTGGCAGCACAAGCACTACCTTCCACACCCATGCAGGCCTTGATCTCTCTGTGCAGGTAGCAACAGACACACACAAACCCCCAAGCATTCTCTGCCGTATCCAGCCTTTTATTCACTGAACACTCACAGAATTACCAGGCCTACTGTTCCTAAGGGAACAGTAAGCAACTTGTAAGATGCAACTCAGGATCACCACTTTGTTTAACACCACAGCACTTAGATATATTTATAGTGAAAACAAGACTAAGTTTTTTACACAGAACAGAGATTTGAGAATATTGGAACAAATAGTTACATATAAAGCAAAAGCATAACATGCATTCTAGAAACTAAACTAACAAGTGATTCCCTTGTCTAAAGAAGCTTATCTCATCCAAAGTTCTCTCTAGCCTGGTTAAGATCCATTTTTCACGAAGCAAAATCACTGTCCTTTTACTTCCTCATTGAAAGTGTCCAGGTATCTTCTCCGCCCCACAAATACAGTAAAACAAACCTCTGCAGTGCACCTCAAGACAAGGTTCTCCCCTCCTGCTGTGTTTCTCTTCCTGTTTCTTTCTGAAGTTCTTTCTTACAACCCTTCGTTTGCATGCAGTTCAAGCTGGTAATAGGACACCCATTGTGAACAAGCCAACACTCACTTTACATGTAAACAGATAGATGGCTCACTCTCTCTTGTCTGACAGAAAACCTGTTTTTCACCTTTGCTGATAACCAATACCTTGATCCAGGATTTAACAACATATTGCCTCCTTACACATGCCTCCTTACATAGTATCTGTACATACATGTCATAGTGATATTGATGTCTAGTGTGACATCAGCTTCCATTTGAGACCTTACATGACATTCTTTGGTGGACTAGTATGTTCATACCAGAATCAGGAGACTGCCTGTACCCCCTTGCCAGTTGGAATTAAGAGGTTCTTGTGCCACATAAACATGACCAGTTTTTTAACATTTCCACATAGAAAATCTGACGAACTTTTTGTTGCTTTCTTCTGGACTCTCTCCAATTTGTGCACATCTTTCTCAAAGTGTGACATCCAGAACTGAACACAATACTCCAGCTGAGGCCTCACCAGTGCTGAGTAGAGAGGAAGAGTTACCTCCCATATCTAACATAAAACATTCCTGTTAATACACCCCAGAATTATATTAGTTTTTTTTGCAACTGCATCACATTGTTGACTCATCTTTAATAGCCCCAGATCCTTTTCAGCGGTACTCCCACCTAGTCAGTTATCCCCCATTCCGTAGGTGTACATTTGATTTTTTCCTTCCTAAGTGTAGTACTTTGAACTTGTCTTTATTGGATGTAATCTTGTTGATTTCAGACCAAATCTCTAATTTGTCAAGGTCATTTTGAATTCTAATTCTGTCCTCCAAAGTGCCTTGAATGCCTCCCAACTTGGTGTTATCCACGAATTTTATAAGCATACTCTCCACTTCTCTATCGCAGTCATTAATGAAAATATTGCAAAGTATCAGACCCAGGTCTGACTCCTGCAGGACCCCACTAGATAAGCCCTCCCAGTTGGACAGAGAACCATTGATAACTACATCTAGTAATTTCATCCAGACCACATTTCCCTAATTTGCTTATGAGAATGTCACGTAGGACTGTGTCACAAGCCTTACTGAAATCAAGATATATCACATCTAGTGCTTCCCACCATCCACTAGGCCAGTAACCCTATAAAAGAAGAAAACTAGGTTGCCTTGGCATGATTTGTTCTTGACCATTCCATGCTGGCTGTTCCCTATAACCCTATTATCCTCCAGGTGTTCACATACTGATTGCTTAATAATCATTGTTTAATAATAAACCATGTCCTCTTTGTTACCCTTTTTAAAGATAGGTACTCAATTTGCCCTTTTCCGGTCTCTGGGACTTCATCCAAGCTGCTGGAACTAGCAGTGCTGCTGCACCCCCTGGCTTGAAGTGGTTTCCATTATATACAGGGTTTACAGTTTGGTTCAATAGCTTTCAGCACCCCCCTATAAAAACTGTTCCAGCACCCTGGACTTCATCCATTCTCTGTGAGTTCTCAAAGATAACTGCTAACAGTTCTGACATTGCTTCAACTAGTTCCTTAAGTACCCTAGAATGAATTTCATCAGGCCCTGCTGACTTGAATACATCTAATTTTCTAAATATTCTTTACTCTGTTCTTTCCTATTTTAGCTTGCATTCCTTCCTCCTTGTTGTTAATGTGTCACCACAACCTTTTAAGTGAAGACTGAAGTAAACTAGGCATTAAACATTTCAGCTTTCTGGATGTCATCCATTATTAGTTCTGCTTCCCCAGAAAGGAGAGGAGCTACACTTATGTTCGTCCTTGTATTCATTACAGAAGTGTCACTACAAATGGGGATACCTACATGAATTCTCCACTGCCCTGCTTTGTAAAAAATGAATGGCACATTAGGACATCCTCAAATCCTATCGGGGCACCCATTTTCCCTTCACTCTAAAGCAAGGCAATTTGGCTCTGTGCCCCATCACCATCACTGGGGTGGTCATGTGACTAAATCTGTAGTCAAATAATTGAAAATGTATAATGTATAATGTATAATGGTACAGTAAAAGCTTTGTTATCCAGCATGTTGGGGGAATGGAGGGTGCCAGGAAGTAAAAAATTCCAGTTAACTAAGAGGGAGGGAGTTTGGGTGTGGCAGGGGGCTCAGGGCTGGGGTGTGTGGGAGGGGGTACAGGCACAGGCTCTGGGAGGGAGTTTGGGGCATGGGAGGGGGTGCAGTGTGCCAGATCCAGGCAGCACTCACCTCAGGTGGCTTCCCCAAGCAGTGACATGTCCCTGCTGCTCCTAGGCAGAGGCGCAGCTAGACAGCTCTGAGTGCTGTCTCTGCCCACAGGCACCACCCCCGTAGCTCTCATTGGCAGTGGTTCCTGGCCAATGGGAGCTGTGGAGCCAACGCTCAGGGTAGGGCAGGGGACAGCATGCAGAGCCACCTAGCCGTGCCTCTGCCTGGGAGCAGCAGAGACAGGTAACTGCTTGCAGGGAGCTGTCCGAGGTGAGTGCCGCCCGGATCCGGCACGCCACACCCCTACCCCAACCCTCCTCCTGCACCCAAACTCCCTCCCAGACACTGCACCCCCTCCCTCACTCCAAACCCCTCATGGCTGTTCCTCTGCCTAGGAGCAGCAAGGACATGTTGCCGCTTCTGGGGAGCCACGCAGAGCCAAGTAGGGAGCCTGCTGGCCCTGAGCCAACCAGACTGTAAACCAGACTTTCAATGAAGATCAGAAATGCTGGTTTATAGAGCTTTCTGGTTGGTAAAGGTCTGGATAGCACAGCTTTTACTGAATATGCAAATCAATCCAAATTACTCATATGCTCAGTTAATGGTACAACCATTATTCAAAGAACGCATTCTGCACTTGGATCGGTAATTAGATATGCAACTCTTGTGCACAGTTCTGACACAATGCCATATGTGACTAGTTACCATAGCATTCACCCAAAGCATATACTAACCATGGCAACCTATGCATCAGACATTGCATAAGCCACCTGAGAGAGAGGGAATGTATTTTTAAATATGCATACACAATGATATAAAAATCTAAATGCTTCCCTAAAACATTTAAGCAATCTTAAATAAGAGTTTTAAAACTACTGCTACCACCATCTTGCTAAGGACACTGTGGACAATATTTTCAAGATTGTGTTCCCTATAGTTAAACATTTAAATTCATATTTAAGTACCTAAATAAGTGGTCTAAATTTTGGAGGTATTAAGCACCCACAGCATCCAGTCAAGTCAATGAGGCCTACAGGTGCTCAGCATCTCTAAAAATCAAGCCACTTTTTAAGTGCCTAAATATGGTACATTAAGTGCCTAAATATGGTACATTTGATGATTTAACTGGGAATTGGTCCTGCTTTGAGCAGGGGGTTGGACTAGATGACCTTCTGGGGTCCCTTCCAACCCTGATATTCTATGATTCTATGATTCTAAGTAATAAGGTTGCAGCATCCAAACTTGAAAATCTGAGTGTGATTGTCCAAAGCCACATTCTGATTCCTGGATGGGTTTCTTTGGTGATGTCAAAGCTGTGCATCAACTTGCTACAACCCACATGTGGACCTCGTCCCAGGAAATCAGACAAAACTCATTATGGCTGATGAAGTTAAATGGATAAAGAGAAAAAAAAGGAATGGAACTATATATTCTCCCTATTTTCCCCTCCTGGCTTAACCTAACAGTCCAAATTCACCCGAAACAGAGTTGGCTGCCACCTGAGTGCACACTCACGGCCAGGGTGCCTTTGCAGAGCCCTGCCTCTGTTTTCTCCTACTTCGGGGCTCCTTACAGAGTTCCACACAGTCTTGCTCATACATTCACAGCTCTCCTTGGAATCCATTTTCTTTATTAACACAAAATTCCAAAAAAGCATACATAAAAACAAATCTTCCACCCAGCCTTAAACTGGGCACAGTCACTCCTTCCTGAGATATTGTTTCATTCTGCCATTTGAGCAGTCAGCTCCCTTCTTCAGGGACCATTGCAGGAGACCCTTTCTCTCCATATCTTCACTCTGCAGTTCCCCCTTATAGTACAGTCCTCAGTGAGCTCACTTTGGCCTTTTATAGCCCAGGTGCAGCCTTGCCCCCTCAACTTGCTCAACTGGGAGATCTGACACAGGGCAGCTGGACTTACTTCAGTCACAGGGTCAGCCCCCCTGCGACATATCCCAATCTATTTATTGCAGTGGAATTATGTGTAAGGTTGAAACTGGACCACCAGGCATCAGGAATTGTCCTGTTTACAGTGCAGCTGAGGCATGTACCATGAAGCTGCTACCGCACAGCTTTCAGCCTCCTGCCTCACTCAGACAAAGCACCAGCCTTAGCAAAGCAGAAGTGACAATTTATCACATTACACATCAATGCATTGGCAGTACCTTAGGGCACCAGGAAGGTAAATCATGTCACCACTTCCTCCAAGGGTGCAATTCAAGAAAGAGATTTCTGCACCCTTCTGCACATGTTCTCCCACAGAAAGCTATAGGAGCTGTCTCCACATTCTGTTGAGCTATTTCAGTATAGAAAGAAGGAGACAAGAGGGTGAAATTCAATCTCTCTTTCTGCTTAGCATTCTGCCTCAGCCAAAAACATCACCTCAGGCGCCATGGAAGCTATTCTTTTATTTTTGAAAGTTAATTGAGCTTAGAAATGAACTAGTGGGGCACATCTCTTTTAACCACAAGCACAGCTGTTTAGAGATAGTCAGCTGTGAGTAATGCCTTCAGCATTCACAATTGGTATAAACGCTCCAGTGCCCATCCCGTTAATACTACACGGGTGAGTGCCTTCAAGTTGGCCAGACCCTTGCCTTAGGGCATAAGGTCCAAAAAGTGTAATGCTGCAAGAGGCAGCACTTCTTCAGAAGGTCCCCTTCACTGCAAGCAGGTCAGCATATTCCTGACTAGAAAACTAGCCAAGCAGGCTTTGAGAATTAACTGAATCAATCCCATTAGCTGTAGAGCAGAGGAGAGGAGAGAGGCTAGAGAAAGTCCCTGCTCCACTGTTTGTGAAATGGATCAACTCGAACGGCTCCAAAAGCATTCTGCTATCTTGAAAGGTACTTGGAAGTAACACAGTGTGATCACCAATAAGGCATAGTGGGAAGTTCACCAACTGACTGTGCCAAAATAGCAGGTGGAGAAGGCTCTCTTCGCTTGCCTAATCCTGGATCCTGGTAAAAAGAGAGGCAGACTTTCATGATTTCCCTCCTACGATGATGAGGACAGCCAGGAATCCCTTTCCCAAAGTTGGTGGGGGGAAGAAACAGCAGGGAGCCCAATTACAGGGCACAACCATCAGAACAGGTAACAAAACAGAGACAGGGTGGGAGAAAGAGGGCCATTGATTTTGCGTGGGAAGAATTTGGAATTCAGATGATTCTTTACAAGGATTTAGTTCAGTGTTCCAACCTCAGAGGATAGTACCTATATCTGTGTCAGCACTGAAGCATTACCAACAAACCCTGGATTTGTGCTGGAAATGGCCCAACTTGATTATCATACACATAGTAAGGAAAGTGGTCACTTTAGATAAGCTATTACCAGCAGGAGAGTGGGGTGGGGGGAGGTATTTTTTCATGCTTTGTGTGTATATAAAAAGATCTTCTGCACTTTCCACAGTATGCATCCGATGAAGTGAGCTGTAGCTCATGAAAGCTTATGCTCAAATAAATTGGTTAGTCTCTAAGGTGCCACAAGTACTCCTTTTCTTATTACCAACATATGCCTTGATCATACCTATCTCTGTTAGGGTTTTATACTGCCACACATTACAGCAATCGTAAAGTTAGTAGATACATTCAGACTGGAAATAAAGGTGTACATTTTTAATAGTGACAGTAATTAATCACTGGAACAATTTACCAAGAGTTGTGACTGGTTCTTCACAGCAGGCAATTTTCAAATCAAGGTTGGATGTTTTTCTAAAAGATCTGCTCTGGGAATTATTTTGGGAAAGTTCTATGGTTGTGTTACACAGGAGGTCAAACTAGATGATCACAATGCTTTGTCCTGGGATTTATGATCTGCATTGTCCCAGAGGAGCACAGCTCTTGAAGTGGTTCATAATCAAAATTTGGTTGTTGATGTAGCTGGGGCTTGAGCTTTTTATTGCTTTGAAAATAACGACCAAAGCCTTAAACTGGCATTTGAAGCTGACTGGGAGGGACTTGATCACAGGCCTGATGTGAGGCATAAACCATGGAGAAAGCAGGCAGATATATTCTGTACTAGCTAGACCTGTGTTCTGTCTTCACATTCAGTGAATTAGAGTAATCCAATCTGGGGATGACAGATAAATGGATTACTGTGTCCAGGGGCTCACCCAGGAGGAAGGGACAATGTTTCCTAGTAATCTGGAGGTGAAAAAAGGCATTTTTACAATCTGATGGTATCTTGTCAGCCAGGTCTAGAGAGGAGCCAAATAGGACCATATGCCTTCAATGGAAGGTGGAAACAATGTCTTGAATAGTTTCTAGTGGAACCTAAGAGTAACATGCTGCATTGCAGGGGATGAATGGTAAATGTGCTAAATGAGCTGGAAGTGTCTTTTTGTGCATCATCTAATCCAACTTCTTGCAGAAGCTGGTTTCATTAAGATAACTTAAGGGTGTCAAAACCTATGCAACAATCATAGGCAATCGACTGTCCCTGCTTGTATGTGATCATCATCCTATAGGACAAATTATAAGCTTCAGTGGAAAACTCAGTTATAAAGGTATAAATGTAACAGCTGCAAGGACATCAGTTTTGCATTTGTTTCCAGAAACAAGAGTTCTTGGCTAGTCAACAACAGGGTGAGAAAGATTTTGGTACAGAGTACAGACAGGATTTTACACACATTTATTCTTCCATAGAAACACCTTTTAGAATTCAGAGAAAGACACATAACTTGAACAGGGTGAATGGGTTGTGAATGAATCTGATTTGCTCTGAACATTTTCCACCCTGTGAATTTCCCATATGTTTGTTGCATCCACATGTTGTCTCTTGACATATTCATTGATTGTAACAGTTTGGGGGCAGGAGCTTTCTTCTTGTTATACATGCATGCATAAAGTGCCAGCACACTGGGAACCCAGTTCCTCATTGGGGCCCACAGATACTTCTGCAATACAAATGAACAATATTTATGATTTGGTTGACTAATGTAAAGATTATGGATTGTTCATCATGAACTATTTAATGTGATTACTTGCAAGGCCTTGTTTACTCCTTGGCATGCTTAACATAAATTCTGCAACACTCCACTGCAGCAGATGAGAGATTCTGGGTCAGCTTCAGATAAATTAAGAAAATGTGCTTTTCTTTCATTAAATATAAACAACATAGGCAGTGCAGTATCATCTCTCTTCTTTAATTTGATATTAAATTCCCCCACATTTTTAAGTTGCAATAGGCTACAGAATTTTTTTTTCAATTAAAAATGCATAACACAATTAGAACTTGTCAGGGGGAAGTTGGAGATTTTGGAAATTAGGTGGGAGATGGTTGGAGCTTTTGGCACCTGGGGATTTGTGGGAAGCAGTTTGAATTTATGGGATAAACACAGGAGTTGTATGTTATGATCAGAGGTGAAATAGCTAACAATAACTTGATAACTCATTGTCACAGAGTGAGTCAGTTTTTTAAGAAGAATTGTGTTTAGGCTCACCTGTGCCTGCTTCCCAGGTGATGGGACTGACAGTTCAGGGATCAGATGAGAGACCATGTTACCTGAAGGGCTATGATATAAAAAGGCAGGTAAGTAGCAGAGTCAAGGAGAAAGACTTGCGGGTTATATGGTCTATCATCTGACCCCTGGACTCTGAATGTATGTCTGTACTGCAATAAAAACCCATGGCTGGCCCGTGATAGCTGACTCGGGCTCAGGCTAAGGGGCTGTTCGATTGTGGGGTAGATGTTAACTTTGGACTTAGGCTGCAGCCTGAGCTCTGGGACCCTCCCACCTCGAAGAGGTTCCAGCCCAAGCCTGAACATCTACACTTCAATTAACCAGCCCCACAGCCCAAGCCTCGCGAGCCAGAGTCAGCTGGCCCAGACCAGCCGCAGGATTTTAATTGCACTGTAGATGTACCCTCAGTCCCATTACCTGGGATTCAGCAGGATGAACCTGCCACTAGTGAAGCTAAATCCACTGAGCTAAAGGTTTTAAGGGAGGTTGATCTTCTCCCAGTTTTGTGACTCTAGTCCTTTGCATTTTTAAAAATGCCTGAAATTGAAATGAAATTTTTGGGGTTGAGTTTAAATGAAATGTTTCATTTCAACATTATCAAAGCATTTACATTTTTCAGCTACATCAAAATTATTTGGCAAACTTGACACAAATCCATGAATAGTTTCTGGTCGACCAAAACTGCAGTTTTGAATAAACTATTCAGTAAAATAAAACTCACCCAGTATTATTCATTATTCATATTGTGTGTGTGTGGGGGGGGCTGTCTATACATCCCATGCTGGTTCAGCAGCCAAAGGGTTAATGAAGCAACTGTCTGCCTGCTCATCCAGTTCAGATTGGCAGATTTTTCGGTCTTTGTCCCGTGTCCCAACCGCCGTTTTTTTTTTTTTTTTTTGCTTTGGCAACTCTGGTGGGTTTTTTGGGTTTTTTTGCTTCCCCCATGTGTCTCGATATTTTCTGCGTTACATGTGGTCACCCTAGGAACCGGCTAGGAGGAGTTGGGTCATAACAAGGACTTAACTAATGCAGAACAGGGTGTGGTGACATAAGGGAGACAGCTCGCAGGTGTAGCTCCCAATCTCACCACCAGGAAGGCACCACCAGACAAATCGCTAATAATGTACTTCCAGTATGAATTATTGGATGAATTTGTGCTGAAATCTGGAACTTCTAGGAGAAGTACACATTATCACGTGCAGCCAGCAGTTTTCTGAATACTCATGTGGCACAAACATGATTCTGCAAATCTTAGCAAACCAAACTCAAACCTCTTATTCACGAAAATATTTGTGAATCAGTATTCTATGTAAGCAACTTAAATTCCTTTTACTCTGACCATTGATAAAAATAAATAGATACCAAAACATCCAGACTCTGACAGTGCATGCTTAGAATAATAGATTTAGATGATCAGATACTAAGGTGAACTGGATTTTACCAAAAGGGCACCCATAGCTATCAATCAGAAAACCAGAGCTATTACTGTTTCCTTTTAAGGCTACTCTCTAATGCTGTCGTGTGCTAGTCAATGAGAACTCTCTCATAAAAATGTCAGTCTTCTTTGTGTGAGGCTGACTAATCTGAGATTGCACATTCAATGTGGGCAACCTGCCAGCTCTGTGTATGTGGAAAGCTAAGAGTTCTTCCTCTAGAGCAGTTGTGGTTTTGGCAAAGCCCAGAGAGAGAAATCCTTGGGGCAATGCCAAATAACCTTTGCATGCAGGACTAAACTCCATGGGAAATGAGCCAGGCCAGGAAAGCCCAGCTACTGAAACTACAAAAATCAAATGGTGGTTTGAAAAGAGTCCTTTTGCAAAAAGGCACCATTATGAGCATTAGGAACCAAGGAATGATCCACCCACCTATATTTGGATTTCTCCTGAACCTGCAATCTTCCCCTAGATATCCTTAATTTGGTGTAACAAGTATTTCCGTTTAAAGTAAACCATTTCTTCTACATGCACTGTGGGCTATATGAAATTTGCAAGGAAAACTGTAAACCCATATAGTCTTTCTTTCATAGATTCCTAACAGCTTTGCCAGACACACTGGAAATAACTATATTTATATGTCACTCTAACTATAAAATTACCCATTTAAAAATATGAAGCAAAAGACCTAAAAATATTAGTGTATCCTCCTGAAAAACTCTGTCCTATAAGGCCTGTTTGATGCAAATTTACTGCACATTTACTTTGTTGGACAGTATCTCGTTATATACACAATTTTCTTGTCTCTCACGATGATCCTCATGGACAGAAATTGCTATGAAGATGATTGAGCACTCAGACTTGTTTCAGGCTACTTTGAAATTTGAATTCTCTCAGACTCCAGTAATGAAAGAAATAGCCTTTTTTGTATTATTATTATTATAGATACAAGCACTAAAATTATAAACTTTTTGGAGGAGAGACCTCTTTAAAGCACCTTACAAATTTTGAATGCTTATAAAGAATATTAGTAGCAATAGATATATTCCTTGTGCATGTCTCCGCCATATTCACCACGATGGCACAATTTTTTGAGTCACAGCCATTGTCTCTAAAATCTGTTCCAGGTACTATTCAGCAAAGATCAGATAATTGCTACGGTCCATTTGTTCAACTGGTATATCATCCTGCTGTCATAATCTGAAGTTTTAGACACGGAAATAAAAGCCCTAAATACAACACTGATGTTCTCTAATAATTTCTTACTCTGTATGTGAAAGATAAGAACCACAAGGCAAATTTTGGCCATCCTGTTGGCACATAAATTTCATAGGTAGCCCCTGCCATCTTAATCATAAGCTTAGCACAGATGTAAGACACAGTGAGAGAACGCAGATATATTGCCAAATCCCATTTTCAGTGTTAAATAGTCATTTGCACTTCAGCCTTGTGTCTGCTGAACGTTATGCAGCTTCTGAAGTAATCAAATTAGGGTGGGTCTTTACACTAGCAGAAGCCAGGGCCGTCCTTAGGCAGATGCAGCATACGCGGCTGCTTGGGGCACCATCGCCGGGACGGGACAGCGAGGAGGTAAGAGTGGGATCAGGTCATAGAGCCTGGAGTCCACCCCCAGCGCTGCGTGCAGCCCGGAGTCCCCGCAGCGGGACTGGGTGGGGTGCAGGCGCTCAGGCTGGCTGGCTGCGCGCTGAGGCAGGGACTCCCTTCCTCGGCAGCCAGCCGGAGCGCCTGTGCTCCGAGTGACCGCAGGGGCAGGAATGCGCACGGCTGGCTGGGCTGGGGAGCGCGCTTCTTGCCCGGTGGCAGCCTGGCAGCGATCCATCCGATCCAGGGGGAGCCGCGCCGGGCAGGAGGAGCTGCCGCCGCCTCGCCGGCCCCTGAGATGTCGCCCTTCACTGCGGTGCCAGCAGCGGTGGCGGACAAGCAGCAGGGGGACACCAGCACAGCCTGGAAGGGCTGAGCAGAGCTGGACTACAGCAAGCTGGGTGGGGCCACGTGCCCCTATGACACGGCCAACTCTGAGGGTGAGTCGGGCAAAGTTCCCCCAACTTCTTCGGCCGTCCTCTCGCCGCCCGCGGGGACATCAGCAATTGGCAGCGGGTCTGCTGGTGGTCTGCAGGCGGGAGCCCTGACTGTGCCCCCTCGACACACTGGGGTCAGTGGGGCACCAGTTTAATCATACTGCATAGGGCCCCATAAAGCCTAAGGAGGGCCCTGGCAGAAGCAACCATTTCTGTCAGTAAAAGGGGAATTGAACTGCTCACCACGGCGCAGCTCAGATAATAGTGTTTGTAATTGATCCAGAGGGCTGATCCAAGCAAGATTCCTCGGGCCTTCATCTCTGTTTTTCATCTTCCAGAGAACAATAAAAATAAATTCATCAACTACCAGTAGGGTTGGTGCTATGTACAAATCAAAGTTTCATTTTATCGGAAGTAATGTGCAAATAGGGAATTAAACCAAAGTTTTTGGTTCCTGCTTTGTTGATTAATCCATCTCATGAAGAACTTGAAACAGACCTGTTATTGTAGAGCCTGCTTTTTCCATTTCAGCTGTGAATAGTGCATCTACCTCCTATTACAACACAGTGAGATAAGTGTTAAAACAGCAGAGTGCTAATTTAATAGGAAAGCCCAAAGTGAAGAGTTCAGGAATCATTCATGCAATTCTTAATGATTTCAAGAACATCTGTAAAATAGACTTATAAGAGGTTTCCTTAGGAGCTGTGATTAATTTCTGAATGTGCTATATTTGCGGCATTTGTAGCAGATCATCTAGGACCATTTTAGGCAATTCCATTAAAATGCTAAATAGTGGAATAATTCTCTGATTGACCAGTAGGAGAGGACAGATGATTAAAAACCTTACAGGCACCTGTGCTGCTGCAACATTTTTAATAGTGGAGGTGTTGAAAGCCAGCCCCCTTACCCCTGTCTGTGCCCCTCCCCACAGAGTTGGGACTGAGAGCAGAGCATGTCCCTGAGAGGGGGGGACCTGGACAGGAACAGGGAGGCGAGGCTGGGCCCAGCAGCCGGGACCCTGGGTGTGGGCCAGCAGCGGAGCCCCAGATGGGGATCCAAAAGTGAAGCCCTGGTCATGGAGCCAGGAGCCTGCATGAGGGGCCAGGAGCAGAGCCTGGGTGTGGGGCTGGCAGCTGGGACCCCTCATGCAGGGCCAGGAACGGAGCCCCACGTGAAACCTGGAGGTGCTACAGCATCCCTCACACTCTTAGTTCACGCGCCTATGAGGGCAACACTCATATTCTGCACATACGCAGTAGGTGGATGCACAAAAACTGACTGATTGTAGCTTCT
The DNA here is from genome assembly GCF_965140285.1 of Lepidochelys kempii. Lineage (NCBI taxonomy): Eukaryota > Metazoa > Chordata > Testudines > Cheloniidae > Lepidochelys > Lepidochelys kempii. The sequence continues at coordinate 22,331,110 of NC_136380.1, forward strand.
AGAAAAATACAAATTGGGAATTGGATATGTTGTAAGTATGGCTTTGAAAAGTTCCTTAACAATTGTAAAGGATCTGTCATACGCAAAGAATTTACAAACTCTTGGAAATAATTAAGAATTAAACTAGAGATTACTGAAATCTTCCCCATGAGCTCTTACCAAATTAATATCCTGCTGTTTTATCACCATGCTTTAAAAGTGTAACACAGTTCCCTTTCAATAAATTCCTAATTAAATATAATTAATGAGAATGCGCATAGGCATATTTAATACCATACCTGGCATTCACACTTTGCCTAATACAGGGTTTTTTGAGGCTTAGTGTTTGGCAAACTATTCAGAGCCCATTGTTTATTTAACAAAGTCAGCCCTTTTTGAAAATCTTCTGTGCACAGATCTCTATTTTTATACATTTCTTTTTTATTCAAAATTGGCAAAATGTATTCCAACCCATGGGTTGTTCTGTAGCCTACTGATACAAGATATATGTATAAGGCAGTAATGCAAGAGACCTACCGGCCTGTAAGATATTAGCTTAACCTTAGCATAAAGCTATGAGGTCTACCAGCCTTACCGTAAATAAGTTAACCAGAAGTGACCTTAAGCTACAAAGTAATACAAGAAATATTGGTGTAATAAACAAGTATGGTTAGCTGGCAGCTAACAGCAAGAAATCAGTTGACATCAATTTGGGTATTTTAGGATAGCAACATCAGCAGATATTCAACTGCAAGATTACTATAGTAACTAATCAACATATATGTTAATGAATTTGAGGTAAGTAATATACTAACCTATAGCATAAGGACACTCCACCATTTTTAGTGGGAGGAACTTTAGATATGGATAGAGGAGGCGGGATATTCTTATGAATATTCATGGCAGCCACCAAACCCTATAACAAGGCTCACCACAATCTAAACCAGGTGTGGGCAAACATTTTGGCCTGAGGGCCACATCAGGGTTGCAAAACTCTATGGAAGGCCGAGTAGGGAAGGCTGTGTCCCCCCAAACAGCCTGGCCCCCCGCCCCCTATCACTTCCCACCCCCTGACTGCCCCCCCTCAGAACCTCCAACCCATCCAACCCCCCTGCTCCTTGTCCCCTGGGACTCCACCCCTAATCCAATCCCCCCTGCTCCCTGTCCCCTGAGTGCCCCAACTCCTATCCACACCCACACCCCCTGACAGGCCTCCCCCAGGACTCCCACGCCTATCCAACCCCCCACCCCAACGTCCGCCCCATCCAAAGGCTCCCTGCTCCTTGTCCTTTACCGCCCCCCCAGAACCTCCGTCCCATTCAACCCCCCCCCCCCCCCCCGTTCCCCATCCCCTGACCACTCCCTCCCCAGAACCTCCACTCCATCCAACTGCCCCCTGCTCCCTGTCCCCTGACTGCCCCCAGGACTCTCTGCCCCTTATCCAACCCCCCCTCCCGCTGCCCCGTTATCATGCCGCTCAGAGCGGCAGGACTAGCAGCCCCGCCATGCGGCAGCATAGCTGCAGGGGACGGGGGACAGCAGGAGAGGGGCTGGGGGCTAGCCTCCCCGGCCAGGAGCTCAAGGGCCAGACAGGACGGTCCCGTGGGTTGGATGTGGCCCGCGGACTGTAGTTTGCCCACCTCTGATCTAGACCATTGGGATCTTCTTACCATGCCGGAGATCGGATAGGACCCTCGTGGATCACCACCTATCTCGCCACTTCTAGTCTCCACAAGGATAGTGTGAGTATGGGTTGGAATATTTGTGTGTCTACCAGTTGTGTTAATAAAACTATTGCAAATTCAAAAAGGTTTTTCCTAGGTTTGAGTGTTGCTACTGTGCACGTTGGGGTTCCCAAATTAATAATAATTCTAATAACTCTTGGCCTAATCTCAGGACTGGACCCAACCAAACCTCAGAGTGTCCATTGGGAATTCTTAAGTAATTAGTATAATTAATGCACAATCAATAGATCAGACAACAGTTCATATACTAACTATTATTTTCAACTATTCATTATTCATGGTGTGTGACTGGTCAGCTAAGCCACATGATATTTTTCCTATTCCCTGACTGGCTGAGTGAAAGATTTTTCTATAGGAAACATAGGAATTGCCATATTGGATTATACCAGTGCCCAGTATCCTATCTCTGACAGTGGATAGTACCAGATGCATCAGAAGAAGGTGAAAAATCCTGCAGTATGCAGTTATGGGATAACCTGCTCTTAATGAAAGTTCCTCCTAACCTCCAGAAGTTAAAGGTTGGTTTATGCCCTGAAGTGTGAGTGACAGTATCATTTCCAAAACTCTTCAGACTTTTCCATTTACTATTATAATTTTGGATATTCTTATTATACAGATAAGTATAGAGTTATGAATCTTATTGAACTTTTGTTCTCACTGATGTCTTCTGGCAATGAGTTACATGGAGCAACAGAATACTGTGTGAAAAAGTATTTCCCTTTATCACTTTTGAATTTGCCACCTTTCTATTTGATTGGATGGCCCCTAGCTCATGCATTATGAGACAAGGAGAATAAAGTTCCATTCCACCTTCATTAAGCCAGTAATTATTTTCTATACTTTTATTATGTCTTCTCACTACAATAAACAATCCAAATCTATTCAATCTCTCATTTTTTCAACAGTTTTTCCAAGCCCCTAATTATTCTTACCACTGTCTTTGAATGGTCTCTAATTCTCTAAAGGAGGTGACCAAAATGAATCACAATATTGTAAGTAATACTATCTCAGTGATGTATATAATAGCTTTATACTATTTTCCATATTATATTCCATCCCATTTTTTAGGCATCCCAAGTTTTTGTTTCCTTTTTTGCCCACTATCATATGAGGACCATAAGAACTCTTCTAACACCAACCTTCACTTATACAAACACAGATTTGCGTTATATTTATGAAACGTTCACTTGTACCAAATGACAGAAATCGACCATATGAAGTATTTTCAGAATAGAAAGGCTTGTAAACAGAGAAGCATATTTTATTCCAATTAATGCTTGCTTCATAATACTAATTTGCAGTATTCATTCATGTCTAACTACGACCGTCTACTTTACTAAATCCTGCATTTAATTAATCAATAGTTACCAATGTTAAAATTAATAAATCCTAGTTTAGCTATTGTTCAACCATAAGCAGTTTACAAAGGAGAATACATGTTACAGAATGAGGGCCCAAGAAAGGACTAAAATGAATGCTGGTTGCAAAATGTTTCATTTTTCACCACGCCTGCTACTACTTTGTGGCACCATAGAATACAGGACACTCTGCTATGGAGAAGTTATCTGTGAAAGGCCAGAAACTTCACATTTCAATACAACTTGGCTTCTTTTGCTGGACTATGAGCTAAAGAAACACCTCCAGGTTAACTTCCTCACTAGACAGTACTTCAACTGTTATACAACTTTTAGGATTGTACTCCTGTATGGCTAGGAAAATGCCCTCAAATCTGATGGCATGCTTGGGAAAAAAAGAAAAATATATCTAGACAGTACGCGTAAGCTACAATGTAAACCCAAGTCCATAACAGATTACTTGAATGATAAATCAGTGTACCCCTCCATAGCTAATCACTTTATATAATCATTTAATTGTTATCTACTGATGTGGTTAATCCATGTGTAATCAATGTATGAGGAATAGATTTTAAGTTGAAGGCATACAAATAAGAACATATAGGATAGTATTATGGGGTACAGGATTGATAAACATGTATTACTGGTAACAATGTGTTTAGTACACAAGTAAGACAAAGCTGTAATGAAAGGTCAACAGGCTTTAGGCCTGTAAAATCTTCAGCTTAGCCACACAAGGCCTTAGGCCTGAAACACGTTGGTTTGACTAGTTGAGCGAAAGATAGCCATATAGCATTAAAGTGTATGATTACAGTAAAAGATGTGTTAAGTGCTGATATTCTGGAAACTATGCAGCAATAGACTGGAAAATAAGCTGCAATGTGCTAGTTAATACCGCAAGATGCCCGATAGTAACATTTTAGGGGATTCTGTAATCATCTCAAATTGCTATGGTAACTCATTGACATAGATGTTAATGAAAATAAGCAGAATTTATGGGATAGCCAGTGAGAAATTGAGCATCTCTAAATTAATGGAGTGTGGCGGTATGGATAAGGCAAAAGGGGTTGGAACCCTTTTGCATATGTATGAGCCTCAATAGGCGAACGCATAACTCAAAATAAAAAGATTTTGCCTGGCCTGGGTGCTGGGGGAAACACACGAGGATATGCCAGAATAGCAATCATAGATGATGATGACGACAATGAGGATGACGATGAGGAAGATGATGACGACACTCCCGGGTCCTCCAGCAGGAGATGTGAGTGCTACCAGTCAGAGGGCTAAACAGTTTTCACTCTCTCTAGCGATCTGCTATTGTATTTCAGCATTCATGGGATTGTTTATCTGCTTGGTGCATTTGTTAAGAAAAAGATTTGTCATAAAATGCAGCTGTTTCTCATGTGCTTTTTTGGTCTCTTTTCTAATGATACTGACAATATTCTTGATGCTGTAGCCTCAGCAGACTGAACATTTGTTGACCACTGCAGTTTCAAATAAAATATAGTAAATATTTTACATAGAAGTCAAACTTCCCTGTTGTCCTGTGCTATTCGCATTGTTGTCCACCATCATGCTAAGCAGATGCTAAAACAAAATACTTGAGACAAATGGTCAAGAATGGGGAAGGGGGAAGATAGCCTACACAAAGAATTCCAACTAAAACACTGCACCATGGCTCACTGATGGTCATTGACTAAAGAGATGAGTGAGAAAGTTAATAACTCCATGGTTCTGCTGAAAGCCCTTGGCATTCACCCACTGCTGAGTCACACTCCTACAAAAGAAGCTATTTCCTTCTTGCTTTGTCTAAAGACCTGTTTGCCTCCTAGCTTGAAATCAGAAATTCTGCAGCCACTGCCATAGTCAAGACATAGGGTTGCCAGTGTCTGATTTTCGACCGGAATGCCTGGTCAAATAGGGACCTTGGCAGTTCCAGAAAGCACCACTGATCGGGCCATTAAAAATCCGGTCAGCAGCGCAGCAGGGCTAAGACAGGCTCCCTGCCTGCTGTGGCTCTGTGCAGCTCCCAGAAGCAGTGGCATGTCCCCCCTCTGGCTCCTACGTGTAGGGACAGCCAGGGGGCTGCGCACGCTGCCCCCGCCCCAAGCACCGGCTCAGCAGCTCCCATTGGCTAGGAACCACAGCCAATGGGAGATGCAGGGACAGTGCCTGCAGATGTGGCAGTGCGCAGAGCCGCCTGGTTGCACCTCCACGTAGGAGATGGAGGGGGGACAGGCTGCTGCTTCCGGGAGCTGCTTGAGGTAAACGCCACCTAGAGCCTGCACTCCTGACCCTCTCCCATGCCCCAACCCCCTGTCCCAGCCCTGATTCCCCCTCCTGTCCTCCAAACCCCTCGATCCCAGGCCGGAGCAACCTCCTGCACCCCAAATCCCTCATCCCTGGCCCCACACCAGAGCCTGCACCCCCAGCCGGAGTCCTCACCCCTTAACCCCCTGCCCTAGCCCAGAGCTCCCTCCTGCATCCTGAACTGCTCATTTCTTGCCCTACCCTGGAACGCTCACACCCAGCCCAGAGCCATTACCCCCCTCACACCCCAACCCCCTGCCTCAGCCTGAAGCCCGCTCCTGCACCCTGAACTCTTAATTTCTTGCCCCACCCCAAGCCTGCACCCCCAGCCAGAGCCCGCACCACACCCGCTCCCACACCTCAACCCCCTGAGCAAGCCTAGTGAAAATGAGCAAGTGAGTGAGGGAGAGTGAGTGACGGAGGGAGGGGGGATGGGGGCAGGGCCTCTGAGAAGGGGTGGGGAAGGGGACAGGGCAAGGATATGACTGCAATAATCAGGCAACTTTACAATGAAATACCGCTGTACTATATAGCCACAGATTCATGCTGCAGAGTTTTCCATTCAGGGCAGAAATACTGCTCCTGGCTACCAAAATGCTTGGTTCTGAAGCAGCTATGGCAGCTGCCATTTTATGCTTCCTGCCTGACAGAGAAAGCTGTACAGAGGCAATATGGTCTAGTGAACTGGGCAATGAACTGGGACCCAGGAGACTCTGCCACTGAACCTGCTGTCCCCTCTGCCCACTTTGCTCTTTTTAAACCCTGCCTGATCTTCGTTATCCTTTGTCTGGTGGGGCTTAGGCTGTGTCTACACCACGCAGCTTTTAGCAACACGGCTGTGCCACTACAGACTTGCCTCTAAAAGGCATGCAGTGTAGCAACCGGTTATTGGCAGGAGAGAGCTCTCCTGCCCACAAAGCACTGTTCACATGAGCACTTGTCGTTGACAAAATGTTTGTCTTTTGGGGGGTGTTCTTTTAACACCTCTGAATGACAAAAGTTTTGTCTTTCACTTACCGGTGTAGACATAGCCTTGGTCAAACACATTTCGTAGACTGGCAGAGAGAGAGAATCATTAAAAGTAATAATTTCAGCATTGTCGCTTCACAGCTCTTAGAGTTTGCTAATAGGTGGCTATCTTGAGCCATTCTCCTTCCTGCCTGTATTCCAGCCAGCCTCCTATTGAGGTAAACCAATATATTCTGACAGTAAACACCGTCCCTGTAACCAGGCCAACATATAAAAGTCATAAATTATTACAGGGAAGCCCCATATCTGTCACATGTTGTCAGTGGGCAAACTCCAGAGTAAGGTGAGTGTGCCTTGAGTTAATGGAGCACCCCAACCAATGAAGTTTTATCCCGGACATTGAGCACTGAGCCTAGCAGGTTGGCCCTGCTTTCGTTCAATATTCAGCAGATAATTAAGTTGGAAACTGAGCTTTCCAAGAGCTATTTATACTGGAGCTGAGTGAAATTTTTTAGATGAATAAATCCATTTGCCAAAAAATGCAGTTTCAGATTACATGAAATTATTGACAAATTCAGCTCAAATTTGGTGAATAGTTTCAGTAAAATGGAAAAAAAAAACATTCAAAAAAGTAAAAATAAAATATAGAAATTAAGTATTACAACTTTTCACTTCAAAATGATGTTTCATTTATACATTTACCTGGATAAAAATGAGTAAAAAAATCACCCAAAAATGAGACACAAAAACTGAAAAAACTTTTGTTTCAGGTCAGGTGAAACATTCTATCCAAGGTGAGAAAAACAGAAACATTTCAATTTCGGTTGATCTGAAAAACTGTGGGTTTTTTTTTCATTTCATCTACCAAACTGAAATATCAATTATTCAACGAGCTCTAGTCTACATACTCTGCTCAGCCTTTTTGAACCTCTTTGATTATCCAGCCCTTTTCCCTCCATTTCACTCATTCCATCTGCACGTGAACCCCTCTCTGTTCTCTCTCTTGCATTAACCACATCTGCTTTCTGGCTCCTAGCATCCAGAAGGAAAGTATACAGCACACTGACCCTACATGCTGTAACAATGCCCCACAGTTCTGTAGCAATCTGATTCTGGATTCTGCAACAACTCAGTGTTCCCATCAACTTGTGCAATTTTATCACTCGTCTAGCAGGATGTGGCACTTTACTTAAAACTCCATCTCCTGGAGATAACTGATTTCGTTATCCAAAAAAACATTTCATTAAACCAAAGGAAAAAAAAAAGTTTTCAGTTCTCATGATTGCAGAGAAAAGCTTGTATGCATGATCCAAGTGTATCCTAGAGGCTCACAAACCAGAAGGAAATAAAATTTAAAAAGCTATTATTTTTTAATGTCTTATGATTTGGGGGTTAGATAATTTTCAAATGCTTGTGATGGGCAATGTTGAAAACTGACAATACATAAAGGTTTGTTGAATGCACAAAACAAACAAAAATAGATAAAGCAATTTTTACTATTTTTTCCCTAATTTTCAATATCCATAGGAGTTACTGTATTACAGGTGATAGCAGTAAGTACATCTTTATATGTTTCTGGCATTTTTAAAGCTGATCACATCACTTTACAAGCAATTTATGAAAACAAAATCAAAGGATTGTTAACTAGAACCATGGCATTGGTTGAACGGAGGAAAAGAAATGCTCAAACATTCCAAGGAACAAAATGGCTGCCAACTATTACTTGGTGTACTGGCTGACATACATGGGGATAAACTGCTATACATCTTTATGAATAACAAATACAAATATTTTTGCTTCCAATAAAGACCAGAACACAAAAGGGACACATGTTATTGGTGATATGTCCAGAGAATATGTCTCCTTTAGCTTAAAGTGTGGGTGTATCAAAGGCAGATGCTATGAAGAGTCACTTCACATTTTTTCTCTGATTCCTATTAACCGATGTTTATCAAGGACCGGACTGTGGCATTTAGCCCCAGACCCACACTGGGGATAGCATTGTGCAACACCACCCCAGAGGGAGCTCTGGGAATTTGATAGCTGCTTTCAACTACCTGAAAGGGGGTTCCAAAGAGGATGGCTCTAGACTGTTCTCAATGGTAGCAGATGACAGAACGAGGAGTAATGGTCTCAAGTTGCAGTGGGGGAGGTTTAGATTGGATATTAGGAAAAACTTTTTCACTAAGAGGGTGGTGAAACACTGGAATGCGTTACCTAGGGAGGTGGTAGAATCTCCTTCCTTAGAGGTTTTTAAGGTCAGGCTTGACAAAGCCCTGGCTGGGATGATTTAACTGGGAATTGGTCCTGCTTCAAGCAGGGGGTTGGACTAGATGACCTTCTGGGGTCCCTTCCAACCCTGATATTCTATTATTCTATGATTCTAAGGAGAGAACCCCAGGGAAGCACATTCCTTCCCTCATCTCCCCATCATATAGGAGGAGTGAACAAGTTCCATGTGAAGTGCTGGTTTATCCCCAGTCTATGAAGGACCCTGCACCTGATTTAGGAATGAACAGGGCTGGCTGGTTCTAGACCCCTGGCAGATCACCCTGTTACATTCTGCCATTCTTTGGAAATGTCTCCTTGTCACTCCTGGCCAGCTTTAGGAGCCAGCACAACAGGTGCACAGAAGAAACAGTCCCTATACTCCCCTAAACATAGGAACCCCTCTTATCCCTAGCTAAAGTTACCAACTCTGTAATATATAAAAACCTGACACTCCAGCAGGGGTGCTGGAACCTCCCCCGCCTAGCCTCTTTCCCCCAAGGCCCAACCCCCATTCGCTTGCTGCTCTTCCCCCCTTCCCACCTGCCCGGGTCAGGAAGGACTTGCCTGTGGAGCCAGAAGCTGCTGCCACCCGATGCAGGTAGGAGGAGGCCCTGGCTCAGTAGGGGCTGGCACAGATGATGACCCAGTGCCTCCCCGCCTCCCCCACATGCAGTAATCTGATTTTTGGTGTCCAATCAATAGATCTGGCTTTACACTGTTCGGTCCCCTTTACAACTGGACTTTATGGTTGAAAACCATGCATCTGGCTGCCCTATCCCTAGCCCTTGAATGGTCTAAAGGTGAAGAGATGAGAGACATAAGGAGCCTCTTCCCCTGTAGCTCACTCAATGGCCAAGGACAATCTGGCCGTATGTGATCATTTAAAGCAACATAGAATGTTTCTGATATTTCTTTATCATACTGGTATTTCGTTAAGCCTGAGACTATTTGTTTTCAAACTGAATAATCTCTTCAACATTGTTTCATCTTCTCAAAGCCTTGATCTCCAAAAATAAACTGTTTGCAATAAAAAATAAACCCATACCCCTGTCTATCATGGCTTTGTATTTGAATATGCATATCCTTCTTACCACATTTCATTAATGGGTTTATTTTAATAGATAAGATCCAGTTTATTAAACTAAATTATAAACACACCCAATACTGTTCAAAATTCAAAAATATTACTGTGTCCTGATCTTATTATGCAGGAAATTCATTGAATATCATTGGTTACACACTTTCTTCTCATTTTAAGAAACAATTGGATACGAAAAATGCACTGAGCATACAAAAACAATTTCAGTCAGTGAATTGTGATAAATATTGGTTCATAGACAGTATAGGCATTTGTCCTTTGATTTCTCTTCTACCTAACAGCTTTGTCCCTGAGTGCTATAATTATTAATAGCGAGTCTTCCAAAAGAACTGTTTTACATTTTAGGACAATCATGATAATATTATTTTGCATTACATTTTAAGCCAATGTTTCTACGCAATCTTAAAGCATGGCTTTACTCTGAAAAGAAAGTCTGACATTGGGAGCTTCCATTTTTGCCAAACTCTCAGTGATTTGCCTATTAAACTTGCCCATTAAAAGTAAAAAGATGTTTTTTCTGTGAACTAAGCCTGGGATTCAGAATCCATACTTTGTTCTTTTGAGTTCATGTATTAAAGTTTCTGCAATCAGATGATGGTGATCAGAATGTTGATGATGCAGAAGGAAGAGAAGAATCAAGTTCACTCTGGTAGAGATATACTGGCTCCTTAGTGATAACAGGATCAAAGTCCCAGTTATTAATTATTTGTATTGTGGTAACAGCTGAAAACCTGAAAACATAGTCCGTTCCCCAAAGATCTTACCATATATATTCCAAGAGCTGGACACAACAAACAGAGGCAGAGAGAGAGCACAAGAGAGACAACTGTGATTAGTGTCATAAGATGTCAAGTATCAGTGTGTAGCCGTGTTAGTCTGTATCCACAAAAACAACAAGGAGTCTGGTGGCACCTTAAAGACTAACAGATTTATTTGGGCATAAGATTTCATGGGTAAAAAACCCACTTCTTCAGATGCATGGAGTGAAAATTACAGATGCAGGCAAAGTAGGCAACAAGGTTTGTTACAGGGATTGGTTCCTGGGTTAGTATTTCTGTGGTGTGGGGTGTAGTTGCTGATGAGTATTTACTTCAGTGTGGGGGGCTCTCTGAAAGCAAGGACTAGCCAAGGTCGGGAGAGTGAGGGATCATTTTCCAGGATAGGTTGTAGATCATTGATAATGTGTTGGAGAGGTTTTAGCTGGGGGCTGTATGTGATGGCCAGTGGTGTTCTGTTATTTTCCTTGTGGGGCCTGTCCTGTAGTAGGTGATTTCTGGGTACCCATCTCACTCTGTCAATCTGTTTCCTCACTTCCCCAGGTGGGTACTGTAGTTCTAAGAATGCTTGATAAAGATCTTGTAGGTGTTTGTCTCTGTCTGAGGGATTGGAGCAAATTCGGTTGTACCTTAGGGCTTGGCTGTAGACAATGGATCGCGTGATATGTCCTGGATGGAAGCTGAAGGCATGTAGGTAAGTATAGCGGTCAGTAGGTTTCTGGTATAGGGTGGTGTTTATGTGACCATCGCTTATTTGGTGTCCAGGAAGTGGATCTCGTGTGGACTGGTGCAGGCTGAGGTTGATGGTGGGGTGGAAATTGTTGAAATCCAGGTGGAACTCTTCAAGAGCCACCTTCCTGTGGGTCCATATGATGAAGATGTCATCAGTGTAGCGCAAGTAGAGGAGGGGCGCTAAGGGACAAGAGCTGAGGAAGTGGGAAACAGATTGACAGAGCGAGACGGGTACCCAGAAGTCACCTACTACAGGACAGGCCCAACAAGGAAAATAACAAAACACCACTGGCCATCACATATAGCCCCCAGCTAAAACCTCTCCAGCACATTATCAACGATCTACAACGTATGCTGGAAAACGATAGGATAGACCTTGGGAGGCAGGCCAGTCCTCGCTTATAGACAGCCCCCCCAACCTGAAGCACATACTCATCAGCAACTACACACCACACCACAGAAACAGTAACCCAGGAACCAATCCCTGGAACAAACCTCATTGCCTACTCTGTCCCCATATCTACTCTAGCGACACCAGCAGAGGACCCAACCACATCAGCCACACCCAGCATGGACTCATTCACCTGCACATCTACTAATGTTATATATGCCATCATGTGTCAGCAATGCCCCTCTGCCATGCACATTGGCCAAACCGGACAGTCTCTACGTAAAAGAATAAATGGACGCAAATCGGACATCAGGAATGGTAACACACAAAAGCCAGTAGGAGAACACTTCAATCTTTCTGGACATTCTATAACAGATCTAAAAGTAGCAATAATTGAACAAAAAACTTCAAAAACAGACTTCAAAGAGATTTCATTTGCAAATATAACACCATTAATTTGATCTTGACTAGGGACTGGGAGTGGCTGGCTCACTACAAAAGCAACTTTGCCCAGGGGTGAGTTTGTAGGAGGGATTATAATAAAACACATTTCTGTTGGATGAGTAGCAGATATGATATTAAATGCACACGCAGTAGATATGTTGAGTAAAGGAGGATGCTGGTTTTATATACTCATTTTTCTGACTATAACCACAGTTTGAATATCAGTTATATTGATTGGCCTTTCATGCTCTTCTCCTCTACTCTTTACCTCTCCCTACAGCATCTTCATGCTTGCTGAGGTCAATCATCAAGGTATATTGTATAGGATATATGGCACTAGAGAATCACCTCAGCAGTGCTGCACTGCCAATGGGGTGGACAGGATGTGCTTGTGACACATGCTACACTTCAATCTCTTTGGTCACGCGATAACAGACCTAAAAGTGGCAATATTACAACAAAAAAACTTCAAAACCAGACTCCAATGAGAGACTGCTGAACTGGAATTAATTTGCAAACTGGACTGCATTAAATTAGGCTTGAATAAAGACTGGGAGTGGATGTGTCATTACACAAAGTAAAACTATTTCCCCATGTTTATTTTTCCCCCCACTGTTCCTCACACGTTCTTGTCAACTGCTGGAAATGGCCCACCTTGATTATCATTACAAAAGGTTCCCACTCCCCCGCTCTCCTGCTGGTAATAGCTCACCTTACCTGATCACTCTGGTTACAGTGTGTATGGTAACACCCATTGTTTCATGTTCTCTGTGTATATAAAATCCCGCTACTGTATTTTCCACTGCATGCATCCGATGAAGTGAGCTGTAGCTCACGAAAGCTCATGCTCAAATAAATTGGTTTGTCTCTAAGGTGCCACAAGTACTCCTATGCTTTGTGGTACTCGCTTTAACTGTTTGAGACATGCACTAGTAGCCTACTAATGCATTTCTGGTGTGGTATATTAGAATATTGCTGCTAGAATATGGCATCTTAATTCTAAATGTCTTTCTAAAAGGATGTTAACAACATTTTTTCTGGGATTTTAGCAACACATCCCTCCACTATTAACAGCTCACACCAGGAGAACAAAAGAGAATTTTTATTTATTTATTTATTTATTACTATTTTGACTAATTATTAGTCTGATTTTTTTCTCTTCCATTTCTTTTTAAGATTCCTTGCACTAACTGGGCCCTTTGTCCTTTCCACTAGCCCCATAAGCCTGCCTGCCGTTTCAACACTCCGGTTTTGGCCCATGGGCTGCTCTTGACCGTTGCTTTCTATTGTAAAAGTGAATCAGGCTTCTAATTTAGTTTTTACAATAAAAAGATTAAAAGTGAACTAATACTGGCCTGAGGGTTGGAAACCCTCGTTGAGAAGAGAACCAGGCTCTTGTTCGATCATGGGCAGTTTAAACTAGAACCTCCCCCTTGCCCAGCCAAACTCCCTCTGTGTAAAGGTTCTAGTCCGCAGCCCCGGACTACCCATGGAGTCAGCGCCTATGCACTGAACACAGACAGACTCAAGAACAAAAGGAACAGTTTCTTAGCTTCCAGCCCCAAAGCCACTTTAGCCAAAAGCTCTCTCACTAGCTTTTTCCAGGGTCACACTGTGCTCACAGGTTTCAGAGTGGTGGCAGCCGTGTTAGTCTGTATCAGCAAAAACAATGAGGAGTCCTTGTGGCACCTTGGAGACTAACAATTTTATTTGGGCATAAGTTTTCGTGGGCTAAAACCTACTTCATCAGATGCATGGAGTGAACTTACAGTAGGGAGGTATAAATACACAGCATGGCTCCTGGCTTGGCTTTCTTGCCTCTCTCTCCCTGTTCTTATCTGTTCTCAGTTTCTGTGTGATCTATCCTCTCTTTCTCTCTGCTCAAAACAATCTGTATAAGAGGCGAATGCTACAGAAGCCCAGAACACATGAGTTGGGATTGAGGAGGAGGAGGTTTTCCTGGCACAGCATGAGTTGAGGAAGGAACTTCATTGAAGTTGCACCAGTTTGTTTACACCATATCCAGGGGTGAAAGTAAGTTGAAGGACTTACTGGTACGTTGGAATCCAGAGCAAGGGGGGTGGCCTCAACTGGAAGAGGCGTGGACTTAAATCCCTGGGCCCTTTAAATCTTGATATAAAGACTTGGATTTAAAGGGCCCGGGGCTCCAGCTGTGGTAGTGGTGGCTGGGAGCCCTGGGCTCTTTAAATCACCCCCGAGCTACCAGCTGCAGAGGCCGCTGGGAGCCCTGGAGTTCGGGGGCAATTTAAAGGGCCCAGGGCTCCAGCTGCCGCTACCGCAGTGGAGCCCCAGGCCCTTTAAATCACTGAGGAGCCCTGGGGGCTCCCGGCTGCCACTGCTACCCCAGGGCTCTGGGCTCTCGAAGAGCTTTAAAGAGCCTGGGGCTCCACTGTGGAAGCAGCTGCTGGAGCCCCGAGCCCTTTAAATCCCCACCTGAGCCCTGCTGCCCGAGCCCTGGGGTAGCAGCAGCCGGGCTCCGTCAGGGATTTAAAGGGCCCCGGGGCTCCAGCCGCCGCTACCGCCCCGGCCCTTTAAATCCCCTCTGGAGCCCCGCCACCGCTACCCTAGGACTTCGGCAGCAGGGCTCCAGTGGGGATTTAAAGGGCTTGGGGCTCCGGCAGCCACTACTGCCCCGGCCCTTTAAATCCCCGCCAGAGCCCCACCGCTGCTACCCCAGGCGTTGGGCAGCAGGGCTCAGGTTTGTATTTAAAGGGCCCCGGGGCAGGGGCAGTGGCAGGGGCTGGAGCCCCCGCGCCCTTTAAATCCCCACCAGAGCCCCTCCACCGCTACCCCAGGGCTTTGAATTGCTGTCTGGTAAAGCCGGTCCTGGTACAGCGCACCGGCTCTTGCAGGTACGCCGTACTGGGGCGTACCGGCTTACTTTCACCTCTGCATCAGAATTTGATCCACTATGTTAGGCAGGGCTCTTTGTGTGTTTAAAACTCCCATCCTGTCTCCTTTCCTTTTTTAAAACCTATTTGGTGCAATGGGTAGACAGGAATCTTCTTTTGAAAATTTGGACCCCATTATGCTAGGTGCTGTATAAACACATACAAAGTCACAGTTTATGCCTGAAAGAGCTTACAGTCTAAAGGGAATGGGAAATATTTATCATAATTCAGTTCCATTCTAGTAAGTCATACTGAACACATAATATACACGGTCTTTAACTCAAAAGAGAAAAATGGAGCAATAAATTCTATTTGTCACTCAAAAATATTGACTGTGTTAATGTTTTGTATTATCCCTAAATAGGCATGTTGAAATTAACTGACAAAATAAGCAACATAGTTGCCAGCTGATAAGAATTTCTAAAACATGCTGGCTGTTTTGTGGGAGGATTTCATCCTCGGGGAAAAGAGATTTTCTGCACTAAAAAGGGGACTTTGGAGCACACCCTTCCCTGACGAAACAATGTGACTCATCTGCACTCAGTCTGAAGCTGGGATAATTATGGTATTTGTGCTGGGATTAAAGCATGCAATATTTACATTGTTTGAGTTCACAGAGCTTCTGCAATAATAAATTGTTTTGTGTGATCCTGTGGGTAGGCACTAGACGGGGACTTAGGACACTTGGGTTCTATTCCTGACTCTGCTACTGATGTGTTCTGTGGCTTTGGGTGAATCATTTCATCTCTCTGTGCCTACTTCCCCTCCAACCCTTTCTCTGTGAGACTATAAGCTCTTTGGGGGCATGGACTGTCTCTTACTAAGTCTTTGTACACTGTCTAGCACAAGAGGCTCAGATCTTGATAGGGGCTTCTAGTAACTATTATAATATACATAATTTTGTGTAGCAGGTATTGGTGGTTTTTAGGAAATGGTCTGTAGAGATCATTTCAACAAATAAGGTTTTTTCTTAGGGGGAAGGTAAAGGGTGGGCACTGGAATAGAAGGGTGTGGGGCCTTGTATAGATTTGGACAGTTGAGATAAAGACCCAAACTTTCAGATATTTATCCAGAGAAAACTCTCAACCTTTTAGGTTTCCACATTCCAGTCTATTTTATGTTGTTTTGAGGCTGATTGATGGGGAAATACAAGGGACAAGGGATCAGTGTGAGTAGCTCAGTACTCAGATCTTTTGACCGTCAGACCACTTATTTTGCTCCTTAAATAAGAATTCAGTAGCCTAACTCATTTCTGAAAATCTGGGCCAGGAAATATGCCTCTGAAAAGTGCTAGTTCTTGCGGGGAGTTAGGAGAGTGGAGTGGAAAAGCAACAAAACTGCCCTACTGACTTTTCAAATAGAACATTAACCCAATAAAGTCTGCACATGTACCTTACATCACACCAAAAAGTTTAGTGCTTGTGGTGTTCTGTCCCATCTAGTGGCACCAAGACCACTCAGAAAGAGAGATAAAATGAGTCTGCTCTACAGCTTTAGCTAACAGCCAGTTGGCTTTTAGCTCATGCAGTAGAGGCTCATACAGTGAGATCCCAGGTTCGATCCTGCCTGCTGATGACTGGAGTGTCTCAGTATTACACTTGCAACACAGATGTGAAATTGCTCTCACTGTCTCTCCCGTTATACAGTGATGAAGGTGGAGGCATGAGGAAGGATTAGGATTAAGCACTTGGATTCTGAGTATCTTGGTGTTTGTAATTTTCATGAAGCAAAACCAAAATGAGATGTGTTTTTTTCATGGTAGTATCACAATCTAGACCATATCTTGTGTTGGTAGGGGCCCATTATGGGCTCTGTGAGGCATGTAAAAATCTTGTGGAGAAAAAACAACAAATACAAATACTTGAAACACAAATCCAAATGCAGGAAATTGTGCATACCCTTTGTGAAAATGAAAGTAACTAGAGAATGAAGTGATAGAGTGTTATAGTTATTTTTTTCAGCACTCAAGAGTAGGCCAGTACTTAAGAGTGAAAGACAGAACTGGTTATACACTCTTCTTGTACCAGGATAACTACACTGGTTAGGGTGCTGGTTTTACCAAAACAGCTATACTGGTACAACCCCTCATGTGAATGCAGTTATATCCTTTCCCTCTCACAGGAGTAAGTAATTCTACTATAAGCACCTGTATGCACAACTTTTGTGTGTAGACAAGCCCATAATCCATGACTGGAAGAGTTTAGGTACACGCTAAAAAGAACGATTGGTTTTCTGATTTACTTAATTTTTTTAAACCGGTCATTTTTAGCCAAGTTCCACCACCAAAAATATTCTCTTTAATAAAACAAAAACCTTTGCAGATAGTGTAATGAATTTTCCTCATCAAAAGAACCGTACAGTTGTAACCACAACTTAACAGCTTCTCAAACAGTGGAGAGGTAGGGGGAACTAAACACCAGTATCCTTGAGAATGGTTAATACACACTACATGGTTGGCTTTTACTTCTGAGATTATGAAAAGTGGACATTTTTGGTGTCTAAAACAATGTCCTCCAAAACACTCAGTGCTCCTTTTATCAGCATCATTTTTAATTTGTAGCCCTTTGTTTTTTTGAACTGGAGTATTTCGGCAAAGCTTTCCAATAAGTGTTCATGAAACTTTGCCCAACAAAAATGCTAAGCCTTACGCCAAAGAAAGGTCAGATTCCGCCCTTTCATCTGAGGCATCAGAGCACAAATGCAGTAATCAGTAATACCTCATATAATGTAAAGAGAACACCTTTGTTTAGACACAAACTGCATCAGCTTTAGGAGATACACATTGATATTAAGATACTGATGGTTTGAAAAAATTTGAGTGTCATTTTTCCCAAGCTTCCAAGCAAATGTTGACCGGAATAATAAATGGCTCTGGTTTGGATCACTCTCCTCTTTTGTTGCTTTTACATACCTGCCCAGCTAATCTCCAAGGATAAAACAATGAACAACAACTTCATTTAAACAGCAAAGGAGGAGGACAGGTAAAGGCTGAGAGCCAAAAAAAAAAATGCATGGAATAAAATTTAGAACTGTACAAAACTAGATTTTATTTTTGCTTTGCAGAACTACAGATGTTAAGTTTGGAACTTGCATAGGCTGTCAAAGAAATGACTTCATTAAGTGCAGGTAAATAATATACTCTTATGATTGTTTCAGAGTAGCAGTTGTGTTAGTCTGTATCCGCAAAAAGAAAAGGAGTACTTGTGGCACCTTAGAGACCTACTGACCGTAATGCCTACCTACATGCCTCCAGCTTTCATCCAGACCACACCACACGATCCATTGTCTACAGCCAAGCTCTGCGATACAACCGCATTTGCTCCAACCCCTCAGACAGAGACAAACACCTACAAGATCTCTATCAAGCGTTCTTACAACTGCAATGCCCACCTGCTGAAGTGAAGAAACAGATAGAGAGAGCCAGAAGAGCACCCAGAAGTTACCTACTGCAGGACAGGCCCAACAAAGAAAATAATAGAACGCCACTAGCCATCACCTTCAGCCCCCAACTAAAACCTCTCCAACGCATCATCAAAGATCTACAACCTACAGCCTATCCTGAAGGACGACTCATCACTCTCACAGATCTTGGAAGACAGGCAAGTCCTCTACTTACAGACAGCCCCCCAACCTGAAGCAAATACTCACCAGCACCCACACGCCACACAACAAAACCACTAACCCAGGAATCTATCCTTGCAACAAAGCCCGTTGCCAACTGTGTCCACATATCTATTCAGGGAATACCATCATAGGGCCTAATCACATCAGCCACACTATCAGAGGCTCGTTCACCTGCACATCCACCATCATGTGCCAGCAATGCCCCTCTGCCATGTACATTGGCCAAACCAGACAGTCTCTACGTAAAGGAATAAATGGACACAAATCAGATGTCAAGAATTATAACATTCAAAAACCAATTGGAGAACACTTCAGTCTCTTTGGTCACGCGATTACAGACCTAAAAGTGGCAATTCTTCGACAAAAAACTTCAAAAACAGACTCCAACGAGAGACTGCTGAATTGGAATTAATTTGCAAACTGGATACAATTAACTTAGGCTTGAATAGAGACTGGGAGTGGATGGGTCATTACACAAAGTAAAACTATTTCCCCATGTATATTCCCCCCCGCCCCCCCACTGTTCCTCACACGTTCTTGTCAACTGCTGGAAATGGCGCACCTTGATTATCACTACAAAAGGTGCCCCCCCCATTCTCCTGCTGGTAATAGCTCACCTTACCTGATCACTCTTGTTACAGTGTGTATGGTAACACCCACTGTTTCATGTTCTCTATGTATATAAATCTCCCCACTGTATTTTCCACTGCATGCATCCAATGAAGTGAGCTGTAGTTCGCGAAAGCTTATGCTCAAATAAATGTGTTAGTCTCTAAGGTGCCACAAGTACTCCTTTTCTTATGATTGTGTTTCTACTGAGTGCACAGACTTACTTTTTTTTTTTTTTTTTAAAGTGGACCTATACTACACCCCCAGTCCTGACTCGTGGTAGGGGAAGACTATCTATCCTACATCCTTTCTAAAGGTGTAGCGGCAGTGATGCTAAAGTCATACCAACATAAAACTGGAATAATGCATTGGTGAATCAGGCCCACAATATGAAGCATAAATGATCAAACCCCTAAGCTTCAGTTTTGCCGAGCAAGTTTTACTTGATTTTGATATGTCTAGCCCAAAGACAGTGTTCACAAAAAGCCAGAAAGAGCTATAAAATAAACTAAAGACATTTGTAAACCACATTGACAGGTGTCTTGGAAGAAAGGAAGGATGGTTTAGGAAGAAGAATGATTTTGTAGTTAAGGCACTGGAATGGGATTCAGGAACTGATCCACAGCATCCTGCAGTTAGTAGGAGTCTTTCCATTGACTTCAGTGGTCTTTGGATCAGGCCCTTAGGATCTGGGCTCTAGTCCCTTCTCTGCCACCGACTTCCTGAATTACCTTGAGCAAGTTGTTTCACCCTGTCTACTAGACTGTTGGTAACATTTCTGTACTGTCCTCCAGAAGGATAGGCTGTGTCCTAATAGATTGTTTTGTACTCTAATTGCTACATCACACATGCAGTTTATATTCAAAATCTCTTTTGCATATGTACCCAGCTCAGCTCTGCAGCTAAGCATATAGAGCAGCGTAAATTGCTAAGGACTGCAGACAGCAATATTGCTTTAACAGCTAGTAGAAATTATGCAGTGATGAATTTAAATAAGTTAAAAGAAAAGGAGTACTTGTGGCACCTTAGAGCTGTAGCTCACGAAAGCTCATGCTCAAATAAATTGGTTAGTCTTTAAGGTGCCACAAGTACTCCTTTTCTTTTTGCGAATACAGACTAACACGGCTGTTACTCTGAAACCTTAAATAAGTTACTTGAGCGAAGATATAGGCCCCATCCCAAAAGACTTTTGCAGGACAATAATCTTTATCCACAGGAGCAGTCCCATTCCCTTCAGTGTAACTAAGCAAATGAGTAAAAATTTTCATGGAAAAGGACTGTAGGATCAGGCTTCATTTTTTCCAGTGAGAGAAAAATATTCTTTTCAAACCATATGAACAGGAGACTGGAGATAACGTATCTCAAGTGTTACTTATGTAACAGTGTGACTGCAAAGTTGGAATTATTATGTCCTGAATTCTGCAGACTTCTGAAAGCTTTGAAAAGCTTCATGCTGTCTTATAAAATCATGCTACAACCTCCTCTCAGGTTTTTCCTGGTGATATCAACATTCTCTTGAATCAAAATTAAATTAAGTGCTTACTGGAAGCTAACATCCCTGAAATCAATTTCAAAAGTCAATTTAGCGTACATGGTGTCTCAAAGAACCATAGAAATGTTATTATTAATGTGAGCAAATCTACTACTGCTTTGTTTTTCTAGTTTCACAACTCACAAGATCTACTGTGATGAGGTGTATAGCTCGGGCCACATGGATGAAGAAGGGCCAGAGAGGCCCTTGTGTTAGGGGAAACCCCACTCCTCCGGCCCTGTCAACCATGCATGACAGGGAGGACGCCTTTAAAAGGGAGGAAAATGCAGTCAGCCGTGGGCAGGAGGGAAGGAGAGCAGGATTGCCCTTAGCAGCTGACTGCAGGAGTGACCTGTGAAGCTATGCAGGGAACGCCTAGGCAGGAGACCTTTATGCTGACCCAGAGGAGAATACAGCTGACTCCCAGGGTAAGATGGCTGAGCCTGTTTCAAGAGATCCAGCCACAGAGATTTCCCCAACCTCCTTACACTGGGACTGGATCATTGGCAGCACTGTGAACTTGCCACCCGCTGCTTTGCTGGGACCACAGGGAGGGAGTATCCTTGAATATGTGGGGGTTTGTGACTTTCATTTTGATCCCCCAACTGGAGAGACTTAAGGAGGCCCACAAAGGACAGTCCTCCTCCCACTCTTCAAACAGTAGGGAAATGGGGCCTGTGTTGTGACCACCCAGTGTAGATAACTGGTCATAATCACGTTCTCCCACGCCCTGAGGGAGGAACCACCAAGGACTCTTACACCTACCTTATGTGAGCAAAGCCTGCATTTCAATCCCTGCAGTGATTGAGGATCTATGTAAGGAGGATTGATTCAAACTGCCCAATTTGGTAAAGCCAAAAGAAGTATCACTGAATAAACCTTGTGTCCCTTTGTTATCGCTTGCTAAACTGGCAGAATAAGTCTGGTCTTTCCCAAAATACAAACAACATTGGTACATGCTGCTAGGAAGATGATGTCTGTCATCTCTGTAGCATCAGTTGGGTGAAAATGCTTTGATCTTGCAAGGAAAATTAAATTTGGCAAAAGTCTCGAATTTTCTCCAGGAGCCACCTTTGGCCATTGAATAGCTGTGTGCCAACATCAGGGACAACAAACAGGATGTTGTATCCTGCAGGACATCACATTTGGAAACTCATCCCACTAATGTGGGTAGATGAATCAACAGATTTAAATACTGAGAGTGCCTGTTCCCTTTTAGAACCTGCACAACCTCCCTTCGCAGTAAAGGTGGAGGACTCTCCTACGTGGACTATGACATCAAATCTGCTGATTCATCTAACCACATTGTGAGAAGAGTTTCCAAACAGGATGTCCCGTGGGATACAAAATCCTGTTTGTTGTCTCTGATGCTGGCACACAATTATTGAATGACCAGAGGAGTATATTTTAAAAGGCACATATGGAAGAAAGTAACTGCCTAACTCTCATTTACTTTGGTAATGAAAATAAATGGGAGTTTGGCATCTACCTGACATTTGTGACTTTTTAAATCTTTCCCAAAGTTTTTAAATGGTAGATTCGCCCATATTCCAAATTGTTGGGCTGGGTTGGGAGGCAGCATTCACTCACAAACACAATACATTTCCTTGTCAAAACTGAGGGAGAATGCAATCTTCTAGCTCAATCATAGAAGTTAACTAGAAACAGGCTACCAAGAAAAGATGTGAAATGAGAACTTGAGGCTACCATAATGAATACACAATTTGGTTAAGGAAATTTAACCCCTCAAAGTGGACTTTTGGAGAATGTGGCCTCGCTTCTCCATTATGTCTGAGGCTGTGTTTGGATGTGGTGAAGAAGAGTGGGCACAGGGAGCCAATGGCAGCTCCCTAAGCCTTAGCAACCCAGTCCCAGGGGCCTGCTCTGATTTCTGCTACTTGCATAAAGTAACTAGCACATGTGGTGGCAACACCACTCAAATTAGGCCCATCCACCCCTGAGCACATGGAGACAGAGGGATGGGATGGCCAACTCTGAATGCGGGAAATATTTGCCAACTGGGATAGAGGTTTTGGGGGTCAAAGCAGGACAGTTCTACGAAATCTGGGACTGTGGGGAGGTAGGTATGTGGTGAACCAAAGAATATGGCTTTTTATGTTCCTCCATTCCTTTATGAAATATAAATGGGGGAACCCCTATGCTCCCGTCCATTCAAAAACATAAGCAAATATTCTGCCAATGCAGCAGCTACTAAGGAATTAAAGAAGTGTTGTGGAGGGATTCTAAATTTGCTTCGTAGCTGGAGAAATGAATAGAAATTATTCATGGAGTATAAGTCTGCAATTATCTCAATTCCTTTTTTCTCTGCATGACCTTACAAACCTAGAATTTTAAGACAGGAGTAATGAATTGTTGTTAAATACTACTTGGACTTTATACAGAGCATTTAAATGCTTTTTATCTGCATTTTCTTCATTACTTGCAGAAAAACCTAAATCTCTTCAGCGAGCAGAGATAACTCTTTGCATCTCCTTTCAAAATTAACAGATTTATATTTAAATATGAATTTACAGCTGTGCCCTGCTTGGTAGCTGCCTGCCTAGCCTGGTAGCTTTCAGAAGCAATGGCTAGTTCAATCAGTGATAAAATTGAGATATTTGAAGAGGAGAAACTGAGAGTCTCACATTTTTCTTCCCCTTGTAGCAAGCTTTTCAAGGGGAGGTTTCTGAATCTTCCCAAGTACCAGCTTTTGACATCCCCTTCAGGGGCTGAGCTTGAGAGTGTTTTATACTACCCTTCCAGCCCGCTGGTTGTCTGTTTGCAAATGCAACTAAACTTCCCAGCTCCTGGGAACTAATCTTCCCACTCTGTTTTCTCCTCACATGCAATTCAAGCTTCATGGCTTGTCCTTCAAGACTCTACCACTTTCTCTTGCTAACTTCTCTGCTCTCAAGTCCTCCCACCTGGGCTCTCACTCACTTTCCTTCGAACTGCATTCTTTCTTCTAACTGCATCCTCTGCTTCCTTCCACTCCCTGATTCATGCCTTCTTTCATATTTAAAGTAGCCCGCTCCCACTTTGCCAACTATCTCCTTCACCTCAAAATTGCTCCTCAAATTCTGTGCTGATCTCATCTCAAAAAATATAGTCCTTCTCATACGTCTATCTAATCTGCATAAGATTTGAATATAGTGATCATTGCCAAAGTCTGAGCACTTACATTCACCTTCCATGAATCCTATTTGTCTGGATTATATGGTAAGATCTTTGAGTCAGGGACCTTGGATGACATCCCGTTTCCTTGAAGTCAATGGCAAAACTCCTAGTAATTTCAATAAGGAGAGGATTTCACGCCTTATCTTTTTCGTGTTTTTGACATAGGCTGTTAGAGAGAGGTTGTCTCTTATCTTTATACCATGTTAAGTGCAAATGCTTTCTATGTCATATTGTACACACACAGCTCTATAACTAATCAGCAATGATACATACACTGTACAAGCAAGTTTGGGGTAAATATACTGCTTTTTCACTCACAAAAATTCTTCATGGAAAAATTGAATATTAAGTGAAAATGTCAAAACATTGTCTTTACACCCTTATCTGGGAGTTTGGGGCACAGAGGAGGGAAGGGGTGAGGAAAATGTTGCTCGGCTCCAATACTGGGGAATTTTTCACACTACTAAACCTAGAGGGAATATCTTTCTAAAGACAAGAAGAATTCAGTTTCCATAGTAACTCAGTGAAAGGGCTCCCTTACAGTCCAAATTTAGCAGAGTTGTGTGTGCTGGTTTATTCAGCAGACTACCGTTCACTTGAGGCTACAGTGTAACCACTAAATTCATTATATCTAGGATGGCAGGTTGAACTGGAACTGGGATTGACAAGATGGCCCGCTAAAAATGTGTAAAGCTAAAAATAACAACACAGTCTTGAAAACCAGTGAGAAATCATAAGTGAAAAGAGGAGATAAATCAATGTCCTTATATTGACTTGAAATATCATATTATGCTATAAAACTGTTAAGTATTTACTATGGATAATTTTCATCCCACTACATACCATTCATTTATTTAACCTCCCTACTTCTATAGAGATATCACCTATCAACCTCATTGTAGAGACCACCACATTTCTCTGCCAACTTTTATTCACTCAGAAAGGAAGGACATGCAATCTACCTGTCTACTCTAGGATATTAGATTGTGCTTTCCTGGGAGAATATATGAGAGAACAGGATGGGAAGTAATTATCTATTGTTTAAATTTAGGGTAAAAAAAATCTGATCTAGCCAATACATTTACTGTACATAAAGAAAATTGAAGAATATATTACAGTTGTGAAATGTGCTAGTTGTACCATTTATAATTGTAATTACTTAGCTGTGAGAGGCCCAGTGAAGTTCAGTCAGCATCAGAAAGAAGAAAAGGAAGGTGTCCTAATGAAGAGGTTGATTAGAGTGAGAGTTAGCACTAAGTGCTGATGAGGATTTTCATTTTAAGATTACTTAGAGTAAATTACCTCAAATTAATGCTCTCAGAATTTCTATTCCAAATGACCAAGCACAGCTTGAAGTTGGTTGTGACCAAAATAGCTTTGAAACACTTTGCCTGCCCAGTGTCCACGAGCTGAGTCCCGCCCCATATTCAACAGAACACAGAGAGTGAAGCCTCGATCACATGATGGCATTTTCAGGATCAACTCGGTTGTGGTAGCAGGATTAGTGTAGGCAAAACTGTCACCAATTTAACCACCATGTCATGTGCTTGAAAAACCAGCAACACATTGCAATATCCAAGCGTGAGGTGCTTCAACTATCTTTGCATACATAAAGGAGCACATTTTTCATAACAGGCAGCCTCTATTTTGCGGGCACGAGTTGCATTTTTTTATCAGCAAATCAGTTGCAGATTCAAATCTGGCTACTTTTATTTGTAACTACCTGGCTGTAGGTATAATTTTCTGTGCACACCACTCAGCTGCTAGCACAACCTGTCTCCATTCCAATGCCAATCACTGTGGAGCTTGGGTCATCAGCAGGACTGAACCCAGGACCTTCAGCACCAAACACTTTACACATGAGCTAATGGAGTAACTCCATTATTTTTATTAGCAAGCAGTAGCCTGCTATAGTTGCTGGATCCAGCAAGAAGAGCTAGACAATCAAACACACTAAAACAATTTATTTATTACATATGCAGCAGTACTGCTGGCTCAAAAGAAGAAAAGAGAGAAAAAGGAACAGTATTATGTGTGCATATATGGCCAAGAATCAAAACAACCCACTAATACTGGTAGGTTGAATTTAGGGCTGACTTGACATCAACATTTCAATGACTTTGTGGCTGAAGTAAGAAAAAAGTAAACAGGTTTTACATGATAATCACCTTTCAAATGATTACTAAAAATGCTTGTTCAATGAAATGACAGCTAAATAAATTAAAGCTTCTGTTAACACTTTAACCATACTCAAAGAGACAAATTAAGATAGTTAAATATCTGTCTCTTGGGGTACTGACATTGCTGAAGGCACTAGAGAGAACTAATCAGCTAATTGTAATTTACATATATTAATATGTTATTAAATATTAAGATGGACAATGTTTGGGTGACATTTAACAGGGAGTGTGTAGGGGACAGACTAGCTAGCTAGCTACTACCCGCCAGGAACTTTCTAATCACAAATATGCTGTAACATAAAATGTTAAGTGAAGTATCATTGACTATAAATGCTGGTATAATGAAAGGTCCAGAGAGTAACAAGGAGGACATATCTTGCCATCTGCTGAGAACTTTTGTTAATTGTTAATAACAACTCAAACCAGGTTCAAAGCCCTGTCTGGTCAGTTACATATATACACAAGGCTAGTAAGCCATAACAGGATTTGTTTGTGTCATTCCTCATGCAAGAGTCTGATGATACAGCCTACTGTGATGTTCATGATTTTATTTTTGCCAATATAGTAAATTCTTTTCAGTTAGCAGGCAGGAGTTATATCCCATGTCCCAGAAACACTGCTGTGCTTCAGAGTCAGTTTCTCTGCAAAGAATTCTGCATCACTTCTGTTACCAGGATAACTTCAAAGCACCATTTGTCCATACTGGTAGACACTGCCAGCTGACATGTTCTAAGGCTGCCTGCGCTACACAGTTCCAAGGCCACCAGTATTTGCACTGGCGTATGAGATTAGCATTACAGGCAATGTCACATAGCCAATTACAGGATATCATGTCATCACTGGGGCTCTACTACAGAACAGAGCAAGTACTAAGGACCTAAAAACTAGTTTTCCAAAAGTGTTAAATGAATGCTATTAAGGGCATACACTCTATTTGTACTTTACTTTGCACTGCCAGTGATGTGATAACATATAACTGACCTGATGACATTAGACATCTGTCTAAACAGTTACTTTAAGGATAACCCAGTATCATTGACAATGATGTCTTGTGTGAAAAGAGCAGTATGAAGTTTTCTTCATCCCTCTCCAATCGTGAAAAACCTGAGGACTTTTCACAGCTCCGAGGCCACAGAATTTTGACTGCTTAGAAATTTTATTATCTGATCAGAATCATTGACTGGCATGCATGGTTGGAGATATGGGGCAAGGGTCTCTTTTCTCTCCACACAAGCAGTCAGCCATCAGCATGTCAAGTGCCATCAGCTCATTCCCGAGCCTATACACCATGATGCACTGAAGGCTGGGTGTGTGGATTAAAGGGGTATGTCTAGCCCTGCAGTTGTCTGGCACATAAAATGGCCATCAACAGCAACCAGCAAGGGGATGGTCGCATACAATGCTGTTGAGAGGATCAGCGATATCCACTCCACAGTGCTTTCCCCTGGTTTGCTCTGTGCTCTCCAGACATTGTATCAACTTTTGTGATCCGCCACAATGCACCAGCCAGGGCAGGATTGTACCTTTCTACATAAACAGCCAACTAAGAAATAATTGAAAAGTCTGTGTTTTTCATGTTGCCTTTATTTATATATTAAAAACAAGTCAGCCATTTAAAAAGCCAAACTAAAGACACAATTTGGGGTACATTTTCCTCTCCTCCCCAATATTTACCTGTGCCTCCAGGGGAGTCAGGTTAGTCTGTGTCTTATTTAACTTGGCCACGTAAATGGCTACTGTGGCACATTGGATATCCCACCATTTTTCGAGCTGACCTTTACTTTTACTAATTGGCTGCTGCTGTAGCTATGAAAGAGCAACTCATGCATCATGGCAATCTTTTGTAAAATGTGCTAATGAGAAACTGTTCTGCCTTTTCTCATCTATAGTCTGTGTTTTTGTTTCCTCACTCTTTATTACCAAGGGCGGAGCATTAACTGGAAACAGGAGGCTAGATTTTCAGTCACACATACACAATTGCACACAAATGTGCATGCACTTAATTTATATATGTGTACATCCATTAGGTGCTGACACATCAGCCATCCACACGTGCACACAGCCACTGAGGCACCTAACTGTAAAGTGCACTGAGATCTAAATGGCCATATGCAGATACAAATGACTGATATATGCACGCACATTGGATACTTGCACACATATGTTAGGCATATGCTAATATATATGAGCAACTGTGTGTACCTAATTGTACCCAACATCCTTTTCTTTTATTAGTTCATCTTCTACTCCCATCTATCCTTCATTTGAAGTTCAGATCCTCTTTTGTGAGATCACAACAGCTTGCGGTGGAAATGACGGTCATCAAAATCAAAGGGGGGAGTAACCCCAGCTGTGGAATAAAGTAACAAGATGACACAAACTTTGAAGGGACAACGATTCTGTTTTGATGCAAATAACCAATGTGATAAAGAAATCCAGATAAACATGATCAATCTAGGTTGGATCCTCTGTGAGGACTTTCCATTTGATTTGCGCAGTATGAGTTAAATCATCCTACAAAGCCCAACACATTGCTGCTGCTGCCGCCAACCTCCCTAAGGAGGATGGAGAGAGTCAGCGTTCCCAGCTTGGAAGCAAGGATGAGAAAAAGAGCTCCCTGCCAGGTCCGGGTGTGATCCCTGACTTCATGAATTAAGGTGCATAAAAGTGCCTTGAGATCCTCAGATGGAAGGGTTTACAAACTATCATTGCAGTGGCTGAAGGTGGCTTTCTAATGCTTCTGGTCTGTCACCCTTGAGAACAGAGAAGAACAGAAGGCAAGCTGACCATCCACAAGGCCTAGTGAGGGGAACGAGCACCAGCCTAGCAGGATCCAAATATCCAAAGAGCAAAAACTGAGGAAAGGGGTAACTTAGGGTAGAGGAAACTAGAGAAAGGCAAGCCTATAAATAATGTTTTGCTCTTCTATTGTGACTTCCCTCCAAACAGCTCATAGCTCTTTATAAAGGGCCTGATTCTGAGAACCTTGGCCGAGCACTGTATACACTTGAGAAGTCCCACGGAATGTGAGTAAGCATTGCTGCATCATGATCTAAAAATATTATTCTCAGCAACCCAGTGAGATAGGCAGGTTTCATTCTCCATTTAGCAGATGGGCAAATTAAAGCCGAGCGTCTAGGCAACTTGCTTAAGGTCATACAGGAAATTAGTGGCAGCATCAGAAACCTCCAGCTCTTATCATTCCCAGTCTTGTACTTTAACCCCATGAGTGGAATTTGTCCTAAATGGGGCTGGCATGGGACTTCACTGTAGGGGCAGGTCAGAGGTGATCTGAGGGAATGGAGGTGTCCAAGATCTGTAATCTGCATCTCTGCAGATCCTATGCTTCATGTAACTGGCAGGGAGGGGCTGTGGCTGTTGATCCAGACCCTGGGCTGCCATAGGAGGAACGGGGGGCGGGGGGCACTGGAAGTGCTGTGTGGTAGGCTTGTCCTGGGTTCGGTGGGGGGGAGTTAATTTTACCTCCTCATCCTCCCTGCACTCCACCCACGTAGAGGCAAATGTGCAGGTTTCATGCATGTGAAGTGATTTTCACCCTACAAGCACAAAAGAGGGAATGGTGGAGGGTATTCCAGTGGCTGTGTACATTGAGAATTGGGCCAGTGCCCCATTTATACTCAGGAGCCAATGAGCGTACAAAGGCCAGCTCTGAAACAAAGACCTAAAAAGGTGGTGTAAGGACACTGCAGGCAGCCACTCATTCCAGACACTCGGCTGCCCTAGCTGCTGCACACAGCTCTGGCTGCAAAAGCCACAATAGAGTATCCTCCGAATGAGCCAATGATGACATAAGATAAGCAAAGCTGTTTTTAAATAATGTGGCTTTCTATGAGCTGCTCTATACACATTGTTGATCAGATAATTATTTTGTTTAGGATTGTAATTAATGAAGGAGTATTCATCCATAGCATACAGAGAACACAGCTATTAATAGAGTTTTTGAATGAGACTATCAGAACAGTCGAATCAGATTTATAATGCACAGGTCCATGATCTGCACTGTTATACTTATGCAATTCCAGGGAAATCAGTGGGGTTTGCACTGATATAATGGAAAGATTAATTTAGCTCACAGTTTTTTAATACCAAAGTCAGTGATTTCACCCACTAGGCTACACAGATGCTTTATTATAGCAAAATCAAGAACTTTCATGTAAATTGGCTAGAGTGTGTGCCAAGCCTTCTCCACTAAACATATTTATGCTGGCAAAATAATTACACATTTTCTAGCAGAATTACAGAGCTCAAAGTGTGCTCCTTAGTTCACACAAGGTCTAGACACATGCAAAATTTTAGGAGTCTCTTTTTGTTTGTTTTTACTCAGTTTTGTTTGTACATTAAAAAATTATCACACACACAGAGTAGCCAGTATCTTCCTAGCCCTTCGCTAACATTAACAAGTTTACACTCCTGAGAGGTAAGGAGGTATAACTCTCCATTTTAAGGAGGTGGAAAACAGAGACAGAAAGCTTAAGTGACTTGCCCAAGGCAAAAATCCAATTATAAAGCAGGGACTCAAGAATTTCTAGCTCCCTGTCCTGGGCTGCTCAGGGTATCCACCATACACCTCCTTGCACAATTAAGGTGTAGGAAAAGAAAAAGAATGTTCTTAGCTTTTCATTAAATGTTTTTGATATAAATTCCACTCCTGCTTACAAATTATGTTTGTACATGATGGAAGACTGTACAAGTCTCTTCAAATTACATGAAAAATAAAGTTCCAATATTTAGTATTACCATGAGGATTCTCTTGATTTTTCGCCATGTTAGATTCTGCATAAGAACCTGCAGAACCCAAGGCCACTAGTCCTTACCTAAGTCTCACTACTTTGTACACTTAGATCCTACAGTGATGAGGGCCATATATTGCAGATAGAAAGTGCATCTTTCAGTATGCTTGAAGACTCTAACTTTCTGCTTATTGTACAGAAGGGTTTTTATTTTTTTGGCCCCTTTTGAAGTAGCTGCTGTTTTAGTACAATTGGAAGCTGAGATGTATTTGTTGCCCCAAGGGACTTTTCAAAGGTCTTAATTAGACATTTGTTGTTGTAAAGAGCTTGGGCCTGTGTGACATCACCCAGGGTGCAATCTGAACTGATGGACAGCTATACTCCCTCAGTTCTCCAACCTGGGGTGCCTTTTACATCAGAGAGCAACCACCCCGGTCTGGTCACATGCAGCCTCCAGGATGTAAATCACTCCTAGTTATACTGTATGAGTACTATAGCTAGTCACTTATGAATTACACTGCAGAGTAACACCAGCAAACCTTCAGTCCCAGACTGTCTCCCAGAAATGTGCATCTTGTACTGCCCAGTACCCTCCTGGACAATACAAGCTCAT
This sequence comes from Lepidochelys kempii, assembly GCF_965140285.1. Classification (NCBI taxonomy): domain Eukaryota; kingdom Metazoa; phylum Chordata; order Testudines; family Cheloniidae; genus Lepidochelys; species Lepidochelys kempii. Next base: position 22,362,578 of record NC_136380.1, read on the forward strand.
ATAAAGTCCGTCATTTCATTAATAGCAAATGATATGCACGAATCTTGTTATCCCAAAAGGAGTTTCCCAAACACTTCAATCTAAACACACTGGTTTAGATAAAACAATAAAACAAATTTATCAACCACAAAAAGATAGATTTTAAGTGATTTTAAGTAATGAGGCATCAAAGTCAGAACTGGTTATAAAGAAGTAAAAAGATAAAATGCAACTAATACATAACTTAACAAGCTAAGTGAATTCAAAGCAAAGGTCTTTCTCACCACAAGTTCAAACAGTCTTAGGCTATGTCCCACTATAGCTATGCTGCTGTAAGGTCTCCCATGTAGCCGCCCTTTGCAAGCAGGAGAGAGTTCTCCTGGTGGCATAATTAAACCACCCCCAGCAAGCGGCGTTAGCTGTGTTGGTAGGAGAGCCTCTCTTGCTGCCATAGCGCTGTCCACACAAGCACTTTTTTGCTGAAACTTCACATCTCTGACCAACAAAAGTTTTACAGAGAAAAATGCTAGTGTAGTGCCTTACTGGCTGAATCTTTCAATCAAGATCCCTCACCAAAGAACCGCTTCCTTTGTTCTTCAAATGCTATTGATGCTCTGGGTAGAGAGAAAGGGAGTGAAGGTTTGGGGCATCTGCTCTTCCCCTTAGAGTCATTTCTCTTGTGCAAGAATCATCTCCAGCTGAGTTTCAGGAGAAAAAGTTTGTGTGGGCAGGAACCTTAAGCTGCTTCTTTGTCAAAATATAGACTTTTTGCCCACACCCTCTCTCCTGCCAAAGAGTGGCCAATCAATTAGGTGATGGTCCATTTGATCTCATTGACACCTGACTGAAGCATTTGTCTCTGTGACTTCCCTCCAGAACATGTTGGAATATGTCTCAGGAATATCACACAGCGGAATCTTATAACTTTATATACAATGTTACCACACATATTTTACCAAGACAATAATTATCAGCAAATCACAAGTTTTCAAATAATACCTCACTAGGCATACTTAGAATATCAGGGTTGGAAGGGACCTCAGGAGGTCATCTAGTCCAACCCCCTGCTCAAAGCAGGACCAATCCCCAATTTTTGCCCCAGATCCCTAAATGGCCCCCTCAGGGATTGAGCTCACAACCCTGGGTTTAGCAGGCCAATGCTCAAACCACTGAGCTATCCCTCCCCCACTTTTGTACAAGTTTTACCATAATCCTCTAAAAGGGGTGAACATAGGGGTACAGAGTGTTGCAGTCTGATCAAGCCTACTGAAGTTGATGGAATTACTCCTATTGACCTCCATGGGCTTTGGATCAGATCTTTAGCGGCCAACATTTAGAAGAGGAATGATTCAGTTTCCTTTCATGAATTGCTGAACAGAACAGAAAAAGCCATGGATAGGAGCTAAGAACAAGAAATAGTGGCTTGTCTTTCTACTTCTAAATGACTCCAATATATTTGAAACCAGAGTCCATATCTAACTTTACATGTAATGAAGAAACAGTTACTTATTGTAACTGTGGTTCTTCAAGATGTAATGCAAATGTGCATTCCATAGTCTCAGAACCTGAGGATGATCCCCAACCCAGCAAGGGCCTCAGTACTGAAGCAGGCCACACAACCTGTTTGGGCAGGTTTTGCTTCAGGCAAGTGTCTGGAGCCACTTAAGCCCATTTCTTGAATGATCGACAGATTGCACAATGCTCTTTAACATGGGTCTTGACACGATAGAGAAAGCACCGTGTGTGGGGATCACTCCCCCACATAAAAGACAATGTTTAACCCCGGTGAGGGCATCACCTAGAAAAACTAAACCAATAAAACTAACACTAATCTCACTAACACTAAGGGTACTACTAACTATGTACAACAAGAGAAAACTACACTAGTTGAGAGATTGTGGGGTTAAGACCACATAGAACTCCAACACCAGACAAAGGGGGTAAGAAGGAACTGAGGGAGGGTCAGCACAGCGCTGCCTTATGTAGCGAGGGGAGAGGCTTTGGTGCACTGGTTAAGGACACACTAAGTGGAATATATGGCTGCATCTACTTGAAGAAGAAGTTGCCATAGTCAGGTGTATTTTTGCTACCTCATTCCTTTAGTTGGTACAGGGTGTCATTTTTTTTTTTACAATGAATTTGATTATCTCCACATTTAAATCAGGTTGGATGACATTATTCTTGTAAAATTTGCATACTTATACAGAAGTAGAAACTAACTAACTCAACAAGTATACATAGAACAGTAAAGTCTTACTCAAAGTGACTTAAAGTGGCAAAATCAGGCCCTAAAACCACAGCTGCACAGTAAACTTTAAAAGGTTGGTCAATAAAAGCTAATAATTCATCCCAAATAATTGACAATCAAAATATTTTAGTAGTGCAAGAGGATCAGACATCATGAAGACTGATTTTTAATTTTTTTTAACTTAGATACTTTCAAAGTAAAAATCATTCTAAAATAAGTAATGAATAATTGTAAGTGTTAATCATGAAAGTAACATATTTGTCTCAGCCCACACCAGCACTGATGTTCTGAGACTTGAAAACAAAGACAAATTGCCCTTTGTACAAATGCAGTCAAAAAAAGTTGCTAAAGCGTCCAGAGGGTAATTTTATTAGGTAGTTTTAGCCTGGACCAAAAATATTATACTACTGACTCCTTTGGGAAGCCTAAAGGAGAAAAGATGATGGCAGAGTGCACTTTGCAGCACACTCTACCACCTAATTTCAGCGAAACTAACAACTGACTAAAAACAGATTTAAATTCTTTTGTATTTCCTGGTTTTGATCCCCATCTTTGATTTTGTGTTTCCTTATTTTCACTTCACATTGTTTTACCAAAGCTGAGTTCTATGTATCATTTGCAGGTGCCTACCCTTATCCTTTATTCGTCTAAGTAAGGAATAATATGGTGTCAGAATGGTTTCTTCACAAGGTGTCAGAAGAACATCCTGCAAAAAGGAAGAAAAGGAAGGCAGACAAATGGGCTCTAACTCTTCCATGTGTGTGCAGGGAGGAAAGCACAAGAGAAATTCCTCCTGTGCATTCCTAGGGACTTACATTGCCCCTAAGGGGCCTGAGAGGAGCCATGGTTACAAGACCCACACACACATACTTTGCAGCAGAACTTGCATGCTCCTCCTGATCCTGGGGAGACGCTATGCCCTACCCCCAACATGAGCCTGTTCCTTAAGAGATCCTAGAGATTTTACAATTCTTGGGGAATAAATAAATTGGACTAATTCAGCTCCAAGATAGCTACAGATTAATGGTGAGTCTGAAAGACTGATACCAACTTTTAAAACAATGATGCACAAGGCAGTGGAGGTAGGCATCACTCCTCAGTTTGCTCTATTGGATTTTAATTCTCCTGTGATACGTTCTGCTGCACAACTGTTAATGGAAAGTCACAATGCCGGTCAATGAACACAGAGACTTTGACTATTACGTACCTGTGACCGAGAGCACCTTGTATAAACACCTTACATATTATTGTACTAATCTTTGTACATAACATACTTTGTGAGGTATCATTTGAAAACGAGTAACTCACTGGTCAATAATACCATGGTGAAATGTATGTAGCAATATTATATGTAAAGTTATGAACATAAGATGAAAATATGACTGAAATGTGTTTACCAAACAAGTCTGGGGAGCGGATAAGCCCATTTCTCAAAGACAAAGGACAAGCTGACCCCTCTAACCAGGCATCAAAGTTGATGGGTAATCACCTGTCAAGTGACCATTGTTTGGCAAAGAAGTGGGGCAGAAACAAATCAATGTACATTTTAGCAAATAACAGCCTCTTTCACCACGAGACTCCATGACTCCAGCCTCACAGCCAGAATGAACTTTATCTAGAGGTAACCCTTAGGAAAATTAATTTCAAAGAGTGACTGGACTATAAAAGTGAGGGGCAAAAACACCTCAAAGTAGCTCTCCCTAACTATCTCTCTTTCACCTAAGACAAAAGAAGCAGCCAGTTGACTTTGGGAGAGAGCCTGACCTGAAATTTGGTCAGCTCTGTTGCTGGGAGCATTGGTAAGAATTTTTCTTGAACCAAGTCTAGTTTGTTAAGTTTTAGCACTAGGATGTGTTTTAATTTTCTCTTGTAACCATTTCAGACTCATGGCTTGTACTGACTTAACATCTCTCTTTCTAGTTAATAAACTTGTTTTATTCTTTAATCAAAACGAATCCAGTGTTGTCTTTAAACTGAACTGTGTACACTGACCCCTTATGGAGCAACAGACTGCCAATATCTGGATTGTCCAGGAGAGGACTAGAAAGTGAAGAGCACATGCTTTTTGTACTGCCCCCATCCCCACCCCACCCAGCCCTGTCCTCCGGTGGGGCTGCTGTACAGATGGAGGAGACACAGCTCCATAGAAGGGCTGGGCGCACGCTCCTCCTCTGTCTTTCTGGTATGCCATACCAGCTAAAAATATCTTACTGGTATGGCATACTGGACCATACCACTGTGGTTATGGGTCTATTACTGGAGTGGGTGGGCAAGGTTTCATGGTCTGCAATGTACAGGAGGTCAGACTAGATGATCATGCTGGTCTCTTCTGGCCTTAAAGTCTATGAGTCTGAGACTATGTGCTGCTTTTACACTTATAAAGAATTGCCCCACAGTTGACCATTGGCAAACAGTAATCAGAAGAATGTGTATTATTGTTATTAGCATTGGGGTAGCACCCAGAAGCACTGGAATCAATGGGAAGCTCATAGAGAGCAAGCTGAGTAACTTGAAGGAGAAAAGCAGGCTATGGCCCTTCATGTTCATTTTTATGTGCTATAACATCCTCTGCATGCACACACACACACACCAGAAACCATGAAGGTAAAACAGCAAGAACACACCAAGCAAACAAGGTGACCTTCATCTTATACTATCAGTTCTATTCAATGGCACAGCCAAAAGGAAAAGGGCATCTTGTACTCTTTTCCAAAAGCTAAACCATATCCACAACACCAGCATTAGGAGAAAGTCTTTAAAATTTTCAATTATCTTTGAAACCAAGACTGATATCTTTGGATGGGAGGCAGAGGAGGGTGGCAGCTCACATATCTAGCACTCAGTTGCCACACAGGATAAGGCTAGAGGTGATTGCACTGTCCAAGTGGTAGCAGATTGCAGTGATTATGCCAGCAAGATCAGGAGAAGTTATGATTATGCTAGGGGCCACTCTAGCTACTCCTTTGGTGACCATGTTTTGTACACCACCCAGTAAAGCACCCTACTCACAAACGTGTGTGTCAGGGTTCCCTCCCCTCTCTGAACTCTAGGGTACAGATGTGGGGACCCGCATGAAAGAACCCCTAAGCTTATTTCTACTAGCTTAAGTTAAAACTTCCCCAAGGTACAAATTCTTTGCCCTTGGAGGGTACGTGGCCACCACCAAGTGATTTAACAAAGAATCAGGGAAAGGACCACTTGGAGTTCCTATTCCCCCAAAATATCCCCCCAAGCCCTTACATCCCCTTTCCTGGGGAGGATTGAGAATAATATCCTAACCAATTGGTTACAAAGTGATCACAGACTTAAACCCCTGGGTCTTAAGACAATAGAGAAATCAGTCAGGTTCTTAAAAGAAGGATTTTATTTTAAAAAAGGTAAAAATCACCTCTGTAAAATCAGGATGGAAAATAACTTTACAGTGTAACAAAAGATTCAGAAACACAGCAGAACTTCCTCTAGGCTTAGTTTCAAAATTACAAAAAACAGGAATAAACCTCCTTCCAGCAAAGGAAAAATTCACAAGCAGAACAAAAGATAATCTAACATGCCTTGCCTGGCTTTTACTTACAATTTTTGTAATATGAGAGACTTTTAAGATGGTTTATAGGAGAAGGAGTTTTCTGACTTGATGCTTCTCTGCTTCCCAAGAGAACACACACAACAAAGCCTTTCCCCCCCCCCACCCCAAGATTTCAAAGTATCTTCTTTCCCCATTGGTCCTTTTGGTCAGGTGCCACCCAGGTTATTTGAGCTCCTTAACCCCTTACAGGTGAGGAGGAATTCTAGGCTACCCTTAGCTGTATGGTTATGACAGAGAGAGAGAGAGAGAGAGAGAGAGAGAGTGTGTGTGTGTGTGTGGTTTAGCTTCACCCTATTCCACCCAGACTCAGCCCCTCAAGGACACTGACCAATGCTAGAGGCATTAGTGGAACTTCCTCTTATACTCAGAGAGTGCAATTAGCTACACCGTTGCAGATCCCATGTGGGAGCACTATGGAGTGGGGAAAACATAGGGGTTCCCTATGCCTTTTCCACCCTCTCCATTCTGCACAACTGGGATAAGGAAGCCATAATTTGACCTTTCTTATTTCTGCACCACTGGTTTCATTCCTTCCCATCCCCCTGCACAAATGATTAATTCCTGAAGTTGGAGAATAGATGGAATCTCAGTTTTTGTAAGAGACTTGAGTGACAAATAAAGTGGCTGTTGAAGGTGACATTTTTCTAGAACGGCAGCAGTCTTGCCTTCTGACAGAAGAGAAAAAGATTTGTTTGCTATAGTATTCATGGCATATGGTGTATTGCATCTGCCCCACATCGCTGAGTATTAGGGGTTATAAATTATACAGAGACAACACCAAGATTCTAACAGGCATCTGCCTTCAATGGAGATGAGAAGATATCAATTTACCATTAAACCTTCCTTTCCAGTCACCTAAGGAGTAATCTCTGCTTGACACACACTTTGAGGCAGCAGCTTGCCCACTCTCTCAGCATTATCAATAGGAAAGAGGATCACAAACTTTAAAGCATGATTGAACAGGATAAAACAATTTATTAAAGATACCAGTTTTCATGAATATTCACCAATGATTAGCTCAGAGAACTGGTCGGTAAGAAAATCTAAGGGAAAAAGGAGTTCTGGAGAGCTGACAGTTTCTCAAAGAGGCAATATTAAAGGCACAACAGAAAATTATCTCAATGCAAAGGAAAGATAGACAGAAAAGTAAGAGGCCAATATGGCTCTATCAGGAGCTATTTAGTGATCTGTAAATCAAAAAGGAATCCTACAAAAAGTGGAAGCATGGACATATTGCTAAGAATGTTTACAAAGAATATCTCAAGCATGTAGGGACAAAATCATAGAGACTGAGGCACAAAATGTGTTACACCTAGCAAGGAACATAAAAGGCAATAAGAACAGGTTCTATAAATACATGAGGCACAAGAGAAAGATGAAGGAAAGTGTAAGTCCCTCTGCTTAGTGGGAAAGGAGAGCTAACAATGGATGACATCAAGAAGGCTTAGGTGTTTAATGCCTATTTTGTCTCAGTCTTCACCAAAAAGATTAATGGTGACCAGATATTTAATGCAATTAATATTAAGAACAAGGTGAAGGAACATGACACAAAATAGGGAAAGAACAGGTTAAATAATATTTAGATAACTTAAATGTATTCAAGTCAGCAGGGTCTGGCAAAATTCATCTTAGGTACTTAAGGAACTAGCTGAAGCAATCTTAGAACCATTAGTGATTATCTTTGATGTCTCATGGAGCCCGCATCATGAGGTCATGGAAAAGTGGAGAAGTAGTACCTATCTTTAAAAAGAAGAACAAAGAGGACCAAGGGAATTATAGACGAGTCAGCCTAACAACTTGGATATCTGGAAAGATACAGGAATAAACTATTAAACAATCAAACTGTAAATTCTTAGAGATTAATACAATAATAAGTAATAGCCAACATGGATTTGTCAAGAACAATGATGCCAAGCCAACCTAATTTCATTTCTTTGACGGGGTTTCTGACTAGTGGATAGGGGGAAGCAGCAGACATAATATATCTTGATTTTAGTAAGGCTTTTGATACAATCCCACATGACAGTCTCATAGGCAAGCTAAGGAAACGTGATCTAAATGAAATTACTATAAGGTGGGTGCACAACTGGTTGAAAGACCGTACTCAAAGAGTAGTTATCAGTGGATTGCTATCAGACTTGGAGGATATATCTAGTAGGGTCTGTCCTGGATGTGGTCTTATTCAATATATTCATTAATGACTTGGATAATGGAATGGAGATTACGCTTATAAAATTTGCAGACACCAAGCTTGGAGGTGTTTGAAGCACTTTGGAGGTCATAATTAAAATCCAAAATGATCTTGAGAAATTGGAGAATTGGCCTGAAATCAACAAGATGAAACTCAATAAAGACAAGTGCAAACTACTACACTTAGGAATGAAAAAATCCAATGCACAACTACAAAATGGGGAACAACCGGGTGGATAGTAGTAATGCTGAAAAGGATCTGGAGGTTATAGTGGATGAAAAATTGAATAAGACACAACTATGTGATGCAGTTGTGAAAAAGGTTAATATCATTGTGGGGTGTCTTAACAGGAATGTCATATGTAAGACATGGAAGGTAATTGTCCCTCCTTGCTCAGCACTGATAAGGCCTCAGCTGGAGTACTGTGTCCAGTTCTGGGTGCCACACCTTAGGAAAGATGTGGACAAATTGGAGAGTCCAGAGGAGAACAACAAAAACGATAAATGGTTTAGAAAACCTGATGTATGAGGAAAAGTTAAAAAAACTGGGCATGTTTAGTCTTGAAAAAGGAAGCCTGAGGGCAGATGTGATCAGTCTCTTCAAATATGTTAAAGAGGACCGGGATCAATTGTTCTCCGCGTCCACTGAAGGTAGGACAAGAATGACTTAAACTGCAACATGGGAGATTCAGGTTAGATATTAGAAAAAACTTTCTAACAGTAAGGGTAGTTACATTCTGGAATAGGCTTTCCAGGGGTGTTGTGAAATCCTCAACACTGGAGATTTATTTAATAACAGGTTGCACAAATACCTGCCAGGGATGGTCTAGGTTTACTTGGTCCAGCCTCAGTTCAGAGGGCTGGACTTGACCTCTCAAGGTCCCTTTCAGCCCTAGATTTCTACGATAATTCATGGCAGCTTTACATAGTTGCACTAAAATAATCTGTTCTACAACAATTTTCCCCAAGGTGTTTTACTGAGTTTGGTATATATGCTTTCCTAATTATTATGGCCAATGCAAGACAATTCCTTCTTTCCCAAATCTGTTTATATCTACCCAATGCACAAGGGTACTGTTGCAGCAAGGAATTGTATTTGCCAGACATGTCGTGTGTGTGTGTGTGTGTGTTTCAATACTCTAGTACCCTAAGATAAAGGATATTTAGTGCTTAGTGACTATTCACTACTATTTAGTGGGAAAATAAGTGTGGGCCTGGGAATCAGGAACTCCCAAGTAAAGCTGGATGAATCATTGTTTTTTCAGTTCAGCCAGCAAATTGAAAAATCAGAAAAAATATTTGGCTTGGTTCCAAAAACGTTGTCAATATCTGTATTGTTCCAATGAACTTTTGAAAACCATGCGTATCCACCTCCTCTAAATCAGGCACAGAGAAGGCTTGAATCCACATCTCCTATCTCCCAGGTGAGTGCCTTAATCACCAGGCTACAGAATAGCTTCTTTCTCTTACTCTCTGGTCCATGAATATTTATGAGTTTATATAAAGTGGAACAGCTTCAACAGGAGAGATTAAGAACAACCCACCCCAGAACAGCCAATAGCCTTATGGCTAGGATGCTTCCTCTGAGAGAGGGAAGATAGGAGTTCAAGTCCCTGGTTTAGAATAGGTATTTCAACCTGGGTCTCACACACCCCAGCAACTGCCCTAACCACTGCATTGAAGGTAATAAGGGGGCACCCAGATGAAACTTTCTGAAGCTGTCCCTGAAAAACTTTTTCCCAATCAAAACTAATCAGGTCAAATTTGTGAATAGTTTCGGGTTCAATGAAACTGCATTGTTTGGCAAATAAATTATTCCTCTGAAATATTTTGTCTAGCTCTACTGCTGAGTTCTATTCCTGACTCCTGAAGAGGATATTGCTTTATCCTGCTCATAATGAGAAGGTGAGCTGGAGAATTGTCTGTGGTTGGGCTTGGAGTCCATATGTGGTAGGTGGGTTCAAGAATGTTCCTAGTCTAAAGACTGAGGCTGGACAAGAACATACGGACAGAGTCAAAGCTATTTTGAGGATGTGCAATGCAATGTGTGTGCATTTACTCATGTACATTTAATAGAGTATATGGACAGTAAAGAGATTGGAATATTTCTCAGCTTTCCCTTATTTTATATTTACTTACTTGCAAATGCTTAGGGTTGTTTTGTTTTTTTTGCTTGGTTTGCTTTTTTATCACAACATTATTTTGTACACATATACAAAGCTGTTATAAGATAAACTATTTAAAGTAATAGTGCTGAACTACACAGATGGCTTCAGCAGGAAAGGGTAGGATGGTTCTGACTTAGGTTATTTTAATTAGTAAGAAGAAGGGAATTATCTCCATTAATATCTGAAGTACACAGTTGTCCCAAAATCACCCTGTTGTTGTTATTGCTGAGTTTGTGCACTTGATGTTGGCTAATATGATTTTGGTTTCAATACTCCACGTGGCCCAAAAGAGAAATCATGCAGAGATTAGAAATGATTGCAAAGTAATGTCAGGTCATCAAGTAGTGATTATTGTCCCTACCTCTCTCAGTTTCCATTTGACTCCGTTATTTCCCCCATTTTTTTTCCCCAGCTGATAGGCAGGAGGACAGGGTTTCTCCTCTGTCCCTTTCCTGGCTGCAGGGAGAGAGTCTCTCCCCCTTTGAGTCCCATTCCTGACTGCTGAGAGGAAAGGAGTTTCTTGGAGGGATGGGAAAGGATCCTGGCAGTGCTGGTCTATTCCCTGAGCATTTCCTAGGCAGCCTTGAATTTATCTCACATTTTCAGGCATCATAGGGAGCATTTATAAGATATGCACTGTACTCACTCAACCTAAATCCAGGCACAAGATGAGCTCCAATCAGATACACATACTCCAGGACAGCTGCAGGTGATACCTCAAAAAGCCCTGTGGACTCTATAGTCAAAGGCATCACAGAGGTAGATATTTAATTTTGGATGATTTTCTCTCTGTCTCCCTCTCTCTCTCTCATACACACACACACACACACACACAAATATATACCCAACAAAAGTTTAAATACTTCTGAGATCCTTTGAGATGAAAGGTGCTATTTAGTATGGGCAGATCTCTGTCAAAGTCAGAGAAGCTAAGGCAATGTACTCCAGCTGAGTATCTGCATTAATGGGCCACATTTTGCTTTTATTTAAACCCCTATTACTCCACTATCTTCACTAGGTTGCAAGGGTTTACACAAGAGCAGAATTTCACCCAATAAATTCAAGATGTGTACAATTTATTATGTGCAAAACAATAAATGTCAAGAAAGCCTTACATTACCAATAAGTGTACACAAAATAAATGTGGCCCCTCCAGCTACATCAGCTCTTATTGATTTTGTATGAAGCTGGTAGTTCCAGTGAGCTGACACAGTCAAGTCTGGAAGCTGATGCAGTCCTCTTACAGAAATGGTTGGTTAGTCCTAAAAGCACTGTTGAATAGGGTGGGTGTCCTGATCTCAGATCAGCATTTACTACTAAGGAGTGTAAATGAGGGTAAAAAGTACAAGAAAAAGTAGTAAGTGTAAATGAAGAGATAAGCTGCCTCTTAGCACAGAACACACTGTAATAGTCAGGAGGTCCATCACAAATAGAAAGTTAAGTAGCAACTTCAAAGGCCATGATTTTTAGGTCAATGATTTTAAAGTTGTCCTTTAGTCATTGCTAAAGTTAAGCTTTCAGACTGATTCAATTAATCACTAACCACTATAAGAATGACAGGTTTCAGAGTAGCAGCCGTGTTAGTTTGTATTCGCAAAAAGAAAAGGAGTATTTCTGGCACCTTAGTCTCTAAGTGCCACAAGTACTCCTTTTCTTTTCACTATAATAATAAAATTCAGTGCAGAACCTGGCAAAATTATTACCAGCATGCTTATCTAATATGGAGATTGAAATAACAAAGAGGATCTAACTAACTTGTTAGGGAACATAGAAGTCACTATATTCTGCAGATATCAGAAGTCCATTAGCTGCCTTAACCACTCCACTGCAAGTAACGATTGCCAAATTCTGCTCTGATAAGGTAATTACATCTTGTACTCTACTGAAGAAAATGTGAAACCTGAAATAATTTGTTCAAACTGATACAATACAGAAAACTCAGGAATCACTGATGGAGTACAGAATATAGGTAACCAACCAGCCTCAGATGCTATTAGCTCCTGAGTAGAAAACAAGACCAAACATCTATTTTGTAATGTTCAAAAGATGCCCCCCCATAAAAACACAGTATGAATGGTTTGGAAGAAAGAGATGACACATAGATAAGCAGTAGAGGATTAAGATGGATGAGGAAGCAACTAATTAGAGAGAGTACAAGTACTTACATTAAGAAGACATCACAATGAGACTGCACAAGAGGCACACCAGAACCCTGATCAAGAGATACAACAGGAGACAATAAGTAGGAATATGTCAATAGAGGGCAGAATTTGAGCATCACTGCAAGAGAGAGAATGCAAAGGGATTTTTTTTGTTTTCAACTTGTACAAGAACTCACCAAAAACATCAGTCATTCACAACTGTGATGTCACCAAGGTGATGGATAGCAAAGCATTGATGGAACATGAAGACATCAAAATCCCAAGTCATCTAAATGGATTATTTCAGAACCTGTATAGCAGTCAACAGTCAGCAGTCTGCGCTACAAATGAAATGATACACTGATTTAGGGTTGGAAACAGAATTCAGTAGGATTGCTCTCTCTTCCAATAGGTTTTCTTTCAACTGTTCTGCTAAAATGGGAAGGATAAAGGTATTTGGATAGGTGAGAGATAGGTGTATATGCAGGTGACCCTAATATACAGTGAAAAGGGGGTGTGATATATAGGTGTCCTACAAAGGAGAGGAATGTGAAAAAAGTAACCTTACAGTTCACAAACCCCAGTTTGAACATAACCCATAATGGTTAAAAATTTAGGGTCATCATAGCAGCTCAGCAGTACATCATGCTAAGTTTTAGAGCAAAGTCATACAGCAACTGATTGGCATGCAATGAAAATGCCAATAGCACTGGTTCAGAAAGCTTTTGCTCACCAAAAATGATAAAACTCTGATCAGATCGCGACACCTTTAAAAAAATCGGTAAGGTATATGAACTTTAGATTTAATCTTAACTAACGAAAGCCATGAACATACTTCAGCAAAATAAAAGATAGGAGATGGTGAGAACTCTATTAAACAATCATCTGCTATGTAAGCCTGAGACACAGCAAACCCAGACTGTCATACAGAATCTCAGGCAAGAAGCAGAATAATGCAGGCATAAGATAGTTGAAGACAGGTGGGGCTAAGAAAGACTAATTAATTAGAAATGAATACCTAGCCAATGGGAACAACCTTAGTATTAGCATTTGCAATGACTTCATTTATCTCCTACCAATGACACCGGTGAGAGGCTGATGTCAATACTCTGATCTGGGAAACCTAGCTAATTGTATTTAAAAAACAAAGCAAACCCAAACTTTCTCTTTTTCTCTTTCAATATACAGAACACTGTAAACAAAACAAATTTAAACTGAAGAAAAAGAGGTAAGATTCCTTTTAAGGGTAAGATTTTCATTGCACCTTTCAGTTACATTTCATCAGCAATCATTTTACCACATTTCCTTATGTGTAGGTGTAAAATCCAATCTATCCTCAAATTAGGAGGTGGCCAACACTAGCAAATTCACCAGATATGAGTCATATCATCCCCTGAGCAGGTTATTATTCCCCTAAAGGAAGGTCAGCAGCCTAGTTTCTCTTAGTCCTGCACCTTGTGTAGTCATTTACATCACTGCAAAGGGTGTGCCAACTAGTTGTAAAACAGTGCCAAATTAAAATGAGATGTTTACACCCTCTTTGTACTGGGGTAAATGACTATGCAAGATGCAGAGGCAACAGAGAATTGGGATCAGTGACTTTACAGTTGCTGAGCATATGAGCTGACCCTTGCCATAAGCAACAGGGGATTCAGTCACCAAAACCAGCCAACGCCATGAGATCAGCAGAGGACCTGTGCACACTATATTGGCACCTAACTCCATACAGCCCTTCCAGTTCCTGGCAGCACTGCTGTGTTAGGGGCTCCCCCTGCCAGCTGTTACCACTAGACTTCCCCTCATTGTGGCGCTCCAGAGCACAGAGGGGGACCCGCTGAATAATAATTTAATGCTGACATCACGTCTCATAACCAATACAAATACATCCAGGGCCAGATTCTCGTTAGCCTGGTACCATGTTTTCCTTTGCACCATGGCAAGATTGGGTAGTGTTTTATACTCACTTTGCACTGGTATGAACAACCAAACAGGATGAAGAGGCAGTAGAGAATTAGGCCACAGTCTCCACATCAATAAAATGGTGGCCTTTGCTCAAAGGGATTGTGTGTCCCATTTTTAAAGAATGGGTGTTAATTCATTAGAAATTGCAATGAGCCAGCCAAACATGTGTTATGAACTCTAGACTTTTCAGTGACCAAACATACTTATCAGTGAACATACACTTCTTTTCTCACCGGAGTAATGAATCCAGCTTCCTCAGGATATTTCTGAATAAAATATACAATTTTAAGTTGCCCTGGTGGCATAATGTGCAACAGTTGGGGAATTAGCTTTTGGGGAAGTTCTAAGGCCTGTGTTATACAGGTCAGACTAGATGAGCACAATGGTCCCTTCTGGCCTTGAAATCAATGAACTTATGGGACTATGGTCCACACAAATGATATTTTTATTTTTCAAGTGAAAATGATGATACTGTCCCATGAAATAGTCCCATGCTAATCTATGGCCAGCCAGGAAAGAGTTGCCAGGATGTCAGCTGACAGAAAAATGAGAGAAGATATTTTAGTGGGGAAAGAAATAGATGTACAGATAAATAGCTTGGAAACTAGAAAATATTTTAGGCTAAAGCTACAACCAAAAGGCCCCCTCCCCATCTCAGCAGAGGGGTGTTTGAATCACCAGAAGGTAAAGGGCAAGCCCTGAGGTCCTGAGAGACGGGAGAACCAAGGGCAGACTTAGCTATCCTTAGGCTTTCTCCCCTCCCTCTGTCCAGAACACTAATAGAAATCACATCTGGCTGGGGAAGGGGAGGAGAAGAGAATTCTCTCTCTCTCCCTACCACCATTGGCGAGGCCTGAGACAGAGTTGGGGAAAGAGATGATTGTCTCTTGCACCCCTCCTTTTCTGTATGTGGAGCCCTGAAGGAGGGCAGCAGCTATTCTACTGTGTTTGCTGTCCTGCCCCTCAATGGAGGTACAACATGAACTGTGTTCCTAAATGCTGTGGGTCTGACCAGATCACTAGCTTTTGGGAACAGGAAATCATTTTTCCCTTGGAGCAAGACTGATAGGGCATCCAGCGTGTTGTTCACCTTCCTCACAGCATCCTGGAGGCCTGGCTTTAGGTTAATACAGAGTAAGTTGGTAGTGAATTTATATAATTTCATTACAATTTGCCCCCCGTGTCCAGCACAGGTGAGAGGCTCAAAGCTGCCAGCTCCCACAGGTGAACGTCAGATGATGAGAGAACTTGTAGACCCTATTAACCGAGAGGGAGAAGGAAAGACTAAGTTGTTGTACACTGAGGTACCTTTCATGTGCACTCTCATTCCCCCTCAGAGATGGGCTAAATCTTAGAGGTTAGACTGAAGAGGGACAGCCTTGAATATTGGTTATTGGCAGGAAGGCCATTTAACATCACACTGGACCCAAATTAGTGCCTAGCCTTTGATTTTCCTTCCCTTCCCCATTCAAATTGAAAGTTAATAATGTTGCAACCTTCAATTTAAAAATCCATCCCTGTGGCTGTATTTCATTCTCCTATATAACCTGATTGCCTGCTTTTGGGACAGGACAACATATGGGCCAGATACCATATGACTAGATCCTCAATTTGCTAAACTGAGGTCAATGGAGGTATGTTAATTGACATCACCTGAAGATGTAGCCTATATTATTCTCCCATCCCCCAATAACACAATAGTAGCCACATCTACTATGTTGTGCATACAGATATCCCAGTACACTGATCAGTACCTTCAAACAATGCCACGGGATTAAAGGTTGTATTCCACCTTTCTAAGTTCACCTCCAGTTAGCTACTCAAACTAACTCTGGAACTAAAGTGCCATTCTCCTTCATCCTGTTCCTCACCTTATCACTTCCACTTTTACCATGGTATGTTCTCCAGCTAATTCAACTTCCTCACTGGTTCAGCCTGTGCTTTATGAAAGCGTTTAGCTTCAGAAAGTATTTTCACTCATGTTGGAAAATAGCTATGTTCATAGAAAGAGTGTTTGATTAAAATATGAGATGAAAGGAACAGCACAAAATAAAAGGACAGGGAGAACAGAAAAAATTTACAGATAGAGAACTATAAACCTCTGATGCAAAACTGCAGTAGCAATGCAGTTTTCCCATTTAATTAATTATGAAAGATGTGGGAATCTCACGGTTACCAGAAAGCAATTACAGGACTTATCTGTGGACAGAACACGACATTAGCTAGATATCTTGCCAAACTATGCAGACTCTTCTGTTATAATTCCCTGAGCTTCATATGCTTCTTAACAGTTTATCCAGCCAAAAAAGATTGTTTCCAATTAAAAACTGTCTAAAATGTAAAAAAAAAAAAAAAAGTTTATGGGGAAAGATTCTAATGTTTGGCAGCTGCAGGTGGAAAGCGTTGATCATCTGGTGATCTTAATGTCAATATCAACCCAAATCCTTCCCTGTCTATAACCAAGCTCACAGTCTCCTTACTAGTTTGCAGGGTGATTTCAAGATATGCACTGCTCAAGAAAAAAGTTCTGTGTTCAAACAACAACAAGCTCAAAAGTTAAGCATGTGTTGTTGGTTCAAGATACTTTGTTCTGGCTGCTAAGCAGAGAAAAGCCTCCGTGGCTTTTGTTTGAAACCACAGAGACCATCACCCCAAATAAAAATACCATTAACTGATAGATGTTTGTGTTTGTGCTGGAAGATGAGGATTGCAACAGATTTATTTGGAAGATTGTTTTATGATGGATTGATTCCACCTAATGTTTTCCAATTTTTTCCTATGAAATTAAAATTTTCCAGGAAATTTCTCAAATCCACATAATGTTCTGGAATGCTAATATTTCAATCTGCAGCCATTCTGTGAAAAGAGAGCTCCAGCCATCTTTAGTTTAGAGTAACTTTTTCACCTGTTTTCCCAGGTATCAGACTGGTAGAATCTGACTTCATAGTCCATTCTACTAAAAAAATCCTTACTCTTTATTGGCTAACCCAGGCAACTGTGTTAGAAAACGTGTATTTGATTATGAATTGAAAATGTGCTCCCTGCAACTTTTACACCAAATTGTTTGAATCAGCCCGTTGTGGCAGGAAGGAAGAAATGCCTCCTCTGCAGCCCTAGAGTCTGCATGGATGTGAGCTGGAAATGCTCTGAATAGCTGCTGTCCCTTCCCTGCAGCTCCTCAGCCTGACTAGTGTAAAGGGAACAGAAGTGAGCAGCAAATCTGTCCCAAGTGCTGACTTGGCCTTTTTGAAAGAATATTGCTGGCCCTCAGGCTGAAAAGGTTGGACCCTTCAACGCTGGGGCTAATAGAGTGGGAAGTAGCATAGCTTTGGTTGAAACACTTTGACGTATGGAAGAGTCTGTGGATCTCCAATTACACACTTTAGCCAAAGTATCCTTCAGTTAAGCTGCTTATCTGAAATCCATGCTTGTGGACCTGATGGCAGAATATAGCTTTTATAATGCATAAAAAATGTTCAAGTGCAAATCCCTTCTATTAATCCTCTTTGTCAACATGACCAGCACACTGAACACACAATTCATGAGAAATACATCACTTCACTTACTATGCCTTATGAATGCCTCATTTATGCCTCATTTAACTGTTGTTGCCTCTTTAAAAAGAAAGGAACCAAACTAAGCTGGTTATCTGACCATGATAATTGTTTGATCCCTGTACTACTGATGCCCTGGTCCAATTTCAACGTTGATGATAAAAGTCCAGTCTCAGGAATGCTCTCCTCTATGCCTTCCATACACCTGTGTTGGAAGTCCATCTATGCCCTGCATCTAACAACTGCTGTACAAAAATTAAAATCACCTTGGAAAAGAAGATCAAACTTTGTAATGGCCTACTTGCTGCTGCTAAGCAGACAGAGCACTAGTTGTCAGTGCCATGCAGTCCTTAGAGTGCAGTCATTGCTCCCTTACTTTGCCTGTATCATCCTCTTGCTGTATCTTCCTTTATTTTTAAATCTATTTTCCCAACTTACAGCAGCTACTCAACACCAAGGCCCAGAAAGACATCAAATAAAAGTAGCTATATTTCCACGAATAAAGGAGCCAGGTAAATTTTGTCTGCTGAGTGTTTGCGCATGCCTTTCTCTTGTACACACACTCCAATTCAAATGGCAACCAGCATTAAGTTCACACTCCTTTTGACAGTTTGCTCGTAGTCACCATCTGTCAATTATTATAATTCACATCCATCCATTTCCAGGTTTGTATGTTCATAAATCACTATGATATTCTCATTCTGAAGCAAAGTTCATGTTACCAAACTATTCATAATTCATTATTTGTATTCTGTATAATATATGCAGACACAAGGAAGCATTCTAAAATCTTATAACAGTCATACTAATGACAAGCCAATTAAGAGTTGCATTACCTAAATGTCATTCTTAAAATGTTACTTTCCATTAAACGTAAGTGACTTTTGCTAAAAGATCAAGACAATTAAAAAATGTGTTTGCTTTCTGGAATGTTGTAGACTTTAACAGTTTTATTAAATTCCAATAATTTGTAGAAATTAGGCTCTTTTCAATGTGACGAGACCTCATCTGTAGCCAAAACAAAGGAGGGGGGAAAAAGACTTATCTTTAGCCTTTGACAGTCAGGAATGCTATTCCTAGCTATCCCATTTTACAATCTTATTTAAGAGAGCACGCAGCTAATTTATTCTCAAACTATCGGAAAAGAAATTTCTGTAGACAGAAAGAGTTCACCCCTATCAAGGTTCCTCCCCCATGCGGAACTCTAGGGTACAGATGTGGGGACCTGCATGAAAAACCTCCTAAGCTTATCTTTACCAGCTTAGGTCAAAACTTCCCCAAGGTACAAAATATTCCACCCTTTGTCCTTGGATTGGCCGCTATCACCACCAAACTAATACTGGTTACTGGGGAAGAGCTGTTTGGACACGTCTTTCTCCCCAAAATACTTCCCAAAACTTTGCACCCCACTTCCTGGACAAGGTTTGGTAAAAAGCCTCACCAATTTGCCTAGGTGACTACAGACCCAGACCCTTGGATCTTAAGAACAATGAACAATGTGACGAGGCAGGAATAGTCATTTACCCGTTGATAGCCACAAAAGTTCTTATTTGTACTGAACTAAAATGATATTTTTAACCAAGTCATTTAATAAACAAAGAATGTTTTAGATTTAGTCTATGGTAGCAAATACCCCTAATAGAAGGGAAAGTCATGGAGGATAGGTCCATCAATGGCTATTAGCCAGGATGGGCGGGAATGGTGTCCCTAGCCTCTGTTTGCCAGAAGCTGGGAATGGGAACAGGGGATGGATCACTTGATGATTGCCTGATCTGTTCATTCCCTCTGGGGCACCTGGCATTGGCCACTGTCAGAAGACAGGATACTGGACTAGATAGACCTTTGGTTTGACCCAGTATGGCCATTCTTATGTTTCTAAAGTTACTAACCTTGTCATTCTGCTTCTCTGAAGAGATCACCTCACAAGATTCTCACTTGTGGCTCATCATCTTAACCCTTTGACACATGGTAGGGAATGTAGGTTGAGGCTCCGTCCTTTCATGAGACAAAAAACCCAGACAGTTGGAGGCACCAGTGGGCCATTCCACTCAGACTGCAGGGCAGAACGTGCCACCTGCTGATTTGTGTAGGGGCACATCCCCTCCAAATTCTTTAACTATGGGAGTTCCTGACTTTGCCTCACTCTGAAGGCTTGAGACCCAGGAGTGAAAATCTTATGATATCTTCCAATAAACTATATAACACACACAGAAATTTGTGAGTTGCACAGTGTCAGCAAGGTAAGCCTATCCTGAACACTAACATTTTCTACAGAATTTCAAAAACAACAAGAGACTAAATACAAGTTCTGTGTTTAGGTGGAAAGTACAGTTAGGGTAAAATCAAAAAGCTGATTATGTGACAATGACACATTGTTATCAATAGATCTGCTTGAAGTTCAACATTCTGACGTGGCTGACTAATGCTAAGATTTTGCTCTTCTTTGCACTCCAGAGTCTATATAAGTATGAGAGAATGAGCTGGATTTTCTTACATCTCATCAAACAGAATTGTTAACTATGTAGTTTCCATATGAAGAATCCTTTTTTCATTGGTAATATACAAGACAGAAACAACCCAACTTGACTTTCAGATTCCAGGTTAAGTTTGCAAGTTAGTTGGCTGTTAAAAAATTATCCTTGTACTTGTAAACTGAGTAACTACAACAGGGGTCTCAAAAACGTGACCCGCAGGCGGGGTTATTTTCTGCGGCCAGCAAGCTCCCCGTGGCCCCCCTGCCCCCCCCCGCAGCATTTACCTAGAGCGGCTCCGGCCCAGTGCGCACCAGGAGCAGGGAAAGGGTTGGAATGGGGGCAGGGAAGTGGTGGGAAGAGGTGGGGCTTGGGCAGGGCCTCACGGAAGGGGTGGAATGGGGGCGGACCAGGGCACAAGGCCGGGGGGAGGGTGGTCAGTGGTGCAGCCCTCGGGCCAATGTACTAGTCCTCATGTGGTCCTCGTGGTCATTTGAGTTTGAGACCCCTGAACTACAATATGGAGAAACAGAGACAGAAAATGAACCCATGATGAAAGTGTTATAGTCCTCCAATAATAACTGCACTTTAAACTAAACTGGGAGTGGGAGCACCAATTTTGTCACCCTCAGGTTGAGTAGTGCCTTATTGTCTGACTAATCCCTCTGAGTTTAATGGGACTTGTTACAGTGTAAGATTTCTCAGCATGATTTGGGTGGCAGAATTTGTCCATTATTGAGCTAATTGTTTTCAATAGATCCAGATTTTAATGTTCAAAATAATCCTGGGAAAATCCTAAAGCAAAAAAGATACATAAAGGAGCTGAGTTATTAAGATACAAATTGGACTAGTTTTTAATAAATATAACAGTACATGTTACTGCTGAGTAGCTTTGAATATTTTAATTGCTATTATTGTTAGAACAAACATGCTTTTTGTACTCAACTTTTTAGTTAAAAAGGTACATGTGTATGTAAGAGAGATTATTTCTTCACTGTAATTCTCAGAAACTTTGGATGGTGCTCCCAAAAAAGAGATCTTCTTTTCTACTTTTTTTGGTATTCTGGATTAAAGAAAATTAGAGCTCTTAAAGGGTTTTGAAAGACAAAGCTAGGTGTGCTGTTACTGTCAAAGTTTTTTATTTAAAAAACCCCAAATTTTAATTGTATATTGTCGCAAAGCCTCAGTCATAGCAGCAATTATTTAAACAAAATTGCTCATTTCCCTAGCCTACAGCTGCTAAATAAGACAAACTTTTTAAAAATGTTGTTTACCTTACAAATGTGTAGCAGTTACTAACTCTGAAGAAGACTTCATCTGGCATAAATACTGGATAAATGGAATTGTGTGTGCTTTATCACTAACAGTCACACTTCTAATTCTGCCCTCTACCTATTGATGGTTATCCCCATCAGTTGACTCAGCTGGCTAACACATCTTGTATAAATGCTACAAACCAAATTATGTAAATTTTACAACATAATATCAGCTACAAAACTGGAGAACTTTGATACACTGTTTTCAAACAAAAAGAAAAGGAGTACTTGTGGCACCTAAGTACTCCTTTTCTTTTTGCGAATACAGACTAACACGGCTGTTACTCTGAAACCTGTTTTCAAACAGGAAGAGATTGATGTTTTAGGCAGAAAAAAATAAAAGTGACTGTATAAAAATGCCATTGCTCGGTTCCATGTTTATTGTCTTTCAGTAACTCCATATCACATATTCCATTTGCAAGGGGAAAGATGTGTTTTCAGCCAGTCTGCCTCGCTAACTCAGGCAGGACTCTGAGAGTCAAGCTGACTTCTTTCCCTCACACAGTAATAAATGTCCTGCAGGTTAAATTAGGTCTGTGATACCTGTGCAAGCCCACAGAGTTCAAATTATGTTTTCAGTGACACTTCTACAAACCCCATTGTCTTCAACAGGTTTGCAAAGTTGTTACTGATTGGAACTTATCATAGGAAACAATTCTATTGATTATGCACAAAATGGAACAGAAGACTCACCCCACGCCCCTTCAGCTGAGCTGGCTCAGTAGGGCTAACAGGAGAATGAGCCAGTAAAAAACATCTTTGCCATTGAGGTGAACACATGAGTCTCAGAATATATAAAAGTAACAGATCTGTTGCATTAGAAGGTACAACTTTTACACAATCATCTTTTTGAGTAGAATATCACTTTTCCTGTTAACTGTGGTTAGAAAGGATAGAGAGAGCCTTCAGATAACAAATGTGCATTGACATGAATACCCAGTCACAATGTTATTTGGAACTCTGTTTCCTGAACCTTAAAATCATAGATATTTGGAATAAAAAGAACTTGAACAAATCTTTGTAAAGAGAGAGAACAAGATTCATTGTAATTACAGTAAATGGTTGCCGGGGTCTGTGATGGTAATTTGTGAAGGTAATTCTGGGAGCCCAAGAAATGAAACACAGAATATTTCTGTATTTCATGGTGTAACAAAATTTCAACCTAAGTTAGGAAACAAATGAGAAGGTGTGTTGCAATAACATTCTCAGCTATTAAAATACTCAGTACTTGGATCTGGCACAATGTATATGAGAGAATGTGAGGCAGAGACCTGTTGAAAAGTATTGCAAATTATGTAATGATATGGTTGTATTGGCAGTTCATTACCCATAATAGTAAGATGCAGCACAGAACTTGCTGCCCAGGACAGTGGGGGACAGGGAGTGGGGGGGGGGGCTTACCGTGCCATTACACTACCTTTGTGCCCTTCCAATCCTGAGCTACTCTAAGGTTTGGTAAGGCCATGGTGAGACTTAACTCTGGCAGACTCCCTGGGCTGTCCAGAATCTCTGCAGTGCTGTGTGCTATAGACCTACCCACAGCAGCCTCAGCACTTGCAAGGGAATCTTCAGGAAGTAACCTTACAGCTGTTTTATGCAGTGCCTGAGCTAGGGACTCTTCCTCCAGCCAGATACAAAGATTTTAGAGCCCCTTTTATGTGACACAAAGGGGCCAGAGCTGGGATAAGGATCTCACTCAATGTGTTCTCTCTTAAGATGTACATTAAAGTATTTTTAACTGTTACCTTTACACCAGTGATTTTCAACCTCTTTTCATTTGTGGACTCCTAAAAAATGTCACATGGATGTGTGGACCCCTTTGGAAATCTTAGACACAGTCTATGGACCCCCAAGGGTCTGCAGACCACAGGTTGAAAACCACTGCTTTAGACAAATATAAGTCTTGAAAAATCTGGTTAACATTTTCTTTTATTTGCATGGTAATTTCCTTTCTGTAGTATGACAATTTAGGGTCCAGCCCTGAGAAGCAATGGGGTTCATCATTTCTATTGAACACCAAACATCATGTATCCAACATTTAAGGTCCCCAGACTGTTTCTGTTGAAGGCCCCTTGCAATGCACTGGTGCTTGCTTTGAAGCCAGCTTGATACTTCTTGCTATAGGCCATTAATTAGAGTTGTTCTGTGTGCCTGCATTGTTCACCATAACAGGTTAGGTTCTACATTGTGGTCTAATAGTTTCTGCCCTTTGGTGAGGGACTGTTAGCACTTCCTAATACAACTGTTTCTCACCTTGTGTGCATCAATGCATTTCTTGGCCCCTATCTCAACCATCTGTATGGATAGACTCTGTCTCCAATAAACTCCTCAACTGAAAAAAACTCACAGCTGCTGTCTGTATTCATCACTTGAGTTGTTTTTTTGCACAGTATGTTCTTTCTGGTTGGCTACCATTTGAAAGGACGTTCACTGATAAAAGGTGATTTAGAGTATCTTGGGGATTAGGTTACACAGAAAAAAAGAAATAATTACTGCTGGGCTATGTAAGGATACTAGCCCAGTTCCTGGGAAGATAACAGAAGATGTATAAAGTCCATGGAATCGCTAGTTGGAAGATTTCTGTTCATCCAGATTCTCTACAGTATTTGCTTGATTACCGATTGATTCTTTGTTGATGGAAATGACATTACAGCAGCTACCATCTATATTTAGTTAAGAACTAGGGCCCAGATCCGCAAAGGTACTTAGGTGCCTAACTCCCACTGAAGTCAATGAAGTAAATACTTTACCAGATCCTGGCCTAGGACTCTTATTTTAGTTGACCATTAAAGATTTTGGAGGATTTACAGAATTCTGTTCTCTCCTGGTCCTGTTCAGAGGAAAGACATTTAAAGATATAGAAACTAAGGCACAGAAACCATACATGACTTTCCTAAGGATATACAATGAATCAGTGATGTATCTGGGAATACATCTCCTGAGCCTGATGTTTTAACCCCAATATAATCACAGGCTTTTTGTGTGTTTGTGTGCGCACACACAAGTTACACACACACATTCCATATGAGAGTTTCAAACATTTCCAAATAGTTTTTATTGAGGTGAAACAGTTTAGAAGATCCTGTCTACAAGCTGTGCCTGAGGACAACTCTAAATGGTGAATATACATTTGACTAGCATATTTCCTCACATGGAATGTAACACCTTTCCATCCAAGCAGCTGTTTCTCATACTGTTGAGTGAGTCTTTGTACCATTGTGCATGGATTTAGTCCTTTTGACATTTGAGAGTTCAATATGAATGCTTTTAGCCATTTTGCAATCAATGCTTTTGAAGGTTGTGGGCTTTTTTTTTTTTGGATGAAAGAGTCATGACAAAAGAAAATGATTTTTCCACATTCACAGGTCTTTTGATGTAGCAATTTTAATAATCTTCTCACATCCAATTTATTTATTTCGCTATATTCTAGGATACTGTATTGAAATTTAAAACAATAATTAAACCAGTACCAGATCCAGGAGCTCACAAAAGCCAGCCACTGTAGCAAACAAAAGTAGGGGGAAAAGAAAATGTAATCTTTAGAATTAAAGAGTTGGGAATAAAGAAGGCCAAAATTATCAAGGATAGACCAGCCCAAAGACAAAGGCCTTGTACTGACTATTAGACATATTTGCCGTGGGATTCTGAAAGACATCCTCAGGGAGGGAATTCCACATATAGGGTCACTGAGATGAACTACTTGCATGCAACCATGTGGCCTAACAGAGAACGACACATGCGCATTGTGCTTCATGGTCTGCATGTAATGTCAGATATTAAGTTGCTCATTGCATAAAACTTATCTGCAGGGAGAAATGCTCTTGCAGACACTGAGTCCAGCTGTGCCCCTATAAATATTATTGCCTTTCTGGGTGACAAAACAGATTTTTCTTTGTTTATGCAAACATCTAAGGCAGTCAGAAGGTGATGAAGAAATCCTGTTGCTGACTTGACCAGGACCCTATTGTCCATGGTGATCTTGTTCCTGGTGTGGATGAAGAGAGAGGGGGACAGCCTGCACAGTTAGCAGGGAAAACCATAGGTAGCATAAGTTGTGGTGTGCGGGTCTCATCCTGCATGTCAAAAATGGTCTTTGGCTGCAGTTGGGAGTAAGCACAGATTGCAGCAGCAGAGGGAGCCAAAAACAGGACCTCTGAATCCTCTGTCATTTACATGGTGGGTCAGGTGGACACATAATATCGAGCATGTGAAGGGGGGTGGACGTAGTCAAAAGGGCTGTCTCCGGTGTCTTCTCCTGGGGGCTGGAGTGAAAATCCCCAGGGATCGCAGAGTGGCTCTTGAGTCCTTCAGAGACTGAAGGGACTCGTCCATCTTTTCATTAAAAAGGTTGGACTCATTGAAGGGAATGCTCTGAATGGTGTTTTGGATCTCTCTAGGAAGGCCTGATGACTGGCGTCATGAGTCCCTTCACATGACTAGTCCTGTGGCCAAACTTCTAGATGCTGTAGCTGCAGTGTCTACCGCTGCCTGGAGAGCTACCTTCACTACTAATCTTCCCTCATCCAGGAATGATTAGAATTGGGCTTGGTCTTTGATGGGGAATTTGTCTCTGAAGTCCACAACCTGGCGTAGGTATTGAATCATATTTAGCTAATAGAATTTGGTAATTAGCTCAATGAAATTGTAGACCTGATAAGGAGAAGACTTTCCTACCTAGGAGGTTCAGTCTCTTTGTGCACTTTTCTGCCGGGGCAGATTTTTGGTAGTGTTTTTTCTGTAGCTGCCAGTATCACCGACTTAGGGGCAGGGTGGGAAAATAGGAAGTCAGCTCCTTTGGCAAAAACAAAATAATGACTCTTGGCAGTCTTTGGTGTCGGGGTACATGATGCTGGTGTGTGCCAAACTGCTCTGGCCAGCTCTATTATAGTCTCATTAATCAGAAGGGGCTATTTTGGTCAGTCCCTGTGGCTATAAAATGTCTAAGGGGTCCTTAGATCCTTATAAAATGTCTGAGGGTCCTGGATCTCTTCCAGTCAGAGCTATAAATCATTAGCGACTCTTTGCAACAGTTCCTGATACTGACGAAGGTCATCTGGCAGAGAAGCTGACAACGAAGTAATGACATCATCCGGAGGTAACTAGTAAGCCCCTGTCAGAACCGTCAGTACTTGTTGGCTGTTCCTCCTCATACACGGACAGAACCGGCCAACAAGGGAGAGAGGAACTGTAGGACTCCTGAGAAGGGTCTGGGAGCTCATCATAAGGGTTCCAAAGGCCTCAATGGGGCCAGAAGAAGGGATGCATCACTCTTGGTGGCCAACAAGGGAATTGGTACCAGTTTTCCCAGGGTGGTTCATATCCAAAGGGTTGGTAAGCCTAGCCTCTCGACCGTCTATTGCGGCTCCTGTGCCTTCTCAGAGATACTGGTTCACTTATTTCCTCCAACTCCTCCGATTCTGAGGATGATTCTGTTGGTAGCAGTTGTACCATCAATACTGGGACACTCCTATCTGATGTGTGGAGATGAAGCTGCTACTGGGACATCGATAATGATTCCTCTTCTGGGGTAAGGAAGTCTCACAGGAGCACAAGGCCCAAAAGGAGTGGAGACTGAAAATAGGGGAGAAGTATATCCTCCGGTGTTACAAAGGCCTCTATATGGCATGGAGTATAGAGCTCCAGCAGAAACACCTGAAGGATCTGGATCTCACAGTTGGTTGTTCTTTAGATAAATGAGGCAGTACCAACAGTGTGTCTGAACCTGCACTCATAGATGGGACTGGTGAGTGCCTCATGTCTTGCCTTCAGCAGAACCAGTTCCATGGGTTCCATACGCGATGTCTCACCCAACCTGGACTGGCTCGGGAGGAAGCATGATTTTATGGACAGTCTTTTGTGGGGCTCTGTCCCTGTGCCCATGAGAGTGCCTTCTACTCTCATGTGAAGCCCTATGGGAGGAGTCTTTGTGCTTTGGTGGCAAAGGCTTCATGCCAAGACTCATACTCGGAGGGGCGCTGCTAGTCGGCTGAAGCTGATGTACAGGGGAGTCTCCTGGGCCTGGGTCAGAGTGGGGCCTCATAGCTTCCTCCATCAGGAGCATTTTTAGTCGGAGCTCTTGAGCCTCTCTAGTTCTGGGTGGCAAAGACTGACGAATACTGAACTTTGCAGGGATGTATGCTGCACCCAGGCAATACAGGCACCGTTGATGCTTGTCACTGACAGAGAAGGAGAGAGGGCAGAAGACGCAATTCTTGAATACTGGGCACTGAAGAGGATTTCCTCCAAATGGTGAGGTAGGGGGAACTATCCTGTGCTAACTCTATACTAACTATAACTACTGAACTATTTAGAATGAGTTTTCCTTAGAGGTTATCCACTAACGAAGAACACGATTCTGACTTGGGACATGCAGCAGTCAACCCACATCACCAGGGAAGCTATTGTGCATGCACGGGTCAACGGACACTGCTTTGAAGAATTTCCAGACTCGGGTTCATGGCACACAGGTGTACCCACATGTGGAATACACATAGGGACCAGTTCTCAAAGAAGAACAGTAAGTCTTCTCAGACCATTCATATCACTTAACTACCAGAAAAGCCTGGGAAAGCAGGTTTTACAATGTACCCAGCATAAACTTTGGCTCCCAGAGACCAAGGATTGGAAAGTGAGTACCAAACTGGAGTGTCCGTCACTGAGATGAAACCTACCACAGCTTTACTTTTCAAAGGGCTCTGCAAAACTTAGGGCTTGTTTTGTTCAGACAAGACAAATTTCACCTTTTTCTCTCATATAAGTAAGGCCCTACCAAATTCACAGCCAAGAAAAATGTGTCACAGACCGTGAAATCTGGTCTTTTGTGTACTTTTACTCTATACTATAAAAGTACCCTCTGCTATAGGATAAAAGTATGCAAAAGTACACTGTTTTTCAGACTGGGGGTCTTGACCCAAAAGGGGGGTTGCAAGGATATTGTAGGGGTGTCACAGTATTGCTACCCTTACTTCTGTGCTGCTGCTAGCAGCGGCACTGCCTTCGGAGCTAGGCACCCAGCCAGCAGACGCTGCTCTCTAGTCGCCCAGCTCTGAAGGCAGCACAGAAGTAAGGGTGGCAATACCATGACTCCCTTACAATAGCCTTGCAACCCCCCTTTTGGGTCAAGACCCCCAGTTTGAGAAATGCTATGTCTTAAGGGCTTTACATGTTTATATTTTGCTGTTTTTAAATACAGATTCATGTTTTGTTACAACACTGAGAAATTTAAGATTTAAATATCTGAAACAGTGAAATTCAAGATTTTTAAAATGTTATGACCACGAAATTTATGGAAATGGACCATAAATTTTGTAGCACCCTGCGTATAAGGCTAGCTATGTTTGATGTCTTTACTTTAATGTACTCAGTTATTCCTACAGAAATGTCTCTCCATAAGCAATCCAACTTTGGACCAATCCAAACATATTTTGGGGAATGTGCACCACTGCTTAAATTTCATCTATGGTCTTATATATGTTGGTTCAACATTTTCCTGATGCCATTGGGGTTATGTTTTGTACTGGTGAGGGTTCTTATAGATAAGCAAAAAAACTCAGAAGCCCTGTGCCAGCCTTTCATACAGTAGGAACATGGATATAAACTTCAGCCAAATGTACTGGAGGTTCAAAATTTCCCTACAGAAATGGAGGTCAGAACAGAGTTCATTCTGTGCATCTGAAACCTTAATTTCTTCCTCCATTTGTTGAGGGATTAAAATCCAGCACAGCTCCTATGCCAAAAGATGTATTTTAGCACAAGACGCAGGGGCTGTTGAACCACAAGCCATCTAGTCCCACTATCCCGTCTCTGACTGAGGCTACTACCAGCTGCTTCAGAGGAAGGTGCAAGAACCCTGGAGTGAACAATAATGGAATAACTGTCAATAAGGGAAAATTTCTTCCTAACTGACAACAGTGCTTGGTCTACATCCTGAACATGAGGGTTATATCCCTCATCAATTGTTTTTAAAATCCTATTTAACTTTTTAAACATTTTTTAATCCTACTAAACTCTTGGCCTCAGTAACATATTATGGCTGCACAGGTGAATTGTGTACTAGATACAAAAGTGTGTCCTTTTATCAGTTTTAAATTTATTGCCTTTCAGTCTCAGTGAATCTCCCCTTCTTCTTTTATTAGCAGAAAAACTGAACAGGAGAACCTGATTTAGCTGCCTTCTACTATTCATCACTTTGTGTACCTCCATCATGTCCCTCTTATTCTACTCCTCTCTAAATTACACAGCTACAATCTTTTAAATCTCTCATCCTGGAAGTCTCCTTGTGCCTCAAATAATGAATGACCTTCAGTTAACAAAGACTAATAAATGCTCAGATTATATATAAACTTTATTATTTCTTTAGGCTGAGAAGATTTCAGATTCAATAGTAAAATTAGTGAAGATCTTCCTTTATTTTCTTTTATTAAATCTACCCAAGAATCACCGCTGTCTGTTAAGAAAATGAGGAAAACAATTACTTTTCCCCCTGCAAGACTAGTGAATCTGAGTGAAATAAAAGCTCCTCTGCTAAAGCCTGAGAAATATTTAGCAAAGGAGTTTGATTGGCTGAGATGAAAAATTGCTTTGTGTATATGAAAACAAAAAAACTAGGATGTACACAGGTGTGACCAAAAATAGAGAAAAAAAGACCCAAATCACAGTAGCCTGCTCCTTATGTAGTCATTTACACTAGTGCAAAATGCTGCCATTATAATGTGATAGTTTTACACCCATCTTGCTTGTGTAAATTATTACACAGGAAGACAGCAATCATGGATCAGGCCCTCAGTGTACAACAGTTTACTGCAGGAAGCTATCCTGTACGTAGTAAGCTTCATAGCATATTTGAGCTCCAGAGCAAGGAAAGGATAGGAAGGGATAAAACTTTTGAAGAAATTCTGGGAGAAAGGCAGAAGGGCCCTTTGACAACTAAGCCTACCAATGGAAACATTCCACGTGATGCCCAGATTGTTATGCACTGCTAAGAGAAACTGCTAACAGCATTTCATAGATTCATAGATATTTAGGTCAGAAGGGACCATTATGATCATCTAGTCTGACCTCCTGCACAATGCAGGCCACAGAATTTCACCCACCACTCCTAAAAAAGACCTCACACCTATATCTGTGCTATTGAAGTCCTCAAATTGTAGTTTGAAGACCTCAAGGAGCAGAGAATCCTCCAGCAAGTGACCCGTGCCCCATGCTACAGAGGAAGGCGAAAAACCTCCAGGGCCTTCCAATCTGCCCTGGAGGAAAATTCCTTCCCGACCCCAAATATGGCGATCAGCTAAACCCTGAGCATATGGGCAAGATTCATCAGCCAGATACTACAGAAAATTCTTTCCCGGGTAACTTGGATCTTACCCCATCTAAAAACCCATCACAGGCCATTGGGCCTATTTACCATGAATATTTAATTACCAAAACCATGTTATCCCATCATACCATCTCCTCCATAAACTTATCGAGTTTAATCTTAAAGCAAGATAGATCTTTTGCCCCCACTACTTCCCTCGGAAGGCTATTCCAAAACTTCACTCCTCTGATGGTTAGAAACCTTCGTCTAATTTCTAATCTAAATTTCCTAGTGGCCAGTTTATATCCATTTGTTCTTGTTCAACTGAAAGAGATCTAAGCAAACCAGACACTAGCCATTCACTGGAGGTAACATGATGTCAGGAGATGTTTTGAAGGGTGGAGGTAAGCATGATGCAAAAGACAGAGTGAATAACCAGATGTCATTGGTGAAGAGACTATATGTGTATAAAGCAGAAGAAGAGACTTGGGAGTGTAATTTAGGCACAATGAAACCCAAACAGATGAAAGGTGAGACCAGGATAAATCAAATAATATCAGAGCTCTTTTAGTGGTGACTAATATTGTCAGCCATCAGCAAACGAGACAAGAAGTACAGTTTATATTGGAAGGATGGGGACTATGACTTCAGTGCTCTAAGTGGTTCTGTGCAGAGTCAGTTGCAGGATTGAGGTCTAAAGGTTTTGTTACTTGGGGGTTACGAAGGAATTTTCATGTTCATTAATTTGGAAGAGTTATTGCAACTACCTTTTCTTAAATACTTGGAGTTAGTTAAATAAAATGTAATGACAGGGATAACAATTCACAAATCAGTAAATTGTCAAGTCCCAGGAATAATTTTAGATAATTTTGTCTACTAAATATATTAATCCTGTGAAAGACTAAAAGGGTAAATATTTTCCAATTGTTTAATGGCAAAAAAACTTGGGGTATAGCAACTACGTGCTTGATTTATAAAATCAAACATTGAGATTAAGAAATTAACACTAAGGATCATATTTTTCCTAAAAGAAAAAGAGCTTGTTGTTTCATAAGGTAGACAGTAACTCAGCTGTTAAAATTTGTGAGTTTTGATCCTTTCTGTTTTTTAAATTAATTAAGAGATAATCTGAGAATTAAATTACCTATCCTCGGTCAGATGGCTAGCGTAATTAAAACTACACCTGTCTCCTGGTAACTAGCCTCTAACAACTTTTATAAGGTTTGTAATTATCCTATAAAACTGACTGACACGTGAATTGGCAGCCAATTTTACCACCTGTTACAGAGTCACAGCTCATGGATCAGCAAATAAATCTGCAGTTAGTTAATACAATATACTTATTCCCATTTTACAGATGAGGCAGTTGAGACAGAGAGGTTAAGGTCACAATTAACAAGTCTCAAAACTGGGTATAAAATCCAGGTTTTCCTGGCTTCTAGTCCCATGTTTAGATAGACCACACTGCTTTTCTAATTGCATTTCTAGGAGATGCAAGCTTGCCTCTAAGAAGTCTCTGTAGCTTTGCATATTTCTCAAAGCTTGCGACTGAATAAGGATTAGTCTGGAGATGTCCGTGCACCTTGACAATTTTTTTCTTCTGGCTTTCAGCACCCACCTGTTAGATGTTGTGTAGGCCTCAACCCCCATCAAAGCAGAGCCAGATGAACTATGTGTTCCTAAAATTTTATCTAAAATAATTTTTTAAAGGATAAAAATAGAATAAGACAACTGAAGGATGTAAACTGGTGGGTCAATCCATCAGCCATGGAAGGGGGAAGGAAACATGCTGCAAACAGCTCAATTCCAATTCCTCATTGCAGGGCTTTTTTATTTAAATTAATTGGAGAAGCAAAGATCAAAAGCTAGCCAAAGTAATAGTCTCACAGCCTGCCAGGGTCTTCTCTAGGTCTTGTCTCCAGAGCTTCACAGTACTTCCAGCTCTTCTTTCAGGGCTTTATAGCCCTCCCCAGCTGAACTACCTCCCACCCTCCTTCTGGTTTGTCCTTCCCTGACCCTAAATACCTCCTGTTTTGCTACTGAAGAGGCAGGAAAATTTATGTGCAATTTCCTATAGGGCATATGATTAGGAGCAGGCATGTGACCTACAGCTCCCAGTTTTAAATGGCCCAAGGACCATAACAGATGCACTGGGATATGCACATGCACCTTGGGGCTGTTACGAAGATTTTTACTGTAGCAAATTAACAACATCCGAAAAAAGGTACTGGAGGAAGACTATCACATTTTGAAAGTGCTGATGAGACCCTCTAATTTCTTCTTAAGAAGGACTCAGTTTTCCGGTCTTGCAGGTGCTTATAGTAAAAAATTCCTCTTTCAAAGGATTTACGGTGTCCTTGCTAACTGAGTGATATAATCTCATTTTATTTTTAGTTGAATGAAGTTTTCCTAGTTTGTCTGTTAAGCTTTCTGCTTTAACTAGCAATTTCCTATTTTGCCCTAATAGGGACACATTTTTGAAAGAGTTTACAGGCAGATTATAAGCGCTCCATGCTCACAAGTGGGACTAGGTTTTCAGAGGAGCTCAGCACTCTCAGGTAAAGAGATTTTCAAAAGAGATCAGCCTCCAATGTGCTGAGCACTTTTGAAAATCTGGCCACTTATTTTTGTGCCTAAATAAGAACTGCGCTCATTTGAAAATCTAGACTAGATTACAGCTGCTGAGTGTTTCTGAAAACCTGGCACATAGTGTCTCTCAATAAGTGTAAAGTGACATGACATTTTTCACACCCTTCCTGGGGTTTTAATTATCCTCTTAACCATATGGTCATATTAGTCCCCAAGACTAAAACCTTTCCAAGGTCTCCTCTTCAGAGGTCTTCCAATTTGGAACCAGAGACCTTTATTTATTCTGAGAAAGAGAGACTAAGAGAAAGAATGTGTGTGCCTAGGTTTCTTTGATTTGTTTTTATAAGATTTGGATACATCCACCCCTTTCAACACTGTCAGTTCTCTGGTGCTGGGGGGCAATCTAGCCTCATGCTGGGAATTCAAAATGACTCAGTTAATTAATTGCCCCATTATCTATATACAAAACAGACAGTGATTCCCTTTAACACATGATCACAATGGGATGGTATTACATCTTCTTTTGGACTTCTGTTTCTCTATTTCCTAATGCCACTTCTCTTGAGCCTTGCTGCCTCTAAGGAGACTGCCATTTGTTCACTGGCAAACAGAGTGTAAGCAATCTGGGGCAGGAACTGTCTGTCGTTTATTGCATGTTTGCACAGAACCGAGCACAATGGGGACCCCATATGATGGAATCTTTTAAATGCTACCAAAATATGAATGATTAATGAAGCACACAGGGAAAGCCTCCCTGGAATATGCAACAGTCCATAGATATAGAACATTTGAATCCAACTTAACCCAGGCAATTTCAAAATAGTGCAGGCGAGAAGGAAGAAACATATTCTAGAATTAACCAGGACACTCAAAACAAAAAATTTCCCCAACCTCATTCTTGGAAGTGGCTGACCTGGTCCCCTCCTCCCGTCCCCATCCCCTTTACAAAAACAACTTGAAGCAGATACCTGACGTGAAAAATTTCAGCCCACATGGTTAAAGTTTGGCAAAGTTATAAGCAATTGAAACCAGGGTCTTATAATGGAACATGCTAGGCAGCTTTAATTAGTGACTATATACATGAAATTATAACCTATAACCTTACTATAACATTACTGTAACAATTACTATAACATCACTATAACATATCACTACCTGCTTCATGTATAACATGGATACTGACAAGCTGCAGAGTAGCAGCCGTGTTAGTCTGTATTCACAAAAAGAAAAGGAGTACTTGTGGCACCTTAGAGACTAACAAATTTATTTGAGCATAAGCTTTCGTGAGCTACAGCTCACTTCATCGGATGCATTCAGTGGAATAGAGACTGGGAGTGGATGGGTCATTACACAAAGTAAAACTATTTCCCCATGTTTATTCCCCCCCTCCACCCCCCACTTCCTCAGACGTTCTTGTCAACTGCTGGAAATGGCCCACCTTGATTATCACTACAAAAGGTTCCCCCCCACCGCCTGCTCTCCTGCTGACAATAGCTCACCTTAAGTGATCACTCTCTTGTTACAAGAAAAGGAGTATTTGTGGCACGTTAGAGACTTGTTAGTCTCTAAGGTGCCACAAGTACTCCTTTTCTTTTTGCAAATACAGACTAACACGGCTGCTACTCTGAAACCTCTCTTGTTACAGTGTGTATGGTAACACTCATTGTTTCATGTTCTCTATGTATATAAATCTCCCCACTGTATTTTCCACTGAATGCATCCGATGAAGTGAGCTGTAGCTCACGAGAGCTTATGCTCAAATAAATGTTAGTCTCTAAGGTGCCACAAGTACTCCTTCTCTTTTAACATGGATACTGTACTTCATGGAGATGTATGCTCTTCTCCCTTTCCTGGTTATGGAAAGCTGTGCTTGGAAAGGACAAGAGCAGAACAATATTAAGGATCTTGCTATGCTTATCTAACTTACCCATGCAATCTTCAGATACCAGCGTGACAAGTGCTATAGAAATGTTAAATTTTTCTTCTCTAAATCGTAAGTGATATACACCTTGGTGAACACTTTTCAGATAAATAGTGTCACTGAAGAAATCAAAAGATCAGGAATGCTGATCACTATGGCTTTGAAGTCAATGGGACTGCTCATGTGAATAAGTTCTCACAAAAGGGAGTAAGGGTTGTAGAATCTAGCCCTAATTCTGTAAATGAAGTACAGTTGGAAACACCATTATTTTCAAAAAGAAATGGAGTACTTGTGACACCTTAGAGACTAACAAATTTATTTGAGCATGAGCTTCCGTGAGCTACAGCTCACTTCATCGGATGCATTCAGTGGAAAATACAGTGGGGAGATTTAAATACATAGAGAACATGAAACAATGAGTGTTACCATACACACTGTAACAAGAGAGTGATCACTTAAGGTGAGCTATTACCAGCAGGAGAGTGGGGGGGGCCTTTTGTAGTGATAATCAAGGTGGGCCATTTCCAGCAGTCGACAAGAACGTCTGAGGAATAGTGGGGGGTTGAGGGGGGGAATAAACATGGGGAAATAATTTTACTTTGCGTAGGTTTCAGAGTAGCTACTTTGTTAGCCTGTATTCGCAAAAATAAAAGGAGTACTAGTGGCACCTCAGAGACTAACCAATTTATTTGAGCATAAGCTTTTGTGAGCTACAGCTCCCATCCACTCCCAGTCTCTATTCAAGCCTAAGTTAATTGTATCCAGTTTGCAAATTAATTCCAATTCAGCAGTCTCTCATTCACCTCACATCTACCAATGTGATATATGCCATCATGTGCCAGCAATGCCCCTCTGCCATGTACATTGGTCAAACTGGACAGTCTCTACGTAAAAGAATAAATGGACACAAATCAGACGTCAAGAATTATAACATTCAAAAACCAGTTGGAGAACACTTCAATCTCTTTGGTCACTCAATTACAGACCTAAAAGTTGCAATTCTTCAACAAAAAAACTTCAAAAACAGACTCCAACGAGTTTGTAAGGACATTGAAAGTGTTGAGATCAGCTTAGAATGCGTTTTGCTTTTATTTCATTCAACCAAATCAGACTTGTTATGCTTTGACTTATAATCACTTAAAATCTACCTTTATAGTTAATAAATTTGTTTATTCTACCTGAAGCAGTGCATTTGGTTTGAAATGTGTCAGAGGCTCCCCTTGGGATAACAAGCCTGGTACATATCAATTTCTTTGTTAAACTGACAAACTCATATAAGCTTGCAGTGTCCAGTGGGCATAACTGGGCACTGCAAGACGAAGGTTCCTAGGGTTGTGTCTGGTACCGGAGATATTGGCTAGCGTCATTCGCTTGCAAGTAGCTGGGAGCAGAGGCTGTGCATGCCAGAGGCTGTGCGTGAACAGCCCAGGAGTGGGCGTTCTCACAGCAGAGCAGGGTAAGGCTGGCTCCCAGAGTCAAGAATTGGAGAGGCCTAGCAGATCACCGGCCCAAATAACACCGGATAGGAACATCACACTGTCCCAAGAAGCTGCTGTGCTGCACCGGGCAGCATCTGGGAGTGGCTCTGGAGCCTGGCTGCCAGAAGAGCAGCCGAACAGCCAGGGGGAGTGAGGCTGGCGCAGCAAGAGGACAGAGCCCCCGGCCCAGGTAATATGGGATGGGGAGGAGGAGATGGGAAGAGCGCGGGGCTCCGGGCTGGGGGCGGGGAGGAGTCACGTGGGAGCGGTCACTTGGGAGTGTAACGTGCTCCCCTTTGTATCCCTCCCACTAGTCGCCTCTGACAGGGCCCGTGAGGTGGTAATGGCAGTGGCAGCTAGGCGGGCATGTGGAAGCCTGGGCCATGCTGGAAGAGTGTGTCCAACACCACAGCTGGCAGTTCGCTGTGCACCAGCCAGCACAGGCACAGCACTGCCTAAAATGTCAGGCTGACCGCATCCGCATGGACTGGGTGCCCATTGACTTTTCTGCCCTGGGGCCTGGAATTGCTGTCGGCGGGCCTGCCTTGTACTTATGTTGAATAGTAGTGCCTTATACCTGGATGCACAAGAAGAGTTCAGCCCCTAAGTCCCAGTTTTAGTCTCCACGGCAATGAAAAAGTACTCCCACTGAATCCTGTAGGGGCCTAAACACACAGTGTTCCTACACTGACTAGGCACTTATGTTTCTGCCTCTGGGCATGCGCATGACTGTCTTCCTCTAGGTGCCCAGATACCTATCTCCCACCTAAACCCCAAGACAAGAGATAGGTGTTTGGTTGCCTAAATTGTGTGTGGGGCTCAATCCAGCAGGTGGCCTCTGATGCTCAGCATCATAACACCTAACTCCTGTGTCCAGGCCTTTACTACTTGAGTAACACCACTGAAATGAACTAGGAAACTTATGAAGTATTGTGCAATGACATGAATATCAGAACCTGATTTTTCACTTGTTCCAATACCTGATTGCTTTAAATAGGACATTTTTTGTATTTGCAACTATGGGCCAATCCTGCAAACACTGAAAACCAGATTCTGAAAACAGTTACATAACATGAGTAGCTTTACGCATGTTAGTAGTCACACTGATTTCAATTGGAACTACTCATGTGCATAAAGTTACTCATGCATGGATGTATTTGCAATACTTGGGCTTTAAAGTGCTCTACATTTACAGGGTCAGATTCAAAATTAGGTGCTATGGATATTTAAATAAAAATAATTAATAGACCAAACAAAGTGGATATTATTCAACACTGTATGAAGTAGTTATCAGCATCATTGATCTGTTGATTTCCTTTTCAATGTGAGAAGACTAAATATAACACAAAAGTACTTGCAACTCCTAAATATTTGTAAAATCTATTAATATATGTAGTAAATTAACAATACTTTACCTTTCATCATTTTTGTGTAAACACAATATACATGAGCTGCACAATAAATATGTGATACTATATCCTAGCTACTCACATATATTTAAAAAATCCAACTAATTTGAATACTTTTAAAATCTCAGATCTTTTTAATTTTCCTCTTGCAAAAAGGCCAATTATATATCTCTGATAAGAAGAGCACATCAGATAGGCTCTAATGAGTCCATATTACATCAGGAGATACAAAATAGAACTGAAATGCTGGTACTGTTCTCATTATTAGCGTTCTATCCAGAAAATTCTGAATGGAGAAAAAATGTTTTAATATAGCTAAATGTAAATGTATATATCTAGTGTGACAAAGTTCCTGCTCGACCTTGGTGGGTCTTGTGCTTATTGGCGGATTTGCTCACCTTGGAGCTTCAGGGCAGCCCTCAGCTTGGCCGTTTTTCTGAACTCACAGTCCAGGTCGACTCCTCCTGTGTCTGACCAGGAGTTGGGAGGTTTGGGGGGAACCCAGGCCCTCCCTCTACTCCAGGTTTCAGTCCAGGGCCCTGTGGAATGCAGCTGTCTAGATTGCCTCTTGGAACAGCTGTGCGACAGCTACAACTCCCTGGGCTACTTCCCCATGGCCTCCTCACAACACCTTCTTTATCCTCACCATAGGACTTTCCTCCTGGTGTCTGATAATGCTTGTACACCTCAGCCCTCCAACAGTCCGTGTTCTCACTCTCAGCTCCTAGTGCCTCTTGCTCCCAGCTCCTCACACGCACACCACAAACTGAAGTGAGCTCCTTTTTAAAACCTAGGTGCCCTGATTAGCCTGCCTTAATTGATTCTAGCAGCTTCTTGATAGGCTGATTAGAACACCTGCAGCCAATCTTAATTATCTCCAGAAGGTTCCTGATTGTTCTGCAACCTTCCCTGTTACCTTACCCGGGGAAAAGGGACCTACTTAGCCTGGGGCTAATATATCTGCCTTCTATTACTCTCCTATAGCCATCTGGCCCGACCCTGTCACACTAGGAACAAAGAAGGTAAGCTATACTTACACCCCTCTGTCCTGGGAAGACATGACTTGAAAAAGATTTGGGGGTCATGGTGGATAGTCAGCTGAACATGAACTTCCAAAGTGACGCTGTAGCCAAAAGGACTAATGTGAGCCTTGAATACAGAGGAGGAGGAATAACGAAGTTACTTTACTCCATATTTGGCAATGGTGCCACCACAGCTGGAGTACTGTGTGCAGTTCTGGTGTCCACAACTCAAGAAGGATGTTGATAAATTCGAGAGGGTTGAGAGAAGAGTCTAAGAATGATTAAAGGATTAGGAAACTTGCCTGAGAATGACAGACTCAAAGTGTAGGTCTACACTACCAGCGGGATCAGCAGGTAGCAACTGATATATCGGGGGTTGATTTATCGCGTCTAATCCAGCCCCATGAGAGGCGCAAGCGGAGTCAACGCGGGAGTGGCGGCAGTCAAGTCACTGCCTTGAAGACGCTGCAGTAAGTCGATCTAGGTACGTCGACTTCAACTAAGCAATTCTTGTAGCTGAAGTTGCATACCTTATATCTACTGCCCCACAGTGTAGACCAGGGCAAAGAGATAAAACTATTTATCTTAATAAAAAGAAGGCTAAAAGGTGATTTATTAGAGTCTGTAAGTACCTACATGGGGAACAAATATTTAATAATAGGTTCTTCAATCTAGCAGATAAAGATAAACCACAATCCAATTGCTGAAAGTTGAAGCTAGACAAATTCAACCTGGAAATAAGGCATACATTTTTAATGGTGAGAGTAATTAATGTTTGGAACAATTTACCATGGGTTGTGGTGGATTCTCCATCACTGACAATTTTTGAATTTAGATTGGATGTATTTCTAAAATGTATGCCCTAGGTATTATTTTGGAGAAGTTCTATGGCCTGTGTTATGCAGGAGGTCAGACTACATGACCACAATGGACCCTTCTGGCACTGGAATCTATGAATTTATTAATCTCTGAACAGTCATTAAAATTACAGCCCTATTTATTTCATAATCCTGGCACTCCATTTTAAAACAAAATACAAGTTTTTGAGAAATACAAGTGGATATTTACAATTTATACAATGTTATACTTCTCCTCCCAAGGTCTTGACATGGAAACCTCAGATTAATTTCCTTGACTTTGATATTTACATACCTTCCAATAATAACCTACATTATCTTGTAATGTAACATAGTATTAATGTAATAATATTTTACCTTATATTATTTACCTTATAATCATGATTGACATAATAGTTATTACCTCATAGTCACTAGAAAAAAAATTAAAGTGCTTTGATGAAAAAATATCCATTAATGCAGTACTCATATTCTATTCTCAGTTGTGTGCATGACAAACTAACAAAGCTGCTGATTTATTTTCTATTTTTACCCTATTTTTGTCTTTTATTTTGAAGATCTACAAGTGAGATTTCTGAATTATTAAGCTTTTCTATCATATAGGTTATTCTTTTTATTCTGTTATACTCTCATCCCTGCACAAAAGTAAAGGTGGATAACTCCCTAAGCATTAATGATTTCATGAAATCTTTGGAACTAAACACCTATACCCTCCTGGGTCATCTAATCTATTTCCCTGTGACGTTTGGGGAAAAGAGATATGATGCAGTATGTCATGGGGTGGGTAGAATGAATCTGGCATTCTGTCTTCCAATCACAGATTAAGACTGGGATTTTTATGGGATCTGGAGCCTAACTCCCTTTGGTTTAAAATACACTTAAAATCCCAGGTTTAATCCCTAATTCCTGTCACAGATGGATTAGTGAGCAGCCTGCAGGCAAGAGAGTCCAAGGTATGTGATCATGTAATTAAATGTTATGGGTACCATCATCGGGTTATGTACACACACACACACACACACCACAAAGTGGTGTTTCACATGGATTTTATACTGACTATGATATTATATAGCTGTTGGCAATAAAGAAATAATGTTGTGTTTTTTACCTTAACCACTCTGTGCTTAAATTGCAAATTGGTAAGTTAAATTAGTAAATTATATTTTAAAAACATAAGTGTTATGGGAAGGAGAGGAAAGCAAGCAAAAGTAGTCAAATTACACCAGCTTTTAGCAGCCTTCTGCTCTTGCCATGGGGCCTAGGCACTCATACCCAGCCAGGGATTCCTTTACATTTGGAGAATCTCCAGCTGCCCATTTAGAACAACTTTACAGATCTTTTGCACCACTGAGGCAGCTTGTAGCTGTCATATCAAAATGTGACCCATAAATTACATCAGCCAGTGTCAAGGGGTGACACTAAGTAATGATCCCATACTTGAAGCCAGCAGGCCTAGGTAGTTAAATGTTAAACATGAAAAACAGTCACATCACCACCCCTATTAACACCCATAAACAAAGAAAGTACTTAGTAATGATCAACGAAAGCCCAGTCCTGCCAGGTCCATAGCACCTCCAGTGAGATGCTGAGTGTCCTCTCTGACACTGAGGGGTTCAGCCCAGACCAATGAGGCCTGCTCTCCAATGCTGAGTACCTTCAATTCTATGCTACTGTGGCTCACAGCCCTGAAACCAACAGTCAGCCTACAATGATAGAGGTCACACCCTGTCTTTCACCACCCAGTTACTTTTCACAACACCTTCTCAGTTCCAAATTTCCTACAAATCATTCTCCAATCTGACATCTGCTGAGGTTCCCAGAATTGTGAATTACTTTGTTACCCCTCTCAACTTCAGCAAGTGAGAGCTTTGCTACTGTTAAACTTGTTTCAGAGTAGCAGCCCTGTTAGTCTGTATTCGCAAAAGAAAAGGAGTACTTGTGGCACCTCAGAGACTAACAAATTTATTTAAGCATAAGCTTTCATGAGCTACAGCTCACTTCATCGGATGCATTCAGTGTTAAACTTGTGTGACAACTCCCTGACACACCAGCTTGTCTGTCTTGCCAGCAAATGCTTCAGGACTCTGACAGTCCAAACCTTGCTTTGCAGGTAACAAAGAATCAGCCCCAACTCCTGAGTTCCTCAGAAATGTCTCTCTGCAGAATCCAGCCCCCTTACTGAAACACTTACATATGTTATTAAGTTCACTGCTCCTTTAAAGAGACAATACATTGCAACCTGCTAGATTAACTGGCAGATACACCCTTTCCTTCAATCAGGGAGGTGAATTGGTTTTTGTGAAAGTAAAACAAGTTTATTTAACAAGAGGACATACAATTAAGTGATACCAAGGAATAAGGATAAGGAATAAACACAGGACGGGTTATAAACAAACAAAAGTAACAATGAGCTTCTAAAACTAAAACTTCATTTCAGCAAGTTACAGCCTTTGCCTAAGCAGGTTTCTCACCTAAACTCTGGTCCCAGAGACTTCAACCCGTTTGGTTGAAGGATCCAATGTTCTGTGATTTCATGATCTTCAGCCCTTTTAATCCCCTAAGTGATGGATAACTAGGTATCTCTCCCCTTTCTTTTTATAGTCCAGTAAACTTCTGAAATGTAATTTTTGAAAAGTAAGCCCAGACAAAGCTTCTCTCTCCTGCTGCGTTTGTAGATAACATGCTGTCTTCCCAAAGTTCATTGATCCTGTTTTAAGAAATCTGTTTCTTCCTGTGTTTTGATCACAGACTTAAAAGCATAACATCAGTGAGTATCCATAATTCCTCAAACAGAGTTAATGCATACATTTCACAATGATATTAATCACCAATGGGTCACAGGCTTTTGTAAGATCTTACTCGATACACTTTTATAATACAGCAATATTGTATACTATCAGTTGTTTCAATTGCTTACCATCTGAGGTTCAAACTCCAGGCTTTACAGTTAAGTGGCTGTCTCCCCCGCTCGTAAGGTTGATGGGTTTTTTTATCGTTCATATAAATATATGAATGAATGTTCATTGTCTCTGCCTGAGAAACAGGCTCTTCAGACAAGCAAATACATATTCCTTTGTCTAAGGCAGGCTGGTCTTATGCATTGCTTGCCAAACACATCTTAAGATCATAATTCTAGCACATATTTATAACTCTTTGTACACACCCCGTATATATACCACACAATGATATTAATGATCAGTTGAGTTAGTAGATTTCCAGTTGTATATTACATACCACTTTTTGGGTGTATTTTATATCTACAGTGCATTAGGTGTAGCATGTCAGGTCTAACAAGAGTTGTTGACACAGAGGAGTGAACCACCAATGGCACTCAACTCCCACCTACTTAAATGAGAATTAAGGGCATTCAACATCTCTTAGGAGTACTGGCTAACTTGTAGGATATGTCTCCGAACACACAACAAAATAATGTGCCTTACATCAGACCCTGAAGTTCAAGTCATGGCTCACTACTGTGATAAGTGAATTCTGAACATGAAGTGCCTCAAACGGAGAAAGTCGTGTTGATGGCCTCCCCACACATATCAAGTGTGATAGGAACAAATGACTGAAGATATCATGGTCCTGCCTTGTTACTTGAGAGACCCACATCACATTGGCATCTCATTACCATCCTGTGATCAAGCAATACACCCAGGTCTTTCTCCTCCTCTGTTGCTTCCAACAGATATGCCCGCAGTTTATAGCAAACATTCTTGTTGTTAGTCCCTAAATGTGTGATCTTGCACTTTGCTCTATTACATTTCATCCCACTTCTATTACTCCAGTTTTCAAGGTCATCCAGATCTTCCTGTATAATATTCTGGTCTTCCTCCATATTGGT
This sequence comes from Lepidochelys kempii, assembly GCF_965140285.1. Lineage (NCBI taxonomy): Eukaryota > Metazoa > Chordata > Testudines > Cheloniidae > Lepidochelys > Lepidochelys kempii. The sequence continues at coordinate 22,406,605 of NC_136380.1, forward strand.
AATATCTCCCAACTTTGTGTCATTCAAAAATTTTATTAGCATACTCTCACTTTTTGTGCCAATGTCGTTAATAAAAATGTTAAATAAGACTAGTCCCAAGAGGAATTCCACCAGTAACCTCCTTCCAGCCTGAAAGTACACCTTTCACATGACCCGTTGTACTCTCCCCTTTAACCAGTTCCTTATCCACCCTTCAATTCTCACATTAATCCCCATCTTCTCCAATTTAACTAATAATTTTCCATGTGGAACTGTATCATATGTCTTTCTGAAATCCAGGTAGAGTAAATCTGCTGCATTTCCTTTCTCTAAAAAAATCTGTTATCTTCTCAAAGAAAGCGATCAAGTTGGCCTCCAGCTCAGCTCTCCTCCGGGATGCTGCTCCAGATCCTCTCCTCAGCTCGAGGCTGCTGCACTCTCTCTGGCTCTGCCTTATTGTCTCCTGGCAGCCCCAGCTCACATGGAGATTGGGCCCTGGGTTCCTGACTCCCTCACTGGCCTGCCTGCCCTGTCAATCCAACTGATCTGGAGTGCTGGCCTCTTCCCATTGGCCCTGGGGATCTGTCAGCCTCAGGATCCTGACTCCTTTTAGATCCTTCCCCTGTGTCCTGGTATTGGGAGAGGGCTAGCCAAAAATAAAACCGAAACAACCCATTAAATTTCAGCCAGGGGCCAAGAGCACCATTACAAAAACTCCTACTGACTTCCACAGGGCCAGGATTTTAGCCCCAAACTTCAGCAAAATAACTTAAGACACTGACAGGCATCACCTGTAAAAACATTTCTGTCTTGCCTTATACAACGTGACCTCAGTATCCACAACACTTCCTACACTTATACACAGAATACTGTAAATACTGTGAAAACATACACTAGTTATCTAAGACAAGAATGGAAATATTTTAAGGGTGACTATTATACAATGGGCACAATTCTAACCATAAACATTTATGATCAAGCAACACTTGTGGTGTTCATTGTGCTGTATTTTGGATGGGAAATGTTGCAGCTACAATGGCAAGTGTAACTACCACATGTGGTAAGTATCCAGTCTTTTTATAATGACCACTATAAGTTTCTGTCTTTGGATATATTGCTCTTAAACTTTAATTTAAACCTGTCCTCTTACATAGCCTCCGATGACATCTTCTGCTGAGGTACAAAATATCTTATAATTTAGACACCATCCCACAAGACTTTATATTTTAATAGCACAAAGTTTAAATTCAAAACATAATTTTGTTTCTTTTCAGTTTAAAATTGAAACTGTGTGAAGTTTTATATGCTTTTACCTGAAGTAAAATTTTCTGAAAATTTTCTTAAGAAAGAAAGACTTTTTGCTCACAGCTTTTCACACATCTTTCTCCCATATATATTAAGCATTGCTGCTTCACTGCTGCACACGCAAAAAGAAATAGTTATTTATACAAGAAGGTAGATGTTCCTGGTCAATACTATTCCTTAGTCAACTGCAAAAATGTGTTTTGAATGACAATGCAAGGGGGAGCCTACTTTTCCTTTTACTAGCTTTCATACGTCAAATACGTTCATGCTGGTGGTCTCACCCAGACTTCAGAGTAGCGGCCGTGTTAGTCTGTATCCGCAAAAAGAAAAGGAGTACTTGTGGCACCTTAGAGACTAACCAATTTATTTGAGCATAAGCTTTCGTGAGCTACAGCTCACTTCATCCGTGAGCTGTAGCTCACAAAAGCTTATGCTCTAATAAATTGGTTAGTCTCTAAGGTGCCACAAGTACTCCTTTTCTTTTCACCCACACTTGAAATCAAGAACCGTGAGTCCTGTTTGCACTTAAAAACCTGATCCTTACAGCACCATAACCTGCATCTGCCACCAGAAACAGACCCAACCTCTTTTCTTTTTCACTTTTTAGTTAAAGCTAGCCTACTTGCTGTAACAGTATGTACTTACAATTTAATTCTATATTGTGACTTAAAGACTAAAATATTTGAGAACCACTTGGATTTTTCCATCCCTTTAAAGGGGGGAAAAATACAAAACTGGAAACAGATGTTTTATAATGCATTGCATTTATTTTGGCCACCCATAAAGCTGTGGATCATGTTAGTGCCAACCAATTTAATAATACCAGAATTCTGCAGAAACGCTGTATAATATGTTTTAGAAGGATTGGTGGGGGGCTGCCTTTCACTAAAACCCTATTTAATAAGTAATTTCCTATTTTGGGAAAATAAATTAGGAAAATTTAAAAAATATTACTGCACACGTAGGTGGTAATCACTGCCACTTGATCAGCTACCCCAGTGATCTGGGAACTTTATGCGGCTTTTTATACTGCTATTCCCATGAAAGGATAACTTGAAAACTGATGTGTTAGATGAAAAATAGAAACATCTGAAGTTAATCCATTCAGAATAAATATAAATAATATTCAGTATGCTGATATTGTACAGCAAATGAATAAACCTAGCTATTAAGTAGCTAAAGAAGTTCCCACAAGTTAAGCAGTACTCATCCAAAAACACACATCAGGATCTGGTCAGAGTTTTTGTGTAGTAACCCTTATTTTCCCCTGTCTGTGAATCTAAGTAAAGGCATTTCTAAATTTAAACCCATGAGACTAACAGTTACCATAGTACTTACTTATAAAGTACCTACCTTGTGAAACTTACGATTACAAACGTTACTGCAACTTCTCCTGTATCCATTGTTATTTAGACTGAAAAGTCATGTCTCAATATCAGTACCATTTTAGCAGAATACCTTCAATACAGTTCTACACAGTTAGAGAAATGTGATGATCTTAAACAATAGAGAATAATTGGTCTCTGAACATTTTTATTGTTTATTGACAATTTGCTGCATAGAATACAGAGCATATAAAGTGGGTATAATTTGCTGCCAGAAACGTTTCCAGAAAAACCATAAGAAAAAAAAAGTAACTGTATTTTTAATAAGACAGTGGCATTCAAAATTATTAGCTGTACATGTTGGCTTGCTGTCCAAGTAGTCAAAGATAATTTGTATTTTTTTCATCTTCCCTGTCAGACGTGGGCAAGAAAGTGGATTCCAAAAGTTAATGAAAAAGTAATAAAAAGCAAAGTCTTGAAAATTCAGTAGAACTATCTGCAGCACACACTTTGATTACATTTACAGGATTATGTTCCCAGAACGCAAGTTGTTGACGAAATGATACCTTTTAAAAAAAAAAAAGTCTAATGACCAAAAATTCCTTTTGACTTAATAAGCAATACAAAGATCATCATTCCACTATCAAATCTGTTCTTCATACCGAGCCTACATAAAGAAAGCTTACTTTTATTCACAGGAATGTTAAAAAGCAGTCTAAAACCCAAATATTCTTTACAAGTATTGATCCAGTTAAATATTTTTATTACTTTTCTTTCATAATGCTTTCCTTCCCAGAAAGAAACACTCCACTGTGCCTGATACAATCAGAATGCAAATAGTACCTCCCCAATATGCTGACAGAAGACTGTAATTCATTTAAATTATGCAGTTGGATTCCCACAGCTGGCCCACTTGCTTGGCTCAGAGCTGAATACAGTGTCAGTGATCCTTTCTGCTAATATTGTCCTAGTTGCTGACAAGGGAATAAATCTAGCAACTTATATTGAAGTTTTAAGGCTAATTAACAGAGCAAAAAATGCAAACATGAGTGACACAAGCTGGTTAACAGTGACCATGAGATTGATGCTGCCAGCAGACTATTTTCCTTAGTATTTTGCAGAGTAATAATATATTTTTTAATTCTCAGGACATTTCTTATCATTTGTTTGTATGGATTTGGTGACAAATTAAAAACAAATCTGGATGAAAATACAGCTACAACAAGACCCCTGGCTCTCAGACAGTAATCAACAAGAAAACATGCCGATTTATCACTTTGGGAATAAGGGTAAGGAGGAGGCAGTAGAGGGGAGAGTATTTGAATTCTAGGTAGCTTTCCACAAACAGCCCTTAGATTCTTGTTTCTGGCCTACCTGGACATTACCAAAACATTTTTATCATAGCAGACAAAGGTAGGACCTGAACTGCAAACAGTTAAAACTGAAGGTCACTATACTGTAAAATTAAAACATGCTTCTCTAGTTAAGCTACATAGACACAATAAAACAAAGCCTTCACAACCACCTGTAATAATATGCCTGTTCAGCCAGCAATTCCAAAGTACTGAGCAATACAAGGTAGACATTTTCTGCAGCTGCTTTTACATGTACATTTCTGCCACATTGTTGTCTCATCTCTTCTTACCTTCACGTTAGTCCGGAGTGCACAGTAACATGCAAAAAACATTGCAGTAAACAAGGAGCATATGGACCAGTATTCAGCTTCTCTGCTCTGCACAAACGGAACACACACGATCCTGAGCATGTGCTACTAAGGAGCATCCGTTCTCTCTGTCAGTTTGAAAATGCATTGATCTCTGTTTTTCTGACTACAAACAGACATGTCTTGAAGGCACTGACTAAAAGCTATCTCTCTCTTCATCGGCTATATATAGCATTATGCCCAGTAATTTCAATTAGCAGACAATTCGGCATCTGAAACTTAGACATCAGTTGCTTTTCCTTCCAGCATTTTAAATTTGGGGAGAATATAAAAGGGGGGAGGGGGCAAAGACTCACTCAGAGGGGAAAGGTGAGGAATTAAAATTTAACCAGTTACTAATATCTCCGTATGGCTTTGATTTTTTTTTAAAATATTTTACCAATGGAATAAATTTTACATGTGGGAAATGAAGGAAGGAGTCTTTTTCTATTCTGAGATTTACTGTAGACTCTTCAATGTTTCTGTCTAGTCTTGTTAAAGATGCAGCATGCCTTTTAACAAAGACAACGTCATCAACTATTATAGATTCAACACGTTCTACTTACAAATACAGTCTCTGATTAGGGGCAATGGCTGGCTGGCTGGCTTATTAATGTTTCCTCAAATGCAAGTTCAGTCCACTGTGCTAATCTGTTTTAAAATGGCTAAAAAGTCCCACCTACTCCTTCACCCTCATTCAATAAAAATGCAATGAACTAATTATAAAAATCATGAATCTCCTTGTGCTCCTAGCTAAGAACACGGACCATAGACTTTAAAAGCTATGTTTTCTTGTCCGACTGGGATTGCAGACAGAGAAAAATTAAAATGAAAGCAGAGAATCCTAGTGAAGATTGTACCTCACATTTCGCAACTACTAACTCTGAATGTATAATGTTTAGATATCTTCCAGAAAGATGAAACCCAGAATCTAGCCAGAAGGCTAAACCTTAATTCACAAGCACAAAAATAAGATCAAATGACTCCTGTCACTCCTGTCAGCCACAGGATGCTACCAATTAACTGATTGTTTACTGGTTTGAAAGGACATGAAGTCCAAAGCAAGGATCCAACTCTTCATTTCCAGCACTGGAAACCACTAACATTCACACTGGATTAAGAAGCTGTCTTCAGAAATAAAACCGGAAAAGACTTTCCTCCCCCTCCCCACTGCAGCAGATAACTGTGGGAGGAAAAGAGTGGTAAAGGCTTTACTACCACCTTCCCTATCAGCACAGAGCAATTTGTGTAGGATAAGCATAACTTAATAGAAAAATCTTCAGTGACTTTTAGGATTTTTAAAAATAATGATTTACATAAACCTACCAGAAATCTGCAGAGATACTGAAACCCTGCCAAAGTCAGGGAGTATTGTTTGTGGGCAATGAGGTGAAGAAGCTTAAACAGAAAGACATGCATTTAAAGAAGAACAATTAGGGGAAGGGGAAAGACAGCAGGTTTTTCAGCCTCTCTGTAATGACAGGCACAGGGACACTATCGTCAATTTCGAGTAAACAGCTATTTTTAGTCTGTCATTGTTTGTGCCTTTTATTAGGAATGAAAAAGGCAATGGTGTTTAAAGCTAGATATTACTCTATACTGTATCCTAAAACAGCTACTTAATTCGATTCCCATTTATGTCTGTCATACAAATATAGCTAATTACTAATCACAACCACAAGCATAAGCAATGACTTCTGGAACAAAACTTATTCTACAACTTTTATTAGTAATTAAACAGGAATCTAGCTGCCCTGGTCAATATCGCTATCACATCTCAAAGTTACAGTAGCTGCAGCAATTCCCAATAAATGAGCCACAACACAGTAACATGTTGCTCAACAAAAAATACTGGAGATTTAATTTTCGTATTTCTCCTTCACTTTTCAAGTAAATAAAGAGAAAAAGAAATCACGGTTTATTTCTCAGTACAGTACATTAACAATTAAAATTAAGCATCTAATTCGTTGAAAAAATTCACAGATCTTGGGGAATTGTGATCCACCAGAGAAATCTGACTCAAAAAAGCAAAGATGGATAGATGTACAGACCTGAAGCTGCTTCTAGGCAAGGAATAGCCTTCCGAGGGAAGTAGTGGGGGCAAAAGATCTATCTTGCTTTAAGATTAAACTCGATAAGTTTATGGAGGAGATGGTATGATGGGATAACATGGTTTTGGTAATTAAATATTCATGGTAAATAGGCCCAATGGCCTGTGATGGGTTTTTAGATGGGGTAAGATCCAAGTTACCCGGGAAAGAATTTTCTGTAGTATCTGGCTGATGAATCTTGCCCATATGCTCAGGGTTTAGCTGATCGCCATATTTGGGGTCGGGAAGGAATTTTCCTCCAGGGCAGATTGGAAGGCCCTGGAGGTTTTTCGCCTTCCTCTGTAGCATGGGGCACGGGTCACTTGCTGGAGGATTCTCTGCAATTTGAGGACTTCAATAGCACAGATATAGGTGTGAGGTCTTTTTTAGGAGTGGTGGGTGAAATTCTGTGGCCTGCATTGTGCAGGAGGTCAGACTAGATGATCATAATGGTCCCTTCTGGCCTAAATATCTATGAATCTATGAATCAGGCAAGCATGTAGATGCATATGAAAATCAAGTTTAGACCAGGACAGAGGCCTCCTTTCTGCCAAATGGATTACTGAAGACTTCATTTGGCAAAGTCTTTGAATCACCCTTATACTGCATGGTCTTAAAAAGTTAACATTTCAAAATTAAAAACAAAACAGGAAAATAGCAATCTTACAAAAAGAAAATCAAACAGTGTAGACATAAAAATGCACCTTGTATGACTCCTAAGTGATCACCTACATAAGAGATATTTAGGGCAATAGCAAATAATACAAAGTACCATCCCCAAGTCTTTACAACTCACATTGCCTTCAGATGTTTGGGGAAAGGAAGTCTTCCAGGAAATGGCAAGACCCTGACCTTCATAGAGAACAGACTCCTGTTCCTATGTTAGCCAGCTGGTACATGAAGACTGGTAGCTAGAGAATCAAAACCTCCAAGGAAACCAACATGAGATTAATTTGGCAGGGGCTGGATCATGAATCTACACAAACTGACCCCTGTAGCATTTTTGCACTGTAGCATGTACATTTCTTAGTCTAATAATCTAATTTTTTAGGCACTGCTCTCTTCAAGAAATGAACTTATTTTATAATGCCTAGGCCCCTGTCTTGAGCATCTAATGGTGGTTATGATGACTGCCCTTGGCACAAAGGTGATAACAGGAAGTCCACAACACGGGAAAATCTCTACATTCAGAAGTGCTGCCAGAGCTGTCAAAATTCACTGAAGCCGTCAGGGCTTCTTTAAACACAAGACCTCAGGAAAGAGCCCCACTGGAAGCTTGGAGTCCAAAAAGCCACAGAAGTATCTGTATCCGATAGATATAGACCCCTTTTAAATAAGGGCACAATATGCAGGGCCCTGCATATTCTGAGGCTACAGTGGAATTATCTTTGGCTGTGAAATGTTGACATTATTTTATGATCATACACCTTTCAGAAAGGAAAAAGGAGGCACTCTGATTAACACTGTACTCGCTCTGTGTGGGCTCAAGCAGAAGAAGCAAAATGCCCTATGAGTGAGTCCTCGATCCTGTGAGGTACTGAGCATGCTCTGCTTCCATTAGATGACTGGGAGACAACACTGCTGAAGTAAGTGATATGCCTGTTCTCCTTAGGATCAGGCAGACTGAACTGCATAGTAATGCAGTATATAATAATAGTATAGGAGGAATGTGGCAAGCTGAGAAGAAATATCCTCATCCTTCTCGTCAACCACAAGAGAGAAAAAGTAATAGCCTCCTTCCCCAAAGGGAGCAGAGCATGGGCAAGGAGATGCTCTCTGCTATGATGTAAGCAGAGAGAGTTAGACATAATGGTGGAGATTTTTCAAGGTCAATCTGGAGATTTAGCCACACAACTCCTATGAGTTGTATGTCACAGAGGTTGCAGAAGTCATGGATTCTGTGACTTCCCACGACCTCAGTGACTTCTGCAGGGGCTAGTGTGGCTGACCCCAGAGCCACCCAACCAGCTGGTTCTGGGGCCAGCTGCTCAGGTGGTCCCTGGGACAGCCACACCAACCACTGCTCCAGCCCCAAGGCAGCGGTCCCCAGGCAGCCGGCCAGATCAGCCGCAGTCTGCTGGCCCCAGCAGCAGTCCCTGCGCGGCCAGCCAGAGCAGCCGTGGTCCGCAGCCCTGGGCCGTTATCCCCGGGGAGCTGGCCAGAGCAGCCGCGGCACCGGGCAGCAGTCTCGGGACAGATGGACAGAGCATCCACAGCCCCAGGCAGCGGTCCCCAGCCGGCCGCAGCAGCCACAGTCCGCGGCCCCAGGCTGCGGTCCCTGGGCAGCCGGTTGGAGTAGCCGTGGTCCGCATACCCCATGCTGCAGAGGAAGGCAACCCCCCCCAAGGTCTCTGCCAATCTGACCCAGGGGAAAATCCTTCCCGACCCCAAATACGGTGATCAGTTAGACCCTGAGCAGATATCTGGGAAAGAATTTTCCGTGGTAACTCAGAGTTGTCCCATCTAGTGTCCTGTCTCCAGTTGTAGGGAATTTTTGCTACTGGCAGTCACCAATGGGGCACATGCCATTGTAGGCTCTCTCATCATACCATCCCCTCCATAAAATTATCAAGCTCAGTCTTGAAGCTACTTAGGTTTTTTGCCCCCACTGCTCCCCCTGGAAGGCTGTTCCCGAAGTTCCTGATAGAAACTTTTGCCTAATTTCCAGCCGTAATTTGCTGATGGCCAGTTTATATCCATTTGTTCTTGTGTCCACACTGGCGCTTAACTTAATAACTTCTCTCCCTCCCTGGTATTTATATCTCTGATGTATTTATAGCGATCTTTTGGTTAGGCTAAACAAGCCAAGCTCTTTGAGTCTCCTCTCATAAGGTAGGGGTTTCCATTCCTTGGATCAATTCTACTTTCAGAGCACTGCTTCACCTATGTATCTCCTGTTTCACACTCATGTATCAACTCTACTGCAACACACCTACTTTACAGTACTGTAACAACTCCCCTGCCTGACTCCAGTTTCATACCAGTGCAACACGATTTATTTCAATGGAAGCCTACCCATGTAAAACTGGAGTAACCCAGCAGGGAAACAAGCTCTGTGTTAGTATTTTAGAGATAGTGCAAGATCACAGGCTTGCTGTGACTGAACTGGTAAAAGCATACAATTAATTTAAAATTATGACTAAAACCTAAAGAAGTTGATATAATTCATACAGTATATATTTTCAATTTTTACATTGTTTTGCCAGAAACTTCAACATGCTGTTCATGTCAGTGGGAAGGAGTTGCAGAAAAAACAGTGTTTTGCTACAGATCTCAGGTCCATTGTAGCATGGGTTCACAGGGCTTTTATGGAAAACCATATCTTGCTGCAGGAACTACTAGTCTGGGGCCTGATTCTGTACAAATTTGCTATTGAGCACTTGGAACTACTTATGGTAGTGGCAGTAAATGTTTGCAGGACAGAGCATTTAGATTCTCTGTTATAAATCCATAATGAAACAAGGGAAACTGCGACAAGCAGAGGTGCTAAAATAGTGTTTTGAACTGAGTGAATCTTGAAATTTCCAGAGTGAGTGAGAGCGCTGAATAAATTATTCACAGTTTTCCCCTTTTCAGTAATATAAAAGGCATTCCTGACACCCTGCCATTATTATGTAAAGGTTGCTATGGCAAATATCTTCTTGCATTTCAGGCCAGTAAATAATGAAGACTTTTCCCTGGGCAGGTTTAACTTAAGCAACAGCCTTCCCTGATAGTGCTTTGGTTCTTTTTTTCCTCTGGAAGCTGATAAATACACAATTGTCTGATTGTCAAGTACTTAATACCCCACTCTTGATTAGATCACCATTTTACTGGTTTCTGTCCTCTGTGGTTGTATAAAGGAAAGGGTTTGATGGGATATTTGAGAAAAACATATAATCTACTCGGAAACAGTTTCTTCTCCATATAAAATATATGTATTTTTATGAACCAAGCCTTTGTGGTTAGAATTTCAAAAGGTTTCAGAGTAGCAGGCGTGTTGGTCTGTATCCACAAAAAGAACAGGAGTACTTGTGGCACCTTAGAGACTAACAAATTTATTAGGGCATAAGCTTTCATGAGCTACAGCGCACTTCATCGGATGCCTAGAATGGAGCATATAGTAAGATATATACATATATACACACACACACACATACAGATAAGTTGAAAGTTACCATACAAACTGTGAGAAGCTAATTAGTTAAGATGCACTATTATCAGCAGAAGAAAAAAACTTTTGTAGTGATAATCAAGATGGCCCATTTAGACAGTTGACAAGAAGGTGTGAGGATACTTAACTTAAGGAAAGTAACTTAATGATTCCTGATGTCAGATTTGTGTCCATTTATTCTTTTGTGTAGAGACTGTCCCGTTTGGCCAATGTACATGGCAGAGGGGCATTGCTGGCTGGTCATTACACATGTTGAATCTATCTCTACGCAAAAGAATAAATGGACACAAATCTGACATCAGGAAACATAGCATTCAAAAACTGGTAGGAGAACACTTCAACCTCTCTGGCCACTCAGTAAAAGGTTTAAGGGTGGCAATTTTGCAACAGAAAAGCTTCAACGAGACTCCAATGAGAAACTGCTGAGCTTGAATTAATATGCAAACTAGATACCATTAACTTGGGTTTGAAGAGAGACTGGGAGTGGCTGGGTCATTACACATATTGAATCTATTTCCTTAAGTTAAGTATCCTCACACCTTCTTGTCAACTGTCTAAATGGGCCATCTTGATTATCACTACAAAAGTTTTTTTCTTCTGCTGATAATAGCTCATCTTAACTAATTAGCCTCTCACAGTTTGTATGGTAACTTCCAACTCATCTGTATGTGTGTGTGTGTGTGTGTATATATATAACTATATGTTCCATTCTATGCATCCAATGAAGTGGGCTGTAGTCTCTAAGGTGCCACAAGTACTTCTGTTCTTTTTGCAGAATTTCAAAACAATGCCATAAATCCATTTATAGGTAGATCTAAAGAAAGCAAATGGCAGCAAAAACCAAGTTTTAAATAAATAATGTCCTGGTCTTAAACAGTGGTCCTGAGCAATAGGTCTTCAACTCACTTCACGGAAATGGGCTTTTCTTAGTGTCAGCAGGCTATAAAACTTAACAGTGAAAAAGAAGGAACAGAGACCCAGAATGAAAGGGGTAGCAGAAGGCTTCAGAAGGCACCAGAATAAGGCTTCTATAACTAACTTATGGCCCCATTTGGCCTTCAGTGTGTACTAGTAACTAGAGCTGAGCAAATCCTGGATTTTTTGGTTTGCTGGCAATTCAAAATAATAATCATACAAAAATTAGTTTTGGGTAAAATTGAAAACAATTTTTTTCAAAGTGTTCAGTAAATCAAGAACTCAAAAAAATGGTTTAGGCTCAGTTTTGATTTTGACCATTTAAAAACATTTTTGATTGTTTTTTTAAAATAAAACTAAAAGGGCATTTTTAATAAAAATTGTTTTGAACAAAAAATGAAAGTGTTTCATTTCAAAAATGTTGAAACAAAATATTTTTTCAAAGATTTTTTAAATTTAATTTAATTTTCTTCTTCTTCACCAAAACAATCTGCCAACATCAACCCAAATTGATGAAATGTTTCACCATTGCAAAAGCTACAGTTTCACCGAGAAAATGTTTTGGTTAAAAATTTTTGGCCAACTCTATCTATAATCTACTTGTCAGCATATATTTACAAATACATAGCTCTTCAGTTCACATGATGGTGACTCCTGTTTCTCGCTTTGGAGGTCATCCATTTAATCCCTATTATTGCAGCCGTCACACGTCCATATTGTATTCAGTGACTAAGGGACAATAGCAGCCTCCCCACTGAATTTATGATCTGACAATATCCTTCCAAAAGGCAGGTAGCCCCAGATTCAGAAATCATGTCAATGCCACATATCACTCTTACTTTTGAAGTTCCTGTTCTCAACAATGAAAGTTCATTGTTCATTGATTTAGTTGGAGTTGGTCCTGCTTTGAGCAGGGGATTGGACTAAATTACCTCCTGAGGTCTCTTCTATCCCTAATATTCTATGATTGTGCAGGTCAATTACACAAATTAGGTGAATTTAACAAAACACTATCATTGTTGGTAATGCTGTCAACTTTCCTAAGTGATTTCCAATCTGTACTACAATATGGGGCCATAACCACAAGGAAATCCATGGTAAAGATTCAAAGCTCAAACATCCTCAGAAAGCACTAAAACATTTGAAGCTGCATGGGCCGTTATAAACTCCATCAGCACAACTCCCAAAAGTTACAAACTCCTCCATCCACTATGGTGTGCAGAGGGGCTGTTGCTTTCCTGAGCACAGAGGAATTTACAAGATTTATTTACATAACTCATTTTAACATGACAGTCTGATCTTCACATTGTGCAGTCACTTTAAAATGCATGTCTGCAAACTTGTAGAATTTGGCCCTTAAGGAATTCAGGCCTTCTGTGAGTCAATCCAATGAAAGAGATAGAGACATCAGAAAACCTACATGGTTAGAAACCTATGATTATTTAGCCAAAAATAAAATTTGGATTTTCCGTGATTGTTTCAAAATACTGGAAAAAATTTTTATAAATGCTTTTATGATTTGCCATTGATACAACAATTGTGAATTAACATTTTACTCTTTTAGTTTAAGGGTAAACCCCTTTGAAATCCCTCCTGGCCAGGGGAAAGCTCCTCTCACCTGTAAAGGGTTAAGAAGCTAAAGGTAACCTCGCTGGCACCTGACCAAAATGACCAATGAGGAGACAAGATACTTTCAAAAGCTGGGAGGAGGGAGAGGAACAAAGGGTCGGTCTGTAGTCGTCTTGGCCGGGGACAGAACAGGAATGGAGTCTTAGAACTTTTAGTAAGTAATCTAGCTAGGTATGTGTTAGATTATGATTTCTTTAAATGGCTGAGAAAAGAATTGTGCTGAATAGAATAACTATTTCTGTCTGTGTATCTTTTTTGTAACTTAAGGTTTTGCCTAGAGGGGTTCTCTATGTTTTTGAATCTAATTACCCTGTAAGATATATACCATCCTGATTTTACAGGGGGGATTTCTTTATTTCTATTTACTTCTATTTTTTATTAAAAGTCTTCTTGTAAAACACTGAATGCTTTTTCATTGTTCTCAGATCCAAGGGTTTGGGTCTGTGGTCACCTATGCAAATTGGTGAGGCTTTTTATCCAACATTTCCCAGGAAAGGGGGAGTGCAAGTGTTGGGAGGATTGTTCATTGTTCTTAAGATCCAAGGGTCTGGGTCTGTAGTCACCTAGGCAAATTGGTGAGGCTTTTTACCAAACCTTGTCCAGGAAGTGGGGTGCAAGGTTTTGGGAAGTATTTTGGGGGGAAGGACGCGTCCAAACAGCTCTTCCCCAGTAACCAGTATTAGTTTGGTGGTGGTAGCGGCCATTCCAAGGATAACGGGGGTAATATTTTGTACCTTGGGGAAGTTTTAACCTAAGCTGGTAAGGATAAGCTTAGGAGGTTTTTCATGCAGGTCCCCACATCTGTACCCTAGAGTTCAGAGTGGGGGAGGAACCTTGACAAAACCTATGATTATTTAGCCAAAAATAAAATTTGGATTTTCCGTGATTGTTTCAAAATACTGGAAAAAAATTTTATAAATGCTTTTATGATTTGCCATTGATACAACAATTGTGAATTAACATTTTACTCTTTTAGTTTATGAACTATAGCTAAACTAGTGCATTTAAGCATAACATCCATATTTCCATGGTAACCGTGTGAATGAAAGAAGAGTAGACCTCCAGTGTTCTACTGCATTGATTTTTTAATTATAACAATTCTATTTTAAGAATGACTATTTTTCCTCCAATAAATACATTTTAAAAAAAATCAAACTACTGTTTTCCTAAAGCTTCATAAAGAACCTGTTTTATTTTGTATTGTACTTGATAAAACACTGTATATATTAAAGAGCTAGTATTTTATTCCTTCTACAATAATATTAGGGGAGGAAACAATTAAAAAAGGAGTTGATGGCAAAGTGAAAAACATGAGATAAAGTTGTGTAACATCTGTTCTAATGTGTGCACTATGCTTTCACGTACACACAGGGTCATGTTTTTTAAACGTGTACCCGATATTTTCCCCCTAAGAAGCAAAGCTGGAACAGGTTGTACAAGCTGTGGAGAGTGCAATGGATGAACATCCATAAGCCAAGAAATACTTTGCCCCAGTTTCTATTTTGGATGTGACATATCTTTGGATTCATTGGACACCAATTATCGGCCTTAAATGTCAGTGAATACCAAACACAAATCTAGGTAACAAGACATGTAACAAATTATTCTGAATTTTATCAGTACTTGAAAAACTAAATCAAAGCTGCACAACATTTAAACTTTTGGATGATTAACAACTGGAACGAACTACAAAGGGAAGTGGTACATTTTCCATCTCTTGAAGTCTTCAAATCAAGATTGGATAGCTTTCTGGAAGATACGCTTTAGAAAAACACAAGTTATTGGGCTCAATACAAGGGTAAGTAACTTAAATTTAATGGCTTGTGATATACAGGAGATCAAACTAGATGGTCTAATGGTCCCTTCAAGCCTTAAAAATTTAAACTTAGCTAATTTTTTGTTTAATGTTTTAATTTTTTTAAATTCGCAAAATAGGTGACAAAGTGGACGTATAGTGATAGACAGGAGGAGCTTAATGTATTTAGCTTAACAAAAGACAAGATTAAAGAATAACTTGATTACAATCTATATGTACCTACATGGGGAACACATTTTTAATAATGGACTCTTCAATCTGGCAGAGAAAGGTATAACATGATCCAGTCACTGGAAGATGAAGCTAGACAAATCCAGACTTGAGATAAGGTGTAATTTTTTTTTAACTGTGAGTGTAATTAATCACTGGAACAATTTACCAAGGGTCATGGTGGATTCTCTATCACTGATCATTTTACAATCAAGATTGGATGTTTTTCTAAAAGATGTGCTCTAGGAATTATTTTGGGGGAGTTCTAAGGCCTCAGCTATACAAGGGGTCAGACTAGATGCTCATAATGGACCCTTCGGACCTTAAAAAAATCTATGAATCTATGAAGCGCCTCACCACAATCTATCATTCTTATTACCAAGACCAAGGAGATCAGCTGAATAATTTGAAAAGTTCAGTATAAATTATAGTGTCTTTAAGCTATTAATATCCTGGCAAAACTGGATTTTTTTTTCAAAAACTGTCAGTCCAGAACTATCCAAATTGCAAAAAGAAAGCCTAGACCAAGACATTACTTTAAAATATTAAATATAAGATATATAATTTATATAATTATGGTATATTAAACTATTTTAATATATTATACAACTTTAAATTAAATTAAAACAAAATCAAAATGAAACTTTTTACTTTATCAGAATGAAGCATTTCAAAAAGAAACAAGATGAAATAATTTTCACATCTAAAATTTCATTGAAATTGACACATTTCCGTGAAACATTTTGAGTTAGACTGAACTTCATTTTCCACTAGAAAATTGTTCCAGCAAAAAATTTTTGACCAGCTCTAATAATCAGCCTCTAGCAGCAGGTTAAAATGGTATCTTTTTAAATATCAAGCACTGCACAGTAAACTTCTAATGGCAATAAATGCCTGCACTCTTATCCTCAAAGTTGCTCTCTCTCTCTCTCTCTCCCTCTTAGTATTCTCTAGAGTTAAATGGAACGAGGACCCGACAATATGAAGGAACATCTGGAATTAAAAGACCCTCTAAACTGCAAACTATTGCTATACCCTAATGCAGGGCTGGATTAAGACCTTTAGAGGGCCTAAGCACTGAAAAGATTATCGCGCCCCCCCCATATGTAATTCAAAATAAAAATAATACTATACCGTAAAATAACATTTTATTTTTCGAAATGACACAAAACTTACATGTATGCTGAAATTAAAATAGCTTCTTTCTAGATTTTCTGATCGCAAAATTCTGGATAAGTTAAATCGAAGCCGACTTGATGAAGCATGTCCGCTTCCATACACAATAGGGAAAGTGAATCAAGTCTGTCCTGACACATTGTTCTTCGAGGGTTTTTTATTCTTTTCAGCTGAGAAAAAGAGCATTCTGCGGAGCAGTTAGTAATTATCAATGTTAGAAAAATATGTAGTGCGATCTCTACATTTGGAAATACACATTGTATTCCATCTTTCAGTACTGTGTTATGAAGATCAATGTGACTGAATTTCATTTTTCCTGTTTCATTAAACTTTGCGCGCATATAACAGTGGAAATGCCGTACTTCTCCACAGAGATTCATGTTCATATTTGTTCTGTTCTAAAAGCTTCTTCTGCATTCCTTGATAACGCCCTGACATGTTGGCAGCGTTGTCCTAAGATTGACCTCTGCACTTTGAGAAATCTATTTTGCAAACTTGGCACAGATAATGCAGTATTTGATTTGCCATTTCTTTACCAGTGTGGCTTTTCAAATTGAGGAATGTTATAAATTGTTCAACTGGTTTTCCATCTGTGGGAGACACATATCTTAGTACAATACTCAATTGATCAATATGTGAAAGATCAGGTGTTGAGTTGACAGATAAACTGAAGTACCCAGCAATACTTATTTCATCCACAATAGCTGAACAAACTTTGTCACTCGTTAGACCAATAAGTTCATCACATATTGTCATGGATAAGTATGATGGGCTACCTTTGCCAGCAATCCCATATTTTGAGATACGGCCTGCTAAAAATGGGTCAAACTGAGCCACAAGCTCCAACAATCCCAAGAAATTTCCATTCTGCAATGATCCAAATGTGTTATTTGATCCCCTGAAACGCAGACCACGTTCAGCTAACGTTTGAATAACAGCTATAACACACAGCAAGACATGTTGCCAGTATTCACGCTCCCCTTTAATTTGTTCTTCCTATTTGTGTCAATCCAAAGCCCTGTCTTCGATTTAAATATGTCAACATTGAATCTCTGTGAGTAGCGCTACTTTCATGTTGTTCACTTAAAACAGTATTCCGCCAGTCACTAAATCCATCTGCAGCAAACTGGGATGTTGAAAGTTTATATGAAAAAAGTTTGCAAACAAAACAGTACACAGACCCTGTTGATGGTGAATACAGTAGCCATGCGAGTGTATTTCTCACCATTCGCTTTCATGCCGAAAAATATTTTTTGTGGACAATATCTTGTTTGCCATTGGTAAAAGTCTGACGTGACTTCTCAAATGGCCCAGTGTGGTGCTGACAGTCATTTGGTCCACGATCTATCCAGTAAGCTACATCACCGGTACTGAAATCAACCCACATACCAGCATATTTTCTCCTATTATTTACAGCATGAGCAGGTAAAGTCTGACACATCCACACCTTCTAGAACAATGTCTGTTTTACCACCAGGAGTAGGATGATCAGTTACAGTCTGACACATCCACATGTTCTGGAATGGTGTTTGTTTCACCAATAGAAGAAGGGTCAGTCTCTGAAACACCTACAGGTTTTGGAACGATGTCTGTGCTACTGAGAGAAGACGTTGCTTTTGATGGATTCGCTTTGAAAAATGATGTCAGCTTTGGAAGATTTTGGAAAATTCATTAGTTTTTTGTTTCTTTTCTTCCACCAGTTTATGTTTCTGTGCTCTACTCAGTTGGTTATGTTTCATCCTGCCCCTTATCTCAGTTATCTGAACTTAAAAAAACCCAACAAATTACACAACATATATATATATATATATATATATATATATATATATATATATATAGAGTAAGAAAAAAATGAATCAAGTATGTATAACTCAGAAGACTATATCAATAATAAAACATAAATGTATCGCAATACATGACAGGATCTGACTTCCTAGCATTATTTCGATCTACATTAGTAGGACACCCCCCTCGTTTAGGTGGGGATAAGTAATAAAAGAGAACAGAAAAATGGGGGAAAGAGTGTGTCGTGGAGTGTAAGGAAGTCTAACAAAGTTCTGATTTTTCCCATGATGACTACTTTGATGCTTTTTTAAAAATATCAAATATCAATTTTTAAAAAAAAAATCTCATTTTTCTTTGTGCCCCCTGCTTCGCCGGTGCCCTAAACACATGCTTAGTTTGCCTATTGGGTAATCCTGCCCTGCCCTAATGACATTTTACTGTAGCTCACCAGCTTTAATAACTCTTTGTCTCCCTAACCTCCAACAAATCCTCAATACATTTGGTAATTTATTTGGTTACAAGATGATCTGTGAATAGTTTATTACCCCGTGGTGAAAAATTCTTCTCTGAGATCTATATTGTAGCACTCAAGTTTAGTATCTTACTCTCCTTACATGCAGGACAAGACTGGGGGTCGTGTGCAAGCAGAAAGCAGAACACAAACCTTGACTACAGCCATACTGATCTGAGAGGAAAATGTTCCCGTTCCCTTAATACTTTAAGTCTTACTGCTAACTCTCTTTGACTGAGAGAAGTCACAGCATACCCATTTCATATAGTAGCCAAAAAAAGAAAAACCCCAGGAAAACTGGGCCAAACTCGATTCTCAGTCACAACATGAGTAACTGTTCTGACTTTATTGGAGTTACTAGAGTTCTCCAGCAGTGTAAGAGATCACAATCTGGTCTACAGTATTCAGCACACTAAAAATAAAATACTATATATTGGGTGAAATCCTGGCTCCTTTGGAGTCCCTGGAGTCAAAAGAATCCCCCCCCCCCCAGACAAAGGAATCCCATTGACTCCAATGGGGCCAGGATTTCATCTTTTTTTTTAAAATGTAAAAAATGGATTTTTAAAACAAATTTCTGTGATAGTGTGTATTTTTGAGTTTGGACTACCATTTTTAAAATCATAGTGCTCCCAGATAATCTTTAGCAGATTATGTAGATGAGATTGAGGATGTCTGATTTCCACTTGCGCTCTCATGGTAGATGTGGAGTAGTCAGTCATTGTGCCTTTACACAATTTGCCATCAGCTTTTACTACAACACAAGCATATACGGACAAAATTAGAAAGGACAAGGCACAAAACTAGATTAAACTAGCCATGGACACAAAGAGTAACAAGAAAACTTTTAGCAAAAATACCAGAATACATTAGAGCAGGGGGTCTCAAACTCTCAGCCCATGGGCCATCTGTGGCACGAGAATCTCCCCATTGCGGCCCGCAGAGGAGAGATGCAATGTCTGCCGCAGGCGCCGCCTCCCGCAGCTCCCATTGGCTGGGGGAGAGGGACAGAGATACCATTACTGGTTGCTAGGCAGAGTCAGCCATGGAGGCAGCATCATTAGTTGCCAGGCAGAGTCAGCCATAGAGGCAGCATCACTTTTTTCCACAGTGAATATAAACAAATCAAATCAAAATACTGAACACAACTATCTTATGCCCACCTTGCTGCAATCCTGAAGGTTTCTACTGCTCAGTCACTGAGGCCAAACTATCAACAAACTGACGGAACTGAAGCATTGCCAGGTGTCTGGCAAACACTAAAAACTCTCTGGCAGGTGAAGAATTGTATAAAGTTGTATGACAGTTTTATTATTTCTAAGAAATTTGAAATAAAAATATAAACGTTTTCGTTTCTGAACACCATCTTCAGTGACATTACTGACGTGCGGGGAGGATTTGAGGACTGGCACTGACCCTAAGGTAAATTGAGTTTGAGACGCCTTCATTAGAGGAAGGACGCCCATCAGAGAGGACGCCCATTACTCAATGAAAAGTGAAAGACAATAACAGAAAATGCAGCAATGGCTGAAGTGCTAAATGCCTTTTTTGTTTTAGTTTTCACCAGAAAGGTTGGACGACTGATATAGTGAACATCAGTGTAAACAGTCAAGTTGCAGTGGGGGAGGTTTAGATTGGATATTAGGAAAAACTTTTTCATTAAGAGGGTGGTGAAACACTGGAATGCGTTACCTAGGGAGGTGGTAGAATCTCCTTCCTTAGAGGTTTTTAAGGTCAGGCTTGACAAAGCCCTGGCTGGGATGATTTAATTGGGAATTGGTCCTGCTTCGAGCAGGGGGTTGGACTAGATGACCTTCTGGGGTCCCTTCCAACCCTGATATTCTATGATTCTATGAAATAGGGTAGAGTCTGAGGCTAAAATAGAGAAAGAAAAAGTTAAGAATTACTTAGACAAATTAGAGGTCTTCCAGTTGGCAGAGCCTGGTGGAATACACCCTAGAATAATTAAGGAACTGGCTGAAGAGATCTCTGAGCCATTATAGCAATTATCTTTGAAAACTTGTGGAGGATGGGAGAGGTCCCAGGGGATTGGGAAGTGCAACTCTCTCTAAGAAGGGAAACAAGGACAACCCAGGAAATTATAGACCAGTCAGCTTAACTTCCGTACCCAGAAAGATATTGGAGCAAATAATCAAACAAGCAATTTGTAATCATCTAGAAGATAATGATGTGATTAGTAACAGTCAACACAGATTTGTCAAGTACAAATCATGTCAAACCAACCTAATATCTTTCTTTGACAGGGTAACAAGCCTCATGGATAGGGGGAAGCAGTCGATATATTTTGACTTTACTGAGGATTTTGATGTGGTCTCATATGACCTTCTCATAAAAAAAGGGGGAAATATAGCCTAGATGAACCTACTACAAGCTGGGTGCATGTAGTGGGGCAGTTGCCCCACACAGGGAAGAGGAAAGGTTAAAGCAGACCAGAGGGAGCCTGCACAGAACCCTCCAATTAGAGGAGGGCTCACTAAGCAAGGCAATCAGGATGTGGCTTGTTGCAGTGGCCAATCAGGGCCAGCAGGGGCCCTATATAAAGGGCTGCTCAACAGAGCAGAGAGAGTCTCTCCTTGGCCTGCTAGGGAGAAGGGCTGGCTGCCTAGGAGCATCATGGCAAGAGCAGTGCTGGTCAGGGTAGCAGAGCAGAAGGAGCTTCTGGCTGACCGTTGCCAGACTGAGGCCCTGGAGGAAGGGCAGATAAGGTGCTAGGGCTGTCCCCACTTGCCCTGAAGGAAGTAGCCAACACAGGCTGAAGTTTGCCCCTGGAGAAAGGGACTAGACTGGTAACTCCAGCAGGCCACCGAGATGAGTGGCTGGACTATAGACTGTTGTTGCCCCGAGAGGAGGGAAGACAATGGACAGGGCACAGCTGGAGGGCTGTGCCTGGAAGAGGAAGCTGCGGTCCAGGGAGTGACATGGGTCACAGAGTGGTGGAGACAGCAAAGCGGGAGTAACGCCGAGTGAGACACCATTGGAGGAGGATGCCCTACAGAAAGGACTTGAGCTAATTCCAGGATGGCCAGCAGGAAGCACCATGGTAATGGGTCTGCACTTCTACAGTGGACAGCTACTCTCTGAGCATGATTTTATAACCCAGTTATCAATGGTTCACAATCAAGCTGGAAGAGCATATTGAGTGGGGTCCCACAGGGATCTGTCCTGGGTCCAGCTCTATTCAATATCTTCATAAATGATTTGGATAATGGCAGAGAGAGTACACTTATAAAGTTTCAGAGTAGCAGCCGTGTTAGTCTGTATCTGCAAAAAGAAAAGGAGTACTTGTGGCACCTTAGAGACTAACATTTATTTGAGCATAAGCTTTTGTGAGATGATATCAGACTGAGAGGGGTTGCAAGTGCTTTGGAGGACAGAATTAGAATTCAAAATTATCTTGACAAATTGGAAAAGTGATCTGAAATAAATAGGATGAAAGTCAATAAGGATAAATGCAAAGAACTACACTTAGGAAGGAATAACCAGTTGCACAAATAAAAAATGGGAAATGACTGCCTACAAAGGAGTACAAAGGGATCTGGGGATTCTAGTGGATCACAAACTAAATATGAGTCCACAGTGTAAAACAGTTGCCAAAAAAGTGAACATCATTTTGAGATATATTAGCAGTAGTATTGTAACCAAGATCCAAGAAGTAATTTATCAACTCCACTCGGCACTGCTGAGTACTGTGTCCAGTTCTGGAGACCACACTTCGGGTAAGATATGGACAAGTTGAAGAACGTCCAGAGAAGAGCAACAAAATAATTAAAGGTCTAGACAACATGACCTATGAGGACAGATTGAAAAAATTGGGTTTGTTTAGTCTGGAGAAGAGAAGACTGAGGACATGATAAGAGTCTTCAAGTATGTAAAAGGTTGTTATAAAGGAGAGGATGATAAATTATTCTCCTTATCCACTGAGGACAGGACAAGAAGCAATGGACTTACATTGCAGCAAGGGGGATTTAGGTTAGACATTAAGAAACACTTCCTAACTGTCAGGGTAGTTAAGCACTGGCACAATTTACCTAGGGAGAGTGTGGAATCTCTGTCATTGGAGACTTTTAATAAAAGATTAGACAAACACCTGTCAGGGATAGTTTAGAAAAAAAAAAAAAAAAAAAAAACTTAGTCCTGCCTCTGTTCAGGGACTGGACTAGAGGCCCTATCAAGGTATTTTCCAGTCCTACATTTCTATGACTCTATGCTTTTTTATCACTCATTGCTTCCCAAACTGATTCAAATGGAATCCACATGTCAAAATATGCCTTACTAGCTGCTTGTGAATGATGGTTGTCCAATCAAAGGAGCAGGCTCATTGGACATTTCATCAGAGCATCACATAAATATCGGATAACGGTATTTTTTCAGAATACTATCTGAACATTCCAACTAATTGTACTGAAAGTGGATTTCTATACAAATCTAATCCAACTAAGAGATTCATCACATCCCTGATTTCTATACATAAGCTTTTTATACAGGCTACTAGCGGCTGTCCAGAAAACCAGCTTCTCCTCCCAGAGAGTTTGATCCTGATCTAGATGACAGCTACATTGTGTGGGTCTCTTGTAGAGGAACAGCTGAAGAGTTGGAGGGCAGGAGATCTTCCCACTTATGTTTAGCTACAAGAATTGGGAAAAGGACACTGAGAATAGTTTTTTAGTGACTCAGCAAGCCATGCCCATTGGGACTATAAAAAGGTTTCTTTCCTTTCAGAAAGAGGCAGGTTTGGAGGATCTGTTGTGAGAAATGAATCATGTCTGGAAAACAGAGGAATAAATTTGCATTAGCCTTTCTCTGCTCTGAAAGAGACAGAATACAGCTGGTAATTCTGAACCCTGATCATTTTGATTCTGAGTCATAAGAGACCAAAATAAGTTAAATAAATAAATAAATGCACACACACACGCACACACACCCCTGGGGCAGGGGGAATATTTTATTCCTAACCAAGACAGCAGAGGAATTCATCTTCTTACTTTTGACCCTTGGCCTTCCACAAAAACACATGATGTAGCGAAGTATTTAATTAAATGGTTAGTGGAGAATGTCTGTATATCATGCACAAACGTTTTCCTAAATTATGGTTCCAAAATGTACTTGTTAATAAATACTGTTCTATACAATGCTCCTGAAAAAACTTTGTCCAAACAGAATTAGGCTTGATCCACAATACTTAATGTGTACGTAGACCACTCCCTGCTGGTTTCAATGGGGCTATATGTAGGTCTGCCAGCAAGCTCCCCATTGTAGGATCAGGACCCAGGCTGTGACCCTTTGTCCAATAAATGCAACTACTGTTTCTTATCCATAAAGAAAATTGCATGGCACAGATAGCCTTTTAGTTTTGTAATTACTAGGTTGCCACTGTAGATCAATAGTCCTTAAATCAAGAGTTCTTGACTTTCTAAAGGATACTGTCTCATTCAACCAGAAGTTATTGGGCTAGAAGTAGAAATCACTGGATGAAATTCTGTGGCTTCTGTTGTGCAGGAATTCAGAACAGATAATCATAATGGTCCCTTCTGCCTTGTAACCCAAAGAGCTATCTTTAGCATTTTACTTTACTTAGCAATAAAGGAAGGAACCTACAAGCCTGTAGCCCATATGGCATTAGCTTAAGCAGGTAGCATAAGGCTTTGAGGCCTATGAACTTCAGCACAAATAAGTGGCCCAACAATAACCCTTAGTTTTAGGGAATTGGGAATAGTGTGTTTAAGGGGGGAGTCTGCACAAAATGATATCAGGTAAACTGCAGGAACACTGAACTGACACTAGGCTGGGATATTCTACGATAATATGTTGGCAGATGATTAACACGAACTTGCTTTGGCAACATTGACGTATATGGTAATAAGCTAAATTAATTAATACACTAACCTATAGGATAAGGACACCCTTAGTTAAATATGGGCAAGGGAGGTCGGGGATTTGTATGAATTTTCATGACAGTCCCCAGGCTCTATCATAGGCCAGACCACCATGTAAAGAGTGTTCAGGACCAGCGGGCTCATTCATTGTCTCTTTCCACGAGATCCTCAGAAAAGAGTGAGAGTATATATGACGAAGAATACAAGCTACTACTTTAACTCTGTACTTTTGCTATCTTTTAATGTGGTTTGGAGCTTGTGTCTTTACGAATTGTGCTAACAAAGTGGTTAAAGCTCTGCTGTGCGTTCAGTGAGAGTGTCATCATTGTGCACACTGGGGTTCCTAACCAGATATTGAACTTGATAATCTTGATTCTCTTGTGTCTGACTGTGCTACTAGAACCCTACCATCCCCATCTCTTTCTATTATTGGTTTCCAATTAATTACCAATTTAATCAGTGACCACTAAAGAATGGGGCATCAGCCCTGAAAATATATATGAGTCTTCTGCCAAACCAAATGACAAATCACAGCAGTAAAACATGCTGGATATGCCTGCAATTAATTGTTGCTAACTTTTATAGAAAACCACCACTACATAAATCTTGATTTGTGTTATTGTCTACTTCTTGCTCTATGCTTCTCTATAAATAGAGGAATTTGTTGCCAACTTTTTCTGGATATAGAAATTCTTCAATTATGACTAAAGTGTTAAAATTCAAAAGTAGATAAATAATGATTAGAAATGTTAGCCATTTGTTAACATTACGATTTTTTTTAAATTGCTCATTATCCCTTTGATGACTCTGGCCAATAAATTTTAAAAAAATGATCTACTTTCTAATAGCCTGCGGCACTAAATCATTCCTATAATGTTCCAAATATTTAAAAAAATCAACATCATAGGACCTCTTACTCACCGAAAGCCAAATTTGTAATTAATTTTTCACAACTGGATAATCTCAGACCTTGGTGAAATACAATTTTACTGAGGTTCTTCAACATTACGCAATAATATTCTGCTGGCATACTTAAAAGATGTGTCTATGGCAACATATTCCTATTATTGGGAACCTCTAACACCCACATTCATATCTGAACATTTAGTCACAAAACTCACAAAAAAGTCAGTGCTTTATTTTAAAATCAGAGCAAAGTTTGAAGCTCTTGTAAGCTGCATGTTGTGCCTACACACTGCAGTATACAGTTCAGGTATATACAATTATCCCTTATTATGAGAACCATGAAACACTTGAGACAAAAAGAGATTGGTAATGAAGAGTTTTACATTTTACTTTTCACTTCCAGGTTTTTGTTGCAATGAGGAAAACCCTTTAAATCATTTTAACGCAGCTTTAGTGTGAATTAGAAATTTATTCCCAGAACAGTAGGACTATCATTGGTAGCAGAAAGAGGTGGGGACTGGGAGCCAAGACTACTGGATTCATTTTCTCAGACTCTGCAATCTAAAGCAACTCACAATTTCTCTGTGACTTGGGCTACCCATATGGAAATTGGGTACAATTATAACTATTTCCAGTGGACACCACCTAAGTCAATAGTCATTCCTATATAAATCACAATCCAACCTGTCTCAGCTCCATTACACTCCCTTATACTCTGTCTCTTAACATATATGTGAGAGATAGAGACTAATACCAAACATATTACAGTATAATACTTCACTTGAATACCCTGTTTAGTTTTAATCAGACAATCTCAAAAAAGGACGTAGAAGGAACAACAAATGTCCAGAGAAGGGCAACAAAAATCAGACATACAAATAATTATTCTGGGCAACAGAGTCTTTATAACTTACTTTGAATATGTGGTGGTGGAGAGCTGCCGCCATAATTTTTTCCAAAGGTTTATTGGTAAAGAACTGAAAAACCCAGAATGAAAGAAACTTGGATATAAAAAAAAGATTAGAAGTTCTTTACACAGATTTGGAGATTGTTCATAGTTTATATTGTAGTGAAGATCCAGAGAGATCATAGAAATTCAAACTTCTCATGATTCTGGTACATTATCAAGATGACAGCAATACTAAATTCCATAGGAGGATGGGGGTTGCACAGATTCTCAGCCAGCATGGCAAAAGGTGGCTCTGTGAAACACAGTTGCACCTTAGCCAAACACATTTGCTTTGTGACAATGCTGAATAAGTGATTTAATTTGGAGTATAAGGCTTCAGTCCTGCAAAGACTTAAGCACATGCTTAACTTTATGTTCTGTGAGTAATCCCAAAATGGGGCTAGCTACTAAGTGCATAGTTAAGCACGTGCTTAACTCTTTGCAGGACTGGGGCCTAAATATTTCTTTTATAGTTAGGATGTACTACAATTCATCAAGCCTCAATATCTGACATGCATTTCTGTGGTTTGTTTCAGAAAATGTGACTTAACTTTATTGCCAAGTATGCAAAAGTTCTTAAAGCAATTAAATGTTTTCACACCAAGATAAGCCAAAGGTCCTAGGTCTTCACCAGCCGACCTCTTCTCTTTCAAAAAATAAAAAAGACTTAAACAAATTTTCCCCTCATAGTTTATTAGAATTTCATGCAGCATCTATGGGACAGATAATGTTATGCTACCTTTCCCTTTAGCAATATGCAATTCTCCTCCAGGATAAAGTAAAACAAAAGATGGTTTATTGAGAACTTAAGAACAGCCATACTGGGTCAGACCAATAGTCCCATCTCGCTCAGTATCCTGTCTATCAACAGGAGCCAGTGCCAGATGCTTTAGAGAGAATGAACAGAACAGGCATCACATCGTAGCGATGATATCAAAAGAATAGGAACCACATAAACAAGAAACAGAAAAGTAACAGAAGATACTCAAAAAATGAGGTGTATGAATCATAAGAATGGAAGGGACCTCAGGAGGTCATCTAGTCCAGTCCCCCTGCACTCATAAGTTTTATGTCTGATCAAATGTGAGGCTGGGGTAGATAGAGAGGTTTCCTTCTACGAGAACTCTCTCAGGGCTGTGTGCAGGATTATTCAGAGATTCACTGATTCTAAGGCCAGAAGGGACCACTGTGATCATCTAGTCTGATTCCCCCTGAATAACACAGGCCATTCCTGTTTGAACTACAACATATCTTTTGGGTGTCAAAAGCATAGGGCCCACTTTGACCATTAAATGATGGAGGGATGCACAACAAGCAATTGATTTAATGAACCTTGGGGGAAAAATGGCTTAGTCACCTCAGGATTTGTGCCCTTAAGTGAGTGAGATGGGAGACTAAGATAAGCCCATTCCTCTGGAGAGTCTCTCCTGAGAATTTCAAGGAGGAAAGAAAGTGCAGGATCAGAGACTGATTCACATTTTTCTTCCTCTGAAGATACCCTGTCCAAAAAGAAGAGTGAGAAGATGAATCTCTGTCAGGAGGCGGAGAAGAGATCCCTGGAAATCATGGAACAAACAGCCAAGGACCCCAAAGAAAGAAGGGGTCCATCTTTGGATGTTCCCTGGAGAAGAGGTGAAAGAATTCCCTCCCGCAACAAGGAAAGCAAAGAGGCCACACACACTCAGTTTGATCCAGAGTTGAGGGCATCCCCAATTGAGAAGGCAAGAACAAATTGGATGCCACACCTCCATGTGAATCGTGTCTTAGGGCTCACCTTAAACTTAATGGGTTTTCCCAGATTTCTTGATCCTCCAGGGGTAGCCCCCTCCAATTTCCAATAATAGTGGGGGCCTGCCAAAGCATGGTGCAAGCAGCTAATCCGCCACTGCTTCTGATGCTCATTCTGCCCAATTTAGCTTAGGCAGTGGGGGAAACACTCCACACAGAACGGACCCAAGATGGAGGACAGAAGAAGAGAGAGGACATATGGGGAATGTTGTGCCCTTCCGCCTCAGTTTCCTAAAGAAGTCTTTGGGTGTCATCTGCTTTAATAAATAATAATAAATAATAATAATAATACCACCTAGCTCTTTATCTAGCGCTTTTCATCAGTAGATGTCAAAGAGATTTACTAGATATTCCAAAAGGACTCCAGAGCTGTGAGAGGCTTGGAGAAGAAGACAACACTCAAAAAGATACTGGCTGGTACAATTGCTGCAATGAGACATAAGGAAACAACTGGAGGAAGATTCCTTGTCTGCAGGAAGAAGAGGGGGACTTGGGTATGAAAAATCCTTTCCCAGGATTGGTTGCCACCTACCTGACTGACACATAAAAGAGGAAGGATGGTCCAGTGGGTTGGGCACAAGCTTAAGATTTGGCAGACCAGCATTCAATTCCCTGCTCTTCCACGGGGTTCCTGTGAGACCTGGAGCAAGTCAATTAATCTACTGAATGCCTCAATGCCCACAAGTAAAATGAAGATAACAGCACTTCCTCACAGGGATGTTTTGGTGGTGAATACATTAAAGATTACGAGGCACTCAGATGCCACCATAGAGATCAACTGGTGGAAACTATGTTATGGAATTATTGTTTCATATTTATTTATATAGTATAAACTACAGACAGCTGCATTACTCAGCTACTATGTGTATAGACTGCAAACCCAAATAATATTTTTGGATAGTCTGAAGAAAGCATCTCAGTAAATCTCCTTCAAGAGATCTAGACAATTACAGGTTGTACGTGAAGCCACAGTTCCTATTGTATGGCTCCAAAGAATCAAGACTCTTATGTGCACAGTGAAGGTTAATAAGCCGTACAGTCCATTTGTACACAAACTACCTCCAAAAATGGTGTTCATTACCTTTGCATTTATCTCTAACAGCAACAAAAAGGATGGATGATTTAAGGAACTCCTTCATACCCACAATGCAGAAGCTGAGTCACCTCTTGATAGTCAGTCTGTAATCTGAAATAGCCTAACCTTGAAAGTAAATAACTAAGACTGATAGATAAGGCAGGTGAGAGGGAAAGACCGGCAGGGAAATCAATCAATCTGTATATAGCAAAGTCTGAAACTAGAGAACCTTATGATCAACTGCCAAAGCTTAGAACTCGGTGATTCTCCGAAAAGAACTGATAGCCATGAGGAATGCAGTCTTGAAAGACTAGAATTTTAATAGGCACTTGTGAATGGACTTGAATAAAGGGATGTTAAGCACTAAAATTAAAATCTTATCATCTGACAGCTTTCAGCCCATCATAAACTCTTGGAAGGGCAAACAGCAATAGACCAATCATGGATTTGTGAAAGACTGAAATAGTTGCCACTTGAACTCTGTCTGATGCCAACTGCAGGTAGGTGAAAGCAACACTCCTCAAAAGGGGGAGGCAAGCTGGGAATTTCTAGCAGTCTCAGCCTTTTCTATCTTCCCAACACTGGAAATGCTCTGTCCCATTTGGTAGGGCAATATCCCAATTATCACACCAACAGCCTGGAAATTACTCTGTAGCCAGGTATATTATCCACTCAGGGAACTCTCCTAAATGAGATTTTACAGCATATCATTCAAATGTCAGTTGACTTCATATTTTTCTAATGTCTAATTTATTTTGTACATGTCAAAAGCAGAAAGGAAACATCATTCATCTCGGTGCTGAATAATCTTCCATGTAATCTTCTTTTCCGGAACTGGGAGGTTTTTAAAATAATGTATACACAGCAATTTTTCAATTGTTTAACAATATTACTCTTGTTCATGTCAGCTAAAGTGCATTTTAGTCAAGATTACTGTAATGCTCTCTAATGAACAAACTTCTGAAAATTTCAGTAAGTGCAGAACGCAGCGGCTTACTTCCCAACACTTACATAAAAGGGCAGAGCAAAATACTATGGTGATGGGTGAAAGTTAAGCAGAGTACATTTTACCTATTTCATGCACTGCTCTTTTTGGTTCCATGCCTTAATTTGCACCACTTTTCTTCTGAGTGCAAACTGAAGTGTCATTGGTAATTTTTAAAGCCCTCTATATAATAGAAATACTTGGCACTTAAACACCACTTCTCTTCGGCAAATCTCAAAGCAGATCACAAAGGTGGGAGAGTATCATTATCCACATCTTACAGATGGTAAAACTGAAGCACAGGGCACTTAAGTGATTTGCCCAAGGAAACACAGCTAGAACTCAGGACTCCTAAATCCCAGTCCCTAAGCACTAGATCACACTGCCTCTGACTTAGGACTTAGTCACCCAAGAGATCACCCCTTTCCTCATGTTCCATAGTGGTATAATTATGCATTTTGTTTCTCTAAGGTGTTCACAGTTGAAGGCCTTTGCAATTCACTCCCCTGGTGATGCACCAGAGTCAGACACCTCGATTCTAGGGTCTGGCCAATTTGTGCCCAGTGCAAGTCTGGACGGAAGAGAAAAGACAACTTTACACCACCTTTGTGGCTCCCCGAATGAGGCTATCCAGGGGCTGGGTTGACCTCCAGCATAACAGTAGCTTGAGGGCTGCTCTAATTTACAACTGGCTACCCATGGTTGGCCAAACAGTTCTGGGGCTACAAATAGCCAGAGCACACAGTCACTCTGGTCATAGCACCTTTCACAAGTATTGCCCTCTGTGGGGCCTGGGGATGGAATGTTGTGGAGCCACTACACAAGCTCCACATCACCTAGAGGGAATTCCCCTGGCCAAACCAGCTCACCAGAGCAGACCAAGTCTTGTTTATGGCAAGTATGATCTCTATGCTGGATGGAATACTGACAGCTCACTGAGGCCACAGCTGATGATTCTAGCAACAAGTCAGATATTTAATGGAAAGCGCTTGCAATAGATGCTATGTAAACCAATGAATACGTAAAAATATATAAATAAATTAAATCATCAATCTAAGAAGAGACATCAAATATTAATGTATAAAACATAAATAAGAGGTTCCGTTCAATTTCTATGGCTTATCTGAGTATACAATTTTCAGCACGGTACAATAGATGTCTAGCTAGTCAAAGGCACTACTCACATGCTTTTAGTTAGATGTGCTTAAAAATCCTACGGAATCAGAAAAGTCTTGGCACAGGTGAACAAACTCAGTGCTCTTTTTAAAAACCAGGTATGAGTCTACTAGTGTTTTTATACCAACTTTGGAAACAAAAGGAATCCAAAAGATCACTTTTAGCCCTAACAAAATTGAGCTTTTCTTTTGATGGAGTCCAGGATAAAATTAAGGTTTTCATCAGCCAGGATGCAAACAAATAAAACAGTTCCTGCATCTCAGAGTCAAACAATGCAGCAAATTAAAGATCTGCGTGGTTTGGTTTTCTCCAGCTCCTAACACATTCTCTTCCCTGTCTACTCAAGTTCATGTTACCACATTCAAGGGGAGCCAGCTGCTTGTTTCCAATTATGCTTGATATGCCAATAGTTTCTTACAATTCTGACATGCTCAACTGAAGGCAACATCTAGCTGCATGGAAAAGGTATCTTAGAGCCTGATATACTGGCTTTGATTGGAGTTAGTTTAGTCCAGTTTGCCAGCCACCGTGCACAATTTCTGTCCCCGTTGATACATTCACTTCCATTCCAGCCCAATGTCAAAAATTAGTCTTCACTCTGACACCTACACTAAAATATATTAGCCCTGATTCTCCATGACACACAAGCTGGACTCAGGTATAGTTGTATGTGGTGGCTGGAGAGAGCAGGTCAGAGCTCCCTGATTCAGTGCCACCCAGTCCCAGTGTAAATAGAGCAGGAAGGGTCCTCGGTCAGGTACCTATCTGGCCCCCACTACCTGTATTTCTCCTTACAATATGTATTTCTCCTCAAAATGGAGGCAGAGCAGTGCTATTATCTCATTTTATGGATGAGACAGCCAGACAGACTAAGGGTATGTCTTCACTAACCGCCGGATCGGCGCGCAGCGATCGACCAGCGGGGATCAATTTATCGAGTCTAGTCTAGACGCGATAAATCAACCCCCGAGTGCTCTCCTATCAACTCCTGTACTCCAGCGCCACGAGAGGCGCAGGCAGAGTTGATGGGGAAGTGGCAGCAGTCGACTCACTGCGGGGGAGACACCACAGTAAGTTGATGTAAGTATGCTGACTTCAGCTAGGTTATTCACGTAGTTGAAGTTGTGTAACTTAGATCAATCCCCCCATAGTGTAGACCAGGGCTAAGTGACTGGAAAAGGGTCACACATAACGTCAGTTGAATACCAAGGATTTGAACGCAGATCGCCTGCATCCCAGGCTATGGGGCCCTGACCACTTATCTCATTCTCGGTATTACCAATAAATAAAGTGGCAGAATAAAATACTGAATAGAAATTTAGCATTGAAGCCTATACATCTGAACGTTTTTCCTATTTGTGTTAGCTTTTATCTCAGTGAAAAAAGTAGGGTTGCCAACTCTGACTGAAGCTATTCCAGGAGACTTTTTTCTCCCAACATGACGTAATGTCATTTTCTTAAAATATCCTATTAAAATCTCCCGGATTGGTTTCAATAGTCACGGGGAGATGGATGCTGATTCTGGGAGACTCCAGGCCAATCTTGGAGGGTTGGCAACCCTAGAAGAAAGGTGGGTGAGACAGTCTACGGGGTGGGGGAGGGAATCAAATCTTCGTCTATGAGAAAAGGCGCAAAGGGGAAATAAGGCCAAGTCGTTAAAGGAGGCAGAATTTACAAGTCCCACAACCAACAAAGTTTCTGTTATAAAAGAGCAAGACGGAATGGCAGAAATGGCAGCAGTGTTTCTTATTCCATCCGGGAATGTAGAATGGTGTATTGGAGGGTGGACAGAAAGCATTTGGTCTCTCTAAGTTTAAGCAGCCATTTCTGTCTCTGGGCATGCATAATCACCTGTCAGTGCAGAATTTTGTTCTTTACCCCTCACATTCTGTAAAAATTGAAGGCAAGAGTATGCTTTTTTTATCTATATAGCATCTGTCCGCTCCAATATTCTGCTGTACTTGTGTGCATGGAATTCCTAGTAGAGAGAGAGCACGCACAATGCAGGAGGCTGTACTCACTGCAAGAATCAAAAAACAGAAATTTGAGTCTTAATTTTTACATTGTTGCTAAAGGGATTTTTAGCAGCATAATTCCCATTAAAAACAATGGGGATTACACAATTTAAACTCTGTAACAAACTCAGGCTCTTGTCACCTCCTCCATAAGTGAAGCGTGGCCTGTTACCGTGGATACCAGCTCAGGGGCACAGAACATGGGAGTGCTACCTACTCAACATACTGACTCCCTGGGATTCAGGCTTTGAAGATTTGGAGTGGGTGGGTGGGAATGGGTGAAGCAAGGGGGCTAGTGGGTCATCACCAGATTTTCACCCAGACACACTAAACTATGGACCAAAGCAGCACAAGACTGTGCAGTGCCTTACCCTGCTTCTCCCTCTGTGCTGTAGAGGGTGAGGCTCCTGCGGGGGGAGAGGGGGTGAAGGGTGAGTTCTAATGGCAGTTACCCATTCTGGCAGAAAATGACCTGGCCTCAATTATACATGCTTTTGTCACCTCTTGTCTAGACTACAGCAATGCAGCATTTCGGCACATGTCTTCTGCTACATGGGTTATCACAAGCACATCAAACCCATCTTCCACTTTTTACACTGCCTTCCCACAGAACACGGAATCAAGTTCAAGATCTCAGCCCTGATCTTCAGACACATAAAGCACATCCACACAGCAATTAACACTTGCTGCTCAGTGGGGTCAGCTGATTCAGGCTTGTGGAACTCAGGCTGCAGGCCTGTAAAACTGCTATGCAGATGTTTGGGCTCAGGCTGGAGCCCGAGCTCTAGGACCTCATGATGGGGGAAGAGTCTCAGAGCCCAGACTTTCAGCCTGTGTCCGAAAGTCTGCACAGCAATTTTAGCCCCCACAGCCTGTGCCCCACAAGCCTGAGTCAGCTGACCCAGGCCAGCCACAACAATGCCATGGGTCTTGAAGTTATTCAGGTGCAGATGTATCCTCAGTGGCCTGGGCCCAAGTTGTCTAAAACACCTACTAAAACTCCAGGATGAGAACAATGGCCAACAACTCTGTTCCTCAGGCCCACTGGAACTTTCTATACAAAGTAAAACTCATCTGTGAGGGAGACAGAGCTTTCTTAGGGACTAGTCTCATACTCTGGAAAGAACACCCCCAGAAACGAAGGACTGTCAGAATCTCACTACCTTCTATTACAAGAGCAAGGTGAACTTCTTTGACCTGTTTTCTCCAATATAAACAAAGAGCAATCTGTACATTAAAAAAGTTTACCCAAACAAAACGCTATACTACACACAATTCTGGAGAAGGATGTGAGAAAGAATGAATCCATATGACAGATGTTAGTCATGTTACTTTAATGCACTACTGGAAGATGCTTGGATACTACAGTGAATCTAAGAACCTATGTACAATAGAATAGAATCCTCATGGATTCACAACTTTGGGTGAATGTTGTTTCTGCTAGGAGGCAAATTACATCCCTCTGACTCTACATCCGCAACAGAAGAATGCAAAAGAAACTCCTTTGAAATTCATTGATTCCTTATTCAATGGAGACCTAAAATTTTTAACATTAATCTCCTACTTTCCTGCTGTATCCAATTCAAGAAAGGGACATTTTTCAAAATTTCCCCACCAGTTCTGCAATCAGAGTACAGTCGCTGGTGATAGCTATTGCAGTTATACCCCTTTATTTCTATCAGACACATTTCCATGAAACATTTTGATTTAGACTGAACTTCATTTTCCATTGAAAAATTGTTCCATCAAAAAAAATCTGACCAGCTCTAATAATCAGCCTCTAGCAGCAGGTTAAAATGGTATCTTTTTAAATATCAAGCACTGTACGTAAATTTCTAGTAGCAATAAATGCCTGCACTCTTATCCTCAGAGTTGCTCTCTCTCTCCCCTTCAGTATTGTCTAGAATTAAATGGAACGAGGACCCAATATCAATATCAAGGAACATCTGGACTTAAAAAAGAATCTCTAACTGCAAACTATTGCTATATCCTAATGACATTTTACTGTAGCTCACCAGCTTTAATAACTCTTTGTCTCCCTAACCTCCAACAAATCCTCATTACATTTGATAAACTATACCTTGTAACCAAATAAGTTAATACCCTGTGGTCAAAATTCTTCTCTGAGATCTATACTGTAGTACCCAAGTTTAGTATCTTACTCTCCATACACGCAGGAAAAGATTGGGGGATGTTTGCATGCAAAGAGCAGAATACAAACCTTGACTACAGCCATACTGATCTGGGAGGAAAATGTTCAGGTTCCCTTAATACTTTATTTAATTCTGACTGCTAACTCTCTCTTTGACTGAGAGAAGTCACAGCATACCCATTTCATATAGTAGCCAAAAAAAGAAAAACCCCAGGAAAACTGAGCCAAACTCGATTCTCAGTCACAACATGAATAACTGTTCTGACTTTATTGGAGTTACTACAGTTCTCCAGCAGTGTAAGAGATCACAATCTGGTCTACAGTATTCAGCACACTAAAAATAAAATACTATATATTGGGTGAAATCCTGGCTCCTTTGGAGTCCCTGGAGTCAAAGGAATCCCGTTGACTCCAATGGGGCCAGGATTTCACCCATTTTCTTTAATGTAAAAAATGGATTTTAAAACAAATTTCTGCGATAATGTGTATTTTTGGGTTTGGACTACCATTTTTAAAAGCATAGTGCTCCCAGATAATCTTTAGCAGATTATGTAGATGAGATTGAGGATGTCCGATTTCCACTTGCTCTCTCATGGTAGACGTGGAGTAGTCAGTCATTGTGGCTTTACACAATTTGCCATCAGCTTTTACTACAACACAAGCATATAGGGATAAAATTAGAAAGGACAAGGCACAAAACAAGATTAAACTACCTACAGACACAAAGAGTAACACGAAAACATTTTGCAAATATATTAGAATGCATTAGAGGAAGCCCAACGACAGAGAGGAAATCCATTACTCAATAAAAGGGAAAGAGAATAACAGAAAATGCAGCAATGGCTGAAGTGTTAAATGCCTTTTTTGTTTCAGGTTTCAGAGTATCAGCCATGTTAGTCTGTATCCACAAAAAGAAAAAGGAGAACTTGTGGCACTGTAGAGACTAACAAATTTATCGGAGTGAGCTGTAGCTCATGAAAGCTTATACGCAAATAAATTTGTTAGTCTCTAAGGTGCCACAAGTACCCCCTTTTCTTTTTTGTTTCAGTTTCAGCAGAAAGTTTGGACGACTGACATAGTGAACATCAGTGTAAATAGGGTAGAGTCTGAGGCTAAAATAGTGAAAGAACAAGTTAAGAATTACTTAGACAAATTAGATGTCTTCCCGTTGGCAAAGCCTGGTGGAATACACCCTAGAATAATTAAGGAACTGGCTGAAGAGATCTCTGAGCCATTATAGCAATTATCTTTGAAAACTTGTGGAGGATGGGAGAGATCCCAGGCGATTGGGAAGTGCAACTCTCTCTAAGAAGGGAAACAAGGACAACCCAGGAAATTATAGACCAGTCAGCTTAACTTCTGTACCCAGAAAGATAATGGAGCAAATAATCAAACAAGCAATTTGTAAGCATCTAGAAGATAATGATGTGATTAGTAACAGTCAACACAAATTTGTCAAGTACAAATCATGTCAAACCAACCTAATATCTTTCTTTGACAGGGTAACAAGCCTCATGGATGGGGGAAGCAGTCGATATGATATATTTCGACTTTACTGAGGATTTTGATATGGTCTCATATGACCTTCTCAGAAAAAAACATCAGGGAAATATAGCCTAGATGAACCTACTATAAGCTGGGTGCATGCAGTGGGGTGGTTGCCCCACACAGGGAAGAGGAAGGTTAAAGCAGGCCAGAGGGAGCCTACATAGAACCCTCCAATTAGAGGAGGGCTCACTAAGCAAGGCAATCAGGATGTGGCTTGTTGCAGTGGCCAATCAGGGCCAGCAGGGGCCCTATATAAAGGGCTGCTCAACAGAGCAGATAGAGTCTCTCCCTGGCCTGCTAGGGAGAAGGACTGGCTGCCTAGGAGCACCATGGCTAGAGCAGTGCTGGGCAGAGTAGCAGAGCAGAAGGAGCTTCTGGCTAACTGCTGCCAGTCTGAGGCTGTGGAAGGAGGACAGATAAGGTGCTAGGGCTGTCCCCACTTGCCCCGAGGGAAGTGGCCAACACAGGCTGCAGTTTGCCCCTGAAGCAAGGGACTAGACTGGTGACTGCAGCAATTATACCCCTTTACTTCTATCGTTGATGTTCTTTACTACATTATATGGAAATGTTATGTATGCCAAACAAAGTATATCTAGATACCATGATGATGACCATCCTATAAATGCTCATAATTATCATGGAAGGTCACCTATTTTATAAGAGTTTCACGTCCAACAGGCAATGTTGAAACTTCCAAGAAATTAATCTGATATTTTTCATGAAAATTTGGCAAAGTAAATTCATTAATACAATAAAACAAATAATAAAGTATCATTTATGCACATGAGCAGTGAAACTAGTTTCAACACATTAATTTCTGAATATTAATATCAATTAATAATACATGGCACTTACATAACTTTTCATCTTGAAAGTACATTAGAAACATTAACTAATTAAACTGCCTGATCTTTTTCACAATGTAATTTTATCCATTTAAGATTTGGGAGGGGGAACAAAGGCCTCTAGAATCCTTGGCATTTCAGTACCACAGGTAACTGCATTAAATTTTTATTATATGTACTAGCTTCCTCTTCTTCCCTGTAAATTTCCATTCTTCTTGAAAGCAGCTCCCAACTAGGACAATTGATCAGCAGAGGACATACCTGGCTACAATTACATCAGATTCTTTTTTAATAATGTTCCAATGCCTCAGTTCAAAATTAACTGCCTGGAACTATTTTTATGCCTTTTATGAAACAGTAATCCTCCTTGCCCCAGACCATCCCCCCTCCATTTTTTTTTGAATGAGTAGAATCCATAATTAGTGGGAGTCAGGTAGTTGGACAAAGTTACTATTTGGCCCTAGACATCCTAAGGTATTTTCACTTTCCAAATGGACCACACTGGAGTATTTAAGCTTAGCATGCAATTGCTCTTGACTCTGTCATATAGTGTTTGACCTTACCGTACAACTTTGATGATGCTGACAGAAAATTCATGTGAACAAAGTGCCTGTATCTCAGTGGGCCTGGCTAAATAAAAGCTTTTATTAAATAAAGCCATGTTTTCCCCAGTCATGAAGAAAGCCTTCATAATTCCTGTATCAGTCAAACTCTCTATGAATCTGAGCACTACATATATTTATTCTACAGACCTGGCAAAATACCTAATATTGTACCTATGTGATCTCTTAAAAGCTTTTTTCCCCCCCTGCCAGACAAAGGATTTTCAGCTGTATTATGTTTAGTAATGATAATACTTCTGGACAGTTAGGTTTATCAAAGATGGTTATATGCAGTGGTGAGCTGGAGCCAGTTCGCACCTGTTCGCTAGAACTGGTTGTTAAATTTAGAAGCCCTTTTAGAACCGGTTGTCTGGGACAACCGGTTCTAAAAGGGCTTCTAAATTTAACTGGCCAAAAGTGGCACCTTAGGCGCCGACTCCATGGGTGCCCCACCCCCAGCTCACCTCTGCTCTGCCTCTTCCTCTGAATGCACCGCCCCGCTCTGCTTCTCCGCTCCCCCAGGCTTCCCGTGAATCAGCTGTTCGTGCGGGAAGCTGGGGCGGGCTGAGAAGCTGGTGGCGGCTTCGCACTCAGGCCCAGGGACGCGGAGGTGAGCTGGGGCAGGGGGGCGCGAGGAGGGCCGCCCGTGCCGCAGCAGGTAACCAGGGGCGGGGGCGTGCAGGGAACCGCTCCCTGCCCCAGCTCACCTCCGCCACCCTTGGCCTGAGCAGGAAGCCGCCACCTGCTTCTCAGCCCTCCCTGGCTTCCCGCCGAACAGCTGATTCACAGGAAGCTAGGATGCGGGGGTGCGGAGAAGCAGAGCAGGGCGGCGCATTCAGGGGCAGAGGTGGAGCGGAGGTGAGGTAAGCTGGGGCCGGGCACAGGGCAGGGAGCTGCCGGTGAGTGCTCTGCACCCACCAAATTTTCACCGTGGGTGTTGCAGCCCCGGAGCACCCACGAAGTCGGTGCCTAAGGTGCCACTTTTGATGTGATCAGTGGGGGGAGTGGCCACTCCCCCTGCTCCCCCCTAGCTACGCTCCCCTGCCCCTAGGAGCCAGAGGGAACTTCCGGATGCTTCCTGGGAGCTGCTCCAGGTAAGCACCACCAGGACTCCCCACCTCGCCCCCTGGCAGGTGCCTCTGGCTTTTAGGGGTGGGGTGGGCACCCACTACGGTGGCCCACAAGACCCTCCTGCCCGGTTCTGGGGGCAGTCAGGGAACAGGGGAGGGGGATGGATGGGGCAGAAGTCCCGGGGGACAGGGGTGGGCAACGACCCCCTCGTGGGGTGAGGAAGGAACCAGTTGTTAAGATTTTGGCAGCTCATCACTGGTTGTATCTACTAAAAATCCCATGAATATCACATGTTCCATTCCTCTTTAAATGTGCTAGAGTGCCCAAAATAGAGTGCCTATATTAATCACAGCGGTAACTCATGCTAACTGCTTGTGAAATCTCAGGTGATTTTACACCCTAATAACTATCTCTTGTGATAATGGCATCCAGTTAGTTTGATAGATGTTAGTGGCATCACCTTAGACCCTGATTCTTCAAAAACTTTACACGCATCTTAACTTCACACACTGCAGTTAGGTTCATTGAGAGTACTCATAGTGTGTAACATTAAACACATTCAGAACAGAATCACACATGGCAAACACCGTTCCTACAGTACTCAAAGGGCCCTTGGTCAAAACTCAGCGGAGAGGTGGACCAGGTTCCCCTGCCCCTACTCCTACCAGTGTGGGCTCTAACTGCTAGGCAGAGCTGTCAACATGGACTAAACACTAGGTTGGGCTGCTGCCATAGACTCTAACCAATGGGCAGGGGACCCGCCTGTTGACAGGGCCCCAATCATAGACCAGGGCCATTGTGCTAGGTATTGTACAAACACATAATAAAAAGACTGCCTCTGCCTGGGACATTTACAATCTGAGACCACAGATGGAAACGACAGACAGACAGGATCTTTGACTCCCACTTCAACAGCCACTGAACATGGGCACAACAAGGGGCTCTTGTGAAACACTTCACCTGAATTGTGGTACCTAACAGTGGAGTACCCCATAGTAGTGTCATACTATATTAGAAATGGATACAAAATAAAATCTAGGTATAATGTAAGATCTGACTTGACTGGGATTTCTGTCTCAGGGGGATGAGTGTAACTTGGCCAAATCTTCCCATGTGACATAGATCTCCCACTTGCCTCTTTGGTCTGTATGCTGGTGGTGGTTTTGACTCTGAGCTTTCCTCCTCTTTCTTCTCCTCCCATATGTGTACACCATGTTAACACTATGCCAACACTTCCTGCATGTGCTGCTGCCTCTATGCTACCCCCACAGAAATCCTCATTCATGCCATTGTCTCTTCTCTCCAGCCTCCAGATCTCAGCACATACAGAAGTGCACTGTCCACCTTCCAACACATACAAAGAAGCATGGCCACATCAGTCCCATCCCAGACACTTCCAGTGACTCCTTCATTTCAGGATCCAGTTCATAATAGCCTCCTTGTTTTTAACAGTCACCATGGACTTACACTTTGATAAGTACCTAGAGTCCTTCAGATATGGGTACCCTGCAAATAAAGCATAGTGCCATCATCATTAATAACTATTTTTAAAAATGAAAACATTACATTTCTGGGGTGAAATCCTGGCCCCACTGCAGTTCAAGGCAAAACTCCCCTTGACTACAGTCAAGCCAGGATTTCACTCCTGATGTTTCAAAATTAAGGTCTTGAGCTAGATAATCATCTTTTTACTTTCAGCAGCCCATGACACTTTCTGAGATCTCTAGGCTCTGCAGTGATGCAAGATAGCTCCTGTTCTAAGGGGGGAAACTTTCCCCTCTTCTATATCCATAGAAGAGCAAATAAGGCATTCTACACTAATACTTGACAAGAATGATCAGATCAATCAGATTATCTCCTACTATGTTTAGGGCCATGGGCAAGGACACTGAAAATCCCAATAATTAAGAATTATGGAACATAGGAAGCGGGAACATATTCTCTACTGGTGTAAATTGGTGCAGCTCCACTGACTTCGGTGGCGTTTACATGGGCAGAGAATTTAGCCTGAGGAGTCTGCTTCCAAAGTAGCTCCACAATTTATCTCTACAAAGT
Source organism: Lepidochelys kempii (assembly GCF_965140285.1). Classification (NCBI taxonomy): domain Eukaryota; kingdom Metazoa; phylum Chordata; order Testudines; family Cheloniidae; genus Lepidochelys; species Lepidochelys kempii. Next base: position 22,448,262 of record NC_136380.1, read on the forward strand.
GTTTTTATCCTTTAGGAGGAGGAGGAGTCGTCATGTGTGTCAGCTCATTTTACTGCTGAAGAGGGTGCGAGTCTCCTGCTGCTCTTATTACTTGGAAGAGCACACCCAAATCATCCCCCTTATGCATGAAAACATGTGGGCTGTTGCAGTGGTATTGCATATTGATTGTGTCACAAAATATGGACCTGTTACAGCATTGTTTGAGCATCAAAACTCTGGGGAGTTTGAGAGCATATGATAGACTGTATACAGTCAGCAACTATAGTAGCCTCTGAAAATGTATTTCTGAGAACATTTTACATTTATGCTTACATGAAGAGCTTTTCACCATGTAAAATTTCCAAATGCTGTACTGATGGAAGTGGTAGAATTTTCTTCTTAAACCTTTAAGGAAATCAGCTTAAAGAACATTTATATTTTGTATTTTAAGCCAGTATGCTGAAAAATTTACTTGTACAATGCTCAAAGTTTCTTTCAGTATTTTAGCTTTTCCTTCATTAAAAAAACCCCAAAAGTACTTCTTATTTTCATTTATTAAACAAAAATCAAAATTCTAATATGCACATTAAAAAAAGATGTATTCTCCTGTAAAGAGACTAGCTACTAAGCCTCATACACCATTTCCTTTTTCCTATAGACAGTTGTGAATTTCTTTTGCAACACTGGAGCTTGATTATTTATGCAGGATAAGGTAGGGCTTTTGCCTCTCTTGGAAAAATTGAAACATAATCAAGAAGATCACCCTGCCTGGACTCGAGAATTAATCCATGTAAAGATGAGGACATCTCTTTGCGCTCTCTTCCTTTTTTTGACCTGGCTTCTGTCCTATATTCCCCAGATCCTTCTCCACTGTACTACCACCTAGCCAGTTGTTCTGCATTTTGTAGTTATGAATTTGATTTTTCCTTCCTAAGAAATAGTCTTTCATTACAGAATCATATTCTATTTTATCCACATGAGCCCTTTAAAAAACTTTTAACACTAAAAAAAACCAACCCATCATATAGAACCATTTTGACCCCTCCCCCCAGCCATGGGTCATCAGCAGGGTTGGGATCTTAAAATCCACAGGATAGTCCTGTGCCACATAACAGAGTAATTAGGAGCAGTAGAAAGCTATTATCATCTATATAGACCAGCTACTAGAAGGTGATGGAGACACACACTTTGCCAGTGGGTTTTACAGTTGGTTGCTTGACAGCAAAGGAATGTTGAGTCCCAGGAATAATGGGTTCAATTCAGGTTCTCTAGGGGAGTTCACTGCATTGCCAACCTCAAGAGATCAAAAGCAAAGAGTATAGTGTGCTTTTTGGTTGGTGTGTGTGTGTGTGTGTGTTTGTGTGTGTGCAAATGAATATTGCCTACTCTCCCAAATATATTGGTGTGGCAAATTGCCAGCACTATTATGATGGGTCTTGCACTTTTTCTTCTTGGGGGAGGAGGGTCAGGGCACCGTTTCTTGCCCCTGAACTAGGGTATTAACTGCCCCACTAGTATCCTAGAGGAGGGGAGTGGAGAGAGAGAGAGAGAGGGACCTGGACCAGCCCTCTACTCCGGGTCCCAGCCCAGGGACCCTAGGGATAGCGGTAAACCACTTGAACTAGCAGTCCCTTCCCTGGGCTACTTCCTTCTTCTACCCTTCCTCTGCACAAACCAGGTGTCTCTTTACCTAGGGTCTTGGTCTTCTTAGCCCACCGCAGCACTTCTCCAAACTCTCCTCAGCTTCCCTCCAAACTGTTCTCTGCTCCAACACCAATCCACTCTGTTTCAACTCCTCCAAACTGCTCTCTACTCCAACATCAATCCACCCTGCTTCAACTCCTCCCGCTTGTCTGATTGAAGCAGGGGGGTTTTATCAGGTGATTGGCTTCAGGTGCTTTAATTAATTTATAGCAAACTTTCTTCCCTCTCCAGGAACAAAGGCTCCCTTCTGACACTCTCCACACTCTGACACTCTGGCCTGAGCTTTCCTTGCTTTTTGCCCCTACTTTAGTTCCCCCTCCGCGACCGGGCCAGATGCTTTTTCTTCATTTTGTTTTTTTTATTTTGCTGCCGTTCAAGTGCTAGTCGGCTGCCAGCTTGCCTGCCAGCCCCCCCACGCCTGCCCTCGGATGCTGCTATTGCTTCAGCTGCAACCCCTGGGGGGGTGGGGGGTAGGACTGCCGACCCGCTCCCTGGAGGAGGGGAGAGGAAACCCCCAGACCCAACCGTTTTGCTGTTCGTTTGTGGACCCGCAATTAATCGTCTTCTTATCTGCTTGGCATTTTTGGAATGCTCCACAAAGACCGGGAGAGAAGACAGCCGACAAAGACATCGGCCAGGGAAGCTACAAATCATTGTGGAGGGGGCCGTAAGACTGAGTAACTTTTGAACTGTACTCTTGTGTGGGGGGAGTTTGACTGCGTCTTGACTGCGTTTGTAGGGGCACAGGGGGTGCGGCACGGAGCTGCCCCCCGATCCATCGGTGCCCCCCCAACACTACTACAACCGTCACGGCCCCCTCGCCGTCCGTCCCTGCTGGCAACTTGCCATCTGCCTCTAGGCTCAACTGCTTGCCCTGAATTCCATCATCCGGACCAGACACAACAGCCGACCAAACGAGACTCTTTGGACAAACGTGCGTGGGTCCACATCCCCCCCCACCCCGGACTGCCCACCCCACAGTTTGCCCCTATTACCTGACCCCAACTCCTGTTTCCTTTCCCCTGTCCAGTCCGACCCATTTGCCCCCCCGCCGCCTGCAGCCCAACAGGGAGAAGTGGTTAATCTGCTTCCCCACCCCCCCCGTGGTGTCTCCTTGTCTCTCCCTGCTCACGATGGCGGGGAATGAGAGGGGTGAGGCCCCTCTAACAACCTCAGTTTCCCCTCCCCCACCTACCCCCCTGCCCAACCCCCAAGCCTCCCCCTCCACCACTGCTGCCAAAACACCTGCCACCGCCCCCGCTGGGGCATCGGCAGCCGGAGGCACTGGGGCGACTATTGCCGCTGCTACGCCCACCGTCCCCCCCAGATTCTAGGAAAGCCCCCCCGGTCAGCCAGAAAGGCCAGGGTGCGGAGAAGGGGAAGGGCCCCGCCACAACCACCAAGCCCTCCATGGCAGGGGCTGCCCCCACCACTGTGGCCTCATCATCGACCATGGCGTCCCTCCCCGCTGTTCCCTCCACCAGCTCTGCGAGCATCCCTCCCCCAGCCTCCAGGGCGTATGCCCGGGTGGTGGCAGCCCCCCCCTCCCGCCTGCCGCCTTGTCATCTCACCCACCCACGGCCTCCGCTACCATCAATAGTGGCCGGGGCCCCTTTCCCACCATGACCAGGAAGCATGGCGTCTGTTGCCTCCTGGTGCCCGCCTCGCCCCACGTGGAGACATACGTGCAGGCGTTGGCGAGGGTGGTAGGACCCACGGCTATTGTGGCGGCCTCCAAAATGTACGGTAAGGTTGTCTTTTTCTTAGCATCGGAGGCTGCCACCCAGGAGGCAGTGGAGAAGGGCCTGGCAGTGGGGGGGGGGTGTTTATCCCCCTGGAGCCGCTAGAAGACCTGGGCATCCGCCTAGTCCTGACCTCCGTCCCTCCCTTTCTATCCAATGCCGCCCTGTTACCCGCTCTCTCCACCCTGGGGAAACCTGTTTCTGTCATCAGCCCTCTCTTGTTGGGCTGCAAGGACCCCACCTTCCGTCACGTCCTTTCATTACGCCGGCAAGTGCAGCTTCTACCGCTGCCGCCGGCGCATGACGGAGAGGTGCTCGAGGGGTCCTTCCTAGTCCCCTACCAGGGAGCCTGCTATCAGGTCTACTATTCCACAGGAGAGGCCCGGTGTTACCTCTGCCGATCAGTGGGGCATGTCCGAAGAGACTGCCCCTTGGTCCGGCGGGGAGGGGCACCTGAGACCCCCGAGACCTGGCAGGACATTGGCTCCGTCTTTGCTGATGCCCCTGGCCGCCCGGTACCTGAAACCACCTCTCCTCCTGCTCGATCCACTGCTGCTCCTGCCCAGGCCCAAAAAGACACCTCCCCTACAACGCCCAGACGAGCAAGGGAGCCCCGCCCTTGCTGTTAACAATCCAGCAGAGCCTATGGAGGAGGATGCAGCAAAGATATTACCGGGCATAGGAGAGGGCCCGCCCCAAGGAGAACCTCCCCCCCACCCATGCTGCCTCACTGTTCCCACCCCAAGCCCCTGAACCATCGCCTCTGCCCCCCGGCACGACCCCTGCTAACCAGCCCCCAGACGATGCTATGGAGGGCTGGACCCTAGTCCAGGGAAAGCGAGGCAAGCGGAAGGCTCGAGCTCCGCTGCACCCATCCGATGCGGAGGCCCCCCGGAAGACCAGGAAGTGAGGCACTGACACTGAACCTTCCGCTATGCCCACGAGTGAGATCCATCCGCCGGTGTCAGGAAGGGAAGACAAAATAGCACTGGAAGGCTCCATGGGAGACCCTCCCCTCCGAGACCCCTGAGGAAGCCCCTTCTGCCCGAATATAACCCAAACCGCCCGCAAACCCTGAAGCGACTGTTGTAGCGGGCGCCAAAGGGGAGATCCCCGGGGTGGCAGAAGACGACCTCTCCTCCATGTATGAGGAGATCGAGGCCCTAGGTTTGACCCCAGTCACCCAGGGAGAGAATGACCTACTGCCGGCTGGCCTCGATCTGGGCAACCTTACCCCAGTCCCCCTTTCCCCATGCTCCCTCCCCCTAACCGCCTTCCCGGGCGAGCACCCTGCAGAAGGTGGTCCACCACCTGATGCTATGGCTGCCAAATCCACCACAGAGCCTGCGCCTAGCATCACTGGGAGCCCGCTCCCTTACCCCTCAACCCTCGAATCTGCTCAGGAGGCACCACCTCTCAGCTGCTTGCCTCCCGAAGCCCAGAGCCTTGCCTCTGCCCCCACCCCCGCCCCCGCCCAAACCCCCGTCCCTGCCCAATCCACCTCCTCCTGCAATGCTATTGCCGCCCCTGGGGTTATTTCTTTCCCATTTTTTGCGGATCCCCCCCAAGGAGCAGCCTTTGCATTTTCCTGCCGTGACCCATTAGAAGCTGCAATTTTCCCTCTGCCATCCTCTTCTACCCCAAGGCTTGAGACGGACCTAATAACTTTAGCCTGTCAGATGCCCTGTCAGTGGTCTGCACCCTGCCTGCCCGCCTCAGCGGACCACGAGGCTGCACCAAGAGCCCCACCAGGGAATAACCCGGAAATCGTAACCCCACCCCCCCATGAGCTGCGAAAAGCATTGCGGGAGTTTTTAGAAGACATCCGTGGCTCCTGCAGCAGGGTACAGCTAGCTCTCCAGCTATGGGGGGACTTTGATCAAATCCTCCAGGCTACAAGGGCCCTTATAAAGGAGGGTAAAGGGAAAGGAAGGAACGGTGCCGCGGCCTACGGGCAGGCCCGCAGCTTCCGTGCCGATTTACTCACTTACGGGATGGGTCACGGATTGTTGCGCGACCTGTCGGGGGCTGCGAACACCCCCGCCAACAAGGAACCCCCACCCCTCAGCCCTCCGCATGACGCCCCTCATTATTGCAACTTTGAACACCAGGGGCTGTAGGATGGCTCTCCGCAGGTCCCAGGTGCTCTCTTACCTTCGGGAAGGGGGGTACTCTGTGGTTTTCCTGCAGGAGACCCATACGGATCCGACCGCCGAGGACAGCTGGCGGCTGGAGTGGAGGGATGGGGTCTACTTCAGCCACTTCACAATTTGACAAGCTGGAGTGGCGACCCTGTTCTCCCCCAACGTACGGCCCGAGGTGCTAGGGGTCACTGAGGCCGTGCCGGGCCACCTGCTGCATCTCCGAGTCCATACGGAGGGGCTCGTGGTCAACCTCGTTAACATCTATGCCCCGACAACGAGCCCGAAGCGGCTGCAATTCTATCAGTGGGTGTCCGACTTCCTTGGTACCCTAGATTCTCACGAGTGCTTAGTCCTGGGAGGGGACTTTAACACCACCCTCGAGGAACAGGACCGCTCAGGGACCGAGCTGAGCCCGGCCGCTGCGAACATTCTCCCAGAAATAGTCGAACATCACTCCCTAGTAGACGTCTGGCGTGACCACCACCCAGATGACACTTCCACGTTCACCTTTGTCCGGGTGGAGGCCCATCGGTCACACCACTCTCGGTTGGACCGTATTTATTTATCCCGTTTCCATCTTTCACAGGCCCACTCCTCCAACATTCGGCCGGCCCCATTTTCCGACCATCATCTAGCCACGATAACAGCCTCCCTCCGTGCAGAGAGGCCGGGGCCGGCCTATTGGCACTTTAACAACAGCCTGTTGGAGGATGAGGGCCTTGTGACGTCCTTCCGGGAGTTTTGGCTGGCCTGGCGAGAACAGCGGCATGCCTTTCCCTCGGCGCGGCGATGGTGGGATGTAGGGAAGGTGCGCGCCAAGCTCTTCTGCCGTGACTACACCCGGGGCACCAGCCGACGGAGAAATGCAGCGATAGAGCAGTTGGAATGGGAGGTCTTAGAGATGGAGAGGCGTCTGACCGCCAGCCCCGAGGACCTGTTCCTCTGCGAGCGTGCTGGGAGAAGCGGGAGGTGCTCCGGGCCCTCGAGGACCATCGGGTCCGAGGTGCCTTTGTTCAATCCTGCATCTGCCTCCTTCGGGAGATGGATCGTGGCTCCCGTTTCTTCTACGCCCTGGAGAAAACGAGGGGGGCCAAGAAACAAGGCACCTGCCTTCTAGCAGAAGACGGCGCCCCCTTCACGGATCCGGTGGAGATGTGTGGGAGGGCCCGTGACTTCTACACAAGCCTTTTCTCCCCGGATCTGACCAATCCTGGCGCTTGCAGGGTGCTCTGGGAGGAACTCCCCACGGTCAGCATGGGCGACCGAGACCGACTAGAGCTGCCTCTCACCCTGGCCGAGTTCTCGGAAGCCCTCTGTCGCATGCCCACCAATAAATCTCCGGGCATGGACGGGCTGACCGTGGAGTTCTACCGTGCGTTCTGGGAAATCCTTGGCCCAGACCTAGCCACTGTCTGGGCTGAGTCTTTGCAGGGCAGGGTCCTCCCTCTTTCGTGCAGGCGAGCAGTGCTCGCCTTGTTGCCAAAGAAGGGGGACCTCCGCGATTTACAAAACTGGTGTCCCGTCTCGTTCCTTAGCACGGACTACAAAATTGTAGCGAAAGCAATCTCGCTGCGGCTAGGGTCCGTGATGGTGGACGTGATCCACCCAGACCAGACCTATACTGTCCCAGGTCGCAGCATTTTTGACAACCTATTTCTAGTCTGAGATCTTTTGGAACTCGGGCATAGAGACGGTCTGTCGTTTGCCCTCCTGTCTCTTGATCAGGAGAAGGCGTTCGATAGAGTGGACCATGCGTACCTCCTGGGCACTCTGCAGGCGTTTGGATTCGGACCTCAGTTTGTGAGTTTTCTCCAGCTGCTGTACGCTTCCGCGGAGTGTCTGGTTAGGCTCAACTGGACCCTGACCAAACCGGTCAGCTTCGGGCGAGGAGTACGGCAGGGGTGCCCCCTCTCAGGCCAGCTGTACACTCTGGCGATCAAGCCCTTCCTCTGTCGAGCGAGAGACCCCAGCCCCAGCCGTTGCCGCTGTGGACACCATCACTGTCACCTAGGAGGGGTCCTATCACACGTGGTGTATGTCCCCCACCCCCAAACCGCCCACCCCGCAGCCGTGCCCATCTTGCCGGGCACTCTCAGGAGAGGAATAATCGGTGACACTGGGTGTGGCACTAGGTAACTCGAGGGGATGGAAGACCATGAGTGTCGAGGAAGCCCCCCCCCGCTCTAGGCCACCAGGTAACTCAGGAGGATGGAAGACCACATGTGTCGAGGAAGCCACCCACTCTGGGCCCAGGCTAGCCTGAACACTTCTCCGTCCTGAAGGCTGCTGTGTTATACCTTGTGTTTGCTTTTGTTTTGTTGCATAGTTTTGCTTTATCCTTTTTGGTGATTCTTTGTAAGTGTAACACAAATAAAATTCTTTTCTGCTTTAAAAAAAAAAACACTCTCCCTGTTGCCCTCTGGCCATGCTGTATCACAATTGGGTAGAATGATTCTAGCCCTTACTGCAGGAGTTTTCACACCCACATCTGCCCGTTCTCGGCCCAGCAATTAATTCTGCCCTCAAACCCCCAAATCAACCCAGTCCCCTGTGGATGCCTCTGCCTTCTCTGCATAACATTTATCAGTGAGACTCATTGGGTTGGTCTCTCCTCATTGAATGGGTGTAACCCTGTTTAGCACTGGTGAGTGTTCGGTGTGCATAATGAAGCAAGACTATGTCTATGAGAAGACTCCAGCAAACTACAGTGGATCTGTTTTTGAAGCCGTGTCAATCTCTGCCGGACATGTTTTTAAGCATCTGTCAACGGAACTCTTAAAAGCAATCTTGTTCATTTTATGGAACCCAAACAAAATGAAAACTCTTTCAGAAAGCTGCAAGACTACAGTTCCAAATAAATAAGTCATGCTGACTGTATGAACATTCAAAGACTGTAGAAAATATTCTGATTTATTGTGAGGTTCTGGACACAGGCTAGGCATTCACATGAAACACTTCTCCTTTGAAATCAAACTTAGAGCTGTTCTGAGGAGAACTCTTTCTTATGAATAAATAATGGCAATAGAAGAGTATAAAACAGAGGTAGGCATTTATATGGACTCCATCACTATAGTATCTGAGCACCTCCGAAGTACTTAAATATGAATCTCAATTTATCCACAGGAAATAAATGGCAATCAGGAAAAATCACTATGGTGATTAAAAGATGAGAGAGAAAGAGGAACCAATGAAGGTCTGAAAGAGTGGTCTTTAAGAGAACACTGAACCCATTTTGTTCAGCACAGAATTCTGACAGTTGATATGGTGAGAAACATTTCTTGCCATACATACTTTGGAAACTGGACTTAGATGCTTTCATAATGAGCCTCCTGTTGACAGCTAGAATAATGTCAGACAGTTACACTGCCACTCTGGGAATCCAGTGTTAGCTCATAAGACAGTTTTCATGAAATTCAGGAAAAATGTTTACCTCCTGTTGGTTCATACTGATTTTTAAAAGACCTGCCTGTTAATTTAATTACATGGCCCAACAGTGCAGACAATATTTTCTAAAATTAATGGGATATTTTCCAGAGTGCTAAAATGAAACAGTATGTAAAGTAGAGGAACAGAATATACTTCACTTACATACAAACAGCTGTCTTCTTTTTCTTCTCCAGTTTTACTTGCTTTTCAATCTCTCACTCAATTTCCCTTTTTTCTCTTCACTATCTGTTTTACTTCCCTTTTTATTCTCTCTATCCCCAAGTTTCTTCATTTCTTTCATTAGAAATATTTTTTACCTCAAGCCAGAACAATTTCATTCCTTCCTGATTTGTGTTCTCTCCCCTCCACTGATGCCTTTGCTTTTTCCCTTTATCCTTTGCTGTTCTTTCCTTTTATCTTTCCACATCCTCTCCCTTCCAGAATGACTGAGTTAAATGCCTCTCTCTGAGCAAGTTTTCAAAACTAGGTGCTCTGGTCTAAAAGTATCCTCTGGGGCACCTAATTCTTCTGTCAATTACGCTAGTGTAACATCATTGACTTGAAAAGAGTTACTCCTGTTTCATGTGGCATGAGAGCACAGTTTGGCCCCTGTTCCAGTGCTGGTTAAACAATTTAAATACACTCATAATTTTACTATAATAGTTAAGCAAACTCAGAACTGTGACAAGCAGCAGAGAAGAATTGTTTCTATTACTATTGTAGCTCTGAGGATGGGTAATTTTGCCCAAGGTACCACCATCTTCTTTGGTCATCAAAGGAGGCCCAAAAGAATAAAAAATACTGTCTGGCAAGGGCCAGCCTTAGATGTACAGTCCTTGTGTATGTGCCAAGACTCTCGGGTTCATTTGAGATAACGACACTTTCCAGTTGTAATAAAGTTTCTAAGAGGAGTCAACATAAGTAATATATGAGGTAGCTCTTAAGTGTAATTTATTAGCTGCCTAGTCCCTTGTTGAAGATGGCTAATTATCCCCTGCTTCAGGTTGCATCAGAGCACTTTTACTACAGCCAAGCTACAGGTAATGCTCCTGAAAAAGGAATAAAAATATTCCCCTTAGGTGAGACTGTCATAAATATAAAGGGAAGGGTAAACACCTTTAAAATCCCTCCTGGCCAGAGGAAAAACCCCTTCACCTGCAAAGGGTTAAGAAGCTAGGATAACCTCGCTGGCACCTGACCAAAATGATCAATGACGAGACAAGATAATTTCAAAGCTGGGGAGGGGGTCGAACAAAGGTTCTCTCTGTCTGTGTGATGCTTTTGCCGGGAACAGAAAAGGAATGGAGTCTTAGAATTTAGTAAGTAATCTAACTAGATATGCGTTAGATTCTGTTTTGTTTAAATGGCTGATAAAATAAGTTGTGCTGAATGGAATGTATATTCCTGTTTTTGTGTCTTTTTGTAACTTAAGTTTTGCCTAGAGGGATTCTCTATGTTTAGAATCTGATTACCCTGTAAGGTGTTTACCATCCTGATTTTACAGAGGTGATTCTTTTACTTTTTCTTTAATTAAAATTCTTCTAAGCAGAAAAAACCTATCATGCAAATCCTCATATTCTTAAATGCTGTCAAGTATTTTTAGTTCTTGACTGTTAACCATTTTCTTAAAACATTGTAGTTCATAATTTCGAAAGGTCCTCAAGGTCACTGGCAACAGTTAAAATATTCTACAGTTCATTAGTGGAGCTCTTAGCCAGAATCCCCAAAAAAACCATCATGCCAATTCAAAGACTTCAGAAAAGCAGACTTTGACTCCCTCAGGGAACTGATGGGCAAGATCCCCTGGGTGAATAACATGAGGGGGAAAGGAGTCCAGGAGAGCTGGCTGTATTTTAAAGAATCCTTATTGAGGTTACAGGGACAAACCATCCCGATGTGTAGAAAGAATAGTAAATATGGCAGGCGACAAGCTTGGCTTAACAGTGAAATCCTTGCTGATCTTAAATACAAAAAAGAAGCTTACAAGAAGTGGAAGATTGGACAAATGACCAGGGAGGAGTATAAAAATATTGCTCAGGCATGCAGGAGTGAAATCAGGAAGGCCAAATCACACCTGGAATTGCAGCTAGCAAGAGATGTTAAGAGTAACAAGAAGGGTTTCTTCAGGTATGTTAGCAACAAGAAGAAAGTCAAGGAAAGCGTGGGCCCCTTACTGAATGAGGGAGGCAACCTAGTCAGCTTTCACCCTGACCACACCACACGATCCATCGTCTACAGCCAAGCTCTGCGATACAACCGCATTTGCTCCAACCCCTCAGACAGAGACAAACACCTACAAGATCTCTGTCAAGCTTTCTTACAACTACAATACCCACCTGCAGAAGTAAAGAAACAGATTGATAGAGCCAGAAGAGTTCCCAGAAGTTATCTACTACAGGACAGGCCTAACAAAGAAAATAACAGAACGCCACTAGCCGTCACCTTCAGCCCCCAACTAAAACCCCTCCAACGCATTATTAAGGATCTACAACCTATCCTAAAGGATGACCCAACACTCTCACAAATCTTGGGAGACAGGCCAGTCCTTGCCTACAGACAGCCCCGCAACCTGAAGCAAATACTCACCAACAACCACATACCACACAACAGAACCACTAACCCAGGAACTTATCCTTGCAACAAAGCCCGTTGCCAATTGTGCCCACATATCTATTCAGGGGACACCATCACAGGGCCTAATAACATCAGCCACAGTATCAGAGGCTCGTTCACCTGCACATCCACCAATGTGATATATGCCATCATGTGCCAGCAATGCCCCTCTGCCATGTACATTGGTCAAACTGGACAGTCTCTACGTAAAAGAATAAATGGACACAAATCAGATGTCAAGAATTATAACATTCATAAACCAGTCGGAGAACACTTCAATCTCTCTGGTCACGCAATCACAGACATGAAGGTCGCTATCTTAAAACAAAAAAACTTCAAATCCAGACTCCAGCGAGAAACTGCTGAATTGGAATTCATTTGCAAATTGGATACTATTAATTTAGGCTTAAATAGAGACTGGGAGTGGCTAAGTCATTATGCAAGGTAGCCTGTTTCCTCTTGTTTTTTCCTACTCCCCCCCCCCCAGATGTTCTGGTTTAACTTGGATTTAAACTTGAAGAGTGGTCAGTTTGGATGAGCTATTACCAGCAGGAGAGTGAGTTTGTGTGTGTATGGGGGTGGGGGGGGATGTGAGAAATAGCCCAACTTGATTGTCATGCACATTGTGTAAAGAGTTGTCACTTTGGATGGGCTATCACCAGCAGGAGAGTGAATTTGTGTTGGGGGGGTGGAGGGTGAGAAAACCTGGATTTGTGCTGGAAATGGCCCACCTGATGATCACTTTAGATAAGCTATTACCAGCAGGACAGTGGGGTGGGAGGAGGTATTGTTTCATATTCTCTGTGTATATATAAAGTCTGCTGCAGTTTCCATGATATGCATCTGATGAAGTGAGCTGTAGCTCACGAAAGCTTATGCTCTAATAAATTGGTTAGTCTCTAAGGTGCCACAAGTACTCCTTTTCTTTTTGCGAATACAGACTAACACGGCTGTTACTCTGAAACCAACCTAGTGACAGAGGATGTGGAATAAGCTAACGTACTCAGTGCTTTTTTTGCCTCTGTCTTCACGAACAAGGTCAGCTCCCAGACTACTGCACTGGGCAGCACAGCATGCGGAGGAAGTGACCAGCCCTCTGTGGAGAAAGAAGTGGTTCGGGACTATTTAGAAAAGCTGGATGTGCACAAGTCCATGGGGCTGGATGCGTTGCATCCGAGAGTGCTAAAGGAGTTGGCGGATGTGATTGCAGAGCCATTGGCCATTATCTTTGAAAACTCATGGTGATCGGGGGAAGTCCCAGACGACTGGAAAAAGGCTAATGTAGTGCCCATCTTTAAAAAAGGGAAGAAGGAGGATCCTGGGAACTACAGGCCAGTCAGCCTCATCTCAGTCCCTGGAAAAATCATGGAGCAGGTCCTCAAGGAATCAATTCTGAAGCACTTAGAGGAGAGGAAAATGATCAGGAACAGTCATCATGGATTCACCAAGGGCAAGTCATGCCTGACTAATCTAATTGCCTTCTATGACGAGATAACTGGTTCTGTGGATGAAGGGAAAGCAGTGGACGTGTTGCTCCTTGACTTTAGCAAAGCTTTTGACACTGTCTCCCACAGTATTCTTGCCAGCAAGTTAAAGAAGTATGGGCTGGATGAATGGACGATAAGGTGGATAGAAAGCTGGTTAGATTGTCGGGCTCAACGGGTAGTGCTCAGTGGCTCCATGTGTAGCTGGCAGCCGGTATCAAGCGGAGTGCCCAAGGGTTGGTCCTCGGGCCGGTTTTGTTCAATATCTTCATTAACGATCTGGAGGATGGCGTGGATTGCACCCTCAGCAAGTTTGCAGATGACACTAAACTGGGAGGGGAGGTAGATACGCTGGAGGGGAGGGATAGGATACAGAGGGACCTAGACAAATTGGAGGATTGGGCCAAAAGAAATCTGATGAGGTTCAACAAGGACAAGTGCAGAGTCCTGCACTTAGGACGGAAGAATCCCATGCACCGCTACAGACTAGGGACCGAGTGACTAGGCAGCAGTTCTGCAGAAAAGGACGTAGGGGTTACAGTGGACGAGAAGCTGGATATGAGTCAACAGTGTGCCCTTGTTGCCAAGAAGGCCAATGGCATTTTGGGATTTATAGGTAGGGGCATTGCCAGCAGATCGAGGGACATGATCGTTCCCCTCTATTTGACATTGGTGAGGCCTCATCTGGAGTACTGTGTCCAGTTTTTGGGCCCCACACTACAAGAAGGATGTGGAAAAATTGGAAAGCGTCCAGCGGAGGGCAACAAAAATGATTAGGGGACTGGAACACATGACTTATGAGGAGAGGCTGAGGGAACTGGGGATGTTTAGTCTACGGAAGAGAAGAATGAGGGGGGATTTGATAGCTGCTTTCAGCTACCTGAAAGGGGGTTCCAAAGAGGGTGGCTCTAGACTGTTCTCAGTGGTAGCAGATGACAGAACAAGGAGTAATGGTCTCAAGTTGCAGTGGGGGAGATTTAGGTTGGATATTAGGAAAAACTTTTTCACTAGGAGGGTGGTGAAACACTGGAATGCGTTACCTAGGGAGGTGGTGGAATCTCCTTCCTTAGAAGTTTTTAAGGTCAGGCTTGACAAAGCCCTGGCTGGGATGATTTAATTGGGGATCGGTCCTGCTTTGAGCAGGGGGTTGGACTAGATGACCCCCTGAGGTCCCTTCCAACCCTGATATTCTATGATTCTAAGTGGTTATCCTATCTTGAAGCAAGAGAGACCGGCACATGACAGCTAATTCACTGTGTGGCTGTAAATAAGGGGTTATTCAGGAATGCCACCAGCCTGCATCAATGGGTGAGAGACTTGATAGGGCTGGTAATGAAAAGGGGACAATCTCAGTGGCAAGGAAGAGACACACTTGCCAAGGGTAATAGCTAGCTCCCCCCCCCTCTGAGTCTCTAGCACCCACTGGCCAGCTGGGAGAGAAGGGTGCTGATGGCCAGCATTCCCCAGTTCCAAGGATTTAACTTGGCATGGGGGCCATGTGGAGCCTCTTTAGGTTCCATTCCAGCCATAAGCAGTGCGTGCATTTTTCATTTGGGGAGGCTACAGGAGTGCCAGAAGCTCCCTAGAAGTAGAGAGGCCACTGGTGTCCAGAACATGGCCCCACCCCTACTCTGCCCCTCTTCCCCGAGGCCCTACCCATGCTCCGTCCCATCCCTGTGGCCCCGTCCATGGTCCTCCCAAAGGCCCCTCCACTCACTCCTCTCCACCCCTCGCACGTCACTCGCCCCTAAGGCAGGAAATGGCCTCCCTCTCACCGCTGCAGAGCCTGAACTAATCCTGCAGACAGGTCTCAGCATGGCAATCATGGCCAGAGATGAGGTTAGTATGGTCAGAAATACTCGCAAGCCAGGTCTGGCAGGGAGCCACAGACCCAGCCCATGCAGACAAGGCTAGAAAGTGTATAGAGAAGTCACCAAGAGATTTCTGGACACAGGGTGTTCAGGGACATTCATTACAATCAGCCAGAAATTTTCAGGGATTCTGGTGTACAGTTGTCAGGTGGAGGTGCTGACATATGACTACATGGTGTGAGGGAATGCACTGGACAGTAATTGTGATATCAGGCAGTGTGGTTGTGGGCGGTGAGGAGGAAGCGAGCAAGCTAGTAGTTGAGGCCCCTGGGGCCAGTTTCCAGTGCAGTTAAGAGAATAGAATGAACAGTTCCCAGAGGTAAAAGACTTGGGATTGTGGTGGTGGGGCGTGGGCTCATGGGATGGGGTGAAACCTTGTGGTCCTTGTGGGCTGAGGTCCCTACCCTTCTGCATGTTCTGTCCCCCTTGCAGGGGGAAGGGTGCTAGGATTCAGAGAGAGCTAGGTCCTGCGGGGTAAGCTGAGGAGAGTCTACACCGTGCTGCAAGTTATATGGTAAGGAGCCCTGAAACCCTGGGACTAGTTACAGGTTGTATGGCAAGGAGCCCTGTAACCATGGGACTAGTTATAGGTTATATGGCAAGAAGCCCTGTAACCCCCACATTGGAACCAAATAAATATAAGAGACTATGGGTGATGGGCGAGGAGCACCTCTCCCTGTGTTAAAGTTTAATAAAAGTTACAGCCTGCTGCTTATGTATATGTCTGTTCTCATTTTACCTCTGTGTCCACATCAAAGAACCAAAAGGTCAACACATAGTAGTGTTGTAAGTACATGTACCCATTTGCTGACTGGGTGTTAGCTCTGATCTCTTCCTGTCCCAGCTCTAACAGTCCCTTCACTTCTAGCTCTCTATGCTTCTCACCACCTTTGCTTTCCTTTGTCTTTCTCATTCCCTCATTTAATTCACCACATTTTACATTTCCCCCCAACCCACTGTGGCTCCCTCAATACACTTAAAAAACCATCACAAAACAACACACAGACAAACAACACTGAACTAACATGAGTTCATTACCAATCACACTGCTCATATATTGCATCCTTTTCTCCCACCGTTGGTATGTCTTTTCATAACATATATATATTTATTTATTTTTAAAAGAGAGGCTATCATAAAAAAATGTGTTTTGTCTTCAATAGTCCTCAGTGGTATGGACTTGAAACTGTATTTTCTTTTTTGCCAAAGAGAATAGCAGCTAGAATTAAATATAAAAATACGGTAATTCTGTAGTAACATGAAAGGCCTACTGGGAAACCCAGTAACATGTATATAGATTTAGAAACACTGAAACAAGATGAGAAGATGATACTTAGGTAACCAAATCCCTGCTAGTTAAGGTATTTATTCAATTAACCTATGTTTTGTTCTATATGTGGAATTCAAATTTATTTTAAAAGTTAGAATTTTTTTAAATGTATTTGTGATTAATAATCTGCTTGAACTGGACAGCTTGGTAACCTCATAAATCAATGACTGGGACTTTTTTTTGTAGTAGGAATATGAATATCTGATAAATTAATTATTATGCCCATGCCTCATTAGCATCTTAAAAACACAGTGGGCCTTTCTTTTCTTTCTTTTGCAGCAAGGCAGAATTAGTAGTACTTTAAAGCTCCTATGGAAGAACTAGCTTAGCACATTAGAGGCATAATTATTGCCTTTTTATTTCTAAATCCTAAGAATGGAAATTGTATTTTGATGGTTACAAGGAAACATAAATAGCACTATTCTCTCCAACTCAGATAATTTAATCAAACCCACATCTCAGCTTTCTCATCTGCTAGAATCCACCTGGAATGTCTCTAGCTCTACCTCTTTCCTGTTCCTAATCAGAATTTAAAACAAATGCTTATTTATTCAGAATCCACGTAAAACTGGGGGAAAGATGTGTGGTTTCTATACCATCCAAAATATTTCCCCCCAAAACACTGAAGGCCAAATTTATCCTAAGTTAGCTTCATTGACAACTATAGTATATATAGAGATTGTTTGCTTTAGAGGCAGAGGTGAAAGTATGCAGGTCGGGTCCACTATGGCATATCGGCAAAAGCCGGTACACAGCCGACCATACCAGCAGGGGGCAGCTTCCCCAGGTGGGCAATTTAAAAGGGCCCTGGGATCCCAGCAACAGCCGGAACCCTGGGCCCTTTAAATTGCTGCCAGAGCCCCACTGCCGTAGCCCTGGGGAAGCAGCAGCGACTGGGAGCCCCGGGGCTCCGGCAGCGATTTAAAGGGCCCAGGGCTCCTGGCTCCCACTACTGCAGCTGGAGCCCTGGGCCCTTTAAATCGCTGCTGGAGCCCTGGGGTAGCAGTGGCGGCCAGGACCTCAGGGCTCTGGCAGCGATTTAAAGGACCTAGAGCCCCCGGCAGCCACTAGAGCCCTGCTGCCAGAGCGGCCCTTTAAATCACCGCCAGAGCTCCAGAGCTCCCAGCCACTGCCGCAGCTACCACGGGGCTCCAGCAGCAATTTAAAAGGGCCCAGGGATTTAAAGGCCTCACCCCTTCCACCCGAGTCGCGCCCCCACTCAGGACCCCGCCCTTGTGTACCGGTAAGACCCTTAAATTAATTTCACCCCTGTTTAGAGGTGAGAATTCCTGGCATTACAACTGGCTTACTGTATGACTATAAACAAGTCATCTGCTGTGCCTTAGTTTCCCCAACTGTAAAGTAGGGCTAAAAATACTCACCTTTATAAAGAGCCTTCTGAGGCTCTAGTGAAAGGCACTATATAAATGCAAAGGATCAATTATTATTATTTTATTATGGAGCTACACCAGGGCTTAATTGGGTCTCAGAAGTTGAGTGTAAAACAATCAGGAGTCAGCCCCCTATGCCAGTATCAGAATTACACTGCCCTATTCATAAAAAAGGCTCAGTAAAAATAACAGGTTTTGAGTAAAAGCTTTGTGCCACAGCAGGACATCATTTTTAAATAGAACTCCACATTGACTTCAAATCCCATCATCTGAAGGCCCCCACAACTCTTTCCCCTTCATTGTCCCACATACCCAGGCCAGACCCAAAAATCTGTTGTTTTTCCATCTCCTTCTACATATACCACTAAATCTCTATTTAGGGCTTGACTACAGCAATATCCTCTTCTCTGGCCTCCCAGATTATCACAATGTCCCTTTCTAATCATGCAAAATGCAGCTGACAGATTGACAGGGCCAGAAGAGTACCCAGAAGTTACCTACTACAGGACAGGCCCAACAAAAAAAAAATAAGAGAATGCCACTAGCCATCACCTTCAGCTCCCAACTAAAACCTCTCCAACGCATCATCAAGGATCTACAACCTATCCTGAAGGACGACCCATCACTCTCACAGATCTTGGGAGACAGGCCAGTCCTTGCTTACAGACAGCCCCCCAACCTGAAGCAAATACTCACCAGCAACCACACACCACACAACAGAACCACTAACCCAGAAACCTATCCTTGCAACAAAGCCCGTTGCCAACTTTGTCCACATATCTATTCAGGGGACACCATCATAGGGCCTAACCACATCAGCCACACTATCAGAGGCTGGTTCACCTGCACATCTACCAATGTGATATATGCCATCATGTGCCAGCAATGCCCCTCTGCCATGTACATTGGTCAAACTGGACAGTCTCTACGTAAAAGAATAAATGGACACAAATCAGACGTCAAGAATTATAACGTTCAAAAACCAGTCGGAGAACACTTCAATCTCTTTGGTCACTCGATTACAGACCTAAAAGTGGCAATTCTTCAACAAAAAAACTTCAAAAACAGACTCCAACGAGAGACTGCTGAATTGGAATTAATTTGCAAACTGGTTACAATTAACTTAGGCTTGAATAAAGACTGGGAGTGGATGGGTCATTACACAAAGTAAAACTATTTCCCCATGTTTATACCCCCCCCACACACACACACCCACCCACCCACCACTGTTCCTCAGACGTTCTTGTCAACTGCTGGAAATGGCCCACTTTGATTATCACTACAAAATTCCCCCACCCCCCGCTCTTCTGCTGGTAATAGCTCACCTTACCTGATCACTCGTGTTACAGTGTGTATAGTAACACCCATTGTTTCATGTTCTCTGTGTATATAAATCTCCCCACTGTATTTTCTACTGATGAAGTGAGCTGTAGCTCACAAAAGCTTATGCTCAAATAAATGTGTTAATCTCTAAGGTGCCACAAGTACTCCTTTTCTTTTTACAGCTGCTAATGACACCTTTCTTATAAGAATGGCCGTTCTGGGTCAGACCAATGGTCCATTTAGCTGAGTATCCTGTCTTTTGACAGTGGTCAGTGCCAGGTGCTTCAGAGGGAATGAAAAACAAAACAAAACAGGGCAATTATTTCTGAACCCAGTTATACTTCTGGCCTTCACAACATCCCTGGCCAACAAGTTCCACAGGTTGACTGTGTGTTGTATGACAAAGTATTTCCTTCTCTTCCTTTTAAAACCTGCTGCTTATTAATTTCATTGGGTGATTGCTGGTTCCTGTGTTATGTGAAGTGATAAATAACACTGCTCCAGGCACTTTCTCCACATCACTCATGATTTTTAGACCTCGATCATATCCCCCCTTTGTTGTCTCTTTTCTAAACTGAACAGTCCCAGTTTTTTTTAATATCGAAGCTGTTCCATACCCCTAATCATTTTTGTTGCCCTTCTCTCCATCTTTTCCAATTCTAATATATGAATATTTTTCAGATGAGATCACCAGAACTGCATGCAGTACTCAAGGTGTGGGAGTACCCTGAAGTAATACAGTGGCATTATGACATTTTCAGCCTTATCTATCTATCTGCCTAATGGTTTCTAACAGAGTTACCTTTTTTTTACTGGTTTCAGAGTAACAGCCGTGTTAGTCTGTATTCGCAAAAAGAAAAGGAGTACTTGTGGCACCTTAGAGACTAACCAATTTATTTGAGCATAAGCTTTCGTGAGCTACAGCTCACTTCATCGGATGCATAAAGTGGAAAATGCAGTGAGGATGTTTTATACACACAGACCATGAAAAAATGGGTGTTTATCACTTCAAAAGGTTTTCTCTCCTCGCACCCCACTCTCCTGCTGGTAATAGCTTATCTAAAGTGATCACTCTCCTTACAATGTGTATGATAATCAAGGTGGGCCATTTCCAGCACAAATCCAGGGTTTACCCAGAACGTCTGAGGAACAGTGGGGGGAGGGTAGGAAAAAACAAGGGGAAATAGGTTACCTTGCATAATGACTTAACCATTCCCAGTCTCTATTCAAGCCTAAGTTAATTGTATCCAATTTGCAAATGAATTCCAATTCAACAGTCTCTCACTGGAGTCTGGTTTTGAAGTTTTTCTGTTGTAACTTAGGCTCACTGCATTTTCCACTTTATGCAACCGATGAAGTGAGCTGCAGCCCACGAAAGCTCATGCCCAAACAAAATGGCCAGTCTCCAAGGTGCCACAAGTACTCCCCCTCTTTTTTTTTTTTTTTTAAGATGGGGAAAGTGAAGACAGAAGGTAGCTGACAGCCAATGCCAGGTGGTTAATGGTAGCACTATGCCAGGACTATCAGGTTACAATTACTGCTCTTTGAAGGTGGAGCTTTGAAAGACGCGGGGGGGGGGGGGGGTTGGAGGTTTCAAAGGCATCTGTAGGTACAAGGAAAGGAGTACTTGTGGCACCCCAGAGACCAACCAACCTATCCGAGCATGAGCCCTCGCGAGCCACAGCTCACCTCATCAGATGCATGCCGTGGAAACTGCAGCAGACTTTATATATACACAGAGAATATGAAAAAATACCTCCACCCACCCCATTGTCCAGCTGGTAATAGCTTATCTAAAGTGATCATCAGGTGGGCCATTTCCAGCACAAATCCAGGTTTTCTCACCCTCCACCCCCCCACACAAATTCACTCTCCTGCTGGTGATAGCCCATCCAAAGTGACAACTCTTTACACAATGTGCATGATAATAAAGTTGGGCCATTTCCTGCACAAATCCAGGTTCTCTCACCCCCTCACCCCCCTCCCAAAAACCACACACACAAACTCACTATCCTGCTGGTAATAGCTCATCCAAAGTGACCATTCTCCCTACAATGTGCATAATTAAGGTGGGCCATTTCCAGCACAAATCCAGGTTTTCTCACATCCCCCCCACCACCATACACACACAAACTCACTCTCCTGCTGGTAATAGCTCATCCAAACTGACCACTCTCCAAGTTTAAATCCAAGTTAAACCAGAACATCTGGGGGGGGGTAGGAAAAAACAAGAGGAAATAGGCTACCTTGCATAATGACTTAGCCACTCCCAGTCTCTATTTAAGCCTAAATTAATAGTATCCAATTTGCAAATGAATTCCAATTCAGCAGTTTCTCGCTGGAGTCTGGATTTGAAGTTTTTTTGTTTTAAGATAGCGACCTTCATGTCTGTGATTGCGTGACCAGAGAGATTGAAGTGTTCTCCGACTGGTTTATGAATGTTATAATTCTTGACATCCAATTTGTGTCCATTTATTCTTTTACGTAGAGACTGTCCAGTTTGACCAATGTATATGGCAGAGGGGCATTGCTGGCACATGATGGCATATATCACATTGGTGGATGTGCAGGTATACGAGCCTCTGATTGTGTGGCTGATGTTATTAGGCCCTGTGATGGTGTCCCCTGAATAGATATGTGGGCACAATTGGCAACGGGCTTTGTTTACTGCAGCTGCACGTCAAACAGATGTTTTCAGAGAACTATCCACCATGACTCCAAGAGCTCTTTCCTGAGTGGAAACAGCTAATTTAGACTCTGTTATTTTGTATGTATAGTTGGGTTTATGTTTTCCAGTGTGTATGACTTTGCATTTATCAACATTGAATTTCATCGGCCATTTTGTTGCCCAGTCACCCTGTTTTGTGAGATCCCTTTGAAACTCTTCACAGTCAGTTTTGGATTTAACTATCTTGAGTAGTTTTGTATCATCCGCAAACTTCACAATCTCCCTGTTTACCCCCCTTTCCAGATCATTTATTAATACGTTGAACAGTATTGGTCCCAGTATAGCTCCCTAGGGTACCCCACTATTTACCTCCCTCCCCTGTAAAAATTGACTATTTATTCCTACCCTTTGTTTCCTGTCTTTAAACCAGTTACTGATCCATTACAGGACCTTCCCTCTGATCCCATGACTGCCTACTTTGCTTACAGTCATGGTGAGGGGCCTTGTGAAAGGCTTTGGTGAGGGGCCTTGTCAAAGGCTTTCTGAAAGTAAAAGTACCCTAGATCCCATGGATCACTCTTGTCCACATGTTTGCTGATTTAAGTGATTGGCTACATACCATAGTGAGTAGTTCTGCAGTTGCATATTTGAGTTTCTTCAGAGCTCTCAAGTGAATACCGTCTGGTATTGGTGACTTATTACTGTTTAATTCATGAATTTGTTCCAGTTTGTCTATTGTTCTGATCACATCACACACACCTCTTGAGACCTTCTACTGACTCCCCCTCTGCTCTCACACTACATTCAAGCCTCTTGTCACTGCCTTCAAAGCCCTTCATAGTTCTATTCCTGCTTATCTGTCCATCTCATTTCACCTCTTAGCTTTGCATTTGATGCCAGTTTTGAACAGTCATTTGTCAGCATCTTCCTTCCATACTGCATTGTAGCATGCAACACTCTTCCTGAGCTCATCCACAGTCTATAACCTTGCCTTGTTTCAGTCCTCTCTGAAAGATCACTTCTGCGCTGCAGCCTATGGGAAATCTAGCTAATACTGTCATATATATTTAAATATTTATTTTGCCAAGATGCAGTCAAGTAGCACCATGACCATTGTACTTGCATATTGTCCTAACCTCTGCCATGTGTGCCCTTACGTTGTTATCTCTTCAGTAAGTGTGGGCCAGCTGCCCTCACTGTATGGAAAGTACCCAATACACCGGGAGCTACACAAAATTAATCAAATCAGCTTGAGCATCTGGCCCTTAAATATATCCTCCTTTGAACAAAGTGTAATTTTAACATCTTTTCATTGATTTCAACAAAATTACAGAATTCAGAGATGGGAAATGTATATTGACTGATCTATCCCATCCACCTGGTAGTGCCAGATTGTGGAGTACACTATGGGGAACAAGGACTTGTCTGATCTCATGTTAAATATAACAAGTGGTGCATTCTCCCTGTGTGTTCTTCTAGAGTGGGGAATACTTTCCCCTCAGGCTTCCTTTAGTCATAGTTGTTTTGGGCATGCTTACAAGGCTTTTTGTAAATAGTAAAACTATGATCTATTCATTCATAAATGATATGCTAAAACTGGTACAGAACCGAAGTAAGTTCCCTGAAGAACCAGTCGTATGTTAACTTTCTGAATCTGGCCCATGTTGTGTTTTTTTCCCTCATTAGTAAGGCTACGTTCATGTCACGGAATCTGTGACTTCCAGAGACCTCCATGACATTTTCTGCTTCAGCCCCTGGGGCCATGGGACTGGAGCTGACAACCAGCAGGGCCCCGGCAGGGTTCCAGCGACCGCAACAGCCTCCTCAGGGAGCCCTGCTGCAGGGTTCCAGGGACGGGCGACAGCCTCACAAGGCTGGGGGAGAACAAATCCCACAGCTCCCAGTCACCACGGTGGCAGAAGAAACCATGGAGCTGCAGCAGCAAAAGTCACAGACAAGTCACGGCTTCTGTGAATTTTTGTTTATTGCCCAAGACCTGCCCATGACTTTCACTAAAAATAACCATGACAAAATCTTAGCCTTACTAATTTATAGTCTCCCACAAGGTGCAAACTCTTGCAAACTGATTACATGTTCAACTAACATGAGAAAGGAATTCTGCTTATTGCTGCATTTTCCAGAGGCAGTGACGTGAGTGTCTAATAATTTTTTCAGTGAAATAGTAAGAATGCACACCCCAGATTTTTGGTTAGGGGTGCTGGCAGTACAGTAGTATCTTGTGCTTCTGAAAAAGAAATAATACACAATTGGTTCAATACCAATAAGTTGGTAAAGAAATTTAATACCACTAAACTAAATAAGGGAAGCAGATGATGACACAGCTAGACCCCCACCTTTGAGATGGAATTGGGGAGGGGCTCAGCAGATGTGACTGACCTTCACCAGTGATTCCTCAGCCATTAATTTAAATGTTAGTGTGCTTCTGGACTCAGTGCACAAAGCCCTAGAGCACAGAAAGCCATATTTGAATCTACAACTTAATGAGGATTTAACCAAGTAAAGACAGTGGCTGGTTTATATGAACATGCAATAGCTAGATAGTCTAATTTACCCCATTTGGAACTGCCATATTATTGTGGAACATAGCAGACTTATCCTACCTTACATACAGAATACAGACACCTTCAGAAATAATTTTACCACTGTGACTAACCCCAAGTTACCAAATTTATTTTCCTTTTTAAAATAAGCAACATTAATCTGCATGTGGTTGTTTTTGAAGTAACTCTTCTGCAGCTGTATTACATTCATATTTTAGAGTGATTCAGGAAGCTAGGCTTTATCCCTAGGTTTTTTTTTAAGAATATCTTGATTTATTATGACACTGCTCTAAAAATGCCAGTTGTTGAAAAATACACAAAAATAGGAGGTGAAAGGTTTGATCTGCTGTGCTCATGGCAAGTTCCACAGGTTGACTGTGAGTTTTGTGATGAAGTACTTACTTGTGTTCATTTGAAACCTACGGCCTATTCATTTAATTGGGTGACCTGTGGTTCTTGTGTTAGTGAAGGGGTAAATAATAGTACATATACAGCATCTTTAGTAGATAGGGGTTGACAAAGAAATAATGAAACAGGCACAAAGGAGAACACAATAAAGACATGGATCTTTGAAGAATCGCTGGCAGGCTTTGCTGTTGGAAGAGCTGAATAATGAAGTAAAATGTTTTGCCGATTTTTGCAAATATAGTAAAAAGCCAGACAGATTTTGCTTTTCTTATAAACTATCTCACTCTGTTCCTCCAACTGACACGTTGAAAGAGAGAGATGGACTGAACGTGTAACATTCCCCCTAATATAATGCATGGTTGTCATGAACCTGAAAGGATTTCCCATCCCTGGGTCTGATCCTCCCATTGTATGATAGGAGCAATTCCCATAGACTTCAATGGAAATTACTCATCACTTGCATTTCACCCCTACAGCCAGACTTTTCAAGTGCTCCCACAATTAGGAACAGATTCTCAAAAGTGTATATTATCCGGCAGCTTCGACTGTGACATGTATGGCCAGATAGAATTCCACACCCAGTGTGCTGAGCCCCTTTGAACATCTAGCCCCTAATGCAGGGGTAGGCAACCTATGGCATGCATGCCAAAGGCAGCATGCGAGGTGATCTTCAGTGGCACTCACGCTGCCCAGGTCCTGGCCACTAGTCCCAGGGGCTCTGCTGCCAGCCAGGATTCCATCGGCCACCCCCGCTTAGCCCGCTGCCAGCCCTGGATCACAGCCACCGGTCCCAGGGGCTCCCCTGCTGGCCTGGGGTACTTGCCACCGGTCCACTGCCAGCCGGGGTTCCATCTGCAGGCTCCCTTAGCCCGCTGCCAGGCCCAGGTCCCAGCCACCAGTCCAGGAGACTCCGCTGCTGGCCTGGGGTACCAGCCGCCAGCCCCCTGCCAGCCGGGGTTCTGGC
Organism: Lepidochelys kempii; assembly: GCF_965140285.1. Taxonomy (NCBI): domain Eukaryota; kingdom Metazoa; phylum Chordata; order Testudines; family Cheloniidae; genus Lepidochelys; species Lepidochelys kempii. The sequence goes on from NC_136380.1 coordinate 22,473,870, forward strand.
CATTGGCCCCGCTCAACCTGCTACTGGCCCCGGGTCCCGGCCACCGGTCCGGGAGCCTCTGCTGCCGGCCTGAGGTCCTGGCTGCTGGCCCAGGGCTCTGCTCCTGGCCTCGGCCTGGGGCTCTGCAGCTGACCCCAGCTGTGGCCCTCTGGTCCCAGCCTTGGGCAGTGAGGGGTGCAGAAAGGGTCAAGAGGGGGCCTGGAGAAGATGGATTCTTATTATGGGCACACAAAACTTTAAATTAGAGTGAATAAATGAGGACTCGGCACATCACTTCTGAAAGGTTGCCAACCCCTGCCCTAATGTATATTTTCCCATTTGCAAATAAGGGTAAATTCACCAGTGCAGAGGACTGGCATTAAGCCTATGCACCAGTTCAGTCCTATTAAAGCCCTATTAGGTTTTGTGCAGGCCCACTGCATAGGTATGAATTTCATCCTACCTGGGCCTTATCATGCATAACAGGTCTGGTCCTGCATCTTTGAAGTCAATAGGCATTTTCTATTTCAGTGGGTGCTAGATGGAGCCCAGTGTTTCTAAACCAAGATTTATAAAATCTTAAAGCTAGACAGACTGTTTTGAGTAACAATCCATGAAAGAAAGAATGCAGCATTTTGTTTTGTAAGTAAAAGAGAACAGCTAATAAAAGTTATTTTCCTTCAACTGAAGATTTTTCCTGAGATATAAAAGTCTGTCTCATCACTGTAGCAAGATGCTATTTTGATAGAATTAATTTTAAATAAGCTCCCAGCCTTTCATAGTTCAGTGCATTAATTACTTCCACTCAACACAAACACAAGATGACGCTTTTTATACACAGGGCTGTGGGGATGCCATAGCTGTGGAAATGCATATAGCACAGTTTTAAGACATACTGTATAATCTGGGCTCTTCATGTTACGTACACACAGTTACAAAAACACACTCAGAGGCTGTATGTTGAAATGCTAGAGAAGGATATAAACCTGGAGGAAAGAGATATATATAATTGAGTTTCTTTTGTTCCTTCAGCATTAGACTGAAGAGAGAAAAAACAAAAAATATAGCTGCTAAGCCAAGAATGTCACTTACCAGTAGCAATGGGCTACTGCTGCCTGAATTATTTGAGCTCTGTTCAGTTCATCTACACTAAGAATTACAAAAATACCAACACAATTATATTTAACTCTTTTAAAAAATAAAAAAAGATTAGTTCAGCATGAAACACATTTTTAAAAAGTTAATGGGAAAATTTCTATTTTTCAAACGCTTGCCTTGTTCATTAGATCAGATAATTATCCAGGGCCTCTTTAGGATTTAACTCAGTGCAATTCCATAGAACAATCCCTTTTCTATCGATTTCCAATCTGAGCAAGCAAGAAGCTAGATGCTATGGAAAAGGGACAGAATCCTCTCTGAAATACATGGCTGTAAATCTGGGGCAACTCCACTGACTTTTATAGAATTACACCATACTTACACTAGTGCAACTGAGAGCAGAATTTGGACTTATATGCACTCATGCTTTTCTTCAACTTTATTTCATTCTTAGCCTCAGGGAGCAGAGCAGCTGAGAAGAAGGACTACATCCCAAACAGAAGGTTTTCAGATTTCAAGGCTAACATTTAAGAAATGTAGTGTTCTGTAGGTTAACCATATGGGAAATGTAACTAGCAAATCCTCACCAATCACAGAATCATAGAACTGGAAGGGACCTCGAGAGCAGCACTAAGTATTATCTAGACCATTCCTGACAGGTGTTTGTCCAACCTGCTCTTAAAAATCCCCCAATGATGGAGATTCCACAATCTCCCTTGGCAATTTATTCCAGTGCTTAATTACCCTGACAGTTAGGAAGTTTTTCCTAATGTCCAACCTAAACCGCCCTTGCTGCAATTTAAGCCCACTGCTTCTTGTCCTATCCTCAGAAGTTAAGAAGAACAGTTTTTCTCCCTCTTCCTTGTAACAACCTTTTACATACTTGAAAGGGGTTATCATGTCCCCTCTCAGTCTTCTCTTCTCCAGACTAAACAAACCCAATTTTTTCAATCTTCCCTCATAGCTCATGTTTTCTAGACCTTTATTCATTTTTGTTGCTCTTCTCTGGACTTTCTCCAATTTGTCCACACCTTTCCTGAAATGTGGTGCCCAGAACTGGACACAATACTCCAGTTGAGGCCTAATCAGTTCCGAGTAGAGGGGAATAATTACTTCTCGTGCCTTGGTTACAATAAATACTCCTACTAATACATCCCAGAACGATGTTAGCTTTTTTTGCAACAGTGTTACACTGTTGACTCATATCACCCTCTTATTTATTGTTTGTTTTTAATCAAATGTATTTAAGTAGCATTTATTTTTAAAAATGTAAAATTGTACTGACATCTCTGAAGACCATCACAGGCTCCTTGGAGAGTAAGAACATAAGAACAGCCATAGTGGGTCAGACCAAAGGTCCATCTAGCCCATATAGGTAACATCAATATTTTCTGTTAAAACACAAATAAATCAATTCCTACGCTAGTATATTTAAGGTGCCTCGGTGTGATCATGTAAAAAGGTTCTTTTATAGATTCATTAGTTTAAGGCCTGAAGAGACCTAGTGATCTTCTAATCTGACCTCCTGCATAAAACACAGGCCATAGAATTTCACTCAGTTTCCCATAGCTCAATAACTTGTGTTAAGCTAAAGCCTAGCTTCCAGAAAGGCATCCCGTCTTGATCTGAAATCTGAAATGTCAAGAGATGGAGAATCCAGCATTTCCTTTGGTAGTTTGTTCTAGTGGTTAATCATCCTCACTATTAAAAAAAAATGCCATATTTCAAAATTGAATGTCTGGCTTTAACGGTCAGCTGTTGGTTTTTGCGGTGCCTTTCTCCATTAGTTTAGAGAACCCATTAGTATCTGATATTTTCTCCCCATGAAGGTACTTAGGCCTGGTAATCAAATCACCTCTCAGTCTACTATTTTGCTCCTCAAAAATGCCTGGAACTGCTTTACAGCTCTTAAAAGATGAAATGTTAGGACAGAGAGTTAGGTAATGGCTAGCCATTAAGAGAATGTCTACACAGCTCATGGCAGTGCGTCTCCCAGCCTGGGTTGACAGACTTGGGGTAGTAGGGCTCATGCTAGAGCTCTAAAAACAGCTGGGTAGACAGCACTTTGAAGTTGTGCCCCAGGCTGCACTTGGTTCTGAAGTCTACGGAGCGTCTGAGCTCTAGCCAGAGCTGCAGCTTCAAAGGGCTATGCATACAGCTATTTCTAGCGTGCTAGTGTAACCCTCCCAAGCCTGAGTCTTTTGATCCAGGCTGGGGGACTCACGGCTACGGCCTGTTTACATGTACCCAAGGTGACTGCTCGGCGGTGGGATGGGGAGAGGGAGTAAGGATACTCTTCCGCTCCACTCCTGTGTAAGGGCTGGCCAAACTGCAGCCTTGCGCTGAGGGGAGCACAGACCCTTCTACTGAGATGCTCCTCAACCTGGGCAGAAAAAGGGGCTCAGAACAGGTGCAATAATGGCTTCATCTCCTTCCCTATCCCCAGTAAATCTGGCCAGCCAGGCAGTGGGGTGTACTCTGCACCCCTTTAAAAGGGTGTGGAAGATTACACCTTCTGTGTGCCCCTTGGAGCACTACAACTCCACACCACCACTTTGAGTTAATTCCTATTAGCACAATCTAGCCCTAAATAAACAAGTACTTTGGCACGTCACGCGAAGATGTACCTGGGCTAGTATGAAACATCTTTCCTCACTCAGTTATTACATTTATATAAACACACACCCACTGACTTCTCAAATTAATTTTCAAGATGAGCCACCTATGCTTTTCACAAATCCTATGCTTTTCATCAATGTCAGGACTTACTCCGGCAGGTAGGAAAAATCCTATAGAATAGAGCAAACCGGAGCTCTACTGCTCATTTCTCACCTGCAAACTGCCCAGGTAATCATATGAACATCTGACTACTAGGAAGCCCACCAGAGATGCACACGTTCAACACAATGCTAGTCTCAGATCTGTAGCTCACGGAAACAGCTTTGCATACACGAGTCTATCTGATAGTTGCTTTTACCCGGTATATTTTGACAATTACCTTTCTAGCATGTGGGAGTTGGGGGAGTCATTACCAGATGCTGGTAAGGTAACTTCACAAATATACTACGTAATATCAAAAACACCTCCTTACATACGGTTCTATTAACCAACACCTAAGTCATGGAGACATTCAAGCAAGGTTGAGAAGAGTGCAGCTGCTACAACTGGACAAAAAATTTCCAGTAGCACAGTTTTCCATCAGAAATGTTGATTTGACATCAAAACATTTAGTGGGAACATCATTTCATCAACATTTTTGACAAAAAAATATTGAAGTGCTTCGTTTCAACAGTGCCTTATTTCGACTTTATCATTACAACTTTTAGGTCAATCTATAACCTAATTGAATATAGTGGAATAGAATAGTCGTATATATTACTATATTGTGAACATCAAAATGAAGTTCTAAGGTAATTTCAATATTTCCAAAATCAAATATTTTGGTAAATTTTGTGTAATAGGAAATTACAAAATTTCAGCTTTTTATTTCGTTGTGTGATGAAAGGCAATTTCAAAATGTTGGAATTCCCTGCAGAATGGAAATTCTGATTTGTGACCAGCCTGAACTGGAATGGGGTGTCCGCTCCCCTCAAGAGAGCAAAGTCAACACAGTACAGCTGATGGAATGAGTGGGCCAACTGCTTAGGGTGCACCCACGTCATTCCCATTCCTAACCAAAGGCCTTGGGAACTAGTAGCAGCCTGTTTCATCTAGCTCTGTGAGCAACAGTAGCTGCTTTTAGGTCACCATGAGCAAAAATGGGAATGTCCTTACCCCATCGCACAGCCCCAGTAAGTAGGTTGCAGCAGTGGCTGAGCTATCCATTCAGCTATTTCAGATTGCAGGCCTCACTCACCTCCAGCCTGTCAACCTCTTCCTGCACCTACAGCCTCCTCTGCAGTTGTGTATAGAAATACTCTGTACTTTGGTAACTAGGGAAAGTGGAAGCTGTGAGTGAGATTCTTCTGCCTTGTCTTCCCGCTAACCCTTGCGCCACAGAACTGAAATCACCGCATCATTTTAAAAGTTCTGACCATTGCCGATCCTCTTGAAAGCAACTCGACATTCACAATGATGAGCACTTAAACTTTTACTTTCTCTGTACAAACACAGTTTTACAAAGTGACTGCGGGAGTCCCAATTAATAACACACAAAGGCAGTTGAATAGATTATGCAGAACATATATAACAAGATAAACAGATTACCAGGATGCTTCCAAAGTAAAAAAAGCAGAAATAACTGAAGTTCTCACTCCATAAACCCTGAATTAGCTATATCCGTGGTGAGTGCCTGTAACCTTCAGCACTACGCTTTGCTAATTACCTCAACGCTCACTCAGTGAGTGGTGAAATTTAATGGCTCCACCAAAGCACATCCAATCAATCCTCAATCTTCCATAGAAAAAATATACCCAACAAAATAGAACTTGAGACTATTTTGTTTTGGACAACTGGAGTCAAATTAAATTACACATGAATGAACACAAAGGCTTACAGACATAGCCTGGTATAACAACTTTTTAAGCAAGAGAAGGATTAATCACACATAATAATTAACATTCCAAGCAATTAATCCAACAACTTCATAAAATCCATTAGCCAGACTCATTAGCTCTTTTCTGTTTTAAAAGTTAATCAAAGTCCACCTAAGAAAAAATTGGAAAGGATAAAGCCCTTTTGATTATGGCTCCAGTTTGTGCCTTGCTTTTCTTAAAATATTTATTTCACTTTTCAAGTAAAGTAATACTTGGAGCTAATGGGAGAAAGAATGAACAATAACTGATGTTCAATATTACTCAAGAGCAGAACTTGGCAAAAAGTCCAGAGCAGCTACAACATGTTATTTTACTGAAAACACAAAAATTCAAACCCATTTTTGTTCTTTTGCCCAAATGCCCAATCCCCGTGTCAGATTTAATATCCTGTTGGTTTGTCTCTCCCAGAACACTTTCATCCATTTCTCCCCATACCTTCTGTGCAGGGAATTTCTTTCCCTATTCTGATTGCCTCTCTCTATTTTTGTCTCTCTGGAAAACTCGTTTCTTCTGTGAGGCTGACAATAAATCAGTTATTTTCAGTATTTTTAACTTGCTCCATTTTGCAAATTTTATATATTTAAAATAAAAAACCCTTTTGTTTTCTGATCATAACTTTATTTAAAGTACAGTGCCATACTCAGTACATTAATCAACATTGGCATCATCAATATTTATCTTGAAACCTACTACCTTCACTGAGCCCTCTTAAGTTGATCGCTTCACTAGCAGAGTCTCTGTCTTTTTACATTTGAACTATATTTCAATATACCACATTTGTCCCAGTTAGATTGTAAATTCTATAGGCTGCCATTTATGATGTCCTATTTATTGCTTAATGTATTATCTCTATTGTGGTAGCACCTAAGGACTTAAAACAAGGATTGGAACCCCACTGGCACAAAAAAAATAGTCTCTGCTCCGATGAACTTGCAATCTAACATCTGGACAACAGGTAATAGGTGAATAAACAGACAGAGAGGGAGAGAAATGGGGGGACAAAGAAGCAGTAGAAATAAATAGTCATTATTTGCATTATTTTGTATTCTCAGTGTTTCACAGCTATTATTTTCATGCTTTTAAATCTTCCTTTCAGCCTCCTACAAAATGGAAATTAAGCTTTCAAACTTTTCATTCCCTGCCAAACATTATAACCCATATTATATTCACAGGTTTCAAAGTATCTTCCAAGTTCTTACCACCAGTATGTAAGTCTGACAGCATGGGGTAACTAAAATACACACTGCAACCTCTAATGATGGCAGACAGACCTACTAACAGACTAGTGGGCGCTTACGAGCAAAAAGATCCAATATATAGTTCAAGCATTGTAACTTGTTTTCCATAATTGTGATGGAAAAAATAATCAAAGGCACCCTGAACGCAAAACGACGGAAAAAAACATAACTTACAATGAGGCAAAACCATTAAAGCTCTTCTCCATACTGAAAAGGAGTACTTGTGGCACCTTAGAGACTAACCAATTTATTTGAGCATAAGCTGAAGTGAGCTGTAGCTCACGAAAACTTATGCTCAAATAAATTGGTTAGTCTCTAAGGTGCCACAAGTACTCCTTTTCTTTTTGTGAATACAGACTAACACGGCTGTTACTCTGAAACTTCTCCATACTGTCTACTCACTGGTTAAGGAATATCTACAAGCCTACACCATAATAAACTCACTACTACTATTGAGTCTCATGTTTTTAATACTGTAAAGAAAGTATTTTAGAAATGTTTGGTATTGTCAGCCCTACAATGAAAACAACTTAAAACACCCCACAAAACAGGATTCCATTCAAGCTCTTCACTACTGTTGATCTGTACATTTCAGAAAGCCTTTTCCTCAGAACATTGGTATGATAGCTTTTCAATGTCCATCAGAGAAGTGAGCCTGATCAGGAAAACTGAAGTGCTGTAAAAACAGAAATGATGTAAAGCCTGATGGATACAATCTGAATGTGTGATATTGTTTTATAATGTACTTATTAATATTAACAGTGTATGTTGTTGAACTTTTCATTCGAAGTCTACGTTTAGAACCATGTAACATACTGAGTCTGCCTTAATAACTAAATAAAATCAGAAACTGTTGTGTAGCTATGCAGAAAAAGTACTTTTATTAGTCCACCTTTAAAACTATGGGATCGTTTTGAGTCTGTGAGCTCTTTAGAAAGGTAAAGAATTATCTATTGCCGAGCTGTACATTTGTTTGCAAATCTATTTACATTTCAAACCTTTATATGTGTAAGCTTAACATTTTGTCATTGCATAATTAGATGCAGATGTCCTGCAACAATATTTTATGAGCAAAGAAAAATTGACGTACTGAGGCTTGGTCTACACTACAGAGTAGCAGCCGTGTTAGTTTGTATCCGCAAAAAGAAAAGGAGTACTTGTGGCACCTTAGAGACTAACAAATTTATTGAGCATAAGGTTTTGTGAGCTACAACTCACTTCATCGGATGCATGCAGTGGAAAATTCAGTGGGGAGATTTTATATACACAGAGAACATGAAACAATAGGTACACACTGTAACAAGAGTGATCAGGTAAGGTGAGCTATTACCAGCAGAAGAGCGGGAGGATTAATTTAGGCTTGAATAAAGACTGGGAGTGGATGTGTCATTACACAAAGTAAAACTATTTCCCCATGTTTATTCCCCCCGCCCCCCAACTGTTCCTCATGTGTTCTTGTCAACTGCTGGAAATGGCCCACTTTGATTAACACTACAAAAGGTCTTCCCTCCCCGCCCCCGCTCTCCTGCTGGTAATAACTCCCCTTACCTGATCACTCTTGTTACAGTGTGTATGGTAACACCCATTGTTTCATGTTCTCTGTGTATATAAATCTCCCCACTGTATTTTCCACTGCATGCATCACTATCTGCATGTGAGCTGTAGCTCACGAAAGCTTATGCTCAGATAAATTTGTTAGTCTCTAAGGTGCCACAAGTCCTCCTTTTCTTTTTACTATAGAGTTAGGTTGATGTAAACCAGTTTACGTCAATCTAATTATCTCAACATACACACTACAGCCTTACTCCCGCCAATGTAAGTGCCCTACTACACCAACATAGTAACTCCACCTCCACGAGAGGAACCACAAGATAAAGATGGTATGTCAGTGTTCATGAGACCCTACACAACCTATAGAATTCAGGGTCCCTTGTGTTTCTAGGTAGGGTTGCCAACACTCCAGGATTAGGCTGGAGTCTCCAGAAATTAAAGATTAATCTTTAATTAAAGATTATGTCATGTGATGAAATCTCCAGGAACACATCCAACCAAAATTGGCAACCCTCATATTCTAGGGGACACAGACCAATAAGAAAGTGAGGGTTGACACTTTCATGTACATGAGCAGAATGCAGGTATAGACAAAATCACAGTATAAAAAAGGGTGCTCGGAACAGGAAAATTTAGCTTCCTATGGGAAACTCCAGCTGGAGCCACTCCTGTATTGATGAGCAATCCATGAGAGGGCCAATGGACTCTAACACCATCTAAGAGGATGTGAGTTTGTCTGTAGTTATAACCGGTACATGATACTTATCTTTAGGAATTGTATATGCTGTGACATTTATAACTTTGTTGGTAACTTTAATAAAACTACTAAAAGATAGTGGACCTTGTTCTTGTGATTGTATGTATTAATTGCCTAAGGTTTCATGTGTTCCTATGGGCTCTAGATCCAGAATAAACAGAGATAACTCTGTTGAACTTGAGACTGTAGCTGCCAGAGCTGAACCTGTTGTAGTATAATTAACATTAAAAAGAATAAAACGCTATACATGGAAGGTTATGATATTTGCTTTTGGGCCAGATCCTGCTTCTGTGGAAAAGAATGGCAAAACTTCCACTGACTTCAGTGACAGAATAAGTGGACTTCTTAATGTATGTGTCTATCGCTTTAATACCCATGTACGACTTATAACAGTTAAAGGCCACAGGAAATTACAGATAAAACTACCCCACAAAAGCTTACAAACTGCTAGTTCACAAAAGAATTATCTGGAGACAAGGAAACAGAGAGATGTGAATGACAGCTTCAGAACACTTTTAATCAACCTAAGACAGTGGTATGCTGTCACAGATATTCATTAACTCAACTGGAAAAAACAGGCACATGCAGAGTCCATGGCTGCACTTTGTACACTAGTTTTCCATTTCCAAGTATCGTGGTAACACACAAACCTAGTCAGTCAATTTCATTTGACACAGACTGCCTATCAAAAGTAAATTTACAGCTTAATATACACTTCACAGCCAATGATTCATGGCCTCTGGAATCAATATCTTGGGTATCTGCACAAAATTATACCCAAATATATTTCCACACTACTTGAAATGTTTCAAAAAATCTGTAAATGTTACAAAGTTCTCTTGCCCACATTGAAATTAGCCCTGGAGTGGAGAATTCCAGATGCTCTGCCTGGACCTCTCTCCTCCTTTTAAAATGTAATCTGCACGAACAAATGCAGTATATTTTTCTAGAAACATAAGTAGTAAAATACTAGTAAAATAATAAGACAAAGTAACCAACCTAAACCTTTTTTTTTTGGCTAATATTTCATTGACTGATTTTAATAGCTGCTGCATTTAGGGGGTCCTACAGTAAATTAAGAAAACATTTACAAAATATGACATCACTCATATGAAGATTTAATTTAAGAACTGTCCCAATAACCTGAGATGTACTATAGTGCAATGCTAGTAAGCAAAAAAGATATTCAAAAGTTAGCAGTTACAAGCTGGGGAAGCAACTGCCCCGTGCTATGAACATGGGCCTTGGCCCTGGTGTATTCAGTTGCAGAGTACCATGCACCGGTGTGGACAAGCAGCTGCCATCCTGGGGAATATCTTCCATTCTATGTACTTTAGGCATGGGCCTCTGCAAGAGTCTCTCCAGGTGCAGAGGACATTCCTGGTCAAGGAAAGAAGGGGGTGGAGTGATGGCCAAAGCAGGGCTGTGCCCCATGCAGAGGTCCCCAGGAATTACTGAAATGGGATGCAATTTAAGTCAGCCTGTGAGTGTGACAGAGGCCAAACCTGGCCCTCAGCAGCTCTGTCTCCCGAGCATGTTCCCATACACGCACATTCATAGAGTCCCCTTTTTAAACCCTGAGTCGGAGAGTCAAGAAATATGGGTTATATGCAATATGAAGAGCCCACATTTTTGGTATTGTTTAGTTGGTAAATCAGAGCGTGGGTTTATACACAAGTAAGCCTATTATCTATGAACGTACATGGTAAAGTGTATTTGGAGGGTCAGAGCTAAGTTGATATACAAGGGTGCCTTAACTGAATGTTCAAATTCCCCATGTGGTTGCTCAAAGCACAGGTGAAGCATGCAAAATGGGCACTTAATAAACACCTAAATGATTATTTGCATTCTGCGGTGTTGTATCCAGGCTGGTTCCAGGATATTAGAGGGAGAGAAGGAAGGTGAGGGAATATCTTTTATTGGACCAACTTTTGTTGGTAAAAGAGACTAGCTTTTGAGCTACACGGAGCTCTTCTTCAGGTGTGGGTTCTGAGCATTATTTTATGTTCCAGTCTGAAAAATGGAGAAACTACACTGGCAACACAGTTAAGAAAAGATTTATATCTAAGCAATCCATGCAAACAGCTTTTATTCTAAACTACTATCTTTTATGAGCAAAATATCTCTGGAGCAATTTTTATTGATTTACGAAAGGCTTTTAATATAGTCAATCTTGATTTGTCATCTAAATTACTTGAAGCTGTAACTCCATTATTTCATAGTAGTGATGCCTAAGGAATATGAATTCCTGTGCAGTTAAGCCAATCTCAGACTGAATTCTACATAAAACAGTACAAATTTTCAACTGCATATCTGCATAAAACATCTCCTTTATATTTTCTTACACATTCTTTTAGGTGTAAATTGAGAGTGATTGATAAAGTAAACATGATGCTAAGAGGATGAGTTTGCAAACTGATTACATACCACATAATCACTGTTTTCACTTCTTTACAAATCTAGAATTGCTGAAAAATATTCTGCATAGAGAACACAAGGATGTTGGCTTCAGAAAATACTGCCCATGTGACACCAAAATAAGCAGCTACAAGAGGTTCAGGAGACAGTGTATGCAATGCGAGTATGAGGAACCACTTTATTTACTTATTTTTAATGTGTATGTATTATTATTATGCCAAACATCTCACTGTGACAATTAAGGTAATGGATGCATCTCAGAATACTGCCCAGCTCTGTAAGACGTACGAAATTCTAATATAGGCAAGCAGGATTTTGCTCTATTTATTAGCTTAAATCAGAACCAATCCTTTATTTTTATTGTTATTTGTTTCCAGCAGTACCAACAATATGCAAGGAGGTGAATGTTATTTTAAGCACCCCAGAGTCCTCCATAAGAAGTCATTGTCTTGCACAAATAGAATACAAAGAAAATGCAGCACAAGGAAAAAATGTGTCATGCACACACTCAGAAGGAGGCAACCTCATCCAAGGAGTAATGGGCAGAAGATACTTGGGCTCATGGGGAAAATGGGTGATAGTATGTCTCAGAAGCCTCCTCCTGCTGATACTCCTAATGATGCTATTTCACCTGTCTAAAAAGCTGCTGGCTTCATATGGAAAGCTGCTGTCAATGGGAAATCAGACGAGGGCCCATTCTGGGTCATATCTTCACATGCCAAACTAAGAATACCAAGTATCAGAGGGGTAGCCGTGTTAGTCTGTATCCACAAAAACAACAAGGAGTCCGGTGGCACCTTGAAGACTAACAGATTTATTTGGGCATAAGCAAAAACCCCACTTCAGATGCATGGAGTGAAAATTACAGATACAAGCATAAATATATCTTGGCACATGAAGAGAAGAGAGTTACCTTACAAGTGGAGAACCAATGTTGAAGGTCAATTTAGTGAGGCTGGATGTAGTCCACTCCCAATAATTGATGAAGAGGTGTCAATATCAAGTGAGGGAAAGTTGCTTCTGTAGTGAGCCAGCCACTCCCAGTCACTATTCAAGCCCAAATTGATGGTGCTAAGTTTGCAAATGAATTGTAGCTCAACAGTTTTTCTTTGAAGTCTGTTTTTGACATTTTTGTTGACGGATGGCTACTTTTAAATCGGTTATTGAATGTCCAGGGAGATTGAAGTGTTCTCCTACTGGCTTTTGTATGTTACCATTCCTGATATCTGATCTGTGTCCATTTATCCTTTTATGTAGAGACTGTCCAGCTTGGCCAATGTACATGGCAGAGGGGCATTGCTGGCACATGATGGCATATATCACATTAGTAGATGTGCAGGTGAACGAGCAGGTCATAAATATAAAGGGAAGGGTAACCACCTTTCTGTATACAGAACTATAAAATCCCTCCTGGCCAGAGGCAAAACCCTTTCACCTGTAAAGGGTTAAGAAGCTAGGATAACCTCGCTCGCACCTGACCAAAATGACCAATGAGGAGACAAGTTACTTTCAAAGCTGGAGGGAAGGGGGGAACAAAGGGTCTGTCTGTCTGTGTGATGCTTTTGCTGGGACCAGGTCAGGAATGCTCTTCAGAACTTCTGTTAAGTTAGTAAGTAATCTAGCTAGAAATGTGTTAGATTTCCTTTTGTTTAAATGGCTGGTAAATAAGCTGTGCTGAATGGAATGTATATTCCTGTTTTTGTGTCTTTTTGTAACTTAAGGTTTTGCCTACAGGGATTCTCTGTGTTTTGAATCTGATTACCCTGTAAGGTATTTACCATCCTGACTTTACAGAGATGATTCTTTTACTTTTTCTTTAATTAAAATTCTTCTTCTAAGATCCTGATTGCTTTTTCATTGTTCTTAAGATCCAAGGGTTTGGGTCTGTGTTCACCCATGCAAATTGGTGAGGATCTTTATCAAGTCTTCCCCAGAAAAGGGAGTGTAGGACTTGGGGGGATATTTTGGGGGGAAGACGTCTCCAGGTGGGCTCTTTCCCTGTTCTTTGTTTAACACGCTTGATGGTGGCAGCATAGGGTTCAAGGACAAGGCAAAGTTTGTACCTTGAGGAAGTTTTTAACCTAAGCTGGTAAGAATAAGATTAGGGGGGTTGTCATGCAGGTCCCCACATCTGTACCCTAGAGTTCAGAGTAGGGAAGGAACCTTGACAGAGCCCATGATGGTGTGGCTGGTGTGGTTGGGTCCTGTGATGGTACCGCTAGAGTAGATATAGAGACAGAAGGCAATGGGTTTTTTTTGCAGCGATTGGTTCCTGGGTTAGTGTTTCTGTGGTGTGGTGCGTAGTTGCTGGTGAGTATTTGCTTCAAGTTGCGGGCTGTCTGTAAGCAAGGACTGGCCTGCCTCTCAAGGCTTGCGAGAGTGGGGGATCGTTTTCCATGATAGGTTGTAGATCACTGATGATACGCTGGAGAAGTTTTAGCTGGGGGCTGTATGTGATGGCCAGTGGTAAGTTTCATTTGGAGGCAAAGCCATCAGCATGGGAAGTAGGGGTACGGTAGGTTTTATGCAGGGTCCCAGCTGCCTGCTGCACATGTGGGGTCCCAGCTGCCGGACCCCTCTGGCCTGCTGGTGGGGGGGGTGGATGGGTGTCCCAGCTGCCAGCCCCGCTCCCAGCCATGCATGCGGTGTTCCGCATTACAGCCGCTGGCCCCATGCCAGGGGTCCCAGCTGCTGGCCCCCGTCCCAGCAGCGCACGCAGGGTCCCAGCTGCACTGCTCCCAGCCCCATACATGGGGTCCCGACTGCTGACCCCACTCCCGGCCGTGCACGCAGGGTCCTGGCTGCCGATCCCACATGCAAGGCTCTGCTACTCGCCCCACGCCTGCCCCCAGCCTCGGCCCCCTTATCCCTGTCTGCCCCCCTCCTGGAGACATGGCCCTACTCCCAGCCTCAGCTTGAGGGGGAAGGGAGGCAGGAGGTAAAAGGTTGGGGGATAGTTCTGCCGGCTTTCAGCATCCCCACTATAAAAAGCATTCCAGTGCCACTGGGCAAAGTGGGGCTGGGTGGTGCTCCTCCTGCCCCCCTCCCGTGGGGGTTGGCTCAGGTCCTACTGTGCCCCCCTCAGCCATTCCTCCAAGCCCCACTGGAGGGGCGTTCCCACAGTTTGGGGACCACTGTAGTAGCATGTGGCATGCATACATGTGACATGAAAGGCATGTCACACACCTGTTTTTCAGTTGTATGCTACCAGCTAGAACAGCACAGCTGAAAAGCAGGTCTTTTCTTCTCTTGCCATATGCTCCAAAATCTGGAAAACCTTTGGTGACATTAAGTGCCACTTGACTGAGGCTGCTGCGTGGGATATGCACAATCACAAGTGTTTTCATGGGACATTCTTTGAAAATACTTGCTGGGACCAGAGATGGTTAAGTTATTCACTGTCAATAATTTCTTTAAAGAATTTAGCCCTATTCTCAAGTTGCTAGAGAACAGACTTAGATTTTTTACTGAATAATTTGTTAATTGTGTCTACGGATTTCATCCTGTGGGCTATGTACATACTGCTAGCCTTATAATTCACAATACATCTGCTATTCATGGTGTGCATGCGGCTGTTCACAAGAGTCACATGGTATTCTCTCAGCTCTACAACACGATTCCAGAACATTTTAGACCAGAAAACTCATATGTTTAAGGCCAGAAAAGACCATTATCATGACCTAGTCTGACCTCTTGCATAACGTGGGCCATTCAATGATGAATATCCAATAGCCAACAAGAGACAGCCTTGTTTACATACAAATCTGGGTATTCATATGAAGAAAGCCATTCCCCAAACTTCATGTGAATACAAACTTTTGCATAAATGTTCATGCATTAAAAATACAAATTAAAAGGACATGATCATAATTAAACCAAACAGCTGTTCAAAATCAGGAGGAGTTTTCATAAACCAGTTTTGAAATATTCACTTAGCTCTACTTAAGGCAATCCACCATCAAAAAATGTTTGGATTATCAACTGTGACCAGCACAAAGTTAGATACAAGCTAACATTTTTAAAATGCCTAAGTAATTTGGAAGTCTAAATCACAAAGAAAGCCATTGAAATGCTGGCTCCTAAGTACTTAAATCACTTATGAAAAATGGGATTTCGATATTTTGAAAAAATGTCCTGTAGATTAAATAGAGTCCCATTTAAGACTTAAGGACAAATTCACCCTTGACATTTTGCATACAATTATTATATTTGAACAGCTCTCTGACATAAAGTAGCCAGGTGGTAACCAGTAAGTAAGGTTGTGTAACATTCATGTGGAATGGATAGATGAAGCAAATAAGCATTCTCCACCAGGTACTTGTTGAACCCTGGTGGAAAATGTCCAAATTATCATCTACTCACCATATGGTTAGCAAAGCACAAACAACCAACAATCTAATATGTCTTCTGGGTACAGACAACATGGTCTTTCAGTGTTGTAATAATAATAATATGTTACAGCATTTAAGTTGTCAGCATTTGGGAACTTAATTTGATAGTTTGCAATCTACCACAGTCTGACCGTAACCTGGCAGGTAGTACTGAAAATGGGAGATTCCAAATTTTACAGTGGAACACATGGACTGCTTCTAACCCTAGAAGATCCCAAGATACCGGACTTCAAAAACAATCACACCATTAGGCTAAGTTTCCTATCTGACAAAGTTCTAGATGAATGGGAATCAAAGAAGCTTGGCAAGATATTTTATTCATATATGTAAAAAAATCTGAAATGACAGGAAATATCTCAGAGCCCATACCAGCTGACTCAGGCTCACGGTAGGGGGGTAAAAATAGCAGTTCCCACTCAGGCTGGAGTCTGGGCTCTGCGGCCCAGCAACTGGGGAGGGTCTCAGATCACAGCCTCCAGTCCAAGTAGGAATATTTACACTACAGTTTTTAGCCTTACAGCACAAGCCCAAGTCAGTTGACCCAATCTCTGAGACTCACTGCTGCGGGGTGGGGATGGGAATTTTGGCAGTGTAGATGTACCTTTAGAGAATTTTTTTTTCCTTTTTGAAGAAAGTGTGTTACACACAGCACACAAGACAGTGGGCTGTGGTTTAAAGGTTTTACAGGCAATTATCTGGGACCTTCACGACTCATCTAAGAAATAGCTTTATTTGTAGGACTTTATTTTTCAGTGTGGGATCTATGAGGCCTGAGAAGCTCAAGAGCAGTGCTTGAGTCCTCAAAAAACAAAGTGTCATAATGAACTTCTGGTACTTCCAGTCCTGGCAATACCTGAATGTTGTTGTCACTTCTCAAAAAAAATGCTGGAATGGCACTCTGGAGCATTCCACCATTACTCAAGTCCCGCTTAAGTGTAGTTTAAATTTTTAGTCAAGTGTAAATCCCTATTTGAGATTGAGAACAGTATGTTTCTTAGATGCTTTTTGCATCTTCCTGCATTCCTGTGAATCTTCCTGGTGGATTGCCAGAAATCTTCACACACACAAGCTGAACTGGCCTGTATTTCATTTAAAGTCAAAATTGGTTGCGACTTAAGTTTTATGATTTAGGACATTTGCGCAGTGTTGTCAACTCTTGCAATTTTATCATGAGTCTCATGATATTGAGACTCATAGAATCGAAGGACTAGAAGGGACCTCAAGAGGCCACCTAGTCCAGTCCCCTGCACTCATGGAAGGACTAAGTATCATATAGAATCATCTCAGCTTTCAATAAAAAAAATAAAATAAAAAGCAAGTTTCTAGCCCACATGCTTGCAGAGAAGAGTGAAAAACCTGACCAAGAACCTGAAAGGTTCTGAAACCAGCAGACCAACAAAAGAACCCAAAATGTATTTGGGTGGGAAAAACAACTTATGATTTTTAAGCCAGTCTCATAATTTCTGGAGCCTGACTCACAATTTATGAATGCTAATGGTTGGCAATAATGTTTGCGTAAAAGCAGGATCTTTGGTCCTTAGGAACACACTCAGCTCTGCAAACTGACTTCTCCATTTGTAACATCCCAATGTTGCTGCTGTGGAAATGGTTGTGATGCAAGAAAAGATATGGACTTCAGGAAAACAATCAGCTGAGATCCTGAGGTTTTTAAGCACAGCTCTTTTGTAATAAAGAAGAAAAAATGACTCAGGCAAGAATGACAGGTTTCAGAGTAGCAGCTGTGTTAGTCTGTATTCGCAAAAAGAATAGGAGTACTAGTGGCACCTTAGAGACTAACAAATTTATTAGAGCATAAGCTTTCGTGAGCTACAGCTCACTTCATTGGATGCATAGAATGGAACATATAGTAAGATATAGATATACACACACACACAGATAAGTTGGAAGTTACCATACAAACTGTGAGAGGCTAATTAATTAAGTTGAACTATTATCAGCAGGAGAAAAAAAAACTTTTGTAGTGATAATCAATCTTTTGTAGTGATACACAATCCAGATTGATTATCACTACAAAAGTTTTTTTTCTCCTGCTGATAATAGTTCATCTTAACTAATTAGCCTCTCACAGTTTGTATGGTAACTTCCAAATGTGTGTGTGTGTGTCTGTGTGTCTTGTCTGTCTTACTATATGTTCCATTCTATGCATCCGATGAAGTGGGCTGTAGCCCATGAAAGCTTATGCTCTGATAAATTTGTTAGTCGCTAAGGTGCCACAAGTATGCCTGTTCTTTTTTTAGGCAAGAATGTATTTTAATAGAATTTTCCCTAAAGCCAGAGCTATTATTGACTCTCCAAAGGCTGATCCAAAGTCCACTGAAGTTTTTCTGGCTTTGGATCAGACCCTAGATGACTGGCATTCATGGGCATCTCTTCATTTTGATATACAGACTGGCATTTTACAGCGCAGATTTTCCTAATTTATTTCTTATTTTTTCCACCGATGACATTTAACCTTTTCAGAGAGCTAAAGGAAAATAGTTCAACATGTAGAAAGAAAAAAAAATTAAAACAAACAGTAATGCATTAAAAATTACATATAAAATCTTTTTTCTTCTTATAGCAACAAAATAATATGTAAACCACTGCCTCAAGTTACATAATTTTGGAGTATGAAGAAGACAGACTTTGGACAATACTTATTGCTAGCCATGTGTCCAGGAGTTTATCATTATGATCAATTAGGAAGTAGGATAGGGGTTCTCAAACTGGGGGTCAGGACCCCTCAGTGGGTCACGAGGTTGTTACATGGGGTGTCGCGAGCTGTCAGCCTCCTCCCCAAACCCTGCTTTTCCTCCAGCATTTATGATGGTGTTAAATATATAAAAGTGTTTTTAATTTATATGGGGGGGGGTCGCACTCAGAGGCTTGCTATGTGAAAAGGGTCACCAGTACAAAAGTAGGATCACAAATGCTATGATGAGGTGGAAATTTATAAAGAATTTCCACTGAAGCTCTAAAGATCTTACATTGGATATTTTCCACCTGCTTCTTTCCTGTTCTTGGGCTCAGCTGCTCAATGTTTTTCACTCCTACTGTTGATCACATCATTATGGATTAATATTGAAACTACAGTGGTTTTTTTAAAAGCAAGAGAATAAGCAGTTTATATGGTTCTAAAAAAGTGTAGCAAAACAGTATTAAAGTTGTGGAAAAATAACTCTGCTAAACACCTGCTTGCGCAGAAAGCATAACAGGATGTGCTGTGTGGTGCCATAATCATACACCTTGGTTGCATTGTGAGGAACAAGGCCAAAAGGCAGCCAGCTATGGATCCAGATAAACCCAACTACCTAGTCTCTATTTAGAAGGCTATCTGTAGTCAATGACACTTCTTTCTTCAAATTAGTTGGTGACAAAGTCAAAGGAAAGAACCTAACAGTGCACCATGGTAACTGGTTTTATCAGTGAGACTTTACCAAGTATTTTAGGGACCTTTTTGCTTTGCAGGGTGATAGTTTTCTCACTAAAAAGACTGTGGGTAAAGTTTTCAAGAGTGCCTAAGGCCTGGATCTACAAAGAAAGTTAAGCTTTGCAAGGTTCAGCATTACAACACCTAACTTTTAGGTGCCTAGAAAAGTCACTGGAACAACAGGATCCACAAAGTCTGAGTTAGACACGTAGGCTCTCTATACAACTCATGGATCAAGACAGCACCTAAGAATGAGATCTACATGAACCTGTACACTTGGTGAGGAGCCACCTAATGGGAGATGCTGATGAGAGGTGTGTCCTAAATCCTACCCTTTTCTTAGAGTTTGGCACTGAACTTTGGGCTACAGGGAAGTACCTATCTCTACTTGTGATCCACAGCTGGGAACCCTCTTCTGGAGTCAGATGACTTAATTGTGAGAATATGTTAGGTGCCTGCCTCCCACCACACAAAATGGATGGAGGAGGAGAAGAAGGTGGTGGTGCTGTTGGTGCCACCTCCCTTATAATTTTTAGCTTGCTGGTTAAAGCCCTGGTTCAATTCCTTCCTCAGCCTAATGCGGAGAAAAGATTTGAACAGGGGGTCTCCTACCTCTCAGGAGAGTGCTCTGGCTTGTGGGCTCAGGGATATTCTGATAGGGGAAGGTCTCCCACATTCTCTCTTGTTGAAGTTGTTCCACTGTAGATGAAAAATTACATAGTCACCGGAGCAAGGGGACCGGACCCTGGGTCTCCCATCTCCCCAGCGAGTGCTCTGACCACTAGGCTTCAGAGTCATTCATAGTCCCTCTTCCTCTCTCTCAATAACTATGTAATTGTTTATTCACAGTGGATAAATGTTGGTTCTGGAATGCAAAAAAAGCTGCAGGAGGGAGAAAAGGCTTCTCCTGGGTGGAAGGCTGGTCTCCTCCCTATATGGGGAAGCAACCCAGCTAACTGCTGTTTGGGGAAGGACTGGCACCCAAAATCCAGCATAATAAGGCAACATCCCAGAGAGGGGGCAGGGAAAGGGGAGTTATGAGTTTGTTTGGCTTACGAGTTCCGCTTGGGCCTACCCTGAGGCCCACTTTGTAAATGTTGAAAAATAAACCCAAGTGAGGAATAAAAACTCTCTGGAGTAAGACTGGTTTACTCCAGGACTCCACTGCCAGAAGGAGAAATGCTGAGGTCAATGAGTTAAAGGAGATGCCTTGCCACAATACATTGTTCGGTCAAAAACAGAGCTAGTTTCCTTCGTTAAACAAGATGCTTTCTATATAACCCATTTATTATTAGCTTAAAGTTCATATTCTCTTTTAAGGGCTTATGCAAATATTCCATCTCAGAAAGGCATTTTTTTCTCAAGTTGTTTTCCTCCCAATTTGTTTTTCATAGGTTGATTTTTTCCCTTTTTGCTTACAGTTCTAAGCAACTCTTTGTTTAAATTACCCTGAAGGGATGTTGCCAATCTTTGTTAGAAAGAAGAAATTTAACTAAATCCTTTGAGTATATCCATCAGATACAGAAAGATTGTGTCAGAGCCCCCTTTAAAAAACGTTCCAGTATTTGAGATTTCTCCAATTTGTTCAGCAACAGTAAGCTCATGGAGCAACCCTGTAAGAAAAGGCTAGCAGTGAACTAATCAATATGAAAAGCTATGAAAATATGAGGTAGTAACTACAGTCACTTTGGGCTGTACTTGAGCCACTAAATCAGGCTTTTGCACCAGCAATAAGACAGATATTTCAAATTTACAGCCACTGAGAATTTTCTACAGTAGACGCAGCAGCAGCACAAGTGAGTTGTACCTACCAAAAGATGAATCTTGCAGGACAGGTATGTGGAGTGCATATTCTGGAGAATGCACCCTCTGTGGAATATTTAAGATACTCAACTGAGCACAAGTGGAAATTGCAGCATCAAAGGTTTGAGACAAAGTTAGACAAGTGTGTTACACCATGTACAGTTCTATGTTCCAAACCACTCTGAAACAAAGGTCAACACACTGAAGAATCCCAACTCACCCTCTTCCAAGGATGTGGCTTTACTAACAGAAAAGTTCAGATCTTCTTTCCTGTTCTGACTGCTCTGACAGCTTGTACTTAACCACTGACCAGTTCACACCTTCTCCATAGAAAGCACTTCCACTGTCCTTCTGTACAGGTGAAAGTAATGAGCCACCTGCCCCAGGAAGTCAGTAAAATCCACTTAACTCTTCCCAAACATGATTAACACCTGCTATAACAGGCTGGGAGGTTTCAGGCAAACACTGCCAGCCTGTTACATACACATAGCAGCCAAAGACAAGCGGGCAGCACTTGGCAGTGAGGTAGTGCAGCAGCAACGTGTTCATGGTACAGCCAAACTCCAAGTTAGAGAGGATGGGAAAAGTAAGCAGGAGGATATCACCCCGTGGCAGATCAGAGCCTGATCAGACTCAGATCACAAGGGGGCATAGCAGAGTGGGATGCATTTTGCTCTGCTTGAGACTTAACTGGCTAACTGCTGCTGCTTGAGATGTTCTTCATTCCAGGGATCCCTTCTTTTCAAACACAGACAATTTATTTTTCAGTTCAGCTCCTGAGGGTTAGGCAGTTGCCTTTCCCAGTGTGCTTGCAACCCACATACAGCCATTCAGTGTGGTACTCTATCCCCCTCTAGTGATTGCTGAGCCACGGAGAGGATGATGAGTCTGCTACAGCCAACGCTGCACACCTGGGTGGATCATTGGCCATGGGGATTG
The DNA here is from genome assembly GCF_965140285.1 of Lepidochelys kempii. Taxonomy (NCBI): domain Eukaryota; kingdom Metazoa; phylum Chordata; order Testudines; family Cheloniidae; genus Lepidochelys; species Lepidochelys kempii. The sequence continues at coordinate 22,496,009 of NC_136380.1, forward strand.
AGCCCGAGACCTCTGTATCTCAACATATGCTAGAGCTGAAACACCCACATATGTCATCCATGGCTGTAGCAGGCTCGTCAATGTCTATATATGGCCCAGCCACCACCGGAGGGGGACAGAGCACCACACAAGGTGTATGTGGGTTACAAACTCCCCCTAGCTGGGGAAGCTTCTTCTGAACACCCAAGGCCAACCACAGTCAAATCTCCAAACAGCTCATCACCTGTTATGTGAACGTGTCGTGCTACATGATCCCTATCTGGCATAGTACCCTATGGGCCTCCTTACTAATGATAGCAAAAAGATGCTCCTTGTTTTGGTTCAGTGTGGTCTGGAACTCAACATCTGTCGCAGGATACTTAAGGAACCACCTGCAATCCTGACAGTGCTGCCACTATTTCAGCACCTGCCAGTTTTGGTTCAGTGTAAAGCCTGGTGGCCCAGAGCAGGAGTCAAGTGTGCGTGGGTGGTCAAGTAGTCAGCAGGTCAATCCGTATCAGAGGCAGTCCAGGACAACGGTCAGAGTTCTCACAGGGGTCAATAGCCAAAAGATCTAATCAAAGAGGCCTGGTCAGTGGGTTGGGGAGGCAAGGTTGGGTGAGGCAGCAGGGCAAGGTGGTCTGGGGAGCAACCAGCAGGCAATGGTCTGTTGCTCAGACAGCTTCCTCTTCCTGCTGGGAACCTGATATAGTCCAATGAGAGTGCTGCCAGTCCATCCAACCCAGGGCCTGGGGTGTGGCTGCTGTGGGCCTGTAGGTCTTTAGTACTAAGGCTGTCGGTGTGGGGTGCTGATTCAGTGCATTACCATGGGTCAGCGGCTAAGGCTGCTACCTAACGACCAGGTTGGCCTGGGATCCTGACACTCAGAGGTTTTTGCAAATACCTGTGCAACCACAGGATATGAAGCACTGGTCTTCTGGCTATATTGTTTTTAGCAGGGACAGCTCCCAATTTTTAGACATTTTTGCACTTGAATTTGTGTGTGGCAACTTAGGCGGTCAAGTTACACTCACAGATTCTGGGCTCTGCACATGTTTTTAGAACAGATGGATACATGTTAAAATGAATACACCTATGCTCGAGCCTGTGAAATCCCTCTTTGGGGAGAGGCAAGGTAGGGAGGGCCTGTAAAAGGCCTTCAAGGTACTGACTCCATCAGTTTTAGGGGAGCCAGGATCATAGTGCTAGTTTCCTGCCTAGCTACAGCTCTTCAGTATACATATCAAGGTCTTTTTCATCTCTAATGAACACTTCAAAGTTCAACAAATTGGCTATTTTCAATAGAAATATATGCAACATATAGCTAAAAGCACTGTAAGAAAGAGTAGCTAGAAGGTTTTCATCCATGTTACATTCATTGAAAAATCAGTGGTGGGCAGGTGTTACCAAACCACTAATGTGAAAGTGGCATTGCATTGTTAGCATGTAGTCAATGTGAAATAAGATGGACAGCTGGAATCCTGATAGAATCTCTTGTAGGTAAAGTATCTTTGTCTGAGAAAAAACAGGAAATCAAGCTACAAAACAAAATCGAACTATAGGGGAGCACACCAAATATAAAGAACAATTAGCTGGTAAATGTGTGAACTGTATCATGCAGCGTACTCTTAGCTGTGTCGGACCCAGGATATTAAAAAGACAAGGTGGGTGAGGTAATATCTTGTGACACTCTGTACCTCAAAGTAGCAGCCTGGAATCACAATATTCACCGTAATCTGTGATATTCATTATATGTTTGGTACAATGCATGCCTTGTGAGGTATCATTTTAAAAGTCTTGATCTGTTGAACGTTAATATCCTGTTAAATTGTATGTGAAGTTATGAAGTATTGCTATATGTGTTACTGAAATATGTTGTGAGGTTGGGAGACACCCACAGCTGGTCTTTCAGTAATGACAAAGAAGCAACTATCACTGGCCAGACAGGTGTTGTTGGCCCATCAAGAAGAATCCACTATCCCAGAGACTTCTCAGAGAGGGCATGTACACAATGAGGGCAGCCTAACCTACAGCACAGCAAGGATCTTTCTAGCAGCTGGAAGAAATTATAAAAGAGGGACAGTGACATCATCACTTGGCCTCTCTCCTTCCCCATCTCAACACCTGGAAGACACAGACTTTGAACGGGGTAGATTGGTCCCAGTCTGGGAAGGGAATCCAGACTGTGTATTGAGAACGGTGAACTGCCTGTAACATCTATGAAGGTGAGAGACTGCTTGATTCAGATCTTGCTTAGTCTGTAGAATTTAGACTGCGAGTTTATTCTTATTTCTTAGGTAATCAACTGTGATCTCTCTGCCTACTACTTATAATCACTTAAAATCTACCTTTTTGTAGTTAATAAATCTGTTTTATATTTTACCTAAAATAGTGTGCTCTTGGTTGAAGTGCTTGGGGAATCTCAGCTCAGATTACAAAGGCTGGTGTATGTCCACTTTTCTATGGCAAAGTGGCAAATTAATTAATGAGCTTGCACCATCCAAGGGAGTCTTGAGCAGTGTAAGATGGTATATTTCTGGGGTGCAAGGCTGGGAGCTGGGGTGATTGGCTGGTGCCTCTCGCTGTATGATTCATGAATGGCTCAGGGAGCATTCATGCAATTTAGTTCGGTGTGGGGCTCCACATCGTGGTGACTGAGTGATCACAGTGCTTGCAGGAGTTTGCTGGCATGGCATTGTGTGAGACAGCCCAGGCTGGAGAGTTAAGGTGGCACAGCAGTCCCACAGTTTCAGTTTGTGCCCCGGGCATCCTGTCACACTTTTATTGGACCAACTTCTGTTGAGGAGAGAGACGAGCTTTTGAGCCCCACAGAGCTCTTCTTCAGGTCCGGGAAAGGGACTCTGAGCATCACAGCTAAATACAAAGCGGAACAGATTGTTTAAGCATAAGTAGTTAGCACATATTCTAGGTGACCATTCTAGATCTACTTATGCTAAGCATTCTGTTCCACCTAGCCTTTAGCTGTGACCTTTCCCAGACCTGAAGAAGAGCTCTGTGTGGCTCGAAAGCTTGTCTCTCTCACCAACAGAAGTTGGTCCAATAAAAGATATTAACTCACCCACCTTGTCTCTGACCTATATGAAATATTTCAGATTTCCTATGAATTATGCAATAAATTGTAGATTATGTTCACATTATTTAAATCGGAGAGGCTGACAGGTTGGGGCTTGGTTTGGGTTTTGAGTTTTTTGTATTTCTTTGCTAAAAGATCCTGTGTGATGTTATGTGAGGCTACACTGCACATCCTCAAATATGACAGAGTAATATATCAACAAGTCAGACTATACAAGCCTCCTTTTAAATTATATTTCGTGAAATATTCACAATTCACTTAATAAAAATACAATCTTATAAACGTTCCACTTATTAAAGAAAAAAACAAACAGAATAGCAGACCTGATGGCAATAACCATTAACATTTGAAGCAATGCTTTCCTCTTTTAATCTCCTATCAGAAAATCACAGGGCCCTGTGTTTCCCTGCCGTGTAATCATGCAGCGGGAGACAATTGATCAACCCCCAGCAGAGCTGTTAGAATGCATCCTCCGCACCACCTGCTCTGCAGGGCCAGTAATAGTGTGACAAAGGCAGGAGACATAGCAAGAAAGAGTCCACAGGGAGTTTGTTTTGCTCAACCCTCCTCGCTCCATGGACAACAGCAAGGTTAACTTGCTAACTATAGAGATTAGCTCCTGGGCTGTAGGGGAGCTGCATTCTGTGACCCCTCCAGTGCGGACCAGAGTCTAGGGGGCATCTATTTAGATTCTTATACAGCCCCCATCACCACAGCACCTGAGCTCATGGAGAAGTCCATGCTGTTCTGAGTGCCATTAAAACTGTACCTTTACTTGTACATGGACATTAGTTCATGTAAGAGGGAACACGTTTCCAAGAGTGGTTGGTCCTCAACTTCTTACCATATTAGCAGGGCTATTCCCCCTCTTCACCAGTCTGAGTCATTGCAGCCATTCTGGTCTTCCCTGTACTATGCTACAGAGCGGAAGATCAGGTGCACAGAAGCAGAGCTGCCACTAGGGGTGAGAAGCAAGGGAGTATACTCTCTCTCACCTGGCAGCTGGGGTCTTTGGGTCCACTGCTGAGTCTTGAAAGTTTTGTTTTCTTGTATGCAGCAGCAGGTGGCGCCAGAGTGGCTCCTGCAACACAGTCTTCTCAGCTTGTTTCCCCCACTGCCAAAGGCCCACCTATGTCTTGTATGTCACCATAAGGTCCTGATCCTAGCATAGACACACTTGTAAAGGCCTCTACTGAGTCCTGTAAGATCTACCGACTGCACCACCACTCCCTGAACCTGAGCCCACCTCCCTCTCCTGGGCAAGCACAGGAAAGGGGAAAGAACAACCTTCTTCTGAGACTGCTATTCTATGAGAAGGTATGAAATGGCACTTGCTTTTTTTGGAGGAATTCAGAGGGAAAGATCTTGATTTAGGAAGACAGACAGAGACCCCTACATGAGGAATCTCAAAGAGAAAGAGAGGCTGGGTGATAGAGTAACTGCACGAACAATGGGGAAGGTGGCTGGATGGTGGGTATGTAAGGTGTTGTAATGAGTTCACACAGCACCTCCGCTAATAGGTGGTGCTGTATCTTTATTTTAGTGTTAAGCTGTGATGTCTTGGTTTGTGGGGGAGAACTAGGAGGAAGTGATTCTCCATTGTCTTGCAAGCTATGTAACTTATTTACACCAGTGCTGAGTATAAAGCACTGCCAGAACAGAATAGTATAGGAAGATTCTGTTCTCAGCTACCCTGGTGTAAATCTGGAATAACTCTGTTGAAATCCTAAGGTTTAGACTGGTGAAAATGAATTCCAAATCTGGCCCACGACTGTTTTACACCCACTTTGCACAGGTGTAATTGACTATACAAGGGGCAAGGCAGTGGTGGAATGGGCCCCTAGCCTTACAAGACTTAGGTGATGTTTACACTAGAGACCTTACAGAAGTACAGCTGTACTGATGCAGCTTCGCCGCTGTAAGATCCTTGTGTAGCCACTCTATGCTGATGGGAGAGAGCTATCGCACTGACACACTTAAAACATCCCCAAAGAGAGGCGGTAGCTATGTCAGCAGGAGAAGCTCTCCTGCCGACATAGTGCTGTACACACTACCACTTTTGCCAGTGAAACGTATGTTGCTCAGGGGTGGCAGGGTGTTTTCATATCCCTAAGTGACATAAGCTTGTCGACATAAGTGGTAGTGTAGCAATGGTCTTCGATGATAACACAGCCCTATTTGGCCAGGGGAGAGTAAAGGAGCCCACCTGCAATCCCCTGCACAATTCCACAGGGTTTACCTGTATTAAGACTCCATAGAGCCACTATTACCCACCTGTTGATGGGGGGGAAGGGAGTAGGCGGAGACTTGACTTAGCTCTCCTCTGCCCGATGTGCTCACTAATAGAATGTAAGCCAGCATGATAAAAGGGAATTAAATTGCACCCATTAAGGGGCTACAGTAACTTGCTTTTCCCTGGAGCAACAGGGAAAAAGGGAAGTCTCCCAGTTACATTTCTTTCATGGACTCTCCCTGGAGCACTGCAGCTATGCACTGCCCCTTACACAGGGCTAGTTGTAAAGTCTCAATCTAGTCCTAAATAACTACTGATGCAATAACCTGGCATTTTATGTAGCTGGGAATAGGTTTGTATGGGGTTCTAAAATATCATTATATATTGATAGTTTATGGCCAAAACACCAGTTCAAAGCCTTTCACTCAGCAGCATCATTAATGCCACAATGATTAAGTGAAAAACAGCCAAGCACCACTGCACCTTGAAGAACAGTGGGAGTTTTCAATGTCAAAGTCTCAAACCATCCATGCTTTAAACAAGTTAAACTACCATCATCTCCCAGCTCTTGCAAGCAAACCAATAATGCGACCTTTATCCTGTCAATAATTATTTAATTTAATGTGAAAGCAGAGTGATGAATGCAATTCAGTATTCACAAACTACTTTTCATGCCTTTCACCTACTATAAACTCTTGCTCGACTAACATACATTTCTATTTCGTTTAAATTACTTGGAAAATTACTTGATTTAACTATCGCAGCAGAGTCAAGTGAGGATGTGTCTCCATTACCTTGTTGCAAACAGAATTCTGCTAAAGGAGACAATTCAGATGAGATGTCAGAATATCCAAGGGAAGGACTAATGTCTAGTTTGATAGTCCTAAAAGGTCAGTTGTGGGTATAGGATTAAGATCACAGGTGAGGGCAGGATAACAACAGGATATTGAGTGTCAGCTAAGAGGACACACTTATCAACAAATAAACAATGTGACAGACTGGTCTGCACATACTGACACATTGTGTTAACTCAGGAAGAACAAATTGAGCACGTTTACTTGCATGACTGAAAATCAATGTGTCTGGAAGATGATAAAAAGTTTCCGGACTCAGAAAAGCCCAAGAAAAAGGTCAAAGATGCATAACTTATGTAGACAACAATCAGCAAACTTTGGAATTCATGATGAGAACAATGGTGATATCCATGGAGTTTACAGCTTGTATAGATGAGATAACTGCATGAAAACTCTCAGTAAAACAGAAATAAATATTATAAACCAGAATTTGGCTGAGCATCTTTGAATTAAAAATGCCCTGGAATTTTTGTTGTTGTTGCTTTGGTCAATCAAAAGGATTAAGGGTTAGTGGGGGAGATTTTCAAAGGCATTAATAGATGCTATGCCCCCATTTATGCCTTTGAAAAATCTCTACATTAGAGATGTGAACCATCCCCAAGCCAATTATGCCAGTGGGATAGAACCAATTTAAGTACAATCAGTTCAGTGTGGACACACTAGTCATAGCCACATCCTAAATTGCTGCAGTGTTGCCCCATATTCATACTGGGGATGGCCAAAACTGTTTCAGCCACAATGCCTTCTAGGTACATACAACATAGTTCCAAGGTGCAGTAGGTTCTGAGAAATTTTGAAAGGCCACCAAAGACCTGCCACAGGAGGGGCAAGACTGTTTTGAACCTATTCCCTCTGCAATGGAAATTAAAATTTCAAAATTAGATTTGCAGTCTACTTTAGAGCACTTAATCTAGTTCTTGACACATACAATAATGAACCACATTTCTTGGGTTCTAAGCAACTGAGGGAAGATTAAGGCATGTCACTAAATAAATCCACGTTCTTCTAATTTACCTAATATATGATAGCTGTGTTTTCCCTGAATTTTTATATTCACCCTTTTCCAGGTTTTTGATAATACGTATGATTAGGACACAGCTTGGAGTGGAAAATAACTGATCTTTTATGCCAGTGTTTCTCAACGACCAGTCTGTGGACCAATGCCAGTCCCTGAGATCTCCTTGACACAGTTTAGGAAGGCAGCAAGCTGGTCCCTGGTATCAAGATGGTTGAGAAACACTGTTCTCTACCAGTATTGTCCCTAACAAAATTACTCTTTTAGTGCCATTTAGACTCATTCCTTCTGGCAATCCCTTCTCAATGCAAGTGCTCCAAGATTGCAGCCCTCAGTCTGGTATATCACGCTATTTAAACATATAGTAGACTGAGATTTCAGTACACACAAAATAATGATTTATCAGTAGAATTCAAGCTCAGTGTAAGTGAAAGATGGATGATCCACACAACCCTGCCACAGCACTCAATTTCAGTGTTCTAGCTAGAGCTTTCAGTACCACTGATACCAACTGACAGGGCATCTTTCCATTTTGTGCCATTTGAAACTAAACATAGTTCGGACTTTATGTGCCTTCAGTTCTTGTTTTGCATCTTGGAAAAATGGCATCATATTCTGTAGGGAACTCAAAAAGGCACCCAGCTATCATTATATTTCTGTGTATGTTCAGAGTTACATCATGGGTTAGGATTAGAGAAAGCATCAGGAAAAGTATGTGGATGAGGCATTTCTAGAACAAATAAGAGAAATATCCAAAACACAAGGCCTGATAGTAAAGGGGAAATTTAACTACCCAGATATCTGTTGGAAAAATAATATGGTAAAACACAAAATGTCTAATAAGTTCTTGGAATGTATTGGGGACAACTTTTTGTCTCAGAAAGTGGAGGAAAGAAACAGCTATTTTAGACATATAAAAACTACATTACATAAAATATTACATTAAAAGAATGTTACGGTTGTAAAGTCAAGCACTCAGAAGTTAGGAAATTCCTGAATCCAGGTTGCCCATGAAACGTTAATTCGGCCCTCTTGTGTGCATGTATTAAGATACAGCTTTTATTTACATAATGACATACTATTGTTTCTATAGGCCCCTTGCCTCATTCACAGAGTGAGCAGTTATTCAGTATTTATTTTTATCTACTGCAGTCAATATATGGCCCCGGGTCTTATTTAACCCACACTATCCAAACTGAATTCAAAGTTATTAATTTCCTCATGGGCTATTCTGTGGTGCTTTGCAGATGTTAATGAATGTATCTTCAAAACACCCCTGTGAGGAGAGGTGGTATTATCATTCCCATTTTACACATGGGGAACTAAGATACAAAGAGATTGTCAGAAGTGTCTACTAATTTTCAGTAGCCAATTTGAGACACCAAGAGTCTAATTTTTCTGAATATTTAAAAGCCATCGGGGGAGCATTGAGATCATAAGTCTCCCTGTTCTCAGTTCCTCTGCCAGGCACCATAGCGGCCCCAAGGAGGAGGAACAGTTGCAGAAAATGTCCTGCTCAGTCCCTGCAGCCCTGCGTGGGAACAAGCTCAATAACTCTGAGGTGAGGGTGCTTGTGCCATCTGGCTGGCATATAGGAGCTGTGAGGGGAGCAAACTCCTGGGTGGCTGGCATTTTCTGGAGGTTTATAATTTGGCAAAATATGGGTGAATTTTCACAGAGATGACACAAGATACATCCCTGACACCAGAGCAACCCATGCCGTATCTCCAGTCTCTGTTCCAAAGCATGGAGGCACTAGAGCGTCTCTATGAAATGACAGTAATTTTTTTTTAACATGGGCAAAACAACATATTTTCCCTTAATCTCATGCTCAGAAATGGCTGTACCATTTTAGCTGAATCTTTAAAAAAAAAAAATCAGCCTGAGGCAAACATCTGGCAGGGAAAATTTCTGTTAAAGTTTGGCAAAGTTATAAGCAACTGAATATAGGGTCTTATAATGGAAGGTGTGGAGCAACCTTAAATGTATGTGGCGTTCCTAGCTTTGTCTTCAATAAAACACTGCACAGTACAAGGACATTTTTGGAGGAGGCTTCCAAAAGCACTCAAAACACCTAAACATAAACATTTAGGCTACATAGGTTTTTTTTTAAACAGTTCAAACTTGAAAACCTATATCCCAGGTTTACATTTAAAACAAGTGAATCTTTCTATAATAGGAACCTTGACAGAACATCAATGATAGCACTTGTAGTATACGTGTCAATTTACAAGGCTATAGCAAGGAGATGACAAGTATTTCTCCCACTAGATGCATAGGTTATTAACAGTAAATTCTCTCTCCCTGTCCCACTTGCCTGTCTTCACTATTCTTTCTCTTCTTTCTACTTCCTCTTCTCTCCAGCACAACCCTTCCCCCCCTTTCCTTTCTTCACGGTTTTTGCTTTCTTTTCCTCCACCATCATCCTGCCCTTCTCTCCCAATCCCTCTCTTTTAATTTTCTTTCTTTATTTCAGTATATATTAGAGCTACATGACTCATCTCCTCAATTCCGAGGATTGGAATGATGCATTGGGTATCCCCACTTCAGTTTTAGGTTGTCTTTGTAGCAATAATTACCTTTTTAATTACATTTTAATGGGACACCTCAAATAAGATAATGGGTTACATCAAAAGAACTCAGGTCTAGTAAAAGCATTCCAAGCACAAGCCTATGCCTCTACCCATCAGTCAAACACATTAGGAGACAGACATACCTTTAACTCCAATTTCAAAAGCAATTTAAACTTTGTGGATTCCAGTGATTAGATTGTGCTTGCAGCCTAAGAATTCCCTTTACCATTATGCCGTCACGCACATATACTTTTGTATTTAAAAAGATAAATATAAATTGTCATTCCTGCTCTGCTCCTGTGATGTTCCACTGAGAAGATGAAAGAGGTCTCAAATATAATCCTTCCCCCTCAGAGGCCTCTGCTTCTAAAGTAAAGCAGAAAAGAGGATCCTCTAACCCTGGCCAGCGTTATTTCAACCACAACACAATTTTCATAAAACTCTTCGGTTTTTAAAAATGGCATATATAAGTTGCCAAATTCAGCCCTGATTCACGCTTCATAAAACTCCACTGCATTTAGATTGCTTATTGCATAAATGTTACAATACTGACCCACATACTGTATGAGATTGCGGAGGTGAGCCCCATGGAAAATCATAAAATTGTCTCGATGGTGCAGGACTGCTTGACCCTGGAGTTCTAGGAAATCCATTCTGTATGATACCTTAAAAAGAAGCAAAACGCTTTTTTTTAGGACCATGAAGTGAAATTCTTCAGTGGTTTTGCCATTGACTTCACTGGGGCCAGTATTTCACCCATGGTCCTTTGGCAGGCACTTTAGCTGCACCCTAACCCCAACAATCAAGTTGGAATCCTACAAAGTTAATGAGTGGATGTACTTGGGTGGCAAGAAGCTCTTTGCCCACCAAAACACTCATGTATCACAGGGCAGGGTTTTGTAATTAGCATGTAAGCCCCCATTTAAATAGCAGCATTTCCAACTTCAGACTTTTTCTCACATTCAGTATTCAGCCACTTTGATTGTTTAAGACTTTTAACATCACATCACACCATGTCACAGCTCATTACATCATCCTGCAGCATGACACAATCTAAAGCATTACAAATAAGAACCTTGTTTTTGGATCAAAGTCAAATCTTACAGCAACTGCTTATCTAGGTTTGTTTTTGGAATAGTAGCAAAAATAATAGCTGTCAGACACTGACATTTTATATACCTTCTGTCTAAGAAGTGGAAAAAAAATTCTGTAGATGGACTAGAACACAGCCCAGAGTCAAAGGTATAACAGGCTCGTATTTTTGGCTTTCTAAACTGTAATGAGTAAATGGCATCCCTCTATTCAAATTCAAGAATAGCTCAATAATGCAGAGTCTTTGTGATATTACTGAATTATCTTGGGTTGCTTTTGTTTTTAATTTGTGAACTATTTATTTTTATCTTGAGAAGAACTTCTGTATAAAAATTGCTAATACGAAAGAAAAAAAAACAGGAAAGAAAAGGATGCTCCAGTGGTTAGCACAGTAGCCTAGAACCTGAGAGACCTAGGTTTAATTCCCTGCTCTATCACAGACTCCCTGTGGGACCCTGGCCAAGTTAATAGTCTCTCTGGCCCATGGTTAGGTGCTTAATGTCCATTGAAATCATTTAATGGGAGTTTGGCACCCCAATACCTTTAAGGATCTGGGCCTCAGTTCCTCATGTGTAAAATGAAGATAAGTTTACTTCCCCACTGCTTAGGAGTGTTGTAAAGATTGTGAGGTGCTCAGATATTCTGATAAATGGGGGCTACACAAGTATCTCAGGTAGAAGGAAATGTACTGTAATCCCTTAACTCCATTTACATTTGTGTCCCATAATCTTTCAGATTTGAACCTAACAATCAGCGGAAGCACTCATATTGCAGCCCTCTCTGTTTACATGAGAAGGGATTGCTGGCAGAACATTCTCCAGGGGGACCCCGGGCTTTGAAACTCACTGATGGTCTGCCAAGTAACTTATTTATTTGTTTGTTTATTTATTAACCTTTCCAATAAACTATGTGCTCATCTTTTCCCCCAGATGTTTGGGGAGGAGATGGTCTGTGGGACTCAAAGTATAATTAAGGGATGTTTTTTATTGTCACTAATTGATGGATAATCATTACATCTAGATAGGCAGTCTGTGTTTAAATTACATTGTCAATTGCTCACGGTATTTTAAATATTGTGTGTTTTTTAAATCTTTGTAAAAGATGTTGGAGCTCTGTTAATTGATATAACACAAAATAAATACAATGACAGAGACAGAAAAGGTGGGTGAGATAACAGGTGCTCAGCATTTTTGAAAATCAGGCCATAGCACATATCCATTCGGGCACCTATTTACCTCCTTTTCCCCCTGACCCAGTAAAAGTAAATTTTGAGCATCCAAGTTTGAAAACTTGACTCCTCTCAGAAATTTAAAATCATGAAAACTGATTCATCCAACTGGATTTGTTTATCATGAAATCAACATATTCCCTCATTCTGAATCTGGCCACAAATTTGCAGTTTTAAAGTTATTATGTGAAACAAAGATTTGCAGTTTTTAAAAAATGGCCGACAGTGTTAGGGATATGGTGGAGCGCAAAGTGTTAGAAATTCTGGGGAGAGGAAAATCTAAATATCCTTTGTCAGAGGTTCTGGAGGGTGATTGGTGCATTATCTACCTGTAGGCAGGTACTGTCAGATACACCCTATTCAGAATGGAATAGGGAAAGGAAAACAATGATGTCACTTTCCCAAACAGCACTCTGAATTCACTCATAACTACCATCACAAATGCAAAGAGAGGGATAATGGTTTGACCACAGAACTGGGAGCCAAAGATTCCTGATTTCTAATCCTATTGCTGAGTGACTCCTTTCTGTGCCCTCGAGCAAGGTATTCAGCTCCTGTGCCTCAATAGGCCCTTTGTAAAACATGGGGACAATACTAATATTTGCCTGCAGTTGTGATGAACAAGCAGTTAGTGTTTGTGAAGTGTTTTGATGGTGAAAAGCACTAAATATTATTGCTTGTGTAGCTGCTTTGCCGTCTTCTCCGGTAGGTGAGGAACAGTGATGTCAGCAGATCAGAGAGAACTTTGCAAGGCTGAGAAGAGAGAAAGCTCCTTTTCCAGAATCCTGAGCAGACTAGGCAGGAAACTCAAATGAATACGGTTACCCACATCCGATTTATTATTTATTTTTAAAAAGGCTCTTTTCCAAGAATCTTTTCAGAGAGCTGCAGTAAAGTGGCTTGGGAGAGCTCTCTCTCTCTCTTTCTCCTTTTATTCCAATAGCAAAAGTGCTTCTGGCTTTTCATTACATACTTACTGCCGCTGGTAAGTATGCTTTAGTCTTCAGTTCTCTTAAAACTCTGTTTTGTTTTCTCTGGCACAAAGTAGTGCTCTGTGGTCCCCAAGAGGCCCTGAAACCCAGAGTGGCTCCTGTAATAAGTCATGGAAGACTGGGACAAAATGTTTACTGCCTTGGTTTTTAAGAGTCATGGTACATTAAATGGCTAATCTAAAGTTTTGAGAACTTCAATTAGTTTACTTTCATAAGGATGTGCACAACTCCTGTGCCAATGGCAGGGCTAGACAAGAAAGAGCTTCATAGAAGTACAGGAGCTAGCTGTTCTCAAAAGGAAGTATTTAGAGCATAGGACTATGAACCAGGATCTGTGGGGTCTACTGCTGGCTCTGCTATGGTCTCACTGCAAATCCTTGAAGAAGTCACTTACACTCCATGCCTCAATTTACCCATACGTCATGCAGGCGTAGTGAGGTTTAAATGGACAATGTCTGTGGTGTGTTTTGAATTCTTCACATGAAATGTGCCATATAGATGCAAAGAATTGTTGCTATAATTCCAGGAAATTTTGACAAAAAGACTTCTATTGTTGGTGAAGGACCTTTGTGTTGCATATTTTTTGCTGCGGTTATGTGAGTCCTTTGACTTTTCTCTAGAACTTTTAGAGGACCTGTGGGCAAGCGTTGACTATAAAAGCCCATTCCAGGATACTCTCTTGCATTTTCAGGCTTGATATCAGAGAACAATCAACATAAAGAGCATTTCTGGTTCCAACCATTCTTGTGCTTATGGTATGTGGCTTATGTTTGTTGTAATAACCCCTCCTTGTTGTGAGCTAAATGTGGGACTTAACATCCACACAATCACCACATCACCACACAGATACTGAGCTCTTCTCCATACAACACACACTAGCAGAGCCTCACCTTAAAGTACAAGACTCAAAACTGTTGGGATATTTTTTCTGTGACAATATAAGGGATTGTCTTTTCTTTTCATAAAGAAATCTTTAGGTACTTCTGCAATTAGATGATTCCCATCTGGACTTGCATCGAGAACTCTAAAGTACCAATTTAAAATATATAATGCAGTTTGGGTTGCATACATCCATGTCTCTGTTTGGCACTGGTAAGTTGTTAGAGCTGAGCAACCATAGTGCCAGAAAGATGTTGGAAAACTGGTGAGATTTCCAAAGAATGCAACACAACCAATTAAAGGGCTCATGGGATTAACCTCTGTAGAGAAGAATAAAAGATGTATTACTCCTGGGGAAATTCTGTGCCACTGGGGTGCAGGAGCAGAAGAATGCCCCCTCCTCCCCAGATTCCCTTTACTTCCTTGCAGAAAATGGTTTCTGTGGGGAAGCAAAGAGAAGCTGCATCAGTGCTCACTCACCCCTCCCCGGCAGTGAGGCAGCTCAGACTCGTCTGTTCAGGCAGCTGGGGGGAGAGGTAAATCACTGGGGGGAAAGGAGGGTCTGGGGATGCCCCAGCTGCCCAGGGACAGTTAGTCCCAGCTGGGCAGGGAGGGGGGAAGGATGGAGACGGAATTCCCCCTCCCCACCCAGGGCAGCCAGGGCTGGGAAAGATCAAGCCCCAGAAACTTTCCCTGGCTGCAGGAAGCTCTGCACTGCATGGAGTGTGGGGGACAGGTTCGTGGAGGGGGGGTGAGGTTTAGTGGGGGAATCCGGATGCACAGGGCTTGAGTGGACAGGGGAGCAGCTCCCTCCCCCATGCAACACAGTGACCCCCTCCCCCCCATGCAACCAGAATCCCCCCCGAACTGAGCCCCCTCCACATCAAGAGCCCCCCACACCCAGAACCCCCCCCCCACCCCGCCACACAGAACCCTGGTACTCTTGAGGAGCCCTCCACACCTGGACCTCTACCCCACTGAGCCCCAACCAGCTGCACCCTGACCCCGCACCCCACCAAGCCCCATTCCCCCAACCCCTCTCCCACTGAACTCTAACCACCTTCACCTAGACTCCCCTGCAGAGTCCCATTCCCCCTGAACCCAGACCCCAGCACTGAGCCCCTGTGCATCCAGATTCCTCCCTGCACCCAGACCCCCACACTGAGCTGCCCACACCCAGATTGCACCACCCAGAACCCTGGTACTCTTGAGCGAATTCTGCACCAAACAATTAAAAAAATTAAAATTCTGCAAAATTCAGCATATTTTAATTGTCAAAATAACACAGAAACACAACAATATAATCACACCATTTGACAATGAGGCCCATTTGAATTTGGCCTTGTCTCCAAGGGAATTAGTGGAGACATTTGAATATTAGCTTGGGCTGAACATTCAAGAATAGATTATTAAATGGTGATGGATACTGTGAGTGAAAAGTTTGTGTTTTACCTAACACATTTTTTAGATACAAGGGGACTGATTCCAAGCTAATTTTCAAATGACTCAAGCAAAGGAGCTTCCACATCTTTCTCTATTATTGGTTACACTTGGTTCACATTTTGAAGGTGTTCTTCTCAATTGTGAGGGTTAGAAACCTACTTTGTTAATGAAAATGTAAATTCTGCACAGTCTGAACACATCATGCAGGCCACAAAAATACACCAAGTGGGCCCTTGTACTATATGTATGCTTGACACACCTGTCCTAAACAACTGTGCCTCCTATGTCTCATGCATAGGTGGCAATTATATAACCTTTTATCATGGTTTAGTCAATGTATAGAGATGTATTTCTCTACAGTGGAGTTACTCCTGATTTACACTGCTATAAGTCAGAGAAGAACCAAGCCCAAGGTCTTTTCTAATGCACCTGTCTCTAAACAGCAACGTTTCCTTTTGGCTTTCTTTTATGAGCCAAGCCTAAAGGTGAAATACCAAGCATTCAGCACTGTAAAACTGCATCCAGAAACTATAAATTCCAAAATCTCTTGTGATATGTGATATGAAACTATATGTATCGGGAACCAGATCCTTAGTATAAATCAGCACAAACTTCAATGGAGTCAATCACATCACACCAGCTGAGGAACTGGCCCTGCTCATTTAAATCAGTAGCAGGAAAACAGGCAGAAGGGGCTGTGGGAAGTACATTTAAAGCTAGGCATAATGGATAGATTTAAATCATCCTTGGCCTGAGGTGTAAGTTTAGTACTGGAAACTCTCCTTAAGTGGAACTGCCAGTGGAAGGTGGGCACAAAGATCAAGGGGAGAACATGGCCTTTCTGTAGCAATTAAGCATTCAGAAATCATCATCAACTACATTCCTTATAGTTACAATCAGCATCAATCAGTGGAAAAACATGCTGACATTTAGGATCCCCAGGATTTCCACCCTTTGTTTCTCTTCCATCTCATCTTCCTTTTTCTGTTTCTCTCCCTCTTCCTTACATTTGTGTAGCTCTCCTCCTGTCTTGCCTCTGCATTTCTTTCTCTCAGCAATTCCCAAATCCCACCATGGGCTGCAATAACATACTTCTGATCCACTATAATAATCATTAATCAAAAAACTCATGGTGGCCTTTCAAGTGCCATAATTTGGTTATACATTAGGTCAAATTACTGGAATGGAGTTCACACCTATCAGTTATTGAGTCAAGCTGTCTGTGGGGTCAAGAAGACAAAACTGGCTTGGATTACAATTATTTCCCCTTTTGGAAGATTACCTTCACAAGCCTGGAGGGGGGACACCATATGGGTAGCTAGTCCTGATGCTTGGTAGGTGCCTTCCTTTTGCTGTCCTGATGAAAATCAGTCCAAGTTATAAACTATGGAAAATCACCATTTATACGGCAGCTCCAGTCAGGCTGCACTGCACATGTGCTCAGGCCATACTGAACAGAATTCAGCACTTCTGAATGACCAGACAGTTTAAAATGATTCTGAGATATTGACAAAATGTATGTTGATAATGACCCTTCTGTCTCCACCAAAATACTCATTGGTGGAGAGCAAGGGACTGAAAGCCAGGAGACTATGGAAGCCAGAGTATGTTTACGCTGCAATAAAAAAATCCATGGCACCGAGCCTCAGAGCCCAAGTTAATTGACTCAGGCTCATGGGGCTCAGGCTGCAAGGCTAAACACTTCAGTGTAGACATTCCGGCTCAGGCTTAAGCTTGGGCTCGGAGACCCATCCCCCTTGCCAGGTTTCAGAATCCAAGCTCCAGACTGAGCCCAAATGTCTACACTGCTGTGTTTAGTCCCTCAGCCCAAGCCCTGCAACCCTGAGTCAGCTGACCTGGGCATTTTTTTTGGAGTGTAGATGTACCATATATGTTCAAACCAAACTTCTACCAGTGAGTGCCTTTAATAGTTGTCTATATTCAAAGGCAGAATTGCAGGCTCTGTGTATTTAGTTTAATCCCTTTCCCCAATTACTTCTGCCAGGATACCTGCGTAGCAGCAGCCGTAGCTGTTTTGAAGGCCAGAGTTTCACAGAACGTCAGCACTTCAGTTGGAACACACTGTATATTGTCTGTGATACAGGTGCTGAAACAATTTATGGATTTTGGTGTAGCGCTTGTTATACTAAAGAACTTGAGTTTATGATAATTGTCTAGAGACATGGACTGGATAAGAAGGTGAGCTTCCTCATCTGAAGGTGTTGCTCCTCAATTAAAGGTATAATCAGAGGAAAGAGATGAATGTTGTGGTTAAATAACACAGCAGGACGACACTACAGAAATCAATACTGGACACAGACAATATGACTAGTGTTGTCTGGTTGAACTTGCACAGGAAATTGGGAACTGAATATATTGAATAAGTGATGTGACAAAGTTCCTCCTCTGCCTTGGTGGGTCCTGCGCTTATTGGCAGATTTGCTGTCCTCAGAGGTTCATGGCAGCCCTCAGTCTGGCCACTTTCATGGCTCAAATCTGCCATTCTCTCAGTTAGCCTCATCACTGGCCAGCATGGGGAAAGGAAGAAGAACAATCCCCGTAGTCTCTGCTGATCCACCTAGTGGATCAGGGAACAGGCCAGAGACCTTCCCCTCTGGTGAAACCCACAGTCCAGTTCAACTCCTCTGGTATCAAGTAGGGAGTTGGGGGAATGGAGGTATGGGGGGAACCCGGGCCCGCCCTCTACTCCGGGTTCCAGCCCAGGGCCCTGTGGAATGCAGCTGTCTACAGTGGCTCCTGTATCAGCTGTGTGACAGCTACAACTCCCTGGGCTACTTCCCCATGGCCTCCTCCCAACACCTTCTTTATTCTCACCACAGGACCTTCCTCCTAATGTCTAATAATGCTTGTACTTCTCAATCTTCCAGTAGTACCCCTTCTCACTCTCATCTTCTTGCTCCCAGCTCCTCACAGGCATGCCACAAATTGAAGTGAGCTCCTTTTTAAACCCAGATGCCCTGATTAGCCTGCCTGTCTTAATTGATTCTGGCAGCTTCTTGATTGGCTGCAGGTGTTCTAATCAGCCTGTCTGCCTTAATTGTTTCCAGAAAGTTCCTGATCTGGAACCTTCCCTATTACCTTCCCCAGGGAAAAGGAACCTACTTAACCTGGGGCTAATATATCTGCCTTCTGTCACTCTCCTGTAGCCATCTGGCCTGACCCTGTCACAGTGGCAAGTCCAGCAGACTAAGATCCAGGACAATAAGTGTCTTTACAGGAACCTTCATTGTGAATTGTGGGTAGGTTTTGATGGGAAGGAGGCTGAGGAAGAGAGATCATGAACCAAAAAAAATCTGAGATGCATTTTAATGGCAAGCCCATAGACTAGATAATGAAATTTTCATTATTGTCAACAACATGCCATGTGCCTCTCATAATGAACCCCAGGAGCCTTGTGACAATAGGGTAATTAAATCACCATGTAAATGTGATGACTTGACAAGTACAATGCTTCTGAATGGATAAATGATAAATAAAAGACTGCATTTATAGGCCATAAAATCTGTATTTACATGGCAGGTACGTTGTGGAAATCACTGAGAAGTGTTTTAATGGTCTTGTTGCAAGCACTTGCCTGGAACAAAAAAAGGGCCAGATCAAAACAGAAATGAAGAAATATTTTTTTTTCCAAATGACACAATCAGAATTTGCCATTCTGGACCAAACTGTTGGTATATCTCACCCAGAATGTCTATACATCAAATTGAAATCAATGGGAGTTTTGTCAAAGTAAGGTTTGCAGGTTTGGCCCTATGAACAACGGCCAATTTGAGGGGAAGACGGAAAAAACCTATACTGAGCCAACTGGGTAATGGTTTACCAAATAAAATTGCTTCCTGATACTCACAGGCAGTCAATTTATCCCAGGAAGCATAACTTTCAAAATTGGGGCAAAATCCTGTCTCTGGGATAAATGCATTTGGCTCCCATTGACTTCCAAAAGACCTGCACATTTGCATCAAGGGGCAGAATTTGGTCTTGAGTATATATAACTACAAATGTCATTAGTGATCATGAAATTTAGCCACACTGTTTGACTTTCTACAGCATTTCATTCCACAGGTTGCCAATACACTATTTCCTTTTATTTGTACTTTAATTGGATCAAGTGACCTTTCCTTCTTCTATTATGCAATAGGATATTTTTTGTGTCCTCCATAACTTTGAATAGCATAATAAAAACCTTTCTAAACCTGTAGCTTTCCATAAGCCAAATGCTTGCAATCTCTCATTTTATGTCAGACCCACCATGTCTCTAACAAACCTTAATACCTTTTCTGCAACTTTTCAATCTCAACTATGTCTTTCTTGGGTGATATAACTATAATTAGACACCATCTCTCAAGGGAGGACAACTATCTTGGAGAAGAAATGTCATTATAATTTCCATGTTTTCAATCCCTTTTTAATGTACTCAGGTGTGTCTTATGTGCTTTCTTTAACTACTGCTATACACTGGGTTAATGTCTTTGTGGAAACCTAAGGAAGCTGGAGTTGGAAAAGATACACTAAGTCATCCAGTGCCACCATTGTCAGTGCAGGATTGTTTTCTACATTTTGTAGATATTTGTCCTGTCTAGATTTAAAGTGGCCCAAGAAATGGGAGGACTTCCATGGTGAACCTATTCCACAGTATAACAGACTTCAGTGTCAGGAAGTTTCTTGTGGATGTTTAACAAAATATTACCTTTCTTCAACCAGCCCTAAACCAGATTTGTTTAATATTTTCCATTAAAAAAGTTTTAATGGAAAATGGGGATTTTGATCCAACAAAATTTATTGAAAATAATACCTGCTGTGCACAGAAAATTTTCATTTTTCATTGAAATACTGAAAAACCATTGAAAAACCAAAAACCCAAAATAATTTGGTTGAAAATCTAAGTATTTCTATTTGGAAATACTGCTAGGGTGCCTCATGGGAGTTATATTTCAGTTGTTTCATGTCCCTGTTCTCCTTTATGGACTGGGCTCTCCAGACAGACTATATCTCCCATGATGTACCATGACCAGGTACACTCACTTCCCCTCTCCAAAAGGGGAGACCATAATGCGTCATGGCAGATGTAGTTCCACGGGAAACCCACCCTATAGAGGAAAATGAGAGCTTGAGGCACCCAACTACAACTCCCATGAGGCACCACAACTACATTTCCTGGTCAAAATTTTTCAGTTTTTGGCCAAATTTTTTCAGTTTTCAAATTTCCCCGGAAAAAAAAATTTTTGGACCAATTCTAATCTCGTTGCTTGTAGCTACAATACTGAATGCCACCCTAAACTTCTTATCCTGTATAAGGGTCGGTCCACATGGACCGACTTCAGGGTTGGGTCCTTAGTCATTAATTTGCAAAGTGCTAAACACAGATTTTAGTAGAGTTAAATCAGCAGAGAATTTGAACCAGTGTTTCTCCTATTTTTACATGCTAAGCATGGCTGTTCAAAATTGACGACCTTTTGCTATTTCATTTAGTTTAACACTCCTACACATTTAATTTTATTCATAATTTTGACTAAATATCTAGCTTACATCAACAACTAAGGGGAAATGTTATGGAGTTTTTTTTCTCTAAAGCAAAATAACATCCCTTAAAAGCTGGCCCAATTTTCACACAATAGGCCTGGGTTTCCTTGAATAATATACATGCCTTTGTGGAAAACTCCCACTGACTTCAATAGGACCTGATTTTACCCTTTGTTTTTCTCTGTGAGGTAAGGAGTTGGAATCCTGGGTCAGCTGAAAGAGCTGTGTGCATGTGTAAAACAGTGATTTGTACGATTATACTAATTGGCTGCTTTCTAACTTTTTTTTAGGTTTTCATGTGTCTTTGCACTGTTGCACCTTACATTTGAAGCTCTCCTTCTTACAATGCTCCCCACACTTTCATGCTACCCTTGTTGTTTTTCAGGTAGGAAAAACCTCTTTCTTAACATACACAGCTTCCCCCATTCAAACAGCGGCTTAGTGACCTTTAACTTCTTATCCTCCATCATTCAAGTATCTCTCTTTCTCCCCATCCTAATATGTCATGTTTTCATTCATTCTAACTGTAGCAAAATGTTTGGTCTAGCTCTCCAGTTCTGAACAATAGCTTCAGCCCTACCCCTCTGTTTCAATCAGTTCTTGCTGGCTGCCTCATGGAGATGGCCCAGGTCATTCACAGCTATGGGGATGGCTCGCAGTCATTCTACTCCCTTTGCCCCTCTCTCTCTCTCAAACCTTTTTCCAGTTCATGAACATTGTTGTGCAGAGACTACTCTTCAGACTTGGATGTTATTAGTCAATGCCAAAGTGAACTCAGGGCATCCCTCTTAGTTGAATTGTGTCTTTCCTTCCAGACTCCTCCTAAAAGCATCCACATTGACTCCACTTCCCTTCACTTACTCTGTTAGAGATTTGCTGAAATATATTAGGATATGCAATCTTTGGAGTTTTTCTGATAACACTGTGACAAAAGAGGTGACTTCATGTAGTTAGTCTTATTTCCCATAATTCCCTAAAACTAATGAGCTTGTGTTTACTAGTCCCAACAACTGGCTGCTTTTCATCTTGTGACTAGATTAAGGTTATTTTTGAGGTGGGTGAGGTTGGAGGAAGGAAGGACGGACATATTTGCTATTCCCATCTTGCTTTGCTCCAGTTTCATTAGTCGATCCTGAATTTACTTCACTCTGTTGGAATAACTAGGCAGATTGCTAGCACTCAGGAAGATTGTTAGTTTTGAGCATCTCTGTGTTTTAAAGTCTTTTCGTCACTAATAGTCACTACTATTATGTAACAGTAACATAAGCCAGTGGAGTATGCAGAAGGAAATAATATCATAAATAGGCAAAGCAGTAGCCACATTCACCATCTTAAACAAGATTTGGTCATAAGAAATTTAGAACTTAAAGACCAAACTATGGATTTAACTCAAAAGTTATTTCCATTTTAACAAATGGATGTTAAAGCTGGAAATCCACCAAGGTACAGATATACATCGAAATGCCTTCAAAAGCATATTATATATTACTTCTATTATGGAATGATTTATAACAAATGCTGAGATTTGTCAGAGTTTGACAACCCCTCACTTCCAAAGTTATCCAGAAAAGAGGATGGAAATATCTGAGACGTGTGTTAAGAATGAAGCCAGAACATCTACCATGGCAGGTTTGCCATTAGGCAGATGAAAGAACAAAATGGGTGACTTAAACAATCCCTCTAACAAACAGAACTTGGAGAGGAAAAAAGGTTATGGGACTTAACACAGAGGACATGTAAAATGCAGCCCAGGATAGACAGGGATGGTGGAGCCTTGTTCATGCCCTACGTGTCATTTGATGACGTAGGAAGGATTCAGATTCAGTTGCTACTGTTTGGCCTCATCTTCACATTTCACTAGTGCACTGTAAACTCCAACTTCCACATCATTAATAAAGGTATCAAATAAGACAGGACAAGACATCTTCCTACAACTGAATGCATGCTCATTAATCATTATCTTTGGTTATGGTAACTCAGCCAGTTATAAAGCCATGTAATAGGACTCAGCTCCAAGCCAATTTGAATTAATTTAGTCATTAAAATTTCATGAGATACCTTAGCAAACGCTTTCCTAAAAATCAGTGGAAGTTGGTTGCCTAATTGCCCTTTGTGTCTTTGAAAGTCTGCCTCTAAAAATGTAAGATACAGCCAGTAATTTTGTAATTCTATCAAGAAGAGCAATCAAGTTTGTCTTGCATAATTTGTTCTTTATAAAAAAACATGCTGCTTGTTGCTTATGGTTCTATTACCCCTCTGGATTTTTAGTAATTTCTTCTCCAATATTTGTTCAATTATTTTACTAGGGATAGAAGTCTAACTTATAATGAGTTACCCAAGATCACTTGTAAAACTTCCCTCGGCAGATCTGTCAAGTTGAGAGATGATCAGTGTATATGAGAAGTTTACACTATTTTTGCCAATGTGCATGATCTTATGTCTATCTCAGTTAAATTCCATTTGCTATTGTGCTGCTCAGTCCCCAAATATGTTTAAATTCGTCTTTATTTTCTCACCATTTTTAATGGATTTTACTAAGCAAAACAACCTACTGTTAACAGAAAACTACACCAGCTTTTTTTTTCTTTTCATCCATGACTTAATACATGAAAGGACTAGTTACAATAATGAAAGTGAGTTCCTTGTTCTTATTTCCATTTACACCTATTCTGGTGCACTATGTCATGAAGTGAACAGAAATTGAGGCACTCAGCAGGTAGCAGGATCAGGCCCTAAGTGCTGTATGAAAAGCAAAAACACATTAGTCAAGGAGATGCCCAAAACCCCTGAAAAGAACTAACCCTCTCAACCCTAAACAAGCTCCCACTATGCTGAAAGGTGTTAATGGCTGCCACCAGAGATGTCTTGGATCTAAAGCCATTCACAGACCTCGTTAAAGCCAACGGGCATGCCATGCACTCTTTTGGGCTCAGAAAGAGCAATCAAGCCCAGTTATACAGTTAAAACTGCTGGGGACTATGGAGCTATCACCCAAAGCACGAAGCCACAAGGCAGGCCTGAGCTAAACTATGTGGACTGAAGGGTTAACAGCAGGGTTGGGTTGCCAGGTGCCCAGTTTTCAACCAGAAAGTCTGGTCAAAAAGAGGACCTGTGCAGACACCAAAAGTCTGGTTACCACGGGTGCGGGAAGCCCGGGGCCATCTACCCACACCAGCATCTGCTCAGCCGGGGCCCCCTCCCACCTGCATCTCATGGGCAGGCAGGCTCTGCATCAGGATGCAGCTCCAGAACAGAGGGAGCTCAGCTGGCATTGGGGAGGGAGGTGGAGAGGATCTAGCTACTAGGAAGAGGAGAGAGCAGGGAGCAATGGGGGGAGGCAGGAGAGAAGCAGGGGGGGCAGGGCCTGGAGAAAGAGGCAGAGCAGGGGGCAGGTCCTGGGGGAAGAAGTGGAGCAGGGGGAGGAGCCTCAAGGGACAAGGTGAAGCACAGGGTCCAGTTGTCAGCAATTAGAAAGTTGGTAATCCTAACCCAGAGAGTAGGATGTAGTTGCAGGCTGTGTACGTTGGAGGCACAAAGCCAGGAAAAGAAGTATGAGCGTGATCCTGAGAGGAAGCAGAGGGACATAGCACAGAATTATAGGGCACAGAACTCACTAGAATGACACAGTTGGGGAATTCCGATCAAGGAAGCTGTCTGCTATTGATTGATTTTACTGTGTACGGGGAAACAGGTCTTTGTGTACATTTTTTTAAAACAATAAGACTACACCTACAATATACTGACTATTATCACCAATTTCCCATCCTAACAGGAAAAACCATGCTGGATCCTGAATATTGGCTAACTGCTCAGGCCAGAGTCAACATTACACACACACACACCCCAAAACCAAACTTCCATGGTATCAGACTTACTTCCACTTCTAGCTACTTTTAATTATTCTCTACTCTGAGAAGCAAGTGCTGCAAGGACTTAGGCAACTAGCCCATTTAGAAAAATCCAAGTCGATTAAGTCCATGGGGGTTACCTTTATCTACTATTTTATTAAATTATCCAAAGAAAACTTTTCCAGTTTAGAGACAATTTTCCTTCACTGAAGGTGTGTTGGCTTGACCCTGTCAGGTGGATACTTAATAAAAATATTAAGCTGTTCTAGCCTTAATTAAATTCTGAATCATTTTCACTGGACTCAATGTGAGGCTCACTGGTCTAACTACTGGGATCTTGTTTGGCTCAATTCTAAATAAATCTCTCTCATTGGTGACTTCCCAGTCTTATTTATAAGGGTAAATTGCTCATCCTCAACAGCGCTGCTGTTGCACATTTCACAAACGCAGAATGGACTTTGGAACCCTCAGGCACATTCCCATCTTACAGACTAACTGCTAGAGACAGTGTTTCATAGTATTACTGCCCACTCAGAGAACAGCTGAAAGAACCTGTAGGTGTTAGTAGCTGGCCTTTTGAGCAGCTGGGGTCTTTTAGCTTCTGTTCAGAAAGCAAGATGTGTTTGAGCCTTCCACAGGTGCAACTATTTTCTCCACCAGTGAGAGAACACACAGAAAACAACAAGATATGAAACAAAGTACAGGAACCCAAAGAAGAAAGAAGCAAATAACTGAGTGAAAGAGTTGCTGTTGATTAGGGAAATTAAATACTACATTCACTGGTCTTTAAAGCTATATTATTTTAAAACAAGGGTGTTTCAAACATCATGAAAACAGATACAAGTTTATTCCTGGAAACAGTCCTTTTATCTAACTATGTAAAAATATATTATTTCAGTGTTTTGGTGAGCCAGGTGTACACTCAAAACCACATCCCACCATAAACAAGAAGGAACCCCTGAGCCTGGTGCCCTAACCTACCTCCCCAAAATGATACAAATTTAAATCTGATTACACTTTCAATGTCACTTTCAATTAGTGTTGCTCAGTCTTCAGCTTGCAAGTTAAAAGATGTTTTTTCCTAACTGTTAGACCTGGAAAATTCAGTCTGCGATCTGAAATAATAATATCTAGATCTTATGTGGCACTTTTCATCAATAGACTGCAAAGTACTTTACAAAGGTAGCATGTGTTACTATCCTATTATCAAAAAGAAAAGGAGTACTTGTGGCACCTTAGAGACTAACAAATTTATTTGAGCATGAGCTTTCGTGAGCATAAGCAAATGGATCCGAGGAAGTGAGCTGTAGCTCACGAAAGCTTATGCTCAAATAAATTTGTTAGTCTCTAAAGTGCCACAAGTGATCAGGAAAGTGAGGAAAGTGATCAGGAACAGCCAGCATGGATTCACCAAGGGAAGGTCATGCCTGACTAATCTAATCGCCTTTTATGATGAGATTACTGGTTCTGTGGATGAAGGGAAAGCAGTGGATGTATTGTTTCTTGACTTTAGCAAAGCTTTTGACACGGTCTCCCACAGTATTCTTGTCAGCAAGTTAAGGAAGTATGGGCTGGATGAATGCACTACAAGGTGGGTAGAAAGCTGGCTAGATTGTCGGGCTCAACGGGTAGTGATCAATGGCTCCATATCTAGTTGGCAGCCAGTATCAAGTGGAGTACCCCAGGGGTCGGTCCTGGGGCCAGTTTTGTTCAATATCTTCATAAATGATCTGGAGGATGGTGTGGATTGCACTCTCAGCAAATTTGCGGATGATACTAAACTGGGAGGAGTGGTAGATACGCTGGAGGGGAGGGATAGGATACAGAAAGACCTAGACAAATTGGAGGATTGGGCCAAAAGAAATCTGATGAGGTTCAATAAGGATAAGTGCAGGGTCCTGCACTTGGGACGGAAGAACCCAATGCACAGCTACAGACTAGGGACCGAATGGCTAGGCAGCAGTTCTGCGGAAAAGGACCTAGGGGTGACAGTGGACGAGAAGCTGGATATGAGTCAGCAGTGTGCCCTTGTTGCCAAGAAGGCCAATGGCATTTTGGGATGTATAAGTAGGGGCATAGCGAGCAGATCGAGGGACGTGATCGTTCCCCTCTATTCGACATTGGTGAGGCCTCATCTGGAGTACTGTGTCCAGTTTTGGGCCCCACACTTCAAGAAGGATGTGGATAAATTGGAGAGAGTCCAGCGAAGGGCAACAAAAATGATTAGGGGACTGGAACACATGAGTTATGAGGAGAGGCTGAGGGAGCTGGGATTGTTTAGCCTGCAGAAGAGAAGAATGAGGGGGGATTTGATAGCTGCTTTCAACTACCTGAAAGGGGGTTCCAAAGAGGATGGCTCTAGACTGTTCTCAGTGGTAGCAGATGACAGAACGAGGAGTAATGGTCTCAAGTTGCAGTGGGGGAGGTTTAGATTGGATATTAGGAAAAGCTTTTTCACTAAGAGGGTGGTGAAACACTGGAATGCGTTACCTAGGGAGGTGGTAGAATCTCCTTCCTTAGAGGTTTTTAAGGTCAGGCTTGACAAAGCCCTGGCTGGGGTGATTTAACTGGGAATTGGTCCTGCTTCGAGCAGGGGGTTGGACTAGATGACCTTCTGGGGTCCCTTCCAACCCTGATATTCTATGATTCTATGATTCTAAGTACTGCTTTTCTTTTTGCGAATACAGACTAACACGGATGCTACTCTGAAACCTATCCTATTATCAGTTTACAGAGGAAGAAAATATGGCACAGAGAAGTGTTGTGACTTGCCCATGGACACACAGCAAATCCATAGCAGAGCTGTGAATAAAACCAAGAGCTCCTGTGTCTTGGGAGCTTCAAATCCAGCTGGATTCTGTAAGGCTGTGACTAGATCAGCAATAAAAGTTATAAAAGCTTCTGGATTCAGAAATTAATTAGCAAGTCTGTCAGTGATACATGAACCAGAACTGAGAAAGCGGGATGATCAGCGAGTTATCTCAAGTGCCTACACACATGTAAGCCTTCTGCCTGTCAGAGTTGGCAGCAACAAGGGCCAGGTTCAGTATCTAGGGGTTCCATTCCAATAACACAACGCAAAACCGGCTCGAGCCCCCACACAGTGACCTGGGACAAATATATACCACCCCTGCTGGGCACCTCCAAGAGGCAATATACTTCCCTCTCGCAAGCACATCGGTCTGAGTGTAGCAAAAAAGCCTTTTAATAACAGAGAGAAACAATGTGGCATATGTTGGGGAAACACCACCAACAGGATTCATAAGACAACCCATGAGCAAAACCCACCCCAAGCAAATTGGGGCATGTCCTTTCCCTTTGGTTCTTGAGTCCAGCAACCCAAAATTCCCACAGTATTCTTGTCAGCAAGTTAAGGAAGTATGGGCTGGATGAATGCACTATAAGGTGGGTAGAAAGCTGGCTAGATTGTCGGGCTCAACGGGTAGTGATCAATGGCTCCATATCTAGTTGGCAGCCGGTATCAAGTGGAGTGCCCCAAGGGGCGGTCCTGGGGCCGGTTTTGTTCAATATCTTCATAAATGATCTGGAGGATGGTGTGGATTGCACTCTCAGCAAATTTGCGGATGATACTAAACTGGGAGGAGTGGTAGATACGCTGGAGGGGAGGGATAGGATACAGAAGGACCTAGACAAATTGGAGGATTGGGCCAAAAGAAATCTGATGAGGTTCAATAAGGATAAGTGCAGTGCACTTAGGACAGAAGAACCCAATGCACAGCTACAGACTAGGGGCCGAATGGCTAGGCAGCAGTTCTGCGGAAAAGGACCTAGGGGTGACAGTGGACGAGAAGCTGGATATGAGTCAGCAGTGTGCCCTTGTTGCCAAGAAGGCCAATGGCATTTTGGGATGTATAAGTAGGGGCATAGCGAGCAGATCGAGGGACGTGATCGTTCCCCTCTATTCGACATTGGTGAGGCGTCATCTGGAGTACTGTGTCCAGTTTTGGGCCCCACACTTCAAGAAGGATGTGGATAAATTGGAGAGAGTCCAGCGAAGGGCAACAAAAATGATTAGGGGACTGGAACACATGAGTTATGAGGAGAGGCTGAGGGAGCTGGGATTGTTTAGCCTGCAGAAGAGAAGAATGAGGGGGGATTTGATAGCTGCTTTCAACTACCTGAAAGGGGGTTCCAAAGAGGATGGCTCTAGACTGTTCTCAGTGGTAGCAGATGACAGAATGAGGAGTAATGGTCTCAAGTTGCAGTGGGGGAGGTTTACGATTGGATATTAGGAAAAACTTTCACCAGGAGCATGGTGAAGCACTGGAATGCGTTACCTAGGGAGGGGATAGAATCTCCTTCCTTAGAGGTTTTTAAGGTCAGGCTTGACAAAGCCCTGGCTGGGATGATTTAACTGGGAATTGGTCCTGCTTTGAGCAGGGGGTTGGACTAGATGACCTTCTGGGGTCCCTTCCAACCCTGATATTCTATGATTCTATGATTCTATGAAAATCACCCAAAGTCCCAAAAGTCCAACGACCCAAAAGTCTCTGTCCTTGCTCAGGGCAGCCCCAGAGTTCAAAAGTTTATCTGCAGGTTTCAGAGTAACAGCCGTGTGAGTCTGTATTCGCAAAAAGAAAAGGAGTACTTGTGGCACCTTAGAGACTAACCAATGGGTGGAGATGAGGGGGAGGGGGGTTAAGGGGCACCTTACATGGTCCAAAGCTGATGGCCCCACCTCTCCATGGGGCTCCACTCTGCCAGCCGCCCCATGAGCTGCTCTAGGCATCCGACAAACTGCTCTGCTCCACCAGCTGCTCCACTCGCCGTCCCGCAAACTGCAGTGCTCTGTGGTCGCTCCGCTCGCCGTCCCGCAAACTGCAGTGCTCAGCCAGCCATCCCACAAACTGCTCCACCATATAGCTTCAGGCTCCCCCACTACTTAACACAACACTCAGTGATTTCAGCTGGTAGTAGGAGAGCCTCAGTGCTGGTACACCATTAGCCCAAAGTGAATTCAGCTCAGCAGCCTGTAACTAGACTCCTAATGGAATCAAAATTAGCTCTGATATTCCACAGTGGAGAGAGGAGGAAGTACAATTAGCATGTAAGGCCCTCACCAAGGGGCCCATGCCACCAGGTATTAATACCTGACCCCAGCCTCTCTCTATTCACAGAGTTTTGGAACCCATGTCCCTTGCCTACCTAGTGCTACTTAGTTGATGGCGAGTCCCTCCATCATAACAAAAGGCCAAGTACAGTTCCACTGTCCTTGATTCCCATAATCAGGGTAATAACAATTTATTCTTCCTGCCCCAATAACAGAGACACTGGGGATCCCACAGCAGACAAAGTGACCATTTGGGCAGCTATGTCCTCATTCTAGGCGGGGTGGGTGTGCCTATGCAAATGAGATCAGCCCCTGAAGTTCTTTTCCACAACTTGCCACACCTCACCACCAGATGTCAGGGTGGAGCTCATCCTGACTCTGCTTACACACAATTGGAAGAAGCCTGGGAAACAAGCAGAGAAAATTGGAAGTCCTGGCACAGTCAAGGAATTATCATGTGACTGGAATAACAGACTTGGTGGGATAACTCACATGAGTGGAGTACTGTCATGGATGGATATAAACTGTTCAGGAAGGACAGGCAGGGCAGAAAAGGTGGGGGAGTTGCATAGTATGTAAGAGCAGTATGACTGCTCAGAGCTCCGGTATGAAACTGCAGAAAAACCTGAGAGTCTCTGGATTAAGTTTAGAAGTGTGAGCAACAAGGGTGATGTCATGGTGGGAGTCTGCTATAGACCACCGGATCAGGGGGATGAGGTGGACGAGGCTTTCTTCCAGCAACTAACGGAAGTTACTAGATTGCAGGCCCTGGTTCTCATGGGAGACTTCAATCACCCTGATATCCGCTGGGAGAGCAATACAGCAGTGCACAAACAATCCAAGAAGTTTTTGGAAAGTGTAGGGGACAATTCCCTGGTGCAACTGGAAGAACCAACTGAGGGCAGCGCTCTTCTTGACCTGCTGCTCACAAACCGGGAAGAATTAGTAGGGGAAGCAAAAGTGGATGGGAACCTGGGAGGCAGTGACCATAAGATGGTCAAGTTCAGGATCCTGACACAAGGAAGAAAGGACAGCAGCAGAATATGGACCCTGGACTTCAGAAAAGCTGACTGACTCCCTCAGGGAGCTGATGGGCAGGATCCCCTAGGAGAATAACGTGAGGGGGAAAGGAGTCCAGGAGAGCTGGCTGTATTTTAAAGAATTCTTATTGAGGTTACAGGGACAAACCATCCCGATGTATAGAAAGAATAGTAAATATGGCAGGCAACCAGCTTGGCTTAACAGTGAAATCCTTGCTGATCTTAAAACACAAAAAAGAAGCTTACAAGAAGTGGAAGATTGGACAGATGACCAGGGAGGAGTATAAAAATATTGCTCGGGCATGCAGGAGTGAAATCAGGAAGGCCAAATCACACCTGGAGTTGCAGCTAGCAAGAGATGTTAAGAGTAACAAGAAGGGTTTCTTCGGGTATGTTAGCAACAAGAAGAAAGTCAAAGAAAGTGTGGGCCCCTTACTGAATGAGGGAGGCAACCTAGTGACACAGGATGTGGAATAAGCTAATGTACTCAATGCTTTTTTTCCCCTCTGTCTTCCCGAACAAGGTCAGCTCCCAGACTACTGTACTGGGCAGCACAGCACGGGGAGGAGGTGACCAGCCCTCTGTGGAGAAAGAAGTGGTTCGGGACTATTTAGAAAAGCTGGACAAGCACAAGTCCATGGGGCTGGATGTGCTGCATCCGAGAGTGCTAAAGGAGTTGGCGGATGAGATTGCAGAGCCATTGGCCATTATCTCTGAAAACTCATGGCGATCGGGGGAGGTCCTGGACAACTGGAAAAAGGCTAATGTAGTGCCCATCTTTAAAAAAGGGAAGGAGGAGGATCCTGGGAACTACAGGCCAGTCAGCCTCACCTCAGTCCCTGGAAAAATCATGGAGCAGGTCCTCAAGGAATCAATTCTGAAGCACTTAGAGGAGAGGAAAGTGATTAGGAACAGTCAGCATGGATTCACCAAGGGCAAGTCATGCCTGACTAATCTAATTGTCTTCTATAATGAGATAACTGGCTCTGTGGATGAGGGGAAAGCAGTGGACGTGTTGTTCCTTGACTTTAGCAAAGCTTTTGACACGGTCTCCCACAGTATTCTTGCCAGCAAGTTAAAGAAATACGGGCTGGATGAATCGATTATAAAGGTGGACAGAAAGCTGGCTAGATTGTCGGGCTCAACGGATAGTGATCAATGTCTCCATATCTAGTTGGCAGCCGGTATCAAGCGGAGTGCCCCAAAGGTCGGTCCTGGGGCTGGTTTTGTTCAATATCTTCATTAATGATCTGGAGGATGGTATGAACTGCACCCTCAGCAAGTTTGCAGATGACACTAAACTGGGAGGGGTGGTAGATACGCTGGAGTGTAGGGATAGGATACAGAAGGCCCTAGACAAATTAGAGGATTGGGCCAAAAGAAATCTGATGAGGTTCAATAAGGATAAGTGCAGGGTCCTGCACTTAGGACTGAAGAATCCCATGCACCGTTACAGACTAGGGACCGAATGGCTAGGCAGCAGTTCTGCAGAAAAGGACGTAGGGGTTACAGTGGACGAGAAGCTGGATATGAGTCAACAGTGTGCCCTTGTTGCCAAGAAGGCTAAAGCCATTTTGGGCTGTATAAGTAGGGGCATTGCCAGCAGATCGAGGGATGTGATCGTTCCCCTCTAGTCAACATTAGTGAGGCCTCATCGGAAGTACTGTGTCCAGTTTTGGGCCCCACACTACAAGAAGGATGTGGAAAAATTGGAATGCGTCCAGCGGAGGGCAACAAAAATTATTAGGGTACTGGAACACATGAGTTATGAGGAGAGGCTGAGGGAACTGGGATTGTTTAGTCTACGGAAGAGAAGAATGAGGTGGGATTTGATAGCTGCTTTCAACTACCTGAAAGGGGGTTCCAAAGAGGATGGCTCTAGACTGTTCTCAGTGGTAGCAGATGACAGAATGAGGAGTAATGGTCTCAAGTTGCAGTGGGGGAGGTTTAGGATTGGATATTAGGAAAAACTTTCACCAGGAGCATGGTGAAGCACTGGAATGCGTTACCTAGGGAGGGGATAGAATCTCCTTCCTTTGAGGTTTTTAAGGTCAGGCTTGACAAAGCCATGGCTGGGATGATTTAGTTGGGGATTGGTCCTGCTTTGAGTAGGGGGTTGGACTAGATGACCTCCTGAGGTCCCTTCCAACCCTGATATTCTATGATTCAATCCAGCTCACTCTCTCCCATAGCTGTGTTGGTTCTACAGAGGTATCAAGAGCAAACAAAAGAACGACACTAAAAACTTTTTCCAGTCAGTAAAATAAGCAAATAGGACTTTGAATACACACAGATGTTAGTTTGGGTTAGTAAAGGGGCCAGTTTTATAGACCCAGTTTTCTGATCAGAACAGCAATTTAAAACTGGTACATCCTAGGGCCCAATCAGGCAAGGTGCTAAATGACTCCTGTAAACTGCTCAGCTTCCACCATTCCTGTTCAAGTCTTTGAAGTGGGGCCTGGTTTTCTGAGGAGCTGAGAACATACAGTGACTTTATTTATATTTCTTTGTGCTCAGCAATGGGAGTTTTGTTATTCATTTTATTCGGAGCTGGATTAGGACTTTTAAAATAGTAAGACTTCACTATTTTCTACTGGAAGATGAAGGCACTTAGACCCAGATCCTCAAAGGCATTTAGGCACCTAACTCCCACTGAAATCAATGAGAGTTAGATGCCTTAAATACCTTTGAATATCTGGGCCTACTCCCACGATCAGATTCTATGCTTGTAAAATGCAGAACTAACAAAACAACACAGTAAGAGCAAAGGAGAACCACTATATAAAAAAAGGGAACGAACTATTCAGACATTTTTCATTTTACCAGGTCCTAATAGATATGGTGTTCTAGAAAGTTCATTGCAATTTGAATTTCAAAAAAGATACAAGAAATTATACACACACACACACACACAGATTAAAAATTGCTCAAATCACAATTTTTCAGGAATTTCTAACAGCATCATTCATGTTCATAACCTAAGAAGAATTTATACCTGATCAGCTTATACTTGGGAAGTATAAGCTTATACACTACAGTGGAAAACTGATAAGTGTATGCATGATAAGTGTAAGCTTACATTTCTACTGCGGAGAACTGATAAAAAAAGTATGTGCCAAGAGATTTTATTTTTCTATGTATTTTACTCTTATCACTTTTCCACTATTTTTTTTTAAAAACTTATTAAGTTTGAAATCTAGGACCACATTCAAACTTTGCAGCTCAGGCTAGCTCTACTAACACATAAAGGGCTGCAGACCATGGGTGGTTCTTTGCCAGCCAAACTCCTTGAAGACCATGAGCAGAGTTTTTTCTGTACTTGCTTCTCTGTCCCCTCCTGCCATCCCTACCCCTCTCAATGATTCCCTTCCCTTCTCCTTAGAACTGTGCTGATCATTTTGTACTTGTTATGCAGGTCCCAAATTCCTGGCCATGAGCAGAGTTTTTTCTGTACTTGCTTCTCTGTCCCCTCCTGCCATCCCTACCCCTCTCAATGATTCCCTTCCCTTCTCCTTAGAACTGTGCTGATCATTTTGTACTTGTTATGCAGGTCCCAAATTCCTGTCTGCATGGGGAATCTGCTGGGCAGGAAAGTCTGTGAAGAAATACAAACAATAAAACTGATCAAGTCAGTTAATTAAATATGGATTTAAATTTTCTAGCTTTTTTCAATTAAAAAGTCATCTTCTTTATAAACTGTAATTCTAATTAAAACTATATAAAATAGTCTGGGACCTGACAGATTATAAGAATTGCTGATAAACACAGAATCAAATGTGTGTTACCCAGAAACTAGACAGGCACAAGGAATATCTACTGTATAATTCCCCCATCATTGCCTCTGAAAGGAAAAGGGTGAAATCCTGGTGTCATTGAAGTTAATAGCAAAACTTCCATTGACTTTAATGGAGCTAGGATATCACCCCTAGAGTTTGCAGAATTTAGTCAACGAGCTGCTAATGAGAATATAAAGACACAGGAGGTTTTTTTTGATAATTTTGTTAATTGCTTCTTATTAAAACTCTGCAAATGATTATTTGGGTGGAAGTGGTGGGCCAGATTCTATCCTGTTATGCCAGTGTAAATCAGATTTACATCCTGGTAACAGAGCACAGAATTTGAACCTGTGTGTCTAGTCCTTCACCATTCCTTGGGTTTACTGAGCATAGGTTATAATACATAATTCCTTTTAAAATTAAGCCTATGTAATTTGCCTCTCTAATGGAAGAAAAAAAACAAAAACAAAACAAGCCCTAATTTTCACTTTCATTGTTCCCAATTACCCAAAACCAAACAACACAGATATAAGTACTCTACTGGGGAAAATAATTTACATCAGCCTTTGAAAACATTTTTTATATTTACTTAAGAAATTTCCATTCACCACCCACTTGCACATGTATGCACACACCATACCCTATCCTGCAAAGTGAGGGTGGGTACTCAAATATATCATGGGAGACACTCAGCACCTTGCAAATAGCATACATTTACCAAATAGGTTACCCACTGGCATTTATGTGATGTATAGAGATTTTTAGGCTATTAATTTATATGGCACTGTAAGTGTAAAGGATATTGTATGGTCTGCGTTCAATGAACAACAGGGCTTGAAATCTACAGGTATGAATGAAAACACCATATAAAATATGGACTATTGTGGCCAAATAGGTTCTTCCTGGGCATTTAGGAAAAGCTGAGTGGTGGGATAACATATTTTAATACTGTCAGGGTTCCTTCCCCACTCTGAACTCTAGGGTACAGATGTGGGGACCCGCATGAAAGACCCCCTAAGCTTATTCTTACCAGCTTAGGTTAAAAACTTCCCCAAGGTACAAACTTTGCCTTGTCCTTGAATCCTATGCTGCCACCACCAAGCATTTTAATCAAAGAACAGGGAAAGAGACCACTTGGAGATGTCTCCCCCCCAAAAAAAATATACCCCCAAGCCCTACACACCCCCTTTCCTGGGGAGGCTTGAAAATAATATCCTCACCAATTTGTTACAAAATCAAAGACTCAAACCCCTGGATCTTGGAACAATGGAAAAATCAGTCAGCTTCTTAAAAGAAGGATTTTATTAAAAAAAAAAAAAAGGTAAAAATCATCTCTGTAAAATCAGGATGAAAAATACTTTATAGGGTATTCCGATTCAAAACGCAGAGGAGCCCCCACTGGGCAAAACCTTAAAGTTACAGAAAACAGGAATAAACCTCCCTCTTAACACAGGGAAAATTCACATAAAACAAAAGATAAACTAATCCGCCTTGCCTGGCTTACTTATACTGGTTGCAATATTGGAGACTTGGATTAGGATGGGTTGGAGGAGATGGATTTCTGCCTGGCCTCTCTCAGTCCCAAGAGAGAACCACCACGTAAACAGAGAGCACAAACGAAAGCCTTCCCCTCCCCAAGATTTGAAAGTATCTTGTCCCTTTATTGGTCCTTTGGGTCAGGTGCCAGCCAGGTTGGCTGAGCTTCTTAACACTTTACAGGTAACAGGATGTTGCCTCTGGCCAGGAGGGATTTTATAGCACTGTATACAGAAAGGTGGTGACCCTTCCCTTTATATTTATGACAAATACACTAGTACAGAGTTTGGCCCGTAGGTATGCATCTGCAAGCCCTATGGAAAATCAGTGGCAGCTGTACATACCTATCCCAGGGTAGAATCTGGCCATGTGATTTTATCATTGGCAGATAATCATTTGTATTAGAACAGTTTATCTGAGATGCTTTATATTAGTAGATAATAATAATAAATGTTAGAGAGGAAGGATAGTCTTGTGGCTAAGGCAATGAAGTACGACTCAGGAGAGCTGGGTTCTCTTCCCAAATTGGCCACATGCTTCCTTTGTGACCTTGGGCAAGTCACTTAATGTCTGTGCCTCCATTCTCCATCTGTGAAATGGATACAATATTGCTTTCTGTCTTGTCTAGTTAGAGGCAAGGACAGAATTTTTCAATATGTTTGTACAGGGCCTAGCACAATGAATCTCTGGTCTCAGTTGCAGCCTCTAGGTATTACTTTAATATACATTATGGAAGCACCAGTCACAGTTCCATGGTTAATTTTTGCAATTGTTTTAGAGCTGGGATTCAGCCACTTTGTTACATATGAAGAACATATGGTATCCCTGCCCCCAAATTATACCATTAACTCTACTGACTCTTATGCTGAAGTAATGGGTCTGAAGAAAAAAATGGGAAAACATCCTCTTTAAAAATCAGTTTAATCTGGGACTATAAACACTAACATGCACAAATCATAATTGTATTGTTAATGCATAGTGTCACTACAGAGAGGAATTCGTTTGTTTGGATGGCTTTGTTTGGACTCCGTTCATTTTCATAGGTTGGAAACGTTTGAATCTTTAAGTTTAACCTTAACTTGAAATTTCCCGGGTTTGTAATGCTTGTTTGGGGGATAATTCAACGTCACTGTGATGTTTAACCCTTAAATTACTGATATGTTCTCAACCTTAACTCCAGTTTAACAAAGTTTTTATCCAGAAATAACAAACAATCTTATGGAATTTTAATTTTGATAGTTTTTTATTACTGAAAGGAAACACACAATTGTGGATGGAGAATAAATGGTTATACATTAAAAAACAGTCATCAGAATAATACTAAATTCTGTTTAATTTATTTCTACTGTCCAACAAATCTCAAATAGTCATAACAATCCTATGCGGTCATAATATTTATTCTTAAAAGCTTGTCCTTAAAGAATTACCCTTGGATAAAGGCCTTGAATGTCAAGTTTCAGCCTAGAGCAAATTTCTACAGCCAAGTTATAAATTCTTGTTCTTAATGAAAGTGCCAAGACAACCTTAACTACAGCAATGAGACTGGTACTGCTGTAGCAACGGTGATGCTTTGGATAATGTAAACATAGCTCTAAAGACATCAAATTTTCTCTCTCTAATGTGTACTTAAACTTTTTCCGTTTAAATAACTAATGGGAAATACTTTCTGGAAAGCTAATGATGTGAAATAACTATATAGACCAGAGAGTAGATAATGCTTTTGGATAATGTAACTTATCTCTTACTAACACACACCTGAATTATTGTCTTTGCTTAAAGGTCTCTGAAACTGCTTTGTAATCTTAGGGTCCTAGCCTTGCTCCCATTTGGTTATATCAGCTGTAATTGGAGAAGGATCAGGGTCTTAAACATGTTGGTTAAATTAATAATTAATAAGCCATTTTCTAGAAAATTGGGGAAAACATCCCCCAGACATTTTTTTCCCATGGGGCATCATAGGGTAGGGAGGAAGAGAAGAATCTCTGATTGTATTAGAATGATGGTCTTTCCTGCCTGAGCAATGAAATATGCATGTCATAAATGTAACAAGGGGAAAGGAAGCTTTGGATGATGAAGAGCTGCAGGAATTTTAATGGCTTAGTTTTCAGAACCACATATTAGCCACAAGGAACATTCCTTGCCACCTGGATTGCCTATGGAATCTATTAGCCAACAATGTTTTATTCATAGAAAAAGGAGAGAGAGAGAGAGAGAGAGTGGAGACACCCTTCAGAACTCACTTTATGGTGTGAAGAGCTATTTATTTTATTTTAGAGAGTGTGTGTCTGCACAAAGCAAGAAACTCCAAGAGAGGGAGGTACTTCTAAACAGAGCCATTTATTTAATTTGTGTTTAAAGAGAAAAAGATTAATTTCAGAAATGATTGCACTAGACTTACAGCTTTAGAGAAATCAGAGTATGTACATTTCAGCTCTGCTGGACCACATGCTATTTTGAAAATACTTTTCACAGAAGACTGGCACTTGAAACATCTGTGACACGGTCTCTAGTAGTATATACTTCTTTAAAACTGTTGCCAGTGAGATAAATCTGAACACAAACATCAGGATTAGTTGTCAGCCAGAAATGTTTGTCTGACACAGACTCCTTATGCAATGCAAGCTAATATTTCTGAAAATGGGTGTTTCTCTGGATTTGCCACTTCATTACAAATTATAGCTCCTACAGATGAACTGAAGAGAGACAAATTTGAAGCCCCAGTGTCCCCAAAGGGTTTACCTATCCCAATAATAATAATATTCAGAGCCCCTACAGAAATCTCAGAGTGCTTTACAAAGGTGAGTGAGCATTATTATCCTTGTGTTACACACATGGGGAAACAGAGGCAGAGCGGTTTAGGGCAGGTTTTCAAAGATGCTGAAATCCCCAGCTCCCCCTGAATTCAAAAGGGGAAGAGCACCTCTGTTGAAAGTCTGCAGCTCTACTGCAGCCTATGGGCTATAGTAGTGCCTGTGGCTGCTGCTACTCCTCCTATGCAAAGTCTTTTGATCAGCTATATTCCCCTTCTCTCAATCATGAGCCATATACCAGCCCTTCTTCTCCTCCATCCAGTGTCATAACAGAGATGGAGATCCCACAGTGCAGCACTTCATAGAATGCAAGGGCATGCATCAGTCCCACTGCCTTTTGTGCCCACGTGCCCTTCCCTCTCTGTCTTGCTACTTCCTAATGGCAGGGGACCACAGAGAGGGAATTTTGCTATGAGAGGAGAAAGCCAAGGAGCACTCTGGACTCCATGGCAGGAAAAAGCAAAGGGATTCTCCTAAAGCTTCAGGATGGGGAAAGGCAAATTCAAGAGGAGCTGTTGACACTGCAGGGAGGGAGAGATATTCCCAAATAGTTTTGCAACACAGAGTGCCCAACAGTATGTGATTCTTTGGTATTCTTGCCTCTGAACATAGCTAGAAGATAAGCCCAGTGATGCTAAGGATTACTTTCCATTTCTACAGTGAGCTCCTTTTGTAGTATTTTACAATCAAACACTGCAAATCCTTTGGAAGAAGTGACAGTGAGTGCAGCCACAGCCACCCTTAGGTAATTCCCATGATTAAGATTCTCAGCTTTAAAATGAATCTATTAAGGGCATCGTGAAGTCACAGAAAGCCAGTGTTCAGCTACGCCCCCTTCTCTGCAGATGGTGAGCTGCCAAACAGAATCAAAAGTCTTAACTGCAAGAATTATCAGCAAATTCAAAAAGGATGTGAAATTGTGTGCTGCAAAGGCGGCAGGCTATTACGTAACTGCAATGCTGCCAGACCGACTAAGATACAGTACATTGGGAAGCAGCTCCCGAAAGACTCCATTTTTTTTTATAAAAACTGCTGAGAAAAACAAAAAACAAAACACAAAACAGAATACATGCCATTGTGACTAATGTGGTTAACAAAAATGAGAAATAGGCACCCTCTCTATCCCCACTTCTCTATTCCTTCGTTATTTTTTCTTCTTCCCTAAGGTATGCGCATCTGAGACCCAACAATACAGCAGCATCTACTTGGATAATCTCTTGTATAAAGGTCACAATCAACAATTCTAATGCTTATTCTCCTTTTCTGATCTGTCCCTTCCAAGTCTACACAGTAGTTAACAGAGTTTGTTGAACCACTTGCACTTTTGTATTCTTTTCTCTAAACGGGTTTCTTTCCAAATGATGCCATTTAAAAAACACTATTCTCCATTACGGGCAATGTGGTGACTGGCACCTCTCAAACCTGTGGACAGAAAACACTGGCCAGTTAATAGCATGTTAAGCTTCCCCTGTTTTTGTTTTTCTAAACTGTTGTTTAGATTTGATTCCCAATAAAAATAAAATTTAATTTAGTTTAATTAATACAAAAAATTATCAGAAACTTCAAACAGCTTGACGTTCATAAGACATACAGATCTGATAGGCAAGATAAATGAATGGAGACACAAAATACTTATACAAGAGAAAGAACTTCTTGTGATTTACTATACACAAGTTTTATGTATGGTAGTACTTAGCTAATTTCACTGCACTCAAATACAACCTTCGTAACCAGCCTAAAGCACACCTGAAGCAGCATCTAACTAAGTCGCCATAATTTTATTAACTATGCTTTGGACTATATATCCAAAAATAATATAGATATTAGCCAGGTGAAATTGGAGTTGTTAAACTATATCATAATGGTAGTTCTATCCCAAAATGGTCAACAAATACTAGGTCTTGGAGCCATAGAGACCTTAAGCTGCAGACATTTAAAACAAAGGCAATGAATTCAGGCCCTCAGTTTAACTTTTCCTGACAATAGGCAGACATGAGATCTTTGCAAGATAGTAGGTCTACAGAAGCTATTCACACATACCTCTGGCTTAACAAAAGGCAAGAAGGGGATAAACAGGCAAACTTCAATAAAATAAAAGTAAACTTTATATTACGATGGATCAAAATGCAAATAACTAAACAAATACCCAGATGGTCATACAAATATTGCTGTTTAAGGAAACAGCAAACCAATAGCCAAAAAGCCAGTCACTGCCACCAGTGCAAAATAAGTCCAACTGGTTCTCAAGTCGTCAAGTTTTGATATCAAATGCCTAATACAGTAATCATCTCTCTCCCTTGGTCACACTGCCACACTTGTGGTGCTCAAGCTGGTGCTCCCTCCATATGAAAAGAGAAGAACAATCAGCAGAGCTTCTCCATGAAGGCTCCTCGACTCTAAAATTTGCTTCATTCCATTGGTCTGCCAGAGTGTTAGATCTGTTAATCTTCCAGACCCTTTGCAAAGCCAATTTGTTTTCCAAAGCTTTAGAGAAGGAGCTGGTTGGGAATCTCATGTAGATAATTTACAGCAGTATTAATGAGACATTAATAAGGCCAGATCCTTAGAGGGTATAAATCAGCATAGTAGCTGTGAGGTGTTGGGTTGGTCTCACTCTCTCTCACCCAGGCCAACCTCACTTTTCATTCGCTACACAGAAAGGAGGGTGAGGCTATCTGGAGCAGAAATAGGGAAAAACCCTCATGCTTTGCCACCACCTCAAATTCTACAGAGGGCAAAAGGAGGCTTCTCCTGAAAACGAGACAAGATGGTCAGGTGGTTACGGAACTAAGCTAGAATTGGGAGACTTGCATTCCAGTCCCAGCTCTGCCACAGAATTCCTGTGTGACCTGACACAAGTCACTTAGTTTCTCCATCTGTAAAATGAGGATATACCACTTCTCTACCTCACAGGGGAGTTGAGAGGATAAATACGTTAAAGATTGAGAGGCGCACAGATATTATGGTGATGGGGCCCATATAAGCTCTGGGAGAATCCTTTCCTCCACAGAGGGGCTGGAGGGCAATAATCACTTCAGTCTTTCTTCTCCAGAGCTGTGGAAACCTTCTCCCATGCCCAGCATAAGCACCAAGTCTGGGGTGGGCCTGCTGGCTAATGTATGAATTTCTAGAAGACCATGAGCGGAGCATAAATTAAGTCTCCATTAGCCATGCCTCTAGACCACATGTAGCTAAGGCAATGCCTGTCAGCAAACCAAGTATGACCATGCAGAGAACAGCAGTGGCAACATAATGAATAACCCTTCCTGCCTCAGAGCCTGAGTATCACCCATAGAATGTTTGTAAGAGGTATCCATTTTGCTTCCATCCTGTCCATGCAGTAAATTAAAGTCTTAATGGTTCTACACATCAAAAGAATTATAAGTAATCCTTACCACACCATTGTTTCAGCAATCTAACTTCAAAAGCAGTTCATTCCGGCCTTACAAATGTATTTATTTCTGCAGTTCACTGAACACTGAGTTTTACACCACTGGTGCTGCTACAAGCAGAGACTTACCCTTCAGTCTCTCAAACCTTTGTATCAAAAGTCTCAAACTTACAGTAGAATGTTGAATGGGTATCCAGGCAGGTGCTTCAACTGAGCATTTGTGGGAAGGGCATCTGCCATGGCTCTGCTGCAAATAAGTGAAAACGGCATTATACACAATACAATAAAGTTGGGGATGGTTCAGGCTGGAGTTATTTTCCAGCAGAAGTGTCTATACCAGTTTCTCTAATGGCTTGTTTTGCAGCTCAGCAGAAAGCATGGCTTCCTATCCAAACTGGCTGGGGGACAATGCCCTGTAAAAAGAACAAAGCAACCCTCTCACAGAGTTGATATGATAAGTCACTCCCACAATTCCCTAAAACCTGACGGCAGGAACAAAAGAACAAGGAGTTACAGTAACTCTTCACTTAATGTTGTAGTTATGTTCCTGAAAAATGCGACTTTAAGCGAAACGATGTTAGGCGAATCCAATAGGGTGGGGGGAGGTTAAGTTCCAGGGAAATTTTTTTTTTGCCAGACAAAAGACTATTTTATACACACACACACACACACACACACAGAGTATAAGTTTTAAACAATTTAATACTGTACACAGCGATGATGATTGTGAAGCTTGGTTGAAGTGGTGAAGTCAGAGGGTAGGCTATTTCCCAGGGGATGTAATATTGCTAAAATGATGAACTAGCAATTGGCTGAGCCCTCAAGGGTTAACTCGTTGTTAATATAACCTCACACTCTACAAGGCACCAGGAGTGGAGGGACGGGAGACAGCATGGCAGACAGAAACAGAGACACACATCGTGTGTGTGTGTGCGTGTGTGAGAGAGAGAGATGTGCATTTCCCCTTTAAGTACACTGCCTTGTTAAGTTAATCAGCAAGCTGAGACCGCAGCTGCTGCCAGGAAGCTCCCTCCCTCCTGAGCCCTGTCATGTGTCTCTCCTGCTCAGTGGAGATGGGGTAAGTGGGGTGCAAGAGCAGGGGGGAGGGCTCCAAGGCAGAAGGCAGGAGCAGCACATGGCAGTTGGGGGAGGGACAGCTGAACTGCCAGCAATTGAGAACCTGCTGGGTGGCTGCTGCACAGGGAACTTAGGGGAGCGGGGAGCTGATAGGGGGCTGCTGATCCACCCTGGTTCCAAGCCCCCACTAGCTAGCTGCAACGGGCTGCTCTTCCTGCAAGCAGTGAACAAAGCAGGCGGCTGCCAAACGACGTTATAAGGGAGCACTGCACAACTTTAAACGAGCATGTTCTCTAATTGATCAGCAACATAACAAAAAACGTTAACCGGGACGACTTTAAGTGAGGAGTTACTGTACTTTAAACTCTGTTTTCCCACACAGCAGTCCATTCCACTACCTCTAGGATATTGGACAGCTCTCCCTGTAATTTCTCTCGCATTTGTGTGGATCCAGTTACATTTTACCTAAG
Organism: Lepidochelys kempii; assembly: GCF_965140285.1. Classification (NCBI taxonomy): domain Eukaryota; kingdom Metazoa; phylum Chordata; order Testudines; family Cheloniidae; genus Lepidochelys; species Lepidochelys kempii. The sequence continues at coordinate 22,539,951 of NC_136380.1, forward strand.
GTTCTACACCCTGGCAAGCCAATTAAAACTAATCACACTGTAGCTTGGGTCAGAGTCCCTGAAGAAACGTTCAGAATAATTTTGGGATCTCCCACCTCTATTCTTTGCTTTCATATAGGAATCAAACTATTTCTTCCATGTTTAAATTGGAGGACTCCTGTAATTGTGTGTGTTCCACAAGCACAGGAGTTCAGATACAATGCAGGCTGAAATTTCCTTTCATTTACAACTTAAGCCAGGTATACTGCAAGCAACTACCATTGCTTTTTTTCACGCTGAGAACACAGGAGAAGACAATCTCTGTGGGCAGTAAGTGATTTAGACTTCATGTGGTTTTCAGCTTTGAGCCAGACGTGAGCACATTAACTAATTGTGCTAAATTAGGAACTGTACTGTGTTCTTTACCTACAAATAATAAAAGTGGTACAATGATAAATACTTTTCCAGCAAAGTACAAGTCTCAGTTTCAGATATGTATTCCCCAAATCTCAAATCTGGTGATTACCGGTTTCTGTATTTTCATACATATACCTCCAAGGCACATTAAAAAGAGGGACAAATTGCCAGCAAGAGGCTATTTACCATTAAACAAAAGCTCTGAAAAGTCACCAGTATTATAGCAGTAATATTCTATAGATGTGTTTTTATCTCCTAAAAGTAGAGGTGTGAATGTGGCAGCACATTATGTAACCTAATCAAATAAAACCAAAACTAGAGTTTTATGTATCTGATTGATTAGAGACATTGTCAAGCTTTGTGGAGGTTTTTTCCTTTTAAAAAGTTGTAGGTCTTGATTCTTTGGTCCCTACAGAGGCAAATGCAGGAACAATAATGACAACTTGCTCAGCACACAACTTTCAGATACTCGTATCTTTGAAAAAATCAGACCCATTTTTTCCAGTTGAAGTTTCTAATACTGCAAAGGGAGACATCCATACAAGCAACTCTTTGCCATGGGACTGCAGATCCCTTTGTAGGATCAGGACTCAAGACCATAAGTTTCTCTCCAGTGAGAACTACGTCCATGCCAAATGTAACTTTCAAACTTCTATTTTTTGTACCTTCATTTAAAAAAGAAAAAAACCACCAGAATGCTTTACAATAGTGTATTTTATTTTATACACTCTTAACTAAAACAGCTGCATGGTGTTAAGTTGCAAAACAGCTTCTATTATAAAACTTTGTTTTTAGAAGCTCAGGACTTAAATACCTGTTGGGTAGAGCCCTACTAAGAAAAATTTTCAGCCCCAAAGGCAAATGTTTCAGACAGTGGTTTGCATCAGCAAGCATGAGGAAATAATGGAACTTTTTCTGCAGTCTTAACCACAGCACATATTACTTGCTAATACAGGGACTTCAGGATCAGGTGAACTCAGTCCACTTTCCAAAGGTAAACATAAAGGTGATGAAAACCCACCATGCTAAATGCTCTCTATTTCATCTAGCCCAAGGGAGCAAAAGTGTGTATGGTTTAGTTTCTATATTTATTATTAATTTTAATATAGATTAAAATCATATGCTGTATGTTGCTATGTGGAAAAGCAAGTTCGAATTAGTGAGCTTTCTATTTGGACTAGAAAGTGGCAAGGTTTGTTTCTCCTTAGTTTGTGCAGGAGTGAAGTTCATAATCTTTGGCCGGCCCCCAAGGAAGGAAGTCCTGTCTTCTGCACACATGAGCTTCATCCTTGAGATAGACAGTTTTTAAGGGTGGCTGTGGTCCCAGGAGAGGAAGAGTCCTTTAGGTGACCATCTATTTAGAGCCTTACAAATATGGAATGGCATCTTAAGCTTGTCTTAATGTTGTACAAGGAGCCAGTGGAGCATATAAGGAGTTATCTGCTCTCACTGCTGCATTTTGCACCCGTTGCAGTTTTTTTTAGGCTGATACTTTCAAGCTTAGGCAGATTGCATTGGAATAATCTAGTCAGAAAGCAATGAACACCATGCATGATCAAGGCCAGGCTGTGGTCAACAAGAATGGACCGCTAAATTCCTAGCCAGTTGGAGGCAGTAGAATGCCTTTCCTGAAGGTACTGATGCATACAAGTCCCAAATCAATATGGAGTCTATTAGGAGCCCTGAACTGTAGACTGCCTTGACAATTCATGGGCAGAGATCATCAACTAGAGGAGTCCACATAATCATAGAATCATGGAACTGGAAGGGACCTCAAGAGGTCATCTAGTGCAGTCCCCTGCATGCAAGGCAGGACTAAGTATTATCTAGACCATCCCTGACAGGTGTTTGTCCAACCTGCTCTTAAAAATCCCCAGTGATGGAGATTCTACACCCTCCCCAGGCAATTTATTCCAGTGCTTAACCACCCTGACAGAAAGTTTTTCCTAATGTCCAACCTAAACCACCCTTGCTGAAATTAAAGCCCATTGCTTCTTGTCCTATCCTCAGAGGTTAAAGAAAACACTCTCTTTCTCCTCATTGTAACCACCTTTTACAGACTTGCAAACTGTTATGTCCCCTCTCAGGCTTCTCTTCTCCAGACTAAACCAACACTTTTTTTCCATCTTCCTTCATAGGTCATGTTTTCTAGTCCTTGAATCATTTTTGTTGCTCTTCTCTGGACTTCTCCAATTTGTCCACGTCCTTCCTGAAATGTAGCACCCCGAACTGGACACAATACTCCAGTTGAGGCCTAATCAACGCGGAGTGGAAGAATTACTTCTCGTGTCTTGCTTACAATACTCCTGCTAATACATCCCAGAATGAGGTTTGCTTTTTTTTGCAACAGCATTACACTGTTGACTCATATTTAGCATGTGATCCACTATGATCCCTGGATCCCTTTCCACAGTACTCTTTCCTAGGCAGTCTTTTCCCATGTTGCATGTGCAACTGATTGTTCCTTCTTACGTAGAGTACTTTGCATTTGTCCTTATTGAATTTCTTCCTATTTACTTCAGACTATTTCTCTAGTTTGTCCAGATCATTTTGAATTTTAATTTTATCCTCTGAAGCACTTGCAGCCCCTCTCAGGTTGGTATCATCCACAAACTTTATAAGTGTATTCTCTATACAAATATCAAAATCACTGATGAAGATATTGAACAAAACCAGACCCAGAACCGATCCCTGCAGGACCCCACTCATTATGCCCTTCCAGCATGACTGTGAACCACGTATAACAAGTCTCTGGGAAGGATTTTCCAACCAGTTATGGACCCACTTTATAGTAGCTCCATCTAGGTTGTATTTCCCTAGTTTGTTTATGAGAAGGTCATGCGAGACAGTATCAAAGCCTTACTAAAGTCAAGATATACCACATCTACTACTTCCCCCCATCCACAAAGCATGTTACCCTGTCAAAGAAAGCGATCAGGTTGGTTTGACATGATAGGTTCTTGACAAATCCATGCTGACTGTTACTTATCACCTTATTATCTTTTAGGTGTTTGCAAATTGATTGCTTAATTATTTGCTCCATTATCTTTCCAGGTACCGAAGTTAAGCTGAGTGGTCTGTAATTCCCTGGGTTGTCCTTATTTCTCTTTTGATATATGGGCACTATATTTGCCCTTTTCCAGTCTTCTGGAATGTTTCCCGCTTCCACGACTTTTTAAACACAATTGCTAATGGCTCAGATATCTCCTCAGTTAGCTCCTTGAGTATTCTAGGATGCATTTCATCAGGCCCTGGTGATTTGAAGTAATTTTTTGACTTGTTCTTTCCCTATTTTAGACTCTGATCCTACCTCATTTTCACTGGCATTCACTATGTTAGACATCCAGTCACCACCAACCTTTTTGGTGAAAACCGAAACAAAGAAGTCATTCAGCACCTCTGCCATTTCCACATTTTCTGTTATTGTCTTTCCCTCCTCATTGGGTAACAGGCCTACTCTGTCCTTGGTCTTCCTCTTGTTTCTAATGTATTTGTAGAATGTTTTCTTGTTTCCTTTTATGTCCCTAGCTAGTTTGATCTCGTTTTGTGCCTTGGCTTTTCTAATTTTGTATCTACATACTTGTGTAATTTGTTTATATTCATCCTTTGTAATTTGACCAAGTTTCCACTTTTTGTAGGACTCTTTTTTGAGTTTTAGATCATTGAAGATCTCCTGTTAAGCCACTGTGGTCTATTGCCATACTTCCTATCTTTCCTACGCAGTGGAATAGTTTGCTCTTGTGCCCTTAATAATGTCTGTGAAAAACTGCCAACTGTCTTCCCCCTTAGACTTGCTTACCATGGGATTTTACCTACCAACTCCCTGAGTTCCCTAAAGTCTGCCTTCTTGAAATCCATTGTCTTCATTGTGCTGTTCTCCCTCCTACCATTCCTTAGAATCATGAACTCTACCATTTCATGATCACTTTCACCCAAGTTGCCTTCCACTTTCAAATTCTCAACCAGTTCCTCCCTATTTATCAAAATCAAATCTAGAACAGCCTCCCCCCAGTAGCTTTCTCCACCTTCCGAAATAAAAGGTTGTCCCTAATACATTCCAAGAACTTATTAGATAATCTGTGCCCTGCTGTGTTATTTCCCCAACAGATTTCTGGGTAGTTGAAGTCCCCCATCACTACCAAGTCCTGTGCTTTGGATGATTTTGTTCGTTGTTTAAAATGTAATCATGGCAGTGTGCTCTTCGGCAACGTCATGCATTAATTCCATGTTCATTGTATTTAGCTTTAACAAACTTCTCATCCATACACTGGTCTTGGCCAGATGCTGGAATACCTAGGTTTTAGTGGTGTTAGCACTGGCGGTGAATGACAGTTAAAGCACTGGCATATGAATGGCACCTGAGCCCATGAAGTCTCACTGTTTCTCCTAGTGGGACAATGGAGTGATTAGAACCTATGGAATCCCACAGCTGAGTATTCTGATGGCAGAGACCTATTTGCATACTAATACACAGTGTGAGACTGTGTGGAAGGACTGACACCATTTTAGTGGGTTTCCCTTTTCACCTTCCTCAGGCATGATACCAAGGTGCTGTGATCAGTCATATCTAATGCTGTGGAAGGGTCTAAGAATAAAAGTATTGACTTCTACCCCTTATGCCAGGACAGCAAGAGATTGTCCATCTGCCCCCATGCCCAGTACCAAATCCTGTCCTGAAAGGCAATTGGGAAGGCCCTAGAATAGTGACTGTGGACAGATGTGTTTTGAGACAAGTCTTTGATTCTAAGCAAAGTAACTGAGAAACAAAGAGAAGGTTTGACACCAGACAGTAGTTGCACAGGTCTGTTGTAGCTACAGAAGGTTTATTCAGGGTTGGCTGGATTGTAGCATGCTTTAAGGTGGGAGGTAGAATCCCAATGTCTGATTTGAAAAAGGAAATCTCAGTCACAAGGGGCCACAGCTGCTCATCAAAGGACAAGACTATTATTTGCAAGTGGTGGGTCATGTTTCTATCAGGAGGGACAGGGCTTCCTGAAACATGGAAAGATTGACTTCAGGTCTAATGGTATGGTTTTAGGCTAGTGCATGGTATCCAATTTCACACATCATGACAAGAAGCCTTCCTAGATACTGATCTTCTTGGCGAAGAAAGAGGAGTTCCAAAATAGCCTACTGACAAAATGAAGAGTCTCAGACCTGGCAAGTTATGACCACACACTTGCCAGAACGATTGACATAATGACTCACCCATAAATACCCACTTCCTTCTCCTTGACCATGGTTCTCAGAAACCTTGTGCCAGATTGAGAGAGATGGAAGGAAACTTGCATGTCAGAGGCAAACAAATTAAAATACAAACAATTTTTTCAAGCCTAAGCTGAGGCTGTGTTGGTAGCCAAGACATTCTTCTTCATTTCTGTATTGACCACCCAAAACATACTCCAAAAGGGCTTTACAGGATGGTGAACAACTTAACCAACCTTGGCTGCTTGAAATCCACAGCAGAACACAGCATCACTTGAGGCAAGGAACTATCATCCTATCAACTGCATCCAGTAATGCACCTCGGATTATGTGCAACTGGACACCTATGAGGTACAGATAACTTGGCAATCACCTAGCAGCACTCATTAATGCAGGAGCAGGTTCCCCGGCATTCCCTGTCCCGCTCATCACTTTCTATCTTGAGTTTATACATGCAGCTTTCCAATGTTGGGTAGTATTAAACCCTAACCGCAACCACCTGTGCAGTTAATTGAATATTTTCTTCCTTGGTTCAAGGAGCTGTTGATAGATTTATAAAACAAATCACCTTTCTCTTCCATAGTTAAAATTGGTCTCGTAAAGACGTCTCTCTGAGATCAGCAAATTATAAACTAATGATAGCTATTCAAAATTTCAGGTACAGTAAACAAGGTCAGTGCTTGAAAGAAACAAAATGCCACTCAGAAATGCAGATCAAAGTAACTCACTTCTATTCTTGCTGCTACCATAGAGACCAAGAAAAAAAATGGAGATTTAACAGACTTAATTCTTCCTGAAATTTATAACTAACTACGAGGGGGAAAAAGACAATTACCATATTTCTAAAGAATAAAAAAGATAAAAAGTTGAGCTTTTGACAAGATATATTTACAAGACATATACAATGCACATTGGTTTGCTCTGTGTAATTTTCTTGATGTTCCCAAAAGAAAAAAAGTTTTTCTAGAAAACACAACATCTGTAATGTTCAGAATTCAAGCGCTAAAGACTAACAACAACTGGTATAATTCTACCAAAACTTAACACTGGTAAATAAAGATTTGAAATAAATACTCAATTATACACTCCATTTGTCTCACATCTATGAATATATTCTCTAGCTAAGATAAATGGTAATCAATGAGAAGGGTTTTCCTCTTTTTCTAAGATTGCACAGAATAGCCAACAGTCACCCAATAGTAGTTAAAGCTGCCCTCCAATACCACTTCAGTTTAGAATTTAGTAAATTACATGGATTCAGCACTATTAAATTTTTTAAGATCTGGCAGGGAAACACCCCAGTTTGAAATGCTCATCAGGACCTAATTATGGCTTTAGAAAAAGAGTTCAATTTTATCTAAACTTGAATATTTGAGAAACTGAACAAAAACTATGAAATTTGCTTTGTTTGAGATTTTTTCACAGACTTGAAGTTTTGGCACAAAAACCCTCAGCAGACCATGTTCTGGTTTATAACTGAGAATGTACATTTGTTTATCCCAGAAACTTAAACTTGTGAAAGTAGAGGATGCACGTTCATGTGCAATCCAACAGAATGTTCACCTGAACTCCTGCAAAGAGGAGCCAATAATCATTGAACAGAGGAAGGTAACACTGTTATGAAGTCTCCCCATGAGTAAGTAGAACTATCGTTATTATTTGTTTGATACCCACCTAAATTTAGGGCTATTTATAAATTATGACTAATGAGCCAGATCCTCAGCTCATGTAAGCTATCATAGCTAGATTGAGTTCTAAAAGGTTATGCCTGTTTACATCAACTTTATTTTTATGAGACCCAAGGGGATTACTCACATGTATATATTAATTATTCTATGTGATTTTTTACCTTCTCTTGTCATTGCAGGATCAAATGCAAAATTAAGAAAACAATACTCATAGGCATGTAGGTGGCACTTCAGAAAGTCTCATTGAAGAGAATGGGTTAAACTCTCTTGGACTTACTCCAGATTTACACCAGTGTAAGGAAGAGAAAAATCAGACCCATTCTCTTGAATGGATTCAGAGTAGTAGCCGTGTTAGTCTGTATCCGCAAAAAGAACAGGAGTACTTGTGGCACCTTAGATTCTAAAGTTTATTTGAGCATAAGCTTTCGTGAGCTACAGCTCACTTCATCGCAAAGTCTCTAAGATGCCACAAGTACTCCTTTTCTCTTGAATGGAGTAACTATACGTGTTAATAACTGTAGGGCTGGCTCTTTTCAGTAATCATTCACTGATGTATGATTAGAATCTGGCCTGTATTTTATGGGCCAGATATTCAGCTCTGACAGATGACTCAAAGAGAGGGTGAGAGGTGTCTCTAGCTCACCTCTCTTCTCTCCTGATGGCAGTCAGGAGCCCATCCAGCCCCTGTTATAATTTAGAGCAGCCTAATAGGTTGCCATATGTTATGCCAGCTGAAATGGTCTCCTGTGGCCACTCTGATGTCAGACGATGGCCAGAGCATGATGCACACCAACCATGGCCCCATCATGTTCCCTCTCATGCTCCCAGAACACCTCCTCTGCTGGGTAGGCCAGAAATGGGATCCAACTGCGCTGCCTTTATGGCACTCAAGGATTCTCCTGCATCAGGGAAATCCCCAGCAAACTGACAGTGGGTAAAGAATCCAGCCTTACATGCCTGTACATTGCCAAGTATGGCTTAATAAAAACATATAGTAATAGTATGATTGATGCATGCTAGCAACTTGAAAATGTACTAGCCCAGGCACAGAATCTATTGCCCACCCTTACAATGATGTCGATAGAAAGTTGAGTTCTAAACTCTGGCTGTCCCTCTCCGAGCGGCGCTAGTTGAGAAAGGAGAGCTGTTGCTGACGAATGAAGTGCCTGGGAACAGTGTGCTTTATAGTGCTCCTCATTTCTGCTTCAGAACGGAACTGTATTTGCTCACTCCAACACCTACTGGAGATTGCTAGTATGAGCATTGGGGGTGGGAAAGGCCTGATCAGACCTCCAAAATGATGGGCTATGCCCCTGTGAAGTGATGAAGCATCCAACCCACAAGCCTACCCTCAGGATGGTACTCAAGAGAGCAGCACCTCATCATTCTGCCTGGTTCCTGTGTCAGTATGTTGAGTGTGGAAGAGGCACCCTCACTGCCTTCCTCTCTTGGAACTCTGACACCACCTGCTCAAGGCAACGCAGAGTTTTGCCCTAATTATATTTACTGGTGCTGCCTGTTAGAATATAACTATATTGCCAGATCACCAGGAGCTAATACAATAAAGGAGAGAAAGATAGTTCTTGGCCAGTCAGATTCTGCAAAGCTGGATTTCATGTGATAACCATTTGATACTGATTATCTCAGTAAATAAGCACATGCCCCTGCTGCCTGGCAACATTAAGAAATACAGTTCTTTCCTCCACTTCTTCCTTGTAAACATTTGAATGAATTAAGCCCTTGTAAAAGGTGCTAGACTGACAGCCTTAGAGAAAGGAGTCTTGTTAATTTACAGAACTGGACTGGAGCAATACAAGATTAGGAAATGGACCGAGACCTTCACGCTCACTGCACATAGATCACCAAAGACGCAGGGTCATTTTCCCCCTAACATCAAGGATGTTAACTAACCCCTCAGTGATTTAACTGCTCTGCCGTGACAGGTGAATCCCATTTCTGAGGTAAACATGTATTTACATGAATGTGCAGCCCACGTGTTCTGCATTCCAGGATTAACACAGTATTCCAGTTGAAGTTGACAGTTAGACCTCAGTGCAGGAGTAGTATTAACAGAACGTTCACTATATTCAAACCAAATTTTACTTTCTTAGCTGAGAAAAAGCCAAGCTATATTCTACAAACTGTCCTGTCCGCAGCCCCTTGTCTGGCTCACAAGAGGGAAGAGGGCAAAAGGTGGAACCTTCCTGCCTTTTTGCCCTCAGTGCATTGAACAGACACCAATACAGCTGCTAGTGCATGAACTGTCCCCCAAAGGCAGAATGGCTGGACACAAAGCTGGTAGGAAATGGAGAGGAGTGCATGCTGCATTTTCCTAAGAGATTGCAGAGTTCCTGTGCTCTCTGAACCTTCTTGATGCTCCCGCTGGGGTGGAACAGCTTCATGGAACCCCCAAGGGTATGTCTACGCTGCAGCTGGGAGCAAGCCTCCCAGCTCAGGTAGACTGACATATACGAGCGGAACTTGAGCTAGTACACTAAAAATAGCAGTGTGGACATTGCGGCTTGGGCTCTCAAGAGTAGGGGGCTAGATGGGCTTGAAAACCTGAACTCCAGCCCTATCCTGTTATTTTTACTGAATCCTATTGACAAATCCATGTGACTTATGTATCAGCAAAAAAGAAGCTACATTAAGGACATGATCAATTAAAAACAAACAATAAGCCCATAAAAAGCCCCAATTCAGCATTTGTCTGGCTCATGTGTTCAGTAAGTACATGGAGACCTCAACAAAATAAAATCAGGCAGGCACATTTTGTAGTATTGAGAACATTCAACTTATTGTTTGGGGGAAGTTAAGTTTTTGCTGGAAAAAAAACAGTTTAAATAGAAATCAAGATTTGTGGCAAGTCTTTAACAAGTCAGATCCATTGGGTTGTTGCATTTATAGGGGTCTAAATAATATCTTCACGTATATTACACACCAATTTAAAAAGCATATTTATTGCACCACTATTGACTACTCTATGTACATTATTTTGTATAAGCTGGAAATGCTGCAAATACCACAGTAAATTTAACTACTGTGTGTTGACTTTTTAATAGCACTCACTGTCTGCACTTTAAGTAAATTTATGTTCCCTTTGTGTTATTTACAAAACTTGAGAAAAAAAACCTAAATATTTACTATCTCCGAAGGTGGCCATGACTGTTACATGCACAAATCAGGTTAATAGATGCCTAAATATGTGTGATTACCTGATTTTAGGCTAAAAATGACCATTTTGAGACATAAATGCAAGTTTTGTGGATATAATGTATATGCAACAATTTTAACAAATATCAAATGCACTGAGCCAAATTCTGCTCTCATGAATCCTGGAGTTACTGACTTCAGTGGAGTTATTCCAGATACACACGGATGTAAACATTACCAGAATTTGGGCCAGTATAGGATAAAACCATCAACATAGCTATTTTAGTACTGTGCAGAAAAAACAGAGAAGAAACATCTATAAAATATGCATTCCAAGTTATTACAACTTTAATACTTTGAAGCTTTTAATTGCTGCAGGAGTCACTCACTGCCCACTTTTATAGGGTAATGCAGAATTCTAAAGGGTGCAGACACACACTTTGGACTGACACCCAGTTGTTCTCTATGGTTCCATCCAACTCTACCACTAGTGACTTACTGCAGAGATTGAATATCCTATTTGCCTTTCCCTGCTCACTTCACCTTGCATGCTTGACTTGCTAGTTCATGCATCTACCAGTATAGTCGGTGAGGTAAGAGGTACGGGAGGCAGATCTGATGGGAGGAACGGTATCATGGATATGTGGAAGTGGAGGACCTGCTTATAACTGAGGGAGTGAAATGATTGTGACCCCACCTATGTTACTCTCCACAGGGCCCCATGGAATGCCGGGTTGACTCAGTTCACATATTCATCATCAGTTCGTAGAGCAATTATGTCAGAGGCAGCTTGTTGTTGTTAATAAAAGGAAGGCCAGATTCCGCTCTCAGTTACACAGAATGCAGACTAGCTCCACTGCAGTCAGCAAAGTTAATTACATGTGTCAGTAGCAACCTTAGGGGCTGTCAAAGCCCACAGCTGCAAGTCCCCACCTGGAGACCTAGAAATGTCAGGGCTAATTCGAGCTCTTAAAGAAGACCTAACCATTTTCCTTGCAAAGGCAGCCTCAAAAATGTAAACTGAACGTTAGGGCTGAAAGTGTGACACTGAATATTTTATAAAGACCTGGAGTTATTCTGAGACCCCTGACACAGTGCTGGCCTTTGAGTTCCATGAAATCAATAGCTACAGGTCCCTCAATTATGTGACTGTAGGACAGCCCTACCCAGGCTCCTGTTAACCACATGAGAGTTGGCACCAGCACCATCTCATTTGCTAAATGCAGCTAAACTCTCTCATTAGCTGAGCTGAATGTGTGACCTTTGGCCACAAGGAGGAGCAGATAGCATGAGACAGGGCATGGTCTGAAGGCAAAGGACTCCTGCTTTCTAATCCCAGCTACCTCTGTGGCCTAACTCAAAGTCATTTTTATCTTTCTGTCTTAGTTTTCCCCATCTGCAAGAGATGGAGAACACCACTTACCTACTGCACAAGGGTGACTGTGATGGTCATTAGTGAACTGTTGTTCTTAGACATATTGTTATTGCTAGACTGCTGGTGTATTGAGACAATTGTTCATCATGCTGGCCAGTATTATGTCACTGTTACCTTGTGCTTCCACATCTCTTTGCTGCATCCACTTGCTGTCTCTCTTAGACTATATGTTCTTCAGATCAAAGGCCACTTCTTTGGTCTATTGTTTTTACAGCACCTACCATGATGGGGCCCTGACCTATGACTCGGACTTTTAGGTGTTACCGTGATACAAACAAGTATTATTTACACAATACTCCAAATGTTCTAGTCACCTCGCACAGCAAAAGCACTCTGTAAAACACTATGCAAACTCTGAAATTCACCAGAATTTACCTTAAGCCATCTCTCAGATAGGGGATTCCCAGAACCCCAGCTTATTCAGACAGCTCTCCTTTACAAATGTTGGCACCAAGCGTGAACCCAATTACAAGCATTTCAGTTCCGCCTCTTCAGTCACAAAATGCCAACAGTGACCTACAAATGTCTCCCATCATTTTATATAAAATTAGTCCACTAAGTCTGGGGAGGTCCCTCAAAAATCCTTTTACTTAGCGCCCCCCTCCCCTCAAATCCTTAGGCCAGTGACACACAGAGGAGCAATGATGCGAGGAGTCACTTAAATACGTATTTGGAGGGTGGATGGGATTGTTTAGAAGGCCAGTTCAAAAATGCTAAGGTTGGCTCTGACACTAGTAACACAGCAGAATTCAGACCAATGCATTTTGATTTTTAAGCCTAGAGATACAAATCAAAGCTATGTTTTGCTCAAGAAAGCCATACACGCTACAGAAACTTACTATTCTCCAATCAGAAATGTTGCTGCTATCTAAACTATATCCGATTGGCTTCTCTAAAATGTTAGGACATATAATACAATGCTCAGATTTAAAAAAAAAAAAACATGATTGCCTGTTCCCACATTTAAAGAATAAGCTGGCATGATATGTTGAGACTATATATGCATTTTAACATCTATTTTGAAACTGCTCCAATAGGACAGATATTAATAGACACAAGCAAAGTCTAAGGTAAAATATCAAATCATTTTCCTTTTACAGGTGAAAAACCACCACCACATCATTTAGGTATAGAAACAAACAGCGTAACCCTCAGATAAAGAGAATAAATGCCCATTGAAACAAGGCTTAGTTATTCTATCTTGCAACCTGAGACACTACATACCCACTCTGTTTAATTACAGGAACAGAATAGCAGCAGACAGATATGCACCCAAAACAGTAATGTTTCAGTCCTACCTTCGTTGTGACAATGCACAGACAATCCATTCTTCAAATCTCCACAGGAGTGTATGTAAATCATAAATCAGCAAGGTTGAGGAAAGGCTTTTGAAACAGCATGAACAGAACCAGAGACTTGTATCTGCACAGCCTGCTTTTCCAACAGGGGCCCTCATAAGAAACTCAAGTCCTCCTCCACAATGCTAAAGGCAGTCATGATTCTCACAGGGATCTGAAAATCCACTAGAAATCATCTCAAGCAAAACTTCCAGGTGGCTTATTAAGCTTGATTGCTGCATTGTTCAATCTGTGATCAAAATATTCTGTTAAATAGTAAGCAGGATTCTAACTGGGAATATGAGAACCACAACAAGCACAGAAGAGCAAAAGCATCACATTTCAGCTCTTGCTCTGATTTCACAGTTCTGATCTGCTGTTCCAGTATACCCATAAGATTTCCTTTGCCAAGTCTCTTTTTCTCTCTCTCTCTCTTTCTCCTCTTCTTTCCCGCTAACTCTGAATAAGCACAACATACACAACTACTGGGCCCATCTATCAAAGTGCTGTCACTTCTCTGCCAGAACAACTGCTTTTGGTTGTAAAGGTTTTTATTAGAAGCCTTATTCCTATGTACACTTGAAGTGCATGATTGAAACACTAAGGTGTACACGCTGGTTCATGTGTCACATCTACAATCACTCAGAGTTACTAGGGCGGATTCTGATTCAGGAAGTGAATGTAACAGCTGGATGATGAGAACTTTAAGAACATAAAAAAATTTCAGGTTAGTATAAAAGTTAACTGCCTATTTACACAGACATGCAATGCCCTGGGGTGCAATTATAGTTCACTGCACACAGAAAAATAAACCTCTTTATACATTACTTAAAACTAGAGGGACTTTTTTTATGTTATGAAGAAAACGTCAACGTTTTTGATTAAAAGAACACCACCAAAGGACAGTTTAAAAACTCCTCAAATTCTTTCCCAAACTTTCCGTGGATCCTTGTCAGCATCAGAGGCTTAATCTGCCCATTACATGTCCTCTATGAGTTGCTAATAGTCCTGCAATCCCCCATAGAAAATGGGATAGCCACAAAGCCCCTACCTTTCTTGCAGAGATGCTGGTGTAGAGCTTGCCTTTGAGGTGTCTGACATGAATCATGCTGAGTGAGAAAGCTCTTTGTCAGCTCTTAAAGTCTTCCCTCTCTTATAGAGAGAGAGAGAGAGAGAGAGAGAAGGGGAAAGATACGTAAAATGAAAGCTCTGTCTGAAGAGAGGAAAAATCAATGCCTCCTATTCACTGGAAAAAAAAATACAGCCAACTGGACAGTTGACAGCAACAAGAGGAAACGTCTAGACACCCATACATTACAATTCACCTTTTCAACCTATCCGACAGTATACTTTTCCCATGGGTGCTATGCTGAGAATCTCTCATTCTCACTCAGCTAAAGTATGTTTTCAATTAAAAAAAAAAAACTTTTCCAAGAAAAAAAAAAAGAACGTTTAAGAGTCATCTCTCTTCCATAAATTATCAAGGTTATAACCATAATATACTCGTGATTGCTAAAGAAGCAAGAGGCTCAGGAAATGACACACAATTATTTTGCCAAAATGAGGTCACTGCTACCAAAGTTTTAAAAAAATCCATAGTGAATCAGACATGTGGTCAGAATCAGACAGCAACCAAAAGAAAAAAAACCCCAAACTATTAAAGTTTTACAGAATATAAAATCTTAAAAGGAGACTCTCCAGAGCTTTTAAGACACTAACTTCTTCTAAACAACTGCACTGTTTGTGCAGAAAACTGGATTTTTTTAGGTGACACATTGGAGCCTGTATGTGTAGTCCATACTGTGGTTTATTCCATTAGTCAACAAACAGTTTTATTAAAAAAACACTGACTAAAAGAATCAGTGAACATTTCTTGCATCACCTGGCCCATGTACCACTGAAGGGCCAACTAACTCATTAGCATAGTCTCACCAAAGCCCTGTTTGTAATCTGGGCAGGGCAGGGTAAATGGGAATCCAACCAACTCTAAAACAGGGTGGGATTTCACACCCACATTTACACCACTTTCATTTGATTTCCTTTGTGCTCCCCTATCCGTTGCATTCAATCTATTACAGTAAGATTGTGTGAATTGCTTCCATTTAAAAAAATTACTTAATGACTTGGCTGTAAAAATTCACTCCATACTCAAAAACTGGATACCAGGATGTTTCCAAACATCTGAGGGCCCAATCTGCAAACACACATGTGAACAACTATATTCCTGTGAGTAGTCCCATTGGGCTCATGATCCTATTTACATATTACATGAAAATTGGAGCAATGGAACTCAGTGAGACTACTTACATGAGTAAAGTGATCCACAGATTTCATCTACGCTCCAATTTGTGCAAATCCTGCATACAAACCATCATCTCCATGTGTAAAATTGGCCGCTGTGTGCATGCTAAAGTGTGGAGTTTACTTGTACACAAGCTTAGTGTGTGTTCATGTCTCCTTCATCCTCCTTTAGCTTACAGTGGAATAGACTTGTGCTTTTGGGCCTGAAGGTCCCAGCTTGATCCTCCCTGATTACCATCTTGTCTGTATGTATGAAGTCACCATTTGTTCCACATCAATGAACAGTAAACGAGATAAAGCCAGTGCTGCATAGGCAGGGAAGCTGACTGATTCAGTGGTTCTCAATTTTTTTTTTTTCAGGCTGTAAATCACATACCACATTTCCATGCAACCTCTCAATCCCTATTCCAAAAGGGCCCTCCAGCAACTATCCTGTTCAGATGCATTAAGCATACAAGCAATATTGGCGGACAATACTAAAAAGAGACAAGATGAAAGCACATTTGCTTTAACATGATGGATTCAGCCGCTTCATTATGTCCTTCCAAAGGTAGACCTTTGCTGTTTATTTCTTCTCTTTGAATGTATGATTTAACATTAGTACCAATTCTCCCCCCCACCACCACCACCACTATTCCATTTTCTGTAGGTCATTTTGCGATGTGGTCCTATCCTCCTGTAAGTTCTCCACTTCTTCAATTTTCATGTCAACTATAAATATGATCATGACTGAATTACACAGTAGAAACACCTGACAAAATTTAGCTATAAAGCAGCCACCTAGGGAGAAGAGACGATTTTAGTTGTTCCTGTGGTAGTTAACTCATGCAATTAACTAAAAAAAAAAATAATCACGATTAATCGCAGTGTTAAACAATAGAATACCAAATGAAATGTATTAAGTATTTTTGGATGTTTTTCTACATTTTCAAAAATATATCGATTTCAATTACAACACAGAATACAAAGTGTACAGTGTTCATAAGAACAGCCAACTGGGTCAGACCAAAGGTCCATCAAGCCCAGTATCCTGTCCTTGGACAGTGGCCAATGCCAGGTGCCTCAAAGGGAATGAGCAGACAGGTCCTCATCAAGTGATCCATGCCCTGTCACCCAAACCCAGCTTCTGGCAAACAGAGGCTAGGGACACCATTCCTGCCCATCCTGGCTAATAGCCACTGATGGGCCTATCTTCTATGAATCTATCTAGCTCCCTTTTAAACCCTGTTATAGTATTGGCCTTCACAACACCCCCTGGCAAGGAGTTCCAGAGGTTGACTGTGTTGCATGAAAAATACTTTGTTTTAAACCTGCTACCTATTAATTTCACTTTATATTATTATTACAAATATTTGCACTGTAAAAATGATAAACAGTGCAATCTCCATCATGAAAGTGCAACTTACAAATGTAGTTTTTTTTGTTATAACTGCACTCAAAAACAAAACAATGTAAAACTTTAGAGTCTACAAGTCCACTCAGTCCTACTGATGCTAGTCCAGATGTGCTAAAGATTCATATGTCCCTTCATGTTTCAACCACTATTCCAGAGGACATGCGTCCACGCTGATGACGGGTTTTGCTCGATAATGGTTTAAAGCAGTGTGGACCAATGCATGTTCATTTTCATCATCTGGGTCAGATGCCACCAGCAGAAGGTTGATTTTCTTTTTTGGTGGTTTGGTTTTGCATGTAAATATCTTGCGACACTAACTACAACAGTGCCATGCAAACGCCTGTTCTCACTTTCAGGTGACATTATAATTAAGAAGCAGACAGCAATGTAAATGTAAACAAACTTGTTTGTCTGAGTGATTGGCTGAACGAGTAGGAGGACTGATTGGACTTGTCAGCTCCAAAGTTTTACATTGTTTTATTTTTGAATGCAGGTTATTTTTGTACATAATTCTATATTTGTAAATTCAACTTCCATGATAAAGAGATTGCAGTACAGTACTTGTATTAGGTGAATTGAAAAATATTTCTTTATTTTACAGTGCAAATATTTATAATAAAAAATATAAAGTGAGCAATGTACACTTCATATTCTATGTTGTAATTGAAATTAATATAGTTGGAAATGTAGAAAACATCCAAAAACATTTAAATAAATAGTATTCTATTATTAACAGCACGATTAATTGTGATTAATTTTTTAATCGCTTGACAGCCCTAATATTTTGTAAAAAAAAGAAAAGGAGTACTTGTGGCACCTTAGAGACTTACAAATTTATTTGAGCGTAAGCTTTTGTGAGCTACAGCTCACTTCATCGGATGCTGTAGCTCATGAAAGCTTATGCTCAAATAAATTGGTTAGTCTCTAAGATGCCACAAGTACTCCTTTTCTTTTTGCGAATACAGACTAACACGGCTGGTACTCTGAAACCTGCAAAAAAACCAAAAAGCCTCAAGATATAATACAACATAAAACCAAGAGGAAGGTTTCCATGGTTTTTATTAATATTCTATTAAAACAGTGTTTTTAAGCATTTTCTGGAATTTTTGAAACCCAAACCTGGCAGCACTAAGAATTTCAAAGCTAAATTGACTACAAACAAAACTGAAACAGGCATTATTGTTAAATCTAAGTGAAAAACAAGAAGTAAACAAAGGGCACTGGAAGTTCAGCAATTTGACAGTCAGACCACTTATTCAGAAACCTAACATCAGGCACCCATTCTTGAAAATCTTGGTCTTAAGTCTTTTGTATTTCATGACATCTTTCAGTCTGTACCATAATAGTGTTGACATTTTTGTCAAATTGCCAAGAGCTTGTCCAGCACTCTATACATAGAATACATAGGTAAATACATCATTTTTACAAATCCAGAGAGGGATTTATTTAATTTGGTGGATCTCAAATTGTGGACTGGAGAGCACCTCCTCGTGACATGCAAATTGCTGGCTGGTCGCATAGTGGTAGATCCTTCCCCTTGTTTCCTGTTGCTAATCTGCATTCAAAGTAGCTAAAAATAGCTTAATTGCTTTCCCAATGTTTCTTTTTAACAGAAGAAATTGATGTAGTTGCCATAATGGGACTACTCTTCTGGTCAGGAGGGGCACTAAGTTAGCACTAGGTTAATATGGGTTATGATTGGTTTGTTATTGGATCCCCACTGGGAGGAAGGGGGTCTGAGCAATCATGTATGGGAGGGGAGATGGCTATGAAACCATCTCTCTGTTCAGATATGGTCCATACTACGGAAATGTTTGGGAACTCCTAATTTAGTAGCTCCCCTACAGGTATCCTTCCTGATGGTTTCTATAATTAAAGGCTAAATTCAGAACAAAAATGTAAAACAGGGAAATATTAAAATCAATAGCTCATGAGACTTTGGGTCAAAAGTGAAGGTCAATGCAAATGCAATTCAGCACCAGACAGTAGGTCTCCTGTGGTTTTACTGCAAGGGTAATTTTTTCCATGTGCACTTTTAAAGGGTTTCACTCACCACAGGAGCACCTCCTTGTGGCCAGGTATGGCATAGCAGCTGTCTCCCCATATGGTGACCCCCTGACAATGATCGCCCCATTACTGCAGCAGTCTCTCTTCCTGCAACTTGGCCGTCCAGCCAGGTCAGGCTTTAGTCCACCTCTTCTGGGGTAACAGATAATCCAACCAAACTATAGTCCAATGACCTTATAGCAGGTCTTGTCTGTCTCTGGACTGTGTGGTCCTTTCATCCCTTACCTCAGGGATTTTCACCCCACCTTCCCCTGTGGCCGGTAGGAGAATCCAGACTACCCTAACCTTAAGTTTCCAGGCCACGGACCTTGTACCTGGTCCAAGTCTGCTCCCTCAGACTCCTTGCTACCTCTTCTATCCCCCCAGAAAGTGAATGCAGATTCTCTCCCTGCAGCCCGCTTCTGCTACAAAACTTCCTCCCTTCAGAATAACCAGCCTGCTCCTGCCCAACTGGGCTTCATGTTCAATTAAGCCTTGCTCTCTGTCCAGGTGACATAATTGACTTCAGGTCCACATTAACCCCTTCAGGGCCTGTGGGGCTCATTACACCTCAGCTCACAGGTAAGCACAATTGTACAGAACTGTGCAGCTCAGCATGGAGGGGCGGGATCTGCAAGGTTTACTGTAGCTCTGGAGCTGCAGCTTGGCTCCTTTTCCGCTCCACAACCTATGGGGGAGGATTCCTTCCCTTCCAGTCCCTCTGAAGATCCCCACATACAGTCAGTTACTCGGAATGCCCACTGGGGCTTCCATTTTGCACTGATCTATCCAAGTACTTACACAGCCCAAGCACCTACACATGAAGCAAGTTAAATATCCATTTCCTAATGGACAGCGCACACTTTTGAGGACTATAAATTTAGGGCCCAATTCGGACATTTGGTTGTTTCTCCCTGCATACCCAGCAAGTTTTAGAGGCCTATATGGAGAGAGTTAGGTACACCCCTAGCCTTTGGTGTGGCGCACAGGATGAGGAAGGCTCTTTGGGCTATCCCCATAGCCCTGCCAGGGTCATGGATAATCAAGCCTTTAGAAAGCCCCATGCCTTTATAATTCACAACTCCTGTTTAATGTTTTACTTAACTATTATTTTTCATACAATGACATAACTGTTTTATCTCAAACACCCACAAATCTCTTATTCAGAATGAAACAGAAGTGCTTCAGTTAAATATGCAACACTAGGTTACGTGGGTGGCACACCCGGCAGTAAAAGCACAAGGGTAATGCTTCCTAAAGTGGCTCTCAGCTTTCAAGTTACACAGTGCTATCGAGATTTCATTTTAATTCCCAGCCACTCTGACTAGTGAAATTAACATCCAATCAATCAGCAAGTGAAAAACACTATATGTATGTTTAAATACATAGCTGGCCCTAAATAGCCATATGTCACTATCACCAGTGATGAACTGCCAAAATCTTAACCAGATCCCTCCTCACCCCACGAGGGGGTCATTGGCCACCCCCACCCCCCAGGACTCCTGCGCCATCCAACCCCCTGTGTTCCTTGATGCCCCCCACTCAGGACCCCTGCCCCATCGACCCCCTTCCCCTGTCCCTTGACTGCCCCCAGAACAGGGCAGGAGGGTCTTGTGGGCCACCATAGTGGATGCCCACCCCACCCCTAAGAGCCAGAGGGACCTGCCAGGGGGCAAGGTGGGGAGCCCCAGTGGTGCTTACCTGGGGCAGCTCCCAGGAAGCATCTGGCAGGTCCCTCTGGCTCCTAGGGGCAGGGGAGTGTAGCTAGGGGGGCAGCAGCCACTCCCCCCACTGATCACATCAAAAGTGGTGCCTTAGGCACGGACTCCGTTGGTGCTCCGGGGCTGGAGCACCCACGGGGAAAATTTAGTGGGTGCAGAGCACCCACCAGCAGCTCCCCGCCTCGCGCCCGGCCCCAGCTTACCTCACCTCCGCTCTGCTTCCGACCCTGAATGCGCCACCCTGCTCTGCTTCTCCACGCCCCCTCCAGCTTCCCGCGAATCAGCTGTTCAGCTGGAAGCCTGGGAGGGCTGAGAAGCAGGTGGGGGCTTTGCACTCAGGCCGAGGGTGGTGGAGGTGAGCTGGGAGCGGTTCCCCTGCACCCCCCCCCCCGGGTTACCTGCTGCAGTGTGAGCGGCCCTCCTCACACCCCCCGATGTTGATACTGGGAATGACATTTTCTGACCATGGACACAGAGTTGCACAATTGACGCTGCATTCCCCAATTAGTAAATGTGGAACGTCACATCTTATGCCCTGCCCTATGACATCAAGAAACCTATCTGGGCTATGCCTGCTGCTTAATTGGTAATTTCCAATTCTGGAACTTCATCCATAAACATAATGAATCAAATTCTATGAGGGGCTGAGCACGTTTAATACCCTTTGAGATCAATGGGCTATTTGATTATTTCAGCTTGATATTGGGGACACAGTATACAGGTATACTGTATACAGGTCCTCATCCTGAAAGTTGCTGAATGCCCTCATTTCCCATTGACTACAATGAGAATTAAGGGGGTTCAGCAACCTCCCAGAACCAGGCTAAAAATCAGCAGATCTCAGGACACAATTCCTCAAATCTTAACCACACAGAGTAGAACATACGTATCACTGGGCATGAGTAAGGACTGCAGATGGAGTGGAAACACAGTGTCATGAGAAATCAGAAAGATATGCTGGATCATTACAGTTCTGGTTTGTAAGGAGTTAATGAATGACAGAGCCAATATAGAAGTTTGCACATAGCCAGTGAGAGGGTCTTAGACAAGAGGTAATGAATAACCTGCAAGTCTTCAGTGTTAAAGAAACAAAGCTCTTCAGAGATCAACTCATTATCCCAGCTCAGTTAACTTCTATTTTCTTTTCCTCTTATTTTCAATTTGCTGTTATTAAAAGTCCAAATCTTTGTATTTAACTTGGGAAAGAAAAAAAAAGAAGGACTTCAGGGCTGAAACCTTCCATGGTAATACTGAGCCCAGAGAGAACTATTACAGCCAAGTTTTGAGCATATGAAAATACCATAGATGTTATAACAGAAATATGCAAACACCCTTAACTCCATCATTGCAAACTGTGTAACTATTGTAAGTAGTACTGTAACAAAAATCCCTACACTGTAACCTTGTAGTCATGCTGCTTCATTTACCACACAGTGTATACTTATACGACTGGAACTATCATTAGTTTGTCAATACAAAAATCATCTCATCTGTTGACATTCACATTCTGCCTTACCAACTTTTTATTTAGCTACCAAGAAACTAGGTTCCAGTTTACACTGAGAACCCTTAAATAAATCTAACTAAGGAAAAAAGGAATACCCTGCACAATGAACATTGCTTAAACTTTAAAAATAAAGGTATCACAAGATCAACACAAAAACCCTGAGGCTTCAACTGCTCCCTAACATCAGAGGCATTTATGCCCATGATACAGACCTAAAATCCTGTATGGAATGGTATTAAATCAATAGAACTAGCAACATATCAATAAATTGCTGTTATAAACCTGATCTGAACCTTCCCAAAAATCTAAATTCATTAAAAACCAAGAGATTATTACAGGAACTGAAAACTCAATCTACTCTGTACATTTCATCTCTATAAATTTATACTCTATACAATTCATCTCTATACATTTCATATCCAAAGAAACGGTATACAAAGGTCACCAATATATTTCATCATGCAATAATCATAGCTCTTACCTTTGTCGTCATGTCTACAGAATGATTTTCAAAAGACTGATTCTCCTTATTGTGTTCATCACATAATACCGATCCATCTGACCCACCGGAAACCGCAGACTATAGAAAAAAAATTCAAATAAAACAAATTGTATTCACAGCATAATACTATTACTTCTCACTGGACGCATGAGTCCAGACATACAGGAGTGTAATCGTGCCTCTAATCCACACTTGGGACTCATGAACCAGATTTGGCCCTCAATTTCTTGCAATTGGCATTTTCTGGGGTTGATTCTGCAGCCTCCCCCACTGAAGCCTATGGCCGAATCCTACGAAGTGTTGAGTGACCTCACCTCTCGTTGACTTCAAAGGGAGTTGAGGATGCTCAGCATCTCACAAGATCAGGCCATAAACATGGAAGGTGAAATCTTGGTAAAGTTGCCAACTTCCTAATCGCACAAAACCGAACACCTTGGCTCTGCCCCTTCCCCAAGGCTCTGCCCTCTACTCACTCCACCCCCCCCCTTTTATTGCTTACTCTCTCATTCCCTCACTTGCTCATTTTCAGCAGGCTGGGGCAGAAGGTTTGGAGGGGGGGAGGGCCCTGGCTGGGGGCATGGGCTCTGTGGTGGGGCTGGGGTTGAGCGGTTTGGGGTGCAGAAGGGGGCTCCGAGCTGGGGCAGGGGGTTGGGGTGTGGGAGGAGATGCATGGTGTGGGCTCTGGGAGAGAGTTTGGGTTCAGGAGGGGACTCCGGGCTGGGGCAGGAGGGGGTTTGGGTGTGGGAGAGGCAGGGGGTCGGGGCATGGGCTCTGGGTGGCACTTACCTCGGGCAGCTCCCCAGAAGCGGCAACATGTTCTTCTGTTCCTAGGCAGAGGGGTGGCCAGGTGGCTCTGCGTGCTGCCTCTGCCCACCCACACCACCCCCCAGCTCCCATTAGCCATGGTTCCTGGCCAATGGGAGCTGCAGAGCCAGCACTTGGGGTGGGGCAGTGTGCAGAGCCCCCCTGGCCATCCCTCCACCTAGGAGCCAAGCTACACGTCTCTGCTTCCAGGGAGCCACGTGGAGCCAGGTAGGGAGCCTGCCAGCCCCTAGGTGTTCCTGTAGAAAACTGGACACCTAGCAACCCTAAATCCTGGATGAATACCAAAACTCCCACTGACTTTACTTGTGGTCTAGATTTCACTCAGGAGCAGCCGCAGAAATGGGCCCAGTAACTGTATAGTGTACAGGGATGCTCAACCTCTCTTTCTGAAGTCCCCCCAACATGCTATAAAAACTCCATGGCCCACGTGTGCCGCAACAATGATTTTTCTGCATATAAAAGCCAAGGCTGCTGTTATGAGGTAGCAAGCATGGCAACTGCTCAGGGTACCACGTCATGGGGGCACTGCAAAGCTAAGTTGTTCAGGCTTCAGCTTCAGCCCTGGATGACGGGGCTCAGGGCCCCAGGCTTTAGCCCCATGTCGTGGAGCTTCGGCTTTCTGCCCTGGGGTCCAGCAAGTTTAATGCCGGCCCCGCTTGGCGGACCCTCTGAAACCTGCTCACGGCCCCTCAGGGGGCCCCCCCAAGACCCCTGGTTGTGAACCATGGTATACACTATCCACAATTGTCTCAGTTCTTAATTACTGCACAAAATTCTCTAAGTTACATGTTTTTGAAAGTGCTCAAGATTTGTGAAAGGTCATGTTGGCAAATATTTTTAAATTAAATACAGTGGGGTGGGGGAGTTGTTTTATTTACATAGCATTCATTTTGACAATGTTTGCAAAAAGTCATTACAAAATACAAGCCTTCTTTCAACATATCTGTAATACCAGGATATAGGAAAAGGCCAACACTACCACGTTCCTCACTAATTTATGACCAAACTTTTCCTGTAAACCATTTTCTTTGAATTGATTTATTTATAGATTATAGGAAAGTGTTTAGTGCTTGTGGTTTTCCTACTAAACATACAGCACATTACTGTAGATTTTGCATTTATGAGACAAATATTAATAGCTTTTCAAGAACACAAACAGGAAAGTGGGGTGGAATCAAACAATGCTGTGCTCTGTCCCACATGGTGTTGAGTGCCACAGAAATCATGAGTGGTGTAAAGCCATCCTGATTAGACCATTCACTAGGAGCAGTCAATTTTAACACAACAGGCAAGCAATTGTCAGCATTTTAAATAGGCCAACTACTGCCAGCACCATTTAGAAAACAATGGGCCAGAGCCAAAAAAATGGCCCAAATCAGATCCACATGTTCAAGTGTATTATCCTCTGGTGCTAACTTGTTTAGTTAGGGCTTAGTCCGATAATATACTGAGCACCCTGGCCCCCATCCAGCAAAAGTACTTAAACACATGGTTACCTTTACTGAAACCAGTGGGACTAGAGACATACATTAAGGTAAGCATGTGTGTAAATGCTATGCTGGATAAGGATCAGACTATTTAACGCTATACAGCATGAGCCTTTAGGACCCAATACTATTCCTATCTATCGGTCTTAGGTGCTCATACAGTCATCATCACAATGTCTGAGCGCCTCACCATCCTTAATGCTTCCATCTTCACAACATCCCTGTGAGGTAAGGCAGCGATTGTCAGGAGCACAGCTGGCTCCCAGCCAGGTCACTAGGCAAACTCAGATGGGCCCCATGAGCCTCCTCCAAATGGTCAGGCTTCCTCACTGGGCAGGAGACCCTGTTGCCTGCTACTTGAGCCTTGCTGCAGCAGCACCTCAACATGTGCCATGTCTCCAGCTGCCTTTGCCTTACTCTTGGTTCCAGCTTTGTTCCAGCTCTAGCCTGCCTCCTCCCTGCTCTGGTTTTGTCTTTGTCTCCCTGCTCTGCTCCTGATCCTGGAACTGGTTTTACATTTCACTTGCCAGAGTTTATGCTCCTTTCTATTTTCCTCACTAGGATTTAACTTCCACTTTTTAAAGGATGCCTTTTTGCTTCTCACTGCTTCTTTTACTTTGTTGTTTAGCCACAGTGGCACTTTTCTGGTTCTTTTACTATGTTTTTTAACTTGGGGTATACATTTAAATTGAGCCTCTATTATGCTGTCTTTAAAAAATTTCCATGCAGCTTGCAGGGATTTCACTTTTGGCACTGTACTTTTTAATTTGTTTAATTAACTTCCTCATTTTTGTGTAGTTCCCCTTCTGGAATTAAATGCTACCGTGTTGGGCTGCTCTGGTGTTTTCCCTGCCACATGGACGCTAAAATTAATTATATTATGATCACTATTACCAAATGGTCTATCTATATTAACTTCTTGGACCAATCCTGTGCTCCACTTAGGACCAAAATCAAAAATGGTCTCTCCTCTTGTGGATTCCAGGACTGCTCCAAGAAGCAGTCATTTAAGGTGTCAAGAAACTATGTCTGCATCCCTCCTGAGGTGACATGTACCCAGTCAATATGGGGATAGTTGAAATCCCTCATTATTATTGAGGTTTTCTATTTTTATAATCTCTAATGTCCCTGAGCATTTTGCAGTCACTATCACCATCCTGGTAAGGTGATTGGTAATATATCCCTACTGCTATATGCTTATTATTCAAGCATGGAATTACTATCCATGGAGATTCTATAGGACAAGTTTGGTTCATTTAAGATTTTTACTTCATTTGATTCTATGCTTTCATTCACATTTAGTGCCACTCCCCCATCAGCATGACCTGTTCTGTCCTCCTGATATATTTTGTACCCTGGTATTACTGTGTCCCACTGATTATCCTCATTCCACCAAGTAGTCAGAAGTATATAGCCACCCTGAGCGTGGGGTTGCATAACTGGCCATGTTGGCTAATAGCCATTGGTAGACCTATCCTCCATTAACTTATCTAGTTCTTTTTTGAACCCAGTTATACTTTTGGCCATCACAACATCCCATGGCAATAGGTTCATAAGTTAATTTTGCATTGTGTGAAACACTGTTTTTGTACCAGATCTGTTGCTTAATAATTTCATCAGGTGACCCCTGGTTTTGGTATTGTTGGAAAGGGTAAATAACCCTTCTTTATTCACTTTTGCCACCCCATTCATGTTTTTAGAGACCTCTATAGTAGCCTCCTATTGTCTCTTTTCTAAGGTGAACAACTGTAGTCATTTTAGTCTCTCCTCATATAGAAGCTGTTCCATGGTGTCATCTGGTTGCCCTTCTCTGAACCTTTTCCAGTTCCACTATAACCTTTTTGAGATGCAGCGACCAAAACCGGACACCGCATTCAAGGTGTGGGCACACTATGGATTTATATAGTGGCATTATAATATTTTCTGTCTTATTTTCAATCCCTTTCCTAACAGTTCCTAAAATTCTGTTAGCCTTTTGGACTGCTGCTATGCACTGAGCTGAAGTTTTCAGAGAACTATCCCTGATAAGTCTTGAGCACTAACACCTAATTTAGAAAAATTCATTACTAACCTGTTATGTTACTGTTGTTCAAGATGTGTTGTACATGGCCATTTCACCCTGTGTGTCTGTGCATCAAGTGCATGGCAGTTGGAAACTTTTTTCCCCTCAGCAGTACCTATTGGGCTGGTCAAGTGCCTTCTGCTGCTATGTGCCACTGCATATAGGTATCAAGGGCAGAGCTGTTCCCTGGTCCCCTCAGTTGCCCCTTGCCAGAGCTTCAATGCAGAGGGGTGGGAGGGCAGGTCGTGGAATGGACATGTACAACACATGTCAAACAACAGTTATGGAACAGATTATTAACAGTTTTTTCTTCAAGTGTTTGCACACATGCATTCCTCTCTTGGCGACTCACAAGCAGTGAAACAGGAGGCAGGATTGGAATCTGAATGAAGACAGGAGGAAAACATCCAACTGTAGCATCATCTCTTGAGTCCTGAGTGAAGGCATAATGAGAAGTAAATGTGTGCACTGAGGACTAAGTTGCCTCTCTACAAATGTCCAGAATTAGAACACGTGCTAGAAAAGTCGCAGAGGCCAAATGTGATCTCATGAAATGAGCTGTGACTCTGCTCGACGGGGTGATGTTAGACTGGTCATAGCCTCATGTATATGCATATGCTATCCAAGAAGAAATTCTCAGAGGAGATTGCCCTTTTATTCTGTCTGCAACCATGATGAACAGTTGAAAAGACTTATGGAACTGCTTGATTCTGGTAAGGTAGAACACCAGAGCTCTTCCGACATCCAGAGTGTGCAAATATTTTCCTTCCCTACTCAAGTATGGTTTAGTGAAAAATGACGTAAAGTAAACTGGCTGGTTGACATGGAATGAGGACACCACTGCCCAAACCTCAGATGAGGGCACAGGTAAACCTTGTCCTTGAAGATGGTATAGGGAGGTCGTCATTAACACAAGCAGCTCTCCTACCCTTCTAGCAGAGGTGATGGCAACCACATGCCACCTCCATTGTTAGATGTAACAGAGGAGTAAGTAGCCAAAAGTTCAAATGGGAGACCCATATGCCTTAACACTAAGTTTAGGTCTCATGCGAAAACAGATTGTGCACCTTAGGATACACTTTGACTAGGTCTATGGTAGTAAGAACATGTCTGTAAGGGAACCAAGGCTGCAACCTCAAGGGTTAAAGAACTGCTGACACTTTGTGGATCTTTTTGCAAATAGGTCTACTTAGGGAGACCTCCCACCATTGAAAATTGTATCTGGCCACACCCTGGGAAAGAGACCACTTGGTGACTTGTAAATAGTTTGCTCAGGATGTCTGCAAGGTCATTTTGGTCATCCGGTAGGCAAGAAGCTTCTAGCTCTATTGAGTTTGCAATGCAAAACTCACAAAGAGTTGCCTCTTGCCAGAGCTGAGAAGAGCAAAGTCCTCCCTGCCTGTTGAGATATAGCATTGCTATTGTGTTGTCTGTGAAGATTAACAGGCTTTCCCCTTTTCCCCCTTCTGTGGCAGAAAAACCTGGCATGCCAATCTGATAGCTTTACATATCAACATCAGTGAGCTGAAAGCAAAGTCCTCTGTAGACCATAGTCCCTGAGTCAAGGATGACAAACCAGTTTCCAGGGCTCAGGGAGGGAACAACAGAAGCTAGGGTGACCATGTGAAGCATTATGTTTAAGAATTTGTTGAGTTCACCCAGATATAAAATTGTTCTGAGAGCCCCCTTCACTTTCAGGATTAGGGAATAGCAAGAATAAACCCTTGTCCCTCTGTGACACTGTGGAACCTCCTCTATGGTACCCACCTGAAAGAGAGAGAGTACCTTCTGGAAGAGGAGTTCCTTGTGAGAGTGGTCCCTGAAGGAGGACAGGGAGGGAGTGTGGGAAGGAGGGATAGAAACAAATTGGAGGGTATAACTGCAGTACTCAAGACCCATTGGTCTGAAGTAATTTGGGACCAAGCACTGAGGAAGTGGGAAAGACAGCTTACAAATATGGGGGAGATGGGGTCTGGAAACATGGAGACTGCCCTGACATCCTTGACTGACCCATCAAAATTATTGCTTAGCAGTTCCTGGGTATCTAGAAGGGCCAGGAGCTGGAGCCAAAACAGAAGAGGCAGGCCAGTGCCTATAACCCCTCTTATTTATTGAGGGGTCCTGATGAGGAGGCAGAGCAGGATAACAGTGTGTCTGTGTCAGGATAACAGTGTGTCTGTGAGGCGGATAGTGCTTTCTGACTGGGCAGGTGAGTACAAATCCAAGGACTTCTGTCACCCTTAAGGCCATGGAGTTTGCTGTCTCCAGGGCAGGACTTTCAAAAGATAAGTCCTGATAGTATGCTGGACTTCACAGGGTAGACAGGAAGACTGCAGCCATAAGGAGCTCTGCATGGAGACTGCAGAAGCAATAGTCCTAGCAGTCAAGTCTGCGGAGCCCAGGCTGCAGAGAAGTTCACTCATCTGCTCTCATTCGCCAGCAAACAACTCATGCCTAGCATCCTCAAGCAACAGATCTTTGAATTTCTCCAAAGAGCCCCACAATTTCAAATCAATTTCCCAGCAGAGCTGCAACCCCCCAGTTAAATAAACTTTCCTACCAAATAAATTTTGTTTGCCTCTTGATTTGGGAGTGGCAGGTTGATGCCCCTGCTGTTTCCTTTCATTAGCTGCTACAACCATTAGTGACCCCGGAGCAGTGTGGGAGTATAGGTAGTCAAACCCTTGGGAAGGTACACAATACTTGCACTCTGCCTGCTTTGAGATGGAAAGCAAGGAAGATGGGGTCTGTCATAGTGTCTTTAAAGGCCCCAATATCACCTCATTGATTGATATATTATCTACAGCAGGTCCATTTAGAGTGGCACTGCCAATCTTGATATATTGTGATGAGAAGACTCTGACCTCCTTGATCTGAATGTCCAAGTCCAAAGGCACCCTCTTTAACAATTCCTGATTGTCTTGTAGTCACTGGGAGGGGGATGATGTTGTGTCTGAGGAAACTGCCTCATCCGGTGAAGATGAAGATGAAGCTGACTGGATGTGGTTCACCTCTTCTTCAGGATGCTCTGCTGGCTCCTCAAGAGCCTCTTCCTGAGGCTCAGCACTGGGCCAGGTACCGGCTACTGAAGTCAGGGTGGCATGATGCAAGGATTCATCCCCTCCAGACAAAGGTACTGAGTAGGAATGATGAGAGGAGGATCTAGAAGCTGGGGGAAAACCCCAGGAGTTCCAAAAGGGCCAGGGGCTGGACACCAGTGACCTCCTGGCCACATTGCCATAAAAGCTCACATTGTGGGGTTGCAAAGGTATCCAGAGAGGAAGGATCTAGGCAGAGGGTGGTGGGTCCTGCTCTGAGGTGGAGAGATACTTGAGCCTACCTCAGAGTCCAAAGAAGGCAACTCCCCTTCCACTGACCACAGGGGGGCTGTCCTGGTTGGTGCCAGGGACCAGTGCTGAGAACCAGGCACTGGCTGGAGACACACCATCAGTGCTGGCTCCTGTTTAGACTGTACTGATGGGTGGGTAGACTGTCTAGGAAGCAGGCAGCCGGTGCAGGACTGGGTCCTGCATCACAGATGCTGGGTGGTCTAATGATACTGACTTTACTGAGGGCGCTGATTCCTGTACCAAAAAGCAAAGTAAATTCCTTGCCACTGCAAATGCCGGAAGTATAGTCAGCACCAAGATCTTATCTGGTCGATGCGGTGTGGCTGAAGTTGATGGTTCCGTTTCTGGCACCAGACTCGATGTCTGTTCCAGCACTGTAGCCAACTGTGCTGTCTTAGGCCCAATGCCAGAGCCGAGCCCCAGCACCTCTAGGCTTGGGAGCTCATAATCCCGGCACCTCTGGGCTTGCTGCATCAGTTATGAGTGTAGAAAAATTGCGTGAGTCCTGAGACGTCTTCGTTACAAATTAAGCACTGCTTAGGCCCCAATTTGGAGGAGTGTCTCAATCTTGATTGTACTCTGCTTGACTCCCCTTCCACCTGTTTTACAGGTGTGAGGAGTGGAATCTTCCTCTGGTTGGTGCCTTTGTGGAAGGCTTATGCTTCTCCCTGGGAATAGGTAAGGATGACCAGTGCTGGGACTCTGATAGTCTTGAAGTCTTGGACTGAAGCTGCAGCACCGACTCAAATGGGATGGCTCTGAAGGTGGACTTAGCACCACCTCCATTAGCAGGAACTTTAGCCTTGCTTTCCTATCTTTTTTCATCCTAAATTTGAAGTCCTGACAAATCTGACTTCAGTCCTTCGCGTGTGCCTTGCCCAAAAACTTGAGACTACTGCAGTACAGGTTGTTTAGAGGCACAGGTTCCTGCAGCCCCCATTGGCCTGGAATGGGGGACCGCGGCCAGTGGGAGCTGCAATCGGCCAAACCTGTGGACACTGCAGGTAAACAAACCGTCCCAGCCCGCCAGTTGATTTCCCTGACAGGCTGCATGCCAAAGGTTGCCAATCCCTGTTTTAAACAGTTAATGATCCACAAGAGGACCCTCCTTCTTATCCCATGACTGCTTACTTTGCTTAAGAGACTCTGGCGATGGACCTTATCAAAGGCTTTCTGAAAATGCAAGTACAGTATATCAACTGGATCACCTTGTCCATATGTTTGTTAACACCCTCAGTGAATTCTAATAGATTGGTGAGGCACAATTTCCCTTTCCAAAAGCTGTGCTCACTCTTCCAACACATGTTCATCTAAGGGCATGTCTACACTTACCTCCAGAAACGACTGATCCAGCAAGGGTAGATTTATCACATCTAATAAAGACGCGATAAATCGACCACCAAGCACTCTCCTGCTGACTCCGGTACTCCACTGGAGGGAGAAGCGTGGGCAGAGTTGATGGGGGAGCATCAGCAGTCAACCTACCGCAGTGAAGACACCATGGTAAGTAGATCTAAGTACGTCAACTTCAGCTACATTATTCACGTAGCTGAAGTTGCTTAACTTAGATCAATCCCCCACCCTAGTGTAGACCACACCTAACTGTCCGATAATCCCGTTCTTTACTATAGTTTGAACCAGTTTGCCTGGTACTGAAGTTAGGCTTACTGGCCTGTAATTGCAAGGATCACCTTTTTAAAATAAATCAGTGTTACGTTAGCTATCTGCTAGTCATCTGGTACAGAGGCTGAATTAAGCAATAGGTTACCTAATATAGTTAACAGTTGTGCAATTTCATATTTGAGTTCCTTAAGAACTCATGTGAATACCATCTGGTTTTGGTGACTTATGACTGTTTAATTTGTTCCAAACCACCTCTGTACATTTTGTCAACATTCAGTTGTTTGCCTTCATGTGTTATATTTA
This sequence comes from Lepidochelys kempii, assembly GCF_965140285.1. Taxonomy (NCBI): domain Eukaryota; kingdom Metazoa; phylum Chordata; order Testudines; family Cheloniidae; genus Lepidochelys; species Lepidochelys kempii. The sequence continues at coordinate 22,572,288 of NC_136380.1, forward strand.
ACTATTTCATTTGACTGTTTCTAACTAGCTCCTACCTGTACTCACCAAATTTATCCCTAAGGGATGTCTCTGGCTTTCTTCCAGTTCTCAGTTTAAAAAATCCTCTACAACCCTTTTAATTTCACATGCCAGCAGCCTCGCTGATTCTCCTTCTCTTCACCCAGAGTTGGTCTGGGTCTGTAGTCCCAATCCTACAGTAGTTTTTTGCACCTGTAATTCCCACTCAAGTAAATGGTTCTTTTCCAGGGCTTTAGGATCAAATTGCACTTGCTAATACTAGTTAAGAGCCCAATCCTGAGGAGTGTGATGAGTGACTCCTCAAAGGTGCCCTCCCAGTTGATTTTTACAGTACTCCGATACTATGGGCATGGGATCCACGTAAATAGATAAATAGCACTCAGCACCTCAGTAAACTAAACATTAACTTGGTACATGCCAATCAGAAGCAAAAATTTAACTTTTGTCATTTTGATTGTTTAAAAAAACATCAGAATGTACAGAAACATTCTACGTTTCCTAAATTATTTTTCATTATTTGTTATGGTAGCACCTACAGGGCTCTGGGGCCAATTCTGGACATTCCAGGAGGGACAGTCCCTGGCCATGTAGCAGTCTAAGGAAAAGCTGCCAAAATGTTCTTACATATCTAAGAATGCTGGTACTTTATTAATACAATATATCATGGACATTACTTATTTCCAAACATACATGAAGTCCCATCAGTTGACAAAATCTTAGTGTTATGTAAGAAGAGGAAAAGTTTTGAAATGGTGTCGGCAGCATGCATAACAATTGCAATATCATTTTAGTACTCAATGTAGTGTAACCTCTGGTTAGTATAAAATTCTGTTATGATTGCTACAGACAGTGTTATCAGCTAGGTGAACCAAGCAGATTAACTCTTTGCTCCACTCATCAGAAATAGACTTGCCCTGATCCTAAGAGGTACTTACTCTCTGCCACTCCTCAGTGGAACCTGCCCATAAATTCTCAAACAGTACAGAATATATTATTTATCAAATGGGCACTACTGAAAAGTCTGGTAAGAAAAAGCTTCCATTTGTTAATAAAACTTTGTCTACAAATGCATCCCCATTAGTTGACTCCAGTATTTTGCAAGAATATAAACCATATCATAAAGTAGTATGAAATGTTTCAATTGTTTGCCTTAGGGAAATGGGTCAGAGATTAATTGTGAAGAGCAGTAAAATCAGGACATTAAGAGGATACAAACAGCTCAAGTAAGATGCAATAATAATAAATCTGGAGCATCTCTACACTGTATTAAAGGTCAACATGCATTAGCAGAATAATATATAGTTCTCAAAGATGTATAAAGTACACATTAGCAATCCACCTAAAACACAATAGATATTTAGCTATTTGTTTTGACATATGACTAAGCTTGTCCGTGCAGAATACTGGCAAAAAAGGGGCCTCTATTGTGTGTTGTAAAAGAGATTTTAAAAAGGAGAAAATCTGGGGCTTGATCCTCCTCACCTCTTATTTTTGAGTTGCATCAGTGTAGATGAGACACACTGTCTTTAGAAGCAATCCCAAGGCCTATGCATCTATGAGGTCTCATAGCACACAGTGGGTCCAAGAGCTACCAGTTGGCAAAAGAGCCGCTGAGCAACTGCTCATTCTCCCTGAACCCTGCAGTCCCTCCTACCTATCAAGCAGAGATGCAGTGCAGCCAGTGTGCTATAGTATGACACTAGTAAATCAGCGCAAGACCAGAGCACTGCATCTGTACTTCCACATTTCTAGTGGGTTTGGAAATAATGCTTCTACCTTGAAAAATGTCCAAGACTAAACCTTTTATTACTTCCCTCAGTATAAAGACTGACGTTTATGAACTATTGTGTCTTCATATAACAGAAAATAAGGCCTTTTTCTGATTTATTTTGTAAGCAAAAGGAAAAGACAAGACAGGTGAAGAGATGCTACAGGCAAATGATGCAATAGCAGCTCATCATCTAATATGGCAACTTTGCTCACTGACAAGTAACCACGAGAATTACAAATAGCAAAGACGACAATTTTTGGTATGGTTAAAACAAATCTATTTACATTATAATTAACCCAGACTATTCAGATGGTCATTTCTTCAGGACAGTGTCTTTTTCATTGTGTAAATGTGTGGCACTATATAAATGTTTATTAATAAAATAGTAATCACATGAGCTACTTGTTTATTTAATCTAATTTCAACAATGCCTATCTGTAGCTCAACTGTGTTCATAGCACCTTTTCCCCTGAACCTCACCAGGGCAGACAGTTTTCACTGTTTATCAACAAAGCGGCCATTGGTATTTTTTCCAAGTGATTACTTCACCCAAAAGCCCAATTATGAATTATGGAAGATCTGTCACCTGCCAGGCTTCTGCCAAACAATGTGTTTCAGTAATGTGAAGGCATGTAGAGATCCTGGATTGTCCATGTCAACAATGAATTGGTAACAGCACCCAACAATGTACAGTTACAGCATTTGAGCTCACCAAGGCAATTGCACTTTCCTGAGGAGGTGCATTTGATAATTATGGGAGAGTTTCCCAGCCTGCTACAAGATTCTGGAATTGCAGAAAATTTGAGTCTTATACAGAACGTGGTAGGATGAGGTATTTTGTGGGTATCTACAATAGTCACCACATGTATAGTTATTTTAAAAATACCCAACTCTGGTACTCTATCTTTTGACCAAACAAACAAGCGCACATAAATGCAGCCAGTATTCTGCTCCTTCATCGTCATCCTACCAATGACAAGAGGAATAATCTCAGAGGTTATATAATCCACACGCAATATACCACAGGTGACCTGTATGGGTTACTCCCTAAACCTGCATGGTACAACCCAGTGTGCCTCTGTGCATCTCCTGCAGCAGACAGCCTATGGAATAGCCTGGGGTAACTTCTGTGCCATGTTCCTTCTTCTTGGGATGAGTTTTCTGGTATAACCTGTGCACATTGACCAGCCAGAGTTTTGTCTCTGATGAAGTATTTCGTCATAATAAACCAGTAATAGCCAAACTGTTCATGGTCCTTCCGAGGTTGTGAAGGGATGGGGAGTATGTGTAACAACTGGCAGATAACAACCTACTTCTGCTACCAGCTAACTGAGTTACTCTCTACTTGCAGTGGGGATGGTCAGAGTTGTGCTTAAGATCCTGGATTCACACCCTCCTGACAACCCAGGCAGGTGGTTCTCCCACATGCAAGAAGCCTCCTTTTTACATCTCTTGAGCATCCAATACAGGGACCATTTACAATCACAATTCCTGTGCTCAGGGGAATGCAATGAATTCTCCTCCACACACCCCAAAGGAGACAGAATTATGCCTCCAGATACATACCAGTCTCAGAAGCAGACCTGTGCACTGGGATGAATAGGCTGCTCCATCTTAAAGATGGGTGCAGCCTGTACAGACCCTCTTGTCACCAAGCTGTCTGGAGAAGAATACACTTCCAGAGACACAGTCCCACCCTAAATTCCCCACAGGAAAGGGCAGGTCTGAACAACCCCCATGCCAGCCTGTAGGTAAATGCTAATTTGCTCCGGAATGGTTATGATGCAATGGGTGGGGTGGTAGTGGTGATGGGAGAAATACAAATAAAGTAGAAATCTCATGGAAACAGAAACACGTCAATAACTCAATCATCCTGATAATCAAAGGCTCCAAGGAATACACAGTGCTGAGAGATACTGACTTTTATTTAATTAACGGTCTTGCAAATAAGCATTTTACAAATCATTAAAACATTTTAAAAGCTACCGGGGGGGGGGAGTAAAATACATTATAGCATATGCTGGAATTACTCATTTCACGGTGTATTAATGTACATTAATTAAGTTAACAGCCATTCTAGATAAAAAGAGCAGCCCAAGATGAACTAGCAGATGTTCTGAAAGCCACTGATACTAGCAAACAATGGTTCACTCCAGTGTATACGGTTGCAGACACCTCTAGTAGAGCTGTGTGAAAGATTCTGTTTAAACCACATGTGAAGTCAACATGCAGTTTGATTCGAGTTCATCCTTTGTCCACAAACCAGCAGCGAAGAAAGGCCTTCTGTGCCCATGAATTGTCCATCAATGATTCAGCAACTTTATTGCTCTATCTAAACAGTGCTGCCAAGTCTCACAATTTATCACAAGTAAATTAGTTTTGGCCTCTACTGCAGGAAATCTCATGAGGAGAAAAGCTCCTGCCTTTATCCAGCTGGGGGAAGCAAAAATTAGGGATTAGGGTGGGGGGTGTCAGAGCCTTCCCTAGAAGACCCCAGGGGAAAATGCATCACATTGCAAGCCCACAGGTCATGTGCCCTAGTCCCAGCTCTTTCAGTGACTATATTTCTGTATCTTTCAGCACCCTTGTGAGCCAAGGTCTCATACTTTTCGCAGGTATCATCATTCACCAATTTCACAGACAAGATAACAGAGTTTGACCAAGGTAACTTTAGGCAGAGCTAGAAATAAAAACTGAAACTGAATGAAATCCTAAACCCAGTGAAGTCAATGGGTGCTCTGCCATTGAATTCAATAGAGCAAGGATTTCACTTGGACTCTCTAGTATAACAGAACCAAGTCTCATCCAGTTTGTCACACACTCCTTCAGAATTCCAGGAAAATCCCAGTTTAGGTGCTTCTGTAATAAACATCAAAACAATGTGACTCAGGGTCACCCATTAGTGACTAGACCACTGTCCATACTATGAGATGTGGTGGAGGCTTGCTTTACATCGAGTGGTACTATCTTCAATCCCCCCAGAAAACCTGTTACATGTTGCCATGGTGTCTCACTGCTAGACCGCAGTCTACTCCCAAAGCCAGGAATAGAAACCAAGAATCCTGATGTTCAGCATTCCATAGCTGGCTCCCAAAAATATGTAGCGCCCACTGGCACTCTATGTGTTTTGTCTCCCTATATGAGCTGCTCCACCCAGAGGATAACAGCATGCTTTCCCCCACCCCACCACTGTTAAACTGAAGAGGAAGATGGCTGTTTTGAAGATTAAGGGGTCAAGCCCTGCTCATGACCCCAAGGGGTGAAAACAAATATACATGCAGGTATGAGGATTAGTGAAAAGATGCTGGTTAAAGTGTTGGAATGATTTTAGGTTGCAAATTCTTGTATTTAGAAGTGAATTTTGGTGTGGTGTTAATATTTATTTTACTGTTTGCATTTTAGTTAATGGGAACTGTCTGTTCAAGAACAGCATGGAGGCAGAGTGTTCATAGATATTAAGGTCAGAAGGGACCATTATGATCTAGTCTGACCTCCGGCACAATGCAAGCCACAGAATCTCACCCACTCACTCCTCCAATAAACCTCTCACCTATGTGTGAGCTATTGAAGTCCTCAAATCATGGTTTAAATACTTCAAGGTACAGAGAATCCTCCAGCAAGTGACCCGTTCCCCATGCTGTAGAGGAGGACAAAAAACCCCCAGGCCTCTTCCAGTCTGCCCTGGAGGAAAATTCCTTCCTGACCCCAAATATGGCGATCAGCTGAACCCTGAGCATGTGGGCAAGATTCACCAGCCAGATACCCAGGAAAGAATTCTCTGTAGTAATTCAGATCCCACCCCATCTAACATCCCATCACAGGCCATTGGGCCTATTTACCATGAACAGTTAACGATCAATTAATTGCCAAAATCATGTTATCCCATGATACCATTTCCTCCATAAATTTATTGAGTTTAATCTTGAAGCCAAATAGGTCTTTTGCCCCCACTGCTTCCCTTGGAAGGCTATTCCAGAACTTCACTCCTCTGATGGTTAGAAACCTTCATCTAATTTCAAGTCTAAACTTCCCCATGACCAGTTCATACCCATTTTTTCTTGTGTACACATTGGCAGTGAGCTTAAATAATTCCTCTCCCTCCCTGGTATTTATCCCTCTAATATATTTATAGAGAGCAATCATATCTCCCCTCAGCCTTCTTTTGGTTAGGCTAAAGAAGCCAAGCTCTTTGAGTCTCCTTTCATAAGACAGGTTTTCCATTCCTTGGATCATCCTAGTAGCCCTTCTCTGTACCTGTTCCAGTTTGAATTCATCTTTCTTAAACATGGGAGACCAGAACTGCACCCAATAGTCCAGATGAGGTCTCACCAGTGCCTTGTATAATGGTACTAACACCTCCTTATCTCTACTGGAAATACCTCACCTGATGCATCCAAACACTGCATTACCTTTTTTCATGGCCATATCACATTGGCAGCTCATAGTCATCCTGTGGTCAACCAATACTCCAAGGTCCTTCTCCTCCTCCGTTACTTCTATTTGATGCGTCCCCAGCTTATAACTAAAATTCTTGTTATTAATCCCTAAATGCATGACCTTACACTTCTCACTATTAAATTTCATCCTATTACTATTACTCCAGTTTACAAGATCATCCAGATCCTCCTGTATGATATCCTGGTCCTTCTCTAAATTGGCAAAACCTCCCAGCTTTGTATCATCCGCAAACTTTATTAGCGCACTCCCACTTTTTGTGCCGATGTCAGTAATAAAAAGATTAAATAAGATTGGTCCCAAAACCGATCCCTGAGGAACTCCACTGGTAACCTCCCTCCAGCCTGACTGTTCACCTTTCAGAATGACCTGCTGTAGTCTCCCCTTTAACCAATTCCTTATTCACCTTTCAATTTTCATATTGATCCCCATCTTTACCAATTTAATTAATAATTCCCCATGTGGCACTGTATCAAACCCCTTACTGAAATCTAGGTAAATTAGATCCACTGCATTTCCTTTGTCTAATAAAAATCTGTTACTTTCTCAAAGAAGGAGATCAGGTTGGTTTGGCACGATTTACCTTTTGTAAAACCATGTTTTATTTTCCCCACCCATTTACCATTGACCTCAATGTCCTTAACTACTTTCTCCTTCAATATTTTTTCCAAGACCTTGCATACTACAGATGTTAAACTAACAGGCCTGCAGTTACCCGGATCACATTTTTTCCCCCATTCTTAAAAATAGGAACTATGTTAGCAATTCTCCAGTCATGCAGTACAACCCCTGAGTTTACAGAGTCATTAAAAATTCTTGCTAATGGGCTTGCAATTTTATGTGCCAATTCCTTTAATATTCTTGGATGAAGATTATCTGGGCCCCCAGATTTAGTCCAAGTAAGCTGTTTGAGTTTTGCTTCTACCTCAGATATGGTAATCTACCTCCGTATCCTCATTCCCATTTGTCATGCTACCATTATCCCTAAGATCCTCATTAAAGGCTGAGGAAAAGTATTTGTTTAGATATTGGGCCATGCCTATATTATCCTTAACCTCCAATTCATCCTCAGTGTTTAGTGGTCCCACTTCTTTCTTTGTTTTCTTCTTATTTATATGGCTATAGAACCTTTTACTATTGGTTTTAATTCCCTTTGCAAGGTCCAGCTCTTGACTTTTAGCCTCTCTCACTTTGACCTCAATAAGGTAGCCTTCCTTGCTGATCCCTCCCAACTTCCACTCCCTGTATGCTTTCTGCTTTTTCTTAATCACTTCTCTGAGATGCTTGCTCATCCAGCTTGGTCTACAACTCCTGCCTATGAATTTTTTCCCCCTTTCTTGGGATGCAGGCTTCCAATAGCTTCTGCAGCTTTGACTTGAAGTATCCCAGGCCTCCTCTGCCTTTAGATTCATAAGTTCTTCAGTCCAATCCACTTCCATAACTAATTTCCTTAATTTTTGAAAGTCAGCCCTTTTGAAATCAAAAACCCTAGTCAGATATATTTTTGTTTATCCTTCCGTTCAGTTTGAACTGAATTAGCTAATGATCACTTGAACCAAGGTTGTCCCCTACAACCATTTCTTCTATGTGGTCCTCACTACTCACCAAAACCAAATCTAAAATGGCATCCCCTCTTGTTGGCTCAGCAGCTACTTGATGAAGGAATCCATCAGCTATTGCATCTAGGAAAATCTGAGCCCTATTATTATTACTAGCACTTGTCCTCCAGTCTATATCTGGGAAGTTAAAGTCTCCCATGATCATGCAGTTTCCATTAGTATTTACTTCATTAAAAACATTAGAGGGCTCTATCCATATCCAAATTAGATCTTGGTGGTCTATAGCGCACCACAAGCACTATCCCAGGGGAGGCTCTAGGAGTTCTTTCCCAATGTGATTTTTGCCCAGACGGACTCTGTCTTATCCATTCCATTGCTTCTTATTTCTTTACATTCTACCTCATCATTGATATACAGTGCTACTCCACCACCTTTGCCTTTATTTCGGTCTTTCCTAAACAGCACAGACCCTTCAATACCTGTAGTCCAGTCATGACGACTATTCCACCCTGTTTCTGTATCCCTAGAATATCTGGTTTCACTTCCTGCACCAGTAGCTCCAGTTCCTCCATTTTGTTACCTAGGCTCCTCGCATTGGTGTACAAACATCTTAATTTTTGCTGTTTGGCCTCAGTGACATTCTTTACCTGATTAGGCATGGACATTCTACAGCCAGTATGACCTATTAGACTGGTATCCACCCTGCCCTTCCTCCTTATGTCCATTCTCCTACCCATGCTGTATCCTTTCTTACTTTGTTTTCTTCCCTCTCAATGCTACAATCCAGCATGGAGATTACCTGGACATCTCCCAATCATCTCCCCCAAATTCCTAGTTTAAAGCTCTCTTAATCAGTTGTGCCAGCCTCCATCCTAGAAGTCTATTTCCTTCCCTACTCAGATGAAGTCTATCCCCAGAGAACTGTCCTCTGTCCATGAATGCCTCCCAGTGGCCATACATCCCAAAGCCCTCCTTATAGCACCACTGCCTGAGCCATCTGTTGATAGTCATAATCTTGCCACACCTTTGTTGCCCTTCTCTAGGAACAGGCAGAATCCCACTGACGATCACCTGAGCCTCGATTTCCTTAAGCGTCTTCCCCAGCCTGGCATAGTCTCCCTTGATACGTTCCAGTGAGAATCTACCAGTGTCATTTGTTCCCACATGAAGGATGAACAGTGGATTCTTTCCCACTCCCTTTAGGATCCTCTTCAACCTCAGGTCCACATCCTGTATCTTAGCACCTGGAAGACAGCACACCCTTCTGTTCTCTGGATCAGCTCTAGTTACAGGCCAGTCCATTCTTCTCAGTAAGGAGTCCCCGATCACGTAGACCTGCCTTATCCTGGTGACGGTGCGATTCTCCGGTCTATCCCCTTTTTCCTCTGGCTGCAAGTTCTTTCCATTCCTATTCTCCCTTGCAATCCTCTTCAACCCATTCTGTATCCTCCTGGGGCTCATATTTGGTGTAGTCTCCATTGACTCTTCCCCTTTTCCTATAGGGCTAGCTGCTTTTTTCTTCCTTGGCCTTCCACCTTCAGTGACCACCTGCTGAGCCCCCTTCTTCATTTTCCAACTCTGCAAACCTGCTCTTGAGCTCTATTTCTCCTTCAGTAGACCATCTTTTCCTCTGCCTGGTTCTCTTAGTCACATGCTTCCACTGTCCATTTTCTTCACCCAGCAGTCTCCCCTCAGAGTTCTTCAGTCCTGCTTCCATCTGCAAGTCTGAGCTTTTCCCTTCAGCTGCTTCAAGTCTTTGCTCCATAATCCGCTCAAACCCCCTTCTAAACTCAGACTTTCCACTGGCATCTCCAATCCCCGGATCCTTTCTTCGATCAGCTCTATCAGATGGCACTTCATGCAGACGAAACTCTTTCCAGGTACCCCCTCCAGGATCATGTACATACCATAGCTTCCACATCCAGTCATCTTCATTGTGTCTTCCACTACATGGGTCACGCCCACAGCTGCCTCTGTATCTGTCATAGCCTTCTCACCTAAATCCGGTTAATCCGGAAAACACAAACCACACCAAAACACCACCACCCACAGCAAAAACAAACCCCAAACAAGCACTGCAATACAAACTCCCCTGTTTACAGCTCTGTTTGCTGGCTCCTGTGCCGCTGCCTGACTGGCTGGCTACCTTTATAGGACCCCTACTCAGAAGCCCTGCCCCCTAATCAGGGCTCAGCTTATCTCCCAGCACAAAGCCCCTACAAGCCTCTACACATACAAATACAAAACAAAATACAAATACCTTCTCCAAGTATGTTAGAGTTTGAGAGCAATGTGGCAGATTTTGCCTGTGTAAACTCCAGAAAGGTAAGAACTTGATTTAAAAGAAAGTTCTCTTTCCAGAAAGCAAGCCTTGTTCTCAACAGTGTAACATTAGTACTTATTTCAGAGTAACAGCCGTGTTAGTCTGTATTCGCAGAAAGAAAAGGAGTACTTGTGGCACCTTAGCGACTAACCAATTTATTTGAGCATGAGCTTTCGTGAGCTACAGCTCACTTCATCGGATGCATGCCGTGGAAACTGCAGCAGACTTTATTTATACACAGAGAATATGAAAAAATACCTCCTCCCACCCCACTGTCCTGCTGGTAATAGCTTATCTAAAGTGATCATCAGGTGGGCCATTTCCAGCACAAATCCAGGTTTTCTCACCCTCCACCCCCCCACACAAATTCACTCTCCTGCTGGTGATAGCCCATCCAAAGTGACAACTCTTTACACAATGTGCATGATAATAAAGTTGGGCCATTTCCTGCACTAATCCAGGTTCTCTCACATCCCCCCCACCCCCATACACACACAAACTCACTCTCCTGCTGGTAATAGCTCATCCAAACTGACCACTCTCCAAGTTTAAATCCAAGTTAAACCAGAACATCTGGGGGGGGGGTGGTAGGAAAAAACAAGAGAAATAGGCTACCTTGCATAATGACTTAGCCACTCCCAGTCTCTATTTAAGCCTAAATTAATAGTATCCAATTTGCAAATGAATTCCAATTCAGCAGTTTCTCGCTGGAGTCTGGATTTGAAGTTTTTTTGTTTTAAGATAGCGACCTTCATGTCTGTGATTGCGTGACCAGAGAGATTGAAGTGTTCTCCGACTGGTTTATGAATGTTATAATTCTTGACATCTGATTTGTGTCCATTTATTCTTTTACGTAGAGACTGTCCAGTTTGACCAATGTACATGGCAGAGGGGCATTGCTGGCACATGATGGCATATATCACATTGGTGGATGTGCAGGTATACGAGCCTCTGATAGTGTGGCTGATGTTACTAGGCCCTGTGATGGTGTCCCCTGAATAGATATGTGGGCACAATTGGCAACGGGCTTTGTTGCAAGGATAAGTTCCTGGGTTAGTGGTTCTGTTGTGTGGTATGTGGTTGTTGGTGAGTATTTGCTTCAGGTTGCGGGGCTGTCTGTAGGCAAGGACTGGCCTGTCTCCCAAGATTTGTGAGAGTGTTGGGTCATCCTTTAGGATAGGTTGTAGATCCTTAATAATGCGTTGGAGGGGTTTTAGTTGGGGGCTGAAGGTGACGGCTAGTGGCGTTCTGTTATTTTCTTTGTTAGGCCTGTCCTGTAGTAGGTAACTTCTGGGAACTCTTCTGGCTCTATCAATCTGTTTCTTTACTTCAGCAGGTGGGTATTGTAGTTGTAAGAAAGCTTGACAGAGATCTTGTAGGTGTTTGTCTCTGTCTGAGGGGTTGGAGCAAATGCGGTTGTATCGCAGAGCTTGGCTGTAGACGATGGATCGTGTGGTGTGGTCAGGGTGAAAGCTGGAGGCATGCAGGTAGGAATAGCGGTCAGTAGGTTTCCGGTATAGGGTGGTGTTTATGTGACCATTGTTTATTAGCACTGTAGTGTCCAGGAAGTGGATCTCTTGTGTGGACTGGACCAGGCTGAGGTTGGTGGTGGGATGGAAATTGTTGAAATCATGGTGGAATTCCTCAAGGGCTTCTTTTCCATGGGTCCAGATGATGAAGATGTCATCAATATAGCGCAAGTAGAGTAGGGGCTTTAGGGGACGAGAGCTGAGGAAGCGTTGTTCTAAATCAGCCATAAAAATGTTGGCATACTGTGGGGCCATGCGGGTACCCATAGCAGTGCCGCTGATCTGAAGGTATACATTGTCCCCAAATGTGAAATAGTTATGGGTAAGCACAAAGTCACAAAGTTCAGCCACCAGGTTAGCCGTGACATTATCGGGGATAGTGTTCAAATATTGAGTGATATATGCTCAAATAAATTGGTTAGTCTCTAAGGTGCCACAAGTACTCCTTTTCTTTTTATTAGTACTTATGGGGCTGCTATGTCAGGGCATTGCTAGTGGGCTGCAGAGACTTTCACATTTAGGTCGCCAGTTTCAGTCTTGTCTGGCATGGTTTAAAATTTGTTCCCATCCGATAGGTACTTGGGAATCCCTACATGAGCTGGGTTGTGGGTCCCAGTTCCAGCTCCTACGTCACAGACTTGCCTCTATGCTTTGCACTAGATTGTAAGGTCTTCAGAACACAGACTGCCTCTTACTCTGTGTTTTCACAGTTTCTAGCCCAATGGCACCTTGGTCATGGTTGGGTTCTCCACTGCTTTACTCACTACAAAGTTGAGAGAGTTGACACCACTGCAATTGTTAAACCCTCAGGGGATGGGCAGGCGAGTTTAAAAAACAAAAGACAAACCAAAAAACACAATTTAAACTATTTAAGTGTCATGATTTTGGGGGTCCTTTTCTGAGTTTGAACTTTGGGGATTAGCAATACAGTGTTTAAATTTACAGCATCTCCCTGTCTATCTGTCAAAGAGCAGTGCTGACAGGAGATCATTACAGAGTAACACCTCATGGACATGCTTCCGATTCTCATGGGGGCTTACATTTGTTCTCTTTCTTTGTTATTTTCCTTAATCTGAAATTAAAGTCACCCAACATGAAAGTATTATTCTTCCTTGGTGTGCATATAATACTAATCATCATCAAGCACCCCTGCCCCATGGCTTTGGCCAGGGCTGAAACCTGGGCTGTGTGCCACTCTCCACCCCATTGCTTTGGTGGGGGCTGGAGCTGGGGCTGTGCCCCCATCGTGGTTGTGGGGTTGGGGCTCTCAGTCCCCGTCCCCCCCAACGGGACTCCAGCTGTCATTGCCCCCCCAGCCCTTTCTTCCCAGTTATTTTTTAGTAAGACATGGACAGGTCACAGCTCCAGTGAATTTTTGTGACCTATCCATGACTTACTAAAAATAAAAATCTTAACAACTCCCTTTCCCTAATCCTTAATCTATCTTGTCTTTCTACTCTTTGAGGGAGGGACTGTCACACTATGAGTTTGTACAGCACCTACCGCAAAGTGGCCCTAATCATGCTCAGAGTTTGTGTGCTACTGTAATACAAACAGTAAGTAAAAAACTACAATAGAACATGCTCCACCAAGGGGGACACAGTGTGCACATCTAAATGGGAGGTACAGCTGAGTACTTATTCTTATAAACTGGTAAATAGTCCCCATCTTTTTGTGCAACTGTATTTACCAAGCTTTCAAAGGTGTGTTCGGCCTCCTCTGAAAATGTCAAGAGCCCAAATCCTCAAAAGTATTTAGGTGTCTAACTCCCATCGGGGCCATGGTGTCTGGTGGAAAGTTTAAAAACAGACAAATTTATTTCCATCAGGTGGGAATTCAAACTCTTTTCTTTTCTCACATGTCCCCTATCACACTGAGCTTCACAGGGACCAATGCAGAGGACGAAACATGGAGATAGATCTTAATACCCAAATCAATTTCTCACAAATAAAACAGATATTACTGAATTCTCCTAAAGGACAGAGAAAAAGGACTAGAAAAATTTAAAAAAAGATGATTGTTACAGAATGCATATTTAGAATGGTCTACTGCACAGATACACACTAAGGGGCAGATTCCAATCTCAGTTACAACAGTGTGTATATATATACATATATATACACACACAACCATTGGCTTCAGCTGAGTTACTCTGGATTTACACTGGTGTATATGAGATCAGAATCTTGACCTAAAAATATAACATGGACATAAAAAGAAAAGGAGTACTTGTGGCACCTTAGAGACTAACCAATTTATTTGAGCATAAGTTTTCGTGAGCTACAGCTCACTTCATCGGATGCATACTGTGGAAAGTGTAGAAGATCTTTCTATATACACACAAAGCATGAAAAAATACCTCCTCCCACCCCACTCTCCTGCTGGTAATAGCTTATCTAAAGTGATCACTCTCCTTACAATGTGTATGATAATCAAGGTGGGCCATTTCCAGCACAAATCCAGGGTTTAACAAGAACGTCTGGGGGGGCGGGTAGGAAAAAACAAGGGGAAATACGTTACCTTGCATAATGACTTAGCCACTCCCAGTCTCTATTCAAGCCTAAGTTAATTGTATTCGTTTTCCAAATGAATACCAATTCAACAGTTTCTCGCTGGAGTCTGGATTTGAAGTTTTTTTGTTGTAATATAGCAACTTTCATGTTTGTAATCACGTGACCAGAGAGATTGAAGTGTTCTCCGGCTGGTTTATGAATGTTATAATTCTTGACATCTGATTTGTGTCCATTTATTCTTTTACGTAGAGACTGTCCAGTTTGACCAAGGTCAAATCCGCACAGACATACCCCTAGAATATCCCAGGTCGGGGTTCCATCTACTACCCAAGATCCATAAACCTGAAAATCCTGGGCGCCCTATCATCTCAGGCATTGGCACCCTGACAGCAGGATTGTCTGGCTATGTAGACTCCCTCCTCAGGCCCTATGCTACCAGCACTCCCAACTACCTTCGAGACACCACCGACTTCCTGAGGAAACTACAATCCATCGGTGATCTTCCTGATAACACCATCCTGGCCACTATGGATGTAGAAGCCCTCTACACCAACATTCCACACAAGGATGGACTACAAGCTGTCAAGAACACTATCACCGATAATGTCACGGCTAACCTAGTGGCTGAACTTTGTGACTTTGTCCTTACCCATAACTATTTCACATTTGGGGACAACGTATACCTTCAGATCAGCGGCACTGCTATGGGTACCCTCATGGCCCCACCAGTATGCCAACATTTTTATGGCTGACTTAGAACAACGCTTCCTCAGCTCTCATCCCCTAACGCCCCTACTGTACTTGCGCTATATTGATGACATCATCATCCGGACCCATGGAAAAGAAGCCCTTGAGGAATTCCACCATGATTTCAACAATTTCCATCTCTCCATCAACCTCAGCCTGGTCCAGTCCACACAAGAGATCCACTTCCCGGACACTACAGTGCTAATAAATGATGGTCACATAAACACCATCCTATACCGGAAACCTACTGACCGCTATTCCTACCTACATGCCTCCAGCTTTCACCCTGACCACACCACACGATCCATCGTCTACAGCCAAGCTCTGCGATACAACCGCATTTGCTCCAACCCCTCAGACAGAGACAAACACCTACAAGATCTCTATCAAGCATTCTTACAACTACAATACCCACCTGCGGAAGTGAAGAAACAGACTGATAGAGCCAGAACAGTTCCCAGAAATCACCTACTACAGGACAGGCCCAACAAAGAAAATAACAGAACGCCACTAGCCATCACCTTCAGCCCCCAACTAAAACCTCTCCAATGCATTATTAAGGATCTACAACCTATCCTGAAAGATGACCCAACGCTCACAAATCTTGGGAGACAGGCCAGTCCTTGCCTACAGACAGCCCCCCAACCTGAAGCAAATACTCACCAGCAACCACATACCACACAACAGAACCACTAACCCAGGAACCTATCCTTGCAACAAAGCCCGTTGCCAACTGTGCCCACAAATCTATTCAGGAGACACCATCACAGGGCCTAATAACATCAGCCACACTATCAGAGGCTCGTTCACTTGCACATCCACCAATGTGATATATGCCATCATGTGCCAGCAATGCCCCTCTGCCATGTACATTGGTCAAACTGGACAGTCTCTACGTAAAAGAATAAATGGATACAAATCAGATGTCAAGAATTATAACATTCATAAACCAGTCGGAGAACACTTCAATCTCTCTGGTCACGCGATTACAGACATGATAGTTGCTATATTACAACAAAAAATAATTCAAATCCAGACTCCAGCGAGAAACTGTTGAATTGGAATTCATTTGCAAATTGGATACAATTAACTTAGGCTTGAATAGAGACTGGGAGTGGCTAAGTCATTATGCAAGATAACCTATTTCCCCTTGTTTTTTCCTACCCCCCCCCCACGACGTTCTTGTTAAACCCTGGATTTGTGCTGGAAATGGCCCACCTTGATTATCATACACACTGTAAGGAGAGTGATCACTTTAGATAAGCTATTACCAGCAGGAGAGTGGGGTGGGAGGAGGTATTTTTTCATGCTTTGTTTGTATAAAAAGATCTTCTACACTTTACACAGTGTGCATCTGATGAAGCGAGCTGTAGCTCACGAAAACTTATGCTCAAATAAATTGGTTAGTCTCTAAGGTGCCACAAGTACTCCTTTTCTTTTTGCAAATACAGACTAACACGGCTGTTACTCTGAAATATGGACATAGTTTGGCATGGGGCGTACCTTAAAGCCTCAGGCAGGAGTAGAACTTCCCCCTCTCTTCCCCCCCCCAAACATGGCCCCCTGGGTCTGACTGGAGTTGCCCCCCCAAATATAGAAGTCCAACTATGCCTATGAAATATAAGTGACCAAAATTTTAAGCAAGTCTAAATAACTGCAATTAGAAGAAAGAAAACAAGTAATTAAAAGAGAAAACATGACTAATGATTTTAAAATTAAATAATATTTGAGTAATATTTTAATTAGCAATGATAATATTTATTTTACTTGCTTAGAATATTCTTTTTTTATTCTGGATACATAAATTTCAACCTACGTACTCCAGTTGCCATAACAACTTGATACATTTGTTCTCTTGTGTCATTTATTGAGTCAGGTTTTTAAGAAAAACAAAAACCAAAAAAGTCATCTGTGGTTGCTATGATAATGCAGTACGTTTTAAAAAATTTATTCTATTCACACTTATTTTTCAGGAAACTGGTAATTAGCTCTTTTTCCCCCAAAGAGCCTCATAGCTCAGTGTGGGAATCTCAATAAAAACTAGAGCTCAAGAGATTGTGGCTCTGGTCCAAGGTTTTCCCTTTGTTATTCTCCCCCTGGAAGCATTAGTAGGGGAGGAATGGATCGAGGATTCCATCCACTCCTCGCCCACCTGCATAGAAAGTGTAATAATGACCGCACAGTGGCTGCGCTTCCTCCTGAACTATTAGCCAGGATATGAGCATCCCATGCAGGGATGGGCATCCCACAAGGGCACCTTACTCCCCTGAAGGGATGCATAGCCAGGGTCTGACTATAGCCCATAGATAGCAGTAGCATAAACTCTAAATTCAGAGACAGAACTTGCATAGGTAAATTTCAACACCCTCTCTGAATGAGAGTCAGTGCATTGCTTTTCATATTGGCATGCCATTGTATGACAACGAGTATTTTTATACATTGGTGTATGATAATCCCTGGCTAAATCCTGCTGCCATTGAAATCAATGGCTGAACTCCCGTTGACTTTAGCAGGAGCAGGATTGGCTCTCAGATTTTTAAACATGAGAAAAGCAAAGTGCATTGGGATACAGTGGTATTTATATTGCATTTTTAGCTGGTTCATTAGAACAATCATAATGACAAAGAAGAGTGTATCAACAAGGAACTTACTTTATTTCATGGCACAAGACCTAACCTGCATGGCAGCCACTTTATGCCACACTGCCAGCACAAAGTGACCCTAAAACAAGGGTAACAGGGTATGTGAGAATTTAGGTAGATCCTTTGGTGTCACAGGACTAATGTAGTGGATCACTATGCCAACCCCTACTGCTATCCCTCTGGACAGCACAGGATACTAGGGGCAGATCCTCAGCTAGTGTCAATTAGTGAAGTCACTAGAGCTATGGTAATTTATGGACTATAATAGGGTTCAAAAAAGAACTAGATAAGTTCATGGAGGATAGGTCCATCATGGCTATTAGCCAGGATGGGCAGGGATGGTGTCCCTAGCCTCTGTTTGCCAGAAGCTGGGAATGGGCAACGGGGAATGGATCACTTGATGATTACCTGTTCTGGTCATTCCCTCCGAAGCACCTGGCATTGGCCACTGCTGGAAGACAGGCTACTGGGCCAAATGGACTACTGGTCTGACCCAGCATGGCTGTTCTTATGTAGACCAAGGATCTGCCCTCTAGTTCTCAACAGCAGCCAGCTGGTGAGTGTGAAGGTAGCTTAAAACCACATTTGAGTCCCCTCTTGAGTTGGTTTGTGTCTTCCTTGGCCACAAACAAGGATCTGGGCCTATACTTTCATAGATACTAAGGTCAGAAGGGACCATTATGATCTAGTCCGACCTCCTGCACAACGTAGGCCACAGAATCTCACCCACTCACTCCTGCGAAAAACCTCTCACCTATGTCTGAGCTACTGAAGTCCTCAAATCATGGTTTAAAGACTTCAAGGAGCAGAGAATCCTCCAGCAAACAACCCGTGCCCCATGCTACAGAGGAAGGTGAGGCTGGAGGCTTTAAAGTGCATAGCATGAGTGTGTGTGTACACACACCCAGGGCAGAGGCTAGCTGAACACTTGTACATATATACTTGATTTATTCCTTGCAATCTTTTTTTATATTGCAGTGATATATTCTATTATAATTATATGGGTTACAGTAGCACCTAGACTCCCCATTGCACTAGGTACTGTACAAGTCGTACGAGGCAGTCCCTGCCTTGAGCAGTTTACATCTAAATTGGCCAGACAAAGGGCAGGAAGGGAAACTAATTTAACCAGTCATACAGCAGGTCAGTGGCAGAGCCAAGAATGGAACCCAGGTGTCCCAACTCCTTGGCCTGTTCCCTGAACCGCGCTGCCTCTGGGAGCTGTATTTACCTCCAGCAAAATCACAAAAGAGAAAGATACCCACATCTCATGACAAATTAATTGAAACTCATTGTGCCTGATCTTGTCAGAATGGGGGAATTTAATAGTCAGTCAATCACTAGCAGTAATGAAGTTAGTCCAATTTAGAGAATAAAGCTGATATGCCATAAAGAGCTAGTTAGGGAAAGACATTCTACAGTGATGCGAGGGTATAAAGCCAATATAAAAGAAAAAAAAGCTATTTCAAAGTGCTTGAAGTTATTTGTCCTAGAAAACAGTTTCACTGGAGCACTAGTTGCATTCTATACTTAAGTACAAAGAATATTTATTTAACCTGTATCTATGGGAAGGGCAACAACCAGCACTCTTCATGATGCTGGCAAGACTGCTTGCCAAGTCATGAATGCTGAGCTGCACAGATATATACAATCATGCTGACAAGCAAAAAAAAAAAAAAAAAAGATAATGCAGCTTCACCAAAACTCAAAAAATTCCATTTATTTTCATATATCATTCATCACACAACATTACAAAATGCTTTGTTCAGATAGAACCATGAGCTAAAGGGAAAATGACTCAGATTTATTAAACAGGAGAATATTTTGAGAATAATTATATTGTCCTTAAATATTGATAAACAGAAGACTACACAAATGAAGAGGCAAGACAAATGTTGCTTGCATGCTTTATGCAAAGATGTGTTTCCATTGAGTTTTCTTTGTAATACAACTGTACCAAGCTGGTCAAGTCCACACAGAAGATAAGAGTCTACTACGGCTACTGCCTAATGGAGTTATTGTGATAGAAATCCCATACTTATGTTGAAGACTCCAGGTACAATCCTCACTACTAAACTGTGAGGAGGGGTTTTTATTACAAAATGGACAATACAGGGATTTCATTTTCTGTGCACTTCAGATAGTAAGGACGAGCTTCCTGTGACAAGGGGTGTGTATCATATTGGTTAAGAGTGTCATGTCCCCTTCTGGTGGCTTGTTCATGTAGAGGATAAGAGCCCACTACAATTACCAGCTAGAAGAGTTATTCCTTTACTTCAAGAGCAATCATCACACCAAAACACTGAGTCCATGAGAATGGAAGCTTGGATGAGGTAACGTTCAGTGAATTAACTCCTATAGGACTGGACAGTGGCTTACCCTACAGACTTCCCTCTCATTAGTTCAGGCTGTAGGAATGCATCTAGGCAGATCATGTGCCTTAGTTTCCATTTCTGTCTAAATTTCGTGTGATCAAGCTAGCTGAGTGCAGGTTGAATAGGACTCATAACATCGGGTACTCCGAATAGGCAGCAGGGGTGCACTTCATGTAGCAGGAATGCCTCATACAGAATCTGCCATACTATTTGGTGAGTTTTCAGTAGTACTGAAGGTTTGTAACATCTCACCTTGATCACAAGATGCTGCTGTCCCTGCATGAGGGAGGGAGCAGGGGTCATGCAGTACAATGGTTTGAGTCCTTTCTGAAAGGACACATCCAAATGTTAGTGATGGGAAACTGCACCTCTCACCACATGACCCTCATTTGCATAGTCCCACAAAAGACTCTGGTTATATTCAGCATTTCCATGAAACCAAGAGGCACTGGTGGGATGTCATGGGCTCACATGACAACCACATTCAGATGACAGTTCTAACTATCCTTCACAGCGTACAAATAACTGTCAGCAACCTACCCCAGTACTTGGCTCAGATCAGCTCATGACTGAAGAGCAGGCTGAAGTTAAAATCTACCAAGACAGAAGTTATACTGTTAGAGGAGGACACTTCAAAGAGTTTGCTGCGACAACACAGTCTCCACTATTCAGAGATATACATCCACAATTATTCAAGTCAGTCTGCAATTTAGAAGTGTGTCTTTAAACATGTTCTACCATCTCTGGATGGCTAGGACACTGCAATCAACCTGGGCATGAAAACTCTAGCTTTTCCAGGGAAATTACAACCAATAGAGAAAGCAGCAGCTCACCAACTCAGGTTACTTCAGGGACATCAGACTAGACTTCCACTCTATACATTGACTCCCCACAGAGCACTGCATCCAAAAAAAAATAAAGATTTTTGGTCCTTTTTTCAAGGCACTAAATACCCAGGAACTTACCAGATCACCAAAAGCTCCAGGCCAAGGACAACAGCTGACAACTCCACGCCATGGGAACAATGGCACTGTCTTTTGTGAGAGTGGGAGGCACAGCATTCTCAGAGATGGTACAAGAGTGAGGAACTCTATCAGCTTGTGAAGCTCACCTCATACCCCAATACTTTCCAGTCCAACCTTGCTTTCAGTAATAATAAAGGAATGGAGAAAGAACCTCTTTTGATAGGTTGCTTTATGCATTACTGAAACGCATTCATATACCACCATGATGGGTATGGTCTAAGGACCTAAATAGACAGAACTGTGCTGTGCTGACTCATTCAGCCAGGTGGCTCATTACACTACAGAGATATGAGAGGTGGGAGTTTCTGACTACAGAGAAGTTCAAGGCTGAACAAGCAGTCCAGAGGTAGGAACTCTTAGGGCAGTGAAGCCTTGTAAGAAAGCTTGAGCTGAATTTTGCTAATTTATTGTTAAATTTCTTTGTTTATAAAGCCTAACCCAAGGGATGGGGTAAAAGTTTATTTTACAGTGTGTGGACTGTTTAGAACAGATTGGGAAAGGTACCTGCTTCACAAGACTGAATGCAAAAGTTTCTGCTAAGAAGTTACTTGGAAATAATATTTTCTATTTACTTACTGGTTGTGCTTCATGGGGTTTGTGTGTGGAGCAAAACCTGCAGGTGAAACCAAGGATTCTCTCTGTTTTTATACCAGTCCCATCACCATGTTACAGTATCTGAACACCTATCATATATTCTGCAGCATGTTCAAGAATCAGAATTTAAGCTCAGTTGAAAATACAGCTATATTACCTCCCCAATGCTCTCTCAGTTCATGCTGAACAATGTGATCAAATGGAGATAACTGGATTTACAGCATCATCCAACCAGATATCTGTCATGTTTGCATAGTCAGGGCCTCCATCAATCAAATCAAGAACAGTAATGACTTTTGGGCCCAGTATCTGCCATTCTGGAGAAAAAGACACTTGATGTGGCCAGTACCATCAATTTCCAATTATTTACTCATCTCCACCTTCTCAGACTACCTCTCTCCTTGCTTACCATGACAGGGTCTGAGGGGCCCGAGATCCAATAATCAGGCCCCAAATGTGGACCTCAATAACCCACACTCATAACTGCATTGCTTGATTTTTTGACCACCTGAAAGTAGCTGCTACCCCTTCAGTAGGCAGGGGTCTATATAAGAACCTTCAGGACAGCCTGCAAACACTTCCCTTCCATTATACCCACAAAATCCCATCTGATACATCTATGGGAGTAGACATATAGCACTCCTAGAATATTCTCCCTTCCAAGAGTCAGCTGGTTAACATCCTTCCTGCCTCCCTCTCATGAAGGTCAAAAGACTGATCAGTCTGTAAGAACATGAGTGGCGCCATACTGGATCAAACCAATGGTCCATCTAGCCCAGTATCCTGTCTTCTGACAGAAGCTAGTGTCAGATGCTTCAGAGGGAATGAACAAAACAGGGCAATTTCAAGTGATCTGTCCCATCATCCAGTCCCAACTTCTGGCAGTTGGAGGTTCAGGGATTCCCAGAGCATGAGGCTGTGTCCTGGACCATCCTGGCTAATAGCCATGGATGGACCTATCTTCCATGAACTTATTTCATTCTTTTTTGAACCCAGTTATCTGTATGTCATGAAGCAGGTCCTCAAGGAATCAATTCTGAAGCACTTAGAGGAGAGGAAAGTGATCAAGAACAGTCAGCATGGATTCACCAAGGTCAAGTCATGCTGACTAATCTAATTGCCTTCTATAATGAGATAACTGGCTCTGTGGATGAGGGGAAAGCAGTGGACATGTTATTCCTTGACTTTAGCAAAACTTTTGATATGGTTTCCCACAGTATTCTTGCCAGCAAGTTAAAGAAGTATGGATGAATGCTCTAAAGATATAGAGCAGGTTGCACAGAGGAGCCAAGAGGCCAGTGAAGAAGCTTGGCAACATGTGACCTCCAGAAGAGGTAAGTGGAATGTCCGGGTTCCAGTAACACAGACACAGGTAACTAACTGCTTTCATGTTCTCTCCACAGGTACCGTTGCGGAGAGTGGACCAGATGATATGACTGGGGCAAGAAAGCAGAAGGAGACTCCGCTGGTTGGAAGGCATGAGATGCGATGTCCTGAGGTTGGGGGTTCCATGACCACCACTCCCAAGAGGAGAAGGCGGGTGGTGGTGGTCGGGGACTCTCTCCTCCGGGGGACCGAGTCATCTATCTGCCGCCCTGACCGGGAAAACCGAGAAGTCTGCTGCTTGCCAGGGGCTAGGATTCGATGTGACGGAGAGACTGCCGAGACTCATCAAGCCCTCGGATCGCTACCCCTTCCTGCTTCTCCACGTGGGCACCAATGATACTGCCAAGAATGACCTTGAGCGGATCACTGCGGACTACGTGGCTCTGGGAAGAAGGATAAAGGAGTTGGAGGCGAAAGTGGTGTTCTCGTCCATCCTTCCCATGGAAGGAAAAGGCCTGGGTAGGGACCGTCGAATCGTTGAAGTCAATGAATGGCTACGCAGGTGGTGTCGGAGAGAAGGCTTTGGATTCTTTGACCGTGGGATGGTGTTCCATGAAGGAGGAGTGCTGGGCAGAGACGGGCTCCATCTTACGAAGAGAGGGAAGAGCATCTTTGCCAGCAGGCTGGCTTACCTAGTGAGGAGGGCTTTAAACTAGGTTCACCGGGGGAAGGAGACCAAAGCCCTGAGGTAAGTGGGAAAGCGGGATACCGGGAGGAAGCACAGGCAGGAATGTCTGTGAGGGGAGGGCTCCTGCCTCATACTGGGAATGAGGGGCGATCAACAGGTTATCTCAAGTGCTTATATACGAATGCACAAAGCCTTGGAAACAAGCAGGGAGAACTGGAGGTCCTGGTGATGTCAAGGAACTATGACGTGATCGGAATAACAGAGACTTGGTAGGATAACTCACAAGACTGGAGTACTGTCATGGATGGTTATAAACTGTTCAGGAAGGACAGGCAGGGCAGAAAAGATGGGGGAGTAGCACTGTATGTAAGGGAGCAGTATGACTGCTCAGAGCTCAGGTACGAAACTGTAGAAAAACCTCAGTGTCTCTGGATTAAGTTTAGAAGTGTGTGCAACAAGAGTGATGTAGTGGTGGGAGTCTGCTATAGACCACTGGACCAGGGGGATGAGGTAGATGAGGCTTTCTTCCGGCAGCTCACGGAAGTTACTAGATCGCATGCCCTGATTTTCATGGGTGACTTTAATTTTCCTGATATCTGCTGGGAGAGCAATACAGCAGTGCATAGACAATCCAGGAAGTTTTTGGAAAGCGTAGGGGACAATTTCCTGGCGCAAGTGCTAGAAGAGCCAACTGGGGGGGCGCTTTTCTTGACCTGCTGCTCACAAACTGGGTAGAATTAGTGGGGGAAGCAAAAGTGGATGGGAATCTGGGAGGCAGTGACCATGAGTTGGTTGAGTTCAGGATCCTGACGCAGGGAAGAAAGGTAAGCAGCAGGATACGGACCCTGGACTTCAGGAAAGCAGACTTCGACTCCCTCAGGGAACGGATGGCCAGGATCCCCTGGGGGACTAACATGAAGGGGAAAGGAGTCCAGGAGAGCTGGCTGTATTTCAAGGAATCCCTGTTGAGGTTACAGGGACAAACCATCCCGATGAGTTGAAAGAATAGTAAATATGGCAGGCGACCAGCTTGGCTTAATGGTGAAATCCTAGCGGATCTTAAACATAAAAAAGAAGCTTACAAGAAGTGGAAGGTTGGACATATGACCAGGGAAGAGTATAAAAATATTGCTCGGGCATGTAGGAATGATATCAGGAGGGCCAAATCGCACCTGGAGCTGCAGCTAGCAAGAGATGTCAAGAGTAACAAGAAGGGTTTCTTCAGGTATGTTGGCAACAAGAAGAAAGCCAAGGAAAGTG
The DNA here is from genome assembly GCF_965140285.1 of Lepidochelys kempii. Classification (NCBI taxonomy): domain Eukaryota; kingdom Metazoa; phylum Chordata; order Testudines; family Cheloniidae; genus Lepidochelys; species Lepidochelys kempii. Next base: position 22,597,113 of record NC_136380.1, read on the forward strand.
TGGGCCCCTTACTGAATGAGGGAGGCAACCTAGTGACAGAGGATGTGGAAAAAGCTAATGTACTCAATGCTTTTTTTGCCTCTGTCTTCACTAACAAGGTCAGCTCCCAGACTGCTGCGCTGGGCATCACAAAATGGAGAAGAGATGGCCAGCCCTCTGTGGAGATAGAGGTGGTTAGGGACTATTTAGAAAAGCTGGACGTGCACAAGTCCATGGGGCCGGACGAGTTGCATCCGAGAGTGCTGAAGGAATTGGCGGCTGTGATTGCAGAGCCACTGGCCATTATCTTTGAAAACTCGTGGCGAACAGGGGAAGTCCTGGATGACTGGAAAAAGGCTAATGTAGTGCCAATCTTTAAAAAAGGGAAGAAGGAGGATTCTGGGAACTACAGGCCAGTCAGCCTCACTTCAGTCCCTGGAAAAATCATGGAGCAGGTCCTCAAAGAATCAATCCTGAAGCACTTGCATGAGAGGAAAGTGATCAGGAACAGCCAGCATGGATTCACCAAGGGAAGGTCATGCCTGACTAATCTAATCGCCTTTTATGATGAGATTACTGGTTCTGTGGATGAAGGGAAAGCAGTGGATGTATTGTTTCTTGACTTTAGCAAAGCTTTTGACACGGTCTCCCACAGTATTCTTGTCAGCAAGTTAAGGAAGTATGGGCTGGATGAATGCACTATAAGGTGGGTAGAAAGCTGGCTAGATTGTCGGGCTCAACGGGTAGTGATCAATGGCTCCATGTCTAGTTGGCAGCCAGTGTCAAGTGGAGTGCCCCAAGGGTCGGTCCTGGGGCCGGTTTTGTTCAATATCTTCATAAATGATCTGGAGGATGGTGTAGATTGCACTCTCAGCAAATTTGCGGATGATACTAAACTGGGAGGAGTGGTAGATACGCTGGAGGGGAGGGATAGGATACAGAAGGACCTAGACAAATTAGAGGATTGGGCCAAAAGAAATCTGATGAGGTTCAACAAGGACAAATGCAGAGTCCTGCACTTAGGACGGAAGAATCCCATGCACTGCTACAGCCTAGGGACCGAATGGCTAGGCAGCAGTTCTGCAGAAAAGGACCTAGGGGTTACAGTGAACGAGAAGCTGGATATGAGTCAGTGTTGCCAAGAAGGCTAACAGCATTTTGGGCTGTATAAGTGAGGCATTGCCAGCAGATCGAGGGACGTGATCATTCCCCTCTAGTCGGCATTGGTGAGGCCTCATCTGGAGTACTGTGCCCAGTTTTGGGCCCCACACTACAAGAAGTATGTGGAAAAACTGAAAAGCATCCAGCGGAGGGCAACAAAAATGATTAGGGGACTAGAACACATGACTTATGAGGAGAGGCAGAAGGAACTGGGATTGTTTAGTCTGCAGAAGAGAAGAATAAGGGGGGGATTTGATATCTGCTTTCAACTACCTGAAAGGGGGTTCCAAAGAGGATGGATCTAGACTGTTCTCAGTGGTAGCAGATGAGGAACAAGGAGTAATGGTCTCAGGTTGCAGTGGGGGAGGTTTGGGTTGGATATTTGGAAAAACTTTCACTAAGAGGGTGGTGAAGCACTGGAATGCATTACCTATGGAGGTGGTGGAGTCTCCTTCCTTTGAGGTTAAGGTCAGGCTTGACAAAGCCCTGGCTGGGATGATTTAGTTGGGGATTGGTCCTGCTTTGACCAGGGGATTGGACTAGATGACCTCCTGAGGTCCCTTCCAACCCTGATATTCTATGATCCTATGTTGTGTGAAGTACTTCTTTTTGTTTATTTAAATCTGCTGCCTATTAATTTCATCCAATGACCCCTCGTTCTTGTGTTGTGACACGGTAATTAACACTTCCCTATTTACATTTTATATATCATAGCTCTCTACCGTATCTGCCCTCTTTTCAAAGTTGAACAGTCCCAGGTTTTTTTTTTTTTTTTTTTAACTCTCTCCTCATATGGAAGCTGTTCCATTCCCCAGTCATGTCCGTTGTCCTTCTCTGTATCTTTTCCAATTTTAAAATTCTCTTTTTTTCAGAAAGGGCAACCAGAACTACAGGCAGTGTTCAAGGTGTGGGCGTACCACCAAATAATTTTCTCCAAATATCTTTTGGTATAAAAATTATGGGCAGGATCCTCTGCTAGTGTAAGTCAGTGTAGTTCCATTGATCTCAGTGCAGGAGGTCAGACTTGATGATCACAATGGTCCTTTCTGACATTAAAGTCCATGTGATACACATTTATGTTGTTCTAGTAAACAAGATGTAGCACATAAATAGTTGTGTATTTAGTTGGGCATGGCATCCTCCATTAGTTGAGGTACTTTTTTTTTTTAAATAGGAAACCTAAAATATAAATTTAGTGTTTAATAATTGGGTCTTAAAAGTTTGCCATGATGAAATGTCCAAGATAAAGTGCCAACAAAAGCCACTGGCTTCACTGGCAGAGCAGAGGTGGAGTCAACCTTTTGATAATGTTGGAGAAGACAGGTAGGTTAGAGATAGGCAGCCAGAACTACAGGCAGTATTAAAGATGTGGTTGTACCACCAAATGTTATCCAAATATATTTTGAGATAGAAATTATGGGATAGGCCATGAAGGGCCTTAAAAGCAAAGATGAATTAAATGAGGTGGTGGAGAAGGGGGAGCCAGTGGAGAGATGCAAAGAGGCAGGCAATGTGTTCAAAGTGATGAGCTAGGAAAATGATCTCTGCAGCAGAATTTCAAATGGGTCTAAGCGGGCCAAGACTACATTTGTCATGCCAGATAGGAGAGTTGTTTTGAAGGGACTTTTCAACAAGGGAGAAACTGGCTAATGGATGAAATTCATCCCAATAGTGGAGATCTTAACTAAGTGGTGCATATGCCTGTATTGGTTCTCTAAACAGAGCTAAATTTCACCAGAACGAGCTATACAGGGCAGCAGCAAGGCAAACTATAAGCTAAGTGGTGTCAAATGCACACTGTATACAAATTGAAAAACAGAATGTATATATATAGCTAACTTCTTACTATATAATAGATGTGAAATGAGGAGAGAGAAATGTGATTTTCAAATTGACAGTTTCCCTCCAATTTATTTTCCTTGGTTGTTACTTTTGGGGTTTTGGCTACTGTGTGCTATATCCTTTGTGTAGTTGTCCTAATTTGTAAAGAAGCTAAACAAAGGAGTGAAGATCATTTCTCCTATCTATACATTTGTCTTCTTGAGCAGAGACATATGAACCTACCTGAGAGATCACTCCCTTGATGATCTTTGAATGTTTCAGAGCTTACAGGTGATTTCTTTTCTATTCCTGGGAACTATTTAGGAAGCATTTTAATAGAGAAACGTTGGTAGTTTAAAGATATATGTATGGGCTCCTCAAACCTCTCTGTGGAGCGCTGGGTCCTTTGAATTTGGAGGGCAATGAATTCTCTTGCCTAGCTGCTCAGATTTGTAAATGATCAGAGCCATAGCTATTTAAGTGAGACAAATTGCTCTGAAATATTTTTAAAATAAAACCTGAGGAAGACCAGACCCAACACTGAATATCCATTTTACAGAACTTTTACAGTCTCAGAGAGCAGAGAAATAATTTTTAATACAGAGTATGATTGTTTTTGCAAGTGGATAAAATATAAATTCCCAGAATGTTATTAGAACCTATGAATAAATCACATGTATTTTGAAGCAAACACCAACTCATGCTAGAAGCCTGCTGGGATATTCACATATTTTAAGTATATGACTTTTTTCCAGTCAAATTATTTTGCAGTGCCAACAGCCCTTGTTTAAATGCATTATTTTGAAAAAGAAATGTAATTTAATATGTTAAAATGATTAGATCCTTTTTAAATGATGTTTTCATAGTGGTATCTTCGGTACTATTGCTGCTTCTACCACCTCATTTTATTGACCTTGATGATGTCCTATATCTGAAATAAAACTCATTCAATAGTCTGACCACAGAGCCTGTCACAATGGGGACCCACTGCTTAATTAAAAGTATGGCTAATTCTGTATGCTTGTTGTTAATATGCAAACACATTTTTCATTGGGGAAAACTGTTGTTTCTGGTCCTAGGTAGCTGCTTTGGCCAGCTCATAATCTCTTGCAGATGTAATAACAAATCCCAAATAAGAAGACTGCCTAGAGTTATTTTATATAGGCATATTATATAAATGTGAAACAAACATGCTCTGGTACATGTGATCTGAGCTAGAGATGTTGCTAGTTTCTTTGATACTAAGCCAAATTCTGCTCTCAGTTACACCTATATAAATCTGGAATAACTCCAGTGAAGTCAATGAAATTTCACTGATTTAAGCAGAGAATCAGACTCTGTGTCGGACCACACAAACAGGTGTTAGGATTGTTCAAATGCGTGTACTGGTGTCTATAACGGCAAAGGATGAGAGAAAGTATATGTGTAAATTAGCACATGCCCAAATTGATGATAGGAGCTGAAAAATGTATCCCTAAGCAATTTGCCCAAGGACACACAGAATGCATGTCTGAGGTAGAAATAAAACTTAGGGCTCCTGACTCTCAACATTAGGCCTCCATGAAAAGACCATCCTTTTTCCCTAGGAAATTGGAGTTAGGAAGGCCAGAACATTGTGATATGCAGCAATCCAGTCCTCAGTATGGCACATATGAGCAAATAATTGCTTTAAAACTGAATCACTTATCCGATTACGTTAAAACATATTCAAAACAGCACTAAAATGACACTGACAAAAGTTCTGGGACCCAGGTATTGGCAAGCTATAGAACAAATACCAAAAACAGAGAGACTCAAATGTAGAGTATGGTTAAGATATTTGTTTCCAACTAATACATCAGGATTTAATAAAAAATAAGCTTGCAGATACCAATTTCTGAACCTTAGCCAAGCAATGTGAGAAGACAGATGCAGGCATATAAAATCATCTCTCTGAATAAAGCACATCTGTATATTATTACATAGAGTATACTACAACACATAATCTTGTGAAGCCAGAATTCAGAATGATCACACATAAATGGACATTAAATGATGGAAGCTACAAATCCCGAGTTCAAGAGAGTTAAACAGAACTAAAATACTGAATATTTTGTATAGCCCCTCCCCTCCCCAATTGCTTCCTTCTGCAGGAGATCATTGTGTTAAATTGTATTACAAGCCAACTGGTGGTGCTGACAAATCTATACACAGATCTGCGCTGTGTTTGATCAGACAAATATATGCTGCTTGAGTTAAATTTAGTAAAGAAAAGACATACAAAACTGCATGTTTTGAACCTAATGAAATATTATGAATAGTCTAATCTAACGACTAACACAGGGGTCTCAAAGTCCCAGCCCATGGGCCATCTGCGGCCCGAGAACCTCCCCACTGAGGCCCGTGGAGGGGAGACACATGCAGCCATGCTGCCTGCAATGTCTGCTGCAGGCGCCGTCCCCCACAGCTCCCTTTGGCTGAGAGAGACAGATACCATCATTAGTTGCCAGGCAGAGGCAGCGTCACTTTTTTCTGCAATGAATATAAACAAGTCAAAATACTGACCATAACTATCTGATGCACACCTTGCTGCAGTCCTAAAGGTTTTGACTGCTCAGTCACTGAGGCCAAACATCAACAAACTGACAGAACTGAAGCATTGCCAGGTGTCTGGCAAACACTAAAAACTCTCTGGAAGGTGAAGAATTGTATGAAGTTGTATGCCAGTTTTATTTCAAATTTGTTAGAAATAATAAAAAATACAATATAAAAGTTTTCTTTTCTGAACACCATCTTCAGTGACAGGATTTGAGGACTGGCACTGTGGTAAATTGAGTTTGAGACCCCTGCTCTAACAGATTAAGTGTAATTGCTGAAATAGAACCGGATTTAGTTCCCAGTAGCTCCAGCCACAGGAATGAAAGTTGTTTCTAGAGAGTTACAAAAATGAAATAAGAAAACCTACTGAAATTTCATAAACATATATAGATGGTTCTGTGTTTTTCAGACAAGCTACTGACACAAAATAAACGAATGGTTTGATAAATATTCTAGGCAGAAGAATTCTTAAATAAGGGTTTTAGTATGGCAAACTTTAACAAGTAGGCACTTAGACTAAGGACAAAGAAGTAAGTTCAATGTTTGTAATAGCTGAGTGCAAGGATGGCAAGCATTCCTGAAACAAGTGGGAAATAGGAGCATACATTTCATATATTGTAATTGGATTCCTTTGCAAAATGTTTTTTTAAACATCAGAAATGCAAACAGCAACAGGAATTAAATTAACTTTAAGAGCAAGACTCTATGGAGACAACTTCAGAGCAGATGTTAGTTTATTGCTGAGCTGAACGTGGATTTTGTATGTGTGAGATCAATTTATGATGATCAACTTTCCACATTCATTGTGAGTGGTTCCAATTCAATATGTTGCAAGAATCGGCTCCATGATGTACCCTATGCACACATAGTCTTTTCATGCTGTGCTACAGGGACAATCAAACTTATGGCTACCCAGCTCATATGCAAGATTGACAGCAGTGAATTCCTTTCTTTCACCTCAATTTTCTCTCTCATAAAGGCTGAAACACTTACTGAATAAAGATAAGTAAAATTGTAGCAAAACGAAGACTCACTGGCACAGCACCTCCTGCTGGTTGTCTGGGAATTAGCTCTTTCCAGCCTCAGAGCACCCTCCTTCTGGCCAGTGTCTCGCCTACCACTGGCCCCATGTCCCTCCCAGACCCTGGTGCCCTTTACCTCAGAGCACCCTTTCCACAGTACCCATGCTCTGGGTCTCCCCTTGCAGGGGAAGCCCCCAACACTCTAAACCCACCTTGCCTCAGTGGCTACTGCTAGTCATCATCTAGCCCCCGCTCACTGGGGTAGACTGCAGTCTGTAATAGCCCCTCATCACTGTCAAGGGGGGTAGGACCTGCTGCCTTTGCCTATCCCCGGACTGCCTCTCTGCAGCCCCAGTACCTTTTGTAGGCCTGCAGCCTGGGGGGTCACCAGGCTGGAGCTCCCCAGCTTCTTTTGCCCTTTTCCTCAGCTCAGCTCAGCTCAGCTCAGCTCAGCTCAGCTCAGCTCAGCTCAGCTCAGCTCAGCCTCAGGCAGCTAGCCCTTCCAACTCCAAGGCTAGAGTGAGACTCCTCCAGCTCCTGGTCCCCAGCCCTCTAATAAGGGCCAGCGGGGCTTGGATTGAGCTGGCCACAGCTGTGGTTGCTACTCCAATCAGCCGAGCTGGGCTGTTTTAACTCCTTTTCCCCAGCCACAGCCCTTTCCAGGGGTGCTTTTACTATTGGCTCCCCAGGGCTGTTTTAACCCCTTCAGGGCTGGAGCGGGGTGACCACCGCGCTACATCAAGGTAATGAAAATAGAGATTAAAACCAGGGTGAACTTGTGTCTTTTAATGAGGGTTGTCACTGAAGGCAAGCCTATTACTGCCATAGCTAAACAGCAATTTAAATTTTTATTTTACCAGATGGGGACCTCTCTCTAGAAACTTATGTGTTCCCATTAGCACAGTATATGAACTGCTCAGTTTTTAAGGCAGTTATCTTCACAAAATCCCTGAGAGATAAGAAAGTGTTACTATTCCATTCTATAGAGGAGGAACTGAGGCACATAGAAGCTAAATGACTTGCCCAGGGTCACAGAGGAAAGCCATGGTGGAGCAAGGAATTAAACCCAGCTTTCCCATGTCCCATGCTGACTCCCTAACCACTGGCCTATCCTTCCTCTCTTGTCACCAAAACATAAGTTACCATCTCCACGCCTAAGAGTAATTACATTCTATTGTGCTGCAAGATTTTTGTGGTTTTTAGAGGCTAAAGTACTTCATGCTTCTTTAATTACCGTATATACTCGATCATAAACCAGTTCATTTATAAACTGACCCCCCCAAATTGCATAAGTAAAAATGGAAAACTTCTATGACCCATTCATAAGCCAACCCTATAATTCAGGGGTTGGCAAACTTTGGCTGCCGGGCCATCAGGATAAGCCGCTGGCAGGCCAAGACGGTTTATTTACCTCAAGCGTCCGCGGGCACGGAGGTAAACCTAAGTAAACAAAGTGTCCCAGCCCACCAGCTGCTTACCCTGACGGGCCGGGACAGCAACTGGTGGGGAAATTTGGGGGAGGGGAGAAGCTGGGGGTCAGGGGAGCAACCCCTGTGACCATCCCCCACATGACCCCACCCTTAGCCCAGGACCACCCCCCACACTCTCCCCATCCCATCCCTTCCCACCTTAGCTGGGGCAGGCCAGGGGAGGATGCCTCCAGTGGGCCAGACCGGGCGGCACGGCCACAACATGTTCCAGTGGGCAGGGCTGAGCAGCATGGTCGCAGTGTGCTCTGGCAGGCAGGCCGGGCGGCGTGGCCACAGCTTGCTTTGGCAGGCAGGACCAAGCGGCACGGCCACAACCGGTCAGCCCCGGAGCTGCAGCTGCTTTGGAGGCTGGGGTGGAGAGCAGCGTGGCCAGAAGCGGAGAGACTCTGGTCCCACCTCTTCCCTTCTGGCTCTGCTGACTGTGCTGCCTCTCCTTGCCCCCTCTGTTAGGGGTAGGGAGATGTCCCACCTCTCCCTCTCTATACCCATTCATAAGCTGACCTCCTTCTCTGATGCTTCCCTTTTTTACTAAAAAAATGTGGCTTATGAATGAGTATATACGGTACATTTCCTTTCAGATAAGCATAGGCAAAATAAATATTTTCTTTCTCCACAGACTGGGTTTTCCATTGGAAGCAAGGATTTGTGGTGATGTGCTCACATTATCTCACACTATAACTGTAGCAGAGAATTGTGGGTCACAGACTCATTTAAAATGAGTGAGGGGAGGAAGGCCAAAGAATTCAGAACCCCATACGAGAAATTAAGCAGATGCTAAAATACACTGATGAACATGAAGTGCTTTTCCACACCCAGATCTACCGTCTCGGAACTCTCCGTTCATTTTTGGCAATGCTACATTCCCACCAACTGGGTTGCTGTGTAAGCTTATAAGAAATAGTTCCCTCATATCAGCAATAATCACAACTACAGCAAATTCTGTTGCCTCCCCCCACCTCCTCCCCAGTTCCAGGGGAAACTCATGACAAGACAAAACAAAACACACACCCCCAAGGTAAGAAGTGCCCAGTTTCCTGTTTCAATGGAAAAGCAGAAAAATCAGCTGTACAGGCTACACCCTGCATCTATTTTTTCTTTCTAGCTTTATCTTGGTACTTCGTATTACTTTCAATTAAGGATTTTTAAAGAAAAGTCTAATACCTTTCAGATTAGCCCCTAAATAACTCTCTCATTTGGGATCATCTCATCATCCACAGCAGTTGGTTTGCTACAGGGGTAGTGTGACGCGTCAACAGACTCTTCTTCCTATATTACTCAAAATATACATTTAAAAAATATGACCCAAAACATTCCAGTGAAATTTGAAAGATTCTATGCAGATCTGATACTGCTGAAATTATTTAAATCTACAGTATTTACAGCAATGCGAGATACATCAACACTCATAAGTAGTTTTCATACACGGTACAATGCAATAACAACAACACTAACAATATCAGTGACCTGTTGTTCTGCCCATGGCCACTGAATGCCCTCATACTCCCCACTTTCTGAGGGCATCAAGGGATAGGGTGAACCAACTGCCTCTCAGCTTCTTCACCGGCTGAAGTCTTGTAAGGACTTAGAATAGTGGGGAAGGAAGGTGGGTCGTGGAATACTTACAGTCAACACATTGAATAACATCAGTTATTACAAGGTAAGTAATCTCTTTTTTTCCATTGAGTGGTTGTCTATAAGTTTTCCACTCTTGCAAACTGAAGAGCAGTTAACAGATGGAGGTGAGCCCTACATCAAGACAGATCTATGTACTGCTCTCTCAAAGGTTGCATCCTCCCTGGTTGCCTGACCAATTGCATAATGTTTTATGAAAATATAAACAGATGTGGCCACCTTACATATTTTCAAAACTGAGACATTATTAAAAGAAGCAATGTGAGAAGCTTGAGCACTTGTAGAATGCACCCTAAATACTGACAGAGGATCCCAACCTAGAAACTGATAACACAAATTAATACATCTCAAAATCCAATTTGAAAGTGTCTGAGGAGAAATCTGTTTACATTTAACCCTCTCAGGCTGTGCCAAAAATAATTTAGTTCTATTCAGATAATGGCTAAAGCTCTAGCTACATCTAAAGTATGCAGAATCCTTTCCATTCCATTAGTGTGAGGTATTGGACAAAATATTGGCAAAAATGGACTGGTTAACATGAAACTCAAACACCATCTTTGGCAGAAAACTCTGATGAGGCCTTAATGAAATCTTATTCCTAGGAAAAATCGCAGAGGGAGACCGTCACATCAATGCATTAATTTCATCCATTCTATGTGCAGAAGTAATTGCTACCAAAACCACTGTTTTCATGGACAGGTGACTTAAATGGACAGTCAGCTAAGAGCTAAATGGGGTTTTCATTAAACCTGACAAGAAAATATTCAGATCCCCTGTGGAGGTGAGTCCTTTACTCGTGGAAGTACTTGAAGTAGACCCTCAAGGAAACTTTTAACTATGGGATATTGAAGCTAAATGTACTTTGATAGAATTAAATGATAACCCAGAGGATTTAAACCAGAGGAGGTTTCTATTATGAGAGGTATATTGGTCTCAAAGAGGGAAAATATTATGATCTCAGGACCAAGCATCCCATCTCTTCCATTTAGAGCTGTAAGTAGTCCTAGTGGAAAGTTTTCTACTATTTATTAAAACGTCCTGAATTGCCTGACAACAGGACTTTTCAGTCTCATTCAAGCAGTTTACATCCAGGCTATCAGATGTAAGGATATCAAGTCCAGATGAAACATTGTCCTGTTGTGCTGTGACATCAAGTTGGGAATCAGAGGAAGGGTGATTTCTTTTCAGATCAACAACCTGATCAGCTCTGGAGACCAGTGCTGACTGGTTCATGCTGGTGCAATGACAGTCATGGAAGCAGAGTCTTGTATGAGCTTCATTAGCTGTCTTGGAATCGAAGACATTAGAACTTGTTGAGGATCTCTGATAGTCATGTTCATGCTTTGGGTCAACAGGACTCAATATACTCTTCAGTCATGATTGGAGAGGACAAAGCCACAATCTGGCTTGAGCAGTGACGAACATGCATGATGCCATGTGCCCTAACAGTCTCATACACACACTGACAGTTTCTATATGGTTTCTTTTCACTTGAAGGATATTCACCAACTTCTCAAACCTATTTTGAGGACGATATACTGAGGCTGACTTGGAATCTATCAAATCTCCTATAAATTCCACCTTTTGAGGTGGAATTAAGTTTGATTTCTTCACATTGACTCTTAGACCTAGGTTTGAGATAAGGCTCAGAGTGAAGAAGATGCGATCCGCTGCTTGCTTTTGTGAAGAGCCCTGAAGCAAATCATCTAAATATGGATTTACTTTGATGTTGTATCTTCTGAGGAACACCACCACTTAGGCCAGACACTGTGAAAACCCTTGGAGCCAAAACCAATCTGAAAGGCTACAATTTGTACTGGTAGTGAGAGTCATCATTCTGAACTTTTGTTTCTAGATTAAAAGAGTTACATTGTCTCAAAACTAGAATGGCTCTCCTACCCCCTTTTTACTTTGGTAAAAGGAAAAATGAGAATGAAAACCTTTTCCTTTGAATTGAATGGAAACCCCCATAACCCCTAGATCTAACAGGAACTGAACTTTCTCCCATAGAAGCAATTTGTGAGAGGAGTCCCTGAAAAAGGACAAGGCAGGCAGATAGGAGGGATCTTCAGAAAAGCAGACTTTGACTCCCTCAGGGAACTGATGGGCAGGATCCCCTGGGAGAATAATATGAGGGGGAAAGGAGTCCAGGAGAGCTGGCTGTATTTTAAAGAATCCTTATTGAGGTTGCAGGAACAAACCATCCTGATGAGTAGAAAGAATAGTAAATATGGCAGGCGACCAGCTTGGCTTAACAGTGAAATCCTTGCTGATCTTAAACACAAAAAAGAAGCTTACAAGAAGTGGAAGACTGGACAAATGACCAGGGAGGAGTATAAAAATATTGCTCAGGAATGCAGGAGTGAAATCAGGAAGGCCAAATCACACTTGGAGTTGCAGCTAGCAAGAGATGTTAAGAGTAACAAGAAGGGTTTCTACAGGTATGTTAGCAACAAGAAGGAGGTCAGGGAAAGTGTGGGCCCCTTACTGAATGGGGGAGGCAACCTAGTGACAGAGGATGTGGAAAAAGCTAATGTACTCAATGCTTTTTTTGCCTCTGTCTTCACGAACAAGATCAGCTCCCAGACTACTGCACTGGGCAGCACAGCATGGGGAGGAGGTGACCAGCCCTTTGTGGAGAAAGAAGTGGTTCGGGACTATTTAGAAAAGCTGGACGAGCACAAGCTCATGGGGCCGGATGCGCTGCATCCGAGAGTGCTAAAGGAGTTGGCGGATGTGATTGCAGAGCCATTGGCCATTATCTCTGAAAACTCATGGTGATCGGGGGAGGTCCCGGATGACTGAAAAAAGGTTAATGTAAGTGCCCATCTTTAAAAAGGGGGAAAAGGAGGATCCATGGAACTCTAGGCCAGTCAGCCTCAGCTCGGTCCCTGGAAAAATCTTGGAGCAGGTCCTCAAGGAATCAATTTTGAAGCACTTCGAGGAGAGGAAAGTGATCAGCAACAGTCAGCATGAATTCACCAAGGGCAAGTCATGCCTGACTAACCTAATTCCCTTCTATGATGAGATAACTGGCTCTGTGCATGAGAGGAAAGCAGTGGACTTGTTATTCCTTGACTTTAGCAAAGCTTTTGGTATGATCTCCCACAGTATTCTTGCCAGCAAGTTAAAGAAGTATGGGCTGGATGAATGGACTATAAGGTGGATAGAAAGCTGGCTAGATCGTCAGGCTCAACGGATAGTGATCAATGGCTCCATGTCGAGTTGGCAGATAGTATCAAGTGGAGTGCCCCAAGGGTCGGTCCTGGGGCCGGTTTTGTTCAATATCTTCATTAATGATCTGGAGGATGGCATGAAATGCACCCTGAGCAAGTTTGCAGATGACACTAAACTGGGAGGAGAAGTAGATACGCTGGAGGGTAGGGATAGGATACAGAGGGCCCTAGACAAATTAGAGGATTGGGCCAAAAGAAATCTGATGAGGTTCAACAAAGACAAGTGCACAGTCCTGCACTTACGAAGGAAGAATCCCATGCACTGCTCCAGGCTGGGGACTGACTGGCTAAGCGGCAGTTCTGCAGAAAAGTACCTGGGAATTTCAGTGGACGAGAAGCTGGATATGAGTTAGCAGTGTGCCCTTGTTGCCAAGAAGGCCAATGGCATATTGGGCTGTTTATAGGAACATTGCCAGCAGATCGAGGGAAGTGATTATTCCCCTCTATTTGGTACTGGTGAGGCCACACCTGGAGTATTGCATCCAGTTTTGATCCCCCACACTACAGAAGGGATGTGGACAAATTGGAGAGAGTCCAGCGGAGGGCAACAAAAATGATTAGGGGGCTGGAACACATGACTTATGAGGAGAGGCTGAGGGAACTGGGATTGTTTAGTCTGCAGAAGAGAACAGTGAGGGAGGATTTGATAGCAGCCTCCAACTACCTGAAGGGGGGTTCCAAAGAGGATGGAGCTAGACTGTTCTCAGTGGTGGCAGATGACAGAACAAGAAGCAATGGTCTCAAGTTGCAGTGGGGGAGGTCTAGATTGCATATTAGGAAACACTATTTCACTAGGAGGGTGGTGAAGCACTGGAAAGGGTTACCTAGGGAGTGGTGGAATCTCCATCCTTAGAGGATTTTAAGGCCCGGCTTGTCAAAGCCCTGGCTGGGATGATTTAGTTGGTGTTGGTCCTGCTTTGAGCAGGGGATTGGACTAGATGACCTCTTGAGGTCCCTTCCAACCCTAATGTCCTATGATTCTATGATCACCTGAAATTGTATGATATAACTTGAATGAATTATGTCTAAAATCCGTCTGTCCACAGATATGTTTCCCCAGGCATGTTGGAAAAATTTTAAACACTGGCCAAATGGGATAGGCACAAAACATGAATCCACTAAAAATGGTTCAATATTCTTGACAGGTTGATGAAAAGATGAAGTAGCAGAAGGAAAATTCATGGAAGAAGAAGAATGCTGTCTCCAAAACCATTGTTTCTTCCTGGATGGATCAGGTTGTCTCTGATAAAGGTAAGAAGACTGTAGCAGTTGAAAGGGTTGCCTGTAAATAGGCTGCCTACACTGTCTCTTTCTGGTTTGTGGAATATAAATTGCTGTGGTTTTGCTCAAAATCTGAATGTCTCTTTCATTAATTCTGAATGCTTCTTTCCTTATTAATTTATACCATCAAATTTTTTATTCCCTTAGAGATCCTGTTAGCCATCTATAGTTCCAACCTAGTTTTTGGAACAATCCAATAAGAAATGCCATGTGGAACTGTGATATGTTTCTGAGTTTTTATTTTATTTCAGATTTGTTCTTACAAGTGAATTTTGCTCATGGAAGGTGCTTGATTGACAGCGTTGAAAACTAAAATCTTCTCTTTTTTCACAGTTTATACTGTGACAATGCAAATGTCTACCCAGTGTCCTTTGTTCGTGTGCCTTGATCTTGGCCTGGAGATAAGACAGAGCAGTTTGGACTCCATGTCTACTGAATCCTTGGCCTCTCTGCTGAGGTGAAAATAATTCACTAGTTTTTGTGGTAGAGTCCACCAGGAAAATCTATCAGTTTAGTTCACGTAGGCTGCCTAGCAGTCTTTGGTCACTATTGACCAGGGATAGAATTGACCCAGGCATAGTAAAGTACAGATTCAAATCCTTCCACCAGCCGCAGACTTTGGTGCCTAGATTTTGTCATCTATGGTGCTTGATATTCCCAGGGCTGAGCTTGAGTTCAGTGGGAGTTGTGGGTGGCAAACACCTCAAAAAGATCAGGTCTAATTTTAGGCACACATGTATAAAAGTTTTGATAGCAACTTTTAGACAATTCTTACATACTCTTACGGAGCTAAGACTGGAATGATGGTATTTCATATTCAGACAACACAGGCCACTAGCACATGAGCTAAAAGGGTTCACCCTTTATGAGTAGAATTAGGTCCCTTATTCTCCTTGAGGACCACCTACTTGATAAAATCAAACACAAAATATCAGACAAGACAGACAAAGGGTTGAGAAAAGGAAGCACTGCACTCCCCGTTTCACAGGGGAGCTGAAGCACACTGAGATTAAGTGACTTGTGCAAGGTCACAGAGAATGTCTGTGTCAGAGTCAGGAACTGAAGACAGATCTCCTGAGTCTCAGTATAGTAGTATCTCAACCACAAACCACCCTTCCTGAATTAGAAGGCCACCACATGACATTTTCCAACACCTGAGCCGTCTATTTCATTATATATACTTGTAACCATTCATCTATTATGGTACCTCTTGGTTTTTCTGCAGACTTGCATGGCCTGTGGCAGAAGATTTCGTCTTCTCCCATTTCTCTGCAACTTGATTTGCTTCTTCTGTTTTTTGCTCACAGCTTTTTTGGGAGTTTAGCAATGTCACTTCGTAAAACTCTTGAATATCTGTTAGTAACGAGAAACAAATAAAAAAGATTTCATTTGATATGCTGGATTTAGCAGTCCTTGGTATTTTTCTGTAACCAGTAAATATTTATGTACTTTAGAAGCTACATTATAATGGTAAACACATAATATTACATTTCTAGCAGAAGCCAACATGCCAATTAGTTTTCTGAATTGTTATTGATCATTTCAAGGAAATATATGAACAACAACTATTGAGAGACGATTGAGAATGAACATACTGCAATAATAAATGAACAACATATATAAACCAAGATATGGTATGAGATAAGAACAGTTCAGATTATCTTGGAAAACAAACTAGAAACCAAACAGATGTTAGCCATCTAAAAAGTAGCTTACCCCTGACAGCTCTCCAGGTGGTGGAGTAGCTCCTAGTCTTAGCTGCCACTTCAATGGGAACTCTTTTGAAGTGGGTCAGGGCACAGAGGCCATCCTAGTTAGGCCAGGCAGGAACTGCCTCCAGTTACACTAGGTAAACCCCTTCAGAAGTACATTTCACTATTCCAACAGAAGCAGCAGCTCAAGCCAGGACCAGGAGCTGCTGACAGCTACAGCTCTGGACAGCTCAGTTCCCACCTGCCAAAACTGCCTCTGTATTTAATTATTAATGGAAAACATTACGGATTCAAATCTATGCCAATTAAAATACCAGCAAATTGGACTAATCTTCATCTAATTTTTACTGTCTTCACCATCACAAAATAGCTTAGTACTAGTATAAGATGATGAAAAAGGTCTCTGGGTATAAGAAATTGTCCTTTTAAAATGATAAACTGTAATCTATAGAAAGTTATATGAGCACTAATTTCGCAGAGATATTTCACAATTACTAGAAGAAACTTACTAAATGGTATAAAAATGGAAAGATCTGTAGGAATGTATAGTTATATAGTGCTTAAGGTCACTTTTCACCATTAAAATTAAAAACTATAACACATTAGCTACAGCAATTTTTTGTAACCACTGTTAGAATTTGCATAGCAAAGTTACAAGTGTACAGTATATAAGATTCCATACCAAGCCAATTTATATGGCAACTGCAAGAAAAAAAACACATTAAACAAATATGTAGTGAACTCTAGGTAAATGCCCTGCAGAAATAAGCTGGAGAAATTGACCTGTGGTTGTTGCATACAGCTGCCACAGTTGTAGTTGTAAGAGTATCTGGTTTGACAAGAGTCAGTCAGCAAGGGAAGAGGAAGACATTATTTGCAATTTGATACTAGAGACTACCTGATTTTGTGTGTTTATTAAAAAATAATACACACAATATGTGCATATTAGAGAGAGAGATGTTCTTTTTAAAAAGGTCTTTATCTGCTCTACGAAGACTCTAGGTTTCTCGCTCTAGAAAAATGACTGGTGTGTAGATGAGAGGAGAGCTCTTATACTGGCGTAAACTGAATTTCAGCACACTCTTGTGATTACAAAACCTCATGATGAAGCATAGAGGATTCAATCCAGTCTTGTCGCATCACGTTACCACAAGCTGAAAGTGCCATCCCTATAGATCAGGGCAGTAACTTGCAGTCAAGGTGTGCACAAAATAGGATCTAAAATATGTGTCATGTGAAATACTCTTGATGTGACAATTCTAGTAATGTGTTTTGAAACTGTTGAATGATCTCCATTGAACAGTGCTGAGGATGGGAATGAGTTGCAGTGGAAGCAACTGGACTGACAGCAGTGTTGGGATCAAGGTAGGACACAGTACTGGGGTTGAGACGGGTGGGGAGGCCATATTTAAAATAGATGCTGCAGCATGGCAGTTGCCATTTCATGTAATCACAAATCTAGTCTTTTTTCTGGATGTGACTTATAGGAAGATAAATCGAGTCAAATTACTAAAATCTTATGCAAGTGAAATCTGCATCAGGTATTTACCAAATGCTAAGAAATACTAAGATCAAATTTTACTCAAAAATGCCTGTATTAATATTGGCCATCTTGGCGCACACACAAAATCACTCTAATTTTGGCACTGGTGCAAGATGTACTCTATTCCCCAATCCCAAACACTTTCTCAAGGAAGAAACTTGGGCTTGTTTCAAGAATGTTTGATCCCACAGGATTTTATTTATCTCAGCCCAATTAAATATAGTCATTTATTTGTTAAGATAGGACTGACTTTCTGTATTCAATTATCTCATTTGCATTTGCTGTTCTCTTAGCCTCGCCTGAATAGTTTGTTAAGTTTAACAAAATACAATGTACAACCACAAGGAATCTTATACATTCTAATATTAAGTAGCTGTGAAGAGAGCACTGGGGACTTTAAATTTTCTGTATGCAGCCTAATTACTTAATGTTGTATGAATGGCCCAAAAATGCCTGAAAAAATGCATCTGTATAACTTTACAAATGTATATGGACACGCATATAATACTAAGCCATGTATTAAATGGTGCAGTCATAAATCTAGTCTAACAAGTCAGCTTCTACCTCAATGATGGTCTCTCTAATAGTTCACAAACTCTCTCCCAAACAACTTATAAGAAGATCCACAAGGGGCCCAATTATCCTCTAAGTTACACTGGGTTGTGCTAGAAATCAGTGGTTCTCAAACTTTTGTATTGGTGACCAATTTCACACAGTAAGCCTCTGAGTGCGACCCCCCCCTTATAAATTAAAAGTACCTTTTTATATTTAACACTATTATAAATGCTAGAGGCGAAGCGGGGCTTGAGGTGCAGGCTGATACCTCACAACCCCCACAGTTGTGAATCCCTGTGCTAGTGTAACTCCACTGACTTAGTCCTGTTTTACACTAGTGTAAGGGAGAGCAGATTTGGGCCCTTATTAAACGTGGGGCTCATAGTACTGCCTATTATTATGATTGCCCAACACTTCCCATTGTAAGATCCTGTTTTCAGTTGCTTATAACTTTGCCAAACTTTAACCATTTGGGCTGAAATTTTCCATGCCAGGTATCTGCCTCAGGCTGAATTTTTTGGAAAATTGCAGCCAAAAGGTTTTAGTCATTGCAGAGAATGAGGTTAGGAGAAAAATATATTTTTGTAATGTTAAAATGTTTTGTAATGTTAAAAAATTATTGGGACGTTTTCTTAGAAATACCTTAACACTCCCATTGGAAGTCAAAGTCTGACGTAAAGTTCACAACACAACTCCATGGCAGAGTCAGGAACAGAACCCTGAATTCTTAACACCCAGTTCAATGCTCTCCGAACAACATACGTTAGCAGTGAACTACCAACAAATATTTGATGTTATAATCAGGGTGAGAGGGTGGCTACAACAACTAAGACTAATGAGATAAAACTAGTAGGATGAATACTGGGGGGACAAAATCTTAACTGCGTGATCCATGAAACAGCAGACTAATCTTCCAGCGGAAGCTGCAAAAGCCCCAACATTCGAGACATATAAAAGTTGTCTGGAAAACATTCTAGAGAGATTCTCTAAAGAACAATCTTGCCCTGGGAGATGTAATGGAAAACTCAATAAGTGTACACCTCTAACTAGTAAAATAAAAATAAAATCCATCAAAATAACCTGGGTTAAAATTTAAGATTTACATTTAACTTAACCCTTTAATTTAACATTATAAACCCCACATGGGAATGAATCCCAAGTTTGGAAGAAGCAACAGGCTACAATGTAGTAAAGCTCACTTTTGCAGCTCTTACGCAGCTAGTATCGTATAGAGATAACAAGTTCAAGTTCAAGCACTTCCCCTATGGGGATCAGACAATCACACAGCCAAACTATGTTGCATAAAGCCATTTTTCTACACGCCTCTCCTGTGCAATATTCTTATCAGCTACAGCAGAAGATCAGGACCCAGGAGTTCAAACCTGTTAGTCAACTCCTGGTGATTAGGGCTGGCTGGGAACTGCTTTTTTGTGTAGTGGGGATTTCCATGATTTCAAAATGTTTTTCCATTCAGAAATATAATGAAAAATAAAGATTTAAAATTTTCCATCCAACTGAAAATCCCCAGAACAATTCAGTTCATGTCAGTCAAATTTTTCAATTTCTCATCAAATATAAACTTTTGTTCTGACTTCACCTTTTTATATTATATAATATTAAATTTTAAATTTTGAAATAAAAGGTCATTTTGAAATGGAAAATTGAAACCTTCTGTTTTGAAAAATCAAAACAATTTCAATTTTTCTTTTCAAATAAACTTTTGACAAAATGTACTCACTTCTGTGAAATGTTTCACTTTCAACTAATAGACATTTTGCAACACAATGATCATTTCCAACTAGCTCTACTCTGGAGTATAACAAACTAAATAAATCAAGTATTTTCAAAGCAATCATAATGCAAACACAATTAAACCGAGTGCTCAAAGGAGCAAAATTAAACTGTTCACTCATGGTCACAACTCAGATTTGCCCAGGCCAATTTTATACAGAGAAATCCAGAAGATTTTCAGCTATGGAGTAGGGAGAGAAGGTAGGCAGTAGACCGAGCGGGATGAGCATAAACAGCAGAACATTGGGAACTATTTAAGAATATGTTACTAAATACCCCCAAATTCACAATCCCACAATCAAGGAAGAAGATTATATGCTGATTAAAAAAACAACCTGCTATAGAGAAGTGATTATATATATATAATCTGCTTTCACTTCTCCTGCTTTCACTTCTCCTCCATATGAACACAAATGGAAAAAAGGCAATGTTGAAGCTAGGAATTGTATAAAATTGATAAGAGAAGCAAAAGGACATAAGAAAGGACATTGAGAAATCAATGGTCAGCAGAGTTAAGGACAGTAGGAAGTTTTTAAAATATATTAGGAACAAAAAGAATCCTAAAAAAGATACTGGTTGGAAATGGTAGAATTGCCAATAATAATGCAGAAAAGGCAGTAAGTAGTCAAGCAGTAGGTGACGAACAGTGTAACGTTAGACCAGGCTGAAGTTGCATTGAACAGATATTCACACTCAACAGTTGATGGGAAAAGTGAAAATGAGGATTAAAGGTGTTTGCCATTTTCGACTTCGAAAGGTATCAGATTCTGATTGGGTGGAAGCATTATGGAAAGTAGCAAAATCATATGGAATTGCAGATTAGATCATCATTATATATGACAACACTTACAATGCTGCAAGAAATGGTGGAAAATTAAGCAACTGATTCAAGTCAAAGACAAGGGGGGGATGGAATCACCTTCGGTTTTCATCATGTATTTAAAGTAGACATTAAAACATTAGATACGTTTGAGGGCATAACATTGGATGATCTAGCATGAAGCTCCTTAGCTTATGCAACTGACATAGTACAACTGACAGACCCATGTGAATTAATTATGATACTCTTCATTACCCTGGAAAATTGGTGTAGTTGACTTGGAGTTGCAGTAAATGCCAAGAAGACAAAGTGGTTGCACCTTGGAAAAGGGACAGTAGATTAAGTGTGAAAATGCAGCAGCTGTGAAGCCACAGAACAAGTAAAATCTTATGGGTACTAGGAAGCTTGAACAAAGCCAACGGTTCCCTCAAAACTGAGGTGGAAAGGTGAGGTGCCTTAGCTACAAGAGCTGCAAAGAAATTGATGAAATGGACTGACAAAAACATTACGTTTGGTGCCAACGTGCAAATTTATAAAATCAGAGTACTAACAATATTATTCTATCATCTGCACTTACACATCCACCACCTATCACCCACATATTGACGGTCAATCCAAATGAGCTAATCAAGTATTAGAACAATACCCGCACTGCTTCACGAACTTCCACTAGGTCAACTAGTCGAGCCTCCTACCCCAAGCAGAGTTTGTTTACAACAATGCCAACCATGTCTCTACTAGGTAGAGTCCATTCTATGCCCATTGTGGCTTTCAGCCCCGTTTCCACCTAGCCACACCTGTCAACTCCACTAATCCCACAGCCATAGACTCATGAGGTCCAAGAAGAACTCAAGAAGAACCTCCCTGGACAAGGCCAAGGTGGGCTACAAGCAATACACTCACTGTCAGTGCTAGGGAGGCCCAGCATTCACGTCAGGCAACAAGTGTGACTCTCAGCCCAAAACTGCTGCACCAATGGGCCGTGTCATAAACTGAACCAATGACACCTCAGGCTATAGCCCATCAACCAGGTAATCAACCCAGTGACCATGAAGCTTCAGTTAGCCACATCCCTCAAAATACACCAGTATTTCATATATCCTTGCTAAAACCCTACATCAACAACCCTTTCGTTCAGAGAGCCAACCACTGCCCCCTCTGGTGTGGATCCATTGAGACGATGAGTGTCAGGTCCACAAGATACTGGACTCAAAAAATCAGGCATGGCTCCCTCTGATATCTTGTGGACTGTGAAGCTACGACCCAGAAGAGCAATGCTGGGAGCCTGCACTCCAAGTCCATGCCTCTGACCTCATGGCAGCCTTCTAGGCAGCCTATCCAAACAAACCCAGGACAGCAGGGTCTGCTTGTGGGACGGGTAATGTAAAGCCAGACGGGCCTAGAACCAAGACCTGCAGAGCTCCCAAATAGCTGGCATCTCCATGCTGCCATTAGCAGTAGGGGTGTTACAGACAGCAGTCCCCTGCCTCCTGATTGGCTCCCCACACTATATAAATCTAGGGGGTGTTGCACAATGTGTCCAGGGAACAGTGTGGATTCTCTATAGCTGACATGGCCATTCCTTGCTCCTGAACTTGGGGTTTCTACCTCAGCTTGATTTGGACTTTGCCGTCTGACTAGGACCCTGAAACCTGACTTGGACTCTGACCCTTGGTATCAAACCTGGCATGGAATCTGATTATGCCCTCCTGTGCTGCACACTGCCTCAGGTTTCCCCCTACTCTGACCATTAGTCCTCTCTGCCTGGGTTGGGATCCTGAAAAATCTGACCTAGAGGCTGACCACCAATTATATGGCAGGACATCGTGACCAGGCTGGGCTTAGAGGAACAAGCCATGAACAGGAAAAAGTGTACTGCTCCCAGTTTTCACAAGGAAGCTCTGGGATGAAAAAAGACCACGAGAACAGTAACTCAGGAGCATGTT
Source organism: Lepidochelys kempii (assembly GCF_965140285.1). Lineage (NCBI taxonomy): Eukaryota > Metazoa > Chordata > Testudines > Cheloniidae > Lepidochelys > Lepidochelys kempii. The sequence goes on from NC_136380.1 coordinate 22,619,679, forward strand.
AAATAGCAGTGACCCAAGTTAGACATTCTAAATCAGCAAGTCTCGATAATTTGCATCCTAGAGTTTTTAAAAGGCTGACCAAAGAGTTCTCTGGACCATTGATGTTGATATTTTAATAAGTCTTGGAACACTGGAGAACTTCCAGAGGACCGAAAGAAAGCTAATGTTGTACCAGTATTTTAAAAGGGTAAATGGGATGACTTGGGTAATTATAGGTCTGTCAGCCTAACATCAATTTCAGGGGGAAAAATGGAACGGCTGATATGGGACTCAGTTAGCAAAGAATTAAAGGCGGATAATATAATTAATACCAATCAAAATGAGTTTATGGAAAATAGATCTTGTCAAACAAAATTGGTATTTGTTTTGATGAGATTACAAATTTGATTAATAAAGATAATAGTATTGATGTAATATATTTAGATTTCTGTAAGGCATTTGACTTGGTACTTCATGACATTTTGATTAAGAAACTAGAATGACACAAAATCAATAAGGCTCACATTAACTGAATTAAAAACTAGCTAACTGATAGGTCTTAAAATGCAAACGTAAATGGGAAATCATCATTAAGCAGATGTGTTTTTAGTAAAGTCCTGCAGGGATCTCTTCTTGACCCTACTTTATTAAACATTTTTATAAATGATCTGGAAGAAAACATAAAATAATTACAGATAAAGTTTATAGATGATCCAAAGACTTGGAGTGGTATATAATGAAACGGACAGGTCACTGATACAGAGTGATCTGGATCATTTGGTAAGCTAGGTGCAAGCCAACAACAGGCGTTTGATGGGGGATTCTACCCTGGGAGACAAGATAAAACTTGAGGGTCACAGTGAATAATCAACTGAACATGAATTCTCAGTGTAATGCTGTGGTTGCTGGTGAGTATTTGCTTCAGGTTGTGGGGCTGTCTGTGAGCAAGGACTGGCCTGTCTCCCAAGATCTGTGAGAGTGATGGGTCATCCTTCAGGATAGGTTGTAGATCCTTGATGATGCGTTGGAGAGGTTTTAGTTGGGGGCTGAAGGTGATGGCTAGTGGCGTTCTGTTATTTTCTTAGTTGGGCCTGTCCTGTAGTAGGTGACTTCTGGGTACTCTTCTGACACCATCATAGGGCCTAATAACATCAGACACAATATTAGAGGCTCGTTCACCTGTACATCTACCAATGTGATATATGCCATCATGTGCCAGCAATGCCCCTCTGCCATGTACATTGATCAAATTGGACAGTCTCTACGTAAAAGAATAAATGGACACAAATCAGACGTCAAGAATTATAACATTCATAAACCAGTCGGAGAACACTTCAGTCTCTCTGGTCACTCGATTACAGACCTAAAAGTGGCAATACTTCAACAAAAAAAACGTCAAAAACAGACTCCAACGAGAGACTGCTGAATTGGAATTAATTTGCAAACTGGATACAATTAACTTAGGCTTGAATAGAGACTGGGAGTGGATGGGTCATTACACAAAGTAAAAGTATTTCCCCATGTTTATCCCCCCCACACACCCCCCACTGTTCCTCAGACGTTCTTGTCAACTGCTGGAAATGGCCCACCTTGATTATCACTACAAAAGTGCCCCCCCACCCCCTACTGGTAATAGCTCACCTTAAGTGATCACTCTGGTTACAGTTTTCAGAGTAGCAGCCGTGTTAGTCTGTATTCGCAAAAAGAAAAGGAGTACTTGTGGCACCTTAGAGACTAACAAATTTATTTGAGCATAAGCTTTCGTGAGCTACAGCTCACTTCATCGGATGCATCCAATGAAGTGAGCTGTAGCTCACGAAAACTTATGTTCCAATAAATTTGTTAGTCTTTAAGGTGCCACAAGTATTCCTTTTCTTTCTGGTCACAGTGTGTATAGTAACACCCATTGTTTCATGTTCTCTATGTATATAAATCTCCACACTGTATTTTCCACTACTCCTGTGTTGCCTTGTTCCTGCAGGACAGCCCTATCCCTGCCTGAAAACCCACCTTGTTGTTTCCTGCTTACTCCAGGTGATTCTGGCTCTGAGCGTCGGCTCAGGTCTCTGGCTTTTACTCTTGGCTCTGTTACCCTGTTTCTGACCTCTGACTTGACTCCTGGCTCTGGCTTCTGACTCCTGCCGCCAGCTCTGGCCCTAGCCCCAACACTCAGTTCCCAACACCTGCTTCTACCACTAGGCCCAATGCCCGCTCCAACCACTAGGTTAGATCTCCATCATCCTGGTCACCTGGCAATAAGTTTAACCACATTCTTCATCACGTTAATGAAGCAATTAGTTACATATTCTTTTCTTAAGGCTTACTACTGCTATGATGTAGAAGTAGCATGGTGACCATGCAACAGGGCATCAAAGGCAAGATCAGATTCTCTTGTGCTCTCTACTCTGGTCATCACATTTTGCCTTGTGCTTATATCTGTATCTCTCCACCTTTGCACCAGACAAAGTCAGGTCCTCAATTAACCAGTTAGTGTTTTTTCTGGTTAAGAGAAGCAAAGGCTCTATAACCAGTGTGATTAACAGGAGGAAGAGGGGACACCCTACCCAGCCTGTAGCCCTGAGACTACATCTATACTATGAGCTAGGGGTGTGATTTTCCCACTCATGTACACAAACACACACTAGGTGAGCTGGCATGAGTATAAATAGCAGGGTAACCGCAATAACCTGGGTAGCAGCAGCTGAGCCGTGCCAAGTACATACCCATTGGTTTTGGCTGTTCTAGATGATTTTCAAGCAGAAGTCTCGCACTGTGCTTTTCTCTCTCTCCTTTCTTTTTGTTTTTTGGTTTTGGGTTTTGTTTTTCTTGTTTCTGCAGAGGAAAAGCGATTAAGAGGAGGCTGCCCATTTTACAAATATTTTTACTTTCCCACTATTTCCTGGAAAAAAAATTGCCAACAGCAAATGAGAAAAGTTTCCCTGTATTCAACCCCCAATCAATGTTCTAATTTAAGTTTCTCTGCTGTCGCATAGCATGCTGTACCATGGCAACTTATGTCAACTGACGTTCACACAATGTGGTTCTGAAACGTTTTAAAGTCTTTATTTAGGTCATTGGTATGGATACGTAATGATCAGAATGCTTTTTTACATTCCTTCTTCAGGTTATCACACCACAAAGCAATTCCTCTTAACCCAAAATATTAACATGCAATACAGCCCTACTTATGTTAGCCAAACCAAAAGGATCACTGTTCGTGAGGCCCAATTCTCCCTATATTTACACCAGTGTAACTCCAGTCACTTCAGTTATATTATGTCTGATTTACAACAGTGACACTGGGATCAGAATCAGGAGGATGTGACACTGGGATCAGAATCAGGAGGATGTGTCACATAGACAGGAGGAGAGAGATACATTCCAAATATTTATTTTATCTGTCTTGTATTTACAAAGCAAGCAGGGGGCGTGACAGGGAGCAGGGAGACAACTGGCATCAGCATGTTCTTTAGAGTGCAGTCTACCTGATACTGTCTGTATTTAATATAACAAGAACAATTAAGCTTGAAAGGATAACCTTGTATATCACTTGATTTGGTTACACTGTGTGTTTCAGCAAACACTTCCTCCCTTGTGACTGACTGTACCTGTCATCACTATAGACAGACTTCCCACTGACTTCAATGGGCTTTGGATCAGGCTCACAGGAAGCATATACAGCCAGACTACAAATGACCAAGAACTGTTTTCTCCATCTTTGCCTGGCAAAATGAGTGAGCTTTTCTGTCTGATGTGAACTTACTACCATTCTGTCTTCTCAAGACCGGATTATTGTAATACATTCTACATGGGGCCATGTCTTGAGTCCATTTGGAAAGGACACCAGGGCACCAGTCTGCCTGTTGATTTCCAAGTAAAGCTTGATATGTCGGTTTTTAACACTAAAGTCCTAAATGGTTTGAGACCTAATTACCCAAGAGACCACGCTGTCCCTGTGCCACTCTGCCACAGTTCCAAACAGAGGAACTAGAGCCAGATATCCCTTGAAATAAAAGGGAAGGAACAGCTGGCAGGGTGTTCTTGTGGAGGGCCCAGTGGCTGTGGAATTTGCATCCCACATTGGTCTTCAAGAGCCCTGACTTGTTAATGTTGTGCAGCCCATCTGTTTTCCAGGAATGAGGTGGATCGGTGGCTAAGGAGATAACTAGGGGAGGCCTTCCAACATGACCTCTTTTCTTGCCAGGTAATTCTGGGCAGTCAATTTGACTACAGCAAGGGATTGTATGTGATAGGGTGTATTTTAACATGTTATAAGGGCACCCAGAGCACAGGAAGTACTATATAAATCAAAATAAATAGTTATAGGCTCTTGGTGCAAGTACTTTTCTTTACTAAGGGAACATATGTCTAAATGGCATCATTTATATCCTGGGGAGCAGATTGTGTGAGGTCAACCTCAGCCATCTGGTCTGAGTTATTAGCTTGGAGCAAGGAGGAGGATAAGATGTCATTCAAGAAGAAAAAACAGAAATGGATTGCAGTGTAGAAATAGCAGGGAAGTGATCAGTGAATGTACCAGCCTGCCAAGAGACGTCTTTAAAGGCACTGTCAATGAAAAGGTTCCAAAACGAGATTAGATAACACACTCCATACAACACAGCTTCGGAGATGGTGTCTTTCATGCAAAATGTATCCAGAATGGATTAAGTAATAGTAAAAGCTTTATACAGTAGCAAAGGGAGAGAGAAATTACAAAGCAAAGGAGGACAAACATTTTCAGATTAAATTTGGTGGATTCTCTGTAACTTAAAGTCATTAAATCATGATTTGAGGACTTCAGTAACTCAGCCAGAGGTTATAGCTCAATTACAGGATTGGGCGGGCGCGGTTCTGTGGCCTACCATGTGCAGGCGGTCAGACTAGATGATCAGAACAGTCCCTTCTGGCCTTAAAGTCTATGAGTATAAGTTTGAAACTGAAATTTGGTATCAGCAGACACTATCACCTAACCCTCTAATTAGATTGCAGGTTTCAAGATGTTGCCCAGCCTTGCGATCCTAATGGGCTCACCACTACTCCACAGAGTCCTCACTGCAGCAGTAGCCAGAAATGCCATTTCTGTCATCTGCTCATTGAAAGACTACACCTCCTCTGTTTGACTGAGCACTAGCCCTGGGAATCCATCCTTACTCACCTCCAGCTTGGAGTAACACAACCAGTGCCATGGTTTCACTGCAAAGGACAAGCAGAACATTCATCTGCTCCAATAAGCCAGTAGCAGATGCCAGCAAGTCAGTGGCAGAACCAAGGTCTCTTGATTCCCAGGCCACTGACCCTTCTGCTGAACACACTGCCTTTAATAGAATTAGTAATATTTATTGAGTAAGGACACTTAATAAAAGAACCCAATACTATTTCAATATCTCTATTCAGTGAATGGGGCTGTTGTCTACCTTCTTGTACCTGAACCAATGCTCCATCTGAAATCCTGCCTAAGGATTCCCACATCTACTACTGGCTTGGCCCTTTGCTGTTTCTTGTTGGAGCAGACTATGGCACTGGTTGTGTTAGTTCAAGCTGGAGGTGAGTTAGGATGGATTCCCAGAAGCCTACACTTCAGGGAAACAGAGTAATCATTTAAGACCATCTGGTTACAATATTGAATGTAGTACCACAACTTGATTTGCATTGCCTGAGCTCTTACTTCTTGTAATTTATATATACACATCCTTGATATGACAATATGCTATTAAAAATTGATTATAGTTACTGTCTGTGGTTCCTTATATTTTCTACAGAAATTGACAAAAAAGGTGCAGAAAGACAGGGTCAACAAATGCACAGAATCCTGATTAAAAGTAAACATAATGGGTGAAATTAGAAAATGTAGTTTTCAATTCTACTCATTTTGATTCTGAACACAAAACCTTAAGTGAGCTTTAAGTTGCAGCAAAGCCAAGTAACAAATGAATGCCCTTGCTGCACACTCAGAATTCCACCTGTGCGTGCACAAATAGCTATGTGTAGATATGACATTTTACTCATACGAAGTGTGAGAATGTGCGTGTGTGCATGTGTGCATGCACCCTTTATTTATTTAGTGGATCAGGTTCACTTATACACTCTGGCTGCTTTGTACCACTCCAACAATGCAAAGCAGCTGTAAACTTGGCTTTATAGCTCCTTTGCATTGCAGAGGCAGCACAAAGCTGCCAGAGAATACCTCTAATCTCGCCATCGTTTCTCCATTAGAAAAGCTATGTGAACAGAAAGTTAAGTGAATGCTGTTAAGCACTTAAAGGTCAGAAAATGACAGTTAAGGTTGCATATGCAATCTTAATTCTGCCCTTTGATGCATACTCAGAATACAGTCTTAGACAATGCTGAGATATCATACATCGTTCCTATAAATTTAGATATACATATATATTATTCTGTGTTAGCCAGACAGAGACAGTCAAAATCATATATGAACAATGAGTAAAGTATACCTATGGAGCTCTGCCTAATTCGCTATACAGGTTAGAAAACTATTCAGAGCTGGATCCAAAACCCATTCAATTCAATAGAAAGACTTCCCTGACTTCAGTGGGCTTTGGATCAGGTCCTTAGCACAGCAGTTTGTAATTGTCGTGGCATGTTTCTGCTCTCCAAAAGAGTCTCATGCAGTCAGAAGCTATGTACAGCACTTTCCTGTCGCTAATTAATTCTTTTGTTGGAGTTTGTCATCGTGTCTGCTAGCCTTTATATTTCTCAATTATCTTATTTGTTTCTTGTATGATTTTGTCTGTTCAAAATACACAACATAAAATGTTCTTTAAATAGGTATAATGGGTAAAAAGGTACTGTTAAAGTTGTATTATACTATTCAAACATGATTACAAAAGTCACAAGCGCCTTTCATCGCTGAGAGAAAAGTGATGGCAAAAGCTTTACTTGAATGAAATCTGATTTTATATTATTTACTTTTTTTATTCCAGAAGGTAACCAACTGTAAACTCAATTTCCCACAGCACATCAGGAGGAAAAACAGTGTACACTGAAGCACGAAATAGAAAGTGCATCATCTCTAAATGCTTTATAAACAAAGCTGGGTCACTGTTACAGCTTTCTGTATTGTAGCTGTGCACAAGTGGGCTGGGGGAAGTGGGTTGGTAAAAGCGCTGCAGTGCTTAGAATGTACACTCTTCATGCTACTGGAATGTGCAGGATATTAAATACTGCAGGTTCCAGGTATTCAACATCCCACCCATACTATAAGGTATCTATAGCGCATACCCACCCTGCAGCACCCAGCTAACTGTGTGTTCCAAGATAAATGGAGATGGGAATGGGGGTGGGGGGGGAATCCCACAATGTAAAGGCTCTCCCCCATGCTAGCAGCACTCCATTTAAAAAAAATGAAAGTCACTTGTCTGTTTTAACACTTATGGGGAAACCTTTTTTGTATACATGAGTTTCAACTGAAAAAACTGAACCTGCAAAATGAAAAAAATCTAGGGGCCTCCTTCTCTTTATTCTAATTGATGGGAGGGACAGTCTCCACTACCCACCCCTACCACACAGGCATTCCCTTCCCCTACACCAACGCTTCTCTCACACCCCTCCACAGCTTCCTCCCCACTTGGGTACTAGCACCATGTCCTTCCCCTTCACTTTCTTTCTGGCCAGCTCCAAACACTGAGCATCACTTTCTACCCTATACCCTACCCAGCTCACCTCTGGGTACCATCACCTGCCCAGCAACATCTCCTGGTCATCTTCCCCTTTCCCCACACAAGAACCCAGTATCTGCAGGAAAGAGAACATTGCTGGGTCAAGCAGGAGTTCCAGAGACACAAACTAGAAGAGCCCTTCTTTTGTCCCACTGTGGCATTGCTTGCTCACTTTATTCACTCCTTGTCAGGCCCCCAGCATTAAAGCCAGGCCCACCAGGTCCTTAGGCAGCAGACTTAGGTGCTGCACCAAACCATCAGCCCTGACCAACACCCTTAGTGCTAAAGGCCTACTGGCCCACAGCAACCATGCCCCAGGCCCCTGACTGGACAGGCAGCACTCTCATTGGGTACCTGGACTACATAAAGGCCACAACAAGCACAGAAAGCTGTCTGAACAACATACCAGTGTAGGCTGGATGCTGCCTAGACTGCCTTCATTTGCTGCTCCACCTGACCCTGCCTTGCTGTCCCTCTGCCTCGCCTGACCCTGCCTTGGCACCTCGCCCAACTTCACCTTCCTAACCCCTTCCCGGCCCCTTGGATTGGATCTTTCTGCTGCTAACCCCTGTGAGAACTCTGACTATTGCTCCAGACTTTCTCTGATATGGACAAAAAGAAAAGGAGTACTTTTGGTACCTTAGAGACTAACCAATTTATATGAGCATAAGCTTTCGTGAGCTACAGCTCACTTCATCGGATGCTCACGAAAGCTTATGCTCAAATAAATTGGTTAGTCTCTAAGGTACCACAAGTACTCCTTTTCTTTTTGCAAATACAGACTAACACGACTGTTACTCTGAAATCTGATATGGACGACATTCCAACAACCTGACCACTTGCATATCCTTGACTATTGCTCTGGACTGCTCCCTCACCCACTTTGGCCATTGGGCATTACAGTGTGCTCCAACCACTTCAGTCTCCTACGCTTGTCCTACCTGAAAAGGGTACATCACCCAGGGGACACGGAGCCTCCAGCAGCAGACTGCTCACCTATGAGCAGAAAATCAAGCCTTATAGGCCACAATGGACCAGCTTAGGGCGGAAAACCACACCCTGCAAGAACAGATCACAGAACTGCAAGTGGGAATGTCTCACACAAACCCACAGCCTATGTCGCCTTCAGGACCCAAACCCATGGTACCTTTACAGGAGTGCTATGACCAAAACAAGTTGCAGGGTTTCATGAACCAGTGCAGGCTCCATTTCCTGCTGAGGCTCAATGCCTACCAGACAGACCAGGCAAAGGTGGGATTAGTCATCAGCCTTCTAAGAGGAAAGGCCCTGGACTCGGTGGACCCTCTGCTAGAGCAGAATCACCCCATTCTGACCACCTGGAAATCCATCCTTTGAGACAGGGCCTTTGAGACAATCTTCAATGACCCACATTGACACATGACATAGGTGACCCGACAGAGACTCCACCAGGCCTCAGAGTCAGCTGCAATGTATGTGTAACTCACACACCTCCTGGGTGTGGTGTTCTGTCCCCTCCAGTGGCACTGAGACTACTTAGAGATCAATGAGTCTGCTACAGCCTTAGCTAAGGGCCATATGGCGTTTAGCTCATGCAGTAGAGGCTCATGCATTTAGCTCCAGAGGTCCCATCCTGCCTGCCAACAACAGGATCTGTCGGTGTTACAAGTGGGGAACTCATTAATCTCTTTCTAGGTGGTCTCGGTACCACTAGATGGGGCAGAGCACCACACCCAGGAGGGGTGTGGGTTACATACTTCCCCTAACTGAGGAAGCGCATTCAGTTGAAATTGCAGACGAGCCCCCACTTGTAATGCTGACAGACCCCCATCATCAGCGGGCAGGATCGAACCTGGGGCCTCTGGGAGCTTAGTGCATGAGTCTCTACTGCATGAGCTAAAAACCATGTAGCTCTTAGCTGAGACTGTAGCAGATCCATTAATCTCTAAGTGGTCTTGGTGCTACTAGAGGGGACAGAACACCACACCCAGGAGGTGTATGGGTTACATTTGCAGTCCACTTCTGATGCCTGGTGGTGGAAACAGCTTGGAATGAGCCGGTCCAGTGACATCAATTTAGTCTAAACTGTCTTGCCTAACTCTGACTTGCCTGACCTTGTCTCATCCAGCCCGTGGGATTGACCAGCCCGTGGGATTGGATTTTCCAGTTACTGATCCCTGTGAGAACTCCAACAATTGACCCAGACTGCCTCTGATAAAGATTGATCTGTCAGATACCTGACTTCTCACACACATTTGACTAGTGCTCTGGACAGCTCCTAACCTGCCTGGGCCACCAGGCATTACACCCCTTCAATGCAGTAGTGAGGAACTGACAGGGATGGAGATGGTGCTAGGATCCCCCACTCCTCTTACTGGCCTCCTGCTTCACTGCTTTGTTTGCAGGAGGCAAGGGGTTTGTAAGCAGTGGCTCTTGGTGTCTGGCTAGTGGCTACAACCAAGAGCTGCACGCACCTATCATCTGTTCCAGAAATTCCTTGCAGAAGACGAAAAGCACCCATTAGGAACCAAAGGGTGCAAGAGTTGGGAACAGTGATAAAATCAGGTTATTACTACTAAACTGGGAGGAGTGGTAGATACGCTGGAGGGCAGGGATAGGATACAGAGGGACCTAGACAAATTGGAGGATTGGGCCAAAAGAAATCTGATGAGGTTCAATAAGGATAAGTGCAGGGTCCTGCACTTAGGACGGAAGAACCCAATGCACAGCTACAGACTAGGGACCGAATGGCTAGGCAGCAGTTCTGCGGAAAAGGACCTAGAGGTGACAGTGGACGAGAAGCTGGGTATGAGTCAGCAGTGTGCCCTTGTTGCCAAGAAGGCCAATGGCATTTTGGGATGTATAAGTAGGGGCATAGCGAGCAGATCGAGGGATGTGATCGTCCCCCTCTATTCGACATTGGTGAGGCCTCATCTGGAGTACTGTGTCCAGTTTTGGGCCCCACACTACAAGAAGGATGTGGATAAATTGGAGAGAGTCCAGCGAAGGGCAACAAAAATTATTAGGGGTCTGGAACACATGACTTATGAGGAGAGGCTGAGGGAACTGGGATTGTTTAGTCTGCAGAAGAGAAGAATGAGGGGGGATTTGATAGCTGCTTTCAACTACCTGAGAGGTGGTTCCAGGCAGGATGGTTCTAGACTATTCTCAGTGGTAGAAGAGGACAGGACAAGGAGTAATGGTCTCAAGTTGCAGTGGAGGAGGTTTAGGTTGGATATTAGGAAAAACTTTTTCACTAGGAGGGTGGTGAAACACTGGAATGCGTTACCTAGGGAGGTGGTAGAATCTCCTTCCTTAGAAGTTTTTAAGGTCAGGCTTGACAAAGCCCTGGCTGGGATGATTTAGTTGGGGACTGGTCCTGCTTTGAGCAGGGGGTTGGACTAGATGACCTCCTGAGGTCCCTTCCAACCCTGATATTCTATGATTCTATTACCTCAGGCTGAAAGCACAGTGACTGGGTTAATCACTCCCACATTCAGACAGGTTGAGTAAGCTGAACAATGTTTTCCTAGACTCAAATACATCTTGTTTTGTATGTGTGAAAGTGATTTAGTTTAATTTAGATTGAGTAAACAAGAATTAACAAAAGTAACATCTTCATGACAGCGAGAGCAACAAAGTGTGTTTGTATAGAGTGAGAGAGCGAGAGAGAGACTGCACACGTATGTGACTCTTCTAACTGCATGCAGAACAAAAGGGTTTCTCCTCTCCACTCAGAGGGAATTCTTACAAACTTAACAAGAACATCTGCTTCAGTGTCACAGCTAACACCACCACAATTCCAACCCAGAAACAAGGCAACCCCTGGCTTGATAGAAACCTGGAATTCTCCTCAAGACCCTAATATAAATGTAAAATAGATTTAAAGCCTAGTGGAGCATGAAACTACCTACTGCAGGGTCCCTCAGAGCTGTGTGCCACCACTCCATGGGCTCCTCATGCTTGACTGATGCAGCTCCCTAACTGCAAAGCAAGTTCGGTGGAGGCAGAAATTTACCTCTTTCATCTTAATTCACCATTGGTGTTCGAAGGCTTTTAACTTTCAAAAGGCACTTGTGTATAAGGGTGCTGGGGTGCGACAGCATACCTAAGCTAAGAGTAATAATAGCAACTGAATGGATGGCTTCCATCATGTACAGGGTTTATAGTTTTGTTCAATGGCTTTCAGCACTCCCACTATACACATTTTTCCAGCACCCCGCTCCCATAGCTTACCTTCTGATGAGTAGCAGTCATGTGACAATTCTAGAGCTTTGCTGTTATAGCACAGGCTGATAATACAATTAATTTGGTACAGGAATTTCTACACAAGCCTCTCTCTTTACTGTAAAAAGAAAAGGAGGACTTGTGGCACCTTAGAGACTAACCAATTTATTTGAGCATGAGCTTTCGTGAGCTACAGCTCACTTCATCAGATGTTTACCGTGGAAACTGCAGCAGACTTTATATACACACAGAAATCATGAAACAATACCTCCTCCCACCCCACTGTCCAGGACAGTGGGGTGGGAGGAGGTATTGTTTCATGATTTCTGTGTGTATATAAAGTCTGCTGCAGTTTCCACGGTAAACATCTGATGAAGTGAGCTGTAGCTCACGAAAGCTCATGCTCAAATAAATTGGTTAGTCTCTAAGGTGCCACAAGTCCTCCTTTTCTTTTTGCGAATACAGACTAACACGGCTGTTCCTCTGAAACCTCTCTTTACTGTGAATTTCTGCATTCACATTTGCCATGGATTACGGGAGCTCTCAGTCCTCCCTTCCCTAAGCTAATTTTAAGACAACTACCTTTTATCACAATTCCTCCCACCTCGCTCACTATGTCATTCCCAAATATCAGAGCACTTGCTTAACTGGAGTGAACAGAACACACCTGTGTGGACTCCCTGCAGAGTCGTGAACATGTCACCTCTTGCAAATGACTGATAACAGCTACCAGACCTGTCAAGTGCCACACATGATACTCACACATTTGCTATCCCCACAGTTTTCAGTGTTGTACTGCCGAGGGCCTTGCTGGCACCTCACATACTGGCTGGGGTTGCAAGCAATGAATTTAAGGAGACTGTAATAAATTTAAATAGGGAAATTATGTTTGGCTTATTCTGGTGTCTCTCCCAGGAACTGCCCATTTGGGTCCCCAGAGAGCAAGGTACCAAATTCAACTCCCATTCACCAATCCCCTATGGCAGCATAACTGCATGATTAGGATAGCATCATGCAATTCTAAATAATGGAAAAGAGTGACAGCATTAACCCTTAGCTTCTGAATATTGCTTGCTATATTCTCAACATGATTTAAATATAATATTTTGATTTTTAATTTCTTTGGTGTAAGAGTCCATATTTCTTCTACATCAGGGAATAAGGCATAGGACCACAATCCAGCAGTTGTATCTATCAGTACAGACTCAATGCAGAGCCCAACTGTAGGAATAGGCCTGCTATATTAACTCATAGGAGGCCAAATATTCCTGTGTTTGCTTCAAAAAAATGAATGCAAGAGATGAATAATGACTAAACTCCATAGATTTTAATCCACCCTACTCCACTGGTACATTACTTAAAATGCTCAGAAAGCAAGAACACAAATATCAAACTTGGTTCATTATACCCTGTCTCACCATTTCAGTTACTCAGTTTACTGGTAGGAAGTGTGGTCTAAGTGGTCAGAGCAGGAGAATGGAAATCAGGACTGCAGGTTCCATTTGCAGTTCTTCCACTGACTTGCTACTCTGTTATCCCAGACAAAACAATCTTTCTGCATTTCATCTTAACCACTTGTCAAATCAAGATACCTGTAGTTAACACACAGGGGTATTGCAAGGCTCAGTTAATTAACGTTTGTCAGAGCACTTTGAGATCCTTGGATGAATAGTGCTACAGAATTTTAAATTATTATTATGGTTTGTATTGTTAGAAACTCTGGTTTATGACCCTCTTGCTAACTCATTTTCCAGTTTCCATTATGACCCTTAGTTCTTCCTCTTTGAGGTTATAAATTATGCTACTGATGCTTCAAATGAACAACGTTAAGAATCACTTTATTCTATGACTTCAGTCATCTGTACTTAACATGTAGGTATAGCACTAATTGGTCTAACCTTGCACTGTAGGTTTCTGTACACACTGACAAATTTTATGGCTCGTGCTTGAATTTGTTTAATTTTATATTCTCGTGGATTTAGTTACAGCCAAGTGACTCTGTGCAAATACATTTACATTTGCTGGCCTCCATCTGATGAAGCAGTTCCTGTATATATTACATAGGCACTAGCATGCCTGAAGTCTCTGCTGCACTCAGCTTCAGTCTCGCACATGATGGAATTCATGTAACTGTTTTACTTTCAGATTAGGGGGGGAGGATTTCAATCTAAAATATCTAAGATTTTTGCTAAATAATTTACATCTTTCTTCATGAAACATTTTTGCACATTTTCCTTCAGTGACCTATGCTGGAGATAGACTCCCAGAGACAATGCTACACCAGCAGAGACATATACTAGATGTATCAATCTATTTTAGACTTTTATACTGCCACCCATCACCCTAATATCTGAGGCCCAGATCCTCAAAGTATTTAGGCACTGAAGTTCATCATTTGGATGCCACTGTTATTTTCAGAGATGCAATTCAGCTGCTGCCTAATTCCATGGGTACCTAAGTCCCCATGGCACCAGTTTCGGCTGGTCAGCATTCATAAAGCTGCCTACGTCCTGATGCTGCTCCACAGCTAACAAGAAACGTAGAACCTAGCTCAAGCTAAAGCCCCGAGATGGATTTCGCCAACTAAGTGGGGAATCCCTATCTTGCCAACAAAGCCTGGTCCTGTAGGTGTGCTATGAGACCTGAGACCTGTCAAACTGTGCTGTAAGAGGGACAGATGCAGGACACTGATAGGTGGACGGAGGGCAGCACAGCACCCACACAAAAGACAGCCAGGAGCAAAGGGAAATGTAGGGCAAGCGTGAGAGAAGAATCAAGCTCCAGCAGGAGATAGGAGGCAGAGATGGTTTCAGCTGCTAGGGCATGGCTGACCTGGTTTAGATGCCCAGCTCTGGCAGAAGGTTTGTGGCTGAGAAGCGCAAGTATAGGGAGACACCCATCTCTGGACTGCCAGGCAGGTACGCGGGTCAGTTGCACACCAGAACAATGTAAATTCTACTGCACACTAGTGTGTCACACACTAACTGACCTGTGTGGGCCCTGCTGGCATGCACTAAAAGTTCCCTGGTGCATGTTAATGCAGTACTGTTTGAAATAGAAGCAGGGTCTACCTGGGCCAGATACTGAACAACACACTAATGTGGACTAAGTTTTATACCCCTCTGGTGCAGATTAATGCACCATATGAACAAGCCCTCAGGCACCTAACCCCCACTCCTCTGCATATCATTATGCTAATTTTATTTTCAGAACAAATTCATGTAGGCAGCTTCCATTCTGAATGGATGATCTCAAGTCAGTATTTTCAACTAAGGAAAGGTAAAGAAAGAGAAGAATCCTTAAAAAACTGGTAGACAACATGAGCTGTTGGAATATAGTAGCTATCCATTTTAGATCTCAAAACAAGAATGAGTTCTAAATAAATGGAGGCTACTTACCTGTAACTGGAGATTTTTCGAGATGTGTGGTCTCTGTCTATATTCCACATGTGGGCTACGAATGTGCACCATGAGCCTGAGATGGGAATTTTTTGCAAGCAGTGTCCATTGGCCCGCACACACACCTTAGCTCTCCTCATGCTCCGAACCAAGGGTGTAAAAGATGGTGTGGGCCAATGCCTCCCCAGTTTCCCCTTCCTACTGCAGTTCAAACAATCCAGAGCAGAGGGGACAGAGGGCAGTGTAACGCTCTGTACCTGGGGGGAACACCCTGCACCCCCATGTTCATCCTTATAAAATGAGTGTGTGGTATCTAATGCAAAGTTTGTCATGTCCGGTGTCTTCGGAAGGCTCATGATGCACTGAGCATGGTTGTTACAGTGATGTTATAGTAATGTTATTGGTTATAGTTTCATGTATGTAGTTATGAGGCTGAAAATGTATCTTCATGGCTTAAAATAAGCCCAGGCAAAAACTCTCCAAGAGCAGAGAGGCAGTTCACACCTCATCAGGGCATGTATGGGACAAAGTTTAGAAGTGTGAGCAACAAGGGTGTTGTTGTGGTGGGAATCTGCTATAGACCACCAGACTAGGGGGATGAGGTGGATAATTTCTAGGAACAGAAGTTACTAGATCACAGGCCCTGGTTCTCATGGGGGACTTCAATCACTCCAATATCTGCTGGGAGAGCAATACAGCAGTGCACAGACAATCCAGTTGCTTGGTGTGGTGTCTGTAGATATAGGCAGAAGAGAGAGAGAGCATGGCAAATGTCTCTCCCTTTCATCATGTCCTTTCTTCCCTCGTGGCTTTGCCCTCCTTCCCCCACCCCCCCGTTCAGAGTCAGGTGAGCATTACTTCATCGCAGTCCCAAACTGACCAAAGGAAGTGCAGTGACTCACTCGAGAATCTAAAAGATCCTTTTGTTGCTGCCCTAGGCCAGCGTCCTTTGTTCCTGTGAGGCTGGGCTGGCTTCATAGAATCATAGAATATCAGGGTTGGAAGGGACCTCAGGAGGTCATCTAGTCCAACTCCCTGCTCAAAGCAGGACCAATCCCCAACTAAATCATCCCAGCCAGGGCTTTGTCAAGCCTGACCTTAAAAACCTCAAAGGAAGGAGATTCCACCACCACCCTAGGTAACCCACTCCAGTGCTTCACCACCCTCCTAGTGAAATTTTTTTTCTAATATCCAACCTAAACCTCTCCCACTGAAACTTGAGACCATTACTCCTTGTTCTGTCATCTGGTACCACTGAGAATAGCCTAACTCCATCCTCTTTGGAACCCCCCTTCAGGTAGTTGAAGGCTGCTGTCAAATCCCCCCTCACTCTTCTCTTCTGCAGATTTTGGATCGCACTCTGCACCTCTTTAGGGAAATATGTGGATTGCATCTGATGAAGTGAGCTGTAGCTCACAAAAGCTTATGCTCAAATAAATTTGTTAGTCTCTAAGGTGCCACAAGTACTCCTTTTCTTTTTATGAGGATTGCAACCACTAGTCTCTCCTCATAACAATGACTGTAGCCATCACCCTAGATGTAGTATATGCCATGTCCACTGTGGCTTGTAGGGAAGTTTTGGCAACCGATCTGCCCTCATACAGCAAGGTCTAGAAGTGGGCCCTATCCTCCTCAAGGAGCTTGTCTTTAAATTCCAGAAAATTATAATTAGTAAAATAATATTTGAAATCCTGTATGAGAGGCAGGTGGAAGAGAAGACCTTTTCCCTAGACGGTCGAGTTGCTTTTGTCCCTTATCAAGTAGCCTTTGGATGCTGTTGCTTGGACCATTCTGTAGCCAAAGGGTTAGGCAGTGGGTGAGAACAAAAACTCTCTCCCCTTGGATGGAACAAAGCAGCGCTACTCAGCCCTCTTATGGGTGGGAACACAAGTAGGAGTGTTCCAAACCATCTTTGCTGGGTCCATGATGGCCTTGTTGATGGGGAGGACCACTCATCTCGGACTGGAAGGCTGAAGAATGTCTAGTAATCTGAGCTGACGCTCCTGGACTTCCTCAAACTGAATCTGTAGCTTCACAGCCACCATATTGTTTAAAAGTTGTCTGGTGGGGTTGGAGAAAATGGAATAACCACCTCATCCAGTGAAGATGACAAGATTGCTCCCAGAACTATCAGAACCGGCAGATCTAGCTCACCTTCCCCTTCCAAATATTCCGTCAGAGCCAGTTGTGGGTATCCAGGAGATAGCAAATAGTACTCCTGAACTGATCCTGGGTGTCCAGGGTAGGCCTCCTAGGGTTCCCATTATTGCCAGTAGAATGGATCAACTAGCAGAGGGGGACCCCATGGCACAGGGTACCACCTGTCTCTTGGCCTATCGTATCTGGCCAATCTTCTGGGGCTCCTGTCTCATGCCACCTCCACCCAATGCTCTCGAAATTCATGCAAGGCCTCAGATTCATCTGAAGAGAGAGATCCCTTATTTCCAGTGGATCCAACCATACCAATGGTTGCACTGATACCAGTCAGTTCTGTGTTCTTGGGGAACCAGGGCACAGTATCCAGCCTATCTGACTCATGAAGGACATCCCCACCCCTAGCCTCTGCTTGAACCAAAATGGATCAGAAGAAAGATTTACAGAAAGCAATGAAAAGGCGGTGGGAGACACACCTAAACCCCTCCTGACAAGGGTGACAGGATTAAGGCAACTCCCCTAGCCTCATTTATATCAAAGATAGGACAGGGAGGCATCTCCATTAGCATACAGAATGGAGAACAGAGATTGCAAGGCAAGAACCTTCACCATTGGAGCTGATGTCAGAACTGCTGAATCTGTACCCCGTGCACCTCCTTCTCCTGTCAAGATTTACTGAGGCCTCTGTTCTTAGTGCCTCTGGGCACTAGTGCACCCAACTTTGACAGGGTCACAGAGGGATCCTTTCTCTTTGGGGCAGTTTTAGATGAAGATGGCTTGTCCTTATGTCTATATGAGTGCCCTGTGCTCTTATGTGAAGCCTTCTCCTCAGGCTTAACAGTCTTAGCCTCTGTTCCCAAGTTTGTGCTTGGAAGTGCAATGCTTGCTTGGTTAGACTGATGTACGGGGGTGGTTCCTGGGCTGGATCTGAGTGAAGCTTCATTGCTTTTTCTATGATATGTTTTCTGAGTCTCTGTTCCCGACCCTCATGCTTTCTGGGGAGAAAAAGAGCAGCAGATGCTGCACTTGGCAGAAATACGAGTTTTACCCAAGCAGTGGAGGCAGCATGGATGTTCGCCACTCACTGAAAAGGAGCAAGGGTAGGAAACAATTTTTGAACATTGGGATCCTGGGCATAATCCCAGACTTCTCGGAGGGGAAAAAGTCTCTGGGTGGGAAAGAAATGGGGAACACACTAACTATACTATGCTCCAAAATGACTAAATTACAAAAATTACTAAAAAACTATATACAATATCTTTCAGCAATGACGCAGTGAAAAAGGAGCTGAGGACACTGCAGATTCTGACTAAGAACATGTGGTGGTAAGAAGGAACTGGAGAGGCATCAGCCATGGTGCATGCAATGTCCAATGGACACTGCTTACAAAAATTTCTAGCGTCAGGTGCATGGCGCACACGTATATCTCATGTGAGGAAAACACATAGAGACCATTACTCAAAGAATGTACTCGTACAAAAGTTTAGATTGGATATTAGGAAAAACTTTTTCACTAAGAGGGTAGTGAAACACTGGAATGCGTTACCTAGGGAGGTGGTAGAATCTCCTTCCTTAGAGGTTTTTAAGGTCAGGCTTGACAAAGCCCTGGCTGGGATTATTTAACTAGGAATTGGTCCTGCTTTGAGCAGGGGGTTGGACTAGATGACCTTCTGGGGTCCCTTCCAACCCTGATATTCTATGATTCTATGATTCTATTCTGGGGCTCTGTAAGAAGGTGATCTCAAACACAAAACCAGCTGTTGCTGTTTTGAATCTGTAACTACAGCTAATTGTTTTCTAGAAACAAAGAACAGTACGAATTTGAGCACTGACTGGGCATCAGGAACTCCTGAGTGCTAACTGTGATTCTGCCACTAGCTCACTGCATGGCCTTACACAATTCACTTAATAGTGTTATAATACTCAACTACTGCACAGAGAGATGGTGGGGATCAATTTGTTAATATTTGTATGGTGCTTTGAATATATCAAATATGATAGGCTAAGTATTATTATTTTCCTTTTGCTATGCTGCTGTAATAATAAGCCAGGCATGATTTTAATGAGATGATAATTTTCCATCAGTGCTAGGACTGATAAATCATGTCAGGAAGTGAAATTTATTATTTAAAATTAAAAGGAAAGATTTAAAATGTCATCTTGGTGGTACGAAGAGAATTAATAAACATTAATAATCCAAAATGAATGATTGAGAAGCTTTCTGAAGGCTGATATAATAAGCCTTACAAATCTGGGTATCCAAATAGTATCTTCAAAACTCATTTTATGCTAATTAAATTTTTTTGAAACAACAGTTTTTATTTTACTCTCCTGATATCCACAGTGTTACACCTATAGGGCCAAACATTCATTATAGGTGGATAAGCTTCAAGTGGTTGGGAACAAGGTACAAGATGCACCTTAAACCCACGGGAAAACATGCAGATGTCTTCTGCTGCAGAATGAGTGCAAGGCAAAGGGTGCAGAGAGGTGGATTCCTAGCCCCATGCACAATACAGAGCAGTCCCATCTCTGCTCCATTGTGTTTGGTGATATTTTGTTCAATGACAATCCATCTCAAATGGGTAAAGGACATAGTTATGCAGGAGACCATAATGGTCCCTCCTCCTGGCTTTAAAATCTATTAATCTAAAAATCTATGAATAAAGACCTGATTTGGGTACCTGAGTAACAGCAGAGGGGATCATCACATGCAGACCAGTGGGCATTGCCATCTAGGTCACGTGAGCAGGAGACAGTGGCAAGGCAAATGTGAATTCATATGAGGCTAGGTGTAACCAGTTGGAGTTTCTATCCTGCTCCATATTATTGGTAGTCCATCGCTGATGACGATATTGTCATCATTCTCATTCATGGCTATGGATATGACTCTGAAGTCTGAACCCTGATACATCTAGTCATACTGAGAGCATGGGAAGTCTGTGTCTATGATGTTTGACAATGCAGCTCTGTGGTGTCTTTCACATGCAGCCTGGAGATGATTTCTTCGATCCCACTCAAACCTATTGCATGCTGATCTTGTCTGAGACCACCAGTGAGTCCTGTTCAGAGCCATTTGATCGAATTCTTTGAGATTGATGCCAGCGGAGACTGTTCTTCAGGTTATCTTTGAAGCACTTATACGGATGACCGTTCTTTCTTTTGCCCTACCTAAGCTCCCCATACAAGATCTGTTTTGGGAGGTAATGGTCTTCCATTCTGATGACATGTCCAGTCCAGCTAAGTTGTGCTCTGAGTAGCATTTTCTCGATCCTGGTTGTGTTTGCTCTCTCAAAGACCTTAATATTGGGCATTGTCCTGCCACCTAATGCTTATTATTGAGCGAAGGGAAAGAATGTGAAATTGCTCAAACTGTTTAATGTGCTGTCAATGTCTCAGATCCATATAGGAGAGATGTTAAGACCACTGCACTGTAGATCTTCAATTTGGTGGACAGACAAATGTTGTGTTGGTTAAGGACTTTTGTTTGGAGTCGGCCAAGGGCCTGGCTAGCTTTACTGGAGGCAATTTCCTTGTCAAGAGAACTGCCACTAGAGATGGTGCTGCCCAAATACTTGAACTAATCCACTTTTTCAGCTGTGTACCTTGGATGAAGATGGCTGGCCCTGGGGCATTAGAATGAGGCACTGGTTGGAACAAGACTTCTGTCTTACCGAGACTGATGGTGAGGCCAAAGAGCTAGGATGCTTCAGATGATCTATCAATGGTGACCTGAAGGTCTTTATGTCTATGGGCATCAAGGCACAGTTGTCTTCAAAAAAGTGCTGCAACAAGAAGTCTCTCCAGCATCTTGGTCTGAGTATCAAGTCTTCGAAGATCAAAGAGGAAGCCATCAAGTTGGTAGTGAATGTATATCCCCTGATCCAAGTCCCTTGTGGCATGACTGAGGACACAGGCAAAGAACAAGTTGAATAACACTGGAGCAAATACACAAGCTTGCTTCACTACATTTGACATTTCAGATGTGTCAGAAGAGTTATCATTGGAGAGCACTTGCACTGTCATGTGGTCATGGAACAGACGGATGATTTGTATGAACTCTCGGTTTATGTAGAATAACCCATAGACCTGTGGTGGGCACCCTGCAGCCCACGGGCCACACATGGCCCATCAGGGTACTCCGTTGGTGGGCCGCAAGACAGTTCTTTACATTGACCGTCTGCAGGCACGGCTGCCCACAGCTCCCAGTTGCCGCGGTTCGCCATTCCCGGCCAGTGGGAGCTGCGAGAAGCGGTGCGGGACACAGGGAGGGTAGATGTAAACAAACTGTCTTGCAGCACACAAGCAGATTATCCTGATGGGCCACGTGCGGTCCATGGGCCGCAGGTTGCCCACCACTGCCATAGACCCTCTCTGTTGACTGTATCAAGGGCTTTGGTCAATTCAATAAAGACTGCACACAGGTTCATGTTCTGCTCTAAACTTTTTTCCTGGACCTGCCTTATGACAAAAATCATGTCCATAGTACTACGACCTGATCTGAAACCACATTGCACTTCTGGCAGATTCTCACCCGATATGTTTACAATGAGTCTGTTCAGTACAATGCGAGCTAGCATTTTCCCTGCTAGCATTTCCTCTGTAGTTTCTGCAGTCAGCTTTGCTGCCTTTGTTTTTGAACAGTGATACAATAATAGCATCTTTGAAGTCTTGTGATATTTTTTCTTCCTCCCAAATGCTACTCAAGATGTCATGAAACACCTGGATAGTCTTTGGCCCTGCTGCTTTGTACTGTTCTGCTGGAATACCATCCTTTCTGAATGCCTTACCAGAGTTCATTGTTTGATGGCTTTCATGACCTCTTCAACTGATGGAGGGAGGTCGAGATCTTCTTTGATGGGTTTCTCAAGTAACTGATCAAGGACACGCTGATTGACTGTGGATGGTCTTTGTAGTAGACTATTGAAGTGTTCGACTCAACTCTGTATGATTCCCTCCTTGTCTTTGATGAGAGTTATGCCATCTGCCAACTTCAGGTAAACTGTGCCAGATTTAGATGGTCTGTAGACTGCTTTGAGAGAGTCAAAGAACATCTTTGCATTGTTTGTATCTGTGTAATGCTGAACTTCTGCAGCTTTCCTCACCTACCACTCATCTTGCATTCTCCTCTGTTGAAACTGGCCCTTGCTCTATAGAGACTTAAACCTATCTTTCTCTGAGATGGAAGTGAGATCGTTCTGCCATTCAACAAATGCTTTCTGCTTGTCACTTAGGAGTTTGGAAATGTCCTCATTGTTCTCATCAAACTAGTCCTTGCGTAGCCTTTTCTTTGGCCCCAGCACTGATTTAGTTGTGTCAATCATCACATCTTTGAACTGGTTCCATTTTTCTGTTGGGTTGTCAGTGAATGGGGAGCATGAAAAAAAAGCTTGTCATCAAGTGGCTGCTGAAACTGCATCTGATAGTCGGTGTGCTTGAGCTTTGCTATGTTGAAGGCTATTGTATTGAGTTTACAGCACTTGTGTTGTGAGGGGACTATATGTAGGTTGAACACTGCTCTTACTAATCTGTGGTCTGTCCAGCATTCTGTGCCATGCATGGCTCTGGTAATTCTGACATTGTGTATGTCTCATTGGACAGTGATAACATAGTTGATTAGGTACCATAGTTTGGACCATGGGTGAATACATGTCATTTTATATTTATGATATTGCCTAAAGATGGTGTTAATGATGTTAGTGCTTCAGTCCCCCATCTGTAAAATGGGAATAATGGCTCTACTCTATCTCACTGGGATGCTGAGAATAAATATACTAGTGATTGGGAGGCACTCAGATACTATGGTAATAGGCCTATATAAAGCACCTAGGTTGGATAGAGTCAGTTCACCTGTTGATCATGAAATGTAAATTGGGGGTTTACTGTAACTAAAAGTGTGCTTTAGAGTGTGAAAGCCAGCCCTTAAAGAGGAACGAGGCTATAAGACTACAGGGAGGTCTAAGAGTTCCAGACCATGTTACATGGACAAGTGCCAACAACCACAGAACTTACGTATGGAAGAGACACATCTGTAACAACTTCCCCTTTGCAGTGCTGCCATGTATAAAGTAATCTCTCCTTGGTACAGGAAGAAGCTAACTTTCCCAATTGTAGGATAAGTATAAAATTAAATAATTAAATTTAGTTTTTGGGTAAAGGAAATGTATATGTGTTGCAAGGAAAGGCCCTGACTAGCAAATAGAAGGAAGGCCTTGAAAATAATTAGTTACGGCCAAAAGGAATGAAGTATGGATGATGTCTGGTTCAAAGAATGACTGAGATAAGGAGGGGTTTCTAAAAAGAAAACCTCTGATAGGGGTGACTGCAGATGGTTTCAAATAAAAGATTATCTATCTTAAAATGAGCCAACATGGACTTTCCCACTCCACATACCAGTGTTATCTCCTATGTGAACCTAGGTACAATTAAAAAAAAAACCTGTTGGACAGCAAGGAGGAGGAGAGGAAAGGCCTTGGGAAAAAAGGAGGTTGTAAAGCTCGTCTTGATTAAGTCTGGAAATTTGGATGAACTGTCTCACATTGGTTTAAACTGAGGTCAGTAATTGGCAAT
Source organism: Lepidochelys kempii (assembly GCF_965140285.1). Taxonomy (NCBI): domain Eukaryota; kingdom Metazoa; phylum Chordata; order Testudines; family Cheloniidae; genus Lepidochelys; species Lepidochelys kempii. Next base: position 22,643,662 of record NC_136380.1, read on the forward strand.
GACATCACTTGTTTGTTAAAGGATATAAAAAGTCAGCTCTGAAAGGGTTAATTGCTAATACCAGCCTGACTACTTTGTAGCCAACCAATATGAGTCTAAGCACCCCTAGGTTTAGCCCTTTTGTAAGTATCTTGATCAAATGCTTATAAATGCTTTGTTACTGTTTGGATGTAGTAAATTAGTTATTATTTAAGCTTTTTAGGCATGTTTAGAGCAACTTCATAAAGTACCATTCAGCCTTTGGATTTTATAAAGGAATTTATGGTTAAATTCATGTTTGGTGATTTCCCATATTAATAATTTCAAATATTATTAATAATTCCAATGCCAACTAGTTTTTCAGATTGGAGGATGATGAGCAATTCAGCTGACTGCAGAAAACTTTGTACTTTAACAAGGACTCAGCAGAGGCTCTGGTTGCAAAAAACAGAGCTGGAAGAACATGGCATTATGCCTGTATATTTACTTTACTTTTAATTTCTCTGACTGCTCAGCACTACTCATGGAGTAGGTACACAATGGTGGGAAAGAACATGCCAGGTAGCTATAAGCTAAGAATGACCACTCTGTATATTTTATCTAATTTTGAATGTAACATTAATTAAAGTTTAGATACAGTTACTAAAAATTAGTGATCTGTAATTGTACATGCTCTCCTGACCAATAAGAATTTATAATGCACAAAGTACGCGTGCAACAGTATAATGTTCAGTATGGAAATCTGGGACCTTAGTCAATGAACACATGCAGAGAATTCTGTTGTTTCCTGGGTGTTTAGAAGAATCATAGAATCATAGAATATCAGGGTTGGAAGGGACCCCAGAAGGTCATCTAGTCCAACCCCCTGCTCGAAGCAGGACCAATTCCCAGTTAAATGATCCCAGCCAGGGCTTTGTCAAGCCTGACCTTAAAAACCTCTAAGGAAGGAGATTCTACCACCTCCCTAGGTAACGCATTCCAGTGTTTCACCACCCTCTTAGTGAAAAAGTTTTTCCTAATATCCAATCTAAACCTCCCCCACTGCAACTTGAGACTATTACTCCTCGTTCTGTCATCTGCTACCATTGAGAACAGTCTAGAGCCATCCTCTTTGGAACCCCCTTTCAGGTAGTTGAAAGCAGCTATCAAATCCCCCCTCATTCTTCTCTTCTGCAGGCTAAACAATCCCAGCTCCCTCAGCCTCTCCTCATAACTCATGTGTTCTAGACCCCTAATCATTTTTGTTGCCCTTCGCTGGACTCTCTCCAATTTATCCACATCCTTCTTGTAGTGTGGGGCCCAAAACTGGACACAGTACTCCAGATGAGGCCTCACCAATGTCGAATAGAGGGGAACGATCACGTCCCTCGATCTGCTCGCTATGCCCCTACTTATACATCCCAAAATGCCATTGGCCTTCTTGGCAACAAGGGCACACTGCTGACTCATATCCAGTTTCTCGTCCACTGTCACCCCTAGGTCCTTTTCCGCAGAACTGCTGCCTAGCCATTCGGTCCCTAGTCTGCAGCGGTGCATTGGATTCTTCCATCCTAAGTGCAGGATCCTGCACTTATCCTTATTGAACCTCATCAGATTTCTTTTGGCCCAATCCTCCAATTTGTCTAGGTCCTTCTGTATCCTATCCCTCCCCTCCAGCGTATCTACCACTCCTCCCAGTTTAGTATCATCCACAAATTTGCTGAGAGTGCAATCCACACCATCCTCCAGATCATTTATGAAGATATTGAACAAAACCGGCCCCAGGACCGACCCTTGGGGCACTCCACTTGATACCGGCTGCCAACTAGACATGGAGCCATTGATCACTACCCGTTGAGCCCGACAATCTAGCCAGCTTTCTACCCACCTTATAGTGCATTCATCCAGCCCATACTTCCTTAACGTGCTGACAAGAATACTGTGGGAGACAGTGTCAAAAGCTTTGCTAAAGTCAAGAAACAATACATCCACTGCTTTCCCTTCATCCACAGAACCAGTAATCTCATCATAAAAGGCGATTAGATTAGTCAGGCATGACCTTCCCTTGGTGAATCCATGCTGGCTGTTCCTGATCACTTTCCTCTCATGCAAGTGCTTCAGGATTGATTCTTTGAGGACCTGCTCCATGATTTTTCCAGGGACTGAGGTGAGGCTGACTGGCCTGTAGTTCCCAGGATCCTCCTTCTTCCCTTTTTTAAAGATTGGCACTACATTAGCCTTTTTCCAGTCATCCGGGACTTCCCCCGTTCGCCACGAGTTTTCAAAGATAATGGCCAATGGCTCTGCAATCACAGCCGCCAATTCCTTCAGCACTCTCGGATGCAACTCGTCCGGCCCCATGGACTTGTGCACGTCCAGCTTTTCTAAATAGTCCCTAACCACCTCTATCTCCACAAAGGGCTGGCCATCTCTTCCCCATTTTGTGATGCCCAGCGCAGCAGTCTGGGAGCTGACCTTGTTAGTGAAAATAGAGGCAAAAAAAGCATTGAGTACATTAGGTTTTTCCACATCCTCTGTCACTAGGTTGCCTCCCTCATTCAGTAAGGGGCCCACATTTTCCTTGGCTTTCTTTGCACACCATCCATGCACACCATTGCGTGGAGCCATCCAGTGGACAGTATGTATGATAGTGTGTTATGTTAGCACGCTGCCATCAGTAAAGTTTGTTGTTACTCTGCGAAGCTTCTGCTGAAAGATGATGTTGAAGTGCTAAGTGCATACAAACATTTGCAAGGCCATCTACATTGCATTTAAAAATCCGCGGCTGGCTCTTGCCCACTGACTCAGGCTCACCGGGCCCAGACTAAGGAACTGTTTAACTGCAGTGTAAATATTTGGGTTTCAGCTGGCGCCTGACCCTATGAGGTGGGAGGGTCCCAGACCTCAACCTTCAGCCCAAGTCCAAATGTTTACACTGCAATTAAACAGCCCATTAGCCTGAGTCCTGTGAGCCCGAGTCAGCTGGCACGAGCCAGCCACGGATGTCCAAAAGTCTGGACATACCCTTTATCACATAAACAGCAAGGAAGAAGTCTTCAGCTTTTAGAAGCTGATTAGCCAATGCAGGCAAAGAAAGCCTAGAAAGCTTGAGTGATAAGTCCAAAAACTTGACTGATAAGAAAGAAAAGGTATAGCAGCTGCTAGCAAGTTTCCAGGACTTATGCCCAGATGGTGAAAATTAGAATTTTTTGTTACAATGGGAAGCCTACATACTTGCAACCGAACAACTAGAACAGGAAGACCCTAATGGGAAAACATTTAGTAATGGAAAAAGCCTGCTCACATATTTATCAGCAGCTCATGCTGTCAGTGCAGAAACTCAAGCTATTATAGGGACCCTTGATGCACAGGAGAAACACCTACAGTCATCCACAAATATTATAAGCAAAGGATATATTTAGTGCAACAAACCAAAGACCGTGAGACATCTGTATTGCACAAAACTGAGACAGGTCACAGCCACATGTGAATTTAGGATTTTGAATTATCAAAATCATAGACATCATTGAAATGTGGGAGTGGAAGGGACCTTGATAGGTCATCTAGTCCAGTCCCCTGAACTGAGGCAGGACTATTGTTAAGGAAAAGTTAGCACATGTGACTCCATTTTGGTTTGGGGCCCACCATTGTTTAAATGCCAGCACATCATACACCAGGAGGAGTAATCCTTAGATATTGAATCCCTGTGAAAATCCTCCTCCTTGTCTCCAGCCTGCCTTGACTCCCAGTATCTGGTTTTTGTCAGTCTCTAACTCCCTGTCTCTTGGCCTTGATGTTAGGCCTCCCATCCTGATAATAAAAGTTACTGATGCATAGCTTTAGGACCATGCTGTGTAATTAACATACTGGTATAGCACAAGGAATGCACCAAGCAGGGATAGGTGGTAGATAAGACAAGAGTTTGTTTATTGGCTAAGGTTTCCGATGCAGGAGGGCAACATGCTTTGCTAAAAGGTATATAACCTTTGTATAATCTGCATTCAGGGTCCCCTCCTGGCTAGCAGGGGGGCACCACGCTCGAGCGTAATAAACTTAGTGTCTTTTGGGAACTCTGCAGTTGTGGACTTTGTTTCTGTGCCTCAGCCTAGATTCGAACTGTGCGTGTCCTATCAGGTATAATTCGCAGCACTGGTGTGCGTGTCCTATCAGGTATAATTCGCAACACTGGTGTGCGTGTCCTATCAGGTATAATTCGCAGCATTTGTGTGCGTGTCCTACCAGGTGTAATTCGTAGCACTTGTGTGCGTGTCCTACCAGGTGTAATTCGTAGCACTTGTGTGCGTGTCCTACCAGGTATAATTCGCAGCAGTTGTGTGCGTGTCCTACAAGGTGTAATTCGTAACACTATGTATTATGTAGATCATCCCTGGCAATAACCAGTGGAACTCAGTGCCACAAGATATTTGAGGCTAAGCACTTTGCAGGACAAAAAAATAATAATTAGATAATTACCTGAATAATAAGAACATTCACACTTACATTTGTTAGGATAAAAACGTGTAACAATTTAGGCCCAATTCTATAAAACACTTATGGCCATGAGTAGTTTTACTCCCCCATATACATTTTTGCAGGATCAAGCCCTAAAGGATTGCTCCTTTAGTTCAAGTGGTAGAGACCTGTGTTTGTAGAAAGAATTTCAAGAGGTCTAGACACAGCTCTGTAATGATTGCATATAGTAATGCTGCAAGGTGTGGGTTTTTTGCTCTTCAGCACTCCAGTATCCATAACATCCATCTAAATATAATAAACATAAAAGTATAATAAACCAGTTTTTCAAAACCAGTTGGAGAACACTTCAACCTCTCTGGTTACTCGATTACAGACCTAAATGTGGCAATTCTTTGACAAAAAACTTCAAACCACACACCACACAACAGAACCACTAACCCAGGAACCTATCCTTGCAACAAAGCCCGTTTCCAACTGTGTCCACATATCTATTCAGGGGACACCATCATAGGGCCTAATCACATCAGCCACACTATCAGAGGCTGGTTCACCTGCACATCTACCAATGTGATATATGCCATCATGTGCCAGCAATGCCCCTCTGCCATGTACATTGGTCAAACTGGACAGTCTCTACGTAAAAGAATAAATGGACACAAATCAGACGTCAAGAATTATAACGTTCAAAAACCAGTCGGAGAACACTTCAATGTCTTTGGTCACTCGATTACAGACCTAAAAGTGGCAATTCTTCAATAAAAAAACTTCAAAAACAGACTCCAATGAGAGCCTGCTGAATTAGAATTAATTTGCAAACTGGATACAATTAACTTAGGCTTGAATAAAGACTGGGAGTGGATGGGTCATTACACAAAGTAAAACTATTTCCCCATGTTTATTCCCCCCACCTCCCCACTGTTCCTCAGACGTTCTTGTCAACTGCTGGAAATGGCCCACCTTGATTATCACTACAAAAGGTTTTTTTTCCCCTGCTCTCCTGCTGGTAATAGCTCACCTTACCTGATCACTCTGGTTACAGTGTGTATGGTAACACCCATTGTTTCATGTTCTCTGTGTATATAAAATCTCCCCACTGGAGATTTTATTTATCTGTATTTTCCACTGAATGCATCCGATGAAGTGAGCTGTAGCTCACGAAAGCTTATGCTCAAATAAATTTGTTAGTATCTAAGGTGCCACAAGTACTCCTTTTTTTTTTTTGTCGATACAGACTAACACGGCTGCTACTCTGAAACCTGTCATTAATTACAGAAAATGTCACCAATCACATCAAGACACAATGGTCAATAAAACCCAAATAGTTGTGTCACTTTGTGGATGACACTAGTTAGCTTTGGGAACACCAATGAGAAGTATAATTCAGTCTTGATTATATGTTTAGTTCATTCCAAACACTGGGATTCTTTCCTACTGACTGCAATAGGAGTTGGTTCATGCCCTTATTGCCCAGTGCTATGAGGTGCCGAGTGCCCCAGTCTTTCATTTACTGCAAATAGAAGTTAAGGGTGCTCAGAATGCCACAGGATCATGCCATTGGTCTTCTTGCACTCCTGACTTGTCTTCATGCCTTCTTTAATAGAATAATAGATCTGAAATGGACCTCGAGAGGTCATCTAGTCCATGGCTGGACTCATGGCAGGACTAAGTATTATCTAGACCATTCCGGATAGGTGTTTGTCTAACCTGCTCTTAAAAATCTCCAATGATGAAGATTCCACAACCTCCCTAGGCAATTTATTCCAGTGCTTAACCACTCTGACAGTTAGGAAGTTTTTCCTAATGTCCAACCTAAACTTCCTTTGCTGCAATTTAAGCCCACTGCTTCTTGTTCTATCCTCAGAGGTAACGAGAACAATTTACCTCACTCCTCATTGTAACAAACTTTTATGTACTTGAAAACTGTTATCATCTCCTCCCTGAGTCTTCTCTTCTCCAGACTAAACAAACCTAGTGTTTTTAATCTTCCCTCACAGGTCATGTTTTCTAGAACTTTAGTCATTTTTGTTGCTCTTCTCTGGACTTTCTCCAATTTGTCCACATCTTTCCTGAAATGTGACACCCAGAACTGGACACAATACTCCAGCTGAGGGCTAATCAGCGTGGAGTAGAGCGGAATAATTACTTCTTGTATCTTGCTTACAACACTCCTGCTAATACATTCCAGAATTATGTTTCCTTTTTTGCAACAGTGTTACACTGTTGACTCATATTTAGCTTGTGATCCACTATGATCCCCAGATCCCTTTCTGCAGTACTCCTTCCTAGGCAGTCATTTCCATTTTCTGTGTGTGCAACTGACTGTTCCTTCCTAAGTAGAGTACTTTGAATGTATCCTTATTGAATTTCTTTCTATTTACTTCAGATCATTTCTCCAGTTTGTCCAGGTCATTTTGAATTTTAATCCTAACCTCCAAAGCACTTGCAACCTCTTCCAGCTTGGTATCATCTGCAAACTTTCATTATCTAAATCACTGATGAAGATATTGAACAGAAATGGACCCAGAACTGATCCCTGTGGGACCCCACTTGATATGCCCTTCCAGCTTGACAGTGAACCACTGATAATTACTCTTTGGGAACAGTTTTCCAACCAGTTATGCACCAACCTTATAGTAGCTCCATCTAGGTTGAATTTCCCTAGTTTGTTTATGAGAAGGTCATGCGAGACCGTACCAAAAGCCTTACTAAAGTCAAGATATACCACATCTACTGCTTCCCCCGTCCGCCCCCATCCACAAGACTTGTCAAAGTCCTGTCAAAGAAAGCTACCCCGTGCCTGGAACAGTCCAGCAAGCAGCCTCTTTCTTTCAAATGCCTCCTTGAAACACTCTTCTTCCAGTATTCCCTATTATAGGTATGCTCCAACTCTCAGCATTTCAGTTTTTAAACTCGTCTGCTAGATGTACCTATCCGGTGCTCTGGATGGGGGAGAAAGTTGCAGCTTTGTGCAGTAGATCTAGGAGAACTCACATGGAGGTGCTGGGGTGAGGCTTCCAGGAACGTGGGATGCTCTTGAGTGTGTCTGCACTGAAGCATGGGTGCTGAAAGGTTCTCAACAACACTTATCTTTGGGTACCTTTGGATCCCGATCCAGACTAAGACTTGAGATCATTATTAATATAACATCATTCTTCAGAAACTTTTCTTTATGATTATTCAGGCACAAAGCAAAAATAAATAAATAAATAAATAAATAAATAAATAGAGAGAGAGGAATTGTCATACAACCAATTTGCATTTGAATGAAAAAGGGTATCTCTTGTCCTGAAATGAACCTTTTCAAGTAGGTGTCATCTGCCAGGTAATTATATGCTGTCACGGCCTGGCTGGCCATTTGAGGCAAGCAGGTCTCAGTTTTGCTTGTGACCTACCAGCTGGACCCCTGCTGATGGTTATATAGCAATTTAATGATAATTAGTGCCCCCACCTGTGAAAGGGTCAGGAAAGACTCTGTAAAGAGTGTGCAGAGCTCAGTTATGGAGGGAGAGACTCAGGAGAGAGGAACAGGGCCCAGGGAAGGCCCTGGGGGGAGATCAGGCTGGAAGAGACCCAGAGGGAGCAGGTTAGGCTCCTATGGGAGAGGCCCTGAGATGGGGCTTTTAAGTAGCAGGGAGATCCCTGAGGTAAATTGCCAGAGTCCCTGTAGAAGGGAGACAGTGGGGGAATCCTGCTGAATAAGCAGTAGCAGAAGAGGAACTCTGCAGGGCCCAGGAGTGGGGGTAAAGCAGTAGACTTTAGAATGGCCTGAGGAGGTAGAAGAGTTACTAGTTCAAAAATATAGTTCTGTTCATTCCCTCTGAAGCATCTGGCATCAGCCACTGTCAGAAGACAGGATACTGGGCTAGCTGGACCATTGGTATGAGCATGTATGGCTGATCTTATGTTCTAATGAGAGTGTCAACAAGCACATGGACAAGGATGATCCAGTGGATACAGTGTCCTTGGACTTTCAGAAAGCCTTTGACAAGGTCCCTCACCAAAGGCTCTTAAGCAAAGTAAGCTGTCATGGGATAAGAAGGAAGGTCCTCTCATGGATCAGTAACTGATTAAAAGACAGGAAACAAAGGGTAGGAATAAGTTATGGAGGGAGGTAAATAGCAGGGTCCCCCAAGGATCTGAACTGAGACCTGTGCTGTTCAACATATTCATAAACAACCTGGAAAAAGGGGTAAACAGGGAGGTAGCAAAATTTGCAGATGATACAAAATTACTCAAGATAGTTAAGTCCAAAGCAGACTGTGAAGAGTTACGAAGGGATCTCACAAAACTGGGTGACTGGGCAACACAATGGCAGATGAAATTCAATGTTGATAAATGCAAAGCACTGCACATTGGAAAACATAATCCCAACTATACATACAAAATTATGGGGTCTAAATTAGCTGTTACCACTCAAAAAGATATTGTAGTCATTGGATATTGGAGTCATTGTGGATAGTTGTCGGAAAACATCTGCTCAATGTTCAGCAGCAGTCAAAAAAAAGCTAACAGAATGTTAGGCACCACTAGGAAAGGGATATATATAACAAGACAGAAAATATTATAATGGCACTATATAAATCCATGGTATGCCCACACATTGAATACTGCACATAGATCTGGTCGCCCCATCTGAAAAAATATATATATTAGAATTGTAAAAGGTAGAGGGAAGGGAAGCAAAAATGATTAGGGGGGTGGAACAACTTCTATATGAGGAGAGAAAAAGAGACTTGGACTGTTCATTTTAAAAAGGAGACAACTAAGTGGATATATGATAGAGGTCTATAAAATCATGAATGGTGTGGAGAAAGTGAATAAGGAAGTGTTATTCACCCCTTCAGATAACACAAGAACCAGGGATCACCCAATGAAATTAATAGGCATCAGGTTTAAAACAAACAAAAGGAAGTACTTCTTCACACAATTCACAGTTGAACTCATTGACAGGGGATGTTGTACAGGCGAAAAGCATAACTGGGTTCAAAAAAGAACTAGATAAATTCATGGAGGATGAGTCCATCACTGGCTATTAGCCAAGATGATCCACGGTGTAATGCCATGCTCTCAGTATCCCTACACCTCTGACTGCTAGAAGCTGGGATTGGACGATAGGGGAGGGATCACTTGATAATTGCCATGGTCTGTTCACTTCCTGTGAAGCATCTGACACTGTCCACTGCTGGAAGACAGGATACTGGGTTAGATGGACCATTGGTCTGATCCAGGATGTCCATTCTTATGTTCTAATGACCTTTCCTTGCCTCAGAAGGTCAGGCCACAGATCATCAGGAGAGAGACTTGGCTGGAGGGCCAGACCATAGAACTCTCATATAGAGACTCAGGAGAACACACAGGTTGGGAAAGGCCATCACAGGGCCAAGGAAGTGGCCACCAAGGGGTTTCAGACACAAGGACTCCTTGTAACACTGCCTAGAGGTGAATGTGACTAGTATGGTGCTTTGTCACTAGTATTTGTTTAGGACTATCTGTGAAAATTCTTTCTGAAAAAGCTTCATGTTTTTAGAGCTCTACACATAATTTCTGACTCAACAGGTCCTGCTCTCCAGCAGATGGATGCAAGCAGATTTTTTTTACAAGGCACTTGAGGAAGCACACCTGTTTACAGACGGAGGGACCAAGGCATTAAGAGGTCATTTACCATGAGCATATGAGTAACAGTTCTTTTCTCTTTTCTTTTTATGGCTACTTAGAACAACGCTTCCTCAGCTCTCGTCCCCTAATACCCCTACTCTACTTGTACTATATTGATGACATCTTCATCATCTGGACCCATGGAAAAGAAGCCCTTGAGGAATTCCACCATGATTTCAACAATTTCCATCCCACCATCAACCTCAGCCTAGACCAGTCCACACAAGAGATCCACTTCCTGGACACTACGGTGCTAATAAGCGATGGTCACATAAACACCACCCTATACCGGAAACCTACTGACTGCTATTCCTACCTACATGCTTCCAGCTTTCACCCAGACCACACCACACAGTCCATTGTCTACAGCCAAGCTCTACAATACAACTGCATTTGCTCCAACCCCTCAGACAGAGACAAACACCTACAAGATCTCCATCAAGCATTCTTACAACTACAGTACCCACCTACAGAAGTGAAGAAACAGACTGACAGAGCCAGAAGAGTACCCAGAAGTCACCTACTACAGGACAGGCCTAACAAAGAAAATAACAGAACGCCACTAGCTGTCACCTTCAGCCCCCAACTAAAACCTCTCCAACGCATTATCAAGGATCTACAACCTATCCTGAAGGACGACCCATCACTCTCACAAATCTAGGGAGACAGGCCAGGCCTTGCCTACAGACAGCCCCGCAACCTGAAGCAAATACTCACCAGCAACTACATACCACACAACAGAACCACTAACCCAGGAACCTATCCTTCCAACAAAGCCCGTTGCCAACTGTGTCCACATATCTATTCAGGGGACACCATCATAGGGCCTAATCACATCAGCCACACCATCAGAGGCTCGTTCACCTGCACATCTACCAATGTGATATATGCCATCATGTGCCAGCAATGCCCCTCTGCCATGTACATTGGTCAAACTGGACAGTCTCTACGTAAAAGAATAAATGGACACAAATCAGATGTCAAGAATTATAACATTCATAAACCAGTTGGAGAACACTTCAATCTCTCTGGTCATGTGATTACAGACATGAAAGTTGCGATATTACAACAGAAAAACTTCAAACCCAGACTCCAGCAAGAAACTGCTGAATTGGAATTCATTTGCAAATTGGATACAATTAACTTAGGCTTGAATAGAGACTGGGAGTGGCTAAGTCATTATGCAAGGTAACCTATTTCCCCTTGTTTTTTCCTACCAACCCCCCCCCCCTTCCTCAGACGTTCTTGTTAAACCCTGGATTTATGCTGGAAATGGCCTACCTTGATTATCACACACATTGTAAGGAGAGTGATCACTTTAGATAAGCTATTACCAGAAGGAGAGTGGGGTGGGGGGAGAGAAAACCTTTTGAAGTGATAAACACCCATTTTTTCATGGTCTGTGTGTATAAAACATCCTCACTGCATTTCCACTTTATGCATCCGTTGAAGTGAGCTGTAGCTCACGAAAGCTTATGCTCAAATAAATTGGTTAGTCTCTAAGGTGCCACAAGTACTCCTTTTCTTTTTGTGAATACAGACTAACACGGCTGCTACTCTGAAACCAGTTCTTTTCTCATGTCTTTCTCAGGTCCAAGACTAGATGTGACAAACAATTTACTTCCAATCAATAACTTACTTGATGCTCTGAAGGTAAAATTTTAATCTTTTTCTCTGTGTGATACTGGGCTTGGTTGTATTCACAATGCCAGCTCTCAGGAAATACATAGCCCACCCTCAGTTTTAAGAGAGAAAGTCCTCACTGTATGAAGTTTATATTAGTAAGATCATTTATTTTTTGTATCACTGTAGCACCTAGGAGACCAATCACAGACCAGCACCCCATTGTGCTAGGTGCTGTACAGACAGAACAAAAGATGGCCCCTGCCCCCAAAGAGCTAACAATCTAAGTAGAATGCAAGAGATAACAGATGGATACAAACAGACAAGGTAGTACAAGGAAACAATAAGACAGTATTGGTCAGCATGATAGGCCACTAGTTCACTGATACCACAGCCTAACTGTTGTCAAGGTTTTTTGTTTCAGAGTAGCAGCCGTGTTAGTCTGTATCTGCAAAAAGAACAGGGGTACTAGTGGCACCTTAGAGACCAACAAATTTATTAGAGCATAAGCTTTCGTGGGCTACAGCCCATTTCATCAGATGCATAGAATGGAACATATAGTAAGAGAGAGAGATATATATACATACAGATAAGTTGGAAGTTACCATAAAAACTGTGAGAGGCTAATTAGTTAAGATGAGTTATTATCAGCAGGAGAAAAAAACTTTTGTAGTGATAATCAAGATGGCCCATTTAGACAGTTGACAAGAAGGTGTGAGGATATTTAACATGGGGAAATAGATTCAATATGTGTAATGATCCAGCCATTCCCAGTCTCTATTCAAACCCAAGTTAATGGTATCTAGTTTGCATATTAATTCAAGCTCAGCAGTTTCTCGTTGGAGTCTCGTTGAAGCTTTTCTGTTGCAAAGTTGCCACCCTAAAATCTTTTACTGTGTGGCATTATGAAAAAGGAGAGTTTTGAGGAGAGTTTTGAAGGTGGATAATGAAGTGGCTTTTCAAGTATTTACAGGAGTACCTCCTGTGTGGGGAGCAGCCTGGGAGAAAGCAAAATGGCGTTTGTTTGAAAATTTAATAAATGGGTGATAGAGGCTGACATCATGGGTGATCAGAGGCAGGAGTTGACATCTTAATAGTGAATGAGAGATGATGGGGGAGATAGGCCGTTAAGGACCTTGAAAGTGAAGACAGCTTATGTTTAAGGTTATGATTTTTTCATGGAGGTCGTGGCAGTCATGGAATCCATTACTTCCAGCGATCTCTGTGACTTCAGCCCACAGTGGCCGGGAGCTGCAGGGTCTTCCTGCTGCCCGTCAGGGATACCCCGCAGTTCCCAGCCATCGTGGGGGACCCCACAGCACTCAACAGGCCCCAGCACCAGCCTAGATGTTGTGGGCAGTGCAGGCACCCTGCTGCTGAGCTCCCCATTTTGTCACGGGTATTTCTGGTAAAAGTCATGGGTCACGGCTTCCATGAATTTTTCTTTATTGCCCATGACCTGTCTGTGACTTTTACTAAAAATATCTGTGACAAAATCTGAGCCTTACTTATGTTTGATATGATAAAGAAAAGGTAGCCAGGGAAAGGATGTAAACAAAGGGATGATATGGTCAAAGTGATGAGCTAGGAATATGATCCTTGCAGTAACATCCTGAGTGGATATGAATGGGACAAGACTGCATTTGTCAACGCCAGAGAAAAGGGTGTTGCAGTAAACAAAGTGTGAGACAGCGTGGATGAAAGTTTTAGCTGTGTGGATGGTGTGACAAAGTTCCTCCTCTACCTTGGTGGTTCTTGCGCTTATTGGCGGATTTGCTCACCTCGGAGATTCATGGCAGCCCTCAGTTTAGCCATTTTTGTGAACCCACAGTCCAGGTCAACTCCTCCTGTGTCTGACCAGGAGTTGGGAGGTTTTGGGGGAACCCGGGCCCGCCCTCTACTCCAGGTTCCAGCCCAGGGCCCTGTGGAATGTAGCTATCTAGAGTGCCTCCTGGAACAGCTGTGCGACAGCTACAACTCCCTGGGCTACTTCCCCATGGCCTCCTCCCAACGACTTTTTTATCCTCACCATAGGACCTTCCTCCTGGTGTCTGATAATGCTTGTATTCCTCAGTCCTCCCACAGTACACGTTCTCACTCTCAGCTCCTAGTGCCTCTTGCTCCCAGCTCCTCACACACACACCACAAACTGAAGTGAGCTGATTAGCCAGCCTTAATTGATTCTAGCAGCTTCTTGATTGGCTGCAGGTGTTCTAATCAGCCTGTCTGTCTTAATTGTTTCCAGAAAGTTCCTGATTGTTCTGGAATCTTCCCTGTTGCCTTACCCAGGGAAAAGGGACCTACTCAACCTGGGGCTAATATATCTGCCTTCTGTCACTCTCCTGTAGCCATCTGGCCCGACCCTGTCACAATGGCTAGGAAGACTATCTTAGAGAGGTTATGCAGAAAGAATTGGCAAGATTTAGACATCACCTGGATGTGAGGACCTAGAGAGTGGTCTGAGTCAACGAGGACATCAGATCATGGGCCTGAGTGACCGGCAGGATGTTGGTGTTATCGTAAATTAAGAATTCTATTTTAATCATGTTGAATTTGAGCTGATAGCTAGACATCCACAAGAGAGACAGGCCTAGATTTTAATTTTGGAGAGAACGAAACAGTTCTTATTCAGAGGAGATCTATGAGTTATCAGCATAGAGATGATAGTTGCATTTGTGTTTGCGGATGAGATTACCCAGAGATGAAGTGTAGAGGGAGAAGAGATGGGGACTCAGGACAGAGCTCTGCAGAACACTCACACAAAGTCAGAGGGGAGATGAGTATGATCCTCCAAAGGACATGATGAATGAGCAATTAGGGAAACAGGAAGAAAACTAGGAGAGGACAGATTAACAGAAATCAAGAGAGGGCAGGATTTCAAGAAGAGCATGGTCAATGGTGTAGACTGTGGCTGACAAGTCAAAGAGGATGAAGGTCCTGGGCTTTGGCTAGGGTTGCCCACCCTCCAGGATTGCCCTGGAGTCACTAGGAATTGAAAATTAATCTTTCATTAACAATTATGTCATATGATGAACCCTCCAAGAATACATCCAACCAAAATTAGCAACCCTAGTTTTGGCAAGGAAGAGGTTATTAGCGACTTTGGCAAGTGCAGTTTCAATGGAGTGGAAGCCAGATTGGAAAGGGTCTAGGATGGAATTCAAGGAGAAAGTTTTACCTGAGGGCAGCATTTCTAGCATCTAGTTCTGAATTCTCTCATGATTTCTGCTTTCCATCTCCCAGCATGCATAAAGATGGAGAAGAATCTCCATCTCCTCTTTTTCCCCAGTTGGAACTGAGGCCCTGCTGCTGTGTGCTGTACAAATAGAGAAAAAGAGACAATCGCTGCCCTGAAGGTAGTTATGTGATAACTGACACCTGTGCTGGAACTCTCCATATAAGTACCCACAATTGAAGGGGTCATGTAAACTGAAGTGTACCCTCGCTCCACATTTAAGAGGGATACATATTGTGGGGGAGGGTGTGGAAAGCTTGCGTAATCCACCAGTCCGTGTTTGTTACTCCTGTGCCCCTATCCAGAGAGGCTGAATGTCTGTTGCCACTTCAGTGATCAGTTGTTTAGCTTAAGCTGTGGCAACACAGCATCTTAACTTTAGGAGGTTCCTTGATTCCATTCCCCAGTATGTAAGCAAAAATTGGCATTGTAGCTGACCTATGGCTAAAGAGAAGATTTCAGTATCTAGGGCTGTCAAAATGACATCTTTAAAAGAAAGTTTAAAATACTACTAATAAAAGCCTAAATAGCTAAACATTTGTGCTCTAACCTGGCTTAATTTGTAAGATCAACTCCTATTTCTCCTCAACCCCATTCTCTCTTAATGCCTTCCATTACTGCATCTTAGTTAACAAAAAAGGACTGCACCCCAGGAATACCATTTCAGCAAGTTAGTCAGTGAAAAGCGGAAGAAACTTTTCTCCCTTTCAACATATGCATGGAGTTTCCACTTACAGTGATAATGACTACACATGCTTATTAAATTGGAATTTAACCTGATGCCCCAATGGGGGCAATTCAGATTAACAATAATTTAAGTGAATAATTCTGCAAGCTCTAGATCAATTAATGATGGATGTTAATTAGCACTAAATGAACCATCTTAACTAAACAGACAAAACCCTACACTATAAAACACCATCAAGAACAAACTTATAATTAGCTTAATTTAAACCCATGGTTGACCAAGCAATTAAAGTCAAGCCTTGAGTTCAAAAGAGACATCATCATTCTTCACATAATTACGAGGGCAAGGAAAATATGCTTCTGGCTGAAGTCTTCCCATGCTAAACCTACATTAGACTGGTCATTCTGTAGAACTCAGGTTCATTTATGCTCCCTCTGAAGTCAATGACAAAACTTCCATTGCAATGCTGCAGGATCATCTCAGCATACCAGAAGGGACCAGAACAAAGCCTCACATCTGGACTCCACTTAATTCTGTCAAAGTTTGGATCCACATCAGAACATTGCTACTTAGGATTCTCTCTCTTCCTCTCTCTCACATACACTCACACTGTCAGCAGCTTTAGGAACTTTCAGTCCTATCACTGACACAGTGATAAAAGTTGATCAGATAAGCCTTACTTACATATTGCTACAGATCTATGAATGAAGTGCCAACTTGATGTGTCTAGATATCTTATTTCAAAGTGAAACACAAGAACACTCTCACTGATCTTAGTTTCCTACAGGCATCCCAAAAATGTTGGCAGACTGGTATGAATAAAGCTTTAACTTCATTTTAATGTAGTTGTACAAAAATCAAATTGTCTCAGCAGAAGTACAATCTGAGACATTTCTGTTGTTGCAGATACAATGTACATATATAGATACACAGATTTTAAGGCCAGAAGGGACCATTATGATCACCTAGTGCGACTTGCTACATATTCAGGCCACAGAATTTCACTAAGAGATTCTGCACCAAGCCTATAACTTCTGGTTGAGATAGAACATATAGTTTTTGGAAATACATCCACTGAGGAACGTAGCCATACGTGAAGCGCTCTCTGCTTTAGCCCGTTCTACAGAGGCGTTTTGTTTTACATGGAACTGGAGATGAAGGCAAAAGCATGTACTAGCTGAAGAGTCCGTGGATACAAGGAAACTCAAAGACTCTCTTCATTAATGGTAAATCTAAAGATACCTCATTAATGTCCCCAGGGCAGGTTTACCATTGTCAAAAGTGCACACAATGTAACCGATGTCAAAGGAGTTGTGCTTGCGTACAGCCATATTCACCACTAGCATTTTTGTTTGTGTCAAAAACATGGAGCTAAATCTTGATGCTAGCCACATCTCTTAGTGCAACTGAATACAAAGTTTTGGAGCTGGAAAAAGTAAAATTCCAACTGGAGCAGAGATAATGGTCCAGATTCTCAACTGATGTAAACGGGCATATATTGAAGCCAATGGAGCTAAACCAATTTACACCAGCTGAGAATCTGGCCCCAAATGTCCCCATTCCAGGCTACAATTAAAAATGAATTACAGATAATATGCAGGTTTCAGAGTAACAGCCGTGTTAGTCTGTATTCGCAAAAAGAAAAGGAGTACTTGTGGCACCTTAGAGACTAACCAATTTATTAGAGCATAAGCTTTCGTGAGCTACAGCTCACTTCATCAGATGCATATCGTGGAAACTGCAGCAGACTTTATATATACACAGAGAATATGAAACAATACCTCCTCCCACCCCACTGTCCTGCTGGTAATAGCTTATCTAAAGTGATCATCAGGTGGGCCATTTCCAGCACAAATCCAGGTTTTCTCACCCTCCACCCCCCCAACACAAATTCACTCTCCTGCTGGTGATAGCCCATCCAAAGTGACAACTCTTTACACAATGTGCATGACAATCAAGTTGGGCTATTTCCTGCACAAATCCAGGTTCTCACATCCCCCCCACCCCCATACACACACAAACTCACTCTCCTGCTGGTAATAGCTCATCCAAACTGACCACTCTTCAAGTTTAAATCCAAGTTAAACCAGAACATCGGGGGGGGGAGGGGTAGGAAAAAACAAGAGGAAACAGGCTACCTTGCATAATGACTTAGCCACTCCCAGTCTCTATTTAAGCCTAAATTAATAGTATCCAATTTGCAAATGAATTCCAATTCAGCAGTTTCTCGCTGGAGTCTGGATTTGAAGTTTTTTTGTTTTAAGATAGCGACCTTCATGTCTGTGATTGCGTGACCAGAGAGATTGAAGTGTTCTCCGACTGGTTTATGAATGTTATAATTCTTGACATCTGATTTGTGTCCATTTATTCTTTTACGTAGAGACTGTCCAGTTTGAACAATGTATATGGCAGAGGGGCATTGCTGGCACATGATGGCATATATCACATTGGTGGATGTGCAGGTGAACGAGCCTCTGATAGTGTGGCTGATGTTATTAGGCCCTGTGATGGTGTCCCCTGAATAGATATGTGGGCACAATTGGCAACGGGCTTTGTTGCAAGGATAAGTTCCTGGGTTAGTGGTTCTGTTGTGTGGTATGTGGTTGTTGGTGAGTATTTGCTTCAGGTTGCGGGGCTGTCTGTAGGCAAGGACTGGCCTGTCTCCCAAGATTTGTGAGAGTGTTGGGTCATCCTTTAGGATAGGTTGTAGATCCTTAATAATGCGTTGGAGGGGTTTTAGTTGGGGGCTGAAGGTGACGGCTAGTGGCGTTCTGTTATTTTCTTTGTTAGGCCTGTCCTGTAGTAGGTAACTTCTGGGAACTCTTCTGGCTCTATCAATCTGTTTCTTTACTTCCGCAGGTGGGTATTGTAGTTGTAAGAAAGCTTGACAGAGATCTTGTAGGTGTTTGTCTCTGTCTGAGGGGTTGGAGCAAATGCGGTTGTATCGCAGAGCTTGGCTGTAGACGATGGATCGTGTGGTGTGGTCAGGGTGAAAGCTGGAGGCATGCAGGTAGGAATAGCGGTCAGTAGGTTTCTGGTATAGGGTGGTGTTTATGTGACCATTGTTTATTAGCACTGTAGTGTCCAGGAAGTGGATCTCTTGTGTGGACTGGACCAGGCTGAGGTTGGTGGTGGGATGGAAATTGTTGAAATCATGGTGGAATTCCTCAAGGGCTTCTTTTCCATGGGTCCAGATGATGAAGATGTCATCAATATAGCGCAAGTAGAGTAGGGGCTTTAGGGGACGAGAGCTGAGGAAGCGTTGTTCTAAATCAGCCATAAAAATGTTGGCATACTGTGGGGCCATGCGGGTACCCATAGCAGTGCCGCTGATCTGAAGGTATACATTGTCCCCAAATGTGAAGTAGTTATGGGTAAGGACAAAGTCACAAAGTTCAGCCACCAGGTTAGCCGTGACATTATCGGGGATAGTGTTCTTGACGGCTTGTAGTCCATCTTTGTGTGGAATGTTGGTGTAGAGGGCTTCTACATCCATAGTGGCCAGGATGGTGTTATCAGGAAGATGCAACCACACAGAGATTGAGAATTTAGAAAAGGAACATAAGTATTGTAAATCGAAAGTTAGTAAATTTCCCTAGACCATTTGCATGTGATTCCTGTACTAATACTCTAAAGGCGCTCTCAAAATATTTAAACAATATTTGAAAGAAGTATTTGAAATATCTGAATATGACTTTCTGCTTTTGTGAAAGCTTTTTTTCTGCCTATTCAGAGATCCATTCAACTGAATGTTTGATAATGCCAGAGGTGCTGGAGGAATTGAAAGAGATGTGTATCTGACTCATGTCAGAGAGTAGAGACCTACAAGCAGATAAAATTTTAAAAACAAAGAAGGAAAATGAGGCCTTGTGACATTTGTGTTTTACACCAATCAGAATTAAATGATACATTAGGGGATACCTGATAATGATACAATGGGCTATTTTGCTCTTCCATAGACATAAATTATTGGCAGTTTTTTTTCGTCCCCTGGACAATCTCAGAGTGATGGCAGATTATCAAAGGTGATTTTTAAGTTTATAAACAGGAGAACTTGGCAACAGAGGGGAAAATTGAGGGTCTTGAACCCCTGAGAATGTTCAGCCAAGTAGAATTTATATATTCTAGGGTGTGAATCAAGGTGGTTTTTTTTCAAAAGGCACAATGAGGAGATTAATAATCAGAGACCACCTTTGGGATTAAAGAAAATTTTGGGTTTTTGAATCAGGGATAAGCTGGTTATTTGATCAATGATGATAACTTAACCCAATAGCTTCATTTTATAACCACTTTGCATAAATAGAATTGACTACCTAATCTGCAAGGCACTTATGCTTATGGAGTTACACTATGATAATGGGGTGGAGAAGCTGACCTATAGTTATTTTCCCACTCATGGCCCCTTTACACCACCAGAGCAATGTCAAGGAGCCAAATGGCAACTAGGCACCTAAATCTCATTAGAAGTCAATGGGAGTTCAGCACCTAATTACTGTTTGTGCTTCTAAAACTCTCCCGCTATATATCTGCTGTATTTGTTGCCTAATTGAGGTCTTATCATATTATCTTCTGCTCTCTGGTAGACTTTATTTACATGTCTAAATTGGGATTTAATGAGTCATGTTAGCACATGGTATCAGTCAGTGTGAGACAACTGGAGCTGTGGAGCTTACCTGGATGTCTCTGTGCTAGTAACTCAGGCACACTGTCCCTCGGAGGCAGGGGGCCAAGGGCAGACTCAGAGTCTGGTAGGCAACCAGGAGCGAGAGACGCTATTTTGAGCAATAAGCCCCGTTGGCTTGAGGGAGACGTAGCAGATGTGCCTGGATGTCCACCAGGGCACCTCGGAGGAGGAGGAGCAGTGTCCAAGAAAGGGGGATTCAGTTCAAATGATTGAGAGGAAAAAGCCCAGGAAAGTAGAGCTAGCCTGACCAATATGGAAGGTCCTCAGTGAGATGCTACCCCTGAGAACACTGACAGGACAGAAGCCATTTGGGAAGGAGTCTGGAGCCAGGTACCGGAAGAGTAGGACTTGCTGTTGGTGAGCTTGTGAGTCTCAGTGCACCTTCAGGGGTCCCCCTGAAAACTGGCCTCTGGGTATTTGCAAGAAATATCCCTAAACTTGTTCCTTTCCCTGCTCATGGGAACTCCCAGTTTAAAGGACTGTGTTGGGAAAACTCCCTACCCAGTCAGGATGAGTTAGCTCTTCAGATCCAGTGGTGCTGGAACAATTTGTATAGTGGGAGTGCTGAGAGCCATTAAACCAAACTGTAAACCCTGTATATAACACAAGCCACTTCAAGCCAGGGGCTGCAGCAGCACCCCCATCACCCCTAGTTCCAGCACCTACATTCAGATCCCTAGATAAGTCGCTTACCATACGGCAAGTACTCCTCTTGCTCCTAGTTTAGGGTTGCCTGCCTGCTGTGACTGTATCTAGGGTAGCCAGACAGCAAATGGGAAAAATCGGGACGGGGGTGGGGGTTAATAGGAGCCTATATAAGAAAAAGACCCAAAAGTCAGGCCTGTCCTATAAAATCGGGTCACCCTAACTGTATCTGACCTCTAGGGTCAGAGATTAAAGTTAGTATTTTTAAGATAGTCATTGTACACATGCATCCCTGCAACGCTTTACTTTGAGGGGTCATCTTGGGAACAGAACCAGTTTGAGTCCTGTACGACGCACATCCCTATCAACTGAGATTGTCAGCCCCTCTGCAGTGACTGAAGGGTCTCAATTCACCTCTAAACTTGAGAATCATTTGCAGAGTTGTGAGTGCACAGTCTTTGAGTTCCCTGAACTGTGTCCTCAAGCCGGGAGAGGGTGGGAAGGAGGAAGAGGTAAGAGTTTGGGAATTTTATTACCTACTCTCTATTAAACCTGTGGAGGCACTTAATAGTCTTTTGGCTCGACTGAACCAAGTCCACCAAACTGTTTATTGCTGCTACAGCAGACAGCATTTTCACAGGTCATCGAAGACCCACACAAATTACACATAAGAATAGGACACTCCATTTTATTCCTGCTATATCAGGTCATGTGACTCAGATTTTTAGGAAAATTCATCAGTATTATCAGTGTGGGAAGGGCACAGGAGACCTTGGGTATATTGGTTTTCCCTCTTATGTCACATTTATTTCCTGTTTAATACAATTATTCTGCTGATCATATTGCGTGTTTTTGTGTTATCCCTTGGAGGTCTCCAACTATCCAGCAAGTAACTCAGGGTTATCCTGTGGTCAGAGTTTTCCTTCCAAGCTGCCTTGGCAATCCTGCCAGGAATGAGTGGGGATTGGAGGCACTACCAAGTAATTGTGTCTGGGAAGAGAATAAGAAAGCTGCCCTCTGCTGAGCTAGAGAAGAGATCCAGATGAACCCAGGTGCATCCATCAAAACCTGTAAGGAGACTGGCATTAAAGGAGGTAACTGGGAGGACAGGGGCGCTACACCTAGTATTAATACATAGATATGTTAAGCATCAGAGAAAACAAAATATATACATGAAAGGACAATTTTTGTCCTGTGTTGCACAAAGTTTTCAAAATGGGGGCCAGGTGTTCACTGAGTATACATCAGAATAGTTCCACTGATGTCAACAGAGCTATGGCAGTTTGCACCAGCTGAAGATCTGCCCCTGGGTGCCTAAAGTTGGGGTCCTACATTTTTAATGAGTTACCTAAATAATTGGTTTGATGTTCCAAAGTGCTAAGCACCAAGCAGCTTCCACAGAAGCCAGCAAGATCAGACTCTTTTTTCAACCAGTATCCTGATAAAAAATAGAATTGTCTCTGGATCAGATCCACAGGTGAGTAAATGTAGGTAGCTCCATTTACATCAACATAGCTATACCTGCCAGTGTACGATCTGGCCCTCTTTTTATTGTTCAAAGATATTATATGTTGCATGAGCATAAGAGTGCAATATATACACACAGGAAGTAGGAAAGATACAAAATATAGTTTGTTGAACTTGAAGTGTAGTCAAAGAAAGTTGAAATGGAAATGTCTTTTCAAAATTGTAGTATATTGATCCAGATGTGGCTGCTTTTGACCATACACTGGTATACAGGGTGCACTGTTTCTCTTTTATTTCAGAGATAGCTAACTATTAGGGTCAGTTTAGCAGCACATTTCTCTCAACTATTGGTTGAGAGTTCCTTCAATGGAAACCATTAGGCTCAAGTATGAAGACACCCCATTCCTCAACATTTTGCAGTGTATGCTTGTCAAGGTTCCTCCCCCACTCTGAACTCTAGGGTACAGATGTGGGGACCTGCATGAAAAACCTCCTAAGCTTATCTTTACCAGCTTAGGTAAAACTTCCCCAAGGTACAAAATATTCCACCCTTTGTCCTTGGATTGGCCGCTACCACCACCAAACTAATACTGGTTACTGGGGAAGAGCTGTTTGGACGCGTCTTTCCCCCCAAAATACTTCCCACAACCTTGCACCCCACTTCCTGGACAAGGTTTGGTAAAAAGCCTCACCAATTTGCCTAGGTGACTACAGACCCAAACCCTTGGATCTGAGAACAATGAAAAAGCATTCAGTTTTCTTACAAGAAGACTTTTAAGAAAAATAGTAGTAAATAGAAATAAAGAAATTCCCCCTGTAAAATCAGGATGGTAGATACCTTACAGGGTAATTAGATTCAAAAAACATAGAGAACCCCTCTAGGCAAAACCTTAAGTTACAAAAAAAGATACACAGACAGAAATAGTTATTCTATTCAGCACAATTCTTTTCTCAGCCATTTAAAGAAATCATAATCTAACACATACCTAGCTAGATTACTTACTAAAAGTTCTAAGACTCCATTCCTGGTCTATCCCCGGCAGAAACCAGCATAAGACAGACACACAGACCCTTTGTTTCTCTCCCTCCTCCCAGCTTTTGAAAGTATCTTGTCTCCTCATTGGTCATTTTGGTCAGGTGCCAGCGAGGTTACCTTTAGCTTCTTAACCCTTTACAGGTGAGAGGAGCTTTCCCCCGGCCAGGAGGGATTTCAAAGGGGTTTACCCTTCCCTTTATATTTATGACACACCCCCCAAATCTCAGCTAGGGTGAAATACTGGCCGGGATTTCTTCCTGGAGCTCTAGGAAAAACAGAGTTAATAAGACACATGCATCTCTAAATATACTACCAAGTACATAAAGACTAACAATATTTTCCACATCTCAAGGACAATTTTAACCAGTTGATTCTGGGAAACTTTCACGGGAGAATGCATCAGCCACTTTGTTAGAAGCTCCTGAGATGTGTTGGATGTCGAAATCAAAATCTTGGAGAGCTAAACTCCACCGAAGAAGTTTTGTTAGTTTCCTTGACGGTGTGAAGCCACTTCAGTGAAGCATGGTCGGTTTGCAGGTGGAAACGCCGTCCCCAAACATATGGGCGTAGCTTTTCCAGAGCGTAGACAATGGCGTAACATTCTTTTTCTGTGACTGACCAGTTGCTTTCCCTCTCAGACAGTTTTTTGCTGAGAAACATTACAGGGTGGAATTTTTGATCAGGTCCTTTCTGCATTAAAACTGCTCCCACACCACGCTCGGACGCATCTGTGGTTACTAGGAACAGTTTGTCAAAGTCTGGGGCCCTTAGTACAGGGTCAGACATGAGTGTCGCTTTAAGCTTGTTAAAGGCCTTCTGACACTTTTCGGTCCACTGAACAGCATTTGGCTGTTTCTTTTTGGTTAGGTCTGTCAGTGGGGCGGCGATTTGGCTGTAGTGCGGTACAAATCGTCTGTAATAACCGGCCAAGCCTAAGAAGGATTGAACCTGTTTCTTTGACTTTGGGACAGGCCACTTTTGGATAGCATCCACTTTGGCCTGTAGGGGGCTGATAGTTCCTTGACCCACCTGGTGTCCAAGGTAAGTCACTCTGTTTAGGCCTATTTGACACTTCTTAGCCTTAACAGTTAGTCCTGCCTCCCTTATGCGCTCAAGGACTTTTCGTAGATGTTCCAGGTGGTCTGCCCAGGAATCCGAAAATATGGCCACATCGTCAAGGTAGGCGACTGCATATTCTCCTAATCCCACTAGGAGACCATCTACAAGTCTTTGGAAATTGGCGGGTGCATTTCGCAGCCCGAAAGGGAGTACATTAAATTCATACAGCCCGAGATGTGTGGTGAAGGCTGACCTTTCCTTGGCAGATCCAGTTTCTCTAATAGTTCATCTGTGCATGGCATTGGATAGTTGTCTAGACGAGTTACAGCATTTAGCTTACGGTAGTCCACGCAAAAACATATTTCCCCATCTGGTTTGGGAACTAGAACCACTGGAGATACCCATGCACTTTCAGAGGGGCGGATTACACCCATCTGTAACATATCCTGGATCTCCCGTTCTATAGCAGTTTTAGCTTGAGGAGACACCCGGTAAGGTTGGACCCTAATTGGGTGAGCATTACCTGAGTCAATGGAGTGGTATGCCCGTTCAGTCAGTCCTGGGGTGGCTGAGAACGTTGGTGCATAGCTAGTGCACAGCTCCTGGATCTGCTGTCGCTGCATACGCCCAAGGGTCATGGAGAGGTTCACCTCTTCCACACCACCACCACATTTCCCTTCGTAGTAGACACCTTCGGGCCACTCAGCGTCGTCTCCTCCCTGGGCTGTAAACTGACAAACCTTTAATTCTCTGAAATAAAAGGGCTTTAGAGAATTAATATGGTACACCTTAGGCTTTCGGTTGGAGGTGGGGAATGCTATGAGACAATTAACAGCTCCCAGGTGCTCCTGGACCATGAATGGCCCTTCCCACAATGCTTCCATTTTATGGGCCTGGAGCGCCTTTAAGACCATGACCTGGTCCCCTACTTTGAAGGAACGCTCTCTGGCATGTTTATCATACCCGGCTTTTTGCTCTTTTTGAGCATCCTGTAAGTTTTCTCTAGCAAGGGCTAAAGAGGTTCGGAGGGTGTTTTGTAGGTTGGTTACAAAGTCCAGAATGTTAGTTCCTGGAGAAGGTGCACCAACTGCAATGGCCCCTTAACCTCACGGCCATATACAAGTTCAAATGGGGAAAACCCTAAACTGGGGTGTGGTACAGCTCTGTAGGCAAAGAGCAACTGCTGCAACACTAGGTCCCAATCATTGGAGTGCTCATTTACGAATTTACGTATCATGGCCCCCAAAGTTCCATTAAACTTCTCCACCATGCCATTTGTTTGATGGTGGTAAGGAGTGGCAACCAAGTGATTTACCCCATGAGCTTCCCAAAGGTTTTCCATAGTTCCTGCCAGGAAATTAGTCCCTGCATCTGTGAGGATGTTGGAGGGCCAACCTACCCTGGCAAAAATGTCTGCTAGTGCCTGGCACACACTTTTAGCCCTTGTGTTGCTTAGAGCTACTGCTTCCGGCCATCGGGTGGCAAAATCCATGAAAGTCAGTATGTACTGCTTTCCTCTGGCTGTCTTTTTCAGAAAAGGACCCAGAATATCCACAGCTACTCGCTGAAATGGAACTTCAATGATGGGGAGTGGCTGGAGAGGGGCTTTGACCTGGTCTTGGGGTTTTCCCACTCTTTGACACACCTCACAAGACTGGACATAGGTAGAAACATCCTTGCCCATTCCCTCCCAGTGGAATGATCCCCCCAAACAGTCTTTGGTCCTGTTCACCCCAGCATGGCCACTAGGGTGATCATGGGCTAAGCTCAAGAGCTTGGCCCAGTATTTAGTTGGAACTACCAACTGTCTCTGAGGATGCCAGTCTTCCTGGTGTCCCCCAGAAAGAGTTTCCTTGTATAAAAGTCCTCTTTCTACAACAAACCTGGATCAATTAGAAGAGCTGAGAGGCGGTGGGTTGCTCCGTGCAGCCGTCCAAGCTCTCTGGAGGCTTTCATTTGCTTCCTGTTTGGTCTGGAACTGTTCCCTTGATGCTGGAGACATCAGTTCCTCATTGGATTGTGGACCTAGGCTTGGTCCCTCTGGAAGCGATATAGGGGATGGAGCAGTTTCTGTTGACTGTGATTTGCTCTCCGCTGGTGCACTATGTTGGGATTCAGGCTCCGGCTGAGCCTCTTGTGTCGGGTTATCGGCTGCTGCCAGTTCAGGGTCGGTGGGGCCCTCTGTCAGCACTGAATCCAGTACTTGCAACCTCAACACCAATGGGTCTGGTGTTGTTTGTTCGGCTGGTTCCGGTTCTGGGACTGGTTCCGTCTGGGTCTCTGGGACTGGATCCACTACTGCTGTTGCAGACATTGGCCTGGGGTCCGGGTCCTGATAGAAGTTTCCGGAACAGAGCTAGGCCTCACGGCTTGTTTAGCCTGGCTGCGGGTGACCGTTCCCACCCTCTTGGCCTGCTTCACATGATTGGCCAAGTCTTCCCCCAACAGCATGGGGATGGGATAATCATCATAGACTGCAAAAGTCCACATTCCTGACCAGCCCTTGTACTAGACAGGCAACTTGGCTGTAGGCAAATTGAAAGAGTTGGACTTGAAGGGTTGAATCGTCACTTGGATCTCTGGGTTGATTAAATTGGGGTCCACTAAGGAAGCATGGATAGCTGACACTTGTGCTCCGGTGTCCCTCCACGCGGTGACCTTCTTCCCGCCCACACTCACAGTTTCCCTCCGCTCCAAGGGTATCTGGGAGGTATCTGGGCCTGTGGACCTCTGGTGTGATTCCGGTGCAAGGAACTGTAATCTGTTGGGGTTCTTGGGGCAGTTGGCCTTTACATGCCCCAGCTCGTTACATTTAAAACATCGTCCAGCTGATGGGTCACTGGGGCGAGGAGGGTTGCTGGAGAACGGGGTGGTGGGACGATAAGGGGTCTGGAGGGTTCTTTGGGAGGTAGGTGGGGCTTTGGGCAGCCCCCGATAATAGGGTGCGGTCTGGGGTTGTCCCTTCTGGTCTCCGCTCCAACTGCAACCAGTTTTCTTCTTCTCTGCCACCTCCACCCATCTGGCTCCAATCTCTCCTGCCTCGATTACAGTTTTGGGCTTCCCATCTAGGATGTATCTTTCTATTTCCTCAGGAACACCCTCTAAGAATTGCTCCATTTGCATTAGGAAGGGCAAATTTACTGGAGATTCAACACTTGCTCCTGATATCCAGGCATCCCAATGTTTCACAATGTGGTAGGCATGTCGGGTAAATGATACGTCTGGTTTCCACCTTAGGGCTCTGAACCTCCGACGAGAATGCTCGGGTGTTATCCCCATTCTGACTCTCGCCTTGGATTTAAATAGTTCATACTCGTTCATGTGTTCTCTAGGCATTTCAGCCGCCACCTCAGCTAAGGGTCCACTGAGCTGTGGCCTCAGCTCTACCATGTATTGGTCGGTAGAGATGCTGTACCCAAGGCAGGCCCTTTCGAAGTTTTCTAAGAAGGCCTCAGTATCATCACCTGCCTTGTAGGTGGGGAACTTTCTGGGATGGGAAGTGGTACCGGGAGAAGGATTGCTAGGGTTTGTTGGTATATTCTGCTGAGCCTTTATCTTCTCCACCTCCTCCACATGCTTCCTCTCTTTTTCCTTCTCCTCCTCCACATGCTTCCTTGCCTCCATTTCCCTCTTGTGGGCAGCCTCCTGTACCTCCTTCTCCAGCCGCATGAGTTCTATCTGTCTTTCATGTTCCCTTTGTTTTTCCTCAGCCTGAAATTTGGCTAATTCCAGCTGTAGTCGAGCCGCGGATTTTATCATTCTAACCTCTCTGTTTTTAACTAACTTTACACCCGAGGTTTAGAAATAAACAAACAAAACTTGGCTGTAAAATTTTGCTGTGCTGGAATAGAATACCTATTCTCTGATAGTGATTGTCAGCCTACAGAAAAAGACAATTCCCTTGTCTCTGCTCTGGGCCCAAATCAAAGCAAAAACCTCCAACTACTTGGAAACCTGCTTACCCAGCCCAAAGAAAAAGCAAATGGGTAGAACACACGCACACCCCTATTTACTTTTAGGAAGAAAAAACTCTGGGTTGGAAGACTGTGAAAAAGCCTCACCAATTTGCCTAGGTGACTACAGACCCAAACCCTTGGATCTGAGAACAATGAAAAAGCATTCAGTTTTCTTACAAGACGACTTTTAAGAAAAATAGTAGTAAATAGAAATAAAGAAATTCCCCCTGTAAAATCAGGATGGAAGGTACCTTACAGGGTAATTAGATTCAAAAAACATAGAGAACCCCTCTAGGCAAAACCTTAAGTTACAAAAAAGATACACAGACAGAAATAGTTATTCTATTCAGCACAATTCTTTTCTCAGCCATTTAAAGAAATCATAATCTAACACATACCTAGCTAGATTACTTACTAAAAGTTCTAAGACTCCATTCCTGGTCTATCCCCGGCAGAAACCAGCATAAGACAGACACACAGACCCTTTGTTTCTCTCCCTCCTCCCAGCTTTTGAAAGTATCTTGTCTCCTCATTGGTCATTTTGGTCAGGTGCCAGCGAGGTTACCTTTAGCTTCTTAACCCTTTACAGGTGAGAGGAGCTTTCCCCTGGCCAGGAGGGATTTCAAAGGGGTTTACCCTTCCCTTTATATTTATGACAATGCTCATTAAGGAGCAGATTTTGCTCTCAGTGCACATGGGGTGGGTGAGTGGGGTATCCATCTACTTTCATGGGAGACAGCCATGCTCATCTGGTGGCAGAAGCCAATAGGCTCCAAACCCACACCCTTCACTGATGTGAGTAGGAATTGTCTGGTCAGGATCCCAGTTTGCAAAGCTAAAAAAAGCTCTAAATAGGAAACAAGTATTAAGTAGCCACACATCAAAAATTAGTAGTTTTGAAGTTAATGATACTGTAAATCTCTCCTTTTTTTTCCGCACCCCTTAAAGGTCATACGCACTAATCCTGAAAACACATTACTATTATCTTATTACTAATAATATTTTATTTATATTTTTGCAGCTACGAGAGCTAGAATCTTACTTTTTGTTTTAATGAAAGTTCAGCGTCTCATGTAGTCACTTGGCTCCAGCAGCTGGGGCTTTAATAAAAGCAGTAAATATCAGGAAAATCATGATAAAAGCAGCGAGAGCTGGCAACACTGCACATTTAAACATATGTGCTTGCAGGATCAGATCCCGTGTTTCTGCAGCTTGTCTGCCTTGAAATAATGTGTAAATATCTTCAATGCATTTATATTATTAAAAACCAAAAAGAATACTACTAAACAGGAGAGGAGAGTATTTTGGCCAAGTTGTTTCTAATCTATTTTACTTGATTCTGCTATTGAAATAAAGCCACTGACACAGCTGCAGGCATGTCTGACAACGCTCACGACAAGCCCACAAATGCACACACACAGCTGCTTGCAGTCAGCTGCACACATTCTATTCCAGGGAGGTATGAAATGGAGCTGCACACAGCCACCTGTGGCAATAAGTTCTAATAATTAAGAGTGATTGTGATTTTTATGTTCAAGCTGAGATTCTTAACTATTTATTTTCTCTGGTAAAAACTGCGGAGGTAGCATCAATTTAATATCTGACACGCTAATCCTCTAACAGCAGACTATGGCCCTGATCTCAAAGGTATTTAGGCACCTAACTCCCATTGATTTCAGGATCTAGGCCTATATATTTTCTTTCCAGACTGACAGACTTGACAATCTACCAGGAGTAGTTGTAGGAAAGGAAGGGGGACTGGATTAGGGGACTGGAACACATGAGTTATGAGGAGAGGCTGAGGGAGCTGGGATTGTTTAGCCTGCAGAAGAGAAGAATGAGGGGGGATTTGATAGCTGCTTTCAACTACCTGAAAGGGGGTTCCAAAGAGGATGGCTCTAGACTGTTCTCAATGGTAGCAGATGACAGAACGAGGAGTAATGGTCTCAAGTTGCAGTGGGGAAGGTTTAGATTGGATATTAGGAAAAACTTTTTCACTAAGAGGGTGGTGAAACACTGGAATGCGTTA
Source organism: Lepidochelys kempii (assembly GCF_965140285.1). Lineage (NCBI taxonomy): Eukaryota > Metazoa > Chordata > Testudines > Cheloniidae > Lepidochelys > Lepidochelys kempii. The sequence continues at coordinate 22,674,170 of NC_136380.1, forward strand.
CCTAGGGAGGTGGTAGAATCTCCTTCCTTAGAGGTTTTTAAGGTCAGGCTTGACAAAGCCCTGGCTGGGATGATTTAACTGGGAATTGGTCCTGCTTTGAGCAGGGGGTTGGACTAGATGACCTTCTGGGGTCCCTTCCAACCCTGATATTCTATGATTCTAAGGACAGTCCAGTGGTTATGGCAGAAGCCTGGGGGCTCAGGCAATGACAGTTCAAGTTCCTGTTCTGTCACAGATTTCTTCTGTGACCTTGGGTGAGTCACTTAGTCTCCTTGTGCCTCAGGTCCCTGCCTGTAAAAGGGGGATAACAGTACTTTCCTATCTCATAGGAGTTTTATGAGGACATATGTATTAAAATTGGGTCCATATAAATACTCATGGTAGACAATGGAGCCCAAATCCTGCATATTGTTAGTCTTATGAGTCCTTACTTGTTCCCATATTTGACTAAATAAGTACTCACTGAGGATTGGGCCCAATTTCCCCACTATTTGTAACTACTATTATGCTATAACTTGTTCTTAATAAGTTCCCATTTATAGAAATTCAGGGATTACTGCAAAAATACAAGTTTGGGAGAGATGCGTGTGTCAGTCAAACTGATTTTCCTAGTGACCTGAAGAGCAGCTCTTTGTAAGCTTGAAAGCTTGTCTCTCTCACCAGCAGAAGTTGGTCCAATAAAAGATATTACCTCATCCACCTTCTTTCTCTAATTCCCTAGTGACTGGTATTCATGCCACTGCTCACTGAATAACTGTTTAAGGTTGACACACACTTAACACTGATTAGCATTATCGGGAGTGAGAGCCACATAGATGTTAGAGCTGGAAAACAACTACTAGGTCAGACTTCTAAGTCCATCCTCTTGTACACAAGCACTTAGTGGTGACTAGGCACTTGGAGCAAGATTCTCAGCTAGTGTGAATTGGGCTATAGTTCCATTGACTTTGCTGATTCACTTGCTGAGGATCTTTCCCCTGTTTTGCATGATCATTTCCAAAATTTTCCTATTTATTCTGAAATAAGGAAAAGTAAACATATGTCAGAAAATCTTGTTAGCAGTTATTCCTCTAGGATGAAACTTTTTTTTAAATGCCAGCACAAAAATAAAACACATTGTTAATCCTTTCCCCTGGAAACACATCAGTACTTCAGAGTGTAAATCCCTTGCTACACAAGTGGTTGTGAGTCATATCAAAACTTATACCTGGCTTATGTAAAAATGATCTATCAGATTTAAGCATGTTATAGTCAGTCAAATTTCATACTGTGTATGAACAAATAAAACACTTACATCAACGGGTGCATGCACACACACACACTCCAACACTCACTAGTGACTTCTACACAAAATAAAGGTTTAAGACCCCCTAACTTCTCCATTTTCCTTAACTTAATTTGGTCATGTCCTTGCAGATCAACATTTCATTTGTAATTGCAGAAAGAAGATATAAGAACGTAAACTGTGCCATGGTTTTTGAATACCACAACTGATTGAAATCACATTGTTAAATAAATGTTTTAAAGAGCTAGTTTTGTCCCCTTTTTCTTTTCCATATTCAACACAAAGAGAAAGTAAATTAAGCCACTTACAGTGAACCAAAACTTCCCTCGTTTCCATGGAAATGTTTAGAAGACTGAGCTGAAGTTAACCAGACTGCTAAATACAAATGCCTTTGTTCCCAGCTACTCTAATCCCTGAGGCTGCCTCTTGTGCACAACATCACACCCAGTAACCTTTTATATTGCAGAACACTCCTTCATGGCAGCTGACTTCTAATTCAGTTTGTGGACTCAACCAGATCCTGTTGAGAACATGTAACATTGATTCAAAGATGCAAAGCAAAAACCCCAACAAAATATATATATGCAGTGTCAAAAATGCACTTCTTTTATATTCTACAATTAAAAGGATTGCTAGAGATCTTTTTAATTAAAAGTTCTATATGCATTGCCTGATGCTGATCTAACCAGTCCACTTTTACACTAGTGTAACTCCTTTCACTTCAGTGGAACTACTTCTGGTTTACTCCCGGAGTAAACGAGATCAAAACCAGGCCCATAGTATGTATGTATATTTGTTGAGGGAATAGGATGGTTAATACTTAAACTATTAATATTACAGATTCCTACAGAAATATTCCCTGTAATAAATCAGCAGCTCACAAGAACATTCTCCGTGGGTCTTGAATGTATACCCTGGGAGGATAATAATTGATGTCGCTAAAGAGAAAGGTTAAAAGCAACCAACTCAATTAGGTCATGTATGCCAACATGAAATTACAAACATTATTCCCAGTTTCTCCAATAGCTCAAGGCAGACAGCTGGCAGCACACAGAGACAAATCCTGCTTGGCGTACTCACACAAGTGGTCCTAGTCCATTGAATATACCTATCTAGTATGCTGTCTACAAAGTACCTGCAAAGTTGGCTTCTGCTGCAACAAGGAAAGTCACTGAAAAACAAAATTTCACAATCCTACCCAATACCTGACTCTCCACAACGTTTGCTTGACATTATTCAGATTTACTGGCTGTTAATGTGACACATTCCTCTCCAGTGCAGCTCCTTAAAAGTGAATTGAATTACACCTGGGATTAATTTGATCCAGTGGACTCCGTGAGTCAAGACCACTAAGGGGGAAGAGGGGATTTTTAAAAGTGCCCAAGTGCTTCAAGAGCACAAGTCTCATTGACTTTCAGTTTCTATGGGACTTGTGCTCTAAATTCTCATAGGTGTTTTTGAAAATGCCACGCTTAGTTTTCAGATGTGCAAACTATAAGGCTAATAAACATTTTCTCTGTTTCTGTACAATTTTCCAATACATCATTATCATCACTTTTCACATTTGTAGCACAGACTGTTTCCTACACAACCTCCATTTCAGAAGGGCAGAGTAAGAGGATAGGAAGAAAAGTCTGAACATCTGATTGTTTGATTCCTCAGGGAAATATTTCCACTGGGCTTCTGAATATATAGTAACATAACCCTTTTGTGTGAAAAGACTGGAAAACACGAGGAATACCTAGAAGGTTCAGTGGCAGCAAGGGTGGTGATCATTTTAGCAAGCACCTTTGTTTTAAGCTCAGTCAAAACTAGCATCCAAGGATTTATTTCACTGAACAATTCAATGGGGGAAGGGAGGAGGTAGTTGGTAAGGAATCCCAAACATGCTGAGGCTGACTAGACTCATCAGCATGCTGCAGTAGAATATACTGCTCCCCAAGACAAATAAGATCCGCTGAACAATGGAGGATTGGAAAACAGATGGTACCACCCAGAAAAGCAAGAGAATACATTTTCCTGTGTACAAGCCCTGCAGGTGGATAAGTATCTCAGGCTCTTAGTCTGGAGGGATTCATGTCCAGTCTGAACCTATTTGATCAGAATTATTTGTCAGATGTTTTCAGGAAGAAAGAACAGTGTAACTGTAAGTGATCCACCCCAGTGATGACAACACTCTAGCTGTGTCACATGCAGTGCAGCAACTGTACAGTCATCAAAGCATGTGTTGGGGGGAGTAGGGGGGATACTAAACTATTTTTACTGTGAGCTGAGAAAGAGGACAGCCCAGCAGTGATAACAGGTGCACAATGAACAGCTGGGGAGGAGATGAGATGCTTAAGTAGTCTGATCTCATCAGATTATCAGTGTCTCAAGCCTTTTGCTAGAAATAAAAAATAAAAAAATAAAATAATTTCTTAATAAAAGTCCCCAGAACTCCAGAAACAGAAAATATGGTGTAATGTCCATTTAATAACTACTCTTTCTAGCATGTCAACATTTTAGCTACTGTATTTTGTATACAGAGTAAAAGAGCGGTTTATTTAGAATCCTGGTCAGAAAAGTTCTAATTAACAAGCTAGGGAAGAGGGACTTGACTGAAAAAGGGCCCACATGATTCGTTATCAGTGGCTCACTTGTTAAAGTCAGGCACCATGCAGGATCTGAAATGAATCCAAAACCTTTAATAACACTGAATGTCATCTTAGCTGCACCTCTGACTGACTGATGTCTACAACATCACACATTTAATGCAATTCTGCAAAGTTTTTACTCCTTCTATTTACGTTGTGATTAAAAGTTGTCCTTCATTTTGAAAAATTACTCATGAAATTGGAGTTCAGTGAGCAGGTGGGAGAACAAAGCAAAAATGCATCATGAAGAGACACTGCAGAGAGTCAGATCATCCCCTACACAGGGAAACCTATGGAAAGGGAAGGGAAATCTGTGACCCCCCAGCCAGGATTCAATATGTCTTTTGGAGGTGTGGCTTGCACTCCCTAAACATGCAGAGCTCCTGAGATCTGTGGGACATTCACATGGAGAGCCTCCTCTGTCCCCCTCCATCCCCTATCGCCACTCAATTTCCTTGTCCTTCATGCCTCCTATAGGGTTTCTTGGCTGGTTGTTCCCCAGAAGACATGAGTTTTCATCTCACCCAAATAGGAGGACAGAAAAAGTGATAACACTCAGGTATTTCCACTAGGTTTTTGAAGGACTAGTCCTGCCTGAAGGCCATAAATTACCTATAGCAGATTTCCAAAGAGAAACTGTGTTACAAAACATGGGTAAGAGTTCCCTTTTGGTCACAGCACCTCCACTGACAGAAAGGGTAGGCTAAGGACAATGTCCTGGACCAGTTCAACTCTAGTGGAACTGAGGAGAAATCTAATACTGTTATAATAGAAAGAGAGAGCCTGACACATGAGGCCTGGTACAAGGGGCCTTGTATAAGGCCTAAGGCCCAAACTAAAGTCAGGCCCTGCTGATATAAAACAAAAATCAGCAAGAGTCAGGCCATGAGCAAAAGTCAAGCCCTGTTACAAAGCAGATGCCTGTTTACAGGCTCACTATCTGATACATGAACTTGGTAAGAACAAGGCTGGCATTGCAAAAACAAAAGCACTCCTAGGAACTATGTAGTCATGTAAACACAGTCCGGAAGGATCGTGCCAGAACACCCTGATACAAGGCTATGGTGTAAACACCCCCCCCCCCCCGAAGATGATACAGGGACACACTGACCCCTCCTAAAGATAAGGTCAGGCTGACAGGGTGATGGATAGAGATGTTTTGATCGAACCAACATGTACAAGGGTGGTAACTAACCACGGTAGAGGGGTAATATATAACTTGTTTGTATAGTGTATAACAGAGGGGTCGCAGAGGGGGTATCTTTGTCTGGCCAACAGGGGATCGGAGAAGCCTGCCATTCACTGAGCTGGTCCATTATAATGAGCATACATGTGGTTAGTGTTCCTGTCTACACTACACTATAGGATACTAGAACAGTGCTTTGTTAACGATAACTCTGGCTGAGTATCTTCACTACTAAACCAAGTCTGTGGTTTTCTTGGGCAGTTTGATCAGAGCCTGCTGTAGGGGCTATCTGGCCAGAGCCAGTGCAGCACGCAGAGAGAACACGCACGCAGCCAACAACTGACAAGAACTGTAAGAACATTAAAGACAAGTCCTGAGTAGCATCACCTATACCAGAGCCTCCAATGGAGAAAAGTCTTCAAGCTACAGAAGAGCCTCCCTTTCTCCCAGTAGATTCAATGAGTAGAGTTGCTGTCTAATGTGATGCAGGACACCCAAGATCTCATCAAAGGTTAATAATAGTGTGTGACACTATGGCAAAGGCTATTAGACTGCAAATACAACCTGGAGAAAGCACTGATTATGCCATGATTCTCAGGGTGCAGAATTCCACCCTAAGATCATCTATGTTAAAAATTAACGCTCAGCGCTTGACAGTGATTTGAGACAGCTACCTTGGCATCCAGGCCCTCCAGCCAAAGTAGGCCCAAGCTCAGAAGTGAGTCAGATATACTTCAGCTTGCGGCTAATAGGCAGCTGGCCAGCTGCCTCCTAGAGTGGCCCTCTGGTGGACAGGCAGCCTCACTTGGGAGAAAGAACAAGGATTCAGGAATTGAAAAGGGACAGGAGTCCAACAGGGGATGAGTCTTTCTGGGTTTTGTCAGAGTTCAATGGGAGAAGGAATTGATAAGTTTACTAAGGGAGGAACACTCGGATTCTGGCATCCAGCCCAGTAATTCATAGATTCATAAGGTATGTCTACACTGCACACTCCTTTTGGCAGCATATAGAGTACATCCCCCCGCCCCCGTATAAATAGCAGTGTAGCTGTTGAGGCATTGCTTAGATGAGTAGAGTACAGACCCTACATGCAGGGCTGGATTTAGGGGCAGGCAACCACCTGGGGTGCTGGACTTAGGGGGCACCAGGCTCGGGGTTCTGTTTTTTTGTTAGCAAGAAAAGGGAAAATAGAATGTAGGCCACAAATGGATACATGAGATCCTGCTCTATGGCCGGTGATGCTAAACTCTGCCAATACTGATCGCACAATTTTGAACAGGCTGGGTGAAACTGAGGTTATGACATTTCCAGTAAATGAACAGAAGTGACACTTCTCAAAGTCACACTGTGAAAGAGTGCTCAAGAATAGTGAGAAACTGCAAAGGATATACGTCCCGTTTTCAGCATCAACTATCAGGTGGAAGATCCTAATGGACAATGTTACAAATATGACCATGAAGCTGCTAAGTGACACTCACTGGGAGAGTCACATTGACAGCATAAGGCCAGTGAGGTACAGAGTGACTGAGGTTTACAACACCCTGATGCAACTGGTGCAGTCTAGTAAAGCCGAGGCTGAAATCCCACACGAGGTGCAAAGCCTGGCAAACCAGATCACTAACTTCACATTTCTGGTCTCAGTTGTGGGTTGGCACAATATCCTGTTCCAACTAAGTGTTGTAAGCAAGGTATTACAAACTCAGTAGATGGACATTACAACCGCTACTACTTTGATGAGAAGCTGCCTTGATTTCGTTGCGGCCTACAGAGACAACAGATTTGAAGATGCTATCACTGCTGCCAAAGAAATGGTGGAAAACTTAGGAATTGAGCCTGTCTTCAAGGAAACTTGTATTCATCAGAAGAAGAGACAGTTTGGTTATGAGGGCAAAGATGAGCTGATGAGAAGCTCAGAAGAATATTCAAGAGGGAGTTTTTTTGCTCACTCGTTGACACTACTTCAATGTCCATCAAAGAAAGGTTTGGAAAGACCTGAGGGTTTTTGTATGACCTTAGTAAGCTGCTGGCAGACAGGAATACACTCTTGAACAATTGTACAGACCTTTCACCGGACGCTGATACATGGGAAATGTTCAGACATTGATTATTAAGACCTTTATGTCGAATTGGATAACATTTGTCCTATTTTGCAACATGGGATTCACTCTCCACTCTAAGTTCTCCAATTCATTCATGATGCAGAGCTGAAGGACATTTTTCCTAATGTGTGGATAGCTTTGAGGAGTCTGCTCACACTGCTGGTCACAGTCACGAGGGTCACAGTCACGAGAGGTGAGCACAACTTTTTGAAGCTAAGGCTCATTAAAACATATCTTTGATCAATGATGGCTGACAAGATACTGACATCACTTGCTATTTTATTGCTTGAAAATCCCACGAGCCAGTCTTTGGATCTCTCTGATGCTGTGCTTCAGCTCACGAGGACAAAGGTCAGAAAAGTGACCTTTTGAACCAAAGGACTAGGGCAGGGCTGGCCAACCTGTGGCTCCGGAGCCACATGCGGCTCTTCAGAAGTTAATATGTATAGGCACTGACTCCGGGGCTGGAGCTATAGGCGCCAACTTTCCAATGGGCCAGGGGGTGCTCACTGCTCAACCCCTGGCTCTGCCACAGGCCCTGCCCCCCACTCCACCTCTTCCTGCCCCCTCCCCTGAGCCTGCCGTACCCTTGCTCCTTCCCCTCCAAGCCAGAGCCTCATGCATGGCCACGAAACAGCTGATCAGGAGGTGTGGGGAGGGAGTGGGAGGCGCTGATTGGCAGGGCTGCCGGTGGGCAGGAGGCACTGGGAGTGGGGTGGCGGGGGACTCTTTGGCAATGTACACTGGTAAATTCTGGCTCCTTCTCAGACTCAGGCTGGCCACCCCTGGACTAGGGTTAACATTCTAAAGATGTCACCTTCTGTAACACTATTTAATATCGTTGACATTCTTTTGACACGTCCAGTTCAATTTCTTGACATTAGTACATTTCCGTTATCCTTAAAATTAAAAAATCTCTACCAGCTTAGAGGAAACAAATTTTTATTTGCTTATCTATAGCATGAATAGATACAGATTTATAGATCCTAGCGTGCAAATTTATCATCTTATAATACAGGGATAAATCATACATGCAAATCATGCATCAAAGTTGTGAAATGGGCTACAAATGCAATAAAAATAAGGTATTCAAACATTTAAACAAATGAAGGGAGGGTGCCGAAGATGTTCCCCACCTGGGGAGCCATTGGTCAACAGCCAGCCATGCCTACATGGCTCTCTACTTGCGCAAGCAGTGTCTCCTCCATCTACACGGCTATTTTTAGCAGCGTAATGTCCTGCTGCTGGAGCCTTTCCCCCTCCACCAGAGCTTTCTATTGACAGGTGTAGCATGGACACAGCTTGCCTTTCCCTGCAATATGTAGCACACATACCCTTCACGCAGTATGCGGTGTAGATATAGCCATAGAATTTAAGGTTAGAAGGGACAACAATATCATCTAGTCTGACCTCCTGAATACCACAGGCCATTAAATTCCACCCAGTTACCCACATATTGAGCCCAATAAACATGCATCAGGTAGAATAAGCATTGTCTGCTGTAATATTTGATTGCATCCAACCTAAAGTAACTGTACTCATTTTCCAGACACCCAGCTAGTTTTGATCCCAGTTCTAGCTGCTTTTTTCTTAAGATGGTTAAATTAAGCCTTTTAAACAAAACCAGGGGATATAATATAGACTGTAAGGAAAACAGTTTTGAATAGCCTATGTGAAATGGAGGGAAGCCTCCTCACCCATTAATGCCAATAAAAGCTGGAGTTTAGGGTTCAATATATCTGATTAAATCAGCATCTTGCTACAAAGAAACATTAAATCACTAGTGGTAATGCTGAGTCAAGTATATCTGAGAACATGGGTTATGACTCAAGCTACAGTTCTGCACAGTACCTGCTTGGTTTAATTGTGTTTTAATTTCCACAAGCTTGATTAATATTGCAGCTTATGCAAGCAGTGGCAATATATATGCAGCTGCAGTGAACTTAAAGATGCTGGTATCCCACTTATAAGGCATTAGTGTGTGATCACATTCCCCCCCACACATACACCCCCGACATCCACAGTCTTCATCTTCAGTCAGCATTCAATTACATGTTAATTGCCTCAAGTAGAATTGGCAGAGGGGGCAAAAGAGTCCTGGCCAATACTTCAAAGGTACCCGACCTCCAGTTGCAGAATTCCTAACTGTTTACAGAAGCTGAATTCATTCAAATGAAAGGCAACACGTACTATAAACAAAAGGAGTGTGTTAGCTTCAAAATCCCACAGAAGCATTCACTGCGATTTGGGTCTTAATCATTTGTGCTATTATTTTACTGTCTCCACAATGTAATTTAAGTCAGGGGGAGTTGTATATTTGTCTCTAAGAGCATGAGCTGACCCATTGGGTGCAGCTAAGTCATAGTGTTGTGTTCAATAAATGTAGTCTTATACCCATTGTCACTTCTTCAGCAGTGCAAAACACTTTGTGTCCTTGACCAAACTTCTTGACATCATGGGCAGCATGGATCCCTCAAGGAAAGAACAGACAGAGACAGTCTCCAGAGAGGAGTCACATACGAGCAGGCTTCTATATCTCAATCACATATTAGTGAAAAGGACCTAGCCCAATGACAGTAGACTATTTAGCCCCATGGGAGAAAGAGGATAAGAGGCCACGGTCAAGCTCCTGCCTTCATTGCTGGAGATCTCAACAGAGCTGGGTCCACTTTGTCCGTTTGTGCACCTGACCTATTATTGCCATTCAGTGCTGCTTACAGAGGTGGTGGGCTAGGGTGGAGGACTTATAGTAGTTTTAGAGTAGATGCAAGACCAGTCATTATGTCGTGAGGAGACAGGCTCAGTAAATGTGTGACTGAAAATCAGTATCCAGGCCTGAGCCAGGGGATCCTACTTGCCACTGTGGAACGCAGGAGAACAAAGTAGAGTCCAGCTATAATAAAGCAGGGCATTTTTAATTGCTGAGCCTGTGATCTTCAGGGCATTTTGAAAGGCCCATCTATTCACATGAGTGTTTGTTTGAGAGTAGGTGTGATATCACATGGGGAGGGAATAGGATTAATTTTTACCATCACCAAACATTCAAAAATCACGAGTGAGGCCTTAAAACATTGTTTTAAAATCATGAGATTTTCAAAATAATACATTTGGAGTTCTTTGTATTTGCCTTCTGATGCTGATGACTCTGGGTCTCACATTTTCAAGCTTTTCTCCACAACTGTGAGAACTAGAATTTTTTAAGGAAAGCTAAAATTTTAATGTGCCCGTGTTCTGGGTCTTTAAAAATGCAAGAGCTGGCAACACTGGTTTCAAGTACAACTTGCTGCCTCAGTCTTGTTGCTATTCATGAGCCAGATACAAAACTCACTGAAGTCAGTGGTAGTCCAGTGACTTCAGCAGACTTTGGATCACGTCCAATATTTCCAGTCTGAGGGAATGGTCTATGAATGCTGCATATTGTATTTGTTGATTGGTGTATGTATCAATTGGAAATATGCTTTAGAGACTTGAGTTTGTTTTAGAAATACAAAATATAAAACCAGATTTTTTGGCATTTGGTTCTAAGGGGTGCTGAGCTCTTGCATTACTGAAGTTCACAGGAATGTCAGGGGATAAATACATGTTTAGAATTTGCCCGTGATTTAGTAGAGCTGCCCTCATAAACTCAATCTGTGGATTTCTCTCAGCAAGGTCTCCAAACTGATGGCTGGAGAGAAGAATGAAAGTGGTCAATCCATTTGGAAAGCAAAACGTAATTTTTGTAAAATGTAAAGGCATCAAATTTTGTTGAACATTAAGGATTCCCACCCACAAAACAAAACTACATTCTGCCTTCATAATAACAGTTTAGCACAGCTAAGGAAGCACAGCTGCTTTACATGCTTCAGAGGTAAATTAAGACACAACAGGTTGCGCAGTAACTGTGTAATAATCATACTTACTATACTTCGTTAAGTAAGTATGTCAGTTAATTCGCAGAAAAGCTTTTCTGTGTATCAAAGCCACCTTTGAACTGTAGTTATGCTTATAGTTTCTTTTGATTGGTTGTTTAACACGTACTTGTACATTGCATTTAAAAAAAGAAAAGCCACATGTAAACTAGTCATGATGGCAATTATACCTAGATCCAGATTATGCCTTCAGATATCCATGTGAAATAACCATTGTATGTGAACTTGCAGGCTTCTGTAGGCAAGGCTCCCCACTGACATCAATGGAGGGTTAGGACTAAAAGAGGATTGAGCCCATTCACTTCAAGGGGAGTCAAACACAGATAACTAAGGCTAGGAGTTGATTCTGCGCTGATTTACAACAGGATTGTACAGCAGTTCAATAAGGTTATAAATAGGCACTTAAAGTTCGTCAGAAAACAGGAGGAAAAACCTGAATATTTCATTTCTGCCAAAGTTTTCCAGCCAGTTCTAATTTAAACCTCACTTTATAGTTGTAGGTGTGGTGTTGGGTACCTAAAAAGTAATTAAAATACTATTTGTAAAAGATAAATTATACTGGTTACACAAAAATTGTGAGTCAAGTTTTAGGGCTTTATTTAATAACTAGAAATGGACCTGGAGGGACCATAACTGTAGATATGAACATACCATGGAGTTTGGCTCTGGATCTGAACTTTATTGCTCAGGCCCATCTTTTAAAGTAACACATGCTGTTTTTTTATTCCTGTTCTTAATTCTCTGTTCTCAAACACTGTCAGTCTGTCTTACCCATTACTCACCTTGGGTCTGATTCGGTTCTAATTTCTAGTTATACCAGTGTAAATCTGGTATAACGCCACTCTCTTCAATGAGGTTACTCTATACTTAGAGCAGAACTTGGCTCCTTAGCAACATTCCATCCTAGATTCAAATTAGCACTGCCTGGTTTAAGAACCTGACAAACTTGAGGTTTAACTCTGCACTGAATTTTAAAAAAAAAAGGAAATTATCTCCTTGTGTCCAGCACTGCCAGGGTTTTGTTTTCATTTCAGTTAGGTTTGTCTTTTTCGGCATTGTTCATATGGGGTCTGATTTTATAACTCACTCACAATTGCATAAATCTGGAATAACCAGTGAATTCAGTGGAGTCACACAGGTGTAGTACTGGTACATGAGAGCAGAATAAGAGTCACATCAGGGCTAGGGAACATGTGCACACAAAATATATACACAAGACAGACGTCTATGCCTTTCACTAGAATTATGCATTTTTAAAGTAAGAGTCAGCTATCACATTGTATGCCCTGCTATCAAGGATAATGAGGTATGCACCTTGGATTGTAAGCAGAACTGAGAAAAGGGCAAATGAAGTATTGAAGACAAAAAATACTATATGCAGTTTTGTGATGATAAGAGAAAGCCTGAGGCAAGTGCTTATAGACACTACTTTACTCCAGCAGGGGTTGCAGTGTAACCCTTTAGTCACATTCCCAACATGACACTTTCGTTGTTCATTGAAATAAGAATGTACGGTTAATTATTTCTGTGAGGTTTCTCAAAGCAGAATGGGTTTCCACAGATGACAGAGACAAAGATATTTCCAAAAGGAAGAAAATGAAATACTAAAAGAAAATTAAAAAGATCATAACAAAAATAGGCAATTAGAAATGATGTCTTAAGTCTGATAAATCTTTACAATTAGGCGGCCTTATTAGTGTCCGGTGCCTCAAATTTAATGCATGAGGTTTTCATTGCAAGCCTCCTGTTATAATCATTAAAGCTTGTAGGAAATGCACAGCTAACATCCTACACCTTAAGTTGAGCATCTCTCTAAAAGGCTATTTGCTGCTCACCGCTGAGAGCTTTCAGTGAGGCTATCTGTCATTGTCCCCAAGAGTTTGAAGGCTCACCTCAGAGTTAAGAAGAGAGACAACTGAGCAAGAATTCCACCTGGTCCATCCAGGATCACGTGCTGCAACAACAGCGCTGTTACCCTTTAAACAGGGGCAGCCTTTGCTCCCCATGCATCTGACCAATTCTGTCAGAGCTGTTCACCTGGCGCAGGCAGGAGTTCTGCTCCCCAGCCAAATTGTGGCAGTCAGTGGGGGTTACCAACACTGTATTTCAAAAATAAGGGACTATTTTCTTAGCCCCCCTGCTCTCAATATTGTTAATTATCATCATCATTAATAATAATAAGTAATTCTCACCTACATTCGCCAGGGATATTTCTTGCTGCTTTTTACAGCACACAGCAATACCTGATCTTGTTTTACAGAGATGAAAAAATAAGGAATGTCCCTTGTAATAACGGACTGTTGTAAACCCTATGTGTCAGTCCCAAAGGGGCACAAGCGTTTAAGGCAAGGCCCTTTGTACCCTCACTCCTATTTCACACCCACAAAGGACACCACAGTCAGTCTCCTGGCTGTTCAGTCTGCTGAGCATTTCTAGCATTGGAATCTATTAATCCGTTCACACAACAAAAAGCACAGAACACTTTTCACTTAGCTGTCAGGAGGAAAGAATTGAAGCCCTATTGAACCCGTTTTACAGTCTTGCCTTGCAGGAATAATTGTATCCTACTTCAATATGAAAAACTGTTCCACAGTACAATGTTATTAGTTATCCAAGTTAAACCTGCACAAGGAAAGACATTCCAATTCCACCCTTCATAACCCCACTGGAACCAATGGGATTACACAAGTGTAAGTGAGTGCAGAATGTGGCCCAGGTAGTTTATTGATTAAGGATTAACTGACCTAGGATGACATGAACAACTCCTGTTGACTTTAATGGGAGCCTCAGTTGCAAATCTGATGGAAATATTTGGCTGCAAACTTTTCCTTGGAGAATTTTACGTACTTTTATATAATTTTGTTTGGTCTAATGGCCCCATTCTGTTCCCATTGAAGACAATGGAAAAGCTCCATCAACCCTGATGATTACAGGATCTAGCTCTAGGCACATAAATAATAATACCTTATAATGTACTGCTTTTATTACTGATCAAAATTTTCAAGCCAGGGTGCCAGAAAGTTAGGTCCTAAATCCATATTCATGCACTTAAGTGGTCTAATTTACAGAGGTGTTGAGCACTCATTGCTCCTACTGACTTCAATGTATAGAGCAATTAGGTGTCTAAATGAGTTGGCCAAGATTTGATGCAGAAGAGATTCATGGTCAGACATAGGATCATCTGTGAAGTCAGGTATTAGAATCAAGCAAAGTCTGGGTCCTGATTTCCCTCCCAACTTCTCCAAAATTCACGGGATTTTGGTTCTTGGATTTGGGTTCAGGTGATAGGCCTGAGGGCAGATACTCCAATCTAGATCCAAATTTTCCCCAACGTTTGAAAGATTCAGATCTAGAGTTTCCGTTTACACCCTTCTGTTAATCTGTAAAGCCAGAGCCTGATATATATACACATGTAAGTACTGCACAAACATAGCCACCAAGTCTACCTTAAATAGACGCAGCTGTATAATCCATAATAGCCACCAAGTCTACCTTAAATAGATGCAGCTGTATAATCCATAGTCACCGTTGCTCTGCTAGACTGTAAACCTGGCATAAAACATATGCCATTCATTATATGAGTTGCTCTACAACTAGAGTAGAAAGTCCCTAAAACATCCCTAAAAATATCCCTAAAAAGGCTTTAATATAACCAAGAAAGTAAGGTGAAGAGAATGTAAGAGATGGCTGAAAAATAGCAAAACCCATATTATATATAATAGAATTCAGGATGAGTCAAGAAGCCGCCTGGCCATTGCTTTGGGAACTATAATTCCTACAAAACCCTTCTGCCACTTTGAACAGAGGGCTATCACTAATAATATATTTTAAGCAATTCCTCCTACCCTCTTCTGCTTTTCAGTGACCATTTATTAAAATACTTCCTACTCTATTTATAACAGTTTTCAAAATATAAATATACAGAGACAGGAACTGCCGAACAGGAACAACCCAATGGTTCAGCTGCTTTTTACTCCTTTTCTATTACTGCAAAACTATTTCCCACAAAAATATCCTGAGCCTCTGAGTACCACAGGTTAACTACATTTTGCATTACACAAATATGTATTTGTATAAGCTTTCTACTGGTTTCCTTTAAATTTCACTGAGCACCCTGTTGGTTTTGTATTGTGGGAAAAGTTGACTAGGAGCCTGTCTGGCTTTCTCTGCCCTTTATATATCTCCATCATGTCTCCTGTTACTCTTCTTCCTGATTAAGTGCAAGATTCTACACTGACAACTGTGAAGCATATTGCAGGGTTGTGGGTAGGAGCAGAGAGTTAGCAGCTGAGTAGATCCCAGAGCCTTTCCAACAGTGCAGGGCAGGATGGTTCAGGTGGGCATCAGGACAATACATTCTATTGCTCCTTACTGCTGCTCCAAAAAGGAGCCCTATACACTTCCCTCACCAGAGACTGTTATAATGGCAGCATATGTGCTTGGAGGCCATGGATGAGAAGGTTACTCACCCTGTGCAGTAACGGAGGATCTTCGAGATGGTTGTCTCTATGGGTACTCCACTTTAGGTGAATCTGCACCCCTGCGTTTTTAATCGGAGAATTTCAGTAGCAGTGCCTGGTTAGGTCGCACATGCACTGTCCCTGTCTTGTGCCACCTCTGGCGGTTACATAGTGCTGCACGACCAACCCCACCATGTTTCCTTCTCTACTGCCCTTGGCTTGAGATGGAACAATCGGCAGCGCATCTGAGTTTTATCTTTAGCCTAAGTTTTAAACTTTAAAGTACTAGTTTTTAGAACCCAGTTAGTTAATAGTTAACTACCCTATCACTTCCCCCATTTATTTTCTCCAATTACAAGGGAGTGTAGATTCACCAAAGTGGAGCATCCACAGGGACGCTACTCGAAGAAGAACTAGATATACACCAAGTCAGCTAACCATGTCCCCTTGGGCCAAGTTCTGCTGCTGGGGAAATTAGCTAGGCCTCGTGGCCTAGCACTTACAGAAATGCTTAGAGCATGTCCTGCTACTACATAGCTCCCAGAGACTCTCCCTACTATACCAGTGCAATTGCAATAGGGACATTTTTATATTCTGTTACCATATAGCCAAGCAGCATAGTGAACTTAGCCTTGTTTAAAAAGTGATTGGTTTAAATAGTTAAAGCAACCAAAGAAACTTTCCCCATGCCTATTAAATTATTATGTAATCTGATGTCCACTTCTTAGATTTTTCACAAGACACTGCACATGACTGTAAAAGCTAGATTTTAGTTGTCTCAGTCAGTACCTTCATTTATCTCCATTTTCTTATTTAGATGCATTTAAACCTTCACACCACATAACTCATGTTTCAACAACTATCTGAAATGCATTTAAATAAAAAGCTACACAAACATGCCTGAACTGTAAATTAATTCACTGGATTAAGTTGAAGACAGTCTACTGGTTATTTATCCCATGGTCAAGGAGCCACCTAGGGTGGTTTGCCATGAACACAGAAAGCTAAATTTCTGAAAGCTTGGTGTGTTACACACATCTATTTCGCTCCACTGCTCATTCAGTTTGCAGTGGAAAATGCAAATTTGTTCTCTTATGCATTTATGACAATATCCATAGGGCTGCTTAAGGGCAGCATCTTTTATAGCCGGTGCTCCACACTAGAGGCAGTATGGAAACTACAAAAAAAATCATGGAGCATGTCCTCAAGGAATCAATTCTGAAGCACTTAGACGAGAGGAAAGTGATCAGGAACAGTCAGCATGGATTCACCAAGGGAAAGTCATGCCTGACTAACCTAATTGCCTTCTATGATGAGATAACTGGTTCTGTGGATGAAGGGAAAGCAGTGGACGTGTTATTCCTCGACTTTAGCAAAGCTTTTGACACGGTCTCCCACAGTATCCTTGTCAGCAAGTTAAAGAAGTATGGGCTGGATGCATGCACTACAAGGTGGGTAGAAAGTTGGCTAGATTGTCGGGCTCAACGGGTAGTGATCAATGGCTCCATGTCTAGTTGGCAGCCGGTATCTAGCGGAGTGCCCCAAGGGTCGGTCCTGGGGCTGGTTTTGTTCAATATCTTCATTAATGATCTGGAGGATGGTGTGGATTGCACCCTCAGCAAGTTTGCGGATGACACTAAACTGGGAGGAGTGGTAGATACGCTGGAGGGGAGGGATAGGATACAGAGGGACCTAGACAAATTGGAGGATTGGGCCAAAAGAAATCTGATGAACAAGGACAAGTGCAGAGTCCTGCACTTCGGACGGAAGAATCCAATGCACCGCTACAGACTAGGGACCGAATGACTAGGCAGCAGTTTTGCAGAAAAGGACCTAGGGGTGACAGTGGACGAGAAGCTGGATATTAGTCGACAGTGTGCCCTTGTTGCCAAGAAGGCCAATGGCATTTTGGGGTGTATAAGTAGGGGCATTGCCAGCAGATCGAGGGATGTGATCGTTCCCCTCTAGTCGACATTGGTGAGGCCTCATCTGGAGTACTGTGTCCAGTTTTGGGCCCCACACTACAAGAAGGATGTGGAAAAATTGGAGAGAGTCCAGCGAAGGGCAACAAAAATGATTACGGGACTGGAACACATGAGTTATGAGGAGAGGCTGAGGGAACTGGGATTGTTTAGTCTACGGAAGAGAAGAATGAGGGGGGATTTGATAGCTGCTTTTAACTACCTGAAAGGTGGATCCAAAGAGGATGGATCTAGACTATTCTCAGTGATAGCAGATGACAGGACAAGGAGTAATGGTCTCAAGTTGCAGTGGGGGAGGTTTAGGTTGGATATTAGGAAAAACTTTTTCACTAGGAGGGTGGTGAAACACTGCAATGCGTTACCTAGGGAGGTGGTGGAATCCCCTTCCTTAGAAGTTTTTAAGGTCAGGCTTGACAAAGCCCTGGCTGGGATGATTTAGTTGGGATTGGTCCTGCTCTGGGCAGGGGGTTGAACTAGATGGCCTCCAGAGGTCCCTTCCAACTCTGTTATTCTATGATTCTATGATACAAACACAGTGGGATTTCCTGAATCTCTGCCTAGATCAGAGGGTGTGGCATGCAGACAGCCTGGTCTGCAATCTTGCTGGTATAGAAGGGAGTGTGGATGCCTCTACCTCATTCCCACTCCTCTTGGAGACAGATGGACAGTGCTGCTACAGCTCTACTGACACACTTCTTGCATTAATGAGAGCAGCAGGGGAGCCACTTTACAGCTGCTACTCCAGCATCAGGGCTAGAGCAGCTTTATATAATTCTCTGGCCCTACTTTCAAAGGAACGCTTGTGCAGTTATGCCAGAGGCCCCTACAGAGCTGGGCTTCACACTGCCCAGGGGGCATGCACCCCTGTTGTGGCATCCTGTACAACAGAGCCACAGTGATTCAACTTTGCAGAAACCCCTTGTACCAATGAGGAAGCAGGAAGAATTTGGGACTAAAAGTACAAAAAGTGGGAGCAGAAAGTCATGGGCTGAGTTGCTCTAACTGGACACCCATTCAGTGGAAAAAAAATACTATGGGCTGGTGAGCTGGTGTAAATTGGCATAATTCTTGTAGTGTACACGGATTAGGTAGAATCCTTTTAAATAGTATGGGCTTTCTAGTGGAGCTCATTGTGTTCTGTGTTTCAGAAGCCACCAGAACTCAACCATAGCAGCCATGTGTATATGTAGTAGCCTTAAATGTTACTGTATAAACACCATTATTTGGACTCCACCTTGCCCATGAGGTTCCTGCATATTACATTTGTTATGTAAAGAGCAAATGATACCCCAGCTCAATTAAAGTCAGTGCAGTATTGCCAACCAAGATTCAAACACTCATGTCAGCCCCCCAAAATCATTAGATTGGCTCCAAAATCATAAGGTTTTTAAAGTAGTTATATTATAGTTTGTCATCAGTCTTGGTTTTTGAACCCCTCCTACGTGTGGGTGGGTGGGTGGGTGGCTGTGTCACTTAGTTTTGGCTGCTCTCCTGAATGTTTGGGTAAGGTGACTTTGGCCCCTGCTGCAGGAGCTCTTACCCCCACATGTGCCCACCCCCTGCCCAGCAATTAATTCTGCCCTCCAACATCCTGCACGCCCTAGCTCCCATGTCAGTTCTGTCAGCCCAGCCTCACCACTGCTTCTCGTGCAGCTCCAGATGTTCTTCACCACCCTGTCAGGTCAGTGGAGGCAGCTGTAGTGAGGTCCCCTCCGCCACACCCCAGGCTGGGTTTTACAGGGAGGAACAGAGGAACCATCTCATTCCTGGTGCTCACAGGAAGGGAAGAGGCAGGAGAAAGCAGAGCCCCCCCTCAGCTGCTGGGCTCTTCCTGCTCCCTCCCTCCCCTCATGTAAGAATGGTGTGGGTTATTAAGGGATTGGAGAAAGAGCTCTGCCTGCTTCTTGCAGCAGCTCTGACTGGCTGCTCTTCCCCAGGAGGTGGGCAAGTGGGGAAGGCAAACAATCAGAGGTGCTTTCTCCTAGGCAAGGCTGAAATTAGAAAGCTCACTGTCCATTCTCACACCACCACCACACAGGCTCCAACCCTGACTGCAATCCCGTGATGTGCAAAAGAACCCCAAGAGAGTTGGCAACCCTGTCAATAGAGCTACACCAATTTGCACCAGCTGAGGATCTGACCCTAAAGGTTTAGTATTCTTGTACAATTATATTTCTGTTCATGTTGTTCACCTCCACATAAATTGTAACTGACTAAAACACTGCAAAGAGCCAAATTCCACCCTGCGAATGCAAGGCATTTTGGGAGCTGGGGAATCAGAGTGGCAATGGCTCAGCAGTGGCTTCTTTGCCAGATTTTGCGTGCACCAACCAAATAGGTCATTTTGCATCCAGAAGTGCCTTTTTATGCCTGTAGTACCTGATCCTGCCCTTCTGAAGTCAATGGGCAGTTTACCATTGACTCTAAAGGGCACAAGAGAGTTTGGCCCTAAAAGGGACCTGGTTTGTTCAGAGGTACTGATAACCCACTCCTCTCACTGGGCTCACTGAAAACTGCAGGTACTCAGTGCTTCTGAAAACTCAGCTACATTATCAATTAGTAGTATTGGCCAAAGCCAATCTGCATCATCTTTTCTGCATCATCATCCATGTTTTTTGTCTTCTTTTCTTGTTCACAGAATAAAACTGAAAAGGAAGGAACTGAGCCAAATGAATGTGACCCAGTAAACATGGGAGATGTGTCGTTTATTGATAAATGTTACAATAAAGCCTGTGTTATATTAATCTTTCTTATGCTCAAATAAATTTGTTAGTCTCTAAGGTGCCACAAGTACTCCTTTTCTTTTTGCGAATACAGACTAACACAGCTGCTACTCTGAAACCTGACAAAGAATACTAATTCCTGTATAATACAAGGACCATTAAACTGCTATCAGATGCAATTGACCTTCAGTAGCTACTGCACTGAACTTGAACGGAACCACTGAGCTAGAACTGAAAGGCCCCATGCCCCAGGTGGTGTCGGAGAGAAGGCTTTGGTTTCTTTGACCATGGGATGGTGTTCCATGAAGGAGGAGTGCTGGGCAGAGACGGGCTCCATCTTACGAAGAGAGGGAAGAGCATCTTTGCCAGCAGGCTGGCTAACCTAGTGAGGAGGGCTTTAAACTAGGTTCACCGGGGGAAGGAGACCAAAGCCCTGAGGTAAGTGGGAAAGCGGGATACCGGGAGGAAGCACAGGCAGGAATGTCTGTGAGGGGAGGGCTCCTGCCTCATACTGGGAATGAGGGGCGATCAACAGGTTATCTCAAGTGCTTATATACAAATGCACAAAGCCTTGGAAACAAGCAGGGAGAACTGGAGGTCCTGGTGATGTCAAGGAACTATGACGTGATCGGAATAACAGAGACTTGGTGGGATAACTCACATGACTGGAGTACTGTCATGGATGGTTATAAACTGTTCAGGAAGGACAGGCAGGGCAGAAAAGGTGGGGGAGTAGCACTGTATGTAAGGGAGCAGTATGACTGCTCAGAGCTCCGGTATGAAACTGCAGAAAAACCTGAGTGTCTCTGGATTAAGTTTAGAAGTGTGTGCAACAAGAGTGATGTAGTGGTAGGAGTCTGCTATAGACCACCGGACCAGGGGGATGAGGTAGATGAGGCTTTCTTCCGGCAGCTCACGGAAGCTACTAGATCGCATGCCCTGATTCTCATGGGTGACTTTAATTTTCCTGATATCTGCTGGGAGAGCAATACAGCGGTGCATAGACAATCCAGGAAGTTTTTGGAAAGCGTAGGGGACAATTTCCTGATGCAAGTGCTAGAGGAGCCAACTAGGGGGGGCGCTTTTCTTGACCTGCTGCTCACAAACCGGGTAGAATTAGTGGGGGAAGCAAAAGTGGATGGGAATCTGGGAGGCAGTGACCATGAGTTGGTTGAGTTCAGGATCCTCACGCAGGGAAGAAAGGTAAGCAGCAGGATACGGACCCTGGACTTCAGGAAAGCAGACTTCGACTCCCTCAGGGAACGGATGGCCAGGATCCCCTGCGGGACTAACTTGAAGGGGAAAGGAGTCCGGGAGAGCTGGCTGTATTTCAAGGAATCCCTGTTGAGGTTACAGGGACAAACCATCCCAATGAGTCGAAAGAATAGTAAATATGGCAGGCGACCAGCTTGGCTTAATGGTGAAATCCTAGCGGATCTTAAACATAAAAAAGAAGCTTACAAGAAGTGGAAGGTTGGACTTATGACCAGGGAAGAGTATAAAAATATTGCTCGGGCATGTAGGAATGATATCAGGAGGGCCAAATCGCACCTGGAGCTGCAGCTAGCCAGAGATGTCAAGAATAACAAGAAGGGTTTCTTCAGGTATGTTGGCAACAAGAAGAAAGCCAAGGAATGTGTGGGCCCCTTACTGAATGAGGGAGGCAACCTAGTGACAGAGGATGTGGAAAAAGCTAATGTACTCAATGCTTTTTTTGCCTCTGTTTTCACTAACAAGGTCAGCTCCCAGACTGCTGCGCTGGGCATCACAAAATGGGGAAGAGATGGCCAGCCCTCTGTGGAGATAGAGGTGGTTAGGGACTATTTAGAAAAGCTGGATGTGCACAAGTCCATGGGGCCGGACGAGTTGCATCCGAGAGTGCTGAAGGAATTGGCGGCTGTGATTGCAGAGCCATTGGCCATTATCTTTGAAAACTCGTGGCGAACCGGGGAAGTCCCGGATGACTGGAAAAAGGCTAATGTAGTGCCAATCTTTAAAAAAGGGAAGAAGGAGGATCCTGGGAACTACAGGCCAGTCAGCCTCACCTCAGTCCCTGGAAAAATCATGGAGCAGGTCCTCAAAGAATCAATCCTGAAGCACTTGCATGAGAGGAAAGTGATCAGGAACAGCCAGCATGGATTCACCAAGGGAAGGTCATGCCTGACTAATCTAATCGCCTTTTATGATGAGATTACTGGTTCTGTGGATGAAGGGAAAGCAGTGGATGTATTGTTTCTAGACTTTAGCAAAGCTTTTGACACGGTCTCCCACAGTATTCTTGTCAGCAAGTTAAGGAAGTATGGGCTGGATGAATGCACTATAAGGTGGGTAGAAAGCTGGCTAGATTGTCGGGCTCAACGGGTAGTGATCAATGGCTCCATGTCTAGTTGGCAGCCGGTGTCAAGTGGAGTGCCCCAGGGGTCGGTCCTGGGGCCGATTTTGTTCTGGAGGATGGTGTGGATTGCACTCTCAGCAAATTTGCGGATGATACTAAACTGGGAGGAGTGGTAGATACGCTGGAGGGGAGGGATAGGATACAGAAGGACCTAGACAAATTGGAGGATTGGGCCAAAAGAAATCTGATGAGGTTCAATAAGGATAAGTGCAGGGTCCTGCACTTAGGACGGAAGAACCCAATGCACAGCTACAGACTAGGGACCGAATGGCTAGGCAGCAGTTCTGCGGAAAAGGACCTAGGCGTGACAGTGGACGAGAAGCTGGATATGAGTCAGCAGTGTGCCCTTGTTGCCAAGAAGGCCAATGGCATTTTGGGATGTATAAGTAGGGGCATAGCGAGCAGATCGAGGGACGTGATCGTTCCCCTCTATTCGACATTGGTGAGGCCTCATCTGGAGTACTGTGTCCAGTTTTGGGCCCCACACTTCAAGAAGGATGTGGATAAATTGGAGAGAGTCCAGCGAAGGGCAACAAAAATGATTAGGGGACTGGAACACATGAGTTATGAGGAGAGGCTGAGGGAGCTGGGATTGTTTAGCCTGCAGAAGAGAAGAATGAGGGGGGATTTGATAGCTGCTTTCAACTACCTGAAAGGGGGTTCCAAAGAGGATGGCTCTAGACTGTTCTCAATGGTAGCAGATGACAGAACGAGGAGTAATGGTCTCAAGTTGCAGTGAGGGAGGTTTAGATTGGATATTAGGAAAAACTTTTTCACTAAGAGGGTGGTGAAATACTGGAATGCGTTACCTAGGGAGGTGGTAGAATCTCCTTCCTTAGAGGTTTTTAAGGTCAGGCTTGACAAAGCCCTGGCTGGGATGATTTAACTGGGAATTGGTCCTGCTTCGAGCAGGGGGTTGGACTAGATGACCTTCTGGGGTCCCTTCCAACCCTGATATTCTATGATTCTATGATTCTACCAGTATGAATCCTCTACACCAGCCAGCCCCCCATAAGAAGATCTTAAATGAAAGACAATGTCAAAATTTTGCACAGAAATGGCTGAAAAATCTAAGCTGGTATCACAAATAATACATAAGGGTTTACTGATTTGAATTGTGGGTGGGTGAGTGAGTGGACTACGCCCAGCAGAATTTCAATTATCTGAAATTTGAGGAATGGTGGAAGAGTTGTGTTTGGACAAAGAAATATGAACTAAATTATACAACTTAGAGTAGGAAGAAACTTACTGAGCAAAACCCCTTTATAATGCCAAAGTGTAAAAAGGCCTCAAGGTCAATGAGAAGCAGGCCCAGTGAGTCACCCTTCAGGCCAGGCAGAATTATTACTCACAATCTATTCTTCAGCATTCTTCATTCCACTGATGGGGCTACCATCACTTCCCTCTGAGACTATTCAACCTCAGTTAGCTCTCACTCTCCAGAAAATTTTCCTACTTAAGTTCTCTTTGGCCCATTGTTCCTAATTATATTCCTTTGTTTGTCCACTCAAAATAATTTATTTCCCTCATTATTTACCCCCTTCAATTACTTGTAAACAGTTATTCTATCCCATGTTAGCTTGACCAAATGCTATCTATAATCCATTTTTAATCTTTCCCACTTAAGTCATTCTCTTGAACCTCTTTATTTGCGAAGGATGCTTTTCTATGGATGCCCTCCAATCTGACTGAGTCCTTCTTGGTGTTGATGTTCCCAGTACTGGCCACACTGTTTCACCTGTGCTCCATACAGCTGGATTATCACCTCCCTAGGTCATAATGATGTTTCACCCACAATCTCAGTCTTTTTACTTCCAAAACAAGCTTGGATCTAAATGGTTTGCCACTGTTATCTCTAGGTCTCTTTCATAGCTCGTGCTCTCCAACATACTCCCTCTTACCGAGCAGCTGAGGATCAGGTTATTTTTCCCCAGATGTATTAGGCTTCATTTTCCCAAGTGGATCTCATTATATTAATTTTCCTTATATATAGTTTGTCCCCGCTAATGTTTATGACACCTCACAAAGTAGAATCACCTGCTCATTTAGGACTCCAGTCTGCCACGAACAAGGAGCAAACTAGGGAAGAAACTATGAGTCAGAGTCAACAATTTGTTCCCCCCATTGCTCCGATGTAGGAGGGGAGAGTAATCTGCTACCATGTATAGATAAATAGCTAAATTACCTCCTCTTCCATGCTTCTTCACTTGTGCTGGCAGGCATGTTGGGAAGGAGCAGGGGATGGAGTCCATTCCCTGCCCACCTTGAGAAATGGAGTATAGCAGCCCCACGGCCATGCAGTGCTGGTAGCCCCTGTGGGGCAAGATGACCCTTGCCCTTAGCTAATGTCCTGCTTATACCTCTTTTCAGATCAGTGGCGAAGCAGTTCAGTAAAAAATAAGCTTAGCACAGATCCCAGTGGTATCCTTTCAGGACACCTCCCCATTTATCACTCCCTCCTCTGCTATCATCCTTCCACCAGTTTTTCAATCCACATAGCAGTGCTTCCAGCCAAGAAGGTCAGTGTTCACTTTCTAGGTGACACACTGTATCAAACATTTTACTTCATGAGTGCGAGTTTCTCCAGCAGGGCTTGTTCTTTACACATAATGGTATATGGAGGTCACTGGGAGCTGCCAGTGTTTTATAATTTTCAGATAGCTGTTTGATTTGGTTTTTTTAAGGCAATGACTTTGTTGTTCCCTATTTAAATAGGAAGGACTGCATCTACACTACAGCTATTTGTATGAATTTTTCCCCTTCACTAACCAAGGGATTGAGGTTTTTTTTAGTGAAGGGGGTCCAATTATATAGACAGCTCAAACAGCATTGTATTTGGAATAACACTATTAAAAATAGGTTTCAGAGTAGCAGCCGTGTTAGTCTGTATTCGCAAAAAGAAAAGGAGTACTTGTGGCACCTTAGAGACTAACAAATTTATTTGAGCATAAGATTTCGTGAGCTACAGCTCACTTCATCGGATGCATTCAGTGGAAAATACAGTGGGGAGAACTGTATATACATAGAGAACATGAAACAATGGGTGTTACCATACACACTGTAACCAGAGTGATCACCTAAGGTGAGCTATTACCAGCAGGAGAGCGGGGCGGGGTGGGGGGAACCTTTTGTAGTGATAATCAAGGTGGGCCATTTCCAGCAGTTGACAAAAACATCTGAGGAACAGTGCGGGAGGGGGGGAATAAACATGGGGAAATAGTTTTAGTTTGTGTAATGATCCATCCACTCCCAGTCTCTATTCAAGCCTAAGTTAATTGTATCCAGTTTACAAATTAATTCCAATTCAGCAGTCTCTTGTTGGAGTCTGTTTTTGAATTTTTTTTGTTGAAGTATTGCCACTTTTAGGTCTGTAACTGAGAGACCAGAGTATTAAAAATGTACAAGGGTAAAACTATAAAGATGAGTTTAAATCTTCAACGTACAGCATCAATTCAAAATGCTGTGTATTAGTTTGACTTTTTTGTCATCTCACAACATCCTAGGCAGACTGCAATTAAGTATCATAATCACCATTTTACAGGTGAGGAGAATAAGACACAGAGGGACAAGTTATGCGCAGACACCCATGTAATTCCACTGCCTTCAGTGAAGGTGCAAGGGATGTAAATCAGGGCACAGATTTGTTCAGAGAGATGAACATCAAAATTATCCAGGAACCACTATGGATTTTAGGTGTCCAGTGGGAAACAGATAAGCTCTTTTCAGGTCATCTTTGCACATTCCAGGAGACATTTCCCCCTCTAAAGTCCTTCCCAGAATGAGGGTGCTCAGTCTGAGTGTTTCAAAAGCATCTTTGGAGGTCTGGCTTGTTTATAAAGGTTGGGTATGGATAATCCCTACATCAGGGCTTATATTCAGCCCCTTCCTACTGCAATCATTTTGTACCTGATCTGGTGGGGCCTTGGGATGGCAGAGATTCATAAACTGTCTTTCCTCCCAGAAGCTCTGTTGAAAGGATTAACTAACTCTAGGGCACAACAACTTCCCCCTGGTGTCCACCCCTTCCTGGGGGGAACTCTCTCTTTTAAACTTACTTCCTGCAGCTGAAGCAGACTCTCCAAGTGTGCCTATTTAGTACCAGTTGAGCGCAGAGGACCTCGTTAGCCTTTTCCTGATTGGGAGAGGGTGTGCCCCAGCACAGACCCAATTCTCAGAGTTCCTGAATAATCCTACCCCTTCAGTATGAGTTGTGGGTGATCGGCACCTCAAAAATATCAGGCCCAAAGTATCTCAAGTTGAGCACCCAAAAACTTGAGATGCTCCAAATCAGTGGTCTCTGTTGAAAATGTTGGCTTTAGAGATTTAAGGCTTGTCTATACTGCCCTGCACACAGGGGCGTGAATAGCAGTGTGCACCAGAATGCCATGCTGTCACTCACCCATGTGGACACTGTGGGCATGAACTGAAAGGTTCCTACTTCTCATTAACAGAATCCTGTTTGAAGAGGACTATATTAACATAAACAAGGAACCTTTTAGTTCATGCCTACAGCATCCACCCAATGCACACTGCTATTCCCACCCCAGCCATAATCCAAACTGTGGGGCCACGTAGACATGCTCTTACTCAATACCATGTATCACGTAGTGGGACTGAGATTAGGATTCAGGCATTTCTGGCTCCCAGTCCCATGCTCAGATGACTAGACCATAATACCACTCCAAAATTAGAATTAACAATATAAGACTCACTGGACTCCTGGAAGATTCTGAAGAGAAATACCCAACTACTTCTGCAGCTAAATGTGATGGATGACTCCATCTACGTTAAAGCTTTGAAAAAACCTTCCTGATTCCTGGGAGAAAACAGAACATAAATTGCCAGGTGAAATCCTCATATTTCAGGTGTCAGATATTCAGGACAAGAAGTACATTATTAATGCCCTAAGAAAAGCAAGATCTCATTCTGAAGGACTAAAATGTCCCTTTTCTCCTGACATTAAAACAGAAGCAAAAAAATATATTAGACGGTATTTTAGTTAATGGTTTGATTTTTATACAACAAAAAATGTAATAATCAAAAGGGGAAAGGTTAATGAAATCTGCATCAAGACGATGTAAAAAGACTGGATGGTCACTGCTCTCTCTGAACTTTTCTTTTAGATTCTGAACTCATAGATTAACAGATTTCAGAGATGGGGAAAACTGTTAGGTCATCTATTACTACAGGTGAGTCACATCATACGCGCATTTAACTTACGCGAATTCAATTATACGCACTTGGCAAAAAAAAAAAGAAAAATATCAAGATACCTGTAAATAGTGCGGGCGATTCCGACCACCATTCCATTCAATGAGCATATGCCCTAGAGTGAGCATGAGATGGGAGACGTGAATCTGCTGTTCCCTCAGCCGGTCTCAGTTCCCACGTGCCTCTTATAGTGCGACCATCTTGCCATGCTGAGTGCGATTCTAGTGTTTAAAGATACTGTACGTATTTTTCGTATAACATGGCCCCTAAACGCATGCCAACTACTTCATCTGGTGCTCAACTGAAGAAACAGTGATCTGTTCCAATGCTGGAGGAAAAACTGGCTGTGTTGGACTTATTGAGAGATGGTATGTCGGTCTCCAACATGGCGTGTAAATATGGCCGCAATGAATCTAGCATCCGTGCCATCAAGATTCAAGAGAGAGAAATTCGTCAAGCCGTGGCATCAAGTGCTCCAATAACTGCTAAGGTGACGAGCCAGGTGCATGATAAGACTTTAGTGAAGACTGAAAAGGCATTAAACGTATGGCTGGAAGACATGAACCGTAATCGTGTGCCTATCGATGCAACACATTGCGAGAAAAGGCTCTTACCCTCTATGCGCTGTTCAAACCTCCCGCCAAAGAGAGACAGCCTTCTGATGATAAGGAATTCAAAGCCAGTCAAGGTTGGCTTAACAGTTTTAGGAACCGCTTCAACCTCAAAAACGTGCAGACTACTGGTGAAGCTGCATCTGCCAATCAAGAGGCAGCAAAAGCCTACGCCGAACAATTAAAGAAAATCATAGAAGAAAAGGGCTATTTTCTGGAAAAAGTTTTTAATGCTGACGAGACTGGGCTCTTCTGGAAAAAATGCCCAACCACACTTACACTTCGAAATCAGAAAGACAAGCCTCTGGCTTCAAAGCAGCTAAAGACCGTGTGACTGTGTTGTTTTGTGGCAATGAGGCTGGGCATTTAATAAAGCCGGGCTTGCTCTACAGGGCTGCAAATCCCAGTGCCCTAAAAGGCAAGAACAAAAATCTCCTGCCTGTGTTCTGGCAATCAAATAAAAAGGCTTGGGTGACGGCAGCATTATTTCTGGATTGGTTCCACAAGTGTTTCATTCCGGAGGTCAAGCGGTACCTCGAAGAGAAAGGACTTGGCTTTAAAGTGTTGTTGATCGTAGACAATGCTCTTGGCCACCCTGCAGCACTCTGATTTGCGCATAATGATGCTGAAGTCATCTTTCTCCTCCCCAATACCACATCCATCCTCCAACCTCTCGACCAAGGCGTGATTCACTGTTTCAAGGCCACGTACATGAGGCTTACGTTCTCATGGATAAGTAACGCTATGGATGCTGATCCCAACCTTAATGTGATGGAGTGTTGGAAGTCCTTCAACATTGCCGATTGCATCACTTATATTAAACAGACAATGGATGCAATCAAGCCTGAAACAGTCAACACATGTTGGCTAAACCTATGGAAAGAATGTGTGAATGATTTTAAGGGTTTCCCGATCATTGACAAAGAAGTGAAATGCATTGTTCAGGTGGCCAGGCAAATGGGTGGTGATGGCTTCATAGACATCCTTGAGGAAGAAATTGAAGAATTAATTGAGAGCCATAGAGAAACATTGTCTAATGAAGAGTTAGAGGAACTGATAAAATCGTTTACAGAAGATGAAGATGATGACGATGAACAGGAAGAGCCAGCAAGTTGGAATCTTCATAAATTTGCTAAAGTGTTCCAAGCAGCGAAACACTTGAATGATTTAATTTCTGAATATGATCTCTCGAAGGAACTAAGCCTCAAAATCACACGTAGTATTACGGACGATTTGAGACCGTATCAAGCAACTTGAGCAACTCAAGAGACAACAGCAACAGTTGCCGATCACCATGTTTCTCAAGGAAAAACAACCAGCAACAGATGAGCCTATGCAATCAACTTCTCACGCTGAACCAGAGCCAACCACTTTGTCTACGACTCACTCTCTGTCACCTCCGTCTTCTGGATAGACATCAATCCCTGGCGACCCCCTGTAATTACCCCTTGTAATTACCCCCGTAATTAAAAATACAGTACTGTAAAATTATATTTTGCATATGTGCACTTTATTATATACTGTACATTACTGTTGTCATAAAAATAAAGGGAAGGGTAACCACCTTTCTGTATACAGTGCTATAAAATCCCTCCTGGCCAGAGGCAAAGTCCTTTTACCTGTAAAGAGTTAAGAAGCTCAGGTAGCCTGGCTGGCACCTGACCCAAAACGACCAATGAGGGGACAAGAAACTTTCAAATCTGGAGTGGGGGAAAGGCTTTTGTCTGTCTGTGTGATACCTTTGCCGGGAACAGATCAAGGATGCAAACCCTCCAACTCCTGTAAAGTTAGTAAGTATTCTAGCTAGAAAATGGATTCGGTTTTCTTTGTTTTGGCTTGTGAAATTCACTGTGCTGAAGGAAATGTGTATTCCTGTTTTTGTGTCTTTTCGTAACTTAAGGTTTTGCCTAGAGGGATTCTCTATGTTTTGAATCTGACTGCCTGTAAGATTATCTTCCATTCTGATCTTACAGAGTTGTTCTCTTATCTTTTTTTGTTCTTCTAATAAAGTTCTGTTTTTTAAGAATCTGATTGGTTTTTTTGGGTCTTAAAAATCCAAGGCTGGTTTGTGCTCATCTTGTTTATTCTCAAGCCTCCCCAGGAAAGGGGGTGTAAGGGCTTGAGGGGATATTTTGGGGAAATAGGAACTCCAAGTGATCCTTTCCCTGTTCTTTGTCTAAATCACTTGGTGGTAGCAGCATACTGTTCAAAGACAAGATGAAATTTGTGCCTTCGGAAAGTTTTTAACCTAAGCTGGTAAAAATAAGCTTAGGGGGTCTTTCATGTGGGTCCCCACATCTGTACCCTAGAGTTCAGAGTGGGGAGGGAACCCTGACAACTGTATGCATTATACATTTATACATATTACTGTACAGGGTTGTATACACAAAACCATGTACAGTATACTGTACTTTATGGGCAATTTAAGGGATTTTCAAGGGTAATTTTGACTATACACGATTTTCGCCTTACGCGCTGACTTTAGAACCTAACCCCCACATAAGATGGAACTCCGCTGTATTATTTGTAGGAGAGTAGTGATCAGTGCCATTATGTTAGGTGCTGTCCATATGCAAGGCAAGAGATGGTTCCTGTCTCAGAGATCTTAAATCCAAATAAATAAGGCAGATAAAATAAGTTGTGATGGGGTAGATATGCCCCACACTGGCAATTAGAGGGTTAAGGATAGCCTGTAGACCTACATGGCCCCGCCCCACTACACCTGCAGCCAATGTCAGGTGTGGAGAAGGGAGTTAAACGAAGGACACCTAGCCCAATCTAGGGCTGCCTAGGAAGGAGAGAAGCCTCACTGTAGACCAGAGACTGAGCTGGTCAGATAAACCCCTGCTAGACAGGACAACCAGACCCTGCAGGATTGGTAGAAGCTCAGCCTATTTGGAGACAAGTCATGGATAGAAGGATAGGGTCTCCCTGAAGGTTAGATGTTCCGGATTTCCTTTGGACCTTAACACTGTGGAAAGGGTAGGACTGAACTGTGGCTTGGCCAGAGGGGTAAAGCTCTGCTACCTTGAACCTCACAGAGACTGTGATATACCTACAGATACTTGCAGCTGAGTGATTTGTGACTGATGGCCATAAAGGGGCGCTGTATAGGCAACCTGGTCACAGAAGTATTATCATTTTCTTTTACAGATGGGGACCTGAAACCCAATGAAAATAAGTGATTTGCCCAAGATCACATAAGAAGCATATGGTAGAGCCAGGAATTTCACTCAAGATTTCAAGTCCTGGTCCAGTATCATAACCACAAGGCCAGGACTCTTTCTTCAAGTCTGAACTATTGTGCATTTACTCAGGCCTCCTCACAGTCTGTCCTTCCTTGTATGGCTCACTAAACCCAGACTACCAAGTGGTTCTGTGTCAAGAAAGACCGTGCTCTGGAGACAGTAAACCCTCAAATGCCTGTACATGAAAATATTACAAAACGTGTACATGGAGCAATAGTTCATCCTCTTCTGAAATACTGGGTGTGGGCCTGGTCACTAGTCTCCAGAAGACTACAACAGCATTAGAAAATGGGATTCAGAGAAACTCTCACACAAAAGCAGAGAGAAAAGTTTAGTGTTTATCTAGGAGAGAAGTAAGAAGGAACATCATTATTTTTCAAATTTTTACTGGTACAGAGAAGGTACATCAGGCAGTTCTATTTACTTTGGCACACAATACAAGAACAAGGTGAATGTCACAGAGATCCAACGTGTGTGAACTCAGGGTTGTAGACTCAGATACCATGAAGGGGAAAGAGAAATAAAATGGACTCAGGAGCATTAGAAATGCACTTTAATTCAATGTCCACAGCCGGAGCCCTCACCCCCAACCCCCTGCCCCAGTCCTGATCCCTCTCCCACCCTCCTACACCCCAGCCCCACCCCAGATCCTGCACCCCCAGCCAGAGCTCTCACCCCACCCCAATCCCTCTGAACCTCCCAGCATGGAGCCCCTTCCACCCCAAATCCCTTATCCCCAGCCCCACACCAGAACCCACTACCCCAGCCAGAGCCCTCATCCGCCTTGCACCCCAACCCCCTGCCCCAGCCCGGAGCTCCCTCCCACATCCTGAACCCCTCATTTCTGGCCCCACTTTGGAACCTGCACCCCCAGCCCAGAGATGTACCCCCTCCCACACCCCAACCCCCTGCCTCACCCTGGAGCCCCCTCCCGTACTCTGAACCCCTTGGCTCCACCCCCCCAGCCCAGAGTCCCGTCCTGCACCCCAAACCCCTCATCCCCAGCTTGCACGCCAGAGCCCGCACCCCGAAACGGAGCCCACACCTCCTCCTGCATCCCTACCCACTGCCTCAGCCCAGAGCCCCCTCCCGCACCCTGAACTCCTCATTGCTGGCTGCAACCTGGAGTCCGCACCCCCAGCTGGAGCCCGCACCCCCTCCCACACCCAAACCCCCTGATCCAGCCTGGTGAAAATAAGCGAGTAAGTGAGGATGGGGAGAGCAAGTGACAGAGGGAGGGGGGATGGAGTGAGTGGGGGCGGGGCCTCGGAGAAGGGACAGACCAGGAGGTGGGGCGGGGTACTGTAGGGTGTTCGGTTTTGTGCAAGCAGAAAGTTGGCAACCCTACTCCCAAGTAAAGTAAACTGCCTAGGGTTAGAACACGCCATTGTCTAGGTTGGACAAAAATCTTTCCAGGCTGGTGTAAATTTCTTCCAGACTAAGTCCTCCAAAGCAGGACTTGGCCTAAGTAAGCTCCCCAAGTTGGACAGAATTTCAAGCTTGGAGCAGGCCTGATAGCACTTCAGTCCCTACCCTAGTAGGCTCTGGACAGTCAGTACCCTCCACCTGACTCAAAAATGGGGTCTCCCAGATAGCAGAAAACAATGCAGCATCCCTCAACTCCAGGAGAACCCTACCACCAGTACAGCTTTCCCCCAAGATAAACCTATTAGCATTGAGGAAAGGACACTCCAGATCTGCAGAGCACATTTCACAGTTGGTTTCCATCTGCCCATTTTCTTTGTAATTTAAAGGAAAATAATATCAGCGACTCCCTCAGCCTTGCAACCAACCCACCTCCCTGGGTTTCCCCACTGCTAATGACTGATCAATCTGAAGAGAGCAAATTCAAAAAATTAATAGACAGAAATAGTTTTTCACACAATGCATAATTAGCCAGCAGACCTCATTGCCACAGGATACCATTTAAACCAAAAGCCTGATAGGATACAACACAGCATAGAATCATAGAATATTAGGGTTGGAAGAGACCTCAGGAGGTCATCTAGTCCAACCCCCTGCTCAAAGCAGGACCAACACCAACTAAATCATCCCAGCCAAGGCTTTGTCAAGCGAGCCTTAAAAACCTCTAAGGATGAAGATTCCACCACTTCCCTAGGTAACCCAGTCCAGAGCTTCACCACCCTCCTAGTGAAATAGTGTTTCCTAATATCCAACCTAAACCTCCTTCACTGCAACTTGAGACCATTACTCCTTGTCCTGTCATCTGCCACCACTGAGAACAGCCTAGCTTCATCATCTTTGGAACTCCCCTTCAGGTAATTGAAGGCTGCTATCAAATCCCTGCTCACTCTTCTCTTCTGCAGACTAAATAACCCAAGTTCCCTCAGCCTCGCCTCGTAAGTCATGTGCCCCAGCCCCCTAATCATTTTCGTTGCCCTCCGCTGGACTCTCTCCAGTTTGTCCATAGCCCTTTTGTAGTGCGGGAACCAAAACTAGACACAATACTCCAGGTGTGGCCTCACTAGGCCGAATAGAGGGGAAAAAACACTTCCCTCGATCTGCTGGCAATGCTCCTACTAATGCAGCCCAATATGCCGTTGGCCTTCTTGGCAACAAGGGCACACTGCTGACTCATATCCAGCTTCTCATCCACTGTCACCCCTAGGTCCTTTTCTGAAGAACTGCCGCTTAGCCAGTCAGTCCCCAGCCTGTAGTGGTGCATGGGATTTTTCCTTCCTAAGTGCAGAACTCTGCACTTGTCCTTGTTGAACCTCATCTGATTTCTTTTGGCCCTATCCTCCAATTTGTTTAGGTCACTCTGGACCTTATCCCTACCCCCCAGCATAACTACCTCTCCCCCTAGTTTAGTGTCATCTGCAAATTTGCTGAAAGTGCAATTAATTCCATCATCCAGATTAATAATAAAGATGTTGAACAAAACCCGGCCCCAGGACCGACCCCTGGGGCACTCCGCTTGATACTGGCTGCCAACTAGACATCGAGCTGTTGATCACTACTTGTTGATCCTGATAATCTAGCCAGCTTTCTATCCATTCATCCAATCCATACTTTTTTAACTTGCTGGCAAGAATACTGTGGGAGATCATATCGAAAGCTTTGCTAAAGTCAAGATATATCACATCCACCACTTTCCCCTTATCCACAGAACCAGTTATCTCATCATAGAAGGCAATCAGGTTGGACAGGCATGATTTGCCCTTGGTGAATCCATGTGACTGATCCTGATCACCTTCCTCTCCTCCAAGTGCTTCAAAATGGATTCCTTGAGGACCTACTCCATGATTTTGCCGAGTCTGAAGTGAGCCTGACTGGTCTGTAGCTCCCCGGGTTCTCTTTCTTCCCTTTTTAAAATATGGGCACTATATTTGCCTTTTTCCCATCGTCCAGGGCCTCCCCCGATCACCACGAATTTTCAAAGATAATGACAATGGTTCTGCAATCACATCAACCAACTCCCTCAGCACCCTCGGATGCATTAGATGCAGTAAATATTAGTTTGGATAAAAAGACTGTCTAGAATTATACTGTTAAAAATAGAATTGGGGAAATAATGTAAACCCACATGATTAAGGCACAACTATTAGAGATTAGGAGGAAACTTTTTCTAGAACAAAAAGAAAAGGAGTACTTGTGGCACCTTAGAGACTAACAAATTTATTTGAGAATAAGCTTTCATTAGCTACAGCTCACTTCATCGGATGCATTCAGTGGAAAATACAGTGAGGAGATTTATATACATAGAGAACAGGTTTTTTTCTACCTTCCTCTGAAGCATCTGGCACTGGCCATTGTCAGAAACAGGATACTGGACTTCATGGACCAATGATCTGATACAATATGGCAATTCCTATGGCACTATATGTGAATGGTTAATCACCATCCATGTGGGACATGCTTTGCCCATAGATCTCTGTGGAATCATCAGGCCTATTTTAATGGGGATAATCTTCCACATACCAAGAAACAAGTTATGTCCATAAAGCATGTTCAACTAAAGGACAGCATACCCCTTATAAACAACCTCTTCCCAATACCTGATAGACTTGTGCAATCTTGTATCGGAGGCACATTTACATAAAATAAGTGAAATAATGTAAAATTATTTGACATGGATCTTAAATGTATGAAATTGCAAATAAAACAAGTATTCCCCCCCTCCAAAGTCACTATTCATTTGTTGCTGATAGTAATGTTAACTGTTAACGCCATCTTCCATACCTAGAGTTATGCTTCCTGTTACTTCTGAGTTCCACATTATGTTTTCTGTACCTATTTGCTGTTCTATAATTTCTTGCTGCTTTTCTTTTTTCATGCTGTTTTCACTTTGTACTCTCTTGACAATGTGCCCAAATGCTTTTTTTCCACATCTTATTTTTACCCTCTACACTATGAGCTTCTGCATCATTTGCTGTTATTTCCTCTGTCCTTCTATAGTTTCTTTTTGGCAGGAAGTAAATCAAACTACACTTTTTCTATTTTAAAACTGTATCTGTTAAATGATCTGGCTCATCTGAGGAAAGTCTAGTTTCCATCTGTCCCTGAGAACCTTTTACTCTTTATCTTCTGAACAGCAGGAGTAGAGGCTAAATGCTAAGGCCGTGATTCTGCTAACAATTTCTACAGCACTTGTACTTACTCAGTCCCATACTAAGTCCTATTGAGTTTAATACATCTCCATGTGGGAGACAGATGACATATGTTAATAAGTTTAATAGATTCAGGATGGCTCCACAAGGGTAAGTTTAATTTTGGCTAGAATAAGCACCCGATTCTTTCAGCTTTAAAGCTAGGTAAACAAGGTTTTTGCCTGCAAATAATTATCTATAAGCTCATTCATTTACATACATGGATGCATTGTGAACTTGTGGTCTGTCTATGCTAGGGAGCAATGCAATGTGACTGCAATTCTGAATGGGAAGTCTATCATCTCCAACACGTCACTGTTTTCCAAAGAGTCTGCAGAGACTCTGTCTAGCCTGATTGCAGTATATAGAGCTCCAAAAGATGATAAGGCCTCACCTTATTTCCTAAACCTAAAGAAATCACCATCTGAACTTACTGGAGTGTTCCCTACCTGATACCTGGGTGCACTTGCTACCGGGTGCTAGAGCCAGAGAGTAGTGGGAACCAATAGCTGCAAGAGTTGCCAAGTGGATTTAAGTACTTGTCTGATTAAAGATTGAGAGAGACCCTATTGTATGGTGTTTAATGAAGAACTGAGTCTGGCATAAGTACCCAGAAACAGAAATCTTTGGGGGAAGAGGAGGAGGAAAACTCAAAGCCAACCATATCGATTGGCCCCTTTTCCTATAATAAGCTAAACCAAACCCTGAATCTCATCCAAACCTGGCTACACTGGTCTTTCCATTGCTTAAAAGCATCTTTGGTACTCAGATTCTATGGGAAGGGTAAGAGGAAATACTTCCATTTTCTCAGTGGCCATTACTATGGGTGGTAGCCAAACTATTCTCCCCCATCATGGTAGTAAACAAAGCGGTTCCCTTGCCTCTGAGTGAAATCAAACAGCTCCTTTTTTTCAGTCAAACTGTCCCATCTGATCAGAAGAAAGCAAAGCCAAAGAGAACCTCAAAAACCTGCCCTCTTTTCCGCTCTCAGACTGACAATAAAAGGGTAGCAATCTCCACCTAGTGTCCCAGATGCCACCCACAATAACTATAGCAAAAACTTCCAGCTATTAGCAGTCAAACAATTAATGTGATGTAGATATAAATATCACCATTAGGCTCCTACTGAATAAACGAGGGAATTTCATACCACTCACTGCCTAAAAAGAAGAAGGGAACCCTACAGTAGTTCACAATCCAAAGGCTTTCATTGCAAACAGATGGGCTAGACATGTACTTTTTCCCTTTGCATAAAACCTACAATTCTGCATCTTGCCATGGGATTGCCAGAGAAGTGCTCATATGGCATGTAGGACAACACAACTGTTCCTGTTATGCAAGCTTCTGGCTTGCTCCCAGTCACTTCCTGCTCTGTTGGAAGACCATAAATAACTATACCCGGATGAAGAAAAGGAGTACTTGTGGCACCTTAGAGACTAACCAATTTATTTGAGCATGAGCTTTCGTCAGCTACAGCTCACTTCATCGGATGCATGCCGTGGAAACTGCAGCAGACTTTATATACACACAGAGAATATGAACCAATACCTCCTCCCACCCCACTGTCCTGCTGGTAATAGCTTATCTAAAGTGATCATCAAGTTGGGCCATTTCCAGCACAAATCCAGGTTTTCTCGCCCTCCACCCCCCCCACACACAAACTCACTCTCCTGCTGGTGATAGCCCATCCAAAGTGACAACTCTCCACATAATGTGCATGACAATCAAGTTGGGCCATTTCCTGCACAAATCCAGGTTCTCTCACCCCCCCACCCCCCTCCCAAAAACCACACACACAAACTCACTATCCCGCTGGCAATAGCTCATCCAAAGTGACCACTCTCCCCACAATGCGCATGATAATCAAGGTGGGCCACCCCCAGCACAAATCCAGGCCTTCTCACCCCCCCCCACCTCCATACACACACAAACTCACTTTCCTGCTGGCAATAGCTCATCCAAACTGACCACTCTCAAAGTTTAAATCCAAGTTAAACCAGAACATCCGGGGGGGGGGTAGGAAAAAACAAGGGGAAATAGGCTACCTTGCATAATGACTTAGCCACTCCCAGTCTCTATTTAAGCCTAAATTAATAGTATCCAATTTGCAAATGAATTCCAATTCAGCAGTTTCTCGCTGGAGTCTGGATTTGAAGTTTTTTTGTTTTAAGATAGCGACCTTCATGTCTGTGATTGCGTGACCAGAGAGATTGAAGTGTTCTCTGACTGGTTTATGAATGTTATAATTCTTGACATCTGATTTGTGTCCATTTATTCTTTTACGTAGAGACTGTCCAGTTTGACCAATGTAAATGGCAGAGGGGCAATTGCAATGCCCAGCTTCAGCAGCAGTGGAGAAGTAAGCCCAGGCAGGGTGCCAGGGTGCTCGAGAGCAGCCATGGCCTGTTTCCCCATGCGTTGGGGTGCACTACCCAGGGCAGGTGATGGGTCCAGGGCTCCCCACAGTGGGCCAGATTGTCCTGCTCCGGCCTGGGCCCTGCCCCCCACTCTCGCTGTTCCCTGAGGGCTCTACCAGCTCTGGAGCTGGGTCCCCCTGCCCAGGCAGCTCTTACCAGCTGTGAGTAGCCAGCGCCGCACATTGCCTGACTCCGGCTTCTGACCTCCTATCTGGCCACAGGGCAGGGACACAAAGTGGGACAGGACCTCATGGCGATGCCCCCCTAATTTTTTGTCTGGCAAACCTCAGCCCCAGCCCACTGGGAAGAGGCTGGCAATGCCCTTGTATATAACTGGCAGCTAAAACACTCTCTCATTGGCACCTTGACAGCAGGATTGTCTGGCTATGTAGACTCCCTCCTCAGGCCCTATGCTATCAGCACTCCCAGCTATCTTCGAGACACCACTGACTTCCTGAGGAAATGACAATCCATCGGTGATCTTCCTGAAAACACCATCCTGGCCACTGTGGATGTAGAAGCCCTCTACACCAACATTCCACACAAAGATGGACTACAAGCCGCCAGGAACAGTATCCCCGATAATGTCACGGCAAACCTGGTGACTGAACTTTGTGACTTTGTCCTCACCCATAACTATTTCACATTTGGGGACAATGTATACCTTCAAGTCAGCGGCACTGCTATGGGTACCCACATGGCCCTACAGTATGCCAACATTTTTATGGCTGACTTAGAACGCTTCCTCAGCTCTCGTCCCCTAACACCCCATCTCTACTTGCACTACATTGAAGACATCTTCATCATCCGGACCTGTCAAGGTTCCTTCCCCACTCTGAACTCTAGGGTACAGATGTGGGGACCCACATGAAGGACCCCCTAAGCTTATTTCTACCAGCTTAGGTTAAAACTTCCCCAAGGCACGAAGTCTTTGCCCTTGGATTAGGTAAAATGCTGCCACCACCAAGTGTTTTAGACAAAGAACAGGGAAACGACCACTTGGAGTCCTATTCCCCCAAAATATTCCCCCAAGCCCTACACCCCCTTTTCTGGAGAAGGCTTGATAATAATATCCTCACCAATTGGTACAGGTGAATACAGACCCAAACCCTGGGATCTTAAGAACAATGAAAAAATCAATCAGGTTCTTAAAAGAAGAATTTTATTTAAAGAAAAGGTAAAAGAATCACCTCTGTAAAATCAGGATAGTAAATACTTTACAGGGTAATCAGATTCAAAACATAGAGAATCCCCCTAGGCAAAACCTTAAGTTACAAAAGACACAAAAAAGGGAATACACATTCCCTCCAGCACAGCGAATTTTCTAGCTAGATTACTTACTAACTTTACAGGAGTTGGAGAACTTGCATCCTTCATCTGTTCCCGGCAAAGATACCACACAGACAGACCACACAAAAACCCTTTGTCCCCCCCGCTCCAGATTTTGAAAGTATCTTGTCCCCTCATTTGTCATTTTGGGTCAGGTGCCAGTGAGGTTACCCTAACTTCTTAACCCTTTACAGGTGAAAGGGTTTTGCCTCTGGCCAGGAGGGATTTTATAGCACTGTAGACAGAAAGGTGGTTACCCTTCCCTTTATATTTATGACAGGACCCATGGAAAAGAAGCCCAGGAGGAATTCCACCAGGATTTCAACAATCTCCACCCCACCATCAACTTCAGCCTGGACCAGTTCACACAAGAGATCCACTTCCTGGACACTACAGTGCCAATAAGCAATGGTCACATAAATACCACCCTATACTGGAAACCTACTGACCGCTATACTTACCTACATGCCTCCAGCTTTCATCCAGACCACACCACACGATCCATTGTCTACAGCCAAGCTCTAAGATACAACCACATTTGCTCCAACCCCTCAGACAGAGACAAACACCTACAAGATCTCTATCGAGTGTTCTTACAACTACAATACCCACCTGCTGACGTGAAGAAACAGATTATTTCTCCCCCTACTGTTACTCTCACTTTCTTGTCAACTGTTGGAAATGGGCCATTCTGATTATCACTACAAAGATTTTTTTCTCTGACTGATAATAGCTCACCTTAATTGATCACTCTCATTATAGAGTGTATGGCAACACCCATTTTTTCATGTTCTCTGTGTATATATATAACTTCCTACTGTATTTTCCAGTGCATGCATCCGATGAAGTGGGTTTTATCCCACGAAAGCTTATGCTCAAATAAATTTGTTAGTCTCTAAGGTGCCACAAGTACTCCTCGTTCTTTTTGCTGATACAGACTAACATGGCTACCACTCTGAAATCTCTCAAGGGTGTAGGAAGTTCCCTTTCCTCACTCCAGAGAAGCAGTTGAATTGAATTGCTGCAAATCTCAGTGAGGAATACATATACTCTGCCA
Source organism: Lepidochelys kempii (assembly GCF_965140285.1). Taxonomy (NCBI): domain Eukaryota; kingdom Metazoa; phylum Chordata; order Testudines; family Cheloniidae; genus Lepidochelys; species Lepidochelys kempii. Next base: position 22,715,327 of record NC_136380.1, read on the forward strand.
CAAATGCAAACAGCAGGTCTCCACTGCTTCCCGGAAATTACAACAAACCCCCAAAACCTCACACCACTGGAAAATGAGTCACTAAGCAGATAAGTCTCTCCCCCTGCAGCCACTTTGGGGAACTCTTGCAGCCTGGACCTGGAGAAGCTCCCACTTTCTTTGCAAGTGTGGGGGAGAAATACAGAGAACTTGAGAACTGAGAGCAATAATAATATTTCTATAGCCTCTTCCAGAAGAGAATCTCAAGGCACTTTAACCTCACAATACCTCAGACATGTAGGTATTATCATCATCTTACTGCAGACAGGGAATGGACACAGAAGTCATATGCTTTGTTGAAGGTAACAGAATAAGTCTGTGGAAGAGATAGGAACAGACTCTAGATCTTTCTGCCTCCTGCTCCAGCCACTCGAATGCTTGGGTCAGTGCAATATGAAAGGCACAGTGCTCAGGTGTTTCTGCTGATAAGGCCACAATCCTGCAAACACTAAAGCTCACGTGCAGAGTCCATGGGCCTCAAATGGGACTATACAGCTGAATAAAATGACACATGTACAAGCAGGATCGTACATACTCTAGAAGTAGCTTTCTCAATCTACATGGACAAATATACTTCAGTCCTTTTTCATCTTAAAAAAAATAGCTGAGCATTTCCCTCTTTCTGGTGTTTGTCAAAATATAATTAAACCAACAAACAGATATTTTACTTTTTTAAAATATAAAATTTTAATGTTAATGTTAGACACTTTAAAATACACATGAATTCAAATATCTTAATTCTGTTTTACAAGAGACCAGGATAATAAAAATAATTAATTCCAAAGGAAACATACAATATCTCTCATTTATAACAGAGGTGTTGACAGATTAAACATTAAGCTTTAACCTTTTTACTTATGAGTATAATTTAGAGTACTCTGTAATCACGACTCTATAAATACCATATTCAAAAGTATTTGCTCAAGAAAATGGAAAACACAAATGTCACTGAATATTAGGTTTACGTATCCAAATACATTTCTGAAGATGAGGAATGTTGCTTTAATTTGAGCCTAAATGGCTATTCATTGCCAGCAATTCATGGACTAGACTTTCTCCACCTTCTATTAGCATCTGAAGAGACATATGTGCTTATATAATTCAGGACTGGGAAAGTTCTTTTATCTGCCGAATGACTCACTGAAACATTCAGCATAATGAGAGGGTAAGTTACAGCTTTGCGGGAGATAGTAGTGACTTTGTGAAGAATTTCCACACGGCACTCCTTCACACTTCAACTGAACCATGTAAATGTCTGCTTCCAGACATCTCTATGATTCTGATTCATGCAGAGGATGTGCATCTTTCTCCAACTATGTCCAGATCTTTTCTCTACTGCTAATGCTCCTGGGGCACAGTCCAGTGGTGATTTGAGGTATTGTCCAGCAGGATGATCAACAATTTTACAACTCTTTTCTGAAAGGGACATAAATGATTGGAAGCAAGTGACAGCAGCTTTGCTACATCATACTCTTTAAAGCAGATGTTGCTGGTGTATCCTGGTTATTGAAGAGCATTTAGGGTACAACTGAAGGTGTAACAAACTGGAGTGGTGGAAAGTAGTCACGATGTGCTGGCTGCTGATGGAGCATGTAGTGAGAGAGAAATACAGGAGCAGATGAAGAACCTGTCAAAGAATAAATTTAGTAAAGACATTTCAAAATTAAAATAATATTCTCTTAGCCTAATGAAAATCAGTTGCCATGTAATCAAAGCATAATTTTTACTCAGTAGAAGAATGTGGTTAGAACCATTCACAGTATCTACTTACTAATGATAGATAAACTTTATAAAATTCTGAGAAGCTCCTACCAGTTGCTGAGTGCCCTTAATTTTTATTGGTTGCAATGGTAGTTAAGAGTGCTCAGCAACTAACAGGAGGTGTTCATCATCATGCAGAAGAGGTGCCTTGACATGTACATTTGAAGAGAACATGCTTTCTTGTGAGATTTCCTCTACAGCTTCCTGCTGGCTGAGTTGGATACACTATGGGCCAAATTCCGCCACCCTTACTTCCCAGGGTGACTCACTGTGTAAGGTGCTTCTCAACATGAGCTGTGGGGGCAGAATCTGAGAAAAGCTTTTCTCTTGATATTATGGCACTTCCACTTTGGGTCGAAATTAGGCAGTGCATGAGATTGAGAAACAATAAAATTAACTGAACTTTCTGGAACTTTCAGAAATCTTGGTCTGCTTGAGTTGCTTCAAAGTCTAGGTTGGAGATATCTTCAGTTGCCCATCCCTCATAGTTCCCACTCCCTATAATCTAATATTTATGTGCAATAATAATAAATTAAAATTGGAAATCCTTGTAAGAGAAACACAATTTCCTTTAAATATACAATTCACTGATGATCATGACTCAGTGAAGGAAGATTTGGACATTTTATACCTGTGGTGAGAGACAGGCAACTCCTTCTATCTCCTTTGTAAATCTTCAACCACCCCATGGAAATGTAATTTATACACTGTTTGTTCTGTGTATTTTCTTCCACAGGTGGGAATTTAGATTAATATAAACTTGTTCACCTATTTGTGACAGAGCACATGGACATACTGAACTGTTAATTCCATTGAAAGCACTTCCTGTTTAGATCATCCATTTCCCCCCCTCTAATAAAGAGTAAAATTTGCTTTGGTGGAGAATGCCCACTCCAGCCCAAGCCCTGTGCCCCACTTAAGCCTCAAATCATTCCCAAGCAGACAGCCTGAGCAACTGGCCCATGTGCTGGAGAATTACTCCAGAGCTGGGAAGGAAAAAACCTACCCACATCCCTAGCAGACTGCAGGGCAGCAGCAGAGACATGGGGCCTGGAATAGTCTTTAAGCTGCTTGCAGTCCTCTACCTGGCAGAAAAAGGGAAGAGCCAACATAACTTTTCTCTTTCTCTGCCCCAACCCTGCTACCCCCAAATGTCAGTCATACACCAGCATGCCAGGGTCTCCAGGAGAGCTGGGTTCTGCCTTGCACAGAATGGGGTTTCTGAATACTACCCACCCTCATAAGATCATATAACAACCATAAGAACAGCCGTACAGGATCTGACCAATGGTCCATCTAACTCAGTATCCTGTCTTCAGACAAAGGCCAGTGCCAGGTGCTTCAGAGGGAATGAACAGAACAGAGCAATCATTGAGTGATCCATCCCGTCTTCCACTCCCACTTCTGGCAAATAGAGGCTTGGAACCCTCATGCAATGGAACAATACTGCTTCTGCTCTAAGCAGGCTGTCCCCATCTGCACAATACCCTAAGACACTGGAAATATCTCATACCCCAAATTAGTACCTAAGGACGTTACATAGGAATACTTAACAACTATAAACTTACATTTTAAAATCAGGGTTTTTTTTAATCCTTTCCTCTTCCTATTAGTGACAGGATTTGATTTCAGGATTTGATTTCTGTGTTTTTCCTTCAAGCACTGATTAAGCCAATGAGACCTAAAGCAAAACATTTTCCTACCCTTTTATATTAGACACCAACTCTTACATGGGTGGCAATGACACCTTAACTCAGGTCTTGGTGGTTACGGGAAAGGAGAGTTTCTTTTCAAATATCTTGTTTTTAAGTCTCTACATCAGGGGTGGGCAACCTATGGCTCAGGGGCCGCATCAGGCCCTTCAGATGTTTTAATCCAGCCCTCAAGCTCCCGCTGGGGTTCAGGGCTTGTCTCACTCCAGCTGGGGAGCGGGGTCAGGGACTTGCCCCGCTCTGCGTGTGCCATGGCTCCGCACAGCTCCTGGAAGCAGCAGCATGTTCCCACTCCATGCCATGGCTCCGCACACTGCCCCTGCAGCTCCCATTGGCCAATGGGAGCTGCAGGGGTGGCACCTGTGGACAGGGCAGTGTGCAGAGTCGCCTGGCCACGCCTCCGCTAGAAGCTGGAGTTGGGACATGCTGCTGCTTCCCGGAGCTGCTTGAGGTAAACGCCGCCCGGAGCCTGCACCCGACCCCCTCCCACGCGCCAACCCCCTGCTCCAGCCCTGATCCCCCTCCTGCCCTCCGAATCCGTCGGTCCCAGCCCGGAGCACCCTTCTGTACCCCCAACCCCTCATCCTCAGCCCCATCCCAGAGCCCGCACCCCCAGCCGGAGCCCTCACACACACACACACCCCGCATCCCAACCCTCTGCCCCAGCCCAGAGCCAGCTCCCACATCCTGAACTTCTCATTTCTGGCCCTGCCCCAGAGCCAGCTCCCCCAGCCAGAGCCCTCACCCCCTCCTGCACCCCCATCCCAATTCCGTGAGCATTCATGGCCTGCCATACAATTTAAATACCCAGATGTGGCCCTCAGGCCAAAAAGTTTGCCCACCCCTGCTCTACGTATATTTTTGTGAGGGTAAAATTCACCCCAGGGCAGCAGGGCCTGCACAGAGACCTATGCACCACTCTCTCCCCTCCCAATGCTCTTGAGCAGTATGCTTTGAACTGGCTACCTGGCTGCCCTTGTCCAACCCAGATGCAGTCGTAATGCCATGGTCTGAATGAGTGTAGTTTATAAAGCATTTTAGACCCTTTCTGATGAAAAGCACAATAAAAGCATGTTATTAATCATCATTTGACCACAGAACAGCTCAGCACAATTATTGGAATAGGTTTCCATACACTGCCCTGCTGATGTGACTCAATCTTAATTAGGAGGAAAGAAGAAAAGTATGTAGATTAATTTCCATGCCTATTAGCTCTTTGGTCTCTCAGCTTGCACTCCCATAAAAATGTGAATTAGTGCTAGTTTTGATTCTGTGATGTGGGCACATGATAATTAAGAACTGGAGTGAGACCACCAATTCACTCTAAGTCAGCCACTGAAAAGCCATCATGTGGTAATGACTTCGGTTAGTGGACTTGGAATCTTTAACACAATGTTTAAAAGTATCTACAAAAGCCTTTCATAGCATCTTTAAACATGCACCTCTTCTCTTCTCTTTTCTCATCCCAATAAAGAAACAAAGTTTTCAGACTTCTAAGCCCTAGTATTGCCAGTCCTTGTAAGTTTCTTAACAGCACGCCAAACTTTAGGAAAGCAAAATATCAATAATCCACATACCTAAAGCAGAAAGCACCAATACTCCCTAGAGGGGGAATCTACCCAGATGCTTCCATAATGCTGTGATGGTAAAAACCTTGGCTCGACTGGGGTGTCCTGCAGATATGTATGCATTTCATCAAGCACAATGGTTCACTGGGTCTGCTAATAAGGCTGTATTTTAATTCATGAAGAAATGGTCTTGCTACTCTAGTGAACCTTGGTCCCAGTTTCAGAAGTCACTGGGGTGTCTTGCAGATGTGTATGCACTTCAGCAAGCACAGTGTGTCAATGGGTCTGCTAATAAGGCTGTATTTTAAGCCATGAAGAACTGGTTATGCTACTCTAGTACAAGGGGACTGTTCAGATATGACATCTTCCATTTGAGCAGATGCAGAGCAAACCACCTGGATTCAAGACTAGCTAAGATTTCCCAGGTGGGTTTTAAAATAGAAAGTGAGGGGGAAGAGTGCATCCATATGTGGCAGAAAGAATAAATAGAAAACATAAGAGGAAAGGATAAAGCAAATAATACTGTAGGAAGGAAATGAACAATACATTTCTGAAGTGTCAATTACCAGGATCATGGGAAACAAACAGGAATAAAGAGTTATGGCTTGGTTGGCAGTATAAAAATTGGTGGGATAAATCACATAGCTGGAATGTTGGTACTGAAGGCTACAATTAGGTTAGAAGGGACAAGGAAGAGTAATATAATGGAAGTGTATACTAGCAGTGAAATACTCAACAATTCAATGCTATAGGTTAATGGAATAAAGGAATATTTATACTCAACATCTAATATAAATCATCAGGTGAGGAGAGAGGTGAAGATAAAACATGCTCCATGATCGATAAGTGGAAGATGACACCTGCTATCACTTGCTTGTTACATACAGCATCACTGGGACTGGATGACACCCCTCAGGGGCTATAAATAAGTAGTAGTAACTACTGCAAGAAAATGAAGAACCATTAGCTATCATCTCTGAAAATTCATGGAGGTTGCAGAAAACTGGGGAAAAGGAAATATCCTACTAGCGCACAAGTGTAAAAAAGGAGAGGAGAACCAGGAAATAACCCACTAGTTTGTTTAATTCCAATACTGAGAAAAATCACAGAACAAACAGAAATAATCAGTGTGTGAAGCACTGAAAAGGCAGAGACATAGGACTAGACTGTGGAGCCCTTACATCTGTTGGTGGTCACTATCTTCTGATAAGAGGTAACATGGGTTCACGCCAGAGAAAACTAAGAGTCCTCCTGGGCAAAGTCCTCAAAGAATCAATCCTGAAGCACTTGCATGAGAGGAAAGTGATCAGGAACAGCCAGCATGGATTCACCAAGGGAAGGTCATGCCTGACTAATCTAATCGCCTTTTATGATGAGATTACTGGTTCTGTGGATGAAGGGAAAGCAGTGGATGTATTGTTTCTTGACTTTAGCAAAGCTTTTGACACGATCTCCCACAGTATTCTTGTCAGCAAGTTAAGGAAGTATGGGCTGGATGAATGCACTATAAGGTGGGTAGAAAGCTGGCTAGATTGTCAGGCTCAACGGGTAGTGATCAATGGCTCCATGTCTAGTTGGCAGCCGGTATCAAGTGGAGTGCCCCAAGGGTCGGTCCTGGGGCCGATTTTATTCAATATCTTCATAAATGATCTGGAGGATGGTGTGGATTGCACTCTCAGCAAATTTGCGGATGATACTAAACTGGGAGGAGTGGTAGATACGCTGGAGGGGAGGGATAGGATACAGAAGGACCTAGACAAATTGGAGGATTGGGCCAAAAGGAATCTGATGAGGTTCAATAAGGATAAGTGCAGGGTCCTGCACTTAGGACAGAAGAACCCAATGCACAGCTACAGACTAGGGACCGAATGGCTAGGCAGCAGTTCTGCGGAAAAGTACCTAGGGGTGACAGTGGATGAGAAGCTGGATATGAGTCAGCAGTGTGCCCTTGTTGCCAAGAAGGCCAATGGCATTTTGGGATGTATAAGTAGGGGCATAGTGAGCAGATCGAGGGACGTGATCGTTCCCCTCTATTCGACATTGGTGAGGCCTCATCTGGAGTACTGTGTCCAGTTTTGGGCCCCACACTTCAAGAAGGATGTGGATAAATTGGAGAGAGTCCAGCGAAGGGCAACAAAAATGATTAGGGGACTGGAACACATGAGTTATGAGGAGAGGCTGAGGGAGCTGGGATTGTTTAGCCTGCAGAAGAGAAGAATGAGGGGGGATTTGATAGCTGCTTTCAACTACCTGAAAGGGGGTTCCAAAGAGGATGGCTCTAGACTGTTCTCAATGGTAGCAGATGACAGAACGAGGAGTAATGGTCTCAAGTTGCAGTGGGGGAGGTTTAGATTGGATATTAGGAAAAACTTTTTCACTAGGAGGGTGGTGAAACACTGGAATGCGTTACCTAGGGAGGTGGTAGAATCTCCTTCCTTAGAGGTTTTTAAGGTCAGGCTTGACAAAGCCCTGGCTGGGATGATTTAACTGGGAATTGGTCCTGCTTTGAGCAGGGGGTTGGACTAGATGACCTTCTGGGGTCCCTTCCAACCCTGATATTCTATGATTCTATGAAAACTAATGATCTTTAGCACTTACATACGGGGAGGGGGGAGGGGTTGAAAGTTAAATGTCTTTTTACAGGTAGGTGAGATCTAGCCACTTTGAGCAACTATTTCCTATATTTGTAGTAATGGAAGAAAATATTTAAACAGCTTTTACAGCATATAACACTTGATCTTTTCCAAGAGCTTTACAAACATTAACTAGTTAAGCCTCACAACACACCTACTAAGTAGAAGGGTAAGTATTATTATCCCACATTTTATATATGAGGAAAAAGAAAAAGAAGTAATTTTGAAAAGTGGACTCTGTTTTATCCTGCAGTGATGGACACCTTTATAAAACCCTAGAAAGTTAGTTTGCAATTTTGTGCCTGCAACTAAATGAAGGCAAAACTAAGAGATAATGTAGCCATCTGATTGTAGCTGCAAATCAGGTTCATGGCTATTTGCATCCACAATTCATTGCAGGATTCAAAATGTGGCTGTAATTAATTGTAGGCACAAAATCACATCTGCAAATTTACAGGATGGACTGAGATTCTTTTAAAGTTTAGCCCAGAGGTTAGGTGCCTTGCTCATGGCCACAGATTAAATGAATGGCAGAGCCAAGAGCAGAATTCATAAGTTTTTGGCACTTACCCCCTCTCTGCTCAGTCCCTTAGACCATACTGCCTTTCTATGCCAAAATTACAGGCTGGGTGAATGCAGGGGACTTAATCATTTTAGATTTGATAGTTCCAATGAAAAATTAAGAAAAATCTGAAAGATGCAGTCTGATTAAAAGCAGTCCCGAGCAATACAAAACTAATTCACAGACTGTGAACAAAGAATTATTAGCAGATCTAACACCAGATTGGGAAACTATATGTAAGCAGAGTCAGGATGAGCTCCACCCTGACCTCTGGTGGTGAGGTGTGGCAAGTTGTGGAAAAGAACTTCAGGGGCTGATCTCATTTGCATAGGCACACCCACTCCGCCTAGAATGAGGCCATAGCTGCCCAAATGGTCACTTTGGCTGCTGTGGGATCCCCAGTGTCTCTGTTATTAGGGCAGGAAGAATAAATTGTTATTACCCTGATTATGGGAATCAAGGATTGTGGAACTGTACTTGGCCTTTTGTTATGCTGGAGGGACTCGCCATCAACTTAGTAGCACTCGCTAGGCAAGGGACATGGGTTCCAAAACTCTGTGAATGGAGAGAGGCTGGGAACAGGTATTAATACCTGGTGGTATGGGCCCCCTGGTGAGGGCCTTACATGCTAATTGCACTTCCTCCTCTCTCCACTGTGGAATATCAGAGCTAATTTTGATTCTATAAGGAGTCTAGTTACAAGCTGCTGAGCTGAATTCACTTTGGGCTAATGGTGCACCAGCACTAAGGCTCCCCTACTACAAGCTGAAATCACAAAAGAGCTGAAATCAGAGTGTTGTGCTAAGTAGTGGGGGAGCCTGAAGCTATATGGTAGAGCTGTTTGCAGCATGATGAGTGGAGCGGCTGGCAGAGCAGTTTGCGGGACAGCGAGTGGAGCAGAGCGGCTGGCGGAGCAGTTCAGTTTGCGGGACGGTGAGCAGAGCGGCTGGTGGAGCGGAGCCCCATGGAGAGGTGGGGCTATCAGTGTTGGACCACGTAAGGTGCCCCTTAACACCCCCCCCAATCTCCACCCAGGTTGGGAGGTAAAAACTCTGCAGATAAACTTTTGAACTCTGGGGCTGCCCTGACCAAGGACAGAGACTTTTGGGTCATTGGACTTTTGGGACTTTGGGTGATTTTGGGTTGCTGGACTCAAGAACCAAAGGGAAAGGACACGACCCAATTTGCTTGGCGTGGGTTTTGCTTGTGGGTTGTGGTATGAATCCTGTTGGTGGTGTTTCCCCAACATAATGCTACATTGTTTCTCTCTGTTATTAAAAGGCTTTTTGCTACACTCAGACTATGTGCTTGAGAGAGGGGAAGTATTGCCTCTTGGAGGCGTGCAGCGGGGGTGGTAGATATTTGTCCCAGGTCACTGGGTGGGGGCTCAAGCCGGTTTTGCATTGTGTTATTGTAATGGATCCCCTAGATACTGAACCTGGCCCTTGTTGCTGCCAACTCTGACAGGTAGAAGGGTTACATATATAAAGGAGGAGATAAAAAATTATATAGCTAGTGGTTCTTGATGGGAAGAGTTATCAAATTGGATTTTACAGGGGTCACTATATTTTCATGAATGATCTGGATGATAAAGTCACCTGCACCTTGATCAGATTTGCATTGCCACACCCTGGAAAATAGATCAAAAGAAGCAAATGGACCATATCCTGCTCTCAGACGCATGCCCATAATTCTCATTGACTTTGCTGGGGTTACTCGATGCATATTTGTGGGCATAAAATGAACTTCACATGATTCACAATTTAATTTAACGTAATGTAAAATAGACTTAGGAAAACATAATGCCAAGCAGAAGGTCAAAATAAGGGTATTATTATTTATTTATTGCATGCATATAGAATGCTGTATAGACCTCACTTGTGAGACAAAGGAAGTGACAATTTAGGACATCTCATCATAAAAAATAACCATCAATCAATTAGATAAAAGCAAAGACCAGCAACAAAAATAATCCAATCATCATACCTCACAGAGTAAAGTACGACTCAGGACATGTCTACATTAAATACCTGTGTGGACACTGTTATTTAGAATTAAAGTGGCCTTAATTTGGTTTCATTTAATTGTTTCCTTCTGGAATGTCTCTTTCTGGAGACTGAGCAACCTCCGATACCATTGAAATTTAAAACACAAGTGACATGAAATGAATGATAAAACAACAGTATAATCTACCTGGAGAGGACACCATTAGAGGTATTTAAAGACCCATTTATGCCTCACAGAAAATCTTCTGGATTTCTAGCACCATTTTAAGCAGTCTTTATTCCTTAAGCATTCATCTGTTCCTGACATCTTCTCCCTACCTGAAGTGACGGGGTCTGATTCGCAATTGCCTAGCATCTTGTGTAGCCATTCACATCTGTGCAATGTGAGTGTGAAACCCTATTAAATCAGAATTCCCCTCCCTCTGCACTAACAGGACAAGACTCATGGTATGCTCTATCTGCTCTGGCAATGTACAGCAGCCAAAAAGTAGGCTTAACTTGCTGATTAAACTGGGTTTACAGCAGCTTTGCATTGCCAGAGTGACACAAGGCAGTCAGAGCATACCTCTGAGTCTGGCCTATTTTAAACAGGTGTAAATGACTATACAAGGCACAAGACAGAGAATCAGACTCAACCTCTAAATGAGACAATGCAGTGCTATGTATGATCCCTCACCAAAGGCTCTTAAGCAAAGTAAGCAGTCGTGGGATTAGAGGGAAGGTTCTCTCATGGATCAGTAACTGGTTAAAAGACAGAAAACAAAGGGTAGGAATAAATGGTCTGTTTTCAGAATGGAGAAAGGTAAATAGCAGGGTCCCTTAAGGATCTATACTGGGACCAGTGCTGTCCAACATATTCATAAATGATCTGGAAAAAGGGTTAAACAGTGAGGTGGAAAAATTTGCAGATGATACAAAATTATTCAAGACAGTTAAGTCCAAAGCAGACAGTGAAGAGTTACAAAGGGATCTCACAAAACTGGGTGACTGGAAAACAAAATGGCAAATGATATTCAATGTTGAGAAATGCAAAGTAATGCCCATTGAAAACATAATCCCAACTATACATACAAAATGATGGGATCTGAATTAGCTGTTAAAACTCAAGAAGGAGATCTTGGAGTCTTTGTGGATAGTTCTCCGAAAACATCTGCAGAATGTGCTGCAACAGTCAAAAAAGCAAACAGAATGTGAGGTACCATAAGAAAAGAGATAGATAATAAGACAGAAAATATCATAATGCCTCTAAAAAATCCCTGGTATGTCCACACGTTGAAGACTGCATGCAGTTCTGGTCACCCCATCTCAAAAAAGATATATTAGAATTGAAAAAGGCAGGGAGAAGGGCAACAAAAACGATTAGGGGTATGGAACAGCTTCCATAAAAGGACATTTAAAAGATGGGGACTTTTCAACTTGGAAAAGAAAAGACTAAGAAGGAATATGATAGGCGCCTATAAAATCTTGGCTGATGTGGAAAAAGTGAATAAGGAAGTGTTATTTACTCCTTCACGTAACTCAACAAGCAGGGGTCACTCAATGAAATTAATAGCCAGCAGGTTTAAAACAAACAAAAGGAAGTATTTCTTCACACAACGCACAATCAACCTGTGGAGATGCTGTGCAGGCCAAAGCTATAACAGTGTTCAAAAAAAGAACTAGATAAGTTCACGGAGGATAGATCCATCAATGGCTATTCGCCTAGATGGTCAGGGATGCAACTGCATGCTCTGAGTGTCGGAGTGGACGACAGGGGATGGATTACTTGATGATTACCTTTTCTGTTCATTCCCTCTGAAGCATCTGGCACTGGCCACTGTTGGAAGACAGGATACTGGGTTAGATGGACCATCGGTCTGACCTACTATGGCCGTTCTTATTTTCTTATGCTCCAGGCTTGCTGAAGTTTCCAGGAAAGGTCTCTCCAGATGCCAGATATTGGTGAATCAGGCTGCCAAAGTACAGGCCGCTGAGAGAGTGGAGTGAGACCAGACTGGGAGAAAGTTGGACTCCATGGTTTATGAAAAGGAAGTCTGAACTGAGGTTTGAAATAAGTCTTTCCAGGGCTTGAAGATGATCAGTACCTGAGTACATTCATCACTTTTAATTGTAAATAATAAATTACACATTTGTTAATTTAATCTGAAATAGAGCAGTGGTGAATGAGGATTCCTTCAGCAGTCTTCAAAGACCACCTACCTGCCTCTCAGGGGACACGGTTCTTGTAACAAGGGAACAAAGGGAGGGGTTCCCAGAGGAAAAATTTCCAACTGGAAATTTTGGTGGTGGCAACAGGTATCCAAAACTGGGACATAGGAAACGTGGGGTCAGGACAGTGACTATGAATGTTTTCAATTGCTTTTAGGGGAACCTACACAGTACCTCCGTTCATCCCACATGAGCGACAAGTCACAATTTTTAGCTCTTGGTTTTAAGGTATTAAGTGAGTAATCTGCACTTCTCACAGTCTTGGCACATGTACAGGTGCCATTCCATTTGTTTGCAGTTCAGCTGGTTGCAAATGTACAATCTTGCACAGTGATGTGGGGGTGTACACAAACAGAATGTATTACTGCAAGATATTTGAACAGTGGGGGAGTCACCACTTAGCTGTTTGTACAGCTCCAATTTATAAAATGCAAAGAAATAAATTTAGAATTATAACTAAAATATTGGTGGATTACCTAACAAATAGAATGAGAGAGAGAGCAAGTGAAAGAGAGCAAGCACACAAATCAAAATTCAGCAGCAGTAGCAGCAAAAAGAAAAATAGCAGCTGGTTTGAAAAGAGCTCTGCATCTCTCTGTGGGGCATGTATGTGTGGGTGGAATTTCTAGAATCAGAAAGTGTTGTAAGCAATTAACTGTAAAACATTCACAGATTTCTCTAGTCCTCTAAATCACCAGAAATGTCAATTCTGAAGTATTCGGAGCATTCAGGGCCCCTATCCCAAAGGAAAAAAGAAAGCCAGCAATAACCTTATGCTGCATGGTGTTGAAAACAGGCACATCACAGGATTGGGCCCCAAATATAGACGTACTGGACCAAATGCTGCTCTTGATTATAGTGGTGCAAAGCAGAATAATTCAACTAAAGCCAGTGTACTTTTGCTCTGTATTTGTAAATTCATAAAATCAGAACAGAATTTGTCCCATTATTTCAAATTGTGCCCAAAGAAGTAAAAAAAACTGCATAAGTAAATCTGCTTGTATCTGAAATAAACAACCAGAGATTGAGCCTGTTAAGTTCCTCTGTATAGGTGATACACAACAGAAGAAAGAAAAGGGTGGTGAGGAAGGGAAGAAACTGGGAAACATACAACCCACCCTAGAGGTATTTCTTGGTTCATCAGCAATACCAAGTAATTCCTATAGAATTCTCAACACTCATTATGTCCATAACCTCACACGGCACATTTAACTATGATCCACATCATAAGAAATGTACATGTTAAAAACAGATTGATTCCTTTTAAGGAATATGTTTTTAACAAGAAATATGAATTTTCTGAAATAAAAATGTCTGACTTTGTTTCTGCTTAGCACAGCATAAAGGAAAGTGACTCTCTGGGAGCTGGTTATGTCTCCCTGATCGTTAGAGCACATCTGAGACACCCTGACACTTCTGGTGTAGTTCAGAGCAGGCTAGAGGTTGCTCTAATGTATGCAGGCTGACTACAGTTCCTAGGGGACCATATGCCTACTGAGCATAGCTGGAGTGTAGTGCATTTTCACCACACCCTCTTCAAACCCCCAACACAGTCCCTGGAATGAGGGTTGCCACAGACTTCAATGGGGCCAGGATTACACCTTCAGTAATTTATCCCAAATAACAGTAAAATACCCGAATACCAGAAATCTATGAAAATGGTTTTAAAAATGGCTCTTAACGCTTAGATGTACTTTACATTTTCAAAGAGCTGTACAGTTATTTAACTAGTTGATCCTCACATTCCTATCACATAAGCAAGTATTGTTATCTCCATTTTGCAGATAAGGAAACTGCAACACATAAGTTTAAACGATGTGAAGGTCAGTGGCACAGCCAAATATGATGTGTGATGACAGGTTTAACCAAACCCACCCCATTCTGTAAGGTATAAACATATGTGATGATGGATAGTATAGTGCAATTTTCATTTTCATGAGCTATGAGGCCTCAATGCACAAAAGGAGTTAGGTGCCAAAGTCCCTGTTTTAGATGCCTGAGTCCTGGTTTCAGCATCACTGTGATGTACAAAACCACCCGCCTAACCCTGTAGGTGCCTCAACTCACTTGGCACCTAAATTTTTGTAGTTAAAAGTTCCCTTGGTGCCCATGTTTCTGCCTCTGAGTATGTGCACTGCTACCTCACCCTGGGCATCCAGGGGCCTATCTCCCCCCTCCGTCCAGAGCAATTCCCAAACTGGGGAAGATAGACATTCAACTGCCTAAGTCGCATGTGTCCTCTGAGCACATCTCCCCACAGGCAAGTTCATATAAAGCAGCTGGGGAGAGCAGAAGGACAAGAAGGACTTCCCTCATACCTTTTAGCCCACATCCCAGCTGAATATCCTAATCATTAAGCTAGATGGTAGATCTCTGTTCAAATCCTTTCTCCCTCTCAGGTAGAGCGGGGACTTGAACCAGAGGTCTTCCACATCCCTAATCACTGGGCTACAAGTTGAGAAAAGTCCTATTCCTCCTCTTCACAGGCACTAAATTCCAAAGAGGGATTTGTGGCTGCAAACCACAAGCCGATGGACTTTGATGCGTGAAAGGGACAGGGTTTAGCACACACCCCTGCCATTGGAATTTCCGATTGGCTAGCTAAGGCAGCTCCCTACCTAATAGGCTGACTTCTGTGAATCCCATTCTGGGGCATCTGTCTCTTCCCACTGATTGTATAGGAGCTTAGGCACCTAACTCAGACTTTGTAAATCATAATGATTTTCTAGGGGGCCTAACAGTTAGGTGCTGTGATGCTGACTGTCCTTAATCCTTTTCAGAGTAACAGCCGTGTTAGTCTGTATTCGCAAAAAGAAAAGGAGTACTTGTGGCACCTTAGAGACTAACCAATTTATTTGAGCATGAGCTTTCGTGAGCTTATGCTCAAATAAATTGGTTAGTCTCTAAGGTGCCACAAGTACTCCTTTTCTTAATCCTTTTGTGCTTCCAGGCCTGGATGACTGTTCCACCTACTCATGAACTATACTATGAATAAGTGATAACAATCCCTTCTTCATCTTCACCTGAGCTTTGTGAGAAAACAATCTTTTATTTATTCTTGCAGCAGCGAGTAACTCTTTTTACACTGGAAAAATCCATTTCTGTTTCCCACAAAACACACTTTTCCCTGCCTCAAGAGACAAAAACGATAGTGACAGAAATTGTGATAACTGTGAAGTTGCACTTTGTAAGTGGACAGGTGTAAACTAGTGTAACTTACACAATGAGAGTCAATTTCAGCCCTTGTACAAGCAAGGGCAATTCCTCTAACTTCACCAGATTTCTGCTCACTTACAACCAGGCTGCATTTGCATCTGAAGGGGTAGATGGATGGGGTTGTAGCAGAACAAAAAAGAGGAAGCTGTCAAATAGAAGGCACCTCGTTTGTCTTATATGCGTTTTCTGCTAAAACCTCCATGGTGTATAAATTACACTCATGCTAGCTCACCAATGTGTAATGTCACTACCATTGCAGTGTACCATCACTTCTGAATTTGGTACATAAACCCTAGATCTGCTTTAACTGGATTACCCCCAAAATGTTTCAGAGTATTTGTGACTGGGTGTGCCTACACCGCACTGGTTCAGCAGAGGTTAACCACACTCTGGGGATGGAGGAGGCCATGTCCCCATGCCCCTACTGGGCATGCTCCAGCTGGAAGGAAAATATAAAAGGGAGTAGCTCAGCTCAGTCTGGGCTGGCCACCGACGAGAGCAGATGTGTGTTGCAGGCTCCTGCAGGGAAACTGCTGGAGCTCCAGGACACAGAAGCCAGCCAGATTGAGGTTCCAATAGACCCCAAACCAACCACCGTTGCTGACAGAGGAGAGATAGCTGAGACCACAAGACTACCAGCCTCAGAAGGAAGAGTAGGAAGCAGCCCAGGGATTGGGATTGTAGTAACAGGTGACCAAGACTAATCATAGAAGTACTGGTTCCCCAGGGCCCTGGGTTGGGACCCGGTGGAAAAGGGTGCACCTGATCCCGCTACCCTGGCTGCCCCCTACCCTGGGGCAGCTGATGCCCAGAGGGCAAACCATGCAGCAGGAAGACTCGTGCACCGCAGGGCAGTTGTACTGACCCTGGCCCCTCGGCCATGCTGTCCTATCCTGGGCAGTTTACTGGTGCTCCCACACTCATCAGGCTGATATCTAGTACTGGTATCAGGCATGCACACCCAGTTCAATAATCCTCTGCTCCCTCAGCCTCAACAAAGTCAATGTATTTCTGTCAAACAAGCATTTTATTGAGCTGGAAGCATTGCCACAGAATCCAGAGGTCATGGGACTTAAATCACGGGTGCTGGCTGCAGATGCAATCAGACGGACATCTGGCTAGATTCAATAACTATTAGCCCACCAAAGTCTGACAGGTAATTAGACGATGCCTAAGGGAATGGAAGAACACCATCGGAGGTGCCCTCAAAGTTCTTCTTGTACAATTTCTAATTTAAATTGAACCAAGCCTACAAGTCTGGGCCTCTAATACTTCTGCCATGCTTGGAGACAGTAAGAGAGGTCAGCTTCATAGAAGGTGAAAATGCTATTTTGCATTCTACAAATCAATACAAAAAGGTTCCAGTGAAAAGCCTGAATTTCCTTGGGAAACTGGTAAAAGAACATTTATTTTAATTGTAAATTTTCTCTTCATGGCTTCAACACCCACTCAGCTGAAGCACAGCTGACACTGGGGCAGGAAGAGCCAGTATGTCTCCTCTCCCTCGGGTTCATAATTAGCCTGAAAGCTGCCCTCACCCACCTTCTGGCCATAGCCAGTAAGAACATCCACCACTCCTGGGGAAATTCTACACCACTGCGCAAGCCCAGAATAAATATCCCCTGCAGATTTTTCCCCTACAGAATAATTGATTCTGATAGGGAGATGAAGGGAAGCTTCAAGAGGGGCCATGATGGTCCACTAAGAGCTGATGTGGCACCAGAAGAGCAGCCAGCCATGAAGAGGGAGGGGACAGAGGTTGCCTTCTTCACAGCACCCTGCCCATGGGGCCAGGTGAGGAGGCATGGGATATGGGGTAGATGGACAGAGTGGGGCACATGGGACTGCTGGGGAGCTCACTCAGGGGTTCAGAAAGGTTAGTGGGGGGATAACAGACTTGGGTGGGGGACAGGAGCTAGTGGAGTGACAATATTGAGCCGGGCCTGAATAGGTGTGGGGGTGCAGGGCCACATGTGCAGCTACGTGGGGGTCGCGGGACATGTGCACCTATGTTTGGCTGAATAGGGAGTGGAGGTGCAGGGACACATGGAAACAGACATACTTGCTGACAGGTAGTTTGAAAATAAATTATCAAAATTGAAACTGGTGTGATTATATTGTGTTATTTTGAACAATAAAATATGCAGAATTTTACAATATTGTATGCAGAATTTTTAACATTTTGGTGCAGAATTCCCCCAGGAGTAATCAACACGTATGCTCCAGTCTTAAAATGAACTGCTCACACACTTTCCACACCAAACTTTCTCCAATGGAAATCACTCCACCTCCAAAAAAAAAAAAAGAAGAAGAAGAAAAAAAAGGAAATGAAAAGAAGCAAAAAAATTCTACACTGAAAGTTTTGTGTTGGTTCTTTGTCTCCTGTCTTGTTTTCTATCCTCCACTTCAATCTCCACACCATTCTCTTCTTCTTTCTTTTCTTGTTTTTTCTCTCTTTTATTATTTTCTCTGCTTCTCCTCTGTTGTTCACTCCATTTCTTTCTGTTAATCTTCCCCAGGCCCTCTCCTTCATCTTTCCTGTTCTCCTCTCCTCCCATTTTTGTCCCTGATTTCCCAGTCTCTTCCTCAGCAAGGTACCCCTAGCTCTTGAACATTTTCTTCCAATCTACAGTTCTCCTGATCTCAATCTCTCTCTCGATCTCTCTCCCAGTACCCATAATTTCTCCCTCCCATCAGCCACCTCTGGCCCCATCTGTTTCCTGGTTTTCACCACCATGATCTACCCTTATGTCAGTTGCTACCCTTGCTTGTATAGGCTACTGGGCTCTCCAGCAGGTCCATCTTCCCACTGCATGTGGACTTGACCCTGCTCTTGCACTGGCTAGAATCTAGCACAAGGGCAGGGGCACTCCCTCAAGATTACAAAAAGACCATTAATATTGGTATGTGGTGAACGTATGGTGTGCTGTCAAGAGAGGGTGTCCAGATGGTGTGCCTACCTATAACAGCCCAATTTGAACACCAGTTTAACTGGAATATTCTCAAAGTGAAGAGTGAACCTACATAGAATTATGGCACTAGCAAAATTTCGCACAGCTCTACCAAAGCCCCCAGGAAATAAGTTTTTCTGAGCAGAGAAACTAGAAATGAACATTAAAACAAATCAGAATACTATACAGAATAATACAGAAAAAATGTATGAACAAAATAGGATCCTGTGGATTCAAGCTGCAAGAAAGCTACAAGGACAAAAATAACCTAATCTCCTAAACTTTTTCATTCATCACTCCAGAGGATGTCACAGGCTTTGTATTAGAAAAGATTGAGGAGAAGATGCCTTCAAATACCAGCAACTGAATCTGATTAACAGCCTGCATCCATGTATCTTCAGGTTTCAGAGTAGCAGCCGTGTTAGTCTGTATTCGCAAAAAGAAAAGGAGTACTAGTGGCACCTTAGAGACTAACCAATTTATTTGAGCATAGATGTGAGCTGTAGCTCACGAAAGCTTATGCTCAAATAAATTAGTTAGTCTCTAAGGTGCCACTAGTACTCCTTTTCTTTTCATGTAACTTCAGAGACTCAGATCTTACCACCTTGAAAATGAGATTAAATAACTTGAAGATCTATCTTGTTGAATCTTCTGTACTACTAGAAGGAAAGTTGGAAGAGCATCTGTCTTTTACCAAACAAATGGAAAAAGCACAGTTGTTCATGCCTCTGCCTCTTTGTTTCTTCAAGAAAGCAATGAGATATTATGTTTCCTATTGGACTCAAATAAATCCATCAAAGGTTTGCTGGTCACATGTTGGAATTATAAAATGGAATACACTTTGGGTCCAGCTTCCAGCATAGCTGATGTTGACTGATACAGTGAGTGTTCAGGTTCATCTTCCCTCACCTATAAGTAGCTGGGATAGCTGTATTCATGCATTTCACCTAAATCAAAATAGGGAGCACTTCCTGATGAGCGTTATGTCTCATGACCCATTATTTTCTGATGTACAGGACAACCCACTTGTTATGCTTTTGAAATGGGATTTCTCTCTAATAAGAGAGGCAAAATGAAGACTCTCCCCACTCATCTGGCATTCTAGAGAGAGAATTTTTCTTTCCAATCCTTTGGTAATGCCGCATACAAAAGTGATCAAACTTGCCTTCAAGATTAATGGAAATGTGGTGGAATCAGAGAATGACTGTTTTCTCAAAAATGGGAAGGGGGGAATGAAGTGTTATGCTCTTCTTAACGAGAAAATTGTCTTGGCAATCTAATCTGGTGCAGGTTTATCTTGGTAAGCCTGGATCCAGAAAGATGGAAGCACACAAACAATAGCACCAAGAGGTGTCTGAGCTTTCCTCATATATTGGAACAGAATTTTCACTTATAAGCTTAATTGTCAGGTGCAGTGAGACTCTGCATTCAACAGAGACAGAATCCAACTGGCCAAGAACAATTTTGACTTTGTCTCACCAAATGTAGAATTCTCATTTAAACGTTTGGGGCAGAAGATCATAATGGGAAGGCAAATCTAACACCCTTTTTGGACTATTGGAGTTCAGCTGATCCCTCATTTTTCACTGCTGACAACCCCATGCCTTCCCAGATCTCAAAACACGATTTATTTCCAACCCACCCTATTCCTGACATTCTGTTACGGCCCATCTGGATGCCCAAACCTGATCTAATTTCTGATCTTCTGCTGTGAATGAGCCTCAATCTCCCTGTAATTGGGAGATTTTAGACCCAAGACAGAAAGAAGGTGAGTGATGATGGTGCTCATTGTCCATTAGACTAAAAGAACAGAAATACTGCTGAAAAAGTTTCCAGCCTGGTTGCTGAATCAAGCCCAATAAGACAAAAATTACACCTATTTTTGCATTTAGCTTGATTTTTTTTAACATAACTCTAGCAGTTATCACTAGTTCATTAAAATAAGAAGTTCACTTAAAGTTCCTAACATCCCATATTCTTTCTTTGTAAACTTAGCAAAAAGAAATAATTTTTAAATAATACCTTTTCGCTGGTTGATCTTAATGTACTGCTACATGAAAGAATTGGCCTGTTATTTTTCCCTTCAAGAGCCAGATGTTCCTACTAATTTGCATGGTCTATGAACTTGGGTTCCTCTCTCCTCATCATCATTTTCACAAAACTGAAAAAATAAAAAAGGAAAAAGTATTAACATTTCCCACTTGCGAATGACAGATTTCTATAGGCAATCTGAGTATATTTGTCCTTGAATTCATATATCCCTTTCATATTCCTCTTATAGCTAGCCTTCTCTACTTTTGCCAAATACATAACAATTTATAAAGGCAAAAACCATCATGATTAATGTAATTATTGTAAAATTACTAACATTGTTTAATATTAAAATGTTGTAAGATTTAATTTAAAAATGCACTTACCAAAAATTTGGCCATGGGTGGAAGGACTGCCCTGGGGGTTTAATGTGGATCGAACAGACTCGAATGCCTAAGCCAGTGAAGACTGGGAGTTGAGTTCTCTGTGAAGATATCTTGGGAACGAAGAGATTTCTTTTGTATTTTTATCATCATCTTGCAAGAAGCCACTGATGTAATTATCAACACAATTTCCCTTTTAAAATATTATGCTGTTAATATAGGAGTGAATTTTAGATTTGTTTTATTTTGTTTTTGGTCGTGTGCCTTTTGGGCTTACTTAAATCCCAATCTAACCAGCTTCCAGATGGGAATGTCAACAACAGGAAAGAAAAGAGGAACAACATAGCTTCTTACTCAGCTAGGCATTTTCTGTTTTGCTTATTCTTATTCATCCCTTATGGCCCAATCTCGTAAGTTGAGTTGGACCACCTAAGCACTCCCAGGAACAAACCCCTTATAATGATGGATGGTTAAAAATGGTATTTCATATGTCTATGTCTGAAAGTCAATTAAGCACACACTAAATCATTCCCAAAGCCATTTTACAGCTCTGTATTGATGAAGTTTGTTATGTGCAGTGAGTTGAATGAACTTGTACTGTGGGAGGGAGAAAACCTGAGAGAGAAAGCACTTTAGAACCATAAGTACAATATGCATAAAGGACCCCTAGTTAGACAGGCCTGCATGCTGCCCAACAGATCTTTATTCAGTTATTAATTTGGTAACTGTATCAATAGACATTTCAAAATATGAGCTAAAGATTCAGAATCAGCTTGTATTATAGAGGTGATAGTTATGATATCATAGTTTGGGCGTACTTTTAATGCAAACCAAAGTGGGGTCTTTGTTCCATTGATTTTATGGCAGCCAGTACATCCCTCAACCCGCGCCACTTCCAGCAGCTCCCATTGGCCTGGAGCAGCGAACTGCGGCCACTGGGAGCTGCGACGTGGCAGGTAAACAAACCGGCCCAGCCCGCCAGGGGCTTCCCCTGCACAAGCGGCGGAACATGTTTGGGAACCACTGGTCTAGACAAACCTACAATAAGGTAGGTGCACAACTGGTTGGAAAACCTACTCAGAGAGTAATTATCAATAGTTTACAATCAAGCTGGAAGAGCATATCGAGTCGGGTCCCACAGAGATCTGTCCTGGGTCCAGTTCTATTCAATATCTTCATAAATAATTTGCACAATGGCATTCAGAGTACACTTATAAAGTTTGTGGATGCTGCCAAGCTGGGAGGGAAAGCAAATGCTTTGGAGGACAGAATTAGAATTCAAAATGATCTTGACAAACTGCAGAAATGGTCTAAAATACACAGAATGAAATTCAATGAGAACAAATGCAAAGCTCTACACTTAGGAAGGAATAATCAATTACACAAATACAAAATGGAAAATGATTGCCTCGGAAGAAGAACTGCAGAAAAGAATCTGGGGATTATAGTGGATAACAAACTAAATATGAGTCAACAAATAATACTGATGGGAAAAAAAAACACTGCATGTATTAGCAGGAATGCTGTAAGCATGACATGAGAAGTAATTCTTCTACTCTACCAAGCACAAATGAGGCCTCAAGTGGAGTATTGTGTCCAGTTCTGGGCACCACACTTCGGGAAGAACCTGGGCAAACTGGAGAAAGTCCAGAGGAGAGCACCAAAAATGACTAAACGTTTAGAAAACATGACCTATGAGGAAAGGTTGAAAATACTGGATATTGTTTAGTCTGGAGAAGAGAAGACTGAGGGGGACATGATAAGAGTCTTCAAGTATGTAAAAGGTGGTTATAAAGAGGAGGGTTATACATTATTCTCCTTAACTGCTGTGGACAGGACAAGAAGTAATGGGCTTAAATTGCAGCAACAGAGGTGTACATTAGACATTCAGAAAAACTTCCTGACTATAAGGGTAGTTAAGCAACGGAACAAATTACCAAGGGAGGTTGTAGAATCTCCATCATTAGAGGTTTTTAAGAGCAGGTTGGACAAACACCTGTTAGGGATGGTCTAGATTAGAGGCCTGCACCATTTCCAGCAGCTCCCATTGGCCTGAAGCAGTGAACCGCGGCCACTGGGAGCTGTGATAGGCCGAACCTGCGGACGCAGCAGGTAAACAAACCAGCCCAGCCCGGCAGGGGCTTTCGCTGCACAAGCGGCAGAACAAGTTTGGGAACCACTGGTCTAGATAATACTTAGTCCCGCCTCAGTGCAGGGGACTGGACTAGATGACCTATGGAGATCCCTTTCAGTACTACATTTCTGTGGTTATATGATTCTATATTTTCCAAATGAAAATTCAAAAGGAAACCAAAAACAGGCTCTGAAGAAACTTGTTTCCTTCTGTGGTTAAATCACAATATAAAACTACAATACACAATTTAACACTGGCTATAGAACTCCCCCTCACACACACACACATTTTTTAGAGCATATCTATTAGAAAAACATCCTATCTTGATTTTAAAATTGACTGTGATGGAGAATCCACCACAATCCTTGGTACATTTTTCCAATGGTTAATTACTCTCTCTGTTAAAAAATTGTACTGTATTTCCACTCTGAATTTGTCTAGCTTCAACTTCCAGCCATCGGACTGTGTTAACTTTCTCTGCAAGACTGAAGAGCCCATTATTAAATATTTGTTCCCCAGGTAGGTACTGGGTAGGTACTGGGTCCCTGCAGGACCCAGCTAGAAATGCACCGGCTCAGTGATGATTCCCCACTTAGAAATACATTTTGAGACCCACCAGTTAGCCAACTTTTATTCCATTTTTAATGTGTGCCATGTTAGGTATATACTGTTCTAGTTTTCTTAATCAAAATGTCATGTGGTACCAAGTCAAATGCCTTACATCAACACTATTACATTTATCAACCACATTTGTAATCTCATTAAAAAAATATCATGTTAGTTTGACAGGATCTATTTTTCATATACATGTTGATGGTCTTAATTATATTACCCTTTAATTCTTTATTAATCAATCCCATATCAGACACTCCATTATCTTGACCAAGATCCATGTCAGGCTGGCAGGTCTATAATTACCCAGGTCATCCCATTACCCTTTTTTAAATATTGGCAAAACAATAGCTTTCCTCCTGTCTTCTTACTCCCAGGTATTCCAATACTCATTGAAAATAAACATTAATTGTCCATTGAGCCCCTCAGCCAGCTATTTTTAAATTCTTGGATGCAAATTATTCAGACCCTCTCATTTTAAAATGTCTAACATTTGTAGATGCTGTTAACATCCTCCTGAGATGCTAATGGAATGAAAAGAGTGTTTCATATGATACAACTACATCATCTGATTTCCCCAAATACAGAACAGAAATATGTACTGCACATTCCTGCCTCTTCTGCATTATTACTATAATTTCCATCTAGTAATGGGCAAACACCATTGTCAGGATTCTTTTAGTTCCTACTATAATTTAAAAACTTATTATTATCCTTAACTCTGCTGACCACAGAGTTTGCCTTGTGTCCCCTTTGCTTCCCTTATCAGTTTTCTACTATTCCTAGCTTCTGATATATTCCTTCTATTCCTAGCTTCTAATATATATTCATTACTCACACCCTTTGCAGAGTTTCCCTGGTAAATCAGGAATTGTGCAAGAATTTCAACCATAATGAAGGCCTACAGGAAAAGAGACAATAACAACAGCTGAAAGCTGTCAGCAGTGGAACTAGTTGAAGGCTCAAGTGTAGAGCATCACATCAAAGGGGTCATACATCTCCTCACAGAAATAACTAAAATTCTAGTAGACATCCATATGCAAAAAGAGTTATCTGCTACTGACGAGCAGAGATTTAAAAAAGGAAGGAACAGAGAACCGAATGGTAAAAAAAAAAAAGGCAGAGAAAAGGCAGGAAAGTACAGAAAAAGTGAGTGAACTGCAATGAGAAGAAGAGATGGAAATAAAGACAGAGGAGTAGAAAACACAAGCAGCAAAAGATCTGCATTGGCTACTGCAAGCACCGCTACAACCAATTCAAAGAATTCTGGGACGCATTTTGGAATTATGATGGGGGTGTATTACATATTTGCATGTAGTGCCTATGGTGCTGATGCAATTACAGCTGACCCTGTTCAAGACAAATGTCTTAAATACACAGCTACTGGTACAACAGCCACAACTAGACTCCTTTTTTCTTTGCCACTATATGCATATCTACATACTGGATTATGGAGAGCTGGAAATGTACAAAACTTTATACATATAATCAAGGTTTGAAAGTGAAATTCATGTTACCTGATGTAACACCTGGATCCTTCAAATGGCCAAATAACTATAATACTGTTTCAGGTCCCATTTGTAAGCTAACAATTCCACAATTTAAAATATGCTCCTGGGAAGCAAACAGAAAATAACGTGTAGGTACTGAATGTTGTAAGACTACCAAAATTTTTGTAGGAATTTTTAATAAGACATTTCGTTTTCCTAAATTAAGATACTGTAAAGCCCAGCTTTTCTCTACTATACCCATTATTTAACCAAGCACACTGGAAGCTTCATTAGAGGAAAAAGATAAATTGGCAGTTACATTATGTATGCTCTTGTATTATAATGGCCAAACATCAGTAAAAAGAAAATGATTATGCAAATCCCAAGAGAAGCAGTTGTTCCTTCCAGATATTCTGAATATTTTCCTTATAATGATGAAAAAGAGAAATACTTTATAAAAATTCTACATATCCCAATGGAAGCTCAGTAGAATAATTCAGAGATCATACCTTCTGTATGATTGGACTGATACAAATGCTGGACACTTGTTAGCTTGGCCAATTTTTCCCAGAGATGACCTCAAAAGTGAACATGGGCAAGAAAACATATACGTGCATATCCTAATTACAGCAGTGTCTGCAATTTAGAATAGTGTCATCTGACATTGTCATACACCAATAATCACTGAGAGACTGAAGACCATGCCCTAGACTAATTAACCTACTGTTCTTATGTGACCTTAAGATTCACATGCCATCACAACTATGCCCATTTGTCACAAAAGGAAGATGTTCACCAAAGTTTTTTTCAATGCAAATCCTTCCTGCTACAGAATTTTACAAGCTAAATAGAAAACTGTCTCTCACAACTGTGCTGTTAAAGATCGCAAATGGCAGCTAGCTAACTTGCTTCTAGCACTAAGGTATTCCGCCTTCTCCAGAGGAGAGTTGTGCTGATGGTTTGTTTTTTTAATACCTGTGTGAAACAAAATCCTTGCACCTCAAATCATACCTTCAACTGTCTAACAAGCTTGTACCACTGTTTGAAAAAACAATACTATTATCATTTCAGAATCATGCTAGTAAAAGTCCGTAAAATCACTATAGACGTATATTTTGCCCGATATACAGTAACTATCACTTTTTGTCTTAACCTACTTAAGCATCTGTTACTTGAAAAGCCTACTATTTTCTTTGACACAGAGAACAGCTGCACCATCCTTATGAGTGTTGAGAAGGGAAGCAAATACATTTATATTTGCTGTTGCAATCTTGACAAGGAGAGAAGCTGTTGTTGAGATCTCTGAATGGCAAGAATTGATGGGGCTGATACATCAGACTTATCGTCCTCTCTGCAATCTGCCTAGTTTTACTCACAGTACACTGCTATTGACTAGTAAACAAATGAAATGATTATTTCTTATCTTTTAGGTTCAAATTTAGATGTTGAATATAATCCAGAAGAATATTTTGATGTATGTTTTTCCATTCAGAGTTTCTCTGGTCCTGTTTTATATAACTAGATTTGACTGAAAGTGTGCAACGTATTGCATCAGAACAAAATATTTTTTTCAAATGTGTAGGAACATCTTATAAGGAGAAGTATTTATATATTATATGTACTGTATGAAAGGAGAAATATAGAGAGATACTTAAGAGGACAAATTCTATACCAGAGGACATCAGTACAATTCTATTGAAATAATTTGAATTGTACCAGTAAATAGAAGGAGAATTTGGCCCATTATGTCTATAGCATATTTACAAAATGGAATAAGATAAAATGAGCAATCATTTCTACTTCATTCATACTGAAGACAAAGTAGAATGCTTTTTTATATGCCACTCCATTCACCTAACAGAAATGTAACTTTAGTTAAATGGTGCCACCTGGTGACACAAATCTGACATGTTGTGAATCTACACCTAATCCAAGGAAGAGAAAAAAATGTATATGGTATGAATCCAGCCCTAGAGAGTCATATCCTAAAAACTGCACCAGCAGAAATAATTACTTGTCCTAGAGAACACTGGGTATTGTGTTAAAGAACAGAATATCATGTATAGAATAATGAAGTAGAAAAGAAATCAGTAATAAAGAAAATATTCTTTAACTGAGTTTTGTTTTAGAAACTATAACATACTGTTGTACTAATTTGGCCTACAAATTCACCCTAGTGGTGAGCTCAACTGTGGGAAAGTGGATAAAAGTTTAAGCAATGTTCCAATCACATGTAACAATAAATGTTGGCGGGAAATAATGCAAAAGAGAGACAGAAAGACTAAGTCAGGTCAAACTAAAAGGCCTACATATATAACTCAAAGATTGTGTTAGATCATGCCTGGTAAACAAGAGAAGTGTGGACTGGAAATCAGTAAACCAAAATTGGTGTGTCAGACATTAGGCCTAATTGGTCAACAAAATAATGAGAAGACAGGCTATTCTGCCCATCACTTCCTTTGTGGTCCTTAAAAGAAAAGACTTTGGGAGGTAAATTAAGAGAAAAGAAAACACAATTCCTGACTTAAAACAGAAGCAGCAACTGTTGGCCAACAACCTCTGCAGCGACCTTTACCTTCCTGGTTGCCATCTCCACCATCTCCTGAGACCTTAGAGTCCACTACGACACCACTGGGCCTTCACTGTCCTCATCCTGAGAGATGATCTGATGAGACTGGGCCACTGAGAGGGACCCAAATGACATCACCCCCTTCACAGGCTTAGGCTAAATCCCAAACACTATCTGGGATGTAAGACTTTGTCACACACATGCCGTGCTCCCTGTTATATGTCCTTTTCCTTCCCCATCTTATTTCTTCTCTTTCCTATTTCTCTCCTTTTTCCTTCTGTCTAATAAGTCTGACTTAGACAATCAAGACTGCATATTTTGCAGCACACCTGTAAGTCTGTGACTAGAAAGGCAGCTAAAAGCAATGCCCAAAACAGCCCAATTCTGGGCGAGTTTGCCAAGTCTCAGAGTGGCTGATAAGACTGTGCTGTGCCTGTGTTTTTCGAGCAGAAAGGTTGCAAATGAGAGTCAACACCAGAGACGGAAGCTGCATTTTCTATCTTTGCTGTTCTTTTCTCTCCTCTTATTTTGTCTTTTAGAAAACGGGATAAGACTTTAACAAGCACAGTAACAACAACAGCTACAGCCCCTCAACTAACTATTTCTCTTTTCCCTAAAAAGGACAGTTATTACCACCTTGAATACTACCTAAGTCAGTGGTGCGCAAACTTTTCCACTCGTCCGCCTCCTTTAACATTCATGGAATTTGTTGTGCCCCACATCCATTACCTGTAACAGGAAACTGGGGGTTTTTTTGTAAGGGCTCTACCCTGCAGCAGGACTGTGATCCTGCTGTCATAATACTGGAAGTGGGATAAAAATTCAACAAACAATGTGGAAGCCGGTGGGAGTGGGTATTGCCGGGCAGGACAGGAGCAGGATTAAAAACGAATGCCCTGGCCAGCAGCCGCCACTATCTAGCTGTCCAGCTCCGAAGGCAGCACTGCCGCCTGCAGCAGTGCAAACATAAGGATGGAATGCCAGTCTAAAAAATATTTAGGGTGACCATATGTCCCGTTGTGACTGGAACTTTTTTAAGCCCTGTCCCAGCCGTCCCAACTTATTTTTTCAAAAGGAGGCATTTGTTCCGTTTGCTCTTGATGACTTGGCAATAGCAAACGGGACAAATGCCCACTTTTGTCAAAAAAGTGGGGTGTGGTGCAGAAGGGGAAAGCAGAGAGGCAGATGATAGAGCTGAGAGAGGGAGGAGGCAGCGTTCCAGCATGGGGGGGCAGGGTTCCAGCGACAGGCAACAACCTCACCCAGGGGGGCTTCGGGTAAGCATATTCTTTGGGGAATATGTCACCCTAGAAATGTTCCAATCGCATGTAACAATAAACGTTCGTAGGATATGGTACAAAAGGAAGACAAAAAGACTAAGTAAGGCCAAACAAAAAGGCCTACTGATATAACTCAAGGTGGAATGCCACCCTTACTTCTGCGCTGCTGCTGGCAATGGTGTTACCTTCAGAGCTGGGAGGCCGGAGAGCGTTCATGTTGTTTGCAGTGCGGAAGGATTACTTTTTTAATCCCGCTCCCATCCTACCCTACAATACCCATTCTATTTTTATCCCGCAATACCCACTCTATTTTTATCCTGCTCCCACTATTATGGCAGTGGGTCCTGCGGGACCCGCAGGATCCTAGTTTCTTTGCACTCCCCAGAGAACCTCTTGCACTCCCCCCTGGGGGATACACAACCTCAGATTGTGCACCAATGATCTAAGAGACTGTAAAACAAGGGGTTTCCTTATCAAAACTCTCTACAGCTAAAGGGAAAGGGAACAAGGACTATCATTAAAATGAAAGCCTTACTTAATATTTTATATTTCAAGCTCTTTAACTCTTTCTTTCTTTTCTATATCTTTGATAAAAAGTTTAAAAGATATTTAATTATGTGTTTTCCATGGTACTAAGAAGGCTGAGGTCTTTGTATATTAATCCTAAGAGAAAGAGAAAAAGGGGGCAATGACAATTACACTTATCTGAATATTGGGAGTGAAGGAGAAGAGTTTTGTCTTACTTGAAAACTGTTTGCTACACTGGTTCCTCTATAGCAGTTAGAGGCTACCACATTGTCATGTAGGACTTTCAGGATAGCATTCCTGCCAGCAGGAGTAAATAGAGCTGAGGATTTGGGGCTTTATGTTTTGTTGCTTTCCCCTTGGTTTGGTTAATCTACATCAGTAATAACTGAAAACTGAAATAAATTTTGAACCTTTAAGCTACTGTGCAAAACTATATATGGACCTTTCCTCGTGTCAGCTGAATATGGTCATAAAAAAATCAGGCTGGGTACAGGGGCCTGGGTTGGTGGAGGAGACCCAGCAGAAAAGTATTTTTCTGATGCATTAGAACTGCGTCTTTTCCATCTCAGGTCCCTTTTCCACGCGGGGACTCCCCTTCCATCTAGTTGGGAATCTAACCAGAACCCTCCTCCATTTTAGTAACATGCAAATGCCTTAACTGATTACTAGACACCCTACTTATGCAGTCTGATAGTCGCACAATGTAAGCATGTTAAATGTCAACATTTAACATGTCAAAATGTACACAAAACTGTTTAATCTGTTGTTTAATCTGTGCACGTATTTACCAAAACTGCATACACAAACATATCTAATTAGACATTTGTACAAGCAATTGCAGTAAATGTGCAGCTGTGTGAAAAGTAGGAACAAAATGTCTAGCGGTGGTGAAGTCCAGACTGCAACTATCATTAATCAAGACTTTGACCTTGATGATTTATGGGACATTGCCATTGCCATATTGCTTTCTGGAATGGGAAGATTTTACTTCCTTAAAACAATTCAGTATCGCTATAGGCACACATGCTTTAATAGCAGTCAATGCTTTCTTGGTTGCGCTGAACAAAACAGACTCTGACATCTGCAACTGTGAGTAAATAAAAATGTCAGCGTCCTGCACTCTAATCTGGATCAGGACAAAAGAAAAGGTAAAATTCTGTATAAAAATGTTGTGCATTTTAGTATTTAACCTGTGTGAAGTATGTAGGAAAAAACTGTATTTAGAGACTTGAAGGTATTCCTGTTTCAGTGAAAGTGATACAAGTTTGCTATATTGATAAGCTGGATATATGCAATCAGGAAAGCAGTTTAAAATGATAGATAAAATAAAGACGTTTAAGATGTTGACTAAAGAAATTTAGATGGAGCTTTAGTCAAGACTAGGTTCAGTTTCCAGGGTTGTATCCTGGGTTATTTTCTTTGGTTTTAAAATTTTGGCAGCTTTCAGGACTTTCAAAATTGTGAACCCATACAGACTGACACTGAAGGATATGGTTTGCATGCCCCTCTGTAAAGAGAAACCACCAGAATTTGCAGTTCTTCCCACAAGGTGAATGGGATTTATATTCATAATTATGCTTCTCTCCAATCAGACAATAATTGCCTTGTTTCTCTGACTCAGTACTCAATTTCTTTTTAAACAGGGGAATTACACCTTCTTCAAATATTTTTGTTCTTGATATTAGAGGTAGGAATAGAAAAATCTTATTTCAAATACATAACAGCCACTTTAGGTCAGACCAATGGTCCATCTAGCTGTGTCCTGTCTTCTCACAGTGACCAATGCCACATGCTTCAGAGGGAATGAACAGAACAGGGCAATTTCAAGTGATACACCCCCATCACCCATTACCAGTTTCTGACAGCTGGAGGACTCTGTTGGACACCCAGAGCATGGAGTTGAATCCCTGACCATCTTGGCTATTAGCCATTGATCTAATTTTTTTTACACAGTTATACTTTCGGCCTTCACAACATCCCATGGCAGTGAGTCCCACAACCTAACTGTGCACTGTGTGAAGAAATACTTCCTTTTGTTTATTTTAAGCCTGGTGTCAATTAATTTCATGGGGTGACGCCTAGTTCTTGTGTTATGTGAAGGCGTAAATAACACTTTCCTATTCACTTTCTCCCTATCATTGACAACTGGATTTAACATTGACTGAGATTTAAGCAGGGATTATTTGAGCAACCAAATACCTTAAATGGCTAGCTTCCCTGATTGACCAGCATCCGGTTGGATCTCCAATCATTATCTCCAGTTAGATAAGTTTTGGCCATTATTCTCTGACAACCACCACCATATATCTGACTTCACTTTGGTTGGACAGGAGAGGGTATCCTCTGGACCTTTGGGACCAATTTTCAAGAACTGAAGAGCTATATTGTGAAGTCTGCTCTGTGACAGTGTTCCTATGCAATTACACTATTCCCAACACCTCCATACACTCTATAGCTAAGGAATGGTATACTTTGATTCAGTTTAATTCATCATTCAGTGAACAGAGACATACAATTCACAGCTGTCAGAGCAAACCTCTCAATGAACTAGTTGGTGAATTGCTGATTATGGCTTTTTTGCACATTTGCAAGCCATCTATTCTGTCCTAGTTCTTGTATATTCCTGTAGACTGACATCTGGCCCCATTTTCTGAATGCTGTTTGCATCAGAAATATTATCCAGTTGTGGATGAACATAGACTCATGATTATCCTTAGTTATGCTGTTATCACCACCAAAATTCAATGTTTACTAATGGTGCCAATGAGAGGTTTAAGGGCCTGCTCTATGACTACAGTCCATCTACAACAAACTGCATTAATTTTTGATGCACTGAGCAAATTGATACTGGCAGACATACTTCCTTTAAATCCACTAGTGTTAATTGTCACGTATTTATTGGTATCTTACAGAGAAGTACCATTCTATTTAGAAAAAAATGTGCATCTTTGGACCTAGCATCACCTTAAATCCTGTTCACTGAATACAGCCCTTATGCCTTTTTCTTTGCCCAGTACTGGACCAATAACTTCTGGCTACAGGAAATTTATAATACCTTGTGATGGAGCTATCATTTTTTCTTTTATCTTTAAAAAAAGAAACTATGAAGAGGTCATAATGAGACAGATATGGTACTGACGGTGACTGGCAATTGACCATTTGTAGCCAAATATGGAGACTCTGTGTCCTAGTGGTGGAACAGACTTGTGTGTCTGAAGATTTTCAGGAGCTGTGAGGCAACCAAGAAGAACAAAGTAATCTTTCTTGTCCTCTATTGCACCTAAAGAAAGATGACCGGTATAGTAAGTACCTTGAACTATAACATCTGCTGCTGCTGGCTGGTTTGCTATTTCTGTATTGTTGTGGGTAAAACAAAATGATAAGGAGTAGCATTGAGGCTTATCCTGGGAAGCTGGAATTTGAATGAGGGAGATTCTTAAGAATTTATTCCATAACTCTGCACAGAAGTTCTCCATTTAGGGGAAGTCCAATTTATGGGTCCTTTGGAGGTCATGTGGGTGAAGGTTCAGCATGTGGCAACAGTGACCACTGTACTCCATGCTGATACAAGCATTACATTAAAGGAAGAATCTTCTAGAGTTTTTCACACCAAATTTATCTGAGGGAGAAGTCTGAAGATTCTTAATTCTGAGAGAAAATCCTTCAGTTTTTGCATACACTTAAAATGGCTCTGGATACAAAATGAGAATGTACTGGGAACACACACACAGTAACTGAAAAGTTCTCATTCTATTTTGCAAATAATTTTTATTGATTTTTTTCCAGAATAATACATGGAAGGAAAAAACAATATCAAAGGAAAAGAAACAGAAGGCCAAAAGAATGTAACAACAGAGGACATGCCAAGAGAATCTGTATTTCTATGGCCTAAACACAAAAACAAAACCTTATAACTTTACATTCACCAAAAGCAGGTGGAAGGAGTTGTAGGTGTAGTGTGTGCCTTGACCTGTTACATATGAAAATGGAAAGAATAATGGGTACAAGTACTGGCAACACAAAAACTTGGAAACAGAACATAAGAAAATTTCTGTATGGAGTAGTATTCAATAGTACCAAGGTAAAGTAATAATGTATAAAATAATGCATCTTTGCTTTTTACAAACCTGAAATGTGAGGATGCAGGATTGTATGTGGTAACAGTAATGATGGTATGCAAAGTAAAATTAGTAGTGAAACAGGCAAAAACCAGGGAGGATAGTATAACTATATGTTATACCAACAACTGTACCTTGTTCTACAGCTCAGATTACCTCTCTTCCTGTCCCATGTCCACCTTTAAAGCAGGACCAGAGAGTGGCTTGAAACTTTCCTTAATTAGGAATAAAAACATCATATTGTATTAAAATGTATGTTGGTTCCACATCCCAATTATTCTTAATATCACCCAATGGAATCTTAAGCATATTAAAGTATGCAAAGTAAGCCAAGTTGAAATGCTGTATCAAAAATTTATGAGACAGCTTTGGGATGGCCCTCAGAGAAAAAGAAAGATGCTAGTGGAATAATAAGAGCAGCTAGTGAACTATTTGGATCAGGGATTGTCATAAATATAAAGGGAAGGGTAAACCCCTTTGAAATCCCTCCTGGCCAGGGGAAAGCTCCTCTCACCTGTAAAGGGTTAAGAAGCTAAAGGTAACCTCGCTGGCATCTGACCAAAATGACCAATGAGGAGACAAGATACTTTCAAAAGCTGGGAGGAGGGAGAGAAACAAAGGGTCTGTGTGTCTGTCTATATGCTGGTTTTCTGCCGGGGATAGACCAGGAATGGAGTCTTAGAACTTTTAGTAAGTAATCTAGCTAGGTATGTGTTAGATTATGATTTCTTTAAATGGTTGAGAAAAGAACTGTGCTGAATAGAATAGCTATTTCTGTCTGTGTATCTTTTTTGTAACTTAAGGTTTTGCCTAGAGGGGTTCTCTATGTTTTTGAATCTAATTACCCTGTAAGATATCTACCATCCTGATTTTACAGGGGGGATTTCTTTATTTCTATTTACTTCTATTTTTTATTAAAAGTCTTCTTGTAAGAAACTGAATGCTTTTTCATTGTTCTCAGATCCAAGGGTTTGGGTCTGTGGTCACCTATGCAAATTGGTGAGGCTTTTTATCCAACATTTCCCAGGAAAGGGGGGGTGCAAGTGTTGGGAGGATTGTTCATTGTTCTTAAGATCCAAGGGTCTGGGTCTGTAGTCACCTAGGCAAATTGGTGAGGCTTTTTACCAAACCTTGTCCAGGAAGTGGGGTGCAAGGTTTTGGGAAGTATTTTGGGGGGAAAGACACGTCCAAACAGCTCTTCCCCAGTAACCAGTATTAGTTTGGTGGTGGTAGCGGCCAATCCAAGGACGACGGGTGGAATATTTTGTACCTTGGGGAAGTTTTGACCTAAGCTGGTAAAGATAAGCTTAGGAGGTTTTTCATGCAGGTCCCCACATCTGTACCCTAGAGTTCAGAGTGGGGGAGGAACCTTGACAGGGATGTTCTTAATAAATCAGGGTGATATATATGGGCCTTGCAAAAGTAAATAAATACATTAAAGAAAGGATTGGCCAACAAAATAATTCATCTGATTGCAAGAATTAAGGATGAATTACTCAAAAAATTGTTAATGGTAGCAAATATGCATAATGTTGCATTAGCATTACAAAAAACACTGGAAAAGATTAATACATTAATTAATGTTAATAATAATAACGAAAACTGATATAGGATGAGACAGTCAAATATACAATATTTCTCCCTTAGAGTCTCCAGATTTTTTACAGTGACTGTCTAATCAAATTATTGGATGTTCTAACCCTTATCTTTATAGTCCTCATTTTAAATACATTTAGGAATTATTATGTTCTCAGGCAAGCAGTCATTACTGCATCTACTTTTCCATTCCAAAAAGCACTGCAGCCTTGAGGAAATATCGTCTGTGATTCTCATTTTGTTGCCCATTCCTGATATGTCACTATCTACCTGTGAGGCACTGTTGAAATTTCCAAGGAATCTGACCTTTCCCACTCATTTTGTACCATGCACCAGAAAAATTTTCTTGGGACTGGTGCTTGATATGACTCTGTTCCCTGTATCTATGACTAAGGTCTACTACACATCATCAAAATGCAAGCATTATAGAGCTAACATAGATATGTCCTACAATCTGAAGATGGTTCCTCCTCTTTGGGAACTCCCCATTCATCCAAAGAGTCCATTAAATACAAGGGGCAGTTGGAAGGGGCCAACCATTATCACTAGATTGTAACAGAACAGCCTTGATGATCCAGTGGTTATGGTGCTAGTCTGGGACTTGAAAGACATGGGTTAAATTCCTTGCTCTCCCACAAACTACCTATGTGACGTTGGATAAATCACTTAATCGCTTTGTGCCTCGGTTTCCCATTTGTAAAATAGGGATAACAGTATGTCTCTACCCTAGAGGGGTCTTGTGAGGGTATTAAAAAGCCAAATGGATGGGTATAAATTACTAGATCCAGTATAGAAATCTTAGCATGAGAAAAGAGTCACTCTTGTGTCACTTGATGCAATGCCAACTGAAATCAATGGATGGCTTTACAGGATTGGGTCCTTAGTAGTTGGAAAATGTACTTTAGTAGAGCTGTATTAATTCACTGTCAGCAATGGACTATGCAGCAAAACTATATGGTATTTCCATTTTCCATTCATTATTCCGTCATACAAAAAAAGAAGAGAGATGACAGAATCGCAACACGTACAAAAGGAAAAACTAGAACACAACCTGCACAGAAGATGGAAGGCAAGTTCACTTCATATACTGAAGGGAAAGATCAAAATGATAAATTCCATTTCAGAGCTTAAATACAGAGTGCAACTTCGAGAAAGTCCATGTATCTTTCACTGAATTATTAAAAAACTATAGTTCCAGGCTATTAAAACTGAACCTCAGTCCACTGAATCCAGCTACTTAGTTCACGGGATACAACAACACAGTAAAGTTAATCACCATTACACATAACTGAAACATGATTCCAGTAGAACATCATCTTCTCCTCTAATACTAAAATGTCATCTGGGTAGATGTCTGTTTTTAAATGATACACATAAATCATCAAATTCCAGCTGTTTTTTTTTTTTATTTGATTCCTTGGACAAGTAGCAAGAACAAATCTAGAAATGGCAGCTCTAAGAAAGATCTTATCAGACGGTGGACTGCCTCAAGTGAGAGCAATTTCCTATGGAGCCAGGACTTCTAAAGCTTTCCAGATAGTTTCCTAGCAAATAAAATTTGCAGATTTCCAAATTCCACTGAACCTTTAAACATAAAAGCATAAGTGGGTTCTAGCCCATGAAAGCTTACGCCCAAATAAATTTGTTAGTCTCTAAGGTGCCACAAGGACTCCTCGTTGTTTTTGCTGATACAGACTAACACGGCTACCACTCTGAAACCTGAAACCTTTCTCTAACATGTCTCCCTTCTATGGCAGAGATTGCATAAAGCTAGCAGACAGTCTTTGTATTCTGTGTTTGTACAGCACCCAGCACAATGGGGTCTGGATCCAGGACTGAGGCCCGTAGGTGCTCCCACAATACAAATAAATAATAATAATAATAATGAATTAATTTAAAATGTATGTACTCAGTCCTGCTAACTATATTCTTTTATACCTAAAATCAAGCAGATCTATTCATTGACAATCAGGTTTTATGTTTCACACACCCTTGTGTCTATATCAGGATTTACCCATTTGAATATCTTCCATTTTCTATGAATTAACAATGTTATTGATATACAGATCCTGATATTTCCACAGTCTAATCTATTGATGTGAATGGTGCTCCTAAAAGGAAATATTGAACTCCTGTTTTAGCACTATGGCTAGCTGAAACCTGTACTGCAGCCGGAACAATCCCAGAGACCACGTGCAATTGCTGGGACAGTATCAAAATAAGTTTGCAATGGTGCTAAAGTCACTGGGAACTCATATGGTTTCTCATAGGTATGCACATGATATCTGAGTGCAGCTGGGAGTAGAAAGAAAGTATAGCTGTAACATCACTCATATCATACAGTGATGTGATCTATGATACATCATATGCAATTTGGTACTTGAAGTTCTTTGCACCTTTCTGTCTCAACAAAAATTACCCCCTGTAATCCCTATTATTTTAAAACAGAAAATGAGTACTAATGTTGATATAATAAAATTAAATTAAGGTAATAAATATATATACGAATATTTTTTAAAAACCAGTGTTACCACAAGAGGTCACTCTAAACTTTAGATAGCGCGAGGACTTGGCTATTTAGATTTAAACATTGCAAAATGATTTCTTTACAAGTATATTTCTTTCCTCCAAGAGTATGTTTACAACATAAGTAAGTAGGGTGACCAGACGTCCCAATAAAATTGGGACTGTCCCGATTTTTAGGTCTTTGTCCCCTGTCCTGACCGACGCACGGTCAGGACGCCATTTGTCCCGATATTGCGTTTTTTTTGTTGTTGTGTTTTTTTGCTTCCCCCATGTGTCCCAATATTTTCTTCATTTCATCTGGTCACCCTAATTGGAAGTCAATTCACCTGTTGGAAAAAACCACCACAAAAAATATAATCTACTATACAAATGATCATTTGTGTATCATCTCACAACAGGGGACAGACATGAAAAGAAACTAAGTCCATTTAGAAACAATTTCCTTGCCACTTCACATGCTTGTGAAAGCTAAGAGGTAAAGACAATTTCCATGGCTACAGAATGCTGCTATGCTTTAACCATGATGTGTTCTCAGTTTAGCTGTATTGGATTCCTTCAAAAAATTACAGTGGGAGAAAGTCAGAGAGAAGAAAGCCTAAAGGCAGGCAGGGTGTGAGGTGACAAAGAGAGTAAGGAAAAGAACAACCATTTTTTTAGACAGAGGCTAAAGGGGAAAAGAAAAAGCTTTAGGGAGAAAAATGATTTTCACAGTTTCCCCAAAATACATTTATTTGTTGGTTGTTGGTTTTTTTCCAATTTTAGAGATTTAGACTAATTCACAATGACAAACAAGAAAGAATGAGCTCTACATGGAAATAACTAGTCATATTGCAGCTTATCAGAAAGACACAATCACCTTGCTGCTTTCAGCCCTCTGTTGTCTCTTTTCAGTGAATTTTATTTCCTTTAATGGTGCAATACATTTCTGAAGCAGTGCCTATTGCCTTCAAATCCTTGAGCACCAGCAGTCCAACGAAACTTGTGTCAAATGCTCCTCTATCTGCCCCTTGAAGTTACATGTTGCAGGTCTGTTTGCAGAAGAGATTTGGAAAGCTATATCCCTCTACACCTGATCAGTACTCAACCAATAGCTGGTCCCATAGCTACACAGGTGTTCTTTATGCACAACCCTCATTCCCAGATGACTGATACTGCCTGGACTCTTTACTGACTCTCTACCTAAGTGTATAGCAAATACCACAGAGGGCACGCTCACTGTATGCCTGCCAAGGAAATACTATCCTCTTTCCTTTACCACCAGTTTTATCTCAAATACTACATCAAAGTCAACTCTGTTCCTCATCTCCTCCCAATGGCAATGCATTTCGCAAGAGATATTCACCAAACTCACCCCACGCCCCAAGTGCTGTGTTATTAACATCTATCCATCCTTCTTTCTTAGTTTTGCAAAATGCCCTCATCTCTACAGTATCTAAGTGTTTCTACCATGAAATTAAACAAAGAAAAATGTCGACTGAATATCACAAAACATTCTCCTAATGGTGAGCTCTAGTAGATGAGGAGTAGAAGTGGTGGAAGCACAATCACTGGGTAATTTACAAGTGGACAAGACAAAGTCCTGGAAAATATTCCTCCGGGAACAGTCCTGTTTTTGGACAGGAGTTGCAGATATTACGGTTGTGAGGGTGCTCTCATAGATCTTGGCCAGCAGCATGAGAGAGGCCTTCTCATGGCGAATATGGGGCAATGCTATGTTATCAAGTATTAGCAGCACTGGCAACAGAGTGGCACGTAAACTCTCGATAACAATGCACATTCTTTTGTTAAGCTCTATATAGACCAGCCTCGTGTGAGATGAGTGACGCCAGATAGGAGCGCAGTACTCTGATGTTGAATAGCAGAGGGAAAGGGCTGATGTTCTAAGCGTCCGAATGCTCGCACCCCTGGTTGAACCAACGAATTTTCTGAGCAGGGTGTTTTGAGTGCTGACTTTGGCTGCTGTCTTCATCAAGTGATTGCGGTACATTAATAACCTATTCAATGTCACACCAAGGTAAACCAGGTTTGGATCATGCTGCAGACATTGGCTGTTGAAGAAA
Source organism: Lepidochelys kempii (assembly GCF_965140285.1). Lineage (NCBI taxonomy): Eukaryota > Metazoa > Chordata > Testudines > Cheloniidae > Lepidochelys > Lepidochelys kempii. Next base: position 22,755,310 of record NC_136380.1, read on the forward strand.
ATGTTTAACTCATGCCATTATGCAGATGAAATACACTAGAAACCATCTTGGAAAAGCATGGCTGCAGGCACCATCGACTATAATAGTCTGCCATGAGCTTCATATAATCATTCAAGATCTCATCAATTTCTGAGGACTGAGCTTGGTATCTGAAGCAGATATCATCAGCATAGATAAACTTGCGCGAGATTGTAGCTGGCAGGTCACTGATGTACACACTGAACAGTAAGGGTGAAAGAACTGAACCTTGAGGAAGGCCGCTGATTTGACACTTCCAAGAGCTACAATGGTTGCCCATGTGTACTCTAAAGCGCCTGGAGAAAGGAGAAAGAGCTGTACGACTTCAACCACACAACACAGGGCAACTCAGGAGAGTTTAAACCAAAGGACTCTGTGCTAAGCCTTGTCATAAGTGACAGTCAAATCCAAGAAGATGGCTCCCATCTTTAGATTTTGTTGAAAACTGTGTTCGATAAAGGTGGTCAAGGCTAGGACTTGATCACAGGTGCTGCATCTGTTCCTGAACGTTGCCTGCTAGACCTGCAAGACATCGTCCAAATCCGGAGCAATTCATTGGAAGATCAAATGCACTGATAGCAAGGATATTGGGCAGTAACTCATCATGTTGTAGGGGTCCTTGCCAGGCTTAAGAATGGCAATAACATTGCTTGGCAACAAGTGCATGGTAACTTCTCCTCATTAATAATGTGTATGGAGAACTTAGCAAGCCACTGTGATGCCTTTTGTCCAAGATGCTTGAGGAACTCCAGCAAGATGTTATCATCTCCCGCCACTGTGCTTGGCTTGATGGAGTTAAGGGCCTTATCAAGCTCATCAACCGTGAATGGTTCTGGTTGACTCCTACCCACATTCTGATGTTGAAGTTGGCACCATTCATCATTTACTTTTCATTTGAATCACTTCTCAAGTGGGACCTTTGCTACCCACAGTAGATGGCTTGCAATCTGACTGGGCTTAACCAGTGGGGAATTTTGACCTAGAGGTTGTTGAACAGTGCCCAGTTGACGGATCAAGTTCCAGCACTTCTGGCTGGAATAAGTGAAGTCAAGTTTCTCCATAGATTCCTTCCACCGAGTGGCCCTGGCAGCATCCAGAGATTCAATCAGGTGGTCACGAGATAATTCACATGTCCTGAGCAAGGCCTATTATTAAGGTTTCCCCAACACTTCGTCTTCTAAGTGTACTTATAAGTTTCTTATAAGTTACTTATAACTTTTGCCAAACTAAGTGTTTGGGCTGAGATTTTCCATGCCCACTATCTGCCTCAGGCTGAATTTTTTTTTTTTTTTGATTGATTGATTCATTGAGGGGGATGTCTACCAAAACTGTTCAGTCATTTATGAAAACAAGGCTAGAGTAAAATATATTGTCTTCTGCCGATCTTTTCTTTGAAATGCTCTAGTCCCCTGTCACAGGGTGCCTCCACTGCTACCCAGTGTGTTTCAATGCCTTCCTCACAGTCACAAACACCACCAGGTTGTTACTTTCACCAAGGTGTGTATTTATTCTTTTCTCAGAAATTATTACAGTGTAATGCAGGCTTACAGCAAGTGGAGGCTTCCTCGCAGCCTTCACACCTCAGCCCAGGCTCACCCTCTGAGTGTCCTTTTGAGATCCCCTCTGCTTCCTGTTCCACTTCCTTCTACTTCTCTCCTCCTATTTACATCATTAGCCCAGTGATTAACATTCAGGTGCTGACAGTCCCCCAACAGAAAGTGTATAATTGGCTTCAATTAAGCCTGCACTCTTCTCAGTGCTGTAGCAAACTCAGTGATCAGCGTGCTACTAACAGTACCCTGTCACATGTCCTCATACTTTGATACACATGCTCAGCAGAGACTTCCTAGACCTTAAACAGCGAAAATCTCTGAAGATTCTGAGCACAGTTCAGCTTCTCACAGCTCTTAGTGCTGACCCGACTGCACACGTGTGCCATCCCCACCAAGCAACTGAGCATGTTCCAGCTCCTCACAATCCCTATGTGACTGGACTGCACATGCACCAGCCTCACAGATAAACTGAGTGTATTCTAGCCCAGGGCTATAGGGGCTCAAAAGGACTTTCCTTGTAATGGCTGTTCCCATCTCAGCTGCTCCTGGCCAGGGTGGGACCAGGCACTGGAACTGAGAGCAGGGATACTGTCTCTCCTATGCTCCTAACAATCCCCTTGCTGGTAGAGGAGGAGGAAACTGTCTGACTCAAATGCAGGTGGGAAAAAACTGGATCAGAGAGAAGGAAAGAAGTAGATTGGGACAAGAAGTCTGGTGAGTCTGGGACTGAAGGTGAGGGAGAGACACTTTGACTGAGAGTTGGAGGTGGGAGATTGGGACTGGAGGAGTGAGACTAGAACTGGGCAAGGAGACTGGAACTGGCACTGGAAGCTGAATAGAGGAAGGGAAGCCTGGGATTAGGTGCCATTGACTGCACTCAGAGTAGTTGAGGGAAATGGGGTAGATGATTGGGAGCCAGTTGGCGGGGGTGGGGAACACTGAGATCAGATAAGGAGCTGAGGGGAGGAGGAAGACTGGGACTTGCTGGACAAGAAGACAGGGACTAGGAAGCTGTGGGAGAAATGGGGACATGAGGAAGAAGAGTAGATCTGTCCAGGAGCTAGGATGTAGGGGTCCTATAGACAACAGCCTCCTTTACCATACAGCCCTGAATCATCCCCAGAGTAGGGGGATTGAATGAGGCAGCGGTCCTATGGAGAAAATGGTATATGATCCTCTAGTTTCCGACTGTCATAATGCATTATCATAATACTTACACACAGGGGGCAGAATTAAGACTGCATGGGAAAATTTAGTTCTGACATTTCCTAACTTTTGAGTGCCTGACTTTTTGTTCCTTTAACAGTTTTTGTGTATAATATAGACTATATTATATAAGGAAGCCCAATTGGTGTTTTCTGTCTCTAATGTCTATGATTTTATGACCATCTGGCATGCATCCTTGATTAATTCATGTTCTACATCAGTAGGAGATAAGGACCAAAACCAGACAACTATACAAGACCCAGGTGTAGGGGCTCAGACAGGAGACAACAACAATAAGAAATATCTTCTTGACTTCTCTAAGAAGACCACTGAGCTGTGTCTCAAAAGGGGCCCTCTACGAAGCCCTCACCTCAGTTCCAATGAAAAATAAAACCTTGACAACACCTACATAGAATAATAAAAGCAAGATGAAAAAGGACAAGACAGCATATAGACCACATGTAGTGTGGTTCATTAAAACACATTCATGTGATTCTGATACTCAACAGGTCTCCAAAGTACAAAATCATAACAGAACAAACTATAATGAAGGTGTAAGGAGATATCATTGTTTAATTCAGTGATTCCTCTTAGCAGTTCTCTGTCAAAAACTTAACAAGTACAGTTGTGTACAACTCAATGTTTGGGGCCCAATACTGTTTCCAGTTAAATCAATGGTGCTGTGAGCACAGCAGTGGGCCCTTAATTATAATCCTCGATTAAACGTGTTGTTTGAACAAAGGGGGTAAAAACTATCTTTAATTTAGGTGGCATATATGGGCTAAAGATGTTAACGTTACCTTGTCACTGTCTAACATTAAACAGTATTAAACAAGGTTTGGTATAGCCTGCTTACTGCCATGGCAAACACACCATGGCAAACACACCATTAAAATCCTTTTAACCTTCTATTAAAGATAAAGAAAAGAAAGAAAAACAGTTAAAGCATTTGAAATGTAAAGTATTGAATAAAGCTTTTATTTTAACATTTCTTTTTGTTCCCTTTTCCTTTAGCTGGAGAAAGTTTTAGAAAGGAAAAACCCCTTATCTGACAGTCTCTTGAATGATATTAAAGATGGTCATAACCATAGGCATCAACACCATGGGTGCTCCATGGCTCAAGCCCCCATGGAAAAAAAATAGAGAGTGCTCAGCACCCACAAGCCATAGTGGTTTCTGGCCCCCCACTGAGTTTCGTACCTGAGGTCTGCTCAAAGCGCATGCCCTAGCCCCAGACGGAGCTTGAGTGCGGCATGTGATAAGTTCTATGCAGCTCCCAGCTTCTGTCCTTGGGGCAGGGAGTTTGTTAATAAACAGAGACAGGATGATTAAGATAACAAAAGACTTGTCATTAAATTAAATTAAGAACCATTAGATGATCCTGAGATCATTTCCAGTTAAAAGACAGGAAATAAAGGATAGGAATAAAAGGTCCATTTTCAGAATGGAGAGAAGTAAATAGTGGTGTCCCCCAGGGGCCTTTACTGGGACCAGTGCTGTTCAACATATTCATAAATGATCTGGAAAGGGGGGTAAACAGTGGGGTGGCAAAATTTGCAAATGATACAAAATTACTCAAGATAGTTAAGTCCAAAGTTGACTGCAAAGAGTTACAAAGGGATCTCACAAAACTGGGTGACTTGGTAACAAAATGGCAGGTGAAATTCAGTGTTAAATGCAAACTAATGCACATGGCAAAATATAATCCCAACTACACATACAAAATGATGGGGTCTAAATTAGCTGTCTCACATCAAGAAAGAGATCTTGGTGCTATGCTTCCAGAGTACTACAAATTTAAAAGGTTTCAGAGTGGTAGCCATGTTAGTCTGTATCAGCAGAAAGAAGGAGGAGTACTTGTGGCACCTTAGAGACTAACAAATTTATTTGAACATAAGCTTTCATGGGCTAAAGCCCACTTCATCAGATGCATGCAGTGGAAAAGAATTATTGGACACAAATCAGACATCAAGAATTATAACATTCAAAAACCAGTCAGAGAACACTTCAACCTCCCTGGACACTCAGTTACAGACCTAAAAGTTGCAATTATTCAACCAAAAAACTTCAAAAACAGACTCCAAAGAGAAACAGCAGAACTGGAATTAATCTGAAAACTGGACACCATTAAATTAGGCTTGAATAAAGACTGGGAGTGGATGAGGCATTACACTAACTAAAAACTATTTCCCCATGCTAATTTTCCCCCTACTGTTATTCACACCTTCTTCTCAACTGTTTGAAATGGGCCATCCTGATTATCACTACAAAAGTTTTTTTTCTCCGGCTGATAATAGCCCACCTTAATCGATTGGTCTCGTTAAGAGTTGGTATGGCAACCCCCATTTTTTCATGTTCTCTATGTGTATATATATATATATATATATGTCTTCCTACTATATTTTCCACTGCATGCATCTGATGAAGTGGGCTTTAGCCCACGAAAGTTTATGCTCAAATACATTTTTTAGTCTCTGAGGTGCCACAAGTACTCCTCGTTCTTTCTACAAATTTAAAAGAATCCTTCTCACTATGCCTGTATCATCCTGAACTGTGGAACACTCATTCTCCAGTTTCAGAAGACTTAAAAATTATCTCCAGTCATCAATGGGACAGATGCAACTGAATAATGTAGCTGTCCTTAATGTGCATCAAGACCATACCAGAGAACTAAATGTAAATAAGATTGCTGACAGTTTCATCCAGAAAGCTACAGTGAGACATAATGTCTTTAAACTGGGACGTTAGCCAAGACAGCTTGTATATGACTGCTATGATTTTAATATACTGTCATTCATGATAATGTAATTATGTAGTTCATAACAATTTAATCATTATTAAAATAGTAAAGATACCAATGATAGACACATATTAAGAACTAGAATATGAAAGAAGTGTATAAATATGCTGAAAATAGCCTCTCCCCCTCCCAACCACACATACCACTTCAAAAGCACCCACCGGCAAAAAACAAGTCAGTGCCTATGATAATAACTGTCCTTTTGGGGAAAAGAGAGTTAGCTGAGATGGGCCCTAGAGGTCATTGCTGCTGTTGTTGTTAAAGTTCAATCTTAGAAGGAAAAGCACCCTTGTTTGACAGTTTCTTAGATGGTATTAAAGATAGTGATAACTATCATTGCAGGTGGTGTTTGGGAGTTAGCTGGACCTGGTAGAGGTGATTAAGTGATCTAGGTCCCTCTCCTTCTGGTACATTCTGGTCAGGACATGTCTGAGCTTCAGGATGACAAAGGCCCAGGGTCCCACAAAATGGTGGGAGTGGTAACCATGATGGTGAAGCTCACTCCAATAGTTTCTATCTGTTCTTTACATCTGTTGTTCTTTTTGTTTTTTTAAGACTTTCACCACAAAACTCTTTCTTTTAAGGTCCCAAAAAGGGAGTGGTGGGTAGAATTGCCTACCACATCCTTATTTTGTCCACCAACTGGGCCTAATATCTGACATACCAATTTTGGCTCATTAACTTCTGGCTCCACATCTCCTGTTTTTAACAAGTATAATTTTAACACAATTCTTGAATCATATCAGCTTGGCCTTTCTATTTAGACTAGTTCAGTTATTCTGTGTCCCTTTTGTACTTTTTCCCCATCAACATTTGCTATTATAGGTTACTGTAACATCTTATGAACTTTTACATACTTTTTACAGTTGAGGTCATAATTTGGATACATGTATAGGTCCAACTGTCACAATATTCCACTGCATCATGTTGTGTTACATCATGGATACATTTGGCCAATTCTCAAAGACAAAGAGTTATAATTAGCGTTAAAGACATAGCGAACAAATCACTTATGCTAATATGTTTGTTTTAAAATACCAACACCTTTTTGAAAAGAAATATTCACTTAATAAAAACTGCCTTATAATTTATCCTGAAATTACTTTTAAAAACTAAATATATACCCAGAAAGCAGCTCTGCTATTTCAGAGGTAAATCTAGACATCAGGATTAATGATATAGCAGCTTGTTCCAGATTATTGTTGTCCTTTCATTTTATTAGAAGTTCAAACTACATTAGTAGGATATAAATGTTGTCTCTTCCTACTTAACTCAAAATATATCTGTATCATTGCTATTAGTGTGTCTTAATATTCTCTTGGCTTGAATTATGGTATGTATATTATTGTAAGTAAGGTAGGATTAACAAAAAAATATTACTTTATTTCTCTTTAATTCTCTTCAACAAGCAAACAATAAAGGGCTATATGGGGTTAATGTGATGAGGATGATAAGCTTTGTGCTGGGACAGTAGCCATATAACAACAGCCGCTGAAAGTGCATTTTATTAATTGTGATTAGACAAATTTTGCCATATGGCAAAACATTATTTTAGAAAATGTCTAGGAGGCAAAAATAGGGGGGGGTTCATGATTTTACATCGAATTTTAAAAAGATCATAGATTATTAATTACTATATTGCTGACACTCAAAAATGTTCAGAAGACTTCATTTCTATGCAGTCTTTGCAATTACAACCTGAAAACTACATGGAAAGTCAACACCCATATTCAAATCTGTAATTGTGCACACACATGAGCTAAAAGGGAGTAGAATATTAACTGGGTGTAGAGTTAGGATTACAAGTGATTACATATTACGTAGGTTGTATCAATTCTGTAATCTGTTAATTTTTGTACTGAGATGGGCTTTAATTCAAAATACAGACCTGGGCTGGGATTCAACATTTTCCAAAGTCTGAATTCAGATCCCAATTTCTGATTCAACCCATTAGAAAAAGTAATCAATTTCAAAGTTCAGAAACGGATCCAAACCTCCCCAAAGCTTGAGTTTTCATATCCCTGCCTTCGACCCTTCCCTAATCCAATAGTGAACAAAAAAATATATTTTAAAATCTTTGTGGCTAAGCATGCCTTCAGACACACATGTGGGAAGTGTGCATGTGCCCACAGAAAATAAATGATATTTAATGCTAACCATTTGCTGTGGAGGCTCCCACTAACCCTATCAAAAAAAAAAAAAGATGGGTTTTTAAAATATGCTTTTTGAAAGGAATGAATGTCCAGTAAAGTTACATTTTGTGTGCATTTATTTAGGTTTTATGGCTATGGAACACTTTTTTTTCAAACATTTACCAAGGGCTTTATTGTGGCTTTTAGCTCCCCTTACATCTGGGTGCAGTGTGGAGCTGCATTGCTCCAATGGGAAGCATTGAAAAGAATTATTCCTAAAGCATCCCAGCTATGCTGGTGAGGCAGTTACCAGTGACACCTTGAATGGATGCAACAGACACATACATACCATGTGATGGCCAGCTAGCTCTACTAGCTGGACCACTGGGACCAGAGTCATGGCTCTGCATACTCCTACACCCTACTCATGAAATGCTCCCAATAAGTCGAAGGCCCCTGATGTAGTCTTTGAAAGGGATGGGACGACTTTATTTGCTCCCCATTCTCAGCCATACACATGTGTATGTCTAGGGAACAATCTAGGCCTTAGTGGGCATTTTTCAAGCATCTTTACATGATGCCAGACTTTAACTGGAGACCTGCAAGACAACAGCTTATAGTGCCATGAGCTGGCTGCAATCCAGACTGAAACTCATTGAAAAAAACCCAAACAACTTAAAATAATCCAGAAGGTCTAGCACTTCAACCATTTTAGTCCTCTTCGAGAGAAAAATGCAAATGACCTTCCTAAGAGAACTGGACTTTAAGAATAAAAACTGTAAATGTTATCTTCAGGCAAGATGGAAGCTGCCCTTGAATTTAAATCTAAATTCTGCTGTAACTTGCTGTGCTGTGATTTGAGAAGGCCAATTTGAGAATATAGGACTTTGAGAGCTTCAATGACAGACTCTCACATCAGAGATCTCACTGGCGTGCCTCCAAAATGTGATATAGCATTTGTTTTCTTCACATTATTGTACTTCTCAACATCAGACACATTATGGGAACAGTTAAGGTTCTAACATTTTCAAATCTACTTCAGATATTCTTACAGGAGATTCCTTATTTCACAGTCATGAAATGCCTGAGTATAAATCCTTGTAAGAGGTAGAATCATAGAATATCAGGGTTGGAAGGGATCTCAGGAGGTCATCTAGTCCAACCCCCTGCTCAAAGCAGGACCAATCCCCAACTAAATCATCCCAGCCAGAGCTTTGTTAAGCCTGACCTTAAAAACTTCTAAGGAAGAAGATTCCAGCACCTCCATTGGTAACGCATTCCAGTGTTTCACCACCCTCCTAGTGAAAAAGTTTTTCCTAATATCCAGCCTAAATCTCCCCCACTTCAACTTCAGACCATTACTCCTCATTCTGCTACCATTGAGAACAGTCCAGATCCATCCTCTTTGGAACCCCCTTTCAGGTAGTTGAAAGCAGCTATCAAATCCCCCCTCATTCTTCTCTTCTGCAGACTAAACAATCCCAGTTTCCTCAGCCTCTCCTCATAAGTCATGTGTTCCAGTCCCCTAATCATTCTTGTTGCCCTCCGCTGGACATTTTCCAATTTTTCCACATCCTTCTTGTAGTGTGGGGCCCAAAACTGGACACAGTACTCCAGATGAGGCATCACCAATGTCGACTAGAGGGGAACGATCACATCCCTCAATCTGCTGGCAATGCCTCTACTTATACAGCCCAAAATGCCATTGGCCTTCTTGGCAACAACAGCACACTGTTGACTCATATCCAGCTTCTCGTCCATGGTAACCCCTACATCCTTTTCTGCAGAACTGTTGCCTAGCCATTCGGTCCCTAGTCTGTAGCGGTGCATGGGATTCTTCTATCCTAAGTGCAGGACTCTGCACTTGTCCTTGTTGAACCTCATCTGATTTCTTTTGGCACAATCCTCTAATTTGTCTAGGGTCCCTCTGTATCCTCTGTAACCTATCCTGTATCCTAGCGTATCTACCTCTCCTCCTTGTTTAGTGTCATCTACAAACTTGCTGAGGGTGCAATCCACACCATCCTCCAGATCATTAATGAAGATATTGAATAAAACCGGCCCGAGGACCGACCCTTGGGGCACTCTGCTTGATACTGGCTGCCAACTAGACATGGAGCCATTGATCACTACCTGTTGAGCCCGACAATGTAGCCAGCTTTCTATCCACCTTATAGTCCATTCAGTCCATACTTCTTTAACTTGCTGGCAAGAATACTGTGGGAGACCATGTCAAAAGCTTTGCTAAAGTCAAGGAACAACACGTTCACTGCTTTCCCCTCATCCACAGAACCAGTTATCTCATCATAGAAGGCAATTAGATTAGTCAGGCATGACTTGCCCTTGGTGAATCCATGCTGACTGTTCCTGATCACTTTCCTCTCCTCTAAGTGCTTCAGAATTGATTCCTTGAGGACCTGCTCCATGATTTTTCCAAGGGACTGAGGTGAGGCTGACTGGCCCGTAGTTTCCAGGATCCTCCTTCTTCCCTTTTTTAAAGATGGGCACTACATTAGCCTTTTTCCAGTTGTCCAGGACCTCCCCCGATCGCCATGAGTTTTCGAAGATAATGGCCAATGGCTCTGCAACCACATTCGCCAACTGCTTTAGCACTCTCGGATGCAGCGCATCCGGCCCCATAGACTCGTGCTTGTCCAGCTTTTCTAAATAGTCCAGAACCACTTCTTTCTCCAGAGAGGGCTGATCACCTCCTCCCCAAGCTGTGCTGCCCAGTGCAGTAGTCTACTACTAGTAGGTAATTCCACTACATCTTATTCTGCAAAGGAAAAACACACTAGGGGCATGATCCAAAGTCTGTTGAAGTCAATGGGAGTCTTTCAATTGACTTCAATGGGCTTTGGATTCAGGCCATAGAAGAGGGAACATCTCTTTCCCACCTTGAAGTTGCTGGGACAGATTATGACCTTGGTTACACTGGGATAAATCTGGATTAACTCTATTGACTTCAGTGGAGTTATGCTCGTGTAAATCCACAGTAACAAAATCAGAATCTGGAAAGTTAGGATCAAGTTTAGAGAGCAGTGACATTAGATATCACTAAGTTAACATTAGAAACCAGTGTAACTAGTTAAGCATACTGAAATACATGTGCAGGGTAACAATTATACACTGCAACCTCAGTTAGTGTGAGTAGATAGAACACTCAGTTGTTCCTTCCTACCAAAAGTCTCCCAGTACAGCAATCTATTTAACATTGCTGTGTTCTTGAAGCACTTACACTCCAGTAACTGCTGCAATACCAGTCTTAAGCCATGTCTACACTAAAAACTTTTGCCGACACAAGTTTCATCAGCATAAAAGCCATGACAGTTAGTATATCACTTGTGCACATGCATACTTGGCTCGTTGGTCAGTACTATGCATACTCACCAGGAGTGTTTGTGTTGATCCACAGCTTGATGCACCCTGTGTAGGTATCCCAGTGTGCAACCTGCCACTGTCCAGCACACTGTCTTTTGTGAAGTTTTGGCAATGCATGGTGGAGCAGAAAGGAGCTCTGCAAGGGTGACTGAAAGCAAGGAGTCAACTTTCCAGCACAACTGTCTCCATCCCATAATGTCATCTACATCCCATAATTTTTGTATCTTTTTTTAAAATCCCACAAATGCACATGGTCCTCCTGGCTGTCTGCCACCTCTGACAGAAGCATGGAACCTGCATAGCTCTGCATATTGTCATGAGCATTGCAAGCACAGCACACATGATCCTCTGGCATTTGCAGAGCCATAAGAAGATCCGTGGGGAACATGACAATTTCCTGAAGGGCAGATTGCTGTGGATATAGTGAGAACCAATTCAAGGTTGTTGGTGGCATTCATGGAGCAGTTGCAAATAGCAGAGTGCCACTTCTGGGCCTGAGAAACGAGCACTGACTGGTGGGATTGCATCATAATGCAAGTTTAGGATGAAGAGCAGTGGCTGCAGAACTTTCAGATGCACACAGCCATATTTCTGGATCTGTGTGCCAAGCTTGCTTCAGCTCTCTGTGCAGTAACTCCAGAATGAGAGCTGCACTGACAGTAGAAAACCAAGTGTCAATTGCACTGTGAAAACTTGCAATGCCCGATTGCTACCAGTTTATCGGAAATCATTTTGGAGTTGGAAAATCCACATTTGGGACCGTGTCATGAAAGTGTGCAGGCCATTAATCACTGCCTGCTACAGGGGACTGATTCTCGGCAACATGTAGGACATAGTGGATGGAGTTGCAGCTATGGGGTTCTTGAACTGCGATGGAGCAACAGATGGCATGTACATCCCTATTTTGGCACCATATTACCTTGCCACAGGGTACATCAACAGTATGGGCTACTTTTCAATGGTTAAACAACTGTTGATGGATCACCAGGGACACTTCACCAACATCAGTGTTGACTCATCAGGCAATGTACATAATGCTCGCATCTTTAAGAACACAGGACTGTGCAAAAAGCTACAGGGAGGGACTTTCTTTCCTGACCGGCAGATTATCATTAGTGATGTTGAAATACCAGTAGTGATCCTGGGGAATCCAGCATACCCCTTGCTATCCTGGTTCATGAAGCCAGTCACCTTGACAGCACAAGCATGATTCAAGTACATGCTTAGCAGGTGCAGAATGACAGCTGAATGTGCTCTTGGTGGACTGAAGAGATGCTGGCATTGTTTACTGACAAAATTGGATTTCAGTGAAGTGAACACCCCAACGGTTATAACTACCTGCTGTGTCCTGTATAAAATCTGTGAAGCAAAGGGTGAAAAGTTGCCACCAGAGTGGAGGTGAAGCAGCTGTCTTCTGAGTTTGAACTGATAGACACAAGGGATATTAGAAGAACTCAAGGCACAGCTATATAGCTCAGGAAGGCTTTGAAAAAAGCACTTTAACAGCCAGCAACAGTAATGCATTGTGGTGGACTGTGCTCTACCTGGCATTGCTGTCTTGGGGCCTTTTAGGAATTGTGTGATGTTTGGTTTACATGTATGAATATAACAATGTCAATGCACCTATTAATTTTGTGGTGCTTGTTTTACATTTATGATTATTACACTGTGTTTGTCACTGATCCTATGAGTTGTGTCACACTGTACAATAACAAGTAATTGAGCACTTTCAGTACCACTAGGTACTCTGCAGCATATGTTTTGAACTAACAGAGATTAATTATTTTCCAAAGAATAGAATTTTATTGAGTAACAAAACCAGTGCAAGGAAAAACCTGTGCAATTTAAAAGCAAATACATTAAAACTTATGTTAGGATATAGATATTCAGGTCTGTCTGTAAAGGCCTATACTCTAAGAATTTAGGTGTATTCTTATCATTTGGCTAGTTATAGAGGTATAAAAGAAAGAATCAAAACCACTGTCTGCCAGTGTAAGGGCCTTCTCTTACTGTGACAGTCTGAGGCCCTGTTCTTAGGCTAAGGCCTTTGGCTAAGCAGCAGAGGCAGCCATAAGCTGGGAAGCGAACAGTCACATCCTCACATTCCAAACTAGTCACATTGAAATAAGGTGCTATTGGGCTGTTAGGCACTATCAGGACAGGATTGTATTCCTGTCACCTCCAGAGAAAGGGAAGTGCCTAGAAATGTAAAAGGAAACTTAGGGTATGTCTACACTACGGAATAAGGTCGAATTTATAGAAGTCGGTTTTTTAGAAATTGGTTTTATATATTAGAGTGTGTGTGTCCCCACAGAAAATGCTCTAAGTGCATTAAGTGCATTAACTCGGCAGAGCGCTTCCACAGTACCGAGACTAGAGTCGACTTCCGGAGCGTTGCACTGTGGGTAGCTATCCCACAGTTCCCGCAGTCTCCGCTGCCCATTGGAATTCTGGGTTGAGATCCCAATGCCTGATGGGGCTAAAACATTGTCGCGGGTGGTTCTGGGTACATATCGTCAGGCCCCCGTTCCCTCCCTCCCTCCGTGAAAGCAAGGGCAGACAATCGTTTCGCGCCTTTTTTCCTGAGTTACCTGTGCAGACGCCATACCACGGCAAGCATGGAGCCTGCTCAGGTAACCGTCACCCTATGACTCCTGGGTGCTGGCAGACGCGGTACGGCATTGCTACACAGTAGGAGCAACCCCTTGCCTTGTGGCAGCAGACGGTGCAATACGACTGGTAGTCGTCCTCGTCGTGTCCGAGGTGCTCCTGGCCACGTCGGCTGGGAGCGCCTGGACAGACATGGGCGCAGGGACTAAATTTGGAGTGACTTGACCAGGTCATTCTCTTTAGTCCTGCAGTCAGTCCTATTGAACCGTCTTATGGTGAGCGGGCAGGCGATACGGACTGCTAGCAGTCGTACTGTACCATCTTCTGCCAGGCAGGCAGGAGATGAGGATTGCTAGTAGTCATATTGTACCATCTTCTGCCAGGCAGGCAAGAGATGAGGATGGCTAGCAGTCGTACTGTACCATCTTCTGCCGAGCAGCCATGAGATGTGGATGGCATGCAGTCCTTCTGCACCGTCTGCTGCCAGCCAAAGATGTAAAAGATAGATGGAGTGGGTCAAAACAAGAAATAGACCAGATTTGTTTTGTACTCATTTGCCTCCTCCCCTGTCTAGGGGACTCATTCCTCTAGGTCACACTGCAGTCACTCACAGAGAAGGTGCAGCGAGGTAAATCTAGCCATGTATCAATCAGAGGCCAGGCTAACCTCCTTGTTCCAATAAGAACGATAACTTAGGTGCACCATTTCTTATTGGAACCCTCCGTGAAGTCCTGCCTGAAATACTCCTTGATGTAAAGACACCCCCTTTGTTGATTTTAGCTCCCTGAAGCCAACCCTGTAAGCCGTGTCGTCAGTCGCCCCTCCCTCCGTCAGAGCAACGGCAGACAATCGTTCCGCGCCTTTTTTCTGTGCGGACGCCATACCAAGGCAAGCATGGAGGCCGCTCAGCTCACTTTGGCAATTAGGAGCACATTAAACACCACACACATTATCCAGCAGTATATGCAGCACCGGAACCTGGCAAAGCGATACCGGGCGAGGAGGCGACGTCAGCGCGGTCACGTGAGTGATCAGGACATGGACACAGATTTCTCTGAAAGCATGGGCCCTGCCAATGCATGCATCATGGTGCTAATGGGGCAGGTTCATGCTGTGGAACGCCGATTCTGGGCTCGGGAAACAAGCACAGACTGGTGGGACCGCATAGTGTTGCAGGTCTGGGACGATTCCCAGTGGCTGCGAAATCACCGCTTGCAGAGGCAATAAAGTCATTGTTGCTTCACATTCATGCATTCTTTATTCATTCATCACACAAATAGGGGGATGACTACCAAGGTAGCCCAGGAGGGATGGTGGAGGAGGGAAGGAAAATGCCACACAGCACTTTAAGCACAGCACTTTAAAAAGTTTACAACTTTAAAATTTATTGAATGACAGCCTTCTTTTTTTTGGGCAATCCTCCGTGGTGGAGTGGCTGGTTGGCCGGAGGCTCCCCCACAGCGTTCTTGGGCGTCTGGGTGTGGAGGCTATGGAACTTCGGGAGGAGGGCGGTTGGTTACAGAGGGGCTGCAGTGGCAGTCTGTGCTCCAGCTGCCTTTGCTGCAGCTCAGCCATACACTGGAGCATACTGGTTTGGTCCTGCAGCAGCCTCAGCATTGAATCCTGCCTCCTCTCATCACGCTGCCGCCACATTTGAGCTTCAGCCCTGTCTTCAGCCCGCCACTTACTCTCTTCAGCCCGCCACCTCTCCTCCCGGTCATTTTGTGCTTTCCTGCACTCTGACATAATTTGCCTCCATGCATTCGTCTGTGCTCTGTCAGTGTGGGAGGACAGCATGAGCTCGGAGAACATTTCATCGTGAGTGCGTTTTTTTTTTTCTTTCTAAGCTTCACTAGCCTCTGGGAAGGAGAAGATCCTGTGATCATTGAAACACATGCAGCTGGTGGAGAAAAAAAAAGGGACAGCGGTATTTAAAAAGACACATTTTATAAAACAGTGGCTACACTCTTTCAGGGTAAACCTTACTGTTAACATTACATACATAGCACATGTGCTTTCGTTACAAGGTCGCATTTTGCCTCCCCCCACCGCGTGACTACCCCCTCAACCTTCCCCCCTCCCTGTGGCTAACAGCGGGGAACATTTCTGTTTAGCCACAGGCAAACAGCCCAGCAGGAATGGGCTCCTCTGAGTGTCCCCTGAAGAAAAGCACTCTATTTCAACCAGGTGACCATGAATTATATCTCACTCTCCTGAGGATAACACAGAGAGATAAAGAACGGATGTTGTTTGAATGCCAGCAAACATACACTGCAATGCTTTGTTCTACAACGATTCCTGAGTACGTGTTACTGGCCTGGAGTGGTAAAGTGTCCTACCATGAAGGACGCAATAAGGCTGCCCTCCCCAGAAACCTTTTGCAAAGGCTTTAGGACTACATCTAGGAGAACCGCGAATGCCAGGGCAAAGTAATCCTTTCACATGCTTGCTTTTAAACCATGTATAGTATTTTAAAAGGTACACTCACCAGAGGTCCCTTCTCCGCCTGCTGGGTCCAGGAGGCAGCCTTGGGTGGGTTCGGGGGGTACTGGCTCCAGGTCCAGGGTGAGAAACTGTTCCTGGCTGTCGGGAAAACCGGTTTCTCCGCTTGCTTACTGTGAGCTATCTACAACCTCATCATCATCATCATCATCTTCTTCGTCCCCAAAACCTGCTTCCGTATTGCCTCCATCTCCATTGAAGGAGTCAAACAACACGGCTGGGGTAGTGGTGGCTGAACCCCCTAAAATGGCATGCAGCTCATCATAGAAGCGGCATGTTTGGGGCTCTGACCCGGAGCGGCCGTTCGCCTCTCTGGTTTTCTGGTAGGCTTGCCTCAGCTCCTTCAGTTTCACGCGGCACTGCTTCGGGTCCCTGTTATGGCCTCTGTCCTTCATGCCCTGGGAGATTTTGACCAAGGTTTTGGCATTTCGAAAACTGGAACGGCGTTCTGATAGCACGGATTCCTCTCCCCAAACAGCGATCAGATCCCGTACCTCCCGTTCGGTCCATGCTGGAGCTCTTTTGCGATTCTGGGACTCCATCATGGTCACCTGTGCTGATGAGCTCTGCATGGTCACCTGCAGCTTGCCACGCTGGCCAAACAGGAAATGAGATTCAAAAGTTCGCAGTTCTTTTCCTGTCTACCTGGCCAGTGCATCTGAGTTGAGAGTGCTGTCCAGAGCGGTCACAATGGAGCACTCTGGGATAGCTCCCGGAGGCCAATACCATCGAATTGTGTCCACGGTACCCCAAATTCGAGCCGGCAACGTCGATTTAAGCGCTAATCCACTTGTCAGGGGTGGAGTAAGGAAATCGATTTTAAGAGCCCTTTAAGTCGAAATAAAGGGCTTCATTGTGTGGACGGGTGCAGGTTTACATCGATTTAACGCTGCTAAATTCGACCTAAAGTCCTAGTGTAGACCAGGGCTTAGTTTGATAGCATCCTGTCTGGCAAGAACTCACTTATCAATAGCTGGGATGTGAAATCCTCACTTCTGTATTGTCTTGTCATTATAGTTCCCACTTTGCTATTGTTTGTCTGTATAATCTCTGTCTGGTTCTGTGATTATTCCTGTCTGCTGTATAATTAATTTTGCTGGGTGTAAACTAATTAAGGTGGTGGGATATAATTGGTTACATAATCATGTTACAATATGTTAGGATTGGTTAGTTAAATTTCAGGAAAATGATTGGTTAAGGTATAGCTAAGCAGAACTCAAGTTTTACTATATAATCTGTAGTCAATGAGGAAGTGGGTGGGTGTGGGTGGGAGTGGGTGGAGGACATGGGAACAGGGAATGGGGGTAAGAAAATTGGAATTATGTTTTGCTAAAGGGGGAAATGGGAACAGGGAATGGGAGTAAGGAAGTTGGAATCATGTTTGGCTAAGGGTAGGAATGGGAACCGGGACACAGGTGTAAGGCTCTGTGGTGTCAGAGCTGGGAAGGAGGATACTAAGGAAGGAAACTGGAATCATGCTTGCTGGAAGTTCACCCAATAAACATCGAATTGTTTGCACCTTTGGACTTCGGGTATTGTTGCTTTCTGTTCATGCGAGAAGGACCAGGGAAGTAAGTGGGTGAAGGAATAAGCCCCCTAACAACTTAATAAATTAATGGAACTGAACTTATGAAGAAAAAACATTCATATCCATTTTAGACACACATACAGAGACCATGGATTTCACAGGCCAGTGTATGTGAAGCTGTGGTAGTCCTTCATATTCCTTGGGGTGGAGTGGTAGGGATGTGGCCCCCTAATACCACATGGAAAGTAGAGGGGGCATGTATGAAGGTTCTGTACTGCAGTTTTCGATTAACTGCAAAGGGAGGTGAGCCTGTGACTGTTCAACCTTGTAGGTCCACAAGAGTCTGCAACATCTGTTTTTGCTGCCAGAGAAACCCCATTATGTCTGGGTTCATCTCCCTCTCCTTTTCCTGGTAGGCTTTTCTCCTATCCACTCTTTTCTTCTCCAGGCTGTCTGTAATATTCATATTCCAGGCCCTCTGCTCCAGGTCTGATGCAGCACTGGCTTGCATGATCTCATTGAACATGTCATCCCAAGTCCTCTTCTTTCTCCTCATTATCTAACTCAGGCATTCCACAGATGTGGATGGGGAAACCATCAAGGCTGCAACAGCAGCAGCTACAGATAAAACACACAGAGGTACCATTGTCACTAGTCACAATGAGAAACAAAAGTTAAGATTCAGAACTCTCTTCACTTGCTCCCCTAAAGTTTTCAACAAGGCCTGGTCTATACTATGAGTTTAGGTCGAATTTTGCAGCATTATTTCAATTTAACCCTTCACCTGTCCACAAGACGAAGCCCTTTTTTTCGACTTAAAGGGCTCTTAAAATTGATTTCTTTACTCCATCCCCGACGAGGGGATTAGCGCTGAAATCGGCCTTGCTGGGTCGAATTTGGGGTACTGAGGACACAATGAGATGGTATTGGCCTCTGGGAGCTATCCCAGAGTGCTCAGTTGTGACCGCTATGGACAGTGCTCTCAACTCAGATGCACTGGCCAGGTATACAGGAAAAGGCCCACAAACTTTTGAATCTCATTTCCTGTTTGGCCAGCATGGTGAGCTCACCTGCACAGGTCACTGTGCAGAGCTCATCATCACAAAAGACCATGCAGTCCCAGAATCGCCAAAGAGCTCCAGCATGGACCAAAGGGGAGGTACAGGATCTGATCGCTGTATGGGGAGACGAATCTATGCTGGGCAGAACTCCATTCGAAAAGACGAAATGCCAAAATATTTGAAAAAATTTCCAATGGCATGAAGGACAGAGGCTATAACAGGGACTCACAGCAGTGCCGCGTGAAAATTAAGGAGCTCAGGCAAGCCTACCAAAAAAACAGAGAGGCAAACGGCCGCTTCGGTTCAGAGCCCCTTCTATGCCGCTTCTATGATGAGCTGCATTCCATTCTAGGGGGTGCAACCACCACTACCCCAACCCTGTGCTTTGACTCCGCCCAAGGAGTGGGAGGCAACACAAAAGCGGGTTTTGGGGGCGAGGAGGATGATGATGAGGAGGTTGTAGATAGCTCACAGCAAGGAAGCAGAGAAACCGGTTTCGCCAATAGCCAGGATCTGTTTATCACCCTGGACCTGGACCCAGTACCCCCCCCGAACCCACCCAAGGCGGGCTCCCGAACCCTGAAGGCGGAGAAGGGACCTCTGGTGAGTGTACCTTTGTAAATATTATACATGGTTTAAAAGCAAGTGTATTTAATTATTAATTTGCCCTGGCATTCGCGGCCAGTACAGCTACTGGAAAAGTCTATTAACATGTATGGGGATGGAGCGGAAATCCTCCAGGGACATCTCCATAAAGCTCTCCTGGATGTATTCCCAAAGCCTTTGCAAAAGGTTTCTGGGGAGGGCAGCCTTATTCCATCCTTCATGGTAGGACACTTTACTACACCAGGCCAGTAGCACATTGTGGGGAATCATTGCAGAACAAAGCATTGCAGTGTATGGTCCTGGTGTTTGCTGGCATTCAAACAACATCCATTCTTTATCTCTGTGTTACCCTCAGGAGAGTGATATCATTCATGGTCACCTGGTTGAAATACGGTGGTTTTAGTAAGCGGACATTCAGAGGTGCCCGTTTCTGCCGGGCTGTTTGCCTGTGGCTGAACAGAAATCTTCCCCACTGTTAGCCACGCGGTGGGGGAAGGGGTGAAGCCATCATCCCAGAGTATTGGGGGCGGGGGGGCGTTCGTTGTGTTTCTGCTGCACGTGAACCCGGAAACTGTAGCCCCTCCTTTTAAATTGCCTATCCATTTTTAATGGCCAACCCAACAGCTACTTCATATGGGAAATGAGGGCGCTGCTGTTTGAAACCAGTCCCACATGTTGTGAAGGTTAAAGAAGCCAAAAGACTGTGGCTTACCATGGCTGCCTCCAAGTCGAATTCTCTTGCCCAGCCCTGCGTGAGTGATCTCTCACACCAAACCGGCATACCCTCAATAAGAGGCAAAATGCGACCTTGTAATGAAAGCGCATGTGCTATGTAATGTTAACAGCAAGGTTTACCGTGAAAGAGTGTACCCATTGTTCTATAAAATGTGTCTTTTTAACTACCACTCTCCCTTTTTTCCCCTCCACCAGCTGCATATGTTTCTCCTTCCCAGAGGCTAGTGAAGATTAGAAGGCGAAAAAAACCGCACTCGCGATGAAATGTTCTCTGACTTCATGCTGTCCTCCCACATTGACAGAGCACAGCAAAATACATGGACGCAGGATCTCAGAGTGGAGGGAAACACAATATGACCGCAAGGAGAAGTGGCGGGCTGAAGATGGTAGATGGCGTCAGCTTGCTGAAAGAAGGCAGGAGTCAATGCTCAGGCTGCTGGGGGATCAAACTCATATGCTCCAGCATATGGTTGAGGTGAAGGGAAGGAAGCAGGAGCACAGACTGCTGCTACAGCCCCTGTGTAACCGACTGCCCTCCTCCCCAAGTTCCATAGCCTCCTCACCCAGACGCCCAAGAACGCGGTGGGGGGGCCTCCGGCCACCCAGCCACTCCACCCCATAGGATTGCCTTCTGAGAAGCCTGCAGTTCCTCTGCCATCACCAGGCAAGGCTGCTGGTCCCCTTTCCTATATCCCCCATGCAGTCTGCTCATAGATGTCCACATTTCTATGGCTTGTCTGTAGCTGTTCCTACGAAGACTCCACTCCCATAGTCCTAGGAGATCCAATATCTCCTGTCTACTTGAGGCTGGATCATGTCTGGAGTCTGTAGCTGGCATGGTCAGCTAGACAGTTGTACACAACAATGGAGAGTTGCTGGATGTGGCTCACCAAGCTGAACAATCAGGAAAAGGCATTTCAAAAATTGCAGGGTTTTGAAGTGCAGGGGAGTGGAGGGGCTTTCTGGTCTCTGAGACCCCTGAGCAGTGGAATTTACAACTATGATCAGAGCAGTCATTGTCAGGCATTGTGGGACAGCTGCTGGAGGATTTAGGATTAACAGAGGTAACACAGTATCTAAACTCTCTCTACATCAACCTCAGTACTTAACCAAGGCTCAGTGCCGCCTAGGGAGGTAGTATTACTGCATCGCTACACCAGGGCATTTACAGGCAGGAGACAAATTAAGTGTAGACACATGAACAACTAGGATGACACAAGGCAGCTTACTTTGACCTAACTTTGTAGTACAGACGAGGCCTTTCTCTCGATTCACAGTCATTCTGGTGTCTGCTGGGGTCACTACTACAGCTGGTTGAAACTTGGAATTTCTATTCCACAGAAAATTCCAACACAGAGTTTACAGCCCAATTCAGAATGCAAAGTAGAAAAAAAAATTTTTTTTTGAAAAAAAATTGAGACATTTCCTTTTTATTTCCTAAACAAACAGAGAAGCTGCCCTGACTCTGGGGATTCCCCTACAGAGGTAGCCCAGGGAGTCCCTGTCTGTGGACCAAGGGGCCTAGAAGCTCTGGAGCCCTGGAATGTTTGGATTTTGACAAAATCGCAATTTCCCCATGAAGACATGTTCCATCACAAAATTTCCAAACAGCTCTCATCATCACCACCTTAATAAGGTCATTGTCAATCATCCTCTCCATCTTGACATCTATCAGTGTTGCCAACTCTCTCATTTTATCCTGAGTCTCATGATATTTAGTGTTTTTCTGGAAACCCTGGCTCCTGAAGTCATGTGAGTACATGAAAAATCATCTAACTGAAAAAGTAAATTTCTAGCCCTCATGTTTGTGGAGCAAAGCTTGAAAATGTGATTCCAATGCACCCTAACAGCCTAGAAACCAAAAGGCAAATGAAAACAACCCAAACTGTATTATTATTTTTTAAAATCTCATAATTTAAGATGATCTTATGATTTCAATGTTGATAATGCAAAGTAATACACTGTACAGGGTTGTGCTCACCACCGTGGCAACTCCTGCTGGTTGCTACGGGAATTAGCTCTGTCCATCAGCAGGGCACCCCCCTCTGGTGGTGTCTCACTCTCTGTCACTGCTTCTCCACCATCTCCGCTGTCTGTGGGAACCCGCGTCGCTCCCGGACCGTGGTGTCCTTCCAGGGGAACTGGCAGTCCTTCACCTGGCCTCTCGCTGCAGTGGCAAACTGCAGCCCCTCACTCAATGGCAAACTGCAGTCCTTTGGCTGGCCACTTCCCTCAGCGGCCAGTGGGGCAAAGGGAGGGGCAGGCCTGCCTGCTACTCTGGGCCCCGATCTAGCAACCCTATAGCTGGCAGTCGCTCACTGCCTCTCCTTCCCCTCTGCCACTACCTGCTTTCCCTAGGCCACTTTCCCATAGCCCCATCACCTACTCAGTCACTGCACGAAAGCCTCATTCTGGAAGCCAGCCAGGCTGGAGCTCCGCTTATTCCCCTGACCCTGTCCAGTACTGCTCTGGCCAGGTACTTCTCTCAACAGGCAGCCAGTCCTTCTTCCTCAAGCTCCAGAGAGCTCCTCTCTGCCCTGCAGCCCCTTTTATAGGGCCCAGCCTGGCCCTGACTGGCTGCTTCTAAGCCTTCCTCTGATTGGTTGGGTTCTGCACAGCCTCTCCAAGGGCTGCTATTAACCCTTTGCCAGCCAGTGTGGGGCAGCTGCCCCATCACATGCACGTTGGAAAACATAATCCCAACTATACATTTAAAATAATAGAATCTAAATTAGCGGTTACCACTAAAGAGAGAGATCTTGGAGTCATTGTGGATAGTTCTCTAAAAACATCCACTCAATATGCAGCAGCAGTCAAAATAGCCAACAGAATGTTAGGAATCATTAAGAAAGGGATAGATAATAAGACAGAAAATATCATAATGCCCCTCTATAAATCCATGGTATGCCCATATCCTGTATACTGCATGCAGATCATCTCATTCGCCCCATCTTAAAAAAGATATATTGGAATTGGAAAAGATTCAGAAAAGAGCAACAAAAATGATTAGGGGTACGGAACAGCTTCTGTATGAAGAGAGATTAATAGGATTGGGACTTTTCAGCTTGGAAAGAGATGACTAAGGGGGGATATGATAGAGGTCTATAAGTAAATAAGGAAATGTTATTTACTCCTTCTCAAAACACAAGAACTAAGGGTTACCAACTGAAATTAATAGGCAGCAGGTTTAAAACAAACAAAAGGAAGTATTTCTTCACACAGCACATAGTCAACCTGTGGAATTCTTTGCCAGAGGATGTTGTGAAGGCCAAGACCATAGCAGGGTTCAAAAAAGAATTAGATAAATTCATGGAGGACAGGTCCATCAATGGCTATTAGCCAGGATGGGCAGGGATGCTGTTTGCCAGAAGCTGGGAATGGGCGACAGGGGATGGATCATTTGATGACTACCTGTTTTGTTAACTCCCTCTGGAGCACCTGGCATTGGCCACTGTCAGAAGACAAGATACTGAGCTAGATGGACCTTTGGTCTGACTCAATATGGCCATTCTTATGTTCTTATGTTCTTGGCCCAAGTGACGATTTTCGAATGCCTGGGATTGGCAATACTGTATCTTGTCACCCCTGGACTTTTCAGATACTGTCCTGTCCTGGTTTTCTTCCTATCTCTCTGATTATTCCTTCAGCACTTCTTTCGGCGCATGTTCCTCCTCTCTTATCCACGTCTTGTGGGAGTACCCCAAGGCTCTGTCACTGGTCCACTGCTGTTCTTCCTGTATGCCCTGTCATGGGTTCCCCCTCCTGGGGTTCCACCTGCAACTGGGGTGCCACTGAACCCCCCTTGACCCACCAGCCTGGGTTCCCTCTCACACTATGGTGCTGTGATGAGTTGCCAAGCTCTCCAACTTGCTTTTTTACCAGCATACACACAGGTAGGGACACACCCAGCTGCAGTACTTACAGGCTGCTGTAATCAGCTCTGCATGAGGAGGCTACAGCTAAGGAACTGTCCAGCTGCTCAAGAGCACAGTCCCCTCTGGAGCGTAATCCCAAAATTATACCATTTTGCACTGCGCACAGATCTGTACAGCGTAAGCTCATAAAATTCGCCCCCTCCCTCAATCTGGAGAGAGAATATACAACAGCTTTTTGCCCTAGGTTATAACGTCCACGGTTCATTGTGAGCTAAATGTTCCCCTGATGGGCCATCCAACTTGAATGGGCCCTTCCCATTTAGAGAGCCTTTTGTCTAGTGGGCATTGACCAGGAATAACTACATGAAATACAGATACACAAGTCCATATTTCTAACTTCAGATACAAAAATGATACATGCATACAAATAGGATAATCATATTCACTAAATCATAACATTTTCAATTATATCTCACATGCCATATCTTACATGAAATACATCATAATCATGCCATACTCATATCATAATAATATTACTATGAAAAATATGGGGTGTAGTGTCACACACCCCATCTCATTCATGCACACCAATGCCTCACAAATCCACGTCTCCACCCTGACCTGTCTCCTTCCATCCAATCTCATCCTGTCTTTCTGACATCTTCTCTGAGAAGATGTGTCATTACTTTAAACTTAACTTGGCTAATCAAGCTCCTCGTCTTCCCTCTCAAATCCTCACCACTTCCTCCCTTTTCTATCTCTGTCAACAGCAACACCATTCTCCTCATCACTCAGGCCTGCAGTTTGGTTATTTCCAGTTCCTCCTTTTCACACAACCAGGCCATACTCAAATTCTGCCAATACTTTCTTCAGTACCTCTGAGATTCATCCCTTTCTTTCTTTCCATCCTCCCTGCTTTTTCAGGCATCCATTACATCCTGCCTTGGCACATATGACATGCTTCCCTCTGACCTAACATCCAGCCCCCCATGCAGTCTACACAAAAAGGTGCAGTGAAAGTCTTCCTCCTTGCTCCTCATTTGAACATGTGACTGCCCTGTTTGAATCCCTCTCCACATACATACACATCAGTGCCAACTATATTTAAGACTCCCTATTTCCACAAAGTTACAATTTTCTTAAGGTCTTCTGGTCAGAAATCTTTCAGGATTGGACTTTATATGAAGATCTCACCTCCCAACTCCTCTCCAAAAAAACCCTGAAAGTCTGAGTAAAACCCCTGATTTTTAGATTTGATTATGGTTTCAAAAATAAATGTTTTTCCTGTTTTAAAATCTCCTAACTTAATCTTAATTAAAATGTCATGGTAGTCATGTCACAACACTCAGTTCTTATGTTTTATTCCCTCCTTCTGTGCTTCTCCTTTCTTACAGAAGGAGGGAATAAACCCTCCACAACAAATAGAAACCTTCCACAACAAATAGAAAGACTGCCAAGAGGTACATAAATTCTTGGATGGTCACATATTAATTCTCCATTGACTAGAGAACCACATTACACATGCCATTTAAATTAAACAAACACTTGTGATGGAGTGGGAAATTACAATATGTAATAGCAGGACAAGAATCTGACCTCCTTTATATCTTGATTTGACAGATATGGTTGTTCTTTAAAGAAGAATTGTTTATAACAGGGTTTAATAAAGTAAGCTGAACAATGTCAGGGGTCTAAATAGCAAACCCCCTCTTTTTAGAATAATGACATAGCACCCTAAGCCTATAGATGTGGATTGCATCACAGATAACCAGCAAATTGTAAAACCCTTAGGAGCGCATTTACAGCAGCTTTTAAAACAGGCAGTGTTATAACATCTATACTATTATGTGAAAACGGTGTAACAGAAACAAAGAAAATGCAGATTTTAGCTTACAATATTCCTAAGAATAATTTAAAATGCAGGGGAAGTTACCCAAGCATCAGCAAAAAAGATAAGGCACAGTATAAAAGTCCCCGGGAAATGTGTCATCATCCAGAAGCCAGGTTTATCCACGTTTTAGAAAAACTGACAGAGATTAGTTTTTACTTAATACTCCATAAGATGATTATAGCTATTTGTGGCACTTTAATTCCTGGTAGAAACAAAATGATGTTTTATAGAGATGAATCCACACAAAAAGCAACCACTCACATAAACCTCTTCAATCTATTCTCATTCACCAGAACAGCCTTCTAAGCTGTAAAATCATGCACTTTTCTTAATGAAATGAAGTCCAGATAAATGTATAGCAGAAATTTTTAGAAATAAATTGTAGGAAACTGTATGTACTGCATCATGAAAACTGATAAAGACTACATAAAGAATAAAACTTAAGAAAATGTTCAGGAAGAGTTCTCAGATGACCAGATGATTAGATTTAATATTTTTGCACAGAAAGACTTGCATCCACAAATAACAAAGACTGTCAGACATAGATAAGGTACTGTATATGAACATAATACATACCAAATATGCACCTCTCTTCTATAAAAGCTCAGTACATTTGGCTTTTGTCCTTCTACAGATACAATCTATCTATAGTTAAAGATGAAGATCTACAGTTGAAGATAAAGGCTATAGAAAATGAGGAATATGTTTCATGTCTGACAAGGAGGAGAGTATAGCAAAGCATCTCTTTGGCTTCCAGTGCCTAAAGAGGCAGGACTTTGGGGGCATGTGGCCCCACCAGTCCCCAATATTTTCTTAGCAACACCAGGGATAGTGCCTTTACAACTTCAGGAGCTCCAAAACTGCTGGCCATTCTATTCTCTGTGAGTTGTTTTGTGGGGTTAGGTGTTTGACTGTTGGGTGACAGAGGTGTGAGGAGGAGGAGGGTAGTTACTAAATAGAGGGGGGAAATGAACTAGGGGCTAAATCAGTGGAGCTGTAGGTTGAGTATTGAAACTGTCCCCAGGTGTATTAGCCTGAAGGTGCATGGCAGGAGCAGGGGAGGAGATCATGAAGACAAGCCCCACCCCCACCCCCACCTCCAGTGGAACTCAGGGGCACTAGGGCCCAGTGCACCTCACCCCTTCAGTCAGCACATGGGGCAGGATTCTACC
The DNA here is from genome assembly GCF_965140285.1 of Lepidochelys kempii. Taxonomy (NCBI): domain Eukaryota; kingdom Metazoa; phylum Chordata; order Testudines; family Cheloniidae; genus Lepidochelys; species Lepidochelys kempii. The sequence goes on from NC_136380.1 coordinate 22,782,380, forward strand.
TACACATGCACATACAAGGGCAGGCCCAGCTCCCAAGAGCCCAGAGACTCATCAGGCAGCACAGTAGATTCAGGAAGGTCAAAGTGGTCGGCATTACCCCAAGGACTCCTCTGACATCTGTAGTGACTTGAATTCCTCAGTTATTGACAGCATGGGTACTTGCTCAGAAGGAGGAGAAAGGTTCTTGGCAGGGAGGTGTAGGGAGGGTAGGCTGAGGCAGGATATGGACAGGTGCTTGGTTTAACCAGTGAGTTTTTGTAGTGAGTTTGAAAAAAATAAAATAAAATAAAAACTTGTGAACACAATAATTAAAATAATCTGGGTCTGTAGATGAATTAAGTCTGAGATGAATAATGGTGCAGCAGAGGGGCACACTCAATATACATCCATCATCACCCTAACCACTCTGCTTGTATGCCTTTCCCCCTACCCTCTGTCCATGTTTTATCTTTTTAGATTGTACACTCTTTGGAGCTAGAACCACTTCTCCCTACATGTCCATTGTGTCCATACACAATGCCCAGTCCATTTTGAGTGCTACTGTAATATAGATAAGAAGCATGACTTTCTGAGGTACTGTAAATCTTTCCTTTGTTCTTATTAATTAGTGGCTTTATTCCACTTCTCTCGCACATATCTACACATTTACAGTAATACCAGAACAAATTCTGAACTAGCATAAATTAGGACCAGACAGGTGATGTTAATCAATGTAATTCACTGAAGTCAATGGAGCTACCCCAACTTACTTCAGCTGAGGATCTGACCTTTGATAAGAATCGTACCAATAATTGGGTTTGTGTATTTTTCTCACCCTAATTATGTAAGTTAGATCCCCATCATTTCTTCATGTGCTACTTCCTATCACAATATTATTGTTTCCTCTGACCTCAGAATGCATATGACAATGAGCATGCAGCATGACTACAAAGGGCTATCATTTCACTGTCTCCCCTATCTACCGGTGGTTATATATTTGTAATTATTATTTTTATCCTTCCTTCTCTACCTCTTCCCTATCTCATGGCATTTCTTTTTTCCTCTTGCAAGCATGCTTTCCCCAGCAATTTGCCCCACCATGATTCAGTCTGAGGGAGATGCTGCCACTGGGGGAAGGACCCAATCAAAGAGGTACATATTACATTTGGATCTAAACAGTTAAAATGAGGATCAGTCTAATCATTATTCCCTTTTCCTTGCAGATTCTCTTCTTAAAATTAAAAACCCAGATTACAGCAGTGTGCCACAATGAAACAGGGCCCCAAGGTTCCACAAACGTTATTGCAGTGGAAACTTCCATGGACTGCAGGAAAGGCAAAAAAACATTCCAAACTGCTCTTGCTGTACCAAGCTGGAAAAGGAACTACTGGACATAGTCTCTGTTGAGAGAATAATTTAGAACTAACTTAAAGAAATGTAGGTTTCTAAATGGTATTCCTCCTCCTTCCTCTCCACTTCCCCCCTCCTCTTCTCTGAGAGATTTATTATTTTTTCTGTTAGCATCTTAGAGTGAAGTTTTAAAAGCATTGTATTTGGGCTACTTGACTCTAACAGGACTCTTGAGATTGCAGCGCCACACATCTCTTTGAGAATGTGCCCCTTAGCAACTGCTACTTAAATTTAGCAACATCAATAGGAAGTCTAAGATATGAGCCGCCTGCAGAGAATGGGGGATGGTTTGGGGCCAGAATTAAAACTTAAATGGCCAATCCAGCATTAATCTTTTTATAAATCATTCACGGATCTTTGACTTACATGTGAGTAGCATTTTCAGGTCTCAATTCAGCCATCTTTTGGTTTGTTTAGAATATTTCTATGAAAAAAGAAACCATGGTACTTTTTCCAGAACAGCCACTTTTTTCCTCCTGTTCCTTTCCAATTTGGGAATAATTAGTTAATGTTTCTAAAATGCACTGAAGATGAATAATGCTCTGTAGATGTTGAGTGCACACTTTAAACATGGATCCCCACAGTAAATCACATAGCTAGCTACACATCTGAGGGCTCATATAGGAACTTGGGTACTCAAGAATGAAATGGACACTCTAGCTTAGGTGCCCAAAGTTAGCTCTAAGTATATTTGATCCTTTCTCATCTATTCTTGTTACCAGTTATTTGAGGGAAGCTTTAGTTGTTTGGAAGGCATTTTGGAGGCAACTAGAACAAAATGCGATGCAATCACTTCATACATGTGAACAGCTTACAAAATTAAACTCAGAGGGCCTTAAGTGAGCAGAACTCCACTGAAGTTGTAGGTAGGGCAACCAGACAGCAAGTGTGAAAAATTGGGATGGGGCAGGGTGAGGGGGTAATAGACATCTATATAAAACAGAGCCTGAATATCGGGACTGTCCCTATAAAATCTGGATATCTGGCTACCCTAGTTGTAGGGCTTACATAAAGCTGAATTGGGCCCATCCAGTAATTACTACTAGTACGACTCAATGTGTGAATGTTTGCATCCAAAAGTGTTCCAGTTAATGGTTCGGTAAGAAAACCCTATTGTGCTTTATTTACTACAACCTAATTTTTCAAAAGTGAGTAGGTGCCTCAGTTTGTAAATGCTCAACTTGAAGCACCTTAAAGGAGTCTGACTTTTGGAAAGTGCTAAGCACCCACTCTGAAAATCAGCCCCCTGTAAGATGTCTCAAGTTGGGCCCCCAAAAATTGAGCCATGCCAGATCATTAGTCACTTTTGAAAATGTAAGCCAATAACAAAATTATTTCATATTTATGAGGAAGCTGTGAAGCCAGTAACACAGAGCTATCAAAAGAAGAGAACTAGAGAATGGGAGCACTGCATTGGATGTTTCTTTGTATGCCATCTAATGCATGGATAAATGGGGCAGACTACTAAAGGAGGCTAAAACAGATGTCATTGAAGTGATTTTATCTGAAATATCGATTATGAAAAAACCTCATTATTGATTATATAATAGTATCATCTCACAGACTTAAAATATTGATGGGAGATCACATTTTTATCAATCAAGAAACTAGGCCAATCAAAGAACAAAACAAATTCTGTGATGAGAGAGTCTGAACATGAATGATCATTCCAAAGTCTCTTTATTAAAAAGCGTATTGGAGTGGTAGGGAAAGTGATTTAAAAGTAATAAAAATTAAAACACCAGCTTTTACTTATGAAATATTGCTCTATTCAATCTATTGCCTTAGTTGCCAAATTATTTTTTTTATACAGTACTTTACTTGTACTTATACGTAAAGCAATGTAACTTAATCATTTGTTCAAAATGGTATGTTTTTTAGTCTGATATCGAGAACACCTTCAAAAAGTTAAAGTATAGCCACCCCACAAAACATACACACAGTTAGTAGGCTTTAAAGGATTATTTTGAAGTACTGCAGAAACAGGAGTTCCAAAAATAGCAATTTCAAGTATTCATTAGTGGATAAATACTATTGTTTCAGCAATGTGTATATTAATGCTATGCACATTTCCGTATTCTTAGTCATTACCATACAAAAGCAAGAGGAAATTTCCGCAACCATCTTTGTTCTTTAGTTCATATATATTGATCATTTTTCAATGCATTTGATATACATTCTGTGAGGTTTATTTATATTTTAATAACAAATACATATCTATTAAAAAGGACAAGAATGTTATAAAGAAAGACCAAACACTCTAAGGACTTGGGGGAGACACTATAATATTGAAAAGTAGAATAGCTTTTCCATTAATTATTTCCATTTGTAAAATAGTTTATAGATTGGCAAAACAGACTGTGCTGTACTTCCTCATAAATGCAACAAAATTACTGACACAGTGTGTGAACCTCATTCCTCCTCACTGATAACTGTAAGAGCAGAGTATCAATGTGGAGTGTTTCGGCTTTTCCCGTGATTAATCATAAATCATCCCTCAACACATTGCTATGGCTTAGAGTTGGCTCTGAATCAAACCTCCAGTCTATAGGAAAATGTGGATCTAGATATATACTGGGCCAAACGTGCACTCTGGATCCAATATACCCAACCTTTGGGGAAGTCTGGCTCCACAGACAACATTTCCACTTTGGACCTATAGTGTAATCAGCAATTCTTTCTATGACTGCACAGTCCTGGCCAGGACTTTGAGATCTATACTGTAGCTCCTTGTAAAGGCATAAAGCTATTAGATTCTCAATCACTTCACAATAACACCATCATATCATATACTTAAATCAGTAACTATTTTTACTTACAAATGTGTGAGGAATCTTGAAGTCCATTGACCTGTGAAATACTGATGCCTTATCAAGCCTATTATAACTGTGCAATATCAGACTTATTTGATTCACATTAACGAAAAAGATGCTTTTAAACAGAACCATTCTCCAGATGGTGCCCAAAAGTACCTGGCATTGAGGCAGACGAAGAATACTGTTTCACCGAGCATTTTTCTTGAATTATTCCTGAATTACTTTGCTTATCCACCTTTTTTCTGCTAAAAATAAACATGAAGGTCACAAAGAGATTTTGGATGACAATCTGGCCCCACTGAAGTATATGGGAATTTTCTATGCACTTCAGTGGGCCAGGATTTCACTCTTTAAATTTGTATGGAAAAATATAATTTATCCTACTCTTGCCCAGTCTCCAGTCAAACTGAGAAAAGAAAATATACTCAGTTTAGCAATGACTAACCTATATTCCAACATTTAAAGAATTTTCTGCTTATTTCCCTTCCCAATAACTGAGCAAGTGTTTGTTTAAAATATTTAGGCAATTTTTGCCACCCAGACTCTAAAAGAATAGTTCCAGCTTGTCATCTCTTTGTCAGCTCATTTTGTACAATATAACCAGGTGCTGGTCAACCAAGATGCTGAGAATGAACACAACCATAAGTCTTCAGCATCCAAAAGCATAAGTCTAACCGTAGCAAATAAAGCATTGTGCATAGGTACCTACCTATTAGTGCCTGAAATAAGCTGCTCTTAAAGATGCCCATCACTTTTTTAATGGCTTTTTTCAGTTGTTCTTCTTCCGGTTTCTTTAGCTTTTTACAATATTCTTCTAGAAGCGCTAAAGCTCGATCGGTATCTAAAAATAAATCATTAAACAAGTCTGTTTTATTGACTTAAAAGATATAGAAATTCAAGTGTATTAACTGACATTTCCCTTGGTCATCTATTCACAAAATTAGAGCAAAACTGCATTCATTAAAAATGCTATCTAAAGCTATAGAATGTAGGCTGTAGATTGCCTTGTACTCGATTCAAGTTGCAGTGGGGGAGGTTTAGATTGGATATTAGGAAAAACTTTTTCACTAAGAGGGTGGTGAAACACTGGAATGCGTTACCTAGGGAGGTGGTAGAATCTCCTTCCTTAGAGGTTTTTAAGGTCAGGCTTGACAAAGCCCTGGCTGGGATGATTTAACTGGGAATTGGTCCTGCTTTGAGCAGGGGGTTGGACTAGATGACCTTCTGGGGTCCCTTCCAACCCTGATATTCTATGATTCTATGATTCTATGATTCACAGTGTTATGTTATATTGCACTACTGGAGATAAAATAGACAAATTAAAATGACATCAGTGCCATGAAACTTTATTGCATATCTGAGATCTGACATGCAAACAAAAACGACCTTTCCAATGATATATGGAACAATGTTTAACCTCTAACAATCTAGGAATATCTCAAGGCTGAAAACATATGTGTTCAGAATCTTAAATTATGAACCTGATCCTGCTGTCGCTGCCTTCAATTGGAGCATGACCACAACTTATGCAGAAAATACAAAATTATAAACAATAATCACTATTGGCAGCTAAAAAGAAATCTGGCCCTGACATATATTTGGAGAAGAGCTGAAAGTGTTTGGTGTTTTAATTGTTGAAAGTACAAGGCTTGATTCCCTCCCTTCTGAGTATGGACATAAAGGAAGGCAGGGCTCCAAGAATTTGAAATTTACTCCCTCTCTCCATTAAGTTGCCATCCATCTTTCCAGCAAAAAAGTGTGCTTCATGACAGAATGGAACTCATATGTTGACTCAGTAATAGGAATCCAGCCTTTCTGTGGGAGTTTAAAGGAACAAGGGGTCTGATTCTCCACTGCTCTGCAGCTTGTGGAGTCATTTACACAAAGTCAGTGTGAAGTGAGTATAAAATGTCACCAGATCAGAATGGCAACATTTTATAGTCACTCTGCACAGATGTAAATGGCTATACAAAATGCAAGGTAGTGGAGAATCAAGCCCCTAGTGTCAAGATTCCTGAGATGTTTGTACCACTCCTCTGGGAACGGTGCAGCTAGCCCTGCAAAGTTTGCACACACTCATTCCGTAATTATATATTATCCCAGGTTATTGCAATATGATTCTTCTGTAGCACAACTAATAAAGCTATGATGCTCACAATGTCTGAAGGTTTGGGCTTAATGAAAGCAAGAGTTCCTTTCAAATATAATTGATTAAAACAGATCACTTTTAATCAATCCAGACAACACCAAGAAGGTTTGAAACCTGGCTGGGCTTGGTGTTGTGACAAACAAAGCACATATTTTTGCAAAGGGATTACAATGTGTTTGGAGTACAGTTATAACTACATGGTTTGCAAAGCAGTTGGGGACAGATGTGTGTGAGAAGCAGTCTAGAGGTTGAATACAGCTTCTAAAATCAGTGCTAAGTCAGTACAAGTGTCATTGCTGCTCTGTCCATTCCAAAGTTTGGCGTAACTCTGCTGCTGGTTGTGCTGTCTTTTGCTTCTATGAAAAAACTGAGCTTCTGACTACTTTAAGTTATTCAGAGTACTTTCCATATGAGCCAGGCTATTTACCCCCTAAATCTGCTCAAATTACAGCTCAGATAATGACGTGCCTGCCTAATTTCCCTGCCCAGCTTTGATAGAATATTTTAACTTCCAGACCTAAACTGGGGCATAGAGTTGCAGTGCACTGTTAAACAACTTGCTGCCATTTCCCCCAGAAGTGGCAGCAATTCAGTGGTGGATGAAGTGACTCCTATGTCTATTTTAGTTTGTACATCAGTCTGTGGAGTGCTGTGTTATCATCTGGAATTATGTCATGTGTGATACTATTATAACATGCCAACAACGGCCATGAAACCATCACCAACAAACACCATGTATTTCTGAAAAGACAAAGATGACAAATGTGGAAATTTGTAATGATGCTGAAAATGAACTTGGTGATCCAAGAGACAATTTTCGCTCTAATGTCTAATTTTGTCGGTTATAAATTCTTTGAGGCACGGACTGTATCTTCATATGTGTTTGTATAACACAATGGAGCCCCAATCTTGTTCAGCATCTCTGGGTGCTTCCATAATTAAGTACTGTGACAAAGTTCCTGCTCTACCTTGGTGGGTCTTGCGCTTATTGGCGGATTTGCTCGCCTTGGAGCTTCACGGCAGCCCTCAGCTTGGCCGTTTTTCTGAACTCACAGTCCAGCTTGACTCCTCCTGTGTCTGACCAGGAGTTGGGAGGATTTGGGGGGAACCCGGGCCCGCCCTCTACTCCAGGTTCCAGCCCAGGACCCTGTGGAATGCAGCTGTCTAGATTGCCTCTTGGAACAGCTGTGCGACAGCTACAACTCCCTGAGCTACTTCCCCATGGCCTCCTCCCAACACCTGCTTTATCCTCACCATAGGACCTTCCTCCTGGTGTCTGATAATGCTTATACACCTCAGTCCTGCAACAGTCCACGTTCTCACTCTCAGCTCCTAGTGCCTCTTGCTCCCAGCTCCTCACACGCACACCACAAACTGAAGTGAGCTCCTTTTTAAAACCCAGATGCCCTGATTAGCCTGCCTTAATTGATTCTAGCAGCTTCTTGATTGGCTGCAGGTGTTCTAATCAGCCTGTCTTAATGGTCTCCAGAAGGCTCCTGATTGTTCTGGAACCTTCCCTGTTACCTTACCCATGGAAAAGGGACCTACTTAGCCTGGGGCTAATATATCTGCCTTCTATTACTCTCCTATAGCCCTCTGGCCCGACCCTGTCACAGTATTAAATAACATATGCCTGACTTTTACATTGTATGGCGCACTTCCTACAAAGTGCTAAATGCCCTCATCTCCCAATTATACAGACACTGAGGGAGCTGAGCACCTTGAAAGTTTGAGCAGCATGAAAGCTAAGACATTCAAGTTATGTTGGCATGGTGTAGGACTGTTTGGACTGCAGTTTGGTTGTTCAGAAAGGCACCCCAATACCTGTCATAATAAGCTGTCAGATTAAACACAATGTCAGCAGGTGAATTTCAATATATTCACTAGATCAGAAGAAAGGCTGAGTGGTGGTTTCCATAAAGAACTGATTCATAGGGTATGTGGGGTGAGAATGAGAATATTCCCACCATTAGACAGTTTACATTTTGGCAGCCAAAATAAATGAGTACTTTACTATATAAATGTATGATCATGAAACAGCCCAGCAATCGTCATTCCTTCCTGAGATTGCCATGAATCAATTTTACTCCAAGTTTACAATGAAAACAAATTCAAGCAAATCCAAACAGCCTATTAAATAAATAAACCTAAAATTCCAACAGGTTCTGGGCTTAAATATCCATTGCATGAATTAAATGGACCAACTAAAAATCCATCTCCAACTCTACACAAGCCTATGTTGGACAATATCCATGCCACACTGGAACTGTCTAACTTCCCGAGGCTTTCAAATTCCTAGCTTTGGCACCCTCCCCCACCTCCCTTTCCCCAGCTTGTATGTTAAGGTAACTACTTTTTAAGTTAACATATTCAACTAAAACACTAAATACAAGCCAAACATTAAACTGAACAGAGTCTAACTCTACAAACTCTGACTCACATACACCCAGAATTACTTTAGGCTTATTTGGAACTGCATCACATTGCCTTATTCACTTTCCACTGGTCTTTATTGAATTTCAACTTGTTGATTTCAGATCAATTCTCCAATTTATCCAGGGCATGTTCTAATCCTCTCCTTCAATGTACTTGCAATCCCTCTCAACTTGGTATCCTCTGCAAATTTTTGTAGTTTAGATAAAATTTATAGACTAAAAGAAAGTTAGTTGCATACATACATCTATGTGCACAAATGGGTAACAGAGCATGCAACACTAGGTAGCTGAGTGCACAATTACCTCTTTCTGTGGAGAATCAGTCCCCATGGGTTTGTCCTTAAAGATACATTGAACCGTTTTTGTACAAGAACAAACCTTAAGATCTTAAAATTACAACAGATTTTACACTTAAAAATAAGGGGTGAAATTCTAGCCCCGTTGAGACTAGTGGGAGTTTTATCATGACTTCAGTGAGGCCAGGATTTCACCCCAATATATTTAAAATCAGCTCTGTCTAGATCTACCTATCAGAGATCTGCACTTCCCTTGCAGGAATTGATGGCGTCAAACAACTAAAACAGACAGTACAGGAAAATGCTCTTTTCTTTTTTTCTTTTTGAAAGGTGCTTGTGATCTAAATTTTTACAGGGAAATTCTAGAATCATTGAAGTTTGGTATTGGCAAGGAGAAATAGGGGAAATTTCAGCTTCAATTTGGCAGGTAAAAATTGTACAACTAAACACACAGTTTGTGTACACATGAGGCTAAAGAGGTGATTGTACATATTTTTCCATATACACGCTATGCCCATACCTTGTGCAGATATTTACACCAATACAGATTGTGTATGAAGTGGACATAATCAGAGTTAAACTGTTTTACACTCATTTTACACTGCTGTAAAAAATTACACAATATACAGCGCAATAGTAGGTTAGGCCCCATAAACATACTTTGAAGTGATACAGTTTTGTTGATTTGTCACCTTGGGCCTGATCCTACAGTATTTACAGGATAGCAGGATTGGACTTTGCTTCCCCTCTACAGACTTGTGTATAAACAAACCTTGTATCACTTGAGTTATACTGGGGTACTTCAAGCAGTACAACCCTCTCCCCCCTCCCCCACAGTGTGGAGTCAATTACATTGTCATAAAAGTACTTTATACCATGAGAGTTTATTCCTTTACAGAAAGGAATGTAGGCACTTTAATACCAATATAACTGCTTCAACATTAGGGCTTTCACCAGCATAATTATTTCTGTTAAAAAAGTCACACCCCCTAACCAACATAGTACAGCCATTTCATGTGTATATAGAGGCAAAATAAAAAAAACTTTTTTGATTTTTTGAGAGATTAATTCATACTACAGGAGCAAGTAAGGTTGCCAATTTTGGTTGGATGTATTCCTGGAGGTTTCATCACATGACAATCTTTAATTAAAAGATGAATCATTAATTCCCGGAGACTCCAGGACAATCCTGAAGGATTGGTAACCCTAGGAGCAAGATGCAGTTAATTCAAACTCAGTCTCAGAGGGTAAGTGTACACCTCAAAAAAAACAACAAAAACCCGTAGCAGTGAGTCTCAGAGCCTAGGTCAACTGAGTAAGCCTTGTGGGACCGGCACTGAGGGGGCTAAAAATAACAGTGTAGATGTTTGGGTTCAGGCTGGAGACCGGGCAGCCTATGAGGCCCTCCATCCTTGCTGAGGTTCAAAGCCCAAAGCCCAAACATCTACACTGCTACTTTTAGCCCTGCAGCATGAGCCCCACGAGACTGACTCAGTTGACCTGGGCTCTGAGACTCACTGCCATGGGACTTTTTTTGCTGTGTAGACTTACCCAGAAAGACTCTACTCAGGGTATGTCTTCACTGCAATGTTAGCCGAGGGCTAGTAGGATTCGAGTCTGCTGAACACGGGTTTGTAAGCCCAGGGCTTCAGCGTCCACACTTATTGGTGACCCTAGGTTTATTATTTCTGGACCCAGGTCCCAAACCCAGGCTCCAGCATCCACACTTACAGGATGCAGACCCAAGTCAAACCACCATATCAGTCTTCCTAGCACAGTCCCCAGCTGTAGCCACTTGAGAACCTTGGTTTGTGGTGCAGTATAGGATAAACTTGACTGTCTATCCCACACATGACAGCCGACCAAACCACATTTTGAGTCTGCGTGCTCCTGGCAACCAGGGCCAGCAAGATGGAGGAGTCACCATTCCAAGAGCTTCTCTTGCTTGGCCTTTCACTCTTGTTTCAGGAAATGTGCAGAGGATCCATGAAAAGCTGGTGGACACACTGGTAGCCTTCTCTGACCTACTGAAAGCACCTGATGGAAGAGGAGGAAGATACAGACGTGGAAGACTTGAACTGGCTGATGCTGCTCATGACCCTCAGTATAGCTGCTGATGCCCCCTAAATAGATCAGTGTTTCTGGTGAAAGGTCGCAAACACAGATGGGCGGGAACATATCATACAAAACCGGGATGAGCAACAGTGGGTCCAGAACTTTTGCATGAAGAAAGCTACATTTCTGGAGCTTTGTAAGCAGCTTCCCCAATCCTCCAGCATCAAGATACGTGCATGAAGATGGTCATACCAATTCAGAAGTGGGTTGCTATAACCGTCTAGAAGCTGGCTACCCCAGGCTGCTACCAGTCTGTTGCTAACCTGTTTGGTATTGGAAAGCCAATTGTGGTGGTGGAGGTTTCTGAGGCAATCAAGCATGTGATGGTGGGCATAAGCAATAGTCCTGAACTAATTCCTGGTTTTGAGAGAATGGGATTTCCAACTGTGCTGGAGCCATTGATGGGACTCATGTGCCCATAATTTGCCCTCCTCAAGGAGCATGAGAACATAAACTTCAAAGGGTACTACTCCATTGTTATGAAGGCCCTTGTGGATCACAGAGGCCAATTTATGGATGTCAACGTGGGCTGCACAGGAAAAGTTCACGATTTCAGGGTTTTCTGCCAATCAGGAATCTACATTCATAGACAGGAACACTATTTCCATCATACAACATTGTTCATAAATATAGTTACTGTCCCCCCTGCTATTTGGGGGTGGGACCCCATATATCCCATTTTGCCCTGGCTTATGAAACCACAGCATGATATGAGAGGGCCTGGCAAAAGAAGGTTTAATCACACATTCAGCAGGTACAGAATGGTGGTTGAATGTGCATTTGACAGACTAAAATTTTGCTGGGCTGTCTACAGACCCATTGGCTTCCAGTGTCATCAATGCTGTCCACATTATTGTGACTTACTGCACTCTTAACAATCTTTGTGAAGGCAAAGGTGATCCATTTGCCCTTAATGGACTTATGACAGTAATGGATTGCTGGATCTGCACACTCAACCAGAAAATGCACCTATTACAGCTGGAGCAGGATGCACCCGAGCAACAGAAATCAGGTATGCTCTGTGCTCCCACATTATGTGCTTGCATAGGTGAACGAAAGAGGGAGAATAGTACTCTTATGAATGTTTTTGTACAATGTTTACAGTAAATGACATAGTCACATCATACAATGAAATAGGTTGATTGTCATACATTTATTTATAGATGAGATGACTGCTTATGAAATGGGGAGCAGGCATGTGGCAAAAACTATGTGGTTACCGTACGCATTTATGTAAATAAATGTATTGAGAAATTGTGTTTAACTTTAGATACAACTTCCCAATAGTCCATGATCATGTGTTTATCTTTATTATATGAAATACACATTATATGATGTGATGCTTTCTTAATTTCTTAAATAAACTTTCTTAATAAAATAAAAGCCTTTATTTGTGACCATAGATGTTTTACAAAAAACACAGTACTAAACCATTGCCAGGCAGTCCAGCTGCCATTAGCACACCAAAACACCAGTAATAAACCAGTATCAAAACCATTAATAAAACAAAGTGCATAAACCAAACACTGAACAGTGCAAACAGCAAAACTAGTGTCAACAAATACATCCCCTAATGTTGTGTGTCCCTTGGTCCCCCATTCTCCTTTCCCTTTCTTGCACTTTTAGTGTACACTTGGCACCACTGCCCATGGCTGGAGGTCTGCAGAGGATTGAAGCCTGCAGACAGGGCTGAAGCACGGAGGGGATACATTTGCCCTGTCCAGATGCTGCTACGTCCTGGTTGCATGGGCCAGCCAACCATGGAATTGTTCAAAGTGTTCCTGGGCTGCACATGGTACTGTGCATGGGACTCTGGATATAGCACAGATGCAACAGGAGCCTGTACTCTTGCAGCCATAATCAAAAGCAGCCTCTTGAACAGGTCTTTCTGCCGTGCTCTATCTTCCTTCCCCAGCCGATGTTCCTGCTTCAGAAACTGTGCTGCAAGCCTCCTCTCACGCCCTGCCATTTTGTCCTCTCTCTCTCTCTGCAGCCTGCCTGTGCCTTTCCACTCACCATGAATCCTTCTCCCTCTGGTATTGCACCTGTTTGTTGGCCCTGTTCAGAATGTCCAACCTAAATTCATCATGGAAACGATTCCACTTGGACCGGCCCATGACAGTTCTGAATTCCTAGGACCTGCTGGAGTGTGGCCACGCTGCTGAGGGGGAAGGACCAGCAGAGGTTGAAAGTCCTAAAAGCAGTCATCAAACAGTGCATTATTGTCTTAGTACTTCAGAACAGGTTCAGTGCATCCACAAAGAAGAGTGCCTTGTGGAACCCCAAGGCCAAAAAATGATACATTATAAAACTGAGATTCAGCACATTGTGAAGGGAACACTTCAGTTCCCAAAAGCTCCATGAACACAACTGTGTTTAATCCAATTGAAATATCCCAGTGCACAAACAATGGTAAATTAAAATTTACAATTGCTTCTTCTTCAAAAATTGCACACCACTTTTGATATTTGGGCGAGAGGGGGCATGGCTTACTATCTAAGCCTTCTCTATCCTTTCAGGAATTCCATATTCTGGAGGACATAAAACTGGAGGTTCCTGAACGGCAAAGGGACTTATTCCGAGCTGCTGGTAGCAAGCCAGTCATGTATGCCACAGAGGTTTTCAAACTCATGATGACTGCGCACCACATATACGAGTGAAGTGGGCTAGTGACCTACAGAGGTGAACCAGGAAAAAGAGCTCTTTCCCAAAAATTTGCCTACGTATCTGAAGTTCCTACTACCAAAGATTTGCAGCTATCAGCACTCAGAATTGGGTCAAAATTCATGGGGAAATCAAAAGGATGCTGTGTTAGTATCCACATGGATTACTGCCTCCCTATGGCTTCTGATGCAGCCTGCTGTGAATGCATCTACCCATGGACTACCTGTAAAACACACACAATTATGTGGACCCTCAAAGAACTACACAGCCATCCCCTTTCCCCACCAGCACATTTCTGGAATACATACAACCCCCTAGCTGTACTTTGGACATTGCTTTTGTCACCCATGAACTACATTTAGCCTTCCCAACACCCCACTGGACAGATTAGTGTTTACAGGCGGTTCCTTACATTGTGATGTGGCCAGGGTGGATAAAAATCAATGATTTTTTTAAAAAACATAAAAAAAATTGGATTTTTTTGATAAAATCCTTTTTGAGGAAAAAACCTATCGAAAGATAAAGATACAGTATAGTTCAAAGATATTTCGTCACGGAATAGGGATTATAAATTCTAATTCTATAGTATGAGACAATATATTCATGTAACGTTTAAGAAAGGTTTTCTAAATGAGTTCCAATAGTTCATGGATTAGGGACCCAATTTTATGGGGTTCCAGGGGCTTCTGTATAGATTATTTAGGTTAATCTTTCTATCTACCCAAAGGGACTCAGTGCTCAGGCTAGAAGATACCATCAGAGATGCTTAGTTTTGCAGTCCTCAAACTGTGGATTTGTGTCCCCAGAGATAACATACTAGTCAACAGCAAAAATGTTTTTAAATAAATAAATAAATAAATAATATATAGAGGTGAGAAATAACAGACCTTAACCCTATTGTCTCTCTGCAAATTTGTGTACACAGGGTCAATCCCTTACCTCTCTCTAAAAGTGCAAAGTTTCAAAAAGTTCAGTGAATAGAAGATTGTTGGGGATGGAATAGATCTGGACAAGGAGAAGAAGTCTGGAGATAAATGTGAGAAGGGAGGGACAGGCAGTAGAAACAAAAGTGAAACTGTTTGAGCAGCATATTCCTGAAGTCTTGAGGTCTTTCTGAGTGTAGCCTTCATTGATTTGAGATCTACCACACCATTCTCTCACTAAAAGGGAAAACCTATAATGGCAGCAGGCCATGAAAGAGACCCAGTTTAGGAATAAGAACCATTCAAGGAATATATGGTTGCTGATGATGTTTTAAAGAAAGTCACACCAGTGAACTGGTGGAAGTCACTTAAGCACTTGGATTCAGAGAGAGTTGAAGTGATAATCTCACTTTTAACAGCAGTAGTTTCTTCTGCTGGTGTGTAAAGAATATTTTCTTCCTTTGGACTAATTCATTCCAAATTGAGAAATTGTTTGGGACCTGAAAAAGCAGGAAAGCTTGTGGCTCCTCAGAGACTAACAAATCTGTTCGGGCATAAGCTTTCATGGGCTAAAACCCACTTCATCAGATGCATGGAGTGAAAAATATAGTAAGCAGAATATATATTATAGCACATGAAAAGATGGGAGTTGACTTAGCAAGTGGCGGGGGGTGTCAGTGCTAATGAGCCAATTCAATTAAGGTGAATGTGGCCTATTCTGAACAGTTGACAAAAAGGGGTGAATACCAAAGGAGGGAAAATTACTTTTGTAGTGCTAATGAGGCCAATGCAATCAAGGTGGCCCATTTCCAACAGCTGACAAGAAGGTGTGAGTATCAGCAGAGGAAAAATTACTTTTTGTAGTGACCCATCCACTCCCAGTCTTTATTCAGGCCTAATTTGATGGTGTCCAGTTTGCAAATTAATTCCAGTTCTGCAGTTTCTTGTTGGAGTCTGTTTTTGAAGTTTTTTTGTTGAAGAATTGCCACTTTTAAGTCTGTTGTTGAGTGTCCACGGAGATTGAAGAGTTCTCCTACTGGTTTTTGAATGTTACAATTCTTGATGTCTGATTTGTGTCCATTTATTCTTTTGTGTAGAGACTGTCCTGTCTGGGTTTTAGCCCATGAAAGCTTATGTCCAAATTAATTTGTTAATCTCTAAAGGTGCCACAAGGACTCCTCGTTGTTTTTGCTGATACAGACTAACACAGCTACCACTCTGAAAGCAGGAAAGCTTGTTTTTCTTTTCCAGATTATGAACAAACAGGAAAACGAAGGTGAAGACAACTGAGTAGCTGCAAAAGGCAGTATTTTAAGTTTCTCATGTTGACCTGGCTGACATAGTCGATTTAATTTTTGTTTTTGTTTTTTAAATATTTCATTTAACTATTTTAGTTCAAAACAATTTTAACAAAAACAAACCTGATTTTAAAAATCTTGAATGTTTAACTAACTTCAAAAATTAATATGCTTGTTTTGTTAAAATATTATATGTTTGCTGTTGAAGAAAAAAATCCAGAATACGTAACATTGTTGTTTTAGTTAAATAAAACAATTTAAATGTCTGTCTGGTGATGTTCTCCTCCTAATACAGCATATTATTAATGATTAACCTGTTGAATTGGAGATAGTTCACCTCCCAATGACTTCATAAATATCTGCTTCAATTACCTATGATAAATGAAATAACCAACCTTCATTC
Source organism: Lepidochelys kempii (assembly GCF_965140285.1). Classification (NCBI taxonomy): domain Eukaryota; kingdom Metazoa; phylum Chordata; order Testudines; family Cheloniidae; genus Lepidochelys; species Lepidochelys kempii. The sequence goes on from NC_136380.1 coordinate 22,798,868, forward strand.
AATTTCTGATATAGCTGTAGAACTAATCTGAAAAGTTTTCAAAATAAATCACTTTAAAAATGTATAGTGTTTACCGTCTAAAAATGAAAAGTTTCAGAGTAGCAGCCATGTTAGTCTGTATCTGCAAAAAGAACAAGAGTACTTGTGGCACCTTAGAGACTAGCAAATTTATTAGACCATAAGCTTTCATGGGCTACAGCCCACTTCATTGGATGCATAGAATGGAACATATAGTAAGAATATATATAGAGAGATACAGAGAAGGTGGAAGTTGCCATACAAACTGTAAGAGGCTAATTAATTAAGATGAGCTATTATCAGCAGGAGAAAAAAACTTTTCTTGTGATAATCAAGATGGCCCATTTAGACAGTTGACAAGAAGGTGTGAGGATACTTAACATGAGGAAATAGATTACAATATGTGTAATGACCCAGACTGGGTCAAGATTAAACTCAATAAAATTATGGAGGAGATGGTATGATGGGATGACATGATTTTGGCAATTAATTGATCGTTAACTATTCATGGTAGATAGGCCCTGTCATAAATATAAAGGGAAGGGTAACCACCTTTCTGGCCACAGTGCTATAAAATCCCTCCTGGCCAGAGGCAAAACCCTTTCACCTGTAAAGGGTTAAGAAGCTAAGATAACCTCGCTGGCATCTGACCAAAATGACCAATGAGGAGACAAGTTACTTTCAAAGCTGGAGGCAGGGGGAACAAAGGCTCTGTCTGTCTGTGTGATGCTTTTGCCGGGAACAGATCAGGAATGCTCTTCAGGACTTCTGTTAAGTTAGTAAGTAATCTAGCTAGAAATGCATTAGATTTCCTTTTGTTACATGGCTGGTAAAATAGGTTGTACTGAATGGAATATATATTCCTGTGTTTTGTGTCTTTTTGTAACTTAAGGTTTTGCCTACAGGGATTCTCTATGTTTTGAATCTGATTACCCTGTAAGGTATTTATCATCCTGATTTTACAGAGGTGATTCTTTTACTTTTTCTTTAATTAAAATTCTTCTTTTAAGAACCTGATTGCTTTTTCATTGTTCTTAAGATCCAAAGTTTGCGTCTGTGTTCACCTATGCAAATTGGTGAGGATTTTTATCAAGCCTTCCCCAGGAAAGGGGGTGTAGGACTTGGGGAGATATTTTGGGGGGAAGATATCTCCAAGTGGGCTCTTTCCCTGTTCTTTGTTTAACACACTTGGTGGTGGCAGCATAGGGTTCAAGGACAAGGCAAAATTTGTACCTTGAAGAAGTTTTTAACCTAAGCTGGTAAGAATAAGCTTAGGGGGTCTTTCATGCAGGTCCCCATATCTATACCCTAGAGTTCAGAGTGGGGAAGGAACCTTGACAGGCCCAAAGGCCTGCGATGGGATGTTAGATGGGGTGGGATCTGAGCTACTGCAGAGAATTCTTTCCTCGGTATCTGGCTGGTGAGTCTTGCCCACATGCTCAGGGTTCAGCTGATCGCCATATTTGGTGTTGGGAAGGAATTTTCCCCCAGGGCGGATTGGAAGAGGCCCTGGGGGTTTTTCACCTTCCTCTGCAGCATGGGGTACGGGTCACTTGCTGGAGGATTCTCTGCACCTTGAAGTCTTTAAACCATGATTTGAGGACTTCAATAGCTCAGACATAGGTGAGAGGTTTATTGCAGGAATGGATGGGTGAGATTCTGTGGCCTGCATTGTGCAGGAGGTCAGACTAGATGATCATAATGGTCCCTTCTGACCTTAATATCTATGAGTCTATGAATCATGACAAAAAAAATTTCTCCAGCTGATAATAGCTCTTCTTAATTAATTAGCTTCTTACAGTTTGTAGGGCAACTTCCACCTTCTCTGTATCTATATATATATCTTCTTACTATATGTTCCATTCTATGCAACCGATGAAGTGGGCTGTAGCCCACGAAAGCTTATGCTCTAATAAATTTGTTAGTCACTAAGGTGCCACAAGTACTTCTGTTCTTAAAAATGAAAACTACGTCTATCTCTGAGTTGTGAAGAGTATGTATTAAGGTTATAACAACCAACAAGAATGCACTTTTATGTAGAAATCCATGATTAAATCGAGTCTTTCTGACTAGTGATTTAAATCAATTTGATCAAATTTAAATCAATTTGATTTAAATCAAAACCACCCGGGGTGTGGCCAATTTGTATGCCATGCCATACTAAAAGGGAGGGTTCTTAGTTTAAATACCCTGGCACATCTTTGTAATAATGTGTGAGTTTCTTGTGAAAAAATAAGTTTAAAGGCTTGTTTCACTGTTGTTTGAGCTTCCCGGTCTCCACTTTGAATTCCACATGGTGAGGAAGAGGGGTAATGTCAAGGTGCTGGTGTGCAATCCGCCATTAGCAGATACACATTGCTGCCAGCAGCTTGTAATAAATTTTACATTGGGGCATAAGCTGGAAATCCGTCCCACCCCATATTAACAATAACCAACATGGAGCCAGACATTTACCAGGTTCAGGGGCTGCTTTTGATTCTTACATTGCTGCTGCCAGTTTCACAGCAGGCTGTTCCTGCAGCAGAGAGCATCAAAAAGCTCCTCCAAATAGGGCCCCAGGATATGCTGCAGCTGCTCTGGCAGCAAAGCCTACTTAGGCACCAATGTGAACACAAGAGTCACTTCAGAAGCCTGATCCAGTGCCTGTTGGCTCCCCTCTAGTCCTACATTAGATTCTGGAGTCAGAATCCTGGCTGACAAGGTTATCATTAACCGCTGCTGGCTCAGTGCTCAGCGTAGTGCCCAGCACCCATTCAACATCCTTGTAAAAGAAGCAGGTGTGGTTCTCATTCCTGGCTTTCAGGTAGTTGGTCTTGAGCCACTTAATCCACTCCCAGGCCTGAGTCAAACAGAATTGTGTGTAGATGGAAGGGGGTTTTGGTTTGATCCTGAGTCTGAGCCTTGTCTTACACTGCAGTGTAGACATACCCTTACACAACTTCCCCAAACAGGATGTGTTGAGTCATAATATAATCAACCAGAGACAAGACAGGAACATTACATTATTAGAACAAACTATTATCGGCTGAGCAGTGATGCTGAAAGCAAGTCCATGGTTACCTAGCAATTTCTGAGAGCTGAATAACCCCTTCAGAGCATTGCAAAGCTATACAAGACAGCATCAGAGTTTGTGAAGTAAGAGATTTTCAGGACACAAAATGCTCAAAAGAATACTCATTTAAAGAAGATGTAATAGATCATTTTGTCATCATTTTAATAAAAGCAGTAAGCTTCTTTCTTCCCCAATAATTTTAAATCTGAACTCAAACAACTTATAAAGAAAAGTTGCTTTGTAAAATAAATTTTCAAAAGTACAGTGAACATTTAACAAATAACATTATGATATACAAACTATATGGGAATTGCTTCACTGACCACTGCTTCTTCTGGGGTGAGACAGCATGATACAGAACAGTTTAGAACAGAATGTGAAATACACTAGATCCAGCTGAAACTGCAGGGGGAAATTTAGACAGTCAGAACATGATTTCCCAAATTACAATTTAGCTAGGATATCAAGAGTGAAACCTGGTCTCTTTGAAGTTAATGGCAAAACTCCCATTAATTTCAACAGGGCCAGGATTTTACCCCAAGCTACTTGTGAAAAGTGACACAGGAACTTTAATGACTACTCATGGACAGGCCTTGATTTTATGACTCATTTGAGAAGTGACACTTCTAAAAACACAATGCACCCTAACATGTCACTGGGATGTTGGTTCAGCAGTGCTGACTTAGAATCCTACTTCATCCCCACCTCTAACTATGGCTACTCCTAAGTGTTCCCTGAAAATGTCCCTTTCAAATAATGACCAGCCCCAATCTACTATTGGTGTAATGTGAGAGTATCATAGTTTCAGGGTTATATGGCTGCCAGCACTAATTTACTTAGAGATGTAGTTTTTAATTTACCTTAATGTCTCATTTTTCAAATTGCATCTGCCTATATTAGCATGAGGGGTCTTGGTTAATTTCAGACATCTGAGGGATTTTTTTATTAAATAAGTTAGAATGCATGTTAACACATACCAGGTGAAATTTCTTCCAAGAGAACCAGAATCAGAAAATGTTGGACAGCAAAGTTGCTATATAATAATTCCTAGATTTTAAGTGAAATTTTGGAAGAAACAAGGAGAATGGGAAACAAAGAGAACACATGGACAGAAAGGGAATGGGTAAGACTTTAAGTAATTTGGGACACTTTTTAAAGGAAAATGTATTAAAAACAACTCTGGAACTTGGAGACTTCAGACGACAAGTGAAAATGAGTCCGAGGTTTCAGCAAACATTGGTCCACATCTCAAATGTTTCAAGACCACCTGATTTGATGCAATTCACCATCTCTGCTCAGGAGAGACCCAGATTTGGAGTAACAAGGTGTTGTCAATCAAATGGAGGTTAATATGCAATTTGTGTGAGAAACTTGCATAACACCTAATTGCACTATTCCCTGAATCAAGCCAGTACTATTGACTGTTCATTTCATATACCCTAGTTTTCACAAACAGAAAACAGGCTAATAAGGAGGTGCAAGACAGAATAATATATGCATCACACGGTACAGTGTTCTGCATTAAAAAGACCTGAAAAAAATCTGAATTAGATTATTTTTTAAAACCATAACTTTCAAACTTGCAGGTAGAAGCCAGTTTATTTGCTCAATAAAACAACTAGCATTCAGAAGGAATACAGGGGGGGAAATGTCTTTAATATTTACTCTTTCGCACATTGGATGGTACAAGTTACAAGCTATAATCAAGCATCAAAACACCTGAGAACAGTGGGTAAAAGGCTGATAACTGGGAGAAACATACCCAGAACAGGAGTCAGTGTGGTCTAGCGGACTGCACAAATGAACTGGGAAATAGCAAATGTGCAACTTTATGCTAGCCACAAAAACATCCCTGTGTCTCAGTCTCTTCTTCTGTACAATGGGATGTTACTCAACTACCCAGAAGAGGCAACATAAGGATTGATATATATGTTTATAACCCTTCAAAGAGTGGGTGAATAATGAAAGTGCTATTTATTATAGAACGTGATGAGCACTAACATCACCTCAAGATATGAGAGATGATGATGTTTTAAAACAATATGCACTGAGAACAGGTAAAACAGGTAGATTGGTCAACCTCTAATCTGGCCTGCTAGGAAAAAAGGAACAAATGAACAGCAGTATCTGTTACACACATAGGTCTACAAAGAATTGGCAGACAGGCTTATATCTATGGCTTCTATCACCAAGAAATGAATAGTGAGAGATGAAGAGCATTTCAGTAGCTTTCCACTGTACCTTTTACGTCTAAATTTATACGAAACAAAATCTAACATTGCCATAACACAGACATGCTTACAGAATTCTGAGTATTGCTTTCTTTTATAAATGTTGCTTTGTAAATAATAGGTACTATTTAACATAAATCCAGGAATATCTTTAATATTTTTATGTGATTCAATGAAGGCTTGGCTGCAATCCATTCTCAGTAAGAGATATGGTCTCATTGCCTAGCAAGAGACACAATGTGTAACCAGCATGTATGAAAAGTTAGCTCTCCACAAAATTTGAATTTAGGAAATATTTACTTGTGACATAACCTTCATCTGAATCTTGTTACTGTCCTCAGATATGCAGATGTATATCACCCCGTATCCTCTTTAAAAAATTGCTCTACAGGTACAGCAGCAAATTTTACAGGACCAAACAGCACCATATGTTCTTGTATATTAAGGCAAAAATCAAGAACCCAGATGCCAAGCAAAACTCTACTAGTTTCACATAAGCTTATCAGGAGGTCCAAGTGATGAGGAAAGGCAGCTGTGCATTATCCTCCTTTCACACACCATCACATAGTTGTTGCAATCTCTGTACAACTACTATAGGTACTCCAAATAGTATGCTGCAAAAAGATGGAGTGAGCCAACTCAGGGGAGCAGTTGTAGAACAGCAGCCGTATGCAGTACATTCACATTTAAAGCTGATGCAATTAACACAGCTAAATGCCATGTAAGCAAAGTTGCTCTGACTATCATTAGCTTTAGTAGCACACTCTATGTGTGACATGAATACAGACAGGTGGAGTGAGCTAAATGCAGCATGGCCTAGGAGAGAGAGATGTTATCAGTGCAGAGAGGGAAGTCATGACCCCTACAAAGAGGGAAACTGGCAGATAGAAATCAGTGACTTTCCAGAGTCTTCCAACCAATGCATGTTTTTGTTGACACATCAGCTATTCCGTGCTACCACAAGCCCTATCCTGGGTGAATGTAACAGAGCTCTGTGAGACCAGAAAATGAAAGTCTTTCCTTGAAAGGTTTTACCTTGCTTCTTTGTGAAGAAAGGTGAGAATGTGGCCACACAGATTTAGAAAGGAATATTCTACTTATCTTCAGTCTAAGGCTGATCATAACTATGCACACAATTGAAATGGGGATTAAAAATTCAAATAATAGTTCTTCCTATAGAAGTGTGGCTCATGGTCCCACGGTTAAGGTTTTGCACTTAAAGCGGGGATTCATCCACTTTGTCTTGGAGTACTGAACTATTTTTTCTGAGAATTTACAAGAACATTAGTTAGCTAATGGGTTAATAAGTTTTAAAAATGGGTCCTTTACGTAATTTAGCATCAAGCCTGTTTCTTTCTCCTGAATTATCTTAAGGGAATAATGCAGATGCTTCTAACTTCCCCTTATAGTTAAAACTCACAGAAATATTTTGCACATGCTACTTTTGAAATAGTTTTTTGTAGAGTTAATAATATTTTTTCCCTGCTATTGTTCACTGCTGAAAGTTTCTTCTTCAGCAGGGGCTGACAAACATTATAATAGAGAGAATTCCACATAGCGCTACCTCCTTTCAAAAAAGGTTGCCATATTCCATGAGGACCTTCCCTCTTATCCCATGTCAGCTTGCTTTGCTTAAGAGCCTTTGGTGAGGGACCTTGTCAAAGGCTTTCTGAAAATCTAAGTACACTACATACACTTGATCACCCTTGTCCACATGTTAGTTGACCCCCTCAAAGAATTCTAGTAGATTGGTAAGGCAGGATTTCCCTTTACAAAAACCATGTTGATTCTTCCCCAACAAAACGTATTCATCTATGTGTCTGATAATTCTGTTCTTTATTATAGTTTCAACCAGTATGCCCGGTCCTGAAGTTAGGCCTGTAATTACCGGGATCACCTCTGGAGCCTTTTTTAAAAATTGGTATCACATTAGCTATCCTCCAATCATCTGGTACAGAAGCAGATTTAAATGATAGTAGTAGTTCTTCAATTTCACATTTGAGTTCCTTCAGAACTCTTGGGTGAATGCCAACTGGTCCTGGTGATTTACTACTGTGTAATTTATCAATTTAGCAAAGTCAGTACAAACTAAAATTTCATACAGGCGACTTTTTTATACAGTTCTATATACTATACACTGAAATGTAAGTACAATATTTATATTCCAATTGATTTATTTTATAATTACAAAGTAAGCAATTTTTCAGTAATAGTGTGCTGTGACACTTCTGTATTTTTAAGTCTGATTTTGTAAGCAAGTAGTTTTTAAGTGAGGTGAAACTTGGGGTACACAAGACAAATCAAACTCCTGAAAGGGGTACAGTAGTCTGGAAAGGTTGCGAGCCACTGAACTAAAGCACAGAAAGTTTAAGTGACATGTCACAAAGCAAAACAATGGCCAAGCTGGGAAAAGTCCTTAAATCTCCTAACTCCCAGTCCAGTGCCTACTTCGATTAGGCTGCTTCCCAGTATGAATTTATGTAACAAATATTTGTTATATACTACTTCTACTTCTGCAGTCCTTCTATACACAGAACTTCTTATTGATAGTAGTAGCTTCTGTCACTGAAAAACTACAGGATTGGAAAGAGATTAGTCATGCTAGTAGCCAATGATTTAAATTGAAGAGTCTGAAAAGGTTAATATAAAAATTTGCTGCCACATGTTTAACTCCCACAAAACTGAAATTGCTCTTATTGTAGTCACAACCTCTGATCCTAACCATCAGCTTTGCACTGCTCCTTGTCAATTTCACAGTAGAAAGTGACAGTCAATTTAATAGAACTTGGTGTGAAAAATGGGGCTTCATGCCTGCACGTCATTTGACAAAAATACATTCTAGAACGTTTCAGCAACTAAAAGGACAGCAAAAACTTTAGACAGTACATATGTGGGATCAGCATTTTGTTAAAGGTGAAAAGGAACTACCAAAATCCATTACTTCAGTATGTACTTGATTCCCCACTCACAAGGTTAAGAGGAGCATTTACACCACTAAAAACACAATTTTCAAACCTGGGTGCCTAATGTTAGGATTCTAAATACATATTTTAGATATCTAAATAGAACTAGCCAGATTTGTAAAGATGCAGATCCCCGCAACTCCAAATGAATTCAATGGCAGCTGACATTCTCAGCACTTCTGAAAACCAGACTACTTCTATTTAGATATCTATAATATGTATTTAAAAGCCTAACTTTAGGCAATCAGGTATGAAAATTTTAAAGTTCAACATTTCTTTTTAGCTCTCTTCTTCTCCACTGATGTCATGTCACAGGCCAGCAATGCTATGTGTTGTTCCACCAAAACATTCATCATTTAATGATGTCATCATTACCAGTAGGCTCTGCTTTAGCACACTGGAGACTCATGTGTGCTCATATTAAATCCTTTTTTATTGATTTGTTTAATATGGCATGTCTTAGAAAGTGTTTTATATATCATCATAGAAAATTTGAAAAAATGTACATGGAAAACAAAATTTATTTACAAGAGCACCTGTGAACTGGCTACATGATAAAGCAGGCTATTTCAATAGCTGTGATGTCACAGAAAGAAGCAATTGAGTTATGTTTCATGCTTTTATTCTATTTTGTAAATATATCGAAAGATCAGGCAAATACAAAAATAAATATAGGCCCTCATCGCTTGCAGGAGCCAACTGATGTGACCTTGGGGGACTCCAAAAGGAATTTGAAAAGCTGACTTTAGTTTCTGTGCTAAATGTTTCCATAGTCTAATGAGGAAGTATATTATTTTGTCATTAAGATATACCATAACACCAGCATTATCTCATTGTTTGGGATAGCAATGGGTAGTATACATTGGTATATAGCATCTTTGCTTCATACCTATCTCTTTATTTCTAGTTTATGTTTGCTAAAGTGTAGTATGCAATAAAGGAAAGGAGTGTGTTTATTCACTTAATAAGCTTGTGCAATCATAGTGTCTAAAGTGTGATGTCCAACAAATAAACGTGACGGTAGTAAAGAGTATTTGATTTGATTTTAATTTTGTTAAAGTGTATTTAGAGCCAGTGAAAGGTGAGGAATTGAAAACCCCAGAGACTGAAGTCATTGGAACAGTTACAGCAGTGCAAATATCCCTAAAATGCCTCATCTTTGCTGAAGGAAGCACCTGAAGTAGTGAAAGGATACTTCAGGCTCATTTCAGTCACTGGTCTCTTTGTTGAGACTGACAGCAAGGGTGCCAACTGGGTGTTCTTAACCATGTGGACATTTATCTCCTTATGGAGTGGACTGAGACCACCAACTCATTTCACTCAAGCCATCAGACAATCATATACTGGCATAAACTGGATTAGAACCAATGGCAGGCTTGCCTTATTTCACACCCAGAAAACACCCGTTTGTTATTCAGATATTTTAATTAAGTATTTTTACTGACTACAAATAGCCTAAACTTTTCACGTTAGCTGAATTGGCCAATAAGACTAGTTTTGAAAAGGAAAAGCCAGTCCTGTAATGCTTACCTGCTTTAAACAGGTAAGGCAAGGCATAGAAGTCCGTCAGGATTTGTGTGATGTTTGCAGTCTAATGGTGAAAAAGGAGCATTCCCTCCAAAATAAAATTTCTAACATATTCCTTGCTCTTTAAAGGGGGACACAACTGGAAAGTAACTACAGTAACTCCTCACTTAAAGTCGTCCTGTTAACGTTGTTAAGTTGCTGATCAATTAGAAAACATGCTCCTTTAAAGTTGCGCAATGCTCCCTTATAATGTCGTTTGGCAGCTGCCTGCTTTGTCCACTGCTTGCAGGAACAGCAGCCCGTTGGAGCTAGCTGGTGGGGGCTTGGAACCAGGGTGGACCGGCAGCCCCCCATCAGCTCCCCATTCCCCTAAGTTCCCTGTGCAGCAGCCAGCCAGCAGGTTATCAATTGCCAGCAGTTCAGCTGACCCTCCCCCCACTGTCATGTGCTGCTCCTGCCCTTTGCCTTGGAGCTGCTCCCCGCAGCCTCCTGCTTGCTGTACGGGGGTGGGGGGGGGTCAGGGTGTCCCCCTCCCCCCTGCTCCTGCACCCCGCTTACCCCATTTCCATAGAGCAGAGGGGGACACAACAGGGCTCAGGCTAGAAGGAGCTTCCTGGCAGCAGCTTCTGTCTCAACTTGCTGATCTACTTAAAAAGGCAGTGTACTTAAAGGGGCAATGCGCATCTCTCTCCCTCTCACACACGGTGTGTATTTCTGTCTGCCATGCTGTCTCCCCACCCTCCATTCATGCTGCCTTGTATAGTGTGAGGCTACATTAACAACAATGGGTTAACTCTTGAGGGCTCAGCCGATTGCTAGTTCATCATTTAGCAGTAAGGCATTCCCTGGGAAATATCCCACCCTCTGACTTCACTACCTTAACCAAGCTCCACAATCATCATCGCTGTGTACCAGTATTAAATTGTTTGTTTAAAACTTATACTGTGTGTGTGTAAACACATACACACACACACACTATATATATATATATATATATATATATATATATATATATATATATATATATATATATATAATATAGTCTTTTGTCTGGTGAAAAAAATTTCCCTGGAACCTAGCCCCCACTATTTACATTAATTCTTATGGGGAAATTGGATTCACTTAACATCATTTCACTTAAAGTCGCATTTTTCAGGAACAAAACTACAACACTAAGTGAGGAATTACTGTAGTTTCAAATAATTCAATGTTCTGATGCAGCCTCCTGATAACAGAATGTCAGGATTTTGAATTGTTTTGTTTTTAAATGTGTACCGTTTTTTCTGCTCATCTGATGATTTTTGAAGGATATTTTGGTTAAACTCAAGACCAGCATAATGCATGTTAGGATCACCCCTCTCCCTGCCCTCTCTGTGCGCGTATCTCCCTGCTAACTCCTTCACTTTCCGTAGTACCGCTGCTGCTGCTGCCACCAGGACACAAACGCTTTCAGAGGCTGGGGAAAGTACACACACGTGTTTTCTGCTGTTATCTGCTGGGGAAGACAGTAGATATGGGCTCCTTACTGCATAAGACCAGAAATGAAACTGATTGTCAATAAAACAGTGAAAGGCATAAAGCAAAACAAACTGCAAAACTTGAGGGGAAAAAAACCCTCATTTTCCCCCCATTATTACTTGTAAATGGAAGTGAGATGTTCACGTTGATAGCATCCCTTTAATTACATTTTGTGAGAGTAAGCCTATTACAGACTATAAATTTAAGTAACTCAAAACCAGTAAATAAAGTAGCTGATTCACTAACATTTTTCAATCCCCTTCTGTACATATGTAATCACATTTTAATAACAGCTTTTAATATTTAAATACAAATATCTTCACACTGACAGCTCTAATACACTAATTGATATGAGAGGCTAAATTGTGCCAAAGGAGCCATTTTGCTCTACCAACTGCACATTTTAAAATTTTCAAAATATATGTTCTTACAGTAGACTGGTAAAAATTATAGTGTAAGAACTACATTAAAAATCTGAGTTAGGCTGTCTTGAAACAGAGACAGGAAATATATAGATTCTGAGATTTTTAAGGTCAGAAGGGATCATTATGATCAACTACTCTGATCTGAGTAACACAGACAATGGAATTTCACTCAGTAATTCCAGCATCAAATGGGTATCTTGTGATTGAGCTACAGTTCAACATCCAATTCCGAAAGGCATCCATACAGAAAAATGTACAATTCAAAGTTAAAGCTTTATCTTTCAAATGGCACTTAACTCACCTGTTGTGAACAAGTATAATATGTAAGCCTCATAGTGGAGTAAGATGACGTGTTCACAGCACAACAGGATGACTTAAAGGGCCATTATGAGGGGGTTATTTTCCTCCATAAATATTCCCATGTTTACTACGGTTAATTAAAAATAATTAACTAAATTGGTGACTAATATTATTTATTAAATCATTATACCGTTTTGATATTTTGTTTCTATTCTGCAATGTCTACAATATGATCAAAGTAAAACTTTAAGTGGAATTTTTATATAAACCTTCATAATAATCTGTTTGGTTTTACAATTATTTACATCAGAAATTTTGAATCATGGACCAGAGGTAGAAGAAGCTATTTTTGTGAAAGAAATTAATTTTGAGTTATACTGAAGTTAGCTGTGTCCATATTTTACTAATATCTCTCACTTTAGTTCTTTATTCCACACATTGGCTGTGCCATGTCAAGAGCCTTAAGTTCTAGACAGGTGATCTGCATGAGAACAGTTATTTGCCATTCTTTATTTTATCTGCACATTTTGTAATCTAAACTAACATGTTAAATTACTGTCCTGTGTTTGCAAGACACAGAGAAACATTTACAGCATAAAAGTTTTTGGAGTAATCATAAGTATTTACCAACAATTGCTAGCATGATCACTGTAAACTGCACTTTACCAAAGCTGTGTCTAAATCCAGTGTAGTCACAAAGTGTTAAATATTTATATGAGGGAGATAAGACACTCATATTCTGAGACCAACACAGCTACATCAACACAGCAAACAAGTATTTATGTAGTGAACCTAAAAGTATAAGAGGCAAAACATGGTGCTGTTTTTTTAAAACACAACTTTGCTACAGTTATTAAAGTAATATAACCTTTTATATCCGAACATGCAGAAACCCCAAAGCTTGTTAAAATCATGTAGCTCTCATAATTAAAAACATTTTTGGATAACACAAAGGTTGAAACTTTTACTGACAAAGTGCACTGAAATGAGTTTTTACATTTATTTTTACTGCTACTGCTGGTGGAGTTACCTGCTGTATGTTTCAAGAAAAGGTATTGGGTTAAACTTTTTTAAAAAACAAATCTTACTAATGTTACAGCCACCACCTTAGAATATTAAAACAAATATTTTATGGCTTACTTTCCGCTATTTATGCTCTGTTTCTATTGGAATTATTTGAGATACATAATTTAATTTAAAACCCTCTCTTGGCCATGGTTTTAAGTTTTGTAAAGGCTGATTTTTACAAAACATACTATCAAGATCAAATATGACATGACAAATCTTAAAACATTCTACTAAATGTGTGAGGGTTTTTTTTAACTACAATTGTAAATGCATAAATTGTTTCCCTCCCTGCAAAAGAAAAACAAATCACTCCCCCACTGAAATGCTTTTACATTTAAAATTGCAAGTACTAGACATCTACAACCTAGAAAACATAGATGTAAAATGAGATAGGAAACTTCATAGCCCACCTTTCTTCTTGACTGGCATTCTTGGTCTTACTTCTGGTACTGGATGCAAGTGCTTATTTACTGGTATCAATGATGTCCCACTGGGATCGCCTTGTGAGCTCAGGAAGTAGGTATTTATTCAGATCACTTAAGCAGTTCAGTTAGGAAATACTGCTTCAGTCTTGCTTTTCTAGCTGTACTCACTATTTCCTCCAGTTAAACTACCAGTGCCTCCCACAGAATAAGAAAAAAAGAAGAAAAAAGAAGAATTTTGAATTTTCCAAGAGTGGTTTTCAATATCTGTAAAATATTTTTCAATCTATAAAAATACAAGAGAAAATGCTCCTTGACATATAAAACCCTATTATAACTCCTCTTCTGGCAGCAAAAGTTTGTCAGTTAAACAACTTTATGTAAGACAATTAAGGCACAGTCCATCTCTAGGCAGCTGTCTTAATATTCCACCTGAACAAGTTCAAAGCCATCTGAGTTTCAGGACAAAAATTCCCAAATAATCCAAATAAATTTCTGGGGGAAAACAAAAGCAATCCAGAATAATTGTATAAACTCCTTTCACTGGAACTTGGGTGAATTTTGCTAGTTATGTATAGCTGTACTGGGTGCATACACAGCAGACTAAAAAGGTCCCTTTTTTCCTCACTGCACAAATGCTTTCAAATCTCACACTCTTACCCAATAGAAGTCACTCCTCAGTCACTTTCATTTTTATTCTCTCCACCCAGCCTTATGGTCTTTAATGTCCCTCTGATCCTCCCATGTATTAAAAGAGAGGATTGAAAAGTAGGAAAGCAATCCCTTGAAAGGGAATTATTAAAGTGACCGTGCTGCTCACTGGGCACTTTGGCAGAGCAGCTTGCTTTATTCTGGAGCCGTTTACTTCATGCCATTTCTTTCCTTGCAAAGCAGCTGCCTCATGAAGGAGGAGCAGAGAGGGTTTGGAGCAGAGCTTCACAAAAGGTTAATTTTCAGAAATCCTGCAGTATCAGTGGAATAAAAAAGCAAGCCATGAAATGAGTCCACAGTTTCCCCACACACACGGGCGCAGCTGCTTGGCCTCAGTATAAGCCCTTCTCTCCCCCTTTTTCTGCAGAAAAGAGTTGCATTTCACCCATCTAGATTGTTAAGAAAGGTATGAAAATGTCATGCAGCCTCCAAGTGTTTCCCTGCATGCATGAGGAGCCGTGGTGCACGTTACATAACCCTGCTTTGCATTTATCTTCTAGGAGAGATGGACACTGTGTTTGGGGGCTGTTCTGTTCTACTCTTTAACGTTCACCATTCAGACCCGGGCCTCTCTCTCTCTCTCTCTCTGTTTCCCACCACACAGATAGATCTTTTCCCCCGTCCTCTTCCGTCTGTCCCGGGGACGGTCCGTGCAGGGCGGGCCCGCTGGGTTCTGGGCTGCGGCGCAGCGAGGTGAGGGGGGAGCCGGGCAGGCTGGAGAGAGGCGGGGGGAGAGTGCGGGGCCGGGCAGGGGCTGGAGGACGAGGAAGCCGTGGGGAGGGGGGCAGGGAGCTGGCAGGTGGCTAAGCGAGGCTGGGCGCCGCTGGAGGCTGGGCGCGAGGGACCCGCAGGCAGCACCTAGGAGGATGCTGAAGCCTGGGGCAGGCCTGGAGCGGCCGCTGCCTCCGCCCGGGTCAGCCGGTTACCCCCAGGGCTGAGGGGCCCCCATTGAGGGCACGGCTAGGGGGAGTCTCCGCGTCTGCAGCTGCCGGGTCCCCGCTCAGCCCCGTCTCCATGGACGAGCCGCCGATGCCGTCGCTATCCTCCTCCCCTAGCAACAAGAACCGGGCCCAGCACCGATCCCGCCCCCCCTCCAACTCCGTGGCCAATCAGGAGTAGCTATGCTGGACCTTCGGGCCCGCCCAATCATCGACGCCTTCCGAGGGGGAGTCGGGAGGGGCGTGTCTAGGTCATATGACTGGTAAGATGGCGGCCCCCAGCGGAGGACTCCGTGTGACGGGGCGGGGCCATGTTGGGGGGCCTGTACGGGTGGCACTGCCATACCCGAAGAAGGAGCAGTGGCAGCTGGGGTAGGACACCCAGCACAAGGTAAGACAGGGCAGCGGGGCACGACTCTGCTTCACGGCGCCTGAGGAGGCCACGCTGAGACAGACCAAGGTCGCATCCGCCCAGCTCCAAGGGGGAAGCTACACAGCTGGGGGGCGACCTGTCCGCAAGGCCCCGCTGGGTCTGTGCGCTTGCAGGAGAGATGAGTAGGGGTGGGACCCTGGCAAGGCAGCGGGAGCCGCTGGTGGTTGGCTGCTGCATGAAGACACGAACAGAAAGAGACCTTAAAACAGGGTGGAAGGAAGGTAGAGGCAGAGCCATTGGACGCTCACTGGGGAGATTATTGCTGACGTCCTGAAGGTTATAGTACATAAAAAATAGATACAGTACAAGGAAAAGCAACTCTCCTTATGTGAATAGTATTAAACTGGTATCGGGGGTAGCCGTATCCACAAAAACAACAAGGAGTGCAGTGGCACCTTAAAGACTACTGGATTACTTTTAATTAAAGAATAAAACAGGTTTACTTAACTACAAAGAGAAATTTTAAGTGAGTTCAAGTCATGAGGCATTGAAGTTAGAAATAGTTACAAGAAAAATAAAGATGAAAACTCTTTCTATACTTAACAAACTGGACTTGATTCAAGGTGAGGTCCCTTACCACATGTTTTCAGTATATTACTTGCCAAATTCTCAGGCCAGGATCTGCTCTCAAAGTCCATAGGCTGTTTCTTTTGTTGTCTTAGGTGGAAAGTAGAGATGGATGGGGAGAGAGATTGCCTCACCCACCTTGCATCTGTTATGTTATATTCTTTCCTGGGTGCAAGTCTGTTCCTAAGGCCGGTCAAAAAAGGCATTTTAAAGCAGCCCTTAGTCTTAGGTGCTGTTCCTGTAGTCACTTACACAAAGGTTTAAGAGTAACAGCCGTGTTAGTCTGTATTCGCAAAAAGAAAAGGAGGACTTGTGGCACCTTAGAGACTAACCAATTTATTAGAGCATAAGCTTTCGTGAGCTACAGCTCACTTCTTCAGATGCATATCGTGGAAACTGCAGCAGGCTTTATATATACACAAAGAATATGAAACAATACCTATTCCCACCCCACTGTCCTGCTGGTAATAGCTTATCTAAAGTGATTTCCAGCACAAATCCAGGTTTTCTCACCCTCCACCCCCCCACACAAATTCACTCTCCTGCTGGTGATAGCCCATCCAAAGTGATAACTCTTTACACAATGTGCATGACAATTAAGCTGGGCTATTTCCTGCATAAATCCAGGTTCTCACATCCCCCCCACCCCCATATACACACAAACTCACTCTCCTGCTGGTAATAGCTCATCCAAACTGACCACTCTTCAAGTTAAAATCCAAGTTAAACCAGAACATCTGGGGGGGGGGGGGGTAGGAAAAAACAAGAGGAAACAGGCTACCTTGCATAATGACTTAGCCACTCCAAGTCTCTATTTAAGCCTAAATTAATAGTATCCAATTTGCAAATGAATTCCAATTCAGCAGTTTCTCGCTGGAGTCTGGATTTGAAGTTTTTTTGTTTTAAGATAGCGACCTTCATGTCTGTGATCGCGTGACCAGAGAGATTGAAGTGTTCTCCGACTGGTTTATGAATGTTATAATTCTTGACATCTGATTTGTGTCCATTTATTCTTTTACGTAGAGACTGTCCAGTTTGACCAATGTACATGGCAGAGGGGCATTGCTGGCACATGATGGCATATATCACATTGGTGGATGTGCAGGTGAACGAGCCTCTGATAGTGTGGCTGATGTTATTAGGCCCTGTGATGGTGTCCCCTGAATAGATATGTGGGCACAGTTGGCAACGGGCTTTGTTGCAAGGATAAGTTCCTGGGTTAGTGGTTCTGTTGTGTGGTATGTGGTTGTTGGTGAGTATTTGCTTCAGGTTGCGGGGCTGTCTGTAGGCAAGGACTGGCCTGTCTCCCAAGATTTGTGAGAGTGTTGGGTCATCCTTTAGGATAGGTTGTAGATCCTTAATAATGCGTTGGAGGGGTTTTAGTTGGGGGCTGAAGGTGACGGCTAGTGGCGTTCTGTTATTTTCTTTGTTAGGCCTGTCCTGTAGTAGGTAACTTCTGGGAACTCTTCTGGCTCTATCAATCTGTTTCTTTACTTCTGCAGGTGGGTATTGTAGTTGTAAGAAAGCTTGACAGAGATCTTGTAGGTGTTTGTCTCTGTCTGAGGGGTTGGAGCAAATGCGGTTGTATCGCAGAGCTTGGCTGTAGACGATGGATCGTGTGGTGTGGTCAGGGTGAAAGCTGGAGGCATGCAGGTAGGAATAGCGGTCAGTAGGTTTCCGGTATAGGGTGGTGTTTATGTGACCATTGTTTATTAGCACTGTAGTGTCCAGGAAGTGGATCTCTTGTGTGGACTGGACCAGGCTGAGGTTGGTGGTGGGATGGAAATTGTTGAAATCATGGTGGAATTCCTCAAGGGCTTCTTTTCCATGGGTCCAGATGATGAAGATGTCATCAATATAGCGCAAGTAGAGTAGGGGCTTTAGGGGACGAGAGCTGAGGAAGCGTTGTTCTAAATCAGCCATAAAAATGTTGGCATACTGTGGGGCCATGCGGGTACCCATAGCAGTGCCGCTGATCTGAAGGTATACATTGTCCCCAAATGTGAAGTAGTTATGGGTAAGGACAAAGTCACAAAGTTCAGCCACCAGGTTAGCCGTGACATTATCGGGGATAGTGTTCTTGACGGCTTGTAGTCCATCTTTGTGTGGAATGTTGGTGTAGAGGGCTTCTACATCCATAGTGGCCAGGATGGTGTTATCAGGAAGATCACCGATGGATTGTAGTTTCCTCAGGAAGTCAGTGGTGTCTCGAAGGTAGCTGGGAGTGCTGGTAGCGTAGGGCCTGAGGAGGGAGTCTACATAGCCAGACAATCCTGCTGTCAGGGTGCCAATGCCTGAGATGATGGGGCGGTGATGATGCATCTGAGGAAGTGAGCTGTAGCTCACAAAAGCTTATGCTCTAATAAATTGGTTAGTCTCTAAGGTGCCACAAGTCCTCCTTTTCTTTTTGAGGATTTATGTTCTCTCAGAATCTTATGGCAGGCAGACTTTCCTGCTGAACAGGGCAGCTTAACAGGGCTTGCGTACCCAAAAATTCCCCAGACATTTTTAGCTGGATCATGTCCTTTTGGTTTTTTGAGGGCTTTTACATTCTTGAGAGGTTAAAGCATTAGCTCGTATCATTTGCCTGCTTGTCATGCAAAAGTTATCTGGTTATGTTGTGGCAATGTCATTTAACCAAAACTTGTCTTGTTCCTTCTCACTTTATGATCCAGAGCCTTAAAATGTCAGGGAGAGAGCTTGAACTAAATTCACCACAGGAAAATGCAAGGCTTCAACATACAAAAAAAAATGAAGCTCTGCTAAAAATGTTCATTCGGCTTCCAGAAGCAGACCAGTAAGTGATGCTCCTGTCTTTATTTGTTTTACCAATTAAGTAGCTTTTGTGACTTCCTTTTTTGTTCTTGTGTTTGTAAATTGATGGATGATTTTCAAAGATACTGAATCACATTTGAAATGTAAATGATGATTTCAGGGAAATTGCTCTGTCGGGTGTAAGCTCGGTGCATCATACTCCCTCCCCAGAACAGCTGGGGAACCAGGAGGAATGCTGTGGAAAAGCCATGATAAAACCCATATATTGGAACCTATTGCCAAGCACCTAGTTGCTCAACACCAATCAGTTATAAAACAAAGCTTCTAATCTTAACGTGGTCAGCAAATGAGCCTTTGCCCTGTAACCAGATAATCATCGTTCCCTTCTCAGTTCGTACTGTTAGACTGAACTAAAAGTCTGAGGAAAAATTTGTTAGACTAGTGTCTTCCATTCTGCATGTTACACTTGTTATGGTGGACCATGGAAGAGAGCAGCTGCCAAAGGCCTGGACCTTATTCTGAGATTGCCCTGCAATGTGGTGGCAGGACCAGAGCCTGGGTTTCTGGAGAGAAATCTAACAAGAGGCTATGGTCAGGAGAAAGGAGCCCTCTGTGAAGTCACATTTAATGCACAAAGTTGTAGTTCAGCCAGTCCTGTCATCCTCTTTTCCTCCACTCTGCTCAAATCCTTGACCTGCAGAACAAAAACCTCTATAAATAGCATAGCACTTCTGCCTCTACAGCCCCCTTTGCTGACTTCTCAGCAGCAAAAATCCCTTTTTTCCCCTTATAAACTTTTTAAGTGTTCAAGCTTGACTAGGTTCAGCTGGACTCATTGCCTTGGACTCTGAAAACCCCTGCTGGGATTTCACCTCAAAACCCCTACAGCACTGCCTGGATCAGCAGGGTCTCACAGGGACACCAATGGAATAGTGAGGCAGGACTGCAGAACACCCAGTAGGCAGTGTTTCTCAAATGCGGCCACCACAGGCTTTTCGTGCAGCCATGACAGCCCCCTGAGTGGTGATTGGGGGTGGGGGAAGCATGGTCCCCTCACTCCCTGTTGCTCCTGGATGCGCTCCCCTGCACCGCCTCTGGAAACAGGTGGGGCACAACACTGCAGGAGCAAGGTGAGTTCTTGACCCACCTTGGGGAAGGGGGTTTGGGCGGCAGACTCCAGCGGCGGGACTTGAGGAGCCTGGCCATGTGGCCCTGGGCTCCAACCACAGAGCAGCAGGTACTGACACCTCCCCCTTGGCCCTGGTTCTAGCTGTGTGGCAACTGGCGCTGGTCCCTTATGCCTGTCCCAGGCTCCAGCCGCACTGTGGCGAGTGCTGGCCCTAGGCGCCGACCCCTAGCTGCACAGCAGCGGGCTCCAACCACAGGGCTTCGGGTAACAACTCCCGGCTCCAGCTGTGGGGTTTCAGTCTCTGGCCCCCCAATTCTGGCCGTGCAGTGGCGAGCACTGGCTCCAGCCGCCAAAGCCCCGCAGCAGGCTCCCACTGCGGGGCTTTGGGCACCGACCCATGCAGGTGCTGAGCCCCCTCCCCATCTCCAGCTGCCCAGCCCCTTGCGCTGATCCCCTGCCCCCGCCGCATGACAGCAGGCTCCCAGCCACCGCTCTGGTCCTGGGCTCTGGCCATGCAGTGGCGGGAGCTGGCCCTGGGTGCCAATCCTTGGCCGCACAGCAGCTAGCGCAGGCTCCAGCTCCGGACTCTGGCAATGCAACAGCAGGGAGTGGTCCCAGGCACTGACCCACACCTCTAGCCATGGAACAGCAGGCTCCAGTCCCTGACTCCGGCCATGCAGTTCCTGTCCCTGGCTCTTGGCTCTGGCCGTGGGCTCTGAGCCCCAGCCCTGGCTGCATGGCAGCAGACACCCACCCCTGGCTTTGGCCGTGAGGCTCATCACCCACTCCCATCACCCCAGGCGCCTGCTGCCTCCCGCAGCCCCGCATCCATCCCACCATTGCCTCCCCCGTCAGCTGTCTGGATCAGGGCTGGGTCCTGTGGCTTGCTGAGAAAAGTGATATTAACAAACATACAAGTATCACTTTTCACAATCTCCCAGATAGCTACTAAATCTGCTGTGAAAAGTGATACTTGTATGTTTGTTAATATCACTTTTCACAGCCTCCCAGGTAGCTACTAAGTGTGCTGCGAAAGTGACATTAACGAATATACAAATATCACTTTTCACATAGTTAGTTTTATTACTGAGTCTGCAAAATAGCCGTACATATATAAACTACAATGATTTGGATGTGTATTTGTGCATATTTAATTGTTTTTCCTGAAGTTAATTAAGTATTTTAGGAAAAAGTGTCAGTGCAGCCACGAGCGAGAGCTGTACTCTGAGGCCAATGTTGTGAGAACCCCTGCCCTAGGGGACAGGGAATGACCCTGTACATCCCATCACATGCTGCCTGTGGAGAGCTTAACCCACATCTACTGCTACAAAGTTTGTGACTTCTGGAACGGTAGCAGTTGAGCCGTGGTGGTGTAGCCATGTTGGTCCCAGGATGTGAGAAAAACTAATATGTGGCGAACTAGAACAATGCTTTTGCCAACTCAAGGAAGTGTTTCACAAACAAGATGACGCCACCTGCAACTACCACATCCCTACCAACAGTCATAAGAAAATAGAATCATCTGACTGGAACCCCCCAGTGGATGAAACCATACACTGGATCATTACACGGATTGCTTCAAGGCGAGGGAGGGGGAGACTGAAATCCTTAAATATCATATCCGCCACTAAGAGGATAGCGATACCAATCCGGAAATCCTATCCCCCACATAGTGCTCAAACCAGCAGACACAGGAGGTACCAGCATAGTTCTCTGTCATGATGACTAAGTCAAAGAAGCCAATCAACAGCTCTCTGACCCCACCTACAATAAAGAACTCATAGAAGACCCCACACCACAGTTCACACTGGAATTGAAGGATATCATCAAATCCTTTCCCAAACAACTCAAAGAGAAACTCTCTACAAACTCAATCCCCACAAACCCACCCCATGGACTTTCTACATGCTTCCTAAGATACACAAACAAGGGAACCCAGGCAGACCCATCATATCTGGCCATGGCACTTTTACTGAAGGAATATCAGTACTCATAGAAACCATCCTCGAGCCACTCACCACACAACCGTCTTCCTCCAGAAACTGTACAACATTAACAGCCTCCTTCAGAACACCATCACTGCCCACCGCCTCCTTATATACCAACATTCCTTACCATGAGAGCATCACTGCCTGTCTCAAATACCTACAAAATAATAAACAGTGCTTAGAAGTCCACCTCAAACACATCACCAAACTCATCCATTTCATTCTTACCCATAGTAACTTTACATTTAACAACAAACGTTTGTTCCAAACCATAGGAACAGCTGTGGATAATGCAATATGCTAACCTCTTCATGGGTCACCTCTAGGAAGAATTTCTGGAAAAATGCACCCTGAATCCAATGATATACCTGAGATACATCAATGATGTTTTCATCCTCTGGACAGACAACCTAAACTCTCAGTAAAAGGATTAGGGCCTGTCTTATAGCGCCTCCTTCTACCGGACCAGGCTTTGCTCTTGCTGAGTCAGCTCACTCCTTGGGTTAATTCCGTCTGAGTGCTCTCTCAAGGAATCCAAGGAAGCAGTTCGCAGCATGGTTAGTTCTTTTATTTAAGCCGCCTTACCGTACAAAATCTAAACCTTGCAGATTCTTCCGTCAAGGTCTGTGCAGGCTGACCTGCTCCATTTCTCAAGTCTGGCTATGTCTAAATAAGCATTTTTGTTGGTCAGGAGCATGGGAAAAAACCCATCCTCCGGACCGACATAAGTTTCACCAACAAAAGCACTGGTGTGGACAGCATTGTGTCAGCAGGAGATGCTCCCCCGCTGACATAGCTACCACAACTTGTTGGGGGTGGTTTTAAATATGCCAACGGGATAGCTCTCTCCTGTCAGCATTGAGCGGCTACATGGGAGACCTTACAGCAGTACAGCTGTGCTGCTGTAAGGTCTGTAGCGTAGACGTAGCCTCAGTCCCTCACACCAGTAACCAAAATTTCCTGGCTCTTACCTCAGAGTCTCAGCAATAAAGTACTCCACACAATCTCCCAGCTGTCTGTTTGGTTTCTAGAGTAGTTCCTCCTTGCAACAGCTCCACTAGCAGTCAGGGCTGTCAACTTTCTGGAGGATATTTCTATCTTCTCTTCTCCCCTACCCCATTTCCTGCTGGCTTCTTTTATAAGGGTTAGCTAATTAAATTGCAACTTCTTGGGCTAGTCTACACTGGCAATGTTAAAGCACTGCCGTGGCAGCGCTTTAACATGGCTTAAGTCGTCGCAGCACAGCGTTTGGAGAGCTCTAAAAAAATCACCTCCATGAGGGGCGTAGCTACCAGCACTGGTGTACGGTCTACAATGGCGCTTTACAGCGCTTGAACTTGCTGAGCTGAGGCGTGTGTGTTTTCACACCCCTAAGCGAGAACGTTGCAGTGCTGTAAAGTGCCAGTGTAGACAAGCTCTTTCTCAGGTGCATAGGGTGGGGCTAATCAGCCAGCCAGCTGTAGGCCTTGGACCCCAAAGGAATTATCCTTGTACCTTCACACTCCCTCAGATTTCCACCACAACTTCAACAACCAGCACCCATCCATCAGACTCTCTCTAGAACGCTCCGGCACCAGCATCAACTTTTTGGACACCACAACCAGCTTCAATAATGTACCATACAGGCAACTATATACAAGAAGCCCACAGATTACCACATCTACCTCCACAACTCAGTAACAGTCCCAGACACACCAGGCAATCTATTATCTACTGCCAGGCTCTCAGATACTAGAGAATATACTCTGAAGAGACAGTCCAGGATACACAGTTAAAACTGCCTTACCCAATTAAGGACACTCCACCAGAGAAGTAGATCGTATCATGGAACAGGCCACCCCAATATCCCTATAGATTGTGCTTCAATACAGGAGGGGGAAAAAAATTAACAGCACACCCCTAGCTGTCACCTACCACCCTGCACTAGAACCCATACATGGTAAAAGCAAATAATTACAACCCATAGTAAACAGGGACCACATCCTCAACTAAATCTTTAACAACCCCCTGCCCCTTTTCTGGCCTTCAAATACCCCAACCTTGCCAAGCTTCCCACAGACCAGGACACATCAACTCAAAGCGGCACCAGTCCCTGCCAGAACAACAAATGCAAAACTTGTAGACAATCTCCACTGCTATAATGATCAATACCCCCCACAACACACCTTTCAGGATTTATGGGTCCTGCGTATGCTCATCACAACATATGGTGTACCACATTCAGGGCATCAAATACCCCCAACAACAAATTGTGTATGAAACCAATCAATCACTCGGCTCTCCAATGAACTCACATAAAAATGATCGGACAAAAACACCCTACCCTCCATGAGTGAACACTTTTCACAAAGTAATCGCCTGTATCGCTGACCGGCCTCGTCCTTAAAGGAAACCTGCAGAACACCTTCAAAACGTGAGCCTGGGAGTTCAGACTTCTCATTCTGCTGGATGCTTAACCAGGACAATGATTTTGCATCCAATGAAGTGAGGGGGAAGGATAGCTCAGTGGTTTGAGCATTGGCCTGCTAAACCTAGGTTTGTGAGTTCAATCCTTCAGGGGGCCATTTAGGGATCTGGGGCAAAAATTGGGGATTGGTCCTGCTTTGAGCAGGGGGTTGGACTAGATGACCTCCTGAGGTCTCTTCCAACCCTGATATTCTATATTCTAAGTGAACTGTAGCTCATGAAAGCTTATGCTCAAATAGATTTGTTAGTCTCTAAGGCGCCACAAGTCCTCCTTTTCTTTTTACTGATTTTAGGGCCCATTACAACAATTTGATATACAGCTTGTTCCTACTAGCCCTCCATTGTCCTACCACCGAAGAGGTGTTAATTGCCCACTTCATTGTAGGAAACCATTTAAAATGTGTGAATCCCTTATGTTTAACAATCTATCCCACCTTGTATTGAGCCTGGACCCTCTAGTTTAATCTTCTCCATACCTGAGGAAGAGTTCGGTGATGCTCGAAAGCTTTTGCACCAACAGAAATTTTTCCAATAAAAGCTCACCCACTTTGTGTGTCTCCTTTGTAAGTTTTGGTAGTCATTTTTCTTAAGATGCAACGTATGTAACAAACCTAAGTTGGAAAAGGGGAGGAAGAACTGAAGGTGACATTGTGGAAGTGATGCAGTCGCACAAGCTGTCTTATGCACAACCTCATGATTCAGATAAAAGTCATTTTTGCAATTAATTAGCAGTATATAATCCTTACTACATCCAGTTTGTTTACATAACACTTGTCTATTACGTATTAACCTCTGACCTTTTTCTTTTTTTTCAACCCACCTCTGCCTATTTTTGTTTGTTAAACTTCCGCAACTTGGGGTACTGTAGAGTCAAAGCAAATAGGCTGGACATCTGAACCAAAGGGCAAACAGAGGGATAATTGGGATAGAATAGGAAGGGGAGATGCGGTCTAATGAGTTCCTTCATCCTGTAACCACTCTAATGCATGCATTAAATTTGATCACGCTGAACTGAATACGCCTAGTTAGGATTGAAGCCAAGATGCATTCTTACCTCACCTTGGATGTTCTGTTTGTATGTACCTTTGTCTTTTTATACTTAGACTGTAACTCGTCAAGGCAAGGATGTGTCATCTTACAGTATCTGTTCATATAACCCCTAGCACATTTCAGGCACTACTAGAATATAAATAAGTAATTTTATCACTGCTCTGCGGACCATTTTAAAGAATACTTGATTGAGTTCAATAGAGAGTTCTGCTTAAGGTTGGATGGCATATGTCTTGGTTAAAACAAGTGGGATTCAGCTTTTAATAGTAAATATGGACTTGGGAAAAAAATGAATTGGGATCTAAAACCCTGTATTGCCTAAGTCAGAGGTGGGCAAAATACAGCTCGTGGGCCAGTTCCAGCCCATCTAACATTTTTGTCGAGCCTGCCAGGCTCTTTGGCTGCCCCCTCATGACCTCCAGGCAGCTGAAAATCCTGCAGCACAGTGGAGTGCTCACAGCCTGCCTGCCATGACCCCATGCCGCTCCTGGAAGCAGCCAGCTGTTGCTGGCATGTCTCTGCACACCCCTGGCGGGGGGGGGGGGCTCCGCATGCTGCCCCCACCCCCAGCACTGTCCTCACAACTCCCGTTGGCCGGAAACTGGCCAACGGGAGCTGCGCGGGTGGTGCATGCAGGCATGGGCAGTGCACAGAGACCTGCTAGCGCCTTCCTCCCAAGGGGGACGCAGAGATGTGCCAGCAGCCGCCCGCCCGCCTGCGCCCTGCTGCATCAGGAGGGGCCTATGGTAAGCGCCTCCTGGTCAGAGCCTGTGCCTTGCACCCCCCTCGCACTCCAGCCCCCTACTCCAGGTCAGAACCGCCTCCTGAACCCAAACTCCCTCCCAGACCCCGCCCCACCCTCCATTAATGTAGTAGATCAAGGATCGGCAACCTTTGGCATGCAGCCCGTCAGGGAAAGCCGCTGGCAGGCCAGGACGGTTTGTTTACCTGCAGCATCCGCAGGTTCGGCCGCTTGCAGCTTCCACTGGCCGCGGTTCACCATTCCATGCCTATGGGGGCTGCGGGAAGCGGTGTCCAGTACATCCCTTGGCCCATGCTGCTTCCCGCAGCCCCCATTGGCTTGGAACGGCAAACTGCGGCCAGTGGGAGCTGCGATCAGCCAAACCTGTGGACGCTACAGGTAAATAAACTATCCCGGCCCGCCAGCAGTTTCCCTGATGGGCCGTGTGCCAAAGGTTGCTGATCCCTGTAATAGAAATATGCGGCCCCTGATGATGTACTAAAATTCGTGGAGTGGCCTCCCTGTAAAAATAATTACCCACTCCGGCCTAAGTGGTTTGCTTTTGCTGTGTAACACCAAGGCTAAACTTCAATGAACGTAATTTTTTCCAGACAGTTTTTTGTATAGGGGCTTCTCACATAACCTAATGTTTTTATTAGAATGTTACCATAGGGAAGCGTAAGATCATTTCCAACACCCACAGCATTTACTGTACCAAATCAGACTGTTGTTCCTCAAAAACAGTATTTTTACCTCTGAGTTGCCTATACCATCTGTCTGGATATGCCTGTGGTCCCCTATAATTGTAGAATCTCAGTTTTAGAAGATAACCCCTCCATGTAATTCACTGGCCAGTTGTGCATACTTCAAGGTGTACCTACTTGTTCTTCCCTGATCCTTACCACTATCACAGTAACTTCAGGCATACAGCAGAGAATACTGTACCTAGTTGCTTCTGAAAGCAGGATGACTCCATTTTAGATCATCTTCAGAGTAGTAATTTAATACAGCATGTTCCCAAAGACATAAGACTGAACAAACAGATATCCTGTACACCACACAGTTGCTTAACATTTTAACCTAATTTTCCCCCCCACAGGAAACTCTTAACACATGGATCATACTTCCTAGGAATAAATGGAGGCTTTTGCGGTTTAATAGCAAACAGTTTTTTCAGACGCATCCTAAATGTGACAGAGGCTCGGATTGCTTCTAGTTTGCCAATGGCTGTTCTTCCATTCCTCACAACAGCAGCAATTTACCACGGTGCTGTAACCGTACCTTTAATGTCAGGTAAATTTTTAATTCCTTATGAAGGGCACTGTTTTCAAAGGTCCCATGTCATAAAAACTGTCAGGGTGTTTTATATACAATACCAGAAAAGCTTATGCTTATTGCAAAACAGTGAAGCAATGTAGTGTTGAAAACCTCACCTTGTACATGAACTGCCAGGTGCACAGAACAATGTCAAAAGACACCACTTTTACATTTATGCATATACAAAAAACATTCTTCAACCTGAATGGCGTGTAGGTGAGGGGATATAGATGGAACCGATTTTTCTATGACACGCCCCACTAATTTTTGAACACTTCACCATCAATGGATCTGTGTTTGCAACTCCCCTTTGAATCAGTAATGCTTATGTAAAACTGTTTGTTGCATCCTGGCACTTAAGTTTAGGTGCAATTACAGCCATACAAATTGGGTTACATTTGATTGGAAACTCTATAGAGCTGAACGGTGGAGGGGTGTCATAATACACTAGGTAGACTCTTCTACTTAATCTCTAGTTCCAGTTCATCATAGCCATTTCCGCTGACAATATATTTCACTTCAGAGAGCCTGCCTCTTTAAGCTCAGGTTAAAATGTAAAAACAATGTAGATACTGTATCTTAACTGTGAAATGACTTGTTTGTCACCTAGGTGATCTAACGTGTGCAACCTGTGCATTAGTGAGAGGAGGATTAATTGGGACTGTTATAGGTGGTCTATATCCCATTTTCTTGGCTATTCCTATAAATGCAGGACTTGCAGCCAGGTATGTGAAATTTTGTTATACTTTGGTTTCTTGGGACAAATTAATTATACACAGTTCTTCTCAAAGCGTAATTGGCTATTTCAGTCTTTTTGGATATTACAGAGCAAAAAAAGTTTTACAATGGGTGGAATAAGTAAGATTGCAGAGCAGCATTCATAAATCTTATCCTGCCTAGCCCCTGCTGTGTGATGAGTTCGGCAGGCTGAGTGGGACATCTGTTCTATAGGAAAACCAGAGTTGCCTAAAATATGGCTAACCTAATGTTTGAAGGTCTTTGAACAGAAGGTAGATAACTAAGCATAGTACTAATCAATTGGAACGGAACAAGATTAAGGAACAGATCCAGGAACTGAGGACAGAGAGCCGGGCACATGAGCTCCCATCTCAATGGTGACTCCCTTTTGTGATCCTAGGCAAATTACCTCTCTGCCTCCACTTGACAAAATGAGGGTATACTTTACCCCCCAGGGGCATTCTAAAGACTGGTCTGTAAAGCAATTTGAAGTTGAGCCTTATAATCATGGCAAGTATTAATACTTTACTTCTAATCTGGATCACTGGTTCCTAGTACCCAAAAAAGCTAGTAAGGGTATGTCTACACAGGAACAAAACACCCATGGCTGGCCGACTCAGGTTCACGAGGCTGTTTCATTGCTGTGTAGACTTCCAGCTCAGAATGGAGCCTGAGCTCTGGGACCTGGAGCCTGGGCTGCAGCCCAGGCCCAACACAGCAATGAAACAGCCCTGCGTCCTCAGCTCTGTAAACCCGCGTTGGCTGGCATGGGCCAGCCAAAGCTGTCCAATTGCTTTGTAGATATACCCAACACCTAAAATTTGTGTAATTTTAAAGAGGGAGATAGTCTTGTTAACTTTACCACCGATTTTCCCCTAAGTTTTACTGTCTTGTGTTCTGTATAGGTACAGCTCAGCTCCCTTGCCTGGGAAAGAGAATATGTTACGCTTCTGGATTAAAGTCTCTCAACCAATCTTTAAGAAGATGAGTTTTGCTATCCTGCTGCAGGCTGCATTTGGAACTTACCTCAGCTCAAGACAGTATGGAATATTTATGAAAATGCTCCAGCTGCCTGAAGCAAGCAGCAATCCTGAAGAACTCGAAGATTAAAACTAAAAAATACACAACTCTCTAATGCTTGTGTGGGTTACTACAATAAACCGTGAAACTAAATAAGGCAAGAAAGTTACTGCTTTGTGGGTTTTTTTAAATAAGTAAATCAAGACTTTTCAATGTGTTTCACTATTAAATGGTAAACTGAAACAGAATTTTGTTTTGTGTACTACTTTTAGAGGGGAATACCCACTTCCCAAACACATTTTTGGAAGCACAATTCAGTGTTCATTATGTATGACCCCTACAAACTTATCATAGAGCAAAGGTTATGCAGTTTTTTTAAGTTATCAGGGAGCACTCAAAACTCCCCAAATGTACTAAGAAATACATATATGCTGATTTTGTGCATCAGTCAAATGGGATTAGAGGTGCTGCATTAATACACCCATGTCTCTCCTCCCGCCCACCCCTTCATATCAACCACATAGTCTAGAGGCAATGTACAGGTATGTAGGACTATCATCAAATAGAGTTAATTCAACACTGAATTAGGGATCTTGCTGGCAGTCTTTTTTTTTTTTTTTTTTTTTTGTGCTCTGGTAAACCAGTCTTGAGTGATGATGAACTTGGGGCAATTTAATACTTCTGATGCCTCACACCTTATTTGAGCACCTGTTCATCAACAGAATTACACAAAAATACATCTATAACCTGGGTTTTTATTCATAATGTTACAAACCAAAAAGCAATATGGATAAGTAGTTACCATAGTACAAGTACTGTATTTATTTTACCTGCTCAGGAGTTGAGACAATCTGTTCCAAAACAAGAATGCAGAATCTAGATCAGTCCTTGTTCGTTTTCCACGTAATAGCATCTTAGTTTAAAGTATGCCAACCAACCTCCTCCTTCCATCATTTCCTTAGGATATTACTGCACAGCAAAACATCTTGCCCTCAGGAAAGTTCTTAATTTAGCCTATTATTTAAACCACCACGTGTGTTGGGCATTTTTATGTAAGACAGGGAAGTAAATTAGTCAAACATGCTCAGTTCTGTTCCATGAAGACATCCATGAATCATTACAGTTGCACTCTATGCTAGAGTAGTTATACAGCTGCAGTGCAACAACATCAGAGAGGGCAAAGAACTCAAAGACCCCCATACAAGGCAGCAATTGCATCCTTAGCCAATGTGGCCATGGCTGCAAGGACAGCCACCAGGCAGGGGACAGAGAGTTGTTTTTTGGGAGGGGGGAGCTTGTAAAATGTGAATTTGTTTCCAACAACCCCTTAAGTCTTTTCATGAGCTTATCCTACAAGATTAAACTTAATAATGGATGTGTGCATAGGACTAGCTTTATTTTCTCATCAACTGGAACAAATGCTCCAGAGTTTGGCTGCAGACAATGCAAAATACCCTTTTCAGCATTCTAAAAATAACCAGAACCTTCTCCCCCTCTTCTGGAAGTCCTAGGGAAATCTGAGCAGCTATAAGAGGAAAAAGTTTTACCTTAGATTTTTTTCAGGGGTTAGGTTTCTTAACTCTTTAAATTTTCCTCCAAGCTGAGGGTGTGGAGTGAGGGGTCAGAAGCAGCTCTGGACAAGATGGTTCTAGACCCAATCCCCCTCTAATTCCCTGAATTAGAGCTAACTTCCAGAAGTTCTTCTCATAGAGCTTGTCTATGGAATTTTTGCATTTGCTTTAATAGCCAGCAGTTAAAGTAATACTAGTCCCTAGAATAGATGCAGCCATACTGGTATAAAAGGTACTTACGTTAATGAAGCTTATTTACATAAGTTTCTAGAAATAAGCACCTTTATATCAGTTTCTAAATTGATAAAGTGATAGATTTAATATTACCTCAACTTTCTGCTTTTCTACATTCTAGCCAAGGGGGAGCAGTAAGAGGAAGGAACTAGTGTCTAGCTGCAATTTCAAACCACTGCTCTAGTCTATAAGTAATTCCCATCCTTAATAATGCATTGGAGGAGTTTTAGTTGGGGGCTGAAGGTGACGGCTAGTGGCGTTCTGTTATTTTCTTTGTTAGGCCTGTCCTGTAGTAGGTGACTTCTGGGAACTCTTCTGGCTCTATCAATCTGTTTCTTCACTTCCGCAGGTGGGCATTGTAGTTGTAAGAAAGCGTGACAGAGATCTTGTAGGTGTTTGTCTCTGTCTGAGGGGTTGGAGCAAATGCGGTTGTATCGCAGAGCTTGGCTGTAGACAATGGATCGTGTGGTGTGGTCAGGGTGAAAGCTGGAGGCATGTAGGTAGGAACAGCGGTCAGTAGGTTTCCGGTATAGGTTGGTGTTTATGTGACCATTGTTTATTAGCACTGTAGTGTCCAGGAAGTGGATCTCTTGAGTGGACTGGACCAGGCTGAGGTTGATGGTGGGATGGAAATTGTTGAAATCATGGTGGAATTCCTCAAGGGCTTCTTTTCCATGGGTCCAGATGATGAAGATGTCATCAATATAGTGCAAGTAGAGTAGGGGCTTTAGGGGACGAAAAGAAGCCCTTGAGGAATTCCACCATGATTTCAACAATTTCCATCCCACCATCAACCTCAGCCTGGTCCAGTCCACACAAGAGATCCACTTCCTGGACACTACAGAAAATAACAGAACGCCACTAGCTGTCACCTTCAGCCCCCAACTAAAACCCCTCCAACGCATTATTAAGGATCTACAACCTATCCTGAAGGATGACCCAACACTCTCACAAATCTTGGGAGACAGGCCAGTCCTTGCCTACAGACAGCCCCGCAACCTGAAGCAAATACTCACCAACAACCACATACCACACAACAGAACCACTAACCCAGGAACCTATCCTTGCAACAAAGCCCGTTGCCAACTGTGCCCACATATCTATTCAGGGGACACCATCACAGGGCCTAATAACATCAGCCACACTATCAGAGGCTCGTTCACCTGCACATCCACCAATGTGATATATGCCATCATGTGCCAGCAATGCCCCTCTGCCATTTACATTGGTCAAACTGGACAGTCTCTACGTAAAAGAATAAATGGACACAAATCAGATGTCAAGAATTATAACATTCATAAACCAGTCGGAGAACACTTCAATCTCTCTGGTCACGCAATCACAGACATGAAGGTCGCTATCTTACAACAAAAAAACTTCAAATCCAGACTCCAGCAAGAAACTGCTGAATTGGAATTCATTTGCAAATTGGATACTATTAATTTAGGCTTAAATAGAGACTGGGAGTAGCTAAGTCATTATGCAAGGTAGCCTATTTCCCTTTGTTTTTTCCTAACCCCCCCCCCCCCCCCCCCCCACGACGTTCTGGTTAAACTTGGATTTAAACTTGGAGAGTGGTCAGTTTGGATGAGCTATTGCCAGCAGGAGAGTGAGTTTGTGTGTGTGTGTGTTTGTTTCCGAGGGGGGGGGGGGGCCCTGGATTTGTGCTGGAAATGGCCCACCTTGATTATCATGCACATTGTAGGGAGAGTGGTCACTTTGGATAAGCTATTACCAGCAGAAGAGTGAGTTTGTGTGTGTGGTTTTTGGAGGGGGGTGAGAGAACCTGGATTTGTGCAGGAAATGGCCCACCTTGATTATCATACACATTGTGAAGAGAGTGGTCACTTTGGATGGGCTATTACCAGCAGGAGAGTGAGTTTGTGTGTGGGGGGGCGGAGGGTGAGAAAACCTGGATTTGTGCTGGAAGTGGCCCAACTTGATGATCACTTTAGAGAAGCTATTACCAGCAGGACAGTGGGGTGGGAGGAGGTATTGTTTCATGGTCTCTGTGTGTATATAATGTCTTCTGCAGTTTCCACGGTATGCATCCGATGAAGTGAGCTGTAGCTCACAAAAGCTCATGCTCAAATAAATTGGTTAGTCTCTAA
This sequence comes from Lepidochelys kempii, assembly GCF_965140285.1. Lineage (NCBI taxonomy): Eukaryota > Metazoa > Chordata > Testudines > Cheloniidae > Lepidochelys > Lepidochelys kempii. Next base: position 22,832,182 of record NC_136380.1, read on the forward strand.
GGTGCCACAAGTACTCCTTTTCTTTTTGCGAATATAGACTAACACAGATGTTACTCTGAAACCTTCCCAAAATTGAGACACATTCTGCCAACATATACAGTATTCTGCATTGTTACTTGAATCCTGAATGGCAGACCAAATATCTTCATTTCCACTTTTACTAGTCTGATGAAGAAGATAGAAAAGAAGACAGCAAAGTGGGGTGGAGTTAATTTAAAAGCCTCCATACCCAGATACCAGAAAGGTCAAAGCAGAAAGAATTTTGGAGCCTCCTGTCATCTAATTTTGCACATAAAATTCATTAGCTTTCTTCTAACCAGGACAGTCAGTCAAGAGGCTGAAAGTGATCTATGCTGCTCAAGTAATGTGTAGCCCTCATTACCCAAAGACATCTTCGGGTCTCACAAAGTAAGTGGTCTGGGCTGATGTCAAGGTACAGTCACACTCACTACAGCACATTCTAGGGTGCTTTATGTGAGATGCTAATTTGAAACACTCTAAAGTTATACACATTTAATGAAGAGGTAAGTACAGTAAGGGCATAGATATGTATCTTCTTTGCAAATATACAGTGCAATCCCACATACCAAATATGTCTGAAGGACATGGAACACCCTTCACAAAAATGTAGTAAACTGCCAGCCAGCAGGCTCCCCAAATTTTAGAGTGACAATGTGTCAGCTTGTTCAAGAGTAGCCTGCTCTAAAGAGAAAATGATCTGTGCTTCTGTTCCCCGATCCTAGAGTTTTATTGAAAACAACCATCAGGTTTGTTAGTGAATCTATATCCTTGGACTAGTGTAAATGGAATGCACAGTTGCTGTTTTATTGTATTTGTCCAACTTTCCAAAAATTATGTGCATGCAATTGACAAGTATAAGAGCAATGTGATTGCTATGGCAGAGAAACAATCATGTATACGACAGTAATTCTAGTTTCCTAGGTAATTGAAAGCCTGTGGGGTGAGCCTGATTTATACAGGGGAAAAATGAGCAGAATCTGTCCCTATATTTACAATTTACCTAATGGAACCACACTATTCTTCCTCCGCACACACAGCGCCGAGACCTCCAGCATTCCCTTGTAGTTTTCTTGCCATACCGGATTTCATCTAAACAAACATTTAGCTCCTGTACTGTTCAGCAGTTATCACTGGCACTCTAGGGTCCCATGACCGGAACAAAGGTATTTTACAGGACAGTATCAAAGCTGCATCACAGAACTGAGACAGAAGAAGCATACATAATCAATGCCTAGCTCAAACCAGCATTTAATCAAACTAATTAGTATTACACTCATTCCGCTTTGGAAACTAAACTAGTTTAAAGAGTAACAATTGCAGCCCTGTACCTTTTTTTTTTTTAGACTGTTCACCTGATGACATTCTTTTACACTAAATAATTTATTCAAATTTAAAAACTTAACAAGTTAGTCTGTATCAGGAGATTGAAAAAAATAGGGACACACACATTGTGGCTATTGGCCAGTCACTGTTTAAAGTTACAAAGCCTGATACTGAAAAGTTTTTAATTCATCCACTTGTAAGTTGCACCAGGAAAAAATTGTTTTTAAGTTACTGATGCAATTTTTCTCTCAGTCAAATATGTTAGCATGGCTATTTAAAGATTCATCGATAAGGGAAAAATTGTTTTAATGCGGGGCTACTTGCCTCTTACATACAAATACTTCTCAGTATGCCCCAGTACCTTTGGCATTTCACATCAAAAAAAAAAAAAAATTCCAAGTGGTTGAGTTATGTACCTTCTAGTAACAGCTACCATCACACAAATTGTAGGAATACTATGAAAAGTAGTATCTATGTTACATTATGCCAAAAGTCAACTGAAAACTAAGCAAGAAAAAGTTTAAAATCCCAAGTCAGCAGTTACAGGTACGGTCATAATTATTTTTAGTTACATCCTTATCTGTAGAGATTCTTACCATCATGGCAAAAACAGGTTACACACAAAAACATCACTACTGCAGTAGCTTTCACTGCATTTTAAAGGCAAAATCTACTGTGCAATTAAGAAGCAATATAGATGGATTCTGAAGGTAGTCAAGGTCTAATCTTCTGCTGGAACGATGGTGATTCAGATTATGGGAGGGAGGGTTGTTAGAGGGGAAAGGAATGGAGAAGCCTGCTGTACCATCATGAGCAGAGCTCTCCGTTTTATGAACAGTGCTACAAAACACTACTTCACCTATCACAACCAGCAACAGCTTTCTCCTCTCCTTGCTCCCAATCCCCCTGGCAATAAACACTCCCCTCCTCTTCTTGATTTCTCCTAAGCCCAAAACAGGCACACCGCCCAAGAAAGCCCCACACCCACCACTGGTGACCTACGTTTTACTATGCTTAAAACTACAAAAAAAAGTTTCTGAATACAAAATATCCATTTGGAAACCCAGATCATATGTTGTACACCTACTGAGGCTTTTGTAAGTCTAAATAAATAATAGTATAATAGGCTGTATACAAAGTATTACAATACTTTCCTTCACGCAGAAGATACCATATCCAAATACACAATCCCCAAAACACATTACCATAAAGGTTTTTAAAAATGGGTAATTTTATGAAAGTTTTATACATAAAACCTTTGCTTTATTTTTTAATAAGTCCCTCAAAATTTCAAAGGAAACACTAGGACTCTCCACTTTTGGCAAGTGACAAAAAAAACCTGGTAACTCAGATACATCAGTAGATGCCAAAATTTGTGACATGGCTCCCCATAATTACTTTGATACCAACTCTCCAGGCAGTTACAGGTTGCAGAAAAATTGAATTGTTTTTCCCCCAGGTGCTGCTAAGCTGTTTGGAGAAAAGAGAGAAAGGTTAATTTGCAATGCTATTAAAATGCACAGGCATTTAAGATTACTGAGAATTAAGTCCTATTTCTTACTGATTACTGTAATGGTCTTTAACTACTAGAAAAACATCAGCAATGAAAAATATTGCACTATCTTCATGCAGTTAAGACACAAAATGGTGATTCCCTTCTGTTTACGTGTATGTTCAGTTTATAACACCAATTATAACCTTTAATCAGTTATTCCTTTGTAGCGCACAGCACAAAACAAAGCCAGACGTTAACTCTTCCAGCTGCTCATTAAGCCAAGAAATACACTCCCTTATGTCATTATTGCTTAAATAATTTTAACTTCTTTTTATTCATTAATTTAATCTTCTTACTGAGGTATTTCCCCACTTCTTTTGTTATAAATAAGGTTAAGATTTTGTCATGATTATTTTTAGTTGAAGTCATGGACAGGTCACAGGAAAAACAAAAATTCACAGAAGCCTGTGACCTGTCTTTGACTTTTATTAAAAATAAGGTGAGGGCTAACTTCGGGGGGCGTGGGGGGGAGAGACTTACACAGCTCCAGGGCCCCTGCAGGACCCATGGAATCTGGGAGCCCACAGGGCCTACCACCTCAAAGCACAGGATTGAAGTTGAAGCAGAAAATGTCACCAAGCTCTCTGAAAGTCATGGAGTCTGTGACTTCCATGACAAAAATCTTATCCTTCGTTATAACTGCTGTAGACTGAGCCAGACTACTTTAAGTACATGCAATGCCTACACTTAAATTAGAGATGGAGAGGCAACCAATAACTCCACACCCCAACAAGCCACTTTCTTGAAGCGCACCGTCCAAAGAACAAACATCTTTCTAAGACTCTCTCAACAACTGAGCATTATGATACAGCCTTGCAGTCAAACTCTAAAAACCTGTTAAAATTTATCAACTGTGTACTCTCAAACCCCTGCATATATCCAGAAATGTAAACCACTTGGGAAGCGTAAGGCCATGTCTACACTACAGGTACCACAGCGGCATAGCTATGGTGGTATAACTTTGCTGGCATAACTCCATACCGTAGATGCAGCCTTCAGTGACAGAAGGGATTTTTCTGTTACTGAAGGACCACCGCCTCCCCAAACAATGGTAGCTAGACTGATGACGGAAGCATTCTTCTGGAATGCTTCCATCATCAACCTAGCGGCACGTTCACTGGTGGTTAGGTCAGCATAGCTACGCCACTCAGGGTGTGGATTTTGCACACATCTGAGCAATGCAGCTATGTCAACCTAAATTTTAGGTGTAAACCAGGCCTAAGTCAACAGTTACACTTCATCAAGTTTAGCCAATTTGTTCAACATTTGACTATTGTCATTTACTACATTTTTAGATAAACATATTGCAGAATACAGTCAAAATAGAAAAAGTTATATGCGTAAGACCCTATGTAACTGGCAATACTGCGGATTCCGCAATAAAAGGCTTCCACCGCAGTTTGACAGTGGGAGCTGCGAGAGCCCCCGCTCTCGGCCCCAGGCGGCCAACAGCAGAAAATCATGGAAAAGTAATAACGGACTTTGTTACCGTAAGTAATAGGGTCCAATATTACTTTTCCATGGCGTGTCTGCACCTCAGCCACAGGGTTTTGACAATCATTTGCAATTCAAGTCGGGCCTTATGTGCGTACCTATTACTCAATGGAACAAGCACTTTGTTGGCCCTTAGTCTGCAAATTTAGTATGTGAAACAAGAACAGGACATAAAATTATGAACTAACAACATGACAGTAAATAGAAAGTAGATAACCATCAACATTAGGAAGCAAAAAAATGAAATGAAAAAATGAGAGAGAGAGAGAGAGAGAGAGAGAGAGAGAGAGAGATATGTCACCAGAACATGGAAGTAGCTACTAAGGGTGTGTCTATACTTAAAACGCGACAGCAGCACAGTTGTGCCACTGTAGTGCTTCAGTGCAGACCCTATCTACTCCAACATTGGTGTGGATAATCCAACTGGTTCTCTCATTGGTGTAGATAATCCAATTTTTTCATCGACCTAGCATGGTCTACATGGGGACTTACTTAGTCATCTTAACAATACCACTCAGGCATGTGGATTTTTCACACCCCGACCAATGTAGTTGTACCGACCCAATTTTCTAGAGTAGACCAGGCCTAAGATTTCTACTTAAGTTACATGGTTTCTTGAAGAAATGCTGCACACAGTTAAAGTGTTATTTATTAAATGATGTATTTAGTAAATCAGAGTGGTCACTGCAAACTCCAAGGAGAAAGTGCCACTGCATCTTAGACTCTTGAGAAACAGCAACAGTTTTATTCCATCCCCACCCACAAAAGTTGTTCATTTAAAGAAAAAGTAATTTTATAAAGCTGTAAGACAAATCAAAGTATGGTTTAACTCAAATACCAGTTTTATATTCTTGCTTAAAAAGCTTCCCAACTGATAAAAACGTACAGGCAACACTGTTAGCAATCCCTTTTTCAATTCCCAACCATCTAAAGATCCATCCATTAAAAACAAAACGTTGAGTTAATAACAAAATGAAAAAATTTGAGCCCATAATTGAAAGATCAACACATCTGGTTTTATTATAGTACTGTATTCTTATTTGTACGGCACAAAGCTAATTACAAAGAAACATTTACAAGTTTTTCAAGTATCGTTAAGAAATCAGTTCAAGGTTTCTGCTTCAAAAAGCTGTATTTAACAATATTCCATACAGATAGCACAAATTGATTAGCATTCAAAGAATTTTCCCCTCTGTTTGGCTTACATATGATTCAGAAGGCACTAAAAATCCCTGCAGTCACATTCTTGGGGGTGGATCCTGTTCTTAGTTGTACCGGCACACAACATTTTGCATGTTGTAAAATTAACTATTGCTCATACACAGTAGATTTTACAGAACGCAGTGATGGACATGTGCATATTAGAGACCAGGATTAAGTCCCAGATTGCTCTGATCCAACAACAAAGTGTTTATAATTGTGCAAAAAGGGGGAATCCTATTACAGAGCAAGACAGTGTCACATTTAAGTTAAGGTAACTTAATAGTTACCTTAAAACTTACTAAAAATACCATGGCAGTCTTCCATGCTTACTGTTTTAATATTTTTGTTGAATAAGATGTTGAAGTAAAGATGCATTTCTCCAACTATGAGCCCTACACACTCAGTCTAGGCTCAAGTAAGTCCAGTTCTTCCCAGCTCACATATCACCAAGAATAAGAGCTCTAAAAGTTAAATTAGGCTCTCAATGACACTTGGACTACCCCATGGCCTACAATGGGGTTATATAAGTGTCAAAAATTGGAACTCAATAGATAATCTGGCTGATACTGTACATGATGGAACAGAATCCACAGCTAACTAGTTCTTAGCTGTGCTGGCTCTGTATTTCTGTGAACATGTAACTCTGAATACAAAGAAAGCAGAGGTAAAAAATTACCTTTGTACACAGTCACTTTTCAAATTAGTATCACACTAACTTTGGACTGGTGAGATTAGTTTTTCCAAACATTCAAGCTTTTCAAAAATGAAAGACAGCAGAAGCCCTGTTACCTCTTTTTCCCCCATTTCTTATACTACCTTTTAAAATAAAGCAGGAAATGTGGCCAGCAGCTGGTCCCGTCTCTTCTGCCCCAACACAGCTGTATCCACTTTAGCATAAAGAAAAACAAGGATGCTAAATACACATATACTTTTTCAAACAGTGATGTTTCACAAAGAAATTAGTTGTCTCTTCTCTTGCTCTTCCTTTAACTTCTATTACCACTAATGGGAGCTACTTAAGCACATCACTGGGAGGAGGAGACTCTTCAATTTACTCTTAATCCAACATATAAATCCATTTATTATACCTTAGTGTTAAGGTTTAAGTATATTAACTCAATCATTTTACAAATAGAGACATCTCAATCATTAACTCTAGACTTAAGTTGACCCATTCTTTGTGAAACCTCACTTTACATTTAATTATTTTTCACACCCTTTCTTCCCCAATTTACATACATGTGAATAATCTAAACATTTTAATACAACCAAAAAATAAAAAAGTGTATTGTAACCTATTCGTCTTGCAAGATAGGGTAATATTAGTGCTGATCCAAAAGCAACTCTCACACATTTGTCTGTGACCCCCCCAAATTATTTTATTCCTCCTCTCTTAACTAAACATGGAGGTCTGCATGCGCATTATTTTTTCAAACCATCAATGTCAAGACAACCTTTGTTCATCTGCAGATTGTATTTCCTAACTGACTATAGAAAGTTAGAGATATTTCTGAATACTCAGAGATACCAATTTAAGATCCCATAGTAAAGTTACACAAGTATGCATGTAATTTAAGTAAAAAGCCACTTTTGAAATACAAGGAATCTCAGTGATCTTGGGTATACAGACTATTTATGGTGAACTAGAATTAGAATTGCAATTCACGTTACAGTTATGTGAAAAAAGTAGGTGACTTGCCTGCATTAGGGTGCCATTGTACAATGTTAATAATTGAAACCAATATTTGGGTTATGTTTAACATACAAATTTTTACATCACCAAGTAAGGTAGACTAATGAGAAATGACTTTTTTAAAGTGATTTTGAGAACCATCAGGAATTGTATACCACTGGAAGGCACAAATCCTGACCTTTCAAACAAGAACCATTTGCTTATAGTTCTGGGTGGTCTAAAAACAGAAGACCTTAAAAAAAAAAACACATCACACTCATTACCATATTATTTGTCCTTTCCCCTAATCAGATGCATATTTCAGTAGCACATATCTTAAAAACTGCTACTATTAGAAGGAAAGCAAGCAGTGTACGTTATTCCTTTTCCATTAGTTTGTGAGCTACTGGCTACTAAAATCAAGTCAAAACTCCACTGCAGAATATAGGCAAGGAGAAGAATAATAATCAGAATATAGTTTTAATATCCACTACCTGTCCATTGGCCAAAGCTGGAAACACTTTGGCAAATCAGTACAAATGCTTTCAAGATGAGAAAACATTTCTAAGCACTGGTCCTAAACCAGTGATCAGAAAAACCTGGACTAAGCATCAATGCAAGCTGTTTGATATCGCATTATGGGAATATATGGATCCTTACCAGGTTGCGAGGTGGAAAACGACTGTTCTTTAACCCCTACACAACGGAGCCTGGCAGGGCAAGCACCTAAAAAAGAAACTGTCAGAGAGGTTTAATAGTAATGTATAATTGAGACTTGTTACAGTTTTATATGCATGCTTTAACTGTTTGCTGATCAATACTATTTTTGTTCTTAAGTCTGTCCGGTGACGATGTCCTAATAAAGCAGCATTTTTCTTTTAAAAAAAAACAAAAACAAGTATTTTCAGCTCCTCAGGATAAGCCGACTACACATTATCTGATTCAAAACAGGGTAGACAGTATTATCTTTACTGGCAACTGTGGGCACTGAGCACACTTTCATGCTTCAGGTTTGCGTGATCTTTCACTCACTGCTGCAAACGGGCTCCGAATACACCTGCATATGTCAGGTTGCACAATATTTAGCACGCTGCTGTAAGCAGATTCCAAGCGCACTATTTGTGCACCAGTTTTGCACAATCTTTACCCAATACAAACAAGCTCCCAAGTGTGCCGTTCACGCGAGCTCTTTACCCTCTGCCACACACGGGCGCCGTTCCCATGCCAGTTTTGCCTACCCCCTATTTTTCAAGCCATGGCCTGCTTGCTCCGCCACGGCCCGAGGCCCCCGGATGTGGGCACGGACAGGTGAGAATAAAGACTGAAGCAGGTACTTGACCCTACATTTTGAAGGAGGCACATGCCCGCCTGGCACACAGGGAGCAGAACTCCACCGACAGCTGATCCCTGTCCACGTGGAGGCAGATCCCGCCGGTGGCCGGCCGCTCCTCCGCCTCCAGCTCGCCAGCATCCCGGCTCGGCAGGGCGTAGTCGTGGTCGCGGCTCTCGCCAGTCTGTGGTGGGTGCTGATGGGGCGGGTCCATGTCCCTGAAGAGGCTGGTACGGAGCCTGAGCCCGCCCGCCCCGGCCAGGCGGTTCAGCAGCTGCCCCAGGGCGCTCTGGTTGGCCAGCACGGCCCGCAGGTAGTTAGTTTCCCGCTCCAGATCCCGCAGGCGCCGGTTCAGCCCCCGGTTGCGGTCCCGCAGCTGCCGGTTCTCCGCGGCCAGGCCCTGCAGGCGGCTCTCCAACCCCAACACGTACTGCTTCTTCTTCAGCCGGTTCAGGCGGGCCGCGGCCGCCGCCTTCAGCCGGCTCCCCGCCGCCACCCCGCCCGGGCTGGCCCCGACCCCGCCCGGGCTGGCCCCGCAGCTGCTCCGGCCCGGCGCGCTCAGGGGCGGCTCCAGCTCGTCCTGCTGCCCGCAGAAGCAGCCGCTCGGCTCCACATCCAGGTCCCAGTGCGGCTGGGCCGCCTCCAGCAGATCGCCCAGCTCCAGCCCCAGCCCCGCGAACGGGTCCTCCTGCTCGGCCAGCTCCTCGGCCCCAGCGGCCGCCTCCCCCCGCCCCTGCTGCGGCTGCTCCAGGACGGCCGCGTCCCAGCGCTGCGGCTTGGTGCGGGGGCCCTCCGGCTCCTCCTCCCCGCCATGGCCGCCTCCGGCCCCAGGGGCCGGCCCCGCGCGGGGGAGCTGCCAGGCGGCGGCCGAGGGGCTCTCCCCGCCCGACGAGGCCGCCAGCAGCTGGGTCAGGCTGTGGCGCATGGTGGGGAGGGGGCGAGGCCCGGGCTTCCCCGCAGGCTGGTCCGGGGAGAGGGAGAGGATTCCCCGCCGCGGGTGGAGAGACGCCGCGGGGCGGAGAAGCTGCAGGCCGCAGCGCAAGGGGCCGGAAATGGCGGCTCCGCTGGCCGCGCCTGCGCGGGGCTGCTCGGCCGCCGCCGCCGCGCGGAACCGGAGAGAGAAGAGGAGCACCCCTCCCCCCCCGCCGCGCCCCATATTCGGGAGAGAAGGGGCGGGGCAGTGGGGGGCATTCGAGAGGGGCGGGGCGGGGTGAGTTTAGAAGAGGGTATGCACCATGGGTGTGTTACAGAGCCGGACAAAGAGGCTGCCAGGCCGAAAAGTGGCCTCGAAATCCTTATGAAGAAGCTTTGATCCCAAGAGCTGTACCAGGGGCCTGTTGGCGCAGGCAGGACCGCTGAAATGCAGCCGCTGCTGGAGCACAGAGCAGGGCAGTTAAAATGATTAGGGGGCTGGGGCATGTGACTGAGGAGGAGAGGCTGAGGGGACTGGGCTTGTTTAGTCTGCAGAAGAGAAGAGTGAGGGGTAGGGTAACCAGATAGCAACTGTGAAAAAACGGGACGGGGTGGGGAGTAATAGACACCTATATAAGAAAAAGTCCCCAAAAAGCGGCACTGTCCCTATAAAAACGGGACATCTGGTCACCCTAGTGAGAGGGGATTTGATAGCAGCCTTCAACTAAGGGGGGGGTTCTGAAGAGGTTGGAGCTCGGCTGTTCTCAGTGGTGGCAGACGACAGAACAAGGAGTAATGGTCTCAAGTTGCAGTGGGGGAGGTCGAGGTTGAATATTAGGAAACACTATTTCACTAGGAGCGTGGTGAAGCACTGGAATGGGTTACCTAGGGAGGTGGTGGAATCGCCATCCTTAGAGGTTTTTAAGGCCTGGCTTGACAAAGCCCTGGCTGGGATGATTTAGAAGGGGTTGGTCCTGCTTTGAGCAGGGGGTTGGACTGGATGACCTTCTGAGATCTCTTCCAACCCTAATGATCTATGAGTCTATGTTGCACACACTAGGGGAAGGGAAAGGTTTTGCATGAACCCCTGCCAATGTCCTTGTTGCTGTAATAAAATGATGTATTTATTATCCCTATAACATCACATAGGACAGCATAGGGCTTAGTTTACTTGAGGATGATGAACAAAGTCCAATTTTAAACCTGATTTCTACTGATCCACATTTTTCATACCTAGGACCTGATCCAAGCCCCTCAGAAGTTGATGGGAGCTTTTCTGTTGATGATGATTGCTTTGAATCAGACCCCTAATATATAAACAACTAATCATCTATCTGAAAATCATTGTCAGTGATAAAGATACTGTACATGTGGTAATCTGCTTTATCCCTCCATACAGGTAATAAACTGTGATCTTGGTGCGACCCCTTTTTCCTTCCCAGCTCCACTTTACTGTATATTAACAATTTGCTGTATCAAATCTAAACTTTTCAGGGCAAGAGCTTCTTTTCCCCTCTTTATTTGTCATGTAAAATATTTAATGTACTTCTATAATCTGAAAAAATTACTAGAAACATAAGAGGCAAGGAACAAACAAGACAAACTCATAAATGATTATGAATTTTTCATACTAAAGTCCATTGTTTCCCAGTTTTATTTAGCATAACTTGTTCTACTAACTCAAAGTGCTGCATTTAGGCTGCCACCTCAAATCAATAGTATGGAAACAAAAAATGGGCTTCAAACCAGCCCTCATAAAAGGTTTGTAAAGTTGTGAGCACACTAATAAAGAAATCTGATACAAGATCATTTTAGTTTTTAAAAAAAGGGTTACTAACAAGCAGTAAGTAGTGTGCTATAATAGTTCTGCTGAGAGCTGAACAGAGGATGAGGGGTTATGACATGAAGTGGCGGAGTTTGTTGTTCAGCTCTTTTTCTTTAGTAAGTAAGTCCATGCTGTGTTTCTTGTAAGCATCAAACTGCATCCAGAGCTCACTGTATGCTTGCTCATTTCCCTCCAGACGTCGCTGCAGCTCTTGGACCCTTAGGTTGCTGTCCACTGCTGCTACCTCTCTCACAAAGCGCTCCTCTGCTGTCAGCCTGGCCCTCTCTGCAGACTCCAGCTTCTTCTCCAGCTGCTGAATTTCCCGTTGCTTCTCCTGCAGTGTCTTGCCCCTCTCCATAGCCAGATGCAGCAGCTCCTCTTTCTCACGGATCACCCTCTCCAACTTGGCTTGCAGCTTGCTGCCCTCAGCCTTTTGTTGCCTTTCTGCCTGCTCCAGCTGTGCAGCAATTTGGCAGTGCTTCTCCTCCAGGCTTTGCAGTTGACTTCTCAGTAAATCAGTTTCCCTGGCATGGACACTGGCTTGTTGGCTCTGAGCTTCCAGTAGCTCCTTCTCTCGCTCCTGGGCTCTGTGGCTCTCTTGAGCACATCTCTCTTTTAAAGAATCTACCTCCTGAGAGAGCCTCGTCTCCTGGGAAGTGAGCTGGAGAACCTCAGCCTCCTTCTTCTTCAGAGCCTTGCTGAAAAGGCTATTGTTTTCCTGCCTCAGGCGCTTATTTTCCTCCCTCAGCAGCATGTTCTGCTGCTTGTGCTCATCCTTGAAGCGAATCATGTCCTCATGGTTGGCAGCCAAGTCCATAAAGCGCTCCTCCAGCTGCTGGGCCCGCCGGGTCTGACTTTCCAGCCTCACACTATCCTCCATCCTCAACTCCTCCAGCTCCATGTTGAGACTTTCCAGTGCCTTGCAGCGCATTAGGGTATCATCCGCTCGCTTCTTCAATATGCAGATGAGCTGAGACTGCTCATGGAGGCGTGAACGTAGCAGAGCCTTCTCCCCCTTCTCCCCATCAGAGAGCCCATGGAGCTTCTCCAGGGCCTCATACAGATCGCCCATGTCTCCTTTTGTTTCTAATTCAGCCTCCTTTGGATCATTTGTGGGGCAGGACATCTCAGGGTCTTTCTCATCCTGAGGCATGGAGCTGCTGTCTCCTGCAGAGTCTGTAATTCAAGCTAGATAACAACAGCTTCTCTTAGTAACATTCAAAATTATTTAATTGCATCCAACAGTTCTAGTTTCCCAACCAACAAGGCTGCAATTGGTGGATATGCCTGGGGAGTTCCATTATATCACAAGTCAGGAGACCTGGACATTCCAGAACAGATTGCAGTTTGCCAACAGCTCTTGAGCTGGTCACTTTCCTTGGCTCTGCAGATTGAGCAGGGGGAATCAAATTAGTATCTTACATATCTGTATACTAATGCGAGAAGTATGGGGAATAAGCAGGAAGAACTCAAAATGCTAGTAAATAAGCACAACTATGACATAGTTATAGACTTGGTGAGATAATACGCATGACTGGAATATTGGTATAAAAGGGTACAGTTTGCTCAGGAAGGACAGACAGGGAAAAAAGGGAGGAGGTGTTGCCTTATATAGTAATATATATATATATATATATATATATATATATATATATATACTTGGACTGAGGTTAAGATGGAAATAGGAGACAGACTTGCTGAAAGTCTCTGGGAAAGGATAAAAGGGATCAAAAACCAGGGTGATGTTATGGTAGGGGTCTACTACAGACCACCTAACCAGGAAGAAGAAGTGGATGAGGCTTTTTTTTTTTTTAAACAACAGAATCATCCAAAGCACAGGACTTGGTGGTGATGTGGGACTTCAGCTACTCAGACATCTGTTGGAAAAACAACACAGCAGGACACAGATTATCCAACAAGTTTTTATTTCAGAAGGTGGAGAAAGCTACTAGGGGAGATGCTGTTCTCAATTTGATTTTGGCAGATAGGGAGGAACTGGCTGAGAATTTGAAAGTGGAAGGCAGCTTGCGTGAAAGTGATCATGAAATGGTAGAGTTCATGATTCTAAGGAACGGTGGGAGGGAGAACAGCAAAATAAAGACAATGGATTTCAAGAAGGCAGACTTGAGCAAACTCAGGGAGTTGGTAGGCAAGATCCCATGGGAAGGAAGTCTAAGAGGAAAAACAACTGAAGACAGTTGGCAGTTTTTCAGAGAGACATTATTAAGGGCTGTGATGCATGGCCAGAAAGGGTTAAGCATCCTGCAGGCTAAATGACCCAGAACCAACCTGTAGAAACATGTTAGAAAAGTATATGAATGGTAATTAGGGCCACTCCATGTTAGATAGGTTAGAATTTGAAATGCAAACCTGTATTGTTAGAGAATTAGAGGTGATACTAATTATACGTGTGTCTTGTTCGATGTTAGCCATGTAAACAGATAGTTCCTGTCTATTACTGTTGATTCAGTGATCAAAAGGAAATATTAACATTTAGATGAATCTTGGGTGAAATAGTGTCATTGTCTATATGTCTCTTTAAAACTGTATATGAGCTACTTAATGGATAAATTACCGGTGATGTTTGGGAAACAGAAGGTTACATCAAAAGCCTATTGTTCACCCAGGACTGTATGGTCAGGCGAATACTAAAAAAAAGACTGTATAAAAGACTCTTGGGACCTGATCCTGTCATCTCAGATCTGCTTAATGCTTCATGCAGGGGAAGCTTAAGCCACAAGGCTGAGATTTTCAGTCCTAACCTGGAATCACCCTGAATATAAACATTGGACTATAACCTATGAACTAATTCTGAAAGAACTCTTTGCAACTACAAAGCTCACCATCTCCATTGTGAATCTGAATCTCAAGAACTGTACTCATGTCTGTATGTATACTGATCTTTTAACCAATACTCTCTCTCTTTTCTTTTTTAATAAATTTTAGTTTAGTTAATAGGAATTGGCTGTAAGTGTATATTTGGGTAAGATCTGAAATATTCATTAACCTGGGAGGTAATGTGTCTGATCCTTTGGGATTGGTAGAACTTTCTTATATGATGAATAAGATTTTCAGTAATCCTCATCATATTTGACATGGGTGTCTGGGTGGAGGCCTGAGGCTGGGTTGCTTTAAGGGAACTGTGTTGGCTTCTGGGTAACCAGTAAGGTATCATAGAAGCTGTTTTGTGCTGGTTTGGTAAATCTAAGTATTGAGATATCCACCAGCTTTGGGGATTGTCTGCCCCATTCTTTGCAGTTCACCCTAATTGAGAAACTCCCTGGGACCCTGGTCATAAGGGCACAAGAACAAACTATCCCACTGCATAGGAAAGATAAGAAATATGGCAAGAGACCACCCTGGCTTAACCAGGAGATCTTCAATGATCTAAAAATCAAAAAAGAGTCCTTCAAAAACTGGAAACTAGATCAAATTACAAAAAGGATGAATATAAACAACACAAGTATGTAGACACAAAATTAGAAAGGCCAAGGCACAAAACAAGATCATACTAGCTGGAGACATAAAGGATAACCAGAAAACATTCTACAAATACATTAGAAGCAAGAGGAAGACCAAGGACAGGCCTGTTAACTCAATGAAGGGGGGAAACAATAACGGAAAATGTGGAAATGGCAGAGATGCTTAATTACTTCTTTGTTTCGGTTTTCACCAAAAAGGTTGGTAGTGATTGGATGTCTAACATAGTGAATGCCAGTGAAAATGATGTAGGATCAGAGGCTAAAATAGGGAAATAACAAGTTAAAAATTACTTAGACAAGTTAGATGTCTTCGAGTCACCAGGGCCTGATGAAATACATCCTAGAATACTCAAGGAGCTGACTGAGGAGATATCTGAGCCATTAGCGATTATCTTTGAAAAGTCATGAGAGATTCCAGAAGACTGGAAAAAGGCAAATACAGTGCCGATCTATAAAAAGGGAAATAAGGACAACTCGGGGAATTACAGACCACTCAGCTTAACTTCGGTACCTGGAAAGATAATGGAGCAAATAATTAAGCAATCAATTTGCAAACATCTAGAAGATAATAAGGTGATAAGTAACAGTCAGCATGGATTTGTCAAGAACAAATTGTGTCAGACCAACCTGGTAGCTTTCTTTGACAGAGTAACAAGCTTTGTGGATGAGGGGGAAGCAGTAGACATGGTATATCTTGACTTTAGTAAGGCTTTTGATACTGTCTCGCATGACCTTCTCATAAACAAACTAGGGAAATGCAACCTAGATGGAGCTACTATAAGGTGGGTGCATAACTGGTTGAAAAACCGTTCCCAGAGCGTAGTTATCAGTGGTTCACAGTCATGCTGGAAGGGCATAACAAGTGGAGTCCCGCAGAGATTGGTTCTGGGTCCAGTTCTGTTCAATATCTTCATCAATGATTTAGATAATGGCATAGAAAGTACACTTACAACGTTTGCAGATGATACCACACTGGGAGGGGTTGCAAGTGCTTTGGAGGGTAGGATTAAAATTCAAAATGATCTGTACAAACTGGAGAAATGGTCTGAAGTAAGAAAGATTAAATTCAATCAGGACAAATGCAAAGTACTTCACTTAGGAAGGAACAATCAGTTGCACACATACAAAATTGGAAATGACTGTCTAGGAAAGAGGACTGCAGAAAGGGATCTGGGGGGTCATAGTGGATCACAAGCTAAATATGAGTCAACAGTGTAATATTGTTGCAAAAAAAGCGATCATCATTTTGGGATGTAAGCAAGACACGAGAAGTAATTCTTCTGCTTTACTCTGCGCTCATTAGGCCTCAACTGGATTATTGTGTCCAGTTCTGGGCACCACATTTCAGGAAAGATGTGGACAAACTGGAGAAAGTCCAGAGAAGAGCAACAAAAATGATTCAAGGTCTAGAAAATATGACCTATGAGGAAAGATTGAAAAAAATGGGTTTGTTTAGTGTGGAAAAGAGAAGACTGAGAGGGGACGTGATAACAGTTCAAGTACATAAAAGGTTGTTACAAGGAGGAGGGAGAAAATTTGTTTTTTTTTAACCTCTGCGGATAGGACAAGAAGCAATGGGCTTAAATTGCAGCAAGGAAGGTTTAGGTTGGACATTAGGAAAAACTTCCTAACTGTCAGGGTGGTTAAGCACTGGAATAAATTGCCTAGGGAGGTTGTGGAATCTTCATCATTGGAGATTTTTAAGAGCAGGTTAGACAAACACCTGTCAGGGATGGTCTAGAAAATATTTAGTCCTGCCATGAGTGCAGGTGACTGGATTAGATGACCTCTCGAGGTCCCTTCCAGTCCTATGATTCTCTGCTGCACCAGTGCAAAATTAAGGAAGCAGTGAAGAGAAGACACTTAGCCTAGCCAGAAAAAAACAAAACAAACCTAATTAAGAATAGTACTTATCCAGGTCCAGCTAACCCTGATGACAAACCCATGGCAGTTCTTTACTGATGTGCTGGTGCTGTGATTCCAGGCAAACACTGTTTGTTTACTTCACTATAACATTGTTAAGACAAATAAATCCTTACACAATTTTCTTCCCCTATATTTCTCATTCCATATCTGTTATTAGAAACACAAATATAGCTGGAGTTACTGGACTGGTCTTTTAACTGATTGTAAATGATTGTAAACAATGTCTGGACCTCTGTGAATGAAAAGGGCTATATAAGTGCTAATTATTATTACTGAAGGTGAGTGATCTAATGGTTAAAGCACAGGGTTGGAGACTTGGATTCTAATTTTACCTTTGCCACTGATTTGCTGTATTATCTTGGCCATGTCACTTGTCTGTGCCTCAGTTTCCTCATGTGGAAAATGGGGAAAATATTTATATTGTAAGAGCAGACTGGGACCCTGTCATCCTCGGTGTTGCAGAAATGTGTGAAAAGAGACTATCTGCACTAAAGAGCTTCCACTCAAAAAGACACATGAATAGAGGTGTGTAAAACATATATGTAAATGAGCATGCTGAAAAGCAGCACATTTTGTTTTTAGATTGTGAGGTAGTGGTAGGATAAGAGGATAACAGGAAGTGGGGAGTCAATACAAGGAAAAGGAAAGAGAAAGAGGATGGAGGGCAAGGGAGGCAATGTGAAGGAGAGGAGTGGGGGCATACAGCTAGGCAGCAGAGATTAAAGAACAGCCTCAGAGTTTTGTGGTGGTGACCTTCTCCAGAGGGTGCCATCCCTTGCTAGGTACATCAGTCCACGCACACTCGCTGCTGCTTTCCCTGCCTCCTGACAAATGGAAAGAATTGGAGAGGGAGGAAAGGACCAGGTTTAGGTGGGCTGGGTGAAAGGAAAACAGGCTAAAGAGGATGGATTGAGAATAGTGTGGAGGAAGAGAATAGGAAAATGTTTCCTTACCAGATATTTTCTTTTCTCTGGTTTGTCTGCCACTCCTACTGTAGGGTTTCTGTCTCCATGGAGACAAGGGGCTGACTCAGACTCGAGTCACTCCACAGCTCATGCCCGTGACTTGGCTACTTGGAAGTCTGCCATGTGTAGTCAGGCCAACTTTGAAATAGCTGCGAGTGCTTCATAGCAAACAAGCGCCACTAACGTACTTTTTAAAAGATCCTGTAACAAGAACGGGATATTCCAAAAGAGGAAATATTGAAATGAACTGCAGGCCTGAACTCACAAAGAGCTGGAGAAGTCACATTGTCAGGCTGTAAAGTTCAGTGGAGGGGCCTTGTCTTCATAACTGTCTCCATGCTGAAGATAATGAGATATGGACCTTGCCCCAAAGAGCAATGAAGGATCTAGGCATGAGGTGAAAGAGAAGAGCAAACAGCAAGAGCAATGTACTTGGAGAGAGAGAGAGGTCATGCATATGTCTTATTGGCTCCACTAATGTGTGTGCGGGAGGAAAGTGTATGTACTGTATGTGCAATTGACAGAGAGGCTGGGCACATAGATTATAGCTTTTTCAGTAGGGTAAGAGGGTTGGTGTGGGTGGGTGAGCAGGCTCAGGTTTATAGAAGCTGGGAATGGATCACTTGATTACCTGTTCATTCCCTCTGGGGCACCTGGCATTGGCCGGTGTCAGAAGACAGGATACTGGGCTAAATGGACCTTTGGTCTGACCCAGTATGGCCATTCTTATGTTCTTAAATAGGTTTCCCTGGCAAATTAAGTGCATTTTTAGGTGGGATTTGATGGGCTAGAACAGAGGGGAGCACATGCTGCCTATAGGGCAGAATGGACAGAAGCCTGAATGAGAGTGGGAAAGCTATGTGATGGAGGCTGTTAGGTGGCTTCTGTGCAGCAAAGATGGCAACAAAAAGAAGTGAGAACAGAAAGATAGGCAGAAGCCAGAGTATGTAGGCAAGGGGAAAATGTTCTACTTTATTCATGTCTGACAATACTGATTTTGGAACAGGGAGGTAAAGTTATGTCAAGGCTAGTCATACGTGTGGGAAATGTATTTCCAGGTGGGAGGATTATATGCAATTGTGATAAATGAAGGGGAAGAGAGGGGGAGTAGCTCCCTTTTATGGATCCAGCCAGCCAGTTAGCTCTAAAATCCCTCTTAGTAGCTGTTCTCTACTTGCTTTACCTGTATAGGGTTAAAAAATCTCCCTGCATAGGTAAAAGAAAGGAAGTGGGCACCTGACCAAAAGAGCTAATGGGAAGGCTAGGACTTTTTTAAAATTGGGAAAAAAACTTCCCCTTTCTCTGTGTGTGTTGTTCTCGGGGAGAAGCAGAGACAGGTCTGGAACTATGCTGTAAGAAGCTTGGGGCCAGGTATGAAAAATCATCTAAATCATACTTAGAAACTACTCACTTGAAACCCCCTCAATATGTAAGTAGCTCAGGAAATGTCCAGGAAGACACAAGTAGATTTATTTATTTTTATTTCTTTATGGCTTGTGGACTCCTCTGTGCTAACCCCAACTGCTTTTGTTTTGCTTGTAACCTTTGAGATGGACCTCAAGAAGGGTATTCTTGATGCTGAATTTTTGTAAGTGGGTTTTTTAAATCTAGCAATAGCCTGAGTTTCCAATGTATTTTCTTTTTTTGTTTTTAATAAAACTTACCTTTTTTAAGAACATGATTGGATTTTGTGTACTAAGATGTTTGTGCATATTGTTTAATTAGCTTGTGGCAACAGCTGATTTCCTTTGTTTTCTTTCTCAGCTCTTCCCCAGTGGGGTGGGGAGTGAAAGGGCTTTAGGCTTCCCACAGGAAGGGGTATGATTCTAAGTGCACCTTCTGGGGTCCTCAAAGGGGTTTTGCACTTGGGTGGTGGCAGCATCAACCCATCCAAAGTCAGAGAGAAGCTGTAACTTGGAGAGTTTGATACCTGCCTGGAGTGGCCAGTATTCCTTTTTAGAATCCTTGAGAGCCCCCACCTTCTGCACTCACAGTGCCAGAGCAGGGAATCGGCCTTGACAGCAATGCTTTTAAAATAAAGTAGAGTCGGCACTTTAGACTCATTAGAATTGCTGATGTACTACTGCTTGTGACAGGTTTGCCAGACTTAAGCTTCATTGGAAGAACAGACCTCAGGTGTGTATTATCTTAAAAAGTGAGGGACACAGAACTGCTTACGGCTTATGGGCTCCTTCATAAAGGGTAATTGGAGTTTAGTTCACGACAGCTATTGACTCAGTGGCATGCACTTTCCTCGAAGGTTGTCTTTTGCCTTCCAATATCATGTCTCAACTACATGCTACGGATGACTTGGAGGCCTTCTTCCCTTTGACTGCAAGGTGACAGGGTAGGTTTCCGCTGCAGCTGGGAGAGAGTCTTCCAGCCTGGATAGACAAACTCGCACTAGCTCAGCCCAAGCTAGCACCGTTAAAACAGCTGTGTGGACGCTGTGGCACAGGTGGAGGCTTGGGGTAGGCACCCAAGCTCAGACCCAGCTGACCCCCTGGATCCAACCTTGGGTAGCTAGCCCAAGTCTCTGCTGCTGCCACCATGGTGTCACTGCTATTTTTAGCGTGCTAGCTCAGTCCAAGCCAGTGCAAGGCTGGCTACCCACTCACTCTCAGCTGCAGTGGAGACATACCCAAGCAAAACAAACGAGGAAGTTGGCTTCCTGAAGTCTTTTGTCTTGACAGCTGAGCCCTGGCTATCAAAAACAAATTCCTCTAGGCTTTTTTCTGTCAGAGCAAATGTTAGTAGTCAGTCAGTTAGTCAGAGGCACATAGTGCTTTAGTGTAGGGTTGTTTGCACACACAGTGGTAAAAAGTCCATATTAGTTAGGTGAAACATTTTCAAAGGACTATTACCAATAAATACTTTTGTTAAATACAGTTTTAAAAATATTAGCTCTTTTCACCATAACATTGCTCGAGTGTTAAAATTCTTCCTGGCTGCAGGGTAAGTGCATTGCTTAATACTAAGCTCCTGTTAAAACAATTTAAAAGGAAAAAGCCAGTTTTCCGGACCGGGAATCTTAAGGCTCCAGTTTTGTAAATAAAGCCATATACCATTTTACTGTCATATGTTTTCCCAAGACAATTCAATTTCTTTGGCATTTGATTTGTTGCATTTCTTTGCACTGCAGTATAGTCCACTGAAAAAGCTTTGAGGGGAAGCCAGTGCATTTCCCTTTTATGTTATGTTACGCAGTAAAACAACACTAAAGCTTAGTAAACTTAGCTGTTAAAAGATAGGAAAGTAATAGCTTTTAGGAGCTGAGCCAAAGTCAACTGAAATCAACAGGCTGTGAATCAGGGCTTTCATGAAGATACCAATACAGTCATCTAACACTGCAATACTGAGCACTGCTATATTTTTTAAGGCTACTGTTGCGACTGGCTCAGTTGACCTTGCATAGTTCACTGTAGGCTTGAAGGTGGCACATTTGATATGGGGACTCATTTTTGCCTCAGTGGAAAAAAGCCCAACGTGCTGGTTTGGAAAAGCACTTAATCTTCTGGACATGCTACAAAAGCAATGTATTTGCCAAGATTTTGGGGGAAGTTTGAGGCTGTGTTCCTGACGAGGGCAAGAGAGTCTGTTTTGTTCCTTTGGTTTATTGGCTGTTCAGCAGCATTAAATAATCCTGTATAAATTAACTTGGATAGCCAGGAGATTGCAAGTGCAATTAATTATTTGGGCATGGAAAGCTTCTGTATGGGTGTGGTTTTTAAAAATTTAAATCTAAAATAAAATTATGATGATGTACTTTGAGTGAGCACTGGCTTTTGAGGTAGCTGCATGATGCTCTTAGTACCAATACCAAGAATGATTAAGGAAAAATGGGATATCTGATTACTATTCTAATTATCAAAGGCTTGCACTGTCATGGGCTAGATATTTTAGTTTGGTTATCCTAATTTGAGCACTTCCAAAGATGTCTGTACTGTACAAAAAATTATTACATGACTCCCTGCCTGAAGAGTTTCAGTCCAAAAATGCCCTGTTCCAATCCTACAGTCTATAAACTCCTGAAACTATTTTTAAACAAAAACAATTATTAAAGGGCTTGTCTACGTGGTGCATTAGTGTGCCCCAACAGAGGTGTAAATTCTAGTGTTTACAAGCCTGTCCCACACTAACTTGTGTGGACTCTATTGGCTCACACTACAGTTTCCCTAGTGTGCACAGACATAGCGCTGTTTCAAACAATGCTACATCACTGTACATCAGGGAATTTTTAGCATGCACCAGCAGGGATCACACAGATAGCTCATGCACAACATGCTGGTGCGCACTAACGCATCATATAGACAAGCCCCCAGTTGTACAGACAAAATATGCACTTATATATTTGTAAATTAGCCAGTGGAAAGTTAAAGATCGTGCACACAAAAATCCAGTTTTGCAAGTGCAGCTAAAGTCCTTTATAAAAATATGCACCTCCTCATGTCAAACGAATCAGAATGTAGTGTGAATACAAAAAAATTTAATTCTGTACATACACTCCTCAGTTCAGAATGTTTTTTTAATATATAAAAAGATACAACAGGCACTTATCGTACCTCTAAGCTTCATAAATATCCAGATTTCAA
The DNA here is from genome assembly GCF_965140285.1 of Lepidochelys kempii. NCBI lineage: Eukaryota > Metazoa > Chordata > Testudines > Cheloniidae > Lepidochelys > Lepidochelys kempii. Next base: position 22,854,482 of record NC_136380.1, read on the forward strand.
AGTTGGTTGCACTACTTCCTACCATGACCCTACATGGGTGCTTTTGAAAAATTTCACCCAAAATGCCTAATGTTGTTAGGTACTCAATTTCTATTGAAAGTGAATGGAAATTGGGTACTTAACTCCTTTAGTGACTTTTGAAAATCTCAAAATTTCACCCTCCCTTCATTCATATTTACAATTTAATAAAATATAGGATGCATTACCATTCTAGACCTACAGTAGTTGCAATAAATAAATACACAAGTGTAACATATGCATTTATTTTGACGACTGACTTTCAATAATGCAATATGAAAAATTGACAGATATATGAAATGCAAATCTAGTATAATTGATCAGATGTGTATTTTAATTGAGCATTTACTTCTCTGAACACAACTGTAGCTTTAATAGGCTGCTTTTAGATAAACAGTGTAATAATACATTTCTATGTTTTTTACATTCAAACTTTTAGTTACATACAATGCTATAGGATTGAAATATGCTTGCTATTTTGTACAGTGTAGGTTCTTTAAAGAACTACCCAATTCCTGCTATGTTGTAGCGGTGGCACCAAAGTGCATACAAAAGTCTTGACACACCCAAAAGAGCAATCCAACAACAAACTTGGGTACAGATATTGTATATGCTTAAAATAAATATCCAATTTATCCATCAAGAATAAAATGAGCAACTTAATGGATGAAAAGATCCTTCAGAGCAACATTTAAATACAGTAAATTCGACTTCATTGCTTCCATACAGAATCCATACTTTAGAAATAAGCTAACAAAACCACTCGTGTATGTACTACATATACAGTCAACCCTCTTTATGGCCCTGATCCTGAACGTGCGGAAATTCAGCACCTTGTAGGATTGAGCTCAATATCATCACTCTTCATAGAATGCTTATATCAATAGATAAAGCCCTCCCAAGCTCTGAGAATTTAAAACTAGAGATGGAGTTCCCCGTCATGAACTCTAGCAAAGGGTGAAACCACCAGAGAGACTTGAACATGCCATTAAAATTAAGCTGCAAACACACAGTGAATATGAATATAGCGACCTATTGTCAGCTCATTTAAAATAACACACAAAAGACCCTGGGAAATAGACAAAGTTGTTGCTTTTTGGGGACCATTATTTAGCGAATCACCAACATTCTGACTATTCCAGGTGACCACACACACAACACACCCCTTATAATTGGGCCACTGAATTTCAATAGTATACTTTTTATTTAATTCGTTTTCAGTGAGCAAGAAGTAAAAGGCCTTTAGTTTAAAAAAATAGTCCGAAAGCAGAAAAGTTTAATTTGCATTATGTAGTAACCTTTAGCAGCACAAAATAAAACAACAGAACAGAGGCTGTCTACAGATCTACTGTAGTATACACACTTTTATAGAATTCCTCCAAGTTCCTCATTTTATTATTTCCTTCCCCTCCCAAGATCCAACAAGTAAATATTTTGGACACTAGCAATTAGAAAGTCATCTTATTTTGTCAGCTTTGCTACCATTAGCATCCTGAGTGGTAGGGTATCTTCTACCCATTTGTTTGGCAAGCTTATCATTCTCTCCCATAGGGTGGTTTCATCTAAAGTGGAGTCCATCCAGTCCACTGCAGTACCATAGCTTTTGCCTTGGAAAAACATAAGAAAACATTATGTACTTTTTAAAAACCTGCCACCACAGTTAAGAGTAGATTCTAGGGCAAATCTCCACACATGAGCAAAAATCAGCAATTTCCCCCTGATTCTGAAAGCTTTAGACCTACCCTACAGAGTTAGCTGACAATTTTCATGGTGTGATTCTGCATTTTCTATACATGTACAACTCCCATCAAACCCAATTAATGGGAGTTGTGCCTACATAGGAACTACATAATATCTCAGTATTCTCATGTGTTTGATTATTCTTGATTGCTATTTATTAGCTCATCTTGTCAGGATCCCTAGTAAATAAGAAAGTCAGTCAGTCAAGATTTTGATTTTCCAACTTTGGTTCCTAAAGGTCAGCATCTAAATCAGAGGCCTTATTTTCCCATTGACAGAAGCTGTGCTTGCTCAGTACCTCCTGGGAGGAAAAAAAATTGGCATCAGATCACTGATTCAGATACCAAAATGTTAGAAGAAAAGGAGTACTTGTGGCATCTTAGAGACTAACCAGTTTATTTGAGCATGAGCTTTTCTGAGCTACAGCTCACTTGGTTAGTCTCTAAGGTGCCACAAGTACTCCTTTTCTTTTTGCGAATACAGACTAACACGGCTGTTACTCTGAAACCTGTCAAAATGTTAGATTAGCTGCTCAATTTCAGGAGCCAAGTTTGAAATTTGTTACCTCAATTTATGTTTATTTTTAAATTTGCTTTTGACTATTATAATCCTAATGTGCTAAGAATTTCTCTTCTCTGGGAGAAGTCACTTTTCCTTGAGCTTGCTAGAGAGACTTTAAATACTTTTTACTTGTTGTCTTCAGTTTGGGGAAAGACGACATTTCTTGTCCACAGGCTGAATTATTATTTTGCTGTAAGATGGTTTCACTATGAAAGTGAAAAAGAGTATCGGGGCTGGGGGTGGGGGGGAGAATCAAGTTCACTTTTACTTGGGGAACATTCATATTTTATTTTTTAAAATGTTGTTTATTTTCAACACACACAATTTTTACTATCAAGAAAGGCGGCCAAATTTCTCCTTGAAACAAAACCTTGAGTATTTGGGAACACATTGATTTTAGCAAAATCGATCACTTCACACACCTCTAATGAAAGGGTCTATTCTCAACACCAGAAGCATGTACAGCTATACTTACTTATCACACATTGATGTTGAGCTTACTGCCTTAGTGTCTAGCTGCCCCGCAATTTTAAAAACACCAAGACTTCCAGACATAACTTTCAGTTAACTTTAGTAGGCATGACATAGGAGCATTGGGAATTAAGTATTTACTCAAGTTTAGTGTTACTACAGATCTTATTTTTAGACTGGAGTTTTTCACATGTGCTCCAGTTGTCCTTCTTTTAATTTATATTCTGAACATCATACTTCAGTTGCCATAGGCACACTATTTGCCATACTAGATCAGACCTTTAGTCCCATCCAGTCTGGCTTCTGTGAGAACCAAATACAAAGTAATTCAGAGGATGGTAAGCCGTGCCACAATGTACCTAGCTCATGGTGCATGTTATATGTTATATATGGATGTAGATGATGGCAATTTACTTCATGATTCTGCAATGTTTGATTTGATTATTCCTATCTTAGCATGTGTCACTAATAATTTCAAGATTATCTAGCCATAGTATTAATGTTCAAAGATAGATTTACCAAATGGGGTACACCTCAAGGAAAATAAATGTATTTTTGAAAACTTAGAAAGATTTAGCAATAACCTTTATAAGATCTCACTTAACTGGGTTTCCACAGGGGGGAAAAAAAATCTACCATGCTAATGGCCAAGGGGTGCACACAAGAAAAGAATGAAAGAAACACCTCAGAAATTGGGGTTTTCTGCTTTACATTTATTGTATGCTAAATTCCTTTTTCTTCTTTTGCTGCTCTGGTCACATCACTCCTCTGAGTCCCTTCTCTGACTTCCTGTTTTTTATACTGCCTCATATTCAGCATCTACAAACCCCATATTCCAGGCCCCCTCCAAGCCTGCCTCAACATGTATCTACATTTTTATTTCCTTCTTTCACCACCTCCATTTTTACCAATCTCCATCATTTTCTGTCCACCAAACTTCACTCTGACGTTGCCCCTTCTGCCGAAAGACACTTCACATTTCTCCCATATGCACCCCTTCTCTTCCTCAATTCCCTTCTTTAAACCCCCTTCTTCCATAAATCCCTCCTCCCCGCACTGGCATCTTCACATCATGGTTGCGTGTCTGAATCAGTTCATAAATTGATAGCAAGTTTTTTGGTTCAGAGTGTGTATACACGTGTAAAGTGCTATGTACATTTATGGAAAGAGACACAATTTCTAATCTAATTTGAGATCTTCTCTAACTTGCCTGTACCCCTTAACATGACCCTATTTGTGTACTATATTTCGGGATCCCTGCTGCATGAAAGGTGACTTTCTAAATGAAGCCTAATGCCAGCAAGTTGGTCAGTGATATTTTGCTCACGGAGGGGAAAAAATGGAGAGGCTAGACAAGTAAATGGAGATCCAGGTTGTATTTTGCAAGTTAAGGATTAATTTAATAAATGATCAGTACCTGTTCCCATTCCTATCCTGAGACCTCCCAGAAAGTGATTGGCTAGTTTGTGGTGGTCCCAGACTGTAAGTTCTACACATGCTTCTTTCAAATCATCAGTTCTAAAGCCATCGTAAACCATGGTGTGGTTGAACACCGGGTTTGTAGTTTTCGCCACTGCTCTTGTTTTCTGGCGGCTTTTCCTACTAGTATCTGGAAGGATGGTACTTTGGAATAAGAAAATACTGTCAGATCATATTAAAACATTGAGGGCTACATTAACATTCTCTTTTATACGAATAATATATCTACAGGTTAACATTCTCATTAATATACTATGGGCTCTGAGACTTGCGGGGAAGAGGAAACATGTGCCCACCCTCTTCAGAGAACCTGAGGTCAGGGCTGGCAGGGCTAATCACCCCCACACCTCCGAAGATGGAAGAGATAGGTGGATGGGGCAGGGAGGAGGCTTAGGAGAATTCAGTTATTGGTTTCCAGCCAGTGAGTGCCCTGCTTGTCTTGCTGCTGCCAGAGATTCCCCAGCCACTTGTCTCTAATGTCCTCCCTATGGTGTTATAATCCCTTGCCAGGAGGAAGGGAGAGAAGACAGGACAGTTTTCCCCCCTTTTCCACCTACTGCATGGCTTCCCTCCAAGACAGACATCCATCCTCCCATCCCAACCTGGTTTGTTTAAAATGCACAATAAATAAAGCTAGTTGCTCTTAAGTTAGCCCCTGGGGGTTGATGGGAATGGTAGTTAGTTTTCACTAGCCAGTCAATCAACCAGGAAGTCAGGGCATAAAGTGCAAGGTTGGAACTCGCCATATACATTGTGTCCGATGGGTGGGTGAAATGCATCAGCCTCACAGGGCATCTTGCAAGGCAGCATCTGGGAAGTCTCTCACTCTCACAAATTAAGGGAGGATTAATTAGCATAATTTTATTCATCCTGCTATTGTGGTTACCATTTAACAAAAGAGTTGAGCTTGTTGCCCCTCAGGAGAGGGAGGTCGTTGCATTCCTTCACCCAGATGTGGACCTCTCCAGTGGACGGGGTCTTGTTACCTTTGGAAGAGACAAATAGGAAAGCAACATTCACTCCCTTTAGAAATTAAATGTGAGAGGCAAAAGGAGGGAAGTAGCCAGAGAAGGTGACTGTACAAATTTGGGAGGAAATAAATTCACAGCCATCATACCAAACAAAGGCATGTCTCCATCATTGCATTTGTATGATATGTATGCCAAACAAATCCCAAGGAAAGCAGACAGAAGAAGGGAAGGTGCATTCCCATTTCAATAGGATGAGGTTATCCTAGACTTCCTGTCCCAAATCCTCATGTTGTTATACTGTGCCACATTCCTCCTCAGAAATGGCAAAATTTCAATGGTGGGTGAGGTAACTCCTGTCCTCTAATATTTCCCTCTCTTTTGTAGGCAGGCACTGGGAAATAGTAAATAGGTGCACAATTTGCTTATTTTGCATACACAGTGGCACAGCTGGGGCCAGCTTTATCTGCATGCAGCTGGCGTGAACTAATACTTAATGAGCACCCAAAAATCAGATTTAAGTGCACATTGCCAAAGCATCTAAATGGTTGCTGATTTGATCTTGAGAGGATTCGTCTACTCTTCTTATTACTTCCCAAATGCCTCCATCATGCCCAACTCAGCTACTGAAGCTGCTGACAGGAAGGAGTGAATTTGTTCCTTATTGGCCAACTTGTTAAATTAAAAGTCCTTTGCTTCACTGCCAGCCCATCCCAGCCAATTATTAATTGTCAGATAACTGACTCAGATCATCATCACTATTATAAACTAGGTACTAAGGAATTCTTGTTCTTTCCCACATCCGCTGCCTTCTGAGCTCAGTGACCTGCTACTGTTTGCTTAGCATGCGGGTGTTTGTCTGACTGTTAATGATCACTATAGTAACTAGTGGCAAAGCAGGATCTCATTCCTTGTGCTCTATTAGGTATGTAATCCAGCTAGTTGCTAAAAGCCCATGCTGTCATCCAGGTGTAATTCCTAATGTCATGTGTATAAAAAAAAGCTGAAAATAGCTGAGAACTTAAACTGAATGGTAACAGACGGAATCCTAGTGATGACTGAGCCTGATGATATTGTAAAACAAAAAGAGCTCTCAACCCTGCTTACAGCGGTTTCCATCACTTCATTCTGATTCAGGCATTCTAGATTTTGGAGTGACAATCTTGGAATCTTACTACATAGATTTATATAACAAGAACATCTTTGCTTCCTTAATAAAAAAAACACTGAATAAGTCATGGTCCTGAAGTGAGTTCATGGTCAGGTTAGCTTGATTCTATAGAAAAATGTCTACTTTTTACAAAAAAGGTAGTTGAACTTTGTGAAATATATTCCCAAGAGGCTATCAAAACTAAAAAAACCAGCCAAGCAAACAAAAAAAATAAAGAATGAGCACATACCCCCGACAGGCTGCGGAACATACTGAAGGGCTAGTTTAATCTCTCCTCTGTTTTCTAGTTCAAGAGCTGCTGCTGGAGTCTGAAAATTAAAACAAAAAACTCAGGCCACATTCTGGTGTAACACAATACCCCTTTTTATAGCATTCCTTGTGTGTCTCACTTATAATGAGGCAATGCCAGCAAGCAGGAAATTCTGCTTTGATATTTATTAGAAATTCTACTTCACACATGGGTAGCCATTATAGCTTACATGTACAAATTGCTCTGCAAAAGTTTTCTACAGGAGTGATAGGTTTTACTGAATTATGACGTGAAGCAAAATTTCTCTTTTGCCAACTGAAGATTTTCTTGCATTCTTACCTTTAGATCTTCCTCAGTTTGCAGGCAAACAAGAGAGTTTATGGGAGGAGTTTAACCCCTGGAATGCGCCTTCAGATGTAGATAGGTGCCTCTTTTGCTAAAGTACTGATAAAGACCTATGATTGTAGCTCATTCTCAAAAGAGATTTCTCCACAGTGTTGCTGCCCTCCTACCCTTCACTGGGTCATGTCTAAAATTAGAACATATGCTCTTTGGAGCAGTAGCCTTTTCTTATGTGCATTGGGAAGCACCTAGTACACTCTTGAGCACTGTAAAAAGTAACATACAGACTAAAATACCAAAGCAACTTTCAAAAATAGGTAGGCTCTAAGCAGATAGGATGCATCCGATGAAGTGAGCTGTAGCTCACGAAAGCTTATGCTCAAATAAATTGGTTAGTCTCTAAGGTGCCACAAGTACTCCTTTTCTTTTTGCGAATACAGACTAACACGGCTGTTACTCTGAAACCTGTTACTATCCTGTAGAACTACTTTAATTAGAAGACCACTTGCCACCTCTTTGGCTTTTGGCTAAGGCCTTACCCACTTACTTGCTGAAAATTTTAAACCAGTTTAGTTAAAGTAATGCAAAAAAGGCTGTGTGGACACATTTTGATTTAGAAGTAGTGGTTTATTTAACATTTAGCTAGAATTGACTTAAGCCCATTGTAAACCAAGTTGTAAACCACACAGCCTTTAGCTAATCCAGTACAACGTTCTCTGGAAGACGTGTCCTTGGATCAAGCGTAGCATCGTTTTAATATGTATCCTGTATATACAAATGACTATCTGCAAGGGGATGCAATTGATGGTCTATGCCTCCAGTGATATTATGTAGCCACATAGGCCATAAAGGCTGGAAGTTCAATTTGGGATTCCCACTCCTCAGGCTGGTTGAGAGAACAGAGTCAGACTCCTGGGGGTACAAGCTGCTTCTCTCTGAAAGCACCTCAATTGGCCAGCCACTCACTGGCACAAGGAAAGGTCTCAAAATTGTATGTCTTATCTGCTTGCCTGCAAGAAGCATTTTTATAACTGTAGCCACAACAAAAATGCTCAAGCAGGAAAAAATGAGAGGATATAAAGATGGGCAGAAGCCTGTGACTGGATAGAGATCACATCTCATTTGTACATACAACAAACACCTAAGAACTTACCCTAGGCTTAAGTGGGAACCAATTCATCTGCTTATTCTGTTTGTCATTCCAGTCCCATGTTCCCAAATCAAGTTCCACCTCACCAAGGAAACTATTGCGCCCAAAGGTGTCATTGTGCCAGACAGAGAGATTCAGTCTCTGGGTCTTTACCAGTGCCGTGTCAATTTTATACTGCAGGAAGGGAGAAGCAAAAGAATGACAATTTAAACAAGGCAGCAGAGGAGCTGGAACAATTGGTACAGTGGAGGTGCGGAGAGCCATTGAACCAAACTGTAAACCCAGTATATAATGAAAAACACTTAAAGCCAGGGGGTGCAGCAGCACATATGCAAGGGACTGTTTCATTAACACTCAAGAATCCAGGAGTGACTGAGATTAGGAGAAGGCCAGTTGTACTGGGAAATCCATTCAACAGCCCATTTAGGTCCACCAGAGACATGTAGAAAATGATGGCTACTGTACATATTTGAGACTTTAGTTCAAACAATTTAAATTCATGTTCATCTCACGTTTGTTAGTAAGAATTACAGAAAAATCAGTACATCTAATTCAGTATATCCAAACATACTGAATACTACTTGGGCAGCTATCTTAAAATATCTGTACATACAGTTATTTAAACTTCACCACACTCCTTTGAGCTAGCAAAATATTATCCCCATTTTGCAGATGGAGAAGTTAAGCTACTTGCTGACGTTACACAAGTCAATGGCGAGTTTAGAACAGAACTCAGGAGTGTCTGATCTCCATCCTGTGCTCAGACCACACTTCCTTCCATACCTGTTTTCAGAAACCAAGTCACTCTATCCAATGTAGTTGAGGAAATACATGTATAAGTGAAAGGAAAGGATACACTGGGTATCACAGAGTATCTGGTCCCACCTGTGCCATAATAAGTTAGCTGCTTTCCAGCCTATTCAGATCAAGTGATAGCTTAATGGACAACTGGGAGTTACAGAAGGACAGAGAGCTCAGGCTGGGTTGGAACCACAGGGAACAAACAAGCTGCTGTGGCAGACCCTGAGCCAGAGTCTGCAGGAGGCCAGATACTCCCAGGGAACCAGCCTGGAGGCCAGTGCTCTATATGGCAGCTGAGGAAAGACTCAAAGGTAGCCCAGAAAAGGGCTGAGAACAGGGCCTAGAGAGCCCACTGAAGAGAATCCATAAAGGACAGGAAAACCTTTTTGTTTATTGGGACTTTCAGTTGGACTTTTGTTACCCCGGACGGGGTTACGTTTGTGATTTGGACAGAGGGTCGAGCTACATCTCTAGCATGGACCAGTGTGCGGAGAGCCAAGGAGACCCATCTTGGAGAAGGAAACTGAGGGAGGGAGTGCTAGTAGGGCCATTCTTGAACACAAGGGGGCACACTGGGGGCAGCCGCATCCTACAATACTGTGCAATAAGAAAGGGCATAGTATGGAGTAGTATCTATAGTTGGGCTGGGCCCTCAAGAAATTTTTGCCATTGACTTGCTCTGTGCTTCTGTTGCCCTTGTCTGTGAAATGAAAGCAATAGCCTTGCTTTGAAAAGTGTTTTGCAATCTATACACCTAGTAATATTAAATAAGTACCCGCAATATTTCATTAAAGACTGGATTCAATGTTTTCTTTTTCACAGAGGTCTTCCTTTTCCCCAGCTTGTATTTCTCTGGAAGCAGGTAAGTCTTTACATATCTAAAAATTTAAACAAACAGAATGATAAGGGCAGCAAGATATTGTGTAAAGCTGCAAGACATGAAATTTTTTTCTCCCCCAAATACACAAATCCAAAAATGAAATACAAGTTTTACAGAAGATAAACTTGGTTAGCAATGCAGTTGTTGTAATGTACACTTTTCAGTTAGTGATTTCTAAGTCATTCAGTACTTACCATTTCAGTAGGTCTGAGTTTTCGATAAGTAATTGCCTTAAGAATGAACATTAATGGTTTCTACAGTATTGATCAAAAGTAAAAGCCCTCTTTAGAATCACAGAAATTAGAGATAGAAGACACCTGTTGGATCATCTTGTCCCCTGCCCTTGCCGAGGTGGCATGTCTAGACCAGTGGTCCCCCCAACCTTTCAGAAGACACTGGCGGGCGCCGGACACCCCGCTGCCAAAATGCCACCGCCGAAAAGTGGCAGAAGTAAGAAGCGCCGCTGCCAAAATGCAGCCGAGAAACGGCAACACTTCTCAGTGGCATTTCGGCAGTGGGGTGTCCTGCGCGCGCAAAAAAATGCCCCGGCGGGTGCCATGGCACCCACAGGCACCGCGTTGAGGACCCCTGGTCTAGACTTTTTGCTGGGATAGCCAAATCTCATATTTAGATGTGCCAATCTAAATCTGGATGCACAAAATGGGGAATTTACCAAGCAGATTATTAATTTGATCATCAAAATATAGAATTTGAAGTTCCTAATAAACTGGGCTTCCTATATCATTCTTTGCTATGGAAGTAAATGCACACACATGTACAGCCTATGTGATTTCTGATCTGTGTAACAGTTATACCTTTATGCTCTCTATAAACGAGCCTTAAAATCTCTAGGAACTGCTATCTGCAAACCCAGTCAGCCATTTACGTTCAATTCAGTGCAAGGAATCAAGGTGGCACATACTTCACTTACGTATTTTCTCTTTTTTTGTTTTCTTTTTTGAAGACAAAGATAATTGTGACTGAAAGGCTCTGCCTGCACTTCTTGTGCATGGAAAAATAACTTCTGTTAGGAAAAACCGTGCAACCCTAATTACACTTACGGGTCTGAATGTTGTTTCTTAACATCTGCAATTGCCAAGTCTTTACACTGGGAAACAAAAATATGGAGCTCCTTCAGCTGTTCTACATAATCAATGGCAAATTGAATGTGGCCTTTAACATCCACATTGCCAAAGTCTCCACTGTAGATGCTCATTACACTTCCGCTCACCTGTACACATGTAAAGGGAAAAAAATGTTCTGTTAGTCTATGCTTCTGGTCAGACATATATGTTATTAGAATGGGAAATATTTAAGAAATTCATCTGCACTCAATTCAGAGACCGTAAAGACACAAACTGTACTCCACTTAGATGTACTTTTGAAACAGTTTTCTTTGAAAAAAGGTTGTAATCCATCCAGTGAGAAAAATATTTACATTTCACTAGCTTTTATTATAAGATGGTTGTAAGCCTCCAAAAACTCAAGTGAAAGGTGCTATGTAGAAGCTCAAAGTATTATTTACTGCCTAATATACAAGACACAAAGTAAAGAGCACACCATATATACAGCATACTCCAATCAGAGTCTTCAGATATTATTCCCATGTGTCTCTATATTTTCTTTCCCACAGAAAATGGGGCCTCAATACTCTGGTGACAGGTACTCTATAAACGCCCAAAAGAGATTAGGGGTAACATTTTCAAGAATACCTAAGTGACCTAGTCACTTTTGAAAGTTTCACCCTAGGTGGATTGGAAGAAGAGTAAGCCAGATGTAGAGGTGGATGGCTTTTTATTCTCATTGTCTCCCTTCAGATCCCCCAAAACTCTCCTTTGTCATGATGCCTGCAAAGAAAACTTGGCAATGGTTTAGGCCCCTGCCCATCATGCAGACTACTATTGTCTCACGGTTTCCTTGTACTCCCTTGTCTGTCAGTATCTATCTGTTGCCTCTATTCTTCTACTTGGATTGTAAGCTTCTTGAGGCAGGGACTGCTTTTTTGATCTGTATTTGTACAGCGCCTAGCACAATGGGGTCCTGATCCATGTCTGGGGGTCCTATCCACTATGATAATCTGTTGTAGTAAAGGCATTTGTAACGGCACCAATCCTTTGATTGGTGAAAATAAAGAAAAAAAATAGTTCAATTTGTTACATTTATATACTAAGGTCAAGAAAATGGAGCATTAGACAACTTTACATAAACTCTGATACTATAGTGATGAAGTCTAGAGAGAAATAGATACCAAGGACGGGGAACGACACAAAGGTTTAGCAAAAGCAGAGTGCCATTAAAACAAGCTTTGGTTTACATACAGAAGACAAGGATGCCATGCCAGAAGAGCCGCTAAGATTGGTTAGAGAGCTTGGGCTCTTCTTGATTCTGCCATGATGATAACTGCTTTCTGATGTTGTATCAGTGTCTCTGTCATCACTCTACAAGACATCACACAAAGGAATCCAGCATGGGCATTTAGAAATCACAAGGAACACAGTTAAAAGTTGTCCTAATTTTAAAAAGCAGACTTGTAAAGACTGGAGCTCTGTGGATATTGGGAGCCACATTCCACAGTAGTGCAGTGCAAGCAATTAATTCCTTAAATTAGATCATGCTTCTGCTTTGCATGTGGGAAGTTAGTTGTGCTAAAAAACAAAAAAAGTTATAGGGAAACGCCACACATTTTAGAATTTGCTACCTGTGTTACAAGTTGAAATCTTGATCTAAAATGTACTTTTACTCCTTTTGTGCAATGATTAGTTTAATTAGCCTCATTAGTTTCACTTTCTCATGCATTAGCTCAGAATAATAACGCAATTTCTAATGCTAAAATCTTTAACCACTCTGAACAAGTTGTTTAGTTAAAGGAGAATGTTCATGGTAGAGGAACATACAAGGAAATAAATGGCTTTTGGAGCATACTTTAGCAGTTACATCAGAAGACTTGGGTTTGGTGTTACTCAGCCAGACACACGCCTGTGGAAACATCTGTCCATCCACCTGTTTGTTGCTATGAGAAGCACACTGTCTATCCTATTAAAAAAACCCATCAAACAGGTGCTTTTGGAGCATGCCTAGAAGGTCACCAAATTCAGGATATTTTGGACTGGGGGTGGGGCCAAATTTCAGACTGAGTCCATAAACAGAACACCCTGTCAGCTGTCTCCTCTCTTTTACAGTGAAGGGAACCAGCTCAGGCACCCCATGCTGACTGCAACTGAGGCAGCATGGCATGGGGAGAGAGATGATCCTGCAGGTAGCAATGTGGGTGCTCATTTTTAGGACATTTGTGTTCTTAAATCATTGCTGTTCTGGCATCCACTAATGCGACTCCACCAGTGATGATAGCATTGGAGCTATAGTGTAGACAGGGCTCGGGTATTTTTAGATGACAACATAGAATCATAGAATATCAGGGTTGGAAGGGACCTCAGGAGGTCATCTAGTCCAACCCCCAGCTCAAAGCAGGACCAATCCCCAACTAAATCATCCCAGCCAGGGCTTTGTCAAGCCTGACCTTAAAAACCTCTAATGAAGGAGATTCCATCACCTCCCTAGGTAACCCATTCCAGTGCTTCACCACCTTCCTAGTGAAAAAGTTTTTCCTAATATCCAACCTAAACCTCCCCCACTGCAGCTTCAGACCATTACTCCTCGTTCTTTCATCTGGTACCACTGAGAACAGTCTGGATCCATCCTGTTTGGAACCCCCTTTCAGGTAGGTGAAAGCAGCTATCAAATCCCCCCGCATTCTTCTCTTCTGCAGACTAAACAATCCCAGTTCCCTCAGCGTCTCCTCATAAGTCATGTGTTCCAGTCCCCTAATAATTTTTGTTGCCCTCCTCTGGACTCTTTCCAATTTTTCCACATCCTTCTTGTAGCGTGGGGCCCCAAAACTGGGCACAGTACTGCAGATGAGGCCTCACCAATGCCGGAGAGAGTGGAATGATCACGCCTCTCAATCTGCTGGCAATGCTCCTTCTTATACAGCCCAAAATGCCATTAGCCTTCTTGGCAACAAGGGCACACTGTTGACTCATATCCAGCTTCTCGTCCACTGTAACCCCTAGGTCCTTTTCAGCAGAACTACTGCCTAGCTGCTCCATTCCTATTCTGTAATAGTGCATGGGATTCTTTCGTCCTAAGTGCAGGACTCTGCACTTGTCCTTGTCGAACCTCAGATTTCTTTTGTCCCAATCCTCTAATTTGTCTAGGGCACTCTGTATCCTATCCCTACCTTCCAGCGTATATACCACTCCTCCCAGTTTAGTGTCATCTGCACACTTGCTGAGGGTGCAATCCACACCATCTTCCAGATCGTTAATGAAGATATTGAACAAAACCGGCCCCAGGACCGACCCTTGGGGCACTCCGCTTGATACCGGCTGCCAACTAGACATGGAGCCATTGATCACTACCCATTGAGCCCGATGATCTAGCCAGCTTTCTATCCACCTTATAGTCCATTCATCCAGCCCATACTTCTTTAACTTGCTGGCAACCCTTGTCAACTACAGGTGTTGTTTTTGGCATGCACAGATGAGGCCCGAAGGGTTCACTCTAGGGCCCATCAACAACTGCTTCTTAAGAAGCCAGAGGACTTTCAACTATCTCGGATGCTTTACCCACAAGAGCAGAGCATGCTGTCTGCAACACTGAGCATCTACTGATTCAGGGACTGAGACAGATTTCTAACTGAACCCCAGTCTCAGACAGGCTACCAAGCTGATCTCCCCAGCGTACTGTTTTGGGAGAATTCACCAGATGGCACTATTACACATCTTCTTACAAGCTCTCTTTCTTAGCATGTGAGCAGTGTACAGTCTGAAAAAAATACTGTATTGTTAGATGGAGACTGTTTAAGGGAAGCTGTTGCAAACAGCAAAAGAGTTTGCTCTGTCTTAATTGCTCAAACTAGCATCAGTTCTTGATGGAGAGTTGCATCCCAGGAACTGAGCATTGCTACTTGGGCTGAGATATCTGAAAAAGGGAATTGCCTACATGCTGTTTGTGGCCACCTCTCTTCAAGTTCTGGTGTACATGTAGTGTAAATTACACTGAGAAGAAACCCCAGCTCCACACCACTGATTCAAAAGTAAGCTGAACTGGAAGGCCCCAAAAACGAATACATTAAATTACTCCTCTTTATACTATTTTTTTAAAATCAGATACTTGCCTCTTCCTGTAGAAATGCTGGTACTGACTTGCTCAGTCTTTTGAGTTTTTCAGGATTTGAAAACTGATTATCGGGGTCTGAAGGCACTGTGGAGACTAAAAGAGCAGCAATTCAAGTTTTAAAAATATCCTGCCTTCTGACATTAACCGAACTTGGTCCTAATAAGCAGAGATTGGGATAGACTACTTTGGACAAAAATACATTTACATGCACATGCTGTATCCATGTGTAACTTGTATGCAAGATATTTCATAGATTCATCAATTTTAAGGGCAGAAGGGACCATTATAGTCATCTAGTCTGACTTGTGCAACAGGCTAGAGAACCTTGATTCACTATGTTGTGCTGTACATAAAATATAATTTTTACATATAATTATATAATACACTAACCCAGGTGCTGCATGAAAGTTTTGACCACCAATTTAAAGATTAACTTTAAAAAACCTTTTACCTGCCAACTCTTAAGGTTTCTGATTTCCTCCTGGAACAGAAGGCGAAACCGTGCTTTTTGGACATGAACAATGTCACTAAATGTAGCTGAGATAACAGAACTATGGCTCTTGATCAGTAAATAAAGGCCAAGCCCTGCTCTCCTTAATCATGCAACTAGACTCATTCATGTCAATGGGATTATACGTTAAACGAGCAGGGTTTAGTCCCAGAAGAGGAAGTCATTTTCAAATATTCTGATTTGGTTACATAATGTATTAACAGACAGAATGTATTCTGTTAATGATTCAGTATCTAAAGCATGTCTGTTCACCTTCAAAAGTGTTTTCATTGAATTACATTGCCAAATTCTTAATTTAATACATTGTTCATAGCAACAGTGCAGAAGCTAGCCTTGCAAGTAATGATTTATATCAAACCAATGGTTCTCAACCTTGTACTATAGCATGGTCTTTTCCATCCCAGGAGTCCAGCCCCATTTAGGAATATGGGAAAGGTAAGGTGACACCCTCCCCCCTGACATCTGTTCAAAGCCTCCGGGTTGAGGACTTTGGCACTATACATGATGTTTGCAAAACTGCACTAACTGCTTTTGCTACAATGTCAAGCACTATCATTTCCCATGACAGACAAGGAGTACCAATTTGGCAGCATGCCAGATACAACCAAGGTTAAGTATGCGTGCAAATGTTGTAGTAACCATGTACAATTCCTCCCCAGATGTCACACACGTGCATCCCAAACAAACTTTGTACAAGACAAGGTGTCTCAGTCCAATTACCCCAAAACTGAAATTGTACCTCAAGGTTACACTGAAAATACACAAGGCATTGTTGGCACGCAGTTAGCTTTGTGAGCTGCAGCATTTAGTAACAAAAACAAAGTCCAGACTTATTAGTTAGTTGATATTAAATTAAAGGGATTTGAAACTAAATCAGTGGAGAGTTATATCCACTGGTTGATTGAAAGATCCTGTTACTCACTTCCTTGTACATTTTCATTTGTCTCTTGTTGCTGATCGGTTTTCTGATCTGCTCAGATGGGCAACATTGAGAACAATACATTGTCATTCAGTAGTAAAGATATCAGGTTTGTATAAACGAGGAGTCCTTCGGGGACCTTAGAGACTAACATTTATTTGGGCATAGCTTTTGTGAGCTAAACCCACTTCATCAGATGCATGGAGTGGAAAACACAGAGGTAGGTATAAATACACAGCATATGAAAAGATGGGAGTTGCCTTACAAAGTGGGGGGTCAGAACTAGCGAGCCAATTCAATTAAGGTGGAAGTGGACTATTCTCAACAGTTGACAAGAAGGGGTGAATACCAAGGGAGGAAAAAAATCACTTTTGTAGTGCTAATGAGGCCAATGTAATCAAGGTGGCCCAGCAGGGGGAAATTAGTTTTTGTAGTGACCCATCCACTCCTAATCTTTATTCAGGCCTAATTTGATGGTGTCCAGTTTGCAAATTAATTCCAGTTCTGCAGTTTCTCGTTGGAGTCTGTTTTTGAAGTTTTTTTGTTGAAGAATTACCACTTTTAAATCTGTTATTGAGGGTCCAGGAAGACTGAAGTGTTCTCCTACTGGTTTTTGAATGTTATAATTCTTGACGTCTGATTTGTGTCCATTTATTCTTTTGCGTAGAGACTGTCCAATGTACATGGCAGAGGGGCATTGCTGGCACATGATGGCATATATCACATTGGTAGATGTGCAGGTGAACGAGCCCCTGATGGTGTGGCTGATGTGGTTACGTCCTATGATGGTGTCCCTTGACTAGATATGCGGACAAAGTTGGCAACGGGTTCTGTTGCAGGGACTGGTTCCTAGGTTACTGTTTTTGTTGTGTGGTGTGTAGTTGCTGGTGAATATTTCCTTCAGGTTGGGGGGCTGTCTGTAAGTGAGCACTGGCCTGTCTCCCAAGGTCTGAGAGAGTGAGGGATCGTCCTTCAGGATAGGTTGTAGATCCTTGATGATGCACTGGAGAAGTTTTAGTTGGGGGCTGTAGGTGACGGCTAGTGGTGTTCTGTTACTTTCTTTGTTGGGCCTGTCCTGTAGTAGGTGACTTCTGGGTACCCTTCTGGCTCTGTCAATCTGTTTCTTCACTTCCCCAGGTGAGTACTATAGTTTTAAGAACACTTGATAGAGATCCTGTAGGTGTTTGTCTCTGTCTGAGGGATCGGAGCAAATGCGGTTGTATCTTAGAGCTTGGCTGTAGACAATGGATTGTGTGATGTGGTCTGGATGAAAGCTGGAGGCATGTAGGTAAGTATAGCGGGCTGTAGGTTTCTGGTATAGGGTGGTGTTTATGTGACCATCGTTTATTTGCATCGTAGTGTCCAGGAAGTGGATCTCTTGTGTGGACTGGACCAGGCTGAGGTTGATGGTGGGATGGAAATTGTTGAAATCCTGATGAAATTCCTCAAGGGCCTCCTTCCCATGGGTCCAGATGATGATGATGATGTCATCAATGTAGCGGAAGTAGAATAGGGGCATTAGGGGACGAGAGCTGAGGAAGCGTTGTTCTAAGTTAGCCATAAAAATGTTGGCATACTGTGGGGCCATGCGGGTACCCATAGCAGTGCTGCTGATTTGAAGGTATAAATTGCACAAAATCAGACATCAAGAATTATAATATTCAGAAACCAGTAGAACACTTCAATCTCCCTGGACACTCAACAACAGACTTAAAAGTGGCAATTCTTCAACAAAAAAACTTCAAAAATAGACTCCAACGAGAAACTGCAGAACTGGAATAAATTTGCAAACTGGACACCATCAAATTAGGCCTGAATAAAGACTGGGAGTGGATGGGTCACTACAAAAACTAATTTCCCCCTGCTGGGTCACCTTGATTACACTTATGCCCAAATAAATGTGTTAGTCGCTAAGGTTCCACAAGGACTCCTCATTGTTTTTGGTGATACAGACTAATATGGCTACCACTCTGAAACCTGTCACCAGGTTTATATAGTGATTGTAGAACCAGACACTTTATACGTCAACCTGAAGATCGATCATCTTTCGTCCTCCTTCACAATCATTATTGGCCTGGATTTCCAAGACTCGTATCATCCCTCACTGTACATTTGGGGCATTTTCCTTTTTTGGACAATCTGGAGTGCAACCAATGCAACAGGACCTATCAGCAAGTGAAGTCCAAGCATTAAAGGCGAGACTTTCAAAATTGCTTCAGTACTGGCCTGAGGCTGCTCCCTCTGAAATCAACATTTGACCAAGTACTGAGCACTTTGGAAACTCCCACCCTAAATTTGCCAGGGTAGATATTTGTGTCAGTCTTTACCATGACTGACTCGAGCACAAAAATAATCTGGCTGCTTGAAAAGACAAAAAACCTACCCTTTCAGCTCAATTATACGTACACATTTCATATATATTTTCACTGAAATCCACAGCTATGTCCCTAGTTCAGGGAAATGCTTAAGTACATGCTTAAAGGCCCACTGATTACTCTCTGCACCATGCAATGGACAGCAGTATAGGGCCCAAGTGCACTATGATCAGACTACAGACTAACTACAAAACACAATGAAGCCTCTAAAAGAGTGTCAGTAATAAATACAACTAAACGTGACTAGTTTTAGAATTGTGGTGCCACTGGATAGCACTTAAAAGGAAGTAAAAATGTGTCCTATACCACCATATTCAGTGTCACTAGCTCAGTGTAACCTAGTAATTTTTGGTTTTGTTTTAAATTCAGGATCTTTTAGTTCGTGTTTACAAACACTCACTCAATGACACCTATGAGAGATTTGTGCACATATATGATGGAGAGTTTGGCCCATGCAATATACCAGATGAATTTATAAGTGTACTAGTCGATCATCAGTATCGAGAGTCGGCAAGCCAGTGGCTTATCCATTATCTCAGAGCAAGCAAATCCACTTGTGTCTTAAGTCTTTGCTTTGGTGGATAGAACCATTTTACAGTGCAACAAATTAGCATGCTAATTTGATATTTTAGCAGCCCAATTCTTCATTAATCAATACCCAAAGCTCTCATTGACTTCAGTGGCCATGACACATGTGGAATGACTGAAGGATCAAGCCCAGATGAAACACTGTGACATAAACAAAGTTGTTTACAATAATAGTTGGATATCACAATACTAATATATTGTTTAGAAATAAAAGCAAAGGTGGAGAAATGCTACCCAAGTATTTAAACCATGCAGAAATTAACTAATTAAATTACCATACAGCAGTGATACAATTCTGAAATTCACCAACTCTTTGGCTGGTGAGTGGAGGAGAACGCTGAAAAAAATACTATGTTCATGCACACACAAATAAGATATTTACCATCTTCAGCACTAAGTACTAACTCTTCTTTTGGGATATCTACTTTTCCTTTATCTGTGCAGGAAAAAGTAACAGTTAGTAAAGTTTGCTGTTCAGGAAGGTAGTATGGATTATAGTGCCAGCCACAGAGTTTATAAGAAATAAGGTCAAAAATCAGCAGAGCCACAGCCCAGGTTAAATGCATAAACCACAAGGTTAAATGCTGTCCATAAAACACTTTCTACCTGGATTACAAAATTCAACTAGTTTACTCTAAAGGGAGCTCTCATGTCATTGTTTAATACAGTTTACATCAGTACAGTGCTGTACTGATGCCTGAGGTCCTACAGTCAGTTACAAATAAGCAACAGCACATTAAAAATAAAGAGAATGAAGAGTTCTTATGTCTGTATTTTAAACTAGTGTAAGATGCCTGAACTGGCCAGCTCCTTCCAAAACCCAAAGCTCTATTCATGAATATCTACATGCATGAAGTTTCACACATTTTCCCCATTATGCACAGCAATCAATAAGATATTGAAAAATACACAACAATGAACATAGGTGTAAGTGAAATTTTGAACACAAGCATATTTGATTGCATAATTTAAATAGGAACTCAGAGCCAAATTTACTGCTGGTGTAAGTAGGTGCAATTCTACTGAAGTCAATGCAGTTGTCTCACTTGCACCACTCATTAATTTGGTCCATATCCATTTGTAGGTGAAAGTTGATATTTGTATGTTGCTCCTTTGGGTGCTTGCACATCCCCTTATTGTATAACAAGCACAAAGCCCACTACTGAGCAAAGCCAGGCTGATTAAGATCAATTCAATGCATATTTCTCGGAAGACGTCTGCTGAGTGGATAAATTTACATGAACACTCCTGTGTAAACTCCATGCAAGTTATTTATAAATAGAGCTGGCCCACAAGAGAAAAC
Source organism: Lepidochelys kempii (assembly GCF_965140285.1). Taxonomy (NCBI): domain Eukaryota; kingdom Metazoa; phylum Chordata; order Testudines; family Cheloniidae; genus Lepidochelys; species Lepidochelys kempii. The sequence continues at coordinate 22,875,187 of NC_136380.1, forward strand.
TATAACCATGGAGAGCATTTCAGGAGACTCAAGGCCGATCTGGCTTTAAAAAAACCCAAAACAAAACAACAACAAAAACCCATGCAAATGGGAGGACAGGATTAAATGTTTTCTCAGTCACAACCCGGACATTTATAGATTTACAGCTAGTGGCAGAGAAGAGTTAAGCCCTCTTTAAACCTTTAAAACTTGCTAGTGGAATTAGGAATGGACATGGCAGTTGCATCCTTGCCAGCCTATTTCCTGCCACTGCAAGTATAAACATTGTTACGAAGATGGCTATCTGAATGGAATGTGAGAGGAGATGAAAGAAGGGGTTGAAAAAGCATGTCTTAATTAAGCGTGCAAAAAAGAAGCCTATTTTATATTCAGCTGTGACTGAGAATGAAATACAGGAGTAAGTGTTCAAAATGAGCATGCAGTATTGAAATCAAAACCTGGTCAAAAGCACCATTTAGACTAGAGCACTGCTCCTTACTTCTTATTCAGAAGTCAGATTATAAAGTATGGTGGTTATTTATTTACTTATTTTGGATGCTCATTCTGAGGACAGTTTTCCTGCCAAAACCCATGGTTGGAATATTAGAGAGCCAGTTGGTGAAGATGTGTGGAAGGATAGTATATAAGTATTTTTAAGCTTAGTTGGGGGCATGGAAGACAGCAGACAAGCTTTGTGCTCACTTGATGTGGCTGATGGAATGTCCTCTAGACTTTTGGAAGGCCTTTGCCTATCTGCACTCCTTTTCAGAGCCTTCAAAATAGGATCTAATTCTTCTTCTGAACCTGTCACGGGACAAAATACATGAACACTGGACAGACAGACAGACATGCCTTTTTAAATGAGAGCCACTTTAGAAATCAATGGCTATTTTTAACTAATGAAGAGATATTTTAACCCTTAGCAAAATATTAAAAATTCTAGTTTTCACAACTATGAAAGACCAAAGGAAAAATTAGGGAAAGGTGCAGATGTTTAGTCATGGATTTGGAGACATAATGGAATTCTAAATTACTAGGTAAAAATACGTGCACTACCAAAGACCAGCAGGATCAATAGTCACTGAATTCAATAGCTTAAATTACTTGGACACAGGCTTTCAGGAATACATATTTTAGAAGTGATTTAACTGTAAACTGCCATGGCAGCATTGTATTGACTTGGGGGAAAAAAAAGGAAATTTAACATTAATTTTAAGAGTTATGGAGCAAAAATTTACCCCTCCGGTGTGTTTGTATAGGTCTCCTACTGATCAACAGATGTGCCACATGGTCATTTGGCCTATTGTTTTGTCTACATACACACATACTAGAGGTAGGCAAACTAATTCAGACTCGTTGCTTGAGATGGACTCAGAGTGACTCAGCTGTATCTACAAATAAGCAGAAGTCTAGCTAGAAACCCAAACCCTGTTGTAGAACTGCTTCCTAATGGAGAATATGGGGGTTATTTTAATAATGGGGACGTGTTTCTATTTGAATTACAAAAAAAAACCAGAGGCAACAATTCATGTCATGTAGTTCAAACAGCAGCCATAGGAAAACTCAACTTCTACCACCTTGGGACAGATTCAGATCTTAGAAGTTAATGGTCTCATCTGTCCCAGTTGGCAGTCCCATGTGCCATCTCATCCCTTCAAAAATCCCTTTCTGCCGCCTTCCTCCACCCTCCCCATGAGCAAAAAAGTGACCCAAAATGCTTCACTTTAGCTATGGCGCAAAGCCTGAAGCCCTTGCTTAAGTTTTACTCATTCTTCACTTAGGCCAGAAGTCCCATTGGCTTCAATTGTGTTTTGCCCAAGTTAAGAGTGAGGAATTAAGGATAAGACCGCTGGCAGCCCCTGCAAATTTCACAGGTTTCTCAAAAAGAGAAGGAGTACTTGTGGCACCTTAGAGACTAACCAATTTATTTGAGCATAAGCTTTCGTGAGCTACAGCTCACTTCATCGGATGCATGAGCTGTAGCTCACGAAAGCTTATGCTCAAATAAGTTTGTTAGTCTTTAAGGTGCCACAAGTACTCCTGTTCTTTTTGTGAATACAGACTAACACGGCTGCTACTCTGAAACAGGTTTCTCAGCGTCTCTAGTTAAGGGGAACAATCCTGATTTCTCAGAACAAATATTAAATTAACCCCTCATCTGAAGCAACTCCAATAGTTTAATTGCATGGGCACTGCGTATCACCATCCTGTACAGGAGACCAGAGCCACTCCAGTGCTGCCATCTCTTATAGATGCACCTCTATTTGAATACTAACTTTTCGGTGGAAGATAACACTAAGTGAACATAGCCCCATGTTCTGATGCAACAGGCTGCAGCAATGAATTGATTAAGGCAGGGGTGGGCCTTCTCCTTTGCACATTGTGGTATAAGTACAGATGGGAAAGCAGAAGCAAATATCTGGTTTAGCCAGATGTCCCTTGCTAACAGGACCCCTTTCTTACATCAGCCTGTGAAACATTCTTAAAAAAAAAAAAAAAAAAAAAAGGCAGCTCTAAAGCCCAAAGTTTAAATAATAGAATTTACGGTTCCCACACTGAACAAAAACTGCCATAAGGGGAAGAAACAGATGTGGCAAGCCCGACTCTCTCTCTATAGGCATGCAATAGGGTTATTCCAGCCCAACTCCCTGGACTGCAAGCCACACTGCATGCATGTCTTTTCAAAACATCTGCTGACTAGGTATTAAAAAAGTTCATTAGAAAAGATGCCTGGATCGTTCAGTTAAGAAAATGAATGAGAATCTCAGTCAGGCTTTTGCTTCACCATTCTTAAGGTAGGTTATCAAAAAATTCTAGCCATATTTCTTAAAGAATAATAATAATAAATAATCCATAACCATTGATTTAAGAATTCAAAAATGCTCACAAGTTGAACCTGAAAGATCAGAGCCAAAACTTATGGTGTCATCTTGATCATCATAAGGAGATGCTAGGAGCAGCTCCACTTTACTTATTTTGGAGGAGCGATCATCATCTGTAAGTGGTGTGCTTGCTCTCCTGAATATAGATGGTACATCCACTTCAGATGTTGCCTCACTGTCATCTGCTAAGGAAACGCTTTTATCAACGTCCTTTCCTGCTGCTTCCTCTCTTTTATTTTCATTTTTTATCTCCATCTTATGTGTCTTGATAACAGCCGCACCGTTCTCTCTTTCCTTGGGAAGGGCTTCAGTTGATGCCAGGTTAGTCTGTATTGTTTTCTCAAATGCTACATTTCTTTCAGGGAGAGCAGAACCTCTCACTTCATTTACCACATGGTCTTCCTTTACGGCTTTGTCATTTTGTTTCAAAGTCTCTCTCTTGATTGGTATCTTAAACTCTGTGCGATAGCCACTTGAAGCACTTGGACCAGAGAGTGGCATTTTAATGGCTAGACTTTCCTTTTCTGCTTGAGACACAGAGTCATTGGGTCTTTCCTGTTTTCCCATCTTCGTTGGCAGCTGAGATGAAATGTCAGATGCTTCTTTAAGAAGTTTTTTTAAGCAGATATTCAATTCACTGCATTCTGCTTTTGTTGGAGCAACAGTTTTTTCTACAGTTTCTTTTATTTCTTGAGCATGGTCCGTCTCTTGTTGGAAAGGGGAATACGCACTCAGATTAGGCTGTGTCCTACCCTGTATTACACTATCCAAGCTTTTCAGCTTAAGAGGTGGCATTTCAGATGCTTCCCTAAGCAGTTTCTGCAAACTAGCATTAAAGTCTCCAAGCTCAGATTTGGAAGGAGCAACAGATTTTGCTATGGTTTCATTTACTTCTTGAGGATGGTCAGTATCTTGCTGATAAGTTAAGTCTATGCTCTGATTAGGCTGTACCCCTATACTCTTCTGCATTGCATTCTCCATGCTTTTCAGTTTAGGAGTTTGCATTTCAGATACTTCCTTCAGCAGTTTCTCTAACCCAGAATAAAATTCACTGAGTTCTGATTTGGAAGGAGCAACGGCTTTTGCTATGGTTTCCTTTACTTCTTGAGGATGGTCAATATCTTGTTGGTAAGTGCAGTTCACACTCTGATTAGGCTGTATCCTAACGTGCATCTCATTGTCAAAGCTTTTCTGGTCAGAGGGTGGCATTTGAGAAGCTTCCTTGAGCAGTTTCTGCAAACTAGCATTAAATTCACGGAGTTCAGGTTTTGGCTGAACTGTTTTTACTAGTATTTCAGTCACTTCATGATGGTTACCAGGAGATACAGGATGATCTGTTTGATCCTCTGGCTGAGAGCTTACATTTTCTCCACTTTTTGCATGTAAAGGTAACAGCACTTTAGCTGCCTCTTCATCTGGTTTCTCCAAGCGTGTATTGATTGGGCTAACATTATCCTGATATGGAACTGTAGTTCTCTCTACAGTCCCAATTTCATCTGGAGTCCCAACCCTTTCTTGGGCAGTAACAGAAGTAGCCTGGTCAGTCTCTGTGACCTGCTTATAAAATCTTTGCCCATCTTCTTCAGGCACATTCTCAGGCGCTGCTTGTTTACTGTTATCTATATTGTATGATGAAAATGAGATTTTGGATGCTTCCTTAAGTAGTTTCTTTAAACCAGCATCCAGATCACAGAGTTCAGTTTTAGGTGGAACCGTGGTTTTTTCTACAGTCTCTGAGACTGCCTCTCCAGGAGGCTGTGCTTCATTCTGGGTCATGACATAAGCAGCTATGCCAGGATGCATTGCCTTTGGGGAAGAGCTTGGAATGGCTTCTGCATGAGAACTCTCTCTCTGGATACCCTCGTCCGCATCTGCTGCCTGATGTAATGGACAGAAAGCGTCAGATTCCTTAAGCAGCTTCCCTAGACCAATTTTTAGTTCATCAAGTTCATCTTTGGGTTGAATGATGGTTTTTTCCATAGTTTCTTTTACTTCTTGAGGAAGTGCTTCCTCTTTTTGATATCTAGGATAAGTGTTGTGACTCCGTTCCATCACCTTTTCAAAAAATGTTCTCTGCCCAGGCCAAGAAACTTTCTCTTCGGAAGTATTTTCTGTTACGTTCTGACTAGAAGAGGATGATATTTGGGAGGTTTCCTTTAGTAGTTTCTCTAGCCCAGCATTAAATGCATCGAGTTCAGCCTTTGATGGAGCAACAGTTTTGTCTACAGTCTCTGCAACCTCCTCTTTAGGAGATTCTGCTTTTTCCTTGGAGTCTGTGGGAGCAGCCTTGCTCTGCATTGTTTTTACAGAAACAATTAGCTGTTCATCAATTCCCAATTCTTTTCTTGGAGAACCTTGATCACCAGCTGGTTGGAATGATGGCAAGGGTGCCTCAGACATTTCTTTAAGCAGTTTCTGTAAGCCATTGTTAAATGTGCTGTGCTGTACTTTCGGTGGAACAATCCTTTTTTCTACATATTCTTTAACTTCTTGCTCTGGAAGATCCACCTTTTCTTCAGGTTTTGAGATCACTGACTTTCCTACATTTTTTCCCACTATTTGGACAGATTCTGCATTTTCTGTCCGTGTCAGATTCACTGACCAAGGAATGGGCTGCCCTTCCTGTCTAGATGACTCAGGTACTTTGAAGTTTATTTTCTTTGTTCTCTCTCTCAAGGGAAGTTGATTTTGCTGTTGAACCATCACCTCTTCTTCGCTCATCTCTGCTCTGCTTTCTTTAAGTTCCTTTGACTCTTTTTGGTAAGTTGCTGAACTAATATTACCTGGGGAAGTAGTTTCATTTTCCTCATGTGATTTAGCTCCAATATCCCAAAAACTTCTCAAACTCTGAAAATGCAATGGGTTGGAAATTTGATTCTTAGACTCCTCATCTATTTTTTCCTTCAAAGACAAAATCTTAAAGTTTGGCTTCTGTTGTGTAGAAGAGGGATTTCGGTCATTTTCTGGAGATACTTGTTTCCCATCTTCATACTTGTTTGATGAAGCAGGAGTAAAACCAATTCTTGGTTGCAAATTATTTGCTTTTGGCAATTTTGTAAATTCATTAACCTTACCATCAGATTGGAGTATTTTTCTGGACTTCTCAACATTATGGTTTGCTTTGGATTTCTCCATTATATCTGGCCCAGTCGTTGAAGACTTTAGAAATTTATCTTTAGATGCCTCGTCATCACTTAATTCAACTCTTCTGACAGTAACCAAACTATGCTTGTTTTGAACTTTTGATTCACTTGATAAGGATGCTGCAGAATCAGTGGGTTTTACTGTTCTACTTCCTTTATTGATGTATTGTGCTGTGCTACTAGCTGATGGGGTAGTACTTAAAATGCCTTCCTTATTTGTAAGTCTGGGTCCAGTTGTGTCCCTTTCCCAGAAAGCCCTAATATCCCTTACTCTTCTCTTTTGTTCTGTCTCCTCATCTGAGATTTGTACCTGCAATGGCTGTTTGGATTCATGCTGAGGCAAGACGGGTAGTTTTGTCCTAGAATGACTTGGATCTAGTTGAATACTTCCTTGATCAAGTAAACCAGGTTCTTTTCTCTCTATTCCTCTATCATCAAATCCAGTCTGTGACTGAACATGGTCTTCTTCCAAGAGAGATTTGATAGTGCATATTTTCTCTTCCTCTTTCTGAATTCCTGTTTGCACATTAGTTTTCAATAGTGAACCTTCATTTAGCTTTTCAGGAGAACTGAAACTCTTTGAACCTGGTTTGCCTTTTCCATCTTTAAGAAACGTTGGTTCTTTATATGCTGCACTTTCATCCTCTGGTTTGTATAACGTTTTGCCTTCTGCAGCCGATTTTTTAAGAATGTGTGTTTCATCTAATTTAGTAACTGGAAGATCAGTGACCTGTAAATGTATCTTCTCTCTACCACTTTTGCTCTTTCCAAGTACAATAGGTCCTTTGTTATAGTCTGTTCCTTGAATCTCTTGACTTTGATTTTCTTTTTTTCCTACTTTTAATATCTGTATGTCTTCTGCATCAACTGCTGCAGGTTTCAAAACATTGCTTGGTTTCCCATGGTTTCCAAATGACAAGTCAATCAGTGGTGTATTTTCATCTGTGCTTGGTCCACTATCTTTTGTAGTTATAACTCTTGCCCTGGATGATAAGTACAGTTCTTCTTTGGACTCTCTCCTTTGGGAAGTTACCGATGGAGTGTTCTCATCGCCAGTATTGGCGCTTCTTTTAAACCAATCTAATACTTTTGATATGGACTCATCAGCTGCCTTCATGAACTCAGCAGCATGTTTATCAGGCTTGGAAGTGGTTTTAGCACTTTGATTCTCAACAAGAACAGGCTTACCTTGTTGAAGGTCTGCAGTGCTGGCATTTGGAACCTGAGTAGATTTTGTCTTAGCAGAAAGTGGCTGCTGATCTGTAACATAAAATCACCTTTCAAGATAAGGAGTCAACAAACATGTGATTTTGCTGAAACACATTTTCCACCTTGATTAAAAGAAAAATCTAGTAGTGCTTATCATAGCTTGTTTCCCCTTCCCATTGCTGCTTGTTATTTTAAGAACAACTGTTTACGTGAAAACAGCAATCAAAAAGCCAAAATAAAGAGCGATATGATGGGGAGAAGGTGTGGCTCTTGGGAGCCTATCAAAGTTTACCACCAATTTGGAAGAAGAGTTGGAGTGGTCTTCCTGCCTTTGGCAGGGATGAGTTAACAGTATCCCCGATACGGGGCAAAATCCACAGGATTTCTTCTTGGGGTGCATAAAAATAGTTAGAGATACTTTTGGCTTTCAAAATGCATTATGCTGCAGGCAAGGTATTTATTAAAGAATAATTAGTGGATTAAGAGACTCCTCTAGACATCAATATGCTTGGATGCTTCATTTTCCACTGAGTCCCCACTACAAGTTATACAAGCTAAAACACAGATATATCCCATATGTTTGTTCTTTTAGCTTGAAAAAAATATTTCAAGGGAAGAATATTGATATACTGGCAGCACAGCAATGAAAATAGGCTTGTAGAACAGAACTGGAGCAATTTATGAACGAGTAAAGTCTAAGTCCAAATTACAACCTTACAAAAAGTTCACTGTGCAGAAACACTTATGTTTGCTTATAATTATGGCACTTTGATTCTTACTCAGAAGTGGATTTTTCATTATTTAACTGCCATGTTTTTTATTTAATCACACGTGTTAAAAAAAACCCCAAATCATAGTTCTATTATTACCAATAACAGACAATAGTGGACCAATTTCTTCAGTCCTTATGCGGGCAAAGCTACCATTAACTTCAAAAACAGGAGTTTTGCCTGAGCAAGGATATGTTTGGCCCACCAGTGTCTCTCTCTTGTTGCTCATAAATATGAGTATCCACACTTTAGCCTGGACATGTTATTAACCAGTTTCTGTTTAAAAAAAAAAAACAATCAATGATTAGAGCATATTCCCAAAGACTGAATGGTCAGACAATCATTAGAATCTTAGAAAATACTTAAGTGGTTTAGTGTGTGAAACTGGTAAATTAGTATGCAAGCAGAAATATTCTGGATAATACAGAAAGCTCTCTCTCTCATGATTGGAATATTAATGGACAGCGGTTTTTATGCCTGTTTTCAAAATTATTATTTACTCTTCTCAGTATTAACCCATTTGACTTGTGTTGTGTTGTTCTCTTACCAATAGTGTGTTTGGATGACTCCAAGTCAGGATTCGGGGACCGTTTGGATATGTTTTGAGACAATGTTTCGTCAACAGTTTGCACTTCCTGGACATTTGGTGAGATATTACTGGAGGATTTTCTTGGAGTTACAGGTTCCATAGGAAGACTTGTCTTAAGATGTAAAGTTTCATTAACTGGTAGGCTTGACCTGTTAGCATCAGAAGAATATGATGCTGAAATGTCTTCTTGGGAGGCATCTCTGTCTGTTGCATTAACAGATGAAGCAGAGGATTGGGAGCGTGGAGGTTTTACAGGGAGGGTTTGTTCATTTTGAAGTGCATCTAACCTACTAGTGTCATTTTCTGCATTCTTAACATAGTCTGATTCCAGTAAGTCAAACTCTCCTATATCTTTGCCACATTGCAGCTGGGGGCTCTGAAGAGGTTGTTTTGTACCTGTCCTGGAAGAGAACCTCACCTGTTTTAGTCTTTCCAGTGAATTTTGAGAGGGGTCTTCTGCAGGAGGATTTGTCTCAGCTACTCTTTCAAGAACAGTTGAAGACGGCAAACCAGCCTTACTCTGATGGTCAAAGATCTGATTAACACGAAGAACTTCTGAATCAGTGGAACTTGAACTTGAACTGCGTTTCAGAATGCCCCTAGGTGGTGTACCAGCACCACTAACCCGATCAGTCCTTTTAGCAGGTTTGGGAAAAGAACCATCTTTCTCCAATATGGGATCTGTTATTCTGTAGATGACTTTTCTAGCTTTTGGTACAGGAGGCTGATCTGCAATTCTCTGTGATTCATCAGTTTGTTCTCCAGAAGCCTGCCTATGTTCCTCTGACCTATTGTTTAGTATGTTTCTCTTGGATTGGCTCTCCTTTGAAGGTGACAGTATGTCTGCAAGACAAGACATGCACACAAGGGAAAGGGTAAAAACATACTGCAATACAGATCTCAAGCTTAAGAACATGCATTTAGTCAAAACATCAAGTGTTCTGCACAGGAAAGAGAAAGTGAAGACATTCTTGCAGCTCTAGGGTGCAATGCAAAAAAAGACAAGATAACGTTAACAGTCAAAGCATTCAGCAGTATAAAAAGTACGCACTCTTGAAACAAGTATATTGGAAAACCGACAAATTATCCAACTTTATATTATATTTAACTTGTTTGTATTAGAGAGTGCTGACTGATAGAACATTCCTATGGCAAAGAAACATAACGAGTCAAAGTGAGAGCACAGTAAACCTTTAATCATCAGAATTCTTATACAGCTCAATTATATTATTGTGTCTTGTGTTTGTGCTTCTATCCATTTCTGTAAACTGTTTTCAGGGTCAGATGGAACTAAGTAAAAAACTTTTCCACTCTGGACTAGTATTTTAAAAAAATGCAAGTAATATACACTTGTCCTTTCCCTGTCCCCCCCCCCCACCCCACCCCATTAGCATGCATCATGGTAGAAAGCAGATCAGTAATTTTCATGCCTGGGTTGGCAAACTCTCATTACAATTTTGCAAGACTGGATTAAGGTACATCATTTTCTAGCTCCTGTTTGGTTAGGAAGGATATTTTGGGGGAAAGGGAGGAATCTAAAAAACAGAACTAAAGAAACAAGATTGGCAAAGATCCTGGGGTTTTTTTGCCTTCCTCTGCAGCATGGGGCATGGGTCACTTGCAGGTTAAAATTAGTGTAAATGGTGGATTCTCTGTAACTTGAAGTCTTTAAATCATGATTTGAGGACTTCAGTAACTCAACCACAGATTAGCGGTCTGTTATAGAAGTGGCTGGGTGAGGTTCTGTGACCCGCAACGTGTAGGAGGTCAGACTAGATGATCATGATGGTCCTTTCTGACCTTAAAGTCTATGCGTTTTAGAAACAACAGGGGGACAAGATCAAATGTTGGGAGCCCAGCTCGATCCCCTGCTGCTGAGCCAATAGCAGCAATGATTGGGACTGCTGCAAAGGCAGAAAAGAGAATATCTTAAACTGTTTTTAACTGCTGAATCACCAAGAGGGCTGTAATATAGAAGCAGCCCTTCTCAACTGGATGGCTACTGGTATGTCTACACTGCAGACAGACACTTGCGGGTGGCCTGGGTCAGCTAACTTGGGCTAAGGGTCTACTTAATTGCAGTGTAGACATTCGGGCTTAAACATTAGGGTCCTACAGCTTGGGCACCAGCCCAAATGTCTATACCAGCATTTCCCAAACTGTGTTCCACGGAACACTGGTGTTCTGCACGATGTGAATAGGTGTTCCGTGAAAGAATCGTAATTAAAAAAAAAAAAGTGTCTTGCACTTGATTTTTGTACTACTTTATATGTGCTTTCTAGTTAGAAATTGTTAGTTCAAGTTATTTTAAATTTGTATTTTTGCTTTGTTTTATTAAATAAAATATATTTGAGCATAAATACCACAATTTTTTATTTGAAAACTAAACGACTACAAAATAATATTAGAAATGTTCCATAAATATATACCAGGTGTTCCGTGGCCAAAAAAGTTTGGGAAACGCTGGTCTATACTATAGTTAAACAGCCCCACAGCCTGAGCCCCATGAGTCCAAGTCAGCTGACCTGAGCCAGCTGTAGGTTTTTAATTGCAGCATAGATCTACTATTGATGACCTAATGCAGGTTTAGGGTTGGGATGTGGGCAGAGGGAAAGGAGTAGACAGATCAGATTATTTGGGTGAAACATCGTTTTCTTAATATCTTAAGGGGTTCATATTTTATACATGCAGATTTAAAATGAACAGCTTGAAGAACAGGCTGGAGACAGGCTCATAACACAATAGGTAAAATTATGCCATGTCCTGCTTTATCACAGGATTTTAAAAAGGTTTTTCCCCCCTAGAAAATGTATTGTGTGAGGAAAGTGACAGTTAACTTGGTCACAATACCCCAAAGAATTTCAGAGTCCACAGAGGACATGTAAATTAAAAAATAATTATTTACCCTCATTTGGCATCTGAGATAGGCCAGTTGTTCCACTTTCCGAGTCCCTACTTTTTACGTTCTGTTCTGGTGCAGTGAAGTCATTAAATGGATTTTTCCTTTGCTAGAAAAGAATGGACATATAATTTAGGTCATATGTTTAACGGTGATAACAGAAACATGAAAACGCAGTCATTTCACCCCTGCAGAATAAGGTTTAAGCAGGCCTCTTATAAGACAGACGGAGGACATGGCAAAATAGCCAAGATAAAGGATTGTCAGAAGTGCTTGGCCTAACTCTGTTCCCTTTGAAGTCAGCAGGAACAGACTTAGGGCATTTGAAAACTCCACCTTTCTGAACTAGGCTACATCTATACTTAAAATGTCACAGCAGCACAGATACGGCGCACTTCACTAGAGACACCACAGCAACGGGCGGGATTCTCCTGCTGTTGTGGTTAATCACCTCCCCTCAAGACGATAGTTAGCTCGACACAACAATTCTTTCATCAACCTAGCACTGTCTACACTGGGGTTTAGGCCAACTTAACGACGTCTCTTGGAGTAAGGGGTGGATTTTTCACACCCCGAGACATTGCTATGCTGATGTACGTTTCCAGCAAGGACCAGCCCTTAGGGCTTGTCTACACTACCGCTTAAGCCAAATTTAATTGGTTGTATTAATTTAGTAACTTAGGGCATTTACTTTATACTAACTATTTTAAAACTCTGCTATGTGGTAATAAGGAAAGCCCATATTTCAAATACTAGTTAGTGGTTAGGATTAGAAGCAGAGTCTGCATTTTTGTTGCTTGGCAACTATATCTTTAAAAAAGTTAGTTTGTTGTTTGCTCTTTTCCTACTACAGATGTAACTTATGTCACTCGGGGGTGTGAACCCCTCTTCCCTGCCCCCAAGCATCATAAGTTTACATCAACTTAAAGTGCTGTCTACGCTGTGCTATGTGGGTGGGAGACACTCTCCTGTGTCTTCACTAGATGCACTATATCGACACAGCTGCACCGATGTAGCTCAGTAGTGAAGACAAGCCCTTTGATAGCCTCATTTCTGCTACTGTGACTCCGAAAAGGGATTCAGACCTATGCACAGGTGAAAGTAAGCCAGTAGAGCTGGCGCATTAAAGGGCCCAGGGCTCCCCACAGCGGCTAGAACCCCTGGCCCTTTAAAGGGCCCCCCGAGCCCTGCTGCCGGAGCCCCAGGGTTCCGGCGGCAGGGCTCCGGCGGTGATTTAAAAGGCCCAGCGCTCCGCTGCGGTTGGAACCTGGGGCCCTTTAAATCGCCCCTGAGCTCCAGGGCTCCCAGCCGCCTCTGCAGCTGGTAGCTCTGGGGGTGATTTAAAGGCCCCAGAGCTCCCAGCCACAGCTGGAGCCCTGGGGCCTTTAAATCTTGATTTAAAGGGCCCGGCCCGCCTCTTCCAGTTGAGGCCACGCCCCCCTGCCCAGGACTCCGGAGTACCGATAAGTCCTTTAAGTTACTTTCACCCCTGGACCTATGAGAAGATTCAAGTGAAACTGGAACAAAGCAAAATGGAGGCAATTTTCTCAGGAGGGTGAAGATGTTGATATTGGCTACATATAGGTAAGGGATGAAGATTTTCTCTCTGCCACAAAAACATACTGAACAGGAATCAATCCATCATTTTATACCTCATGCAACATCCTCAAGTTTTTATTCTTCTGTCCAGATTCTTCCTGGTTTTTAGTGGAGCGGCGAAGTGGCAAGAGAATAACTTTAAAAAGTCATCCTTAGCATACCAATGCTGAACCTACCTTTCCTGGTGACACGGCTACCTTCTTTGAGCTTTCCTGTGGTTTGTCTAAGGTTGCGTCCAGTGCATTAGAACTGCAAGATAACAACAGCAAGTTACTTAGTGTGAAACCAGCACATTGCTTTAAGGCTGTAGAAGTGAAAATTAAGCTGCCATATGCTTATAAAAAAACAACATCAAAATGTGAGGTTCTTCTGTTCAATCTGTTCTCTTTGTTTATGGAAGACTGCCACTCTTGGCATAGAGGCTGTTTACCATCCCTACAACCGTTTATGTGCCTCATCTACTATGTCTGAAGTCTTCCTTTCAGATAAAATATTACAGAATACCATTTTCGGAGCCAAAATAAATTCATTAAACATGCTCGAGTGGTTGGTTGCACTATAGCTAATGAGAAATTAAATGGCAAGGGATGGGAGAGTGGATTGTTTCTAAGTAGTAATTTTTGAAGTATTGCTCATTCATATGCAAAGATATTTTTTTAAAAATTAAGTTTATCATCCCATTCTGAGGTTATGTAATCAGGCCAGGGATAAGAAGCAGCAGCTATTTTCAATAGGTGGAAGCTATCATAGATAAAGAGCTGTCTGCAGGGAGGTTTTGGGGCTGGCTCCCACTCACCACCCTGAGAGTCCACACGGTCCAGGTGCCCCTGAACGCACAGGGAGTGGAGGGGGGATCCCAAAGCAAGGGCCAGAGAGTGGAGTGGGGACTAAGTGGCTGCCCTGCAGGGAGAGGGAGCAGCAGAGCTTCCAGCTCAGCTCGGCCAGGGGAGGGATGACCCCCAACATCATGGCAGTCAGGAGCAGCTTCCCACCTGTCAGCTTTGCTCCCTGCTCCAGGCAAGTTCCACACAGCAGCAAGGAGAAGCTGCTGCTGTGAAAGGAGCAGGAAGGGTGAGCACCACCAGGCAGCAATGGCGCTTCCGGCTGCTGCGATGGTTGCCTGCCTACAGCCCAGTTCCTCTGGGGGTGGGAACTCAGATAGATCCGGCGGACTGCAGGGACCTGAGTCAACCAGGGCCACATGCACACAGAAAAGCAATAGAACTCAGACCCAAGGTCCCAGCTTAACACAGGCCTGGACCCTCCAACCCTTCAGGATGCAGGGACCCTAGGTCTGAGCCCTAGGTTAGCACATTGGGTGTGGATGCAAGGCGGTTACGTTCGAGCCCAGGCTTACACTGCTGTGTAGATATACCCACAGAAAGCTAGGGACAGTGCTGGGTAGAGCAAGAGTCCAGCTCCCCTGCTAGAATCAATGTACCAAGTCATTTTGGTAACATGCTTAGGTAACGCTATGGCAGTGGTCACCAAGCAGTTGAACACGATTGACTGGTCAATCCTGGAGACTCCCAATCGATCGCAATCTCTGGCTGCTAAAAGTCTGGCAGTGCAGCGGGGCTGCTGCTAAGGTAGGCTCCCTGCCTGTTCCAGCCCCCCGCTGCTCCCAGAAGCAGCCAGCATATCCCCGCGGCCCCAGTGGAAAGGAGGGCAGGGGTCTCTGCACGCTGTTTCTTCTGCAAGCACCGCCCCAACAGCTCCCATTGGCCAGGAATGGGGAACTGTGGCCAATGGGAGTTGCAGGGGCAGTGCCTGCAGAGAGGGGCAGCACATGGAGCCATGTGCCCCGCACCCCAGGGGCCACAGCAGCACATTGGCCCCTTCCAGGAGTGGTGTGGGGCCAGTGCAGGCAGGGAGCCTCTCTTAGCCCCGCTGTGCAGCCAACCAGGTGCTGCCCGAGGTAAGTGCCACCAGGCAGGAACCCGCACCCCAACTCCCAGCCCTGAGCCCCCTCCCGGAGCCAGCACCCCATATCCCCTCCTGAACCCCAACACTCTACCCCAGCTCGGAGCCCCCTCCAGCACCCAAACTCCCTCCCAGACCTTGAACCTCTCATCCCACCCTGCACCCCAACTCCCTACCCCAGGCTCAGCCCAGAGTCCCCTCCCACACTGCAAACCCCTTGGCCCCAGCCCAGAGGCCACTCCCCCTCCCCAACCCCCTGCCCCAGCCTGATGAAAGTGAGTGAGGGGGGGGGGGGAGTGAGCGACGGAAAGAGGGGGGAATGGAGTGGAGGGGCGGGGCTCCAGGGAAGAGGCGGGGCAGATCCTGGGTTGCATTTACATTCAAAAAGTGGTCTTTTGAGTAGAAAGGTTGGAGACCACTGCGCTATGGTAACAGCAATAAAATGCCTACAAATGGAGAGCAGAGAAAGAGAGAAGGAGCTTATAAGGGGAAGGTTATAAGAGGAAAAGATTTCCTTATTCCATGTGATTTTGTAACTCCTCCTTAGAGGAGACCCTAAAGAGACAGAAGTGGGACTTAGTCACAGAAGATGGACAAAGATTTGGAAAACAGGTTGTAGGGCACAATCCTACATTGGCAGGAGATTGGACTAGACAACCTTGTTAGGAGGTCTTTTCCCATCTTTAAACTTCTATGAATCTAACCCAGCTCAAATCCAACCCAGGTCAGTAACAAATATGTTCAGCAGCCTGTGAATTAGTCCCTGTCACCCTCACAAGAAACATCCCAGAATTGGAGTGCCCCTTGCTGGCAGGCTCAGCCAATAGGTCAAGGATTGAGAGGGCACAAAGCGAACTCATCTGACCTTAGAGGTGAATCCTCCAAAATCAGGGATAGGCCACAATGGCAAGCGTATGTGGGGAAGTCTCAACTGCTGCTGCTGCTCATGCTGTACCTGTTAAGTGGATAAGCAGGAGATCTAGCCCCTTTTGGACATACTAAAGCTCATTTGCATTTTAAGAGTAAGTTTTGGATTGATTGAACATAAGAGACTCTAGGATTAGTGTTCGCAGACAGTGTAATTTATCAGCCCAGAGAGCCTTTTCAGGATTAAGAAACTGACTTTTTACACAATTCAGAACATAGAAGAGAGAACCTGAACTCTGCCCTTTCTTATGTGGCATATTTTACACTCTCAATCTACAGATGGAATGTTTCGTCAGAGAAAATATTGACAGATTGAGTCATTCTGTTGAAATTCCTTCTGTGGAAGGTTACACCCCCAAAAACACACTTCACACACCCAGCTCACAAAGGTTATGATATGCAAGAGAAAGTATCATGGGAATTTAAACACCAAGACAAGCACTGGTTACAGCTTGGTTATTGGAGTTAGTCATTAAAGAGGGAAAAAAAGGAGCACCACCCTACAGCATCAGTGTCCAAACCTAAAGATCCATATTCTGCTCTTATTAAGTCCAGACTAGACCCAAAGTAATGCCACTGACCCTGATGTGTTCACTAGTCTGAGAGCAGAATTTGGCCCTCGGTCCTTATCAAGGGAGTTCTCCCAATGAAAAGGATTGATCCTTCCCAAGTCATTCATGGTCATAAATGCAATTTGTCTCAATAACAGTAACCAAAAATAAGGTTTAGGGATTTGATTTTACATTTCCTACCTACATCTCCCCCAGATATGCTCAAGGCCAGATCCTGAAGTCAACCATTGTTTTGCCTATGTAAAGACTGAAGATTGGGCCTGTAGCCTGCACCATTCTCTACCCAAAAAATGGCGATTGCCATCATTAAAAAGTAGCAGCATTTTCAAAAGCACCCTAGCAACTGAGGAGCCTAAGTCCCATTGGCTGTCAGTCACACTTTAGCTAAATGCCGAATCTACTTTTGAAAATGGCTCTGGTGTTTTTGAAACATTTACCCTATTATCCTGCAAAGAGATTCCAGAATTACATTAGGTTCACATTTTTGATTACAGCCACGTCTGAGAGACCAACAGTCAGTTGCTCCTTCCTTCTATTCTGAAATACATAAGGAGAACACGTCTTCAAGGATCTACTGTCTTTGAAGACAGAACCGAATGCTTCCAATATACAGGTTTACCCCTCCTAGCACCCTATGTAGGCTGCTAATCTCTCATCACACTAATCCAGCAGCCCTGGAACTGGCTTTTCCTAGCTGCTATTGATCAACTGTTGCCATTAGGAGTGGGCACACAGTTATGTCAGAACAGTACTTCAGAAGAAGTCCACCCTACAGGGGACAGAAGAAAAGGCCATTTTTAAAGAGTTGGTCTCTCCCTGCATTTTTCCCAATTCAGTGTTCTGTGTGGTTGCCTCATATATAGAAAAAATAAAAACTCGGGTGATAAAACTGCACTATATCACTTAAACTATCACTGCTACTTTCCCTTGCGTTAGCTGCACATTCTGGAGGGCAGGAGTTGGTGTTTGCATCTACGTTACATAAATGTGAAATTAAATACTCGGCACTTAAAATGGAAGGTGTTATTTAAGTGCCGAGTATTATAACTAGTTTAACTGCTGTGTGAATTGGACAGCTCTCTAGCCAGTGGAATTGCAGTGTAAATAGGAATTACAGGCCTATGTTCCCCACTGAAGGACACAGGGCAAAGGCTAGTTCCTTTACTCTGAACGTGTCTAAAACAGTATGACATTTTCTGACATGGCTGGAGCAGTAAACGATATGGGTTGTAAAATTTATTCAGCTTCACACTAGTTTGGAACTAGGACCTGAAATAAAAAGGTCATTAAGATCTTCCCCTACCGAAAAACCACTCTACAATATGTGAACCAGTTACAGCTGCTTTCAGAACTAGCCCTTTACATCCATACAGAAAGAAAAAAGAAAACTAAATACCATAGGTTGTTGCAGTGAGCATTTAGGGAATAACCAATAGCTTTTAAAAAATGTTGAGATAGCAGCTTACTTGCTTAAAAAAGAAAAAAATATAGTTAAGTTTGACATATCACCAAATATTGTTAGAGGTTCTCCTGGCAGTTTCTTGCCAAAACTTGTCCTTTCAATCAGTCCCATAGCAGGTACCTGACCAACAAGTGATCCACATTGTAATGGTACAAGTAGTAATGCATAAGGCTTTTGTTAGTTTCAGAATATAGTTTTGCTTTCCATGATGACTGTACAATTAACAGAAGTGGGCTACACAGGTTAGCGTTTGAGAAGTTGTGGAATAAGCTTTTATGATTAAACAACATGAAAAGGAAAAGCAGCAGCTATCCAGTACTCTCCATAAGTGATAAATAATTTGTTATTCATCTTTTAATGCTAAGAACCAACTGAAGAAAACTAAGTACAGTAGCTAACAATGTCAATTTTAGCAGCAACCTTCAATATGTCTCTTAATTAAGATGGTCTGTGGAGCAGATACCTATCACCGCTGTTAAACTTAATTATTGGGGGGGAATTGCTGTGACAAAGCAGCTCTGGCATTATCATTCCTCAAATTTATTTGACCCTTTTCAGTCTGGTTTTAGGTCTGGGTATGACACAGACTATTCTGGTTTCACTGGACAATGATCTCCTTTTGGAGACAGGCAAAGATCAGGTATCCATGATGAATTTGTTAGACCCGTCAGTAACCTTTGATGCCACTGACCGCTTGGGCCGCCACCATATCTGCAGGCCATGAAAGTGGGAGATGGAGCTGCACTTGAACAACTGTTCTTTTCAGAATTCTATTCTGTAATCTCTCTTGTTTAATCTGTAGCCGAAGCTGCTAGCAGATACAGATGGTTTGGGCTGTAGAGTCATCAGCAGACAGATATTCAGCTTTACATATTTTTCCATTGGACCTAGTCAGTGCAATTGCTCAATTGGCCCACTCTCTTGGATTTAAAATAACTGTTTGAAGATCAACCCAGAGTAGATTAAGTTAACATTGACAGACTGAGAGAAAACATTCAGAAGAATTATTGTTTGTATTATGGTAGCACCCCCAACCTAGATGAGGGCTGCATTATGATGTGCACAATACAAATTTGTAGCAGGCTTTGTCTGTTACAATGAGCTTAATCAAATACAAGGCAGATAAGAGCTTGGAGGGGAAACAGACAGAGATAAAATTGCTTGCTCATTGTGACAACTGGTCAACAGTATAACCAGGAATAGAATGCAGGTCTCCTGAGTCTCAAGTCCAGCATCCTACCCACCGAGCCATGCTGGAGGTAATAGCTGCCCTTTCAATTGACAGATTACGCTCACCTTTGGTTACTTTGGCTCCCAGTCTAGAGGTTTTGTTGGTTCCTCAGCTGTTTCTGGAGGATCAATGTACAAGTGGCAGGTAAGAGCAATTTTTTTCTGTTTGTGTTTAGCTTCAAGATTGTCACCTTTCTTTTCAAATGGAGACCTCTATAGCAAAGGTCCCCAAACTTTTTACCTCACATCCTCACTTACCTCTGTGTGCCCTCCCACCCCCTGGAACCGGGAGCAGAGCCACAGATGGGGTAAGGGGGCCAAGCCCGCAGCTGGTGGTGGGGGCAGTCGTGGAGCTGGATGGCACTCCCTCTCTGCGCCCCCCCCCCCCTCGGGGGGCTGGCCCAGGCCCCCGTCACATACGCCCTGAACATTCCTCTGTGCCCCCCTTGGGGGACGCCCCACCATTTGGGGACCTCTGTGCTACAGCTTTGCACGTTCCTGTCACCTCTGAACTGGATTACTGCATTCTGTGGGTGTCTCACAAAGAGAGTATATTTCACTTTCACTCCAATGATCATTCCAATTCATTTCCAGCTATCAATGGAATAGGTGGAGATGATTTAACAACAACAACAACAACAACAACAAAAACCAAAAAACAAAAAAACTGACAAGTCGTCTATACCGCTATAAGTCAGGTCCTGGGCATCTCCGAGCCCACCTCTCTCCAGGCTTTACCATGACAGTTGAAATTATCGGGGATTCTCAACCTGTCTAATTTTGTGAATGTCTTGGACAGGATGTTCTCAATGGAAAAAACTCTATCCTGGGAACTGCTTCACCATTGGTCCAGAAGTCTCAGGGTGCTGGTATCAGATTGAGTATTCTATACTCCTGATCTAGCCCCAAATCTGCTCACAGTCATGCTAGCAGCACCAAAGTAACAGGAAACTGCTCTCAATTAAGCCACCTCCTACTATCTGTTACGCTCAATGGAAAAATCCAGTGGCTGCTACCCTGCTATTTGTGGCTGCCACGACCTTGGCACCTCAGTTTGGCCCATTATCCTAACTGGAGAATGGAAGATCCCTGAGTCACTTCTGGAAATCAACCCAGACTGCATACATCCAAGGCAGCTTCCAGTCTCCACCTGTCCTATGGTGTGTGTTTACGTGAACACGTGTGAGACTGTGTTTTATAAACCCCTGGCTTGTCTCCTCAGAGTGAAAGTTGCCAAAGATGGCAGTCATGGTGCTTCCAGGAACATCTGAATGCACAAACCATAACATGTCAAGCTACTGCAGATGTGAATTTCCAGGCTAGTCTGAGTAAGTGTTGGCAGACCACTGCAATTTGATGACAATGTGATGTTTTCAGGGCTTGAAAGTCCCCTTGCATTAAATGCCAGAAATATTTATGTGAAATGCTGAAAAAGGAAACACACGAGTCACAAATTATACGCAGCCCTAATTAATACACAAAAAGTCAAGTTACTGACTCCATCTCAGAGAACGCTTTCTTACCTTTGATTGGATTTCACGTCCCCTTCTTCTATCTCTTCCCTGATACCAGATAGCTCTGCTGGGACAGAAACTTCCTTATTGACATTATTCACCCAACTGTTCTTTGTTTTATCTGATTTGTTCCGACTCTGCTCAGCTAAAATAGGAAACAAGACCAAAAGTTATCTCTCATTATGTTCATGTAGGTTTCCACTGCAGGTAAATACAGGCAAGTAGTTGCAATAGGTTTTAAAATTATTTCACAAACACATTGTACTAGGATTACAGGTAAGGGTACATCAAGACATCTAGAGTAAATAAGTGTGTGGGGTTCTCATTTTATCATCCCCAATTGTAATATCCACTGCACCAAGAGTCCTAAATGTTAAAGCAATTCTAATTGGTAAAATATCCTGCAACCAATGAATTAGCAGCGGTGTTCTTGTATTTCTTACAGCAGCTAAAGGCTCATTGAATGTAATGTCAGTACAATGAGGAGTCTTAACCCCACAATATTTGGTGGTCAAATGAAAAGGAGGGTTCTGTAAAACATGGGTTCTCAATTAACATGAGTCAAGGTGGTAGGACCATTTTGCCCCCTTCCTATATTGCTAAATTGGGGTCCTGGAACCCCAGCTAATTGGTGTATTTGGGAGGGGCAGGAAGGAGGTTGTCCCTGGATGGAACCTACAGAGAACCAATGCAGTAGAAGAAATACAAACTAGTATGTGAAAACTTGAACGGTGATCATACAATTGAGTTTGGTTGGGCTTTTTTTTTCTTTTGGAGGGGGAGGAGAAATCCTACTTTGCTGAAGTCACAAAGCATTCCATGAAGTTTTAGGAACATTTTTATATGGCCTTCTGTACTTCTGCAGTACTCCTGAAAACAAGATTAATTCTCAGTGTGCAGAAATAGAAGTGCCACATTCAGGTGTACATTTTCACAGAGCATTGCTGTGAGGGAAATTGTTTAATCACTTTATGAGTCATTGGAGCTAAACAATTCTGTGTAGTTTACAAGTCAGATTTAAGCCAGTTTTGAATGTCCTAATACGTAACCTTGCCGGTTCAAGTAATTGCATGCTTGTGAATAAATGATTGCTCCTTCAAGTTGCATGGTGGCCGACACAGAACTTTATGTTAGACATAGAGAAAACTCTTTACCTAGAGCTTAAACACACAATCTGAAATGTTATGGACTATCAGTTCTAAATGAGAAAGAATGCAAAGAGGTTTCTTCTTGCCCATTTCTGGTCCCCTGTATTTCTCTTTGTTTTAGGAATTCCAGTTGAAGCACCTCTGATTACCTACCACAAATAAAAAGCACCAGACTTCAGGGGTCACAAGTTGAACACCCAAAAGCTGGGGCATCCCAAATCAGTGGTCATTTGAGCCCTTGTGATATGCTCAGGGTCACACAAGGAGCTGTCAGCAGAGCTAGGAACAGAACCCCAGTGAAAGGGTCCAATTCTGTAAGCATAAGACAATCCTTCCCATCCACATTTCTAGTTAGTATTAACAGGATGTATTGACAGAAGAATGTACTTCACACAATAAACAGCAAACATACCTCTTCTACTCCAATTCTTGCTCAGGAGGAGATTGCATTATTTTTGTACAGCACCTTCAAAGATGCAAAATATCTTTGGTGCGCTAACTAAGCGGATCGTCACTATACCAGGATCCCTGAAGTAAACTTACCTATTGTTGTGGGTTTCCTTCTTATTGATGCTCTAATGATATCTGCTCCATGTATTTTATCTCTGTGCCTCTTTGACTTTGCTTCATAAAACCACTGCCCGCTCATATTCTTTAGCTGATTGTCATTCTTAATTTTTTCTGGTAAATGCCTGCAAAAAGGAAAAAGATTGCACTTATTTGTGTGAACAAAATAATGTCAGGCACAGTAGCTATGGATAGGAAATACTAGGTCAGATAAGAATGACCAAAAAGGGAAGGAAGGAAAAAAAAAGGGGACACTGGCTCTCTTCAGTACTGAAGGCTATATAATAGATGGGGAAAATATACAGCAGTGGTATTAAAAAGCTAACAGTCAGTTTTCCTGCTGCTTCATCCTTCTTCCTACTCCTACTAGATTAGGCAGAACGTCTGCTTTAAAAATGCAGTCGTCATAGATCCACTCATGAAATCCTTGCTCAGTCTTTCATCAAGCAGAACTCCCACTGAAGTGAGCTGGGCCCTGGGTAGAGCTGGGCAAATTTTCTGGACAAATAGTTTATTCGACCAGCGCTATTCATAAATTTGGGTCAAATTCAGCAAATGGTTTCAGCCAGAGGGAGAAAAACACCCAAAAAGGAGTTAAAATGTTTTGTTTCAACATTGAAGTGTTTCAAAATGTAGCTAGATTTCAACAAGTTTAAACATGAAATTAATAAAAATAAAACAATTTGCCTAGATTTAACCCCATTTTATATTGGAGTACTTGGTTGATTTAAACAATTAATTATTTATTTATATAGTGCCAAAAAGCATACACAGAAACTCAGAAGAGAGGTCCCTGCCCAAGCAGCTCACAGTGTAAATGCATCACTGAAAAACCTTCAATAGTCTGTTCAGAAGAGAGTTTCGGATAAGTCTTCAAAGCAAGCAATTCAACTTTACATGCTGCATAGCGCATCATGCTTCTTTATTGGAGAGTGCACATTTCAGTTTCAACTCATCTGAATACTTTTCATAGCAGTCTTACAAGTACTACTATCCCTTACACATTCTTAAGAACTAGATCATTTTTGTCCCCAAGCTGAATAGACACTATGTACAGACAGGGGCCTGATTTTCACATTGGACATGTACTTTCACCGGGGCAATTTTGCACAACAAATCAAAGAAAAGCATGAATAAAATCTTAGAAGGGAACTCACTGTGGGAATACAATTAATGAGAATTGGGCATTCAGCTCCCCTAAGTAAATATGAAAAATCCCACCTTTCATTCTCTGTTGAAGAAATTTGGTTCACGAAGTTACTTAAGCAGACAGCCTACAAGATATAAACGGTCCTCAAATTCACCTGGAGCCTTCTCTAAACAGTCCAATTAACTACATTTCAGAGATCATGGTTTATGTGTTTGCTACTCTCCAAAAGTGCTCTCAAGCATAAACTTTGATCATGTTCTGTGATCCTTTCCCAAAACATGCATGACATGTGATCATGGTGCATTACTATTCTCTTGAGCTTCAATCATGCCACTAGGTTACTTTGTGAACTCAAAGGCTTATTTAATTTGAAAGTCAATGGTGTCTGAATTTCTGGCATCTGGGCATGGTAGTTGGAGTGGGATGTTTTTGTTGCCTAACTATCAGGCTGGTGAAAGCCAGGTTCCTTTAAATGGTGTGTTTGAACCCCAGCAGGGTCAACGCAGTCCTTAAACTTTCCAAGATAAAGAACCAGAATTTATAGGTTAAAAGTCTTGTGGACAAGGCCTTACCCTCATCTGTTTTATACCTACTTAAGAGTTTTCATGTCACTCTTCTCATGAAGAGAGAGATGGCCTCAGTGCCCTGGCCAAGACATTTCTTCTCTTTTACTTCTGAGCACTGTGCTAAGTGTCAGTTCACCTAGCTGCTGCCCACTGCTAGAGATATGATGGCCTTTCAGTAGTGGGTGCAGTGAGGAGTGTATATACACAGTAGTATAGGTTAGGTGCTTGACCTTTTCATTTATACAGTGCCCCATCTTTGTATTCTCTGACTAGTTACTTTCCCCTCATTAATTGTAATAGGAGTCTACAATGGCATTGCAGCCATGGTCACCACAGAATAGGCTAATTCAACTCTTCACAAATGTGTGCGATCATGATAAAATTTTCAAGCAAAAACAGAGAGACCAGGAACCAGATTGGTGTTGCATCTGGAGCTGCCCACCAGCCAAGCCACAGCAAGACATTTTGAGGCCCCCTGTGAAAGAACGTAGGCGGGCCCCTTTAATTAATAATATTCCATTACCAATTTAATCAAAGTATGCAAACTACATACATAAATTCACAAAGAGCAACTGGCTGCAAATACCTTCAAAGCTAAACAAATAAGTAAATAACTAGCCCGTTGCGTTTAACCCTTCTCAGGTCTCTAAGTGATGCTTTGCATCCCTTGGAGTCATACAACCCAGGTATTTGAAGTGCTCAACACACTCCAGTGTCTCCTCAGATTTGGGTAGGAATATCTTCACTTTTTCAACGGACCTAGATGACACCATTGTCTGTCTTTTCATGTTATATCTTTAGATCTAAATTCTCACCTTCCTCCACTATTTGCACCTTCTCTTGTGACAATCTGTTTAAGCTTCATCAGGGGAAGGTTAAGCCTCAAGACTGAGGTATCCAGATCTAGTTTGGATTACCCTGATATTTGACATGGACTGCCTGTTTGGACTATAACTTGATTAACTGATTCTGGAAAGGACTTTTTTTTTTTTTCAATTCAGCAGCTCACCATTTCTACTATGAAACTGACCTGGGAAACTTTATTCATATCTGTAGGAATAATGACCTTTTAACCACAATACTCTCTCTCTTTTCTTTTAAGAAGTCTTAGTTTCGTTCATAAGAATTGGCTATCAGAGTGTACTTGGGTATGATCTGAAATATTCATTGACCTGGTGGGTAATGTGCCTGATCCCTTGGGATGGGTAGAACTTGATACATGGTGAATACGATTTTAAATCATCCTCACTCTATTTGTCTTGGATGGTCTGGGTGGAAGCCCAAGGCTGGATTGCTTTAAGGGAGCTGGTTTTTTTTTTGGGTTCTGGGTAAACAGCAAAGTATTGTAGAAGCTGTTTTGTTGCTGGCTTGGTGAATCTAACTATTAGAATAACCACAGTTGCCCCATTCTTTGCAGATTGCCCTGATTGAGCAATCTCAGTGAAGCTCCCCCGTGACCCTGGTCACAAGACCCTAGAGAAATACTGCAGTGCATCGTCTTGAAGAGAATTGTGTCCACGAGAGAGAACTTTCTGGCTGAAGAATAAGACAGTTTTAGACCCAAAAGAGGTATAGTGGAGCAAATATTCCATCTGCATGTGTTAAGTGAGAAAGTGCTGGAGAATAATGGGAAAGTGGTCCATATTTTTGTGGATTTAACTAGACATTTGACAGCTCATGGCACAAACTTCTCTGGGCACTCCTGCAGCTGGCTGGAGTGATGAAAAGTGATAAGGCTGACAAATGCTAGTATCCACCTACAAACTGCTTTCCTTTTAAGCGTTTATCCTGAAAAATCACAATTTCACAGTGAGACAGGACATTGAGGCAGAACACTCAACCATATAGCAAACCCCAGTTTCAAGGAGTTCTCCACAATATTCTGGTCCTGTTTTTTATGGACTGAGGTGCTAGGCACTGCTGCATGGTTCACTATTACAGATGATCCTGCACATGAGAACAAAGTGAGCAGTGAGCAGGCCTTTGTACTTATACAGCACCATTCACTTCCAAACCCCTCAGTCTCTGTCTTAACTCATCCCCTTCACCCCACTACTGCCCTCACAGTATTAAAAACAATCACAGAACTAACAAGATATGTGACAACCACCACCCTGATCACCTGGCTTGTATTCTTTATCCCCTCTACCCTCACCTGCCTTAAACTTCAGACAGGGGCTGTTGCTTTCCATCAGTTTGTATCATGCTTAGCACATTTTGGGAGCTCTTGCAACAATAAATATTTATATATGAACAGCTCTTCGACCCAAAAAGGGTTCACCATTAAAAAGTGAACATGTGTCACTGATGTGTTCTGTTCTAGGCACAGGAAGAAAGTGTGTCGTAACTGCTGGCAAATGCTGGCTTTTTAAATAGCAACCACTTTTTCTAGAAATACCTGTCAGAATCTCTCTCCTGCAACAGCAGTACCAAACAGAGACACAGGGTGAAATTTTCAAAAGCACTCAAGTCCCATTGTCAAGTGATTTAGGCACATGGGAGTGTAAATCAATGGGATTTACGTGCCAGGGTGAAATCACTTGTGAAAATGGGAATTAGGAGTCTAAAACACATAGGCACTTGCAAAATGTTACCTAGTCTGTGGGACCAAAATAATTCAAGAACAGAAGATGAGGATGTCAGAGGCAGGGGATCAAATGATGTGTTAGCCAACAGGGTGAAGATATATCTATTGAGAATATTTTTGTACCTTCAGCAATAAACCTTTAAGGCAGAAGACAGCTACGAACATTTGCAAAGCACATGAATAACTGTTTAAACATTAAGCTGTGCATGAACATTCCTCTTCAGTCTGCATAAGTTTATATAACCTGTATAAACTGCTACTTCTTTGGGACTGCATTTGTAGCTAAGCCCAAAGGTTTTATGATCAGTACTCAAGGCTCCAGATCAGGGATTGTATGTAACCGCTCTGCAAACAGAGTCATTGAGACTCAGTTTCCATTTGGCTGGTGCAAATGAGATAGCTCTGTGATTTTGACAAGGTAAAGAAACTGTTTCTGTGTTTGTTTCATTTAAATTAAGATAGTTAAAATAAGCATTTTTCTACTGCATAGTAAAGTTTTAAAACTGTTAAGTCAAGGTTCAGTTGTAAACTTTTTAAACAACCATAATATTTTGTTCAGAGTTACAAACATTTCAGAGTCACGAACAACCTCCATTCCCAAGGTGTTCATAATTCTGAGGTTCTACTGTATTTCATTTTAGCCTCATTGTTCAATGTATGGCCCTAGGCCTCATTTACTGCGCACTATTTAAATCCTGAAGACAGAATTATTAATTTCCTCATAGGCTTTTCTACAGCACTCATCACTATGGTATCTGAGTGCTTCACAAACAAATGAATTTATTTTCACAGATGCTCTTTCAATGGCTGTGTTCCTGGGCACTCCAATCCCTTGTAATAAGGTTTTCATTCCAAATCCCTACTTTTCCTTCCCCCCACAGAGGCATGCATCATGCAAAACTACCCCAGGATTACAGCTGATGTTTCTAAAGCATAGATAGAGAAACAAGGGTGCCCTGTGATATGAGGGAAGTGGTATTATCCCCATTTTACAGATGGGGAATGAAGGCTGAGAGATTAAGTATCCACTAATTTTGGGTGCTCAATCTGAGACACCTAGAACCAGTTTTGTGGTTTGATTTTTTTTTTGTTTTTTTTTTAAACACAGAATAAATAGCATTATATAGGACTACTTCATATGTTCAAATCACAGACCCCATGGACCTCAGTTGCTGCGGTGTGTGCTCAGTGCCAGGATCTCAAGTTGGGCACCCACAAAATGAGACACACCCAGTTTGTGGCTACCTGTGAACATTGTGATTTGTCATTCAAAGCTATCTCTGCCCGCTGTGCAGCATGCAATGTATCCCTTAAACACTGCCATCCATATCCCAAATGTGACTGCATTTCAATTGTACTGTATGCATTTCATCTGTCAGAAGCTTAGGGATCTATTAGGATGGAAGTTGCATGTGCACATTAATTTCTAGCACATTACAATGTACAATTGGCTGTTAACTTAGTGCAGTACACATAGTGCAGTTCAGTCTTTCACTAGGCAGCAGGGTGGATAAAAACCAATGATTTTAAAAAAAATCAGATTTTTTTAATTTAAATCGGATTTTTTTGATAAAATGTTTTTGAGGAAAAAAGCAATCTAAAGATAGTTTACATTAAGATACATTATAGCTCAAAGATATCTCCTCACAGAATAGAGATTATAAATCCTAATTCTATAGTATGAGACAATATATTCATGTAATGTTTAAGAAAAATTTTGTAAATGAGTTCCAATACTTCATGGATTAGGGACCCAATCTTATGGGGCTCCAGGGGATTCTGTAGGTTAATCTTTCTATCTACCCAATGGGACTCAGTGCTCAGTCTAGAAGATACCATCAGAGATGCTTAGTTTTGCAGTCCTCAAACTGTGGATTTGTGCATCCAGAGATACATACTTGTTAACAGAAAAGGAGTACTTGTGGCACCTTAGAGACTAACCAATTTATTAGAGCATAAGCTTTCGTGAGCTACAGCTCACTTCATCAGATGCATATCGTGGAAACTGCAGCAGACTTTATATATACACAGAGAATATGAACCAATACCTCCTCCCACCCCACTGTCCTGCTGGTAATAGCTTATCTAAAGTGATCATCAGGTGGGCCATTTCCAGCACAAATCCAGGTTTTCTCACCCTCCACCCCCCCACACAAATTCACTCTCCTGCTGGTGATAGCCCATCCAAAGTGACAACTCTTTACACAATGTGCATGACAATCAAGTTGGGCTATTTCCTGCACTAATCCAGGTTCTCTCACATCCCCCCCACCCCCATACACACACAAACTCACTCTCCTGCTGGTAATAGCTCATCCAAACTGACCACTCTTCAAGTTTAAATCCAAGTTAAACCAGAACATTGGGGGGGGGAGGGGGTAGGAAAAAACAAGAGGAAACAGGCTACCTTGCATAATGACTTAGCCACTCCAAGTCTCTATTTAAGCCTAAATTAATAGTATCCAATTTGCAAATGAATTCCAATTCAGCAGTTTCTCGCTGGAGTCTGGATTTGAAGTTTTTTTGTTTTAAGATAGCGACCTTCATGTCTGTGATTGCGTGACCAGAGAGATTGAAGTGTTCTCCGACTGGTTTATGAATGTTATAATTCTTGACATCTGATTTGTGTCCATTTATTCTTTTACGTAGAGACTGTCCAGTTTGACCAATGTACATGGCAGAGGGGCATTGCTGGCACATGATGGCATATATCACATTGGTGGATGTGCAGGTGAACGAGCCTCTGATAGCGTGGCTGATGTTATTAGGCCCTGTGATGGTGTCCCCTGAATAGATACGTGGGCACAATTGGCAACGGGCTTTGTTGCAAGGATAAGTTCCTGGGTTAGTGGTTCTGTTGTGTGGTATGTGGTTGTTGGTGAGTATTTGCTTCAGGTTGCGGGGCTGTCTGTAGGCAAGGACTGGCCTGTCTCCCAAGATTTGAGAGAGTGTTGGGTCATCCTTTAGGATAGGTTGTAGATCCTTAATAATGCGTTGGAGGGGTTTTAGTTGGGGGCTGAAGGTGACGGCTAGTGGCGTTCTGTTATTTTCTTTGTTAGGCCTGTCCTGTAGTAGGTAACTTCTGGGAACTCTTCTGGCTCTAATAACATCAGCCACGCTATCAGAGGCTCGTTCACCTGCACATCCACCAATGTGATATATGCCATCATGTGCCAGCAATGCCCCTCTGCCATGTACATTGGTCAAACTGGACAGTCTCTACGTAAAAGAATAAATGGACACAAATCAGATGTCAAGAATTATAACATTCATAAACCAGTCGGAGAACACTTCAATCTCTCTGGTCACGCAATCACAGACATGAAGGTTGCTATCTTAAAACAAAAAAACTTCAAATCCAGACTCCAGCGAGAAACTGCTGAATTGGAATTCATTTGCAAATTGGATACTATTAATTTAGGCTTAAATAGAGACTTGGAGTGGCTAAGTCATTATGCAAGGTAGCCTGTTTCCTCTTGTTTTTTCCTACCCCCCCCCAATGTTCTGGTTTAACTTGGATTTAAACTTGAAGAGTGGTCAGTTTGGATGAGCTATTACCAGCAGGAGAGTGAGTTTGTGTGTGTATGGGGGTGGGGGGGATGTGAGAAAACCTGGATTTGTGCAGGAAATAGCCCAACTTGATTGTCATGCACATTGTGTAAAGAGTTAGCCCATCCAAAGTGACATCACCAGCAGGAGAGTGAATTTGTGTGGGGGGTGGAGGGTGAGAAAACCTGGATTTGTGCTGGAAATGGCCCACCTGATGATCGCTTTAGATAAGCTATTACCAGCAGGACAGTGGGGTGGGAGGAGGTATTGGTTCATATTCTCTGTGTATATATAAAGTCTGCTGCAGTTTCCACGATATGCATCTGATGAAGTGAGCTGTAGCTCACGAAAGCTTATGCTCTAATAAATTGGTTAGTCTCTAAGGTGCCACAAGTACTCCTTTTCTTTTTGCGAATACAGACTAACATGGCTGTTACTCTGAAACCTGTCATTGTGAAGAGAGTGGTCACTTTCGATGGGCTATTACCAGCAGGAGAGTGAGTTTGGGGCGGGGGGGGGGGGCAGAAGGTGAGAAAACCTGGATTTGTGCTGGAAATGGCCCAACTTGATGATCACTTTAGATAAGCTATTACCAGCAGGACAGTGGGGTGGGAGGAGGTATTGTTTCATGGTCTCTGTGTGTATATAATGTCTTCTGCAGTTTCCACGGTATGCATCTGATGAAGTGAGCTGTAGCTCACGAAAGCTCATGCTCAAATAAATTGGTTAGTCTCTAAGGTGCCACAAGTACTCTTTTTCTTTTTGCAAAGACAGACTAACATGGCTGTTACTTGTTAACAGCAAAAATGTTTTTAAATAAATAAAATATAGAGGTGAGAAACAACAGACCTCAACACTATTGTCCCTCTGTCAATCCCTTACCTCTTTCTAAAAGTGCAAAGTTTCAAAAGGTTCAATGAATTGAAGAGTGTTGGGGGCGGAATAGATCTGGACAAGGAGAAGAAGTCTGGAGATAAATGTGAGTAGGGAGGGAGAGGCAGTAGAAACAAAAGTGAAACTGTTTGAGCAGCATATTCCAGAAGTCTTGAGGTCTTTCTGAGTGTAGCCTTCATTGATTTGAGATCTACCATACCATTCTCTCACTAGAAGGGAAAACCTATAATGGCAGCAGGCCATAAAAGAAACCCAGTTTGGGAATATTTTAATGAAGTTCCTCTACCTGTGGGTAAGACAGACATGCATGCAAAATGGAAACAGTTCCACAAAGAAATGCAAGGCCTGGTTGCCCGAATGAAACATCATGAGAAGTGTTCCTTCTCAGGAGGAACCGTGTTGAAGATGATGAAAGAAACATGTCTGAACATGCAGGATCTTCAGGTTGGTACATTTTTTTTATTTCATACTTCTTTCTTAAGGACTGCCTGTCTTCCTTCTCGACTATTCTTGAATTCTCATGTTTGAGCAAAAATTATAGTTGTTACTCTATGGTACTATCATTTTAGATGCAGTTGTGATAAAAAATAAACAGCTGAAATAGGCAGACCTTCCTTTTACAATTTCACCTTTAAAGTAGTACTGAGTGTCGGTGAAGGCAATGAGTAATAGTAAATAAGCAGTATGGTAATAATAATTAAATAACTGCATTGACTTTTGTTTAGGAGAATCCATCCTCAACATACAGGATTCTGAAGACTATCCACCTTCAAGATCACCATCATTTTCTAAAGTTTCAGAGTTATCTGCCAATTATTGTGTTTCAGTCACATCATGTATGTCACATAGCCACAGTATATCCCCTGTAGCAAAAAAAAAAATCTCCATCATCCAGAGACAATCATAGATAAGTTTGTGATAAGAACCAGCAGATTACAAAAAGTGGTAACTGATGAAAAAATTGCCCTGTTTGTTTATGCAACAAACTCTCCTTTCCGTATTATTGAGAACCCACACTTCATTAACATGGTTCAGTTATAAAGACCAGGATACAGTCCACCCAACAGAGCAGATGTCGCAGGCAAATTGCTGGATAAAGCGTATGAAAGAGAAATTGAGCAATGTGCAGAAGGTCTAGAGGGTAAAATTGTTAACCTGAGTCTTAATGGGTGGAGCAATGTCCACAATGATCCTGTGGTATGTGCTTGTGTGACAACAGAAGAAGGGAATGTCTTCCTTACAGAAACAATTGATACATCAGGAAATGCACCCAGCAGAATACTTACAAGAAGCAGCAGTAAAAGCTATAACAAACTGTGAAAAAAAAATTCAAATGTCTAGTACGCAGCTTGGTCACAGACAATGCTACAAATGGATTCAAGATAAGAAATTATTTAGAAGAAAGTGAAGAGAGTCCCAAGCTAATAACATACAGTTGCATTGCTCATACGATGCACCTCCTAGCCAAAGACTTCAGTGTTCCAGAAATAAAGGCTAATGTTGTTGAAATTGCAAAATAACTCCGTAACAACCACTTTGCAGCAGCTGCTCTGAAAAACGTGGGAAGAACCAAGCTAACTCTCCCGTAAGACATGCTATGGAACTCAGTAGTGGACGGTTTTGAGCACTAGATCAAGAACTGGCCTAATCTGATGACCGTTTGTGAACAAAACCGTGAAAAAAATAGATGGCACTGTCACAGCCAAAGTTCTCAACATTGGGCTGAAGAGAATGTTGAGCACATGCTGAGGACCCTGAAGCCTATTTCTGTAGGCTTGAACAAAATGCAGGGAAATAGCAGTTTTACTGCTGATCCTGTTGAAATTTGGATGGACCTGAGTGAGATCTTAAAAAAAGAAATATGCGATGACAGAGTTAAATTACAAGCACTAAAATAAAACAAATGAGACAAGCAGTATCTCCAGCTCATTTTCTTGCAAATATTCTCAATACTTGGCACCAAGGTCAAACCATAACTGCTGAAGAAGAGGAGTTGGCTATGACGTGGACATTCAGCAATCATCCCTCCATAATGCCAACTATAATAAACTTCAGAGCTAAGGGTGAACCATTCAAGAAATATATGTTTGCTGATGATGTTTTAAAGAAAGTCACACCAGTGAACTGGGGGAAGACATTTAAGCACTTGGATTCAGAGACCGTTGAAGTGATAATCTCACTTTTAATAGCAGTAGTTTCTTCTGCCGGTGTAGAAATAATTTTTTTTTCCTTTGGACTAATTCATTCCAAATTGAGAAATTGTTTGGGACCTGAAAAAAGCAGGAAAGCTTGTTTTTCTTTTCCAGATTATGAACAGGAAAATGAAGGTGAAGACGACTGAGTTACCTGCAGAAGCCAATATTTTAAGGTTTCTCATGTTGACCTGGCTGACACAGTCAATTTAATTTTTGGTTTTTTAAAAAAATATTTCATTTAAACTATTTTAGTTAAACAATTTTAACAAAAACAAACCTGATTTTAAAAAACTTGAATGTTTAACTGAATTAAAAAATTCATATGATTGTTTTGTTAAAATATTAGATGTTTGCTGTTGAAGAAAAAAAAATCCAGAATACATAACATTGTTTTAGTTAAATAAAACAATGTAAATGTCTGTCTGGTGATGTTCTCCTCCTAATACAGCATGACAAGAAAATCCTCCAAATATTAATGATTAACCTGTTGAACTGGAGATAGTTCACCTCCCAATGACTTCATAAATATCTGCTTCAATTACCTTTAGTAAATGAAATAACCAAACAATCATTCATATTTTCTGATACAGCTGTAAAACTTAATCTGAAAAGTTTTCAAAATAAATCACTTGAAAAATGTTTGGTGTTTACCTTCTAAAAATGAAACCTACATCTATGTCTGAGTTGTGAAGAATGCACTTTTATGTAGAAATCCATGATTAAATCACTAGTCAGGAAGACTTGATTTAAAACAATTTGATTTAAATCAAATCTACCCTGCTAGTCAGCACTCCACATACGCTCTCTCTCTCTCTCTCCCTCCCTCCCCCCCCCCCCCCGCCCCGCAACCCTGAGATTTCAGTACGAAGAATCTAACCTGTTGGAGCAATGGAATGAAAAGTCAGTCACAGGAAGTCTGGGATAAAAAACCCAATCCTACAAAGTTCTGAGCATGATTAACCTGCACTGAAAGTTATGGGAGAGTTGAGATTGCGAGGTACTTGACAGAATCACGCCCACAGTTGGGGTTGGGTTTGTTAGTTCTTTGTTTGTTTTTGGTCTTTATGATATAAGAGTCCTTAGGATTGCACCACACCAAGATAAATATTAAGCGACTTGGCCCTGGCACACTGTGCAATGGGTGGTGGTTGCAGAC
The DNA here is from genome assembly GCF_965140285.1 of Lepidochelys kempii. Lineage (NCBI taxonomy): Eukaryota > Metazoa > Chordata > Testudines > Cheloniidae > Lepidochelys > Lepidochelys kempii. Next base: position 22,909,697 of record NC_136380.1, read on the forward strand.
CGAGCTCCTGTCACATCAAAATTTCCATATCATTAGCCTCCTTCTTAATTTACAGAAGGAGTAAACAAATGAAAGCAAAAGCCAACATCTCCTGCGATTCCAAGGGCTTCTGCTGGGGAGGACGGGCACATAGCCACACAGTGTATCCCAACGTGAAAGCAGTCACATTTTGCTGCTCCAGACACCATGGTGCCAGTGGTCAGTCACTCTACCACAGATGACCTCATCAAATCACAGTCTAGAACTTAGGACATCAGCATATTTTTGTATGTTACAATCTACTGAACGATCCCTATGCTGTATTTATGCTGAACCACAAAATAGTTAAGGAGCAGTTAGGGATCATGCAGCAGCCAATCCAGAGCTCTGTCCTTAACCCACTTTACTGTCAGACATGGCAGCTCACACTGTGTGGCAACTACACTGGCCCTGTGAAGATCGCTTTCCCTATCCCTAGCCAGAACAGGGAACAGCAGAGAGAGATTTGAAATTTCACTCCCAATTTTGTTTCTTATGGGGGGAGGATTATTTTTGTTAGCTTCCTTCTTCCCCTCCCCCCTGTAATAGTATATTTAGGGAAGTAGTGTCGAGTCTTTGGACAGTTCTCCGCTAGGAGCTCTCATTCAGCTCGCAACTCCATGCTCCTGGCTCACTCCCGACCATGGTGGCATGAATGTGCCTGTGCCCCAGCCCCAAATGGGGTGATGGGGGGAGGGGGAACATCTCGCGCACACAGACAAGGTGAAAACTTTCTACCTCTCAAAGCTCAGACCCCATTTGGGAGAAAGACCTCCACCCTCCCTTTTGGCTTTGCAGGGGAGACAACCACCCCCTCTTCCTGCCCCACTCATACCTTGCTTCCGAAAGGGCATGGGGGAGGGGGGCTGAAAGCACGTACTCCATTCTCAACTCTTTGGTGCGTTTCCAGCCAGCTGAGGAAGAGCTGCAGGCGGGGCTCTAGTGGTACTGTGGCACAGGGCTGGCTGGGGGAATGTTACCCAGAGGTTCAGGAGTATAGGCAGGTAGTCCACGAGCACTGAACACATGGGAGATGGGAAGGAATGATGAGGAAAGCATGGGGCAGCCTGCTAGTGACCACCTTATTATTCCCCCCGGGCATCTTCACAGCTCCGGGCCAGCAACAGTGGGAGCTGCTAGCAGAGATCCACTGTGCAGGCAGGATCCAGTGTAATTTTACAGCTATTTCCTTTTAAAGGGAGTTAGCAGCTCTGAGAAGCAGTCTGTGACATCATCAATCACGTAATATGCAGAATGTGGATAGATTAGATTGCTATCGTAGCTCTTTCAATCCTAAAATTTTCTCTCTAGCAGCACAAAGATCACGTGAAGTATAAGAAGTTATTAGTGTAAGACTGCCGTTATATACCCACAAATACCCCTCAGCACTTTGTCAAGGTGTAATGTTTACATGACATTCTTCATCTCAACTCTTCAGGAACATCTGTGAAGTTTACACAGCCATGAAGCCAGACTCAGCTGAAGACCAAGACCAGGCAGTTATTTACAAAAAGAGGAATTTAAGTTTGTCAAGGTTCATGACCTGGGTAGACAACTTGAGGCATAAACTTCCTGTTTCCCCACCCTGGCTTCTGAGAAAGTGTTTTCTATTGAGGATATAAACCATACCTGCAATGAAATATGCCGACTGATACTATCGGATACATCATCATATAGCCACGCTCATGAAAGCATACTATCTTGAACAGGGCAAAAGCAAAATGCTGCAAATGCATCAGGACTCATATGGTACATTCAGACCACTAGAAACAGCAGTGTGGTGGATTTGCTGTTCTGGTGATTGCTGCTTTCCCCAGATGCTTCTTCCATGGCTGGGCGCCAGGACAAAACCCACCCTGAACACATTCAATCCCTTGTGATTTGGTTTTCATTCCAAATCCCCCCCTTTTCCTTCCCCCCAGAGGCATGCATCATGCAAAACCACCACAGGATTGGATTAGTGCTGATGTATCTAAAGCACGGACAAACAAGCACGTCCACCCTAATTCACTATATGCAAAAGCAACATCCATTTCTGAGGTGACAGGCAACATTATGTAGTTAATATTGTTTAAGTTTCCCTTTCAGGCACCTTTAAGAACTGGACATTTAAGAACAGATTGTTAGGAATGTATTCTGTAATGGCTTTAAAATTTAGCCCTTCTACAAAAGTTTCTCATCCCAGATTCTTATTTCACTAGAATTATTGGTTTCCTATCTCGACGCTGTTTTTGCTATATACAGACACAGGTGTACCACCCAAAGCTTTGCAGAGTAACTGATGACTGAGGCAGTAGACCAGCAACTATGGCAGCACTGTTCTGCTGAAGAAAGGGAAGCAGCTTGCACATCAAGGCAGCAGGCTGCCATCTCATCCCCTATTTGAGATACACACGCTCAGAATGCTTTGCAAGAAAGAGGCCTCGGTAGAAGAGCAGCATCCCCTGGTGTCGTTACAGAGTGTTTAAATAAAACATGGGTCTCTGAGGAACATCAACTAAAGGAAGAAGCTGGTATCTCCAGGATTTTTAAGAACAATTCAAGAGCAAAATTCAAATCCCACCTCAGAAAAGAGTTGCAAATGCAAATTTGTGTTTATAAAACATTCCAATTTTTCAGATTTTTAATTCCCTGTCCCATTTTTCTGGGAACTGTTATAGCACCCGAACTGACTTGGATAGTCAATATAGTTAGTACATGAGCAACTCTTCTATCACAAAGGAAACTAGGGGCTGATCTACACTGTGGATTTCAGCCATAAACATACTTACCTGTCTGCGTAGCAGTCCAAAGCCACTATAAAGCTTCTGTTTGCACTAGCACAGCTTACTCCTGCTTGAAACCAGGATAAGCTGTGTCCATGAAAGTTGTGGCTGAAAGCAACACTGCCTGTCTACAGTAGGGGCTTGTGCTGGTGCGACTACACCCATGGCTGTAGTGACAGGATCCCCCAGTGCAGAAAAGGCCTAAGAAACAACTTCCCATACACCTTCTGCTTCTCCCTCCTTGCAAGCAGGTAGCTGCCTCCTGCACTAGCCAAAGATTCTGTGTGGGCTGGGATCATTTTTAGTCTCTTACCTGACTCTCTCCTCTTCATTTCTCTTGAGTTCTGCATCCCGTTGGAGCACCTTCATTATTGCCTCTTGTTCCTCCTCCGTTAGGAAGCTTAGGTCAATCATCTTGTTAACAGATTTAAAAGAAGCCTTTAGAATCCTAAAAAGTCCTGGTGGGGGCTGGCCTTGGAGTCAACGTGAAAGATGCAAAAAGAGACAGAAATCCCAGATCTGTGAGATTCACGAAACACTCCAACCGTTGGGACCGGGCTACAGTCAATGGGATAAAAAGCCCTTAACTTTGTTCTCTTGTAGGAGAAATGGCATGCGCTTCTCTGGGCAAGAGGCTCTCACAACAGAGTGCTGCATTCCTGATTTTTCAGATCACATGCATGTTGCAGAGGTGCCAGTCTCTCAGCTCTGCTTCATATAATAACAGTTCATTGACCAGGCATATAATGTTAATCCAATGTGAAGCAGCTGTAATCAGACATCACCTACAAAAGAGACAAGGAAGAATAAGCTCTAGCATTACGAAGCAGGGCAGCATTTTTTTTTTTTAAATACCTCATCACAAGATCTCCAGTATGGGGGGGGGGGGGAACACTTTGCAAAATGAAGCGCTCACTTCAAGTCAAACCTGTTTTGCAAGTGTAACCCACACACCTTCTGGGTGTGGTGTTCTGTCCCATCTAGCAGCACCAAGACCACTTAGCAAGAAAGTTAAAGCTGAAGAGCAGACTCATGTTACCTTACAGGCAGTTGGCTTTTAGCTCATGCGGTAGAAGCTCATGCATTAAGCTCCAGAGGTCCCCAGTTCAATCCCGCCCGACAACCAGGGTCTGTCGGCGTTACACAAGCTTATAAGAAAATGGTCATTAAAACATATTTTTGGCCAATGCCATAACTTACATGTTGGAAGACAGAGAATAAGTTCCTCCTGGATGTTAAATGTTAAAATCAGAAAAAAAGGAAGGCTAAAAATAAAATGATTTAAGGAAACAAAATCACAACCGTAACACTGCTGATGACTTCTATGCACAGTACTCTGAAATACGGACTGGGAGACAGAAATAGTGCCTCGTTTCAAACTTCCAACAGGACCTTGGGCAAGTCAGTTAACTTCTCTGTGCCTCAGTTTCCCCTCATGTAAAATAAGGATATGTACCAGGAGATTTGATTAACCATTCACTGATATTGAGGGATCCTCAATACAGCTGCAGGATAGATGGATCTTACTGTCTTGACAGTCCTATCTTTAAAATGGGAATACTGCTACTCATCTACCTCACAGGGATGTGGTGCAAATTGGCTAACATTTGTATGGTGCTTTGCAGATGTGAAGTGCTATATAGGCACCAGGTATGAAGAGTTGGCATGAGAGTTAAAGAGATCACCAGATCAGCACTAATTTGATAGTACCATCAGTTTCTATAGGATTTCATTTTAAATTTAAAAAAAAGTTAATAGACTATACAATTATAAAGTCAGTTTCCCAGATTTGACTGAGACAGCAATAGCTTTGACAGGCGTGTTAACTTCCCAGCTTCTCTCCATGGGTGTGGTCAAAATTCTGCCATTTAATACATATATAACTCCCAAAAACTTTAGTGAAAGTTCTGCCTGAACAACAGGGTCAGGTCCCAGGTTTGCCAAACCTAAATTCCTTACAGTAAATGCCTTCTACTGCACATGTGAGCCACTGCTCTCCATCAGAGGGTATCAGAACTGCTCATCTACAGGTCACGGCTCATATACTGTTAGTGACTATTCTCCTTGTGCTCAAGTGGTAACGGCCCATGTTTCCAGAGCAGGGGCATCAGAGTTCTATTCCTTCTGCCATGATGGAGTGTTGAATACCATGGTGTATGAAGTCCTAGCTTTCCACAGATCTTTTACAATATAGTTCCACAGTAAGTATTCTTATTACTAATACTACATAATCACATAATAAAACATGACCAAGCTGAGGCACTGCCTGCCCCACTCCATTACTAGAGAGAGCATACGGAATTTAAGAAAAATAAAGCAAAAATATAAAAAACACTGAAGCTGTCGCACACATCTCATTATGTGCAATCAGTGGTTCTACAAGAGCACACCATTCTAATCCCAGTTAACTTCCATCCATAAAGCACAGTTTGAAGTCTTGAATGCTTATTTGTTTCTATTCTCTTCAACCAAGGCTCCAGCCCGTAGGCCAGAGACAGTCAGAACAGAGGGCAAAATGGAGAATGGCTTGCTTACAGGGCAATTCTTGACTCTTGTGGCTAAAACTAGCTGGACACTAACTCAGGAAGGAATGAAGAGGAAGGGGAAAAAAGAAGGCATTGGCAGAGAGCCTACTCCCCAGCTACAACTGGTCATACTAGTGTGAAAAATGGCTAGAGATGGGGAAATAAACAACTGGAAGCCCAATGAAAACCTCAAAAACTAGACAGAAGTCTCAAACTACTGGGAGGTAGGAAGTGAACTGGCCTCTTCGCTTGGGATATCTACCTTTCTTAGAGGACTGTAAAAACAACATTCTGAGTTTTTTGCCTATCCCATCTCCTTACACTTAGACACAAACATCTGGCAGGCAGAATCTCCAAATCTGTGATGGTATAATTAGACCAGTCCTGTGACTGATCACCAAGTTTGCTCACTTTGACAACCTAATCTAGAAATGACTGAAACAGGAGATTAAACCAAGATAATCATATTGGCATGACACAACAAGAAAACTTTAGTTCAACAGATAACAGCCTTTCTCTTATAGGCAAAAAGACACCTGCAACCAAGCTAATGCCTGCTCGTGTTCCAGAAAGTGACATTGTAGGATACCATATTTATCCTCTTTAATGAGTTTTGTATCAATTTTACTCAGTTTACAACTTTTCTGAGCAGCCAGCATTGCAAAAGAGCCTAAAATCTGGAAAAAAAAAAAAAATCAGTCTTAATACCACCAGGAATGAAGTTCAGAAATTAGAATTTGGCCATCAACTCTGCTGGCAATGCTCTAAAGTAAAAGAGAGTCCAATTCAATCGTCCAGTACAGTAAATGATTTTGCAGTTCTAACCAGACTAAAGCCTGTCTCTCCGCTCCCCACTTCCCCTGTGGGCATATTCTTAATATTTGTGATTCTGTTTATAATAATTGTAAACCTGCAATATTGATTTATAATATTTGTAAATCTGCAATATTGATTTGCAACTCCAGTTTATAACATTTGTAATTCTCCTATGTTCTGCTTATAACATTTATAATTCTTCTATTTGACATAATTGTAAATCTGCAATATTGATTTACAATTCCCCATAACTGCTGCCGATGTCTGTATTAAAGCTTGCAAACCGTCAATTAACTCTAAGTACCTTGTAAGCCGTTAATTGACTCTACTTTCTCTAAATTGACACTCTCACTTGTTATTAAGATTGACGCTTGTAAACCTAAGGTTTCAGAGTAGCAGAGTATAAACGTATTAGTCTGTATTCGCAAAAAGAAAAGGAGGACTTGTGGCACCTTAGAGACTAACCAATGTATTTGAGCATAAGCTTTCGTGAGCTACGGATGCATCCGATGAAGTGAGCTGTAGCTCACGAAAGCTTATGCTCAAATACATTGGTTAGTCTCTAAGGTGCCACAATACTTCTGTTCTTTTTGTAAACCTAAACCACTCAATTGACTCTACTTTCTCTGAATTGACGCTTTCCCTTGATTGTAATTGAGATTGATGCTCAATTGACTCTATTCTGTAAACTGATACGTTGTAATGGAGATTGACACGCTTTTTAACTAACTTTACTTTATGTTCAATTGGCTCTACTTTGCAAATGAATACTTTGTGATGGAGATTGACAGGCTTTTTTGTAACGCCCACAAAGAGCCGCTAATTGGAGCGGCGCTCATAGAAATGTCACATAGAGACTCACACCCTCTATAGTTTGTATCAGGAATGTTAAAAAACGGGGAGTCTCAAATAAATAACACCTTTGTATGTTAAAGGAAAGTCAATACCAAAGGAATGTTAAGAGACAGGGAGTCTCAAATAAATAACTATACCCGGTGAAATAAGAAATGTGTTCTTATTAAAGTAAAGAATGTTCGTGAATGAATGGTGGGTTTTGAATAATCGGGGAAGTGCCAGCCTAGGAATTTAATATCAATTGGCCGAAGACGACTCCAGGTGGAGACAACCAGAGGAACTCCCCCACTCCCGGAGGGCAAACTGGGATCCACCGACCAATTCAAAGGATGAAGAAAGCTGATGAGCACCTGACAGCCGTCCTGGAGCCGTCATGACTAACAATATGACAAAACAAATTCCACGGACTGACACAGGAAGAAATTCCTATAAAAATGGACACTAAGGACTGAGAACTTTGAGTCTCCAGTTCTGCCACTACCCTTCAGGAGCATCGGATGCGCATCTGACACGGACTCGGCTCCACTCTCGTGTACAGGCTACCTGGCCAGTACTCTGTCATGAGCAACTTCCAGGCTGGTAACTATAACCCCTATGCAGAACTGGTATGAATGAATGTGTATATATATATATATATAGTTAAGTAAGGAATAAGTAACAATGCAACAGTGTGAGTTTTATATATATTTTTTATTATTATATTTACAATAAATGTGGCATTTTGCCTTGTCCCTTTAATAAGATCCTGCTGGTTTTTATTTTATTGGTATAACACCCCAACTCCAAACACACACCACTGAAACAAACAGGTGGAGACTGACTAAATTCTTTGAATTCCAGAGGAAGGTGGTGCCATTTTTTCTGTTTTTCTAACATAATTCCACTTTAAACCCAGTGGACAATCTAGAGGATCTTATGGCAGCCAAGTATGGCCCTTCTATGTTCTGGTTAAGCACCTCTGACCTAAATACTTAAAAAAAAAAACAAAAAAAACCAACAATCACCTGGGTCTCTCTTCCCTAAGATGGATTCTGGGTCACTTACAGATCTCAACACATACGGTATTTATAGTCCAATTCAAATGATTCTCTCTTTCTTTCTTTCACTTGGAAGGAACAATCATCTAATTTATAAACAAGCATGGACATGATCCGCTTTGACGGTCACAGGTGAATCGTGTCTGTCATAATGTACCAAGCTTCAGCCAGTATCTGTAGTGTTAACATCCAAGGCCCTTGATCTAACTGCAGATGTACATCTGCCAGCACAAAGAGTAAATTATGTTGTAGTCAAAACCCCCAGACAGCACTGAACTGGAACGATCAGGTAATTTTCTACAACCAAGTATCTAGAAGGCTACTGTAAAAAGATATGTTACCATAAAGGGTCATTCTCGGAGAAATACAGGAGGAGACATAGGAAGAAGTTTTGTGCTAACTCTTAATTTGATTTTAAGGATTTCAGTGTAATAAGATGGCCAGATAGCACTTTACTAAGCAGGCTGGACTTCTTCATCCATCTTCCCTGAGGTTGTAATTAGTTAAAGTTATAGAAACCAGAACCTTACCTCTTCCCGGTAAAATAAAAATTCTGCAAGGCCTGAATCTCTACACAGCCCTGCTGAACTACTAGACAGAGTGCACACCTGACTATGGACAGTGCCTAGAAGCAGATGCTCACCACTCTGCAGTTACAGTCTCAGAGCTCTATCATTCCACTTTCCTTCCAGAGATTTCCTCTCCTGCAGGTAACTGCTACCGAGTAATAGTGAGTTTCTGTTAAAAAAAAACAAACAAACCCACCAAAGACAAAAAGCTCATGGAAAGATACTGCACACTCTTCCTCCAAGAATGGAGAAATGTACTTTAAAAATGTGGCTCCAGAATTCCATATTAGATGCACTGAAACAGTTGTAGTATAATTGTGTATGCCTTTTGCTGCTTGCATTAGACAGACTAGCTGATCCTCCTCCAAATAGCTTAGAAGAAAACTGATTAAAAGAATGCTGCTCTGCTGAAACATGAACCTCATCGTGCATTCAGTTTTACCTCATGTTTTTTTTACTTAGAACCTGTTCCTACTCCCACTCAAGTCAATGGCAAAAGCCTGCTTGGGCTTAAATGGTGCAGGATCCTTAAGTGCACCATTCATGACTTAACACTTGGATTAGCAATGAGAAGTGTGCTGCTTCACGTAAGAAATGGGCATGGGAAACCATTCAAGGAGTTGGATACCCGAGATCACTGAATAAGTAGTTGTAAGTAACCCAAATTATAAGTAACTTCTCTAAACACCTAAATGGTATAAATGCTGCATGACATTTGCCATGATAGCAAGTCAGTAGCTCACTGGAGACATGCTGATTACTAGCAACAACTAGAGAATACACAAGTAGTTTCCTAGAGTTGGCAAAGAACACCTGGCTGCATACACAGAAAAGATTCTGAGCCCATTCAGTGCAAGTTGGAACAAGACTGCAATCTGTTGCAGAAAACACCTCCAAACAACATTAAATACAGGAGTAAGAGGTGAAACTGTTGGCTTAGATCTATATCAAGTACCATAATTTAAAGCCAGATTTCCAAAGGCAGCAATATTTTGACACATCTGTATTTCAAATCATGCAAAATAAATAATAAATAATAATAATAATAATAGAGTTCACAAAAGACTGGCTACAAATATTAGTCCACCATGTCATAAATTCTGAAAAAGGGTAAGCTTTTCAAAAAACAAACAATCAGCTATTTAACATAGCTAAATGATTTAAGAGTTCTAGTCAAATTTTTAAATCCCTGCCACCCACATTTATGATGATTCGATTATTTCTCTTGAAATGATTAACTCAAAAACAAAAAACCAACACTTAAAAGTCTTGTGCAAATGATAGGAACAACTGATCCATGATGCAAAACTTGACACTTCCCTGAAAAATGCAAACACATCAGTGCAAGTACAGCTGTTGCATGCCGTATTTTTTCTCTCCACTCCATCTCTGTAGTTCATTAACACCAAAAATACTACAAGTCATTGAAAGAGTAACACAGTTACATCGAGTGTTGGAGTTCTCAGTGTGCATTGCACCAAGACCACTAATTGCGTGAAATATAGTTAGTTAACTCTACCATTTCTCAGGCCTAAGTATGTGGCAGGTTCAAGAGATTTCAAATGTAACTAAAAGAGTTTCCTTGTAACCTTATGATAGTTCTTAAAAAGATATAAAGACAGACCACTTTTCACATCTGTTTGTGGTGCAGAACAGAAGCAAACTCAAACACTCTGTATCAGGTTAAATGCAAGTAATGCCAGTTGACACAGGTGCTGTATTACCTCCTAAGCGTCTCTTCAGAAACTAGAAAGTTTGCTGTTATACAGAGAAACTGAACTCAGTGCTGCCAACTCAAAATTATGAGTCTCTCTGTATTTGGTGTTTTTTTCTTACAGGTCCAGCTTCTGCAGGCCTGTGAATGTGTGACAATCTCAGCTTCTGTTTAAAAAAATATTTCTAGCTCACATGGTTGCAGAGAAAACCTGAACATGTACACCAGGTGTGATTTAAAAGGCTCAGGAACCAGAAATTAAATAAAAAGACCCCAGCATTTATTTTTAAATCGTTTTTTAAAAGTTTGGCTTAAAAATCCATGAATCACAATTGGGGGGGGAGGGGCTAACTTATTATTTTTGACTGCTTTGGGGTTGACAGTACTATGGACTATGTTATTGCACAAAACTTAATTATGCCTTTTAATTCTTCATCCATGGCTCTAACTGGTTCCGAATATCGTAATTGAGTTAATTCAGTCAGAGGATCTTTGTAAACAAGTTACACCCAGACCCACTTCTTTTTTCAGCTCAGAGTTCAAGTGAAAGACTTGAATTCTGCTACCCACAGTTCCAGACCCAAAGAGATGCAGTAACCCACACACCAGTTTTAAACTTCCATATGCCATGTGTGTGTGCGCATGTGTTGGGGAGCCAGGGCAGGCAGGGAGAAAGGAGGGAGAGTAGCATTGTACCAGTTAGTACTGACAGATGCTAAGCTTGCCAGTAGGACCTGAAAATGAGGCACAAAGCCCTACAGTATGTTGCCTTGCACCCAAGTCAGCCAACCCTCCCCTTGGATGCAGGAACCGAGAAGTGTCCCTAAGCTCGTTACATTGCAAAATCATTTTTCAAATATTCCTCATGTGGTTGATCCAAGCTGCTAGCGTTTCATTTGGGGAAAGCTGCCCTCCAGCCTATGCCTTCTAATAACACAAGCAAATTGGAAGCCAATCCTACGCTTCCTGGCTGCCAGGCTTTTGGCCAGGATGCTGCTTCACAGAGCAGCCAACTCCTTCTCCTGGTATGAACAATCGCAGGCCCTGCAGATAAGCAGCTCTTGTATTTGTGCCCAGCCGATGGTGTGCTCACCTAACAGGGTCCCCTCTGGTTCTCTTATGAAAATGGGGGTTGTATTTATGCATTCGCAAGTAAAATATTTTCCTTTATGAACTACTTTGCTCCTTAAATTCCATGAAATGCCAGTGCCAGTAACCAGGATGAGCCATACCAACTCTAATGAGACTAATCAATTAAGGTGGGCTATTAGCAGGAGAAAAAAACTTTTGTAGTGATATCAGGATGGCCCATTTCAAACAGTTGACAAGAAGGTGAGAATGTAACAGTAGGGGAAAAAATTAGCATGGGGAAATAGTTTTTACTTTGTGTAATGACATTAATAAATACTTCACAAAACTGGGTACACATCAGCTGCTTATGTTATGCAGGAGGTCAGATTAGATGATCTGTTCTGGCATTAGAGCAAAGGCAACCACTCCCTTACCCCACAAACTCTGAATCTACAACTATAGGTATATAAAAATAGAGCCCAGCTATTTTTTCTGTCTAGTTTTCTTTCCCAGAGAAATTTGTGCTACAGCCCCAGATAATCCAACCACAGTGACCAAATCTTGCAGAAAAAAGAAAGACAAGAGGTGCAGATACACACATCGGAGCCACTCCAGCTGTTTCTATAGCTCTCATGCATGAGCAGTTCTCAGAATGTTTGCATTATGATAAAATCCAAATGAAGTGCTAATACAGCCTGAGTACTAACAGTGCCTTAGGTTAACACGTGTGTTTAATCAAGGGGAGCTGAAGAATTTCTTAGTAGCTATCATTTATTCCCCACTTCCCCCACCTAGTGATCTTTTCCTCATAACTCAATATTGATTTTTGGGCCAAACTGAAATAAGCCATGTAAACACATGTATACTTAAATATTTCATTCAGTTTTAGAATGTCCTAATCAAAAATTTTCCCACACACAGAACATGTACATTTCTCTGCAGTTCTGCCCAGCAGAGGTCAGTTCACAATGGCCATAATGGAGAAAAGTGTTAAGCCCTCAACAACAAGCCTTAAGTACCCTGCTCAGGTATAACAAGATGAATACTGATGTTTTAGACAAAGCTTAGCAATATAATGATATAGCTATCTTCAACCTGTTAGAACAGAAAACGATTGGTAGACCTGGGTGAATAATGGATGTTGTGGTTCTATGGAAGTTTTTTTTTTTTAAAAAAAAATTCATTTCAGGTCAAATGAAACATTTCATTTAGACCAAATAAATAAATAAATAAAATCAATGTTTTGGTTTTGACATTACTTTTATTTTAAAAAAAAAATCAGCAAATTATTAAATGAAGAGGAGTGATTTCAAACTGAAAAATACAAAGTGTTTTCTTTTTTAAAAATATGTAAATTAAACTTTTTGGGGAGAAGGCAAAGTGGGTCTGAAGTAAACAACTGATGTCTCCAAATCCGCATTCCCTACCAAAAAGACTTTTGGTCAAAAAATGTCACCCGGTTCTAGTTATTGGCCATACGGGCTGGGATTTTCAAGAACACCCATCAGTCAGCGGCAGTTAGGCCAGTGTTGAAAGAAGAAGTAGGCCAGTGGCTGGCACTTGGGAAAATTCCACTCAAACTCCTCTTCAGTATCACCTGCTTTGCTGTCTGCCTTTTAGGTTACTATTGTTCTGTATGATCAAAGTGTTCATCACATTGAGAGTTGACAGGCAAACCTATGCTGCTTTGTGTATAAAAAAGAACAACACACATGCTGTAAACTGGAGGGCAAGAGGTTAACTACTAAAACCATCAAAATGAGAAGATATTAACTGAAAACTAGAAGAGGACAACAAGGCATTTTGGTTTAAGTCCTCTGCTGAAGTTATGGCAACCTGCTATTTCTCTTACTACAGTTTGGATTTACTTGGCAGAAATGCCTAAGAACGGAGCTGGCACTACGTGTAAGCAAATTAAGCAATTGTTTAGGGCCCCAAGTAGTTCAAAGGGGCCCCATCTTCACTTTTTATTATATGTTGTATGTGTGGGGGACCCCCCCCGAAAATATTCCTGCTTAAGGACCCCAGCGGACTAGCACCACCTCTGCCTAACCATGTCACTTTCTAGACCTATTTAAGAGAATATCATCATTAAGCTACTGATTTTATGGAGGTGATTTATGAACCTGTCCATTTCAGAGATTAAAAAAAACAAACGAACAGAAGAAAGGACATTATAATTACACATTTCCCTAAACCATTCTTTGGCAAAAGGATTGTAACTTCTTAGACATGCACAGTTAATTGTTAACAAAGTAACGGAAACTTACGTCAAAGCTAGCATCTCAACAATCAGTAAAAATTCCAATTATAAAGAGATCTATGACGCAATTGGTGATGAGAAGCAATATGTTGAGTCCTAGAACATGAGATGATAGAATCTTGCTAATTTGTAATAATTCACATTACCAAAGACCATTAAAAAACCCAGCAATATTGCATCACAAGGCATATTTTTTTATATTCTACACACACACATACACACCTTATAGATCTTAGGCCTTCATCCCATAGACACTTACATGTGAGAAATGTTATGCATAAGTAATCCCATTTATTTCAATAAAACTACTTGTTTGTGTGTTGCAGGCAGTGAAGCAACCACTCCTTGATGTCCAAGTCATCAAATGTCCGTTTTGCTGTTACCTTCCGAAGGGTGAAGATTTAACCTCTATTAATTCAAGACCCTACTACACTTCTCTGGCACCAAATATTTGCGAAGTGCAGCAAGACTGATGTACATACGAGAGTTTTCAGGTTTCTGATTAGCAAAGCGAGAGCAAGCAAGTTTCCACTGTAAATATTTAAATTCAGTCTTTATCTACTCTGCTCGTATTCCTCCCTCCCCAGAGTAGTTCAGCTGTGTGTAATTATGAACCCTGGTCCCATACAAAAGTAGTTTATCGATACTTTCTTGTTTTGAGTAATAAATGTGCACTTTATAAATCTAAATAAGTAAACAGAAAACTAGTCAATTCTAGACTGAGGGTAGCTTCAAGATTTATAAGCCTGTAGTCTTAAAGCAGAACAGATCTTTTTAGTAACTGCATTACCTAAAACCGTTCCAATTAGGGACTGTGCCAGGACGATGTTCAGTTTCAAGGATCAGTTACATTTCAAACCATAGGCAGCAATTGGGACTTTCCTTGGCAACTGTAGTAATAGCTGTACCACCTAGACATTGTCAAGTATCAGAGGGGCAGCCGCGTTTGCCGCTTTTACAGATCCAGACTAAGAGTCCTGTGGCACCTTATAGACTAACAGATGTATTGGAGCATAAGGGTATTCACCCATGAAAGCTTATGTTCCAATACGTCTGTTAGTCTACCAAGGTGCCACAGGACTCTTTGCCACTTTTACCTAGATATTGTATCCAAGGAGGCTCCCAGTTTGTTTTTAGGGAAAGTCTGCTTCTTATTTCTCTGGATCGATTTCTTCACCCTTGATTTAAGCTACAATATCCCAACCGTGCAATACAGGTTATTCAAGATATTATCACTGTAGGTATAGTGGGCATAATTGCAGTAACTGTAGATATGGGGATACCTGTACCTCTCCCTGAGGACACCAGATACAAGGTAAAATAGGAACAGCTGAACCAGTTGACACAAACAAACAATCAGCATGAAACTTCATTAGAAAGAAGTGGGGAAAAGCAGATAACTAGGTTTTTCAAAGAAATCGTATTTTTGCCTGTGCAATTCTTGATTCCAGGCAAAAGCAGAATAAGACTGCTGTTCTTTTTAGATTACTGGGCTTTAGAAAAGAGAAAAACCAGTTATGTCACAAAAGCCTGTTCATGATATTTGCAGCCTACAGTCTTTGTTCTGAGAGGTTCAGATTATTTATATTATGGTAGACCACAACCAAGATGGGCCCCATTGTATTAGGTGCTGTACAACAGTGGTTCTCAAAGCCGGTCCGCTGCTTGTTCAGGGAAAGCCCCTGGCAGGCCGGACCGGTTTGTTTATCTGCTGCATCCGCAGGTTTGGCTGATCACAGCTCCCACTGGCCGCAGTTTGCCGCTCCAGGCCAAGAGGGGCTGTGGGAAGGGCGGCCAGCATGTCCTTTGGCCCGCGCCACTTCCTGCAGCCCCCATTGGCCTGGAGCGGTGAACCGCAGCCAGTGGGAGCTGCAATCGGCTGAACCTGTGGAGACGACTGGTAAACAAACCAGTCCAGCCCGCCAGGGGCTTTCCCTGAACAAGCGGTGGACCGGCTTTGAGAACCACTGCTGTACCACACACATACCCTAACTTGGCAGTCCTTGCAAGAATACTTAGAATCTAGAAGGTTAGCATGACAAATACGGCAATTTCCTGTAATATGCTGAACAAACCTTACTGAATTATGTTTAAGTATTTTAGAAGTTCATTGTACTAAAAATGCAAATGTTTGTGGATTATTGTGCATACACATTGCATGTAACTTCTTTAAAGGGGGAGAACTGACTAATGTAAACCCTGGGAAGTTGTATGACCTCCACAGGACTAGTTGAAATAATGTGAACTTTTAAAGTGAAGTGGGTTTCCTAGGAAATTTCTTAGGTTTATGCAAATGTAAAGCCTCTGGTTATGCAAAAACTCAGCCTTCTGAAGCTCTGCCATAAGGTGGGGACCTGCTGATCACCTGAGGACAGATCAAAGACCCAGACCATATAAAGAAGTGACTCAGTCCTTCAAACTACACCAATGGGTTGGTAACAAGTTGAGAACCATCTTGGCTCAGAACAAGCACACCCAGGAAACTGTTACCTGCCAGAGCCCTTGTTGAGCTGGGGTGATCTCTGGTCAGCTTATTAACATGCTTGTAGGTTTTCAATATTTGTGTCTGTAATGCTTTCACCTCAAGAATACATGTGCTTCCTTAACAAGTGCTGGGGGACAACTTAACTGTGGGCAATTACGCTGCTAATAGCTTCTGAGGAAGGAAGGCAAAGCAGGCCTGCTGAGGCAGTCTGTCTTGCTGGGGAATTCATAGTGTAGGCAGGGAATTGTGCAGCCTGGAAATACCCTTGTCAGGAGTGGGAGAAACACACGTCTCGGTCCACAAGAGGTGATGGATAGCGAGCCAGAAACCTGAGAGTGGGTGCCCTTTCTAGACCATAGAGGGGAAATATAGGTGAAGTTGCCCTAAACTATGACAACTGGCATAAATACACATGTAAACTTACAGATGCTTGATACTTACGTGTATCTGATTTGTTGACATTTATCCATTATTACTGCAAAATAATCAATACTTCATGATGTTCTATAAAGTGTAAAATTGCAGTGCAATATAAAAAATGAGTAACAATTATACAGAATTCTGTGCCATAAATAGGAGATACAAGAGATGCGAGTTTATTAAAATAAAGACAATGGCGGATAGAAACAAACCAAGCAATGATCTAGAGAGTATCTCAATTGCTCACCAGATACTACAGTAAAACATACTGTAGGAAAAGAATCACCATTAAAGACACAGTTCTACAGCGCTTCTGTGCTTGCAGAATCATGTGTCTGCTAAGCTCAATGCAGATATGTGAACTGTTAGATAGAAGATAGTAGTCTGGGAAACTTATTTGCATACAAACCACATGCTATGTGGAGAACACATAGTATTCTAAAGAGCTACTGCTTCACCCTAAAGTTCTTGATCCTTTCCTAAGAAAGCTGGTTAGCATAGATTTTCTAATTCTGTATAGGTCCTTATACCACAATATCGGAGTGCATTCCCATCGTGCATTAAGCGATTTTACTAACATTGTCACATGCAGGTTGTTCCATCTCATTCCATTCCTTATGGGAGAGTTGTGTGTGCAATGTAGTGTTTTGGTTTAATTTGGTTAGTGGGTTTGGGGTTTTTTTATATGCACTTGCTCTGTGTTAAAGAAGGCAGGTTGAAGAAACGCATCTTGGAACAGAAAGTGGCAAGGGTTCTGATGGTCCTTGGTTTCGGAGGGAGTTCATTCCACAGGCATGGACCAGCCACTGAGAAAGTTCCATCTCCTGCACAGATAAATGTTTCCAAAGGAGTGGAGTCATCAATCACAATCTTCATCCCAAACCATTAGGTGTTTCAGCTATCCTGGACCCAGGCCACTGAGTACCTTGAAGATGGTGACCAAGACCTTGAACTTGACTCTATATTCTATGGAAATACATGGGAGGACCAGTCTGATTCACTCATGGTAGCCAGGGTAGGTGAGAAGACATGCTGTAGGGTTCTGTACTAGTTGGAATTTCTTCAGGGCTGATGGCTTCATGCCGAACTCCCATTAAATTTCCCATAGCAACAGCCAGCCCATAAGAGCCTAGAAATGGCCATAGAAAAAGTTCTCAGGGCTAACAGATTGTTTAAGACCTGGCAAACAAGAATCCAGCTGGGAAAAGATTAAGGATTTGAGGGGCTGGCAGGAAATCTAACAACTCCATTTTAGTGTTGTTTCAGCTGAAGTTTCCTTGCATATCACATATATATATATATATATATACACACACACACACACACGCACGCTCAGAAATAATTAATTAATTATTAATTGGCCTGCAACAGCAGCAAAAAGACTGCAACCTCCTGTTCACACACTACAAGCAGCATCTGAGTTATCACAATAAGAGGCAGGAAATGAAGAGCTGAAGATAGCTCACAAGGATGTGCTGTGAAGATAGGGTAGAGCATCCTATGTTGTATCACCATGATCTGTGCTTCCCCTGACAGAGGGCCATACTCGCTCCAAAAGCTGCACACAACAGGGTAGCAGAATCACACAGGTTCAGCCTTCCATTTTCAGTTTCCCATACTTCCCACCCCCCATTTATCCCAGCATTAAAGTCAGAGACAAACTTCACAAAACTCAATTTAAGACACCACTGCCCTAACCCTCCACCCCCTCGGTCTGTTTATTATTAAAAAAAATTATTGAGACACTTGTGAAAATTTCAAAGCAAGTTAATTTCCTGACAGATGACATCTCCTGAGCCATTATGGTCATAATGTGTGTAGGGTGTGACCACGGGTGCATTCGGTCACACCGTGGCAGATGATAAAATACATATCTAGGTCTTGGGTGAGTCAGGCCCATTGAGTAGTGCTATAGTTACCCTATGCCATGGTGTCACCTCATCACTGTTACCTTGCTGCTGGTTGTTAAACCTACTTATTGCCTCTTTAAATTAGAATGTAAGCACTTACAGACAGGGACTGTGTCTAATTATATATTTGTACAGCACCCAACGAAACAGAGGTACCAGTCACGATCAGGACTGTTGGTCACGATTACAACATATTAAAGAAAAATAACACAGCGTGTGGGCTGCTGGCCAGTCTCAGCAGCCCATGGAAGACTCACTGCCATGCCTGTAATTTTTCAGGCCCCTTTCCTCCAGGGCACTGTTTTATTAATTCAAACAAAACCTCACAAAGTAATAAAGCTCACAACCCAAAGTAGGCTACCAAGACCCAGAGGCCTTTCACTCTGCTCCCCTCTTCTGCTCCAGGGCTAGTCACAGGAGCCAACCTCCATCCTGCAGCCCCCTTTCAACTGAGCCCTCTCATCCCTTCATAGGGAACATCTGACCCCTTCCCAGTTGCGTCTGATAATGGAACTGGCTGACCCTTAAACCCACCCTAATTCTGCCCAAGGAGAGGCCTGGATGGTACACCAAGCAATGCTGATCCAAAATCATCCTAAAGGGTTGCTATTGCACAACCAATGGAAGACCATGTGAAAAATTTAGGTGGAAATGCAAAACACAGGAAAGTGAAACTCACTGAAGTTCATGTAACTCAGAGTTACATGATGCCAGCCTCATTTCTCTCTCTTCCCCCTCCTGTTAGAGTGCCATCTATTTACATTTTCTTGGAAGGCCTTGTGACTATTACTCTTTTCCCTCCAATAGCCTTCTAGTACAGCCAGCCTGCTCTTCCCACCCTGGACACATAGCAGCAAATCGATCTGCTGTTCCCCCTCCACCAAAAGGGAGGCACTTCAGATGAGTGGGGTTGCTTGCTAACCCCATTCCTTCCGTTTTTCTCACCCCACCCCTCCCATCTTCAGCAGCAGGACCATGAAATGTTCCTTCAGTCCTGCTATTGGCCATACAGCTAGCTCTTACCCAGTTCTATGGCCTGAGATTCCTTAGTGAGTAGACCTGCCCACACCTTGAAAAACAAATCCTGATGAGCTCGACCAAGCAGGATTCATACAACCATGATCACTGACTCCACCATACTTACAGCCCCAATCAGAGATAACTTATGCATTTAGCTTAGGTTTCCCCTATGAGTTCTGGAGTCCGCAGGAATGAGAATAGATCAGTCTGAGAAAGGCCCTCCCAAAATTATAGGAACAAAAATAGACCAGCCTCTAATTTTTTCTGCTCTCTTATAATTTCAACAGGCAACTAACCCTATATTTTTTGTGCTTTTAATTAAAAAAAAAATTGCTACCAGACTCTGGTAGCTATTGCCAGAGTTTATCCTGAGCAAATTACAGTCAAATTATG
Source organism: Lepidochelys kempii (assembly GCF_965140285.1). Taxonomy (NCBI): domain Eukaryota; kingdom Metazoa; phylum Chordata; order Testudines; family Cheloniidae; genus Lepidochelys; species Lepidochelys kempii. Next base: position 22,929,558 of record NC_136380.1, read on the forward strand.
TGGCTTCTGAAATACATCACTTTACAAAGTGGGAATGCTGAAAGAAGTGCCTCCCCCCGCCCCCCATTAACTAATATGTAGGCTCATTTCTACTTGCACTGTGGAGTCAGTCTGGTAGTTACATGAGTCAAGAACAGCAACATGCAGAACAAAGAAAGCAGCTAGTTATCAAGAAATTTTCATCAGAGGCACTGGGAAGTGAGACATTTCCTGGTTTTTTGTTTTCTATTTTAAACACTTTTTTATGTACTGGTGATTGTTCAGCTAAAGTTTACCTAGCCCCTGGGAGCCAGAGTAGAAAAACAAGCAGATCCACAACATCTCATACAGTGGAACCTTCTAATAAAAGGGTGTTTTTGTGCGGGTTTGACAATGTTACCCTCCAATACTATAGACCTGGTATTAAAGATCCCAGAAACATGTTTATATTAGGGCACCCACCAATGCTAACGCAGTTCTACGGAACCAGCAGCAGTTTCTTCCTGAGTTTCCCAGTGCAGATGCAGGCTTGGAGGACAGATTTGAAGATCTCTCCAGTAGGTGGTAATTACTGCAGTCCAAGAGGATTATCAGTGTGGAATCCACTAGAGTGAAATGAAGATTCGCTACAAAGACTTGTCCACACAACGGAAAATTTTGCAGACTTCCCATCACTGCTAATGTAACCCCCAAATCTACATATGTTGTGTATCCCCCACCCCTGTGCCTCCACAGAGGAATATGCCTATTACGGCCCAAAGCTAGAGAGTCTGGCTCTTCAGATCATGCTGCAGAAACTCATGTTTTCAGCTCTGGAGGTCCCTGGTTCAACCCAGGTTCAACCCTGCTGTCATACTACCTTTACTTCAGCACCACGGGTGGTGAATGAGATTCCCACTGTCCCTACCTGCTATCTAACAAAACCACAGCCAAGGGAATGAGCTTGGCAGAATTAGGGGCGAAAGATGACCCTGTTGAGCTTGAGTCTAGTCCGGCACTGTGAAGAGACACATGAGGTGCAGAATAAGTGGGAGGCCTCTGGGAGGCTGCCGGTGAAATACCACCACTGGTGTTAGCAACATCAGAAGCCCTAGTGTAGATGGTTGCTGGCTCGTGTCTTTAGACCTGCTGTAAGAAGAGTTAACTGACAGAATTTATAACACTGGTGGCAACAGTTGCCTTACGTACACGTGGGCTCACAACACAGCTGACACTCATGGAGCTGAGCCAATGTTAGCAACTCTAAGAAACCATTGCCAAGGTTTCGCTAGCATTTAGAAGCTGTTAAAATGCAGCCTGCAGCCCTCTCGAGGTAACATATATAAGGAGATACACCATTGCAAGCCTACTGCTCTGATTCTCTGTTGTCCTGCACCTGATGGTGACATTTATACCCATGCAAGTTGAGTGCAAAACACTATCAAATCAGAACGGTAGCATTTTATACCCAGTTTGCTGTGACTGTATGAAGGGTCTGATTCTCCATTGCCTTGCATCTGAAGTCTCTATAGTCCACACACTGCATTCAGCAGAGGGACAGAGTGATTTTGCGTGAGGCATAGTACTAAGCTGAGATCATGCACTATGTTGCCAAAGGCCAGTGTGTCATTATCATGCATGTTTAATTGGGTAGGAGGCACAGTGTGGCTAGCCAGATCATCCCTTACCATCCCATTTTAGCTTTTTGTTATAGCCACCCTGATTTGCAAGCATAGCCGCTGCTTTTGTTATTGACACTATAGCTCTGCTGTAACTGATGGCTACTCCATGCAAATAGCCCAGGGACTGAACCAAAAGTTCTCTGTCTATTCTTTCCGACATGATGGCTCTGAGCAACTGGAGACCCCTTTTTTAAATGCTTTTTGAAACAAAATATACATACACATTTATAGAGTAAAAGTCAGGGTACCATTTAGGCTTTGGGCAAGATCTCAGGGTTGCAAAGTTTGGGCATCCCTTTTATGCTCTGTATAGCGTATAAGTGAATTGAGCCTTCAATGCTGGTGCTTCAAGCACACACCTATTCCAACAGCAGGACTCTACTTAGAATCAAGTTAGCTGTTGAGACAGGGTGCCAAAAGCACAAACAGGGTGATAGTCTTCAATGTTCCAGCAGTGATACAGACAACAGTGGGACAGGGATGGGAAATAGTACTTCAATTTAGATCATGAGTCAAATCAGCACTTCAAAATGCACATAGTTTGAAAAACAATACTGTGAAATGTAGGCCTCATCCAGTCTTGAACAGAAATTTACCTTGGGGTTTCCAACAAAACAATCAGAAATTTAAAAAGTTAAATAGAACTGTGTCAGCCACAATCCCTTTGACGGAGAAATCAGCATTGATGCATATGGCACATTTACCTTCATGATTTGATATTTCACTAGCTAGTGGATTCACCCTGGCCTGGCGCAAAAATTGAAAACTAGCTGCAGCACCAGTCCCCCTTAGTTGTGATTTCAGATACCGAGAATAACATGAAGTCAGTCAACTGTGAAAATGTCACTCTCAGTAGCAGATTGTTTGAGTTTTGCATGATATCGCACAGCTCAGCAACACAGGTGTTAGTCTGAATTATCCTCTCCATGTTTCAAATAATTGAGTTCTCTGAAACAGGTGCTCAGTTTTAAAACCCACTTTTGAAGAAAATAAGCCATTTACTTTTAACAAGGTGGGGTGGGTGGAAATGGGAGAGAGAATTGTAGGCACTTTTAAAATCTGTTTTCCTGATACTGCAGGACTAAAACATTTATCTAACCCAGTAGTTCTCAAACTTCCTGATCTAGCATAACATCTAAAATTCAGACTACTTGGCATGCCACCTTCAGAATTACAGTAAGTGTAGTTATAATGGATTCTTATTCTGATAAGCCAGGTTGCACACCACCGATCGTGTCCCACAAGCAAATGTGGGTACATGGTTTGAGAAACTCCCAATTTAATCTGAATATACGAATATAAAGCCTACTCCAGCTTCCAATTAAGTCAATAGCAGATCTTCCAAAGGCTTTAATGACGACAACATTGAGTCCATAGTGTTTGAAATCTTTTCAAAGTTCAATACCGGGTGGTGGGGAATTTAGTTAGGTTGTTGCAGGGGAGGGAGCCTAAGTCTAGTAGTTAGAGCAGAGGTGGGCAAGCTATGGCCCGCGGGACCATCCTGCCCAGTCCTTGAGCTCCCGTCTAGGGAGGCTAGTCCCCGGTCCCTCCCCTCTGCCCCCCCTTCCTCGCAGCCTCAGCGCGCTGTGCTGCCGGCGCTCTGGCTCGCTGCTCCTGCCGGGCGTGGCGGCGGCGTGGCTGCGAGCTTCTGCCGCTCTGAGCGGCCTGTTAAGGGGGCGGAGAGGCATTGGATAAGGGGCAGGGGTTCAGGGGGGCAATCAGGAGACAGGGGGTGGTTGGATGGGGTGGAGGTTGGGGGGGCAGTCAGGGGATGGGGAGCAGGGGGTTGGATAGGAGATGGGGTCCCGAGGGCCGGGGGTGTGGTCCCGGGGGGCAGTTAGGGGACAAGGAGCAGGGTTGGGTCAGGGGTTCTGAGGGGGGCAATCAGGGGGCAGGAAGTTGGAAGGGTGGAGTCCAGGCTGTTTGGGGAGGCACAGCCTTCCCTACCTGGCCCTCCATAAAGTTTCACAACCCCGATGTGGCTCTCGGGCCAAAAAGTTTGCCCACCCCTGGGTTAGAGGGAAAGGAAGTCAGCAGAGGCAGGGGCAGAACTGGACATCTCATTACATATTCTGTGCATATTTACAGTTTAAGGAGTACAACTTGGCTCAGAACTTTTGGAAATATTCATTTCTGTAAAGTGCTTATGATTCTTTGCTAAAATGCTATAAAAGCAGAGAAATTTCTTCCAGCACTCTTTATTGCTTTTGGGATGGCAAAAGGAAGAACAGCATCAAATTACAAAGACAAAGCAAACCATATATTTACAACGAGGTGAGAATCCAGCAGAGCTAGGTTGCTGTACCTGGGTGAAACCAGATGACTCCCTACCACAGGAATGAAGTGCTGAATAACTCTGCTAAAAACCAATACCATCAGCCAATCCTCTGAATCACCAATAAACCAAGTAACTGGAAACCAACCTCAACCCATTGCAGCAAAACCCATGTTATGTCCTAGGCATGCAATGATGTCGAAACATCCTAACACCTGAAGACAGGATCTAGGTGCCTCATTAAATTGATTTGGTATTAAACTACAGTAAAACTTTCCAACCTTCTGTGCAACAGCCAGTGAGCTTTGATCATGAGAAAGTAAACTATTGCCTTAGAAGCTTGGATAGCACGCAGCATCTGAACTGATGACCACCACCTGACTAAGAACAGCACTTCTTTATTACAACAGCTAACGATAGGTTTCATTAGTAGAAGTCATCAGTGCCAACTAGAAAGGGAAATAAAATTATAATATATAAGAAAACATTTCCTTCATTGAGTATTTAAGCATTATTTTTATATTTCCCTTCAGATAATGGATGCCTGTTGGGGCTTTATTTTAAGTCTTATTCAGAAGAATGTATCTGATACGTTTACAGAAGAAAGAAGTGTTCTATCGAGCATGGACAAGCCAGATTCCTTTTGGTCATGAGCGCAGGAAATTTGATAGAGGGCAGAAAACAATGAATTCTTTTGAGTTTTTATCCTGTTTAGTTTCTTGATTAATCTCCGTTACTAACTGTTGCAGTTTGTATTCCACATTCTGTGCTAGAGAAAAATCTTTGGTCCCAAGTACTAACCTGGAACCATATTTGTATCTTATATTAGGAAACTGGCAAGTCCTACGTTGCAGGACAAAATTAATTTGGTACAGAACAGTGATCTGTCTGGTATCTGGACACTGGCCATGCCAACATCTTATGCTTCAGAGGAAAGAAAGCCTCTTTTTAGGAAACAATGAGAAGTATGACACCGTTAGATCTAACGGTGCTGTTTCCTGTGTCTTAGTCTGGGCAATGAGAACAGAATGATCAGTTCCACTCTCTTTATAATCAAGTACACTTTCAGGTTTTAAATGCTGCAATTATTGCCATGGATGCCAGAGGACTGTTTCCTTAACAACTTTTCCAATGACATTGTCTAAATATTAATGGCAGTGTTTTTGTTGGCTTTTTTGATTTTTTAAAAATAAAGTAACTGCGTTTGTTATTTAACTCTAAATTTAGTATCCTTTTAAACCTCTGTTTTAGTTTCTCCCACTTCTTTACAATGGGCTTAGTGCCTACCTACCTACCTGACAGGGGTGCCACAAAGTTTAAAATCACCATTGCTGCAATGTGACCTGCGTTGACAGACCCTTTCAGCCATATACATTAGATTTCACGATCAGGCCAAAGTCTGTAATGTACAGAAGACAAAAAGTGTGATATAGGAATAATTCAGCTCTCATTGTTTCGACTAAGGATTTAAGATTTCCCTTTCAGAAACTAATGACCCTTATGAAAATCCTATATAATTCAAAACCGTTCTACAGACATTCAATTCCATTCTATTTAAGCTCTTATACCACCATCCTTATCAGCCCAATAGCCAAGCCCCTTCCAGTAGTGCAATAAGTGATAAAATTAACTTCTAAAAACATATAATACTTAAAAGAGAATGAGATCCTTTAAAGTAGGCTGGTTAATAAATCCTATAGAATCATTATTGTCTACTAAGTTCTGGTAGACTTTTCCCACAGTGGAAAGCATATTTCAACTCCCAATTAGTTATCTAGCTTGGTTTACAGGAGAGTTAGCGTATATAATGTAGAGCATTTCTGTTTACTTTTTGTTAACAGCCAGCTTGATAGAACACATACAAATAAATTGGTTAATCTCTAAGGTGCCACAAGTACTCCTTTTCTTTTTGCGAATACAGACTAACACGGCTGCTACTCTGAAACCATACAAATAATTAATGTTTGAATGTACAGTGTGGCTTTTGTATTAAAGATATCTTCGAGTTTATAAGCAATCTCAGCAATTACCAAGTTAGCATTCAGTACAAGAGACTTTCAGAGCAATTATGAAACCATTCAGTTGCTCACTGTTCCCCCTTCATTCACAGAAAGCTAAGCAAATTAGACTATATTTGCATGCCATTAGTTTTGTGGTTTTACATTGGTTCAGAATTACCAGGAATGGGTGGTTTTAGTGCAATTTTTATTACTGAGTCACTAGGTTAGCGAAATAAACCCTGTTTTTAGACTAGGATAACGGGGTACCTTGAAGGAAGTCAGCTGTAAAGAGCTAAACTCCCACAACCTGGATATTTTGACCATCAAATGCAAAGGTTCAGAGCATGGTAAGTCGTTTCTGGACACGCTCAACATGTCATAGCCAGAATAGCAAACTCTTTTCACCTTGACACAGCAGAAAGAAGCTGGCCACTGCACAAAAGGATGCTCACCTTTACTGGACACTTGAAATAACTCCTTCACCACATAGCAGTACCCATGTTTCTAGCTCAATACTTTTAATTAAGTATATTAATTATTTCTGTCTCCAGCACCTTGATTGCGTTTATACTTCTGTCAGTCTTTAGTTTCTCCTACCCTACAGGAGATCTGTTTGTTTTGCATATGCAGAACACACAGCTTCAGAGTTTAACTACTAGATTGATAAGAGGTTATATAGTGATAAATAGCCACAATACTGTAGCTCTTTCACTAGCTAGACGTCTTACCACACCCCCATTAATATCTATCGAAGAAAAATAAATATTTGCCAAACCATATGAACATATCTGACAACATTTAGCACCTGTATAGGTAATAAAGAGAGGAACAGCATGGAAGCATTGTTTTTTCTCTCTCTCTCTTCTGGCTGTATCAGCTCTGTGCCAAGAGGAAACACAAACGTGCTCTTGTGTCTACAATACTCAAGACACCCCCGAATTGCGCGTTAGGGCTCAGCTGAGTGGATCACCTTCTTCCATACAAACACATTAGCTTCTGCAACCACCTACCGGGCAATTTAAGGAGAGTGTAGCTCAGAAAACTGGGTAGGAGCCGTTTCTGGAACATCAATGTAAGTTAGCTAACTGGGAACTAGCGGGGGGAGAGGAAAGCAGTTTAACTGCACACAGCTCTCCCGGCAGCCAGTGCCCTGACTCCGGAATCGCCCCCCGCCGGGCAATGCAGCAGCAGCAGCCCCTGCTCCGGACACTCGCTTGTTTTGCAGCGCACCTGAGACCAGGGACGGGATTTGTGCCTCCTACGCGTCTCAGTCCTCCGCTTTCACGCCCGGCCCGGCTGGGTCTCTTCCTCCCCACGTGCACCCCGCAAACCCCAAAGCTCCTGGGCTGCCGCTCTCCGCCTCTGAGGCGCGGCACTGCGCGTATTTCCTGCCCGCCCGGCCAGGCTGGCAGAGCCGGGTAGTGCACAGGACCTTTCCACCTCCCAGTCAACCCCGCACCCCCGCCTCTCGGTCAAGCCGCGCTCGCCCCGGGGCTGGTGCCCAGAGAACGCCTTACCTCCCCCGGCCAGCTGCTTCCCCGGCCGCCGCCGCCGGCTCTGCGTGGGGAGAGGTGCGCGCCTCGCCCAGGACAGGAGCCGCCTGGCCCTGCGCACCAATGGGAGAAAAGCCTGTCTGCAGGGAGGGGAGGTTCCCTCTGCCGCGCCCTCTCTCACACCAGAGACCTGCTCAGGCTGCCTGCCCTGCGCTGGTCTCTCCCCCTGCCTATTCCTCCCTTCCCCAATCACCGCCCCCTCCATTCCCTTCCCCAGTCACCCTTCCGCTTTCCTTCCCCTGCTCCTTCCCTCTCCCACTGCCGGTCCCTCCATTCCCTTCCCCAGTCACCCTCCCCCTTCCTTCACTCTCCCCTGCCTGTTCCTCCATTCCCTTCCCCAGTCACCTTTCTGCTTTCCTTCCCCTCTCATTCCCTCTCCCCCTGCCTGTGCCTCCATTCCCCAGTCACCCTCCCCCTTCCTTCACTCTCCCCGCCTGTCCCTCCATTCCCTTCCCCAGTCACCTTTCTGCTTTCCTTCCACTGCTCCTTCCCTCTCCCTATCCCTCCATTCCCTTCCCCAGTCACCCTCCCCCTTCCTTCACTCTCCCCTGCCGGTCCCTCCATTCCCTTCCCCAGTCACCTTTCCGCTTTCCTTCCCCTGCTCCTTCCCTCTCCCACTGCCGGTCCCTCCATTCCCTTCCCCAGTCACCCTCCCCCTTCCTTCACTCTCCCCTGCCTGTTCCTCCATTCCCTTCCCCAGTCACCTTTCTGCTTTCCTTCCCCTCTCATTCCCTCTCCCCCTGCCTGTGCCTCCATTCCCCAGTCACCCTCCCCCTTCCTTCACTCTCCCCGCCTGTCCCTCCATTCCCTTCCCCAGTCACCTTTCTGCTTTCCTTCCACTGCTCCTTCCCTCTCCCTATCCCTCCATTCCCTTCCCCAGTCACCCTCCCCCTTCCTTCACTCTCCCCTGCCGGTCCCTCCATTCCCTTCCCCAGTCACCTTTCCGCTTTCCTTCCCCTGCTCCTTCCCTCTCCCACTGCCGGTCCCTCCATTCCCTTCCCCAGTCACCCTCCCCCTTCCTTCACTCTCCCCTGCCGGTCCCTCCATTCCCTTCCCCAGTCACCCTCCCCCTTCCTTCACTCTCCCCTGCCTGTTCCTCCATTCCCTTCCCCAGTCACCTTTCTGCTTTCCTTCCCCTCTCATTCCCTCTCCCCCTGCCTGTGCCTCCATTCCCCAGTCACCCTCCCCCTTCCTTCACTCTCCCCGCCTGTCCCTCCATTCCCTTCCCCAGTCACCTTTCTGCTTTCCTTCCACTGCTCCTTCCCTCTCCCTATCCCTCCATTCCCTTCCCCAGTCACCCTCCCCCTTCCTTCACTCTCCCCTGCCGGTCCCTCCATTCCCTTCCCCAGTCACCTTTCCGCTTTCCTTCCCCTGCTCCTTCCCTCTCCCCCTGCCTGTCCCTCCATTCCCTTCCCCAGTCACCCTCCCACTGCCCTTCTTCCTTCCCCTTGTTCTCTCCATTTGCACAGGGCAGACTCCAAATGCTCTGTGCAGGAGAGGGGCTCCCTTCAGTGTATCCTTGTCCTGGAGGGCAGGCCCCAGGAGTCCAGAGTGGGGGCACTCCCGTCCGTGGGTGTTTCACTGCCCTGTGGAATCCAACTTCTGAAACTAGAAGCATGGAGGGGGGAGAGATCTTGTGGGAGAAGGGTTCTAGGGGTTTCTGCTTTCACTCAGGAATTTTACTACACAAAAGAATAAATGGACACAAATCTGACATCAGGTATTATAACATTCAAAAACCAGTAGGAGAACCCTTCAATCTCCCTGGTCACTCAATAACAGACCTAAAAATAGCAATTCTTTGACAAAAAAACTTCAAAAACAGACTCCAACATGAAACTGCAGAACTGGAATTAATTTGAAAACTGGACACCATCAAATTAGGCCTGAATAAAGACTGGGAGGGGCTGAGTCATTACAAAACCTAAACCTAATTTACCCCATGCTAATTTCCCCCTACTGTTACTCACACCTTCTTGTCAACTGATTGAAATGGGCCACTCTCATTATCACTACCAAAGTTATTTTTCCTCCCTTGGTATCCTGCTGTTAATTGAATTGTCCCGTTAGACTAACCTCACACTTGGTAAAGCAACTCCCATCTTTTCATGTATTTATACCTGCTCCTGTATTTTCCACTCCATGCATCTGATGGAGTGGGTTCTAGCACACAAAGGCCTATGCCCAGATACAGCTGTTAGTCTCTAAGGTGCCACAAGGACTCCTCGTTGTTTTTGCTGATACAGACTAACACGGCTACCACTCTGAAACCTGTCAGGGATTTTACGTTATTTAAAAGACCTGCCCTTTGGTGCCATGGCATATATAGCCCAAAGGCAAGAAATTAGCTTCTCAGATGCATCTTTATGAGCCACCAGGATGATCTGACTACTCCAGCAGTAGCAGGACTATCCATTGGGTGTCAGAATTTTAAAATGAGCTTTTTTGGCCTGGCTTCATTAGAGACATTCATCTTGGTTTCCACTTCTCAGGGCTGTAACATGTCCATTTTATGCACAGGAGCTCCTCAGCTGCCTTCCAACCATGCTGCTAGTCATGCTGTTATCGGGGTCAACAACAACTGAGCCCGAGGGTGTGTTTTTAACTCTAGATAACTAGCGTGATGTAAAATCTGAGGGGAGATGAGGCACTGTGTTTTTACCTCTATGTAGCTAGTTGAGTTAAACCACACAATACAGGAAATAGGGTTCACCTTGACTAGCTACATCAAGGTAAAACTGACTTGTGCCTTTTCTCCCCTGAGATTTTACAGCAAGACAGCTATCTCAGTGTAAAAACAGTGAAGGCATAGCCAGTGACAACTGAGGCTCAATGACTTGTGTACCCGTATGCACTGAGCTCACTTATGCACACAGTTAAAATAATCCTACCACCAAATGTAAGCAGAGCTCCTCGCTCTTCTCCTCCAAGAGCTACTCAGCCAGGAAACTTTCTATCGTTTGCTGGCTGAGAGTCCTTTGCCTTCCCACCCTGCTCCCTCCATGGCATCCATAGTACATCTGCCATCCCATTATACTTCCTCAGCCACGCTCTCCATGGAGTTCTCCCTTCCCACCGTAAGTGCCTTCCCAGGCTCCACCAAGAGGTTGCCACCAGTTCTCCTTCCCTAATTTCACCACCACTGAATTCTTTCAGATAGCAAGGCAAGATGAGCAGCTGAGTCTTTGGCCATTGTGAATGCTGCCGTGCATGCTTAACAGGTGGCATGCATCATGCATGCAGCTGCATGACTGGCATGTTTCTCTTGGTGCTCAGGGCATCTCATTTATAACACCACAACTGAAGGTCATTCCTGAATGTGTAGTCTCCCACATGGGCTGAGCAGCAGCACTGGCCCTGTGCCCCATACAGAGTTTTCAAGGTGGCATGTTCAGGTTATGTACATTCTTCTCTGGAGTTTATGATAATTCAATGATTTTATTTAACCTTACATTTTAATTTTCTATACAGTGCCCAAAACAGCTTATGCAAGTATTCTTATCATAGTCAAATGTTAGTATGATTAAGGCCAAAATCTTTAACTAGGTGAATTAATTCATAGTGTTTAAGTGCAGAAGGGATAATTAGATCATCTAGTCTGACCTTTTGTATATAGAATATCAGGGTTGGAAGGGACCTCAGGAGGTCATCTAGTCCAACCTGCTGCTCAAAACAGGGCTGTCAAGGTTCCTTTCCCACTCTGAACTCTAGGGTACAGAAGTGGGGACCTGCACCTCCTAAGCTTACTTTTACCACCTTAGGTTAAAACTTCCCCAAGATACAAATTATTTTACCCTTTGCCCTTGGATTTCCACTGCCACCACCAAACTTTATCTGGGTTCCTGAAAAAATGGAGTTTGGACACGTCTTTCCCCCAAAAATCTTCCCAACCCCTGCACCCCACTTCCTGGGGAAGGTTTGGTAAAAATCCTCACCAATTTGCATAGGTGACCACAGGCCCAAACCCTTGGATCTTAGAACAATGAAAAAGCATTCAGTTTCCTTACAAGAAGGCTTTTAATAGAAGTTTAAAAAATCACCTCTGTAAAATCAGGATGGTAGATACCTTACAGGGTAATTAGATTCAAAACATAGAGAATCCCTCTAGGCAAAACCTTAAGTTACAAAAAAGACACACAGACAGGAATATTCATTCTATTCAGCACAGCTATTTTCTCAGCCATTTAAAGAAATCATAATCTAACACATACCTAGCTAGATTACTTACTAAATTCTAAGACTCCATTCCTGTTCTGTCTCTGGCAAAAGCATCACACAGACAGACACAGACCCTTTGTTTTTCTCCCTCCTCCCAGCTTTTGAAAGCATCTTGTCTCCTCATTGGTCATGTGCCAGTGAGGTTACCTTTAGTTTCTTAATCCTTTACAGGTTAAGAGGATTTTTCCTCTGGCCAGGAGGGATTTTAAAGGGGTTTACCCTTCCCTTTATATTTATGACAAGGGCCAATCCCCAATTTTTGCCCCAGATTCCTTAAATGACCCCCTCAAGGATTGAACTCACAACCCTGGGTTTTGCAGGCCAATGCTCAAACCACTGAGCTATCCCTCCCCCCAGCATGACTATCCCAGGCCAGAGAATTTCACCCCATTATCCCTGTATTGAGACCAATAACTTGTGTTGGGCTAAAGCAGGGATTGGCAACCTTTGGTATGTGGCCCGTCAGGCAAATTCGCTGACGGACCAGGCTGGTTTGTTTACCTGCAGCCCACGCCACTTCCCACAGCCCCCATTGGCCTGGAGCGATGAACCACGACCAGTAGGAGCTATGATCGGCTGAACCTGCGGACGCTGCAGGTAAACAAACCATCCCGGCCCACCAATGGATTTCCCTGACGGGCTGCGTGCCAATGGTTGCCGGTCTCTGGGCTAAAGCATATCTTCTAGAAAGACATCAAATTATGTACGTATCAATATTTTATCAAGAATAAATTATTTATATCTCATTGATCTAATATAATTTTTGTGGGCTTTGAGGTCTTTGAGTTTGAACTGATAGCATATTTGTGTGGCTTTGGGACATCTGAGTTGAGTTTGGCATATAGGTAAAAATCAGGCTTATGTTGGGAAATGAGCTTCAATCAGAATAAGAATATGAAAACTATATATTGTTCCCTTAGCTGAGAATAATTGTGTTTCCGAATAGTTCAGAGTTGCCCTCATTGCAGTGAGGTGAAATGCAGTTATGCCAGTGTTTTGAAAGGAAAATGTAGGATGTACTTGATTAAGCACTGTAATGTGTCCTTAAAAGCAATGCGAACATTTTCAAATTGTTTGTTTATCTGTGTTGAGGTAAGCATATGCATTCTGGAAGGATGAGAGATAACAGTATTAGGAAGAGAATTCTCTACCCAGACTAGGTATGGTCACTGCAGCTACAATTTTCATTTTCTATTCCTTCAGCACCACCCTCATTCTTGACTCATTCAAAGCACATTTTTTTAAATGAACAAAAGAGAACTGATTTCACCTCTGTGCTATGTCCCTGTTGGACTTTCCTTTGAACAAAGAGAGTGAATCTTGGTGAAACACTGCAAAGCTAGGTTTGGCTGTGTGATATGGTCAGATGATTCCTATCAGAACACACCAAATTTCAGACTGTAAATCAGGCAGAATTAGGTCACCTAGTATAAATGTAAGATACTCTTGTCCATTATGCTATTCAGTATACAAAACCATTCACTTTAGTCATTTGAAAACAGGGATTGTAATCTGAAAATGTATTTTGTAGAAATATATATTATTTGTTTAGCGCCAACTGTATTTGTTACTCCTGCCCTGAAATCTTTAAATAACCAGAAATTGACTCCTGGGAACTAACTGTAATCTAAAGTACATTAGTCTAAATCAGAAATAATCTCAACGAAGCCTGCTGTGTAACCAAGATTAGAATTTGGCCCTCTGTATTTAATACATTATTTGCAGAGTTGAGAAGCTATGGATTTGTGTGCACAGTATATAATGTTTTGTTATGCATGGAGGACCCAAATGGATTCTTCTTCCCTGCAAAAAGAACAGGAGTACTTGTGGCACCTTAGAGACGAACAAATTTATTAGAGCATAAGCTTTTGTGAGCTACAGCTCACTTCATCGAATGCACAGAATGGAACATATAGTAAGTTATATATATATATATGTATATAACATATACATACAGATAAGTTGGAAGTTACCATACAAACTGTGAGAGGCTAATTAGTTAAGATGAGCTATTATCAGCAGGAGAAAAAACTTTTGTAGTGATAATCAAGATGGCCCATTTAGACAGTTGACAAGAAGGTGTGAGGATACTTAACATGGAGAAATTGATTCAATATGTGTAATGACCCAGCCACTCCCAGTCTCTATTCAAATCCAAGTTAATGGGATCTAGTTTGCATATTGATACAAGCTCAGCAGTTTCTCATTGGAGTCTGTTTTTGAAGCTTTTCTGTTGCAAAATTGCCACCCTTAAATCTTTTACTGAGTGGCCACAGAGGTTGAAGTGTTCTCCTACCGGTTTTTGAATGTTATGATTCCTGATATCAGATTTGTGTCCATTTATTCTTTTGCGTAGAGACTGTCCAGTTTGGCCAATGTACATGGCAGAGGGGCACTGCTGAGCTTGAATTAATATGCAAACTAGATACCATTAACTTGGGTTTGAAGAGAGACTGGGAGTGGCTGGGTCCTTACACATATTGAATCTATTTCCCCATGTTAAGTATCCTCACACCTTCTTGTCAACTGTCTAAATGGGCCATCTTGATTATCACTACGAAAGTTTTTTTTCTCCTGCTGATAATAGCTCATCTTAATTAATTAGCCTCTCACAGTTTGTACAGTAAATTCCAACTTATCTGTATGTATATGTTATATCTATATATCTTACTATATATTCCATTCTATGCATCCGATGAAGTGAGCTGTAGCTCACGAAAGCTTATGCTCTAATAAATTTGTTAGTCTCTAAGGTGCCACAAGTACTCCTGTTCTTTTTGCGGATACAGACTAACACGGCTGCTACTCTGAAACCTCTGCATCTCTGGCAATTTTAAAATGGAGATTAGATGTTTTTCTAAAAGATATGCATGAATTCAAATATAAATTAATTCAGGGAAGTCCTATGGCCTGTGCTACACAGGTCAAACTAGATGATCACAGTGTTCATTTCCGGTTTTATAATCTAGGAATCTCTGAAAAGCAACACCTTTTTGGAAGGTGGAATTGCTTTTCTTTAACTGTGTGTGTGGGGGCACATTATTATGGTAGATAAATGACTGCTATGGCATGAAGAAAAGGAGTACTTGTGGCACCTTAGAGACTAACCAATTTATTTGAGCATGAGCTTTCGTGAGCTACAGCTCACTTCATCGGATGCATACAGTTTCCACGGTATGTCTCTAAGGTGCCACAAGTACTCCTTTTCTTTTTGCAAAGACAGACTAACACGGCTGTTACTCTGAAACCTGCTACGGCATGGTTACACATCAGCTGGAAGGAGAAGAACAAACTCATAATCCCATGAAAGCAAATAAAGTTAACTGAATTAGCTTCCTCTGCTCCCAGCTTGATGAAGAGAAAACTGGAATCTCCTTTTAAACAGTTAGCCACTTCCTGGTAAGTGCTGACATTAGGCTCCAGTTAGCCCAGCTGCTACTAATTTCCCCACGGTAAAGAATTTTTCTGGCTCATCACTTTGACCACATCACCCTCCCTTTGTATCTCTCCATCCCCACTTTGCATCCCTTCTTCACATCAAACACAAAGTACTTGTCTTCTCTTTTAAGGTCCTTCGTGGCCCATCACTGTGTTGAAGAGTCCCAGGGTCTGATCTATGTCCCACCCTTTAACCAGTCTCCTGGGTGCTAGACCCAAACAATTACCACTGTTTTACAGGAGCAGGCCTGTAGCCTCCATAACTCTCAGGTCTTTAAGCCCCAGCAATCCCTGTTGCTCTCCGTGGCTCTCTGCAGCTGGTCCAGCCAAGCCAGACTCCTGTGAGAGATTTTTCCTCCCTTCAGGGCACAGTGTTCTTCAGTCTGTAACTGCAGTGACACCAGGCAGCCCTTTAAAACAAGGGAACAATTTATTAGCTGCCTGGAATACAAAATCTGAAAGCCTTTGGGTTAGTGTGAGAAAGGCAGACTTCAGATAGAGTGCCCGTGAGTGAAACCAGGGCTTCGCTATGCCCTACTTTCCTGAGCTTCATCCTCACTCTACATCCCCCCACAAGTCTCTCAGTCTCCAGACAGCTGCAAATTCTGTTTTTATCACAGGTTCCTGACACCTCCAGTGCATTTTCCTCCCACTGCAAAACCACGCTGAGTTCACATGTTCAGCCTGACTGAGCTGCCCCTGCTAATCATTTGGTCATTGGGGTTCCTATTGTCTTCTGATCATCCACTGACATGTGGAGACTCCAGCCAGCTCCTGACAGCTCACATTGACATCACCCCAGACAGCTATGTGAGCAAAACACCCCATGACTTCCCTCTGTCCTAGGAGAAGGATTTTAACCCATCTGCACCCACTGGGCAGCACTACCAAGCCAAATGCGTCAAGTAACATATATATTGTTCATAAAAATGTTACAAAAAATTTCTTCTTTCATCGAACCCTGTCCTACCTTTCCTATCATTTCTAATAAGCTATAGAGACATAGACTTCTGCTTCCGTTGTGCCAGTGATGCCAATCTTCCTCACCGCTTTGTGAAATTCTTGAACAAGCACCTTCATACTTTCTTCAGTGCTGCCCCGCTCGCTTTGGAGGAGCTCCCCGTAAACTCCTGCCAAGTCACCACATTGTCCTCCTTCAAATTCCTCCTTAAGACTCTCTTCTATTATGATACCTACCAAAATTAAAAAAAAAACTGGACTGTGGTTAAGCAGATAGTGTGCAGTGATTGCTGCTTATCATGCTGACTACAGTTGGTCAGAATTTTTTACCACAAAATGTTCCAGTTGGAAAATGTGGTTTTGCCATTTTGATTAAGTGTTTAGATTTTTCAACTGGAAAATTTAAAATGGAAAAAATTGTTTCTCATCAACATGTTGAAATGAAGTGCAATTGTCTATTTCACTTCTACTTAAAATTGTGGTTTTGGAAAAGGAAAAATTGTTTTTGATTTTCTTGTTTCTGGATTTCTTCATCTCTCTCTTTTTTTACTTCTTCCTCTGCACCTATTGTAAAAAAGGAATTGGTATAGTGTGGGTAATTTTGTTGTATGGTAGGGAAGAGATAAGACTTGATAATGAATATACAGGGGATTCTTTATTGTGTGAACTGAACACAGTCAGGGGACCCCTGACTCTCTTGCTCCCATATAAGCCAAACATATAGTACCTATTGCCATCACGCAAGGTTTCTCTACATTTTGGCTTAAATTCAGCAGTCCTAGAAAGGACTATTGAATATAGTACTTTGTGTAAAAGACCTGAAGCCCTACCTTTATGCTGACATTTGCTAGGAGCTGAAGAGGAATATGAGGAAAAAGTCCTAGTGTTGCCTCAAGGGCAAATCAAACATCCTAGATTATGGTTGCTCTTGTGATTTCTAGGAGGCTGTAATTCATGTTTAATTTATCATTCCTTTGTCAGTAAATGTTTTACTTTTGCACCTTGAATCAACTTGTTCTGAGTCATCTGTTTCCAGGCCCTACCCAAGTCACCTGGCTTGTGACACATGCTGTTGTGTCAGTAGCGTTGCAATTATGGTGCTTCCTCACTTTCCTTTGTGAGCCCATTTGTTGGGAGTTCAGACCTTTTCAGATAAATTTTTATTTTGTCAGAAACGGGGTGGGTGGGTGTATACTGATTTATTTTGAAGTGCTCAGAGTATGGCAGAATAAAGAGTGGTGGGGAATGTTACACATTAAAATTGTTCCAATTTTTTTTTTTTTGCACTTGTACTTTCAAACTTTCTATAGTATCAATCTTCAGTTAGGATGGTAGGGAACTTTAAAGAAATGCGGTTTTAAAAATCAGTGTACAGGTTGTAGCTCGGAACACTGACACCTCTTGTTTTCTGTATACTGTATCTTAAAATTTCTAAGACATGCCTGTCTGCAGAGACAGTCACCATTTTATTCTTTTACAGCTGCTAAATTACAGAGGAAACAGGGTCACTGTGCTCTTTGATAGACACTTTTCTTTTGTTCTTTCTTGTGGATATTTTTCTTAATCTAAAAGGAAGTCTCTAGACTGAAGTGCCCGTTTTACTATTTTTGTATGAAAACATAACAGAAATAACTAACCATTTTCAAACACAACTTTGTGTACTTGGTAAAGAGTTCCTGACTCTGTTATAGGTATAGAAGCAAGATCCAAAAATAGGTCATTTGTCTATCCTACCTTAGGCCAGATAAAAAGTAGACTGGCTACTTGTCCAGCCTGCTCTTATACTGTAAGCAAGCACCTCATCATGCTTAATGTATTTCTTCTCACAACACCCCTGTGAGGTAGGGAAGACCCCATTTTTCAGATGGGGCACTGATATGCAGAAAGTTTAAGTGACTTGCCTAAGGTCACACAGGAAGTCTGTGGCAGAACAGGGACTTGAAACCAGGTATCTTAAGTCCTAGGCTAGTGCCTAAATCATGGGACCATCCTTTCTCTGGCTTTCTGGAAGTACTCACTTACTGGAAGGTGAGACAATCCTACCGAAAGCAGAACATGCTCCTTTACAGGTGTTAGCTCTGAATAGCTAGGGGTTTTCCAGTTTGGCACAGGAAGGTGGAGTTTATTGGGAATCCACTCTATTAGGATCTTGTTATTTAAATTTTGTGACATGACATAGATATTTTTAAGGGTGAGAAAAGAGAAATAATTGATGTACAGTTTTTATGGGCCCTAACTTATAAAAGCCAATAAAAATGTAATAGCATTATTCCTGCAGCATTCTTAGTGTTGCAATGCAACAGAAGGAGGGTGCTTCTGATATGCTGTTGACACTACTGTATTTAGCGATACATTTTACTCTGTCTACGGCTGCTTCCTCTGCTGGTGTTCTTCCCCCATCTCTTCAAAGGGACGCTCAGCACTTTAAAAACCAGGTCACTTACTCAGGTCCTAAATATGGATTTAGGAGTCTAACTTTAGGCACCCATTCTTGGAAATCATGGCCTGTATCTTGAGTCTAGTACATGGGCACTGTCATAAATATAAAGGGAAGGGTAAACCCCTTTGAAATCCCTCCTGGCCAGGAGAAAGCTCCTCTCACCTGTAAAGGGTTAAGAAGCTAAAGGTAACCTCGCTGGCACCTGACCAAAATGACCAATGAGGAGACAAGATACTTTCAAAAGCTGGGAGGAGGGAGAGAAACAAAGGGTCTGTGTCTGTCTGTAGTCGTCTTGGCCAGGGACAGAACAGGAATGGAGTCTTAGAACTTTTAGTAAGTAATCTAGCTAGGTACGTGTTAGATTATGATTTCTTTAAATGGCTGAGAAAAGAATTGTGCTGAATAGAATAACTATTTCTGTCTGTGTATCTTTTTTGTAACTTAAGGTTTTGCCTAGAGGGTTTCTCTATGTTTTTGAATCTAATTACCCTGTAAGATATCTACCATCCTGATTTTACAGGGGGGATTTCTTTATTTCTATTTACTTCTATTTTTTATTAAAAGTCTTCTTGTAAAACACTGAATGCTTTTTCATTGTTCTCAGATCCAAGGGTTTGGGTCTGTGGTCACCTATACAAATTGGTGAGGCTTTTTATCCAACATTTCCCAGAAAAGGGGGGGTGCAAGTGTTGGGAGGATTGTTCATTGTTCTTAAGATCCAAGGGTCTGGGTCTGTAGTCACCTAGGCAAATTGGTGAGGCTTTTTACCAAACCTTGTTCAGGAAGTGGGGTGCAAGGTTTTGGGAAGTATTTTGGGGGGAAGGACGCGTCCAAACAGCTCTTCCCCAGTAACCAGTATTAGTTTGGTGGTGGTAGCGGCCAGTCCAAGGTGTAATATTTTGTACCTTGGGGAAGTTTTGACCTAAGCTGGTAAAGATAAGCTTAGGAGGTTTTTCATGCAGGTCCCCACATCTGTACCCTAGAGTTCAGAGTGGGGGAGGAACCGTGACATGGTGGCAGAGGTGGGATTAACCTGAAATCATTTTGAGATCCAGTTGAGATTTTTTGAACTAGAAATACAGATTTTAAAAAGGAATTTTTAGGAAGTCCAGAAGCAGCTTTGAAACTGAAAGCAGCTTGGTTTCTCTCTACTTTGTGGCCAAGCAGAGACAAAAGGGGATTATCTTGTGAATTGCAGGTTTTCTTTGCCTGGAGGCAGGGTACTTAACTCCTGCAGGGAAATTCACAGTCTTCCAACCCAGAGGTTTTTTTTTTTCTTTTCTTCCTAAAAGTAAACAGGGTGTGTGTGCTCTACCCATTTGCCTGGAGACAAAAGTGGCAGGGTTTTTTTTAGGATTTTGATTTTTTTTTTTGTTTTACAAGGAGCACAGGTTTGAAAATAATTTTTTTTTTCTTTGGGCTGGGTAAGCAGGTTTCCAAGTAGTTGGAGGTTTTTTGCTTTAATTTGGGCCCAGAGCAGAGACAAGGAAATTGTCTTTTTCTGTAGGCTGACAATCACTATCAGAGAATAGGTATTCTATTCCAGCACAGCAAAATTTTACAGCCAAGTTTTGTTTGTTTATTTCTAAACCTCGGGTGTAAAGTTAGTTAAAAACAGAGAGGTTAGAATGGCCAAATCCTCGGCTCGACTACAGCTGGAATTAGCCAAATTTCAGGCTGAGGAAAAACAAAGGGAACATGAAAGACAGATAGAACTCATGCGGCTGGAGAAGGAGGTACAGGAGGCTGCCCACAAGAGGGAAATGGAGGCAAGGAAGCATGTGGAGGAGATGGAGAGGATAAAGGCCCAGCAGAATATACCAACAAACCCTAGCAATCCTTCTCCAGGTACCACTTCCCATCCCAGAAAGTTCCCCACCTACAATGCAGGTGTTGATACTGAGGCCTTCTTAGAAAACTTCGAAAGGGCCTGCCTTGGGTACAACATCTCTACTGACCAATACATGGTAGAGCTGAGGCCGCAGCTCAGTGGACCCTTAGCTGAGGTGGCAGCTGAAATGCCTAAAGAACATATGAACAAGTATGAACTGTTTAAATCCAAGGCGAGAGTCAGAATGGGGATAACACCCGAGCATTCTCGTCGGAGGTTCCGAGCCCT
This sequence comes from Lepidochelys kempii, assembly GCF_965140285.1. Lineage (NCBI taxonomy): Eukaryota > Metazoa > Chordata > Testudines > Cheloniidae > Lepidochelys > Lepidochelys kempii. The sequence goes on from NC_136380.1 coordinate 22,950,201, forward strand.
AAGGTGGAAACCAGACATGTCATTTACCCGACATGCCTACCACATTGTGAAACATTGGGATGCCTGGATATCAGGAGCAAGTGTTGAATCTCCAGTAAATTTGCCCTTCCTAATGCAAATGGAACAATTCTTAGAGGGTGTTCCTGAGGAAATAGAAAGATACATCCTAGATGGGAAACCCAAAACTGTAATCGAGGCAGGAGAGATTGGAGCCAGATGGGTGGAGGTGGCAGAGAAGAAGAAAACTGGTCGCAGTTGGAGCGGAGACCAGAAGGGACCACCCCAGACCACACCCTATTACCGGGGGCCGCCCAAAGCCCCACCTACCTCCCAAAGAACCCTCCAGACCCCTTATCGTCCCACCACCCCGTTCTCCAGCAACCCACCTCGCCCCGGTGACCCGTCAGCTGGACGATGTTTTAAATGTAACGAGCTGGGGCATGTAAAGGCCAACTGCCCCCAGAACCCCAACAGATTACAGTTCATTGCACCGGAATCACACCAGAGGTCCACCGGCCCAGATACCTCCCAGATACCCTTGGAGCGGAGGGAAACTGTGAGTGTGGGCGGGAAGAAGGTCACCGCGTGGAGGGACACCGGAGCACAAGTGTCAGCTATCCATGCTTCCTTAGTGGACCCCAATTTAATCAACCCAGAGATCCAAGTGACGATTCAACCCTTCAAGTCCAACTCTTTCATTTTGCCTACAGCCAAGTTGCCTGTCCAGTACAAGGGCTGGTCAGGAATGTGGACTTTTGCAGTCTATGATGATTATCCCATCCCCATGCTGTTGGGGGAAGACTTGGCCAATCATGTGAAGCAGGCCAAGAGGGTGGGAACAGTCACCCGCAGCCAGGCTAAACAAGCCGTGAGGCCTAGCTCTGTTCCGGAAACTTCTATCAGAACCCGGTCAGAGGTGATGGACCCGGACCCCAGGCCAATGTCTGCAACAGCAGTAGTGGATCCAGTCCCAGAGACCCAGACGGAACCAGTCCCAGAACCGGAACCAGCCGAACAACCAACACCAGACCCCGTGTCAGCACTGAATCCAGTACTTGCAACCTCAACACCAGAGGGCCCCACTGAACCTGAACTGGCAGCAGCCGATAACCCTACCCAAGAGGCTCAGCCGGAGCCTGAATCCCAACATAGTGCACCAGCGGAGAGCGGTTCACAGTCAACAGAAGCAGCTCCATCCTCTATATCGCTTCCAGAGGGACCAAGCCTAGGTCCACAATCCAATGAGGAACTGATGTCTCCAGCATCAAGGGAACAGTTCCAGACTGAACAGGAAGCAGATGAAAGCCTCCAGAGAGCTTGGACGGCGGCACGGAGCAACCCACCGCCTCTCAGCTCTTCTAATCGATCCAGGTTTGTTGTAGAAAGAGGACTTTTATACAAGGAAACTCTTTCTGGTGGACACCAGGAAGACTGGCATCCTCAGAGACAGTTGGTAGTTCCAACTAAATACCGGGCCAAGCTCTTGAGCTTAGCCCACGATCACCCTAGTGGCCATGCTGGGGTGAACAGGACCAAAGACCGTTTGGGGGGGTCATTCCACTGGGAGGGAATGGGCAAGGATGTTTCTACCTATGTCCAGTCTTGTGAGGTGTGCCAAAGAGTGGGAAAACCCCAAGACCAGGTCAAAGCCCCTCTCCAGCCACTCCCCATCATTGAAGTTCCATTTCAGCAAGTAGCTGTGGATATTCTGGGTCCTTTTCCGAAAAAGACACCCAGAGGAAAGCAGTACATACTGACTTTCATGGATTTTGCCACCCGATGGCCGGAAGCAGTAGCTCTAAGCAACACCAGGGCTAAAAGTGTGTGCCAGGCACTAGCAGACATTTTTGCCAGGGTAGGTTGGCCCTCCGACATCCTCACAGATGCAGGGACTAATTTCCTGGCAGGAACTATGAAAAACCTTTGGGAAGCTCATGGGGTAAATCACTTGGTTGCCACTCCTTACCATCATCAAACAAATGGCATGGTGGAGAAGTTTAATGGAACTTTGGGGGCCATGATACGTAAATTCGTAAATGAGCACTCCAATGATTGGGACCTAGTATTGCAGCAGTTGCTCTTTGCCTACAGAGCTGTACCACATCCCAGTTTAGGGTTTTCCCCATTTGAACTTGTATATGGCCGTGAGGTTAAGGGGCCATTGCAGTTGGTGAAGCAGCAATGGGAGGGATTTACACCTTCTCCAGGAACTAACATTCTGGACTTTGTAACCAACCTACAAAACACCCTCCGAACCTCTTTAGCCCTTGCTAGAGAAAACTTACAGGATGCTCAAAAAGAGCAAAAAGCCTGGTATGATAAACATGCCAGAGAGCGTTCCTTCAAAGTAGGAGACCAGGTCATGGTCTTAAAGGCGCTCCAGGCCCATAAAATGGAAGCATCGTGGGAAGGGCCATTCATGGTCCAGGAGCGCCTGGGAGCTGTTAATTATCTCATAGCATTCCCCACCTCCAACCGAAAGCCTAAGGTGTACCATATTAATTCTCTAAAGCCCTCTTATTCCAGAGAATTAAAGGTTTGTCAGTTTACAGCCCAGGGAGGAGACGACGCTGAGTGGCCTGAAGGTGTCTATTACGAAGGGAAATGTGCTGGTGGTGTGGAAGAGGTGAACCTCTCCATGACCCTTGGGCGTATGCAGCGACAGCAGATCCAGGAGCTGTGCACTAGCTACGCGCCAACGTTCTCAGCCACCCCAGGACTGACTGAACGGGCATACCACTCCATTGACACAGGTAATGCTCACCCAATTAGGGTCCACCCTTACCGGGTGTCTCCTCAAGCTAAAACTGCTATAGAACGGGAGATCCAGGATATGTTACAGATGGGTGTAATCCGCCCCTCTGAAAGTGCATGGGAATCTCCAGTGGTTCTAGTTCCCAAACCAGATGGGGAAATACGTTTTTGCGTGGACTACCATAAGCTAAATGCTGTAACTCGCCCAGACAACTATCCAATGCCACGCACTGATGAACTATTAGAGAAACTGGGACGGGCCCAGTTCATCTCTACCTTGGACTTAACCAAGGGGTACTGGCAGGTACCGCTAGATGAATCTGCCAAGGAAAGGTCAGCCTTCATCACACATCTCGGGCTGTATGAATTTACTGTACTCCCTTTCGGGCTGCGAAATGCACCCGCCACTTTCCAAAGACTTGTAGATGGTCTCCTAGCGGGATTAGGAGAATATGCAGTCGCCTACCTTGACGATGTGGCCATATTTTCGGATTCCTGGGCAGACCACCTGGAACATCTACAAAAAGTCCTTGAGCGCATAAGGGAGGCAGGACTAACTGTTAAGGCTAAGAAGTGTCAAATAGGCCTAAACAGAGTGACTTACCTTGGACACCAGGTGGGTCAAGGAACTATCAGCCCCCTACAGGCCAAAGTGGATGCTATCCAAAAGTGGCCTGTCCCAAAGTCAAAGAAACAGGTTCAATCCTTCTTAGGCTTGGCCGGTTATTACAGACGATTTGTACCGCACTACAGCAAATCGCTGCCCCACTGACAGACCTAACCAAAAAGAAACAGCCAAATGCGGTTCAGTGGACCGGAAAGTGTCAGAAGGCCTTTAACAAGCTTAAAGCGACACTCATGTCTGACCCTGTACTAAGGGCCCCAGACTTTGACAAACCGTTCCTAGTAACCACAGATGCATCCGAGCGTGGTGTGGGAGCAGTTTTAATGCAGAAAGGACCTGATCAAGAATTCCACCCTGTAGTGTTTCTCAGCAAAAAACTGTCTGAGAGGGAAAGCAACTGGTCAGTCACTGAAAAAGAATGTTATGCCATTGTCTACGCTCTGGAAAAGCTACGCCCATATGTTTGGGGACGGCGTTTCCACCTGCAAACCGACCATGCTGCCCTAAAGTGGCTTCACACCGTCAAAGAAACTAACAAAAAACTTCATCGGTGGATTTTAGCTCTCCAAGAGTTTGATTTCGACATCCAACACATCTCAGGAGCTTCTAACAAAGTGGCTGATGCACTCTCCCGTGAAAGTTTCCCAGAATCAACTGGTTAAAATCGTCCTTGAGATGTGGAAAATATTGTTAGTCTTTATGTACTTGGTAGTATATTTAGAGATGCATGTGTCTTATTAACTCTGTTTTCCTAGAGCTCCAGGAAGAAATCCCAGCCAGTGTTTCACCCTAGCTGAGATTTGGGGGGCGTGTCATAAATATAAAGGGAAGGGTAAACCCCTTTGAAATCCCTCCTGGCCAGGGGAAAGCTCCTCTCACCTGTAAAGGGTTAAGAAGCTAAAGGTAACCTCGCTGGCACCTGACCAAAATGACCAATGAGGAGACAAGATACTTTCAAAAGCTGGGAGGAGGGAGAGAAACAAAGGGTCTGTGTCTGTCTGTAGTCGTCTTGGCCAGGGACAGAACAGGAATGGAGTCTTAGAACTTTTAGTAAGTAATCTAGCTAGGTACGTGTTAGATTATGATTTCTTTAAATGGCTGAGAAAAGAATTGTGCTGAATAGAATAACTATTTCTGTCTGTGTATCTTTTTTGTAACTTAAGGTTTTGCCTAGAGGGTTTCTCTATGTTTTTGAATCTAATTACCCTGTAAGATATCTACCATCCTGATTTTACAGGGGGGATTTCTTTATTTCTATTTACTTCTATTTTTTATTAAAAGTCTTCTTGTAAAACACTGAATGCTTTTTCATTGTTCTCAGATCCAAGGGTTTGGGTCTGTGGTCACCTATACAAATTGGTGAGGCTTTTTATCCAACATTTCCCAGGAAAGGGGGGGTGCAAGTGTTGGGAGGATTGTTCATTGTTCTTAAGATCCAAGGGTCTGGGTCTGTAGTCACCTAGGCAAATTGGTGAGGCTTTTTACCAAACCTTGTTCAGGAAGTGGGGTGCAAGGTTTTGGGAAGTATTTTGGGGGGAAGGACGCGTCCAAACAGCTCTTCCCCAGTAACCAGTATTAGTTTGGTGGTGGTAGCGGCCAGTCCAAGGTGTAATATTTTGTACCTTGGGGAAGTTTTGACCTAAGCTGGTAAAGATAAGCTTAGGAGGTTTTTCATGCAGGTCCCCACATCTGTACCCTAGAGTTCAGAGTGGGGGAGGAACCGTGACAGGCACTCACCTGAATAACTTAGCAGGGGTCCCCAGTTGGAACCTAGTCAGACTAAACACACGCTTTGAACTAACATCAGCCTGAACAACCATCTGAAAACTCATAGGGCTCTGTTTTCTCTGGAAAAAAACAAACAAACAAACTTGGATACTCTGTTAAGACCAACTGCACCAGCTTATGGCTCTCCACTCAAACACAGAATTCCAAGAAAAAAAACCCCCAAAACTCCTCACATAGAACAAAAGGCCTCATGCGCCACACTCATTTCCAGAGGAGTGTGGACTAACCTCCACCCTCGTTTGTGCACTTGGGCACTTCAGAACAAAACTCACTTCAGGGAAAGAGAGTGGTCTGTGTTCGACTGCCTGCATAAGGCATAAATACTCCCCTGCGGCTCTAAGGGGAGGAGGAGGGGAGAGAGACATTGGGTATCGTGCTGTTAATACCTTCCCTTCCCCAGCACACACGAAAGGACCAAGTTCTGCCCTGACTTACACTCTTGAAATCATGTTAAAATCAGTGGGGTTGCTGGGGTGGAGGAGGGTGGGTGTTATATCAGGGGCAAAACTTGGCTCTGGTTCTTGGGGGCTGACACTGAGCTCCCCTCTACTCAATCTTCTTGCACCCAGTGTGGGAAAGAGGGTATCCATAGGGAAAATACCAGGTTCTTAATCCTGATGCCCAGTCTCTGGAGGCATTGAGGGCTGAGGGCAAGATAGAACCTCAAAACATTCATCCCATTGTTATCTTAAGAGACATACTTCATGGAAACCATAATAGCCCAATTAATGGCAAATACATGAATTCTTTCAAAGCTCTGCCCATCCTCAGTTCTGAGAGGCTGTATAAATAGTTTCCCTCTGTGCGACTAAAGTGTAATTAACCTTTGGCAAATATTGATATTGTAGGAGTGGAACCTTGTAGAGAATGCAGCGGTGCTAGACAAGATGTAATGCAGATTTTTAAATGAATGGGCAGCTTAAATAAATAGCAAGAAAACATTCAAACTGGGAGAAAAGGAGCCAAATCCATCCCATGGATTATGCAATGTTAATGTTTTTAAAGCAACAGAGCAAATTTCTGAATCATAGTAAATGTTTTCACTGGCTTCTTATGGCTGCTTTTCAAGTAATCAAGCTTGCAGTTATACTATATTATCCAAGGTAGCCACATAGGCCTTTGCAGCAGGCCCTTCAGTGTAGTATCTAGAATCAGGCCAGGCCAGAACTTGGAAGTGAGACCACCAATGAAAATTTAGCTGCTGCAGACAATGGTGCTGGAGATTTACGAAATGACTCAGTGCTCCACAGGCTGTGAGGGGGCTCTGTGCCCTTTTTCAGAAGAGATGTGAAACAGAGGTTCTGATCTCTTGTGGTCATTAAAAATACTAGAGCACTTTGCACAAGAGTAGTGGTCTGCTCCTCTGCTCCCATTCTAATTTGGATGACTACATTTGACCTACCTATATCTCCTCTGGAGTATCACTTGCTTATGTGGCATTCTTCGCTATTTCCTGTCCTAAATTGTTGGGGAGTTTTGCTCCTGCGCTTCATGCCAAAAGCACTTGTATTTCAGAGGCAAGTGAAACCATTTTAAAAAGTATATTAGGAACAAAAAGAATCCTAACAATGGTATTGGTCCGTTACTAGGTGGAAATGGCAGAATTGTCAAAAATAATGGAAAAAAGGCAGAAGTGTTCAATAAATATTTCTGTTCTGTATTTGGAAAAAATTAGATGATGTACTCATATTGTATGATGATAAAAACACTTTCCATTACACTAGTATCTCAGGAGGCTATTAAACAGGAGTTACTCAAGTTAGACATTTTAAAATCAGCAGGTCTAGGTAATTTGCATCCAAGAGTTTTAAAAGAGATGGCAAGGAGCTTGCTGGACTGTTAATGTTGATTTTCAATAACTCTTGGAACATGGGGCAAGGTCCAGAGGACTGGAAGAAAGTTAATGTTGTACCTATATTTTTAAAAGGCAAACAGAATGACCAGGGTAATTATAGGCCTATCACACTGACATTGATCTCAGACAAAAAAATTTCATGGTTGATACATGATTTGATTAATAAAGAACTAAAGGAGGCTATATAATGAATGCCAATCAACATGGGTTTATAGATAGAGCCTGTCAAACTAACATAACTTTTTTTGATAAGATTACAAGTTTAGTTGATAAAGGTAATATTGTTGATACTTAGACTTCTGTTAGGTGTTTGATTTGGTACCGCATGACATTTTGATTAAGAAACTACAATGATATAAAATTCATGACATGGATTAAAAACTGGTTAAATAATAGGCCTCAAAATGTAATTGTAAACCCGAATCATAGTCAAATGGGTGTGTTTCTAGTGGGATCTCGCAGGGATGTTCTTGGCCCTCGGCTATTTAACGTTTTTATCAATGAGCTGGAAAAGAGCATATACTCAGTGATGAAATTTGCAGATGACACAACAAATGGGAGAGTGGTAAATAATGAAGAGGACAGGTCACTGATACAGAATAATCTGGATCACTTGGTAAAATGGGCGCAAGCAAACAATATGTGTTCTAATATTGCCAAATGGAAAGTTGTACATCTAGGAACAAAGAATGTAGGCCATACTTACAAAATGGGGGACTGTATCCAGGGAGGCAGCAACTCCAAAAAAGATTTGGGGGTTGTGGTGGATAATCAACTGAACATGAGTTCCCAGTGCGATGCTATTGCCAGAAGGATTAATGGGCTCTTTGGATGTGTAAACAAGGGAATATTAAGTAGGAGTAGAGACATTATAATTGTAAGCAGAGTCAGAATGAGCTCCACCCTGCCATCTGGTGGTGAGGTGTGGCAAGTTGTGGAAAAGAACTTCAGGGGTTGATCTCATTTGCATAGGCACATCCACCCTGCCTAGCATGAACCCATAGCTGCCCAAATGGTGACTTTGGCTGCTGTGGGATCCCCAGTTTCTCTGTTATTGGGGCAGGAAGAATAAATTGTTATTATCCTGATTATGTGAATCAAGGACAGTGGAACTGTACTTGGTCTTTTGTTATGATGGAGGGACTCGCCATCAACTAAGGAGCACTCACTAGGCAAGGGACATGGGTTCCAAAATGCAGTGAATTGAGAGAGGCTGGGTATTGGTATTAATACTTGGGGGGGGGGTATGGGCCCCTGGTGAAGGCCTTACATGCTAATTGCACCTCTTTCTTCCTCTACTGTGGAATGTCAGAGCTAAATTTTGATTCCAGTAGGAGTCTAGTTACAGGCTGCTGAGCTGAATTTACTTTGGGCCAATGGTGCACTAGCACTGAGGCTCCCCTACTACAAGCTGAATTCACAAAAAAGCTAAAATTACTAAGAGCTAAAATCACTGAGCGTTGTGTTAAGTAGTGGGGGAGCCTGAAGATATATTGAGGAGCAGTTTGTGGGACAGCTGGAATGGCTCATGGGACAGCTGGCAGAGCAGAGTGGCTGGTGGAGCGGAGCAGTTTGCGGGAAGGCTGGAGCAGCTCACGGGGTGGCCTGGCAAAGCAGACCAGAGTGAATTGTGGGATGGCTAGTAGAGCGGAGCAGAGCTCCATGGAGAGGTGGGGCAATCGGCTTTGGACCACGTAAGGTGCCTCTTAACCCTCCCACCTCCACCCAGGTTGGGAGATAAAACTCTGCAGACAAATTTTTGAACTCTGGGGCTGCATTGACCAGGGACAGAGACTTTTGGGGTGTTGGACTTTTGGGACTTTGGGTGACTTTTGGGTTGCTGGACTCAAGAACCAAAGGGAAAGGACAAGGCCCAATTTGCTTGGGATGGGTTTTTGCTCATGGCTTGTGTTATGAATCCTGTTGGTGGTGTTCCCCCAAATTAATGCCACATTGTTTCTCTCTGTTATTAAAAGGCTTTTGCTACACTCAGACTCTGTGCTTGCGAGAGGGGAAGTATTGCCTCTTAGAGGCACCCAGCAGGGGTGGTATATATTTGTCCCAGGTCACTGGGTGGGGGCTCGAGCCGGTTTTGCATTGTGTTATTGGAATCATAGATGGAACCCCTAGATACTGAACCCGGCCCTTGTTGCTGCCAACTCTGAAGGGCAGAAGGGTTACATATTACCTCTGTATTTGGCACTGATACGACCACTGCTGGAATATTGTGTCCAGTTCTGGTGCCCATAATTCAAGAAGGATGTTGATAAAATGGTGAGGGTTCAGAGAAGAGCCACAAGAATGACTAAAGAATTGAAAAATATGCCTTATAGTGATAGACTCAAGGAGTTCAATCTAATTATCTTAATGAAGATAAGGTTAAGGGGTGACTTGATTACAGTCTATACGTATCTACATGGGGAACAAATATTTAATAATGGGCTCTTCAGTCTAGCAGAGAATGGTATATTCCAATGGCTGGAAGTTGAAGCTAGACAAATTCAAACTGGAAATAAGGGTAAGTTTATAACAGTGAGGATAATTAATCATTGGAACAACTTATCAAGGGTTGTGGTGAGAAAAGGTGGGTGAGGTAATATCTTTTATTGGACCAACTTCTGGTGGTGAGGGAGACAAGCTTTCAAGCCACACAGAGCTCTTCTTCATGTCTGGTGAAAGAACTCCCAGTGTCACAGCAAAATGCAAGATGGAACAGATTGTTTAGCATAAGTAATTAGCACATATTGTAAGGGAACATTCAAGGTAGAGTGACCTGTTAACACCTCTACAGTCATAGGACAAAAAGAGGGGGTTACAGATTTTTGTAATAAACCATAAATCCAATGTCTCTGTTTAGCCTAGCAGAGTAATTAATTTAAGTTCCCAGGCTCACCTTTTGAAAGTGTTGTGCAGGTTTCATTTGAGGATGAGGACTGAAAGGTCAGATATAGAGTGATTGCTTTCAGGAGTGCTGGAACAATTTTTATAGTGGGGGTGCTGACAGCCATTGAACCACACTGTAAACCCTTTATATAATAGAAACCCCTTCAAGCCACGAGGTGCGGCAGCAGCCCTAGTTCCAGCACCTATGACTTTGTGAAAAGTGTTCACAGTGATAGGGGTGTTTTTGTCTTTTGTGATTTTCCTATGTGACAGGTTTCAGAGTGGTAGCCGTGTTAGTCTGTATCAGCAAAAATAACGAGGAGTCCTTGTGGCACCTTAGGGTATGTCTACACTACGAAATCAGGTCGAATTTATAGAAGTCAGTTTTTTAGAAATCGGTTTTATATATTTGAGTGTGTGTGTCCCCACAGAAAATGCTCTAAGTGCATTAAGTGCATTAACTCGGCGGAGTGCTTCCACAGTACTGAGGCAAGCGTCGACTTCCGGAGTGTTGCACTGTGGGTGGCTATCCCACAGTTCCCGCAGTCTCCGCTGCCCATTGGAATTCTGGGTTGAGATCCCAATGCCTGATGGGGCTAAAACATTGTCGCGGGTGGTTCTGGGTACATATCGTCAGGCCCCCGTTCCCTCCCTCCCTCCGTGAAAGCAAGGGCAGACAATCATTTCGCGCCTTTTTTCCTGAGTTACCTGTGCAGACGCCATACCACGGCAAGCATGGAGCCCGCTCAGGTAACCGTCACCCTATGTCTCCTGGGTGCTGGCAGACGTGGTACTGCATTGCTACACAGCAGCAGCAACCCATTGCCTTGGGGCAGCAGACGGTACAGTACGACTGGTAGCCGTCCTCGTCATGTCCGAGGTGCTCCTGGACACACATGGGCGCAGGGACTAAATTTGGAGTGACTTGACCAGGTCATTCTCTTTAGTCCTGCAGTCAGTCCTATTGAACTGTCTTATGGTGAGCAGGCAGGCGATACGGATTGCTAGCAGTCCTATTGCATCATCTTCTGCCGGGCAGCCATGAGATGTGGATGGCATGCAGTCCTTCTGCACCGTCTGCTGCCAGCCAAAGATGTAAAAGATAGATGGAGTGGATCAAAACAAGAAATAGACCAGATTTGTTTTGTACTCATTTGCTTCCCCCCCCCCGTCCGCCGTCTAGGGGACTCATTCCTCTAGGTCACACTGCAGTCACTCACAGAGAAGGTGCAGCAAGGTAAATCTAGCCATGTATCAATCAGAGGCCAGACTAACCTCATTGTTCCAATAAGAACAATAACTTAGGTGCACCATTTCTTATTGGAACCCTCCGTGAAGTCCTGCCTGAAATACTCCTTGATGTAAAGACACCCCCTTTGTTGATTTTAGCTCCCTGAAGCCAACCCTGTAAGCCATGTCGTCAGTCGCCCCTCCCTCCATCAGAGCAACGGCAGACAATCGTTCCGCGCCTTTTTTCTGTGCAGACGCCGTACCAAGGCAAGCATGGATACTCAGCTCACTTTGGCAATTAGGAGCACATTAAACACCACACGCATTATCCAGCAGTATATGCAGCACCAGAACCTGGCAAAGCGATACCGGGCGAGAAGGCGACGTCAGCGCGGTCACGTGAGTGACCAGGACATGGACACAGATTTCTCTGAAAGCATGGGCCCTGCCAATGCATGCATCATAGTGCTAATGGGGCAGGTTCATGCTGTGGAACACCGATTCTGGGCTCGGGAAACAAGCACAGAGTGGTGGAACCACATAATGTTGCAGGTCTGGGACGATTCCCAGTGGCTGCGAAACTTTCACATGCGTAGGAGCACTTTCATGGAACTTTGTGACTTGCTTTCCCCTGCCTTGAAGCGCATGAATACCAAGATGAGAGCAGCCCTCACAGTTGAGAAGCGAGTGGCGATAGCCCTGTGGAAACTTGCAACGCCAGACAGCTACCGGTCAGTTGGGAATCAATTTGGAGTCGGCAAATCTACTGTTGGAGCTGCTGTGATGCAAGTAGCCCACGCAATCAAAGATCTGCTGATATCAAGGGTAGTGACCCTGGGAAATGTGCAGGTCATAGTGGATGGCTTTGCTGCAATGGGATTCCTTAACTGTGGTAGGGCCATAGACGGAACCCTTATCCCTATCTTGGCACCGGAGCACCAAGCCGGCAAGTACATAAACCGCAAGGGGTACTTTTCAATAGTGCTGCAAGCTCTGGTGGATCACAAGGGACGTTTCACCAACATCAACGTGGGATGGCCAGGAAAGGTACATGACGCTCGCATCTTCAGGAACTCTGGTCTGTTTCAAAAGCTGCAGGAAGGGACTTTATTCCCAGACCAGAAAATAACTGTTGGGGACATTGAAATGCCTATATGTATCCTTGGGGACCCAGCCTACCCCTTAATGCCATGGCTCATGAAGCCGTACACAGGCAGCCTGGACAGTAGTCAGGAGCTGTTCAACTACAGGCTGAGCAAGTGCAGAATGGTGGTAGAATGTGCATTTGGACGTTTAAAGGCGCGCTGGCGCAGTTTACTGACTCGCTTAGACCTCAGCGAAACCAATATTCCCACTGTTATTACTGCTTGCTGTGTGCTCCACATATCTGTGAGAGTAAGGGGGAGACGTTTATGGCAGGGTGGGAGGTTGAGGCAAATCGCCTGGCTGCTGATTACGTGCAGCCAGACACCAGCGCGGTTAGAAGAGCACAGGAGGGCACGTTACGCATCAGAGAAGCTTTGAAAACCAGTTTCATGACTGGCCAGGCTACGGTGTGAAAGTTCTCTTTGTTTCTCCTTGATGAAACCCCCCGCCCCTTGGTTCACTCTACTTCCCTGCAAGCTAACCACCCTCCCCTCCTCCCTTTAGTCATTGCTTGCAGAGACAATAAAGTCATTGTTGCTTCACATTCATGCATTCTTTATTCATTCATCACACAAATAGGGGGATGCCTACCAAGGTAGCCCAGGAGGGGTGGTGGAGGAGGGAAGGAAAATGCCACACAGAACTTTAAAAGTTTAAAACTTTAAAATTTATTGAATGCCAGCCTTCTTTTTTTTGGACAATCCTCTGTGACGGAGTGGCTGGTTGGCTGGTGGCCCCCCAACCGCGTTCTGCCCATTTTTTTTTCTTTCTAATCTTCACTAGCCTCTGGGAAGGAGAAGATCCTGTGATCATTGAAACACATGCAGCTGGTGGAGAAAAAAAAAGGGACAGCGGTATTTAAAAAGACACATTTTATAAAACAGCGGCTACACTCTTTCAGGGTAAACCTTGCTGTTAACATTACATACATAGCACATGTGCTTTCGTTACAAGGTCGCATTTTGCCTCCCCCCACCGCGTGGCTACCCCCTCAACCCTCCCCCCTCCCCATGGCTAACAGCGGGGAACATTTCTGTTCAGCCACAGGTAAACAGCCCAGCAGGAACGGGCTCCTCTGAGTGTCCCCTGAAGAAAAGCACCCTATTTCAACCAGGTGACCATGAATGATATCTCACTCTCCTGAGGATAACACAGAGAGATAAAGAATGGATGTTGTTTGAATGCCAGCAAACATACACTACAGTGCTTTGTTGTACAATGATTCCCGAGTACGTGTTACTGGCCTGGAGTGGTAAAGCGTCCTACCATGGAGGATGCAATAAGGCTGCCCTCCCCAGAAACCTTTTGCAAAGGCTTTGGGAGTACATCCAGGAGAGCCGTGAATGCCAGAGCAAAGTAATCCTTTCACATGCTTGCTTTTAAACCATGTATAGTATTTTAAAAGGTACACTCACTGGAGGTCCCTTCTCCACCTGCCGGGTCCAGGAAGCAGCCTTGGGTGGGTTCGGGGGGTACTGGCTCCAGGTCCAGGGTGAGAAACAGTACCTGGCTGTCGGGAAAACCGGTTTCTCCGCTTGCTTGCTGTGAGCTATCTACAACCTCATCATCATCATCATCATCATCTTCTTCGTCCCCAAAACCTGCTTCCGTGTTGCCTCCATCTCCATTGAAGGAGTCAAACAACACGGCTGGGGTAGTGGTGGCTGAACCCCCTAAAATGGCATGCAGCTCATCATAGAAGCGGCATGTTTGGAGTTCTGACCCGGAGCGGCCGTTGGCCTCTCTGGTTTTCTGGTAGGCTTGCCTCAGCTCCTTAAGTTTCATGCGGCACTGCTTCAGGTCCCTGTTATGGCCTCTGTCCTTCATGCCCTGAGAGATTTTGACAAAGGTTTTGGCATTTCGAAAACTGGAACAGAGTTCTGA